>NC_090924.1:964056451-966456451 GCF_040938575.1 Ambystoma mexicanum
CCACCCTCCCACCCTCCCTCCCTCTCTCCCTCCCTCCCTCCCTCTCTCATCCCACCCTCCCACCCTCCCTCTCTCCATCCCACCCTCCCACCCTCCCTCTCTCCATCCCACCCTCCCACCCTCCCTCTCTCCATCCCACCCTCCCACCCCTCCCTCCCTCTCTCCATCCCACCCTCCCACCCTCCCTCCCTCCCTCTCTCCATCCCACCCTCCCACCCCTCCCTCCCTCTCTCCATCCCACCCTCCCACCCTCTCACCCTCCCTCCCTCTCTCCATCCCACCCTCCCACCCTCTCACCCTCCCTCCCTCTCTCCATCCCACCCTCCCTCCCTCCCTCTCTCCATCCCTCCCTCCCTCCCTCTCTCCATCCCACCCCTCCCTCCCTCCCTCCCTCCCTCCCTCTCTCCCTCCCACCCTCCCACCCTCCCTCCCTCTCTCCCTCTCTCCCTCCCACCCTCCCACCCTCCCACCCTCCCTCCCTCTCTCCCACCCTCCCACCCTCCCACCCTCCCTCCCACCCTCTCCCCCACCCTCTCCCCCTCTCCCCCTCTCTCCCACCCTCTCCCCCTCCCTCCCTCCCACCCTCTCCCCCTCTCTCCCTCCCACCCTCTCCCCCTCTCTCCCTCCCTCCCACCCTCCCTCCCTCTCTCCATCTCACCCTCCCACCCTCCCTCCCTCTCTCCATCTATCCCACCCTCCCACCCTCCTGCCTTCCCACCTGCCCCCTCTCATCCCTTGCGTCCTCCCACCCTCTCTCCATTCCACCCTCCCACCCTCTCTCCATTCCACCCTCTCTCCATTCCACCCTCCCTTGCGATCTCTCCACCCGCACCCTCTCATCCACCCGCCCCCTCAAGTTCACTCATTTACTAGTGGGTGAGTGTGCTGACTCCCCTCGCGCCCCTCTTACCCTTGCTCACCCCATGCCTGCCCACCCCTTACCCTCTCTCGCCCCATGCCCGACTGCTCTTCCGCCCACTTTCATCCCGTGTTTGCCCCTCCTGAACACTTACCCCCTCCAGCCCCATGCTTACCCACTCCCAATCTCCTATGCTTACCTCCAACGCCCTGTGCCTGCCTATCAGCCCTCCCGCCCCCTCTCGTCCTGTGCCAGACTTCTACACTGCCCACTTTCCAGCCCATTCACCCACCTAACATTTTTGACACTTTTGAAGCCCTGGGGCATGTTTGAATATTTTGGGCACTGCTCTCCATGCATGGGGCGGTTCCACATCGCCTCCCTCGCTGAGGGAACCATCTTACAGACCTCTAAACCATCGCTGACATTTTAATCCAATGGTCCTGTCGATCACTAGTTGGAAAGAGGAAATGGAGATACGCGTGCTGATCGCAGTGGATGGAGCGTTAATTCTGCCTGACATCCCACTTTGCCTGGACATTATTGGCTTGTGCAAATATTTATGATCGGATGAGGCAGACACAAAGGAGTTGGACGAGGGCCCAGAAGTTCTAATGGCCATTTTGAATAGAAGTCCATTATGCATAGGTTTTGAAGTTTCAATGTCCTCTGAAAAGAAACCACTGAAGGACGCCACATGAAATGATCATCTGTTCCTTTATCGCATTGTTTTTGAGCATGCGCTCTGATACGTTTGCGATCTGATATAAGGGTGTAATATGCTTTGATGTCATTTCAATGAACAACAAAGGGTTCAAGACTATTGGCCGTTCATAGTTTCTTATAAAACAAACTGGAACTCCGTGTGCAAGAGAGCGGGCGTCGCAGGGTATTAATATCAGGTGAGGTAAATGTAATGTATTCTGTCCACCGTTAATTGTTTCAATGATTTGAAAGTTCTTAAATATGCACGCAATCGGATACTTTATTAATTTCTATAGTTGCAACCCCACCTTCTTTTGCCATGTCTTCAATTATCAATGGCAACTCTAAAATGGACGGTGTTCATGTCAGCGCAGCATCAAATACACTCTACAAATTGGAAATGGGCGCATTCTGAAAATACACAAAGGCTACCTATGCATTAAGGCGTCACTTGGAAGGTTGCCATGACAACAGTATAGGATGGAACGGGTAACATTTTTGCACGGTTTTCACTTCATCTAAACGTGAATGGGTCACATAGTAACTGAATAACACTAAATGAATACTAAGCTGCTGCAAATAGGTTCAGAAAGCTGGCTTTGCAAATATTCAGTAATTGGTTCTAGGTAGCTGACCTTTGCTTAAATGCACCCAAGTGCAAAGGGCCTGATTTCAATATGTTACATCCGATTCACAAGGGGCTTCTGATGTCAGGTGCCCTTTCCCCCCTTGTCCAACTTTGCAAATCTGCTGGTCGAAGGGACCGCTTTCTTGCATCTAAAAAGCACATCCCAATTAAACTGGGTGTAATTTAAAATGGTTGAGATCAGTGTAGGAGAATGCACAATGCACAGACGGATCGTCCCATTCTCGGCTCTTCTGTGCAGTTTTTTATGAAATAATGGTGTAAATAGCTGGTGTCCTTATTGCACATCTCCCCCGAATTGAGATGGAAGGTTTTTAGTGTTCCTTTATTATGCATTTCACAGCGACATTGAGTCCCACGTGGTGGAAACATTTTCACTCCCACGTGTGATTGTCCAACACCAAATTATTCAAGCAGGAAAACCAGCTCTTCACGCGTGCAGGCGCAGAGCAGCCAAGTAAAGTGCATGTTTTTTTTTATTTTTATTTTTTTTTATTAAGGTGACTTGTGCATTTCACTTAATTGGGAATCTTGAAACCCGCTTCACATGCGCACATTTTTGATGTTGGTTCTTTATGAATCAGGCCCAATGTCTGCCAGACAACTCCAAGGTGTACAGCAACAGTATACAATACAAAGGAAGTACCCGGGGACAGGAGTGAATGGATCTCATCAAATCAGGCCAACACATTTGGCCAAAAACAGTTTCCTGCCCAATTTAGTTCAGTGAGCAACAAGTCGATCCAGGTTACGGGAGAGTCTGCAGAATTTCGTTTTTACACATGGGCTCAATATCTGAATCTCTTTAAAAAAATCACTTCAGGATAGAAACGCTGTTGCCAATAACTCGTGCCTTGATATGAGGTCCTCCATTATCATTAATAACAATTGAACATAAATAAGATGAAATGCTACAAACACCCCATCTGTGAAGTTGAAATCAAGAAAAGACTAAAACACCTTAGATTTGCGCAACACATTGCACCAAAGAAACACCTCCAACTTAAGGAAGACCTTTCCAATGGGAAGGGGCTTAGATTTATGAAGAACCTCCGTGTGACTCTTGTCACTGTGATCAGACAGGCTGCAACTTGATGTCGCAGCATACAAACTCCAATATGTTTGCAAACCAAGTTTATTTGGCAACATATTAGTGAATAATCCTGAGAAAAAGACCATTTCCTACGTGTAGCTATAGTAACGCATGAGTATAGATTCCATACATATTAAGTCATAAAACATTGTACAAAGCCTACAAATCTGTACAGGGAAGTGTCTTGAATGACCCTTTGGCATTACAGGCAACATGGGACTGAAATACAAATGTATCCCAGAGCTTCAGCGCACCAAGTACTGCATTAAATGATGATGATGATGATGATGCAACTGCGGATCTGGAATAGTCTTAGGCTAGCTCGGTTAGTTGTAATCTGCTACTACAATGGGTCATAGTTGACATGATTGGCATGTCATTGAATAGGGTTTCCAATGCAGCCCATACAGTGCTTTCCATTTTTGTTTATTTTGAAAACTTCAATTTAAATATGAATGTTAAAGCGGGTGGGTTATGAGGGATGGCAGCAGAGACCAGGTTTGCACTTGCATTCGGTCTATTGTCTTATATGTCTGACTGAAGTCACTGGCATGCCTGAAGTCATGCCACCTGGCCTTAAGCTCATATCTATCCTGAGACATTGATGATTTCAAACATCATAAAACTCCTTATGGGTGTATGAGTGCTGACACATGTACACAGCAAAATTACAACACACCTATAAATGGATGTAAACTAAATTATAAGTCTGCAACAAGGAAAGTCATGTGATTGTGCATATTTTCATCCCCACCCATTGCACAATTTAATAGAGAAATTACCCAATTGAAGAAAGATCTTACCACTCATTGTGCAGGACAGCTCCCTCATTCTCATTCCGACAGCCACTTCTTTCTTCCTCAGCGCCCCTGCTCTTCTATGGGGGGGGCAAGCTTTACAAGTCTTATCAAATTCGTCCTGACATATTTCAACGAATTGTCTGGACAGAACGCACAGTGTGGCTATTGGTTGTGTAGTCGTGTCAGTGGCTGCAATGTTAAGAAGTCAGGAATGTGGTCGGAAAAGAATTGGGCTAATGGCCCCTTGATTACATTTCAAGGTCTATGTGGGCTGACTCTGTTGGAACATTAATCTCTGGGAAACCCACATTTTGGAATCTCGTATTGTAAGGATTTTTTTTCTTTTCTATAGTCTGCCGGTTTAAGGCCATTTTGGGGCAGTAGATAACCACTTTGAAGTGGGAACGTTTGCCATTTAGTCAAATGAGAACTTTTCATTCAAAGGATCAGTAACTTTCGGTACATGCCAGAGTGGTACTACGTACTAATGCTACCCATCTTACATTTTCTGCTTCACTTTCCTGGTGAACAACTTTGTATTCTGTTGGAATAATTAAGGTCACTATGTTTACACCTAACAAGGCTTTCGCTTTGCTGAGACCATCATTTTCCACTATTGGTTTGTTTTGATAAAGGGTATCCTTTTGGTACTGTGGGGCTTTTGGTGCTTTGTTGGTTGCCTGGACAAGATATGGAACACAGTAGTATATTCATAGTAGTGTTCTTTTCTGGAGTTAGTGTCCTCAAAAGATGTAGTCCGTGGTTTGGGTGCTGGGATATGTGTATGGTAGGTTGTGGTTACATCTGGAATTGCATCATGAATGGTTCTTAAAGGTTTGTCTGTGTTCTTCATATTGTAAGATGAAGCCAGGGCCTGGTTTAACTGCCGGGGTTTGGATCAGCATTGTGGTAGGGTTGGGTATCAATGCCATAATGACAGTTTAATTTTCAGGTTTGGGGATACCTCTTATTCTGATGTTTCCCTCATGGGCTTGTTAAAGTATTGTAAGGTTGCTTGTGGTGTTTGTTTTCTGTGGAAATCGGAGATGCCTAAAAAGCCCAATTTTCTACTTCATTAAACTACTGTGCTATGTGATGTATGGTAGTGAGGCTATTTAGTAAAATTGTATACAATACCAGAGACATTGCGAGTTTCTCTTCAAGCCAGTTCAGTTATTAGGATAAAAGGCCTTAGGCATCCAGATCCCTATGACGCCAGGATCATGATATTTATGTGTAGGATGCATAAAGTGCAAACCTAGCTTGGAAGCAATGGAGTGCTGTACTAAGGAGACACCCCTATGGTCTTACCGGTAGGGGGCACAGGTAATAGGAGTAGGGGGGAAATGAGCGAGGGCTGGGGAGGGTGAGACGTGGGGTTGAGTGGTACAATCAGT
The DNA here is from genome assembly GCF_040938575.1 of Ambystoma mexicanum. NCBI lineage: Eukaryota > Metazoa > Chordata > Amphibia > Caudata > Ambystomatidae > Ambystoma > Ambystoma mexicanum. The sequence goes on from NC_090924.1 coordinate 964,061,952, forward strand.
GTTTGGTTAGTAGGTCTTTATGTCCTTCCTGAAGTGTAGGATGGAAAGCCAGTCTGATCTGCATTGGTAACTTGTTACAGAAAGAGGGTGTCCATCAGGAAAATAATTGTTTACTAGGTATATCCATCTTACAGTTCTTTGTTTAAAGTCTGGCAATGCCCTGTCTTCTAATGATGTGTATGCCTCTGGGTATGGTGAGTTTCTCTGCAAAGTAGAATGCTGTTTTGGTGTGGCTACTTTGTAGGTAATGCAGTCAGTCTGGAACATGATGCACGCCTAAAGGGGAAACAAGTGCAGCTCCTATAGGAATGGGTGATATGGTCCAAATGGTATCAATTCCATGATATATGGTGCTGGATGGCTTTCAGAGGGCCCAAGGTAGCATCTGGGACTCCTTTTGTGAAAACTGTTGCTACTGTCCAGTTGGAAGATGACCTGGGATTAGAGACTGTTCTGTACTTCAGGGGGAGGTTGAAGGTATTGACTTTGTGGAGAAGTGGAGCTGGTTAAATGCTGTTATTGTGCTTTTGACTATTTGTGCTTTCTTTGAACGGTCACAGTAGGTGATAAAGCTGAAACATTTTACACTTGGTGAGAGCTTAGGCGGTAACTTCCTTTCATTCAGCCAGTTCTGAACTTGGGGGATGCTTGATAGACTTTCCTATGAAAATAGGTTGATGTGTTGAGCTTCAGATAGGTGCTTGACATCCAGTCTGGAATATGGGACACATTGCTACAGTCGATGGATGTTATTGCTGCAATTCATTTGTAGGTAAATCTGCGTCTTGTCTGCATATTTGCATATCTTGAGGTCTGTGTTGGAGAGGATTTCTAACAGAGGGTCTGTGTAGAGATTGAAGATTCCAGGGGACAAAGTGAGCCTTGTGGAACTCTATAGGTTACTAGGTGGCTCTGGGAATCACTGGGGCCAATCCTAACTAGTTGGGGAGCGTTGGAGAGGTGGAGATGAACCACTGCAGGACGTTCCATGAATGTTAATGTGCATGATGAGGCCATTAAGGTAGGCGTAATGGTCCATGGTAGTAAAGGCAGCAAAGAGGTTGATTTGGATGGGTAGGAACAGGATCCCTCTTTCCAGTATGTGGAGAACATCATCAATGTATTTATTTACTTATTTATTTAAACTAAAACATTGGGGTTGGTGGCTGCCTCTGTGCTGCATCATCTCTGTGCTGCATCGTGGTCACAATTCAGATCGGTAGTCCTTTAGAAGATTGTGCTGAGTGACCTTTATGCACCACTGGAGGGAGAGGGTATACTCTATCCCTTTGCTGAACAAGGGCAGATGCATGTAAGGGCAATAGTTGGTCAGTTTATCCAGGATGAATGTAGGTTCCTTCACCAGTTGGAGGATGTGGTCCATTTCAGTGCATCTGGGAAGGTGCCCATCAGGAGAAAGGAGTGATTAGTTTGAATAGTGGTGTGATTGCTTCTCCTGTGTTGGCAATCACAATGCAGGCGATGCTGATGTTGTATTTGTAGATGGAGTTTTGATGGATTTGAGATTGTGGGCCAGGTTTTCTAGAGTGATTGTTCTACACGTTGGTCCATCACGATGTGTTGCAAACTGGTATGGGGATGTCTATGATCTGGTTGGAACTCCTGATGTGTTGCCTGATCTGTTTATACAAGGGTGGTGCTGTCTTCGTTTGGGTAGAATGTATACCATAACTGTTCTTGCCTGTGGATTGGCACACTAACTGTTGGCACATTCTGATGTAAAACTGTGGGTTCAGTTGTGTGACGTCCAAAGGGCTTGGGTGGTTGCTGTTCTTCTGATCGAAAATTCAAAATCTTTACTGGGGTTTGCTGGGTGTATACAAACATCCTTGTTATATCATGTGTTGGGAGCTGGAACTGGGATGGCCAGTATGCTCAATGGATACGGGGCAAATAAGGGTGTTTGTTTCTGACTAGCAACTTATATGTAACTCATTACCTGGGTAGTGCAGGCAAGTATCGTTTTGGAGTAGTATGCTAGTGCCAGAGTTGCATGCGACTAGGAGTGAAATAATAGTGCACATATTTTGTCCTTTCATATGTGAACCATACATGTAACAATCAGTGAAAGTTGAATGCCAGGGCATCACAAAGTGGGAAATAAATGCTCTGTGTTACCAGAATACGCACACAATGAATGAAGTCTGACTTGTGTGTATGTGCCATTTCCACATATTCAAAATATGCTTCATTTGATTATTGGAAATGTGAAAGTTACAGGGGAAGTTCTTTCTATATTTCTTTAAGATTAAGACCACGGAATGTTAGTTGACCTTTACAAAAGGCTAATGCATTTCAAAAGACAACTTGAGCTCCTTTGCTTAAAGTAATTCTGCTCGTTTAAGTTAATGAGAAAATACAGGTGAAATTATTTAAGAAATCGTGGATTCAAAAGTTAATACAAGTGCAATAATGACTTGCTGTCAAAGCAATGTCTTTTAATAAGGAGATAGTTCTAGGGTACACATTTAGCTTTGTCTTAGAAATAATTAGTCAAAGTCATGGAGATGTCATGTATGCTCAAAATCCCCTTAACACTTTGTACAAGGGAAGGAACAAACATTGATCTAGAGTTATTTGAAGTTGAAGCCTTGTCGTAGTTCTACTAATTAGATGTAACTGCACAGAGTGGGTTGCATGTAAAATATCATTTAATTACAAAAGGATTCACAACTTCGATGCCAATTTGTCAAAAAATGCCCAATAACTAGAATTTTAATATGTTCTCATAAAATGTAGATTGCTCCATATTATTCACCTCAAAGTTTATTTATTTATGGAAATTGTTTAAGCATAAGAGGCAAACTACAGGCATAGATTTGGCACATGTTCCTAAATGATGTTATTGAGCACACTCTTATATGAAAACAAATTAAGCGATTTAACAGAGATGAACTACCACTCACAAGGGGAGAAGTAGAAGTTTGAAACTCTTCTTGATTATATTCTAAACCTTGGGACCAATGGAAGACAGGTGGGTGAACTTTCTGGGTGTGTTTTATGTGACATCAAGACAATCAGAGGTGCCTTCAAACATAATATTGCTAAATCAGATCACACCGACAAGGGAAATGTTAAAAGAATGAAAGTCCAAACCCCATGATCGATGACAGAGCTCACTTTATTCCTGTAACCTGACAACCTAGACAATTTGGCGAAGGAAATACCTGGCACATTTGCAGAAGCTGTGGCATTTCTTTCTAGAAGACAGAAGGATTTGTTCACTTGATCCAAACGCTGAGAATGTGCATAGGATCTGTTAGGACAGAAGGGGGAGAGCACCAACCAGACATTCCTAAAAGGTTGAACTTTGAGACCGATTGCTGGAAAATAATTATTTTCAACAACTGACATTTTAAGTGAACCAATGCCCCCTTTGTGTATTGTAGATGCTGAGATGCTATAATCTTTTAGAAGGAAATATTGGTTAATACCAAGATCAAACCATTTAATTTCCTTGGTTTGTATGCAAGAACGATCTTCAGGGATTGGGAGTTATGAGGGGCCATGGATCTCACAGATTAACAGTGTTTTATTTCACTCTTGCCTTGTACTAAACTTAATTAATCTCCTGAATTTTTGCTTCCAGTATTCAGATCATTTGGGGGGAGCTTTCTTAAGGAAATTGGATTCAAATGAACCAGTGGTTCAAATCGGTTCCTCTTCTGATTTTCCTTTCTCTCCAAAACCAAAATAATTGAATATTTCTATTTGTCTTCAGTCAACCTTGCATAGCTTGGATTAGAAAATTGACTTTCCTCTCATTCATAACTTTTAAAAATAAATTATGTTCCAGTACAACTTAAGCCCACATCAAAATATTCCAGTTCTGATTCACCATAAAATGGTAATCGGATGTAGAATAGTGAAGTATTCTTTCAACTAAAAGTATTGATTGTTTTGTATTCTAATGTTCCTAATTTTTATGATTGTCATGCTTCATTAATTAAAGTAAGTTAACTGTGCTTTATCTAAGTGTATAACACACATTTATGGCTGATACTTTATGGATGATTGTCTATTTGAATGAGCAATGTTTTCTGTATTCTGTGGTTTGGTTTCACTACCAAGATTGTATTTCATGTCAAGCCCTAATTTTCTTAGTGTTTTGCTGAATCCCCTTTTTTTGATGTAGGGGTCACTTGCATTTAAATTAATTTATTTGTATTTGTTTGATATAAAAACAAATGATTCAAATCCAAAACATTCTGGTTCTCGTCCCAGAGGAGAGGGACTATCTCACAGGCTGCATTAAACTGATTTTATTCTCATCCAATAAAGGATCTTAATTCATTTTTGAAGTGCACTCTATCTTATGTTGGGTTGTTAACTTAACATGGCGGACTGCCATCCAATCAAACCTTTTGATACAAAGTTATTGATTATAGAAAGGGGATGGATAGATACGTTTCCATGAAGTCCTTCTGGCAGTACAGAAAGGAGTGAGAACTGAATTGCATTCATGGCTTTTTCTCAGTTTGAAATACAAGAATGTGATCTCCCTCGGATGCTTTTCCATTAGCAGTGATGAAACAGATCGCCCCGGCCCTTCTTACGGAAATCACGGCAGCCATCAATAATTCTTGCCCCAAGAATTGATGGCTGCTAGAGTGATTCTTCTTCTGAAGAAACCCTCCCTTGATCCTGCTACTCTATCTAATTTCCGTCCTACCTCTCTTCTGCCCTTTCTCTCTAAATTTCTAGAATCACTGGTGTCACCCTTACTTTCCACCTTTCTTGAATCCTCATGCTTGCTTGACTCTGCTCAATCTGGGTTTCAACCAGGTAGGGGCACAGAGCGTGTTCTGGTCGCCGTCCAGGATGATATGGCCAGGCTGGTGGACGCAGATGGAGTGGGTGCTCTGATTTTATTAGATCTTTCAGCAGCCTTCAACACTGTCAACCACTTCATCCTGTTGTCCCGCCTTGCCCAGATGTGAATATCTGGACAGGTATTAGCCTGGTTCACCTCTTTCCTGTCGGACCGTACCCAGACTCTCACTATGCCCCCCTTTTCTTCTGCCACCTAAGCTGTGGAGTTCCGCAGGGTTCCTCCTTGTCTCTGATTCTGTTGAACATCTACATTTGGGCTCTTGTGTGTCTCATACACTCCCATGGCGTCAGGTGCTATTCGTACGCAGACGACACTCAGATCCTGATCCGTTTAGATCTCGAACAGGCAGAGGTGTCATCGCCCCTGCAGCAGTGTCTAGCGGCCGTGGGAGAGTGGATGGACCATAACTGGCTCAAATTGAATGGAGATAAGACAGAGGTGATGGTGGTAGGCTGCCCTCCTGACCCTTTACTCTGGGTGTCTTCTTTCTGGCCTCCTTCTTTGGGCCCCCTCCCTATCCCGGTGGACAAGGTTAAAAACCTGGGTAGTACCGTCAGCCTCCCCGTCTACGGACAAGAAAGTAACAGCTGTGTGCCAAGCCGGTAATTTCCAACTGAAAGCATTAAAGAAGGTGCTCCCCATGATCCCTGCCCCCCTACGCACCCATGTGGTGGCGGCTATGATGATCACGTGGCTGGATTATTGTAATTCCCTTCACTTAGCTCAGCCTCTCATCCTAAGGGAGTGATTCACCGGCTTCAACCTGGCCGCCCGAGTTCCACTGGCTCTCCTTATGGAGCCCATATTTCCCTGGTTCTTCGATCCCTGCACTGGCTTCCGGTGACTCAACGAGTTAACTTCAAGAAACTGTGCATTGTCCATCGTTCTCTACCTCCAAGCAAAATTCACGCCCTATGTCTCCCGACGGTCACTGCGCTCCGACTCTGCTGAGATGTTAGCAGGCCCCATATATAAATGTGCCCGGATCGGAGGACGAGCCTTTTCTGTGGCAGCTGCAGAGTTGTGGGACGAACTCCCAATGACCATCAAGAAAATTCAGAACAATCTAGCCTTCGGAAAGCATGTCAAAACATTCCTTTTCTAGGCTTGTTGGCCCCTGACTTGGTTCTCCTCACTGTAGCGCCATGATGCCCCCGGGTGACTGCGTGCTTTACACGTGGACTTAACATAACATAAGCATATGGTAATTTATAAGGTTATTATTTAATATTGGATTGTTTATTAGGTTTACTAAGAGAACTTTGTTTTATGAGCATGGTCTGTGATTCATTTTTAGGTACAGAAAATATCATTCCACCTTAAAATGTTGGGCTTTTCAATGATTTCGTAAAGGGGTCTTGGAGAGAAAAGACAATGGCCTTAAATATATTGTGACTATAAAAAATATGTAATGGGATATATCTGACTTTAAGCCTGACTCCCTTTTGTTTGGCAATCATATGTCATACCTATCGCTTGAGAGGAGGGGGGACGAAGGGCAGAGCTGGATATTATTGGATCAGTATTACAGAAACCGTATCATATATTTGTTTTTTTTATATTTTAGTTCATTACTTTATTCCTTCACCACATTACAATCATTTGAATTCCTCTAAGTATTTTAGGAAATAATTGATTTAACATGATTGACAGCCTACAAATGGATATATAGGGCCTGATTCATGGAAGTGTTTTATAATGGCGCGATCGCATAGGAAAGCGTTCTGTGAATCGGGGCCATAGTTTCCTGCAGAATATGATACAGTCTTACATTTAAATATTAGGAGTGTTTCTTTTGAAAGTAATATTGCTAATGGTAAATGTGGGGAAAAACGATTGGCATTTAGAATGACATTAATGCAAATACATTGTTTATTTCTAAACTGCCTTTGGTCAACCAAAGATGCAGTGAAGCGGGCCCATTAAATGGAGCTGTTTTCTAAATGACTTTCCGACCATGTGTGGCACAGATAAACATTATTTATAACTATTGTACAACGGATGCCTTTCAGTGCTGCTTTGGTGTGAGGACGTATTGTCCTTCAAAATGTAAATAATTGCCCTTGTAATCTTACTAAATTTAAATGACACTCGGAGTAATACCCCAGCATGCAAGAATTATTTAATTACACTGTCATCTAGCAGACAAAAAAAATCTTACTTTTCAAGCACCCTGGGGACTAACTACTATACATGTTTTCGTAAATGTACATTCATTTGTGCACTTGCGCTTTGTAGTGTATGATCATGCAGTTGCATTACCGCCAGTGCAAATGTGATTGCAGTTCCTTAACACCAGCAGCAATGCGATTGTGTATGTGCATATTGCATTTAGGATTATGCAAAGCTATTGTAATGAGGCCCAGATATATTTCATAGTCTTCATTGTTATCAATGAGACTGCACTTACTTCCCACTGGGGGGCTCTGAATACTTCCATTAGCTTCAGAATAAACAATGGCCTTGCTAGAGCTTCATGACTGCAAATAATCAGTTGATGCACACACAGAGTACTGTAAAATGTGTCCCAAATCCATTAGTGTCTCTCATTCTTTCCATGTTCTTCTAGCAGATTGAATTCCATCCACTGAATTACAATTCCATCCATTGAATTACATAATGAGGGTGCAATGACCCCATATAAATACTTTGTGATATAGTTTGGTTACTATATTTTGGAATTTAATTTTCGCGCCACTACATTTCATAGAGTAACCATATATGCCAATTTGCCGCAAAATCTGCAAGGGTGGACTGTACTCCATGGCCAAGGATTTGTGACTTTTTACTGAGCACATAATTAATGCTAAATGTGTGGCTTTTGTGCACAGCAGTGTTAAGGCTTTAGTTCTACCTCTCATGAGCACATTCAAATGGTGCATCACAGTATCAAGAGTCTATAGAAATTTTTTATAAACTGACTCTGACAAAAGATATCAAGAGTCTATAGAAATTCTTTATAAACTGACTCTGACAAAAGATATTACAACAGTAACCATGACCTCTGACCGTGCCTTGGGATCATTGATGTGGGGGTTCACAGGGATAGGTGCGGCCCCCTGGTCTGTTATGTTTGGCCTGGAGGTGGTACACAGGGGATCCCCATTCCCAGACCAGCCCACCTTACCCCAAGTTTAAGACTGAGGCCTCTCAGATATATTACACTTCCCATTGTCTTGCTCCTTTAAAAAGTCCTCATATGTTGAAATAAGCTACTGCCCTCAAGACCCTGTGATTTAAGGGTTCCCGATTCGGCAGTCAGTTAAGAGACGCTTCGGAAAGCTTTAATGATGTGGATGATCCTCACTGCGGCTTGTAGGAAAGGTATGGGGCAGCCAAAAGGGCGCACATAGGCGGTCTGCTTGGTGGTGAGCTAAACGGAAGACCAGCCCAACCTTCCCCTGGCCTGTATAAGCTATTATAACACATCTCCCACGTTTTCCATCATTTAACCCACTATGGTACTATGGTACTTGGACAAGGAAGAGGCATCTAAGAGTAGTGAACACTAGTAAATCATTTCAACACTCTAGTACTGCGACGAGGAAGAGGCCTGCAGAGTATTGTAAAGGTCAGGCATGTCCCTTTTAACTACAGTTAGGCAATTGGACTAAATGACCACCACCTGTGGTCACTTAGTAAGCCCAACGGATATAGAAATGCAGGCTGTTCACAGGGAGAGGGGGCACACAGCAGGCTGGAGCATAGAGCCGTCCGGAACTGAAAGCTGTCTAACTGCAGAGACCGGAGTGGGAGACGGGAGTGTGAGAAGCCGTGTCAGGCAAGGACCAGAGGTGCCAAGGCAGGCGCGTAGAAAAGCCTGAGAAGTCCTGCTCCCCTTCCATGTCGGGCGCAAGCAGGAGCTGTGGTGTGCCAAAGCACTCCAGTCATCACAGACTTGCAGGAGAGCTAGCAGCACTCTTCCCGACCTCCACAAGAGAAGAGCAGAGACCGTGGAAGCGGGAAAGACACAGCGAGGAAAGGAACGACGCCAATGGGAGCTGACACCGTAAACCAGTGAGGGTAGAGGGGAAACGGATGAGTTTTGAATACCGAATGAACTGAAAGTATTATTGAATACCGTACAGAATTAAAGCAACATGGAAGTATGATTGAATAAGCATTTTTGAATGCCGCACACAGACGAAGCAAATAATGAACATGTTTTGAGTGGAATAAACGCTACATTGTGCAGGTGGCAAATACCACAGAGTTAATTGACTGAAAGACAAGTGTTGGTAAAACAATGAAAGTCCCAAAAGGGGAGTGAGAAGAGAAACAAGTATTGGCACAAGCCAAGTGGTTGAGGAACTACAGGTTAAGAGGAAACCTCTATTGGCAAGAGCCAGAGAAATATCAAGTGTAACCAGATGAATGGTGACCAAACTAGTCACGATAAATTGTTGGAAAAAAATCTTGATATAAGAAATACTTTTCACTGTCCATAGAAAGCTGTGGGCGATTGTTGATAAAGCAGACGGAAAAGGGGTATTGGTTGCGCGTCCTGTAATGGGTGCACCAGGTGGTCTGACAACAGCACCTAGACTGAGTGCCCTGCATACAAAGCAAATAAAAGGAGGAAGAGTCGTGAGTGGTACTATGACATGGAGCAAGTCAATGAAAATATATATGGAAAGAATTGTGTGAAGTGTTGTAACAGACGTGCGTTTGTGAACCAGTGAAATGTACCCATGGTATGAGGGTTTGAGAGGATACCAATCCTTTCAGAACTGTTTTGTTTTGAACTTTGAACCATCTATCTTGAACTTGGGGAAGGGAATCTCAAGACTTTGTGGAATTATCTTGAAATTGTGGAATGGAACCTCGAGAGTTTTGTGGAACAGCTTTAAACTTGGAAAGGAGAGGTGAACATTAAGCCAGGAACTAGGAGACGCTCTGAACTTTGTTTGGAACACTATTTCTGTTATTGCTGACATCCCTACACATTGTTTAGCTTTAGTTGTGAGAGCAAGTAGAGGTTTTGGACACGGACAGACTTTTAAGTTGAACTCTTTGACTCAGACTTTCCTTAGTTCCTTTAGGTAGGGAAAACCCACCTTAGTTAAGGGCAAGTTAAGCCTTCATCCATCCTGGCATTTAAGTTAAATAAAACAAGTTTGAATCTGTTGTCTGTGTCTTGCTTCATGATGCCTAGTCCCTGATCGTTTACCAGGTTGTATGACACCCATCACCAGCAGGTGCTAACACTCATGCATAGGATGGCCCCAGGGGGTGTCCAGTGCCCAATAAAGTGGAACCATTCGGGGAGCAGGTCAAGGGGCATGAGGAGTTGATGAGCAAGTGGAAGATGTGACTGGAGATGGAACGAGGTGGAGGTCGTTTGAGGAGAGGTGGTGTAAAGAGATATTGGAAAGGAGTTTGAGGAGTAAGTAGGAGAGGCAAAGAACATTGAAGTGAAGGTGGGAGGAGGAAATAGGGGAGCATTTAAAAGGAAAATCTGTAAGGAGGAGGCGGGGGGGAGATATCCAGGAGGTTGAATCTTGAGTTAAGCTGAAAGTGGTATTCAGGAGGAGAAGAAATACAGGACACCCAGATGGAATAAGGACAATATAGGGTAGATTGGGAGATGCTGAGAAGCACCGAGAAATTTGGAGTCAAGGTTGTTGGTGTAGTTGAATCTGACAACAGACATGGGTTAACTTGGGAGGTTAGAAGGTACACGTTCTTGGCAGGGCATTTAGGAGGTGTGGGAACAGAGCATTGGAAAGGACAGTAGGTGCAGGGGAGGCTTCCTTATGCACGTGACTGTTTTGTAGGAGGAGGATGACCAGAAAGACCTTTATTTATTATTATTTTTTGCATTTTTAGAGCACTCACACAGCCACGGGGCATCGAGGTGCTGTTACATGATTATGTCTCTTAGTTGTGTATTTATAACGTGCTCAATACCCAGAGGTTTCTAAGCGCGGACCCGGGGATCGAACCTGTGTTGCTTTGTGTCAACTTGTTTCCAAGGCAAGCACATTGCCGCTGAGCTATCCTCCCGGGACACACTCTCCTAATAATTCTTTGTTTAAATATGCATTTGTGTCTTGGTCTTGTGTAGATTCAACTTGACTGTATGACATAGCTCTGCTGCTATATATATATTCTTATTTTATTACCTGCTCTTAAATTAAAGAAATACCATGATCCACTTTTGAAATAGCAGTATCAATCAGAATTTGCAGTACATTTTGTTTTGATAAGATTAAACTATTTCAAAACTGGGTCAGTTCATGCGTTGAAGGTGTATATTTTACCTACATATATGTTTGAGTTGGAACTTCAAAATCATAGGTTGTTTCTGACATCATGACAGGGCCATGTTAGAGTAATGGAGATAAGGCCTAAATGACGGTATAAATAGCTACAAAATGGCAGTTGCGAACGCCTTCATAAACCGAGCATCTATGTCAGAAGAAAATCTCTGCCAGTGTAAACCTCTTCTCAGTGGAGCACGTTGCATATGTCTATGCCCCATGTGAATGTGCCCCACCCCTTCTCCACTAGTAAGTACTATTATGAAATCTATTGAACAGCAAAGGGAGACCTCACGCAAGTCAGGGCCTGCATTAACCAGATATAGTGTGTTTGCGGAGGAGTCTAAGGGGGCACTGAGTAAACAGCCTCACAATCTATTCCCCTCTCAAGTACAGAGGAAATACAAGTCTCTCCACAAGGGTAGGGCTGCATACTGACCGCCTCCAAATGAAGGGTAGATGATTGAGACTCTGCCTGTGGACCAAACTTGTCAATAGGAGCACAAGATGGGTTGGTGCTGGGAAGGAGAGTGTGAATTTGTTAGGAAAGGTAGGGGAGAAGTAGCTGAGTGTTGGATGGGCAGGTGAGTGACAACGTTTAGAGGACTACTAGTGAGCAAAGTCAGCAGAAAAGGAAGCAGCAATATATATTGTCTTGAAGGTCTGAGCAACGATTGGTGGGTAGATTACATTTGTTCAGGTGATTGCAAAGGGAAAAGATTAGGATTGTGAAGTAGAAAGCTTTGCCAGAGTTCCGTGCTGAGGTGAGGGCAGCAAGGGATTTTATTTGCAGGGTGAGGGTCCATGATTTGCACTAGTGTTGTCAGTCTTAGTTTTTGTTTGTTTTGAGGGTCTGACTCTTAGCGGTGATGCAGGGCTGAGGACAGGGATGGGAAGATGTGAATATGTGAGCAGGATAATGGCCAAACGGAGATGCACCAAGAAACCGGCTTGACTAATACGCCTTCCTAAGAGAGTACGCTTGTGGACTCTGTGTGGTTTCCAGGCCTTCATACATTCTTTGACTCCTGCCCTTAATACCAGGGACCTATAGATGGGTCATGACTCCTTTCCCCTACCTTATGACATTTTTTAAGGTAACCATTTCTGTTTTTATTGCTTATTCTTTTTCTGCCTAAATTTCTACGTCTTGCAGTATAATAATGCAAGCTAGATATAAGTAGACGGTACACTCTGGTTATCTTTGTGGTTACACTACAGCGCTCGATTTTAAGAATTCTAATAGTTCTGTGTTTAATTGCTTTAGAAGTTTTCTTGGACATGCCTTTTGTAGTATTATCAGTACTATCTAGGTTTGGATGCTTCTGTGGCTCTCCCATATCTCTGAAGAGTATAGCCCACCCAGTGCCGATGCCACCAATATAGAGGAAAAGGAGGTATACTGTTAATTTGTTAACCTGTGTATCCTTCAACAGAAGTCCCCACTCAGCAAATTCTGGTACAAGTTCTGTCATAGCGCATAGAAATCTTTGCTCTCCTTTGTACTACTTCTGGCCAGTATAATTTCCACAGTTATTTAGTAACCACACAATCATTTCAAATTCTGGAAGGCTATAAAGAGAGCTACACAAACTCTCAAAGGAGAGCTGTAAGTGCTATGTTTTACATCCATCTCTGCTTGATTATTTCAATCCCTAATTTTAATGCCTGCGTAATTAACTTGCATGTAGTGGGGCCATTGGAAGGATAGAGGGACTTTGATGAGGGACGGGAATCTACCCGCTGAGTGATGCAATCCCTAGAATTGTTATATGGAAGAGCCCCCAGGGTCCACCCAGCCTCACTTACCCCAACCAGAGGGCCACCCCAAAACCTCCTTTGAAAAAAAGGACTCCCCAGAGGGATAACTGTCTTGTATTGCATGGCGAAACACATAGGATCCTCTTTCACTGGAGCCTTAGCTGATAAACTGTAAGGAGAATCCATAGACACTGGTAGTTTGCAAGCCTGTCCATGTAGCAGGATAACCCCAAACCATGAACAGTCTAGGCCGTGTGGATGGGTGGGGGGAATAGCTGTGGGGGGAGGTGTATGGGTATTAGTGTATGGGTAGTAGTGGGATGGGTTATGTGGATGCACCACAGGACACTTCATGAGTGGGCAGCGAAACATTTAATTTTGGCCCCCTAGAAGGACGATAAACCGGCCCGTTCAGGGCTCCCTATCACAGAGCATCAAACCAAAGAACGGTCCCTAGTCTGCAAGGACAAGAAAAAGAAGCACCAAAAGTTGTCTTGTTCGCTTGGAGGGTCTGCAAAACACAATTTTTCTTTCTCTTCAAGGAAAAGCAGTCAAAGCTCCTAGAACACCTCTGAGGAACAGGCACCGCAAGTACCTTTCCACACCCAATCCTCCACCCCTGTGGAATAGCAGGCCGTTTGGCTGAATATGCTAGACATCTTCTCCCAAGAGCTGATGACCTTGTCCCTGCCATTGCAATCAGAGTCCACCATGCTCGGACAAGCTGGCAGACACAAAGCAAGATCCTGTGATCATTCACTTTTGTGCTTGGACATGGCTAAAAATGACAACAGTCTGTCTCTGGGCTGCACAGCGCCATCTTCTGATCTCTGTTTTATGACTGCAACTCCTCTTTTCGCTGTGCTAGCTGGAGCCACTATGGTTCCCCCAGAGTATGCTCCGCAATGAGGGTGCATTTATGTCTCAAACGGGGCACATGTACAAGTAAGAGGGTGACCCTCTCCACTTTGGGTTAGAACCCCTATGCTGCAGAGAATTTTATGGAGAGCAGGGTGACTTGGTGTATCTTGCAACTGACTTGCAAGATGTCAGTGGTCTAGATACTTCATTAGAATCGGACATGATCCCTGCTCCTACCCTGGGTAAGCCTTTGTCCTCCTTTTAATGTCCGAGGGCTAAAGTGATTGATATCTTAGAGTTATCAGTACCTTCTAAACCCAAAGTGCAGTACCAACTGACACATATTATGGATGAGAGTCCACAGTGAGAGACCCTACTGCCCTTTAACCTGGCAGTTGAAGCATCAGTCTTGGAATTATGGTCAAAACTAGCCTCAGTCCCAACTGTAGACCGAATCTGAGCAAGAAGTAGAGGACAGCACCTTCTGATGCACTATTCTGGGCTTCTCATGCTTCCCAAGAGAGTTTAGTTGTCCTAGTGGCCACGGCAAACCTAAAGACTGCATCTTTGCCCCCTGAACTGGGGAATAAAGAGACTGGATTCCTTGGGAAGAAAGGTTTTTGGTTCAGGCAGCCTGGGCCCGAGGTCAATCAATGCCTCTTGTGCCTTTTCGCCAAATTCTCTTTTGGTCTTTGGTCTGTAATTTCAGAGGCTGAAGCGCACCTCACTGCAGGTGACATGAAGGAGAGCTTTGAGTCTCTGGTAAAAGATGGCAAGGATGCTTTATGTCAGATCTCCAATTGGACCAAGATACTGCTGATTGTGTGGCTAGAATGAGGACCACTGGAAAATTGTTTGAGTAGGTACTTGTGACTTTGGACCTCAGGTTTTGCTCTGAATTTCCAAGCCAAACTCCTGGACATGCCGTTTGATGGCAACAATCTGTTTGGGATAAAGGTTGATGAGTCCCTCCAGAGGTTTCAGTCTTCAAAGGCTACTGCAAAGCCTCTGGGCCTAGCAGTCCAGCAGCAAACAGCCCAATGCCACCCCAGCATAGAATTGTTCGACACATCTCCTCCTACACCCACAAGGGCAGAGGTCAAGCACACTCTGGCATGCAATTGCATCGCTGTCCAAATAGAGCTCAGGACAGAGGTGCTCCTAGGTGAAGCACCTGTGAATTACAGGTAGTTCACCAGGGATACTATCTGCTGTGGCGAGCCAGGAGTCGGATTAATGACTAAAGGCTTTAGAGTTGTCTATTTAAAATGAAAAGAAAAACACCCATCTAGCACTAATGCTATGAGGGAAGTTCCCTGCCTAACAAACTAAGACTAATGGTGCTCTAAAGAAACAGTCCTTAGTGCAAATCCTAACGTTTAACAGGCTCTACCTCCTTAAGAAAAGTTAACGGAACAAAGAAGGCCAGAGCAATATCCTCTGTGGTTTCTGTCTGGCTCAATCACTTTGATCTCTTGTCGATAGGATTCACAAGTTCATCATTGTTGTAAAACACAGTTCATAACCTCTGTGGGTTTTGTATGCCAAGTTTTCATAAATTCCATAAGGTTTCCTTTTCCTCAGGAAAAACAAGGTTTCAACTCCTTACAATAAAGTTATCCAGCCTCTCTGTAGGATATGTCTGTCAACTTTCCATAAACTCCATAAGGTTTCTAATTCATCCTGAAAAACAAAGTTTCTTCAAGACCACTAGACCATTTACCACTTTATGCTCTGTGTTCTTGTCTTGACTATAAATATTCAAACCCTCCAGATTCGCTCTCCTCCCAATTCTATCCATTATATTTCAGTTTTCTGGGGCTTCTCAAAGTCCTCTGCCCCATGTCAGGCTTCTTTTAGTAGGGCCTTGGTACAGTGTCTGCCTGTTTGGGTTTACTGGGTTCCCATAGCCCTTGTGGCTGTCCGCCTCTCTCAACAGCGTTACTTCTTGGAGAGAATTTGCTTATGTTATGTTAAAGTCTCTGTTTCTCAGGGATCTCTGAAGCCCTAGAACTCTCTGATAGGCTCGCTTTCTGACTCTCCTCTGATTTGTCTGGCTCCCTTAACCTCGTCGGACTCCCGAGTCTTGATTATCAATGTGCGTACCGCTCAATTGTGTTCTCTCCTCTGGAGCGTTCGCTTCCCTGATGTTACTTGTCTCAGTGGCAAATACATTTCTTGAATGGAGCTTGGGATCCAGATTCCCTTCTACAGTTACCAGGTCACTGGCCCACCAATGCTGCCTTGTGGTCACATCACTAAATGAGACGGTTGCTTCTCCGTTTCTGTCTCTTTCCCAACCATGGCTTCTCGGTCGGTTGGGACTCCAGCCTTCTTGCATCCGGCTTTCAATTTGCTCACTCTCAACGCTACTGCTGGCTCCTGGACATATTCCCGTCAGAGTTTCACCTCTGCGTAGGATTCTTTCTCCTCCCTGTGTAGGAATTTCTCTGTTTTCTTTTTACGTCATCCAAAAAAAAGGTCTGTCTTTCTTCTTTGACTGGCGCTCCACGAGATCCAACATTACCTGGAGCCAAAGAGTAAGAAGAAATTTCACTATTCAGTTAATCCTAAATAGTAACACAAATAAAAAGGGTGTGTTGCTGCTCTTTGACTGTGCAGTTGAAGCGATATCCAGCATTACCTTGAGGGAAAGAGATAGAAGAAATGGTGGTCAAAACAGAAAAGTATTTCCAACTCTCATGTAGACAGACCATGTATTCCAGACTGGGAGTTCCTTATTGGAATGGGAGTCTTTGTTCCCAAGAGGGGAGTCACTCCCATTGAGGTCCCACATGTCCAGACCACTAAGGAGGTTCTTACTGAGTGGGCTCTCCTCCCTAGTTTCAAAGGGGTGGCTCCCCTGTGAAGAGTAGGGATGAATACTCTGGGTTTGTCAAACTGCCGTTTGCTCAAAACCCTCCAGAACATTCCCTCAGTCAACCAGTACTTGCCTCTGTAAGCCCCTCCTGTTGGAGGAGGTTCGTCAGCTTCTAGTGAAAGGGGCCATATATGCATTGCCACACTCTGAATGAAGCAAATGATACTCCACTTATTTTCTGGTGCCAAATGTGGATGGTGGCTTACGTCCCATCCTGGATCTGTGGCTTGTGAATCTGTACTTTTGCACGGACAAGTTCAAGATGGTTAGTCTTCATCAGTTCTTTCAAGCTCTCAACCCGCAGAGCTGGCTTGCCTTCCTAAATCTTCAGAAAGTACCTGAGAGTCACAGCGGAACACAATCACTAGCAATTCAAAGTCCTGCCATTCTCTCTCTTCGGCACCTAGTCTCATTACTAAGCTGTTGTCGGTGGTAGCAGCTCACCTCAGCAAAGAGGCAGTCATGTCTTTTCCTAGCTGGATGACTGGATCACTCCCCAGAACAGGCGGCGGCACATCTATTCTGCATGTACAACTTGTTGCACAGCTTGGGCTTCTCTCTGAACTTCAGGAAGTCTGCAGTTTCACCATCCCAGTCCCTCCAACTTAGTGAGGTGGTCTTGGACACACGCCGGGGTAGGGCATTCCTGCCCAACTATCAAATGGTGACCATCTCCAAGATGGCCCATGTCCTACAATATCATGGGAAGTTTCTGAACTCAGCCTTCCTGTGGCTGCTGGGTATTATGACCTCCTGATATTTGGAGTGCTGAAAGCATGTGGTCGCTTCAGTGGCTTCTGCATTGTCAGTGGTCCCAATTTCAGGGACATACCTCGGAATCATCTTCAGGTCTCAAGGAAGTATTCTGTGACATTAAGTGGCGGTCCCTGAAGCAGCCTGTTGTAGGGGGCTCTGTTTCAAGAACTTTGGCCCCAGCTGACACTTGTCACAGACACGTCCTTGAAAGGCTGTGTCACTCACCTGCAAGATCCATCAGTGAGTGACCTGTGGTCTCCATCAGAATGTAGAGAACTCATCAATTTGCTGGAATTGAGAACAATTAGGCTGTCCCTCGTTGCCTTACTTCAGTACGGAGCAAGACTGCTGGTCCTGACGGAAAACACAAGGTCATGCACTACCTCGGCAAACTGGGTATTATGGGGTCCTTACCTTTGTGCAGAGAAGCAATGTGACTGTGGTGCTCAGAGAATAGAAGATCTCTGATGACGGCTCATCTGGCCTGGGAAGGATAACATTATTGAATATGCCTTGAGCAGGCTGAATTCTGCCTCCTGTGAGTACAAGCTCTGCTGGGAACCTCTGCAGGGGCTTTTCTCCGATTGGGGGGGAACCCCATCAGCTAGACACCTTTGCTTCCAGTGCAAAGGTTCTGCTCCATGGAATTTCCTTGACCGGGAGCTCTCGGGGACTCGCTGATGAGTTGACTTTTGACCTGCTCTATGCGTTCCGGCTGATACCAGTCATTCTACTTGCTCTCAGGAGACTGTGCCCTGTTCAGGTTCATGAGTCTTAGTCACTCTGTATCGATACCAGAGAACGTGTTACCCAGAGTGGCTAGATATGTCCATCTGCCCTCCCTAGCACCTTCCTCTGAGAGTGGATGTGCTCTCCCATTCACAGGGATAAGTCCTCTACCTGAATATCAACAGCCTGAACTTTCATGCCTGGCTGCTGAAAGGTTGATGTATAAGGAGTGGTATTTGTCTGACGACATCTTGGACGACTTCCTCGCTGCCTGAAGGCCCACCACCAAATCCATTTATGCCTACAGATGGCTTAAGTCTTCAGCTTGGTGCTGGCAGAGTGTTCTGGACATTTATACCTGTTTCACATCCTCCGTTCTGGATTTTCTGCTTTTCTTTGGTAGAGACAGGCCATCAAATTGGCACTGCAAAGGGGTATTTTGCTTCCATTTAGTTTTCAAGAGCTAGCCAGAACAGGGCTAATTTGTTCAGTCCGAGTCATGCAACTTTTCGCGAGGATTGTGTAATCTGGTTCCTCTGCAAAAGTTTGTTCCGGCTTGGGACTTGAAATTAGGGTTACTGGTTCTTATGGGCGCTCTGTTTGACGCGCTCCATTCATGTTATTTAAGATTACTCACCATTAAGGTGATTTTTCTGGTCGACATCAATTCTGATAGACTGGTGTGTGCAGTTCAGGCAGTGTGAGAATGTGAAGTTGAGTGAAACCATCCTCCTTTCTGAAGGTAGTCTCTGAAATCCACCTCCATCAAAAGATCCATCTTCCTGTCTTTTTTTTTTAACTTTACCCATATCTTTCAAAGGCAGAGGAATGATTACATCAGCTAGACCTTATGCAGGCCCTCAGCTACTCTGTGTTTTGGACGAGGGAGACCAGGAAACACTGCAATCTTTTTGTTGGTTATGCTGATGTTTGTGCAGGCAGCGCTGTGACTAAACCGACCCTGTAGAGGTGTATCAGCCTCTGCATCTTGGAATGCTGATCTCTGGCTGATGAGGATGTGTCTGAAGGTCCCAGGGCTGAATCCACTGGAGGGCTGCCTCTGCTCTGCAATTTGGGCTGCCTGTTATGGACATGTGTCCAGACGGCTACCCTGGCATCTTTGCTTTCATTTGCAAAGCATTTCTGCTTGGATTTTTAGTCTGGACAGGATGCTTGTTTTGGAAGAGCCGTCTTCAGAGCTTTCTTGTTTGTGGTGTGCTTGCTATCCTCCCTCCTTCAGATCAACATGCTGCTTTGGTAATCTATCAAATATAAAGAATCCATTACTAGAACAAATGATTTGCCGCTTGCTAACTTTCTTTCTGATAGATGTTCCTCCCAATGATTCCTCATCGCCCTCCCTACTTGCCCCACTTGGCAGATAGCTGGTACAGCTTGTTTCTGCACTCCCTCATTTTCACAGTGCTGAGGAAAAAGGGTCGAACTAAGATTCAATATACACTGGCTGCAACATGTCTGGGGCGGGTAGAGTTGTCCCCACACTGTGACACCTGCCATTCCTTAGTATTGGTAAGCATGAGGGTCCAGGGGTCGTTTTTGGTAGCACTTCACACTACAGAAGTAAACTTTAACGATGAAGTAAGAGTCATTTAATACCTTCTTCTATGGTTGACTGGCAATGCGTAGGTTTGGCATCCACAAAATGTACAAAAGAATTGACTTTCAATGTATCCTGCTTGGCGTTTTGTGATGCTGAATGTGCAATTTGGATTCACCTATTCGACTTTTATCCAGTGGTCGAAGTGTGCAAAAAAAAAAAGTAGTGGAACTAGGTTCCCTGCTGGACTGCCCCCGCTCCCCACAAACCCCATCACACGCCCCCTCTCACACGCCATTCAATCCCCTAGACAATTGCGCCTGCTGTTTAAGGGAACGTTGAGTGCAGTGCACTGAAGTGTAAGTTTCAACTTCTTCCTACACTTTTAACTTTAAAACATAACCATTACAGAACGGTTTCTTTTTAAAATAAAAGTATAGGAACAGGAAAACGTAATTAAAAAAAAAAAGTAGAGGAGCATCATTTATGGAATAACCAGCACTCCCAACCTAGCTCCATGTGGCCAATGGGAAGCAGTCAGCAATAGGATGTTATGATTTGCTGAAAGATGCATTCTCTATCTAGGGGAGTGCACCAGGTGAGAGTAGTGAGTGAAACCGCGAGTTGAGAGATGTGATTTGGTTAAGATGAATTCCCCCCCCCCCCACACCCTGGATATCCAATAGGAAGATGTAAGCTGTGGTCCTTTAATAGGTGTGAGCGTAACTGATGCAGCGCATCATGACCTCTCATTATCCAGTCAGTGCAAGGGGAGCAGCAGCTCAGGTGGGCATATCTGAGCAGGATCGAGGGAAGCTTCTCCACCGACGCCAGTGATTCCAGTAGAGTCACACGCCATTTCAGCCAATCCAATTGAGGGGGGCAGTGGACTTTGTGAATTCGATTATTATTGAAAAGTCGAGTTCACAGCAGGCACACAAACTATGATTGACAAATGACTCAAACAAACTCCTTCCAAAACAATACAAAGTCAAAAGCATTTTTCTAAAAGATCGGGTGTCATATTGTCTGTAAAGCAGCCTGGTTCTAAACACTGAGGAAACCTTCGGATAGCAGCCGTGCCTCAGATTACCGAAATTCAAAATTAAGCAACAAAGCCATAATGTCGCCCCTAAGGAAGCTACTGTTGGTTGGTCTCTCAATGCTAGTTCGTAAAGTCCCATTTGTAAACTATTAAACCGGAAATCGTACAGTTCTACCTTTTTGGAAAGTGCAGAGACACCTTTTCTCTGAAAATTGAAGTCCCCTAAAAGTTTGTCAGTTGGTTATTTGGCAATAACAGTATACACATGCTACATTCTTATGTAGTTCATAAAAAAAGTTACTATTTAAAGTGAATAAAAGAGATGAATTGTGACAGAAATGTTGCTTTCCTTTTAGATTTCCAAGCAGTGTGTATTTGTTTGAGTAACGTGAAACATAACCCACTAGAATAAGCAGATAAACACTAGAATCTAGATCTGCTCATCAAGATTAACAAAATGACACTAACATGTTCATTAGCTCTGGCTGCTGCTGCATTCAGACGAGCAAAGCCTTCCATCGCGTCTTCACACTCGTCAGGAATGTCACAGGATAACAGCACAGATAATAGCACAGATTGTTGCTGGATCGGAAAGATTTTTAATCTACTGCCAGTTGGGGCCGTTTTAGAGACCAGGTCTAAATGAAATGAGGGGGCACAGACCAGAAATGTATGTTGGGGTTTGGATAGGTCATACTGCTTGGATTTATTCTGTCCATTATGTCATGACATGCGAGTACAATTTTGTATGCACGTCCGCTGAGAAATTGGTATAAGGTCTCATCGCCAGCATTGATGTGTCTGTTGACTTCCTCGAAGCCAGTGATGACATTTGCATTTGCATGTTTCTCACAAAGAGCCCGGCAGAGATGTTCCATTTTGAGTTGGGGGCGCCTGGGGAGGTGGGGGGGGGGGGGGGGGGGGCGGAGGCAAGTTTAGATGTTTCATGGATTTCTTCTGTTTTACATAATAGAGGTTGTGTTTTGTTAGGCAGAATTATATGCAGTACCCTTTGGGAACACCACACACAATTAAGACTACAAGTGACAGTACAAATTCACCTTTGGTACAAGCCCGTACTACACAGTAAAGTGGTAGCGATGGCTGAGCAGGCAGACTTATCTCAAGAGTAAGTGAGCAGTATCAATAGTTACACAAAGGACAGCAATTACTATGATTCAGGCAAACACTGGCTCAAGGTTGTCAAGTAAAAGAATATACATTTATTTTACTCTTCAGTTGTATAACATTACACTACTATAAGCAGTCTAAAAATCACACTCTTAATACACCACACCACTTCCCTTACATTCCAGACAAGTTAAGCTCACAAAATCAAGTGGGAGAAAAATGGCACTCCAGCAATTTAAAAGGGAGGGAATGACAAAGTTAATATAATTTAAATCACACCAAGAGGTAAGTACTCAGGGCAATTGAACAGGAGGAACTACAGTGATAGAATCAGGTAGAAAAGATTTGGGGCCAAAGTCAACGGGTCAAAGGTCTTTTGCTCAAGATCACACAGTTCAGGGTAGTTTGCGGTAATGTTCGTGTCTCGGATTCTGGACAAGGTTGGTTGACAGAAAAGTTAGTTCAAAGAGAAGAGAAGGACAAGCCCTCAGATTGGAGAAAGATTTCAAGCACTTTCACTGCGGTTGAACGAAACGAACAACCGGATTTGCACAGTACCTTAAAACGGAGAAGAGGCTGCAGATGAGGCTGACATTCCTGATAGTTCATGCAGGCTCTCGGTTCCTGAAGCGACTTTCGGACTGACAAGAAGTAGGCAGACTGGAAGGTCCTGCACTACCCAGGGAAGAAACCAGCAGCAGAGCAAAGCAACGAATAAAAGGTGTGCTCCTTAAAACCCAAGCAGGGTCCGACCTTCCTGGCTATCCGGCCCACTGTAGCTCTGTACAGTGAATTCGACCAGAGGAGGGGTCCTGGCTTGCAATTTGGGCGAACTGGTTGGTCCCACCAGCTCAAGGGAAGAAGTTTCCTGGAGGATCTTCTCTGTCGGCGGATTCTGAAGACTCGGACCTGCAGCAGGGCTTCACCGGGCGGTTCAGTCATTGTAGGGGTCCTCTTCCATCAGCTCCTCGTTGGTTCTTTCGTTCAAGTGTCGACTCTGCCTTTCCAGTCCCAGAGACCTGTTTTTTATGCAGTTTTCCCCCATTTATACAGCCTGGGTGTCAATCACACATCAGGGTGGCTGTCCTGGCAAGGATGGTCCCCTCAGCCAATGAAACGGGAGTGCGACTTGGGTTACCAAGGGAACCCATGGCAGGGGTCCGAACATTCCTCCCTCACATCCTGCCTACCCAGACTTTCAGGTGCCTTAAGGAGGGCTTCTGTGCAGAAGCCCGCAAAAAGACGGCGAACAAAGGAATCATTCCCAGTTTGGCACGCAGAGTAAAACACGAGAAAGACTTTAACAAAAAGAAATGGTGAATAAACTCAGCCGGAGCCAAAATAAAATGTATTTGGTCAAGCGGGTTTATGTTTGAGGCTAATATAATAGCCTAAAACAATACCATGGTTATATAAGATAACCGAGGTAGAAAAGTTAGGGTAGTTACCACTGCCACCAGCCAAGTCTTGACATAAAGGGAGCGAAACAATGCTCCAAGAGACACAGCCATAAAGGGATAAGAATTAACCCTTTCCATTACTACATGTAAAATGGGGTGTACTGGGTCTGTGGTTTAAAGTGACTATTTAAAGTTAATGGCAACTTTACCTTTTCTGGGGGACAGTAGTCAGAAGTCAGTGGGAAGTCTCAAAGACAACCCTGTGTCACTGCACTGAAGGTGCTGTGTAACACACATGAAAAATATGAGGCCATGGAGTAGGTGAGGCTCCAGTGCCCAAGATCACACAAAGTGGAAACGCACACAGCAAAACACATGTAAGAGTGGGAAAAAGGCTCACACTCTTACCAGGTGAAAAAAATGAACCCTAGAAATCCAGCAAAGCTACTGAGGGACTCATTAGGTAAGGGAAATCGGCCATTTATGAGAATTCTCCCTAACATGGTACAGGATGCAAGTACAATTTTTGTTGATGTGTGATCTCAGCTGTATTTTTAGGTTGCAATTTAACTGTGGTTTTATAAACTCTGCTTACTGTGTTGGTTTTATGGATTTGTAACTATCTAAAATAAACCGATTAAAAACCATAATTCAGTTCTGAAATCATGTTTGCTGTGGCCATGTATAAAATAGCCATCCCAGTGATAGAAGTCTATCAAACAAGTAGTGGAACTGGGCTCCAGTGGGGGAGAGAGTAGGAAGGAAGGGAGCAACGTGCAACACATTTTCCAAGGGCTGCAGTCATTCTGGTTGACAGCCAATTCAGTTGAAATGGATTTCAGTTTAGCTGTAACGGATATCCGGTGGTAAAATGGAGACGTGTGCTTTAACTTCACAAAGAACAGTTCCGGAATGGCGAAAAATGGTTGCAAAAAGTAGCGGAGCTGTTTACAGTGAAAAATAAAAGTAGTAGAACACTGCTCCCAACCGTTTCCGCTCACTTCGATCACTGGGCCATCCATTCCTGTTTTTTACCACTGGATTCTGGGGCTTGTATTTTTCTATCTCATTTTAAATCTAGGAAAACTACAAGTCCCACAACAAAAATGGGTCAGGATGGCCGCTGTGCGAATGGCTTGGGAAATTCACACTATTTCTTTATTATATTTATTTTTTGCATTTATTTCAGTGCACAAAACCCAGAGGCATCTAGGAGCTAGTTACAGAAAGTGCATACTACATTGGTGAAGTGCAAGAATATGCATATCGGTTACAGACAGAATAGGTGAGTGTGTACAGACTGGTAAAGCCTTGCCTCATTGTGCAGGGGGGGATACATCAAGTCTGCAGCTACAAATTGGTGAAATGCAACATTAGTATGGTGTACAGATTGGGAAAGCCTCACCTCATGCTATAGGGGCTCAAAATGATGGGAGCCAGCAGTGCGTCGGAAGGCTGGCCCCACCGCCTCCCATTATTGTGCAGAAAGGTCATGCAGTTCTCCCTATGGCATAGAAGGTGCATGTGGAGGATTCATGCAGGTAAGTTGTGTGTTTTTAAAAAATGTATGTATTATATGCGGGCATGTATATAATTATGTGTTTGTTTTTATGGATGCATGCAATGAAGGAGTTGTAAGAGTGATGTGTGAAAGTGTTTGTGTATCACCCCAACTCTAAATTTGGGTGGGGCCCATAAATGTAGGGTGCGGGCTGATGGGGCATGTCCTTCTATTTTCTTTTCCCTTGTTGCACAGAAACGTGCATCAATGGTAAAGCAAAAATTGTTACTGAAATGTTATCATTGGCTTGACTAGCCAACATTGAATATAGGTAAGATAATAACACTTAAAATGCTTGCATTAACCTTAATGTCAACCTTAATGTCAAGTGAAAAATAACGTGCCACATTTAGAAATGAATTGCAGACTGAGGCTACTAATGTCAGTGTGCATATACTTTGTGGCATGGCGTTTTTATGACATCAAGGAAAAGCAAGCAAAGGTGTTATTCCGTGGCTAAACTGACCTACAATATTAGTGCCTTTCTGAATTAAGTTAATGTGTCATGCCATTTTTTTACATAACATCAAGGGTAAAGCAAACATGATTGCCTTATCAGGAGTATGGTGCACAGTAAAAGCATGCACTATTTTTGAATACCACTTTTTTTTAAATGCATGTATTTAGGGGTTGGGGATCACATGGGATGTTTATTGCATAGAGTACAAATGTTATCCCTTGCAGTATGTTTACCCTACAGATCAGGTATCCTAACTCATAATTAATGGTGTGAAAAGTTGTAAGAATTAACATTTGCACAGTACACAAAATGAAATGTAAAACTTTGCAAGCTTCAGAAATGTGCTAAATGTTTGCTTGGACATGTCCACAAAAGTCGATTATGCAGGGTCTTAAACATGTTATAGTAACAAGTATATTAACTCATTACACGAGGTGTTTGTTGGAAAAACAGTTTCTGAAATAGTTTCTTGATGGGGTAGACTGCACGCAACCAGACAGGCTAGCTAGTTTAGCTACTTCCACTTCCATTTTCTCTAATGGATTGACAGTGTTGAATATGGCATTTTGTATTGTTGATGTTCACTAATGCGGATTTTAGTTTGGTGGAGGCACTCTTTTACAGAGAATGGGAGTTGGTGGGGTAAATTATATTAACTTTATTTTGATCCATCTAATTTTCCAAGGACCAGGTAATTTCCACAAATGGGTTTATGTATATTTCTTTACCAGCAAATCGGAAGATTGGAGGGAAAGAGGGTAGCGAGAAGGATGTATTGAAGAGGGAGAGGAAGTTGTGGGCAAGATAGAAGGGGGGACCTTCAACAACGTGCCTGTCAGGAACAATTCCCAAGTCTCAGTAAAACACTAGCAAGTGGATAGAGTACCGAAAGTTAGAAAGTCCCAGGCGGAGTTTAACTCACCCTTTCTAGACTAAAATTAGACAGTAGGGGGTCAACCTACTCTATATACTAAAGAGGGTCAGGGACACCTCGATTAGGAAGGAGGTGCTAAACTAGATGAGGGGGAGATATGGCCCTGTGCCATATATGACTCAAACCACCCAATACTCCAGACTTTTTCTCTCGTCCACTTTTGGGACCATAGTTACTTATAAGCCCCCCTTTGTGCAGCCTTTCCTAATGATACATATCCTTTTCAAGTGACATTGCTTCAATTTCTTTCTTTGCTATTCTAACCTGCTCCAGGACCCATACATGTTCTGCATTTCTGTTTTCTTTACACATGGGTGGGGTTTTGGGTAGTGGTTTTAATTTAGTTATTTTCATTATTTAGTGTTTAATTGAAGTAAACCTTGATTGTCCTTTCTTTTATTTGGTAGTCTTTATAGACGCTCCTCGGCTTTCATTACCATATGGTGAAGGAGATATCTCTTGACTGTGCCTGGTTCACCTTTATGATTGGATCACTGTTGGTTTGCAGTAGTGTGAGGCTGAGTAGTCAGTTTAGCCTTTACTTAACCCCTGTAGTCTTTGCAGAGCAGTCGGAATTTCATGGCACCGCAGTCCTAGTGATAACATTCTGAGGTCTAGCTAAGGTAAAGGAACGATGAAGGGTGTCGAAGTCAAAGGAAACCAGCCACACTAGCCTCAGGAGCAGTATCGTTCACAATATCCGTTTATCTAGTGGACCATAAAACTAATTTTCAATTGTATTTTAGGCAATGAGCGGTTATTCTCCTTTTGGAATAGTATGAGGATAGCGGAGCAGAATGGACATTGGTAACCTTTCAACAACGTTTACTAATGCTAAGCCATGTAGTCTGAGTGTGATTTGAGCTCACATATGCACATCCATATATTTGGGTAAGTAACAAAATATCTTTTGAGACGTTCAAAGCCTTTGACAATCAGGAGATAAAATGGGGCATCGCATATCCAAAACAATTGCAGTATATTCACAAATCGTATGAACCGGTCATGATGCCACTTTTTTAAATTTGAGCAACCAAATGTTTAAACTGGATACGGTGGGGAACAGAAATGAGGCACGGCAGCGCAGAGAATGTCCTTTAACATGGACTAGGCAGTGATTCATATTTGCAGAGATCACCACTCGATAAGCAATGCAAATGAGCCTGCCTAAAACATAAGGAATGACTTTCCTTGTTATGACAACTTCAGCACAAACTGTACCCAGAGGTACAAGCTGGCTTGGTGAAATCTAATTATAAAGGCAGATTCCCGCCTTAATTCTGTGCACCGGTCTTTTCAAATGTTCCTCTCATTTCTGTCATCTTGGAATCAATGAGTGGGTGTAAATAGGGGGTTGGGGGGGGGTCTTCAGTTAGTGTGATGTGGTGCAGTGGTTTCAATGACAAGAGGGCATTTTTGCTATGTATCGGTGTCATTTTTTACTATAGAAGCAATTTTCTTGCATAGGCTTATATTTCTCCTCGCTGTGTCTGCCTTGCAGAGTCTCTCAGGGGCTGCTTTTACACATCTTTACACTCTTGATACCGACAGTCTTTATTCATTGTTTTAATGTGTCTATCATTTTTCTAATTCCTTCATAGTTTGACATACTTTACTTTCAGTTTTCTCAAAACTTCTCTCCAGCTATAGTCTCTTTTTAAGCATCTCCCTTGCTGGCGTTCAGCTTTTCTAAACATTCTCAAGGTTACTTTTAGGGTCCAGCATCTTTAAAGCATCTCAACATTGCTCTCAGGCAATATGTGATTTGTCAAACTGCCTGCCGCATTCTTCCGGCGCTTTCGGCACCACTCTCAGGATCTAGTGTTGTCGGTCTTCTCATCCACACACGCTCAGGCTCTCAGGTCTTTTAACAAGATTCTCTGGAGTGTACTGCAGTGTTTGCCCCCAATTGTGGCTACCGGCGATGCTGAGTGGTATGATGTTCATTCATTGCCTTTGTTTTTCGCTGCATTTTTTTGATGAAAACCTTTCCCCGAAAAAACTCATAGAAAACGATTTAGGGTTTGGGGGGTCATGGTCATATAAGGGATAGAGCAGGATGGGGAATAGGGAATTACTAATTAGGGGAGACAGGGGGATTCCCCCAAAATAAAATTTAAAAACATAGATTTTTTTTCAGGCAAACATTTTCGGCAAATAACAAAACTGGGGATGAATGAACATAGAACCATTCTAAGTAAGAAGCTGTCCTCATTTTGTCAGTATAGCAGATAAAAGCAACCTCCTCTTTCTCGTGAAGATGACTGACATTCCTTCAATTATCCTGCTTCTTCTACCCCCCGCCCCCTTGAGCTATGATTCTTAGGAAGCTTCCCTTCTCTTCCTTTTAAACTGCATTGGTCTGGGAGAGTCACCCTTGACAGGTTTCCGATCATGCTCCGCTTTCTGGCTCCTGTCACATGACAGATGAAGGCTTGGTGATCTTTCTGCGTGTTATTAGTGGACCTGTTATATTTTTGGGCAAAAAGGTTGGTAAATGCTAGCTTTTTTGGTAAATCAACTTTTGCTCTTCATCACAATGACATCAATTTGAAAGCAAAGATCTCCTATCCTAATTTTAGTATAAATCAACAGATTATAAAAGAACACCTAGTTTGCCTGAAAATCCTATCTAATTGGGGAAGAAAAGAAGAGTTAATGTCTCATTGACGTTAATGACACATTGAGTGTAGGGAGCAGTGACCATGCCATCATCTGGAATAGAATACGTCTAAGTAGTATCAGGAATATGCTTACCCTGACCAAAAATCAGGAAATGAAAGAAGGAAATGGAGAGAAAGAAA
The DNA here is from genome assembly GCF_040938575.1 of Ambystoma mexicanum. Classification (NCBI taxonomy): domain Eukaryota; kingdom Metazoa; phylum Chordata; class Amphibia; order Caudata; family Ambystomatidae; genus Ambystoma; species Ambystoma mexicanum. The sequence continues at coordinate 964,090,951 of NC_090924.1, forward strand.
GTTCTTAGATGATCCTTCTGCTGAATCCCTGTATTTTTGTGCTCATCAGTACTTGCGGTTTGACACTGGTTTGTTGCCAGAACCCTAATGTGCTTGCAGGAAAGTAACCAACATCTAAAGCATAGCAGCCTGCACTGATAACATTAGCGTGTGGAAAGTGTGGATCGAATCTATCACAGCATGCACATCTCGCCTTTCCATTATGGACTACATGGACACATTATCTCTTCCAGAAATGTGTACACAAATATAATTTTTAAAACCTTTACTATGTGGTATTGCCTACTACATTCATTCTTTTTTGCTCAGGAGTATCAAAATTCCAAATTGTGTTCTACTGTTCATAGTTCATCAATTTATTTGAAGTTTGTTATTTAAGGAAGGCACTTTATCACAAGTATGACAGACACAAATGATGTAGTTCAAGGGTGTTTATTGAACTATTATTGGGTTGGAAAAACGCCTATTTGAACCCAAGTTCTAATGATGGGAGCAAGCTACGACCATCAAAACAAAATAATTTGTCGTAGTCATGTTTTGTCAAATAAAATGGCCTATACTAAAATAAATCTGTTGCCAAACCTTAATCTAAAGGACAAAAGGGTGTGGGGTATTGCAATGTAAAAAGAAATCAGTGTAAGATAAACATAAAGTTCCATGTGGTGTGAGAGTTCAGGATGGCTGATCTATAGCTTCCCCTTCCCCACGCTTCAGTATGGGGCAAGGCAGAACAATTTGGCACTTGGAGCACACTGACTTCTCCGACAGAGGGAGGCAGTCTTTAGGATACATTAGAGTCTTTCAGCATAGCGTCTCTATGTACTTTATCAAGTCTTTCTTCCACAGTGCCAGGATCAACACAACAAAATAATAAAACTCAAGAGTTCACTTCTTTCGGTCTCCCTCAGCCAGGCTCGGACTGTTTCTTCCCTTTCTGTTTCACAATGGAATCTCCCTGAGCCGGGCTCGGATTTCCTTCCTTTGTGATCACGTTAGGTCCCCCTCGTTCGGGCTCAGACCTGACACATCAACAACTTCCTTCTGTCCATATAACAGAACTGAAGACTTTCGACTGAGCAAGGGATTTGACGGTTACCCTTGCCTGACCACTTCGTTCCTTTTCATCCGATCCCAAAAGTTCAATTATATCACAAAAGTTCAATCCAATCTGAAAGGTTCAGTTTGCAAGATACTTTCTGGCAGAGATCTTTCGACTTGGCACCCACGTGGTGCCAGACCACTCTGCTACTTCGTATCACACGTTCACTTCTTAAAAGTTCAAAGAAGACATTTATCGGCTTTCTCCTTTTACTCGTGTCTTTCATGAAACGCCTTATGTGATTCTTTGTTGCCGCCCGTAACCTTCTATTATACGCAGCCCAGTTCACACAGTTGCCTTCAACTCACCGGCTGTATGCAAGGTTCGGCTTGCGGCTTTGATCGTGAAGTCAAGGGCAGTATCATGGCAGCGGCACTTCCTCTCTGGCTCATCCAGTCAGGGAGGAGGGCTCCTGGTATCTCTGAGGCACGTTACAGGATCTGAAGGCCTTTCTTCGTTACCACACATGCGCTGTGTACCAACAGCCCAGCGATCGTTTGTCAAACAGGTCAAGGGTACTTCTCTCCTTGGTTTCTGCCTGTGACAACTTGTCTGGCTTTCTCGATTCAGCTGCGGCCTCGACTAGCTTTGTCCATCTCTGGCTCTGCTTCGATACTCTCCTTGCTCGTGCCCTGCTGCTCATACTGTGCTCTCCTGCTCTCTGCCTTTAATCCGTGCGTGGAAGGGTAACAGTAATCAGGTGTGTATTTGTATTTATTTTTTATTTATTTGGACTTATATAGCACCTTAATCCAAAGCGCTTAACATATGATATGATAGGTTATTTATAACGTGCTTAATACCCAGAGGTTTCTAAGCGCGGATCCAGGGATTGAACATGTGTTGCTTCGTGTCGTCTTGCTTCAAAGGCGAACACGTTGCTGCTGAGCTATCCTCCCGAGAACATAGCAACAATATAAAAAGTGGAACAATTACATACAATGAGAGCTTGGCAAATGTAGCCTGAGATGAACCCTGCTGGATCAGATGAGATTTCAACAATTTGAGAAATAAGGAATAAGTGGTGGATAGAGCATAGAGAAAGAGGAAGAGCATTCCAATGCATAGGAGCAAGTTGCGCAAACGTGCTAAAGTGTGACTGGGCACAGGGGTTGGGGCAGCTGGTACTACAAGATGAAACTGAGAGGTAGATCTAAGAATGGGATGGGGGAGTATAGAATGAGACCAGTGAGGAGAGGTAATCCGGGGTAAGACAGTAGAGAGATTTAAAGACAAGGAATAGAAAGTTGCATTTGTGTTGTGCATGGAAAGGAAGCCAGCCAAGAGTGAGAAGAGCAGAGGATATAGAGTCAAGGTCAAACAGAAGAGTACACAAATGGAGGCAATGAAAATAGATTTTCAAGGAGCAAGTCGAGAGGTTGGAAGGCAGAAAAGTATAGTGGAACGATAGAAGAGACGTGAAAAAATGTGTGAAGAGTTTAGTAGCTTAGTTGCATCAAAAGTTAGGAAAGCACAAACTTTGTAAATGTTGAATAGATGATAGCGGAAGGCACGAGAAGAGATTGAAATGTGATATCTCTATGATATAGCAGAGTCAAAGTAGAGTCCCAGATTTCGGGCAGTAGAAAGTGTGAGGTAGTGGGAGGACATCCGTGATTTGATGGCTGATAAGCATGAAGACACCGGAGTATGAATGTCAGATGAGAAGAAGAGAAAGAAAGGAAGAGCTGGTTGTCATCAGCATAGAAGTGGTGGAATAGGCCATAAGAAGAAATCACTTTAGCAAGCGGAGAAGTATAGAGCGAAAAAAGGAAAGGTCCCAGAACCACTCCTTTTGGGACACCATGGACAAGAGGAAGGGAGTCCGAAGTTGTCCCACCCCAAGAAACAGAGAATGTCCGTTGGGACAAATAAGATTTGAACCAGGAAAGAGCAGAACCGGAAAGACCAAAGGATGAAAGGGAAGCTCACAAGAGCGAGTGATCAACAGTGTCAAAGGCAGCAGAAAGGTCGAAAAGAATAAGAATGGACGAGTGCTTAGTGTGACGTTTCGTGAGTAATGAGTTTAGGACTGAAAGAAGAGCGCTTTCCCTTGAGTGCCTAGGATGGAAACCAGATTGAAAGTGAGAGAGAATTGAATTACTAGATACAAATGAGGAAACTTGTAGGTAGACAAGACGTTCAAGTAGCTTAGAGAGATAGGGAAGAAGAGAAATGGGACGAAAGCTAGAAACAAGAGGAGGGGGTCAGCAGAAGGTTTCATAAGAATCTGAATGATGGAAGCGTGTTTGAAGGAGCAGGGGAAAGTTGAGGTTAAGAAACAAATGTGACAAAAGGCTATGAGATGGGATTTGAGAGGGGGATGGACCTTAGAGATGAGAACAGATGGAATGGAATCAGTTGGTGCGGCAATGGGACGAGCACGGGTCATCAGGAGAGCGATGTCTTTGTCTGTGCTGATAGAGAAATGAGAGATAGAGGAAGTCCGAGGCAAAACAGGTGGGAAGGGTGATGTTGCTGTGGAAGAGTCATCAATTGAAGGTGGGTAGAAAGCCGAGGTTGAGAGGGTTTACGAGAAGGATGGAAATCAGAAGCAGAATAAAGAGAGATGAGGAAAGTGAGGAAAAGAGAATGGAAGCTGCATTGTCAGCTGACGGGGCAGAGAAAGAGTGGGATGGTAGGGCAGAGATAGATGTGGAGACAAATAATGGGGTATTGAAGCTGCGCCGGTAGAATGAGAGGGGAAGGAGAGACAGGTAATGTAGGAGGTATGGGAAAGAGTGGCAAGAAGAAGATAATGATTAGAAAGATGAACAGGGAGAGATGATACATCAGAAATGGACAGAGAGGAGGAAACGAAAATAAGATCAAGATGGGGCCTAGAAATATGTGAAGGGGGAGTGGGGAGAGCAGAAAGGAAGTAAGAGTCCAAAATGGCAAGAAATGGAAGTGAGGAGCGAGTATAAGCAAAATGAAGGTTAAAATCGCCTAGCGGTACAAGAGGACTAGCCAATGGAGAAATAGTGGAAAGATTGTCAGTGTCATCACAGAATGAGTTGATTGCTCCCGGAGGGAGATAGATAAGCAGGAATGAAATAGGATAAGGTTTAGAAAAGGTAGTGAGGGAATATTCAAAGGAAGAAAATATAGGAAGTGGGGTTGAAGGGAGTGAGACAATTACATGGTTTGCGTGGTATAGTATTCCAGTTCCTCCGCCACGACCAGAGGTACGTAGAATATGACGAAAGGAGGTATCAGCAATGGTTAGGGAAGCAGTTAATGTGGTATTCAAGGGAGGGACACATAGGAAGTGCAGGATGAGTCTCAGAAATTAGTCCAGTACTGATGAGCATTTATTACAAAGTGATCAAGCGTTCCAAAGTTAGTTAGAAGAGGATTAGCAGTGCAAGGGGGCGTAAATGAGAGTGGAATAGTTTTGGGAAGTAGCAGATCGTGAGGTATCCAGACAGACTGTTGCTGGCATCAAAAGTATTAACAATGAGCATGTAAATGTAACTAGCATAAGACTGAGGCAGCCATAGGATCCAGAAAAATAAGCTGGTCGTGCTGGTGATGTTAAAGCAGGAAGGACTGCCATGAGCTGCATCGGGAAAACATAGTTGTGGGCGGATGTCTGAGTCAAGGTAGATGGAATAGCGCGGACAGCCGCAGACAGCGAGGTCCAACTTATCCAACTTCATCCGGCTTAGCCAAGAGCAGATTTTTAATGCCGGCGAGCTGGATGAAAACGTGGCAAGGGGCCGTGATGATGTTTCCTTGCAGGAGCAGTGGGCGCTACAGGTGGTGGCTGTATTCCTATACAGCGGGTAATCCGAATGGTGCCGTGTGGCCTCACAACCGGGTTAATGTTGAAAGCTGCAATCCTTGCTGCCAACGAACACCGCAGACAGTGAGGTCCAACTGATCCTGACAGGTGTGTAATAACCTTATAATAAGTACTTGAAAGCAAATTATCTCTTGGTAATTGTAAATGACACCTACCTCGCGGATGGTCAGCCCTCTCGGAATAGAAGCAGGAGGGAATTACCTGAAGACCCCTCTCAACCCCAGCCAAAAGGCTAGGTTGGAGTGGAGTCTCCAGGGGAAACCCCAAAGGGAAAAAACCCTGTGATGTGCTGCTGGGGAGCGTGGATTCCTGTAGCGGCTGGAGGAGGATCACGCTATTTTGAATGTGGTCTGGAATCTTGTCAGGAAGGATTCTGAGTGAAACCGAGTAGAGGGTCAGGTAAGTAAGGATACGGAATCCCAAATCAGTTGGATGGTAGGGGATTTAGAAAAGAAGCTTACCCTGACAGGCCTATTCTCTTCTAGGCTTCTGTATTTCAATCTGATGGGAAATGCAGACAAGGTGCCTAATGCAAAATATAACGGATTAGCATATGTCCAAAGTTCAAGACACAAATGTGAATAGAATGATGTAAGAATTGGGATCTTACCCAACGGAGTTAGCCCCAGGGAGGAATAATAACGAACAGAATAAGGGGCTTGAACTTGAAGGAACGGAAGGCTGAATAGGAGGTCTAAGGCTGATTCCTAAGTGGGCGTAAAAGGAAAACCAGATGGAGAGGGAGGAAATCCCGTGAGAGTCACGAACCCAAAAACTCGCTAGAAGGCGAAAACACTACCAGTAGGAGCAGCTGCGAATTCTGGGAGGTGTCTTCCTGTTGATCCGCAGGGCAAAGAAAGTAATTGAGGTTTCTACGGAACAAAGAAGGGGAAAGGAGAGAGATATTGAAGATTGGAAACTCAGCGTAGCAGTAGTAGATCAATTAGGAAGTCAGAAAGGTAGCGAACTTACAGTGCGCAGCGCAACTCTGAAGAGAGAAGCAACGCGTATGACCGAAGTTCCAGCTGCCGGATATTCCATTCCGGAAATCGGGGGCGGAGCTAACCGCGCGGTCCGGGGAGCGAGAACAACTAGTGTGCTGCTCAGTCTCAGGCACCTCCATGTTGAGAGTCCCGGTTCCGAGCCGAAAGGTGGGTATTGGTACCCGGAAACGGGAAGCAGCGGGATCCAACAGGACAGCTTATCCAACTTCATCCAGCTTGGCCAAGAGCAGATGTTTAATGCCGGCAAGCTGGATGAAAGCAAGGCAAGGGGGCGTGATGATGTTTCCTTGCCGGAGCTGTGGGCTCTGCAGGTGGTGGCTGTATTCCTATACAGCGGGTAATCCGAATGGTGCCGTGTGCCCTCACAACCGGGTTAATGTTGAAAGCTGCAATCCTTGCTGCCAACGAACGCCACAGACAGTGAGGTCCAACTGATACTGACAGGTGTGAGTAGTTAAGGTTAATTGCCTGACTCTGCCAGACTCTGATGTTGGGACGTGCTGTACGGAAGCGCTCAGTCCCTGTTGTCGTGTTTGTGTAGGAGAGGGGGTGTGTAAAGCCAAATAACACATGGAATGTGACGGAGTGAAGGGAAAATCAGGAAAGGGATACTGCGTCTCTTCATCGGGTCTCCCATTCCCACTCCCATTCCCCAGGGGCCTCTCGTCCAGGTGATCCTCCCGCACTGGTGCACCCCCGGGAACGGGATCCAAAAGCAATGGCCGTGTGCTGGCCACCTGGATGACAGATCCCAAAGGATTAGTCCATGAGACACCCTTTGGTTTCTCACAGTTAAAAGACTAATGTAAACATGTATTTCAACCAAACCCAGCATTCATATGTACAGGGCTTTGTTGCGTTTTTGATAGAAAGGCTACTTTCAACTTGGAGACTTTAATAGTAGTAAAAATAATCACGTTTGAATACTCTTATTCATGTAGGATTCTTCCACCGTCTAATCATTGAGGCTGGATAAAACCTGTTGTAGTCCTTCATCTGCAGGACGTCCGTGAAGTTGAAGGTGTTCTTATCCAAATTCCAAATCTTTGGAAGAACGAAGGGCTAAATTGGGCTGTTGAGACAGAAAATTGTGAATGGAGATTTCATAGAAATCTCTAAAGCATGCACATAACATGGTGGGCTATCTTACATGATGTTAATGGGAAAATTCCTTTAAAGGGCATGATGCCCTCAACCACATGTTAAAACTTTGCCTTCCTAAGTAATTTGTCCTCCAAGGGGCATCAGTTTTGTTGCCTATGTATGGGCTGGGCCTGAATTCCTCTGACAACATTTGGTAAAACATTACCCCCTAGTGTTTTCAAAGTAGCCATATTTCCTGGATAGGAAAGTTAACCTTACATCTGACAATTACATAACGTGGTCCTTATGGGTGTTCCCTTTATTGCAACTGAAAAAACATGGGTCATCCCTGATGAACACTTTCATCGTGGCACACTCACCAAAAGGATCCAGCCGGCCCGCTTCCTAAGGCCTGTGACTAAGGCCATGTCTGGGCCGGGAGGTTCTCCTCCTTTTTGTCCCCCCTACTCAAACTATGAAATGGCCTCCAAACTTACATACTGCTACCCCATGAACCTTGTTCTCTACACACTGTGCAGATCTACCAGTGAGTGATGGCTGAACTCTCCCATTGCCACCTCCAACTAACTTTCTGAACCAATTACTGTGTCTATTTTCTCTGCTTTACTTGCCTCAACTAACCCTCCTCTTCTCTCACTGCATTCTTTGCCCCTGTTTTTGAAATTTGCATTTAGGTGTCAGCGCTTTTTACATCTCTGCGCCCTCTTTGCTTTGAATCTGTGCCCCTGTTTTGAAATTCGAATTTCCTTTCTGCTTGCATTTATGCATCTTGTAACTACTTAGCCACCTGGTGAGTTTAGCTAGAACTGTGCTGTGCAGCCCCTCTTCATCCCTCAAAGTACTTCTGCCACCCCTATGGCTCTACCCAACTCACCCATCTTCTCTAACTGCTACACTGTCACCTATCCTCCCTCTCTCACGAAGTCTGGAAGAAAAAAGCACAAAAGACAGCTTATCCTTGAAACCTGGTCTACCCATCGCAGACACCGACGCCAGCACAACCTCCACTCTTCCACTCTCTCTACCCCCCTACTGACTGGTGTACCACGTCCCTGTACTCCACCTCAGAAAACCTTCAAAGGTGGAGAACTACTTCACCTGGCTACTCTTACTGCCCACTCAGCCAACAAACACTCCACCAATATATGCCTCCTTCTTGAAGACACTGACCTCGACTTTCTCGCTCTCACCAAAACATGGTTCAATACCAGCTCAGTCACTGCTTTTGACTCCCTTCTCCTTGATGGCTTCAAGGTCATCTCCAAGCTTGCAATGTGCTGGCGCTGTGGTTTCTTCCCTGAGTGGGTTCCTTCTTCCGTCACACCCACCCAGCTCTACTCTTCCTTTGAGAGCCTGGTATGCAAGCTGGTCATCTCTCCCCCTCCTCTCCGACCATTTCTACCATTTACAGGCCTCCTTGTGTTACCACCCTGTTCCTCTTTCAATTGGCTTATTTCTGTTCCTCCCTACTTTCAACCACCTCCAACCTCCTCCTCATGGGTAATTTCAATATCCAATTGGACTCTCCAGTCACTGCATCCGCTCTCTTCTTTGACCTCTGCACATCACTATCCCGCTCCATTCTCCCTTCTGGCCCAACCCATTCGGCTGGACACACTCTGGATGCCCTCATCCATTTTTGCCTCCCCCGCCCTTCTGGTCACTCCACTCTCTTGGTCAGACCATTCTCTCCTCTTCTTGCGCCTGGGTCCCCTCGGCCTGTTGACTGCCCCTCCAAAAGCCCTGCCAACCTTGTTCACGGATATCCATCTGATTAAACGAGTGTCAGCCGCTGCCTTCGCATCCACCTTCATCCCCACCTCCAGACTCTACCACCAACTCTGCTCCCAGAAACCTCCATTTGGTTATTACCAACACCCTTGACATGCTTGCCCTTGTCATGAGGATCCGCCTGAAACCTACCTCCTAACGTAACGCCTGGTAAGACTCTGAACTTGCAGCCCTGAAATGATGGCTTCAAGGTCTGTGGAGCAGAAGTGGCAAACCACAGGCTCACACTCTGACAAACTGGCCTGCTGCCTGCTCTAAAGGCAATCCAGAACCTCCATCCATGCCAAAAAGAGGGCCCACATCCAGGCACGGGTGTCAGATGCATCCAACAATAAGGCTGAACTCACTTGAAGTCACCGGAGTTGTCTGCTCCATGATGGTCTCTTCCAAATAGGTCTCCCCTTGTTCCTCCAGAACCATCAAGGACAACATTGGCTCTCTTGCCACTGTACTCTCTGATCTCTGCAACCACTCTTTTGCCACATGATCTTTCCTGTGTGCCGCCGCCTTAAAAAACCTTCTGCAGACCCTACCTGTCCAGCCAACTACCACTCTATTTCTATCACCCCCTTCCTTGGGAAACTGCTGTAAAAGCTGGCCTTTCCACAATGTATCTCACACACTGATGGTCATGGAGACCACCAAAAAGTTCAGTCTGGATTCCGATCATCCAGAGGCACGGAAACTGCTCTTCTGAACACCGGAGAAGAACTGCTCACATCTCTGGACTCTAACTCTCCAGCTGTCTTCATCATACTCAATCTCTCCTCTGCCTTGGATACGGTTAACCACTCCAGCCTCATAAGAAAGCTTCATGATACCCTTGGTATCTCGGAGCGGGCACTGGACTAGCTTGCATCCTTCCTAACTGACCATTTGTCCCAAGTCATTCTGGACACCTTCTCCTCACCTGCTTCCTTCGCTACCTGTGGTTTCCCCCTGGGCTCAAACCTCTCCCCCTGGCTTTTCAACACTTACCTTGCTCAGCTAGCAGGCCTAATTTCTTCCTCCTCCGCCAAATTACAGTGTTACACAGATGACACACAACTCCTTTTCAAACTTCCTGCCTCCCCTCATGAATCTTCCATCATCCCTGACTGCCTATCTGCCATCCAGTCCTGGTGTACTTCCAATGATCTCTGCTTCAATGCCAGCAAGACCAAGATCATTCTCATTGGGACTTCTGCCCCCTCTCCCCCCCCCCTCACTCTGGCCATCCTCTATTGGCTCTCCCCCTGCTCCTTCCTCTGAAGCCAGAAACCTTGGAGTCATCTTCATCGCTTCTCTCTCCTTCCATCCTCACACCTAGGACAGTGCCAAGAAGTCCCACTTTCAACTCTTCCCTCTCAAAGGAATTCTCCCTTTTCTTACTTTCCCCCAGAAGCTCAATGTTACCGAGCCCTGTTTCTCTCTGGGCTTGACTACTACAATAGCTTTCTCCTGAATCTACCTTCTTCCACTTTACGACCTCTCCAGCTAATCCATAATAGGGCAACAAGACTTATATTTGGCCTTAAGCCCAAGAATTGCATCTCTCCTGCCCTAATAACTCCCCACTGGCTCCCGGTTGTGGCACAGATTACCTACAAATCCATCTGCATCATTCACAACGTTGTCTGGGGTCTGGGGTCACGCTATGTGCAACTCTCTCTTACTAAATACTCTGCCTCTAGACCTCTGTGGTCCTCTGGCACCAACTCTCTATGTGTAAAGCATTTTGCTAAACAGAGGGCTGGAGGCCGATCACTTTCTTCAGCTGACTCCCTCTTATGGAACAGCCTCCCCCTCCCTCTTCGCCTTGAGCAGGACCTCCTCAAATTCAGGAAACTCCTCAAGACTTTCCCCTTTACCTCCTCCTTCCCTTTGACCCTCATCCTGCTTTAGTCACTGTGATTGATGCCCAGGGCCCTTATGTATCCCTCCGGGACCTGACCTCCCATACCCAATCGCCCCAGCCTCTCAGCACTTGCCTTGGCATCCTCTGGCTTCATTTCTGTAGGCTTGCACTCTTTACCCAATAGCGCTTACCATACTATGCACTTCATCTGTTGCTCACCCATGAGCACAGACATTCAAGCACTAACCCTCACCCCCCACCCCCATTTCCCCTCTTCTCGCTGCATTTGCACATTCTGAATACTCACAAGGCATATGATATATGATGTGGCATTTATAATGCGCCTGTACACAAATATTTCTAAGCGCTCCAAGACAAGGAAGGGGAAACGAGGCAGTACGAAATAATGATCTTACTAGGCCTTGTCATTCAGATTACATAAGTGCAGGGAGGAGGGAACTGGAGAAGTGCCCAGGGGGAAGTGCAATTAACTCGCAATTGCCGCAAGTGAGTGGCTCATAAGTGCAGAGAGAAGGGACTGTGGGGTTGCAGATACATACTCTTAAGTGCTGGGAAGCCCGGAGGCATTGCGAGGGCAACTGGACATGCAGGAACCTGGGCTCCATTTCAGGGGGTGACCAGGTTACCAGTGTGCGGAGCAGTCGGGTGCATCAGCAGGGGAGAGATGGAGAGAAAGGGGAAGCGAAAAGAAGTTCTTGAATTTCTTCTGGAATTGGTTCTGCTCAAGTTTGAGAGGCATGGAGGCTGTTCCAGAGGGAGGCCCCATCCACAGAGATAGTTCTGCCCCCAATTCTCTGCTTGGAGAAGCGTCTGACCCTCAGAGAGAGTTGGAGGTGGATAAGCAGACAGCTCGAGAAAGAAGATGTTTTGAAAGAGAAAGTTGGAGGTAGAGCAGTCCCAGGCCCCCAAAATCCTTGTGGACAATGCAGAGGGTCTTGAAGTTGATCCTTGCAGCCACAGGGAACCAGTGAAGAGATTTCAGAGCTGGAGAGATACGATCCTTGGGCTTGAGTCCAAGGACAAGTCTCACAGCCCTATTCTGAATAGGTTATAAATGTTGAATAGTAGAGACAGGAAGATTTAGAAAGAGGCTGTTGCAATAGTCAAGCCTAGAGACGACCAGAGCTTCTGGGGGAAAGTGAGAAAAGGAAGAATACCTCTGGTGGGGGTTGGGGGGGAAGAGAGAGAGCGAGAGAGAGAGAGAGAGACAGCGAGAGACAGACGGAGAGAGAGACAGCGAGAGACAGACGGAGAGAGAGACAGCGAGAGACAGCGAGAGACAGAGAGAGAGACAGAGAGAGAGACAGAGAGAGAGACAGCGAGAGACAGAGAGAGAGACAGCCAGACAGAGAGAGAGAGAGACAGCGAGAGACACAGTGAGACAGACAGTGAGAGAGACAGACGGAGAGACGGAGAGACGGGGACGGGGACTCCTGGGACTCCTGGGACTCCCGGGACTGGGACCGGGACCCCCGGGACCGGGACCCCCGGGACCGGGACCCCCGGGACCCCCGGGACATGGACCCCCGGGACATGGACCCCCGGGACTGGGACTCCCGGGACTGGGACCCCCGGGACTGGGACCCCCGGGACTGGGACCCCCGGGACTGGGACTCCCGGGACTGGGACCCCCGGGACTGGGACCCCCGGGACTGGGACTCCCGGGACTGGGACTCCCGGGACTGGGACTCCCGGGACTGGGACTCCCGGGACTCCCGGGACTCGGACTCCTGGGACTCCCGGGACTGGGACTCCTGGGACCGGGACTCCCGGGACCGGGACTCCCGGGACCGGGACTCCCGGGACTGGGACTCCCGGGACTGGGACTCCCGGGACCGGGACTGGGACTCCCGGGACCGGGACCGGGACTGGGACTCCCGGGACTGGGACTGGGACTCCCGGGACCGGGACCCAATGAGGAGGATTTTAGTCTTACTAGCATTAAGACACAGATCATTGATGGCACACCATTCCTGAATTGCAGCCAGACAGTCTGGTATGAGAGAAGAAACAGAGGTGGTTGAGGGGAGCCTGAAAGAGAGCCGTGTGTCATCTGCATAACATTGAAAATTGTAGCACAAAGTAGCGATGCAGTGGACAAGAGGTGCCAGGTAGTGGTTGAAGAGCCATGGAGAGAGGTTAGATCCCTGGGGAACACCACAAGTAGAGGGAGAGAGATAGAAGTGAGGAAAGACCCTAGTTGGACCTGAGATGGTCAGCCGATGAGAAAGGAGGTCAACCAGGCCACAGCCTGATCAGCAATACCAAGGTTGTCTCGGAGACGATTGAGCAGGATGGCATGGTTGACTGTGTCAAAAGCAGAGGATAGATAAAGGATAATGAGGACAGTAGGGAGATTAGAGTCAAGATTGGAGAGCAAGTCTTCACGGGTGTTCAGGGGATCAGTTTCTGTGCTACTGGCATCTCTGAAGCCAGACTGGTGGTCATGGAGGCAACCAACAGATTCAGTGTGTAGATTAAGCTGAGGGATGGCCAGCTTTTCCAAGAGCTTGCCCAGGAAAGGAGTGATGGAGATTAGGTGAGTAGGTCCGTCTCTATCTTCCACTGTATTCATAGTATTCAATGTTTTATTTTTTTCCTTCTTCAATCCCATGTTCCCTCCCTGTTGCCTTGTGGGCGCTTTGAAACAGAATTGACTTACTGTATGAGTGCCTAACAAATGCACAATAAATAAAAACATAACAAAAATCTCATTGGGCAGGTAGAGATGTTCCTATTTAAAACAATTGACCATTTAACGTAAACATTTGGAGTTTGAGTCAATAGTCCTTGTCAACTGAAGAGCAGTCTGTTTTGACAGTAGCCCCAGCAGTACTAAACTCCCTTTTCCCTTACTAGCCCTCACAACAAGCGAATTGCTTATGTTTTGGTATACCATAATGTGGCAGCTTGATTGCAAGTGCTTAGCATGCGTGAATGGCAGTTCTTGCTATGTGAGGTGCCATAAACTCTTTAAGACAGAGAGCAGTCGAGGCAGAGGAAGAAATCGGGCACCAGAGAACGATCGAAGGTGAGATAAAAAAAAGCCAGAGGTAGGCTCAAGCTAGTGGAGTGTGTGGTTCAAGGGAATGCACGAGGATGTCTCAGAGGCTGATGGGATGTTGGCCGGGGAGAGAGCAGAAACAAAGAAGGGAATTGGCATCCCACATGGAGACAATACGCCAAGCATTATACAAATGAAACTTGGCGGGTGATAGTCAAGCCGAGCAAGAGCAGTGGCAGAACATCCCAGTTACCCATAGGTATATTGTCCGTAAGACGCTTCAGAGGACACCAATAATACCACGCTAACCCTCACCTTGGACATTGGGATTCAAGTTTGTCAGTACGGCTCCGGAAACCAGACACCCCTTGAAATATATTCAAGGGGTTACCTTCTCAAGTACAATCCAAAGAAACGAAACCTGTCAATGGATCTTCTGGTGAATCATCGAGAACAGAGATCTCAGGAGGGCAATCGTTGATGGAGACATAGAGGTCCTCCTGGGCACACCCCAGAATCATCTAGGGCTGGTCCATCGAGCCAAACCCCAATCATATTCGGTCATCAGTCTGTTACACATTGCTGATTGGTCAACACCACGTCCTGCCAGGAGTTTTCCTTTCAGTTTGACCTTAGCTTTGCCTTCCTCAAGATAAGAAGACAAATCATTATTTTTATTTCCTTTTCACTTGAAAGCCAGGAGAATCGAGAATCCTTTGAGACTGTAAAACCCTAAAGAAATAGAAAAAACAGTAAACCATTGTGATACAATTCACAGTCCAGTTGCACAAAAGTGTGGTGCTGGAGAGTCAGAGAATCTCCAGGAATGGCTTCATCAGATCAAGAGATGTGTAAAACCAAGAGTTTGTGAAAACCTCCATAAGGGAACTACAAACCTTATTAAGAACTGTGAAAGACATTGGGGAACCATCTAGGGGAAGGGAGCAATTCTCCTAGCCCCACAAGAATTTTGTGATTTGATTTTCAGTTGGGTTACAGAGAGCATGGAACTTATATGGATCTTTTGCTTTGAACACTCTAAGGGGTGTTTGGACGCTTTACATCCAGGAGAAGGGAGTCATTCTCCTGGATTATAAAAAGCAGCTGGATTTTATGGTGTTTTTTTGTATTGACAGGGATAGAGCAGGAACATTTGTGACTGGGACAGTGCCTTTCTGTTTTGACTCAGACTTCCTAACGAACACCCGAGTTGCTTTAGTTTATGTAGGGAAATCCCCTTAGAGGTAGGCATAGATGGGTTTGATTTTTCATTTAATAAAAGTCTACAGAATCCACTATGGCACCACTTGGTCAGTCGCTTTATTCCTTGTTGCCAGAAATGTTTGTCCAACCACCAACTGTTGTTAGAGACATGTAAGCACATCTTACAGAAAAGGTTCTGCCAAGTGAAAAAATACATTTCTCCTGATGTCACTCATCCTCGAGGAAACTCCACCAAAATCCTCATTTCACCAAAAATGGGCAGAGTAGACTTAGAAGCAGGCAGTAAGAATCTGGCCAAAAAAGTGGGCAGAGAACCATGACAATGAGTGGATTTACCAGGTGGTAAATGATGCATAAAGGTTGTATATTAAGGAACACGTGTGTACAAGAAGCATGCATTGCATGCACACCTGAGGTGGAACAGGCTCATGATTGGGTTCACGACTAAAGGGGCATAGTTGATATGGATCTTTTTGAGTGGATTTATCCAAGTTGGATCAGTAGCTGGACCTTTTCAAATGTGTTTCAACATCGAAGGGGCTCAGATCCATGATGGGGGGAGCCCTCTTCCTGAGGAATTTCGCCCTTGATGATATGCCTAATAGAAAAGCAACCCATTAACTGCACTTTCACCACATTGTGGCACAAGATTTGTCACTGATGGCCTTGCTTATGTGCAGCCCAGTGCCATTCCCAGCATACCTACACTCCTTTCACTGTTGTGTTCTGTATTGAAATTAAGGCTCATCATGCCCACATGGTTTTTCAGGTCATAATAATTAGTGGGCATTGAAGTTTCAGTGGTACGTGGTTTGAGCTGATGAGCTCTGGCACTGAGCATTGACTGTTCAAGTCCCATTAATGGTCTGTACTTGCTATTAACGCTGCAGTAATTGGCGCCGAAATGCTGCATTGCGTCCTATGGACTCGAGAAAAATGGGGATTTACTGCACCACTGCAACTTGGGATCTGGCACTAATGGCGCCGGACCAAGTTGCGGTAACGCTAATTGCATTGTGCGGTGTCCCGGCGAATGAGTCCCTTGTCGGCTGTTTTATGCACTAGATGCAGAATTAAAAAGTTGGCTAGCTAGAGTGCAGATTGAGTCTCGCACTGATGAACCTTTTTAGTGACGTTTTTGAGAAGAGTCCAGTAAAAAGTGGCAAATATTTAGCTTTCTTTGGTTGAGTGATTGGAATTAAATTAGCAGTGACATTTTCTGCATTGTGGAACCGCCTCAGTAGGGAATCCACTGTATACGATTGAAGGCATCTTTCTCCTGTGTCCTTTGCCTGTTTATTTTTATTTTGTTGATCATTTGTAAGGCGCTTTATACAACACAATTGTGTTTCAAAGCACCACAAGGCTGAATGGTAAGGGAAAGGGGGAAATAATAACAGTGGCAAGAAACAAAAATGCAACAATAATATATACAGTCGTGGTCCTACTAGACCTTGTGGCCTTCGGCCGTGCATGTGCATTGAAGAGAAGTGCAGGGCAGGGGATTTCAAAGGGGGAGGAGAGGTGTGGTTAAGTGCTGGACGGGGCCCAAAAGGGAAGTGCTAAGGGGAGCCAGGAGGAGCCCCGCAAGCTAAGTGCTAGCTGGTCTCCGGTCCCCGTCCTCCGCCTACAGCACTAATGAAGGGAAAGCCACCCAGCGGTAGCCTTTGTTTACTACAGCTGGCTGGCTTTTCCTTCATTAGTGCCGCAAAAGCAAAAGCCAGCACAGGAGGGCCTCCATTTCACAAAATGGCTGCGCCCCTGTGCTTGCTTTTTCGAATTTTGAGCTTGAATAGCTCAAAATTTTACATAGGAAGTTTTAAAACGGAGAATGCTAGTATTTTTTTTTTTATGTGGCCTATCTATTTTTTAAATAAAATGTTTTACTAGACATCTCTTTAAGTGTGCGCTTTGCAGTGCGCCCGTTACAAGACACATTTCCTTGGAAGTGATGACCTGAAGGGAGGGCTCCAGCAAATGAAGTCTGTAACACAAGCGCTGACAAGAACTCATGGCAGCAAAGAAATTGGCCCTGCTGGGATTCGAACCTGCGTCTGCACGATGTCAAAGCGAGCGCTCTACTCGCTGTGCTATCTGACCAGCTTGTGTTAGTAGACAACGAGGTGATAATCAATGGGCATTCTAGTGTTTAAGCTTTCGCCTGTCTCGCCGTCCGTAATAAATGGTGGATATTAACCTTTATCTGTATGTGTCCCCGTTATAATGTAGGCACCCCAGACTGTCTCCCACTTTAAGCACAGGGGTGCAGGGGGTGAGGCGGGGGGAGCAACCATCCTGCCGAAATGGGCCCCTGCACTGCTTCAGCCAGGCCTGGCCATTTGTCAAGATTGCAGCTACATATAACTGTTCGTGGCCATGCAGACACGAAGGCGCTGATATAAAAGTGTGGGTGTCTGCATATTTTGTCCATTAGCCTGCTCCTGTTACCGCTGTGGCATAGTTGGAGTACAGCCACCAGCGTGTACTATAGCCTCTAACCAGTAGTGTATTACGCAATACAAAGGTGAGTGAGTGGTGCCCGGCTTTATTTTTCGACTTTGGGACTGCCCTGCGTCATAAACTCCCATACGCTGTGAAGGCAACTGGCCGGCTCACTGCATCTTCCTTTCTGTCAAAACGAACAGTTTTCCTAAGCATTCATTCCTGTGCTTCTGTATCTGTTTTGAGGCGTTCATGCGGGAGGCGGTGCACACACTGCGATGACTGTGTGCAGTAAAACACAGCACCACCCATTTTATTCCCACCACCCATTAATAAAGGTAAGGTACCCACTTGAGAACATGCCTTGCTTGTTGACAGTAGATCACTCCCCAGAAGGGATATGGAGGTACTGCCTTGATAAACCGTATGGGAAAGTGCATAAGGTGGCCGTGTGTTGTGAGGGAAGCCATTGCTAGTGTGGCACGTTGGCCGGCTTGCATGATGGAGGACATTCTCACCTGGGCCAGGGGTGTTCTCTAAGGCTCTGCGTCACGCCCTTCAGCCAATCTCTTTCACACAAATGTGGGCGTTTGACATTTCACGCTTGGCTTGTAGATGCGCAGATGCAATGACAAACACTGACCTATCCATTCCTTTGCTGTTCACACACGTTGCTCTGTAGATTGATTTCAGAAATGGGATGTGCGGTTAGTGTGTGACCATTTCCGATGGTCAGTTTGCAAATGTGGTGTCACTTTGTGTTTTGCAAGTAGACTACAAAGCTCAGAAGTAGCATCAAGGGTGCCCGGGGCGAGGGAATGCAAGTGCTACACCTGATGCAAGCACACACTGTGTTCTTAAATCACTGTAAGGATGTGTGCTTAATGCTGCAATAACCAAGAAGAACAAGAATGATCTGAATGCGGGGCTCTGTTGTCATGGTTTCAGGGATGTGCCAGTGCTGTGGCTTGATGGACCTGATTGCCGGCATGTTCCGCTGTGCTGCAGCAATACATCTCCCCACGCGCCAGACCATGCTGTTCTGGTCTCTTGAATTAACAACTGCCATATGTCTGAGGCCAGTACTTATGACCATTACCGACTCTGTTGTCACCAAGTTATGATATTGTATCATACATGTGAATAAAGTCGGGGCACCTGCTTGGAAAACCACTGTATTGTTTAGTTGATCAACCTTTCCTACTCGCTATGTTTTTGACTGAATCCACCTGCAGTGTCATCTGGACTGCTGCCACCAACTCAAACCTCCATCAATGACCTTGGACACTGTCTGCGAGCAGCCAACAAATAGTCTGCTAGGGAGGGGATTGGCAGCCTCCATGCTTTGGGGGAAGGGGGCTGAAGCATTGGTAACGATCACTTTCATGGGACAAGACTGGGAAGGCGCTGGTCTGATGTAGTTAATACCAGATGAGGCCAGAGAGGAAGTAGTAAAGTCGGTGGTTCCTGGGCCAACAATTCACACGTGTTGCCTGGAAATCAACCGCTATGCACCTGTCGCGGGGCATTCCCAAAGTCCATGCAAGCCTCAACTCAAGAAAATATGTTCCTCAGGCGGCATTTCAAAGGTGAGCTTCCACGTATAATGTGTATTTGCTTGATGTTGGGATTTTAATGCATGTGCATTGGGTGACACTTGGCTTCTTTCAGCTAGATGTTATATGTATGTATGTATGTATGTATGTATGTATGTATGTATGTATGAATGAATGAATGTATGTGTGTGAGGAGGATTTCCATCTTGCCAGAGTAGAGAAGCTCTAGCTTTTTCGATTCTTAGTAATCACATGATCTAGGTAATCCATTTTTAGGAAGGGTGGTCTGGTAACCAGAGCCTCATTTCAACCAACTCCATGCCAAAGCATAGTGCCTACTTGTGCCCTGCCACTTCAGTATCCTGATCTGCAGTGCCTACTCTTCAGTGGGACAGAGCAGGTTCAGAGGTCACAGGTGCATTGCTTGACTGTCGCTGTGACAGCAAAGTCACTGCAGCGCAGAGACTAGAATTAACTATGCACCTCTTGTAGAGAGGCAGTTGTACACGTCATCTCTGGTGCCCGCCCCTCACCTCCGTCATATTGGAAGAACAAGAAACCACTGTGTATGACACCCGGTATCATCCCAATACTGCATTGAAGATATGAGAGACGTTATGCGTTCAGACAACCATATCGAATGTACCCTCACACTGAGAGAGTGGAAGGATGTTTGCCCACACCATTGAACATAGAAGAGCTATAAGTGAAATCTGACAAGAGTAAAGCGATGTCATGAAAACAAGATACAAGGACACACTGAAATGATATACGATTACTTAACGAATAAAGATATGACTGATGTAACGAAATAAACATTTATGCAGATACGAAGAAATCGTACACACTGAGAAGATAAGTTAGAAGAGATGCAGTAGATGTACATCCGCAGAAACGCATGGTAGATGAGACCTATAGAATCTTGCTGCACTAGAAAATATAACACAGTTAAAGCAGCCGTGATGGAAAGATGGACGTCGGCTTGGACGTCGGCTTTGTATAATAGTACGCTTAAAATCCAAGGAGGGATATCAAGGCTGCAAAGCGGACTGGCACAGAAATACTGATTCATGTAAAACCAAATAAAATTTGTTTGGCTCAGGATCAAGGATGCCGCAGCAAGAAGCAATTGCGAAGTACAGAAGGTGTTGAAGAGGATAAGCCATGTACGTAGGACATATTTCTTAGAATACGTAAAGGAGTAAACATGTGCAGGTGCCAAGTATTGAACAATCAAGGATGCAGAAATCATATGCAGGACGGAGCCGCCAAGTCTCCAGAGGCCTAGAGGAGTAATAGCACCCAGTATAATTGAATCAAATAGCGCAGAATCGTGGTCAACTCACACGTGGTACAAGACTGGAAAACTAGACCTATTCATTAAGCTCCAGACAATCATAGCAATGTACCTTCACTCCCTTAAAGTCCTGAGGAAGAGAACAGTCAGCAAGGTCAACTACAAAGAAGAAGCCTTGGCTTAGGATCTAACTGATGAGAGATGGTTGGCTAATTAATTGGCCAAGTGGGCAGTGGTCTGACATTGTTCCCCGCACCTGGTTTTCATTTTGCTTATGTGCTGCTAGCGAGCCGAAAGTTCAAGGTAGGAAGAGAAAGCCAACCAATCATGAGGGCATATGTATCAATGCACCATACATTATTGCAGAAGCCAGTCCACTGTTATTCTACTGTTCTGTATACATAGTCAGGGGTATTTCAAAGCATGCCTACCAGATAAAGGGCAGCCAATTGTGTTACTAACACCTAAACAAAGTATAGTTATATATGTTCCCTTAACCAATCCCTCTTTTCGATAGGTTTTTACTGTTTGCCACATAGGATGACATCATAGCTAACGTACATCGGAGTAAAAGCTTTTGTGCAATTGAAATGTATTTGCGGGTGGGTGAGCTGCAATCTGTTTGTTAACCAGGTGTCCCTACTTTATTTAGCTGATAATGAAGTAGTATTTCACCATATTCTTGGAGTCTGTCTGGTTATTTGTGTCTGAGATTGTTTATTGGTAATTCCATCTGGCACTTGGAACGCTCCAGGTGCTTCTGTACACTATGTTCCTAAACCATGATAATTATGATAAACTACCAACCTGATGGCAGGATAATCTGAAAATATATGCTATACCTAGGTTTGGTATGGTGGCTGATGGTTTACATACAAATTAAAGCCACCTATGATTTGTAGCACACCAGTCTCAACCCTATTACCTCAGAAAAACGAGGTTTATTCAAGGCCCATGCCTGTCTGTGTCTTCAAATAGGCTGTTCCATAACAAATGCCTGCCCCTCAATAGGGGGTTGCACACCAAAGGGCATTTGAAGTGTAGGGTTTTAGAAGGGGCGGGTTTAGCCAGTTTGGCAAAGCAGAGCACAAGGGACAAAGAAGGCCATAGAACATCGAAGTGGAGGAATCCTATTTCCTTCCACTATCATACACTTCCTGCACAGATCACTTTGGGTAAGATGCAAAAAGGATTGGACCCCTTAAATCAGGCTAGCTTTTAATAAATCCCCTGTGGTGTCTTCCTATAAGGAAGGGGTGTCTTAGCCAGCCTTTCTTAGATACATTCCTGGAATGCAAAACAAAATCATTTGGACCTCTTTTGGATGAGTTGATCTTTCCAAAGTCCTCAGCAAGTAAGGTGAAGGAGTGCTCCAAGGCAGACGTAAGCGCTGCTCCCTACCCATCCCTAAGGCACATTTTGGATGAACTGCTGCTGGAACAAAACCTGCATCTCTGCCAGCTACGCTGGTACCCAGGACGTCATTGTAGCTATTGGAATCCTGCGGTTGTTAGCCAGCCTCTCCTGGGTTGGGAGATCCAGAACAAGAGCTCATCTTGTCCCCGAGCCCCTGGATTTGTATTGAACACCCTCAAAGAAGCAAAGCAGCTAGTCTCCTTTGTGCTACTGTGTCGACTCTCCTATCCACTGCTGCATTGGAATGGATTCAAACCAATAAGACTCGTGGTGCTGCCTTTGGCACTTCTTTGAACTGCTGTTGCTGCTCCTCGAACCAGTTTTCTGACACACAGCACCAGCTGAGTCTTTCAATTACCCTGGCTTGAACAAGAAGCTCTCTGCTGCAAAAGCCTTCAAACGGTCACATCTCAAAGTGCCTCTAACCACCAGTTGCCTCATCGACTGGCATCCACAAAAACACTGCATCCAACCACAGCAAGCTTCATCTCGATCCAAAATGACACCAATCCGAATAGACACCTGCTCCCCATCTGGATCACTGCTTTTCGCTGTATCCGTACCTGGTTTTACCCATTTGCACATTTTTAAGCAACCTAGTTGAATCCTGTTGAATGACCAAGACATTATTAAGGTACTGTTTGTTAGGCAGAATCACCTGCAGTACCCTTTGGGAACACTACAGGCAGTTAGGACTACAAGTGTAAGCACAATTTCACCTTTGTTACAAGCCCGAACTACACAGTAAAGCGGTAGCGATGGCTGAGCAGCCAGACTTATCTCAAGAGTTTAAGTGGGCAGTAGAACTAGTTACACAGAGGGCCAACTTATACAGTGGTTCAAGTAAACACTTAGTCAAGGTTTCTTGGTAAAAGAATATACATTTATTTAGTCAGTTAGAAAACATTACACTAGCATAAGCAGCTCAATATCACACACTAATAAACCATTAAAATACAATCGGTAAGTAAATGAACAAGTTTAGCTCCAAATGAATCAGGAGCAAAATGGCACTTCAGATACTTAATAAAGGGGTAAAAATACAAGGTTATAAGAATAGACAGCCCAAATACGTTCATAGGCAGGGCAAAGGGATTCAGTTAAGTACAACCAGCAATTCTTCTCAGTAGGCCTCGGCCAATGTCAATGGTTCAGAGTCTTTTGTATAGGAAAGCACAGTTCTGGTACATAACGGTTAAGTCTTTGCCACAGAGATTAGAAGAATTTGGCTAGGCGAAAAGTTTGACGAATGTTAAGGGAAGGACAAGCCTTCGTAGTTGAGCAAGGTTTCACACACTTTCTCGATGGTCGAAAAGATTTCCGGACCTCGTTTGAACAGTACCTTGTTAACAAGGAGGACGTCTGGAAGTTCCTTCACTGCCAAGGGATGAGGCCAAAAGCTTTAGCAAGACGTCGATTTAAGGTGCGAGTGCCTGAAAGTCCACACGCTGGTTTCCTTCCCTCTGGCTATCCGGTTTTCAAAAGCACTCTGATGAAAATTCGACCAGATGGGGACGGTGTCCAGGTGGCTTGTGAGTTGGTTGTTCCCACCAAACTCAAGATGAGAAGTTAACCTTGAAGCACTTCTCTGTTGATGGAGTTTCAGGCAATTCAGACCTGCAGCAGTCCTCTTCCTTTGGTTCGTCTTCGGTTCTTTCGTTCCAGTGGTCGACTCTGCTTTCCAAGTCCCAGAGACCTGCTTTTAAACAGTTTTCCCCCATTCATTCCAACCCAGCTGTCACTCACACAACAGGGTGGCTGTCCTTGCCGGAAAGTCAGCTGGCCAATCACACCAGCGTGCATTCAGGTCCCCTAGGAGACTAAGCACAGGGAGGTTTGGGCACCTCCCCCACATCCTGTCCACCCCAGACACTCAGGCGCCAGAGGTAGGCTTCAGCACTGAAGCCCGCCAAAGGCCAACAAACAAAGGGACCAAACCTGGTTTGGCGCACAGAGACAAACACAAGAAGGACCATTCCTAAAAGAAATGGCGAAAAAAGATGACCAGAGTCTGTTTTTACGGATAGATCTTGGGCGCCATATTGAAAAACATGGCTGACCCGATTTTAGCTACCGTTGTTAGCGGTCAGGAAACATCATGGTAGTTTGATCTAAACCACTGCCACCAGCCATTTAAAGTAGGAAAGGTTAACATTTTACTGTTACATGAGTGTTTTGACTCAGGTGAAGCTAGGCAACCCCTCCAGCACTCTATGGGAAGATAGGAAGATAGTGTGTGCTGGGTCAGTAAATCTAAAGAGACTAGTAGTCAATTTAACTTTACATGCTTTGGGAGATGGTAGTCTGTCCCAGAGAAGGTATTTAATCCTTGGGAAGTCTGAAAGACAACCCTGTGCCACTGCACTAAAGGTGCTGTGTGACGCACAGAAAAAGATGATGCCAATGGAGTTGTTTTAAAACTCCATAACCAAAGAACACAAAAGTAAAACGCACATCAAAATACATGAAGGAGTTGGGGAAAAAAAAGCTCACACTCTTTCCAGGTAAAAAAAGCAAATCCTAGAAATCAAGAAAAGTGGCTGGGGGTCTAAAAAGGTAAGGGAAATTGGCACATATTGAGAATTCTCCCTAACACTGTTGGAAGCCCCCAGCTTTCCCTATCCAATTGTTAGGACCCCACAGACTGGTTAAGCACCTGTTGCACCTTCTTCCCCAAATACATATCCTTTTTGACAGCATTATAGTGATGTATTGCATTTTCCTCAATGCTAAGCATCTAGAGTACTTAAATTAACATTCTGCATTTCTCCGCCTTTCTGTAACGGGTGGGTTTTGTAAGTGTTTTCTAGTATCGTTTTTTATATACTGGTGTGTTTAGTTAAAGTATATATACTTGTATAGCTCATAGATTGGACATTCTTTAATTTTGCTCCGTTGTATTCTTGCTGTTTGGGTTGCTACTGTCTTAAATATACACTCCTCATAAGAGCATAGCGTGCCCATGAGCCACGTTACACAATGGATGAAGGGGTTATATCTCTCGACTGTGCCCGTTTCACCTTTGATAGGTTGGTTTGTAGTGGTGTAAGGTGAGTAGGCGGTTTAGCGTGTGTGTGTGTGCGTGCGTGTGTGTGATATCAAAAGATATTTCATCACACACCTTTACCAGACTTTTTGTCAGCCGGTCCAGTGCTGCGATGTGCACAGATGTGCTTGTTGTAGTGTTAATTGTTTACTGCCAGCTCCAAGCTAATATCCTATGTGGCGTATCCAACACGATCTGGCATTATTTGGGTTATTGCATGTTCTAATTCTTTACCAGCAGGGAGGACATTAACCATCAGTAGTGGTGTTATTGCTGGTGTAGTTGTTTTAGCCTGTGGTACATCGGAAAACGGTAAGATTGCTGCCCTTGTTACATGCCAGTATCTGTCATTTTTGGTGTCATCTGTGATGGTCGCCGACTCAATCACAGGTGAGAATTGATGGTTGGCGACAGAGGTATTCTGACCACATGTTTTGTATATGACTGTAGTTTGCAAATCTCAAAAAAATTGTCGTATAACCCAGAGTGTGGCATAGAGTAACTCATTCAGCCTAGCCACAGAGAGAACCTCTGCTTTGGATCGCTCAGAAATGCACTCCCTCTCAGAAAAAGAACCAACTGGAGAAGACTATCGTACTCATTGAAGCATCGAAGGACCATGTACTCTGCACTAGAGTTGTCAAGCTTTAACTTTCATCTTTCATTTCAAGTTCTTAACCATGACCTCCTGCCAAGCTGATCCAGTTCTATGTCATTTCATCGGCTGCAATTTCATCCCCTGTCATTTTAACGTGTACATTCCATCGATAATGCTTGGTTCCCCCCAGCCCCCCTCCCACACTTATTTGTGGCTATTGCCTACCCGCCCAAACCCTTATCTGCCCTTTCCCAACCCCCTAAAAAATGCAATGAGCATATTCGTTGTAATATGCACGTTCAAATGCCAGGGGATGAAAATGCAGGCGATGAAAGAACGTCATAGGCTATAGATCTATGTCCAGACCCATTTTACAATTAATTTACCCTATAGAAAACTTGACTGCAAGAGATCAACATCTAGGGTTCACTGGGAACCCATTTGGTAATCTGAATATCCTGCTTTGCCCTGTGGTACCCCCTGCTCACTCCTGGAGCTTTTTAGTCACCTTAAGATCCGTCCACAGCAACTGAATATCAAGCCGGTATTAGGTTGTGGAACCTTCTTCAAACCATGCTTCTGACCTGCTATTACTTGAGTGAACTGTGACACTGTTGAATATGTTGTAAATTGGCAAAACTCCAATAATTTTTTTTTAAAAAGCTGCAGCACCATTTCATTTTTTTCCAAATTAAAAGGCAAGTTTTCCTAGTAAGACCAACCTGCACACAACTGAACAAAGGCCACTGGTGGCCCGCATTGTACTTGATGCGGGTCCATGTGAAAAACACCTCTTGCAGTTTTCTAATAGACTTTAATGATCCCTTTATAATAAGCCTTTATTAAAGTGGCCGAATAAGTAAATCCTGTTGGACAGTTTTTATTATGCTTGCTGCTAGTTCAGCTCCGATGTGACGGTTTTAATTAGATAATGCACGTTCGCTACAGATATATGGCTATTTGCCTTGATGTGGAGTTATTTATTTCCAGACTTTTATGCATTTTACTTCCTGTTTATTACTTAAGCCGGTTCTCTGGCGGGGTTAAACTTTGAACGCGATCATGCTATTTGAAAGAGAGAATCCAGGGTTCCGAAATTAAGATCTGATGAGCAGGAGCTAAAACAAACTCTAGGGTGTCAGGCATCACCTGCAGGCAGGAGCTACCAGGAGATGCTACTTTAACTTTTACCCCATTATGTATGATCCATTGTGTTTAAATGCGTATTAGATGTGATCTACGTCCTCTTTATTTACATTCTCAAATACACCAGTTAATGCCACATATGCATGTGTGTAAGGCACCAGTTGGCCTGAGGAGCCAAAGTAGCTCTGGGAAACTGTTGGATTCAAGCTAACCAGACTCTCCTAGTCTAGAAGGAGGAGCTAAATAGCTCCCAGCATTTTTGAACCCTGGAATCAAGTGTAACTCGAGTCATTTGGCTCACAATTGTCAGAACAGCACTACAGAGTGCTTTTGAAAGCTGAACTAGAGCTCATCAAGCTCCCACCTGGTCTTCACCACCCCCAGTTCCCTCAGTAATTTCCTCAGAGAGAAAAATAGAAAGGAACAAAGTGCAGAAGGAGAGATGAAAGGATGGGCGTGATTGGGAAGTGGAGTTAGAGAAAAGATTTTGTGGGCGAGAGTAGGATGTAGAAAGGGAAAAGTGAAGTATGGATGGAGATAAGGACGTGGTATGGGGAGGAAGACGAGTGGAAGGAAGGAAGGGATGGAGGGAGGAAGGGAGCCAGGATCTTATATGAATCAACACATTATGCTTGATCCACTAGAGGCTTTTAGAGAACTATAAATAGCACTGCTCAATGATTACATAAAATGATGGCAGAAATAAAATGTGAGTGAGTTATATTCTGGTACTCAGTAGTGGTTGCATTTCACCATTAAGGGTCATCTATTTATGGACTTATCACTTTGTGGTAATCAAATAGTCTCCTGTCATGTTTCCTAGTTGGGTGCTCATTTGTCTCGCTATGTGAATTTATCCTAGCACATGCAGCATAATGAAGGTAAAATGATGCTTTCAGCTGAATCTCCTGGGCTCTTCTGTCAGCACTCATTGCATGTAACAGCTGCCAGCCTCACCCCGGTGCTTCCTTCATTGGTATGTGCAGGGAATGCTGATGTAATAAAAAATGAGGTAAGTCGCTGGGAGATTCATAGAGATCTTGCTGCCCGCATTTTCCTAGCAGACTCCTGCTCGGGGCCAGAGGCACCATTTTGCAGTCGATATCCATCACTAGGGTTATATTTCTTTTGATCAGAGTTAAAAGTGATTGGTTAAAAAGCATAGTGGAACAAGGCCATTGAATACTGTATTTAGCAAGAGCAAATGTTTGAGAGTGCCTTTGTTTGCAGAGCTGATGTCATGTCATTGGCAACTGGGTTGTAATCCTGGCAAAAAAGGCCGTGCATACAAAATATCGTGGCAAAAATGCTGTGGTTTTGCCGCCACAATCATGTAAAGGATGCGGGGAACACCCCCGCAAACCCCCGGACCCATTATACCATTTAAGGAAAGCGGGGGACACGCCTGCAACCCCTGCCCCCCTTAAATGGTATAATGGGGTACACCTTTACCGAGTCAAACAACGGCATCTTTGCCGCGATTTTTTTTTTTTTGCAGCGACATTTTTTGCCGCAATTTATACCAACTGTGGTCAGACATTAAGACCGGGCATCCAGAAAGGGGCCCACAATCCTGAACGCCAGTGATTTGCAACTTTTCTTCAAAAAACAAACTATTAGGGAAGATAATGTTATATATGTTACACACTACTATAGCCTAATAAACCATTACTAGGACTTTTTCTTACAGCATGCACTATGAACTGAATCACTTTTGGGGACTGGCTATTTTCGATGGCAGTGAAGTGACACTTAAATTACTTGCGGAGGATCAGAAGCTTTAAGTAGTGAAGCTAATACTGAAGTTCATTCTGCAATTTAGGCAGTTGACCGCATTATTTCCCAGCTGCCGTTCTACAGCAAGGAGAACTAGAATAATTCAGCATTCTAGCGCTAAACTGCCAACATGATGAACCAGCATCACACTATGCATAGAAAACTCCTTACAGCAACACGTTAAGAACAAATAGTGTAATTGTAGCTTTTTTTCCGCATCCTGAATTGAAAATACAAGAACAAGAAGCCAGAGTGATTTCAGCCTAAGAGAATCTTCTCTGGGTTGTTAGTCATAGTCTAAAAGATATTTGGAGTTCTACATTAAAGCCGTTATTCTGCATGTCAAACATCCTAGAACATTTTGTAAAGAGGATTTTCTGACTATTTTCATTGTTGTATTTCCATAATGTACTGATTACTTGGCTGACTGGAGCTGTGTGTGTGTGGGGGGGGGCTCTATATGCAAATATGCTTTGCTTTATTCAAACGCACATTCACACGTAATCCCTGCATAACGCTTCCCAAGAAAAAAAAGTAGCTCTCCCAGTTTCTGATCCTCATTAAAACTGGTGTTGAGGAGGTTTTTACGAGGTGTGCTAACGGGCTTAGGGAGACGTGCCCAGGACGTGTTCAAGTTGCACTGTGTGTCCTAGCGCAGCCGTTTTAAGGTCATAAGTTATATCCAGGCAGGGACAGCCCAAACATCTCTTTCCCAAGTTGATGACAGCATTGCGCTGATTTAGCCACTACAACGTCTGTAATTTGATATGCTTGGATTCCGTGGATGGCTCATTAAGATTAAAAAAAGCTATTTCATTTATGATGATTTTATAAAAATGCGTTCGTTCCCACAAAAGTTTGGAATCCACTACTTGAGATTACCGGATTCGGTTTCCAAATAATGATCACATTTGACCTTTGTACACTGCCTCTACTCTTGTCCAGCCATGATCAGGACCACCAAACATAACCTTGTCAGAGCAATACAGACCAGTGCTTTAAGTGGGCCGGGTGGCAGTGTAAAGGTTTCCCAAGCCACCCACCACGACTAGCCCCAAATTTACCAACTCCTTCAGTCAAAGAGCTGCATACTTAAAGGGCTGCCTGCAGGGGTTGGCATTTGAACTTAGAAAAGATACCCACCGGTTGTTGTGTGGTAGGCCAGGTGACACGCCCTCAAATCTTGTGACCTCCATAAAAGGAAGCAAGTGCGCACACCCGTGTGAGTGCCCCTGCGAGTGCTAACTGCGTACTTGCTCCTCCGGCTGGCTCTCCTGTGCTGTATTTCAACTCTCCGGATTACGCTCCTCACAAGCTTCTTTGGACCTCCAATATAACGTTATCTCCTTTTTGACTTCAGACACGCCCTCAAATCATGTGACCTCCTTAAAAGGAAGCAGGCGCGCACACCGGCGCAGCCATGCGAGTGCCCCTGCGAGTGCTGACTGCTGACCACTGTGCCAGCTGGTTCAGCTGCGTCAGCCGCGGCACTACCTTCCTTTCTACATAACGCAGCTACATTCATCCTTGTATTGCTAAGTGTATATAACTAGCTTATACGCTCTGACATTCATCCGAGCATCTCCTATCCTCCCTCGTCGAGTCGTGCAGCTATTATTGCACTACAAGACCTCCACCGTGCGTTTTCTCACTTGGCATTGCACCTCTAATAGTATATTAGTACGTACATACGCTATGCGAACCGGTTGACCACTTCCCGAACTGTAAAGTTCCCTCGGCTAACAAAGTCTATCTTGGATCACGTAACCCTCTGCTTCCCCTCCATCGAAGAGGACCATGGCTTTTCGTCTTTTCTCACACCACAACAAAAAAAATCGCTCTCTATTTTTGAACCGCCTACTAGCTCCACCCGTGCAACAAATGCTGATATCAGGGATTTTATAACATTTAAAAGCTATTCAGTCGTGGAGTTTACACTCCACTTCTCCAATTGCTATAACTAATCTCCCACCTGCAATCATGTTTCTTTCAGCCATTGATGCTGTCAACCCCCATAACATCCTTACCGCTGTCTGACACCACTATGCGGAACTGTTCAACAGCGGCGACTCTTACTGAGTTTGATGACATCTCTGCTCCCCCAGCTGGAGCTCCCACTGCCGTCACATCCCCCCTCACATGTGCCCATAACCATGCGGTAGATTTGTCATCCATTCCTCCACTCTACTCTCAAATAGTAACAAGCAAGGCTCCCTCTGGCATTCGCTTACCCCAAGATCATTTTACTCAACTTCCCTGCTTCCCCCCACATTATCCATCCACCAATGAACTTAACTTGAGCACCAATAGGCCCTCTACTCGACTTTCAGCTTCCCCCAATCTTGCTGCAAATATATCAATCTCTGCCTCAGAATCCTCATTGGTTGCCTCATTCACCAAACCGGCTGCAAGACCATCATTTCAATTTCCCTCCCCATCATCATGTGGGATGTTTTTACCCATGCATCCAAGCCCTACAATAAAACTGTGCAGTACTGGCATGGAAAACATCATGATGGCCAGAACTCCCCAGGGAGTGCACAGGGAAAACATGAAGAATAGGTTGCCACCCATTTTTGCCTATGTTGTGAGCACAGGAGGGCACTGCCTAAAACCACCATTGGGCTACACACAGTAGCCTGAAACCATTGGGAATGGCAATGCTGATTGCCAAAAGCAACCCAGAACTGTGGGGAATTCATTTTCTTAATCCCAAAAATGGTTGCATTACCAGTACTCACCACTATCAGAAAGCCGGCGTTTTAAAACCACCAGACTTTTGTGTAAAACTGCACAAATGAAACAAAACCAGACCAAGGAAAGACTTGCTAAGAGGTGGAAGAATGTAAAACCATATTCTGAAATGACTTGAAGGAAGTAATTATTTAATGTATAGGTACAAATTGTCAGTTTGATTTGAATGTAGAAAACTGGGAACAAAAAGTGACATTTCGCTGAAACCTGGCTTAATGAAACTGGATTCTGCCTGACAACTACCCCCGACAGGAGTTGAAACCTGCTCAGCCACTCCCCTTGCAAAAAGGAGTTGTCACCTCTCTGATTAGATTAGGGGTGGAGCAGCTGGGGACTACAGGGAGTTGAACAAAGGCCTGTCCTGGACTCAGGCAAATGTTATATTGGGGGCTTCGTAAAAGTGGCTTCCTCTTAGGGGAAACTGGGAGGGGCAGTGCCTCTGCTAGCAGCTGAGCTTGGGGGAAGTGGATAAACCAGTTATTCCACCCTGTGATGTGGGAAGCCACACCCCTTTTTGACCAGAGCATAATTTTAAAAAGATAGATAACTCATAGTGCGGACTTGTCAGAATTATATAAGTAATATAATTATTTTTGTGATTTTTCTGTGAACATTTTGAGAGGCGTTAGGACCCTGTGGTGTATTCTGGGGGGTTGCTAGCTGAAAATAGGGTCTCACTCCAAATGTCTGCATGTTAAAAATCTGACACTTCATCAATTAATGTCCATACTCCTTGCGCACATGTGTGTAATTTTGGGTAAATGTCCGATATTGCAAAACCAGTTAAAAAGCGCAAAATGTTGTCATTTTTTAATGCAAGCCCCCAGGAAGATCAGAGGCGGACAAGCATGGACCATAAGGAATATATAATGTGCACATGTAATTTCAACAAATTGTATATCTGGGAAGGATGTATTTGAATCAAATATAGATTTGTGGGCAAACTGACCAGAGGAGGATCCTCTGACCCATAAACAGACTTCATCATGCTGACAATCCATTTCCTTCCCCCAATCATGGGAGAGGGGAGAATTGGGCCAATGACAAGTAGAGAGGGGCAGGCTTAGCTAGGCCCAGACACACACCCATTTTCAAAACACATAAAAAGAGACTGCTGGGACAGGTAGAGAGATTCAATTCCATTTGCTGCGGAGCATGCTGACCGACGACTTCACATCCAGAGATCCAACACTTAGAGACTTCCAAGCTAAACAGAGACTACAGAACTTTGAACCAAGAAGGCCCACTGCAAGGGAATTGAATTTCATATTGTATTTGTATTCCTGAGAACTGTGTGTGTTACTTCCATCTCCTTCAATTTCTTACATTGCATAGGGGAGGGGGGTGAGTTGCCAGAGAAAAAAGTGATTATCTTATCTTTTGCTAAAATCATATCAAGTATTTCTGTACTGCGTTTTATTCCTCATTGCTTTTCCCTTGAAATCATAAAAGTATTTTTGCTACTTTATCCATCCTATACTAACTCCTCATTGATTGTAAAGAAGTGTGCTAGTGCCAGATTACCCATTGTTGATCAACATCATATGTCTAAGTGTACTATCAGATATTAATTTATTATAAAGTGTGATATATATATATATATATATTGTTTAAATTTCTCAAATAAACCTTTTAAACTTGCAAAACAGAACTACTTCTTGGCTCAGTGGGGTCAGGGGTATTCTAAGAGAGGGGTGTTATATAGGGGTAGTCATCCAGAACTCATGAACTGGACATAAAGATATATCAATAAGGGTTTCCATTCAGTATCCCAGACTAGGCATTGACTTAGCTGTAGTGTTGAATTGAATCCTCTTACAATCACTTGCGATTGACACAGCTCTCACAGCTGTGAACACAAGCATATTTTCACTGACGAAACTCTATGAATGTCTGGATAAGAATTCCGATCTACAAACAATTGATCTACGTACTTTGGAAGCAAAACTTGACTGCATTGCACATTATATTGTTACTAATGCAAACTTGTTTGTCAAGGACTTTTGTCATCCAACTGAATTGGACTCTACTGCCAACCTTCCCATCTAGTCTGGTCATGTGACTGTGACAGAGTTCCCCAACTTCCGCTTTACCTCTAATTCAACATGTCATCACGAGTACTCCAACAATAAAACCTCAAGTGAATCATTTCAACTCGCCCTCTGCCCTGTTGGAAATAATACAAACTGGAAATCCAGAAACTTCCCTGTTTGAAGTATTTCATGAAAAGCAACCAGGCACAAAAAAAGAAGAAATAGGAAAAATAAGAAGCACAACTCCTAGTCAACTAGTATGAAGAAACAAACGAATCTACCTGCGCCCAACCTAAACGATATCAATCAGAAGACAAAAAAAATCATTGATAATATAACAATCCCCAAAGCTGACTCTGCCCGTCCTCTTGACCAACCATCATGTCAAGAGTCCTTGAACGACCACCTATTAAACCCTGCTACCACAACTCTGCCTCCTGCATGTCACATGGCATCGAGACAAGTTGAGCTGGAAGAATGTTATATTGCTTCGACTGATTCTAATGTTAAGAATAATGTGCCCTCAGCAAACTGTCCCCGTGTAAAAACGACAATTTGATTAATTATGAATTGCTAAATCTGCCATTATACTCTATACATTCACCCATCACAGAAGTCGTTTTTCAAAGTCTACATGCCCCACGTTCCCAAAAAGAGAAGCCCAAACACGTTTTCTCTGTAAATCTTGACATTGAAACGTCCTCTTTGGGTCAAAAAAGAGCACATTTCCAGGGCACAATCTTGCATGTTAAATCTCTAGATGCTTCTCAAATTCCACATGTGCACAACAGTGATAACACCCTAGCTAAAGAACACACTCTACCTGTAATACAAAAACACCCATTAACCAATCCCTCTGGTGTTCCAATATCGGATCACTTTCACCCTGTTGCTAAGACACGATCTTCAAATCTACCTGGTATCCCTAGCCAAAGTGACACCATCAGGGACACTGACACTCTGGTCGTCACCATGCTTGATAGATTGCATCATGATCCCTTCCCTAATAGAAAGACTCTCCTAGCAATATTTCAATCAATTACTGAGTTGGATCAAATTATATCTGATGATATGCTTTCTTTCCACGAGCAGAGCGGGTGTGAGCAGCCGCCGTTAGCCGTGCCCAGTCTGCAGGTTTAATCCCTGCCTGACCCCTGTGGGCCTCCAGTGAGTGTTGTTTTCTTTTCTGGGTGTTTTAAACTTATTAACGGGCCTGCGCTCTGAGCGCTGTTCTCACTCTTCCCCCATCCCCCTGCAGCCACTTCCTGGTCCTCCCTCCCTCCCCGCCTACCTGCCTGCCCACATCCCCCCCCCTGCTCCCCCTCCTATTGGTTGCCTTCTGGTTTAATCTGACCCCTTTGGGCAGCCCCCTGCCCGGCAGCTCCTCGGCTAAGGGCCCCCTAGGCAAAGGGCGGCTCCCTCCTGTGTGGCTCCTGTGTGTCTGCAGGTGTCCGCAGGGGACGCCAGACGCCATTCCGCCGCTCCATCTGTGAACTCCACCTGCTCCCCCGGCCCACCCCACCCTTACCTGTTCACCTCCTTGCAGGTGTCTACACTTCTGTGTCCTGATTTTTGTGGTAAACTAGGGTTTTTCTCCCACCCCCGCAGGATTTTCAAACTTAGGTGGCCTCTCCAATGTGTACCTGATACGCATTACTGTGTGTTCTGATTTTGTGGTAAACTAGGGCTGCCGCTCTCTTCCTGTCCGCTTGCACTTGTCCTGTCTCCCCCCCATTCCCTCCTATTCCATGGTGCTCTCTATCTTACCGATCTTTTCTAACTGCTTCTCCATTGACTATCCTGCTCTCCTCACTAAATCTGGTAGGAAAAAGTTTAAAAAGAACATCCTGGTCTCCAACCCAGGCCTCCCTATCGCTGACACCTACACTAGTTCCTCCTCCAAGGAAACTCTCACTGACATCCTCTTTTTCGTGCCTTCACCTGACCTATGGACCCTTCATATGGTCTCTGTGCTCTCTCCTTTCTCCTCTTCTCCCATTAATGGTGGCACCCGTTGGGATGTCCTCTTGGCCTCCTTCCACTCCTCTAAGGCCATCATTAATGTCTACGCTAATGGAACCGTCTTGGTCCAAGGCCCTCAGGCCAACCTTCACCTCTTCGATAGACGCTTCCCGCGCCTCATCAACTTCCTTTCCTCTCTGCTGTGCCCCCTCCTCTGTCCTCGACTACCTTGCCTCTACCCTCCCACGCACCCCCTCTCTTGCTCGTTCTTCACCTCCGCAGGGCGTACCTCTGATCTGTACCCCTCCCCAGAAGAAGTCCTTCAAAGATGGCAACCTTCTCCACATTGCTACTCTTAACTCTCACTCTGCCGTCAAATATTCCTCTGATATCTGCCGCCTTCTTGAGGAACTTGACCTTGACGTACTCGGTCTCACTGAGACATGGTTCACGGCCAGCTCTGTCACCAGCTTTGACACACTACTACCTGATGGTTACAAGATCCTCTCCGTGCCCAGGCCCAACGGTGCTGGGGGGGGGTGTGGCCCTTATCTTCACTGAATGGATTCCTGCCACTGTTCCTCCCATGCAGACCTACTCCTCTTTTGAATGTCTTGTCTGCCGACTCTCTCTCTCTCCTAGCCACTCCCTTACCGTGGCTACTATCTATCGGCCACGTGGTCAAATTTCCTCCTTCCTCTCCGAGTGGGCGGACCTCTCCTCCTCACTCCTGTCCTCAACCACTCAACTCCTCTTTCTTGGTGACTTCAACATCCACCTGGATACCTCCTGTCCCCCCTCTGGACTCTTTCGAGACCTCTGCAACTCGCTCTCACTCTCTATTCTCCCGTCTGGGCCGACTCATTCTGCAGGGCACACTCTTGATGCCCTGATCTCCTCTGACCTTCCCCTCTCTGTCCCTCTCTCCACTCCTCTCTCCTGGAGTGATCACTTTCTCCTCTCCTCCCACCTCACCCTCCCTACCCCACAGGCAAAGCCACCCCCATCACTGCCACCTTCCTTCTCGGTCATCCGACCCATGAAGCGTGTGTCAGTTGAGGCTTTCGCTGCCACCTTCTCGCCCCCTCGTCCCCCTTCGGCTGACTCCCACCCTGACACAGCCCTCTCCACTCTCCACTCTGCTATATCTTATACTCTTGGTATCCTTGCCCCTGTCATGAGTATCCGCCTGAAGCCCAAAGCCAAATGTAACTCCTGGTATGACTCGGATCTCGTCGCCCTCAAACGCAAGTGCAGGGTGGCAGAGAGGAAATGGCATGCTTCATGTTCATCCTCTGACAAACTGGCCTGTCGCCTGCTCCAAAGGCAATACCGGCTCTCCGTTCTCACCAAGAAGAGAGCCCTTATCCAAGCCCGCATCTCTGCGGCATCTAACAATTCGGCCGAACTCTTCAAAATCTGCAAGGAGCTGGCCAACCCTGCTGCAGTCTCTACCTCTCCTGTCCCCTCCCAGGCCGTCTGCACGGCACTGGCCTCTCACTTCATTTAAAAAACTCAGGACATCCTGTCCTCACTCTCCTCCTATCACCTCCCCCCCTCTATTCTCTGCCCTTCCTCTGGCCCTTCTGCAGCCACCCCTCCTCTCTCCTTCTCTGCCTTTCCCCTTTTTTCTGCTGACAAGGTTTCAAGACAAGTCCGATCTATGAAAGTCTTGTCAAAACAGGTCCACCCCTGTTCCTCCAAGACTATCAAGGACCACATGGACTCCCTGGCTCCTGCCCTTGCTGACTTCTGCAATCACTCCTTTGCCTCTGGAGTCTTCCAATCCCCTCTCAAGCACTCCCTTGTGCACCCCCTTCTTAAGAAACCCTCTTCCGACCCTTCCTGCCCGGCTAACTATTGCCCAATCTCTATCACCCCCTTCCTGGGCAAGCTCCCGGAGAAACTGGCCATCTCCCAGCTCAATCTCCATGCTGAATCTGTTGGTAGTCTTCATGACCATCAGTCTGGCTTCAGAGCTGCCAGAAGCACGGAAACTGCTCTCCTGAACATCCGTGAGGACCTGCTCTCGAACCTTGACTCTAACATTCCATGTGTTCTCATTTTGCTTGATCTCTCTTCTGCCTTTGATACTGTCAACCATACCATCTTGCTCAACCGTCTCCGTGATAACCTGGGTATCACTGGTCAGGCTCTGGCGTGGCTGACCGCTTTCCTCTCCAATCGACCCTCCCAGGTCCAACTGGGGTCTTTCCTCTCTGACATCTTTTTCTCTACCTGTGGTGTCCCCCAGGGATCTAACCTCTCTCCCTGGCTGTTCAACCAGTATCTGGCACTTCTCGCCCACCGCATCGCTGCTCTCTGCCCCAACTTTCAGTGCTATGCGGATGATACCCAGCTCATTTTCAGGCTACCCTCGACCTCCTCTTCTCCTTCCCTCACCTCTGACTGTCTTTCTGCTATCCAGGAATGGTGTACCGCCAACGACCTCTGCCTTAATGCCAGTAAGACTGAGATTCTACTCATCGGCACACCCACTCCCTCCTTCCCTGCAGCTCTCTGGCCGGCCTCTCTTGGCCCTCTTCCTGCTCCTACCTGCAAGGCAAAAAACCTTGGGGTCATCTTCGACTCCACACTCTCCTTCTCCCCTCACAGATCCGACGTCTCTAAGAAGTCACACTACCAGCTACACCTCCTCAGAGGTATCCTTCCTTTCCTTTCCTCTCCTTCCCCCAGAAGCTCACCGTCTCTAGAGCCCTGGTTCTCTCGAAGCTGGACTACTGTAACAACCTCTATCTAAATCTGCCCGCCTCTACTCTCCGTCCTTTGCAACTCATCCCGAACAGGACTGCAAGACTAGTCCTTGGCCTCAAGCCCAGGGACCGTATCTCTCCAGGACTGAAATCACTGCACTGGCCCCCAGTGACTGCGAGGATCAAGTTCAAAACCCTCTGCATTGTCCACAAGGCCGTCTGGGGCCTTGGGCCAAAATACCTTCAACTCTCTTTTCCTAAATATCTTGCTTCTCGAGCTCTTCGCTCATCCGCCTCCAACTCCCTCAGGGTCAGCTGCTTCTCCAAACGACGAGTTGGGGGCAGATCTCTCTCCGCTGCAGGGGCCTCCCTCTGGAACAGCCTTCCTGCCTCCCTGCCTCCCTGAAACTTTAGGAGAACCATCTCCGGTTCCGGAAGCACCTCAAAACCTTCCTCTTTGCCTCTGCTTTCTCTCCCCCTCTCCCCTGCTAATACTACTGAAACTGCACTGAATCTGCAACTGGGCCACTCGCCGTTCCCGGTCCTTGGCCCAGCCACTCTCCCCTGCACTGCCTCCATGGCAAC
Organism: Ambystoma mexicanum; assembly: GCF_040938575.1. Lineage (NCBI taxonomy): Eukaryota > Metazoa > Chordata > Amphibia > Caudata > Ambystomatidae > Ambystoma > Ambystoma mexicanum. The sequence continues at coordinate 964,129,168 of NC_090924.1, forward strand.
CCCTGCACTACGGGACTGTCTGTATCCCTACAGCCCCCCTTCCCAGCACTTGTCTGCACTTACTTCGCACTTGCCACCAGCTGGTCCTTGTTATTTATCCCGTTTGCTGTATGCTATTGACCCTGTACTGCACTTTCACCTCTCACATTCCCCCTTGCACTTTTCCCTTTCCCTCTACCCTTTGCACTTGTGCAATCTGAATGACACCTGGCCTAGTAGGATCGTTGTCTGTCTCCCCTTGTTCCCCCCCCTGCCTCGTCGCGCCTTGAAACACTTGTGTATAGGTGCGTTACAAATGCCATATATCATATATCATATCATACAGTCAATTAAATACCCTGAACCATAAAACCACAACATTGTGGAAGTTAACTTTCACGCAAAGATTGTAAAAAAATATTGTATGGTGAACTAGAGATGTGCTTAAACTGAATGGCATTTTCCTTGAAATTCGGAAGCAGCCTTCACCTCCAAAACTAGACCATACACAAGCCCCACTTACATGGCCTTTATCAGCCAACGCCCAACAATCGCTCCAATCTGCTCCTCAAGCTTGCTCTAAATGCCCGAGTTCCATATCAGCTCCCACACAACCGGTGTCTCAACCCATCTCGAGATGGACATGGGTTTCAAAAGCCACACAAGGGTCACCTAATCCATCACAACATTAAAATATTGCCTTAGATAAAATGTATGTATGCTCATTAGCGGTATGGAACACTAGAGGCTTTAGCCATCTTCTCTCCTCTGAAGCCACAAGACTCAACAGTTATTTTGTAGTGTTATTACAAGAAACATGGTTAACCTCAGAACCTCTATGGCCTGATCTTATTATCCGGTGCGTCCCTGCTACCAAAACTGCTAAAGGCTGCCCATCAGCAGGACTTCTTACTGGAGTTAAAACTAACACCCAATTATAATTAGAATCTTGGCTCTCCCCTCTTCCTGGGATCCAATTAACCAAAATTACGACACTGAACACGTGTCATCCATTATACCCTAAATCAGCTCTAATACATATTTATTGGCACCCCCTAGCACAAGAAAAGAGTATTCTTCTCCAAGATTGAATCTGTTCTTAATTTAGCACAATCTGACCCGCAAATAAAAACCATAATTGCTGGTGATTTCAACATGAATTGCATTTTAACAGCTGCAGACCATCAAAATCAAGAGCAACAAAATGGATGTGCTGATGAAAACACGGACATTTTCAATTCTAAACGGGTCTTCCAGTGATGACAATCCACTTCTCTGTACCTGTAAAAGAGGATTGCAATTCTCAATATTTGACTATGTATCCATGACATCAGACATGAACAAACAAATCGCCTCTTTTTAAAGTATCACCTACCAACGAGAGCGACCACTCGATCTTAGCATGAGAGATCCAGCGAGTTTCCAACACTATACCAGCATATTATGATCAACTAATCTCTCTTAACTCAGCCAGGAATCGTCTCTCCTGGTGCATGCCTCAAATAACTTCATTAGCATGTTCTTTACAACAAGCACTAAGCAATAATCACTCAGATAGAACCATTGACTATACTGAACATCTTCAGATAATGAAGCAAAAAACGTATACATGGAAGCAAATGATGTTTGAACATAAGCGTACTTATCATCTAGAGATAATGGAGCTAAAACTAAAATACTGATAATCATTAAGAACATTGTCTTCTATCACTCAAATAGACCAAAGAGCAAAATTAAGAACTGAATATAGAAACAGATTTTAACACTTATGAAACAGAGGAATGGAGAAAAAATGCAGAGGCCATTTTGAAAAAATCGATTGGTGATATCTGGAAACTGCTAAATGATACCCCAGCTTCTGGTACTGATTCATTAATGCTAAATACCATCAATGAGCAAGAGTGGGTCTCACACTTCACCAGTATGCTTAATAGATCGCCGTTACAAATTCCGCCCCTTTCTTATGATAAAGTGAGACTTGACATAATACAGATTGACAAGCTAGATATTATTCTTATACTCAAAAAATGTAATATATCTAGAGCCCTGGCCCTGATGGCCTATCAAACCTAACCCTTAAGAAGTATCCAGAACAGTAGGCAGGCATCCTTGAAATCATATTTAAGGAAATTATTCGAACAGGCAATTTACCCTTGTTTGGAAAACCTCTATAATACCAATTTTTAAGAAGGTTGACGGGTCTAAACCAGATAATTATCGGCCCATAGCCCTCCTTGATGCCCCGGAAAAAGTCTTTGCAAGACTAATTCTAAGAGACTTAGTGATTTGGCTTAATGATAATAACATTTTAGATTGCAATCAGTCAGGTTTTATGAAAGGTATCGGCACCGTTTTGAATCTACTTATTTTATCCACAATACAAAAAACAAGGAATTGACAGAAGGCAGCCAGTTTTTATAGCATGAGTAGATTTCAAACAGGCATTCGACTCAGTTTCACGAGACACTTTATGGGCAAAATTACGACCGGTCAATTGCCCCTCGCATCTACTGTACATAATCCAGCAATTTTACTCTGATACCTCTATTAAAATCAAACTTCCCACAGATGGAATGTTAACAAGCTCGGTCCCGACCAACACAGAACTGAAGCATGATTGCATATTTGCTTCCATCCTTTTTAATTTTTACATTAGAGATATTGGTACTACGTTTGAGACAGTCCATGCATTTTCCCCGAAAATAAGCTCAAAGGAAATCTCATGGCTCCTCTATGCAGATGATTTGGCTATCCTGGACAGGACCCCCATAGGACTGCAGTGTAAACTAGCCAATTTAGGGCAATATGCAGAATCTAACAATCTTGTAATAAACACCTCCAAATCAAACATCTTAGTCTTTCACCATCATCTGCCAAAAAATGGGTTCAAATTTAACTGGATGCTATGTAACACTTCATTAACTCAAACACATCAGTATAAGTACCTTGGAGGAAATTTGAGTAATCATCCCTCAGATCAACCATACAAATCGGAGCTTAAGAATAGAATAAAATACCTTGCGCCCCAATGCAGGGTCAGACAACTCAAATATGGTCAGTTTTCTTTAAAACCTGCAATCATTTATTATAAACAAAAGGTTGTTGCCATAATAACCTATGGAGCCCAGTAAAAATATTTGTCAAATAGTCTAAAATGGGAGGTCCTTGGAGGCGCTTTCTGGAAGTCAGTACTATCCTTAGCTCAAAGTGTTCCAATGCCTATCATCAAATATGAGCTAGGCCTAACATCATTAACAGCGATTATATCATGGCAACTACTAGCAACCTATAGAAAATACCTAGTTTCTAATGCGAACCAACACAACCTATTTCTAGCCATAAAAACAATCATATTATATTTTTTAGATCATTCTTCAACTATTCACCTCTGAAAGACTCGCTGCCAACTCATACTTCCAGAAGCCGACCTCTCCCTTGAAATGTTAATAGACACACCTGACAAAGCAAAAACGAAACTTTGGCCCCATGATTTCTTATTAAATCATTGAATCAAACTGCACCTTATCTATTAGAATTTCCGAGTTGTAGATATGCCAATGCATTGCTCAGCTTTCGGTTTAATTTATGGGTGACGAAAGTGAGACTTGCAAGAATCTTAAGCCACTTCATAACTGATACGCTTGTCGATTCTGCAAGATGACTGAACACAATGAGCAACTCAACATCTCATAACTGAATGCTCATCATTAAGTGACAAACAAAGAAACCTTCCACAAATATTTGAAAGAATACAACTTGCTCTCTAAGCAGCAAATGTGGCACCATATCTTTAATGCCAAAAGCGACTCCCTGAATATTGCAACTGTACAATTCCTTTTTGAACTAAATCTAATTGAATAGAATGACTTTATTTTACTTAGTTATAGATTTTATAGTAACATAACTGGCTAGTTTTTATAGATCACTTATTATTGTTTTATGGATTTTAATATTAAATACTGTGTATTATTAAGAAACTAATTTACGAGAACCACTTTTATCAATGCCATTGGTTCTATCTAGTATATTTATTCATGTTAATGTACATTTTCTGTTTTATTGAACTATAATCTATTCTAAAAACCTATGTGAATAATCATGCATCACATATTATCCTGTACTTTTAAGGATGAAATGTGACATTGCCTCTATGATGTGAACCATGAGGATGAGATCTGACATTGTGTACTGTATGGAATTGATGACTGTTCCGATCCTTGTGATAATCAATTGAAAAAGTTGAGATATTTCAACTTAAACAATTGTAAATAAATAAAAATGAATAAAGATACCAATTTGAGGCCACACAAGTTAAGTGTGATTAAGAAACTGTACAGTAACAAAGATCTCACTATCTGCTCTGCTGACAAAGGTGGTGTTCTGGCAATAATGAATATCACAGAGTATGATTGATCAAGAAACAAAGACAATAATGTGTATTCTGCATTAGGTACAGACCCCACATCTACTATCATGGCAAATCTAATAGAGCTTAACCAAAGCAGAACTAGGTTGGATTAATCATAACACCAAGATGTTCCCGCTCGACACCCATCCCCGAATACCCAATTTTTACACACTTCTCAAGATTCATAAGTACCTGGCCAACCCTCCAGGCAGGCACATTGAGGCAGGCATGGACAGTATACTTCAACCCCTTGGCAAATATATAGATTTTTTTCTGTACCCCCTTGTCCAAAAAACAAGCACTTACATCAGAGATACCACCTGTTTTCTCCCACTCTTTAGACAGAGTGTATACCAAAGGAGAGAATGTTCACTATTGATGTTAAGAGCTTGTATACTTCCATACCACATGATTTGGGTATGGAAGCTATTGAATGGTTTCTTTTGAATGAAGTGGACTTTCGAGCATCTAAATAATTCATAATCATTCTCTTACAGTATATCTCAGGAAATTCTTACAAATTTATTTTGTCTGCAAGTGTCAGGAACCTCAATGAGGGCCACTATGGCTTCCACATATGCTAATTGCTTCATGCTTACATTTGAGCAGGAACATGTTCTAGACAATGCAGTATGGGACAACTATTTAGATCTTTGGCTGCGCTATATTGATGACATTTTTAGAATATGGAAAGGGACAAGAGAAAACCTAGATGGGTTTCACGCATATCTGAACACCATTTATCAACTGATACAATTTACAAGTGAGGTCTCTGAGGAGCAGATACATTTTTTGGATGTAGAGATTAGACTGAAAGACAGACTATTCCACAAAGATCCTTCGTAAAGAAACTGATAGGAATAGTTTGTTACATCAGCTCAGTTTCCACCAACCAAGCCTTATCAGAAATCTACCTTACAATCGGATGCTATGGGTGAGGAGAATAGTGAGTGACCCTACTGATTACAATGAACAAATTGCGATAATGGGTGAGAAATGTCTAGCCCCTGGTTACAAACCTTAGTAGGTCAATGCTGCAACCGAAAGGTTAGCCACAAACACACAAGAAGATGTATTGACTCACACATATAAAGAGAAGAAAACCCCTAATTTGGTGTACGATTCCAAGTACTCCATACAGAGTAGACTCATTAAATCCATTATTAAGAAAAACTGCAGAACTCAACATGCAACACCAGAGTTAAACACCTGTTTCCTGAGCTCCCTGCTTTTGCATACCAACGTGTTATAAACTTTAGAGATCGTCTGGTGAACACCGGACCTGACGAAAAACAACCAATAACAAAAATAAACTTTCCCATGCATCTACTTTACCAACTGTGGGTTTGTGACTAATCAGGAGAGAAAATCAAAATTCAAAGTTTTGCGACATGTGATACTAAGAATGTTATTTATGCAATCGAGTGTCCTTGCAGAATGCATTACATACGGCAATCGCAGGATCCTTGCAAACAATGGTGGAATGAACATCGGTCCTGCATAAGGACCAGAAACATGAAGTCAGCAGTGGCAAGACATTGGCTAGAGAAGCGACATGACAATTCCCAGATCAGATTTCAGGTGGTGGATGTGATTGTGAAAAGAAATACCGATGAAAATCTAGACAGAAGATTGGATCAAAAGAAACTTTTTGGATCGAGAAACTTTATTCAATGATGCCAAATGGCATTAATGTGGAAATCAACTGTGTGTTTTGTGTAAATTGACATGTGTGGTTCTAATACGCACATGGATAATTCACTTAGGTTGTGGTCCACAGTCATGAGCAACACTTCCATGTATTATTGCACACCAAGCTACGTGTTTATTTTCTATTGTATATTCATTTTTTTGGCTTCCATTATTTAGTCACTTGGCTATATCTCTGCATGACTGTATTTATGTATCCTATTTCTTTTGGGCTACATATTTAGATTACCTTGCTTTGTGACTAGCTCACGCATCTTTCCATGATTCTTTTTATGTATTCTTTTTTTGTTTATGAACTATTGAACACACATTTAGCTGATTTAACTAGGTCACGCATAGAGATGGGTAACGGGACAATTTCTTGAACTACATTTTAGGACTTTTTTTTACTATGTCTATACTGCCATGGGATGTTACCTGCTTCACAGCGTGCACCCTGCACCAGATAACATCCACATTACACTTGTGGGAGCAATATGTTTATTTTCTCTTTTACTATGTTTCATGTATTTACCTGAGGCTTCTTTGTCCCCTTATCACCTCTGCGCCTTTGTTTACTTTCCTAAATGCATGAGGCAAGGCAGCTGTGACATCGCAATGTGCTAGCACGCAGGGCGTCACACCATTATTAACAGGTAAGCTGAGACCGAGCCTGGTTCCACAGCCTCGGGTCTCTGAGTTTACACTTGTTAGAGACTACATAATGATCATTATGTGAGTTACAGAACCGCATTGGGAAGCTGCTTCCTTTGGAAATAAATTACCTATATTGGCGCATTATACGTTTGTTATTTTAGTTTCCTTACATTTTTCATGTATCTCAGTATGAGGTAGAAGGCTTTTGAACTCTGGTATTATATAACTTTTTCCATGGATGTGCGGTGATTCCTTTACCATTCTTTAACCTAGCATGATTTAGGATTTTTGTTTGATTTTTTTTTTCTTTTCCCTACTTACATACTGTCTATATAATAGCAGGTAACATCAACATCTGCCATGTGATTTTATAGAGGTTTACTGTGGTTTCATATATATGAGACTAATTATTTTATTTTCATGTTTCCTTTCTGTTTTCCGGCCTTGGCTGTTTCTCTGATGTTCTTCAATGATATGATTATTTTTGTTTTGTTTAACATGACCCATAATTATATTTGTTTGTTACAATATATAATTAAAATTGCCAAACGTAAATGGTGTTTGAGCCCTGAAGATGGACCCAGGCCTGAAATGCATTGGCTATACAACACTGAGGAAGGCTTTTACTGCCTTCTATGATGGAATACATTAACTGAGTGATTATACTAGCTTCTGACTGATATGTTCTAAGAATGGCATGATAATTATATGTATCATTATTGAATACATAATAATTTCAATGGAATTTTCAACGAATTAGGATTGAGAGCATATGGTTGGTCCAGGAGTAACCCTGAACCCTTTTAATTGTATGATATACCCTCGTGCCAAGAGTTGTTTTTCACCATTTTTGCTCCTTAAAATTGGGATTTGTCTGCTTAACTGAGAGAATAGATTGGGCTATATTAGCTTAATAGAAGAAGTGTAATGGTGCCCACCCTTCATCGACTGTGTTCTACACTGAAGCCATTTCTGCATATCAAGCATCCTAGCAAGTTTTGTAAAGAGGAAGTTCCAATTAGTTTCATTGTTGTTTTTCCATAATTTACTGATTAGTAGGCTGACTGGACATTTTTGGGGGCTTCCATATGCAAATATGCTTAACTTTATTCAACTGCACATTCACACGTAATCACTGTGAAGTGGGAGAATGGAAGAACAGGCTCCCGCCCTTCCCCTCTCGCGCTTGGCCTAGAGGATCACGGCCTAGACACCCGCCACGAGAGGAGTTTGCCTATCTACCAGACGACCAAATACCCTGGTACAGGAACATACGGATGTGCCCACCTACCTGCCCAGCAGCCCGCCCTGCCCATGCCGACACTTGCGGCATGGATCAATGCACACCGGACACTCCCACACCAATCCACACGAAGAACATACTCAGTGCTATGACGTAGGCGACAGACATACCCACGGACATGCATCTTTATTATTTTCCACATAGGCTCTCAAAATGCAGAAACGCAAGACGCATAATGAACTTATCTAAAAAGGCTTGCTCACGCTTCTTCTAAGAACCATGTACCATAATGAAGAATATAACGGAGACACGATACTGAGGATAGAGCAATATGATACCGTAACCTAAAGCGCTCTGCATCAAACGGTTCCACCTATGCACCAGGCCCAAGTAGGCCGCAAGCAAAAGCTTCCATGAACATTGAATGAGCAAGAGCTCGGTTGCTGACCCTGCAGAATGAGCCCGGCGAAATCACACCGCCAAGGGCACAATGTTGCAATCTCGCACGCCGCAAGCCGACGCCAAGGTCGCACCTGCAAGATAAACCAGGCACACAGTGGGAAAAACAATATTAATTGTGCTGAATTTTGCCTCAAACACGGTCCCACCTCACGTGACAAAGCCAAACCTGACAGGATGCCAAGCCCAGGAGGAAGGAGACGCCTGAATCCCACGTTTCAAGACACAGGCAGATACAATTAAAAGACTCATTGGACATCTGCAGCAGTGGGAGTAGTCGACCTCCCAACATATGAATAAATCCTCATTGTTTACACCTACCCATAGTAAAACATTGTTGCAAATGACAGGTGCACCGCGAGCTGGGAACAGCGATAGTCCCAGACTGGGAGGCTCGCGAGCGGACCAATCAGAACATGGGGCTCTTATCACTGACGCCATTAACATTGACCAATCCTCAGAGGTCTTCATGTAACAATTTTCATGTATCAAATTGAAGGGACAGCCCAAGTATATCACCTGACTAACCCTCAACCACTAACACCGTTCTCTATATGTATGCTATACTAACCCTACCACTCGAGTAACCAATCCAGAGTGGAAATGGGTTTTTTGCTAAACTTTCTAAGGTGACGCAAGTAGCGCGTCATACTAAGGTAAAAAGGGCCTGCGAGCCCCACGATTGTGTGTGTGTCAGGACGGACGCGTACGATCCTTGACCCATCCCTGCCGTTTTGTCTAATAAACAGCAGAATCACCTTGCTTCTTGCGTGTGTCTCATACTCTATCTCTTTTGGGATATACGGGAGGAGTTGGGGCCTCCCTGCCCGGGGGTCTACGGACGGCCCGGCCGACCCCGGCAGAATTTCCCCCCGACAAGTTGGAGGTACTGCTGAGATCTGTTTAAGATCTGCTTTTTTATTTTTATTTTTCCAGGTACTCCCGTTGCGAGGAGGCCCGGCGGCGCGGCCCCCTCTGCCGTTGCCCCCTTCTGAGGACTACAGGACCATCGCGGAACTGCGAGAAGACCGGACAGCGCAATCCGGATATTGGCCTTCGGGAGCCGGTTGAGAAGTATCCCGCCCGCGGTTGGCGAGTGTCCAGACGTGGTCCAGACGAGGGGAGGTGGCGAGCCGCTTGGAGGGGTGCACGCAGTCGAGCGGCCCCGCATCAAGAAATTGTGAGGGAGGGGGGAGGTGTTGCACAGGTGCGCGGCGAAGGTTTGACAATTTAGTGTTGGCAATGAAATGAATGGTAGCCGAACGAGAGCGAGAGCAGTCGGCTACGTTACGCGAGAGAGGGGGGTGGAGCACGAAAACATCACGTGCGGCTGCTCGTAGACACTGATTGGCCTAGGTCGCGACTACGTGTAAGGGTGTGTGTGTGTGGTTTCCTACGATTTGGCATTTATTGATCAATGAGTAGATGAGGATCCCTATTGTTCGAGCAAGAAACTCGATAGGTAGATGACGTTTCCCTGTAGGCGGTAGCTAGTTAGTTGCCCAATACGGAAGATAATTGGCTGGTTAAGCCCTCCTGTCGAGGGGCGTATCACACGCGAGGTGACGCAGCGTGCGCAGTCCGATTATATTATTGATTACCTTGTTCCAGGAGTGACAGGAAGACAGCTGTGAGGTTAACGGGGGTAGATTGCAAGTGTATTTTGGACTTAAAGAATATATGAAGAACTTACCAGTAGTTCGAAGAGATCGGTGACGTCACCACTAGGGCTTTCATAGGATATCCCGAGCACAAGGTATCTTTCTTTCTGAGAGTGGTGGGGAAGAGAACTGTGGTAAGGGAGTGGAAACGGAGATAAACGGTAATGAGTTGATCGGGGAAAGGCGAAACGGGGGACGTGGCTGCGCACGGAGAACGCCGGCCACGGCAAGTGTAGAAGAAGGAGGAGGAGCAAATGAAAATAGGACGACTGTATAAGAACGTCACAAGGGGTACGCAGCCGCAGGGGGCTACGTGCGCCTCGGCCGCAGGGGGCCGTAAGGGTGTTGTGTAAAGGAAGAAAGAAAGAAGAAAATATACAAATGTGAATACTATATTTTAATAATTTTCCTTAGCGGACTATCGCAAGTCCCCAAATTTACGGGGCCAGGTAAAGGTATAAGGCTGTGTATTGTAAGTGTTAGTAAGATAATAGCTACCAAATAGGGGAAGGATAACAAGTGAAGCGCTACTATGTCATACGGGACAGGATCGGGAGGGTGGGGGAACACCCTCACTACCCCACTACAACACATATGTACAACACTGTCACCCCATAGGGAGAAACTGATCAAGTATAGCATAGAATGGACACAGGGGACGGACAACAAAATGATAACACCATGGCCGCCTAATGGTAGCTTCGAGCCATATACCCAACATTCACTATTAAACCATCTGCATAATACATACAAAGGGAAGAAGTTGACCCACCACGTGGAGGTGTTTAACTTATGGAGGATGTTCCAAGGGTCCCGACCAGGACCAAATGGAATGTTCACTGTGGGGGAAATACCGGAAGAAAAAGAGATTAAGGATGAAGGAGAGAATGGGAAAAAGGGGAGTGAAGACCCAAAGAACACGGGGAACGGACAAGAGGGAGGAGAAAAGAATAATAACTCAAAAGAAAATGAAATAAAAAAGGAACAGAGCAACGATATACCCCTAGAAAAGGTAGTGAAAACAGAGGGAGGGGGGTTGTACCCTTTAAGAGAATTAGGAGAAATAGAAAGAGGACAGTTAAGGGCGACTGAGGGGTACTCGAACCCGGCATACAGCCCGCCACCATATGTGGCTCATAGGAAGATGCCAGCAGGGGAGGGGAGGACTGGAGAAGAACAAACTGTGGAAATAGGACATGATGAGTGGGTAGCTGCGCAGATACTATTAAAATTACGAGGTTCATTAACAGGAGAAGAGAAGGAGGTAGTAAGGAAAATAGACGAGGATAATACCAGGGAGAGTGGAATGAGAGGGGGAAGAGCTGTTACGACAAAAGGAAGAGATTTTGGAGGAACGACTAGCAGAGTTAAGGGATGAGCAGAATGAACTGATCAAACAGCTCGAGAGGGAGGAAAGAGAGAGAGCGAGGGAAAGGAAAGAAGGTAAGAACGAATTGGAAAAATAAGGGAACGAACTGAGGAGCAAAGGAGAGAAGCTGAAAGGGTAAAAGCAGCAGCAGAAAGGGTATCAAGAGCAGTGCTACGAGAGAGGAAAAGGGAAGAAGAAGAGAAAGAAAAAGAAATGGCAATGTGGAAGAAGAGATTACTATCAGAAACGACTAAGAAATACGAAGAAGGGAGGGTGATAGAGAGTATATTAGAAAGGGAGAGGGTGAGATGGGAAAGGAAGAAAGAGGATGAAAGGATATTGGAAAAGGTGAGTAGTGAAGTAATGGAGGAATTAAAAAGGAAATGGGAGGAAATTGGTAGAGAGATGGAGGAGAGAAATGAAGGGGAAAGAGAAGATAGGAGAAGGGAGAGTGAAGTAAGGGGGTATGTATATAGAGACACAGAAGTAGCATCAACATCAGCGCAAAGGGGAGCGGTTGGTAAAGGAGAAAAAGGAGAACCGGACCTAATAGACTTAAAAACAGTAACAATCAAGGGGAAAAAGACAGAGTGGGGGCTGCCGTTTACGAATGACTTTTGTAGTGAGGAAGAAGAAGGAATGGAGAAGGAAGGAAGCAACAGTGAAAGGGAAAGCCTAGATAAACTATACACCACCCGGACCAATACAGACTCACCATGGATCTGTAGGAGAAAGGATGAACTGGAGAGAAGTGAGGAGGAAGAGCAAGGAATAGCGGAAAGACAGACACATGAAGCCACACCGTCACCATCACACCCTCTCCCATCCCACCCTACATGCTCAACCACCTCACGCTCATTACGTACAATCAAACTCGCGCCCTTCACAAACGAACTGACACCCTATGCAGGTAGGCTTAGAGACCTCCCTAGACGCAGGCAGGAAGGACGAATACACACGCCCACATTAAATACAGGAAATGATGGAAGAAGGGGAAAAGATAGAGAAGAAAGAGTTACGAGCAGGGGAAATACGGACGAAATTGATGATGTAGGAGAGAGGGAAGAAGAGGAGGGGTGTGAGGACTCGATTTTATGGAACCCAAGGGGTAAAACGAGACACAACTTAATGCCACTTCTGGAGAGGGGAGGGGTTAGACCACAATACGTCCCTTGGAAGCATACAGACAAAGAAAATATAAAGTGCAGGCTCCCATCATTAAGTGGAGGTGCGGGTAAATGGATATATGAAATGGAAAAACACAGGGCCTTCTAATATCGATATTAGGGGATGCAGCGGATGACATTTGGAAGAGAGCGGGATTCACTGGGGTAACAATAGCAAACACATCGCACAATGGGGCACCATTCGCAAACTGCAGACATGCACTATGGCAGGCACTGAGGGTACAGTACCCAGACACATCAGACATAGGAGCAATTACCTCACGCAAGATGCGTGAGAACGAAGATCCTGTTGATTATATCCAGGAAATCCAAGAGAAGTGGCGCATGGAAACTAGAGAACAATGGGACAAACACCAGCAATATTTTATCATATACTAGTACAAGGGCTCCCAGAAGGAGTTCAGAAACAACTGAAGAAAGTAGTGGGAATGGAAGCAAAAGCATGGCCAGAAATACAACTGACAATAGTGCATCATTGCAGGACATGGCAAGGAAAAATGAAACAAAAGGAAGAGGACAGGAGTACGGAAGAGGCTAAACTAGTACAGAAAAAACTTACTAAATACACTAATAACTACACCTACAACAATGACCCAAAGCCCCACACAAGTAGTGGCTGCACAAGATCCCTCCCAAATACCACCCTCACAGACTATAACACAACAGGTGCCGCCACTCCAACCATACACGACCAACATGGGAGGAGGATACTCAATGCCAGGAGCTGGGTATTATAATTACAACAGGGGAAGAGGAGGAATTATGAGAGGGAGAGGATACGGATATAACACACAACAGCAGGTGGGAGGACTTAGAAATTAGTACCCCACCGGGCAACCAGTATACCAGGACAACACAGGAAGCTTTCCATGGGAGAGTAGGGAACCACCGGTGTGTTGGAGTTGTGGATTAGTAGGGCACATGTCACGCACGTGTAGAGTAAGACCAGGAACACCATCATGGAGCGAACAGGGACAACCAAGGCCCACACAGGAACAGCAGGGCATACAGCAACAGTAGACGTTGCAACAGGGAAATGAACAGCAACAACTAATAACACAACAACAGCCACAGACATATTCACTGCCACAACAACAGGTAGCGATAACACAACAACCCCAAGCACAACAAACACAACTGGGTAGGGTGACGGTCCTGGGACACAACCCTTACACAGGAAATGGTCAATCGTTGTACCCTCAATAGGACAGCCCACAGACGGCCTTGGTGTGTCCCATCCTGTCGGTAACACCTAATAGTGCGGAGGAACCACGCATAGAGGTAACGATAGGTGACAAAAAAATATCATTCCTTGTTGACACCGGGGCGACCCGGTCTTGCATAAGGGAAGGTAAATTTAAGATGTCGGGCGAAGCCATGAACACCCAAGGATTCTCTGGGGCTAGAGGGTTGGTTCCCTTTACTGATAGCATTCCCTTATCTATAGGAGATTATGACTTGTCAGTCCCACTTTTATATTATAGTGCCTCACCAGTAAATATACTGGGGAGAGACATCATGAACAGGTTGAATATGACGATCTCCTTTACGGAGGACGGCATAATTTGCTCTACTCCAGGAATTAACATGCTCACAGCACGACAGATTATGCAAGCATACTGCGGACAGACAGCGATTAGGGCTGAGCCAGTAGACGGCGAACTATTCCAGTACGGGACAGACATGGCATTTGCATGGATGCCAGGGATTGAGGGAAAGATCTGGAGGAGGCCAGCAGCCTATTTGTTCAGACCAGAAACACCGGTCAATGAACCAGAAGGAAAGGTAGTTCCAGTGGACATTGAGAGCATTATAGCAACAGCTGATTACATTGCGGTACATGCCCAAGACAGAGAAGGAAGAGCATGGAGGGCAGTGATAGCACTAGCAGAAGGATGTAGACTCACCCAGGTGTCAGATGAGGAGCTGTTCTCAGAAGAAAAGGAGGAAGGTGAAATGGTGTTTATGATGAGTGTGGAAATATGGCTAAGAGTGGCGTACAAACAAGTGGCACAGAAAATTGCAATGGCACTTGAGGCACCCACATCCACCCCAGTTCCCTTCTTTGAGGAGGATATGACAAAAGTACCCACATAATTATGGACTACTAGCCCCTATGACGTGGGGTGCATAAAAAGTATAGGGGGAGTAAGGATAAAATTGAAAAAAGGTGCAATACTCCCCAGAGTGAAACAGTACCCACTATCAAAAGAGGCAGATGAGGGCATATATGAAACCATAACGGCCCTTATAGATAATGGTATATTGGTCCCCTCAGAATCACCGTGTAACACGGCTGTATACCCAGTGCGCAAGGCTAGAGGGGGGTCTTGGCGCTTCATACAGGATCTCAGGCCCTTGAACAACATAGTAGAAGCAGAATACCCCATAGCCGCAAACCCGGCCACAATATTGTGTGGCATTCCAGCAGAAGCATCACGATTTACAGTGATCGACCTTAAAAATGCATTCTTCTCAATACCATTGCACCCAGACTCACAAGATCTGACAAGCTTCACTTACAGAAACACCAAGTGGAAACACACCAGATTGCCACAAGGGTACTGCCAATCACCCTCAATCTTCAACAGAGTAATACAGATGGATTTGGGTAACATTGAAGTGGAAAGCACAGTGTTGCAGTATGTCGACGACATAATAATTTGCAGTACAAACGAAAGAACATGCAGAGAGGACTCATTAAAGATGCTGACAATATTGGCTGAAAAAGGTTACAAGGTAGACATGGAAAAGTTACAGTACTGTCAAGAACAGGTACTTTACATTGGTCAGCTCATATCCCAACATGGAAGAAAGATTGCACCACAAAGAGCACAGGCCATTTCAAAAACGCCAGTGCCACAAACAGTGAGGGAACTGCAGCAGTTCCTGGGTCTGTGCAACTAGTGTAGAGCATGGGTATTTGATTACAGCTCATACATAGGACCCCTTCTTGAGGCGTTAAAGGAAGCTAATAAAGGGGAGAAAAAGTTGGGGTGGACAATGGAAATGAAAGAGGCTTTTGATGAACTGAAAGATGCGATATCAACTGCTCCGGTACTGGCAACCCCAGACTATGAGCGACAATTCTTTATATTTTCACATTGCGACTCAGCAGTAATGAAAGCAGTGTTGGCTCAAAAAACAAGCATGGGCTACAAACCAGTAGCATTTTACAGCGCCACTTAGATCCTGTGATGTTAGATCATTTCCCTTGCGAACAAGGTCTCGCCGCAGCTGCTTTTGCGGTGGAGAAAGCATCAGCAATCACCATGGGGTGCCCAACTACACTGTTTGTGGAACATGCACTATTTGCAATATTGAATAAACCTAAGTCCACCCTAACCACGCAAAGGGCATCAGGTTATGAGATCATCTTATCCAGAGCTGAACTATCAATTGTTAGATGTAGCACGGTCAACCCTGCAAGGTTCCTAGCAGAAGTAATTGAGGAAGGAGATTATGCACACGATTGTACGCAAATCACTGAAATGTATTCATGTACTAGAAAGATTGAAGAGAACGCACTAGAGGGAGGTGAGCTCCTGTTCATTGATGGGTCATCAACTATCGACCAAAGGGATGGTATAAGGAGGACTGGGGCAGCAGTGGTAAAAATGATGGAGGTACCGGTGTGTGTGGCAATGAAATGTGTACAACTACCACAGCATTATTCCGCTCAAGCAGCAGAATTAATTGCACTAATCTTGGCGTTGAAGGAAAGCTTTGACAAACGAGTCACCATATATTCCGACAGCGCATATGTTACGTCCACTGTCCACTCAGGGCTGTCGAAATGGAGAAGAAGAGGGTTTAGGAGAGCTGATGGCACTCCAGTGCAACATGCCCTCCTATTGGCTGAACTAATTGAAGCAATAAATGACCCCCAAGAATTAGCTTTGGTCAAATGCACCGCACACACCAATGGTGAAGACCACATTTCAAAAGGTAATGCAGCAGCAGACGCACATGCGAAGTATGCTGCATATCTTGGTGAGATATGGAACCCCCCAGAGTCAAAGAGAGGGAGAGGGAGGGGAATGGCTAAGGAGATGTTGATAAGAGAAGGGTACACCCATCTCCCAGCCACACAGATAATGGAGCTACAAGCGGCTGCACAATTGGCAGAAAAAGAAATATGGGTAAAAAGAGGATGCACAATGTCACCAACTGACGCACTATGGCGCCAGGGTGACACTGGAAAGATTGTAATACCACTGGCACTATTGAACACCGCCCTGAGCCAACTACACCACCCAGCCCACACAGGCAAGGAAGTTATTGCAGCACGAATTAGGGAAGACTGGTTCTGCCCCGAGTTAAATTCTCATCTGTCAAATTTTATCAGCAATTGTCTCACATATCAACAGTTTACGGCCGGTCACACTCTGAAGGTGATAAGAGGTACTATACCCCGGCCAGAGGGACCCTTCCGACATCTCCATATTGACTATGTTGATATGATCAACGTATGTCAAGGAAATAGGTATATGATTGTAGTAGTATGCCCATTCTCGAGGTGGATTGAAGCAGGGCCCTGTTCACACCCAGATGCATTCAGAGCAGCTAAATTCCTATTGAGGGAGGTCTTCCCCAGGTGGGGAGTGTGCGAGGTACTGCGGTCAGATAATGGCCCACATTTCGCAAACGAAATGTTCCAGCACATCACATCCTTACTGAACATCAAGCATACATTTGCATGTGCATACCACCCACAGGCCAACGGTATATGTGAACGCCTGACTGGCCTATTAAAGGAGGCAATTGCAAAAATACAGCAAACGACAAAGAAGAGTTGGTTGTATTGCCTTCCACTAGCCCTATTTGAGCTAAGGAATAGACCAGGTTCCGACCACCACCTCGCCCCTCACGAGGTGGTTACCGGACGTCAAATGCGCCTTCCCCTGACGCCAACATCAAGAGCATTCACCGACCACGTGAGTACTGCAAATGTCCTTGGTGATGAAATGTACCAATATGTGTCTTCTTTGATTACTAGTGTAGTGTTTGTGTCTCAACAGCTCGAGCGCACGCGGGGCGGGTCTAACAGTGATCAACAAGAAGACGCGGATAAAGAATTGGAAAAGGAAAGACTGTGCAAAGTTGCTAAAGGTGATCACGTACTACTTCGCAATTTCAACAGAAAGTGGAACAGCCCACGCTTCACTGGCCCCCATCTGGTAGAGGAGGTATCAACGAGAGCAGTAAAGCTACAGGACAAACGTGCCTGGAACCACCTACACGACGTAAAGATCTACAAACGCCAGACCCACCCCAGCGCCACCGACAGGGCCACTGGAAGAACAACAACAGCGTCACCAACAGAGGAAGATATTTCTACCACAACTAACGGCCTAAGTGTCCCCATACCCTGCCACCCCTCAGATTCCCCAGAGACAACTACTAGAAAAGAAAGGGGTGATCCCCATACCGCCCACCCCATGGTTACACGATTAAAGAGTAAAGAGACTTCCGCCAGTTGAGCCGCAAACCCTCTGCCCATTGACCCCCTACCCACTGTAGTAATAACTGAACTGAAGGACATTGTCTTGCACATATACACATGTAAACACCTGAATGTTCTCTTTCTTTTCTCTCGCACATGCAGGTACAGCGTATTATTGTACTACTAAGAAAGTAGATAACTAACAAATTCACTGCCCAGGAGTAGATGGTACCCTCAGACGATAATTACCCGGAAGAATTGTCACACCAATTTGTATATGAAATAAAAAGGCCAACGTACCTGAAAAGAAGGAGGGTACGTGTCTACTACACAGCATTCCTCTTGGCCATAGAACATTCAATGCCCCACCTCCAACCATACTTGCCTGCCCTAAGAGATAGATTGCTTAGATTGGCGTGGGAACAGCTCTTTGCCTGGGCACTGAATGACTACTTGATAGGGAGAGCTTAAAAACGACAACTAACACTAATAACAAGCATATTAAGAATTTTCAGGCGGGCAACTGTAACGTCGCAAGAATAAGCTGCCGGTCTGCAGCAAGGTAAGAGCAAAATGGCGGTGAAATTAGCATCTGTAATAAAATTGATAGGGATTTTAATGACCACCGGGTTCTTGGCTGCCTCTGTATGGCAGTACAGCTATGCTATCAATATTATTGCTGTACCCAAACCTAATACACCCCCACCCCCAGCTGCAACAGGTGTTACGTCAGGTGGTACTAGTAAAATCCCACACAAGGAAAATAGAGTTAAACGCAGCACATACTCAGATAATAAAGGTATTGACAACTACATACAAGATTCAGCACACATCTCAAACAACATATGGTACCAACACATGACCCACATAGGTAAGCAGACAACAGAAGACAGCTGCTACGTTTGCTCATTAATCCCATACGCCATGAGCGCTTCTCGAACATTTGTTGCCACGGAGATAGATGAAAAAATGGCACGATGTATAATATACCTGGCACTGTTCCAGACGAAAGGAAGATTTCAAGGGACAGTGGTGCAACTGGTGTGGAAAACACGAGATACATATCCATATGAAAACAACTTCCTCAAGACTTATTTGAGTTACCACAAGAGCAGTTTACATGCTGAAGTATTCAGATACATAACAAGTGGTCCTGAAAAAGGAGAAACAAAGAAAGTAACACTACAGTACCTACCATGTGATTGGTACGCCACTGAAGTCCCTGGTAAAAACGGATGTTGGGAAAGACCACTGGTGATAATCACAGGGAAGGTGTACATGAACAACAAATGGGACATAGGAGTGGTTGGCAGCAACATGGTAACAAGAGAAAATATTTCAACTATTGATGGACACAACCATAGATGTTGGATGACTTGGGTCAAGTACGTACCCATGCTCACGTGGATGGAGAAGGATGAAGACCCAATAACAATACTGCCGCTAACTGCGCCTAAGGTATGCTACCAACATAAAGGGGAGGTGGACGTAGGATACAACGCCAACTGTGAAAGCGTGATGGAGTTACCTGAGGGGGGAGCAGGAACAGCAGTAGTAATGGACCATTACTGGGCCTGTGGAAAAAAGGCATACCACACACTGCCCCCTCTGTGGAATGGTATATGCACAATGGTGCACGTTAATGTACCATCACTAGTGGTACCCCAGAAACATGTCAATGTGGCGAACTTCCCCAAAATGGATGAAGGGAACAAGAGGAAGAAGAGATCTGTACAACCTCAGAAGGGGCCAGAGAGCAAAACCGACGGCAATAATACTGTCCTGAATAGAAAGAAAAGACAAGGAGAACCTCTGACAGGAAATTACCTATGGGGAAGATCGGAAACAGCACTCACTTCAATTCCACCAGACCACAGACTATTCAGCAGAGCAGCAATATTCTTCTCCTCAATAATACATCCAGGACTACAGGCTTACGCAAACGCAAAATGGCTCCAGATAACTCGATGGGAACTAATGATGACTATTAATTCTACGGTAAATGGATTCAACGCAATAAAAGAGGAACTGCGAGCTGTGAGGATGGTAGCACTTCAGAACAGATATGTACTGGACCTCCTCACAGCAATGGAAGGAGGAGTTTGCGCTAAGATAGGACAATCATGCTGCACATTCATCCCTGCCAACGATGCTGACAATGGTACACTGACAGAAGCAGTTTTACAATTGGCCCAGATGCACTCAAAAATGATGGATGAAAGTAAGGTGTGAAAAAGGATGAGAGCTGGTTTTCAATATTATGGTCATGGATGCCATCTTGGCTGTCAGATGGACTGAAGATTATAGTTGGATGTACTATTTTGGCTGGAGCTACACTGATCATAAGATTTTGGAAGGCCCGGAAGGCACGCACCACAGACGAAATGATCGAAATGGTTGGTATGCACCTCTTGATGCCAACAGATGATGGCCAACACACAGGCACAATCATAAAAGAGAGAGAGAAGTTGCGCAACCAGATCATCACCAACCACCTGGACCCACCATCTGGAAGCTCGAAAACCCAAGAAACCCAAGGAGCTACATAGGGAAATGGGTATACTGCACTCCTGGAGGAACCTGTGCATATATGTATTGGTCATTTGAAGACCATGTTAACCACTATGGACATTTGGGAGGAATAACTAAAATATGGAGAGTAAGAGGAGATAAAGAAAAGGATATGTTTGTGGTCGACAAGTCGACCAGAGGGGGGACTGAAGTGGGAGAATGGAAGAAAAGGCTCCCGCCCTTCCCCTCTCGCGCTTGGCCTAGAGGATCACGGCCCAGACACCCGCCACGAGAGGAGTTTGCCTATCTACCAGACGACCAAATACCCTGGTACAGGAACATACGGATGTGCCCACCTACCTGCCCAGCAGCCCGCCCTGCCCATGCCGACACCTGCGGCATGGATCAACTCGACTAAACCTACACGTCGTTAGAGATGCCATGACGACCTAGCCAACGGTCAGCACACCTGTGCAAACGTGCACACCGGACACTCCCACACCAATCCACACGAAGAACATACTCAGTGCTATGACGTAGGCGACAGACATACCCACGGACGTGCATCTTTATGCATTTTGAGAGCCTATGTGGAAAATAATAAACGCAAGACGCATAATGAACTTTTCTAAAAAGGCTTGCTCACGCTTCTTCTAAGAACCATGTACCATAATGAAGAATATAACGGAGACACGATACTGAGGATAGAGCAATATGATACCGTAACCTAAAGCGCTCTGCATCAAACGGTTCCACCTATGCACCAGGCCCAAGTAGGCCGCAAGCAAAAGCTTCCATGAACATTGAATGAGCAAGAGCTCGTTTGCTGACCCTGCAGAATGAGCCCGGCGAAAGCACACAGCCAAGGGCACGATGTTGCAATCTCGCACGCCGCAAGCCGACGCCAAGGTCGCACCTGCAAGATAAACCAGGCACACAGTGGGAAAAACAATATTAATTGTGCTGAATTTTGCCTCAAACACGGTCCCACCTCACGTGACAAAGCCAAACCTGACAGGATGCCAAGCCCAGGAGGAAGGAGACGCCTGAATCCCACGTTTCAAGACACAGGCAGATACAATTAAAAGACTCATTGGACATCTGCAGCAGTGGGAGTAGTCGACCTCCCAACATATGAATAAATCCTCACATTGTTTACACCTACCCATAGTAAAACATTGTTGCAAATGACAGGTGCACCGCGAGCTGGGAACAGCGATAGTCCCAGACTGGGAGGCTCGCGAGCGGACCAATCAGAACATGGGGCTCTTATCACTGACGCCATTAACATTGACCAATCCTCAGAGGTCTTCATGTAACAATTTTCATGTATCAAATTGAAGGGACAGCCCAAGTATATCACCTGACTTACCCTCAACCACTAACACCGTTCTCTATATGTATGCTATACTAACCCTACCACTCGAGTAACCAATCCAGAGTGGAAATAGGTTTTTTGCTAAACTTTCTAAGGTGACGCAAGTAGCGCGTCATACTAAGGTAAAAAGGGCCTGCGAGCCCCACGATTGTGTGTTTGTCAGGACGGACGCGTACGATCCTTGACCCATCCCTGCCGTTTTGTCTAATAAACAGCAGAATCACCTTGCTTCTTGCGTGTGTCTCATACTCTATCTCTTTTGGGATATACGGGAGGAGTTGGGGCCTCCCTGCCCGGAGGTCTACGGACAGCCCGGCCGACCCCGGCAGAATTTCCCCCCGACAACTGCATAAAGTTTGCCCCGAAAAAGTAGCTATCCCCAATTTCTGATTCTCATTACAACCGGTGTTGAGGCGGTTTTTATGAGGCGCTCAAGGGCTTGGGGAGACGTGCCAAGGACTTTGTGTTCAAGTTGCACAGAGTGTCCTAGCACAGCCGTTTTAAGGTTACAAGTTATATCAATGTAAACACATGTGTACCCCTGCTAATATCTCAAAGGAAGATACTAAGTTCAAACCATCTAGACTAGTGTAAATATCTAATCTAGTTTTCTATTTAACAGCCTCTTTACTTTTGGAGATCTGTGAATGATCGGTCTGAGTAAGGTCGCCCACTAAACTTATGGTAAACAAACATTAAAGGTCCAGATGCACTGAGGAAAATGAGCTTCTCTAGATCAATGATGCTCCTCACAACAGTGAAATAAAAAAAACGGTTTCATTTTTTTTCTCTAAAAATCGAACTTTTTCACTTGTTCAAAGTGCAGTGGCCTAAAGGAATCCAAAAGCAACACAAATAAAATGCAATACTTCCATCAATTATAATTCGTTGATGTCAGTGATATGTGTGAATTCAAATTCTCAGTAAAATATAATAAATGATAAGTATAAGTGTTAACATTCAATCAAGCAATATATCAATTTAATACATAAAGTGGCATGAAAACAACAGTTCTACAGTTTCAAAGCCAAATTTAGTGCCTAGAGTGCAATCTAGAGTCTGGAGGATTTCTCATTCGCCCTCCTAATGTAACGTCTCTGTTGATCATGTCCAGGGTCATGGGGTAAAAGACATCGTTGCCAACGTGGGAATTGGTGACGAACAACATCTAAAGACAGGGGACCAATTATTTGTTATGGTTCGCTGAAATCTTCACGTTTCGGCAGTCATGTGGTATATTAAGGCCGCCTTCATCAGGGCATCAAGTTGAGGACCCTGTATGGGAGTACATAAAGAAGGTGTAAACAGGACCTTTCAGAGGGTGCATGTAAATACTAGGCACCGGTGCTTCCATTTCTGTTCTCTAAATCCCGGACTGTCATTTTACCTGTCGGGACTGGAATCCCAAGTTCTATCCAAGCAGGGACAGCCAAAACATGTTTATCGCAAGTTGATGACAGCATTGCGCTTATTTAGCCACAACAACGTCTTTAATTTGATATGCTTGGATTCCCGGTGGTTCGTTAAGATAAAAAAACAAGCTATTTCATTTGATTATTTTATAAAAATGTGTTCCCCAAACCTTTGGAATCATGTAATCTCAAGTAGTGGATTTGGTTTCCAAATAATGATCAACTTGTGTATTGGCGCGTTATAAATGCCATATCATATCACATTTGACCTTTGTAGGCTGTGTTAAGGATTTCAATGAGGCAATACACCCTGGTCTCAGCCTAGTATGTAGCGCACAACTGAAATGCTTATTTTGTTTTATATATAGGTTCAATATTTGAGAGATACACCATTCATATCACACCCCCTTTTCAAATACCTCGGGTCACAATGGACCAGGAACCAGTCTGGTTGGTAAAGGTAATATTTATGTATTTAGAAATTCAAGAAATCACACACTTTTTAATATATGGGGTAGCAATAACCAATGTGGTGACAACAACAAATAGGAAGTTAGGCAATGCACTTAATTCAACCCTTCAGCAACACAGATAGAAAACACCAGGGAATAGAAACACTTTTGGGATTCTCTGAAAGATAGCACTCAAGTTAGGATTTCCCCCTGCAAAATTCCCTCAACCCACACATAATCAAATATGAAAATAGGTCTCTATCTGGAAAATTGAGTGAGTTATACAAGATCTAGTGAGGTGCATTTTTGATAAAATGAAGGTGCGAAAAAAAGGCAAAGAAATCAGTTTTGACAAGGAACAGTTTCACTCTATGCAAGAGCATTCAGGCCATACTACCAGATTGAGATGCAGTAAGTTCCAGGGTGGATTTGCAGAATCAACACTAGTTCCCCAGTGCCCACCTTGGCGGAAGCAGTCTGATCACTCGCAATGGGATTGATAGCTTAGGATTTACACAAAACAGAATTATTAAAGATGTTGGTGCTATCACAATAAATCAATGACGGGGTGGCAAGAATAATTTTGACATTGTTACAAGTTATCAGGATAAGTATAGGATGACTTAGAGATGGGATAGAGACAAAGCAAGATATGTAGACTATGGGTTTCTATGGGGTAGGGATGATGCTTACAGTCCTCTTTATTTTAGGATATTGGACCATCAAGGGTTCTGGTCACTACACGACAATGCGCCTTGCAAGACAGCTGAGCAGTTCGATCACCAGAGGGCACTGGACTGGCACTGGACTTGCCCCTCTGGTCACTGGATACTAAGAATCAGCTGGATGGCAGGTTTGCAGCAGGCATGCATTTAGTGAGCAGCAAGCCAGGTTAACTCGGGATACTTCCCAAAACACCACAGCTTCCCTTGGTTATTAGGATTTTTAGAATTGAGGCCTAGCTAAAGCAAGATCAGCAAGGTTTGGCCTTGTGGTTGGGATCTGGAATCTAGATGAATAATGTAAGATGAAGACAGGAATAGGACAAGACGCCGGGCAGGAAATCGGGAATTGGTCAGGAATCGGTGTGTGTCCTGTGTGTTGTCAGGGGCTCTTATTTATAATGCCAGGTGACATCATCACAGTATATGACAGGGCCAGGCTTTACTACACACGCTACTAGGATTGGGCAAGAGTAGAAGTCGCTGCCTCGCTCTTCGCTGGTTGGATCTCAGAAAAATGATGTCACGCTTATGGGGTGATTTTTACAGTGTCCAGAAACCTCCCAGAGTTACTGGAACTAAAATCTAATTTTGCCACAAACACATATTTACACAATTACAACCTTTCAGTGAATCAGATACACAGGTTACATATTTATTTCCTCACATTTTAATCCAAACCCCCAGTCCGTGACGCTTGGTTTTGCCCCTCTGACAGTTTTTTGCGCTTTTCAAGGGGTTTCATATTACTCAAAATTCTGCAAAACTGGGTGGGGATTGTCATGAGGAATGTATGTACAAAAGTGTAGGTCTGCAATATTAATAGTTTTCTTGTAATTCAACATATATCACCATTTCTGTCCAGAGTGTGTCAATACATTCTACCAAGTTTCAAAACACAGCCCCCACTTTCACTTTTACACTGTCCACGTTTTTACCAATTTTGGTAACTGAGATATAAGTATTTTTAAAGTGCTTTATAAAATAGTCTTTAGAACAAATGGGAGTAACATTTTTTCTTTCATGCTGACACCAACTGGAATCTCCTTTCAAGCAGGATGGGGGTTCCTTCAGCCTGATTGGAGTTTTAGGATCTTTCACACCTCCAGCTTCCTTCCCTGAGAACTGCATTGTCCTGGGTTCCAACAGAGATACAAGTCTGTTCCACCTTATAATGATCAGTGAGTTGGTAGGATCTGCTGGGAGAGATGGCCCTTTTGGCAGAAAACCTGTTGTTCAACTTTGTAACTCAAGCCACCCTGGGTTTAACATCTTTCACTTTTGATCTTAAATCCTGAATTTAAATAAGCCTGTTACATCAAATAACGTGTAATATATTCTCCCCAGTAACAAACCCCTTTATATTTCTAAAGACAAGTAAAACTTGTATTTACCAGTCTACTGTTTTAAAACACAGGCATTAGTTTTTCCTTATTTTGTAAGCAGCCTATTTTCACACGTGGTGCAAGCTGACATTTCTTTCTTCAATTCGGGTTTGGCAGCCTCATCTGCCTTTGCGATACTGCCTTGCAGCCAAAGTCATTTTCCTGGAAGCATGAGTTTTATCTGAACACTGATCCATGAAACTGACCAGGCTCAGATAGTTTAAGTTCTTTTGAAGTTCTTTTAAAGACAGCTGGTGTTTGATACATTGTGGAGCTTTCCGTGCGAGTAAAATGAAGATCCTTGTTGATTTCTTTTCAAGCTTAGATGACTGGGCCTGTCATTCAGGAACTAGGCCTAGTCTTGCTAATGCACAATGACTTCTCCTGGGCATGGCAGGACCTTTTCTATTACAGCAGTTTCATAGTAAATGGATGGATTTAGCCTCAAAGCAGCAATTTTAAAGAGTGAAAAAAGTTACATTCTGCAAAGGAATTTTGAGGTTTTCAGCAAGGCAATGATGCCTATTTACTTAACTCCATGTTAAATGTTGCAGAGTACACTGGCACTTTCCTGCAGTGTGTACTCTGTTCCACCCTGCCTGAAATGTGTGTGGCAGGGTGTTGCAGCCATTTTTTATGGTTGTTGTAAAAACGCAATTTCGAGATCCTGGCGCGCACAGGTGCCACTGCAGCCATTTTGCTGTTTCTTTCAACAATGCAGCAAAGTGATGGGGTAAAGCACAGCTGAGTGGGTCAATATATCCCACAGTTGCCTCTGTTGTTCTCCAGCTATGATCAGGACTACCAAACAGAGCCGCTGTGTGTACAGTGCATGTGTGTACTATGTTGGCAATACATGGGGACGGTGGTGTCTGTGGCATGCACTGTTTAGTTTCCATTTGTTGAATGGAGTAAGGTTTCAGTTTACCCAGTCACGGGGGAGCAGCTCATTCAGAAATAATTTTCCTGCATTCTGGGACGCATAGTGTTATATTTCTAAAAGGAAACAGAAAACTAAAAAAACCCAGGGAGCAATGGGAAAGCAGAGTTGGAGAGACTGCCTGCTGCATCCGACATTAAGTAACTTCAGATCTCGGTTATTGTGGATGGTGTTGCTGTGTGCATGCTTGACATGTCAGTTTGTGGGATGTGGGTGTCGTCATTTTGTAGTCTGCAGAGGGTGAATTTTTGTGTGTACGATGTCTCTGCCTTTTATCTGCCTGACTAATGTGTTTACCTGTGTGACCATATTGTTCGTGGTGTACTTAGAAACAATGCTATCTGATGCCACTTCCTGTGATGGCACGCGGGGCGTGGTCAGATGACATCACTGCACGTGATGGCACACGGGGGCATGGCCAAATGACATCACTTCCTGTGATGTCACTCTTGGGGGCGTGATATTGTGATGTCACTTCCGCGACCCCTGGCATTTTGGTGAAATGACGTCCCTGATTTGCCGGGGGTTGGCCACTCTCACTAAGAAACAAAAGGAGAGGCGGGGCACTATCATTCCTTTTGGTGTGCCCCAACTCTACTTTTTGTTATTAACAGTCTCTGACCCTCGCCACAGGCTGCCTGTGGGTTTTGGAGCCTGTGGTTAAGAAACAAAAGGAGAGGCTATAATTTCTTTTGTTGCGCCCGGCCTCTCCTTTTGTTTCACAGGCTCCGACCCCCAAAGGTAGCTTGCGGATGGGGCTCGGATCCTGTGATTTAGGAACAAAAAGGGGAGATGGGGCTCTTCAAAGGAAAGATGGCAGTGTGCCCCAGCTCCCCTGCCTGGCTCCCACTGCCTGGGAAACAAGCAATTGAAATCCCAGAGGATGTGACTCTAGTTAGAGGGTATGGCAGGGGTCTATCTGCCTGTGACAGTGACAGCTTTGGTGCCGTCTACTGTGCATCCACCAGAACAAAACACCAGTAGGTCACATGTTCATCTCAAACACGTCCAGTTTGTGATATGATTGCAGCAGGACACATTCTGCAGAAAGGCTGGCACACTGGCACAGTGACAAGGTAGGAGTTGTATTCGTTTTTGCTGTATGGATCTGAACTCTGAGGTCTTGTGGGAGGCAGAATCAAGCGGGGGGCACTAGTTAGTTGGAGTGACCCAAGTATTTCCATAGTTAGACCATACCCCTAACTAGAGCCCCCTTCGATTATGCCTCCCCCTTAAAGCTCACCCAGGCCCAACTCTCATATCAATGTAAGGCCAATGCCCTGACAAGGTTCCAGGTCCAGGTCCAGACAGCAAACAATAATAAAACACCTACCTTGTCACTGGGCCAGGGTGACGGCCACTGTGGAGACTACTACGCATGTGCATGCAGGGAGCACGATAGATCCAGACTGCTTTGTTAATCAGGAGTGAATCACTCCTGATTAACAAAGCACTCTGGAGCTGTGGTGCTCCCAGCATATTCTAGTTACTTGCACCAAAAGTGCACACAGGAGTTGCACTTTTGCAGAAATCTAGGTCAGACCTTGGACATTTCCCATAAATATTGTAATCTGTCCGGCATGATTTTTAAGTCCATGATGTTCTGGCCCTAATTGATATGTTTCTCTCCTGACCAATGCAGTGTTTGTCTCGGCGTCCTCGCTGAACATGACTGCCTTTTAGGATGAACCTGTCCCAGCATCTACTTCAAACACCACAACTTTACACATGTCCAATTTTTTTTTATCCACCTATTGGCTGTTGTGAATGCATAAAATGGACTGCGATACAAACATTTATAATATGCACAACTGCGGAATTAACTGCAGTGAGGAGCCTTATTTTGTCAACTTATTGGAAACTCAAGGAATACAGTAGATCACACAAAGACTCCACAAGGCCATAGTGTAAATGCAGATTTGTAAGCAATGTTTTAAATTTCAGATAATGGACCACCATTCCTAACTCTAATGGAAGATTATTCCACACTAGGGGCACGTGCACACGAATGGCCCATTGCCTTACCTCCGCCCTTTGAAATAGGAGCACTTTCAAAGTATGTTGGTGGTATGACTGAAAGGCACTGGCATTTAGTGATCACTGTTTTGGATTAGATTGTTTTTCGTAGATTTTCTCAGTACATTCTGCGAAGGTTTGCAGTTGGGTCGAATTGTGTGACTCCGTTTTCTTCATTTGGACGTGGACTTTTCTTGCCCAAAATAACCAACAATGCAATTTTATTTTAATGTAGACCATTGTCAGACCCTCGTAGTGTTGACAGTTGAAATGGAGCTTTTCCATTTCGGCCTATTACTTGGAAATTTGTAGTTTGTTTTCTACAAGATATTAGAACAAGATCATTGCCTCAAGTTGGGTACAAAAGTCAAAAATCGCAAATGTCTGTGGCATTGGACACTGGTGTAACGGGGGCCCCTGCGGTGCGGATGGCCCCATGCAGTCCATGCCCAGCAGGGGCCCAGCGGCGATGGGGGGGCCCCCTCAGCAGGGCTTGCAGGGGGGCCCCCCACATTTTGAGCTACGCGAGAGGCATTGAATCAACTAAAAACATAAAACTCTGTAAAGACAGTGCAACATCTTTTTATTTACGCTGTCGGGGTGGGTTGGATTAACACCTCTATGGGTTAGTGAAAAAACCTAGAAATTAGCGTCATTATAGTAAAGGGGTCGGGATGAGTGAGTTCAAAATATCCTGTGGTCCTAGCTAATGGAATACGAACTTTCCCCATGGTCTCTAGGATACTATTCAAGTTCTAAGGTGGTGTATATCAACTCTCCCAAAGCTCCCTACTCTTGTATACAGCCTCGGAGATAGATCTCCCAGTTCGCTTCAGGACAATTGCCAGTCCTAGTGGCACAGTGCCCTGCATGCTTCCTGACAATCTACTTGCGTAGGCTAATTGTCCAGCCTAGGTATTCTGAGCAGACCAAACATGTATTCCTTTAATCACAATCCTATCAGAAAACATTTGTCCCACCTTGCTTAGGGTTTCATCAGTCTGCGATATTGACTCCCTCTCGTCAGGATTGTCAATTCTTCTTTTTTGTCAAACACGTCCGGCCCAAACACTTGCAGCCAGTGACACAAGCGGAATAGGGTTCTGGTCTGGGTGTTCCCAGCATTAATTCTCCAGGGACCGTATTGTCGGCTCTCTACCCTGCTCTCCAAATACTGCTCTTCCTCTCCTTGAAGCACCTTTTTCCTTTACTCCGACAACCTGAGCTCTTTTATAGTATTCTTCATTGTCTTTGTTATTTGATAAAGGGTTTGTGTGGATATTGCCTGGTTACTCGTTTTTTTCTTAGAACAAGATTGGTTCTTCTAAACTTCGGCTTGTTACTCTTTACTTGTTTCTTTGCATATATTTAAGCTTATCATCTTTACTGGAATGCTTTGCTCCTGTTGGTAATCTGACTTAGTTATGGCTGGCATGGTGGCTGCCACAGAAATAATGTGCCTCTCTTCCATATGGTGTCAGGCAGAAGTAAGATGGCAGTCAAGCAGCCCTGCAGCATGGAGTTGTGTTCCCGGTTCATTACTGCACTGTAAGGCAGCATGAGGAAGAGTGCAGAGCTTGTGAAAGTGAATACCAAAGGAAACTGAATCACTGCTTTCACTAGTCTGTTCAAAAGTGCGAAAGTGTGGCAGAAGTGTGCTATAGTTTTGCAGGAAGTCCCGTTACGTTAATTCCCTGCTGACCTGATCTGGTATCATCTGCACTGCTTGGGAGCAGAGCTCTGCATTTGACAGACATTTCTACCAGACTACATAACGGGAACGCCAGCGGGAAAGCATAGCAAAAGTGTGCTACAATTCTGCTGGCTCAGTAATTGAGGTAACCCCTGGTTATTGGGATCAATTGTTGAACTCTTAGTACCATTGTATGATCTGACGAGTTAATTTCTGATTATGAAATGCTATTGGCGGTTAGCTTTCCATTGCCGCTCTCGCCGGATGCCATGTCGGAATATGGCATCAACCAATGTGCAGGCAGAGTTGAGAGCCCCAAGTCCCAACTTTTACATAGTCTGTTGGGGGGTCCTAAGAACAAACGTAATGAGACCGGTAAACATCCTCCTCGCTTGGACCAAATGACCTCCTTTTTCTCAAGACAGCCAATGCCCTGTCCATTGGAAGTACCGGCTCAGCCACGCAAGCCATGGTTGGAACTTCGTATTTAGGACAATTACAGCTGATCAGTCTCATGTGGTGAATAATGTGGAGGGGAATATGTCTTCAATGATGGACACCCCTCCGACTCCTTCACACTTCACATCACCTGGTCCAAATTCATCATCTTCCTCATTTATGCCCACTTCAGCTCAAGTTCCCCCACGGAGACTCTTGGCAGTCTTGAAAAATATGTACTCGAGATTGGAGGCTTGGACTAAGGACATTTTATGGGAAATTAGTGTTGTGTATTTTGGTGTCACTGTACAAGGGAATCAAATCGGAAACGAAGGTTCATTCCGCTCCTTTGCCACGCTGAAAACAAAGTGCATGCAAATGTTAAGGAAGTTCTTACAAATGTTTGACTGTACCTCAGCCATGTGTGATGTATTTATCAGTGCCTTTTCCTCTTAAGAGTGATATGAATTTGGACAGGGTAGAGACTGGGCTTTTATGGCTTTGATATTGTATGAGGGCGTCCCAACGGATGGTACTCAAAATTATAGGAGTGGCCCGAAGTTGGTCGGTCCCAGGTAATCAGGGCACCAGTTGGGATTGTGGAAATCACTCCTTCACGGGATATGGTGCTGTCAAATCCCGTACCTATGGGATACATCAGGATTATCAGGGTTGAAGAGAGTGATGAGTGGGAGCCTCAAGGGGAAGTGTGGGCTATATCATCACAGCCCAAGAGGAGAAAAATCCTCTGATAAAAAAAGTTAAAAAAAATCCCTTCAAAAGATGTACAAGCAAGCATCAACAATTGTTGTAACCAGCTTATTAAAGCAGCCAATGGTAAAAGCTATTTTGGAAAAAGTGGCAGTTGTGATTCCATCGGTACATGACAAAGCAATGGGACGTGACCGGAAAGAGGCCTAGGGTGAATGTATAATTGTGGAAGAGGTCCTTAACCTTCCACCACCCGTGACAGTCAACTTAAATTCTTGTTGTTCTTACTCATAGCATTTAAGTAGGTTGCTTGCTGCTGTATCTGAGTGATCAGTGTCTGAAAAGCCGTCACTGGCCCCGCAATTCCTTCCAATAACATCTATGGGGGGCAATGTGTGATTCTGTCAGAGGAGTGAATAGTGCAGTTCTAGGTATGAGTACGGGGAGTAGTGGCAAGACATTGCATTCTGTGTGCGCTTTGCCCCCCCCCCCCTTCCGCGGTATCTCCCTTTTTGGGAGAAGGAGGGAGGCCCTCTGAAGCCACAGATGGAAGAATTGGAATGGGGGGGTGCAAATCAGACACATTGGCCCTCATTACAAGTTTGCCGGTCCTGAAAAACATGGCAGTAACAACGGGTACCAGCACCTTTTTTGGACTGGCACACTACAGGTCTGCTGGCAGGGGCTGTGAACTACGAGCAAGCCTGACCTGCTAGTAGTTATGGTCCCTATCTAACTGTGCCAGTGCTTCAGTGTTCTTATTCCCGTGGAGTCCTTACTGTTCCTCCGCCGTCCGTAATATCCTGGTGTTACCAGGATATCGGGCGGTGGAAGCGGTAAGGTGAGTCTGCCTGTAACCCGGCAGACTTAAAATGAGAGCCATAATATTTTGAGGGATTGAAAGGGTACTGAGGCCACAGAGATTTCAGATAACTCTGGCAAACATCGTGGCACAGTAAGACCAAAGTTTCTCAAAAAGAGAGAGCTGGATTCTGTTCCCGTTTCTAAAGAAAAGACTGATTTGATTGATTCATCGTGGAAAGTATTAATTGTAAAGTGTGCTGGTAGAAAAACCATATAAATTAAATCGAGCAAACATTCTATGTCTTTTCAGTGCAATTCAAGCTTTGTCTGCCCCATCCTCAAAGGATTTGGATCGGGTTGATTTTATTGACTTGTTTAGAACAGACAGGGCTGTGATTGATATCACTTCTAAGATGATCAGTGATTATATTTTGAGAGAAAAGCAATCGGCCCATTCTCTCGGCTTTGATCTCTCTGTTTATCAAGATAGGGAGAAGTCATGATGGGGAAATGGGTAGATTTCCTCTACCCTCTGAAATTAAAGTAACACTGGGTGTGGGAAATGGTTACGAAAGAGAAGTTCAGGCCCCCTAGAATTAAACATCTAATAGTGAAAAGGCACATGATTGGTCCTGGCTAGCTGGCACACTTTGCCTGGTGGGCAACAATGTTCCAAGACACCCCTGCTAGCCAATATCTTGGGAAAGAGTTGATAAAATGTGTGTACTCTAATACGAGAGGACATATTCATCTTGTCTCTAATTATATAGTAGTGCACCTGTTCAAAACCTATTAAATAATTTCTCTACAAGAGACAAGGCTGCTTTCAGCCCCAATCGTGGATGGTTATGTGGCATGTGCCCAGAATGCTAGACAAGGAGAAATGGGATGCCCTTATGGTGGCCTTCTGATCCTGATCAAGTTCAGTACGAGCTTCTCTGTTGTCACCTCAAGGGACATTTGTTTTGGAATCCTAGCGACGCACATATGCCTTAATTAAATTCGAATACATGATCTACTGATTGTGAACATTTATTGGCATATTAAAATGTGCGAGTTGATGACCGTTCTATACATACTGTCCAAATGAATCATTGAATGGCACAACTCCTATCCAGGGGGTTGGATCTTGGTCTCTGGAGACCTAAACTCTGCCTGCCACTTGTCTGAGGGAGGCGTGTGAGTTAATAAACCCAATGAGATTAAGCAAGAAATGGGTCA
The DNA here is from genome assembly GCF_040938575.1 of Ambystoma mexicanum. Lineage (NCBI taxonomy): Eukaryota > Metazoa > Chordata > Amphibia > Caudata > Ambystomatidae > Ambystoma > Ambystoma mexicanum. The sequence continues at coordinate 964,162,949 of NC_090924.1, forward strand.
AAATGGACGACTTGGGACTACAAATACTGAATGAGGCCATTGAAGCCAACATACCGGCAAAAATGACTTTGCCGAATGGGAATGCAGCTTCAGTACTGGGTTACATCTTTGTGAGCAACACCCTATTTTATAGGGGCACCTCACTCCAGATATTTCCAACGGTATATAGTGATCATTGTCCTCTTTCTTCAGTGTTAGAAATTGGAAAGAGTGAGGATAATTCCTCTCATAGAATGTCCATGGGTCTTAGGGTGAACCAAGCTGGGAATAAAATCAGCTGGAATCTCACGTCAATCGAAAGGGTAAATTCCACACTGGAGCAATACTTAGATGAGGAATCATTGTCTTGGTTATATGATAAACTAGCTGTTCCAAGGTACAGTGATTTTGTAGTGGAGCTAATAGAGGCCAGCGCGGTCAATAAGAAAAATATCCACCAAAGATGTTGGAGGAAGCACATACATGCCTATGATATAGAGGTTGCAGAACATAAAAGAGGCTTGAAGGTCAATAAAATCATTGGGCAGGGTCAAAGAGCTAACAAACCTGTATAAAAGAACTTAAAAGGAAGTATCATAATTGGGTGAAGGGCAAAAATGCCCGGATAATACAGAGACTTTGAGGCTATATGCCAGATACTGTGTAAGAAGAGCACATATTTTAGAGATTAAGTAACCTGGAATCCTCTCGTGTCACCATGCAGGTTAATGCAGTCTCTTAAGCAGACTGGGTCTCTTACTTCTAAAGTGTTTTCCCCAAAGCATTAAGGGGAACCTCTCACTATGGGCCTCCATTCTTCTCATCCTGTTCAATCAGTGGGTACTACCTAGATTTTTCCTAAGTCTACGGCCTATGTAGTGCCAATCTATAAGAAAGAAAGGCCTGCTCTCCAAGCCCACAAATTATTGACCTGCTGCCATTCTCGATGCCAACAGCAAGGTCTCTGTGGTCTTGCTGTTGGATCATCTGGAGAATTGGCAAAGGGGGTTGAGGCTGATTACAAAATGGCAAACAGGATCTAGGAAATCTTTATGGCTTTATATCGAGGTCAGTCTTAAGCAAAGTTCAGGATGGGAAATGTAAAGCTGTCTATGTGGCCACCATCGATCTTTCAGTGGTCTTTGATGCAGTTGATCGTGGTCTACTGTGGGCTAAGCTGCAATCATGGGGAATTCCCAAAGGTTTTAGGTTTCCTAATGGGCCTGCATGAGGAAGCAAATATTCGGATAAGGTTGGACCAGAAGGGGTCTTTTTCGTGCATTGTGGCAACATTTAGAGGTGTTGGGCAGGGATGCGACACTGCCAATTTGTACAACCAAATGAGTTTAATAGACCACAATTTTGGGACATTTTCCCTGATTCCTGATTCCTGTTATAAAATTATATGCAAGGAAAGTCCAACCGAAACTACTCTATAGGATTGAACTTTATCCACCTTGAATTGTGGATTGGCTTGCGCACTTGAAGGGTCTCCTATGGATTCCTCAATGACGGGCTTAATTCCCATCGTTGCATTAAGATATGAATTGGGAATACAATTGCTAAAGTGTAGAGCGCAATGGAAGCTGTAGTTTTCATTTTTTTTATTTTTATAAAATCCCAGTTCCTGTAAAAGATTCTCTCTTCATTGATCTGAAAAGCCTGGTGGAAGGGGGTGGCAATAAATGTATTAGGAAAAACATCTTGTATTGCTCTGCTTTGCTTGATTCCCGGAGCTCTGTACACCTCTTTCTAACATCCCTCTGGAACTGTAGCTCCACTAGTTGCTCTTGTTTCCAATGCACCACCTCTGTGGAATTCTAGCCTAATCCCATACCACTAGAACTTTAGTCTTCTTGTATTCAGTGGCATTTGGTTCAATTGCCTCAGTGAGTGTGGTGATTAGTTGGGGTGATCCATCTGTAACTTGCAGTCAGGGTAATAAATAGTTTAATGGTGAGTGAGTTTCAGGCATACGTTAAATCATCAGTGATAATCTCTTAGTTTGTTTGATTTAGTAGTCGTCATGAAACTCTCCCCTAAATGTTGTGTCTGGCCAACATGAATGTAAACTGAAAGGTTGCAGTCTTGGTTTCCGTGCCAGACAGGGTTCCATGTGTTAATATCCCCGGAAAAATATCGCGATACAAAAATATCGCCATATATATCTGCAGCGATATTGAGCCATGGACCCTATGGGGGACACCCCCGCAACCCCTGCATTATTTTTAAATGTGCTGGGGACACCCCCGCACCACTCTCCCACAAATGATCCCCCCCCCCCAAAAATATCACCTATTTCGAGAAAGACGACCATATGTTCGGCAATATTTTTGGTGTGGATAATATGTAGGGATACCCCAGACAGTGTATTAAATAGTGTTTTCTCATCCCTCACTAGTTTTTTTGATTTTCTTCTCCTTATTTATATCATGTTTTGGGAATTGCTAACAAGGCCTCAAAAGCGTGGTCCACCATATTTGAATCACAGATTCACCAGGAAGCCTGGTGGTTGTGCTCTCCAGTTCCCCACACCATGGGTGCCTTCATTCTCCCTTCCAATTGTCTTGATATTGTATTGCATAAGCACTTGCTCTTGAAGTATGTATTTGTATGTATTTGGGAATTTGTATAGAGCATATCCATGAAAGGAACCGGGCAAAGAAAATGGTATTTGGGCACAGATGATTAATAAGCAGGGAAAAATAACCGACAAAGCTACTGTTTGAAGTAAAAAGATGGGTTTTCAATTTTTTCCTGAACTCCAGCAAGGATTTGACTTCATGGAGTTCATGTGGTAGGGCATTCCACGCTATAGGCCCTGCATGAGAAAAGCGTCTGTCACCCCAGGTAACACCGTCTGAGTGAGGGAACACCAACGGTTTTTGCTTAAATGAACGCAAAGAGAGTTCAGGTTCATAAACCGAGATTTTTAACACCAGGTATCTCAGGGCTATCCCTAGGATGCACCTAAATCAGGCAGAGGGTTTTGAATACCACCCTTTGTTGTACAGGCAGCCAGTGAAGATCTCTCTGAGGTTGCGAGATTTTCTCCCTGCCAAGACACTCACATAACGGCAGAGTTCTGTGCAACCTGTAGGCGCTGAATTTGTTTCTTCGGAACACCCACGACCGGTGCATTACAGTAGCCGGGCCTTAAATTTACTAAGGCACCGACCACCATGGGACAATCTTTAGGCGATATCAATTGTAGTAATGGTTTTAGCAATCTGAGGTGATAATATACAGATTTAACTGTATCATTAATCTGTTGGTTACAACTAAGGTCTGCTTGCCAAGTACAACCAAAGTTTTTAACTTTTGAGGCAAATGATGTCAGGGCCTCAAAGAGGATACCTGTGACAAGGTTGTTGTCAGTTTTTTACAAACAGGATGATCTCAGTTTTGTTTGGATTGAGCTTGAGCATATTAGCAACCATCCAGCTCTTAATTGTACTGGCACAGGCCAACTCTCTGTATGGCTTGCATAGGTTCAGTTAGCTGTACATAGATCTGTGTATCATTTGCGTAGGAGTGGTAAAATAATCCAAACTCAGCAAAGATTTCCAACAGAGGGTGAATATAAATATTAGAGTAGTGGTGACAATGATGAGCCCTGGGGAGGCTCCATATCTGACTGCCAGGAAATCTGAAATAAAGGTCCCCAACTTAACCTGTTGAAAAAGATCATTTAAAAAGGAGGTAAACCATTGCATGGAGGCATTTGAGTCCTGGGCTGTGGCAGAAGGGCTTGAGATAAGTATCTCAAAATCAACAGTATCCAAGGCAGCCGAGAAGTCCAGCATAACTAACATGCTGATGTCACCCTCATTGGCTGCCCTTAAGATGTCATCCCAGACTGACAATAACCATCTTGGTCCCATGACCCGGTCCAAAGACAGATTGATACAAATCAGAATACCATGTTCCTCCAAATGAGCCTGTAATTGGATTGTAACAATCTTCTCCAAGATCTTGGCCAACCAGTGTAGACCTGCAATAGTACCCTAGTTTGAATAGACCTTGGAATACATTGAAATACCTTGGAAGTCTGCTTAGCACTCCACTGCAGGTATTCCATAGCCTTGGGCCACAGCCATAGGGGTAGCCTGCTTCAGTTACAGGTTCATTGTGGGAATACAAAGCGAACGCCCAGTTTGATTTCCATATACCTTCAAGTGTTACTTTTTTCTGTTTTCTGAGTGCCATGCGGCTGTTCCCCTCCTTGCTGGGCCGCACTGAACGGGTGCCACTTTGCCAGCCACACAGCAAATACTATACTGGGTATCTGGGTAGGTTGGCTGTGGGGTCCGGTGTTACTGCAGAAATGGGAGAAGGGTGGAATCTGAGTTTGCCCCATGTAACCCTTCCAAAGGTCATCTTTCATTGCAGGCAGTTTCCACTAGCCCGCCGAGACTCAAAGTTCCACTGTCTCCCTCTGAAACCTCCTCCAGAGGATCACTTGTGTGCCTATCGCATGGCTATGTAATTATCATCCACATTTTAGTCACCCAGCAGTAGAGCTGGTCGTTTTTGTTGCAAGAAATGGCATTGCAAAACTTAGTTTTCCTACAAGGTTCATATGGTAAGTTTGGGTTTGTACTTTGAGTAGACGTGCGCTTGAGCTATGAATATGCTAATAGGACTACTTTCTTGCTATGTATTAATCATACAGATTACAGAAATTGCATTGTGGTTCTTTTAACTTGGAAGAGAGTCGATTCTACTATATATGCAGTTGCCACAGATCTAATAATGGTACTGGTATGTTCATAGTGCAAGTCCCTCACCTGTGCAATTGTATTTGTGTGGGGGTTGTATTACAGTAGCCGGGACTTTCCTTCTCTTCCTCTTACTTCACTTATACCTTTTGCTAATCTCCAACCTCCTTGGGAAGCTAAACATATATTTTGTCGAACTACCAGGTAGCCAATCAAGGTACTACCAAGTAGCCAACCATTATTTGGACTGAAACTGAGGACCTTAATTTTGTGTGGTTAATGCACAGCCCATTAGCTTTGATATATGTATCTAGAGCCACCAATTAGTGTTGGAGCCCAAAAGGGGTGTCATCCAGTAAAACTGAACCGTTGGCATATGCCAACTAGCTGACCAGAGTGTTTCTGTGTTTAGGCGAAAAATACCTTATCTGTCTTAGTCTCTCCAATGTCAGCTACAACAATATTAAAAAGAAAAGGTGCAAGTGAGCAACTTTGTCGAAGGCCTCCGTCATTTGAAATTGGTTTAGGCAGAGGACCCTCAGTGTTAAGCCTAATTTGTACCTTTGTGTCATTCTGGAAATGTGGTAGAATGGTGAAGTATGTTAAAGGACATCCCCTAATCTGAAGTTTCCTCCAGCAAAGAGATCAATTGACTGTTCAAAGGCCATAGTCAGATCTGTAAAGACCTGGTTAATTGGTTATTTTTTGATAATTGTTCTAGTTTGCGGGAGAGACAGAATGAGCTCATTAAGGGAGGTTCCCAAGTACCTTTCAAATCCTGATTGATTAATATCATGGATCATCCCATCGGTTTCCCAGTTTTCCGGATGTTTTAAGAGGATAAATGAAAAATTCTTGTTAGATGCATCCAGCAAGTCTATAGGGCGATAGTTCTTAGTGAGTGCCCTATTTCGTTTTTGAAAATGGGAACAAGGTGGGAGAGTTTCTAGGATGCTGGAGTAGTTTAACAGGACATTTCCGATCAAATTAAGATTTTAAGATTTGAAGGTTTTGATATTTTGGACCACAGCTCAGGATGACTCCTCATGCTGATATTAGACAGGGCATCGGGTCCAGGAGCTTGTGACGGTTCACTTTTTTAAATTAGTTGATAAATACTGTTAACATCAAAATCCAAAACTCTACTACTTTGGAAGTATCTAGATCAGCCTAAAGTTGCAAGGGTTTAGCATACGTCGCATAATAGTGTTTGGTCCAGTCCTCATCTGCAACTGGACTCAACAGCCTATATGCCTCAGTCAAACAAGAGTGGTTTCCAAAAGGCTGCTATATTGTTGGAAGATAAACTAAGCAGCTTTCCACTGTAGAATACAATCTTTATAGCTTCTTAACCAATTTTTATAGCACAGTTTCAACTTAGCCGCTTCATGCTTAGCACTGGCAATTGAAGCCGTGGTCAGTAATTTAAGATTCCGTCTTAATTCCTGCTTTTTGTCACTGTTATTAATGTCAGTCAATTTTATGCTTGTATTTAGACCCAAAAACAGAAATCGACAACAACAAAAAACCCACAAAATTCTCAAGTGAGAAAGCATAATCAAAATCCTGATTAGGCCACCCCAACGTTATGGAGAGTAATCTTTCATTATAGATTGAAGCAAAATGGTTGTTCCCGTGTTATTTTCGACCCAAGACGTGTTAACAGTCAAGGGAGAAGAAATTGGGTCAGTGGTGACCTTCCAGTCTGCCAATAGTGGTAAATGGTTGCTGGCCTAGTACTTAAGCACATTGAACCTGGAGCAATTCTCAAGAGTCAGTAGCGAACATGTAATCTATGAGTGATTATTAGTTTACCTGACTCCAGGAGAACTGTGATGGAATAGCTCCCTGGATGTTACCGTTAAACTGGCAAAGGCCCCAAGAATCCATGAAATTAAGTGAAGCCTGGCCTCTGCAAAAAGATTCTTTAGAGTAATGCAAAGAACAATTTTGTGGGGGGGTCTACTTCCAACTCCACACATGTAGAGTTCAAATCACAAGCAATTAAAACATTTGTTGAACTGCTAATCTATTGCCGTCTATATAAAATGGATAATATACTACTCAAAAAGATGTCTGGCGAGGTGTACAAGTTGTTCCAGTAAACATTAATCAAAGAATATGGTTTGTTTTAGACTTTTTCAGGGACCTATTTAATTTCTATAACTTGCATATAGGGGGTTCAATTAGCCAGCTAGATGGGGATACCCCCATAACATTCCTCACTGCTATTAGGAGACCGCCATACAGTCTCTCTAATGGGCCGGATTAAGTATGGTGGTAAAACCATCAAGAAAAGTCAGCTTCCTTAACCAGGAATACCAGTATATCAAAGGTACCTAAATCTAAGAAGTTTTCATTAAAAAACGTGCATGAATGCTCACAAGGCCTAGTAGGACCACCCCGTTCCCGTTCATCAGTTTATGCTATCTACCTTTGTTCTCATGTTCACTCCCCTTTTTCCATCTGGGTGCTTTGAAACACAACTTCTTGATGTATAAGCGCCTTACATAATAAAATAAAAAGATGGGTGTAACCACAGGTGTTCCAATATCATATTCTCATGGATTCAGGGCTAAAGACACAGAGTGGCTGGTTCCTTGGAAGGCAGACTGGGCTGCAAGGCAGAGACCAACCAGGACCAATCGCTCATGTCATATCTTTTAGGTACAGTGGTAGAATTTACTTAGAACACCTTCCTTTCATTAACTTCGGCAAAGTCACGATGAATCTTTAAAGGCCTCTTTGGCAACAGCACCTATTCTATTATTTCCTGCGCCCTTTCATGGTGGTGTTTAGGGGATTTGGAATGAGGCTCTGCATTGCTTAACCGCGTCCAGCAGCGTTCAAATCAACACGCCTTACACTTTAAGTCTGAAGTAGTACCAAACCCACTCTGATATTAACAAAAAGCTGAAAACCTACATGTTCCCCCAGCCAATGCAAATCTATCCTCACAGACTCATTACACTCTCATGCCTTATGTTGAATGTTAGGCGCTTCATCAAAACAAACACAAAATACAAATACGATTAAGAGAGTGTGCGTCACCACATGTCTTTGGATCCCCCAGCATAAACAAGCAGGCAGTGAATGTGCCAAGGCATTGAACACTTTGGGCTACAAGCCTTGGGCGGCCATGAGCCCACGGATTCCGCCTTTCTGCTGCTAATTACACAAGTATCTGCCTGACGCCGTCCTCAAAGCAGCTGGACCCATACCTGCCTAACCTCTGGATTTTTCCCAGACACTCAGGAATTTTAACAATTTCTCCGGGTCTCCGGGAAAGACCCCGGAATCTCAGGAATTTTGGTGGGGGACAGCATTCACTAATTGCTTTTTTTGTTTTGTTATGCTTGCAGGACTGCACTGCCATTGACTCCCTGCATGAGTTTGGCTTTGTCTCTGCAGCAATGACTTGTAACGCTTTCAGCACATTGACAAAAAGAATGCAGGTGAAGCAAAATAACACACGTTTATTTAGCTTCACCTTCATTCTTTTTTGACGACTTTCAATGCGAACACGCATTTATTTTGCTTTCGTTCTTTTTGCCCAGGTTAGGGTGGGCTCAGCCCCATTGAACCACAGCCATCGGGTTTGCAGTCTGGACAACTCAACAGGGTTGGGTTGGCCCCTCTGCCTTTCGGCCCGTGGCCGGGTCGAAATCGTCCCTGGGGACTGGGGGCCGGTTTCTAGCCATGCCTGGGCCAGTTTGGAAGAAAACGAAATAATTTTTTTTTTCTAATTTTTTTTTCAAAAAGCCTTTCATCCTTCTTAGGTCGATAAATGAGTACCAACACAGGTTGGGTGATATTGTATGCATATTTGTTCTATAAAAAAGAGCTTAAGCGTAAGTGCTATACAATAACATTATCATTTGGCCTTGGACGTCTGCTTGGATTCACAGTAATTTAGTGTACTTAGGAACAATGCTATTTGATGCCACTTCCTGTTTTGTCAAGAGGTGAAAGGTTGTGCTTCATCTCTTCCAGTGATGTCATCAGAGGGCAAGGGTCGTGAGGTGAGGGGTGGGCCACTTTTTTTGAGGCAAGGGGTGGGCCACTTTTTTTTGGCTGACCGGGCCTATTTCTTGTCCCAGTCCGACCCTGCAACTCACCACTGCACAACATAACTTGATGAAAAACAACTAAGGTGAAATGTCCAATTTCGGTACTGCAAAATTCAGGGAAAACCTTTGTATTGGTTCTTGGAGTTTACCTGTGCACATTTTAATGTGTTGATTTTATGGAAAGCGAATGCCTTTTTGTCCTATGCAATTTGGGTGCTTGTGAAAAGGCAATTTAATAATGTAAGTGATTTCAATCCGGCACACACCCAAGTCAAGCCCAGCATGTAGTGCACAATTGAAACCCTTATTTATTTTTATCTATAAATTCAATATTCTGAACGATATACCACTCGTATCACACCCGTCTCCTGGAACCCCCCCGATCACACTGAACCAGGAATCAGGCTAGTTTGCAAAGGTAAATATTTATTTATGTATTTAGAAATATAATTAAAATATATTTTAATAGGTAAACAACAATCACCAACAGGGTGACAGAACACTGAATGATATCTTTAATACACTAGGAATCAGCAATGAGCACAACAACAAATGCAGCACTTTGAATACTTTGGGTTTGATTTGGAACAGATAGCTCTTTGGTTAGAGGTTCCCCCTGCAACACTCCTCAACCCACCAATAGGCAATGTAAATAGATGGGAGGAGAGTGCAGGTCTTCAGGAATAGCACCAATCAAACAGAATATCACTCCACCTTACTCCTTCAAAAACTAGAGAAAAAAAGAATTGACTTTTCAGCTGTGAAAATGGCTTTGAAATTGTCTTTGGCATTGACTGAGCAAAAACACCAAATGTGGTCAAAAATACTTAAATTGTTATAAATTCCTATGGGAGCCGCTTTGAACAGTTGCAAACAATCACACGCAATGATTTAGTCAGAAGAAAACTTTTAAAATCTCAAAGTCCAATTGGGAAATGAAGTTAATTCATAAGTGTGAAATTTCTCAGAACTTCAATTCCCGGCAAACTTTTCCTTGCGCTATATTCGCGATAATGGGAGAATTGCACTGTTTGGGTTCTATGGATAGCTAAGGATATTGGGTACAAATAGGAGTTGAAATTTCGTTTCCATCATAACTGAGGGAGTTATATAGGTTTTATTGAGTCGTTTTTGCAAAATAGGCGTGAGAATAGAAAACAGAAATGCACTTCGAAAATGAAAGATGGTTTTGATTACACTATATTATGACTATGAAACCGAGGATGCCACACACAAATCTCCACAGTTACCTGGCCAGCATAACCCTTCACGTGGTGGATACTCAATTTCTTTCTGGGATTCACTTTGGTTACTCAAAATCAGTAATGACTTATGATTTTATAAAACAAATGAGAGAAAATCAGCACAAGAAAGGTTCTGACAATACTAGGATTCTGGATTTACAGATAGGATGGTTTGAGATTGGGTTGAGAAAATGCAAATATTCTATGGGTCACTTTTCTTTTTATTAATACTCACAGAATAAGTTATTAAATTGGACCGTCAGTTCTGGTCATGGATTGTATCTGGTCTAGGAAGAACAGCACATCAGGCATGGTACTGCATCAGCTATGCCGGTCACCAGATTTGCACAGGATCTGTCCTTCTTATTTGTGGATATTTCAATCAGCTGGATAGCGAGTTCCTCAGGCAAGCCTTGTAGTTGATAGCCAGAGTATTTCAGGATACTAGTTCAAAAGGCCTTCTCGCACCACAGCGTTTCACTGGGTTACAAGAATAAGTTTGAGGATTTAGGCCTTGCAGAAATCAATAGTTCTTTACAGCTTTGCAAGAGTCTTGGCATCTGGATTTGGAAGGATGTTAAAGCTGGATGTAGAATGCTGGATCAGAGTGTTTCGTCGGAATCAGGAAAGTGAGTGGCTCAGTCAGTCCCTATGTGTTGTCAGCTGTCTCTATTTATCCTTTTAAATGACATTACAAAAAGGGTGTATGTGCCGGTTTAGCTAAGCTGCCCCAGTGAGCTGGGATTGGATCAAAACTTCATCTCCACCTTGCATTTGAGTGATTGGATCAAGGCCGGATGATATCACATTTTATGGTTTGCTTTATGGTGGTTCGAAACCTCCCTTTAGCCACTGGTCTCAAAATCGGATTTCATCCTAAATACATATTTCTACATTGGTCACCTCTACACAAATCACACACAAAGATTCCATATTTTATGTAGCATATGTTCCTCAAAATCCCACAGCTGTGGAATCTTGTTTCAACTTTCTACAGAATTTTGTCCTTTTCGCTATGAACACAATTTCCAAACTTTATGTTAATTTCCACAAATGTGTGTGTTTAATTTAGGGATGCGTGTGAACATTTTCACAATTCTAGGATTAATACATTTCAAATAAAACCACATATATTGCCATTCCTGTCTAGAACATGTCACCCTGTTCTGCCACCTCTTAAAACGTACAGCCAGAAATTAGATTAACAACTCTGTCCTTTTTATATTTTTCACCACTTTGAATCACAAGTTATGAGTCTCTGAAAATTGTTCATTGTTCATGTTTAACAGCAAATGGTACGCCCCTTTTTCTCTCCCTGGTGTCCAGGATCATCCCCCTCCTTGGGGAAGTTCCTTCCAGGAGCCATTTACGACCCTCTCACCTCCGTTTCCTGGGCTGAAGGGTTTACTATTGTTCATTCTCTTTCTGTAGACAAAAGTCTGGGTTAAGCCACTATGATCATCTCCGCGTGAGTTTCAGCTGATATAATTTCCCTCCCCCTGGGAGAAACCTATTTGTCCACTTCCAAAGGGTTGCAGCTCAGTCAAGCTAATTTATTCTTAATTAAAGATCCAGAAAAAAACAAATTTGTTGCATCAAACATAAATACATTACTTTCTTAGCTTTAACTCTCTGGGATAAAAATCAACTGAGATCTGTATTTTTTTTTAGCAAGAATCATTTTTATGTTTGCTAATCCAGCATACTTTTTAGTTTAGATCACTTTGAAGTTTCATCAATAACTCATCTGACAGCTGTCATTCAGGTAGCCCAAGGGACTGCACCCAGATTTTGATAGGGGCTGTCAGTTTAAAGACAATCCAGTTTGTCTGATGAATGTTTTGCTCTTCACATTAGGACTTTGTATGTTCGCAATGCTTCATTAGATTACATGAATTTTAGCGCCAAGCAAGATTTTGAATGTTGAGAAGTGTTGTGTTATAGGCATTTTTGAGTTTTTAGCAACAAAGCAAATGTCATTTATAGGCACATTTTGGAGTTTCATTTGCAAAGCGCTGCTTCTCTCTCTGCACTCTGTTTGCTGGTCATGGAGCCAACTGGCACATTTTCTGCAGGGTGTGCTCTGTTCCACCACACATGCACCATGAGTCGCTGGTTGTGCATCCATCTTTTTGTGTGCTTGAGAACGTGGTATTTGTAGGCTTTTGGAGCGCACAAGAGTTTTGCCGCCATTGTTGCAGTTCCTTTCACCATACTATCAGAGTGATGCTGCATAGCATAGCGGAGTGGGTCAATACATCCCACAATGAAATATGCATATTTCAATTTGAACTGCAAATTTCTGATGTCACATCACATTACAACAGTTTACCTTTTTGACATGTATGCGGAGCCATGTGAAAATGGGTGGAGTTTTGTGACCGTGGGCGGGGCATGAATCTCAGAATTTTGATTATCAAATGTAGGCAGGTATGACTGGACCCCAGAAGGCCGTGTGTACTTCCTCCCCACTCTATGCGCTTCTCCCCTCAGTGCAGACAAGGCAGTACAGGGAGTTGCCCCAGCAACTATTTACTTACCAAAAAAGGTACACGTTTTATAGCAAATATATTTTCACAGAATGTCATTCAGAAAGAAAAGTGTTAAAATAATACATGGAGTCATTTACATTCTAATTTTAAAATGTCGTCTTGTCGCATCTTTACATTGTCTGTAATGAAAAGTTAGGTTCTAGTGAAACATACAGCGAATCCAGAATCTCTTTATGACTGATAACGCGTGTTAGGTGTGCATTGAATGTTTTACAGAAAGCTTGCCTTGCTTGCTCATTGTATATAAAATGGTTCCGCGAAGGAGAAGAGCATGGCCTCCTCTGTACGAGGGTCACTTATGCCATGCTGTGCGCATGCTCAACGCATGCTACATGTGCTCCTAACACAACAGGTTACTAGGAAAGATGGAATATCCAATAGTCTCTGAAATCGAGTGCGCTGTTCTGGTGATTAACAAGCAAACCCAATTTCAGTAATCTAATCTCTGTGATTAAGGCCTTTGAACAAGCCCTTGATGTGTATTCCAATAAAAACGAAAACGGTTTAAAGAATTAACGCGCACATCATGAATAACCACTGTCCTGTTTGATGGTTCCATAATTAAACAAATATTTATAAGTGTCGCAATCTGTAGAGAAGGGCATAGAGGGAGATCTTGAAGAGAGCACATGTCCATCCGTCGCTTTAAGAATCAGTGTTAGCTTCACTGCTGAACGTGATATTAAACAACACTGTGAAAGTCTATGCGTTGGCCTACCACCCATTTTTGGGGGAGCTTTTTCTGTCTGGTGGAACATGTAAAAATTGTTTAACAGAAGCGGCCCTCTGATGCCCAGATCCGGCTCTCTGTGCTGGAATATGTTGGGCACGTGACTGTACTACACAGCAAAATGTCATCCAATTAGGTGGCGCAGAACAATCTTCTCCCTCAGAGCAATGAGTTGCTTGCAACCAAGTCGTTTGTGGATTGGTCTTCATAGGCCAGGAGGATATCTCAGGGACAACGAAGAGCAACACAAGTTCGAATCTCGGCATCCAGCCCTTATCAAAAATAAATAGATGCATTGTTCCTGGATGTAGTATGAACACATACATGTATGTGAAGTGTTTCTAATCGTTCCACTACCTGATCTGCTTTACTGAAAAATACAATGCAAGTAGAAATGTTGTGAATGGACAAGAGATGCGTTTATATGGCTTAAACAAGTTTTCAGATTGTCAATTACTAGCACCTTTAGCTCCTTGTTTCATATGCGTTTTCCAGTGAACAATGTAACGTGGCCTGTTTTCTTTCTTTTTTCTCTAGCGAAATGAAGCAGAAACTTGAAGAAGAAGGAAGCAAATGCTCCATCCTTTGCAAACAGCAGAAATTCAATGAGCATTGCTGCATCCGCTGCTGTGCCCCCTTCACATTCATCATCAATAGCAAACGGCAATGTCTGGACTGCAAGTACAACATCTGCAAGAACTGCAGCGCCTATCAGAAGAAGGACATGGCTTGGATCTGCAATGTATGCCAGCAGACGAGGTAACGTCTCTCTTGGGTCATTCAGACATGGGCACTCCAGTCCAGTTAGGTTATATGGAACAACCAGTTTTTCCAACTGTAAACTTTGATAGTTGGCTGATTTTCCAACCCAAAAATCTTCTCACTTATCATCATTGCATTGATCGTACTTAGTCTGTCTTTTATTTTGTGAGCTGATTGCCATTCCTTAAACAGGAAATGACATCAGAGGAGAAAAGGAAGTCTAGTCTGCATTTCTATTATAGCAGCAGAGATGCACAGCAGCAGTTTTTTTCCCATTAGGTTTCCAAAACATGTTTACGTACGTACACATACTGCCCCACCAGTAGCAGCAGAGTAATCCATCTAGTAACAGTATATCAGTAGTAGTAGGACACGCAGTAGTTGTAGCGGTAGCAATACTAGTTTAGTAGGGGTATAAAAGCTACTACTAATAGTTGTAGTACTACTATTGCCAGTAGGAGTACTTTTACTAATTTTAGTAGTATCATTAGTACAGTAGTCATGTGTCCAGTACTTTCAGTGATACCTCTAACATTAGGAAAAGTAGGGTTCCTACTACTACCAGGAGAGTAAAACTCTTACCAGTAGGAGAAGAAGCAGGAGATTAACACTGCTAACAGCATCAGGATCTCTGATGCTGTTGGCAGTAAAGGTCTGCTGCTACAAAGTAGCAGCACTAGTAATAGTTGGTGCATGGTAGTGGTAGTAATACATTCACTACTACGAATAGTATCCCCCCAGAAGTTTTCCAGTTGTAGGAGTATTGGCAAAGTATTATGTCTGCAAATACAAATAGTAATACTACCAGTATTAATAGATCTATTACTAAAGGTGGTAGTGCTGCTGCTGCCAGCAGTGTTAGTACTGCTACCACTAGTAACCTACTATAACTGATGTAGTGCTACTACTATTGATACTGTTAATAGTCCTCCTGCAGCTACTTGTACCAGTAATTCTATTCTTAATACTTCTTCTGGTTGTAATCGTATTGGTAGTAATACTTTGAAACTAAAAGAACTACTGCTGTTAGTAGTGACACTTATGTTGGCAACACGTTTACTACTATTTCTAGATAGAAGTGAACATTCCTCTGCTGCTGCTGGTATTAGTACTACAACTATTAGTGATAATAGTACAATGAATACTCATACCAATACAACAGGGGGGACAGAATTAAAAAGTTTCTCCACCCCACCCTACCCTAGGTATCGAGCTCTTCGAATGTAAAAGGAAATGCAGCCTTTTTCTTTTCCCCTTTGTTGCAATAATGTTTCTGCAGTTTCACTTACTTTCATCCTGAATAGACTAGGACAGGAAACCCAACTGGACAAAGCAACAGAGCATTCTTCCAGAGTTGTTCTACCACCCAAGCCCAAGTTTTTGGGCTGCCAAGTGGATTCAAAACACATTATTATGTAGTCAATCCAATTTAACGTTGTCCCTTGACTCCAAGTATCAAAAAAACTAGGTCTCGAGGAACCATGAATCACCTGAATTCCTGATGACTAGACACACAAACTTTTGTGAAGTTTGTCCAAAGTTTGAAATAAGTCTTAAAAGTGGAACTCCGATCGAGTCTTGGGCAGGTTCAGAGAGGTTGCTGCTTGAGTCGGGCTTAAGAAATGTAGGTAAAGGTTAATCAACTGGATTTAAAGTAAGAATTTTGGGGAGAGGTAATGAGCACCTGAGGTTCCAGTCGTCAAGTTAGATTTATGGGTGGTTTTGTGCACAAAGAGCTGTGACACATTCACTGATTTGTAGTAGCAAACAATACAAGTGCCATCGCTACAGTGTCCATCTCTAGAAGTGAGTGGATGAGGAATGTGCCAGGGTGGTGACACTTGGTAGGACGAGCTGGGAATGCCTGAGTGCAGCTTGTTAGAGACCCAAGCTTGTCTGATTTTTCTGTGAGGAAGCACCCGTGATCCGAAGAGGTGGGTGGCACACCAGTCGGTGAGTACACAACAAAGTTGAAACAACATGTTGCCGCCGAGCCAGAGGCTTAAGAAGAGACATGCTGCTAACTGTCTTTTTACTCTTAGAGTAGAACCTACTGTGTGGACACATATAGTTCTGAATGGCACTTGCTCGATTGAAGGTATCATCCTACTCGCATGCCACACCCCTTTCACAAGTAGCTCTTGATTATGTGCACCACTCTTTCGAGATCAGGAAAGGGGATTCTTTAATCCCCCACCTGATCCCTCAGACCCTCCATCCACCTGGCTAAATCATCTATGTAATTGGGACATGGGCATCTGTTTGCCTCCCACTGATCAAATATACTTCTTTTTCACCTAGTCAAGGGGCACCAAAAAATATTGGATCAATCATTTCTTTGTCTCTTCTGCCCTATTACCCTCCTGTAGTCCACTTACTGGGGGCCCACCACTAGGGAGTGATCATATCCCTATTTATTTGGAGGTGCATCTGGAATTGGAGTTCTCCTCAATAGAGTTGGCCACTGTGTTTGTCTCTCCAGACAGAGGATGTTGCTCAGTCAAGTGGAACGCTACACATTGCAAGAGATTTGTTAATATCTATACCAAATTGCTAAATACAGAGGGTACCCTGAGTAACAACACAGGGGTAGATTCCTTTGGCAACACAATCCAACATTGTTTGGCTATCCTGCCAGCCAAGGATAAAACCAACCAGTTATTGATGGGTGCTGCGACATAGCAGAGCATGTCTGGGTGGGCTACTTGCAGAATTAATATGCACGACCCCGTAGTGAACTTGATTGTCCAGATCTAAATATGGGCAAGCAGGATTGGGGTGTTTGTCCCTGGGACGAGGGAGACGTTAGCTGGGCCATTGGAAAAGCTAGGTCATCGGCGGCCTGTGCCCGGACAGCATTCTGCCTTTGCTTTTCAATTTTCAAGCAGGATCCGGAGCTCTGGATGGGCCCCCTGCTGACCCTGTTTAAAAACATCTATAGGCTGGCCACAATTCCCACCTCCTGGAAGCAGTCCATTATTATTCCCATCTTCAAACAGAGCTATGTTTCCGATCCTAAGAACTATAGACCTATCACCCTGCTTGACCCTTCTATTAAAATATTTGCCTCACTTTTGTTGAGACATTTTGCACCATTTTAAGAACCCTGAAGCATTTGTCTAAGTTCCAGGTGGGCTTCTGTTCGTGGATGGGGACTTCCCTAAATGGTACAATCATATTGCACCTCTCTGTGGCCGTAAACATGGGGGCGGTGGGCACTGTCTATATGGCATCCATTGTCATGTCAGTGCCTTCGATACGGTCAGCAGAAAGATGCTTTCGAGGAAGTTCATCGAGTGGAGGGTCCCCCTGAGAATTGTGCAAATCTTGGCAGCGCTACACAGGGAGTCATCACTGAGAGTCAGCTTAACGAGGGACACAACACTTTCTGCCCCTGTCCTCACATTTGTGGGGTTGAGGCAGGGCTGTGTGGTTGCACCGACCCTCTTCAATCTGTATATGTCCGACATTGCAGCTTTGTGGGAGGTGGGCACTACAAACACGGTCAAGATTGGTAACTTGGTTCTAGACTGGCTCGCCTTTGCCAATGATATTATTCTTTTCAAAACACTGATTGGCTTTCACAGAAAACTGCAACAATGTTTTCAAATGCAGTACAGAACAATCTCCAGCTTAATGACCAGAAATATAGGGTGGTCGTCTTCTCTTCTAGGAGAAATCCCAAGACTTACTGCTGGAGGGTGGGAGAGCCACTTATTCCAAGGGTGACAGCAATGAGGTACCTGGGTTTCAATCTCACCAACAATCTTTCCAGGGGCATTTTTAAAAGAGGGAATCACTACCTGTACTGGCTAAGATGAAGCAAGTATATTCCCAACTGTGTCACTTCCCCCTGGTACCCCTGATTAGGTTTTACCTACAAAATATCGAACAAGTTGTTTCATATAGTTTGGGCATAGTCCCATTTGATCTGGGTGCCCGTTCAACATACTTCAGGGGCAACTATGAAAGAGAACCCTTGGTCTGGGCATTTCAGTGGCAAACGTTGTCATTAGACATGAGCTGGGCCTCGGCTTTTAGCGGCGAGAGCCTTATGGAAGCAATTTGCTGAGTATGCAAAAATGCGGAATGCCCAACCAATTTCCTGTATCAACCCTTGGGTGAATTGTCAACAATGCAATCAGCTGCAACTATGACACCGTTTAAGCATGCCATGTGTGGCATACTCGCTAGGATTGTCTCTTCTCAGGAAGAGCTGAGGGATGTGCTGTGAGTCAAGGACAAACTATACACTGCTGATTGGGCTGACACCGCTGATTTACTCGGAAGTGTAACATTATATAAACAGTACTTTAGAAGAGAGTGGGGGGTCAACATCATATCGATCTCTCTATTTCCTTGACCAAAGACCCAGGGCACCTACATGCGATATCGCCTTAACCAGTTTGCAACCCTGCAAAGACAATCATTGTAGATTTTGCAACTCTGTTGAAACACTCACACTTTGTCTTGACTTGCACAGGCTTTTGGTCTTGACTTGCACAGAGCCAATTGACTCTGACAGATATGTGTTGCCTTAGGCTCATGTTGGGCAACTTGGTCAAATTGATTTTGAGGCTGTACACATTTTTATGTGTTTTCTTGGGATTAATTGGATGATTGCCATTTGCTTTTCTTTTTCATTATTCTTATGACTACCTAATATGAAGAAATGTAATAATTTCCTTTTTAATTATGGTAGCATTGTAGTTTTTTTCTTTTTTTATCTCGTTATTTTTTTTATCTTCATCGGTTTCTTATTTGTGAAAAGCCTACTTTTGTAGACTAAACACAATAAAAAACAATGATAATAATAATAATAAAGGTACAGGTATTGCGCCACAAGGATGTATATCCACTGAAACTGATGGAGGAGGTTGCATGGTCAGTTCAGTCCACTATCTCAGCGAGAGAAAAGGGTAGCAGTGAAAAAAATCATGCCACAGCCCAGAGAAGAACACATGAATTTGAACAGCCGTAAGAGTTTGAAAATCCTAGGTATCCATCTCTGCCACCACATCCATTGATAAGTCGGACAATAAGACGGATGGTCAAGGAAAATATTCTGACCCTTCAAAGTCCAGATGCAAATGAGCACAATTGCTAAAAGCAGTGATGCACAGGAGGATGATAATAGCACCTAGAACATGGCATAGAGGTTTTTAAGGCAAGTCCATTTTGTGTCAGAAAATCAATCCAAAGAGCCAAAAAATGAGATTCACAAAATATGAGAACATTAAAAATGTGTTATATCTGCCAGGGCAGGTAAACATCTAACAGACATTCAATTTCAATTAGTGAAAATGTCTGGTTATATAGCAATTAGAGAAAGAAAACGATGACACATGTTTAAAACGACTTCATTGTTCGTTGGCTTGTGTGATCTACAATGTAGGTGCTTCCATACATTTTCTAACTTTGTTGGCTTATTCTAATCCCATGATAAAAGTGATGCGCTTGCTAGTTAGCTCATGTTCAGTGAGATAATTGCCATTATCATGCGCTTCCATTGGACAGTGCCTTTTGTAAGAAGTAACAGACAGAATTAATTCACTATTGATTGCTCCAGGAGAAGTAGATGTGGTGTGAATGATTACAGAAGTCTCGGCCAATCCTTATGTGCGATGTGGCAGTGTGATACATAAAATATAACTTTTAAGTCCATTCCTATTTACTTCAATGGTTGGCACCATCATACTGTTTTCATCATTGTGAACTGCCTACAATCAGTTCATTTAGCACTTCCATGGATAGGAAGATTACTTGCATTCTATTCCTGTTCTCATGATTTCGTCTGTCCAGTCTCTGACCTTATGCACCGGGACTTAGCTGCTTGCACACTTTTTGTTCTTTCACAATGGTGCAAACATGTATGTATGTGTGTGTGTATGTATATATGTATATGTATATATATATATATATATATATATATATTCAGTGAAAAAACTTTGTGAAAGGGACGTTATGGTTCCAAGTAAAACCGAAAACCCTTGAAATTCACCAGTTATGGTAGGCTAAGCAACCATAACTCGCGCCACCACCGTGCACTGCTAAGCCTAACACCCAGGACATCAAAGATAACATCACAAATGTCATTGATGACATCACTGATGACATCACATGTCTGACTCCCCCTTTTTTCCTTTCCTGACATATCTAGGCCACATGATTTTCTTCAGTAACAGTCAGGAACTAAAAACTGTAAATGTACTATATTCGTAGACTTATCCTTCAAGTATGTTCTTACAATTCCCTTATGGTCCAGTCATATCATATGAAACATATACATAGGGGAAGACACAACCTTTTTGTGCATTAAAATTATCAGTAAATTTATCAGCACTTTCTGTTAGTTTTGATGTTTTTTTATTACTGTACTTTCCCTGTATATACTCATATTTTTATATGTTGTACTCACACTATTTTCCTTAGGGTCCAGACACATCATGTGATATATATAGATAGGGTAAGTAACAGCTTTGAAACAGAGCAATCATTTATCTGCATAAAGGTAATCAGATAGGTTATGAACACTTTCTGCTACTATTGTTTTTTTTTTCCTTACTTCAATTCCCTTGTATATATTCATATTTGTATGTGGTGTTGTCTCTTTGTGATTTGTCTATAATAATGCAATTATGTAGTAAGTGGGTTTTATTACCTACTTATCACAAGTTTCACTGTACGCAAAACTGTAATATGAAAACAGTTATCATTTCACTATTCAACATGGCAAGCTTATGAATATTGCACCTCCATCGTGTATGCTGCACACAATGCCTATGTTTCTACATGAGTACCTTAGTATACTGGATGGAACTTCATAATAGAATGCTATTTATATCAATGCATTGCTTAATACACTGATTAGCACTTGATATTTATTCCAATAATCTTTGACACTTTTTTTATTAACATTACACTAAGAATCCCTTGTACAGACTTTTCATGAAAGGTAAATGCACATGTGATGTCATCAGTGATGTCATCAATGACATTTGTGATGTCATCTTTGGTCTGGGTGTTAGGCTTAGCAGTGCACGGTGGTGGCGTGAGTTATGGTTGCTTAGCTTACTATAACTGGCGAATTTCAAGGGTTTTTCGTTTTTACTTGGAACCATACGTCCCTTTAACAAAGTTTTTTCACTGAATTTCATTGGTTTTTAGCAGCGCAACTTAACCAGAACATCCCTTTAACAAAGTTTTTTCACTGACTTTCTTAGGTTTTTAGTAGTGCAACTTAACCATAACATCCATTTAACAACGTTTTTTCACTGAATTTCATAGGTTTTTAGTAGTGCAACTTAACAATAATGACTTTGACTTTATATACATGTCATATGGAACTGACTGAATCTCTTCTACTGTACTTGATGTCCGCGAACTCATTTAATGTTCGCAGATATGTTCGAAGAACAGTACCACTACCTAAAAACTCTGGGGGGGTATGTTTGATTGTTATATCACAACATAGGAACATTTAACAAATTCAAAAAGGAGCACACAAACACATTATATGTACTAATACATAAGAAATGTAACCCATATATGCAACACACTAACCATTCATTTAAATGCACTATGTTCTAAAATGGAATATACCACAAGAAGATAAATTGGCTTCCAACATAATTACCTCGCAGACATGACAGAACTGAGAACAAGAGCAGACCCACTGAGTGCATAGGACATATCTTACCTGAAATAGTAAGTGTACTTAATTTTATTCATATATTTATAAACTTTCTGTATTAGATTAAAAAATATATTATCCTTTTTTTTTCCTCACAGAAATGTCTAGTAATCTGGAATGGCTAGAGGAGCATTTCCCATGTGAAGAAATGTCACAAGATAGTGAAACTAATGGTAAACACTTTATAATATAAACCATTTAAATATTATTATTTTGTATACATTTAACATATATATATATTTTTTGTACAGAGCATACCAAAATAGAAAATACTTCAGAAAAACCTCTTATGGATAACACTTTTCACAGTGTAGAAGAAAAAATTGATTTATTGTTGACTACTTTTAATAATTTGAAAACTTTTGTGGAAGATCATTTTAAACCAAAAACCTCATACCATTGCCCCACATGTACTTGTCCCTCATCACCATATCCCAGTCAATTATCCCCAAACCCTCTCCATAGCCCATCCCTTCTTCACCTAATAACAATCATGTTGAAACCCCTAATTCTCCTGTTTTTGTTTCTGTTTCTGCCTCACCTTCTCTGTCATAAATTATTAAATATGTTAAATAAAGTTTAATTTTTATATTGTGTTGTAAATAGTTTTGTTTTTTATTTTAAAACAATGTAGGTGTCCGCGGACAGTGCAGGTGTTCTGAAATGTTCGTAAATAAACAAAAATGGAGGTGTCCTGAAGAACACTACACCTGTTCGTAGTGTTCGCTAGCATGATGAAACTATTCTAAGAACACACGCGGTGTCCTGAATTGTTTGTAATTAAACGAAAATTGAGGTGTCTTAAAGAACACTATACCTGTCCGTACTGTTCGCTAGCAAGTTGAAACTGTTCTAAGAATACAATTGGTGTCCTGAAATGCTCGTTTCCCGTGTGACGCATTTTTAATTACTTCAGGACCCGAACAGTGTCCGTAGAACATCAACGCGCATGCGCTAACCAATCTCTGTGCATTTGGTGTCCTGCGGACATGTGCTTCCTTCGCGGACATGTTCGGGAACGGATCATATGACCGCGTCCACGCTGATCGCGTGTTCTGAATGCGGACACTGTTCATGTCCCTGAACAATTTAAAAGTACATTTTCAATTAATCCATAATATTTTTCAATACAATCTCACCATGGCACAAGTCCCAGTAATCCTGAGTTTCTACATACCTTTTGAAACTTTTCAAACTTTTTTTTGTGTTCGATCTGTCCGCGGACAGCTCGCATGTCTGCGGACCGTGCACAAGCACCCCTTTAAATGACCACGCCCTAGAGCTCATTGTGTTTCTGACTATTCTTCAGAACACAGCGATTTTTGCTGCCACCTGCAGATTACACCATCATCGAGATGGCATCCATGGCTGAACTACTGCCACCTGGTGCTGCACCTGCTTCAGCACCACCCCCACCCCTCCACTACCACCACCTCCCCAAGGGCCTGAAGAGGGGAACAGGAGTGTGAGGATGCAGAGGAGGAAGAAGAGGATGATGAGAATGAGGTAGAGGAAATCCCTACTACCCACACTAGGTGTGAGTCTTGGGTGTGATGGTTATTTGCCATTCATGGGAATGGTCCTAAGGCTCGTGCGAACCGTGTTACCTGCAATGAGTGCAAAAGGATACTCGGTCGCGGGAAGCACGGTAAGTACAGCTTTGGGACCACTACTATGAAGCGACACCTGAGGTCATTTCACTCTGGGGATATTCGCAGGGTTGTACCTTGCGAAGAACGTAGCAGGTTGATTTCCTCTACTTCATCCTCTGTTTCGGATCCTGTCACCACAAGGACCACCTCTGTGGGACAGCGTCTTCCTCAAGCTGCCTCACAGGCTATACAGAATGCTGATGACCCTTACCTTTCGAGGGTCACAGTTGTACGTATGTACTGTGACACAGTACTCTGCAGGGTGGAGCGACTTTGTAGTGCTTTTGAGACTATCGTCTCGGAGCACGAGAAGATCTGCTCACTACCCAAATAAAACCCACTCTACATCTTCCTATCTCAGCTCGCCCTTTCTTATCCCTGTGGTTGGTGTCCCCCCTTTACCTTCCTTTCCCCTCCTCTCCTAGTGTGTCGTGTATAAAAAACCAAAAAAAATACAAAATAACAAAAATAAAAAAAAAATAAGGCTCTTTTCAGAGCCGCCTTTCACAGTTAAAAAATAGAAGTGAAAATAAATGAAGCAGGGCCCTTTGTATTTTTTAGAAGTCCACGGACAGTTCGCAAACATTTAAAAAATTGGGTTGCTTCCCTATCACAAACATTGCAATTTTCTCTGGGAGGAAGTGGTGGCTCTGAAAAGGGCCTTTGGGAGGTGTTTGTAAGTCAAAAATTATAAATGCTTAACACCTACTTCAAAATGGATGTTGTAATTCCAAAAAAGTTTGCAATGCATTTTGTACATTTCTGAGAAAAATCTGATTGCCACCATAAGTAAGATTGACTCCATCTCTGCGAAAAAGGTTTGTACTACGAAACAGAATATTTTCATTGTAAAAAGAAGACATGCCAAAATCTTTTAGAAAGGCACAAACAGCTTTATTAACATTGCGCCTTGCTTTTTCCATTTGTGGACCAAATGAAGAAGAACGAAGCCACATTTGTCTCTGCGCAATCCGTGAAAATATCACTTGAGAATTAGGAAACATGTCCATAACCTTCCCAAGTCCTTCTTTCATAGCAAATTGCAAAAAAATTCCAGTCACATGTCCTAAACTGCTCCCTCCACAATGAATTACAATTATGTTTGGATGTTGCTCTGTCTCCAAAGTAGCACAGAGAGGTAGCAAGGCCAACCACTTAATTCCACGTACTCCATGCCAGTGTACTTCCACATGTGGGAATCCAAGATCTACAGCTACTCCACAGCTTTCTGCATGCACCTTCAACCAATATATCCATGAATCTCCCAAAATCCATACAATCTTTTTCCTAAAACACACAGACATAGCTATCTGTTGTTCTCTCAACAAAAACAGTATATGACAAACTCTCTTCTGGCACAACACACCCACTAAACTTTCCTGACCAATCCCTTTCAGTACTCATTCTCATTTGCATGACTTCTGAACCCAAAAATTCCCGGATGTAACTCCCGATGTCCGCGAACTACCGCCATGTCCGTGGACATATTGTAACATGAACAGCCCTTCTACCATTTCCACTTCACTCTCTTTGCCATTCCCTCATTGGATGTAGCTAAGAAGTCACATGACCATGCCCCAATCACATTCAAGACCTCTACATCTAACTGCATCATCATAGATCAGCACTGCAAATGTACTGTGAATCTCTTTGAGTACAAGTGTCATATCATTGGCAAGCACCATCTACCAGAAATACTGTACAAGTCTCCAAGATTTCTACTTGCAGCTACTGTGCATGAACACAAACTTCAGGTATGCATATTTTCTGTACAGTAGATGAACACATTTTCAAACAGACTTTTAGCTTGTGTAATCTGTAAAATGAATTTACTGTTTTTTTTTTCAATTTCCTAAAATCAACTATCACTTATAAACCTTTATACTATTCACTTTCTTTATACACACACACTCAAATCATGTTAAACTAACATTTTTTAAATGAAATATATAGACTACATATATTCAAACAAAATTGCATGCAAGCACAATCTGTTTAAATCTTTAAATAAAATACTTATACAATTTCATATTTTTTTGTTTTTATTTATTTACTTAATTGCTTTAATTTAGACATGACATTGAGGCGCTATTACCTAGAATAGCTTAGTTACAGAAATAGTGGTATTCACTGGTCTATTATAAATTGGACACACAAATTACCCAACTGAACCGCTACAATTTTCATATTATAGAACAAACTGTTTTAATTGTATACATTAGATTTACTATTTGTACTTTTCCACACCACTAGCTTACTTTTTTTTTGTCATCTGAACCCCAGTTTAGTAACACATAAATTCAAGAATACCTATCCCTACTAGTTGTAGTTCCCAATGCACAATCACACACCATTACATACATCTTTATCATCTTACTCAAACACTCATGCACACATACATTGTAGTACACCCCAACCCATACCTTCTTTATTTTTTTCAACAGACCCTAAAGAATGCCTACCAGAAGTCAAGTCCATAGAAAGCAACGCAGAAGTAGAGCAAATGAAAATAAAACTGTCCAACATAAGCATCCATCTCAAGCAGAATTTGTAAAAAAAAGTTGAAACAAAACAGCTAATGGTCATTTAGTGAAACACAAGAAGTTTCAAGTACAAAAACTTTGCCTCCTCTATCAAAATGTAAAACAAACCAAAAAACAATTAACAGAAAATCAGCTATCACTACAGATAAAACAGCTTCTTTAAATTTTGATATAATGCAAAGTAAGCATACCAAGAAAAGTATTTTAGCCAAAATGTACCGTCACAAAGTCCTTCAAAATCTTATAAAAACAGGAGAGAAATCAGGTTCAATGCTTAAAACCTATCGTAGGAAATTAATCTTAGAAGCGATGATGGACAGTGCAATTCTTTTCAAAAGAAAGTTATTTATTTTAGTGTTAAACAAAATGAAACCACTAACAAAACTAATGACTAAATTACAAAAAAGACTTCTCAATAAGCGAAATGTCAACAGAAAGAACTTCTTAAGTATCTGCGGAGGTGAATGGAATCACACTACGAGCACAGAACCATATTTTAATGAAGAAACGTACAAACAAAAGCAAACGAATACAATTACCATACATAGCAGTGGTCGAGGTTATGAAAAAGTGAATAATACCATAATGGAACAAGAAGTACTCCTTACAAAAATATGCCCTGAAAAATTAGAATTACCCCTCCATTCAACTGAATCAGAAAGTCTAGTGTACAAATGGCCATGCATGTCAATGTGTAACATTCCCAAACAATGTTTCAAATCTTTACGCCAATTCCTCAATAAATATGTAAAAAGCAAAGACAAAATCAAAATTAAATTACTGCAAAATATGGATACCTGTCCAGTGCGCAAGTACACAGGACTACAAGGACATTCATTGGCCTGCATTACAGGACCTACTTGTAAAACCACTTTCCATGATATCAAAAGGATATCAACACATCATTCAACTATAAGAAATCTAGTCTATAAACTGTACTATGCTAAAAGTCCTGCTTTAGCACTAGCAAATTTAAATAACATCCTTCTACATGGTACAGCAAAAGACCTACTTGAAGAAATTGACTATACCCAGAAAAAATATTTTGGAAGTGAAAGCCATTTACAGAATGAAATAGCTTTAAACCAATTAAGCAACAATTCTACACATGGCAACCTTTTGCTAAACACATACAAAAAAGAAATACTAACATTTAAAAGTACATCAGCTGAAGTACCAAACCATGTATGTGTATGTTGCCGTAGAAACTTTTATAAAAGTAACACAAAAACTGTAGACCTATCATACAAAATAGAAGACAATGAAGATTCTAAATGGTTTTAATTAGCTCTCTACCTTGTAGCAGAAAACAAATACGAAATAACTGACCCCTTAATACTTTGCAGTTACTGCACTACAAAACTTGACAACAACCAAACTCCTTCACGTGCTATCACAAATAATTTGGAATTATACCCAGTACCAAAACCCCTACAACAACTTAATTTATATGAGAGCATCATAATTCAAACAGTACACCCATTTCAAGCAATAAGACGCCTTCAACCAAAAACAGCAAAATTACCTCCCTCTGAACTGGTAAAAGGCATTCGTGGAAAAGTAGTTTATTTACCATTAGATCTGAAAGGAAATGTGCATACTCTAGGAGTGCAACGTCCAATTCAGCAATCTTTAATTATCTCAGTAAATGAAGTACCTACAAAAGACAAAAAAATATGGCAACAGCTGGTAGATTTACATAAAGTTAGACAAGCCTTCCAATATCTTAAAGAGAATAATGAATATTACAAAGAAATTAATATTGAAGAAAACTTGAAAGATACAACTGAAATAATTCAAGAAACACAAGAAGCTGTTCAATTTGAGCTACTAGATCCTGCTACAATTTCAAATACTTTAGACCATTATACAATTCATCCTTTGCACTCTAATGACACCATAGAAGATGTACTGGAAACGTACCAAATGCGTCAAACAAAAGGATTGCCAATCAGCATATGGGAAAAAAGTATAGAAGCACGTGCTTTTCCTCTACTCTTTCCTACTGGCAAAGGAGGAAGGTATGATGATAAACCTATTCAAATATCAGCTTCTTTTTTTAAAAATGTTTAAAATTATTTTTATATAAGGGGTGGTGAAGAAATCTACACATCCAATTTCATGAAAATCTCTTTAACAAAGCTCAGTAGAGCCAAGGTTAAGGATACCTTTCCTCCCCATCTTAAAATACGCCACGTCTCGTGTGGAGGTGTGAGCTCAAAGTGTTTCCCGAGCCATTTTTCTCTGTAGGCTGAAAAAGCAACACAACTTATTACCAAGTGCTCCAAAGTTTCAACCTCCTGACCACAAGAGCGACAGACAACAGTCCGGTCTTCACTCTTTTTAGTCCTTCTTCCAAGTACCTCCCTCATCGGCAGAAGGTTTAGGCGGAATCTCAGAAAAAGCTGTCTTTCCTCGTAGGAAGGAAATTTCTCTAGGTATGGGAGCACTGTGCGTCGACTATAATGTTCTTCCTTGCCCCCAGTGATAGACGGAAAGGCACAAAGCCTATCCATCGTGGCAACCCAGTCCCAATCTAGAAGTTTTTTCTTTACTCTGGTTGGGTTTTGCATTAGGTTGTCTATACTTTGAGCAATCGTATCTAAAATACCTTTGCAGGTTGTCTGCCATGCATTTAGGGCTGGAATTGATGCTCCAGACAGTGCTTCATTTATAGCTAGAAATCCACTTCTTTCCGGCGGGTCCAGACATTTGCTGTACAATGATAATGATTTCCAAACCATTGCGCTGTAAAGTGAGGTGAGCCCCAGTTCTTTTCGACACTTTCAATCGGGATAGAAGACGGTAGTCTCAAAACTCTTTTCCAAAAGAGACTTTCCAAGAGGCGCCACACCTCTGGGGCAAGAAGGAAGTTGGCCTCGGCCGCATAAGTCAAGGTGGGAGATACTTTTAATTTATAGAAATCCATGAATGGGCGAAATGAAAAGGAGCAATAGCGCCACTTGAGTAGGAGTGCTTGAGAAGCCAGATTCTTTGCTTTTTAACCTTGCGACTCCTGGCTCATCTCGAATGCTATCATTTAAGATGATTCCTAGGTAGACCATTCACGAGACCACAGGAACGAGTTCTCCTGTTAAATGCCATCTAAATTGTTTAGCTCTGTTTGATGTTCCTAGGCCCAGAATTTCCGATTTTTTTGGGGTTTATTTTGAGGCCGTTCTCCTGGACATACTGGTCTAGTGCTTTCAACTGTCTTTGTAAGCCTATGGCAGTCTGGTCCAGTAGAAGAAGATCGTCGGCGAACAGCAGCCTGCCCACTGGAGTCCCCGCAATCTTAGGTGGAAAACTTCTTACTGGTCCAAAAGCCTCCTCCATGTCCGATATAAATAGACAAAACACAGCAGGAGCCAAACGGCAGCCCTGTTTCAACCCGTTGTTGGAGATGACATTATTCAAGAGTGTTCCTCTTCTGTCCAATCTAATTCTAAGCGTTGTTCCTTTGTGAAGAGCCTCCAATGGTTCTCTCAAATTGTTCGGACAACCCACTTCCTCAGTTTGGACCACAAAAGGTTGCGGTCAACAGAGTCAAATGCCTGTTCAAGGTCTATAGATGCGATGTAGATGGTTTTGTATTTCTTTTCCTTAACCATACATTTACGGATGTTTATAAGTAGAATGTTCAAGGAAGTCCCAATACCTTTCCGAAAACCCGACTGCCAAGGGTCTTGATGGAAAGTTTGCCGACTCCAATAGTTCAGGTGTCTTAGGACCACTGCAGCAAATATTTTCCCAACGACGTCCAAGAGGGCGATCGGTCTGTAGTTCGAAGGATCTGCCCGATCGCCCTTCTTGAATATCGGGACAATTATGGACTTGGTCCAAGACTGAGTTATCTTTTTAAGAGACTTTATGTTGTTGAACAGAGATGACATAAAAAGTGCCAATTTTTCCGGGTCACTCTTAAGGATGTCATTTGTTAGACCATCTGGCCCAGCGGCCCTTGAGGAGTTTGAGCTGTTGATAAGGTCTATAATATCCTGTATTTCAAATTTGAGGTCCCATGGTTTGTCAGAGGATAGATGTTTTTGTGGTTCAGAGATTTTCCCCGTAGAGTAAAGCTTCAGGAAGTGTTCCTCCCAGACCTTAGCTGGTATTGGGTTGCCGGTTTTTGACTCGACGGGCGTGGATAAGTCATTTATCAGTTTCCAAAGTGTCAGATATTTTTACTGATGACTAGATGTATCATCTTCTGGCTATCTTGTTGTGCCAACTGATATTTGTTTTGACAGAGCCAGTTTCTGTAGGTGTTTTTGATTTTTTTATATAGAGATAGGTCATCCAGTGATTGCGAAGTTTTGAATCGCCTCCTGGCCCTATGGACGCTTCTTTTTTTAGCCGCAACTTGATTGTCGTAGATGTGTCTGGTGGTTGAAGTAACACCCTTTGTCGATTCCTTCGTGCAGAATACATTTAGTACATCGTTGTAGTCAATGAGGTTTATCGAATGATCTTGATTGTCTGATTTTAACTTCAATAGAGTGTCCAGTAATACACTTGGGTCCTTTTTTTAAAAATTTTGAGTCAGTTACCAGCCGGAACCAATTCCAGGTGGTGTTCAGGTAAGTGCGTGTCCGGCAGGACATGTTGTTCAGCCCAGTCCTCGCATACGAGCTCCAAGATGTTGTGGTCACTCTGCTCGGATTGGACCACTGTCAACGATGTGATCTTTCCCATCAGCTGCTCTGTTGCAAAGATATAATCCAACGTACTCAGATGATTTGCACGTTTTCAAGTTGGTGCTGTTGGTTGATCTCCCCGCACACTACCATTGATCATCTGAATGCTTCTGCTTAGGAGTTCTTTTTCGATATCCACCCCTCTTAGCATGTTCTTTGTGTGTGTCAATACAAGGGACTCGATTTTATTCCCCTTTTTGTCAAAACATTCCATATTGAAATCACCGCAAAGTAGGACCTCTAATTTAGGACACTTGATCCTGGCATCGTCTATAGCCTTAGTAGCACATCCTTGAAGTTATCCTCCAGTATTTCCAAGGGTCTCCAATATACGTTACATATGAGCACCTTTTGTTCCGTTAAATCATCCAAACCCTTGGCGAATGTTTGAACCATGGTCAGTTGTAGCCACGGATTTTGATTTGTGGATGAGAGCACCTTTAATCCACTTGTGCATTTTATGCCCAGTAAAAGGCCCGAACTCGGTCTCCCTTTGGGACCTTTCACGGCTGGATTTAAAAAGAGTTTGAACCCATCAAGAAGTGGAAGATTACATAACCATGTTTCTTGTAGACAAAACAGATCATATTTGGTTAGATCCACTGCATGGTTTCCTAACAAATGTGTGAATCCCCTAGTATTCCAACTCATTATGGTTTTTTGTTCCTTTGAAGAAGTTCTTTGAAGGACTCTAGAGGGATATGGCTGGCGTTATGATTTATATGCAAGACACCCCGCCAGCCAACTCCATCCTCCTGACTGCTCCCACAGATTTCCTCACCCTTTTCCGAGAAATGGCCATGCACCCAAGACTCTTTGCCCTGGCCGCAACCACCGCGACATATCACATCCATAGTGTCAAACATTTCAACTATGGTCTATGGAAACGTTTAATGTCCGCGGACATTATGAGTGTTCTTAGAACACTTTCAACTTGCCAGCGAACAATACGGACAGTGTCCTCAGAACACCCCGATTTCATTTATTTGCGAACATTTCGGGACACCGCGAGTGTTCTAAGAACACATTCAACTTGCCATCGAACAATACGAACAGCATCTTCAGGACACCCCCTAGGAACATTTCAGAACAACGCGAGAGTTCTTAGAACACATTCAACTTGACAGAGAACAATAAGGACAGCGTCCTCAGGACACCCCCATTTTGTTTATTTGCGAACATTTCAATACACCGCGAGTGTTCGACAATGTCTTCAGAACACCCCCATTTTGTGTATTTGCGAACATTTCAGAACAACGCGAGAGTTCTTAGAACACATTCAACTTGACAGAGAACAATACGGACAGCGTCCTCAGGACACCCCCTACGAACATTCCCCGGAAACCGCAAGTGTTCTTAGAAACGTCTTCAGAACACCATCATTTTGTTTATTTGCGAACATTTCAGGACACCGCGAGTGTTCTTAGAACACATTCAACTTGCCAGCCACAACCCCCATTCATATTTGCGAACATTTCAGGACACAGCAAGTGTTCGACAACGTCTTCAGAACACACCCATTTTGTGTATTTGCGAACATTTCAGGACACCGCAAGTGTTCTTAGAACACATTCAACTTGACAACGAACAATACGGACAGCGTCCTCAGGACACCCCCATTTTGTTTATTTGCGAACATTTCAGGACACTACGAGTGTTCTTAGAACAGTTTCAGCTTGCTTGCTAACAAAAAGGACACATATTGAGTCCTCAGAACACCCCCCATTCAGTTTATTTAGAACATTTCAGAATACCCGTGATGTCCGCAGACAAATCGAACACAAAAAGAATGTCTAACATATAAAAAAACACAACTTTCATCCTATCTCATACACTCCCACCCTCACCAAACACTCCTACACACCAACACACTCTACTAAATACAAATTTTGAACAAAGTTTCACTGCGCTGTCCGCGGACGTCCGCGAATTGAAGATGGCGGGCGCTACCAAAAATCTGACGCGCTTCACGCTCCACGCTGTCCAATCAGCGAACACGTCGCATGTCTGTGGACATCACGCAAGTCAATGAACCAATCAGGACACTGTCCACAAAGCGGACATAGATATCACTAATTTTTTTTTACCTTCTTTTTGGTCATTTTTTAAAAAAGAACTGGACAGATTTTCACCAAATTTGCAAAAGCACGCTTTCGGGACCAAGCCGGTGCTCCTGGTCCAAATTTGGTGAAAATCCGTCCAGCGGTTTGGGCTGTAGACGCGAGCAAAACATTTTTCCCATTCAGTCTATGGGGGAAAAAAAAGTTTTGGGACCTCCCCCATTACTTTGCCCCACCCTGGACGAATCCTCACCAAACTTTGCAAAAAAATTCAGAGTGACCCAAATACTTTTTTTTGCAAAGTTTGGTGAGGATTCGTCCAGGGAGAGCGAAGTTATAAGGCACCCAAAAAGTGCTCTTCCTATGGAAACACCAACTTAACCATAACTACATGGCCACTACTGTGGCCATGTAATATATATGTGAGTGTGCGCAATGCGCAGTGTCATAGAATTGTCTTTATTTACTATTACTTTGATGCAGGGTAAATTGTGTGAGCTGCTGCGCGGATCATTGGATCCCAATTAGTTCTATTGTATGGGCAATGGCGCTGTACATGATTTATTCTCTAACCAGGAGCACGCTGTAATTGCAATTTACCTTGCAGGTGGCAGTGTTGCCCTGTGAGTATTCTATCTCTACAACCCTGCTTCTTCATGTCTTGCTGCTGAACTCCTGCCAATGTGTGACCTTCACAGTGTTATGTTCATCCACAAGAGGTGTGTTCTGGCCTAATTAAAGCATGGCTTTGGGTGCCTCATTGGGCCTATGCAGGAAACCCTTCATTACCTAGGGCTGCTCACTTCTTTGCTACGTGCCTTTTCAGAGGGACTTTCACAGCTTGTATTTTCATGTATGTTTAGGACATTGAATATACTCTCCCATATTTGTTGGCACCCCTATTTTAGCCACTTGTCTTTCCTTGGCAGTC
Organism: Ambystoma mexicanum; assembly: GCF_040938575.1. Lineage (NCBI taxonomy): Eukaryota > Metazoa > Chordata > Amphibia > Caudata > Ambystomatidae > Ambystoma > Ambystoma mexicanum. The sequence continues at coordinate 964,196,583 of NC_090924.1, forward strand.
TGCGGGAAAACACAGTGCCATGAAAGGCAGGGACAAACTTGGGTGTAGCACATTTGTGCTATTCTGTATGATGTAGCACCACACAGACATGAGAATAAGTCAAACGTTCTGAGGTATATCTCTCCACTGTACCTTCATTCAAACATGAAATTACTTGCAGGAGGGGGTCCCAAAGTAATTCAAGGGGGCAGCAGAGGTATGCATGTTGGCACCAGTCAAAGTTGTGCAGGCAAAGATTTCAGGCAAAAACCAATGGGTAGTTGCCATTTGGGAGAAGCTGGAGACACAGTGGTTAAGCCCTTAGAGTTGGCATTTAAGCTTTGTTGCCGTAGACAATGGATCAAATGTTCTTCCTGCCTTATGAAGTGGCAAGAAAATCCACATCCCTTGCTTTGTGCATGTCCTTGACCTCATGCTTTATCAGCAGTTGTGAGGCTGTGTAAAAGAAAATGTCACTGTGATTCACAAGAACAGCTCCCCATTCAACTCGGCTTACCATGCCTAAAATGCACTGCAGCAACTGCCGGTGCACAGCATGTTGCCACTGCACAACCGGAAGACCTTATTGGAGTTATACTTTGCATTTTGGACAGGCTATGTGAGCATAGCAATGCAAATAAGATTACTGTGAAGAGTCAGACATGCGAGACAGACAAATTGGTAGAGTTTTCTAAAAAGTCGCCATTTATTAAATAATGGTTGAGACAAACCATTATAATAGGCCACCGGGACTGTGGGATCGTTGGGGAAATTATTCAGAGGGTCCTCCCATTCCTCCTGACCAGAGTTCCCTGCCCTTGATACTCCCGCATGACACCAGCCCCCAGGTCAGGATCAGGTAGCGGCTGCCTTTCCCTGGCCACATGGGAGGGGATCCAGGTCAAGGTTTCAAGGATGATAACCTCTGATTGATCACATTACTGAAACACTCTCTTCAGAGCGCTAGATGATGCATTTTAACACTGTGTCAATGGCAGCTGCTGTTTGTCTGCTCTGCACTACAACCAAAAACATAATTAGAGACAAGGGGTAGTTTACCGACACAAAGGTCCAACCCCAACAAAAGCGAAGGACACTTGAAGACTCCAGAACCATTGTGTCTCTCTATTTTCTCCCTCTGAACCTACGACTGTACCATATCAGTTCTTGAAACAAATAGGAACTGAATCAACCTGTTTATATATAAATAAATACAATTTTATTATACAAAGAAATAAATATGGTTAAATACATCATATTAAAAACCACATTAAAAATCATATATCATCACAATTAGATACACAATAAAAACACACTGCAATTTGTAAACATTACAACAATAAAAATTACATCTGCAGCTCAAAGGGCTGTCGAGCTACTGACACAAGTCTAAAGTGCATAATACATGAAATGCATAGGTTGGTTGGAAAAAAGGGGCCTCTCTTAATACTGGTCTCATAATAGTTTCATGTTAAAACATCAGTTGGTGAATCTTTTCAAAGGAAAGGTTCTTGGACAACAGAATATGTGTTTAGAAACACTACTCTTCAGTCCAGTGTTATTAGACCCAACCTGTTTCGTTCTACAAAAAAACGAAACCAATTTCCGAGAACTTCCTCAGGGAACCAACAGACACAGAATCCTATGCACATAATTCAATATACTCAGAAGCTGTAACTCTCTTCTGATTTCATATGTCCAAACTCTAAGGGAGGAAACGAAGATAAGCAGTTAAAGTCAATCCTACTCAATTACTGCTATCAGCCTATAGTGTTACATCAATTAACCAACAATCAGCTTACTGTATGTTTTCAATAATATGTACTTAATACAAACGGGTGTGGTTGTCTTAGTAGACAAGAATCTGGGGAACAATACAAACAATAGTGTGAGAGAAGAATATGCACCTAAATGAATCACCTGCATCATCTTTATATTGATAGTCCGGTGTGCGCTCAAAGTACATTTGATAACACTAACAGGTTACTTTTTCTTCCCAATTAAGGCGCAATCGGATTGCTAAAAATGTATTACTCTTTGTGTATCAAATAATTTATCTAGCACAATCGACATATGTTGAATTATCATTTTGTTTGTTTTATGTTATTTAGTACATTTAAACAAATGTTTGTTTTGATATTAGACATACCAGAATAGCAATCAAAAACTCAAGTCTTTTCTTGTTCACTTTAATTTTGCAGCAACTCATAAGCTTGATTGCATTATCCCTCCTGATGAACCACTGATAAGTGGGGAAACACGTGTTGGGGGCCATTTATGATTGGTTAATACGTTGAGCATCCAAACTGTGAAAAAAGAGACTAACACATTTCTTTTGGAGCGCTTGGCAACAGTGTTTGTATTTTTGGGATATACACATGTGTGAAAGTATCTGAAACACTGCTTTTATATAACTTGTAAGCATTGCTCACATACTGTAATGATAAGAATTGTATGATATTTGGCACCCCACATCCAGCATAAAAAACAGCTAACATAACGTTGCAGAACTAGACATCTCTGTTTAAGTACTGTCTAACATAATTTCAGAGTCTGCCACGTTCAACAGTTAATATACAGGGGTAGGTTGAAACATGGTTAGATACACAATGCCCTCTCCTCATACTAGTAATTGGTGCGCTGTACCCATGTCCATTTAGTGATTCCCAATGCCAAATATGCTTCTCATGCCAACAATCACATATTCACTGGCACAGCAAATCATGCAGCAATCCATATCCAAAACGTAAACTGCTCATTTATGGTGTTACAGGATTAGTCTTCTGCCAAAAATTGTAATTTGCCCTGCATTCGTAAATGTACAGCATCCTATAAAGTCATGCTGCATAATTTTGTTCCTGTATGTTCACACTACAGTCTGCCAAAGTCTGACCAAGTAGCGGACTTTGAGGCCATGACAGACAATTAGGTGCTATACAAATGTGACATAATGCAGTCATAGTATAATCTAGCCACATGATTTGAAGAACACAATGGTAAGTGTGTGCCCTCATTTCTCTGGACTAGCCGTGGTGGTCGCCCAGAGAGCTGGATAGACAGCCTCCTGAGGAATGTGTTGTGACTCTGGCACTTGGATTTAACAAATTAGGTGTGGTTTTATTCTACATATCATCTTCAATGCCTGCCACACACTGAATTCTAGTTCTAAGAAGGTGACTATACCACACCTTGTTTATATGTTCTGCTGCGTTTTCTCCTGGTGCCTTTGTTTTGCAGTCAGCCAAGGGCATGTTGTGTGGGTTTGTTTGAAAAATCAAGGACTTGAAACATGTACATTGCTTTGAAGAGAATATAATTCCCAGATAGGTTCTGACACAAAGCATGTTCAGTGCAGTTTTGTTTGGTGTACAATGTTCCAGTCCCTGAAGTTATTCGATTCTCTCTTTTTATCATTGGACAGTAATCATGTGCAGTTCCCCGAAATATAAACGTCTTTCGTTTGATGAAAATAACTTTCTAATTGCTTACACGACTACAAAAAAACAGGGTTAATGAGCCGACAACTCGACGCGTTTTAGCTGCTTTATAAGTCTGTTCTTTTCAGCATCTAATTATAATCAAAAGTTAGTCCAGTTATTTTTGCACTCCCAGCATGGAGTGCATTTGAATATATCAGCTAACATTATCTACTAATGTGCTGCATGCTCCATGTGCTTCCGTTCTTAATCCCAAGCAGGATGTATGTGGTAGACAAACGCAGAAGTTACTTTTAAGCCTTTGAGACCTTAAGTAGGTATGCTTATTTCTTCTAATGATTATTAGCGAGTAGAGTGCTCGCTTTGACATCTGTGCAGAGCCTGCTGACGCAGGTTCGAATCCCGGCAGGGCCAAACTCACCCTTTCATCCTTCCGAGGTCGATAAATGAGCATCACACACCATGGGTAATAATAAGCAGCGCTCAGATACCTGAGGGTTTGTAGCGCTATATAAATGCGAAATTATTATTATTATTATTATTATTATTATTATTTTCGATGATTTTGGTACCCAGATTTATTTTGTAAAATTACTTCTTGAGGTGAGCCCTCCAGCTCATGGGAATTAATAGATTTACACCAGCAAGAATGGCAATGTTTGGTAAAGCACAAGACTGTTTAGTGTTTGCTTGATGTAATACATGCTGTTGCTAATGTCACTGTTGCCTTTAGAACTTCAGAGAATGCTTGTAGAGCCCCGAGTGTCTGAAGTGGGAAAATATACCAACGTGAAACTGAAAACCCTGTAAAAAGAACTAGTATTCCATTTGAGTTTATCGTACGGCCAGCCGCACATTAGCGTCCATGCAATTCACATTTTAATAATGTTTATATAAATTAGGCCTTTAAAAACTCTAATCTCATATTATATAGCTGCTGAAAAAAATGCACTTCTGCATTTACAAGGAATTACAAAAATGTGTATGGTATGGTGTACATATATGTACACACATACATTTTCAGATTCAAAATATTCCTCTTCAGTAAAGATATATTGCACTTGATGATGCCATCATTAATGTTACCCTTAATGATGTCCCCAGAATTCTGATCTTGATCTTGATTTGAGCACTAGTCCTGTCCAACCAGTATTACTGCCTTCGTGTATACTTTACGTTCCCCCAAATACAGGTTTGAACATGTCAGATTGTACAAAAGGGAACAACTCGCATTGTTGTGAGCCTAAAGAGACAGAACCATATCTTAACCTAGCCTACGATGGAGTTTAAAACTCTATGCATGACCCACTGTTATTTAGCACCTCAGTCAGAGTTTTCTGATCAATGGGTACAATACACAGAGGAACATCAGACCAGCAAGTTCAGGACTCCTTTGCATTCCATTCCCTATAGCGGCTTGTACAGATTGAAAAAGGTTGGGGGTAGTTGGCCCAAAACTCTAGATTGGCCTTGCTGAACAAACAAACTGCTGCTTGCCCTATGCAGCGGCCCAGAGATCGGCACATCCTCCGATCAACAATGGCCTGCTTGCTGCTCCCCTTAATCACAAAGGGGGACATTCAGACAGAAGGGAGGGGTGGTCTGTGAGCACAGGTGTCTCGGGCTCTCTCTCATATTTTAGTGTTGGGATGATTCTGGGCACCTTGATAGGGATCGCATACTGCAACCACGTAGGGTTAGCGGCACTCAGACTGAGCATTGGATGTGGTGGGTCTTCAAAGACCTATCCCTCGCATTGCAGGTTTCCAGTCAGCAGCTGTTGCACATATACATTATTGGATGCACCTTCAGGACAGCCATGGACGTCATTTGGGGGTTGCCAGGGGTTGCACCTGCTACCCCTGTGGTCTCCCTTGCTACCCCTGTGGTTTCCCTTGCTACCCCTAAAAAAAAAAAAGAAAAAATGATATATATATTACACGGCCTGCAGTAGCGGCTGTGTAGTTATGATTAAGTTGCTCAACCCATAGGAAGAGCACTTTTTGGGTGGCTTATAACTTTCCCCCCCTGGACGAATCCCCACCAAACTGCAAAAAGAGTATATGGTCCCCCGCAGATTGATTCTGCAAAGTTTGGTGAGGTTTTGTCCAGGGGAGAAAAGTTCTAGGTCGGGGGGGGGGGGGGCAAAATGTGTGGGTTTTCTCAGAAGCAATGGGAAAATTATTTGCTCACGCCTACACCCCAAAACGCTGGATGGACAGAATTTCACCGAACTTGCTCCAGGAGTGGCAGCTTGCTCCCAAAAGCATGTTTCTCTAAATTTGGTGTAAATCTGTACAGTACCTTTTTAATAAAATGGCCAAAAAGTAGGCAAAACAAATCAGTGATATCTGGGTCCAGTTGGCGGACTCACTTCCCTATTCAGTATGTGGACACCCACCTGGAACAATGGGGGCGCGGCGTGATGTCCACAGACAACATATGCGCCAATTAAAAACACAAGGTGCATCAGATTTTTTTAAATGGGCGCCATTTCGTTGGATTCGCAACCAGCACCCGTAGTCCGCAGACATCACAGTGAAAACATATTAAACACAACATTGCCCTTGTCAAAATAATGAAACAATTTCTGGGGTGGTGTGGGGCGATGAGGATGGCATGGAATATGGCCATAAAAAGCCAAAAAACAGCTGTTTTTCATCGCCAAAGTCTGCGAACAGTCAAAGTTCAGGAGCAGCCCTGTGGTTTTCTCGAACATCTCGGATGTTCAGGGGCATCCATACATATTTCTGCATTACAGGGTTGGTGAAAAGTATGTTTTGGATGGCTTATAACTTTGGCGTCACTCAATGAAACTACATCAATTTTGCATTATCATGTTGGACCTGAACCTGAATGGTTCTGCAAAGTTTGGTGCTGTCTCGCCAAGAGGGAGCAAAATTAGAGGGGCGGTCTCAAAATTTTTAGATGGCTAATAATGTTGTTCCCATTTGACCATTGTGCACAAAAGATTTCAGAAAGATTATAGAACCAACCTTGAATGTTTGTGCAAAGTCTGAATGGATTTTGTCAACTGAGTGCTAAGTCATATGACTATTTTATATATGTACATATTGACACTTTTCAAAAAATAAAACATGTACAGATTTTCAGCAAACTCGTGCAAGGACCATTGGCAAGGACCTGAAAGCATGGTTTTGCAAATGTGTGCATGTTTTATTTTTTGAAAAGTGTCATAATGTAGGTACAAAAAATGGTGATACACCTTTGGTGACTGAGGTATAGCCTGTGGCCACGGACAGTGGGCAGATTGTCCGAGTCATAATCTGGCTACTGGCCATGACAACGAGGGTTAAAGGAGGCATGGCCACCAGGGACTGGCTATGTGGTAATGTATTTTGAAATAGGGATAGGTTTGAATGGGAAAAATAATTTTGCCTATGGCTACAACCCCGAGTGCTGGACAGGATTGCATCAACAGATCGCTGTGACAACCGCTGCATACACTGCAAGCCCCAACGGGCTCGGAGACAATGCTAATCAGCAGATGATTACTGAGAATGCTGAACCAGGCACCCAGGTGGTCACCAGGTCACCCCTCCAAATCATCAACCACCCTTATTTGCAACCATACCGGGACAAGATATTGGGATTGCATTCCGAACTCATTTCCACAACCTTGCAGCATCGACTGGCCCACAATCCACACGCCTTGAGAAAGAACCTAGAGGGTCGAAAGACGAACGTTGGCCGACTTCTAACAAATATAGCACAACAATGGTTTTCAAGATTGCTTTATTACGACAATGGTTACTTGTTGAATATGGTTGCAAGTAAAACTGAAAAAACACAGAAATGTGTCAGTTATGGTAAGCTTTTTTCGGTTTTACTTGTAACTATAACGTCCCTTTAACAACGTTATTTTTTTTCACTGAATATATATTGCACAGCCTGCAGTAGCTGCTGTGTAGTTATGGTTAAATTGCTCAACACAGAGGTAGAGCACTTTTTTGGGCGCCTTATAACTTTGCCCCCCTGAAAGAATCCTCACGGAACTTTGCAGAAAAAGTATATGGCCCCATCAGATTGAGCCTGCAAAGTTTGGTTTTGGTGAGGTTTTGTCAAGGGGGGCAAAGATACAGGGGGAGTCCCAAAATATGTTGTTTTACATATAGACGCAATGTCAAAAAGAAATTTGGTCATGCCTACAGGCCAAACCACTGGACGGATTTTCTCCAAATTTGCGGCAGGGGTGGTGGCTTGGCCTCAAAAGCGTGCTTTTCTAAATTTTTTAACAAAATGACAAAGTAGGTAAAACAAAATTAGTGATGTCTGGTTTCCGTCCGCTGACCCACTTCCCTGTTCGGTTCGTGGACGGGGCCTCCGATTGGTCTAGGGGATGGCACAAGGTCCATGGACATCGGACGCAGCCACTGATTGGATGGTGAAGAGCATGAGGTGAGTCAGATTTTTGGAAACGCCGGCCATGTTGGATTGGCGGACATCCATTTGTGTTTGCGGACATCGGGGTGGATACGTATAAAAAAACACAACATCGCACTTGTGAAAGTAATGTAACAATCTCTGGGGAGGTGATGGGTGATGAGGATGGGAAATGGCCTTAAAAAGCCAAGAAACGGGCATGTTTCTTTCTTGGATGTCTTCAAACTGCCCGAGGCAGCCCTGTAATGTTGACGAACATCTCACGGACATCATTTTGATTGCAGGGGGTGAGTTTCATTAGTTCACCGTGAATGATACATATTTGTTATGCAGTTCCAGAATGTGTACTGAGCAGAATGGCTACAGTAGTAGTATGTGTATTGTAAATATAGGTAATGTAGTAGGAGCAAGCCCAGAATTATCATATTAGCAATATGTGTAAAGTAAGTGTCCGTAATGTAGTGGAAGTATAACGTGTAAGTAATATGAGGTCATATGAAATTGAGTCATTAGGAAATAAATACGTACTGGATGAAAACAGAAAAACTAAATACAAATATTACAAATAGTTGCAGGCAAAAAGTTGTGCGACATGTTAGTGCACTATACGTTTAAACATGTAAGTGTATTGTTACATATTGGTCTATGGCACTCGCCTTACCCTTACATACCCCTCTGTCAAGTATCAATGGCAGTTGGCACTTGTGATGGTATGCTCGCAAGGGGGCAGGGTGGATTGGGACGCTGAAGGTGTGGTACACCATGTGCACCAGAAAGGTATCCTATGCACTGTGACTATTGTGGAAATGGACATGGTAGTGCTAGTGTCCAAAAAATCTCCTTTGAAGACCTTGTTCCTGCAATGAACATATGTATGAGTCCATAGAATGTTGTGCCAGGCCTATTGCGCTTACTGCTTAAGCTGAGGAGCAGCTATGGCCCCTTGGGGCTCTTGTGTTATTAGCCCCTACTCACAATCATGTTGGGTTGTTTGTCCAAAGACTCCTGATACATTGTAGGTAGTGCTGGCAATAAAAGGCTGTGGACGGACTTTACTGCACAATTACATACATCATAATAAAATGTTGTTGTTAACATTTTACATAAACGTGAAAAGGTCCTTTTGGGCACGAGGATCGGTGGGTGTCCCACCTCTGTGTAACAACGTTTGTTGTACCATCATTCTTTTTTGTGTCTATCTTCCATCCATCCTCCCAGCCCCCTTGCAAACGCTCGCCCACAGGTGCAAACAGCCATTGATAGTAGTGGGGGGGATGGATGTGGATGAAGGGCACGCAATAGGCCAGTAAAACTGGTAAAGCACTCTGTATTTTACAATACTCTTAGATGTTTGGACATGTTGTGGACGCACAAAACATTCTCAGATTAATCTTTTTTTTTTTTTAATTTAATTTGGTAAAGTGGATGGCAATGACACTACAAATTATACTGCAGAGGTTGCAATGCTGTCTGTATAAATCCACTGTATTGTCCATGGTCAATGGGAAATTCATCACAAACGTTTCAAACCACACAGGCAGAAATTACTCATTGAACGTGAAATCCCACTCTTCCATGAATCCACCATGTAAAGGCATGATATGCCACAAATCTGTACCATCTGTGCAAGAGATAAAGAAATAGTTTACTTAAATGAACCCATTATTTGTTTTTTTTGTTTTGTTTCTACAACATTGTAAAATGTAACGCATTGTATGCTTTAAAAAGTACCTTTTCATGCATGCAGTACTGACAGTATTTGTGATTTTAAGTAGGGATCCATTAGAAATGTGAACACCATTCCAGAAAAAATAGTTTGGGGGATACTTCCAAGTGAATGAAAACATAATTGTTCAGACTATAAATCCAAAGATGAACACTTTGGTTTCAGATTAGAATGAGTAATGTGTTCAATTTACAGACACATTCTTTCATCATTGATCCTTCGAAGTTATATTGATGTAGAGGAACAATATATTATGTTAGCTGTCTCGTCGTCAAATGCATATATGGAGTGAACTTACTTGTTACTTGGATTACGAAGGTGAACTGTAGCTGGAAGTTCGTGCATAAGTACCATTATCTTTCGCAACACAGATCTTGTAAGGTAGGCGGTCCTGAAGTCACGCAGCTCAGTAACACATAGCTGTGGTGTGTCTTCTTCAGTAATGTAGGCCAAGATGCCAGAGTTTTCTCTGCATCAGCAGTTCTCCCACTAGAGTAGGCATAAATTCACAGCGATGGCAGGTACACCAGGTGGAAACATGTTCCATGCGACTGGGTTAATGCTCTGGTGATTGATCCTCATCACTTTTATCTGATTCTTTTTATGATGATGATAGGTTATTTATAATGCGCTTAATACCCAGAGGTTTCTAAGCGCGGACCTAGGGATCGAACCTGTGTTGTTCCGTGTCGTCTTGCTTCCAAGGCGAGCATGTTGCTGCTGAGCTATCCTCCCGAGACAGCTATCATTCCACATCGTCTCGAGATTTTTCTCTTTCATGGATTAGCTCTTCTGAATATTCAGGCTCATATAGGTCAGGCTGAATTGTTGCCATAGTTCCTGAATAGTGAAGAAGTGCAGAATCAACAGTGAGGTAAATAAAAACGTTTCTGTTCGTATACATTAAACATTGAATGTTAAAGAAAGACAAGCAAAGAAAGCCATGTTACAAAAACACATTGTGAAAAGACCACATTAATCAGCTCAAACTTTAAAGGTTTGCAAGGACCTTTGTCCATAATTAAAGAAATGAAAAGCAAATACTGAGTTAATTCATTTTAGGCAGTATAATTACCGATTCTAAGTGTGTCATACTTGGCAGATAGCTGAACAGAGCAGAAACTAGTCAGGAAAGCTAGAAATGAGATGCACGGACACAAAGGAAAATAACCTCCAGCATTATGTGATCAGAAAGGGTTTGTTCACACTTGTCGAGGAACGAGGCGTCTTGCCATTTCCTTGGAGACATGTCAATAGATTGCGCACAGAGGACGTTGACATGAGACGTGCATTGGCATTGTGAAAAGGGGCGCTAGCATCTAGTGATGGGGGCTTGAGGGGCAGGTGATCTGAATCAGTGCCACAAGAGCAGTTGAACCTAGGGCAATGGATCAACGAATAAAGATTACCACAAGATGGCGAACCCGACCTGTTGTTTTCACATTTATGTTAAACTGAGTACAACTCTGGTAAGTTGCATTGCACATTTTTTAGAGAATGATCGATGTATGCTCTGTGAGAAACCTGAGGGAATTCTCCCGAGTAGACCTTGAGAATCCCTTATTTGTGTGGCTAGGGAAAGGCTGGTGCTCTCCGATCCCAACCAGAGGGAGGATCTCCTGGGTAGGGGAACCCAGGGTTGTGCTCGGGGGAAATGCTCCAGGTGAGACACAGTATTATACCGGGGAAGGAAGAGAGAAGGACCATTAAAACAAGTGCCTATTAATACCTGAGACTATCTTGGATCCAATCATGGACACACGTTCTCCTAACAATAGTGGTGCATTCTGGTACCTTGATGTGGCACGGGGGTCTCTTGTCTGTACCTTGCAGAAATAATGGAGCAGATCAGTCGTTCTAGATAACTTCACTAGTTTAGTGGACACATACAAGGCTATTTAGCATTGACGGGAGCAAAATGCTCCTGGTTACAAATAATATTCTTACCCTGTATTGGGTTGGGGATGACGCCGTTCTTTAAGTTAGACCCCACTGCCTTGTTTTGCTGTGGTGTTCACCAAATGTGTGCACTCCTCCTCCTTTAATTCTATGCACATGGTTGCATATGGCTCTACAAAATATGAGAAGGCAACGGCCACGAGTTATAGGTGTACTCTTCTACACCTTTTCTTACTCTCATATTTGTCAGTTTCGTGGTTGTGCAATAAAACATATACGCCTGGCGCCCAATTGGAGCGATATGTTGGATGATTTAGTTAATCCGCGCTCCTTTATCCGCAGAGTCTGCTTGACGCCGTTGTCCACAATCCCTGGTTACCTTTGTAAGACGGCCTGCCATTATTAATCATTTGTTTTACGCGTCGCCTTCTCTCACTAACTATATCAGTCCTCTCTCTATGTTGAGCTAAATCACACACTGGTGTGGATGTTCCCGGTCTCCTATTAGTTCCCAATGTATCCTTAGTCCTCTTTCTTTATCGAGTTGTGACTGCAGGACTCAAGCAGGCACAACACCCACTGTCAGCAACACAGCCTCGTTGGTCCTTTTTCTCAGTTCAATTCTTAACATAGGACTTGTAGCCAGAACTACATACACCATTGAGCACTGTGCCCTGTGCATTTTGGGTAAAACCTATAATACAATTTACTCTGTAAGTAAAGGCTTATTTACACTTCCAGTGGTGTTTTACATATATAATCAATCTTATCTTGATGTATAGTGCACGTGTTGATTTTACTAAACGTTAATTTTGCTAGGATCTAAAAAAATATTTTTGTTTCTAGTCAAAAATGTCATTAATAGATCCTCATGTAGATTACAGTTCTGTCCATTAAATCCATTTGTTAAAACCTCTCAACACTTTTAGCTAAAAAGGTCCACTGTTCTTTAACTGTTTGCTTATGTTGTTGTATATGTCGTTTCCTACTTTCAAGTGGAAAAGAACTGTTTATTTCATTTGTTCTACTGTATGAATTACTTAACCCAGTGTGCTACAATTCCTTTTTAGTTGACTGCAGTTCCTTATATTCCAATAGAGACTCACAATTGTTGTTGTTAGCTCTTTTTAGTCCTTTAGCTGTTAATTCATTAGGATACCCTCTATTGGTATTGAGAAGACTGAAATCTGTAAGTATTCCCTCTTATCTGGCCCAACTATTCTACCATGCCTTGGTCACTTGCTTTGATCACACCCTTAAGAACTTCAAGACCATCTCAGACCAAGCTATGCCGGTACTGGAAGAAATTAGCTATTAACCCTTTAGATGAAAACTTAATGTTAATATATTCTTTGGGAGCTTCCAAGACCACATTGATAGCTCATTGCGATTTAGATATATTCTATTCCAATAACATTTACCTTTGATGATTACAAACATGGGCACGCTTATCTGATTGACAGTAATGGGAAGCCTACTCTGTGGTTTAATGATGATCAATGAGCTGCCAAAAGTGGAAAACATAATCTTGAACACAAATAGTGCATGAAATATGATGCTTTAGATCACAAATTACACAAGGATAGCTCCAGATGCCATAATGCATTAATCCACACAGGACAACGACAGATAATACTTGCAGGATTGATATAGTTGCCACCCCTCAGAGTTATCTCAAATTCTCTGCAACATTCTATCCGTTATCTCTATCAATAGCTACTGTGTTGTATCCCAGCAGCCATGTGATCAAGTTGCATTGGCATATACTAGTGAAATCGGCTGAAACTGGGAATCATGGCCAATGTCCTAAGTTTGGTATCTGCACATAAATATGGCTTGATAATTGACTGAGTTGTTCTCTACCACTATGGTTTCCAGGTTTCATATAGACCTTTAAGATGCAGACCTTTTCTTGTTAATCCAGTACTTTTTTGAGATACTGAGGAGTATCCACAATAAGACTGATGGATGGTGTTGTACCTAATCAATTGAAGGTTGAAACTGTTAATCCCAAAACAAAAACTCCCTCGAGCCCACAGATATGCCCTACTATAAACCTTCCTTTGATAACAATTTTCAGGCATGGTTGAGGACAGTAAGAGGCAGTGAAGCAGGCTAGATCTCTGTCTGAGGATGGATAATGGTGGTTTGGTCACCTTGGTTTTATTGGGTCTCTTGGCACCCATTGATACTAATGATACAATTCTAATCGATTTTGTGATATTAGAATTCATCGGCATGGATCTCCTAATTTATTTGCAATATACAGCATTATCTCCTCAGTTACACGATTTACCTTGTGGAGTACCTCAGTGCTTAACATTATTGCCATTATTATTTAATAGCTTTCTCACCTTACTTGGTCTTTCAACCTCTCATTTTACAATTGCACAGATGATACCAAACTGCTTGTTGAGGTGACATGATCACAAACAGAGTAGATCCTATCTGCATGCCTTTGGGCATTCAATGACTAGCTAACGAGATGTTCTTAAGCTGAGCCTCCAAATAGTGCTCAAAGTGTTCGGTTAACTATCCATTCCGGCCTTTGATTTTCAAATCCTCCTAAGTTCCTTGACCCACCCCTGTGCACTGAGGCGTCACGCTCCAGACCAGGACTCCTTTCCCTGGTAAGGGATGTGGCACATAATAAAATGCTTTTAAATTTATGAATTTTGATTCAACTTTGAGAAGGCAGCCAACCGGTCTCACAGCCCCCTTAACGTGCACCCCGCGTCGCAATGGACCATGAACCTGGCCTGTGTGTAATAATGAAATATTTATTTATTTTAATTTTGAATAAAATCAAACACATTCAGTATAGGGCAGCAATCACAGGATGATAATTACACAGTAAAATAGTAAAATGATAGAATACACTTAGTTTAACCTAATGCACAAATGAATTAAAGCAAGATTATTTTTTGAGTTGTGCTTTTAAATGGCACCACAATTCCCCCTGCAACTCCCCCTCATACCCCTGTTAACCATATTTGGTGTGGGTGGAGTAGCAAGGAGTCGGGTATACTAGGCAAAAATCATATGAGACTCCGACCTACCACCCCTGAATGGGAGGCAAAAATCGGATTGAGCTCCCTTGAAAAATGAGCAAAATGGCACTCAATTACTAAATGGTGATTTTACATGTGCGGTTGAATGAATAAGGCAAGAATGTGTGTTGTTGTATCAAAGAAGCAAGAAAACTCACAAGCTGCAAGGCAATGAACTAAACAATAGGCATAGAGTGTAGAAACTCGACTATGGAAGGAAACATTGCAGCAAGAATCACACGTGACAAAATTGCAATTGCTATGTTTCACGGGTTTAAAATAGAAAAACGGCTTGAATAATGAGCTAAACAGACAAATCAGAATGTAGTTTTAGTGCTAAGGGACAAAGGCACATAGCAGGTATGATATGAAAGTGAAAGGGTGACTCTGGATGGACGACAGTATGGGATTCCTAAAGGGAAAGGAAAAATCTGCTTTTTAAAATGAATGCAGTTGCACAGGGAAAATTGGTTTCTACAAGTTTTACTGAGACTATATTTTAGTGGTTAGAAAAGAGGAATGCTGCCTGTGAAAAAAGGTACATTTGCAATTGTAACCCCTTAACGCAGTGTGTCTCTTTATATGGGCATTAATTAATTTATTCCAAATAGTACTCGGGACTTGTATAGCGGACTGAAATGATTTGGAAAGAATGGCGCCAACTCATGGAAATTAACACAGATTTTCCTAAGGACAGGATACACAGAGGATTCTGACAATTGTAAGGATTTTGCTCCAGTATTTATGGGAATGGACAAAATACCAGGTAACAAAGCAAGGGATACAGTTTTTTTGGTTACTGGGGAAGGGAAATACTTACAACAAGCACTTGAATGGAATATTTTGGAAATCCACCTGGGCCTCGGGACACGGGACAAAGATCTGGCCACTTGGGCAACAGCTGGGCTCTCCTCTAGGGACACAGTGGGGCAACCGGGGTCTGGTCTCATAGACAGCGGGGTGCATCAGCTGGGCAAAGCAGTCTGATAATCCCAAAAGGGTTCAGCCTTTCCCCCTTTTCCCCTGAATTATTGGGATTTTTGTAGGGTTTAATTCTGGATAAGAGGTTCAGCCTGGGTGAGAAGTACTGCCTGGATCTGCGATCAGCTACCCCTGGTCTGGCACTGGAATCTTGCAGGGGGAATGTGGAATGTCTGGATCTCTGGATGCTGATTTATGAATGCTGGATTTTCTTGAATCTTGGATTTTTGAATGTCCTGAATTTTAACTGTCTCCTCCGTAAATAGGCCGGATGACGTCAGAGAATTTTTACTATGTAGGCAGAACAAAGCTGGACATACCTCTAAAATGGATAGGTCAGCCTGAGGAGGTTGCTGCCTCCCTGTAGGCAGATTGGACTGAAGGAAGTGACTTAGTTTTAGTGTGTGTGTTTTTATGAGGTGCTTTGTTATGCCATTGTTACTTTTACCAAAATCAGTTATGACACAAAACCCCTATATTTACAATTGCTATCCTCCTGAACATTAGATAGGCAGGCTCCATATTTTACAAGGAAAATGCTGTTCCAAATCCCAAATTGGTGCGATGATGTTTAGTCATTCTGGCAATCTTTCGCCCTTTCCATGGAAAACATTTCACCTAAAATTCTACAATTGTTTACATATATACATTTGATCACTTGGCATATTTTCATTAAGTTTCAAAGCTGTACCATGTAGGCGTTCCCCAGAAATTACATTTTACTGGCATTTGCATCAACCACATGTCAGAAAAATCTACAATGTCTTATTTTAACAGCGCAAAAATGACATTTAAAATGGTCATAATTTCACATTACTGTTTCTTTAGATTACTGAAATAAATGTCATGATATGAGCAGTCTTTGAAATCAAATGGGCTGGCTTTGTTTCCCAATATGGGCAGTCTTTCCAACCCCCAGCAGCATGTCATGCTCTGGTCAGCTTTTCCCAGGGTTGCTATGGGTTCGTCTTTGATCCTAGGCAGCTGAAGCTGAGGAGAGGTGTCGGAGGATTTCACACTTTAGTGACAGGGCAGTCCATTGTTCCACGCTAGGGGAAATGCCATTCCATCTGACGAGGTCACACATTCACACCTTGGTCCTTTCATTGTGAAAGGGGCTTCCTTTGAAGTGATCCCCTTTTGCAAAAACTGATTCTGCTGGTCTCAAACAGCTTTCAAACATTTGTTTTTCTCTTTATTTCACACAAGCCAGTCTTTTTGGAAATACATATATATTATATATTTAAACCAAATCCCCTTCCCCACCTAAAATACTATTTATGTGCAAGTGTTTG
Organism: Ambystoma mexicanum; assembly: GCF_040938575.1. Taxonomy (NCBI): domain Eukaryota; kingdom Metazoa; phylum Chordata; class Amphibia; order Caudata; family Ambystomatidae; genus Ambystoma; species Ambystoma mexicanum. The sequence continues at coordinate 964,213,354 of NC_090924.1, forward strand.
AGATAATTTCACATTTTAACTTTCAAAGTGTTAATTCACCGCTGCTGCAAAAACAAATTTACACGTGTTTATTTTACATGGGGATTTCACGAGATGCAGTTTCCTTAAAACACGGTTTCAGAACATCCTGGGTAGATGAGATCAGTTTCATGGCAGGGTAAGGTGCTAGAAATAGTTTTCTTTTGTAATTGACGGATAGCCAGGGAGAAAAGCTTTATTTTTTAAGTCCTCTGCATGGTTTCATTTGTTGCAAAAGGAAACGTGAGTCATACGGCCTGAAACAAATTTCTCTGCTGTCCATAGATTTTGCTTGACACACAATGCCTTCAGTGAGGAATGCCCTCCTTTGCTGGTGTACAACCTAAAGATAGATGGTCATGGATGTGCCTCACTGGAACCAAACTGTAATGTTGAAAAGATGGAAATAGCATCAGTGCACAGTCATTTTAACACAGAACATTTTCTCTTTCAATTAGATGTCTTGAGCTTTCAGCATAGAAGCACTGCACCAGACTGCTTTTGAATTCTTCTTTTTGGTTCACATGTAGAAAATGACTGCAGCCATTATCGTGGTGTTCTATGTTTCATCTCGCCCAATCTGGGCTCAACAGAGGCAGCGCAGCCATTATTTTTGATAACTGCTAAAAACGCAATTTTGATGCAAAGGAATAAGTGATCAGCAGAGCCAGTGCAGCCATTCGTCTTGTAACAGCTGAAAATGCATTTTGGTGGAGCAGGGGAGTTCTGGTGGGCTCAGGTAAATGTACCCCACAGCACAATGGGAAGAACTTCTCCATCTACGTCCATTCTGCGCTGGCCCTAGAACCGCAGATAAACTATGTGGTGAATTTGGGTTTCTTGAGACTAAAATGTCTAAGATGGTGTTTTGCACCCTTCAATAAACTTTATTGGGCACAAGCAATCATTGCCTTTTTGCAGTCGCTATTGTACTATGACAATAGTCCTTACCGCAGCCTTCCTGGGAGACTTAAAAAATGTCTGCTGCATCTTCAAATTTCAGCTGCCAGGAATTTGACATGCTCTTCTCTGTGGGAGCACATTTCTCAACAAAACCTCTGTGACTCCCAGTATTGAAGGATACTATGTCTCTTTGCCTGGTTCACCATGCTTTCTCTGGTGCAGGTCCACCCTTCATGAGCAACAGTCACTGCTAGACATATTCATTTGTCTTCACTTAGAATTCTGGCCATTCTGGAATTCCACAGTAGTCTCTCTGGAGCTCTGGCCTGCCCTGTTTAACATATATGCAAATGTATGGGAGCCCCTCTACCGAGTACACAGCCAAATAACCTGTTCTCTGGGTAGGTTCCCACTCGGGACTGTCTACAACCATGTTTTAGTTGGCTGTACCTTCCACTGAGAAAAATACCCATTTGCATATCAGTCTGATCCCACCCACTTGGCCAATCCAGCACCGAAATCCTAGGCAATCGAAATCTGAACAAGAGTACCAACAGCAACCCCAGACACGTGTTTCAGCCTCGTTGCCCCCCCCCCCCCCATTGAGGTGAAGCTTAGCCTCTTTGAGGCACAGTGAGCAAGGGGTCCAAGTCAGGATTTCCCTGCCTGAATATGTCACTCCTTTTTAAGTGCTTGCAGACAGGGCTTAGATTTTTTAATATTGCATTTTTTACATTCAGGAATGTTCTAGTTTTCTTTGCTGTAAACCCTTCAGCTCCTTCCCAGTCATACCTTGTTAAAAAGGCGCACTACAAAAAAGAAAACTGCAGAAGAAGCTTGAGTGAGAAAACTAGCTTCTTTTATGGACCGTGAAGATGAATACCCTGTTTTTATATACTTATTTACCTAGATAAACCTATGTGTTACTGTATATCATGGGCAATGGCATGACTCGAAATAAAGTTGCAGGAGAACCCCAGTGATGAGTGTAACACATAAAATTTGGCTGGTTGCTCCCTCGGTCAAGAATTGCAAACTCTAGTCCATGGAAGCTCTGGCTATGAGCCATACCTGATCATTTAATTGCCTGGGGACAGGGCATCCATGTGCTTTGTGGACGGTGCATGCCTACGCATCCATGAGGACTCCTGTGGTATGACAAGGAACCACTTACTGGCAACATGATCGATCGCATTTCAGGTGACTGTATTGTATGCATCACAGGGTGACTTTTTAGTAAAAATAAGGATGCGATTTGTCACCGATATGTCCTTGTAGGTGAGACAAAAGAGCAATGTGTCTAAATGGCCTTATCAAGTATACTAGGAGTCAAGCAGTTCACATTGTAAATTGTGGTTTGACATCTGTTCATACATCAAAAGGTGCAAACCCTTGCCTATTATACATAGATGTGAGATAACGATGGCTGAGATTGTTGGACGGTGGATGTCTTTTTCCAGTGGTGATCTGAACACAGCATGCTTGCGACCTAGGTCCTTCTCTCTGCTAAAGTTACAGCTACGTCTGAAGGTAAACTCTTGCTCACTCACACACATCAGGGATGCAGTGGGGAAGCCAATTAGCTATTGTGTTGCAACAGTTTAGCCAAAATCTTCATTTCCCATACATAACCCAAGAGCTGTTGAAATCACTGCACCCCTCCAAATGCCTTGAAGCAGTATGTTTCATAAATTTATATTCACCAATGGCAGAAACTGAGAGACACCATCTCTATTTTTTTTTCTGCTCCCTATTCCTGCAAAGCCGGTTGTAATTGGCTGCGACTATATTGTACAAACAAGTGTAAAAAATGGAATCTCTTAATTACATTTTAGCAATTACCAAAAATCTAGCTGAGCTGAACAGTCGAGGAGTGTTTTTTTATCAATGGCTGATTGTGTATTGAGTGGACCGCTCCTCTAGACTTATTCCCCCTCTAATAAGTGTTGTTCTGCACATCATGGGAGGAGGTATGTGGGGTGTGTACTTATTGGAAGTTATGGAAGCTCTTGTAATAATCCTTCAGAGTCTTCAGGGATAGCAATATCCCCATGCCCTGTGAAATGTTTTAAACCTGACCTTTCAACCGTCCTCCTCTTTGCTATTTTCCCCCTGCCTCCGTTCACATCCCGTTTTATGTAAAGCATTCCATTTCCTTTCCTGTTGCCCTATGTAGGTGTTAAGGACAAACAGCACATAACATTTGCAGATTGGATTACATATACAGCAGAACCATCATGTGAAAATAACCCCGCTGGTGCGTTTTGATACATTTGAGGATACCCATGGGAAATGACAGTACAATATGTTGCTGGGAAACTGTTAAGGGTTAGTTTGCCCTCCAGGGATGGGGAAGCAATGAGATGCTGGAGGCATGGTATGTGTACAAGATCTTTATTGGTAAGTTACATCCATGAGAGCTGTGCCGCTTCTGCTCGGCTGCTGCTCGCTGCATCAACTGTTTTCTACCTCCCCGCCAAATTATATTTTTCAAAGCCTGCACTGCACCTGAAATGGCACATGGGGGAGGACAGCACACAGTGTGAGATGGAGATGCTGCTCGGTCCCAAAGCTGTATTCCTCGTCTCGCTTCTTCTCCTCTCTCCAGTTATTCCTTCTACCTCTTCTCCAACACTTGTTCCAGACTCTTCTCCTTGGACCGAAGTTCATTAGACTGACCATCACTTCACAACCTGATAAACTTGGTTCAACAATCATTCCATGTGACCATTCTATACACGAATCTTCATTTATACCCAAAGCGCTTCTCAAAGATCATTTTACTCTAGAGCTCTAAACATCACTAGAGATGTCTCTAGTTGCTTCAATAGCCACATCACCCAACAATTCATCTTGAACCATCATATCCACACTATTTACATTCCCTTCCACTTTGTGACATTTTATCAATTGCCTATCACTCCACTTGGCTCCGTCACTCAACATTACAACTGTTCCATTAGCTTTTTAAATCCTTTTGGGGGGTGACAAATAACTGCTTGCCCTCTCACTTATGCACATTTTTGTATTTCTCCTGACACTTCTCAGCTCTCATGATCAATTCATCCCTAATTTACTCTGATAGGTCCCGACATACCTAGCCATTCTGGTGCCAACTCACTCATTGGCCTCCTCCCTTTCAAAGCTATTAATGGAGTGACTCCTGTGGTGGAGTGTGGTGTCATCCTGTATGCCCAGATCATACCTCTCACCAATGTCTCCACAACTAGATTTGACATGATGGCTAGTTGACATATCCCTTTTATTGACCCTGTTAAATCATTCAACCATCACATTCTGCCTTTAACAATAAAAAGATGCTGATGCATTGCACATTCCTGCCTTATTTAGGTAATCTGCTACCACTTTTGACTGAAGCTGTACTCTAGTATCCATCAACAGCACAGAGGGAAAACCTTCCACCCTAAAAACACTATCCATAAAATCCACCACTGACTTGGCTGTAATTTAATGTAAACATTCAATTCAACAAATAGACATTTCGTATGATAATCCATCAACAAAAACAAACATCTTTTCCCTTGATGACCTCTGGGAGAGTGAGCCTATTGTGTCTACGGCTAACTTCTCCGAGGGCCACGTGGATATTTTCACAGGACACAAAGGAGGCTCTAGAGCAACATGCAATTTATCACTTGCCCCACACGGTAAACAATGGGTCACCATGTGGTCTACATCAGCATCCATGTTGGGCCACCAATATGATTCCATAACTCTTTTTTTTGTCGTATTTCTCCCCAAGCGACCTCTATGAGCAACTTCCAATATCAATGAATTCATACCCGTAGGCGTATCCATAATCGAGTGCAACGTCTGCCGTGGAATGAATCTGGCAAAAATCTCCAGGAGCCTCCTAAGGACCCTCCAGAAGCAATCAATCCTGATCTAGAGTCCCCTCACCAGAGTGCAGGACCGAGGGAGCGGGGAAAGTCCCACCGGTGTCTAGCGTTCTGCATCAGTGCTGTTTACGAAGAGCTGAAACCGCAAAGAGCCGCTGAAATGAAGAAAACCCATAGCTGCCGGCAACTTTCCCGACGACTGCCGCAGGAGCCCTCCAGACGTCCTCCCTCTTGTCCCCACGACTGAGGCTCAGGAACCAGGATTTGCTTGGCTGTAGCAAGACGGAATCCAGCTGAACCTCTTTCTTCTAACCAAAGGTACTTTTTCTGGTTTGAGGGTACTTACCTTCTTGTCTTAAGTTGTGCTGTATCTCACTTGAGACTTGCACCTACCTACTTTCTGAGTTGATCTGAACTCCCTCTATACAGGCTTAACAGCTTGTGTCCCTACAAGTGCTTTTTCTATAGAAAATGTTTATCCAAGAAGTGCATCAGAACTTTAGACTGTGTCCAAATGACTTTGGCTGTCCTGACTCCCTAAAGGCACTCTTCTAAATCCATTGACTTTGGTATTTCTTCTCCCCCACATAGGTTGTGGCTTGTTAAACACTGTTAGATGGGAAAGGTGTAACTAGACTTCATTGGAGGATTTAGTTGTGCTCAGATTTTCGGAGAAACTGTTCTAACCTTTCTGCAACTCAGAATCTGCAAAGTATTTTGGTGTAATACATAAATGCAAATACTATCCTTGTGATTGAAGTCCCCTCCGGGTGTAGGAGAAATGTATTAAGCATATCCAAAGATTATTCACTGGCTTTGATTCTGAAAAGTAAAATCAAATGTTATTTGTGTTGTTACAATCTTTTGCCTTTTTAAAGAATGCTTATTTAAAAATGACGTTAATCAATAACTATTTATAACTGAAACCTTGAGTGTAAGTGTTACTTGGCTACTACTATTTACGGATTTCAATTGTACAGCTCACATGTACCCCTCTTGAGATAGGCCTTGCTGCTCAGTCACACTACCAAATTGTATAGTACAGACCTATACCATAAGGTGGGTTACCTAATACCAATCAGTCTAGTGTGCTCTCACCCAGTGTGACTGCACCAATTCTTACCTAACACTCATTTATTCAGATAATGATGACATAAAGTTCATTTTGATCCTTTCCAGCTCCCAGGCAATGCGAAGCAGCCCAGCAAACTACGGTCTAGACAATATCGAGAGACACAGGCTGGCACTGGCTGCAACTAACTGGACTTGCTGACACTTGCACCAAACCGACTTGCCCAGACCCTCCACTGCCTGGCAACACCACCCTATGCAGCCCACCCCCCCTCAGGAAACAAAACAACCTGAACTAAAGCATGTCAGAGTTCCAGATTATACTCTGAGAAGTGGAACGCAAATACTGATGGCTAGTGGCTCACCTATCAACCCCTGGGTACTTAATATGAGATGGATTTTATGTGCAGATTTCCTCCTGAAATCTATCAAAATACATATTGTACTTTCTAGTGTCACAATGGTGGTTGGTGTTGATTTGATTAGAAATTGCATAGAAATTAAAAATGTAACATGCAGACTTGAATGTCAATTGGAAACATCAAACAATGCAAAGAATGTATGTCCATAAGTACGTACACTCCGGACAAGTTCAGTGTTATTGTATCAGGTGGCAATGGCAAATTACACAATGCTGTTTTATGAGGTGCCTACACAGATTGAATTATTTATGTTCACATATATGCACCATGCCACAGTCTGCAGCATCAGAAGGTCATCCATAGGAGGTCCAAAGGGAAGGTTGGGAAATTAATTTCAAGTTCGAACATGTCCTCTATTGTGATGCCATTTTATGGTATCGTCTATGTTTCGGTTTGCTTCAGATATTGTACATTGAAGTTATTGTGTGTTTGTTTCATTTTGATGGGACACCAATCTTATTTTTAGAAACACTGCAGTAGAATGGTGGCCAAGGAGTATTACAAGAAGGGATTATTTATTTTGTATCTATGTATTACTTTTATGTAACGCCCAGAGCTATCGCAGTGTTTTTACACAGGACAGGTAAGCAGAGGGAAGAAGCAAGATATCAACTATAATAAGTTTTCCTGATAATGTGCTGAGGCACCCAATTGAGTTTGTAGCATACCAGGGTGGTGAATGCATGGATGCGCAGATAAACGCTGGAGCACTGCAAAAACTGTGCCTGTGTAGATATTGGTAGGTAGCACCTCCACTTCTCAACCAAAGGAGAGAACGACATGGGAGAGGATTCAAAAATCAGAAGAAGTTTCAGGGAACCCTGAGAAGATGGGAAGTAGGTGAAATGTATTCTCATGTCAGGCCCAGGGCAGGACATTGATCCTGGATATCACAAGCATCAGTTCCATAACCATCCAGGTAGTGGATGGGGTCCATCAAGATTCCACCATAATGGATACCACGAGTGAGCAAAAGGCAAATGGTCAATACATTCAATATGATCAGGAGGACTTCTCTTCTCTCTGAAAGTGCAGGAATCTCAGAACTGGGTTGACCTGTCTTCCAAGAGAATAACTTCCCCTACATGTGTGCCTTTTGGTACAGAGTGGGTTGCTCATACAAAGGGGCTACCAGTCATGGCACCCATAAAAGGGGCCACTGTCTACCCTTTAAATGCGTTATTTCTGGGATACTGGGATTTTTGGAGAGCTGCACAACCAACATGATGATCGTGTGATGAGAACATTCTCCTGCTTTCATGTAAAGTTTAAATAGGAGAATTGTGTTTTCCCGACACTCTTGTGTTCCTTGACTGACGCTCAACTCATGTTATAGATCTAAAGGTTAATTGTACACATTTTATTTATTCTTCAATTTGAATTACTTACATACATCATGTGCATTACTCGCATACTTCATTCGACTTAAGTTAATTCATATGCAACATTTCATATTTGGTAACACACCAAGGATATTTATTTAGTCAATATAATAAAGTGACACATTTTTGTTTTCGATGTCCAACGCGATTATGCAAAACTAATTATTTTTGAAGAAAAGAAATAAACCTCCTCAGAATCTGGCAAACAAAGGACCAAGAATATATGACACAAAAAAATTCAACGCAGGAAATCCCAATATTAAATAAAGGTTGCACTTCTTTTCACACAGAAACATCCCTGATGTTTGATTTATGAGTCGACTTGCATAGATTCTTCATCACATTGAAGTTATGCCTTTTTTCCCAAAACTTTACTTCAACAATCGATTAAGAAGCACAATAGGAGACGTTCAATGTAAAAATCTATTAAAGTTCTTGTGCCAATGGAGCAGGAAACACTTTCCCTAGCCTAGTGCAAAAAGAGGTATCCGCCCTTAATGTTGACAAGTCATGATTTAAAACCAACCTTACAGTAATAACCTTCTCTGAGCGATCTTAGAGGACACAAACATGACATAATAAAATGGCCCGAAAAATAGGAGTAATCATTGCCATTGGGATGGCACAATACAATGGCGAATATTAACCAGATCATAAACCTATCAGTAACTCACTGTGGATCATATGAACAAGGTCACCTCCGGGATTAAGGCTGCATTAACAGTGGACACTGATTTTAAATACAACAGTAAATCAACTACCAATATCTCACTAAACCGAATCCACAAACCCATGGCTCTACCATTTTCCAAAACTGTCCAAGAGTCTTAAACAGCTGATTGGAAATCCTATTCAATCCCAGTGGAAGATCACTTTTTGAACACCTTGCTACTTGGATTGGTTTGGTGTTTATGGCATGCTCTGAAATGTGTCCCTCTGCTTCTAAAGATGCATCAGATATAATTTGAGCGATGATTTGACTTGCTGGAACACATGTACTTTAATTGCAACACTAGATGTAACTGAAGTTTTTGCAATGGCTTAAGGCAACCCACAGTTTTTTCAATCTGGAAAGTGGTGAAGACATGTACAAATTTGGGCTTGGTACGCTGATAAGGTTCTAAAGCTTTGGAAGTCTAGCAAGCTCCATTTGGAGGATTGATTATAATGCTCAACTCAGTGCTGGGCATCATTTTACAAGAAAAAATCTGATTATAAATTCATTATTACATCTAGGATCAATAAACCCAATCCCAACAACAAGATTGTTAATTTTCCCTTAAGTACTACAGCAAACAGTGAAGATCGTTTCTTTTTACAATCCACTCAGGTGATGGCTATTGCAACAACACAGGGGTAACTTTTTTTTGTGTCTTACCTCTTTGTTGTAATCACCCTAGAGTCTTCAAATAGAGTCACCACTGTAAGTCACACAGAAGCTTCATTACCTAAAGAAAGAAATCTCTTGATCTAAAATTCTATGTGTTTTAACATTTGAACCCATTGGGCACATACGGACGTCACCAAAGATTGGTGCATGATCCAATGTTGACTTTTAAACACTTAAATAAAATGTCAAACAAATTACCAAAAGCCGAGTACAATAAGGCTTCCGGTTTTATGGTATTTATTTTCCAATATGTCTGTCTTTATTGATACATGTTTATTTTTGGCCATTTGTTCTGTAATTATCCACATGAATTATTTGTCAAATAAAATGCTAATTTGCTACCAGTGTTCTGCATTTTTTTTAATGAAAACATGCATTTATTAAAACACACATGCAGGCACAGGACAAAAATGGAACTGGGATGTTCCACATCAATGCCGGCTTCATTTTCACCAGAACAAATGAGTGCTCCTGTAACTGCTGCTGATCTAAGATAAATGTCATCAATTTGAAGAAATTGAATTTCATTTTTCATACAATGTTTATACTCTTTGCTGCCAATATGCAATGCAATTGACCTGCACTGCATAATTGACAGCATAGGGAACCAAGCAGAAAGAACCTCTTTTCCGTTTTTTCTCCATTTTTATAGATAAATACAGAGAGAGAACAGAGTGATTTCCTTCTATATTTCTATGTAAAAATCAGCAAAAACGGAAAACAGAGAGCCTTATTATAAACCACGGGTACCTAGCATTACATGGGCAATTTCAAAAAGGAATACTTTTTGTGATTACATTGCCCATGTTGTGATATCGTCTGAGGTGATTGCCAGCTTCATTGTAAGCGAGGCACACATTGTTCTTACGAGAGCTCATCACCTGTTTACAGTAAGTGAATTTCTAATCTACTGCTTAGTGTCCATTTGTTAAATGATATAGAAGACACATTTGTAGAAAATGCAAGGAGCACCTAATTTACCACAGATCGGATATTAGGAATAATGCTCACAAGTCGAGCATGTTTTGGAGAAACAAATTGAGGGGGATCCTTCAAGCTAGCTAGACCTCCTCTGAGATGAGATCAACTTTACAAAAGAGAAGCTTGCTAGGCACTTTTTATTTGTTCTGCATCCCCAGAAAAACAGATGTAGGAGTACATCAATTTCAACCTTTACATTTAAGAAAATCTGACTCGCATTCAAAAGTCTTGCATCAGTTAAAGAAAATGTTTCCTCTTTTGCAGACGGAGAAGCTAGCCTGCTGCACAGATTAGGATTGTAATCTATGTATATATGTTAAGTGACCACAATTAGCACATGTTAGTCTTTCTAATTTAGTTACTTTGGAAATAAGCAGGGCATGCGTGCTCTTCCTTTTTCATTCCTTATCAATGAGGAAGAAAATGGAAGATGCAACATTTGATACAACTCGTTGATATTTAAATTTGCTACAACGATGTCAATGGGAAGTCTGACCCTAGCTGAGTTTTTATCTTTGCATCAGAACGGTCAGGGTACCTATATGCAGTTAGCAGTCTGAGCCCCGGTCATCTTTTACTTAATTCTCTAGACATATTTTGGAACTTGGAAAGGGAGCAAGTCCATGAACATGTTGTAGGCTATGGCTGTGTAAACTAATGACCGTTTCATCACAAAATTACTGAATAAAGACATTTAAGAAAATTGAGTTTCAACCTTCAAAGTGAAACGTATGTCATGCCTCAAGTAAATCGTGACTGCAGGCATTGGGCCCAGAACAGACTGTAGCCCCCATACCATACATTACATGAGCGTTCCTGTGAAGACTGTGCCTGGATCATTACTACTGGGAAACGCCCCACTAAACCTTCCCATATTGAGCCCTGGCTGCTCAGCCTCAGCTACCCTGGAAGTGCCGAGGACATTCAATAGGGACCGAAGCTTGCCTAGCTTGTGAACACTCCCTCCGCCACCCCACCTCCGTTTCACCCACTCCCAGGTACCAAATACAATGCCTGAGAGGTTCCAACATCTGGAGACATTCTTGGAAATTAAGCAGATTGTACTAGTTGGTAGGTTAACAAGCCCCGCTCAAATCATCATGCAAAGCATAACCAGCATGTCATCAAACATGCGTTCAGTTTTGCGTAATGAAAACGCATGTTAAAATGCTACTTGTTAAAATGTAGTCAAAAAATCTGTTTTTCTTAAAACATGACACAAAGTGCAATCTAAACACCTTGTGGGGTTTGGTCTTGTGTCTCCTACAAAAAGCACATTTCTCAAAAATGCAACCGCATGCTGTAAAAATAGAATGCGTGTGTTTGCTCCCATTTATGCTGAATCAGATCATTAATCATGGCTGTCGTGTGTGCTATAGATCTGAAGGCATGATTTAAAATTCTCCACCACTTGATCAGGAACAAATGTGTATGTTTAAAATATGTGCGGTGGTCATGCAATTTTACCCATATCTTATAATCACTGTAGCTGGTTAGAGATTTGTACTCTTTCCGGAAACGTCTAAAAACACTTATGTTTAAATGAGTTGATTAATACTGATTCTTGTCCATTTCCTTCCTGAATCTTTTGCGCCCTGATGCCTACGCATTGTAAGGAAATAAATAAATGATGGTTCCAGTGAATGAACCATGTTACACTATGCTGTGTTGAGTTAGCAGTCATCATAATCATTTTCATAGTAGAATAAGTGATTGCTCATATTTATTCATGTGAATAATGTTTTTCTAGTTCAAATATCCCCTATTGAAATCAGACAATTGGGCTGATTCACAAAGGCAAATTAAGGCCACAATATGAAACACACAGGTATTCACGTCTACAAGTGAACAAAACATATCATGTTGATGAACAGCTCCATGCCCAAACAGTGGTCGGAGCGCTGCTCCTCTTTAAAAGTGTAGGAAGCAGTTGCAACTTGCACTTTCGGTGCACTGCACTGAACGTTCAGCAGGCACATGTGTTTGAGGGTTTGTATTGTGCCTGGGAGGGTGCGTGGGGAGCGGGGCAGGCCATTAGGGAACGTAGTCCCACCACTTCTTTTCGTACACTTCGACCACTGTGCACCAACTGAATTGCCATTATGAATGTTGGTGATGGTATTGTTCATAAAATGCACCCGTTTGACTAGAAGCCCCTGCTTTCTTTTTTCTCCCTCCCTGAAATGCTTTTTTTTTTTTTAGATTCAATGGAATTTTGCCCATTCCGAGGCATTTTTTTTCTGGAGGAATTACCTGCGTACCTGAAAGGATCACATTTTAAGGTGAAGCCTGGGATTAGGGTTTTTGATTACCCGAGTCATAGCTATGCTATGAGAAAAGCCACTGCGGACTAGAAGGAAGTTAGAAGATGGACGCGTATGCTGTATCCAAAGTCCCACAACATGTCGATCATAGAATGCACTGGTGCAGTAAAGCAAGGCTCCTTGACATGTCCTTGATTCTCCTTTTGGTATTGTTGAAGTGTGGAGGAAACAGTTACATTTAAAAGAAAAAAATAAGATATAAGGAATGTAAATTAGTCCAGTAAAAGAGGGATGAAGAATAGTAAATTGACACTTCAATGTCACCAAGAGGAAAATCTGAGCAAAATATACAGAAATTATGCTTTTTCAAATAAATACCAGAGGCCTTTGCTGTAACGCTTTTCAATGGGAGTCCCAGGTAATTCAGGTAGGATGAGAAATGTACAAAACATTTTTTATGTTTATGGGTATTTCCAGTCTAGCCCTGTTCCGGGCCTGGAACAGGGCTAGACTGGTCAACAGGTATAATTAAGTGATTTTAGGGAAGAATTGGACCAACCATGAAAGGCTACAGGAGGTTCACTAAAGCGGGCACCTGTTGCAGAGAATGCCAAAAGCTGATTCCACAAAAGCGGATCAGCACAGAACAAGCTCTTGGTAAGAGAAGTTTGAAGTAAGAAAAAGATCCTGGAAGGAGAAAGCACAGCCAGAAGCCAAAGCAGGATAGGAAGTCGCTAATCAGTTCCGTGGATTTATCTTGACTGAGTCTCTTAGAAATGGATGCCTCGAGCAAACCTCTGTCGAGCAGGAGAAGGCTACAGCTGGTTTTGGAAATAATCACTATTTCAACAGCAGAGTCGTTTCTTTGAATATCTCTGAAGATTTTGAAAATTCTCTAAGCACTAGAAAGGATTATCACAGGATAAAGAAAGATATGACACAGTTATATGAGTAACGTGGTATTCACCTCTTGCTTACTAATTGAGAGCATCAACAAACCACCCATCTTTAGCAGGTATCTGAAGTGAAATCATGCTGTCGCTCAACAGCTGTAAGGGTTGCTTACGCCCTCACCTTCCTCCCGCCTCTCCTACCCTGTGGCTCCCTCTCTCTATATGATGCCTGACCAATTCCCTGTTTTTATTTATCTGCCTCTGTGCTGTCTTAGAATGGCCAGTTTATACATCGCTAAAAGCGTTGCAGACATTTTCGGAATTTGCCAATTTTCGCAGGAAATTCAAACACGATTTCTCTGTGGTAGCTACACAGTTAACCAAACTGACCCGTCGATTAGTTCCTTTCCAAAGGACAAAAGAAGCACAGGAGGCATCTGGCACACAGAGAACACATTTATCGCAGACAATGTCCCACAACACCCAAACCCTGACCTGCCTTTTGTAGTCTAGGCAGTTGTCTCTTCTTACCTCAACAGGGCCATGTTTCAACAAGAGTGCTCCATGGCATTCCAATTAATATTATTATTATTGTTATCATATTTATTGAGTGCAGACCTGGCTTTGAGAAGCAATGGAGCACTTTTACAATCATAGGGGAGGAACACATTGAGGCAAGCAGAGAACAAAGGAGCAGTTCATGACCTCTGAGTTTTCGCACTTTTAAGATGTTTGTGTTGGTGGCCAGGTATGAGACAGGACGTTATCGAGTACATATTGAATCGTCTCACGTGTCGAGGAGCAAAACCCTAAAAAATAAACTATGAAACTACTACAACCTATGCCAAGTTCCAAATAGGCCATGCTATATGGTGTCCATTGATGTTATTACTGATATACCCAAGATAGATGAGATGGATTATGTCTTGGTGGGGGTAGATTAGAGCAAAGACCAGCTCTTGAGGGCATTCTATTCATCACATTCTTGATCAATGGCTTAATCGATGAGCTCTAACATTCTAGAACATATTCAATAACTTTGATTTACACCTTATGTCAAGAGACTTCATTTGGTGACAAGATGCACATGTCTGCGTACACTTCACAAGCCTGTAAGTCTCCCTTCAAGAGAGACTGCCTGGTCCCTATTCAAGTAAATGCTTGCAGGCTCACTTTGCAGAGTATGCAAAATGGCACAGATGCTGGAAAACAAACTCTTGACCAGTTTCCTCGCCTCCGAATCATTTTGCAACATATTTCCAGTATGGAGCAGGGTTTGCCGTAGAAAATGTGCTAATTGTTTTGCCGCTCATTTCAGCAGACCCTCTGGCATTTCTGCCCACCTCACAATTCCGATGCTGGCGAGGACACTCATTTTCCAGCAGGTTTTGTAGGGATAAGCAGTAATGGCAACTGCCATGTTTCTTCATCATGGTGGTTGCTATTACCAAACACTGGCATGCGTGCAAGCATGCACCGTGACGAACCAGTATGATTATCCACATGGCGTGGATTCAGGCATGGAAACCTGGAATTGGCCTGGGTGATCGTGCCTGCATGAACTCTATAAGGATAATTAGGAGAATCTTGCAGGAGAGACCCCGGCCACGGAACCAGATGCGGTTAATATCTTTTTCAGGTTCTCTGAGCCAATGAAACTAAGGCTGCTAATGTTCCAGATCATTCGTCATCTTGCTACAGAAAAGGATTGTCTGTTCTGGATAATGTGCAAGAGCATGGATGTTTTATTTGTTGTGCCATAATCTGCGAACAATATATACTCCCTGCCTTGAATATTTGTAATTGAATTCAAACCGTTTGCCGCAACCTTCATGACCTGTATCAACATAACAAAACAGAATGCTACACTGCTACAATCAATTTGCATATCAGTCCTGGCCAGTGGATCCTGGCATCATGGGCATGCATGGCTCTCCTCTGGGCCCAAAAGCCACTAGGCTGTCAACCCAGGACACCTAGAAACAGGCCTACACGCAGAGCTCAGAGTGCGTCCCATCTGCATTCATCAACAACGGCAAAGCTATCTTGCATTATCCCTCTCTCCCGGCTAACCCAACCCACCCCACCCTTTGGGATCTGCACGGGTAACATGCAAATGAAAGCAGTGCACTGTACACATCCCAATAATATAACATACAATATAGTAAACACAAACATCTTGAGTGTGTACTTTGCAATCTGTATACTGCCCTCCAGTAGGCACTACCAAAGATATCCACAGGTGAAATGTTTCATATAATCCCTCAAATCATTCCTGATTTTGGAGGCTAATTCTGAACTTTTGAAATGTTGGGTTTGCTGGGTTTCACTGGGGAGTGTTTGTTGGACATAGTGAGGAAATGTTTACTTGTTTCTTCTCTTCACTTTGTGCTTGATCATTTTTGTGTTTGCCACTTCAAAGGACATTTTTTATTTATTTTAATTGTTAATAGTGCGCCAGAGCTTGCAGGCATCAGGGCGTGAAACATAGAGATGAGGACAAATATATAAGACGGGACTGAAGGAAGGGCTTCAAAGTTCAGGGTCTAGGGTATTATCTGAATAGTAATTTTTTCAGTTTCTTCTTGAAAATCAAGAAGTTGGGTTCAAGTCTTAAAGCTGTCGGGAGCTTGTTCCATTCAGCTGCTGCTTTAATTGGGAAAGATTTTCCCAGACAGTTCGCTTTTTTTACATGGGTGGTTTTCACCAAACCTTGTGCTTTTGATCTCAGAGATTGACTTGGATCATATGGTGTTACGTGCTTCTTTAAGTAGGCCGGGCGGTGCCATAAATAGATGCAGTGGTGAAAATTGAAACTGACTTAAAGGTAATGCGGTCTACCACAGCTAGCCAGCAGATCGACTTCCTATCTTCAGTGATGTGATCCCTCATAATTTCCTTTTGAAGACATGGGTCAACAGGAAACCAAATGGACCACAGCTGTAATACAGAGGTGTGGCCTATAAACAAAGAATAGGATTGAGATGAAGTTACATGGCCAAGTAGTCAGATTAATTACTCTCAATCATAGATTAGCGCTGAAAACTGGGTAAAATTGGTTGAGAGATGCTTTTGCTAAGGAGGCACCGTGAATTATAGAAATTCGGGTGCTTGCAGGTTATTCTTTATACAAACCTAAAACAAATGGATATAAGGACAAGTGTGATTTGCTTTTGCAGGGCTCGGGTAGGTAGATTCAAGGTTATCCCGTAATGGCTAACTGCAGCTATTGGGCAAAATTGCTAGTCATAAAGTTTAAGTAAGACAGAGTCAAGTATAGGTAGCCCCGAATCTGGTTATTTAATTAATGTAGGAGCATATGGTCAATTATCAGAGTTAATTCATGTAGTTAGATGTTCAAATTCCTGTTAACCCTCAAAGGTAGATTCTGTTTTTATGGCTGTGTTTTTCTTTGTGAACATTGATGGTTTCAGTGAATTAACTACCATCTTACACTTAATTATATCTGAGCTTTTAGTTTTCCATAGGATCATTTTTATGTTGCTATAAAACCATATACATAAGAGTGGGGCCATAGAAACATAGGCACATGATCAGCCAAATGCTTGCTAGCTTGCTAATGCCTGTGTCTGTGGAGGAGGATGTGGCGGCCACAGTGAGCATCGGGGTCCAACTGAGAGAGGAGGAAGACCATTGGAGAATGGAGAAGAGTTTGCCAAGTTTGCCAAGTAACCAGATGCCTTTGGGATAACGAGGAAGGTCATGCTTCTGAAATAGCTGCTGTAGCTTTACCTGGAAGCACTAGCCGGCCGTCCATGATGGGAAAGCGAGGTTAACAGATTTCCATCTGCTAGAGGGATCGCCCAGATTATTTGAACCGTTAGCTCGAGTACATGGATTCTCCCATGAAAATCAAATCTGCTAAACAGTCTCATTTTCACACATCGGCCTGTGTTTAAAAAAACCAATGTCGATCAGTTTGCACCCTGATGGTACTGTCGGCCATTGGCTGTATATTTGAATTTACCAACACCCATATGTAATGCACACATGCATACTTGGTGCTGGGAAGTGATGTGCATGTTAGCAGCAGATTTACTACTTAGTGTAAACATGTGTTTGGTTGACAACCTTGCTACAAACGTGCTAGCAGTCTCCAAAATAGAAGGTGGTCTCCGAAGGATTTCTTGCTGGCACATATACAGCCAAAGTTATTCTAAATGTTGCATTGGGCTTTTTTTAAAAACTAAAACAGGAATCACGGAATGTAAGCAAATGGGTTTCAATTATATAACTGTTCATCGCAAAGGCCTGGTAAAAATATGGCTATAAAGCTGTAGTTGGACCGATAGAGTGGCTTCTGAGGAACTGTAGTTATGACTAGCCAATTCCCATGGGATGTCTGCTTTTCAGTAACCCCCTGCAATGGTCACAGCTTTCTGTCACTGTCTGGAACAGGGGTTGACAGATAACAGGATTCTAGGGGTGCACAGATGACAGCATTCTAGGCCCAGACATAGAGGCTCCATTTGTCCTCTGCTGGGAAGGCTTGACACCTGCCCAGGGTACCAGGACATACCCCTAAGGGGTTGGGTAGGAGCCACTGCTTCACAGGAAGGTCTGTCAGCACAAGGGGGAAATCACAACATGGGGATACTGACTTGAGTCTTTTTGATGTATGGTAGACAGAGGCTGATTTCACTGTAGCCTAAGAGAGGATTTGCATCCAATGGAAGGGTTGCACCATCTTCAGAATTCCAAGGGGGCGCACACTTTCTGTGCCCACGCGCAACCGACTTGCAGATAAAGCATCCTGGGAGTTGACTTCAGGGGTGGCCAAGCTCTTATTACAGCATTTGATATTGCCTCGCTGCTAAAGGCTTGAATTAGACCAATCCACTATGATAAAATTACTATACAAGGGAGAGAGACCCCCCACTTTAACTGAATCACACTTGGGCTCAAGGGGAAGAATTTCATTGGTGTACAATTATAGTCTGCCCAAGGAGGTAGTTGGGCCTTCCACACAACCACTTCAAGGAACCATTTGAATTGATCTTCCTACTGAAGTGGCAAACCCTGCAAGTGTCTCCAGCAACTTTCCTCACTGAAAAAGGCATTCGAAGGGCTCACCTTTTGCATCACAGCACCCGAGCAACAAAGGAAGCTACCTGTGTTTCTCGCCGCTATTTTGTACCACTTCGAGCAGTTGCTAGGTACGCTGAGCTGAATATTGCCTGCCTTTCTGCAGCTTCTTTGAGTACGCTTGCTGCTTGTTAGATTTCGCTGTGTTGCTAAATCTATCACACCACATCAGCCACCTTGAACCCAAATGTGCCAGAAAGCACCTAAAAGCCCGGATCAACACTGTTGGGCCAGATAAAGCGAGATATCTACAGTGGTTCTTTCCCCCTAGCCTTGTTATATCGGCCCCATTAACAGTTAAGACACCACTCTTTACCTTTACTTCTACCTAAATTTGAATATTGCTGCAAAGACAATCGCCTGCATACCCCTATCCTCTTGACAAGAGTACCCACTTTAAACCAAAAGTATATATATTCTGTGCATTTTAATACATGAGTGTGGTGTTGGTGATTTTATTAGTTTGTCCTTTTAGCTGGGTTGAAGTCTTTTCTTATTTTATAGAACCCTCATGGGACATTTCTTTTATTTTTGTTTCACAGGGCTATTGGTATCTCGGGAGGATAGCTCAGGGGCAACGTGCTCACCTTGCCAACAAGACGATGCAGAGCACCACAGGTTCGATCCCCTGGTCCGTGCTTAGAAACCTCTGGGTATTAAGCGGGTTAGAAATAACCTATCATATCATATATTGTAGTTTGAATGCTTCACGCCCCTCTTTAATGGTATAGTCTACCCTCGGTCTATGCCACTTTAAACAGGTGAAGGAGTTGTAGCATTCATGTTGTGCCTATTTCACATTTACATTTGAGATCACAACTGGTTTAGTAGTAGCAGTTAAGGCAGAGTTTAGAAACCAATATTTACCCCTGTTCAGCTACACTGGGGCTCACCAGACAACACCACATTCTGTGCCACGGGCCCCAGTATTGGCATTTATCCAGCCAACCAACGTGGGCAGTCTTCTGCCAAGGCTAGCTCACAGGAAGCAAGGCATGTACTCCTTGTTCCCCGGGTTAATGTGTGCATTAGATGGCAGTGAATTATTATTTCATGGGAGATCATGTCCAAACTTGGACAACTTACTGCGTTTGCAACAGTTGCAGTGGGAGGAGGAAACTGGCAGGTCATTTGATAGTCAGGAGCCCGACAAGATTTCCTCCACCCGCACTGATCCAGAAGTGACAGATGTCCAACAACCAGTGAGAGAGGTGTAGGCTTGCCATAATTCTGTGCTTGCAATGGTTCAGGAGCTGCAAAGAAGGAAGACCGAAGTCAAGGAGGAGAGGGAGGCGGAAGCCGGTCATGATCGGCAGCGGCGCAGTTGCCTCCAGCAGCAGCGACGCACTGTGCCCCTATGCTGGCAGCAGCAATTCAGCTGAGAACAAAAGCTCGCCTGCCCATGTCAAATTGTGGCATTCTCAGCCCTTAGGAAAAAAGCATTGTAGGACCCCTTAAGCCCTCTCTTTATGGGGAGATCCTAACTCCAGTGCTAGTGAACCGTCATGATCAACAAAATCATAACCGGCGCACCTCAAGTCCAACTTCAAGTGAGCCTGGATGTTAAAACTTCAAAAAGGCTCACCATTCAGCACAACCACTTGAATAACAGACCAAAGTACCCCTCACACCCAAGTTTAAGAGCAAGTAGGACTAAAGAACACAGCAGAGAAGAACACCAACACCAGAACAAAGCAAGCCCAGCATCGGGCGTGAAGCATAGAAAGCACTGGCGAACAGAGCCACATGCTCCCCCCCCTAACCTCCATATTCGGGAAGAAGACCATATAGTAGCTTTATATTTCAAGCAGGCAGTACGCTAAAAACACAATACCGCTTAAGAACGAATAGCCAGAGTGTTGAAAAACAAAGTGCAGCATCCAGTGCACCTCCAACAAACTCTTCCACCTGCTCACCACCCAATGAAAAACATGACTAAACCAAAGCAGCCGAAGGTAATAGGACAAAAACATGTCTCTTTGCCTAAACCCTCCATGGGCAAATTGCCCAACGCTAATCATGGTACCGCAACTCAGTCCAGCGCAATTTGCGCCAGATCACGTGTTGCAGGGGGAGTGTAAAATCCCCATTCCCATTGGGTCTAGAAGACTCAATGGGGAATCCCAACTATGGGTGGGGTTACAGAAGTTTTGCAGTAGTGCAAGTGCATTTAGCACTAGTGCAATATGTGCCCTCCTGAAAAAAGACATTATTTCAATGTGTTTCTGCACCAGGTGAAAGGCCGACTCTAGACCGAAAGCAAACATTGCCCTGGTGCAGACATGCATGGAAGCAATATGATGTTTGCTCTGTTTCCCGGGTGTTGCTTGCACATGCAGCACGGCAGCGTTTCTGCAATACCACCCTATATGCCTGACCATAAGTGAAATGCTCAGCGACTGCTTCTCTGTCACACTATCCACTGAGGTTGATGATGAAGATGCCAGCATCTTTACTCATCAAGGTGTGTGGTGTTCTTGGAAAATAACCCAGTTGCTTCTTTTAGACCTTGGTGGTCACACTGATCTCAAAGCGCTGGTAGGTTGAACGCCCTCCAGAACCGCAGTTCAGATCAGTAGAAAGAGAAGGTGTCATAGGGTGCGTGGGTGCACCAGTTATGTGGGCAGCTGATCTAATTGTCGGATGGTAGCTGCATCCTAGCGTTAGGTGTGGTGTTGAAGATATTAATTGAATGTGTTTGTAATCTGGTGGGTGGACATCCAGACTGGGTTTGGCTGCGTGAGTCCTGAAGGACGCTTATGTGAGCAGCTAGGCCGGAATGTCATGGGAAAGATGCGTTTTATTATGCCGATGAGGTGTTCATGAGGTAGCGTTTGTATGTGAACAGCTAGGGCAAATTGATCAGGGGTATAACTGTGTTCTAGTTGTCTGATGGTGCATAGTCGAGAATAGGCGTAGTGATGTGATATGGTATGATGGTTCATCTCTAAAGCACCCGTGACCAGGCACGTGCACAGGATGGGAGGGAACACATTGACATACTGACACACAGCGACAGTGGGTTGGTCTTATGGTGACACGAGGGGGCATATGTATATATAGCAACAGCATGGGGGACAAGAAAGCAGAGGACACAGTGACACAGGGGCACACATGGTGACGAGAGGGTTGGGTAAAACATTGGGATACATAGCGACATCACAGGAACAAGATGGCAGGGAGCACATGGACAAACAGTGACAGGGGCTGGGGTTACAGCAATAGGATGGGACATAGGGATATACAGCAACCGCATGGGGGACAATAAGGCAGAGTAAACGGAGACACGTGTAAGTTGGGCACATATGGGGATTATCCATTCCATCGATGGATCATTCTATTTCTTCCATTTCTTCATCCAATCATTCTATTTATCCATTCCATCAGTGCATCCATCCATCCGTTTCTTCATCCATTCATTCCATCCATTTGTTCCATCCTTCCAAAGCCTTCTGTCGCTTCCATCAATTCCATTATTAGCATTTCCTTGCCATTGCACCCTTTTACTTACGAGTCTGGTGCGCTTAACAAATGAATAAACAAACAAACAAACAAACATTACTTCCATTCTATTCATTCTATCCATTCAGTCCTTCAATTCCATCCGTCTATACCATCCATCCATCCGTTTCATCTGTGTACCTCCTGTTGCAGACACAGCAGGGTAAACCCACAATAAAATCCTGCAAACACTTAAATGCCCATCCAGTGACACCAATCTATGGGGCACAGAAAGCCTCTTCTCAGAGATGCATTACTGATAATTTCCAAACTTGTGAAAAGATGGATACTGCACCGAGTGAATTTCTATGTGCTCCAAAATACTTAGTACCTCTAGGAATATCAGTCTACATTTGCAAGCAAACTTCTACAAGAGAATAAAACACGTAACACAAATGCAGAGCGATTTATACATTTAGAAACACGGTCACCGGGAAACTGAATTTCAGCATTGAATGCTACTTTATCCATTGGAGCGAAGAAGGATGAATCTCATTATTTCCACTTGCAGGAATGCCACTTTGTTGACCCATAACTAATACCATACTTGCAATACATTTGCCATACTTGTGCGAAGTGGTAGGTCTATAAACTCTGAAGTTGTGCCAACAGTACATTTGGAAGCTTTTCTGCAGAAGCAACAGGTTCACAACCACTGAAGGAACCCTTATACAAGCGAAAATTTAATGCCACTCCCCGCAGTGTGTTCAGGGGTTTCTGAAAAAAAACCTTCATGCAGGTTTCTGAAGAATTGAGTACTACTCTGCAGGAGTACTGGCAGGGACGTCATTTCACCAAAAATCCAGGGGTAGTGGAAGTGACATCACATGACCCTTGACCTCTGAGGACATCACAGCAAGTGAAGTCATTTGACCCCACCCTGAAGTGACATCACAAGAAGCTATGGGACATGACCTTTCATCCCTTGACAAAACAGAAAGTGGCATCACAAAGCATTGTTCCTAAATGCACTATAAAAAATATGGTTATGATATCACTATAATGTGATAGACATTTACAACAAGAATGGATCACATATGTATCTTTAATATCAGTGTGTGTAGGCCCATGTTACCAAATTACTGTTAATGCAAGCAGACGTCCAGGCCAAATGATAATGATGTTTCGAGGGGATTGGGTCCTCCGACGTATTCCATATCTATGACTGGTAATGTCCACAGCTGTGCTGCTTCGGAAAATTTTTGGCGTCTGCGTCCTGCGTCAATGACATCGATGCGCCATCCCCAAGGACCTCCTCCAATGGCTGACGTCATCCGATGTGATAAGTAGGGCGCACGACATCCATAACCTCAGTTCAGTTTTTTCCGCGAACGTGTTCGCTTCGTGAATCTCAGTACGCCTCGACTCTTTGGAGTTTGCTGTTTTCTTCTCGGTTCGTTGAACCTGTTCTGTTTTTTGTGAAGACCTGTTCGTGCGATGTCTACTTTGTCTTCAACCCCGCGTCCGGGCTTCAAGAAATGCGGGGACTGTGGGTCCAAGATGTCGGTCACAGACTCGCATGACGCCTGCCTCTGGTGCCTCGGGGAGGCCCACGATACAGACGACTGTGTCAACTGCCAGTCGCTTACGGCAAAGGCATTGCGGGAACGCAAGAAGAAGCTGTCAGTAGGTCGGGTGTCTAAGCTCCGGAAGTCGAGGTCTGCGGAGCTTTCGACGGATGACTCGAGGGGCGACTCTCCGCGTCATCATCGGAAGTCCAGTGGGTCTCCTTCCAGGAGTCGGTCTCACCACTCCTCCGCCTCTTCGAGGCATTCCTGGAAGCGCCGGCATCAGTCGCCTTCCCCGTCCTCTTCCGAGGACTCCGCCCGTCGGCTGGTCACTTATCCCTCCATGCAAGCGACACCGGAGGAATGGGCTTCCTTCGGGAAGCAGATGCTAGCGATTCTTGAATCGCAGAGCAACAGTCCGTCTGTGCCTCCGAGTGGGGTCAGTCGGCACCGGTCGAGAGACACCGCTCGTACGCCTTTGGGCTCGGGTGGACGGCACGGCTCGTGGGAGAGGTCCCGCTCGGACAAGGGTAGCTGTTCTCGCCATGCCCGTTCCAGGTCTCGGTCCTCGACACGCTCGAGACCGCGTGATCCTGTGCCGTCTTCGAAGAAGACGTCGATGCCTGTGGCGCCAAGGTCGTCAACGATTTCTCTTGAGGCTCCGCCTCCGAGGGGGTCATCGACACTGTCGGCGCCTAGGTCGTCGAGAGACACACTCAAAGCTCCGGCTTCGAGGCCTGTGTGGACACCGTCAATGCTGGTGGCGCTGCAGCTGACGTCGAGGCCAATTCACTCAACGTCGACGGCATTTCTGTCGACGCTGGCACCGACTCGTTCGGCGCCCTCGACGCCTTTCGAGGCGGTGGTGTCAGAGGGGCCCCGTGGCATGGGGTTAGCCCCTAGAAAGGCTCTGGCTAAGGTCAGGCACTGCTTTGGTCCCCAGATGACTTCCTCTCCCCACCTGGAGTACATTTCAGAGGGTGATGAAGGCTCTGATGACGGCTTGGTCCCGGTTACGGTACCAGATGAGCTTATCTCGGGCCATAGCCAGTTTGATGATCTGAGGCAGTCACTACATGATGCCAGTGGACTGGACACCTCTCCGTAGGTGGAGTTTTGTAGGCCGGAGCCTGGCACTCATGCCGATTCTTCATATCAGTGCCTTATGTCTCGGGTCACCGAGTACTTGGGTTGGTCAGCTCCCCCAGGGGAGTTCGTTCAGGATGATCTCACAGACATCCTTGATCTTGGTCCCCCCACTGACCTGGTTTTGCCGTTTCATATGGCTCTGCAGAGAAGGGTGGCGGCGGCTTGGACTGCTCCGGAGAGTCTCCCGGCAGTGGGCAAGTCTTTGTCGAGAAAATACCGTTTAGTCAGTAGCGACCGCTGCTACTTGTCCAGGCACCCCACTCCGGAGAGTTTGGTGGTGCAGGCAGCTACGGCCCCGGCGAAGCAGGCGTCGTATCCTACCATCCCTCCAGATAGGGATGACAAACGTTTTGACGGCTGGGCGAAGAAAATGTTTTCTTCAGAGGGTATGGCGCTTCAGGCGCCCAACTCCATATGTGCCTTGTCTCGTTTCACACACACTGTGGAACTGTGTTGCATTGGCGGCTGAAAGTATTCCCGAAGGGGACGAACGGGATGGTTTCCTTGCTATGGTTCAGGATCGCAGGGATGCCATGTGTGAGGCGGTTCAGTCGGGTTTGGACATGGCAGATTGTGTCAACCTGGCCATGGCGGCGAGCACCGTAATACGCAGGTTTGCGTGGTTGCGGAAGTCTGGGTTCGCTCCTGATGTGCAGTCCCGGCTCCTCAACATGCCCTTTGATGGTGAACACCTTTTTGGCAGCAAGGCTGACGTGAGCCTTGAGAGGTTGCAGACCTCCAAAGCTGCAGCGAAATGGTTGGGCGCTGCAGTTCGCCAACCTCCGCCTTTTCGTCCTAGGGGACAGCAATGGAGGGGAGGTTCCTTTCATTACTCGTCATTCAGTAAAGCGAGGGGAGCTAGCAGTCAAAGAGGCCATCGTAAGACTGCCAGAGGTGGAAACAAGGGTACTCGAGGTGCCAAGGCCGCTCGGGCAGTTGCCTCTTTGCCCTCGGGCAACGCCGCAGCCGCTATCACTCAGTCATGAGGCCAGGTCCCATGGTTCGCCGGTTGGGGGAAGGCTGGCGCAGCATCTTGTAGAGTGGCGTGCCATTACTTCAGATGTGTGGGTTCTGGAGATCATAACCCACGGCTACTGTCTTCCCTTTTGGCACAGGCCTCACGACAATCCACCGGGGAACCTCTCTTTGCAGAGTCCGGATCCGCTCCTTGCGCAGGAAGTTCAAGCCCTGCTGGAGAAAGGCGCCATAGAACTGGTGCCTGTAGTGGAGAGGAACAAGGGATGGTATTCCCCTTATTTTTTGATTTCGAAGAAAGACAGGGGATTGAGACCCATCATGGACTTGCGCGGTTTGAACAAACTCCTCAGGAAGGACAAGTTCAAGATGGTTACTCTCTCTCAAGTCCTCCAGGCCCTTCAACTTCAGGACTAGTTGGTATCTCTCGACCTCAAGGATGCTTACTTCCATGTGCCGATCCAGCCCAAGCACAAGAAGTACCTGAGGTTCGCGGTTGGTGACTCGCACTTTCAGTTTCAGGTCCTGCTGTTCGGATTCACCTCCGCCCAAGGGTTTTCATCAAGCTCATGGTGGTGGTGGCAGCGCATCTCAGGAAAGGGGGATTCACGTCTACCCCTACCTGGACGATTGGTTGATCAGGGGGGGCTCTCCTGAGCAAGTCCTGGATCATCTGTCCGTCACCTGCCACTCCCTTCACAAGCTGGGCTTCTCCCTCAATTTAAAGAAGTCCAATTTGACACCAACGCAGCGGCTCCAGTACATCGGAGAAGTGCTCGACACATCCCTGGGGCAGTGTTTTCCTCCCCAGGTGAGGGCTCTTCACATTCAGCAGATGGTGCACATGTTTCAACTTGCCCAGAATCTCCCAGCGTTCTTGAGACTGCTCTGCCTCATGGCATCCTGCATTCTTCTGTTGCCAGAGGCTCGTCTGCGGAAGAGATCTTTGCAGTGGGCACTCAAGCTCCAGTGGTCTCAGTCCTCCGGCAGGCTGTTGGACCCTGTTCAGGTGCCGCCTTTGGTCACCCAGGACCTTCTGTGGTGGGCCGTCGAAGGCAATCTGATGTAGGGGGCCCCATTTTGGCTGCCCTGGCCAGAGGTGAGGATCGTGACGGATGCATCCCTCATGGGATGGGGAGCTCATGCCAACGAGTTGACAGTCAGCGGTCGTTGGTCTCCGTCGGAGTCCAGACTCCATATCAATCTGTTGGAGCTGAGGGCCGTCAGGCTAGCCGTGAAGGCTTTTCTGCCGACTGTGCGAGGAAAGAGTGTCCTGATTCTAACGGACAACACGGTGGCCATGCACTACCTCAACAAAAAGGGGGGGCAGGGTCACTTCCTCTGTGCAGGGAGGCGATGCAGCTCGAGTTCTGGGCCATCCAGCAGGAAGTTTCGATCTTCGCTGTTCATCTGGCCGGAGACGACAACAAGACGCCGGACGCTCTGAGCAGCCAGAGCATGGTCTCTCACGAGTGGGAGCTGGCTCAGGAGATTCTCCTGGAGATATTCGCCCCCTTTGGGGGACCCCTCAAGTAGATCTATTCGCCTCCAGTGTCAACCGAAAGTGCAAAAGGTTTTGCTCGCGGGAATTCCCTCCAAAAGGAGCCTTAGGAGACGCGTTCGTGGTGGAGTGGTCATTCCCACTGCTGTACGCGTTTCCTCCAGTCCCCGTCATCCCGCAAGTACTGCGGAGGTTACGGAGGTTCGGTTCCCGGATGATCCTCATTGCTCCAGCATGGGCCCGGAGGATGTGGTGCCCGGACCTTCTCGACTTGTCCATCTGCCCTCCACGTCGTCTTCCCTACCGAGACGATCTGCTCTCACGGGAGGGGGGTCAGGTTCTCCATCCAGAGGTCAGATCCCTCAACCTTCACGCTTGGCTTCTGAAAGGTTGAGGTATAAGGATTGGGACCTCCCTGAAGACGTGATGGAGGTGTTGCTCTCGGCCAGGTGGCCGGCAACAAAGTCTCTGTACTGTTAGAGTTGGAGAAAGTTCTGTGATCGGTGCAGAGTTAAGAATGTGGATCCTTTTGAATGTGACATTCCCATGGTTCTGTCTTTTTTGCTTTCCTTGGCCCACAGGGGCTTGCAGGCGGGGACCATTAAAGGTTACCTGGCGGCGCTGTCCATCTTTAAGCACTCGTCTGAAGAAATTTCATATTTTAAGATTCTGTTAATTTCTCAGTTTTTGAAAGGGCTCACTGTGTTGCCTCGGTCACCTTTTTTGGTGCCCGGTTGGGATTTGAACCTTGTTCTTAAGTTTCTTATGGGTGCTCCGTTTGAGCCTTTACATTCTTGCCCTTTGAGACTGTTAACTCTGAAAACTGTGGTTTTGGTTGCGGTTACTTCCGCTCGCAGAGTGAGTGAGTTACAGGCACTTTCAGTTAAGCCACCCTTCACTGTGTTTCATAAGGACAGGGTTTTCCTTAGAGTTTGTCCTTCTTTTCTTCCGAAGGTGGTTTCGGAAATTTCATTTGAGCCAGAAGGTTGTTCTTCCGGCGTTCTATTCCCCTCCACATCCTGGTAAGGAAGAGGAGAGGCTCCATAGGCTTGATCCTAGGAGAGCGTTGAGCTTTTATATTTCGCGCATGTCCCGGGTCAGAGTGGATGATCATCTTTTCATTGGTTATGCTGGAAAGCGTTTGGGATAAGCTCTGACCAAACAGACTTTGTCTCATTGGATTATTTTAGCTATCTCCGAGTGTTACCGCCTGGCGGGTAAGGACCCTCCGGCTGGCTTGCGGGCCCATTCTACCAGGGGAGTGGCTGCGTCTACTGCCCTGCAGAGGGGTGTTCCTATTCGTCACATCTGTGATGCAGCCACCTGGGCTTCAGTACATACTTTTGTATGTCACTATTCCCCCGATTCCATCAGAGGACAGGATCTGGCCTTTGGCAAAGCAGTCCTATATTCCGCAATTTGATTGGGCATGCTAAATTTGTGTTCTGAATTTTTTTCCCACCTCCTTGCTTGGTACTGCTTTGGGAGTCTGTCATAGATATGGAATACGTCGGAGGACCCAATCCCCTCGAAGAACAAGTTACTTTCTTACCTGGTAACGTTCTTTCGATGGGATGGTCCGACATATTTCATATCACTCTCTCCCTACCTTCCCCGCTGCAGAATTTATTTTGTGATTGCAGCTTGCGTTCCGCAAGGCCTTGTGTGTCTGACTGGCAGAAAACTGGTGGCACACGTTCTGGGAGAAAAAACTATAATTGAGGCTATGGGCGTCGTGCGCCCTACTTATCACATCGGGTGACGTCGGCCGTCGGAGGAGGTCCTCAGGGACGGCGCATCGATGTCATCGATGCAGGACGCAGATGCCGAAGATTTTCTGAAGCAGCACAGCTGTGGACATTACCTGTCATAGATATGGAATACGTCGTCGGACCATCCCATCGAAAGAACGTTACCAGGTAAGAAAGTAACTTGTTTGTTTATTATGTAGCATGCATGCTTCAGCGCCTTACATTTATCGACCTCAGATGGATGAAAGGCTGATTTGAGGTGTTTACTAACAGCCAAAATCAGTGGCTCATCCCCTGAAATGTGCCTGAAATAAACCTTTAATGAGTCTAGCAATTATTGTATAGAATTCCAGAAAGGCAAATGTGTTATTCCTATTCTTTCTTATTTAGAGTCACGGCTGAAAGAGTTACACTTGTGGAACCCCCTGTTTTTTTAAGTGGCCTGAACAAGAAAGCCAGCCACTTCATAAACAAAGAGCCACATGGCGCTGGCCACAGCCCAGGAGCTTACATTTAAAAAAGGAAGAAAAAAAACAGCAAACCCCAAATGGAAGTCCTACTATCAAGCGCATACCGAGAAACGGGGAGCAACAAATAGGAAGTCCTGTTCTGTTATCCAGCACACTCCAAGATGTGGAGAGCAACCATCAGGAGGTCCTGCTATCCAACCCTTGCCGAGACGTGGAGAGCAAGCCGCATGCAATCCTGCTTTCCAGCTCGCTCCGAGATATGGAAAACTACCAGCAGGGCTGCTGATGCCAGAAGCACTCCATCCAGACACCCAACATCGCAGAACCTAGGGCAATCAAATTCCCGAGCCCACAGGGGGCAGGAGGATATAACACCTCAGAATGGGATGGGATGAAACAAGACCACAGAACAGGGCAATCAAAGCCCCAAGCTTACAGGAGACAGAGGTAGAAACCACTGGAAGGGCTGACCCAGTATCACAAATGGTGAGAGTTGAAAGGGGCAAGAGAAGTATTACAAACCCTGACTGGTATATCAGAAACCAACTACCTTGCAGGGTTGAGGAAACCCTGAGCCTAGCCTAGGCAACTCAGGAGAACAATAATCTGAGAGCATTGTGTTGCCTGGACATTTAGATCTCACGGGGAAGGTGGCAGAAGTAGATCCCCGAAGGAGGGACAAATCCAGGTATTATTGGACTTTCATTTTCTCAAGAATCTTGGTTGATTTGTTGTTGAGCATTTCTACTTGGCAAAGAACTGGAGAACATTTGGAAAGGTTAGATTGAGAGTCACCACCAGCCTTATAAGGGGGTAGAGGGTGATCCCTACACTAAGTGAATGTTTTATCGATCAGTTTACCTTTATTCTTTGTCGACCGTGTGAAAATAGGTTAGATGTGGTTTGGACAGAGAACAATTTCAGTTGTTTGAAGACATCCTGACAAGCACCATTTTGTTATTTTGAAGAGTAGGGCCCATATCTTAGAAAGTAGGGCTCAGATTTGTGTTTCCTTTAGTTGTTGAATAAAGAAGTGTGAATCCCCATGTCTTTGTCAGTCTCCTATGTCTGACTTCATAAAGCTGAAACAGGCACAGCCCCAAATGGTTTAGCTCCTTTGCCCTATGTGGCATGGCAGGTTGAAGGAAGACTATATCTTCAGGAGAGGTGTGAGTTGATAACATTAGCAACCCAAACAGCTTTAGTACAATGGCTCCAGAATAAAAAAGCCCAATCAAAGTTTTATAAAAAAAAATGTGTGAACTTTAAACTAATTCAGTAAACACTTGGAAAACTGAACCCTGTGAAAGAATTACTGACAATGCAGACTTTCGTAAAAGGGCACTTTGGATAGATGAGCAGGAGTGCTCAGCGAATATATTGACAACAATTTCAGTGTAAGGTGATAGGTCTTTGAAGAGAAAGAGGGCTTAAAAGTCACTATGGTCCCAAAACTAGTTCAGGGTTGCAGGGCCTCTTCACAGTTCCTTTACTCATTGTCTTTGGTGCTCTACAGTATTAAGTCGGGCTTTTCGGCTTGCGGGTTGAAGATGCTGGGAAATGTCAGGTGGTGTTGGTTTGTTGGCACTGGAAGACTGTGACCTCTGGGATCAAGAAGCAAAAGTTTGCCTTCGGCTGGTTCAACTCTGACTGGACACTGCAGAGGTCCCAGCTTGGACCTAAAGGTAGCTAGTGACTGGTTGGGAGTGTTGAGGACTCTAGAAGACATGGGCCCTCATTCCTAGGTTGCACCAAGACCGGTACTGCCACCAACGTGGTGGTATGGGGATTTACCGGTCTATTCCGCCCTTTGCGGGACCGGTAAGTCCCCATTTGAAATGCCATTCCCCACTCCCATTTGAGCCCCCATAGGGCACAATGGGAAGGGGGAAGGCGGCAATAACGTTACCGCAAATTGCGGTACCATTATTGACCCCGGTATCCATTTGCGGGTCCCGTCCTTAACGCCTGCTAAAACCAGGTGTTAAGGAAGGACCCGCAAAGGGACCTCGGAATAGGGCGCAAAGGGATTACCGGCACCGGTGTTATTACCGGTGCCCGGTATCCCTTTGCGCCCGGGTCGTAATGACCCCGATTGTGGTTCACAGGTGGGAAAAATTCGGCATCGAGCAAACGTTAAGATGTGGAGACAGTGGAGCATTGAGGTAAAGGGTGGGTCCAGCGGTTCCCTTGCAGCAGCTTGATCTGCATTGAAGGTGCCCAAAACAGTGTCCACACAGGTCAGAAATGCAGGAAGAGCCAGGTGACATTTCCTTGTTTCTGCGATTTCATTCCAGAAGTTACAGGTCAAGGTGAGTTTTGTTCTGCAGTCCCACTCCAAGACGTTTGGCTGGCCACCTACAGGGGGTTTACCTCCCAGTGAACAGAGTCCCAGTTCAGCCAGCGGTGAGTCATTGGTCCAACAGCAGTCCCCCCACTGTTATATGTGGATGATTAGGGGAAAGATCTTGCCTTTTCCTTGGATGCCTTCTTTCTTTACATCTATGGTAGAGGACATTGATATAGCATTACTTATCACAGAGGGTCCAACAAATCATTCTTGCTCTTTTAAGAGTCCGAAGAGAAATCAAACAATGGGGGTGGCGGACCACTCCTTTTAAAGGCAACTTGTCACTGGGAATTGGTAAAGCAAGTCTCGTGTAATGGGGCCAAACCAGGTTGTTGTAATAAGTGCCATTTGCATTATGATATTACACCATGAGTACCTTGCCTGCAGGAAATTGAGGGGACATGAAAAGGAGGTCCTTCCAGAAACCAAGATGGCGAGACCCGTTTCTCAAACCATTTCTCCATTCTGGTTACTCTAATTCTGATCCTTTCCTGCTAACTTCTACTGGATTCCAGTAGTCGGCACCCTGTTGTAAGAGTGGCTTGTTATGTCAGTGGTGCCTTTAAGGCACTGGCTCCCAGCAGACTACCCGGAGGAAGTTCCTGTTCCCTGAGGGAAGGTATTGCCCTTCCTGCAGGATAATTATAAGGGGTAGCATCCTGGCAATTGTTCCACATGATGGACACAGCCAGACCACATTCTAATACACATCACTCTTGCTCACACAACCGACCATAGTGTGATATCAAATTGCTGAGGCCACATAATGCTCAAACTGGCATGGTTTATATGAACAGATGTAAGTACCACCACACTGCATAATGCATACAATTATAAGGTTTGGAAACTGAGGTGCCGAAGATTAAAAAGCCACCTCTGCCTGCAGCAACTTTGTGTTCCTGAAGCTGTCAGCAATGCACATGTGACTTTTGTACCACAGCAGGGCTGGGGCAAATTACACTAATCATTCTAGTATTACAAATAACGTATGGGCTGGAATCCTGTCACTAGCTTATATGAACTCAATTCCACAGAGCACAACTTTTGTCAGCAAGATTTTAGAGAAATCTTTTGTTAAGCTTTAAGTGCATATTGATTGAAATAATCGTGTATGTGGTTACCAATCCAGATTTCAAGCTAAGCATAGTACAGCAAAGACCGGTCCCCAGGTTGAGGGGACATCCTTTGGTTTAATGATGGGCATCACCTGCCAATTGATATTGTTGTATCTCTTGGTCGCTTTTGATACAGTGGACTACAGAAGCTTGTTTTGCACCTTATCCTCATGGGTGAGCATTGGGCGGACTGTTCTCAAATGGTTTCATCTTTGCTCTCAACCAGAATAACATTTGTCTGTGAGGACTTTGTGAGGTCATCCCCCCACTCCCTTACCACGTATTGCGGAGTGCCATTGGAGGTCCACCGTTTCACCTGTACTTTTCAGTTTGTAATGTAAAGTGCTCTTATATAGCACCTTTGCGTCAATAAGGTTGGCCTCGCTGTGTAAGGCTCTGTAAGAACAGAGGGCAAGGGGTGTTAGTCGGAGGGCAGGATATGTTAGTCGGATAGCAGGAACATGGAGTGTTGGGGAAATCTCATGTCTGACAAATAACATCTCCAAGTGTCATCAGTGCAGGGGGTCCTCCACCTGGGGAGATGTCTTGGGGACATTGAGTCCTGTGTGGTACAAGCCAATTTCAAATGTAATAACTCAGACAATTATTTTATTTCTCCCTGAAAAAGCTCTTATCCAGGCCAAAGCGTGCTAGTCAAAATTTACCATCTATAACATTGCACTAAAACTTTAATTTGAAGCTAGAAATCTGAGTTTTCTTGAGTTTCAGAACTCTTTTTGTAACTTTTGTGTTGACTAAAATTAGGTTAACTTAAGAAAATGTGTCCTCTTTTACCCCAAGATCCTTTCCATTCAGGGAAAGGGTGGGGTGCTTTACTTCTCTTCAATCGCTTTTCATTCTGCACCCCGTTTGATAAGAGGGGCTCAGAACTAATATCATATCTCGCCTTTGCTGGCTTCTTTCCATTGGCTGCCACTTCATGCACCTGTTCTCTTTACTCTGACTTGCTTGGATTTTAAATCTGACTTTCCAACAGGCAAACTACTAAGGTGCACTTTTTGGGAGAGAATTGTTCACGGTGGATTAGGGAGTTTTGGAGTTATTTACCTTGTTCATTGTGACTGTCACCCTATTATGGGGCAGATTCATGGAGCGTTTTCTTAGGGGATTGCACCGTTGTAAAATGACTCTTTGAATCAGGCCCTATATCTTTTCGTCAAGGTCTGTGAACGTATTGCTTTCCTAATGTATTTTATGGCTGTATAGATAAACATTTGATCTCAAATGTAGAATGGCTGTGACTTTATATTAGTTTTGGCTATTCAGTGTTGCTGGTGTGACTCAAACAGGGTCACGGACGTTTGTTCCATTTTTTGAAAGCAGTCTTGAGAGTGAATGAGTTAATTGGAGCTGTAAAAGCGCTAGATGTGTCATATAAAATGTCTTAACCAGGTCTGCCTTCAACAACTCGCTTTATAATCCCTAAGCGTGCCCTTCACTGAAATCCTGTTAAGAGCAAGCATTGGCAATGCCAAAAGCTTAGGCTTGTTTATACGTATTGGGCATTTTCCAGGCACTGCTATTAAATGCCCATCATGTAGCTGCTATCATCTATGGCCAGTTAGTAACGCTATGGCAGTGCCTGGCAAATGCCTTTCTCATGCCTACATAAAAGCCAATACTTTTGGCAATGCCAATGCTTTTCATGTCTGTATTGAGTGTTTTTGTGTAGTGCTCTAGACAGTGGCATACCGAGCGGAAGGTTGGGGGGCCATGCTCCCCCCCCCCCTCCGCCCCAAAGGCTCTTTTGAGTGCCAGACCTTGACATTTGTCAGTGGGACACCTCTCCAGTTCGGCACCTCAATGAGGGGGCCCAGCAGAAAGGTGTCCCACTGGCAGGACAATGTGTGCTGAGCAATTCCTAATCAGCATGCTCATTGTCCTGGCAGCAGGACACCTTACTCTTTCCAAACGGGAGCGGTGCCCTCCTGCTAGGACAATGTTCCAAGGAGCTCCGGGTATCATAGGAGCTCTCATGTTGCTCTGTGTTAACAGAGCATTTCAATGTGAGCCATTAGGCACTGATGGGAGGTTAGAGGGGGACAATTAACAGGGACTTTTGTCCCTTTAGAAATGTTTAAAAAAACAATAACCAAAGAAATGGAACAAGAAAACATATCGGAAGAACTTCTAACGAAACGTCCGCACCACGCTAAAACCAAAATGCTACAAAACGATTGGATCAAAACCATCGAAAAGAAAAATACATACAAACGGACTTTGCAGTGCAACAAGGACAACAGAAAACTACATGAACCGCAACCATACATCTTGTCATTCCCTGATCCAAATATCAGATCAACCTTTTTTAAAAATCCGCCTGAACACTTTACCAACTAATGATTACTTGGCATCAATAAGACAGATCCCAAAAAACCAGAACCACTGTCGATTCTGTGAAATCATCACGACACCAGAAACCATATTCCATTTGCTCATGGAATGTCCCTCTCT
Source organism: Ambystoma mexicanum (assembly GCF_040938575.1). Classification (NCBI taxonomy): domain Eukaryota; kingdom Metazoa; phylum Chordata; class Amphibia; order Caudata; family Ambystomatidae; genus Ambystoma; species Ambystoma mexicanum. The sequence goes on from NC_090924.1 coordinate 964,248,439, forward strand.
CGCCAACCACCGCAAGCAGTTTGGGGCCTATTTTGACATGGCCTCGCAGCAAATGACAACAGATGAAAGATGGGCTGCGATTCTCAGTGGACAAAATAACAAATACACATTCACAGCTGTCCTTTACCTTCACAGCATTCTTGAGATTAATGGAGGAAAAATGCTTTCCTAGCAACGTAGACTACATTGCTGTCTCTTCTTTTATCCACGTACTTCGCACGAACCACAAGATGAAAAAGTTTGAGACAAAACTAAAACATCAAAAAAAAAAAAAAAATGTTTAACTACATTCAGAAGTGAGAAGGGTGCATAATGATGCATGCTCTATGAAATGACTATGACTTTAAAACCCAAGGGGAATTTGTTAGGCTCACATTAATCTGCATGGTGCTATTGTGACTTTGCATGCAGGTTGGGGAGAATAAAATGAAAGCCGTACTCTTATTGCTCAACATTTTTCTAAAACAATGTATGTAGCGTATAGTTAGTTTACTATGAAAGGCTGGTTTATTATGTAATGTGGTTTGCTTCCAATGCATTGCGATTAATGAAGTATTTAAGCACATGAAATGCGAAGCAAAACCTTGATCTATAGCAATTAAATCTGGGACGATGTGGTCAGATGCTTAAATTGTCCACATCTTGGTTTTGCAATTTAACCAGAGTGTGTGATCCTGGGCAAATCATTTAATCACACTGTTTTATCTGTAGCTCTGTAAGTCATTCACTTCATAGCTTACATCATACTGTTATTTTTTTTAAAAAAAAGCCTAATGACAATAGAGTTGCTCCATTGCACCACACAGTTATTTGCCACTTGGCTTACTTATGGCAATTTATTCTCAAGTCCCTTCCATGTACCTCCAAGTATCGAAGACTGATGATGCAACTTGTGATGTCCTTTTCTGTGAAGTAATTTCTGTCGGTGCAGTCCATATACAAAGTAAAGGTTTGCCTGAATTTTACCCTAAAGCACCTGGACAGACCTCTAATAGATGACTTTCCTACATCTGAAAGAATTCTTTAGTTTTATTTTTTTGTTCTGTTAAAATGCCATCTGCCACTAATGATACCAAAAAGTAGATTGGTCGAAGGTGGTCGGTTTGGGATGCGAATGAGACCGTATGCAACTGCATTTGGGGGGGAAGTAGCAGGACTTTTTCGTGGCCCGCCCCCTCCCTCTCTTGCAATGCTGGATACTCCCCTGGCTCTAGGAGCCTATGAGGCAAGGTTTGCGCAATATTCAATAATTGGAAAAGAAATAAAATCGTGTTGCATATTTGTATGCGTTATTATTTAAGCACTGTCACATCAAAATTATCAACATGCCTCACCGCTGGTCTGCCATCTTTAACTTGAAATGTGTGATCCATCGGAGAATGAGACGATATTGCTATTGCATGGTTTTCAATGGCAATAATGTCCGTTTGTACAACTGTAAAAACTAGCAGTTTTCACTGAGATCTTTGTTGGTTTCTATGTGATAGTTCAAACCCTTGTCATGTGATTCTTAATGCCTGCTGGTGTCAGTCTCATTTGAAATATTTTTGTATGTATTTATTTATGTATGTTTGGGATATTTGCAAGGCGCCTATACAACAAATGGTGTTTCAAGGCACCACAAGAGAAAAAGGTGTGGGGGGGGGGACAAGGGAGAAAGATAACAATAATGGTCCTTCTAGGCCTTGTGACATTCTGATCGTTAAAGTGCATTAACAAGAAGTGCAAGGTTGAGGAGGGGGGGAGTGCCGGTCTGCACGAAGGCGAAGTGCTAGGCTGGGAAGGGAAGTGCAGGTTAAAGAGGGGAGAGTGCATTTGAAAGGGGGGCAAAGGAGGTGGGAAGAGTGCCACGGGCGATAGGTGAGTGTTAAGGGGAGGCCAACAACACAAGTGCCAGGGATTGCATGGGGTGAGGGTCCACATGCTAAGTACAAGGAAGGGGGCAGACTGGGTGGGGTTGCTGGTGCCCTGTAGAGCTCAGAGGAAACCAGGCAACCAGTCACTGCAGTAGGCGGGAGTGTTAGCACGGGAGAGGGAAGAAAAAAGAGAAAAGGAGGGATTTTGAGGAGCTCCCTGAACTTGAGGAGATCTGGCTCAGGCCTGGGAGGGGCAGGGAGACCATTCCAGAGGGAGACTGCTGCTGAGGATAGAGATCTATCCCCACTCTCTGCTTAGAGAAGCGTCTGATCTGCAGTGAGTTGGAGCTAGAAGACCAAAGGGCTGTAGCAGGGAGGTATTTAGAGGGGGGAGAGTTGGATGTAGCGGGGTCCCAGGCCCCGGAAAGCCTTGTGGATGATGCAGAGGGTCTTGAACCTGATCCTAGGAGCAACCAGGTGCCAGCGGAGAGGGCTGGGGAAATGCGCCCCCTGGGCTTGATGCCTAGGATGAGTCTTGCAGTCCTATTCTGGATTAGTTGAAAGGGGCGAAGGGAGGATAAAGAAAAAATGAGGAAGAGGCTGTTACAGTAGTCCAGCTTAGAGAGGACCAGAGCTCTGGAGACGGTGAGTTTGAGGAAAGGTGAGGAAATGGAGAATGCCTCTGAGGAGGTGCAGCTAAAAGTGGGTCTTCGTGGCAAGGTCCATGATGTGAGGGGAGAAGGAGAGAGAGAGAGGAGTCAATGATGACACCATGTTTTCTTGCCTCACAAGTGGGTGAGAGTGGGGAACCCATAGAGGGCAGCCAGGAGGGTAGGAGGGAGCTGGGGTCCCAATGAGAAGGATCTCAGTCTTACTTGCATTAAGGGAGAGATCATTGACAGGAGGAAGAGGAGGAAGTAGAGGGAAGCTTGAAGGAGAGCTGCATGTTGTCTTATTAACACGAAGTGAGGAGAGAATGAGGTGTTCAGGTGGGCCAGAGGGGCAAAGTAGATGTTAGATAGCCACTGCGAGAGGATAGAGCCTTGAGTGACGCTGCAGGTGGAGAGTAAGATAGGGGAGAGAAAAGGGCCCAGTTGAACCTGTGAAGGTCGGTCAGATAGGAATAAGGTGAACCAGTCAAGTGCCAGGCCCGTGATACCAAGGGTATCATGGAGCCAATTTGTCAGGGTGGCATGATTGACTCTGTAGAAGGCAAAGTAAAGATCCAGAAGTATGAGGACGGATGAAGAGTTGGAATCATGATTTGAGAGCAAGTCTTCACGGGTGTTTAGTGGTGCAGATTCAATGCCTATGGCTGCTCTGAAGCCAGACTGGTGGTCGTGGAGACAACCAACAGATTTAGTGTGAAAGATCAGTTGGGAGATGACTTTAGTCAGAAAGGGAGTAATGGAGAAAGGGCAGTAGTTTTCCGGGCTGGAGGGGTCAGCAGTGGGCTTTTTGAGGAATGGATGCACAATGGAGTGCTTGACAGGTAGCTGTAAGGAGTCAGTGGCAAAAATGATTACAGATATCGGCCAGGGCTGGTGCAAGGGAGGCAATGTTATCCTTGATAGGTGCACCCCTCTTCCTCCAGAACTGATTGGAGGAGGCTTTCATAGACAGGACTTGCCTAGAGACCTTGTGTGGTGGGTGAGAAAGAGGAGAGTGTAAGATGGAAGGGGAAAGGGGGGCCACGGAAGGCCTGAGAGTTGTGGGAGGAGGGAGTGGGGAGGGGAGCACAGGAGAGTGAGGACTGGATATCCTGAGTTTTGGTTAAGAAGTGGGAGGCCAGTGAAGTACAGCGGGTCAGGAATGGCAAGGGAGAAGTAGAGACTGCAGTTGGATTGGAATGTTCCTTACAGATTTTAAACAATTTGCCTGTGTTAGTGGCTCCAGAGATCCGGGCTTGGATAGATTTGTGTACAGACTTAAAAAATCTTATCTTTTTTAGATTAAACTTTAAGGTACTATTCTACGTGGCATAAGTAATAATTATAGAAAGTGACATTTTCAGAAATTCTTTCCATGTCCGCTGTGTTCCATCCAAAAACCTCATTATGCAAAACAACTTCTGAGCACAATAAATATGTAGTTTGTAATTAAACTAATCCATCAAAATACAAAATGTTATAAAGCAAATCAATGGCGCACATTTATAAATTGAGTGCTGTGCTTGTTTGAGGATTCCTATTTCATATGGAGAAACCATCAAATGTGTCTTGAAATAATTAACTGGCACTTCAAGTCAACATCTATTTTTAGTTGAACTATTAGGTGGCACTGTACGCATTTCTTATAATCCTATTGTCAAAGGAAGTGAGGAGAGAGATGGAATGTGAGGAGGGAGACACAACAAGTGGGCATTTTACCCGCCATGCTCCTACTTGTCCTGATGGCCATTCCCAGTGACTGCCTGTCCTCGCTTTTATGTTTATTTCAATCAGATCCCTTTTTGAGAAGACAGCCAACCCATCTCACACCACCCTTAACGTACACACCGTGTCGCAATGGACCATGAACCATGCCGGTGTATAATAATATATTTATTTATTTTAATTTCGAATAAACTCAAACATATTCAATATAGGGCAGCCATCAACCGGGTGGTGGTAATTACACAGGAAAATGATAGAATACACTTAGTTTAACCTTCTAACATAAGATACGCAATGCACATTTGAAAGAAAGCAAGATTACTTTTGGGTAGTGCTTTTAAATGGCACCACAGTTAGGCATTCCCCCTGCAACATTCCTTCAAACCCTATTAACCAAATGTTGTGTGTGTACAGAGGAGTAGCAAGGAGTCAGGTATACTAGGCAAAAATCGGAATGAGTATCCAACCTATCACCACTGAATCAGATTCAGCTCCCTTGAAAAATGAATAAAATGGCACTCGGAATTACTAAATGGTGATTTTACATGTGCAGTTGAACGGAGAAGGCAAGGCTGTGGGTGGCTGTATCAAAGAAGCAAGAAAACTCGCCAGCTACAAGGCAAGGTACTAAACAACGGACATACAGTTTAGGAAATCGACTTTGGAAGGAAAAACAGTGCAGCAAGAATCACGGGTGGCACAATAGCAATTGCTTTGTTTCATGGGTTTAAAATATCACATGGCTTGGAAATCTGTTTTAATGCTAAGGTACAAAGGCTCATAACGGGTATGATGTGAAAGGGTTACGTTTGATGGGTGACAGTATGGGATTCTTTAAAGGAAAGGAAATCGGGTTTTTATAAGGGAAACAATTTTGCGGGCAAACTCAGTTTTGTTAGCAAAATGATTAGTTTACAGAGACTATTTTAGTGACTATAATTGGTAAAAACACTCCACAAAATTGTTGTTTGTGAATAGCAACAATAATGAACGTGACTTTTCAACTGGGAAATTAATTGATTTACATCAAATAATACTAGGGACTTACACAGAAAACTGAATGAGTTGGAAAGAATTGCGCTAAGACATAGAGGCTGACACAGATTTTTCAAAGAACAGGATACATAGAGGATTCTAACAATTTTAAGAAGTTACTAGGACAATTATAGAATTGCTTATAGGATTTCTTATAGGGTTGGACGAATGGCAAGGTAACAGAGTAAAGGATGCAGCGTTTTGATATTGGGAAGGGGTAATACTTACAAAAAGCACTTAAATGGGGTAGTTTGGACAACCAGCCAGGCCTCGGGACACGGGACAAAGATCTTGTCACTTGGGCAACAGCTGGGCTCTCCTCTAGGGACACAGCGGGGCAACCAGGGTCTGGTCACAGTAGACAGCGAGGTGCATCAGCTGGGCTCTCCCTGAATTATTGGGATTTTGTAGGGTTTTATTTCTGGATCAGTGGTTCTGCCTGGATCTGCTACCTCTGGCCTGGCACTGGAATCTGGAATCTTGGAGGGTGAATGTGGGATGTCTAGATCTCTGGATGTTGATTTTTGAATGAAGGATTCTTGAATGTTGGATTTTTGAATGCCTTGACTTTTGAATGTCTCCACCTTTATGTAGACAGGATGACATCAGAGGATATTTACTATGTGGGCAGAACTAAGCTACAAATACCTCTAAAATCGGAAAGGTCAGTCTGAGGATGTCTCCGCCTCCTTGTAAGCAGATTGGACTGAAGGAAGTGACTCAGTTTTAGTGTGTGTTTTTTTATGAGATGCTTTGTTATACCATAGTTACTTTTGCCAAAATCAGTTATGATGCAAAACCCCCATATTTATGAATGTCACCCTAATAATAATTAGATAGGTAAGTACCATATTTCACAAGGGACATTTCTGTCCAAATGCCAAGTTTATGCGATATTGCTTTGTTCTCCTGGCATTCTATCACAATTTCTATGGAAAATATGTTCTCAAACATCCTACAAATAGATGCACATGAGCCTAACAGTGTTGGGCATACTTGCATTTAAATTTCATAACCGTGTCATCGACACTTTTTCCACAAATGTCATTTTACTGTCGTTCGCGTCCCCCACATGATAGGATACCACACCTTGTCTCATTTTCAATGCACACAAATTACATTCAAGCTATCAAAATATTACATTACTGCTTCTTTAGGTTACTAAAATAATAAATACTTTGATATAAAAAGTCTTTTCAATCATATGGGCCGGCCTTGTTTCCAAAAGTAGGCTGTTCTTTCAAACCCTCAGCCAAATGTCATGCTCTGGTCAGCTTTGCCCAGGATTGCCATGGATTCACCTTTGATCCTAGGCAGTTGAAGCTGAGGAGAGGTGTCATAAGGAATTCACACTTGACTGTGACAAGGACAGTTCCCCTGATCCATTGTTCCTGGCTGAAAAAATGCCAGTCAGTCTGACAAAGCCGCTATATTCTCCACCTTGGCCCCTTTCATGTGCTCAGGGGGCTTGTTTACTTGGGGAAGGTAATTCTGTTCCCATGGGAAGTAGGGCACCTTTGAAGTCTGTGCCTGCTAAACCTGTTCTTTTGGTCTCAGTTATTTTTTTTCTTTCTTAAAATCTTAAAACAGAAAACAAGTCTTTTTGGGAATAAATATCATGTATATTTTAGAGCAAACCCCCGTCTTCCATCACATTTCTGTGCAAGCACAGGGCATCATTTTAACATTTCACTTTCAAAAGGCATTTTCATGCTTGGCAAAAGCACTGTTTTACACGTGGGTTAATTTTTCTTGGATGTCACTTTACAAATGCGGTTTTCCTTGTTTCTTTATTCTGAACATTTCCATACCTCTGGTCAATTTCTAATACAAAGGAACCTGTTCAACACAAGGGTTCTTTGCAAATGACATAAGCAAAGGAGGAGAGAGAGCTTCTTGTGAAGCGTTTGGCCTGTGTTATTTTGTTACAAGAGTAAACGCTTGCAGTATGGCCTGAAATTAGATTTTACTTGACAGACAATGCCTTTCAGGGAGGAACAGCCCTCCTTTGATGGTGTTCATCCTGAAAATAGATGGGCATGAATGTGTTTTACTGGAACCAAACTGTCTAATGTTGAAAAGATGAAAATAGCACCGGTGCAAAGTGCTTTTAAACGAAGAACATTTTCTTTTTCAGTGGGAACTTAAGAGCTGGCAGCATAGCAGCGCTGCCTTTGAATTCTTTCTTTGGTGCACATGAAGAAAATACGTGCAGCCATTCTCTGGGTGTTCCAGGATCCATCTTGCCCCATATGTGCTCAGCAGTGACAGCGCAGCCATTATTTTTGTAACTTCTGCAAAATCAGTTTGGTGAGGTAGAGGAAGTTCTGCTGGGCTGGTAAATGTACCCCACAGGCCCCGCTAGTACCATTATGGCAGTGCCTGGAAAATGCCAGTCCCGGGCTAGACATTGTGTCCACCATTACATGACTTGCCACTGTAGAGCTATTACAGAAAATCCTGTTCTGCTAAGGCTAGTGGACAAATTGTGGTAAAAACAAACCCCAGGAGGCAGAGTCAAGTTGCCACCAAATTCCCCAGTTTGATCCAAACAAACACACTGCATCATCACAGTCAACCACCCAGCGTAAATCTAGTCTTTGCCCTTTGTTGGCAAGTCTCTTCCAGTTCTGAAATAGATCAGGGTATAGCAGTGCAGATGCGGGTTGTAGCGGTGACTCGTTTGTGTGCAGCAAATCTACAAACGGAATGAATTACAAGTATAAAGGATACTGCCTGGGTATCAACCCCTGCAATATGGGGCAGATGACACTTACATCATCAACAGCCATTGCTCTACGGACAGCGGGCCACTGCTACCACTTCTGCGCTAGTAGGGTACCTCGTTTAAAGTTTTTCAGAAGTTTACAAAATAATCAAAATTACTGCCTTGTGACTTCGCAAATAGATGCACTTTGTGTTTTTGTTTAAGTGCACCTTGCACACATGGTCTGTCTGCTTTCTATTTGCTTCTTATTCTGTAGTGTCTATATGGCTCGAATTTCCTTTCTGATCATTTTGCCAAACACTTTTTTTCAGCGTGGTTTTCCAAATTTAGCTAAATAAACTGTACCTAATTTGACACATACTATAAGTAGTGTGCGGCCAGAGTGCTTTCCTGTATGCACAATTATTGAACCCCCTATAGTTCAATCCTTGATCAGTATGGATGTGTAAGAACAATCTTGATGCAGGTGCTAAGGCACGGATACCATTCATTCCACATGTTTCTCTCGCGCTTATGGATTCTCCTGCCAGCTCAATATCACCAAGCCCCTGGATTCACTGCATGCATGGGGCTAGGCCGCTGATGAAGGCAGAACCCACCAGCATTGTGTGCCCGTCCTGTTGAGATGCTGCACCACCCGAAGCCTATCGCAGCCCCCCAGTAGAAGCATTTCTGGTGCCATGCTTGGCCTTGCACGTGGTTTTCCAGGAAGGCAGACTCCTCACGCAGAGTCCATCCTCTCACCTGAAATGGAAGCAAGGAAAGCCACTTGCCTCGCTTTACTCTGCATAGCCGAGCGAAAAGGAGGATTGTCTGTTCACCATCCTGTGGACCTCTGCTGACCCATGTCCATGTGGAGTGCATGAGAAGAGGAATCACGTAAAAAGAAACGTACCCAACGGTGCAGGCGTGGTCACAGTCTACTTCTAGAAGAGCATCCCAAGAGAAGACAAAGGGCCTGATTCATGGAAGTGTTTTATAATGGCACAATCCCATAGGAAAACGTTCTGTGAAACAGGGCCCAAGTCTCCAAACTTTGAGGAAATGTAATCCAATAGAAGCATAGTAACTCTACCCAAGACTTAGTAGAGAAAACATTGTATGCTTAGTTGGCTATACTTTTAAGGACCGTGTAACCTGTATCTGGAAATATCACTTTAAAAGTGCCAAGGGCGAGCATGCTCTTCGTTTTTGCATAGACTTACATAATAGCCTTGCAGTTAAGGGATTAAAGGGCTATGTGGTCACGCCTATGGTTTTTTTCAGGAAAGCTGAAAGTAGGCAAATTCTGACAGACTATGTTGATTTTCAGTGAGCAGGCCTAGGTCCTCACTGCGTGAGACACACAAAGGCTGCTGCTATTAGTGAAACCCCTTTCTCTGCCTCTCACCAAACAAGTCACATGCACTGTCAAAGGTCTTGGGCTGATATATTGACTTGTCTTGCACCTGTGGTTAACTTATGCCGGTGTTATTGTTTCTTTAAATTACTACACATGGCATCTAGGAAAATGCTTCCATGGAATGTGCAGTGTATTCCTTTTGTATTAGATCTAGCGCTGGCCTTACACTAAATACTATGCAAATATGCACAAAATCGCTATGTAAATACAATGAAATCATGGTTGGTTAAAAAAGCAGAAGGTTGTCGATACCAAATGGATTGATTTATGTTCCTTCCTAATTTATGACTCTTAACCCAATAAAAAACATTTATATAGCTTTTTTATTACAACCGTGTCAGTTTTTATTTTAAGGCAATGTTGTTGACTGCAGAGATTTGCAATGCTAATAGCTGTTGGTATTCAGCTGACGTGTTCGAGCGCAGGTGAAGGATATAGGAAGGGAAAGGGACAATAACTAGTGATATCGACTGGCACCAAGGTCAATAGTTTTTGAAAATGAATCGTGCCTCCCTGCCACCTCTCCCCCACCGCCACCAGTTCCCCCTAGCATTCGTTATAGTCAACACTCCAACAGTCCAGTTAGTGGCCCCACTCTAAAGATACCCATTAAGGAGCTTTAAGGCCAGTAATGGCCTGGGGCCCAAGTTTGCAGGGTTTTCTCATGATAAGTGTCCCTATTACTCTCTAATCATCCTGCAGGACACAAGTTCGAATCCAGGCAGGGTGACACAGCCTTCTGAGGTTGATATATTGAGGGACACTAAATTGGCTCATAATAATACCAATGAATGCATTGATTAAAAAGAGAAATCCTGAATTAACCGCTGTTCTTACATTTTGATAAAGCATTACGTTATTCCAGACACAAATGTAATATGTATATGAATATCTTTGAAATATAAGAAAAGTTAAATTTTCTGTAAATGGGTAATAGCACCATTCAATCAATTCATGTTTAATTTTGAGTTAAATTCAAGAAATCCGTTTTATCCTCCATTGCAGCGCACACCAGAATGTTAAGCTAGAATTAGTAGCATGACTCTTTTCAGGGTCATTTGAAGTGAGGTCATGTTTTCTGTGCATAATCCTGTCCTGGGACTGGAGATTAGCCCATTTAACTGGAGACGTTTCTGAGGCAGGTCTGTAAACGCCTCTAGTCACACTACTCACGCATAAGAATGTATCCCTGAACTCTATCCAGTGAGACACACATGATTCTAATCATAAATAGAAACCATGGATATCCTCTTTACTAGACAAAGACGTGCATCAGTCTTAGCTAGTGGGTTGGATATTATCTGCAAATGTAAACTCCAACTCATCCAAGGACAGCCATTTCAGTGTAGGATTACTTTTACTTTTATGAACAGATGCATATACAAATACTGTGGTTGCGTGACCAGAACATGGAATAGGAATGGCTATTGGCCTAATATCAATATCTGGTGCCTGCAATCGATGGAAAGATGCCTGGCTGGCCTGAGTAGTAGTGTTGAGGTCTACCATCTCATGTCTCTGTCCTCTGGTAAAATAGTAAAGTGTGCACAGGCCTCTCCATTTCAGTCTCAGGTTAGACGGCAACACTCGCAATGTGCTCTACTTGTTCATTCTGGTAATTCATCCAACATCAAATCCAGGCGTGTTTATAAGTTGTCATTGTTTTAGAAAACACGTGCCAATGAGCATGCCTAGATTAGGCAATGCTCCACGCACTGCATTTGAAGATGTGTTCATTGTTCTGGTCCCGCTCTGCATTTTCCTGGTGTTTCTCGGAGACCCATAAAGGTGAGAGGCGAGATATTGTCACAGTTTTTGTCGCCACTGTATGATTAGTCGGGGGTACATCTTATCAGGATGTGACAGTTATTGACTGTACAAATAACTGTCACTTAAAAAAAAAAAAGAAAAGCAAATCCAACATGAGTTTGTCTTTGTGTCTTTGCTATGGCCCCAAGCTGCATGCCATAACATAGAGCTCCCTTTAGCAGCTTAGCTCCAGTCCTTCATGTCATGCTTATGAGGGGGTGTGGTGATAGCATCCCAGCAGTCTTCTAGGGAAAGTGTGCCCCACTTTTTGTGTACCAGATGGGCATTCAAACCGACAGAGGCCTCTTCCATATGAGCCAGTGGACAACGATTAGCGCTCAAATTGTAACTGGATCAATGGGTTGACCTCGAAAATGAATTGCAAACCTGAATATCGCACTATGAGATTGTTTTATTAAAGTTGCTAGCTCGCCAATGTGGACTAGGGCGCAGAGCCTTTTGGAATAGCGGACTCCTAAATGATTCCGTTCACTTCCTTTTTCAAATGCGAAGAAGGAGAAAGAACATCCTAAAAAAAACTTGGGGGTGGGGGGGTCTCATTAACATATCAATTGAATGTGGCTTCACCAGAAATTAGCATATCAAGGTGCCCTCTGAAAAAGTGGGGGGACTGCGTCCACCCTTGTGTACCCTCGACTTGAGCACTGAAGAACATGCAGACTTCCTATTGATCAGAATGACTGGAACGTATGCCTTTGCTGCACGAACTGCTAGGTTACTCTTGTGCATGTTACCCATGCAAGAATCAATCTAAACCGACAAAGCATTCAGAGTACTGTTCAGGTGCCGCAAGCTTGGGCACCAAGGGAGCTCAAGGGCATGGGGGAATAATCGGGGGTGGGGGGTGTAGGGCAAGGTAACAGGACACCAGGCAAGGGCTCCTGGGCAGCCCTTGCAAGCAACAGGTAGCGGGAGGCAACCCGGCGCCGCCTCGCCTATCATCCTCCCACCCAAACACTTGCTACATCACAGGAAGGGGGGAGCCAACAAAAGGGGAACATCAGGGCCAAGGTGCTAGGCAGGAAGGGAGGTACACGGCCACACACCTAGGTGTGAATGGCCGTCGGCGTCAGCCGGCCATAGGGGCAGGAAGCCTCTTGTGACATACATGCCTGCAGGCAGTGCAAAAAGGAATGTAAGCAGAGGCCTGGCTGTTATAACGCCAGTTCTCTATGGTACTCTGCATATGCAGAAGACTGTCTTCATCTTTTTCCAAAACCAACCCACCCTTACGGAAGGAAGAAGAGAAGATGACAGGGCAACGAACGGGGCCACGAAGTCGTGGGAAGAAGTTTGTGGCATGGGCCAGGTAGATGCCTCTGGCCCGGTGCCCAACAGTTGTTTATGATTGTGTTTGTTTGGATAAATACATTTCCCCAACTATTTTATGATATTACTGTTTGCAATAAAAACACTGCCTTTTTATTGCCAACCACAACATCACACCTCCGGTCATTCTTTGCTGAGCCTTTGCTACCCTCGTGCACAGATGCATGCACATGGGTTGAGGGCATGTCCGTGTGTTTGAATGCACATCCCATATCCGCTAATGGGATGAGCTCAAGTACAACCATGCTGTGCATTTTAGTACATGGAGCATAGGAGTGAACCATGCACAGCACTGTGTGTACACTGGTAAGAACAGCCGATGCAGCCACACACCAGCGCACATGCATTTCTTAACCTTTCTTAGAAGGAGAAAAGAATGTTCCTGCCTTTTTGCATTTGAGCCTGCAAGCTCTTTAAGGCTTGGCATATCGATTTCCTATGGATCCTATGTTATGGCCATTTGTAGAGCGCATAGTCGCCCGTAGGCATCATGGCGCTAGAGAGGTCGATTGCCACCCACAGAACAACACGTCTTAGCAAAAAATTGCTAACGGCTTAGAACAGATGAGTTTTTAAAGCTTTCTGAAAGGCTAGGTGATTAGGCATCAGTTTCATACATAGTGGAAGAGTATTACACAATTGTGCTGCTGCAATTGAAAAGGCACAGCCCCCCCCACCCGAGTAAGGCGAAATGATGGCACAATGCCCGCTTCCGCTGACCGCAAAGGGCGATTAGGAACATAGCAGTACTCTGCTCCCTGGACTTGTAGAGCACGATGAACAATGCAGAGAGCTTTAAATTGGATGAGCTGGGCCACTGGGAGCAAATGAAGAGAAGACAGAACAGTGGATATATGGGACCAATAAGGGGTACTCGTTGCCACCCTGGCTGCCAGATTCTGGAGACGTAATCGGCCTACCCACCCCTTAGGCTGCGCCAGGTTATAAGAGTTGCAATAGTCCAGCCTAGTCAGCATCATAGCAGCCACCACAGGGGGCGTAGCATTGTTGGAATCAGATGGAGTACCTTTCTTAAGATCCACAGAAAATGCCCCATCTGGCATACCGCCGATACAGATATAATTATCTCAAGATGTTTTTACTTAAATCGCAGGTACATGAAGCAAACCCAGAGAAGAAGGCCAAAAGGAAGGATGAAATCAAAAGTGAGGAATGGATGCTGGGAACCAATGAATGCAAAGGTGTGCGCATTTCTGCATGGCAATGAAATATTTACAAATGTCGTGCTACAGCCTTTAAGATGACATCCAGGCGTCCCTAAATATGCAGGTCAGCTGTGTGAAAAAGATGTGCTGTGCATTCATTTTTGGAATGACTCCTCAAAATCAGATTATCGTGCAGGTAGGAGCTCGTTCTATCACGTGGAAGTTTTATCTTATTTTGACATGGCTCTTGATAAACTGGGGTTTTAAGCATGGGCACTTCAGGAGTTATGAATGCTACACTCCATGGCCATTTCCTGTGATTTTCTGTCTTCAGAAAACACCCGCGATGGGCGGACCTAGCTATTGCCACTTACAACAGTAATCTTTCAATCAAGTAAACTGGGGAAAGGCATGCTGTTGTGATCACCCATCCTTCCCCACCCCTCACCCATGTATAGCTGCGGCTAGTTTGGGGGTCCTCCAGTTCAGTGATCACTTTCCTCTATAATGCAGGCTGATGCTATTTTGGCCCCATATATGTACTTGAGATTTCCATATATGCCAAAAGGCACACTGTGCTTGGCACATGGTCACGCTGTTGCGGATCCGCTTTTGGGAATATAAGTAGCGTTACGTAGGTTCAGTGCTTGACAAGGGTTGTTCCATTGTGAACCAGTCCTTGTTTTAGCTCTGTATAATGATGCAGGGTGGTAAAATACTGTGCAGGCGCATGCTGTGTAAACCAATCAGTGGGGCAAATCATCTTTCCTAGGCGTGAAGGCTGCACAGTTCGGCTGTTAGGGTCATATGTTACACCTGGTTTACGCTGGTGCTGGCTCCAACAGGGAAGGCTGTCAGTAAATATATTCAGAGCATGAGGCTGTGGTTTTTCAGGCCAAATATTGGCCACATTGGCTGTAGTGTATTCCTCTGCAAGTGTGATGGGTTCAGGGTTGGGGGTGGGGTGTTAGACAGAGTCAGCACAAGTTCACATTGATTTGTAATATCCTTGGCTTCTTATGGGTGGCCCTAGCTACTAAAGGTATCTTTCTCCTGCTTGGTTGATCTGGTCTGGAGATATGGAGCATAAGAAGGCACCAGAGGAAAAGGAAAGCCACCTATTCTCCCTCTTCGAAATCATTCACCCGCAAACTCGATTAATCATTGGCATCACCACCACAAACGCAAGTGGCATTCCACATCTCTTGATAACATGTCTGAAGCCCAGATAACACAGCATGTGAAAACATCAGTGGCAGACGCTTTGAAAGTATATCAAATTCCACCCTCTGCAAGCTCCTGCAGTTCCATCTTTAGAAATCCTCTAACAGAATCCCCTAATCGGGATCCGGTACAAGAAGCAGTGAAGGAAGTTGTACCCCAAGAAGCAAATGAGGAATACAGTTTTTGTCTAGCAGATATGGGAGGGCTTAAAATCATTCGAGGACATATGCAGTTGAACGTAATGTCCAAATGTTGCTGCTCCCACACAGATGGCAGTATTCAGGTACTTTTTTGGACTAACCAGTTTTATTGCCCATGGTATAGGGAAATGGAGAAAGTCCTATTGCAATGATGGAAGGACATATATAACTGTAATTTCCTATATATCTCAAGCTCAGTGGACAACTATCCGATATAATCAGAAGAGTAATTTCATTACAGATGAAGACACTCAAGTAGGCCCAGCGGAAGAGAGAAAGGCTTGTAGAGGATCTACACAGAAATAAAAACCAACCTCATTATCCAAATTGGATCACAGTCCGAGAATGGCTGGATTTCTGTTTCTCTATTCAGCACATTGGACAAGTAGTGGACATTGTTACCTTACTGGAAATTATGGAATATCCACTATGAAATGGCTGTCCATTGACTGCAATGGATAACTGGAAGAATGCAGCATCAAATAAAGCTGCTTTGGCCAAGTCCCATCTGTTGACCCAATCTCTTTGTCCCACAGACTTGCTGAAGGATGAGAAACAGTGTCTTATAGAGGAAGGCTCCTCACAACCAGGCATTTGGTTCTCGGTTCTCCACTGCCAGCATTGTTCCCTGTCGCAAGAGGTTCATTTCTATGCTGTAGAAGAGGCCTGTCTACCTGTGGTCAATAATTGCATAAGCCACCTCAACCCCCACTTCTTCAAGGCATGAATGCCATTCAGCAGTAGGAGCCTCAAGTTGGAGGATGTCTGTCTATCTTGTGGAAGGTTAGACTGATATCTGAAACCCTTGGGTTCAGGAACAAAAATCAGAAAGACTATTCCATAAACTTGCAATTTCACGAGATGCGAGGATTGTGGTAACCACCCTAATCAGCATGCAGATAAAAAGGATGAGTTATGAAGTTCAGCTGATGCTGCTATGAAACCCTTTTGTAAATTCCATCATAAACATGGGTAGATTTTCTCAATTTTCTCCCACCTTCCCCCACTGATCTGCTTACGTTGTAGACCCTCATTTAGACAGGCACCAGCACAAAAGCGCTGTTACATAGAGCATCCTACTTGTGTTCTATTGTAACTATTTGCTCTTTTCTAAACGTTCTGTTTAATTTGCCTTCAGACCATAACCTAGTTTGTTTTCTGCAATACGGTTGAAGCTTTGCATGCCGTGGCTCAATCTCAAGAAGGCTTCTCTAACACTGCCTCTGAATCCCATACTATAATACTGATATGCATAATTGGGCCCTACTTTCAATACCAAGAGCTCATATGCTGCCACAGCACCAGTAACAAATGCTCTCCAGGTCAGATGCTGTAGTCATGGATTTGTTATACCTATAGGAAGACATTGCTGCCTGGACAGCAACCATTTGCTTGGCTAAGTGCCATCTTAATCTACTTTTATATCATCTCCCAGGTCAATTCCGAATTCAAAGAATTTCGCCTTGATGGTTCCAGTATCATCAGAAATGCAATGCAAACAGACTTAGCTGGCCGATTTACAGAATATGAAAGGGTGCCTGCTGGGCCCAGAGTATCTAGTTTTATTGTATTGCTTGTAATTTGAATTAGGATACTGTATTAAGAAGAGTGTGAGCTCACTTCTGGGACCAGCTCAAATACTCCCGTCTCCACTCTCAGGTTCCAACTTTATGCAACACATGATGCACTCACTCTGAAAGAAACGCTGAAAGAAACTCAACCAACATATGGCATACTTGCATTTATTCAATAATAAGCAGTTAGTATAAATGAACAGCAATTTAGTAAAATGGAAATAATGCAAGTTATGAATCATAAGTACTTAGAGCACAAAGTCTTGGTGTTCCAGAATACCTAGGAACGTGTCACATCTAGGGCCCAAGCCACCCTTGTGCCTGGCATCCCTTCTCCATGGGACTGTCATCGCCACACTCTGGAGCAGCACAAAGGTGGGATATGACTGACTAGGAACCTGTGTAGCTGGAGCAGCTGTTATTTTCAGGGTGCTTTGCACGTGCACGCAGCAAAGCCAATGGACGAGTCTCTCATGATTGTGTGTATATACTTTTATTAGGTGGGCCTTTCAATCAGAGGGACACAAATGTCTAGGATCTTTGTGTGGGGTGAAACATATTTACTGCTGGAAAAACCCAATTCTGTATTCATGCCAGTCGCTCTTGCCTTCCAGCTCCATGGCTGGGAAAGCGCTTCTCCGGAATGCAGCTTATCAGCACCTATCTGGATCAGTGGGCCTTAAACTCTGTTTTCCCATGCAACTCAGTGTCTGTTTACAATGAACGGGGAAGCCTATTGCAAAAATATCGTTTTTTAGAGAAAGCTAAATGCAAGGATTGTGATTAACCCTCTGTGAGCAACTTCATGAGGGCTCATGTTCCCAGTAATGAATATAGCTCAATGTGCTAGGTGTTTAAGCACAACTAAGCTTTCATGTAAAAAAGCATGATCTAGCATTAGCAGCATTCAGTTCACTCTTCAAATAGGCTATCGGTCCTATTTCCTAATGCAGCAGGCTATTGTCTTAATATGCAGTATGGCTAGGCCAGCGGGTTTATGCACCTGTGCATGGTTTTTGCTCATTGCATTACAGAGACCTCCTTTAGTTGTGTTATCACTGAAGAAGTTGCACCCAGGCATATCCAGTATCAGAGCCCGAGCGGGTCCTACACTTTGAGAAATTGTTTAGCGCTGCACAAGCTGAGGTTGGGGAGACACCATTTGCCATGATGGACGGTGGAGGAATAAACTTTAGAACGGGTGGACGGTTTAATCTACCTAGGATTTTCAATAGTCTCTAGACCATGGAAAATCCAGATCAAAGAGTAGTTGAAGGCTCGTTACATTGCATTGATGAATCAAATGGTACAGGTGGACTTAAGATCTGGTAAGTTCTTCGTACTGCCTGTGCTAAGATTCTATGAGGGGAGGATTATACCAAAACTTTGCATGGTTGTTAAATCCATCTTTTCTGGGCCATTCACTCCCTACCGTCGATCGAAGGTTCAATCTGGAGACGCATCCTATACTTGCAGACTGTAACACGGCACACTCCAGCCAGGGACTTCCACTGACAATGAATGTGGTGCACAATAAAAACGCTTTTTATCTTTTATTAATCTCGAGTCCTTTCATTGAGAAGGCACCCAACCCATCTCACGCCCCCTTAACCAATACCAGTGTCACAATGGACTATGAGCCTGGCCGGTGTGTAACAATTAAATATTTATTAATTTTAGAATTCAATGAAAAATCAAACAATTAGGGCAGTGACCACCAATGTGTGGCAGTACAAAGGCAAAAATCCTACAGCACAGTTAATTCAACTCCTGACATAATGTACATAATAGAAAACAGAAGCAAAATAGTTTTCAGAACAGATGGTATTCCAGTTAAGCACTCCCCCTGGAACACTTCCCCCAAACACCTGCTAACAAAATTCTGTGTGGATGGAAAGCAGTGGCAAGGAGTCAGAATGAAGAGAGAAAAGTCAGATTTAGAATTCAGCCCACCTCCCCAAGAAATTGAAAACCTTATTGATGAGCAAAATGGCATAATCGGAATTCACTGGTTACTTGCGCATCAGTTTACAATTGTGGTGGGAGAGTTTGGACAGAAATGCATGTTGCTAGACTGAAGAGATAAGGAAGCTAACAGACTACTGAGTAGGGCACCAAAGCAATGTGAACACAGGTAAGAAAATTGATTTTGGGAAGCCAAAGAAAACGCATGCGGCAATGGAAATTAGTTATTCACACTGGTTTAAAAATGACAAGCAGCTAAGAAAAGGGGCTTTGCTGTCAAAATTGGAAATCGCTTTTGAGAACTAGGAACAGAGGCACGTAACAGATAGGATTCTGAGGGAAGGGAATTACTCTTAATGGGATTATTGTTTGGGTTTTTCTATGAGAAGAATGCAAATCGGAATTTATAGAAAATGTATAGAAAAGCACAATACACCGGCAAATTCAATTTTGTTGCACAATGACTAGTTCTACAGAGGCTATATTTTAATGGCTAGATTATTAAAGAAAGACACTGCACAGAAGGGGGTTAATTTTGAATCATAACCAGCTCGCAGCGTGAATCTCTTTATAGGGGAATTCATTATTTGACTTCAAATTGATTCTAAGGACACGGATAACTGAAAGAATTATAAAAGTAATACGCTAACAGACATAAACTAACACAGATTCTTCTATGGAAAGGGTAACAGATGTTACTAGCAATTTGGGATTCTGAATGAGATGCAAGGGTCAAAAGAATGGGATATGCAATTTGGGGACTGGGTGTTGTGATACTTATAATGTAAGCTTGAATTTGGGAATCTGGACAGCCAGCGAGGCCTCTGGACAGCGGGGCCAATGGATCTGGTCACTGGGATGCTGGACAGCTAGGCAAGGTCTAGTCACTGTGGACAGCTGGATGGGAGGCTGGACAGCTAGGCAAGGTCTGGTCACTGTGGACAGCTGGATGGGATGCTGGACAGCTAAATTGGTTGCTGGACAGCTGGTCAAGGGATCTGGTCACCAGGCTCTCCTGAATGGGATCAGCTGCCTCCCCTTCTTTCTCCCTGGATTCTTGGGTATGCCTGGATCTTGAATGGATTTGAGAGTGGATTGTCTGGAATCTTGAGTGTCCTTTGTGTTTCTCTGTCTCAATCTTATATAGCAAAAGTGCCATCAGTTTACAATCTGTGGGGGAAGTACTCTGGAATTCTTCCTATCCTCGTCCTCCCTCCTCGTCTATTGGTTCAGGGGAAATGACATAATTTATGTGTGCATTTATCCCCTTCTTTGTCCATCTTGTGTAGGGTGGTGGCCATGTCTCTGCCTCGATTTCTTGGTCTGACAGTTTATAAGACAAAGCATTTCATGTAAGTGTCTTTGTGGTTCTTCTTGATGAAGTGATCCACCAAAGGTTTTTCCGGCACTTGGTTCCGGATGCATGACCGATGTTGATGTATGGCTGCTAGTTGATAACATAAATGTTCAGGAATAAATGGAGATGACAGGGTAACTTAGTTTATCTTTTTTTGTATCTGTAGATCCAGAGGCTCACCTATCTATTACGAGACAACTCACATTCGATAGTTGTACTCTGTCCTGAGGAAGGTTGTTCACAATACCAGGGCAAGGTGTTTTCTGCCCATCACTTAGTCTACAACCGAAACATGTGTGGACAAGAAAAAACTCTTTGTATTAATCACAAAGAGCCACATCTGTAACACGAGACTGTTGTACTCAAAATCAAGAATTGATGTATATGTTTTAGGATAACATGGTTTTCTTTTTCTTTGAATATGCGTTAGTATGATGACGGTATGTATGAGTTGTGTATGAATGATGTATGATAGGAGAAGCTGTTTATAGGTTGAGTCCCCCTTTTTAGTATGCACAGCATTTAACAAGCATTTCTTCTCTGTTATGTAAATAAAATAGTATTTTGTTTGAAACATTTTTGTAAACCAAACAGAATCCTGTCATCTGTACTCTATTGGTCCATGTCATCTCTTGTTTACTTAAATGCACCCCTAGCTGTTATTCAATTTGAAATGGGTATGAATTCCTTGAGGTCGTAAGCTATATGGAGGCGTTTGTTGATTTATGGGAAAATTGTGTACCCTTTAGTTGGTTCCCTGTATCAGGATTTAGATTCTGCAATGCTGAGTAGAAGGGTTCACTTTCTAAATGCAATCTATGACTTCTGTGAGCAGACACTGAATCAGTTGGGTCTCTCAAGGGATGATCTTGTGTGAAATTCAACTAAGGTCGGAATAGCACTCTAGCAGCAGGCCTGGATTGAGATTACTAATCACACATGTTTTTCTATGACTCATTGAAACAGCCGAGTAAAGAACATGTGAAATGGGTGATGTTTGGACTTGCTTTCTGTTTAGACTTAATATATTGTATACTAAAGATATTCTGGTTCAATATGGTCAATGTGATGCTGGTATATCTCAATGCAGATTCTGCTGCAATAATGAATTGGTGGAAGATCTTAAGCGCTTGATTATGTTTTGCCCAGCGTTAATAACAAGGCGACTACTGTCCTTTTCAAAGCTTCTGTACAGATGTCATGGAGTGGAGAATACTGACTTTTAGTTTGATTTATCAGGGCATGCAACTTCCATACAAATATCAGTAGTAGGGTTTATTAAATGCCTAGATTAAGAAGAGATGATGAAGGCTGTTCTGGTGGTCACATTAGAAGTTACTGAGTAGGTACTTGCAAACTGTTTGATTATAAGGAAATGAATAATTAGTCTGTGTTTATATCATGTCGTTTTATAGTATAACAAAGGCGTACTGTGGTTTAATACCTGAATGGTCTATGTGAACGTTTTTGTATGCCAAGTATTTTTAAATGTTCCTTTCCCTTTTTTCCAGTTTCTTTCTTTTTCTGTTTTCATAAGTCACTTAAATGGCTTGTGTTTAATTGTAAAAAAAAGACGGAAAAAAAATTGTGTACTGGGTTTCTTATGCTTATGTTTTGATGATTGTATTGATATATTGTTTTGTGTGTTTGTTGAAGGTGTTCTTGACAACAAAAAAAAAAGGTTGCTGCTAAGGAAATCCAAAAGCTGCACAATCTGTTGACACAAGAAGCATTCACAAATCATTAGCTATCCTTTAAGGCTGGTGTGCCAGTAGGGCTTTATCACTCATGTTCAACATAGAGACCCAGGTTTCATTTTGGAAAGTATTCAAGATGGCGCATCAATCTTAGCAGTTTATGTTAGACAGTCATTAAAGTTTTCATAGACCCTGGATCAGCTTGAGAAACAATTCATCCAGTTATGCTTCACAAGCGCTGAGAAGGAAGGACACGTTTTGAATCCTGGGATATCCTCTGCATTTATTGAATGTGGTTATAACAGAGGACATTCGTTTTCAAGTTTTTGACAGTCTTAGTCTAATGACAGCTAAAACTGTAGAACTGGTGTGGCCAGACAAACATACAGACCAAACGTGTTCCCCACCCCCCAGTTCAAAGTATGACATTTTTTTTAATGAATTATTCCACCTCATACCTTGAATCGCAGGCCAGATAATAAGTATGTTTTAAAGAGTTTCACTCATCGACTCTTGCTTACAAAAACAGCATCCCTTTTGATCAGCTTCCACTTGGCCAAATATAATAATTTGCTTTGTCCATTGCAAGTTCCAATGAAAACAAAGAAAAGCAAGCCTTCCATGCTTTGCCATACATGCTTTACTGGATCGATTGCACTGGGATATTAGACTGTGAGTACAGGCCGATTATTAACCTCAAGAGGCCCCCAGGAACAATCCAATGATAAATTTTGGCCCATAAATACTCACTGTTCACAGCGTCAAATGTAACAGTTAAATAAATAGAGGCTATGAAGACTGAGTCATACTTCCCCACCCACGCCAAGTGCTGGACGCTTTCAATTAACAGACCATTTAAGGATGTTCCTAAATTGCTACTGAATCCAATTTGCCATTTCTTCAGTTGGCCCGCTGCCAGGGCCCACGCCTCCAGACGGGACAGCAAGATTGAAGCAAAAACCTTGCTGTCCGCATCCAGAAGGGCAATTGGACTGTAGTTTAGAGGGCAAGTTCTTGCACCCGCTTGTAAATGGGAGCGATGTGTGCCGGGGACCATGAACTGGGAAAGTGGTCTAGGCTCACCAAATTCTAAAAATTTTTTTAAGAGTTTATGCCCCTGCTTCAAGATCATTTTTAAACAAAAAGTTTGATATTTTTGTTTGGGCCTGCAGCACGAGATTGGCTAATCTTCCTTATGATCTAAAGTATGCTGTTATAATCAAATAAGACTAAGTCCATCCTATTATTCGACTCTAGTTCCCTGCCAGACACTGTAAGTCACTGCAGGGCCTTGCATACAAAGTGCTGGGCCCACTTGTTTTCAGCCATTGCATTGATTTGTTTTAGTGGACCAGATGTATTCAAGAGTCTTCAAAATACCTGGGTGCTCTTCTTTCTTGAAATGATGAATATTGCTTCGGCATCAGCGTGGCTCTTGTTACCGCAATTAGTTCTATTCCAGTTCTTAAACGACTGGCATGTAAGCCTCATTGGATTCCTCTTACCCATCAAACACTGGTGGGCTCTGTTACCAGTCCTTCTGGAGGCAGACCACGCTATAAGACTTCAGATCTCTACCCACACTTGAATTGGTAAATAAACCAGAATTACCTTGTGTTTTACACAAGAGAATGGAAAAGGAACTCAGTTCTGCCAGTGTTTGACCCAAATATGTTGATTTTTAACCTTGCATTGCTTTCGGCAGCAAATACCAACCCCTGGACTCTTCAGAGGTCTTCATTTTGCGTTTTAGGGTGAGGATTTCATCAATAAGTTGTTGATCACACTGCCACCCTTTGCAGCCATACCCACACCTCTACTCTCCACTGATTTGGTTAATTCGAAAGTGAACACCCGTAATGAATCACATTCATGAAGAACAAAGTCAAAAACAAGTTTGGATCTTTCTGACCTGCATCTATGCAGGAAAGTATGTTCTCTTTATATCATGGTTGCATATGTCCACTAAGCTTGACACTTCTGATAGTAAGCGTAAAACATTTGTACGATTCAAAGATCTGTTATCTGTAATCACACTTTCGAATAATATTCCAGCCCAAATCCATAACCTCGATCTCTGAGTCTTTTCTCATGCTACGAATAGCACTCAGCGCCCCTGGACCCAAAGGCTGATGCTCATTTTCAACACTCCCCATAATTCACACCACTTTTTGGTGCATATTGGGACTGTGCACAGACATATCCAACCTTGGACGTGGGTCCCATCTGTGAGACACCTGAAGGTGTCTCACCCACTGGTCCCCGGGGATCTGTCATCCAGGTGGTCAGGACACAGCCATCGCTTTTGGATCCAGTTCCAGGGGGTGGACCAGTGCGGGAGGATCACCTGTATGGGGGGGGTGGGGTTCTTCAGGGAGCGGAAGTGGGTCACAGGATGGTGAGAGGCAGTATCCCCTTCCCTGTAAGACCTTTTCCCCACAATTCCAGGCAGGATACTTAGGAACTCACACACCCCCCCCCCTTTCCCGCCACAGACACTTTCTCAAGGACAGCTCACCATGAGGGAAAATGGACTAACACCAGAGCTGTATACCTTGCATGTCCCAATACAATAGTCAGGCAATTGCTGATCATTAAACTCACCTGACTTCCATCACACTTCCCCATACGGATAAAAGGTGGAGCATGAAAGCACACTCTCAGCGAGGCAAAACAGACGAGGAAACAGCAGTTGCAAGATGGCAGTTTAATACAAGGAGAAAGACGGCGAGACCAGAGAGGGTTACACAGAGGGAAGTACTCTTGAACTGTAAAGACAGTTAATTTTGTGAGCCTTGGAAAGTAAGAAACCGAAGACCAGGGACTAAGGCTATTCAAACCTGCACAGTGTGTCGGAGGTACCCGGGGCTCTCCCATGTTGATGACCAAGGTGGGGAGGAGTGATTGCCACTTTTGTACTGTCCTTGGCTCCTACAACAAAGCAGCATCAGAAAAGAGCACAGATGGTGAGTCAGAGAGACTGATACCAAACCAGCTTGTGTTTTGAACCATGGTTTCAAGCAGCAACATTGTATAAAGAGAACAGTGTGTGAAGTGTTTGTAACGAGCGACACAAATACAATTGGAAGCCAAGAAAAGATAACATACACAAAGAGGTCTGGCACCACGTGGGTGCTCATTTGAAAGTCTGCTAGGTATACAACTGATGCTGAGTGTGAGAGAAAGAAATACTGAGATCGAAGTGGTCATGCAATGGGTCAAGCTAAATCCTGTGTACAATAGAAAGTCTGATGGTTTAATGTACATAACAATAGGTCCAAGCCCAGCTAAAGGAGACTAATTGAACGAAAGGAAGTGATCTGAGCCCGGCAGATGGGGATCGAGGGTGAACCGTGAGCCCCCCGAAAAATAACTTTCTGTACCTTGTTTTGAAAAGGATCTGAGCCCGGCTGAGGGGGATCCAGGGTGATTACCCAAGTTGAATACTGGTGAAGGTCAAAGTTTTGCATATTGTTTGCAGGCCCTCTGCGTCAAGAGATGTGTAAGAAGCAAAGAGACTTGGACACCGGGGGTCGTGAACTGGGAAAGTGGGACAATATCCTCATGCCGCAGAAGCCAAAGTGGCTGCTTAGCGCAAGTGACCTGCCTTGTCCCGTTCTGAAAACGTGGGGAGGGGAGGCCGTCGGGCCAAGTATCCTGCCATATTATTTTGTGAACACTTCTTTCGTTTTCATGAACATTACCCCAAATTATTTATAAATTAGTGGTATGGATTGGCAATATTTATTTTTAGTATAGGCCCTTTTATTTTGACAAGACTCCACTAGGACTGCATTATTATTATTTGATGGTCGTAGCTTGCTCTCATCTGTAGATTTAGCTTTAGATAGGCATGTGTCAAACCCTTGTGCAAGTTCAATAAGCACCCTTGAACTGTGGTCACTTGTCTGTCTTACTGTTGATACCATGTCTTCCTTACACTTCTTACTAGTGAGCATTGGTTCGACTGCTGAAACTCTTGAACTGTGTTAATCTGTAAAAGACAATCACCCGCTAAGGGCACTTGTAGGGGTTTTTGGGAATCCAGTAGCGAAGTCAACGTCTTCATCATTGTATTGAACTCACTGGGCCCAACATAGGGGAGGGGCCTTCCCGCAACCCTAATGGTAGGCCCCACCAAATTAATGGGCTGAATTTCCTTATTTGTGATCACCATATTAATAACTCCATTATCAACAGGGAAGGTTATCAAGGCTTATTTATCAGAGGAAGCAGCTCCACTAATTGCTGATTTAGTAAGGGCCGTTTTGACTTCAGTCTGAGACAAAAGACATCGTAACAACATTCGGGATCCCTGGGTGTTTAAAGACGGGGCTGGACAATTCTTAGATTTCTTCTTCATTGGAACTTTCCGTCACAGTGCCTTCGCTTTGAGATGATGAAGCACATTTCGGCGTCATTGAAGAATTGTTTTTAGAAACTGTGCCAGCACAAATATTTCCCGAAACCCTTCTCCATCCATGACGAGGTTCCAAAAACTCTTTGTCCCATAACATTGTCTCATGTTCATCCAATCACCCAGATGTCTAGTTCTCATTGCCGTCAAACCCTTACAATATACTGTGACGTGTTGCAGCGTTTTTATCCGAGTCGCAGACTGACCGAATCTACCGGCCGCATCTTTCGATTTCAGATAGATCGTCTTCATTTACTTGGTTAGATGCAGGTTGAGAAGAAATCTAAAGAACTATGTTTGTTTGATACCAAGGCGAAGGGAAAAGCTGCAAGTATCTCGACGTGCATCCGTGGGCCTTAACGTCTTCCCCAAAAGCCGATTACAATTGATGGGTATTACTATCTTCCATTGTATGGATCCAGTCGGACTCCCAGATTTTTTTTTTATCTTGCCGGTGTCGATTACCAATATTTCTAAATTCATGCCTAAAGAATCCAGCGTGGCCCTACAGCAACTCTCACACTGTCCCAGTATGCCAGAACCCATCTTACCAAACGCTGCACCAAGAATCTGAAAAGGCAGAGGTGGAGTTGGTAACATACATTTCCAAAACAATAACGGCGCCTTCCAGACTGTTCTTGCATATAATTAGATTAATCCCAACTCGTACCCAATCATGGATGTCACAATAAAGTTTGGGAGCTTCAAGAGCTTCCTCCAGAAAGTCTGCTCCAGAGAAGCCCACACTTCATATGGGGTAAAAAGAAAACCCTGCACTCCAAAAATTAGTGTTGTGGTGACTTAAGCTTCATAAAAGGTCAGCACTGGCTTTATTGAAAATTTGCCAAACCTTCTATGAACCACAATCACCTGTGATGTCAGCATGTTTTTTTTTTTCTTCAAGGCCTCAAGTCCAACAGTCTCGGGTCATCGTCTCTCCTATTGTTAATGTGTGTCCTGAGGTAGACCATAGACTGGACTTCTGTTAATGGGATCTTTTCCAAATACCGTTTGTATGTTGGGCTCCCTTTAGTAGCTCTAGATCCAAAAACCATGATTTTTAGTTGTTTTGTGATTCATCACAAGCCCATTTTTGGTCATGAAGACCGACAACGCCTCTAGGCTCCGTTGTAGCCCTATCAGAGTTTGATTCAAAAGGACAAGATTGTCTGCAAATAGCAACCTACCTATCTTGTGGTCACCTATCTTGGGAGGGAAGGCGATAGCTGCTTCTAACGCTAAGGGCAATTTGGACATAAATAAATTGAAGAGCGTCGGGGCTAACCCTCTCTTTATGTAGCTAGGACTCGAAACAAGACCCTGCGCACTGAGCCTGATTCTCACGTTGGTGTCTGTATAAAGAGATCTAATCGCCGCTAGCAAGTGTGTCGGACAGTTCCAAGATTACATTTTGGTCCAGAGCAACTCTCTTTCCACACTATTGAAGGGGTCTTTTTAGGGTCTATAAAGGCCATGTATATGTGCACCCATTTTTCTATTGCGCTGACCTTCAGAATGTTTAGCAGGAACAAGTTCAAATCAGTTCCTACCTCCTTTGTAAACCCTGTCTGTCTGGGATCGTATGTTTTGGTAGTTGAAATACATTTCTGTAGGTTGCTCAACAGGACCCCTCGAAGTCTTTCCCAATACATCAAGGAGGGCGATAGTGATCATTTTGTGCGTCAGCACTGTTGCCTCTCTTGTGGATTGTTACAATTACTGCTGACTGCCAAGATTTAGGAACTCCCTCCACCTTCCTAATTTGTTTGAAGAGAACTGACATAACAGCTGACCATTCCTCTGGGGCGTCTTTGAGCATCATGTTAGTGATGTCATCGGGCCCTAGGGCTCCAGATCGAATAGCCTTCTTAATTAGCACCAGCAAGTCTGTCTTGTCAAACGGTATAAACCATCCCATTCTCTCAGCCTGTTTAGAACTATAATAAGTCCTTCCTCTCTTAGCCAAACACATTCTCGTAGTGTGAGATCCACTATTTTTCTGTCACCATGTTAGTCAGGGCCACAGTTTCCTCTTTACTATAGTTATTCAACAGTTGCCATGTAGCTCTTATATCCCTACTCTTCCTCTTCATTAGCATTGATTCAGCATCTTGTTGTAATATTGCAGCATAGAATGTTAGCCAATTTTTAAATGTATGCTTTCTTTTTTCAATCAACAGGCGAAAGCCCTCATCCATTTTTTGGCCCAATGATCTAATCTCTCTTTGACACATTTTTTGTTCATTGGTGATTTTTTTCATCAAAAGAATGAATGTAGTTTTTCCCAGGCCCTTAGCTTTATTCTTTTTGATTTTAAAGTCTAAGAGCATGGGCACGTAATCCAACTCCACCGCTCCCACCTCGAGAGACTGGAAGTTAGCATCCAGGGTTCTAACATCACATGGCTTCAGTCTTACTCGGTTGTGAGCGTTAGTGGCTTTTACATCATGTTGCCATACTTTATTTCTTGACTTCCTGTCCCTCCTTTTCCAAGACAACCTTAGGAGGGCATGGCCGCTATTTGTTTAGGCATAATTCTCAGTAATGTTATGCTTTTGTCTAAAGAGGAAGATACAAATACATAATCCAAAATGGACGAGTAATCCCCGTTAGACCAGGTTATCATCGGCAGGTGATCTCCCTGACATTGTCCATTTAGCATTCGCAGCTCTTTATCTCTCATTAGATCCAACCACGCCACAGCGCTCTCATTTCCTTTGGACCCTCTTCTTAATCGGTCCTCTCCCCCTTATTAGACAAACAAGGGGCATTCAAATCTCCCCCTACGAATGTATAGTCAATATTAAATTGGCTATAACATTCATCAATAACATTAGTGATGGCCTGCAGAAAAATGTTTGTTGCGATCCCTGCTGTGTTCCAATAAATGTTGACAATTAGAATCCATGACTATCGGGCTAGAGAGGGCCCCCCCACTCTTAAACAAATTGGATAGAATGGTTCAGGCATAGCGAGTCCACCACGCATAGTCCTCCCCCATTATTTTCCCCAAGTCAGCAGACCAGCCGAAGGCCTCCCTTTCTTTTCACATTGGGCTGGATTGATGTATGCGCTATATCAATAAAAATTGGAGCCCTAGCAAGCCAGGTTTCTTGCAGGCAAATAATATCCATATTTCCAAAGGTTGTCATGTTCACCCGCCAAATGAGAGAAGCCTCTGGTATTCCAAAACCCTAGAGTCCAACCCTTCTCTCGTTGTTAGTTGGCAGTTTTTCAAACTTGGTCAGACTTACTCCACCCTTGGGTCCTCCTCTCAACCCCTTCACCGTTTGTATGCATGGCCTTTATGAACCACTGTGACATAAGGTTGAATAGATATTAAAGATAATTAATAATCATATGATTGAAGGACCTAAGAATTGATTGGGAGGGCTTTGGATACTGTTTTTCAGAATTGTGGCTGGTACAATACAATAGAAAAGGTTATGGGCTTTACTGAAAATGTTTCTTGGAACCATAGTGTACAGTTTTATATCGGGTTACGGGTGTATTGAAGCCTATTGAAGGTTGGATTGATGGATATGCAACAGTAGTTATTCACTGCATTCCGAACACTGTGATTGTCCACGAGGGGGTCATAAATGTAATCTATGTGCTAACAATTCTTCTATCACGGTCTTCAAAAAGGGCACACAGGTCGTGCAAAAACGGTTTTGCCATATGTCCATCTTTCAACGTGTCCTCTTGATGCACTCTTGTTGAGCGTTTACATGAAAACCTCCACCTCCTTAGTCTGTGGCCGCAGAACCCCCTGGGTAAGGTACAGGGGCGAAAGGTTTTCCTTCCACTCCGGCGCCTTTCTGTACAGTTGCCTGGCAGTCTCTTGTTGGACCATTCCTTGCTTTTTTGTGTTGGTTAACTATATCCATAATTCTTTGCTTTCTATTAGAGCTAATTGTTGTTACTAGTGAAATGGCCTTGGAGTTGCTGTGACAAAACCTAAAATTCGCTATATTGATGCCCCCGGACTCCTGTCCAAATAGCTTGAATAAGGGCTTCAGAATAATTTTAGAGCAAAATGTAGGCACCAATACCTCTATGAATATATATATGTACATATGGATGGTATGGTTAAATTGCAATCTGGATAGAAAGCAATGGGGAATTGTACGCACGAGCAAGTCTTCCTATCAAGTGCTTTTTGGTTCACTATGCTATTTGAGGAATTCCTCAATGAAAACCAAGTTCTTAAATTCTTTGCAGTCTGCCTTTAAGCCATTAGATCAATTCCGCTGTAAGATCCTCCTTTTTCTAGCTTAGTTTACTTCGGCAGATAGTCCCCCTTGTCTCATCGTGACCGAGTTCTGATGGTTGGGGCGGCAGTTTCATCAAGGCTGGATTATTGCAATGCGTTGTACGCTGACCCATGTATCTTCTTGCCTCCTTGCCAAGTTGAGACATAGCCGTAACGTGGAGGTTCAATTAATTTGTGGACTTCGCAACCATGAGCATGACTCCTCCACAAGAAACTCTTTGCCCTGGATTCCATTCCAAAGAATAGTGGAGTTTAAAAGATCTCCTGTTTGGACATCAAATGCATTCACAGTTCACAATTTGGCCCCGGCAAATATGAATAGTAAGGTGAATTTCCTGCCGTGCATAGTCTACCACTTGCTTCATCCCATACTTTAAGTTGGTATCAAAAGGCGACGGGCAGTTTGCATTTCAAGCAGCAAAAATCTGGAACTCACTACCTCTAACCATCTGGGCAGTGAGCTCTGATTTTTGATTGCGCCACAGGCCGTGCTTGTTCTCATAGGCAATCCATGACCACTGCTTAGAATCCCTTAGGCATAATGATCTGCTGAATAAATATACTATATCAACCGAGTTTGGTGTAGCCATGCAGGGATGTGCCTCCATTACTGCTTTTTAATTGCTTCTCACTAAAATTAGCTGAGTGTAGGGTTTCCTTTAGATCAATAAACATACAATACATGGGTTGAGAATAACAAACTTCTAGGAAAAACAGCCCAGCTTTATCTGCAATGTCACTGGTGCTTTTTTTGTAGCACTCTTAACCCTAGATCCTCATCTTGCCCATTCGCTGTCCCTACAGCCAGAGTGTGTGACTTGGACTGCAGATCGAAATAAGCACTCCCTGATCAAGAAATGTGATACATAGATACCTCTGCAGCATAGGTCCTTGATCAATCTGATTTCAACAGGCGCTGGTTCCTTTAAGCATGGGTGGAGAATGAGCCACTAGACAGCCTGCGGAGTCGCCCGCCCTTTACCGCCAGCAGCTGCGCATGTGATCCTGGTCTTGGGAACCTGCAGGAGAAATTACCCACTGTAGCTTTATCAGTACTAGTAAAACCCTCTCGAAGCAGTACAAGTTGGGTATCATGAAAGACATTGGGCCTCATTACGACCCTGCTGGCTGGAACGAACGGTGGTGTTAAAACCGCCACCACCATTCTTTCCAGATCGGCTGATTAAGAGTCCTGAAGGCGGGAGGTGTCACTCCCACCAGGTCTGACCTGGCAGGTTTAACACCACCCGCCTGCAGGCGGACATGGAAACACCGGCTCTTTTATAGACGGAGCCTGTGTTTCCACGGTCCCATCCCCATGGAGTCCTATGGGGCTCCATGGGAATGGGGATTTACACAATTCCGCCTCCGGAATTCCTGGGTCACCGGTGATTTTGGGAATCACGGAGGCGGAATGGTAATACAAGTCCGGTGGTAACCTGCCGGTTTTTCCAGCTCGATTACCATCGGACTCGTAATGAGGCCCATTTTTTCTAAATGACAGCTTCTGTGCAAATGAAAAGTCATTTCAGCATTAAGATGTGAAGCTATTAGTCAGGCATGGCAAATGAATACATTTTTTAATTCTTGGAATTTTTAATTCTTGGAATTGTTTTCATTGTGATGAACTAATCCAATGATTACCCTGGTACCTGCTGCACTGTATATCAGCAGATCTGTTTACAATTCCCTCCCCCACACCGACACATACACACAGCGGATAGGCCACATAGCTTTGTACCGCTACTGAACTTTACCTTATGTGCTCTCTGAGGGTGATTACATTGGGGTGCCCTTATGCAGATTACAGTGGCCTATTAGAGTTTACAAAAATTAATGCACCCCCTAATGGAAGCTAGAATTCAGTACAAAGAGATACAATAGGTGTCAATTTCCCATTGGTGCAGCTGATGTATCCTTTTTTTTTTTTTAAACTATGCAGGAAAAGGTAGTCGGGTATCTGATAAAAGTGAGATGGCTGCTACAGTGTGGCAATTTTGTGGTTGAAAGATCCTGGCAGGTTGTTCAATATAACCCTTCTTATGTCTGCAGTGGTTGGGAAGCCAGCTCTTATTTCCCAAAGCACAGAACTATTATTTTTGGAAGTACACCCTCCTTTGCTGCAAATGTCTAACCAGTTACCAGAGGCTCTGCACAGTCCTCTCCTCACTTATCCTGCCCAGCTGACCACATCAGTTCTGTTATGTGGTACTTTTACAGCACACTCTCAAAGCCACAGAGGCCAACTGGTATCAAGGTAAGACCAATTAAATGTTTGGGGAAATAAAGTTTGATACAATTTCAGTGATTACATGAACAGTGGTCTTCAGTTTATTCCTGAAGTATCCGTGTCCAGAAATAGATCTCCGGCCAAGAGAAGGCCTTACCACCATGTCATGTTCTCCGAACACTGGGGATCACCACCATAGGTTTGATTGTTGGTTGGTTCTGCTGGGACACATACCACCGAAAATTGTTTGTGAAGAATCTAGGGTCTATGTGGTGGATGGCTTGCTGCACCATACAAGTTGCCTTAAACTGAACATGGGGTCACCTGTTATTTAATTTAATGGGCATGGGCAAGTGTGATGTGGTCACATTTTATCCACTGCAGCAACGTACATGTAGCCTTATGTTGTGTCCTTTGAAGTCTCAGCATAGTGCTTCGGAACCCAACAAATAAATACTTTTTGCGGATGATAATCCCAGCAGTGAGAAGATTTGCTTAAGTGGATGTTGGAGCATAGAAACCTCAATACTAGGGCCTCCACAGACAGTTTGAAGTCCATCACCCCCAGGATTTTCCATGTAGCTGAAATTGTTGGCCAGACACTCAACTGTTGGGGCCAGATCAGTCTTCAAGCTCCTACAACCAGGCTCTTGGTTCTTGAAGGATTTGATTCTACTCGGTTGCTCCTCATCCGTTTCCCTGCCAGAAGAGGACATTCCAAGACGCCGTTCACAGATGTGTTGCATTTTGAGTCATTTTAAAAACATATTGTATATTATCCGCCCCTATGAATCTGTTGCGCAAAAGTACAGGGTTGCAGTTGGCCCCCCTCTTCCGTAGGGGTAATGTCCCTACCTTGTGCTTGCCTCATCTTTGCCACGTCCCTCAATCGAAGGGACCTTCCCTGCACTTCATGAGGACATTGTCATCTGGTTCATTCTGACTAGGACAGACGGGGTTGGGATATCTGCACTTCCAGAATGATAATGACAGGACGCGGGTGGCTATTCTGTGTACATTTCACGTATGTGGACACGTGCATATATCTCTGACAAACACCAATCCCATATATGAACCCACGAGTAGAGGCCTATATAGTGTCAAAGATGTAAAAAGGAGGATGAAATAGTTGTGGATGGGTTGAAGTAAAACCCCATCCATCACTGCAGCATTGCTAAAAAAAAATGTATTAATCTCTGCAGCTTTGCTTGAAAGGGACGGATTCAGCCGAACGTCTGCAGCAAAGTGCGAACAGACGATGAAAGGCATAATCAGAGAGCGGCACGGCATTGCAGCACAACAGCTCTGCGCACGCGCAGACGAATGCGGTGTGCTGTATGAACAAGTCGAATATCAAGACCTCGACAGGAGAGGGTAAACGCAAGGGAAATAGTCAAACATTTAGATCCAGGTTTTAGTGTGCTTGCCCATCTTTCCTGTATCCTCCGCACACACACCTTGAAACGGACCTGCATGAAGAGCTCATGGAAATTCCGGTTTGAACGGATCAGCACAACAGCAAAGCCGTCTTGCATTTTCCATTTCGACCCAACAACCCTGTTTTACTGATCTGCCAGCGCACCCACAGATGATGCAGCTGGAAGCAGAGAGCGCTATAAATCCCAGCACAACTTGCTCAGAATCGGAGGACTGCGTCCAAGAACTGACACATAAATTATAATGTAAGATGACCATGTAAAAAAAAGTATGCATTGTTTAGGGAATAAAGCGTTTTATTTCAATTTCAATATAGCCTTCTCTTTCACATTATCTCCTTGTGTTTTTGTGATGCATTTGTAACATGAATGCATTTAATGATTGAATATTTGTAATGAGCCTATACAGCGAATGGTGTTGCAAGGCACCGCAAGACATAAAAAGGGGTGGGGGGAGACAAGGGAGAAAGATAACAATAACGGTCCTACTAGGCCATGTGACGTTCATATCGTGCAAGCGCAGTAACAAGTACCAGGGAGAGGAGGGGGAGTACCGGTCTGCGTGAAATGCGAAGTGCTAGGCTGGAAAGGGAAGGAAAGTGCAGGGTAACGAGGAGAGAGTGCAAGTGAAAGAGGGCTGGGGGTGAGAGGGCCACAGGAGCTAGGTGAGTGCTAAGGGTGATCAGCAGGGCCAGTGCCAGGGATTCCAGGGGGTGAGGGTCCACATGCAAAGTACGAGGAGAGGAAAGACTGGGCGGGGTCCTGATGCCCTGGAGAATTCAGAGGGACCATGCAGTCATTCACTGTGGCAAAAGGGGGGTGATAGCAGGGGAGAGGAAGAGGGAGGGAGGGAAGGAAGAAGAGAAAAGGAGGTTCTTGAGGAGCTTCCAGAGGAGCTTCCAGAACATAAGGAGATCTGGCTCAAACCTGAGAGGGGCAGGGAGACCATTCCAGAGGGAGGCTCCAGCAGAGGAGAGAGATCTACCCCTGCTCTCTCTGCAGATCAGACAAGACTGAAGGGCTCTAGCAGGGAGGTGTTTAGGGAGAAACAGTTGGACAGTTGGATGAAGCAAGGTCCCAGGCCCCAGAAAGCCTTATGGATGATGCTGAGGGTCTTGAACTTGATCCTTGCAGCAACCAGGAGCCAGTGGAGAGAGTTTAGGACTGGGGAGATGCGGTCCCTGGGCTTGGTGCCAAGGATGAGTCTTGCAGCCCTATTCTGGATTAGTTGAAGGGGGTGAAGGGAGGATAAAGAAAGATTGAGGAAGAGGCTGTTATAATAGTCCAGCTTAGTGAGGACCAAAGCTCTGGAGATGGAGAGTTTTTGGGGGGAAGGTGTGGAAAGGGAGAATGCCTCTGAGGAGGTGCAGCTGATAGTGGGTCTTCTTGGCAAGGTCCGCGATGTGAGGGGGGAAGGAGAGAGAGGAGTCAAAGATGACACCAACGTTGTTCAACTCAGAAGAGGGTGAGGGGAGGGGACCCATAGAGGGCGGCCAGTGGATAGGAGGGAACGAGGGAGCTGGGGTCCCAATTAAAAGGATCTGTCTTACTGGCATTAAGAAAGAGATCATTGGCAGCAGACCATGCCTGAATAGCAGTCCGTCAGGGGATGAGAGAGGAGGCAGTAGAGGGAAGCTTGGCAGAGAGCTTTGTGTCATCTAAATAACAATGGAAGTGAGGAGAGAAGGAGATCATCAGGTTGGCCAGAGGGGCAAGGTAGATGTTTTAGAGCCACGGCAAGAGCATAGAGCCTTGAGGGATGCCACAGGTGTAGACTGTGATAGGGAAGAGAAAAGGGCACAGAACCATGGAGGGTCGGTCAGAGTGGAATGAGGTCAACCAATCCAGTGCCAGGCCTGTGAAGCCAAGGGTGTCACTGAGCCAATTTGTCAGGGTGGCGTGATTGACCATGCCATAGGCAGAGGAAAGATCCAGAACCATAAGAACGGATGTCAAGTTGGAATCGAGATTT
This sequence comes from Ambystoma mexicanum, assembly GCF_040938575.1. Classification (NCBI taxonomy): domain Eukaryota; kingdom Metazoa; phylum Chordata; class Amphibia; order Caudata; family Ambystomatidae; genus Ambystoma; species Ambystoma mexicanum. The sequence continues at coordinate 964,284,508 of NC_090924.1, forward strand.
GAGACCAAGTCTTCAACGGTGTTCAGTAGAGCAGTTTCTGTGCCTCTGGCTGCTCTGAAGCCAGACTGGAGGTCGTGGAGACAACCAACAGATTCAGTGTGTTAGCTTCTCCATGAGTTTGCCCAGGAAGGGGGTAATGGAGATGCAGGATGGGTCGGCAGAGGGCATTAGTCAATTGAGGATTTTCAGTAAAAATAGAGCCCACGGTTCTTCTCGTAAAAGGTCCTTCATTAATGAGAGCAGCTAGGATGCAGGGATTTGCAAATGTTTACAATCACCATTTCACCCTCTAAAAATTGACAGTATAAATGGTCTAGTATTTAGGGGAGTGATTCTGTTGGGCGTATCTGATGCACGTCATTAGTCTGTTTTAATTAGCGAATCGGTCACATCGTATTGTACAGCAACAACATAATGCATTGTAATTGAAGCATCCTCATGTTTATCTGTGTATGGCAGATGATTATGCCAAGCGGCTCTTGAATCTTGTATTATTTCTTTACTCTGGCATGCTTATTGTGGATGTTGAAATACATCTTACATAAATGCTCAAAGGCTTGAAGGCATTGCGTCAATCGATCATGCTTCTTTAGACTGCTGCCAAGGAGCCTATGCTATTTTCAGAATGTAGCAAATATTTATCTGTTTTCTTTCATAAATGCCATAAATTGCTGACTGGAGCATGGTGTGCTTTATAATGCAGGAAATGATGACTACAAAACTGTAGTTACTATAGCAGTGAAATAGGCCCATATAAGTTAGTGAAAGAGATGTTCTACTTAAGCGTACCTTTTATTCTCCAGCATGGGGTCTGGCATGGATTCACATGCTCATGAATATTCCCCGTCGTCAGGCTGGGAATCCTCGGTAAAGAAAAAACCAGTATCAGTTTCGTTTCTGATCTGTCTTTCGTAGTAATAACCAATCACTGGTCTCCGCGTCATACTGACCACAGCCAATGACTGCCCTCTACCTAAGCACCGCCTCTGGCAGCCATCTTCAGATTTTTACCGCACGTTCATGTGTTGGGATCCTCGTGCTATTGCTCTCGAGCGTTAGTGCTATTTTTCGCGCTTTTTCACAAAAAACTTCGATTCTTTCGGTCAAAAGAGCCTCAAGCTCCACCGATCCTACATCCGATCAACGGGGACCCGTGTCGGATTCGTCTGTGCCCCTCAAGGGTGAAGATTTCGTCGAGCTACACTTCGGAGGACTCCAGAAGCTTCTCAGGCCCGGTCTCGGAGATGGCCCAGGAGAAGGGAAGCTCGACGCCCGGAAAGCTGTTCAGGGTCTGCCCTGGATGCCAGCTGCAGAACGTCTTTAAGGAGGACGAACACTCTTTCTGCCTTTACTGCCTTCATGAGGACAAGACGCACGTGGAGAAGGACTGTGCGTTTTGCGGCAACATGTCGGAACGGACCATGAAGGACCGCCATCAACGTCTCGCCAACTGGCTGGAGGGTAAGAGCCCGTCTGGCGAGAAGAAGAAGAAATCCGAGCGGTCTTCTAAGACCTTTGAGGGCGCCCCGGCGACGGGGGCCCAACATAAGGCCAAGCACCGCGAGTCCGCTGGCACCGGGAGCGCCGAACGGTCGGCCTCTACGGGCGCCAGGCAGGGCGCACCCTCCCCGGCACCATCAACCACGAGCCAACGCTCTGGGTCGGGTAAGAGGAAGGCCGAGCACCCGGCGAAGCTCCTGGAGAGGCCCCGGTCGAGCTCTAAGGCAGAGGAGGAGCGTGGCAGTGCCCCCTCCCTCAAGGATAAGGCGGTGAGCGCACCTAAGGTGGTGAAGGCCTTGATCCATCCGACCAAGCCCTCTATCGAAACGGTCGCGGCGGCCCTGGCTCAGCCTGTGGAGGCTGCACCAGTGGTGGCGACCTCAGGGCCCAGAATCTCCCTGCCTCCTCGGAGGGAGTCTTCTTTTGTGCCCATCGATAGGACCCCCGTGAAACCCTCCGTGGGGAAGAAGAATGGGGGGCAGGGCGTCGTCGTAGATTCGGCCTCAACCTCAGAAGAGGAGCTGATCGAGGTCTTAAGCCACGGCCTAGGCGTGGAAGAAGGCCAGCCCGTCGGAATGGACCCCGACGGATTCCCCTCTGCCAGCGCCGCAAGACAACTCGGCGGCCATTTTGTTGGCCATACAGTCCTTATGCTCCGAGATAAGGACGAGGCTACCGTTACCGACGGAGGAACCTCTCCCGTCGGGGGATCCAGAACCGGGACCTTCTGGTGTTCCCCCTACCAAGAAAAGAAGGATCCATCCACCACCTCCTTTTCAACCGTCGCGCCCCGTCCAGCCCTCCTCCCCGTCCACCCGAGGGGATGATACGGGGACTGACACGGCAGCGACGGGTACGGACGACGAGGCATACGACGAGGATATTCCGTCGTCGCCTCCCACCAGGGCTTCTCCGCCCGACGAGATCGGATCTTTCCACTCCATGATCTCCAGGGCTTCCGAGCTTTTCCAACTCTGCCCTGAGGAGAAGAAAAAGGAAGGCTTCCTTTATCAGCGGCGCGAGGCCAAGAGGAAGACGGTCCTCGCAGTGCCTCTGTTGGACGACATTTGGGATGAGGGCCTTTCCCTCCTCAAGAACCCTTCCACGACGCCAGCTAGAAGAGACCGGTACAGGAAAAAGTACCGGGTCCCGGACACGGCCCCCCTATGCCTCCGGGCGCAGCCTACCCCGGATTCCGTCGTCTCCGCGGCAGCCAGGAAGAAAGCGGGGGGGGTGCGGCCTCCACATCGACTTCCCCGCCGGACGGCGAGGGAAAGAAATTGGATGCTATGGGACGTAGAGTCATCTCGTCGGCAGCGACGACGATTAAAGCGGCCAATGCCTTGGCTATCGTGGCTCGCTACGACAGGGAGCTCTGGTACAAGATAGCTCCCCTGCTGGATTTTCTGCCGGACGACAAGAGGGCGGAGGCCCTGGAGATCCTGCAGGAAGGTGAGGTGGCCTCGGACCACGCCATCACCGTGGCGACGGACATCGCCGACACTGGGTTCCGCCAGCTGGGCAACGGCGTTTGCCTTCGACGTCGTGGATGGCTCAAAGCTACGGACTTCCGGCAGGACGTCCAGACCAGAGTCCTGGACATGCCCTTCGACGGGAACAACCTGTTTGGGAAGACAGTGGACGATTCCCTTCAGGCCATCAAGGCGGATACTGAGACGGCCCGGGCCCTTGGAGTTCTGCAGCAACGACGGACGCCCTTTCGGAGCGGCGGAGGCAAGGGCGCCTCCAAAGGTTCCGGCGGCGGTTTCGCTTCCTAGCGTCAAGCGGCCCGCTCGTCGTCGCAAGAGGCCTACAGAGGACGAGGCAAGTCTAGCGGACCCCGCCGTCGTCGCCAAGGAGGTCAAGGCGGCAAGGCCGCGTCCAAGCAGGATTGAACCGGCCGTGGGGTCGGGCCCCCACCGAAGCACCCCGGTGGGAGGCCGGCTGGCGGGCTTCGTCAGCGTGTGGGAGTCCATCTCCACCGACCGTTGGGTGCTGGACGCCCTGGCCCGGGGCCACGCGCTCGAGTTTCAAAGAAGGTGCCCGCGCGTCCCCCCCCCGTGGCCAGGAAAGAACTTCACGTCCCTCAACTTCTCCTGGAGGTAAAGGCGATGCTCAGAAAGGGCGCCATCGAACTTGTCCCAAAGAGGCTTCGGGGCTCCGGAGTCTACTCGAGATACTTCCTCGTGAAGAAGAAGACGGGAGGATGGCGCCCCATCCTAGACCTGCGACGTCTGAACAAGTTCATCAAGGCGCAGAAGTTCCGGATGGTCACCCTCCAGCACGTCCTGGGTCAGCTGGAGGAAGGGGACTTCCTATCGTCGTTGGATTTGGAGGATGCCTACTTCCACATTCCCATCCTAAAGGGGCACCGAAAATTCCTCAGGTTCGTGGTCCAGGGGCGTCATTACCAGTTCAAAGCCCTTCCCTTCGGACTACGGTCGGCACCCAGGGTATTCACCAAGTGCCTCGCACCGGTGGCGGCGCAGCTGCGCCGCGAGGGGATTCACGTCTACCCCTACCTGGACGACTGGCTCATCCGCGCCAAGACGAGGGAGCTCGCCGTGGTCCACACGGCAAGGACCGTCCAACTCCTCACGGACCTGGGATTCTCCGTGAACTACGCCAAATCCCACCTGGTGCCCGCGCAAGTCGCACTGTTTCTGGGAGCGAGGCTCGACACAGTGTCCCTTCTGGCCTCCCCGTCGGAGGAGAGGACCAGGACCATCTTGGGCAAGGTGCAACGGATGTTGGTGGCCGACGCGGCCAAAGTGAGGTCCATCAAGTCCCTCCTCGGGATGATGTCTTCCTGCATCTACCTCATTCCCATGTGCAGGCTCCGGATGCGCCCGTTGCAAGAATTCCTGGATGCGCGCTGGATCCAGACGACGGGCAGCTTCGAGGAAAGGATCAAGCTCGACGAGAGTTTCCGACGAGCGATACGGTGGTGGGGCACCCGCGCGCATCTGACGGCGGGCATGGACTTCCAGACCCCAGCCCACCAGGAGACTGTGACCACGGATGCCTCCCTGGAAGGGTGGGGAGCGCACACCGAAAATCTGCACGCAAGGGGACTCTGGCTCCCGACAGAGAAGTCCCTGCATATCAACGTCCTGGAGCTCCGTGCAGTGTTTTGGGCCCTCAGGTCCTTCCTTCCGTCCCTCAAGGGCAAGGTGGTGAGGATCTTCACCGACAACACCACCACCATGTTTTACATCAGGAAACAGGGCGGAACCAGGTCCCCAGCGCTGTCCAAGGAGGCGCAGGACCTGTGGCATTGGGCCGTCGCCCAAGGGATTTTTCTGGTGCCGTTTCATCTGGCAGGGATAAAAAACACCATCGCCGACTCACTCAGCAGGGAGCTGCGCTCGTGCCACGAGTGGGAACTACGGCAGGATCTGGTGGATCGCCTCTTCCGACGGTGGGGCACACCCCAGATCGACCTGTTCGCGACGGCGACGAACACCAAGTGCCGGAGGTTCGCCAGCAGGTTTCCCCAGACGAGGAGCATGGGCGATGCTTTCTCGTTCCCCTGGGAGGGCCTGTTCCTCTACGCGTTCCCTCCCTTGCCTCTGCTAATCCGGCTCGTCAACCAGCTCAAGAGGTCACGGTGCAGGATGATCCTCGTCGCACCTGCGTGGCCGAGGCAGATATGGTTCCCGGACTTGCTGGACTTGTCAGCGTCCCCGCCGATCAAGCTGCCGGCGGACGCGGATCTACTCTCCAGGGAAGGAGGCGCCATCCTCCACCACGACCCGAAGTCGCTGAACTTGCAGGCCTGGCTCCTGCAGCGCTAGAGTTTGGAGGATACGACATACCGGCCGATTGCAGAGAGGTTCTTGCAAAGGCCAGGGCGTCCTCGACTCTTAAATGCTACGGACACAAATGGAAGAGGTTCTCTGTCTGGTGCCACGCACAGAAGATTAACCCTCTACGGATTACGGCTCCCCAAGTACTGCCGTACCTGCTGACGCTGGCCAAAGCTGGTCTGGCACACGCGTCCATCAAGATTCATCTTGCTGCGATCTCCCGATACACCAGAACCACGGGGCGGACGTCCTTGTGGTCTCATCGTCTGGTGAAAGAGTTCATGAAGGGACTGTTCAGATCGTTCCCGCCGGTGAAGGCTCCGGCCCCGGCGTGGGAGCTCAACGTGGTGCTGACCAAGCTCATGGGACCTCCGTTCGAGCCTCTGCACTCGGCCCCGTTGAAGTTTCTATCGTGGGAAACAGCTTTTCTTGTGGCCATCACCTCCGCACGACGAGTGGGAGAGATCCAGGCCCTTTCCTGCAAGGCCCCGTACTTGACTTTCCACGACACGAGGGTAGTGCTCAGGACGCACCCCTCCTTCATGCCCAAGGTACCGTCGGACTTCCATCTCAACGAACCCTTGGTGTTACCTGTGTTCTTCCCGTCGCCTTCGTCGCCGGCTGAGAGGACTTTGCACTCGCTGGATGTAGCTAGAGCGCTGAAGTTCTACGTGGACCGCACGAAGGGTTTTCGGAAGACGTCACAACTCTTTGTGAACTTTGGACCTGTCAATCAGGGGAAGGCTCTCTCGAAGGCTTCCATCTCCAGATGGCTCTCCGGCTGTATCATGTGCTGTCACCGGTTGGCAAACCGACCGCTGCCTGGCCGTCCGAGAGCCCATTCCACCAGAGCGATCGCAGCTACCACGGCGTTCCTATCTGGTGTGCCCCTGCTGGACATATGCAGGGCTGCTACGTGGAGGTCGACGCACACCTTCACGAAATTCTACTGCGTCGACCGGGATTCCAGGGAGGAGTCCAGGGTCGGCCAAGCAGTGCTGCTCAACCTGTTCGCCTGAGGTGAGCCTGGTGAGGAGGTAAGATGCTTAATGTTGAGTTGATGTGATGCTTAATGTTGAGCCTTTGCCACCTCCCGTGGTTGTGCATGTGTGTACTGCTATGTATTCTTTATTCATGAGCATGTGAATCCATGCCAGACCCCATGCTGGAGAAGGAACAAGTTACTTACCTGTAACTGTTGTTCTCCAGCATGGGTCTGGCATGGATTCACATGCGAACCCTCCCGCCTACCCCTCTGCGGCTCTTCACTTGGTCATACTGCCACTTCACGTGCTTCCAAATCTGAAGATGGCTGCCAGAGGCGGTGCTTAGGTAGAGGGCAGTCATTGGCTGTGGTCAGTATGACGCAGAGACCAGTGATTGGTTATTACTACGAAAGACAGATCAGAAACGAAACTGATACTGGTTTTTTCTTTACCGAGGATTCCCAGCCTGACGACGGGGAATATTCATGAGCATGTGAATCCATGCCAGACCCATGCTGGAGAACAACAGTTACAGGTAAGTAACTTGTTCCATGTTTTATGATATACGACTTCACACCTACAGTACCCACCAAGCACTTTGCCCAGGCAGAGTCCTGGCCTGCAGACATGCCCCAATGCTGCGCAAAGCAGCCAAGGGCCATGCCCTTCTCCCTCAAGACAAACTAACTGGCCATCTGACAGAATCTGAAGCTATGATGGCCTCTTTGCCTTAGGTGCATGTGCTTTATCCATATCCAGGGCCCCCAATGCACCAGCAGTGGACTCTGCATACCCCAAGGCATTGAGTTCGGCAATGCCCCACCCCATCCATGATTGTAGCCATTAGGTTTGGGCTGTGTGGTAGGTCAGAAGGAGGAGACAGACCAATAGGTGCTATTTTCAAAAGGTTTATTGGAAAATAATAAAGAAAATGCCTAACTTGCCATATCCTAAGGGTTTCCCTACCTAGCACAACTATACTAGGGTGTTAGTTGTCAAATGTCTGCGGTCTGTCTGAAAATAACCTAGGCTGACCCTATTGATATTAATAGACAACAAAAGACCAGCAGATAATGACTCCCTTCTCCTGGATTGCTTTTGGGCAAAGTTCTCCTCAATACAGGATCTTCAGATAGTCTCTTGCTATCTCTCGTAATAAGTCATTCAGTTCTTTCAAGAGGCTTTTCCAAGCCTTTGTATTTTGGTTCCCTTGACGCTTCGGATTCCTCTCTAGACTTCCTCTGATTCGTGACTGAGTCTCTGAATATATGTTGTGCTTCACAACCCTTTTTTCTTCTTTAGGACAAACAAATCTGTTCTCGGAACAACCCTCTTTCATGTTGTTTTTTAGCTTCACTGAAATAAGTAGGCTGAGTTTTTGTTTGACTCTTGCTCTTCTTGTGATCTTGCCATTCACTGGGACGAGTATGATGGGTCCCTGACTGGTTCACACTCTTCTTCTATTCTTGCCATTCACTCAGATGAGTAGGATTACTCCAATCTTTATATTCAGTTTTACGCCATACATTAGTATGACTTACCCATTTACCTTTAACGCCCCTTTCGCAGGGTCTCCCGCTCTCCCTTTACCTTTGGTGTTATGGGGCTATGGGGCTGCATCACTGGATCGAGTTCTTCCTTGTTTCTGTTCCATTGTCAGTCAGGACGGCTACTGATTTTCTTCTGTTCTGTCATTTGACATGCTTCAGTGTCTTGAATGTGGTATCGGCAAAGAAAGGGGTATGCACTCTCTCTCCCCCCCCCCCTTCCTGGCCACCACCTCTCGTGCTCTGTTCTCTTCTGGGATTCTCTTTGGGTTGACCGACCTGTTCCAGTCCATCCCCGGCATGCTTCACCTCATGCACATCATGGTTGTGGCTCCTTTCTTGTCCAGTTTGAACATCCCCCCTGGGACCACCAGCCCTGGACAACCTCTCTCCATTCTGTTCTCCAGATAGTGCATGTCGGGCACTTCGTCTCTACTGTTGTTTACTGACGCGCAAACCAGCTTTCTCCCGAGTTACCATATTGCCAGCCGCTTGAAACTCCTGGGTCTCTTAGTGGTTCTCTAGGCCCTCCCACTTTTATTACGCCATGCTGGGACCTCTCCAGCTTCTCAAGATAGTCCTTTTTTGTGTTGAAACTGTCCTCTTCATAACTCCTTTAGGTTTCTTTGTCTCAATGATTGACAGACAGGTATTCTTAATCACTCCTATGTTCTTACTCTTCACAGTATCAGGCTCATACTTTTCCTCCATCATTACATTAAAATAACATATGTAAGAGGAGTCTAGTTTTCTGTAAACTGATAGGGTTGTACTGTATGTTTAAGGATGATGACAAGGGTATTCCTCCCTGGAAATTGAGTCCTTATCCCCCAGGAGGGGGGTATCTCCCTGTGAGGTCCCACCTACCACCACCCCCAGAGAGAGTGTTGCATCTTGGGCCCACCTCCCTTACCTTATAAGAAGGGGCACCCCTCTTGGGTTAAGTGACTGAATCCCTCTATTCGTCACAGCTGTCATGGCAAGTGGGCACCTTGCTCAGCCTTTTGCCATTTTCCCCCGGCCCCTACCAAGCCACTCAAACAAAACATTTTGCCCCCTTGTTGTTCTGAAGGCAATGGTAGCATGTATGGGACTATCGGACATGAATAACATTATAAGATCCAGAGTGTTGCAGGAGGACAAAACTGAAATACCCCATTATGACCAAGCAAGAGGATCTGTCTCTTTAAGAAGAGACATACATTTAACGGAGATGAGAAGGCTGAATGAGGAGAGCACAGAGGGGGGAGGCAAAGCACCGACCCAGAGAGAAGAGCTTAAGGAGGGGAATCCCCCTCATGATGTGATGCTTGAGGGAGGGCGGAGCAAAGGAGAGTTGCAGAGGCCGCGACATTTGGAATAGTTCTAAGTAGCAGAGAGGCACGCTGGAGTCCTAGCGTTTCAGAGTAGAGAGGACCCAAGGAGAAATGTATACTTATACCGGTGATGGCGTGATCACGACTTCATGGAGGGCCGTGGCCCCATCAAACGGTGCCAAAACCACCCAGCTTGGGAGCCCACGAGACACCCTACAGGCCAAATCCAGACCTGGTTGCAAGGAGAGTGGACTGAGGGCAGGACACAGACAATGAGGAGAAGCACGAAACCCAGAGCAGAGGACGCGAACCTGAGCGAGTGCCTAGCCCGAAGCATTCCCCTGTAGATAAAAAGGTAATGGCGTGAATAGGAGAACTGGGAGGCCACCGGGGGCATCATTATGGAGCATGAGAAACACGGCCCAGTGAAATTGACGAGATACTAAATATCAAGCCATTTAAGTGGAACTGTGGTACTGTGAAAAGGAGAGTAATGAATAAGACTGAAAGAGAAGGTGTTAACAACTGATCACAAACACCCTGAGAAGAGGGCAAAGTATCTCATGGTTTAAGAAGTAAAGAGAAAAAGTGCCTAAATATGAATGGTAAGTGAAATCAAGAGAACCAGATAAGGAGATAAGAGGAGAGATAAGCTAACTGAGCAACCATCGGAGAGGGGGGAGCATCAAGTCCCTACAAAGGATACCCAACCTTAAAAGTGCTGAATTACAAAAAGCAGAAAGGCAAATAAAGTACATGAAAAGTGAACAAAAGAACTGTTTAACAACTGTCCCAAGAGGGGAGACTAAACTCTAAGTGCATTGTAAAAGAATTTCAAGATCTTGTCCAGAAGGTGGCAAGAGACTATTGGAAGATGTTACTGAAGAGAACTTTTGACTGAAGAAGAGACTCTGGTTTAAGGGAATATCCGGACAGGGGAGATAGGCTCCTAGTATAAAGTCATGGCAGGGTCAGTTAGAACTAGTTTTGGACAGTGGACATATTCATTTTGGACGTACTGAGGAGCACTGTTAGTTACTTATATAGGCAGGGGTAGCTCTCTAGTAATAAGAAAAGATAGGCCTTATTTTTATTATTTTAATAAACACTTGTACAATTGTCTTTTAAGTGTCCGCCTATTTCTTCCCACCCGCCACAGTACGTACAAAGCCGCCTGTTGTAGTCAGTGGGCATGGCTAGTGTCTTCTTTGCCTGTGAATGTACTGTGGGCATGCCCAGAGCCCATCAAGGCAGGAAAAGAAAATGTTAAATGGACATAACTTGCTCCCATGGAGGGAATCCTCTTTGCCTGCAGCATAATCTTTGGCCATACTAAGGGCAACCAAGCCAATCTGTGAGGAAACCTGGCACAGCCTGCCCTGTGCACCCTCAAGTCACCAAAAGTGGCAAATCGGCCGCCAGCTTTCCAAGGCCCGAACTTTGACATGGCCATTCCCAGGACCACGCCAAGCCACCTGAAGAGGCCATGGCAAGTGGCTGTTTTTCACAGGAATTGTGCCGTGCCACAGGCTGCCAAGACACCCAGAGTAGCCACTGTGGAAAATGTTTTATATTATTATTTGTTAACTGTGTTTGTGGTGGTTAAAGTAATGTTAATAATCCACCCAGAAACAATGTGGCTTGGCATCCTAAGTATCACCAGGGAAAGTAAAACCTTTACATTCTCTGAAGGTGAAGGAGCATATCATATATTTCTTAAAGCAAACAGTGAGGCTTTTATGAACATCCATAGCCCTTTTACATTTTCCAGTAAGCCTCCTCTCCCAAACACTTAATGAGACACATGTTCATTCATGATGATTGTGCATCTCAACGACCAGAAAGGCGGGGACCAATGGGCATCCCCGAAGCTTACATGCTCCTACCCCTTGTGGCTGGCCTGCATCCTTTTTTCTAGCACAGCTCTTCACTCAATGGACAAAAAATACCTCCACTCTTTTGACGGATGTAGAATTATGGGGAAATACCTCTGATATTTAGATGCCATTTTAATCTATAATCGTGCGGTATTTATTGCATGTGCTATTTCCCAAATACTGCATTAGGGATATATCTCGAGACTCTTGATGTGTATTTGGCAACAATTAGGAAGCTCCTCTGAGAACTTGCAATGATGCTGCCCACTGGGAAGGGTCTCGTAATGAGCATGGTCAGTAAAATAACGACGCTACTTGATTGCCACCAATCTCATGATGTGCCCCTGAGTGTGGCTATGGGGCATCCTAGGGCACGGAGCAACAGCAACCAATCTCTACAGGACCTTCAATTGCTTAATCCAGCACCATCTTTAAAAAGTGATTAATGCATGTGTTTCAATTCTACATGCACGGCCAGATTGCATGCCCTTGCAATTAATATAGAGGAGTGTTGGCATTTTCATCTTGACTGCCTGGTTACCTTCATCAGACTTTAATGGAGTGACCTCCACATGAAATGTATTACAATCCATAAGGGCGTCTCGTGCTCATATAGCAGGAGACTGGAAAGGAGGAAATCGGTGAGGCAGTTCGGAAGGTCAGATTTCATTCAACTCCCTGTAATGTACCTACACCTGGAGCGCAGCTGCTGATCCACCACCAAACAAGTTGACGATGGGTCTATCTGTCCCTCCCTAACTTGTGTCCCATCATTAACCCTCAGTATCCCACCCCCTCTCCATGTCCTGCCATGTGTGCACTTAGTAGTCTGTCCTATCTGTCTCCTATTTATTTTTGCATTTGTTGCGGCACACTGAACCCTTAGGTATTTTGGCGCTAGTTGGTGTGGGTGAGGAGACATGTTAAGTACATTGGGTAGGGAAAAAGGGGTGCCAGGTATTAAACAGTACGAACAAACGTGGATTCAAGTAAAGGTGGCAGTTTTGATTGTTAGGGAGGGTTGCAGGAGCAAAGTGTCTTGGAGCAGCGTGCTTTAGGTGAAAAGCCAGCTTTTCAGGTTTTTCCTAAAGGTCCAGTCGGAAGGCTCTTTTCTCAGGGCGATGGGGAGATTGTTTCAGAGCTCTGCAGCAATGACGGGAAAGCTCGATCCTCCTGCAGTTTTGATATAATATTGTACCCTTGTACAGAATCAACTTGTTGCTACACTGCTAGGTTCACAATACATAAAACCCAGCGCACACATACATACACAAGACACTTTGTGGTCTTCTTTGAGGCCACAAATAGTGATTGTGTAAACTCCTATTGAAGGTACTGTGAGGAATCTGATGGCGTTCTCACTTCCTTCCCCAAAATATCCTCCCTCCGTCCCAGTTGACCAGGGAAAGGCCATCACTTTTGGATCCTAACCCTGGGGGTGGATATGCAAGGGAGGATCACCTGGGAGGAGGAGACTTGGGGGAGCGGGGGTGAGGCACCTTGGGTGAGACACGGTATCCCCCTTTTCCCTTTCATCAGTAATCACATGTTCCCCAGGCTTTTATGGGGCGTTTGCAGTCCCTTCCCTATTGTGTTAGAAAATCATCATCCAATAAATACCACTATAGTACTGAGTGGAGAAAGAGACCACATCCATTTTTTATTAGCTCAAATACACAGAAACTCCACTCTGATACTGGGACGAGGAAGAGGGAAGTAGAGTACCTAGACCATTGTGTAATCAACATGAAAGGCCAAAGGAGCAGTATAACTGGCCTGCTCCGGTGAGGAAGAGGGAGGAGAAGGAGAGAGTGGGAACTCCTATGGAATGCCTGCAGTCCGAGAGGCCGGAGGAAGAAGTAGGTAGATGTGTGTCCGAACCGCCGTGGTGCTGCAGAGTTGTTGCTGCAGAAGCAGACTGTGGCTGGCGGCGTCAGAAGTTCTCCGGAGGCAGAAGCAGGCTGCCAACCTACAGGTGTCAAGGGGACACCCTCCAACAGACAGAGGTGTTGGAGACCCGAGAAGAGGGGCCTGCCAAGCGGGAGCAGCAGCCGTGGAGAAGGGCAACCGAAGACATCGTCCCACGTGAGTCAAGTGAGGCTGTGTGACTCTAGGAGGCTGTGGTGGGAGATGCATGCTGAAGCAAGGTCGGAACACCATTCAGAGAGCGAGCAGAAGCAGAGGCAATGTGATATGATGAACTGTTGAAGTTAAAAAGCAAGCATTGGCCATAGCCATAAGGAAAAGAGGGGAATCGTACAAGTTGTGGCAAAACTATGAAAAGGTTGTTATACTTCAGCAAGTGAATAGTGGCAAATAGTGAATAGTGGCAAAAACAAGTGTTGGAAAAGACTGCCAGAATATAAGTTTGATACCTCCGTTGAACTGAAGCAGTGGTGGTGCAATTGTGAAAAGGACGCCGATCGAGTGTGTCAGTTTGGTGACCTGTAATGGGTAGACTGTGCGGTCCAACAACTGCGCCCAACCGAATACACCCCACTCAAGAGAAGCTGCTTGAATCACCTAAATCTATGGTTGAATATTCTGAAAAGCCTGTGCATTGGGAACTAAAGAGTTTAGCCAAGAGCCTGAAAACTGGGAAAAATCAAGAGGAATTGTGTTGTTGTGAAAACAGTGAGAGACTTGAAAGCTTGGGGAAGGGAACCCCCTTTTGATTGACATTGAACTATTTGGCATTCTGGGGAATGCAGAGCCCCTCTCCGTCCTAGAGCTGGAAGACGCTCTGTACTTTTTTTATCAACACTTATTCATTTGAAGCTGACCTCCCTACACAGTTTGAACAAATAGATATGAGGGCAAGGATCGGTTTTGGTCACATTCGGACATTTACTTTGGACTTCGTGACACAGACTACCCTTAGTTTTATTTAGGTAGGAAAATCCCTCCTTAGTTTAGGGCAAGGTAGGCCCTACAGCCCAAACTTTACTCTGTGGTCTGTGTCTGCTTCCTGATGCCTTCACAGTACCTAGGCAGTGGTAGAATTAGAAGCGGGACAAGGGACTACATAATATTTATAAGAAGCCAACTTTCTATTGTGTCAAGATCTTGTTCTTCTCTGTATCATCCTCCTTTTAACAGGTCTCTCCAATAGTAATGCGTGCCTCTGCTGGTTTTGTAAAGCATATCGCTAATGGGCTACAAAGACAACACATGTTTAAGTGCTTATTTAATGGCAATCTTTTGAAAGCGACTGAAACAGGATTTATGTACTTAAAGTAATGCTGGTACCAGATTTTAATTAAAACTTCAGAGTTTCATAAAATGGTCGTCCATCACAGCATTACAGTCTAAAGCGATTTACTTGCTTTTATGTTGAAGAATAAATAATCTGCAATTTGTCATGTTTTTAATTGAAAAATCGACTAAGCTTCGTATTGAAAAAATCGTTTGGAGACATGAAAACTAACTTGGTAGTCGCACACGGGAAGTGAGAATGGCACTCTGAAAGCAGCTGATGGTTGATTGCCGGGGCTGGAGTAGTGTTCAGGGGAGCTGTTACTTATTAGTACCGTAACATGATGTAAAGAAATTGAAACTTAACAATGGTTCACTTAATGTTGACCTGTTGCCATTTGCCATTGTATTCCATGTCCTTTAATCTCTTATCTATGTTTGAAATACTTCGTCGCTAAAACAAATACAAATATGTTATTTTCAAGGTTGGGTAGTTTTGCATTCTGTGGCTTTATGAATGGGCTTCCAGAACATTCTTCACTGGTCTTCATTGCCCTGAAGTACAGACTAACTACTTGCTTTTTGTTACAGGGCACAGAAAAGCCGTGAGGAAACGAGCACACCGACACATTGCAGGCCACATGAACACATCCTTTTGCACGGAATGAGGGCAAAATCACAAACGCAACTGCAGACTGACTGGTCTCCATGCATGCAGTTTGGTCATCACTCAATTGGCATTTTGTTTTTTTTACGGGACCGAGCCTGGCAGGTAGTCGGGATGGGTGGCGCGTGTTAACATTGGTGCCCCATCCAAGCTGCTTTGTTGTGTTCTAGTCTCTGTCCATGCTTTTATTTTAAGGTGGTGTTTAAATATTCTGTTTTATTGTATCAGCACTCTTGAAGTTTGAGTCTGCCTGGACACATTTTCTGTTCACCTTATCGTTTTTTTGTGAGATATCGGAGTTCTCAAAGGCAAAATGAATCCCAGGGCCTCTGTTTTTCTCCTTTCTTCTTATTAGGGTATGTATTGAGCATGGACCTAGCTTCGGGAAGAAACAGAGCACTTTACAATCATAGGGGGAAGGAACCCAGTGGGGGAAGCAGAGAAAAAAGGAGCAGGGAGCTAACAGGGGAGTTTGAGGGTGAGCAATTGGCAGCATGGGATCTACAAGCAACCGGTGGCTGGCAGAGACGGTGGGGAGCAGATCAGAGCGTTGGGTAGAGTGGGAGGTACAGGGTGCCTCGACCTAGGTGTTAAGGAGGAGCCATTCCTTTGAGAGGAAGGTCTTCAGCTCCTAATCACATTTCAGAATTTCTCTGCTTAATGTAGCCTTATAGACTGAGGCATACTCAGGATTGTCTAACAAGTGGGGCTTGAAACGAATGTAGCTGGGCCCACTGCAATAGCATTAACATCTGTAAATCCCCACACAGTGCTGCCGAGTGGCCATTTACAGATCTGGGTGGGCCTTGCCCGCTCAGGCCCTACCCTGTCTACGCCTCTGCTTGTAGACTGAGGGAGGGGTCATTATTGTTGGGATAATGTTCACCCCTGGCCATAGGTTGGGTAAGGGTCATATCCCAAACAGTAATGTCCCCTCCCTAGGTCTGCAAGGCTATTAGCACATAAAGATTTTTTATTCAAAGCACGGACCTAGCTTGAGAGCAGCGGAGCGCTGTACAGAGTGTGGGTAGTCGGCATTTGGGCTGACATCTTTCAACAGTAGCACAGTACTGTGAGGTCTGCATCTGTATGTGCATCCATTTGGCTTGGCCAGGTGTCGTTGAAAGAGCCATGTTTTGTAAGATTGGCAAAATTGGAGAATTGTGAGGACATTCCCAACCGACACCGGTATCAAGTTCCATAGGGCGAGTGCATGACAAGCGAAGGATTGTTTGCGGGTCCTCTCTTTGTGGACGATTGGTAAATTTGCTGCACGAGAAGCGTGCGTCACCAGATAAGTGGAACTTAGCTGCCAGGTTCACTGGGGTGCTACTTGTGACTGCTTTGTAGATGATACATGCAGTCCTGAACAGTATCTTGTCTTGGAGTGGAGTCCAATGTAGCTCATATAGGATGGGGGTAATTCAGTCAAATTCACGTGCTCCGGTTATAAAACGTGCTGCAGGGTGTTGGACTGCTTTTAGGGGAGCCAAGTGAGCAGCTGGGAGCCTTGTCAGGAGAGCATTTCTCCCATGGATGTGACAGACCACAAGGGAATGCACTATGGTCTGGACGTCCTGCAATGGTATGAAGGGTTTGATTTTATTTTGAGGGGTAGAGATTCTGAGCCAAGCTATTTGGGCCTTCTTGGCTGTGTGTTTTTGGAAGGACAGATTGCTGTCAATGGTGAAGCCTAAGCATTTTTCTGAGTCCAAGTGTTGTGGATCATATCCTTCTAGGTGCATGTTATTGAGCCATTGCTGGGCAAATTGTTCTTTTAGCGGGCTGACCGATGAGGACGAATTTAGTCTTGAATGGGTTTAGTTTGACATAGCCAGTTGACATCCAGGATTGGATGATGGCTAGGTAATCATGGAGACGAATGATGTCCTGCACGCTATTTACTTTCATGTTCAATTGAGCATCGTCTGTGTATTGGTGGATGGTGTAAGCGATATTCAATCAACACTACAGCTAAGTCAATGCCTAGTCTGGGATGCTGAGGAAAACCCTTATTGATGTATTTTTATATCCAGTTCAGTACTCTGGATGACAACCCTTGTATAACACCCCCCTCTTAGAATCCCCCTGACCCCACTGAGCCACGAAGTAGGTTTGTTTTGCAAATTAAAAGGTTTATTTGAAAATGTAAATATATATATATATATATATATATATATATATATATATATATATATATATATCACACTTCTATAAATAAATTGATAATGGATATTACACTTGTGAATATGAGCAGTAGTCAGCAAGCGGTAACGTATAAATAGGAACAGAAGAATAAGGTGGGAAAGAATGCTTTATATGTTTCAAGGAAACGCAAGGTGGAATAAAATGCAGTACAGAAATAACTTGTTATGATTTTAGCAAAAGGTAATATGATCACTTTTTCTTTTGACAATTCACCCCCCCATGCAATACAAGAAATGGAAGGAGAGCACACAGTCTTCAAGAATCCCAACAAATCACACTTTATAATGCAATACACAGTTCCAGTTCCCCCAGCAAGCTTAGAGAAAACAGGGATGAGTTTTAAACACAGGCGAATTACTTTAATGTGGTTTGCAAGGAAGTGAAAAGGTGCTAAAATTGCTTTTAATTCCCTCCAGAGGTTCAGGGTGAGTGAGAGATGCTTGTTGGTATTAGTTCAGGCTCACTTTAGCAATGCCCTATGAGTTATTAGCAGATTGGAAACGAATTTTAGCAAAGAGAAGCAAAAAGCTGCAATCGGGCCAAATTGCAAATCGCAGTAAATTTCGCGAGTGCTTGTCTCGCGATTACGGAACAAGTATAGGGAGTAGGAAGTTGGTTCTAGGTTCGTTGGAAAGCCTAAATTTCGTTCCTAGCACAAACGGTTCCGGAGGTACGGATGATTTAATAAAGGTAGATTTTCGGATTTAAAGTAAAACTCAAAATGACAGGTGACAGCTTGCAGCTGCAGAATCGACAGGTGACAGTTGTGCAGCTTTAAAAATGACAGATGACACGATTTCTAGGAGGCTGTTCTACTTAGGTTAAAATAGTTTGTATTAGATTATTTTAACTAAGAGATTGGTTCTGCACAGTTCTGGTGGATACTCACTCCTAATTTTTAAATGAATGGGCCTCGTCACGGATCTGGTCGACTGGACTGGACTGGGCGGTTCTGCTCGCAGCGTCTGGGCCAGCTCTGCTCTGCTGGTCTAGCCTCTCTGGATACGGCGGGTCAATCAGGCACCGGTTCTGCTCACAGCGGTCTGGGTCTCTCTGGATCTCTGGTCTGGTCTCTGGCAATTGTTCTTGGCAAAGAATTCAAACAGCTCACCCGGCGGTGGAATAGTTTGGTTGGTTTTGAGGCCTGGTGAAGAGGATTCAGCTGGTGGATTCAGGCTTCTCTGCTACACATTCTGAAGTTAATTCCTGCTACAGGTTCTGGAGATTGATGGATTTGAAGTCTGGATCTCTGGAGGTGAAGTCGTCGGTCAGCATGCTCCGCAGCAAATGGAATTGAATGTCTCTACCTGTCCCAGCAGTCTCTTTTTTATGTGTTTTGAAAATGGGTGTGCGCCTGGGCCTAGCTAAGCCTGCCCCTCTCTACTTGTCATTGGTCCAATTCTCCCCTCTCCCATGATTGGGGGAAGGAAATGGATTGTCATCATGATAAGGTCTGTTTATGGGTCAGAGGATCCCCTGGTCAAATTGCACACAAATCTATTTCTGATCCAAATACATATTTATCTATGTACCATTTTTCTCATATTATAGGTCCAGTTTACATATTTTCTGTAGCACCAAACCATCCGATCCCTGTCTTTGTACGATGTCGTGTCCACTGATGACAGAATTATCCCCTTTTCACCCAGATAACGACCTCTAAACCTTTCCAGATTGTACACAAATGTGCACAGGGAGATGGGTTTCAGATGATAAAGTGTCAGATTTTTAACATGCATACATTTGGAGTGAGACCCTAGTTTCCGCTAGCAACTCCCCAGAATACTCCACAGGGTCCTAACACCTCTTAAAACGTGCACAGAAGAATCACAAGAATAATGATATTACTTATAAAATTCTGACAAGTCCGTACTATGAATTATCCATCTTTTTTTAAATTATGCCCTGGTCAAAAAGGGGTGTGGCTTCCCACATCACAGGGTGGAATAACTGGTTTATCCACTTCCCCCAAGCTCAGCTGCTAGCAGAGGCACTGCCCCTCCCAGTTCTCCCAAGAGGAAGCCACTTTATGCCCCCCCCAATATAACATTTGCCTGAGTCCAGGACAAGGCTTTGTTCAACCTCCTGCAGTCTGCAGGTCCCCTCCCTTAATTCAATCAGGGAGGTGTGATCTCCTTTTGGCGGGAAGCGGGAGGCAGCCAGGCCTGGGAATGCAGTTTGATCAAGTTTCAACTCCTGTTGGGGGTAGTTGTCAGGCAGAATTCAGCTAAATGTCACTTTAGTTCCCAGTTTAAATCAAAACTTACAATTTTTACATATACATTAAATAATTACTTCCTTCAAGTCATTTCAGAATATAGTTGTACAATGTATCCACCTCTTATCAAGTCTTTCCTTGGCCTGGTTTTGTTTCATTTGTTCAGTTTTACACAAAAGTCTGGTGGTTTTAAAACGCCGGCTTTCTGATAGTGGTGAGTACCGGTATTGAAACCATTTTTGGGATTAAGAAAATTAATTCCCCACAGTTCTGAGTTGCTTTTTGGCAATCAGCATTGCCATTCCCAATGGTTTCAGGCTACTGTGTGTGTAGCCCAATGGTGGTTTTAGGCAGTGCCCTCCTGTGCTCACAACATAGGCAAAAATGGGTGGAAGCCTATTCTTCATGTTTTCCCTGTGCACTCTCTTGGGCGTTCTGGTCATCATGATGTTTTCCATGCCAGTACTGCACAGTTTTATGGTAGGGCTTGGATGCATGGGTAAAAACATCCCACAATGGCTATATTGGGTTTTTTGAGGACAGTACCCAAAGACTCCATATAAAGATTTGAATGGATTGGTGAGAGGATATAGCCTTCTGTGGGACTCTGCGGGAGACCTGGAGTTGGTTAGAACACAACAAGCTTATCTGGGCTGCCTGGTGTCTGCCTGAGAGGTAGGAGGTAAACCAATTCAGGACAGTGCCAGAGAATCCCATCCTGTCAGCAATGCAGGAGGGAAGGAAATGGTGGCTTACAGTATCGAATGTAGCCAAGTGGTCAAGGACGAGGAGGCACGCGCCACCCTTATCCATGATTTGGAGAGCATCATCCACGATCTGGATGGTGGCTGTCTCGATGCTACACTTTAGGTGGAACCCGATAGTCATTTAGGAGGTGGAGTTGTTCGATTCTGGCGAGTAGTTGTGTAGCAACTAATTTTTCCAAGATGTTGCCAATAAATGAGAGGTTCGTAATGTGCCTGTAGTAGGCCAGGTCGTCTGGATCTAGGGTTGTTTTCTTTCAGACGAGGTTGTATGAGACCAGTCTTGAAGGTGTCCAGGAATTATCCTTATGTGAGGACAGCGTTGATGATGCTGATGAGCGACTTGAGTGCCGGACCCATCAATTGTTTAATGATGGAGGCCAGATTTATATGGTCAGAGTGATGGGTTTAAGGGAGGCAATCCTTTTTAGGTGATCTGGGGCAAAGAGGGGCAAGAATTTGGTCCAGAGAGGCAGTATGCCAGATGGGGTGCAGTGGATGCTAATGATGAGCGAGTTTGATTCAATGGTCTCTCAGATTATGTCTATTCTTTCAACAATATTTGATCAATAATGATAGTAGCAATACATGTTTGGGGGTTTGGTGGTGAAGTAAACATGTTAATGGAAAAGTAAATTGAAAAACTGAGTTAGTCAATTAAATGTGGTTGTATTTTGTAGTATTTAAATAGCAATACGTTAAGCATTTCAATTGCAAACCTGGTGAAACTGGAGCACATTTAACAAAAGCATTCATTAGGGTTATTATAAAAGTACATGATTTCTCTGTAAGAAAGTGAAACCATTTCTCCATATTTTAGCTTTCTCGTTGTGCTAAATAGGATTCTGTAGAGAAGAAAATGGCTCTCTTGGAGAAGAAATGCCTTGTTGAAAGACATCTTGCCTGAAACTTGCATTGTTGTGTGCCTGTCTGCTTTTGAAGCCAGAACATTCAGAATATAGTCAATACCAGTAGTGATGTCCTGCACTCTAAACATTCTGATCGGTTGAGAGGAGGTCAATAAAGAACTCCATGTGGTAATATGGGCAAAGCTGTCACTAAGTGAGGCAAATTCTTCTGACTGGATCATCCAAACTCCTAATTTGGCCACTAGACTCTTACATTTCTCTATGTGTAGTTGTGTGCTATGTTGTGTGGTAGGCACACCGGAGACGAGCAAATCAGGGTCCTTATGATCCTCTGGTGGTAGAACCCTGCCCATACTCCCCCCCAGCATACCACAAATTCATTATTGTTCAGTGGAACGTTGCTACCTTATGTGTTTTGTCTCCCAGCTACCACCTTGCTGATATTGTGCTTTTGATAAGGTGATTGCAACAACCCAGAGAAATACTGTTCAGTTTCCCTATTGGACAGCTCAGTAAAGTCTGCCCAAAAATCCTACCTTCAAGATTAAATGACCGGGTTGAAGAGGGGGACAAATTAACCCCTGTTCAACCAGGATTTCACAGAAATGTGGGTACAATAGAACACACTTTTACACTGTCCATTCAAGAATGTTTTTCAAAAGCTCCTTTAGTTATTGTAGACTTGAAGGCAGCCTTGGACAATGCCAGGTGTGTGTCTCTTTAGAAGACATTGGCTGCTCAGGTTTCAATCTCTCCCTGATGAGTGCAATTAAATAATTACTACAAAAGTAATTAGGCCTTCTAAATAGGAGGCCACTGTGGAGAGAGGAAAAGTCATTTTGGGTTAATAAGTGTACAGCAAGGTTGTGTTATGGATCCTGTTCTTTTCTCTTTATGTTTAAATGATGTGGCAATTTTCCAACTGAGAACAGCCACTAATGAACCCTTGCTGAACAAGACTAAACTGAATATACTACTGTTTGACGATGATGCAGTCCTCCTTGCGACGTCTCAAATGGGCCGAAATAAATCCTTCAATGAATGCATCTCCCTTTTTAGTAGTAAAGACTTGGTTATAAATGCCAGCAACCCTAAGGCAATGGTCTTTAGAAGAAAGCATTTACTGATCACTTTGATTAACTTGGTATTCGTTTTAACAGTAAGGGGAACTGGTAATATCAGTTATTGAAAAGTAGTCAAACTATGAGAAAAAGAACTGGAGCCACAAAGAGCTTCTCAAAAACATTTGGCAGCCACATAATTGAGCCTACATTGGCAGTCTACAGTGCCCAGGTAAAATCGGTGGTCTTCTAGGTTGCACAACTGTGGGGGAGTTTGATAATATAATATGTGAATCACTGGAGAAAACAAATTGTATAAGAAGTTACTTCCCTTTCAGGATTTCAGGGTACATAGTGTACTGAAGATTAATTGGTGGAAATCTGTACTGATCCTGGTCAAAGGGGGCAATGGTGCCGTCCTGGAGAATTTCCCATGGACGATCGCCACAGATCTGTTTTGTTACTGGGTATCATGGTAGATGTAGAAGGATCTGTTTTCCTGAAAGGGAATCTGGACCTGATGCTCTCAAAGTTACAGGACAAGGTCAAATATTGGGCAACTTTACTGATATCGCTTCTTGCTAGGGCCAAAGTATTTGAAATGATTGATAGCCTTGCCAAAATGCTATCTCTCCTGCAAAACACCCCAGTGGGTGGAAAACCCTAGAAGCATCTTTCGAAGATTGAGAACCTGCTTTGAGAGGTCATAAGGGGGCATGGAGCCACAAGTGTAGCTCTTACAATGTTAAAGTCAGTCTGGGAAGGGGCAATGGATCTCCTGGATATACAAACATATGACTGGGCAGCATAATTAATGCCGGCGATCAAATGTGTTTTCGTGGGGTTCTTAATTAGAGCATGTGAAACTGGAGTGGGCGATGGAGCATACAGATATTATACGGTAGCCAACAGGGGAAAGACCATTGTACTTGCATACATCTGAGACACACATTGATTGCTGAAGGTAGAGAGAGGTGGGACATAACCCAAACACACACCACTGTAGATAAACCAACTGGCAGAAGGACCAAACAAGAACTCAAAAACCATTCTTTACCAATTCATTAATAGCCATACATCCCACCCAACTGTCAAAATTAAAGGTAACTAGGTAACGGATCTGGGTACACTGGCAGCGGAATACTGGATAGATTCCCAACTGATACAGAGAGAAGCTAATATATCTAGTAGACTGAATCTAGTCCAGTACAAAATATTACATTGCATCTGCTACACCAGAGAGTGTTTACACTGCATGAGAAGAGTCACAGACAGGAAATGCCTTTGTTGCACAATAGCAATAGGAACCTTTCTACACACAATCTGGGGCTGCCCCAAGAAACAACCCTTTTGGACAATTTGTGTAACCACAATGTCCAGGGTGATTAGTTCCTGAACCGAAAGATGCCCTAGACTTCAGTTTTTACACATACTGGGGTGAGTGTGAAATCTCATTGAAAGAAAAGAAGCCAATCTCAACCTTGATGGTGGTGAATAGAGATATAGCAGCCAAGTGGAATGGGCCCCCTGGGTATGTCAGGGTGGAGGGAAGGAATGGAAAACTGCTACGAGCTGGGGAAAGGGTTAAGTCAAGAGGATACCCAACAAAACCTCAACAAATATGGGGGGAATGGATAAGAGATCAATGAGATAGTCAGGGAGTGCACTGAAGGCGGGGGACACCACAGCCAAGTGGGACTTGTGGGAGGGGGAAGGTGACCAACACCAGAACAGAAGATTGGGTCAGGGAGGAGGGTAGAAATGGTCTGGCAAAAGGGGAGGGGTAAGGAGGAATTATTTCATTATGACATATTAGTGGTGCTGTGTGTACGTTTGACGGTACTATGGGAAAACATTAAATATTTCATACCAACAAAAAAAAACTTACTTGCCCTCCCCCAGAGCATGCCTAACACATCTGTTAAACTGGGACAATTGGGGATTGATCATTCTTCATACACTCCAAATTAGAATGATCTTATTTGGATAAAAGTGTAGTCCCACCCTGATTTAAGCTAGCATAAAGAAGCCATGATGAATGAAGCAAGTGGTAATCATGAACAATCCTGGGGCTTCTTCACACATATTAGAAACATTTAAGTAAGGTTAATCTAACTTATCTTTGTTCAATTAAATCTAAGTTCTTACAATCTGTAATTATCGTAGTCCATAAACTTTACAGGGAAATTAGCTTTGTTGGATCTGTTGGCTGGATGTATTTGTCATTGGATACCTTACTATAGAGAGAGTATTATTTTTACCACATTTACTTTAGTAATTCTCTGTCCTGGTGCATTTACCAAATCGTGGGATACTCCAAACTCATCCAGTCAAATTTGTAGTCACAACAATGATGACCAGTACCATCTCCTATTCTTCGCTCTCTCTTAAGAGATGTGAAGTGCAGATTGTTGATCCCTCTACTTGGGAAGCACAAAATAACCACTTTGGTGCAGGATTTTATATTCTGCAAATCACCAGCAAACCTGGATAGGACAGTGGCTATCACAATTGTTTTATTAAGGGCTTGTGGCAGAAGATGTAAATATATGAAATATGGTATTTCCCTTTGATGTATTATTTTATTCTGTGCATTGACATTGAATTGTATATATAGTTTGTTTTTTCATCTTTTTTTATTCTCAGGCTTTTATGGGCCTGCTGAAATAAAGCTGAACTGAACAGAGGGGGGCATATTACACTCCAGACTAGCCTTCATCTGGCCCTTTGCTAAGCTTGAAGGCTATTTTCTTTCCTACCAGAGTTCAGGATCCTTATTAATGAACTGTGACAGAATACCATCTGGTGAGGGTGGAATAGCACAAGATGTTTTGATTTTGAATAGTAACATTATGCAGGAAATTCTGTTTCTAAAAGGGAGGCCTGCTAATCAGACCCCTCTGTTGTGCCAGAATTATAGTGTGTACATGTGTCTTTGGTGTAACCATTCTCCTGACATTGACAACATCAGCCAGCAGTGGCACAGAGCATTTTCAAAGATCACATGTGCATCACTAACAGCTGCTACAACACAGTCACTGCAGGCCATGGTTATTTTTTAATCCTCATATCTGATCTAAATTATAATAACTGTACGCCTTACTCTGGTGGCCTTTAAATCTCTAAATATAAGCCTTCTGGCTGTGGTTTACTCACTGCTGAGAACATACAATTAAAAAGTCACAGAAATGTGATATCACAGTAGTGAGCTGAGCTGTGAAAAACCAAAGGATGTTTAATGCCTCCCCAGGGATTCCGTTTTTAGGTGGCTATTGCTATTGGATACTGACCCTGGGGGCGGACAAGCAAGGGAGGATCACCTCGGTTGGGGGTCCTTGGGAAGTGGGGAGGAAACACTGGAAGGTGAGACATGGCATCCCCCATTTCCTGACATTAGTTTACCCGGAATTCCCTCTATCTTTATAGAACAGTACAACTCCCATAATTACCTCCTTTGTTTATCAGCCCAACTACTGAGATGAGGAAGAGGAAGACTGAAACTAGGACGATTACCACTAGTGGTATGCAATGGCCCTGTCCCACTAATAGTCAAGCAAGGTCAGGCACTCAGTCACAATCACACACACCTGAAAAGTATTGACTGCTACCCAGAGTATGAGAGGTCGAGCACAGGAAGACAACAAGGGTGAGAATTGGCACGAGAAGGAACATCTCAGCAAGGGCTGTTGGACACTAGGCTGCGGAGGATGAATGGCCGCAACACTGACAGATCAGGAGCAAGAAAAAGCAGGGCGAGTGAGTCCTATCTCCAAGGACCAGAGAGGTGTCAAGAGGAAAGCTGAGCAGCTGGAGGAATACTCCCTTTGATTTGCTCAAAGGTCACTCATTTCTCCGGAGTGACAGGAGTGCCCAGGAAGGTCTGAGAATGGAAGGGGCAAGACCCTGACCTCGGACGCGATAGCAGAGAAAAGTTGTTGCAATCTATCTAAGCTGGTGAGTTCTTGATGGGAAGGAGAGTCCCGTTTGTGAAGACACGAATGTGAACATTGTTGCAAGCAATCAGACGTGTCTGAAGGCAGATGCGGGAAACTTAAAAATATGATTGTTGAATTGAACTACAAAGTAAGAGAGTGGCCCTACGAAGAGAAGCACCTTATCGAAAGTCTCTGTGAACTGTAATCTTCCGCAGAAGGAGAGTGATGGAAGTGAATGTTTGGAGGATGGAAGTGAGACTTCGAGAGGATGCCAAGAGGCCGGAATGAAACAAAGTGCTATGAAGAGCACGTGTGAATATGGCAAGAGGGCAGACATGAAATGAAGGTGCAAAGAAGAGCATGTATGAATATAAGGACATACAATAACCATGATGCATTGTGTCAAAGTGGTCATGCATAGGCCCTACTGGGGAGGGAGGATGAAGTTTCGAAAGTCTTTGACGTGAAAGTGAATGGACAAGTAAGAAGGTTGGGGAAGGGAGTCCCACAACAAATTGAGAGAACTGTGTTGTAAGTTAAAGGAAGGCATAGGCTTTGGTGAGGGAAACCTGAGGGCCCTAGGGTGGAAGATTCACCTGAAAACTGTTATGTTGATCATATGAACCAGGCAAGGGAGGCCTGAGAAGAATTGCATACGTTGAAACAGGTGAAGGGAAGCCTGAAGAGAACTCTGCTACATATTGAACTGATGTTGAGTCAGGCAAAGGGAAGCCTGAAAGGCTTTTGTGAGCTCTTTGAAATGTGCCTATTACCACTTTGAAGGAACTCTTTAAGAGCCACATTGACTTAAACTTGGGGAAGGGATTTGTGAATCAACTTCATTGCCATTCTGACTTTCTTTTGATACACTCTTTAATTTCTCATACATTTTCGCACACTGTTATTGTACAGCGTGAGGGCAAGTATATGTTTCTGACATAGACTTCTGACTGACTGACTTACATGGACTGTTATTTTACTTTAATGGTTGGGAGTACTCACATTATAGAATTAGGGTCAGCTAGGGAGTCTCCAACCCCCATTCAAAACATAATAAAGTTGTTGAAACTTGTATCTTTGTGTCTGTGTCTAACCTGTGATACCATGCCTGCCTCACAGAGCTACATGAGGACTGATGCATATTGGAGGACTGGCCTGCCTGGCCCCAAAGCAGTTAGGTGACACAAAATCCAGGATTCTGCCTCTCTGCTGCCTGTGCAGGACGAGCAACAACTTAACCCAGAGTGCAGGAATCCTGTTTCACTGTATCAATACCTCTACAAGCCTAATGAACTGTGATCACCACCACAGGACATGCATTGGTGTTTTTGGCACTCTGAGCAACCTTTCAATCATTGCTGCGGATCTTCTCCAGCAACCCACGCGCTTGACCTTCATGGAAGCACCTGATTTAAGCACTGGCTTGACCTGCTGGTAGCCATCGAACTCTCAGTCGTAACGCTGACTTGACACATCAGAAGCAATCATCTAGTCGGCAGGTTGATGCCGTCCGAATCATATGAAGATGGCGTCCCGCTGTCTCAAACACTGACTCGGCCCTGCACCATCTAACCGATTTGAGGCCAACCACCAGTGGAATCACATCGACTCAAAATGTTGCTGCTCCCCTTAGACAAGAATTCAGGGACCTTCACTGCTTCCATTTTTGTGAACAGAGAAACTTTAAGAACCCCCTATCACTACCATTTTCTTCAAAAACGTAACTTTGAAAACGTACATCAGTGCCTAATTTGATTGCCAGAGCAATCCTGCTCATCTAGTGCCCTTTCACAAAATTCAGCATTCTTGAAAGGGGTGAGATTTTCAAAAGTGTGAATCGCCCACCCTCATTGGCTACCACCTACAGACATGCTAATGATTACGTATAGCCCATTCTCCAATTGGTTCCGCTGTCTTCTCGCTCATCTTCACCACGTTTGTGTGACGTCCTCGTCAATCATGGAATGCTGTAAAGGAATTGGTTAACATCAGCTGGCACCACCCTACTTTTTATCCTAACCACGTGATATGCACCTGGTTATCAATGTGAACTCAGTGGGACTCTCCAAAGTCAGCCTGGTCCTTGCGGATCAAGCAACCCTTTTCTCATCCCAGACACATTGGCGTCCCCATCATGCCCTCCCCCCTGTATAGGCATTATTCTTAGCTCTCCTTCACACAAAACATAGATCATTTCTTTCTCTGTTGTCCCTTGTTATCAGTTCCCTTCCCATAGAGTTAGCCTAACGTCCCACTAATCAATCAAATTCCCAAAGGATTTGGAGACCATGTCCCTGCACATCTGGTAGTTCAAATGGAGTGACCATCATTCTGGGGGGCGCTAATACCTCAAATCCTGGTTCATGTTTTGGCATCCCAAGACCTCTGTCTTTGCTCTCAGGAATACGATCTTGGTACCAGGCTGCAGCGCTTCACTTCTTCAGTTTCACACATTCCTACCTAATTAGTTCAGAGGCCTATCTGATGTGTGTGTTTTTTGCCACGCCTGGGGACCGGGGTGCAATGATGGGACGAGGACTAAGGCCTTGTTCTGTGTGTTTGATGAGAACACAGCCTGCAAGGATTCAGCTCTACTTGTGCATGCAGTGTTCGTTCGTGTTATGATTGTCGTATATATATATGTATGTATGTGTGTATATATATATATATATATATATATATATATATATAAAATTGATGGCTGACTAAGAATAGTGAGCAAGGGGTTCACCTTCCCCTTTCCCCTATTCTTAGAGAGGCACAGCTCCACCCTACTGATGAGGTCCAACCAGACTGAAACACGTGTTTGGGGTTGCTGTTGGTACTCTTGTTCAGAGGAGAATTGCCTAGCATTTCGGTGCTGGACTACCCTAGGGCAGGACAATGACTGATATGTTTTGGATATTTCTCCTCTGTGAAAGATAGTGAGCTAAAGAATCTGGATAAGGCTCTCGTAACCGGGACTAATGTCCTGCAGACAGACTCCCAGGATCCCCCTTGTTTTTTGCATTCTATAAAACCAAGCCTGCTTTAAGGGAACCATTTCCTTTTAAGGTAATAAGTGGTGTTTGTCTTCTTGCATCATAACCAAAGTGCTTTGCTCTGCAGGAAATGTAGGAGACAGGAAAGAGAAGCCCACAGAAAACCAAGATGGAGGAACCCTTCTCCAGCCTTTCTGCTCTGCCCAACTGCCCTAAATCTAGCCCTGCCTAATCCTGCAGCTACAAAGTCCCTTTGGCATCCAACACCTTGGTGGGATGCTGGCCTTTTTGGTGTGAGTGGGCCAATCTCAAGCTTGGTTCCCAGGAGTGCTCCTGCTGTGGGTTTACTGGTCTGGAGTGGTGTTGACCAACCTCCCAAGGGATTAAAGGAGACGCCTCCTTTTTGCCTATTGTCTTGCTTACTGAGCAGAGAAAGGCAGTCCGATTAGAATCCACATAGCTCTTTTATGCATGGCCTGGGCTCGCAGCTTTATGTGTAGGCTACAGATAAGATGTGGCTTTAATAATTGTGTGAACTGTTGGTTACCAGATCAAGACCCAGGTATTGCTTATTATTCGAGATTACCCTGTCAACAGAACAACAGTTAATCCTAATATGGTTTTGGATCAGAGGTGCAGATTTAAATTTGGCCTTAATCTGCAGTGACTTTGCTTTTTCAACAGCCGTCAAACAGGGCAACTGCAAACGTTGAACCTACTCTGTGCTACTGACGAGCACAGACCCAGATACTGATGCACAAGACGCAGGTGTACAGTATGACTTCGACATGGAGCTTTCTGAAATGGCATGGTGGTCTTTAAAGTAGTTCAGAAACATCACTTATTTTAATCTTGCCTTTGTCAACAGAATTCCGTTCAGTCCTCATCGGGCAGTGGCAG
The DNA here is from genome assembly GCF_040938575.1 of Ambystoma mexicanum. Taxonomy (NCBI): domain Eukaryota; kingdom Metazoa; phylum Chordata; class Amphibia; order Caudata; family Ambystomatidae; genus Ambystoma; species Ambystoma mexicanum. Next base: position 964,314,341 of record NC_090924.1, read on the forward strand.
GACAGCCGGAAGTGCAGAATTACCCTATCAAGGGTCATGGATTTATGTGACAGAATGAGTTATTTTGGCTGAAAGGCTAAAAGGGAGGGACACTGGTTTTAGAAGTTAGTCCCTCCTTCATTAATATTCCCAATGACCACAGAGGGGTAGGTCTACTTTGCTGTCTGTTTTGGAACACTGTCCAATCACACACATTGACCAATTAGATTGGGAACATTGTACGCACCTCAAAAAGGTGGGGGTTTGGTCTACAAAAGGTTCAACACACACTGAAGGAGAAATTCACTTTATCACTGACTGACTGATGGAGAGGCTGAAGGAGAATTGATGAAAACAGGATGGAGAAGGAATAGATTGCTCTACTTTTGGACCCATTTTGGATTACCACCAGAGCCATATAAGTGAGGCCTAGTAGGAGATAAAGTCCCAGGCCTTCTTCAGAGGAAGCTAGAGAAGACAGGCTATGGAGAAAATCTGATCCCATCTTGCTGACTGATGCCCACCGTTCCTAGAGAGGGGCAGTTGAACCAGTCCATAAGGGTGTGCCCACCTGTCTGTGAGACGGGCAAAGAAATTAATATGCAAGTATAATATAAAGGGGAAATAATCCTGAGGAGAGTGATACTATAAGGGGAATTAGATTAAATCCTGCTCCCTGTTATTTGTCAGTACTGAGGGGTGGGAATATAGAAATTGATTGTGCTCCCCAAGAAGTTGGGTAACATTTCATAAGTGATGTGCTTCTGGAAAAATATGTATTGATTTAATTATATACAGTTCAATTAACTTTTACAACCTTGAGATTTAAAATTAAACAATAGACAGTTTAAAAATACAATTTCACAGTATTAGTTTCCACACAAATCTGACCCACACAAGGAAGTAGCCCAGAGAGGGCAAACTAGACTAACCTATCCAGGTAAGATGTCTAAATGCGATAACCAATCAGATGGAACAATCCATGTAACAACAAATATTAGCCCCTGATAGTGATAACAGAAACATCAAAGATCGACACTGTGGGCCCTCAATAAATACATAAATATTAAACTAATGCGGATAGCCCAATCAGGGTACAATAACAAATCAATAGGGAACAACAGAGCACATTTACATCACTCAATTTCTTCATTTGCAGCCATCTCAGTATGAGTGTCCACTAGCCTTTTAACCCCGCACATGAAACAAGGCAAGCTTAATTCCTTCTGTTCCTGTATTAAAGCAGTAGGACCAAAAGGCCTCTTCCTTTATTGCCTCGTATTCGTATACAAAGCCTCCCAGCACAGTCATATACCAAACCCAATTCTTTACACTGAGTCAGGTCATGTCAAGGAGTTTGAAGCACCCCTGTAAGGTTGCAAATACAGCATGTCCTGTCCTCTTCAAGGATCTTATCCCTAGTGCCAGTAAATATAAGGCTCTGTAATTGGTTGGTACGTAATTTTAAATAAAAGGTCTGCATTGCAAGGTATGGGCATTGCCTTAGATGGTTGGAAGTAGGTATGCGTCATATTAGCTACATACTTATAGTTCTTGAGAGTGGACAAATGCAAGTAGTTGTTTATCCAATGCCACTTCTTCACTTTATTTTTATATAATTGATTCAAGATATGTATCCTTGTCCCTCTTTTGAAATTTAGTCTCCATCTTATCCCCTTGTATATCCGGGCCATCATGCGGCCATATTCTGTTTTACACTTTTTGTTTACATACCCTTCTGTCTCACTGAGTGTGGCCAATAATGTACATTGTGGATAGGAATTGGCTTTTATATACAATAGGCCCTGTCTTGTTATCAAGTGCGCTTTCAGAGATAACACTCCTAGCTCTAATCAGAGGTACTCCACTGGGGTAGAGGGGCTCAATGTTAATAGTTGTTTCCAAAAGTAACCTTCCAGGATGTCCAGCCACCTATATTCATCCATACAAAGGGACTCCAACCCATTCAATATCGATGGGCAAAAACATTTAGAATAAAGTGCAATACTTCCATCCAGGGTATAACACAATGTTTTAGCTGAAGAAGATATAATTAGAACTGTCAGTTGTCTGGCTTTTATACTTTTAGCCTCTTTGATGTCCCTATAGGCCCTATTGGCACTCGCCTCCAACCCCAAAAAAAGGTATGAGTCCACGTAGTTTATCCTACTCAGATGGGTGTCGAAGCTAGTATGCTTTATTCTTTTAGATGACACGGTCATGGACTTGGTCTTCCCAAGGTTAATTGTGAAGTCATTTTCGCTGGTGAACCCTACCAGAGTGTTACACATGGCTTGGGCACCCATAAGGGTATGATTAAACATGATCGTAAAAATATATATTTGATATACTACGTCCCATGGTTTGTATAAAGTGAGATCCCCTGATGTTCTCGGAGTAATGATTTCTAGAATGGAAGAATTGTCAGGGAGTTAAATGGACATCTCATTTTGTTCATACCTAGAAAAAGAATATAATTGAAATAATTACCGAGTATACCATCAAGCAGAATATTCTTGTTAATGCAAAGTTTTTCCAGAAAAAAGGGCAAGGGTGATTACTTGCTAGCCAGTTTCATGTTTATTTTGCCCATTGAACGTGACAACATACGTTTTTACACATAATTAAATAGAAACATCACCGAAGGGAATTTAGCCTGCGTACATGTTATTTTCTTTCTACAAACCATTTGCATACAGGAAGGCCCAGTATTTTGTTAAAATTGAGCCTTTAGAATGCTGTTGAAATTCTGACATGTGTTTTTGAGCAAGGGGGTAGTACCTATTTGCAATAAAGGGGAAGTAGAGAAAATTGGATAGGCAGGGATGTTTTCAATTATTTTCTTTTTAAATGAAAGTTTCATCTTGTACTCTAATGCATTTTTGATCAATACTGCATGCACGCCAACGATAAAACATATAAGTGGTGATGTGTGTGTCACACATGTATTTATTTGTATAACTGCAGCATTGTAAAATGAGGGGATGTTGTGTTGATTTGTTGTTATTGCAGCAGAATTTAATGGACACATAACTTATTTATTTTTAAATTGATTCAATTATTTCTAGTTGGTCAATAAATATACCTTCTGTGCAACGCTGTGCATTCCTTTTCCCAAAAGGGAAAGGAAGCTGTAAGGAATCAGTTATTATTTTGGGGGTCCCAGATTCATAAAAACAACTTTATTAAATAAAGGAAAATTGTGTGTGCCTGGTTTGGGATGGGTGAAAAGTTCCCCCGAATCACAACAAAACATCCTACAATCCCTTAGTTGGCAGTAGTGGAAGTCTGTTTCTTCTCTTTAGTGGACCAAACCTAGAGTTCTAGAAATTGGACTAGCAGGCTATGTTCTCACTACTTGTGCAAAGCTCAAATAGGTTGGATCAATGTGGGGTAATAGGGGTCGTTATGATTTCTCCTTAAATAGTGATCAGGTGGTAATGCAGCACGTTCAGCATCCCTAAAGGTGGGGTGCCAGTGGAGTGACATAAGATGGGACAGTCTGATGAAGGTAGTGCTCTTCAGTATGGGATGATCGAGACGCATCTATTAAATACAAACTCTTGCAAAGGGTCTCAGACTTGCATGATCGTGCTGGAATATAATTGTTGTGTAAGTGGATATGTAAACCTGCTTGTTTTTATAGCTCCTTTCCTTTGTCATATTCATCGAATTGATCTAATATCAAGTTGATAAGCTGCACTATTTCATTATGCCCTTTCTTTTTTCCAGTATGAAATTATTGGTAAGTTGTAACGCAGTGTAAGACACACGAGACTTTAATGTAATGCTGTGTCAGCATTGTTACTTTCCCAATAAAAATGACTTTCAATATGTATCTCCAACGCATGTAACATGCCTCATGCAAGGAGGACTACTCCGCCTATGTCCATCTCCTGCACACATGAGGTGATACTCTATGCTGATATTCCTGAAGGTTACAATAGCCAAGCCACTAGTGTAATTAACTTGTGGTGCTTGGATCTGTTGTGCCTTCTGAAATCAGACCGAATCTGGTGAAATAAGTCAGAGAGGGATTGCAATGGCATCCATCAATGCACACCTCTGCGATGTACATGCACAGGGTCTTGTACACCATAGATATGTCATGCAGTGTCAATGCATTCATGATGTAAGATCCCCATAAAAGGAGTAGCGCTTGACACAAGTGCTGGATGCTGGACTGGTTTGGCTTTTCTGAAAGTCGCGGACGTTCTTCCAGCATCAGGCTTATGGTCGACTCACACCTTGCAATGCCCTGGGCAACTCATAGAATTAGTTATGTTTCATAATCTGCTTTTGTGTGCGCTTGTCAAGACTTGTCAATGCCTACTTCCAGTCCCCTTTCGTCATTGCAACCCGAAGTTACCTGAAACACTCATCAGCTCCAGAGGCTTCTGACAGTTTGTGCACTTAAATGGAGTTGGGCATGGCTATCTCAGTGAGGAGATGGACAAACTCTCTGTCTCAACCACCTGCTGGGTGATGTGGACTCTCGCAGGAGGGTCTTGATAGATAGCTTGTGGCATTGTCAGTGCCAAAGCGATAGATCCGGCAAATTTCATACTTGAATAGTGCCAGCATCCATTTTTCAATTCTCACCAGTGGCTTGGATGAGGACCCTACCATGATCGGAACCATGAGTTTGTGGTCGGTGACTACGGTTACTGGTAACCCATAGATGTACAGGTGAAAATGCCTGCAGCCCCACAGAACAGCAACCACTTCCCGCTCTATCTGTGAATATAGTTGCTCTGCAATTGACAAAGCACTGCTCGCAAATGCTTCTGGCTTCACATTCCCATTGGTTTGAACCTAGGTGAGTAAAGGCTCTAGTCCAAAAAGGCTGACATCAACCACAACTTCAGATGCCCCACTGAATTGAAGAATGCCATTGTGCTGTCAGAAGTGAGAGCCTCCTTAATTTCACCAAACTCTGCTCCAGGGGTGTCCATCGCCGCATATTGTCTGTCTTAGTCAAGTTGTGCAACGGCTCTGAAATTATTGCACGGTTTTTAATAAAACACCTGCAGTATGTTACCATCCCTAAGAAACTACATACTTCCAGGATGTTTTCAGGGGGTTTTGCCTCTTTATTGTCTTTCAGTTTGGCCAGGTCAGCCGATATTCCACCCTCCTAGAATACCAAATCAAATAATTAAATTCTCCTCCACAGGAATTCACACTTATCCTTGTGAAGCGTGAGCCCCAGTGAGCGAGTTTGCTCCAGTACTTTTTGAAGTCTCTCTAAATTTTCCACTTCTGATGTCTATTTTCAGGGTAATTTGCCTCTCTCTCCTGATGGCTTTATTGAGGAGACGCATGTTCACACAGATGCTGAGTCCGGCTGCTTTGGCTTACGAATCACCACAATCAATGAGACCCATGGGGTGGGCCCGTCCAAAGGCTCTATGATGACCATTCGGACAAGGTGGTCCAGTTTTTTTTCAACATGTCCACTCAGATGGAATCGGATCCTTTGGTGTTTTCAGTGCCACTGGTTGCATTGAGTGATCGATGTGTAACCTTATAGGTTCCCCCTTTCGATTTCCTATGCCAGTTAACACATCTGCAATGTCATTAGTGAATGGACATCCTCCACATACACCCCACCCCATATGCGAAGCTTACAATATCTAGTGCTTCAACCACGGCACAACTCAATAATGTGTCCTTGCTGACTTTGGTGACATAAAAACGTGCTCTTATTGTTCTGCCCTTGTGAGCAACGTTTGATACAAACATTCCTTCCAGCGGTAGGGGTGTTTCCCCACCAAATGTGAATATGCATACCCTAGACATAGCGCTGGAGGACCAGATAGAGTGTTGTAGTGCTTATGAGCCATCATGCTCACTGATGCTCCTGTACTGATCAGAACGTGGACATCGGACCCAATCGATGCAGATAATTCACCTGGATTGGCATCTTTCTCCTTGAGAGTTTGCTCACACCTGATATGAAGAACACATCCTCTTCATCTTCAGCGCCCTGTTCTGCCTGCTCTACATTTTGTTTCATATGTTACATTTTTTGTGGTTATCTTGGGGTGAATAGTTGAGTAAAGCAGGGCCTCTAGATGCCGTAGCAGGTACAGGAGCTCAGCATTCCCTTGCAAAATGATTGGGAACACCACATCTTCCATACGTGTGTCCTCTTGCTGGACATTCGGTGGAATGTGGAAGGTAATATCCACACTGTTGGCAAGGTGGTGCTGCTTCAGGCCCTTTTTCCTTTCTCGGCCACATGGCCTTCCTGACCGGCCCAAACCCGTTTGTCCTCCCACAGCACAAACATCCTCAAGCTTTAATGTTTTCATGGCAGCATCCTGTAAGTGACTCCAATCAAGCAATCCCACTAAGTTGGTGCCTTGTCTGGGATGCCCAAGGGAAGCCCTTATTTATATATTTTTATGGCAAGTTATAATCTGGATGATGAACCCTTGTATAACACCCCTCTCTGAGAATCCCCCTGACCCCACTGAGCCAAGAAGTAGGTGTGTTTTGCAAATTTAAAAGGTTTTATTTGAAGAATTAAACAATATATATATCACACTTTTATAATAAATTAAGAATTGATATCACACTTATGAATATAATGTTGATCAACAATGGGTAATCTGACACTAGCACACCTCTTTACAATCAATGAGGAGTTGGTATGGGATGGATAAGGCAGCGAAAATACTTTTATGGTTTCAAGGGAAAAGCAATGAGAAATTAATGCAGTACATAAATAACTTGATATGATTTTAGCAAAAGATAATATAATCACTTTTTCTCTGGCAATTCACCCCCTCCCCCCCTATGCAATGTAAGAAATGGAAGGAGGAGCACACAGTTCTCAGGAATGCAATCAAATACAATACGAAATGCAGTTCCCCCCCCAGCTAGCTTAGAGGAAAACAGGTAGAAGTTTGAAACACAGGCAAATTACTTTAATGTGGTTTGCAAGGAAGTGAAAAGGTGCTAAAATTGCTTTCAATTCCCTGCAGGAGGTTCAGGGTGAGGGAGAGATACGTTATATTAGTTCAGGCTCACTTTAGCAATGCTCTGAGTAACTAGCAGGTTAAACGGATTTTAGCCAAGGAAAGCAAGGAGCTGCTGACTTTTACAGGTGAAGAAATCAGGCCAAATCGCAAATCGCGGTAAAAATTTGTGAGTGCGTGAATCGTGATTACGGCAAAGGTATAAGGAGTAGCAGGTCGGTTTTAGGTTCGTTGGAAAGCCTAGAATCTTAGCTTTTAAATGAAAGTTAAACCATTCCTAGGACAAACGGTTCCAGAGATATGGACGATTTAGTAAAGGTAGTTTTTCGGATTTAAAGTAAAACTCAAAGTGACAGGTGACAGCTTGCAGCTATAGAATGACAGATGACAGCTTGCAGCTTTAAAATGACAGATGACACGATTTCTAGGAGGCAGTTCTACTTAGGTTGAAATAGTTTGTATTAGATTATTTTAACTAAGAGATTGGGTTCTGCACAGTTCTGGCGGATACTCACTCCTAATTTCTAGAAGGACTGGGCCTCGTCACGGATCGGGTCAACTGGACTGGACTTCGGGCGGTTCTGCTCACAGCGTCTGGGTCAGCTCTGCTTTGCTGGTCTGTCAGGCACCGGTTCCCTCTGCTCGGCGGGTGGTTCTGCTAGCGGTCTCTGGTTCTGAATACTGCTCTTCTGTTAAAAGTTCTTGGCAAAGAATTCAAACAGCTCGCCCGGCTGTGGAATAGTTTGCAAATGATTTTAACGATGCTGAGGCCTGCTGAGAAGAGTTCTCAGTTTGTGGGATTAGGCCCCTGCTTTAGGTTCTGAAATAAAGTTCTGGTCTCTGGAGATTGATGGATGTGAAGTCTGGAGTCTCCCGGCAGAGCGTCCCGCAGAAAATGGAATTGAATGTCTCTACCTGGGTTTCAATGTTCCTTTTATGTGTTTTGAAAGTGGGTGTGTGCGTAGCATCACTAAGCCTGCCCATCTCTTGATTTGATAGGTCAATAGATTCTTTGGTCCCTGATTTGGGAAGGGATAGTGTTTCAGAGTGATGTCATTTTTATGACCTACAGAAATGACACTCCCCTGGTCAATGTGCACACAAATCTATTTCTGATCGAAATACATATTTCCCAGGTACACAAGTGGTTGACATTACATGTACATATTACACATTGCTTCAGGTAGTCTCTGTTCCGACTCTGGCGTTTTCTAGGAGCTTGCATTCAAAAATGGCAACTTATTTTTTATTTTAGTGGGTTTTGCAACATTGGTTTTTAATCAAAAATTATACAAAGGTACACCCCCCTTCTCCAAATATACCAGTACATTTCCAGGTCTCTACCTTAAATACAGTGTCTACAATATTCATAATTAGTGGGGTTTTGCCCCAGAACATGGTACAAATTGGAGTTTGGACTCAAATCGTGAGGGCATTTTTCATACTAAGAATCGCAAGGTTGTACATTCCTGTCATTTGGTTACAATAAGTTATCAATGTTTCCATGAAATATATATTTGTTGCAATTCAACTCCCCAAAGTGTTTGGGTCCGCCTCCAGAAGTCTGGGTGGGTCAGTGATCACATGTCTCTCCTTGCTGGCAGAGGGCTGTTGACAGGAAACACTCAAAATGAACATACCACATTGAAGGGAAAGAGTCTTTTGTGTGGGCTCCAGCAGGCTGCCTGGATGTCTCTCCTCAATCAATCAACAGGGTCATGTGATATCCTGCCTCCTGGTGTGAATCTCTGAGGTGAGAGGTTTCCCAGCCTCTTGAAGCTGTTAATGAAATCAGCCTGCCTCCTGGGAACAGCAGGTGGCTAAGATTTTCAATTAACCAACAGGCTTTGAAGTCCCTGCCCCTCTTGCACTCCTAAATACAGTTTCCCTGTCAGAGTTTAGACCGCTAGCGCCGGTTTGTGGACAAAGCTGGTACTGCACCCATTTTTGGGATCTGTCTTGAATTACTGCATTTCAATAGAGTGGTATTTTGCTTGATAGAATATGACCCTTGCTTAACATTGTTTTGATGGCATCCTTACAGTAGAGTGGTGATGTGGAACCCCCCACAAGAAGGTTGTATCTTTGGAGTGGTCTTGTGCTAACTGCGCAGCTCTCCTGGATTCTGGTGTGAATGTGGGCGGCGACAGCTCATCCCCACATCCACCCAGTCTATTGATTTAGTTTGTTCTGGGATAGAATAATGGGCGGCGACAGCTCATCCCCACATCTACCCAGTCTATTGATTCAACATGGGTCAAAACCCTTGACAAACCCCCCCACCTGGCTGCGCTTTGATTCGAGTCGAGGTGAAGTCGGGTGCAAAGGAGGTTTTGAGCCCTTTCGCTGGTATGTCCACATTATCTTCTTCCAATTCTGTAGATGGCACAGTTCAGCATCTTTTCCTCCACCCAGTTGGATCGATCGGTCCTCCTAGCAGGTCCTGATGGGAATATTGGGCGGTACCCCGGGCCCCTCGGATCTTTACCCCCGGTCCCTGGGTGTCCTCCTTGGCCAGTCCCCAGGTTTTCTTTCTCCTAGGACGACAAAGGAAAGCGGCAATACCTATTCATAGACATTTCTCCCCCACTATTGATATAGTGGGGCGACATATACATTTTATACTTTAATAGACATAGCATTCCAATTTTGAAAAACAAGATATCATTCAGAGACAGTGGCTTAGAAGTGTCATAATATTTTAGAGACTATATGTGGGATATTTTAGGGTTGGAACTGAATTAATCTGGAGCGGTCCCCTCTGGTATTGCAGAGGACTCCTCCAGTTGCTGCAGCGTGTGCCTGGGATGTAGCTTGCTTTTAACCCCCAGTATCTCCCACATCTTTGTCATTACCTCGCTGGTGAAATGGCTACCTCTGTCTGACTCAATCCTTTGAGGTAGACCAAAATGGGAAAAGATGTGGTTAATCATCAGGGCAGCTGCTGTTTATGCCTTGCAGTTTGGGGCCGGGAGACATTCCACCCACTTGGTAAACAAGCATGTAACGGTCAATATGTACTTGTTTCCTCTAGACGAGCGAATTACAGGGCCTACAAAGTCGATTTGCAAATCTGACCATGGCAGTGTCATCCCCCTCTTTTGGAGAGGTGCATGAGGGATGATGGCTGAAATTGTGCACACACAAGACACCCCTTCAAGTATTGGTCGAGGTCCTGCCCCATGTGTGGCCAGTATGCAACCTCTCTTAAGATTTCAAGTGTTGTATGAAACCCCCTATGACCGGCGGTGGCCACATCATGGACGTGACTCCACATCAGGCTTTGGAATGAGGTAGGAACCACCCACTGATCATGGCCAGCTTGGGATTTCCTTACCAACAAACCGTCTTGGATTCGGAACATTTTTGGACATTTCATCAACACTCTTTGGTCCTCTTTCCCAATGAAATCGGTATCCATCAGGGGAAAGTTCTCAGGGTCCTCGATGTGTTGGTAAAACTTACCAATTATTGGATCCCTCTTCTGAGCTGTTATCAAATCAGCATCAGGGGCCTCCATACTCCATTGTGCAGTTGAAAGATCATTGTGAGCATTTGTCTGGGACCTGGTGATAGCAGTGACGTGGATTTCCCCCAACAGGGACTCTATTTCTATTAGATCCCCTTGGATGGCCCCAGATTTGGCCAGCTGATCAGCCAAGTCATTTCCAGTTTTGTCTGGTCCCTCTACTTTGGAATGACCCTTGATCATTTTCCAGTAGATGGTCATCCCATTCGATGTGACCAGATCATCAATATTTTAGATTAGCTTCCCATGTTTCAGGGGTTTGTTATTAGCACATAACATGCCTCTGGTTTTCCAATTAACCAGGTGCTCCACGAACCCGTTCCGTGCATAATCCGAATATGTGATTATGACCAGTTCGTGGAGTTGATGTTGGACAGCAGTGAGGATGGCCTGATGCGCAGCCATCAATTCTGCCACCTGACTACTTGGGGGACTAATTTTGTATCCAGCGGAGGGTTCTGGGGACTCATTCACCCATGCATTCCCTACGCCGGCCACCAGCTCTTTCTCCCTGTTGTTGTCAACATGGTACAAGCATCCATCCACATAGACAGTGGGCATTCCCTCACACTTGTCTTCTTCAAATACTTTGTGTGGGGAATTAAGGTATGCCTCCATGTTGTCCTTGATTTTTAGACTTTCGTCCTCGAGACAGTTTTCTCTGGCACAATCATGCAAGTCAGCCAGACCTTGCGCGAGGGGACTCTTCTTGTTTTGGCCATATCTGACCTCTACAGGAAAGCCTTGCATTGACAGTATCCAGGAAGTAATTCGGGAATTACTCACATTTCCGGCCCGGATTCTGTCACTTTGGAGATATTGCAGAGGCTGGTGTGGAGTCTCCTCTATGATGTGTTCCCCCTGGATAAACAGGCGGTAACTCTTCAATGCCCACACCGTTGCCAAGAGTGCCTTCTCCCAATCGTTGAATTTTTCCTCCACAGACGATAAAGTTTTGCTCGCATAGGAGATAACTTTATTGACCATGTCATGCTTTTGGTATAATACTGAAGTCAAGCATGTATTAGAGAACCCTGTCTCCAGGAAGAACTCCTTGTTTCTGACAGGGTAAGCTAGGCAAGGCGCTTGTGAGAGGCTTCTTTTGAGTTGTCTTACTGCCTCGGATTGTTCTGGACCCCATTCCCACTTGATCCCCCCTTCAAGAGATGACTCAGGGGTCTAGTGATCTCTTCGTAGCCTTCAATGAACATTCTGCTGTAATTAGTCAGTCCAAGGAGGCTCCTTAGTTCCCACAGAGTTGTGGGGTCTTTCAGTTTCTGAAGTGCTTCCACTTTCTTTTCTTGGGGACAGAGACCCTGAGTAGTAATCTCATGTCCCAAGAAATTAACACGGGTTCTACACCACTGTGCTTTCTGAAAGGCAAGTTTTGCTCCGGCGGCCCTCAACTGTGTCAGAACATAACGGATCTCCGCTATGTGTTCCTCCACAGACGAACTATGGATGAGGACATCATCTACATAAGCCAGGTTACCCCTCGCACCCAGGTCGGGCATGGCCTTATGTAGGAAAATGTTGAATTCATTGCCGAAGTTGAGGTTTCCGAAGGGAGTCCGGGTCCATGTGTACTGCTGGCCCCCAAAGGTAAAAGCCAGTTTGTATTGGTCCTCCCTACTGACAGGCACAGTCCAGTACCCATTAGTCAGGTCTATTGCAGTGAATGCCTGTGACCCCTGGATCTGGGCCAGCCCTTGGTCAATGTAGGGAAGAGGCCATCAGGAACTATGGACCCGTTTGTTGAGCTCCCTAAGGTCGGCGCAGAGTCTCCACTGGCCGTTTGGCTTCAATATTCCCAGCACCAGATTATTGAAGGTGCTGTGGATTGGACGGATTATTCCCCGGGACTCAAGGTTCTTAATTATTTCAGTAAGGGACTCCATGGATGCCAGAGGCAAGCGATATTGCTTCACAAACACTGGAGTCATGCCAGGGTCCGTGGGAATTGTTGTTGTGTGGATGTCGGTGCAATCACAGTCATATGAGTCTAGCGCAAAGAGATCTTGGAAATCCAAGAAAACTTGTTTCAACTTTTGCTTCTTTTCCAGAGTCACACAGGCATCAGCTAGGTTGACTCTTTCTTCATCCATCTGCCTGAAGCCTGGAAAGACTTCTGGATTGGCTATCTCAGCGGCCCCCTCCAGCTGGGTGGAGAATTCCCTGGTCAGAGTGCTGATTTGGGCTGGAGGCCTCAGGTGGGAAAGGCAGCCTTCATGGACCTGAAAAATCACCTCATCCCTCCTGAAGTCACAAGTCACATCTTCCTTACCATAAGGGCAGGAAGTGTACACCAGGAAGTTCCCCCCATGCCGGGTGAAGATCCTGTCTGGTGTTGTGTTGTCATCACTGTCACTGTCAAAACAGTCCTTGGGGATTGGTCCTAACAGTTCATTTCCTAGATCAATGGAAAAATGTCGGTCATCAACCGCCATTCCAATAATGGTGCCTGCGGCTAGAGTAATGCTCTTTAAGCCACTGTTATCCACCTCTACTGGAATGGTGTCATGTTCTATGTTGACTAATGGTGTTGGGTTTACCCCCAACCCTTGCTGTTGGAGAGAAGCATTTAGATGTATATAAGCATCAGGGTTTTTCAATTTTTGTCCTCTTTTAACTTTCACTTCCAGGGAGAATTGTCGGGTCCTTTCTGGGATGGTGACTTCCTCTTTAAGCTGAATTTCAACTGCATAAGGTAGCAATTGAACTGACCTAAATGCTTTTTCTGGATCATCAAAGCCCATGGGATTATCCGCTAACCGGGACCAAGCTTTGAAGTTTATCAGGTCCAAACTAATGGCAAAGCGATTGAGAATGCCACTACCCAAGTAAAAGGCGGCAGTGACGTCTCGCATGACCCAACAATTATGGACTATGCTCTTGTTGCCAATGGAGATTTTGAGCATACACCGGCTTGGCAGGAGATGTTTGGAATTAGGTGCTTCCAGGTCCATTTCCCATTTGTCTATCAGTTTGAATGTGGGAATGGCTGGATCTTTTGGAGTTGTCGGAATATGGCTTCGCTGATGAAGTTCTTACCGTTGTTCACACACACTCGGGCGAGAACAGAGTCCTTCCCATCATTTAACTCTCCAATTTGCTGAACATCAGCCAGGCACTGAGCTGATTTCACATCTTTCTGGGCTATAGGAGTAGAAATGTCTGATTGTGAATTAGTATAAAGTTTGAGTGTTTCCTTCCAGTGTGGAATACCACTTTAAACTGGAAGGAAGGTTGATTTTCAGAAATAGAGAGGACCCCCCATCACCAGTCTGTTGTCCTACTGCTATTACTGTCACATCTGGAATCTGGATATTCTGGAAGTGAAATTCTACTTGGTCAGATTTTTGTTCAATCATGTGGCATGTGCTGTTTAAACTAACATGGTTGACACACTGTTTTAATTTTATTGGTCGGCTAGTCTGGGTCCAGAGGACCTTGTTTACACAATCTATTAGGGGTGACAACCTTCTCAGGAGGTCGTTCCCTAGTAAACAAGGGGTGCCCTCTGGAGTCACTACTATGACCGGGTGCTTCACCTTGTGTCGCCCAATTTTGATGTCCAAATCTGCTGTCCCCTCGACAGGAATTTCCTTCCCGTCAAAGTTCTGTAGTTGTCCAAGAAGAGAGGTGAGAGGAATACAGTAATTCTCCCCCCTACCTGCATTTAGTTCATCAAAGGCCCTTTTGGACAGAAGGGTAGCTTGGGATCCAGTGTCCACCAGTGCCGAAATTGTACCCTGCCCCTGTACTTGTACCGGGGGATAATAATATCTTCCCTCCTTCTCCTCCAGGGGGCACAGATAATGCACATTTTTGGACAACTGGTGGGCTAACTTTCTGGTTTTGGACATTGCTAGCGAAGAGATTTGGGCAGAATTCTGTGGAGAGCCTGGGGAATCCGAAAGAAAAAGTTGGCAACTGGAAATGGTTTCGGGTTCTGGGCTGCCCCCCCCCTTTTTGGAGGCAGTCATCAGGATGGGTTTGACCCATGGGATTTTGGTATTGTTGGTTCTGGGATGAGATGATGGGCGGCGGTAGCTCAGTCTCCACATCTCCCCAGTCTGAATTGGCATCCCTTGGGACCGATTTTTCCTTGGGAGGAGTTCCCCCATCTGAAGGAGAAGATCCTTTTCCCAGGATCTTCTGAGGATCCCTCTCCCTCAAATTGGAAGACCTGTACCTCCTTCACAAAATGGGTCTGTTTGGGTCATTTGTTTCTCCTACCTCCTCTTTGCTCTTTGGGTGGCAGACTTTCAGGGGTAGGAGATTTTGTTTCCGGTTCCAGGTTTTCCAGGGGCTGTTTACAAGTTGGGAAGAAAGCTTCCTCTAAGGATTTACATCCCCCTTCCCCTTTGCCTCCTCCCTGGGAACCGGTGGGTTATCAGGGTGCTGCCCCCGTCATTGTTCTGGAGCATCAGGCCCAGAGTTTGGGGCATTCTGCGGTGGCATGCTCATCTGAGGGTTCTGTTGAGCCCTCAATATGTGACCCAGATCCTGTGCCATATTTTGGACCTGGCGCTCTAACTGGGAAACCCGCTCAGGCTGATACGGGGCTCTATTTTCTCCCCTGGGCTGATCCCGGGAAGGGTAGCTATCCCTTCTCTGGTAATACCCTGGGTTGGGAAGATTCGGGTACCCCTCCACCCTTGGCCTCCCCTCTCCCGGATTAGGTTGTCTGGGCTCAGGGAATTGGGGAAAGAAGGATGGATGATTTTGTGGCTGGATATTGGGTGGATACCTGGGCAAAAAATTCTGCCCAGGATTTGGTGAATTTCTGCCCTCCTGGGGGACATTAGGAGGGAAGTTCCCTGGGTCAGGTGCTTGGCTGGATCTCCCCCCTGGGGCTGGAGGAGGCCACACATAACCTAGGATGGGTCGGTTTCCCTTGTAGCGGGGACTTACATAATCAGGGGAGCGAGGGACCCCATTTGTGGGACTACCTCCTCGACTCCCTGTCTCTGACTGGCCCGAGGGCCTTCTGGGCTGTGAATTATTTGGTGCAGGCAGGTTTTCAGGCCCCCCCATCTCCAAATCTAAAACGGGGGCAACCTTTACCTCTGCCACCTTAGCAGCAGCAGGGGTGCTGTTGGTTTTGGGGTTTTTCTGCGCATTACTTTTATTTTCTATGGGCTTCTGCACCTCATAGATCCGGCTAGCCTGTTCAATGACCCAGTCTAGTGACCTCTTCTTGTGAAAATCTCTCACTAGCTGGGTCATGATGTATTTGGGCAAGGCATGGAAAAAAGTATTGACAAATTCTCTGCTGTCCGTGCGCACCTTTCTGGTGGTCTGCGCAAAGGCATGCTTCAATTCTTGTATGAATTCTTGTGGGGCCTGATCCTCCCCACATTGCAAATTGTAGGCTGCCTTGCGAGCCTCTTGAGGATTTCTATGAACAGAAAAATGTTTCAAGATAGCCGCCCTATTTGCGGACCATCTTGAATGGTTTTGGTCCTCCAGCCCTGCAAAGAGACTGGAGTATTCTGGGGAGAGTGTCCATTTGATGTACTGGATGCAGCTATTGCTGTCCTTCAAATGGAAAGTCTCCATCATTTGCTCCTAGAGCTCCAAGTGTTCCCAAACAGAATACTTGGCGTTCTTATGATAAGGCGTGATGACACTCCTTATTGCCTTTTATTTGTTTCAATGGGTCCTTAAGCAAGACCCTTTTTGCCTTATTGGCCTTTTTGGTTCGGGTCACCCTGGTCCATTCATCCTCGGACCCCAAAGCACTGCTCCCAGAGGTGCCCGTCTGATCTTCCAGCTTTTCCCGGATTCTGCGAGCCTGGGAATGGCTGGCCGAATGTGGGGACCTGGTCTCCTGTGTCCTGTAACACTCAGAGGAGTCTTCAGATCCCTCCTTGCTGCCAGGATTTGATGGGTACCCCCCCCCACTGACCTATCTGGGCAGAGGTTTTCAGGATGCCCTTAATGGGCCTACTCTCCTGGGGTTCCCCACTAAATTGTACTGTGCTTGGGTGCCCATACCCGGATGCCCGACCCCTCTATTCCTGGGTGGTACTGGCCTATGAGCCCCATACTTTTGGCTGGATAGTTATCTGCCATTCCTGTGGCCCTGTGCTCATGCGCGCCAGGGGACATGGGGGTGGCAGAGTCCAGGGACTGGGAGAGATGAAGGCCTCTGGTACCAGGGCTCCTGAGGTTATGCTCAGGCGTTTCCCTTTCCCAGCGAACCTCATCTCTGTCAGCCCCTGCTCCCTGTTGCAATGCAAGAGCCTGTGCTTTCAGTTCCTCAGTTAAGGCCTTACTAGACTCTATCAGTCTCTCCTGCATGGCTAACTGTTGCTGGAGCCTATCGTTGTGCTGACAGAGAGCATTATTTTCTCTCTGTGCATCCTGATTGGTCCTGGAGTATTGGTCAAATCTCTGCTGCAGGAGGGTTACCTCCTGAGTCCCATCCCTACTGGCCTGCTCCTTTCTTGCCAGAGCCTCCTCCACCCTCCTGGTGTGCTCTAGCAAGTCGTGATGCTCTTTTTGGAGGTCACCCAGCCCCTACAGGGCCAGGTGATTTTCTTCAATTTTTTTCTTTTAATTGGCAGTCTTCCTGGCCTAAGGTGTCCCTTTCCTGACTAAGAGTCTGCATCTGTGCCGCCAGGTCGTCCCTTTGCCTTTGAAGGGCACCAGCTTTCTGGCACTCTTGATCAAACTCACTCTGCCTGGGTATCCAGGTCTTTCAGGATCAGTTTATTGCTCTCTGCCTTTTCCCTATCTAGGTGGCTTTGCAGGGTGACTACCTGCTCAACACATACCCTATTGAAATCTAATAGTTGCTCCAGCTTTTTCTGGCTCTGCAGTAGGGAGTCCAAACTGTCTTGGTGCTCCTACTGCAAGGCCAGAATTCTGGTATCCTGGTCAGCCTTTTCCTGTTGCAGGATATCCATATCCTCCTTTATTTTAATGATGTACTGTCTACTATCATTTTCTGACTCCTGGCTCCTGTGCAGCCTCTGCTCAGAAGAGTCCAGGTCAGATTGGGCCTTTTCTAATGCCATCTGTTGCCTATTTGCCAGATCTTGGCCTTCAGCACATTTGTCCTGCATGGCTCCCATATATAGATACAAATATGCCGCTATCCTGGCAATCTTATTGTGTTCATCTTTGGCCTTAGAATCCATATATAGTTCACTCAGGGCCACATGTAAGGGACCCTGATCTCTCCACGTATCTGACCCAGTTGTAGTGACCTGTTGTGTGATCGCCTGCAACCATACATTTTGGTCCTGCTCAGACCATTCACCTCTCGCAAACAGTTTCTGTAAGAGGTGCTCCCTAGCTATCTTCATATCTACCAAGGTCGTCATTCTGGAATATGTGTTCCTTCCTGACTTACAGAAGTTTGTATTTTATTTTGCAAAACAGGCCGTTTCCTTAGAGCGTTCCTTTGAGGAATGCTTTACAGCGTACCACAGCGTGGTGATCCGACCGGATATATGTATCCCGTCAGTTAGCACACTGTATTAAGCTGCACAAGTGCTAAATCTAACCCAGAAGTTCCCGGCTCCGAGCCCCCACTCTGTAAGTGACTCCAATCAAGCAATCCCACTAAGTCGGTGTCTTGTCTGGGATGCCCAAGGGAAGCCCTTATTTATATATTTTTATGGCAAGTTATAATCTGGATGATGAACCCTTGTATAACACCCCTCTCTGAGAATCCCCCTGACCCCACTGAGCCAAGAAGTAGGTGTGTTTTGCAAATTTAAAAGGTTTTATTTGAAAAATTAAACCATATATATATATTACACTTTTATAATAAATTAATAATTGATATCACACTTATGAATATAATGTTGATCAACAATGGGTAATCTGACACTAGCACACCTCTTTACAATCAATGAGGAGTTGGTATGGGATGGATAAGGCAGCGAAAATACTTTTATGGTTTCAAGGGAAAAGCAATGAGAAATGAAGGAAGTACAGAAATAACTTGATATGATTTTAGCAAAATATAATATAATCACTTTTTCTCTGGCAATTCACCCCCCCCCCCCCTATGCAATGTAAGAAATGGAAGGAGGAGCACACAGTTCCCAGGAATGCAATCAAATACAATACGAAATGCAGTTCCCCCCCAGCAAGCTTAGAGGAAAACAGGTAGAAGTTTGAAACACAGGCAAATTACTTTAATGTGGTTTGCAAGGAAGTGAAAAGGTGCTAAAATTGCTTTTAATTCCCTGCAGGAGGTTCAGGGTGAGGGAGAGATATGTTATATTAGTTCAGGCTCACTTTAGCAATGCTCTATGAGTAACTAGCAGGTTAAACGGATTTTAGCCAAGGAAAGCAAGGAGCTGCTGACTTTTACAGGTGAAGAAATCAGGCCAAATTGCAAATCGCGGTAAAATTTGTGAGTGCGTAAATCGTGATTACGGCAAAAGTAGTGGTAGTAGAGTAGCAAGTCGGTTTTAGGTTGATTGGAAAGCCTAACATCTTAGTTTTTAAATGAAAGTTAAACCACGTTCCTAGGACAAACGGTTACAGAGATAGGGACGATTTAGTAAAGGTAGTTTTTCGGATTTAAAGTAAAACTCAGTGACAGGTGACAGCTTGCAGCTTTAGAATGACAGATGACAGCTCGCAGCTTTAAAATGACAGATGACACGATTACTAGGAGGCAGTTCTACTTAGGTTGAAATAGTTTGAATTAGATTATTTTAACTAAGAGATTGGGTTCTGCACAGTTCTGGCGGATACTCACTCCTAATTTTTAGAAGGACTGGGTCTCGTCACGGATCGGGTCAACTGGACTGGACTTCGGGCGGTTCTGCTCACAGCGTCTGGGTCAGCTCTGCTTTGCTGGTCTGTCAGGCACCGGTTCCCTCTGCTCGGCGGGTGGTTCTGCTAGCGGTCTCTGGTTCTGGATACTGCTCTTCTGTTAAAAGTTCTTGGCAAAGAATTCAAACACCTCGCCCGGCTGTGGAATAGTTTGCAAATGATTTTAAGGATGCTGATGCCTGCTGAGAAGAGTTCTCAGTTTGTGGGTTTAGGCCCTTGCTTTAGGTTCTGAAATAATGTTCCTTTTATGTGTTTTGAAAGTGGGTGTGTGCGTAGCATCACTAAGCCTGCCCCTCTCTTGATTTGATAGGTCAATAGATTCTTTGGTCCCTGATTTGGGAAGGGATAGTGTGTCAGAGTGATGTCATTTTTATGACCTACAGAAATGACACTCCCCTGGTCAATGTGCACACAAATCTATTTCTGATCCAAATACATATTTCCCAGGTACACAAGTGGTTGACATTACATGTACATATTACACATTCCTTCAGGTAGTCTCTGTTCCGACTCTGGCGTTTCTAGGAGCTTGCATTCAAAATGGCAACTTATTTTCGATTTTAGTGGGTTTTGCAACATTGGTTTTTCATCAAAAATTATACAAAGGTACACCACCCTTCTCCAAATATCCCAGTACATTTCCAGGTCTCTAGCTTAAATACAGTGTCTACAATATTCATAATTAGCGGGGTTTTGCCCCAGAACATGGTACAAATTGGAGTTTGGACTCAAATCGTGAGGGCATTTTTCATACTAAGAATCTCAAGGTTGTACATTCCTGTCATTTGGTTACAATAAGTTATCCTGTTTCTATAAAATATATATTTGTTGCAATTCAACTCCCCAAAGTGTTTGGGTCCGCCTCCAGAAGTCTGGGTGGGTCAGTGATCACATGTCTCTCCTTGCTGGCAGAGGGCTGTTGACAGGAAACACTCAAAATTAACATACCCCATTGAAGGGAAAGAGTCTTTTGTGTGGGCTCCAGCAGGCTGCCTGGATGTCTCTCCTCAATCAATCAACAGGGTCATGTGATATCCTGCCTCCTGGTGTGAATCTCTGAGGTGAGAGGTATCCCAGCCTCTTGAAGCTGTTAATGAAATCAGCCTGTCTCCTGGGAACAGCAGGTGGCTAAGATTTTCAATTAACTAACCGGCTTTGAAGTCCCTGCCCCTCTTGCACTCCTAAATACAGTTTCCCTGTCAGAGTTTAGACCGCTAGCGCCGGTTTGTGGACAAAGCTGGTACTGCACCCATTTTTGGGATCTGTCTTGAATCACTGCATTTCAATAGAGTGGTCTTTTGCTTGATAGAATAGGACCTTTGCTTAACATTGTTTTGATGGCATCCTTACAGTAGAGTGGTGATGTGGAACCCCCCATAAGAAAGTTGTATCTTTGGAGTGGTCTTGTGCCAACTGCACAGCTATCCTGGATTCTGGCGTGAATGTGGGCGGTGACAACTCATCCCCACATCCACCCAGTCTAGTGATTTAGTTTGTTCTGGGATAGAATCATGGGCGGCGACAGCTCATCCCCACATCTACCCAGTCTATTTATTCAACATGGGTCAAAACCCTGGACAATCCATTTTCGATGCTGTGTGTCAGCCAGCCCAACCCAGGTTCTCTCAAAATGTCCCTCCTCATTTTACCTGAAGAGCAACCTTATATTAGTTGTTGACATACTACTTCCTCTTTGTCACACGATGCTGCTATCTGCCTCAATCTGCAGTGAAATGTGTCCAGTGATTAATCAGCCTTCTGTTTGATTGAGCACATCACAAACCGTTCATAATCCAGGTTTACCATTGTTATAAAGTATTCCCTGGGTGCAGCTTTGGCAGCCATGTAGGAGTTATCCGCTGGGCGCATTGTCTTGAAAATCGTATGCACTTCTGGCCCGGCAGAGTATAGGAGTGTTGACTTCATGGCCTGACTTTGCCCAATGCATCAGAGTACATTTCAAGTTTTTCCATCCATAGATTCCACCTCGGCCCCAGCCACATCAAATTCTGGGGCTAGTGACGCTTGTGTCGGGGCATCCGTGCAACCATTGGGGCTACTCCTGCGTTGTCAACCATTGTATGGATTCTTTCTTTTGCCTGTCAAACACAGTACAGCGTGGAACCCTTGTGTGAACACAGTGCTCTGTGAGCGCACGAGCACTCCCTTTGGGAGCCGTAACTCAAAAGCGTGGGGCACTCCAGGTGTGTTCCCTCTGTGAGCTGGTGTAATTCCTTGTCATACGGATGGGCGATATCCAAGGTTTCTATACTTTTCATTTCTTATTATAAAATAGTATAATTTCTGGAGGCGCTCATGCGCACCAAGATGGAGCCGCAACCTCAATGGGGGCAGTCCAGAGTATTTCTCACCTCCAAAGTCACTCCTCTGCACTGTTTCTTTGAGTGTAGAACACCAGATGTCTATTGGAGCTGTCAGTGCTGGATTATCCATTAGGCCAAGTAGGCACCGGCCTATGGCGCTCACTCCTTTTAGGGGCACATTTGTCAAGTAGGTACTGGCTTATGGGCCCCACTCCTTTTAGGGGCTCGCAACAACAGATCAAAATAAAGCACTGCAGAACATTAAAAACGCAGTTGGAGATAATTTGTGAGGGGGGCCATGACATTTGGACTGCCTAGAGCCCTCTACAGGGTATAATCCGGCACTGGGAGCAGCCAGAGCTCGAAACTATATCACTGCTGCGTGTCCCATTCGTTAAGCGTGTTCGTAGAACATCACAGGTTCCTGGATGCAAGACGGCCATCAAGCACCCAAAAGAACAGACACAGAGGCGTGTTACCCTTCGGGCCCTGCCTGTGCACTAACGTGCGTCAGTGTGACGCCACTTTTATCCGGTATCAGGTAATAATATCGCCACATATATGGTCGCCGTAAATAATATCGCCGGGAAAATGTTGTGGCGATATTATTTGGGTGACCATATATATACGGCGACCGGGGCAAACAAAATAAAAAATTAAAAATGTGGGGGTTGCGGGGGTGTCCCCCGCATGTTCCATGCAATAATGTAGCCACAAAAAACGACCATTTTCGGCGATATTTTTGCATGCCGATATTTTTGTGGTGACATTATTACATGAAACCCTTTTATCCAACATGCAGGGTTATGTCACACTGATCAGTCTTTAAAGGGACCTCACAACAAGCATGTCTGTTTCATTATGTATGCAGGGGCTCCGACTTCTGATTTTCCCAGGGGGTGCCATGCAGGACCCAAAACAATAAGTCTCATTGAAAGTGTGGGGACTATTACGCCGATGGCCTTTCCCGGTAAGCAGATGGCCTTTCCTGAGGCGCAGGGGGTGGGTCTTGGAGCACCCACGTACCCAGCGCCCGGTATGTATGTGGTAAATTTGGGTTACTTTAACTTTATATTTGCAGAGAATAGCATTTATTTTACTTGTGTAGCTAGAATATGGAAATGCTCAAGTCATTTCCGTTTTTAAATTATTGGCTTGCTTCAAAATGAATTTGTAAATGGAAATTCATGCAGCAAAACGTCGCTTGATAAACTTAGAAGAAAATACATGTAAAATCGTATCTACATTGGAGCTTGTGCTCTGCAAGGAAAAGATAACTCGCGGCGCACGATTGAAATGGATTCTTATTGAGAGAACCAGCAGATACAATGGAAGGCGGTGCACGTGACCTTTCACCTCCCTCTTCCGCGCAGACAGCTCCAACGTTGCACAGTGAAGTCTCAAGGGAATAGTCCGAGGTCGCAGGCCATCTCTGCTTCGGAAAACAGAGATGACCTTGGCAGCAGATACATTTATGATTTGGCATTTCAAGCGACCTGTTTTAGACAATACAGTAACAATCAAATAGAGACAATAAATACATGGTTTAGTTTTCATTGGGTAAAACGAGCCCTTGCCGGCTCGTTATAAATTGAAACGAACCTCTATAAAGGCAGTCGCTAATCGCTGTCAGACGCCGTACCTTTCTATGTTGTCAGTTCAAACAGGACGCCGGAAAAGGGTCGCCATGTTACAACGATACAGTGCCTGTAGCCTCGTCCTCTCGGGCAAACAGCTACTACCTGCACTGAGGCAGCCCGCCTCCCATGCTATCGAGTTTAATATCAATCAACGAGGGCTTTCAGATCAATGCACCCTCAAATGGATGATATGGATATGGATTGGGGCCACACAAGAATACGGATTTATTTTGGAATTCAGTAATTGAGGACCTGTTTTTCTGTGAAAGGTCTTGTCAGTAAGGACATCTGCTAGCATTTTCAGGAAAGCTACTAAGGTTTACTTAGGTTACATTTGACATCTAAATTGTTTTTTGGAAATCTGGCTTCCAACAATAAAGGTCGTTTTTTTTGTTTTGTTTTTGTAACACTGCCCTAGTTTCCAAAGGTTAATGATAGTGTTGCATGGCAGAAAGCAAGCTAATGTCGTCGCACTTCCTGCACGACTTTCAGTGAGATTTGGACAAAAAACGAAAAGTATTGTTTTGAGATTGCCTTTTTGATGTGCCCCTACGTTAAACCGGCAGCCATTTGGCTGTTTTATCGGCTTCAAACAAAGTGTTAACAAGGCGAATAGATGTTATCTTTCTTAATGCGTTCTCCAGGCGTTGACAATTAGCCAAGTATTTCCTTTATACCCAGATCCTTCCATCATGGGTCAAGTGTTGCAATTGTATACCCTGCTGTTCACATCACATTCCCGTTATTGTTGTTATACTCGGGGGTATTGGCAGCAAAATCCCAAGGACTCTCACACTTGCCATGTTTTGCATTACATTACATCCCTACACCATTTGCTGACATCCTGTGCAACATGCTCACATAGGATGCTCTGTTTTTTCAATTAAACGCCCAGCTAGCCACACTCCGTCATGACCAGTTGGCACTTGATTGCCTTTTTCCATTATGCCCGGCTTCCTCGTGATCATGTTTCAGTATGCACTGTTAGCACTTTCTTCACAGTTTCTCTTAGCCAAGTCCGTCCATCTCTTGTAATTTAGGACATCAAATCAGGGAAGGAGTGTAGCAAATTAAACTCGTGCTTCAGAGATGGATGAGCAACATTGAATGACTGCAAGGCTGACTCGGGCATTATTGTACTGATTTAGCCATGGGAGGACTTCTGGCACAAAGCCCATAGATTTAATTATGTTACTTGTTACAGTTTTTACAGCGCCTGGACCGGGAGGTATCACAGCGCTAGATAGATGTGATATTACTATTATTGCTATTCTAATGATTACTCGAACCCATTATGCTCGGTTAGTAAAGCACCTCGCCATTACATTGTTCCATGTTAGCACTGCATGTTCAGATTTCTTTATGCCTAGTTACCAGATACCAGGCAGATTATATTCTGCCCACGTGAGCAGGTTAAGAAATAGGCATCGTTTAGGAGGAGTTGCATCGCACCTTCACTCCCCATTCACACGAGTGGATGAGGCAGGAGGCTGTGATGAGGGGCAATGCTGTGCTGGTCGCTGCCCTCTGTGTGACCCAGTCACTGCTCTAGATGTGCTGCCTTTGATAGCAAGAGCACTGCACGGCCAGGCAGAAAGCTGGACGTGTGTGCTAATCTCCCATTGCTTTCTGCAGTAGAGGGGCACAGAGTACCTGCTCATGACATGTCTGCACGTGGTTGTTTTTTCACACAGAGGCATTTTGAGGTATTCATCACTCTGCGTCTATTTTTGCTAAGCTGTGCCTTGACGAATCTCTGGATCCCAAAATATCTGTGCTCTTATTAAAACAAATTGAGAAAAAAATAGATGCAATGTCTCTTATATACCGCTATCCACATATTTGTCAAACCAATTCATCTACATCTGTAGAATATTTGGATTTTGTTTTCAAAATTCACATTGTGTTTTGGTCTCATACTTGAAAAATATTTTACTGGAATCCATTTGTTTTGATTCTCTTAAACAATCTTTGATGATGAATCGGATGCCATTGTGGTACTTGAAGCAAAAGAAAATAACACATGTAGGAAATAAAAGGGTATTTTTATAATAATAATAATAATAATAATAATAATAATAATAATTTAGCATTTATATAGCACTACGAACCCTCAGGTATCTGAGCGCTGCTTATTATTACCCACGGTGTGTGGTGCTCATTTATAGATGTATCGACCTCTGAGTTTGGCCCTGCCGGGATTAGAACCTGCACCAGCAGGCTCTGCACAGATGTCAAAGTGAACGCTTTACTCGCTCGCTGTGCTAGCGGACCGGACCGATAGATCGGATATCATTGGTTTGTGCAATATTCAGAATCTGAAATCTGACCCTGAAGCAACTGAAACTAAATAATGTGTTCTTTGCCATCAATTAATATCCCCAATGTATGATCAACTCCAGAGCATTTGCTCGCAAACACAGATCACTCCTTTTATCCGGCTTCTCTAATTTATGCTATTTGTGCCGGAAAATGTATAGCTAAAATATGTATCCATCTCAGTGCTATATCCAGACATGTTCTGATTGGTCTGGCCCTACCTTCTGACATCGACCAGGCATTGATCCTGGGCAGTTGCAGCCAAAAGGTCGGAGTGCTCCAAACCAAATAAGGTAAATCTCCTATATGCATCCAGCATAGGAAAGGTGGAGCCTTATGTGGTGTTCCATATATAATATGAAACTTCACATACAAGTTTCTGATCAAATCTGTGGCAGCATGCCTATAGTTTTTATTTTGATAAGAAACTTAAAATTTCAAGTGGACATTTTATAATTTAACCCCCAAATCAAAGTTTTGATTTTAAAACATTGAAATCGGCTGACATTTTAAGTGGTCACCAATTTGTCCCACGCTCTGTGAGGGCTGTATTCGTCCAGTTATTATGATATGGTATTCATAACGCGCCCATACACAAGTGTATTCACTTTTGTATACGGTCTGTAACAAACCTTTAAAAAAAGAAACAGAAAACATTATTTCATCAGTCGAGTTAAAACATTATCTCATCAAGATAAAAACTACACAAAAATCCAGGAAACCAAACTTTGCAAAAGAGTTTTAAAGGGAACAGACATATAGATCACCTTTGCATGTCCATAATTAATCTTGATTACTATCATGCTCTTCTGCTAATCGCTTTGTCATGTCTTCTAAAAAAAAAGTTATGGCAATTATTAATTTTCTATTAGATTCATCAAAGAGCGCTTGCCACCAATCCTCGGCACTTAATGTCGGTTTCTCTGCAATTATTAAAGTGCTTTGTCCTTTCCGGCCGAAGGACCGTGCAGAATAATGTGAGATGTTTCAAGGTCTCATCTTTTTGATTACAAACCCTACACACGTGTTTATTATCTGCGCAATTTGCCCATGAACTTGCAATCTCCCTGGTCTTAAACAAGTTGAGGCGAAATTTCATATATAATGATCTACAATGTCGATCTGGAAATTTCACCAAATACTTTTGTGTTTTTTATTCAAGGCTTTAGCTTCACTCGGTACAAACTTAATTATCCTGTGCTTCAGTCTTTGTTCTCCTGTTGCGATCCAATCTTGCATCCAAAGTTTTTTTTTTGGCCAGGTTTTGATTAGTCTGAATAACATTAATGTCAATGTCAAGATCTTTCATTATTTCCTTGCAACGGTCTGCCCACATTGTCGACACACATTGTTTCACTCCACTATTTGGATCATGTAAAATCTTACATTGTGGTAAAACTTCCTCCATAGTCATTTTTCGCTAGAGTGTGAGCATGTTCCAGCACATTCTCGCATTTATTGACAAAAGATTTAGTTCATAGCGAATGCACACGGTTGGTGTTCCCTTGGGTAGCCATAGGACTTTTGACCAGAAGCTGTTTTCTAACGTGGCCCATAGTGAAAAAGAACAACCTAGGGCGCGCTCTGCTCTGTGGATCATTGCAGGGACTGCTTTTTGTTTGTAAAAGTCAATCACAGGTTTTAATGAAAACTTGCCGTATTTCCTATTCAGGACAGCAGCTTGAATTGCTAGTTGTAGGCAATTTGACTTTTGACCCAAGGTGCATCGGCCAAACTTGAGCTGATCATCATACCCAGGTATCTAGTATGTGGTACAACCTTCAAGTTCTCTTTTCCAAGATGCCACTGACATTTTGTATTTGAGCGTGCTTTATGCTTCCTTAAATCTTGCAACGTTAAGATTTCAGATTTGTTGGTATTAATGCACAACCCATTGATGATAACATATTTTTCTAGGGCATAAAGCTTGCGTTCCAGTCCTATCAGTGTAATGTAGAGCAAAACTAAGTCATCTGCATAAAGGATCCTGCTTACATGAGACCTGTGAATTTTTGGCGGGAATGATGGAATGCTTTTGATAGTATCACCAATGTCTGACAAAAACAGATCGAAAATGATTGAGGACAATGGGCACCCCTGCTTTACACCGCAAAACGTTCATATGGTGGCTGAGAGGGTTCCTGCTTGATCAAGTCTGATCTTGACTTCAGTATTGGTATGTAGTTCTTTAATGGCCACTAGCAAACTCAAAGGACAGTTCCACTTGTTTAGTTTTGAGCAAAGAATTTCACGATCTGTGCTATCAAAAGCGTGAGAAAGATCTATGAAAACGAGAAAGATCTTACTTCCTGCTCTTATAGCCTCCATTTTCATCTGATTTAACAATAGAAGGTTCAGGCTACTTCTGACTCCTTTTACAAAGCCTGATTGCATGGGATCAGCATGCTGACTAGAATTTATCCATTCGAATAGCTGGTGTTGGAGATTAGGTTTCATAGATCTTTCCCAATACGTCCAAAAGTGCAATTGGACGATAGTCCTTGGGGTTTACTCAGTTGCCTTTTTTGAAAATTGGCACGATGATTGCGCTCTTCTAGGATTTAGGGGTTGCACATTCTGTTGTGATTTTCGAAAATAGTAATGTGCACAAAGCAGCCAGTTTTTCAGGGTTAATCTTAAGTGTGTGATTCGTGAGACCGGCAGGACCAGGGGCCCCTGATGTACTTATTTTTTTGATAGTGTTCAAGATTTCATCTGTGTCAAATTTGAGGTCCCAACGATCTACTTTCGGAAGCACAAGATCTTTGTTGTAACCCTTTTTGCTGTATAGCTGGCTGTAATGTAGTACCCATTCACTTTCACCCACCATATTGATTTGCATTGCTTGCTGCGAGCCGCTTTCTTCGTTAATGGCCTTCCAAAATTCACTGGAGTTTTTGTTAATTCATTTGGACATCATTCCATTTAATATTTGCATTATTCATGTGATTAGTTCTCTCAGGCCCTTATTAACTCTTAGATGTTTTGGTGGATTCCTACCAGCGGTAATCCAGAAAATCCACTCAATTACAGAATACCACCACAACAGTGATAATTGATGTGTGTTAACAGAAATATATCCTGTGTTATTTCAGTGAAGTGACATTGAAGTTTACAAATATTTAGTTTAATGTCCATACTCTTCTATAGGATGAAAATCAAATAAGTACTGTAGGGGATCATGCGACTGCTGTGCAGATTTTCTAATGCACAAATGGGTCATATCTGGTGCTTTTATACATTACACACTAAGGTTGGTGAAAAAGTAGTAATCATCGTAGGAAGTTGCAGGAACAGCGTTCCTCCTCAGCACAGAAGATAAGCCCTGATGGGCTTTTGTTAAGCTTATTTCTGGAGGGAAAAAAAGAAACTTGAAAAAATTTCAAAATCGTGTGGCGATTGCTCCTGCACCCGCTACTTTTTAGGCTGTTATGATTCTGAGTGCTGCCATCTTGGTTAACATAATTTGGGCAGACCATAGTAATGGTGCTGCCTTAACCTTCTGGGATTTGCCATTGAGTGTAATATAATTCAAAATAGACTCCAAAATGGCCACTGCCTCCTCCTCGTGGGGCGGAAACACCACTCTATGAGCCTGCTGCCTGCTGATTGGTCTGCCTTGGCTACTTTATCCGATTGGAGGCACCGGCAGGCGGAAGCCGGCCCACACCACCAGAAGGGCTTCCACCTTCCTCAATCCTGCAAGCAATGAAGTAGCCTCATGATACAGATGGACAGTACACAAGGACTTGAGGGGCAGTGAGGGTTGCACCTCGACTTGTGAGTGACATGTGAACTTATAAACTGTCTTCTCCACTCGCAATTTGCACCGTAACTGTGCCTTCTGCATGCCATGGCTCACATATTCTACCTCTTCCTTCCTTCTCTGCATTGTGTGCCGTGCTATGATTTTCGAATTTGGTTGTGTGCATTTGTAACATACTGCACCCCACTGCTACATTTGCTTTTTGTGCTCTGCTTTGGTTTTCGAATTTGGATCTGTACATTTGTAATATCCTGCACCCCATTGCTGCTTTTGCTTTGTGCCCTGCTTTGATTTTCAAATTTGGGTGTGTGCATTTTTAACATCCTGCACCCCACTGCTACATTTGCATTGTGTGCTTTGCTTTTCGAATTTGGGTGTGTGCATTTTTAACATCCTGCACCCCAGTGTTCCATTTGCATTGTGTGCCCTGTTTCAATTTTCGAATTTGGGTGTGTGCATGTGTATCATCCTGCACCCCACTGCTATATTTCATTGGGTGCCCTGCTTTGGTTTTCAAATTTGGTTGTGTGCATTTTTAACATCCTGTATCCCAATCCCACTGCTGCATTGCTTTGTGTGCCTTGCTTTGATTTTTGAATTTGGGTGTGTGCATTTTTAAGATCCTGCACCCCAGTACTGCGTTGCTTTGTGTGCCCTGCTTTGATTTTCGAATTTGGGTGTTTGCATTTGTAATTTCCTGCTGCATTGCTTTGTGTCCCCCCCCGTTTAACTAATAGGCCACTTGGTCAATTGGGCGAGGACTGTGCAGTGCAATCACTACTCTCTTTCTCAACTATTGTCACAATATATTATTCAGCACAAGCAAGTCCGGGGTCTCTTTCGTTTGCAAATGAATGAGACGCACAATAAAACCACCTTTTATTCTTACAATCCCAATTTTTTTTTTTTAAGGTCTCCATCCCGTCTCGCACCCAACCTCCACCAGCACCCCTTGTCACAATAGACCAGGATCCAGGCCGGTGTGTTGTCAATGAACCAGGGGGTGCCAACACAAACATCAGAGTATTCTTAGTCAAATGGCACAATAAGACAGCTCAAACACGTGTGGCACACAGATTTGCTTTACTGATTTCACCACTGCTATCAACCGTTTAAAACACCATGAAATTGAATATAACCCACAGGAAAGTGCATGCGCACACAAAATCTTCCTTAGTCCCAGCAACCCTCACTCCCCTAAACCTCCACTAGGCCTGTTAGCTTAAAGGGAAGGAAGTGGCAAGGACTGGGAACACCAGGTTAAAATCGGATTTTGAATGCGGTTTTCAGAAACTATAGGAAACAGCAAGGAATGGGACAATTTGTTTTTCTGCACCAGGTAAAATGGGTTTTTACTTTTGTTAGTTCAACTGCTATGGGACAGCATGCAAGAACACTTTGTGCTGCTTAAACTAGAAGACAAATAGGGCTTCAGAACAGACTAGCTAGCACACAATAGGAAACTCGATTTTAGTACATGAACACATGGAAAAAAAGAAAAAGGAAATGCAATTGTAAATCAGTTATGAAAATATAGTAGGGGGAGTGGGATAGACTAGGAAAAATGGTCGTAGGCAGGTTAAGCGATATTTCCAAGTAAACAAAAATTCAAATGACACTAGTGTTTACTAAGGCTGCAGATGACAGACACGCTTTAAGCAATGGGGAACTCGCATAGGAAAATTGGTTTTCATTTAAAATGACAGAGGCACATAATGGTTAGGCTTTGGGCAAAGGGATTATTCACAATAGGAAAAACGGTTTAGGTTTACAATGACAAATGCAAGTAGAAATTTGTTTGGTAAAACGCCTTTCAAACACACTGACAACTTCGTTTTTAGCTCGCAATTAATTTTATTCTTTGAAGAAACACTTTTAGACTAGAATGACTCACAAGACACTGGGAAGAGAGTTAGTTTTCGAATTCTTACTCTCTCGATCCCGTGAAACAATGTGGGAATTAATTGATTTATTGAAACAAGATATACTAGGGCTCCACACAAGCAACTGGAGATTCTTTCAATGGGAAATAAATGCACGGGCAAACCACACATTTTCAATGGAAACAATTACTTCAATGCACAGACAAGTGAAAACATTTTCAATGGGAAAATGACTAAATTGCGCAAACAAAGAAGATAGGTTATTTTTCCATGGGGGAAACCTCTATGGCAATGCTAAAGAATATAAGGCTTATTTAATCTATTGCTGGGGATGTATATACTTACAGGGGAAGGGCTTGATGGACATCAAGGGGCACCAGGGCCTCACTGCTGGAACAATCAAGGGGTCAGTCAAGGCCTCCCTCTGTCCTCCAAAATCAGCTACTCCAGATCTTGGCTTCACTCCAAGATTTAGGCCCTTCTTTGCAAGGATGGTTCCAGATTTGGTCAGCAGCACACCTAAGATTTGGTAGATAGAGACCTGATTTGAGGTGGAGTGACCTATTTATAAGGCAAATGACATCACTGATTTGTCACAGTTCTCACAGAATTAATAGGGCAGTAGTCAAAGGTTCCCTCCCATCTGTGGGCCGATAGGTCCAAAGAATGTGGGCGTGTTTTGGGAAGCCAAGGGAGGATACCGCATCCATCATCTGACTATGACAAGGGCTGGGTCTGGTTTTTGCACATAGGAATCTCACTGCATGGCAAATGCCCTTTCTCATCACATTATGACACACATGTCAGCCTTTTCTGAATACTCAATTTTTCAGGATATTGCATGAACCTCGTTTGATGTCTGTGCGACTTATTGGTGCGAAGAAAAAAAGCACACAAAAGACATCCTGAGTGCCAACCCTGGCCTACCCATCACAAACATCTATGGCAGTGCAACTTCATAAATGTCTTCACCGATATCTTCTTCTCTGTCCCCTCCCTAGATCTATGGACTTGTCATCTCATCACAACTCTCTCTCCTTTCACTTCCTCTCCGATTTATGGTGGCACCAAGTGGGAAGTCCTCTTGGCGGGCTTGTCTACATCTCGCTGTGTCATTAATGCTTACCACACTGGCACTATTCAACCCGCCCTCCTTCACTTTGATTGACGACTGCTGTCCCTCATGAACTTCCTTCTCTCACCTGCCTCTACCCCGACCACTCTCTCTGTTCCTCCGAACTGTGCACCACGCCCCTGTACTCATCCTCTGAAAACCTTTAAAGGCGCGGACCTCCTTCACCTGGCCACACTTAAAGCCTGCTCGGCCAACAAACACTCTGCTGACATCTGCCTCCTTCTTCAAGACATTGCCCTTGACATTCTCGCTCTCAGAGACATGGTTCAATGCCAGCTCTGTCACTGCTTTTGACTCCCTTCTGCCTGATGGCTTCAAGATTGCCAAGCCACAACCTAACCGTGCTGGTGGTGGGGTTGCCTTAATCTTCCATGAGTGGCTTCCATCCTCAATCATATGCACCCTTTACTCTTCCTTTGAGAGCCTGGTGTGCAAGTTGGTCATCTCTCCCTCCTCCTCACTGAACAATAGCCACCATCTACAGGCCGCCTGGTGCTACCACCCTGTTCCTCTCTGAATGGGCTGATTTCCGCCCCACTCTCCTCTCAAACACCACTAAATTCCTTATCTTGGATGACTTTAACATCCACTTGGACTCCTCCTGCCACAGCATCTACTCTATTCTGTGACTTCTGCAAAGCAATCACCCTCTCCATTCTCCCTTCTGGTCCAACTCACTCGGCTGGGCACACTCTTGATGCCTTCATCCACTCTGGTCTTTCACTCTCCCCCCAACTGATCACCTCTCTCTCCTGGTCAGACTACGATGAAATGAGTGTCAGCACCTGCCTTCACACCCACCTTCATACCCCCTCTTCCCCCACCCCATACTCTACTTATGATTCTGCTCTCAGCAACCTCCATCTGGCAATTACTAACACTCTGGACATTCTTACCCCTGTCATGAGGATCCACCTGAAACCTGCCACTAAGCACAATACCTGGTATGACTCTGAACTTGCAGCCCTGAAATGCAATTGCAGAGCTGTGGAATGGAAGTTGCAAACATCGGGCTCACCCTCTGACAAACTGGCCTGCCGCCTGCTCCAAAGACAATATACACTCTCCATCCACCCCAAGAAACGGGCCCACATCCAGTCATGAGTATCTGGTACAACCAACAACATGGCTGAACTCTTTTAAATCTGGAGGGAACTAGCCAACCATTCTGCAGTCTCCTCCTCCCCCCTTCCTTCTCAGGCCCTCTGCAATGCACTGGTCACACACTTCACCCCAAAAAGTCTCTGGACAACCTGAGCACCCTTGTGACCCCCTGCCCTCTCCCCTACCCCCTCCCACACTCCCTTGCCTTCCAGGGCCTCCATCCCTCCTCCTTCCACTCTCTCCTCTTCCTTCCCTGTCACACCTGATGAGGTCACCAGAGTTATCCGCTCTAGGAAGTACTCCTCCAAACAGGTTTCCCCTTGCTCCTCCAGAACCATCAAGCACAACATTGACTCTCTTGCCCTAGCTCTTTACGATTTCTGCAACCAATCTTTTGCTGCTGGATCTTTCCCCTCCTCCCTCAAGCACTCACTTGTGCGCCTTCTTATGAAAAAACCTTTAGCAGACCTGACTTGTCCAGCTTACTACACCCTATTTCTATGACCCCCTTCCTTGGGAAACTCCTGGAGAAGTTGGCCTTCCCCAACCTCCCTCACACAGTGAACTTGTTGGCGGTCTCCACAACCATCAATCTGGATTCTGAGCATCCAGAGCCATGGCAACTGCTCTTCTGAACACCTGTGAAGAACTGCTCGCATCTCTGGACTCTAACTCTCCAGCTGTCCTCATTCTACTTGATCTCTCCTCTGCCTTTGACATGGTTAACCACTCCATCCTCATAAAACGGCTCCATGATACCCTGGGTATCTGTGAGTGGGCACTGGACTGGCAGACCTCCTTCCTAACTGACTGTCTGTCCCAGGTTATTCTGGGCACCTTCTCCTCGCCTACCTCCTTCTCCACCTGTGGTGTCCCCCCCCAGGCTCTATAACACTTACCTTGCTCTGCTGGCATGCATAATTTCCTCCTCCTCCAACCTCCAGTGCTACACAGATGACACTCAACTCTTCTTCAAACTTCCTGCTGACCCCATTGCTTCTTCCATTATCCCGGACTTCCTATCTGCTATTCAGTCATGGTGCACTTCCAATGATCTCTGCCCCAATGCCAGCAAGACCGAGATCCTTCCTATTGGGACCACTGCTCCCTCTTTCTTCCCCTCACTCATGCCATCCTCTATGGGATCTCCCCCTTCTCCATCTGATGCCAAAAACCTTGGAGTCATCTTTGACTCCTCTCCTCCCTCCCTCACATTCAGGACATTGCCAAGAAGTCCCACTTTAAACTCTTCCTTCTCAAAGGAGTTCTCCCTTTATTCACTTTCCCCCAGAGGCTCAATATTACCAGAGCTCTGGTTCTCTCTAGGCTTGACTACTGCAATAGCCTACTCTTGAATCTACCCTCTTCCTCTCTACGACCCCTCCAGCTAATCCAGAATAGGGCAGCACAACTTATCCTTGGCTTCAAGCCCAGGGGCTGCATCTCTCCTGCCCTAAAAAGTCTTCACTGGCTCCCAGGTGCTGCACTGATTAAATTCATATCCCTCTGTTCCTCTGGTACCAATTCCCTGTGTATGAAGCATTTTGCTAAACAGAGGGCTGGAGGTCAATCTCTTTCTTGAGCAGACACCTTCTTGTGGAACAGCCTTCCACTTCCTCTTCGCTCCTCAAATTCCAAAAGCTCTGCAAGACTTTCCTTGTCACTTCCTCCTTCCCTCCTATGCTAACCTCACAATCGCTATGATTGGTGACCAGGGCCCTTATGTGTCCTCGGGGGCCCTCGCCTCGTGCACTCAATAGCCTCAGCTTCGGCCAACACACAGCACTTGCCTCGGCACCCATTGGCCTACGCCCACTGCAGGCCTGCACCTGCCCACTTATTGCAGCTCAAAGCTCCCTTGCACTTACTATACTTGCAACTTACAGTTGCCGCTCACCCACAAGCTTAGACATTCCAGAATTTACCACCACTCCGTCTTCTCCATTGCATATATTGAGTTCAATGCCATGTTCCCTCCCTGTTACCATGTGGGAGCTTTTAAACACAATTTGCTTGTTATATAAGCAACTATTGAATAAATAAATAAAGATGCCCACATTTTCACTATGCTTTCAAACCTTCTGGAGCCATTTTACAAATTTTAGCAGCATCTCTTGGTTGAAGGTAAAAAAGGGTGGGTTTTCAGGGCGATTTTCCACTTTGCTATGTTTCCTTCCAGCCTTGACCCTTAGAATGCTGCCATTGGTATTTACACTATAATATGTTGGGGTTAAAGAAGGTGGAACTTAAAAATACTGATTATATAATCTTCCTCCTTTCGCACCCCTCCAAGTTATTCCTTGAGATGAGTTACTGGTCCACTAACAGCCATTATCCCTTGCCCTGCCTTACCCACCAGCCCCCTTGTCACCTGATCCACTGGCAGCAGTCCAACTTCCCTCCTGTCCTGGCCTCACCACTCCTCCCCTCTGTCGCCAAGACCAATGGCTGGTCCAATATCGCAGTGAAGCTTACCCCATGTACCCACCCCACCTTGTTCCTCCTTTGTCCCTGACTGACTGAACACTGGTCATGATTTCCTCAACCTTTGCATGCACTTTATTATACTATGCTATTGTTGTATTCTTGTTCCCTCAATCAAACATATGCAGTTATAGTGTGCACTTATTAATGGTATGTTTTGGGTGACTGGTGCAGTACAAATATTGAGTAAAAAAATATCACATAATGGCATTAGCACTTGTGGGGTATACAGTCCATTCACATATTGGTGGCAGCACATTTTCAAGGTGATTCCTCATTGCACAGGTATCCGAGGCCAGGATCCACTACAAAACATTTTTGTTTTTATAAAACATTTTTGTTTTTATAAAACATTTTTTTAAACTTTATTTTTGCAACAATTGGTGGAATACATACAAAGCTGTAAGCATAGACAATGTATAAACATTACAATACCAGGAATGGCGGAGTCATGAGCAATAGCCATGCACATGATAGTCGGAATCCAAAATCAGCAAAATAACAGCATAGCAACCAACAGCCGTGCATTCCGTTCTAAGTATATTCAGAACTCTGACCAAATGTCTTTTGGGTGGCTAACTTGGAAGCAGAGTACTATACAATTCGTCATTGTCATTTGCCCACATAACATCCTATAAGCGTGTTTCCCACGTGGGCAGTGAAGGCCCTAAACGCTCACACCAGGAAAAATGCAACCAGCTAGGGAAAAAGGTCCAAAAAACTCTTGCAAGGATAACCAGTTTGCAGCTGACGTTGACACCGATTCACTCGACGTCGACGCCTTTTCTGTCGACGCCGGCGCCGACCTTTCGAGGCGGTGGCGTCGGAGGGGCCCCGTGGCATGGGGTTTGCCCCTAGAATGGCTATGGCTAAGGTCAGGCACTGCTTTGGTCCACAGAGGTCTTCCTCTCCCCGCCTGGAGTACATTTCAGAGGGTGATGAAGGCTCTGATGGGGGCTTGGTTCCGGTTACGGTTCCAGATGACCTTATCTCGGGCCATAGCCAGTTTGATGATCTGCGGCAGTCGCTGCATGATGCCAGTGGACTCGACATCTCTCCGGAGGTGGAGGTTTGTAGGCCAGAGCCTGGCACTCATGCCGATTCTTCATATCGGCGCCTTATGTCTCGGGTTACAGAGTACTTGGGTTGGTCAGCTCCCCCAGGGGAGCTCGTTCAGGATGATCCTTGATCTTGGTCCCCCCAATGACCCGGTTTTGCCTTTTCATATGGCTCTGCAGAGAAGGGTGGCGGTGGCTTGGACTGCTCTGGAGAGTCTCCCGGCAGTGGGCAAGTCTTTGTCGCGAAAATACCATCCAGCCAGTAGCGACCCCTGCTACTTGTCTAGGCACCCCACTCCGGAGAGTTTGGTGGTGCAGGCGGCTATGGCCCCGGCAAAGCAGGCATCGTATCCTACCATTCCTCCGGATAGGGACGACAAACGTTTTGACGGCTGGGCGAAGAAAGTGTTTTCTTCGGGGGTATGGCGCTTCAGGCAGCCAACTCCATATGTGCCTTGTCTCGTTTCACACACACTCTGTGGAACTGTGTTGCATTAGCGGCTGAACATATTCCCGAAGGGGACGAACGGGATGGTTTCCTTGCTTTGGTTCAGGATGGCAAGAATGCCATGTGTGAGGCCGTTCAGTCGGGTTTGGACTTGGCGGATTGTGTCAGCCGGTCCATGGCGGCGAGCACCGTAATGCGCAGGTTTGCGTGGTTGCGGAAGTCTGGGTTCGCTCCTGATGTGCAGTCCCGGCTCCTCAACATGCCCTTTGACGGTGAACACCTTTTTGGCAGCAAGGCTGATGAGAGCCTTGAGCGGTTGCAGACCTCCAAAGCTGCAGTGAAGTCGTGGGGCGCTGCAGTTTGCCAACCTCTGCCTTTTCATCGTAGGGGACAGCAATGGAGGGGAGGTTCCTTTCGCTATTACTCATCCTTCAGTAAAGCGAGGGGAGCTAGCAGTCAGAGGCCCTCGTAAGAGTCCCAGAGGTGGAAATAAAGGTACTCGAGGTGCCAAGGCCGCTCGGGCAGTTCTCTTTGCCCTCGGGCAACGCCGCAGCCGCCACCACTCAGTCATGAGGCCAGGTCCCATGGTTCGCCGGTTGGGGGAAGGCTGGCTCAGCATCTTGTAGAGTGGCAAGCCATTACTTTGGATGTGTGGGTTCTGGAGATCATAACCCACGGCTACGGTCTTCCTTTTTGTCAGAGGCCCCACGACAATCCACCCGGGAGCCTCTTTGAAGAGTCCGGATCCGCTCCTTGCGCAGGAAGTTCAAGCCCTGCTGGAGAAAGGCGCCATAGAACTGGTGCATGTAGCAGAGAGGAACAAGGGATGGTATTCCCCTTATTTTTTGATATCGAAGAAAGACGGGGGATTGAGACCCATCATGGACTTGAGCGGTTTGAACAAACTCCTCAGGAAGGACAAGTTCAAGATGGTGACTCTTTCTCAAGTCCTCCAGGCCCTTCAACTTCAGGACTGGTTGGTGTCTCTCGACCTCAAGGATGCTTACTTCCATGTGCCGATCCATCCCAAGCACAAGAAGTACCTGAGGTTCGCGGTTGGCGACTCGCACTTTCAGTTTCGGGTCCTGCCGTTCGGATTGACCTCCGCCCGAGGGTTTTCACCAAGCTCATGGTGGTGGTGGCAGCGCATCTCAGGAAAGTGGGGATTCGCGTCTACTCCTACCTGGACGATTGGTTGATCAGGGGGAGCTCTCCCGAGCAAGTCCTGGATCATCTCTCCGTCACCTGCCACTCCCTTCACAGGCTGGGCTTCTCCCTCAATTTAAAGAAGTCCCATTTGACACCAACGTAGCGGCTCCAGTACATTGGAGCAATGCTCGACACGTCCCTGGGGCAGTGTTTTCCTCCTCAGGTGAGGGCTTTTCACATTCAGCAGATGATGCACAAGTTTCAGTTTGCCCAGAATCTCCCAGCGTCCGAGTTCTTGAGACTGCTTGACCTCATGGCATCCTGCATTCTTCTGATGCCAGAGGCTCGTCTGCGGATGAGATCTTTGCAGTGGGCACTCAAGCTCCAGTGGTCTCAGTCCTCCAGCAGGCTGTCAGACCCTGTTCAGGTGCCATCCTCGGTAGCCCGGGACCTTCTGTGGTGGGCCATCAAGGGCAATCTGATGAAGGGGGCCCCATTTTAACTGCCCTGGCCGGAGGTGACGATAGTGACGGACGCATCCCTCATGGGATGGGGAGCTCATGCCAACGAGTTGACAGTCAGCGGTTGTTGGTCTCCATCGGACTCCAGACTCCATATCAATCTGTTGGAGCTGAGGGCCATCAGGCTAGCCCTGAAGGCTTTTCTGCCGACTGTGCGCGGAAAGAGTGTCCTGATTCTAACGGACAACACGGTGGCCATGCACTACCTCAACAAAAAGGGGGGCAGGGTCACTTCCGCTGTGCATGGAGGTGATGCAGCTCGAGTTCTGGGCCATCCAGCAGGAAGTTTCGATCCCGGCGGTTCATCTGGCCGGGGACGACAATGAGATGGCGGACGCTCTGGGCAGGCAGAGCACGATCTCTCACGAGTGGGAGCTGGCTCAGGAGATTCTCCTGGAGATCTTCGCCCTTTGGGGGACCCCTCAAGTGGATCTCTTCACCTCGAGTGTCAACCGGAAGTGCGAAAGGTTTTGCGTGCGGGAATTTCCTCCAAAAGGAGCCTTAGGAGACGTGTTTGTGGTGGAGTGGTCGTTCCCACTGCTGTACGCATTTCCTCCAGTCCCCGTCATCCCGCAAGTCCTGCGGAGGTTACGGAGGTTCGGTTCCTGGATGATCCTCATTGCTCCGGCGTGGGCCCGGAGGATGTGGTACCCAGACCTTCTAGACTTGTCCATCTGCCCTCCACGTCGTCTTCCCTACCGAGACGATCTGCTCTCACGGGAGGGGCATCAGGTTCTCCATCCAGAGGTCAGATCCCTCAATCTTCACGCTTGGCTTCTGAAAGGTTGAGGTATAAGGATTGGGACCTCCCTGAAGACGTGATGGAGGTGTTGCTCTCGTCCAGGCGGCCGGCAACAAAGTCTCTGTACCGTTGCCGTTGGACAAAGTTCTGCGACTGGTGCAGAGTTCAGAATGTGGATCCTTTTGAATGTGACATTCCCATGGTTTTGTCTTTTTTGCTTTCTTTGGCCCACAGGGGCTTGCAAGTGGGGACCATTAAAGGTTACCTGGCGGCGCTGTCCATATTAAGCGCTCGTCTGAAGAGTGTTCCTATTTTAAGATTCCTTTTAATTTTGCATTTTTTGAAAGGGCTCACTAATGTGTTCCCTCCGTCACCTTTTTTGGTGCCAGGTTGGGATTTGAACCTTGTTCTTAAGTTGCTTCTGGGTGCTCTGTTTGAGCCTTTACATTCTTGCCATTTGAGGCTGTTGACTCTGAAAACTGTGTTTTTGGTTGCGGTTACTTCCGCTCGCAGAGTGAGTGAGTTACAGGCACTTTCAGTTAAGCCACCCTTCACTGTGTTTCATAAGGACAGTGGTGTCCTTAGAGTTTGTCCTTCTTTTCTTTCGAAGGTGGTTTCGGAATTTCATTTGAGCCAGAAGGTTGTTCTTCCGGCGTTCTATCCTCCTCCACATCCTGGTAAGGAAGAGGAGAGGCTCCATAGGCTTGATCCTCGGAGAGCGTTGAGCTTTTATATTTCGCGCATGTCCCGGGTCAGAGTGGACAATCAACTTTTCATTGGTTACGCTGGAAAGCGTTTGGGACAAGCTGTGACGAAACAGACTTTGTCTCGTTGGATTATTTTAGCTATCTCCGAGTGTTACCGCCTGGCGGGTAAGGACCCTACAGCTGTCTTGCGGGCCCATTCTACCAGAGGAGTGGCTGCGTCTACTGCTCTGCAGGGGGGAGTTCCTATTCGTCACATATGTGATGCAGCCACCTGGGCTTCAGTACATACTTTTGTACGTCACTATTCCCTCGATTCCATCAGAGGGCAAGATCTGGCCTTTGGCAAGGCAGTTCTCTATTCCGCAATTTGATTGGGCATGCTAAATTTGTATTCTAAATTCTTTCCCACCTCCTTGCTTGGTACTGCTTTGGGAGTCTGTCCCAATCCCCTCGAAGAACAAGTTACTTTCTTACCTGGTAACGTTCTTTCGATGGGATGGTCCGATGACGTATTCCATATCGCTCCCTCCCTGCCTTCCCCGCTGCAGAATTTCTTTTGCAATTGCAGCTTGCATTCCGCAAGGCCTTGTGTGTCTGACTGGCAGAAAACTGGTGGCACACTTTCTGGGAAAAAACTATAACTGAGGCTATGGGCGTTGTGCGCCCTACTTATCACATCGGGTGACGTCGGCCGTCGGAGGAGGTCCTCGGGGACGGCGCATCAAGGTCATCGACGCAGACGCCAAAGAATTTCCGAAGCAGCACAGCTGTGGACATTACCTGTCATAGATATGGACTACGTCGTCGGACCATCCCATCGAAAGAACGTTACCAGGTAAGAAAGTAACTTGTTCGTCTCTTGGATTATTGTTACATTGCAGGGAATCTGGATCAACGATCTCTAGTCGGGCACTGTGTGCCTAGAAGGTACCTTTAAGCCTACATAGCGCAATATGACCAGGCACTGTGCCTCTATGATTAGGACTTCATGTGCACGAATGGGAAAGGGGTCAAGAGAAATGTGTAGTTTGGCCGTATACCTAATAATGGGGTAGATGATCAGTGTTGGGTGCCCTTAAGGCAATTGTGTGGTTGGGGGTGCCCTGTGGACATCAGAGAGGTGTATCCAATATCGAAGCCCTTCACTTTGACAGCGAGGAGAGTGGAAAACACCACTTCGTAGGGGCCCTGAAATCTGGGGTTATTCCATTTCCTAAAACAGTTTCTTACGGAAATAATTTCTCCAGGCAGCAGCAGTTGGGCAGGTGGGGAGTATGTCACTGTCGTGTTTGCAGTGTTTTGTGTGTCTTCTTGTTGAGGCAATGCAATCTGTCGGGAGACACATTTAATTACACGTGTTAGGGTTTTCCTATACTCTTTGAATTCTTCACCTAAACCACTGCCGCTTTATGGGCATCTGAGGCCCTCCTCACAGGGGTTATGGGCGTATTCATGTGCCAACCAGAAACCACCTCATGGGGTGATAAATCGTGGTCCTTTCTGGGTTGTGTGCGTAAACTGAAGAGGGCCAAGAGTAAGCAATGAACCCAGTTCTTTTTCAGCGTGGTGCAAAGTTTATATAGATTGCTCTTGAGGATGATGTTGATATCTCCTACATTACGCTGTTGGCCTGGGGGTTATAAATTGAACACATCCAGTGCTTAATGCCCAGGTAGTTGCGCGATCTCTTTAAAGAGCTCATTGAAATATGTACAATTATCGGACCCTAGCATGTTGCACACACCCCATTGGGGCAAGACCTGACGCACAAGAAATTTAGCTGCGCTTTTGGCATCTGGATGTGCACATGGTCCTACTTCAACCCACAGTGAAAAAGGGCAGACCACAACAATCAAATACCGGGACCCATTACACCTCTCCCCCATATCCACACAATCTATGTGTAGCTCAAGGAACGGCCCAATAGGGTGGGGCAAAGTGCCCAGCAAAGTTTGGAGCATCATGCCTGTGCTGAAACATTGACAAGTGGTGCAGTGTATGATCATTTTAGTGAGGTGCTCCTGGATATTGGGCACAAACCAATCTTCCTGTATGTCAGCTTCAATATGTTGCTTTGAACTGTGAGAGGAGATGGAGTTGGCCGAAGGCTCTCGCTAACAGCTTCTGAAGCATTACTGCTTTACCAGTGCCCTCCTGTCTCCATAGCAAGTCGATGGGTGATTGTTTGCACCTTCGCTTTACACATAGACCCTTCTCTACATTTGATGCTATGCCTTGCAGTTCAATAAGCTGTGCAATAGGTGCTGCTGTATATGGGGTGTTCTGCTGACTATTTGAAGGCGTGGT
This sequence comes from Ambystoma mexicanum, assembly GCF_040938575.1. Classification (NCBI taxonomy): domain Eukaryota; kingdom Metazoa; phylum Chordata; class Amphibia; order Caudata; family Ambystomatidae; genus Ambystoma; species Ambystoma mexicanum. Next base: position 964,357,230 of record NC_090924.1, read on the forward strand.
CACAACGTACTCGGTGGGTGTGGGCACCGGGAGGTAAGGTGCCATTTTGGCCGCTGCTTCTGCAGCGGCATTTCCCAGTGAGATTCCGTCTGTTATTGGTGGGGGCAGCCACTTGACAAATGCCAATACAGAAGGTTGGGACAATGCAGAGATCAATGTATCTAGCAGTGCGGCATGTACTGGGAAACAGTCCACTCTTCGGAAGCCCCTCCTTTTCCACTGTGACAGACTGGCATGCAATGCTGTAGTGGCGTATGCCGAGCCGGACACCCTTGTGATGTGCGCAGCAATGAGTGCTATGAGCTCTGCTGCCTGGGCTGAATAATGCATTGGCAATCTTTTCATAATCCATGTCTCATATTCCCCTGCCTTGAGGTGCACCACTGTGGTGCACGTATGCCCCTGGCCCATCTCCTGATCAATTGTTGCTGACCCATCAGCGAAAAGAACCTCCCCCTTCTCCAATGGACTGTCCCTTGCATTGGGGATGTCAATCCTCCTCCCCTTCATACGTCACACAGTCATGCATTGGTAAATCCTCCTCAGTACACCTTTCTGTCATAAAGGTGGCATGGTTCACTGTTTTGCATTGCACCATATGGATGTTTGGACTTGAGAGGATAATTTCATACGCTGAAGTTCTTTGTGTGGTTAGGGTAGACTTTGACCTCACCAAAATGGCAAACACTGAATGCTCCACATACAAAGTGACGGAACACTCCATCACAATAGTTGAACTCTTCTCGATTGCGAATTCAGTTGCAGCAAGTGCCTGCTCATACGCAAAGTGTCCTTGCATAACTGAGTCTAGCATGCCTCTGTAGTAGGCCAATGGCTTGTGGCCCATTGTACTCTTCTGGGTCAATACTGCAGTCATAAGCTGACCGTGTGAGTGTGAGAATATGTAGAATTAATGTGTATAGTCTGGAGTGGCGAGCACCGGGGCTGTAGATATCACTTCTGTTAGCTCATTAAACATTTTCATCATGTCAGCTGTCCACTCAACCTTATTATTGCTTTTTTTGTGCTTTGAGGGCCTGCAGGAGCAGCCTGGTATATGATGCATAATCTAAGATCCTTGCTCTGCAGTAGTTACATAACCCTAAGAATTTTTAAATGCCTTTCACTTTCTTGGGTGGCGCGCACATACGCCGCTCTGCCGGGTATGATTCTTTTGACATTTGCTGATATTAATGGACCTGGATACAGCACATCCTGCTGGCAGTACTGTAGTTTGGCCTTGTCAACCTTGTACCTCTTGTAGGAGTGTGATAGTCACTCTGGCAGTGTTGCTCACTGTCGATACATACAAGAAAATCATCCACATACTGAATAATCGTACTGGGTTCTTGTATGTTTCCTAGGTCAGCCTGTAATATTCTGTTGAAAATGCTTGGGTTCTCGCAGTACCCCTTAGGTAAATGAGTGTATCTGATGTTCTTTCCCCCATGGGTAAATGCAGTAAGATACTGCGAATCGGGGTGCAAAGGTATGGATAAGAAGGAGTCTTTTAAATCCACCACTGTAAAGTGGGCCGCCCCCTTGGGGATACTGCATAGAATGGTGGATGGGTTGGGAACCACTGTACATTTCTTCTGTACCACATAGTTTAGGGCAGTGGTCTTCAAACGTTTTTGGCCGGGGCGCCCCCTGAGCAAAATTTGGGCATGCCGGGTGCCCCCAAAAAATGCCAAATGGACAGTATGGGTTGCGTGCCATCACCGCACCCTACTTGCAGTATAGTCCCTGGGCTCCCCCACCTGCTCCCATCACAGTTATTGGGCTCCCTCATCTCACTCCTACCCAGTCCCTGGGCTCTCCCCACCCCATCACATACCCTGGGATCTCCCCACTCTGATCCCACCACTATCCCATTGTTCCCGCCCATCCTGCTCCCACCACAGTCCTGAGCTCCCCCCATCCTGTTCCCAACACAGTACGATGGTCAGAGGCTGCTGGTGAATTGTTTAAGGGGAGGGGCATAACTATTACCCCCAAAGATGCCATAGCGACCGAGCGCAGTGAGGGAGTCCAAACCAATCAAAGGGGTTTTGTAGGGTTCCCCCCGTGAATTAAAAAAAGAATAATAATGGGTTTAAATGTTGCATTGTAGCGCATACTTTAAAAGAAATTGGGTAAATAGCCAAACAGTTTGCAATTGGTGCTGGGGGATCCAGGGGTTAGGCAGGACATTCTTTTACTGGACATCAATGTCCCAACAAAAACAACATGATTATTTGTGTATGCAAGGCGCTAAGGTTCCCGGGGGGAAAGCATGGTATTTTTGACTGAACATCTATGATAGAAATTCAGTAATAAAATACCATCCCTGTTCCCTGGGCTCCACAGCGCCTCAGAAGGAGAGCTGATTTTGCCAGGTGGGCAGGGGGATTGTAAATGCCTTTGTTGTACAACCCTCCTTCCTCCATCTATCCACCACTTGCCAAAATCAGCTCAACAGACCAAAACAAACACATAGAGTAATCACACTATCATTCACACAAGCATCCATCACCATACACTCACTCATAACACAAGCATACACACATCCATACACATGTTTAAATAAAAAAAAATGAACATAAACGTACCTTCTGCATGGGCCTGCGTGTGGGTGCTGAAACGCCCTCCTCCAGGCTGCTCTGTCCGTATGTGCGAGGAGGCGCAGGAGCTCCCCCCCTCGCACATACAGACAGCATTTCCCCAGCCAACATTTCCAATGAATTATGCAATGCTGGCGAAGCAAAACGCCCCAGAACTTGCATGGCTCAGTGAGCATGTGTGGCTGGGGAACTAAACTGAACTGTCAAAGGGAAATAGTGTTTCCCTCTGACAGTTCAGCCAGCCCAGGAGCACTCCTGCAGCTGGGAAAAGCAGCTGAGGGAGTGATCATTGTTTCACTGGGCTGGCTCCTTGTCATGATCTCTGCTTCCAAAAGGTCAGGGTTTTCCCAACTCCCTTGGAAGCAGATCCATAACCCAGGTTCCGAGTGCCAACCAGTCCCAATTGGGACCTTTTGGACCCATTCCTGGCGCCGGTGGCACCAGGCTCATAAATATGCCCAGTCCCAGCGCTGGAAGCACCGGGCTCATAATGCTTGGGTGGACTTACCTGCAGCAGACCATGCTGCTTACTTGCCTGCCAGTTGAGCCTCTGATCCTCTTCTGTTTGGAACTACATTTCCTGTTGGGTGGGGCAGGAGCCACTCCCTAGATTCAGAACACTGGAACTCTTCTGGAAAGCAGGAACTCTTTTCTTACCTAGGCGTGGCTGTGGAAGGAGATACCTAAGCACTACAGGAGGCTATTTAAACCACACCCGATGGATGAATCTTGTTTTGCGTTATTCTGCATCCTCTGAAGCAGAACGCTCATCGTGTCTTCTGCATCTGATCCTGGGCCTAAGGAAAAAGGCTTACCATCCTGAATCCAGTCTTCAGCAACACCTATAAAGACAAGAAAGAACAGGTTAGCATTACGGTCTTCAGTGACAGCTCTTCACTTACCTGGTCCATCGGCTGTCACCAACGCCTCGCGCTGCATTCCGGAATCTGAAAGACAAAGGCTTACCTACTCTTTGTGCGCTCCGGAGGTCTTCACACTCCATTCCGGCATCTGAAAGACAAAAGCTTACCAAATCTTCGCACGCTCCGGAGGCCTTCGGCGCTGCATCCCGCATCTGAAAGACAAAACAAGGTGCGTTTAAAGACATTGGGGAACTTTAATACTCACGTGCCATTACTCCTTTCCACATCTAACCCAGTGGGTATTCCGGCACCCTGCAGCCGCTCCGAACTTGTACCTGCAAAATAAAAAGACAGTTAGAGCGCATCGTGAAGCAGGCAACAAGCGCTTACTTACGTGCTTCCAGGCGCTTCTATTCATCACACGGGCTCCATCTTCAACTCACTTCAGCCCGTCATCCGCCATCGCCGGAACCCTGCAAAACAAGAAACATCATTACTAAAGACTTTAAAGACATTAGAATTACTCGAAACTTACCGTTCGTGCAGTAAACGACGGACAGCAGTCCTCTGAAGTCAAGAGGCCTGCTCCCCTTATCCAGTGAAGAAACTGGTTACAGCACCCTGCCCCGAGGCAGATGGAGAGCACGGCGTTCACTTACCTAAGGTGAGAGCGTTAACCTTTGGGGTTCTACAGGAGAAGAGAAAGGGAAGAAGAGAGAGACATTCAATAACCCAGTTCCTTAATCCCATATTTTCTATCTGCAGACATCTTAACCTTCGAGTCACATACAGTGCACAGAGGTCCAGCCCAAAGAGCCAGCCGTGTGTTACACATCACCTTTGAAGATACGGTATACGCCCAGTCAAGACCGGCACCTCTACGGGAATTAGGTGAGCGTTACAGAACGCAAAGCTTACCACAAAACTCCCGTCCAGGCGCTATGGAAACCTCGGATACCGACCAGCTAGCCCAGTTACTTGGGGAACTAAGGGCAGAAGTGCATGCAGCCCGTCAGGAAACGAACGCTCTAAGAAGGGAACTGATTATTTCCAAGGAGCGAACAGATGATCTCGCTAGACAATTGCTACAGTCACAAGCCGGACAGACCCCGTTACCCGCATCTGGGGGAAATCTTCCTTCTACATCCTCTATGAATACAGTGCAGATCAACCTACCTGGGAATGTACCTCTGGCTCCGCCCGAACGATTTTCTGGTGACCCAAAGAGGTTTGCAGTATTTATCAATCAGTGCCGGTTGCATTTCTTATGCCGGCCAGCAGCCTTTCCAACTGATCAAGCTAAAGTAGCTTTCGTGCTTTCGTACCTTAGTGGCAATGCGGCAGACTGGTCGATCCCTCTAGTAAATCAAGATGATCCGGTCCTCCATGATTTTCAAGCTTTTCAGCTCAGTATGGAAAAACTGTTCGCAAGACATTCACAGGGGCAGGCCTTGGACAATGAGCTTCTTTCGTTGCGACAAGGTAATCAAGACCTTTCGGCTTATATTGCGTCTTTCAACAGACTGATAGTGGAAACTCAATGGCCTGGGGACAAAAGGATTACGCTGTTTTATAGAGGTCTACGTGGAGAGCTCAAAGATGTGTTAGCCCAAGTAGTGAATCCCCCACAAGATTGTTCGGACTATATAGACTTAGTCGTTCAAATAGATCACAGACTGCAGAACAGGAAGGCCGATCGTTCCAAGTTTGATGCTCGAGTATTTTCCAAACCGCCAACTCCTTCCAAAGGAGTAGACTCCGGGGAACCCATGCAAATAGGGGGTCTGAAAGGTCCTCTAACACAAAAGGAGCGGGAAAGGAGAAAACAGTTGCAATTATGCCTCTATTGGGGAAACTCAGGGCACTTTCTTCGAGACTGTCCGGTGAAACCTGCCAAGAAGGCAGTAGGAGCTGCAGTTACCAAAGTTACAAACTCTGAGCAGGGAAACGACCTCGCCCGACAAGAATAGAGGTCCTCTTGCCGAGCGTGAAAACCAGTTCCGTGACCTCGCATTTCGTGATACCTATGTCCTCATTAGCCCTGATAATCCGTATCGATTACATGCAATTGAAGCTTACGTCGACAGCGGTGCCATCGGCAATTATGTGGATCATGAAATGGTTTTGAGGATGAATCTAACTCTTTGTCCCAAGGCTGTAAAGGACGTCATTACTACGGTGGATGGTACAGAGATAGCCTCCGGGCCAGTAACGCATACCACGCAAGAGGTGACGCTAGTAAGTCAAGATGGACACCATGAGAAGATCGTGTTCGATGTGATCAAGGCCCCTCAGTTTCAGATTATTCTAGGAATACCTTGGTTAGAGAAACACAATCCTCTGATCGATTGGCGAGCAAGAACGGTCCAGTTTCCAGAATGTGTCTCTACTTGTCACCCTCCACCTGGTGTTGCACTGGCAGCAATTTCTTCAGAGACTCCCCAGTTACCTCCTGAATACCTAGAATACCAAGATGTTTTCCGGAAGGATCAGGCTAACTCTCTACCTCCTCATAGGTCTTATGACTGCCAGATAGACCTGATACCTGGATCTACTCCTCCTTGTAGTAGAATTTATGCCCTCACCGAGCCTGAGAACCTTCACCTTCGACAATACCTGGATCAATACCTGACAAATGGGTTTATTCGTCCTTCCAAGTCCCCTGCTTCTTCAGCTTTGTTCTTCGTTCCAAAAAAGGAAGGAGACCTTAGAACTTGTATAGATTATCGCTCCCTGAACCAGATCACCGTTAAGAATAGATATCCGTTACCTTTGATCCCTGAACTCCTGGACCAAGTCAGAAAAGCATGCTTATATACAAAGCTGGATCTTAGAGGAGCTTACCACTTGGTATGAGTAAAAGAGGGCGATGAATGGAAGACGGCCTTCCGCACCAAGTATGGGCTATTTGAATATCAGGTCATGCCCTTCGGACTTTGCAATGCCCCGGCCGCCTTTCAATATTTTATGAACGATGTCCTCAGAGAGCTCATAGATGTGTGTGTTGTTGTTTACATTGACGACATCCTCGTTTATTCTTCATCGGAATCTGAACATCGGAAACACTTGAAAATGGTCCTCGAAAGATTGCGTCAACACAAACTTTTCGCTAAGTTGGAAAAATGTGTTTTCAACGTGACTGAAGTTGAATTCCTGGGATTCATATTATCACCTGGCGGAGTGCGTATGGATTCAAAGAAGGTCGATGCAGTTCTCAAATGGCCATCACCATCCTCCGTAAAAGGTGTGCAAAGCATGTTAGGCTTCGCTAACTTTTACCGCAGGTTTATCCCCGAATTCTCTCGAATAGTCCAGCCCATCACTGCCTTGTTAAAGAAAAACAAACGTTTTGAATGGTCTACCGAGGCGGAACAAGCTTTGCAGGATTTGAAGACTAAATTTATCTCTGCACCAATCTTAAAACACCCTCGCCCCGAACTCCCCTACATCGTGGAAACTGATGCTTCAAGCCTTGCCATGGGGGCAGTTCTATCACAAAAGGACCCGGTAACCAATCAGTTGCATCCCGTGGCATTTTGGTCCCGCAAATTCTCGCCTCCTGAAATCAATTACACGATTACTGACAAGGAACTTCTGGCTATCAAGTCTGCCTTTAAGGCTTGACGGCATTATCTGCTGGGGGCCCGACACACCGTTACTGTGATTACGGATCACCGAAACCTGCAATATTTGAAAACCGCAAAAGCCCAATCCTCTAGACAACTCCGTTGGGCATTATTCTTTGCCGAGTTTGACTTCATAATTACCCATCGACCTGGTACAAAGAACGGTAAAGCTGATGCCCTTTCTCGGATGGGAGTGAAAGAACACTTGATCAACCCTAAACCTGTACCAATCATTCCCGAACAAAGAATTCTGGGTGTAATCGCCACAGAATCCATAGAGGAAGTTAAGGATAAAGCCAGGCAACTTGTAACTCCAGCAGACATACAGAATTGGCATCTGCAGGGAAAGGACTTTGCAGTAAAGGACAACTTATTGTATTTCCAAGAACGATTATACCTACCCAGCACAGATTTACAGAAAAAAGTAATCTCTTGTTATCACGATTCTTTAATGGAAGGACATCCCGGTATGGCCAAGACCTCAGAAAAGATCAAGCGCTACTTCTGGTAGCCGTCTTGGAAAAAAGATATCAGAGACTTTATAATGTCCTGTGGAGTATGCGCCCAAAACAAGAGTCAAAAGGAAAGAACAGCAGGCCTCTTACGCCCTATTGACATCCCACCTCGCCCTTGGCATACGCTTTCTATGGACTTCATCACCGATCTACCTCCATGATCCGGATACAATACGATTCTAGTAATCGTGGACTTATTCTCCAAGATGGCGCATTTCATTCCGCTCAAAGGCTTGCCAACAGCAGCAACTCTGGCCCGAGAATTTCTCGAAAACATCGTCCGACTGCACGGTTTTCCTTCGGTTCTAATTTCGGATCGAGGTAGTCAGTTTATTTCTCATTTTTGGCGAAGTTGCTGTCGGTCGGCTCAAATTGATGTGAGACTATCGACCAGTCACCACCCTCAGATCGACGGACAAACCGAGAGGACCAATCAAACTCTGGAACAGTATTTACGCTGCATGCTGCAACAAACTGAAAAAACTTGGAAAGACATCCTTTGGATAGCCGAATATGCCTACAATAACTCTGTCCATTCGGGAACTGGGAAAACCCCGTTTTTTCTTTTGTGCGGCAGTCACCCTCGAACCTCGGAGTTGGATCCCCTCCAAGATCTTGAAACGCCAGCAGTAGACTACCTGCATTCTACAATCACCCAAGCCTTTAAGGAAGCTGTTTCTCACCTTCAAAGGGCTAAAGAACAATACAAGAAAGGAGCAGATCAACATCGGAAGGAAGCCCCTCAATATCAAGTAGGGGATCAAGTCTGGTTATCCACCAAATATCTACCTCTAAAAGGGCCACGCACATTCAACCCAAGATACCTTGGTCCCTATTCCATCACTACCATAGTAAACCCAGTAGCGGTCAAGTTGGACTTGCCCCCGCACATGAAGATACATCCGGTCTTCCACGTCTCTCTATTAAAACCCGTGCAACCTCAAACCCAACTAACTAAATCTCCAAAACCTATCCTAGTTGATGGAGAACTCGAGTTTGAAGTCAAAAGCATTCTGGACTCCAAGATCTCCAAATCTAAACTATTTTACCTAATTGACTGGAAAGGCTACGGCCCCCAAGAGAGATCCTGGGAACCTGCTGAATATGTCCACGCTCCTCGCCTAATCAAAAGATTTCACCGAACATTTACTGACAAGCCAAAACCCCCGGAGAAGCCCGGTTTGGGAGGGGCCTTGAGGGGGGGGTACTGTCATGATCTCTGCTTCCAAAAGGTCAGGGTTTTCCCAACTCCCTTGGAAGCAGATCCATAACCCAGGTTCCGAGTGCCAACCAGTCCCAATTGGGACCTTTTGGACCCAGTCCTGGCGCCAGTGGCACCAGGCTCATAAATATGCCCAGTCCCAGCGCTGGAAGCGCCGGGCTCATAATGCTTGGGTGGACTTACCTGCAGCAGACCATGCTGCTTACTTGCCTGCCAGTTGAGCCTCTGATCCTCTTCTGTTTGGAACTACTTTTCCTGTTGGGTGGGGCAGGAGCCACTCCCTAGATTCAGAACACTGGAACTCTTCTGGAAAGCAGGAACTCTTTTCTTACCTAGGCGTGGCTGTGGAAGGAGACACCTAAGCACTACAGGAGGCTATTTAAACCACACCCGATGGATGAATCTTGCTTTGCGTTATTCTGCATCCTCTGCAGCAGAACGCTCATCGTGTCTTCTGCATCTGATCCTGGGCCTAAGGAAAAAGGCTTACCATCCTGAATCCAGTCTTCAGCAACACCTATAAAGACAAGAAAGAACAGGTTAGCATTACGGTCTTCAGTGACAGCTCTTCACTTACCTGGTCCATCGGCTGTCACCAACGCCTCGCGCTGCATTCCGGCATCTGAAAGACAAAGGCTTACCTACTCTTCGTGCGCTCCGGAGGTCTTCACACTGCATTCCGGCATCTGAAAGACAAAACAAGGTGCGTTTAAAGACATTGGGGAACTTTAATACTCACGTGCCATTACTCCTTTCCACATCTAACCCAGTGGGTATTCCGGCACCCTGCAGCCGCTCCGAACTTGTACCTGCAAAATAAAAAGACAGTTAGAGCGCATCGTGAAGCAGGCAACAAGCGCTTACTTACGTGCTTCCAGGCGCTTCTATTCATCACACGGGCTCCATCTTCAACTCACTTCAGCCCGTCATCCGCCATCGCCGGAACCCTGAAAAACAAGAAACATCATTACTAAAGACTTTAAAGACATTAGAATTACTCGAAACTTACCGTTCGTGCAGTAAACGACGGACAGCAGTCCTCTGAAGTCAAGAGGCCTGCTCCCCTTATCCAGTGAAGAAACTGGTTACAGCACCCTGCCCCGAGGCAGATGGAGAGCACGGCGTTCACTTACCTAAGGTGAGAGCGTTAACCTTTGGGGTTCTACAGGAGAAGAGAAAGGGAAGAAGAGAGAGACATTCAATAACCCAGTTCCTTAATCCCATATTTTCTATCTGCAGACATCTTACCCTTCGAGTCAGACATAGAGTGCACAGAGGTCCAGCCCAAAGAGCCAGCCGTGTGTTACACATCACCTTTGAAGATACGGTATACGCCCAGTCAAGACCGGTGCCTCTACGGGAATTAGGTGAGCGTTACACTCCTTAGCTCCTCCGTAATGAGTTAGGGGGCCAATGGGTAGGCACCCCCTCGCCATTATGGAAGAGCGGCCAGGCTTGGACGGGCCTTTAGGGCAATAGGGAAATGCCTGTAGCAAAAATGCAAAATGCTAGTGTGGTCAGTCAAAATGGTCCACCTTTTTGGCCAATGTGGGCCAGTTTGATTAGTTATTTCACTATGCAGTTAGTAATTCTGATCATTGTTGCTGAATAAATACTCTTTAAATATCACAATTTACTTGCATGGTAAAACAAAGCACCCCCTTCGGTACCATTCAAACAGTCTGTGACTAAAGGAATGAATATTCATTTACAACTGCGGGCCACTTTTTCATTGGTGCCTGAGACAGTTTCATGTTTCAGCCTGATCATGTGAGCCGCCCCTGCCCATTTCTTCCAATCTAAAAAAGAAAAAGAAAAAATGGTTTATTTTTTTTACATTTCATGCTGGGCTCTAAAGGCCCCCCAGGGGTGCGGCCGTGGACCCCTGCGGGGGCGCGCTCCTCAGTTTAAATACCGCTGATTTAGGGGGTGTAAATCCTGAATCATTCTCCAATTGCCCCCTGTTGCCTTTTTCACAATAGCCGTGTTACATGGGGAGGTGGATGACGCTATTATACCTTGATCGAGCAGGGCATTTATTGTCGCGAATTCCCTCCTCTGCTTCTTTTGATAATGGCTACTGTTTCAACTGGGGTAGCACTGACCCTACATTCATTGTAAGGTGCACTGGGGTCACTTCCTGTAAAAGTCTGAGATCGTGTGGATTGGTTTTCCACAACTGCGCAGGTACATATTTGTAGTCTACTTCAATGAATGGGAGTGGGGCCACAATGGCCATTAAGGGGCATTGCACTCTTCGGTATTGCACAAGGGATGCAAATCTATAGAATTATTTCTCGATCACTGTCCTTATATTCAAACAATTCTGCATCTGTCACCTCCTTCAGAGGTACAGTGGGGTAAATGCAAAGCACTGTCCACCACTCACATCCATCCAGGTCTGCCCCTAGTATGACCATTCTCTTCACTCACACCACCAACCCTTGCAAGTCTAGGGACAATATTGTACCTGCCCACCAACTATGGGAACACCACAGGGTGAAAAACTGTTGGAAATCTGCTGTGCTGCCTCCACAAGTACAGTTATTCCATAAATACACATTCCAGGTTCACGGGTATCCCACGGACCACTGCCTCCCCTGCCATTGCATGTATTATCACGACTGCTATTACTGCGCAGATCTCTGTCATGGCACAAACAATGCCGTGATCTGTAAATGAGATGGTCATGTTCAACTTGCTGAGCAAATTTCTGCCCAACAGGCTGACAGGGGAGCTATCAGAATACAGTAAGGGAGCACACACCACCTTTCCTCCCCCCCTTTAGGTCTAAATCTTTAGTATATGGAACCATAGAAATAGCCCCAGAGAAGCCCTGCGTGTCAAGAGTTTTGCCCGATGTTGGGAAATCCCCCTCACTGATGCACGATGTTGCACCCAAATCGACCATAAAAATGAATTGCTTATTTTCTATCAATGTCCCCACCATGGGTTCCTCTTCAGGATAGGAAGTCATTGACAGAACCGAATACGCAAGAGTTCTCTCTGAGCTGTCCTAGTCAGGATACGCGTTTGTCCCGGGAAACGAGAAAGGGTTTTCCCCCCCCAACAAGACAGTGCCTTGAAAAAGGGGCAACCATACCATTTGGTGCTTCGTTGAACGGGGTTGTGCCACCTCCCTGTTGGAATGTGTGCTGGGATGTATTCTGTTGTACTGCTGTGCAGGTAGGCCAGGTATCTACTAGGTTACTGTGTGTAGGCCTGGTGTATTTCGTGAGGTATGGAAGTCATTCTAGGTGCCTTCCCTTGTGGGGGCCCCTGGTGTTGTGGGCCATAATTATACCCCATCTCTAGTCTGCTCCCACATTCTCTTGAAAAATGCCCACATTTCCCACAGTTACAACATTCTGAAGGCCCCATTCCCTGCTGCCCTCTGGGCCCCACTCCCCCAAAAAACCCTCTCCTTGCTCCTCGAAACTCACCTCTTCCTCGCTGCTGTCCTCCTTGTTGCCACTGTGGGCTGGGGTACTGTGGATTCCCGCCCCACTGTCCTTGCCCCCCTTCCAACCAACCCGCAGCTATTCTAGTGTTTGTGAACTCTTGGGCGTTTCGTGCCAAATCTGTCTGCCCTGGCGTCGATACTGATGCCTCAACAGCAATCTTAGCTCATTTGTTTTGTACTAGTTTTGCATTCTCTGCTTGCCGCCTTTGAGCCGTTTCCTTGTCACGCTCCTTTATTCTCTTGAGATGGTGCCCTATTATGCTCTGTTTTTCAGCCTACCCCTTTGCCTCGATGCCCCAGGTTTTATCTAGTGCCTTTTGCACTTCTTTGGGCAGGCCCTTCCTAACAATAAAGTAGAAAATGGGTATTAACTGGTCCCACAAGCTGCTGCTCTCCTCATCTCCTGAACCTTAGGAATAAACTGAGAAGGGCCCATAGTACATTGCTTTATCAATTGTAGGTCAGGTGTGTCAGGGAATGCTTGCCACAGCGCATCTCGTATTTTTTGTAGGATCTTGTTAAACAATGCTCCGTCATGGGCATTGTTCCCTAAATGCACTCCCGGATATCCTGCTTTTACCCACACCTCCCCATCCTGGTCTGCAATTCTCGCTACCAATACGCATTTTATGTCGCTGACTGCCAAGGGTACCCCGGCTGTCTGCTTTTCAAGTGCATAAATCCACTTGCCCGCGCCTGCCGTCAGGGGCAGGAGCGCCTTTATCAAATTGTTTGTATTCATCTGCGCCCAGGATACATAATGCGGCCTACTTGTTTATGTATAAGGGGCACCTGCCTCTTTGCCCTGCTGCCATCAAACCTTTTTCCGCTTCCCTTTTTCCTTGCCATTGCCACTCGGCCAAACCTGCTCCTTTACCTACCCTTCCACAAACTCTCCATCCGGTGAGTTTGTTCAGGCGCTTGCTCTGCCTCTTCATCCTCCAACTCATCAATTGTACTCCACCCGTCTTCCTCTCCTCAGCAAGATCCTAACTTCTCATATCCTAAGCTGTCCGCCTGCTCGCCCCTTTCTCCTCCTTTTTCTATGTGCACATTTTTTAATGCTTGTGGTATGTATTTTGAACAAAAAGTCTCCAGTTTTCCACTGCTGCTTCGAGTGCCATTTCTAGGTCTCTTTGATTGACATCAGCATGCGCTGGGACATCCGGAGGGGATGCATGTGGGGGTGGTGGTGCTGTCGATGTGGTGGACATGTATGTCGGGTTGGTATAACCTAATAAGGAATGAGGCCAACTAGACCAGAGATGACAAATAAATAACTATTGTTTTAATCAAAATAGTTTTTTGTTTATTGTCCAAATACATATGTCATGAAAAAATCGGCTCCGCAAACCAAATGCAATACATCCCACCCAAAACCATGCATTCATCACTCATCCATCCAATACTCATATTTGCAAAAATTAAATAAAACAAGGTGATACTTTGTATATACCACAAAAAGTGAATCAGTCAGTTATAAGTTCAACTCTCAGTTATTTTACAATGTGCCCCTCTGTTGGTATTCGGGGTTTTTTTGAAAACTGTTGTCAACATGTTTCGGTTAAGTTTTCATACGAGGAAGAGACAGTCCGCTCGTGTATTGATTTAGTGTTCGACCTTCTTCAGGACAGGAGAGCAATCGCCGACTTGGCGTTGCCTCTTGGTAAGAAAACCAAAGGTGAGCGGTGTGTGGCAGGAGAGCTTTAAATCTGTTAACCTCCTCTCAAACTTTCAGGGGCTGGTGAACCGGTGTGGTGGAGTAGATCCCGTAGTGAATGCTTCCAACAATGGCGCTTCACATAATGGACGCCTGTTGTTCTCAATAAGGAAAATATTCTCTTTTTTCTCTAATTTCCAGTTTGAAACTAGTGCCAATTAATCCATTAAAGCAACTGTGTCTTTAAAACGCTTGAGACAGCCGTATGTTAAATCGCTGTTCCGGCTCACTAACAAGAAGTGTAGCAAGATTTACGGCCGTGAACCGAAGGGCTGCCTTGTTAAAGGCGAGAGCTGGAATCCGGGAAACTCTGGCAGACGATAGAAGCGCGGACTACTGACTGCACAGAAGAGGAGTGAGCTATTAATCCACCCAAATAAAGTATTGAATGCCCAGTCCATCTCAGTCCTTTCATGTTGCCAGGTGCCCACGTGTCATCAGTCAAGGGGAAGATTTCAGATTTGTTGTTATTCAGGTGCCCCCCCCCCCAAACTCCTCCACGGTCTCTATTACCCTTACCAGGTTGACCTCGGGGTCACAAATATACAGCAAGATGTCATCTGCATACAACAATATTAATTCTGCCTTCCCACTCATCCTGGTGCCCGCTGCCACATGCTTGACACGTACCTTGTCCGCTAGAGTTTCAATGGCGAGGGCAAACAGTAGTGGAGAAATTGGGCGGCCCTGCCTGGTACCACCACAAAACTGTAGCACCTGAGAGAGCTGCCCGTTAGTGTGGACACAGGCAAGGGTCCCACATAGCGCAGCTTAATCCATGATATAAACCATGGGCCAAAGACGTAATTGGACAGTGCTTGAAAAAGGAAAGGCCACTATTCTGTATTGAATGCCTTCTGCATGTCCCAAGAGTCTGCCACTGAAGAGGAGTCAGGGGATAGCTGGGCAATAATATTGTATAGCTGTCTGTTTAATGCGGTGGAGTGGCCGGGTATGAAGCCCGATTGGTCGGGATGGACCATGTGAGGCTACACTATCAAACCTTTAAAATGCCATGCAGACATTTGCCTTGTTGTTGGACTTATGCAAGCATATGAGGTACTCCTTAAGTTGCACCCAGATCAACTGATCGGATTTAGGTGAGTTTCTACCCAAGTAAACCCCTGTACTCCTTCTGGAAAGGCTGCTTCACATATGCTAGCGGCCCTTCATAATTATGTGATGTTTTTCCACTTTACCCTCAAATTAAATCTGGGGTCTGCCCAATTCTTGTAGATGCCACACAAACTTACACTTTGAGAGGATGCTTAGAGGCTTGCTGTCCTTTCTCCTGAACACCATCTTGTTGGACTGTTGTACGGTGACGCTAGTCTCCTCCATGAACAGGACATATTCAAAGTCTTCCCCCGCCACTATCCCGACATTCACATACGCCACAGTAATTCCTTTATTTGCATTGAGAATTATAGGGTATAGCCTGCAGAGTCAGAATAAGGCACTGGTTATACTAAAAGTAATTAAACATGTCCTGGTTTCCAACCAAGCATAAGTAAAATAGGGGGAGGGAAACCTAAGGTGTTGGAATAAGGCACGTTTCCAATAAAGAAATGAGAAATGGCTGGTTATCATCAAACAAAAAGAAAAGAGGAGAAAGGGCAGCCCAAGGAGTCAGAATAAGGCATACTTCTAATGAAAGAAATAAAAAATGCCCCAGTAACCACCCAAACATTAGGCACCGAGGGGAGAAGGGAAACATTCAGAATTAGAATTAGGCTTGGGTATAATGAAGACATGAACAATAACTTTGTTGCCTCTAAAACTCAAGGAGCAACAGTGGAAGGGCAGCCGAAAGAGTCAGTATGAAGCAAGTTTATAAGCTGCTAATCACCCAAAAATAAGGAAAGTAGGGGAAAGGGAAGCTTAAAAAGTCGAATAAAGCATACGTATTATGTTTTCTTTCTTATTAAGTGCGTGTGGCTGTAATTAGCCTTTTGCACTACACACACGCACACACACACGCACACATGAAAACATTAACAATATTTACATGTAAACAAAATGCTACATCATGCTAATACAAAATAACATATATTGCTACAAAATCTAAAATAATATATAATATGTTTATACTGTTATAATATCAATACAAATATTTCCTTAAAATTGTATCTCAATAGACGTCCTTAGCAGTTTTCCAGAACTGGCATACACAGTCTATCAAGTAATAAACTTTGATAGTGTTATTTTCCATACACTATATGCCGCTCCGTGATAACAAGTGAATTTGTGGAACATATGTTAGCCCTGAACTGGTCTGAGCATACATTTGTCAGATTGTTACAAAAGCCATCATATCCCCTCGAATATTTGTCTGTCAAGCAAGGGCAGTTTTGTAAAATGTGTCTTGTGGTCTCAATATGCATTCTACATACACAGCACTTCCTTTCTTCTGGTGCTTCAGTATACTCTTACACAGGGAGAATATTTAGACGTAGATAAAGAATAAAACGTCTTAATGGCGAATTGCTAAATTTGAACAAATGGGCTCGCGCTGATTAATTACGTGACCTTGCTCAGAATATAAGGCATTGCTGTTCGTACATGATAATTCAGCAATGGGTTGCGATCAATCAATTCATGGTTTGATATTTTAGCACCTCACTGAAATTACCAAACTCTAGTTGTGTTTGCATTTTTAAGTTGATCTCCATTAAATGTGTTTCCACAGTATTTATTAGATCGATGTGTGCAGTTCTGCCATGTTTAAAAAAAGGCCTACTTAGCAAACCGGTCCAGTGAGGTTTCCTATTTGTCCTCTGCTAGTTTGATCTTGATAAGGAATTTGCAACACACAATCTTCCATAAGGATTTACATAAGGACTCGACAGGGTCTGACTGAGGGAGCGTTGTTAAGGGGCGTAAAGGCTTTCCTTTGACACGATCTAGCCAAGTTATGTGCTTCACTGGAAGGGTTTCCAAACCATACATAATAATGGGAATTTCTCCTTTTTTTATATACTTCCAACTTGCCTTCAATTTAACGCCACACTTACAAGCTTTCCATAGATGAATACCCAAATCAGCCATATACAGGTTGTAGAGAAGAGGTGCAAGCACGCAAACCTGTTTGAGGCATCTGTTGGTGGCAATTTGCTTTGTGAGAATACGTTCTTGAGATGTCCTTCTATAGACCATAGTATCTGAGTACAACAATTGGATATAGTATAACGATGAGTGAGTAAATGCCCCAATTTTACAAGTTCTTCCATTGTCTAGAGTGGATAAAAGTCAAAGGCTGCAGAATAGTGTATCAAAGAAAGCTATAGTCTAGTATCTGAGTATACCCCTGAATCCGCAGTCAAAAGGTGCAGTACCCACATGCCATATGTCGTGTTGCATTCCTTTTGGAAACTGGTCTGTTATCTCCTAATAAGGTTTATTATTAAGAAATTAACAATATCCTGGTTGCCACTCAAACTTAACCACTATAGTGGGATGGGAAGCAGGTGCAGTCTGTTCAAAGCATGTTTATAATAACAAAATTAGGAATGCCTTAGTTAGAATATGTAAAATGTCATTGTTGCCACCCTATCATAATAATGATCTTTTCTTAAATGTTAACCTACATGCCTTATTCCCCAGACCTGAAGACAGTGATATTCAAAAAAGTCATGTAACTGATCTTGCCATCCTCCCCTTTCATCCCAGAGCCCAGTAAGCCTGGTATATTACACCTGTGCTGACCACGATCCCATAATCTCTCCAACCGATTACCTTTAGCTTCTCTGGCAATCTTGCTGCAACAGCCGTATCTGTTATCTTGTGCGGATATGTAAAGTAGAGTAAAAGACAATGCTACTTTACAGTAGCAACAGTGGTGTGTGAATCTCAATATGCTGTACTGATCATTTGGATGTGATCATTTACTCAACACTTGAGACTCGGCCGAATGCATGAGCACAACAGTCATTCATTTGGCAAGAAAATTAGATAAAACATACAAACAATGCTGCAGCATGCTGTCTCAGGCTGACAGTTTGGTGGGAAAAATATATCTAAGAAAAATTCCAACCTTCTTGGGTGAAAAAATAAATCTAGCGATTGCTGGATTTCTATAATAGAATGCACAGCAGCAAAAGCTCTCTCAGCTTGGTCCTGCCCTCTGGCCTGATGCATCTAGACATTGCACTTACAAGAGGTTTAGCAGGTGCAGCAAATAAAGTACAGTAGCTATGAATTGGAATGCACAAAGAATCCCTGTACCGTGGCCTTCATTCTTGCATCCTTTAAATGGGGGTGAACGGGCAGAAGGAAGGGTACAAAAGGAACCTAAAAGCCTGTAGTTTCATTGTTTCATTGCATACGGTCTGAAGTATATTCATGAAAACCTTTCACCTCCATTAGAACAGACAGAAATGTTCCATTTAATAGGTGCAAACCACTTCCTCGTGGACAAGTTGGTTTTGACCACTCTGCAGAAGGTTAACATCTATCCCATTAGTGTCCAACCATGAGAGAGGCTAGTGAGATACCTTTAGAGTCCAAGTGTGCCTGTGTATGCCTGTACGCTTTGTGGTTTACGCTTTGACCCCATATTGCCTTTTGTTACAAAAGAGCCAAAATCAACCTATATAACCTAACATGATTATTAGTAATAAAATAGTAATTGGAAGTGAACTCTCTCATCCCTTGCAATAAAGACTGTCATTATTAGCATTTTATTTTTTAAAGTGTGTGAAAGGATGCAGAGATGAACTGTCTGCATTATAAAATGGCATGGGCCACGAGCGTGCAGACCTATTCCTTCAGCCATTCAAGATGTGTTGTCAATTGCAGCTCTAGTCATACACAAGCTTCAGTGGCATACAGTGGTGACCTGTCTATCTTTTTTTTCATTCTGTATTTTTCCTCTTTTTTTATTTTTGTTGTGTGCAGATGTGAAAACAGTATCACCAAATTAAAATTTAAAAAAAGGCTTTTATGAAGTCTTGCTACAGTGGGCTAATGCTCTTCTAACTGACCCCCCCCTTCTCATCCTTTATGTCTAGGTGGTAACTAGGACATTTTTTTATTTTGATCATACCTTATTCTGTCACTGCATGCTTTCCTTCTTGCTCTATTCCTGATTGTGGGTGAAGCCTAATGAAACATAGATGCACATGAATACATCCACATTGGTCACCATGCACTCTTCCACTGTCACAGTTTTATAACACGGCACACTCCAGCCAGGGACTCCTTCCCTGACAATGAACATGGCGCACAATACAAATGCTTTTTATCTTTCATAAATCAACAGATTAATTTTGAGTAGGCCTCCAACCTGTCTCGCACCCACCTTCGTAAACACCCTGTGTCACAATGGACTTGAAACCAGAGCAGTGTGTATCAACAAGATATTTATTTATTATTTAATGGAAAAGGAAAAATATTCAAAATACAATTTTACTACAGCCACCAATGTTGGGGCAACACAGATGTAATGCTTCCTACAGAACAATGGGTTCAAAATCCTAACACAGTTCACATGGATCTTTAATGACAAAACAGGGAAAATGGTTTTAAAGCAAAGGCTAGCACCAAGGTTAAGCACGCCCCCTGCAACACTCTCACCCCCAAACATCAGCTAACTTAATTCTCTTTGAATGGAAGGCAGTGGCAAGGAATAGGGTTAGTAAGAGAAAATTGTATTTGGAATACAGTTCACCACCCCAAGATGGGAAGTCCGAAAAGAAAATGAAAACGTGTTTTTAGAGCAAAACGGCAAATCAGATTTGCTTATTACTTGCATGGTCACTCACAACTGCTAGGGACAGCTAGAAAAGAAATTCATGTTACTACTCTTGAGGAGATAAGGAAGCCTAAAGACTACTAATCAGCACACCCAGGCAACGTCAAAACCAGGTAGGAAAATCGATTTTGGGGAAGAAAGCAAATGCAAAAGAAAATACACACGCAAATGGAAATTCGTTTTACATGGGATTTGTAATGACAGATAGCCGAGGAAAGGGATTTAGCTTTCAGAATCGGAAATTGTTTTTTAAGCACAGGGCAGAAGCACATCGCAGGTAAGATACTAGCAAAAAGGGATTGCTCTCAATGGGATTACAGTCTGGGTTTTTTAATGAGACAGATGCAATTTAGTAGTTTGTGAGGTTAATGCACACAATGCACGGGCAAATTCGGTTTTCAGTTACACAGAGACGAATCCTTTTGAGGTGATACTTTAATGACTATAGTTATTAAAGTAAGACACTAGGCACAAGGGGATTAATTTTGAATTTTAAGCAATTTACAACGTGAATTTACTTATAGGGGAATTCATCGATTTACTTCAATATAATGCTAAGGATTTATACAGACAACTGAGATTTATCAAAGGAATACGCCGACATACACAGGCTAATACGGATTCTACTATGGGAAGGTAAATTAATTATGCTGCCAATTTGGGAATTTACATCGGATTTTCAATGGGATTTTCTATATGATTTATGCTGCAAAAGAAGAGGTGTATGCAATTTGGGACTGGGGTTGTTTGCTATTTACAAAGTAAGCCTTGGTTGGGATTCTGGACAGCCAGCTGGATCTCAGGACTCCCTGGACAGGTAGGCAAGGGTCTCATCTCTGTACCCTCTTGGATGGCATCAGCTAGGCAAGGGTCTGCTCTCTGCACTCTCTTGGATGGGATAAGCTAGTCAAGGGTCTGGTCTCTGCACTCTCTTGGATGGGATCAGCTAGGCAAGAGTCTGTTCTGTGCACTCTCTTGGATGGGATGAGCTAGGCAAGGGTCTGGTCTCTGCACCCTCTTGAATGGGGATCAGCTGCCTCCTCTACATCCTCTTTCTCCTGTTTCCCTGGATTCCTGTGTGTGTGTCTGTTTGTCTATCTAGCACAGTCCCCCTTTTATAGCCCAGATGAGATCATTTGTTTTACAATCTGGGGAACGTACCCTAAAATTACTCCTACCTTGGCAAAGGACAGCTTACCATTCTTCCCTCACCCCCGGACATCATTGGCTCAAGGGGAGGGAGCATCATCTATCTGTTTGTCATTTGACAGTTCTTTGTTTCTTAGATCACTTTTTGACAAAACCCAGTTATGTTTCATAACTACATATTTCGGCTCCAACTGAGGTGGCTCCAGCCAATGTCTGCAGGTCTCTGCAGGGGAAGCCAGTGGCCAGCAATCAACCAGCAGTGACTAAGGCAGGAAGGAGTGGCCTGGATTAGGTTTGGAACCTCATTCTGCCCTGCAAACCTGACCATATGGCATACTCCCAAACTTAGGTGTGTTTTCTCCTGTTTTTAAAATTGTATTGTGTAAGTGTTTTAAATTGCATTGTGAAACCTAGGCCTTTTCCCCTCTATTCAGGACTCTTAAACTTAGATGCGTTTTTCTCCTGTTTTTTAAAGTTGCATGGGTATCGTCTTTAAAATCTAAGTGTCAGTCATCTTGTCCTATTGTCAATTTGTCTTGCCTCACTCTGTCTCGTCTGTTTGCACCCTACCCTGTGTTCTTCCCTAGTTCCCCCTCATTCTCTCCCCTGTCTCTTCGCTCCTCTCCCTACCTACCCCATGGTGCTCTCTGTCTCTCCTATCTTTTCTAACTGCTTTTTTATTGACTATCCTGCTCTCCTCACTAAATCTGGTAGGAAGAAGTTTAAAAAGGACATCCTGGTCTACAACCCAGGCCTCCCTATCGCTGACACCTATACCAGTGCCTCCTCCAGGCAAACTTTCACCGACATTCTCTTTGTCGTTCTCTCGCCAGACGTATGGACTCTACATATGGTCTCTGCGCTCACTCCCTTCCTCTCCCATTAATGGTGACACCCGATGGGATGCCCTGCTGGCCTCCTTCCACTCCTCTAATGTCATCATTAATGTCTATGTGAATGGCACCGTCTTGGTCCAAGGCCGTCAAGCCAGCCTTCTCCTCTTTGATAGGCGCTTCCCGTGCCTCATCAATTTCCTTTCTTCTCCTGCTGTCTCCTCTCTTCCTTCCACGGCTTCCTTGCCCCTCCCTGCTGTCTCCTCCTTGGCTCCGTTGCCCTCTCCCCTTCCTTTTTGGCCCCCTCTCGGGCTTCTTCTACACCTCCGCTGGGCATACCTCCGATTTGTAGCCCTCCCCGGAAGTCTTTCAAGAATGACAACTTTCTCCACATTGCCACTCTAAACTCTCGCTTAGTTGTCAAACACTTATCTGACATCTGCTGCCTTCTGGAGGAACTTGATGTCGATGTCCTTGGTCTCACTGAGACATGGTTCATGGCCAGCTCTGTCACGAGCTTTGACACTCTCCTCCCTGATGGCTGAAAGATCCTCTCCGTGCCCAGGTCCAGCCGTTCCAGAGGGGGTGTAGCCCTCATCTTCGCCGAGTGGATTCCTGCCTCTGTCATTCCTACGCAGGCCTACTCCTATTTCGAATGCCTTGTCTGTAGGCTCTCTCTCACTCCTAGCCATTCCCTTACTGTGGCTACTATCTATCAGCCACCTGGTCAGATCTCCTCCTTTTCTTTGAGAGGTCGGATCTCTCCTCTTCCCACCTGGCCTCGACCACTCAACTCGTCCTTCTTGGAGATTTCAACATCCACCTGGATGCTTCCTGTCCTTTCTCTGGACTCTTTTGCGACCTCAGTGACTCTCTCACTCTCTATTCTTCCCTCTGGCCCGACTCACTCATTCTGGATGCTCTGATCTCCTCAGACCTTCCCGTTTCTATCCCTCTCACCACTTCTCCTGGAGTGATCACTTTCTCCTTTCCTCCCAGCTCACCCTCTCTACCCCTCAGGCCAAGCCAACTCCAGCACTGCCACCCACCTTCTCGGTCATCTGAACTATGAAGCGCGTGTCAGTTGAGCCTTTCGCTGCCACTTTCTCACCCCCCCCTCTCCCTTTGGCTGACTCACAACCTGACACAGTCATCTCCATGCTCCAGTCTGCTATATCTGATACTCTCAATGCTCTTTCCCCTGTCATGAGGATCCACCTGAAGCCCAAAGCCAAGTGCAACTCCTGGTACTACTCAGACCTCGTCACCCTCAAACGCAAGTGCAGGGTGGCTGAGAGGAAATGGTGTGATTCTGGTACATCCTCTGATAAACTGGCCTGACACCTACTCCAAAGGCAATACCCGCTCTGTCCTCACCAAGAAGAGAGCTCATATCCAAGCCCGCGGCTCTGCAGCATCTAACAACTCGGCTGAACTCTTTGAAATCAGAAAAGAACTGGCCAATCCAGCTGCAGTCTCTACCTCTCCTGTCTCTTCCCAGGCCCTCTGCACGACACTGGCCTCTCATTTCATCTCTAAAACTCAGTTCATCTTATCCTCTCTCTCCTCCTCTCCCCTTCCGCCCTCAACTCCCTGCTCTTCCTCTGGCCCTTCTTCAGCCACCTCTCCTCCCTCCTTCTGTGCCTTTCCCCTGTTCTCCCCAGATGAGGTTGCTAGAAAAGTCCGATCTATGAAACCGGTTCATCCCTGTTCCTCCAAAACGATCAAGGACCACAGTGACTCCCTGGCTCCTGGTCTGGCCGACTTCTGCAACCACTCCTTTGCCAATGGAGTCTTCCCTTCCCTACTGAAGCACTCCCTTGCGCACCCTCTTCTTAAATTCTCTGCCGACCCGTCCTGCCCAGCTAACTATCACCCAATCTCCATCACTTTTTTCCTGGGCAAACTCCTGGAAATCTAGCCATCTCCCAGCTCAATCTTTACACTGAATCTCTCGGTTGTTTCCATGATCATCAGTCTGGCTTCAGAGCTGCCAGAAGCATGGAAACTGCTCTCCTGAACATCCGTGAAGACCTGCTCTTCAACCTTGATTCAATCACCCCCTGTGTCCTGATCTTACTTGATCTCTCTTCTGCCTTTGACACGGTCAACCATGGCATCCTGCTCAACCGTCTCCATGATAACCTGGGTATCACCTGTTGGGCCCTGGCGTGGTTGACTTCTTTCCTCTCTGATCGGCCCTCCCAGGTTCAACTAAGGTCCTTCCTCTCCTCTATCTCCATGTCTACCTGTGGTGTTCCCCAGGGTTCTAACCTCTCTCCCTGGCTGTTCAACCAATACCCGGCACTTCTTGCCCACCGCATTGCCGCTCTCTGCCCCAACTTCCAGTGCTATGTGGATGGCACTCATTTTCAGGCTACCTTCAGCCACCTCTTCTCACACTCTCATCTCTGACTGTCTGTCCGCCATCCAGGAGTGGTGTGCCGCCAATGATGTCTACCTTAATGCCAGAAAGCCTGAGATTCTCCTAATTGGCACACCTGCTCCCTCCTTTCCTATCACTCTCTGGCCGGCCTCTATTGGCCCTCTTCCTGCTCCTAACTGTGAGGCAAAAACCTCGGGGTCATCTTCGACTCCACACTATCTTTTCTCCTCACATCTCTGACGTCTCTAAGAAGTCACACTACCAGCTGCACCTCCTCAGATGTATTCTTCCTTTCCTCTCCTTCACCCAGAAGCTCACTGTCTCCAGAGCTCTGGTTCTCTCTAGGCTGGACTATTGCAACGGCCTCTTTCTAAATCTGCCTGCTTCTACTCTCCGCCCTCTGCAACTCATCCAGAACAGGACTGCGAGACTTGTCCTTGGCCTCAAGCCCAGGGATCGTATATCTCCAGGACTGAAATTTCTGCACTGGTTCCCAGTGGCTGTGAGGATTAAGTTCAAAACTCTCTGCATTGTCCACAAGGCCTTCTGGGGCCAAAATACCCCCAAGTCTCTCTTCCTAAATAACTTCCTTCTCGAACTCTTAGCTCATCTGCCTCCAACTCCTTCAGGGTCAGTCGCTTCTCCACACAACAAGTTGGGAGTCTATCTCTTTCCTTGGCTGGGACTTCCCTCTGGAACAGCCTCCCTGCCTCCCTGAAACTTGAGGAGAACCATCTCCGGTTCCGGAAGCACCTCAAAACCTTTCTCTTTGCTTCTGCTTTCTATCCTCCTCTCCCGTGCTAAATTTCCTGGCTGAAACTTCACTGGTTACCTGGCCACCCTCGGACCTCGAGCCCAGGTCCCCTCCCCGTCAGCCGCATACCTGTACTGCCTCCTGGCAACCCCCGCACTTAGGGACTGTTTTCTGTATCCCTACAGTCCCACTTCCAGCACTTGACACCTGATGTCTGCACTTACCCTTGCACTTGCTACCAGCTGACCGCACTTTTTACTTACTGTTTATTTATTCTGTTATCCCATGTACTGCACTGTCCCCTCCCCCTTGCCCCCTGCACTTTTCCCCTTCCCTCTTCCCATGCACTTACGCAGTCTGAATGACACCTGGCCTAGTAGGATTGTTGTCTGTCTTCCCTCTGTTCCCCTCCCTTGCCTCGTCGAGCCTTGAAATACTATTGTATAGGTGCGTTATAAATGCCATATCATATCATCATACTAGACACCGTCAGAAGCAATAGATAGGTGGTTTCAGGGGGTAATTGGGAATTAGGCAAGCCGATCGCCAACTCTGTGCAAGGTAGCATGGCCCCTTGGAACCTTTTGGTCATTTTCATAAAATGTATTATAGTGATCACTCTACAAATGACCAAGCATATTGAAAATGTACATCTCCATCTTCCACCAACCATCATATTTGTCCCTTTTTAAAATCAGCCAGAAACGAGTCTTGACTGGCCATTTCAGTTCACAAAGTCCTAGAAACATGTCCTTGGTCTCTAAAATTCCTCCTGGAAATCACATGGGAAAATATCATAAAACAAAATTATTTCTTATTCTGAGTGCTGGGGAAAAATGCCTAAAATGCATAACTCCTTTAATGTCAATGTGGAGGATCTGTCGCATATGTGAAACTGTATCCCCCTGGCTCACCCTGCAACAAAAGGTTTTTTGTAGTTTGTCCTTGGTAGTGGGTGCTGGAAGAAACTCACACTTCTTGGTCAAGCACTAACCACACTTGTTTTCTTTGTCTCTTCTGCCAGTACTACCGTCTAGTCTGGCAGAGCAAAGGATCATCTGCCCTCCACCACATCCCATATCATTGCGGAATGGTTTACTTATAAATGTGACTTCCAGTGGGAGATCAGGCATTCAAATGAGAAGTGTGCTGCCTGAGCCCCAACTGGTTTTACCGGTTTTCTGAGCTTCCTCCAAGTTGATTGAAGTCTTGTGGGGGAGAATATAATGTACATTGCTTCACCAATCCCCACCTACAACACTTTTCACTGAGGTTTCTGTGCAAGCAAAGCTGTCCTTTCATATTTTCTTTCACACGTGTGCAAGCCGTATTTTTCATCTGATGTTAGAAATGCGGTTATGTAGGTCATGGGATTAATTTGATTTGTCCTGTTGAGAGGGTTTTGCATTAACTGTTGGTTCATGGACACGGAGGGGTACGGCACAGGGTTCTTTGATGTGACATGACATAAAAAGGAAAGGGCCAAGCCATTTTTTTTCCCATTTGCAGTGTTTTAAGCGCTGTGGTTCACATGAAAGGGAAAACAAAAGCTGTGTCGGGTTGCAATGTAGACATCCTTGCCCCTCATGTGAATTAACAATAAGACGAGGCCGTTTTGGATGCAGTGCATACTTCTTGGTCTTGAAATGCAAGAAAAGCAAATGCTGAGCCGTTCTGAATGTAGGTCATGACTTCTTATTATTCAGATGAAAGAAAAGTAAATGCGGGGCCGTTATTGGTGAAAGGTTCAACTTTTGATCATTCGAAATGGAATAAAGCAATTGCAGAGCCATTCTTTGGGTTGCAGGCTGCAAATGCTTGTCACACATGTGCCAGGGAAGTGGAGCACGAGCGTTTTTTGTGGCAATGTTTAAAAGCGCTTTTTAGGTGAAGGGGTTTCTGTTGGAGCCTGTAAATGCAACCCATACTACTCAGTGACAATCATACTGCATTATACCACTTATTGCCTTCCTGAGCAGGCCTGTTTATATTTATAGTGTTTCTGGATTACGCTTTGTCTCCATATTACCTTTTGTTATGAAAGAAACACAAATAAGGTAAATAAACTAACATTTAAGAATAAACAATGAAAAGGATGTTGGTGGGGGATTAAGAATCAAACCCAAACCCAATAGCTTTTAATGTCCAGAGGCCAACGCGCTATTCCTTTTTAAACACCAACCTCGGTACCACAAAATCCATAGATGGGCAGAGGAGCATTAACATACACATATATGCCAACATGCTCTCCACTCTGGCAAAACCTTGTACATGGGCAGCACAGTTTCCATCTAGCATCACTCCTTGGAGAGAGAGGAGAGGTGTAGTTTGTTTCTCTGAGGTATAGTGATGATGGGAATGAGGGAGGGAATCGGGCAAAGGTCACGCTTCAAGGCATTTGTACAGGGGATAGCCCCCCTCAAACGGACTGTATGGAGATAGACCACACCCCCCTCGAACCAAATGTAGGTAGCTTGTCGGGTTGATTAATTACTCTAATACTGTGAAAATCAGAAATATAGTGCCTTTCAGAAAAACGCTTTAAAGGTGATCTATTTTGTGGGGTCAGAATGTCATGCACAGTAAACAATATGTCAAGTAGTACATGTTTATCATAAATTCTAAAACAATCCAGATTCAAAACTGAGTAGGGACTAAGCTATAAAGAAAAATAGGTTGGTCAGGCGTTTTGTAATTTGGTCAGCCATTTTTAATAAGACAAGTCGGGCAACTCTAAAATGGATGCTTGGGGATACAAAATGGTCGACTTGTCTAAAGTCATGGTGATATCCGTGGATATTTTTTTCATAGAAGTTCATGGAGAGTCCACCGGTGTAGAATGAGTTGGGTAAAACCTGTTTGGACTAGTTCTGAGTGGCTGGTAAGGCAACCAACCAGGGATTCGAAAAGGGGTTGTCTTCAAATACCAAAGTCAATTAGGATGTTTTATAATGATCAATGCATTACATCACTTTTTAAAATAGTATATAAGAAGCTGTAAACTGAGGCAATTCGGGAGTTTCACAGTTTTCTTTGGTGTGCTGTATGCGGTGTCCTGGTCACCTGAAAACAATAAACTGATGTCTCTTGAAATCCAGCTTCAGTGTCCTGATGTGCTTCAGAGTGCCTTTTCTGACCCAGGGGTGCCAAGGTCCGGTAAGAGGGTGTTGGGACCTTTTCTACACATTGGGTGTAATTTGCAGCCAAAAATTGTATTGTGCATGTGCTATTACAAATCTCAGTGTAAAACACTCTAGATGATGCCTGCTACTTTATATTTTTGATGACGGCTGTATGTAACTGCAGCTTGTCAACTTCAAAACACAACATCATTGTGTTTTAATTTCAGCATGCACTATATGTTCACTGTATTGTCAGCAATGTCTAAACCTATAGCATTTATACAAACTTTGCTTTTAAAGTCATTGGAATGTTAGCCCCGTGTTGTGTGTCTTTAAGTTATGGACACTAGAGGACCACCTGCTTAACTTGAGGGAGGCATATTCATACCACCTTGTAGGCATCAACTGGAGAGAAACGTAAACACGACTAGGCAAACCAATATGCCTACGGTATGTACATTGCAAGTTCAGATGCCATTTTTCAAAGCTGCTGCCAGACCGAACATGCGTAACCAATTGAATAAGGGAATAATTATTTAAACGGGGATCGAAATTAAGTTTGGCTATGCAGGAGCTAAAAGCATCTCCTCTGTATCCAGCATTAACCAGTGACCAGGAGTTACCATGGCAGGACAAGGAGCAGTTCATAGTGTTGCCCAAATTTAACTTCAACATAAGATGCAAAAATATAAATCTTGTTTACGTGTCCTAATGTTTATTCATAGAGTGTCCCAAACAGAGTTCAATTCACATAGGCGTGTGGGTTCTGCATCAGTTGGCCTAATAGGCCAAAAGTAGGTTGTGATTGTGGTTGGTGTCCAGCGAACCAGACTCTTCTAGGCTACAAGCAGGAGCTCCATATCTCCCAGCTCCCCTCAATTTCGAGCCCTTTTAAAATTGGGGTGGTACAATGTACCTCACAGTCATGGCTTTGCTCATACACATTTCGGGTTGTGAATGTACATTATTTGAATAATCTAGTTAAAAACACAACTGAATGTATTTGTGAAGTATTTACATAATTGTCGCTTACAATTCAGAATGAATCTGGAAAATATTGTATGCATTGATCATTGTGGGAGCTTCTTGCAGGGGAGGTGGTATTTGAGAATCCTCTTGACTGCATGAAGTTGAGAAAGCAATTGTATTTGGGACCTTGTCTTCCATGATTGGGCTATTAGGGCAAATGATCTGAACTGATAGGTCGTGCATGGAAGCTGGGAGTCTGATAGCTGGTGTACCATTATGTTTTTGTTTCATCTGTGGCATTTGTGGTGTTAGCAGGAATATCTTTGCTGACTCTCTGATGCCATGTGTAAGGTCACGAGCCATGCGTTCTGTGATCTAAGGTTGTGTAGCAAACATCTTTAGTAATGGGGTCGTATGTGATGTGGGATGATACCCTTAAAGCCTTCTTCTCAAATTCTCATTCTAATCAAATTGAATGGCGCTTCTTTGAGGCGGTTAATTAACCGTAACAGCTTCTCAGCTGAAGTGTATGCTTGGAATTGCATGACAAAAACTGAACCATAACAGTGCATCGTTACATTCATTTATTGGTAGCATGCCATGGGAAAGGTTTGCAAAGAGTTGATTACCATGGCATGCAGGTGAAGCGCATAACAATATGATTTGCAAACGTCACCATGGCACGACATGAGAAACGGGCCAGAAGACTGCTTGGTAACAGGACCGGAAAGAGAGTTGTTAGCTGTGCGTTTGTGTTCGGTCTTCTGCTGGGACGAGATGAATAAGTAACCCACTAACTTCGCGCAATTAAGATTTAAGAGCCCCCTCTGGATTCCGGATAGATGAGCCTCAAGACCCCAGGTGGCGTGTGATCTCAATTCCTTGGGTACCATTCACATCCTAATTAGGGACAGTCGGTGGCAACGTGTGATCTGTAATTCAAGCAGTTAAATATTTATGCCAGCTTCCCAGGGAGCTGTTCAACGCTGTTATGAACTCTCCATGTGCTGTACACTGGATCTTTATGTTTATGGCCGTCGACTGCTAATAGTTGTCAAGCATTATTCCCCTTAATCGTAGCAGGGTGTGGGTAAAGTGAAATGAAACATTATTGAGAGCTATTTGGGGACATTGGACTGAACATTAAGTAATTAAATGTTTTTCGCGTTTGGATTATGATGTGTTCAGCCTGTTCTGTCCATCAGCAATGGATAGCAAGTCCAATGCAGTTGGAGGACACTTTTCTTTTGTGAGGTTCTTCGGACAATGTGACTTTTTTTTTTCAGGACAGACAATATCAAAAATGTCCATATGAAAAGTCGTTGGTGAGGAAGTGTGTTCATTTTTGCAGGGCCTGCAAGATGAAACTATGACATACAGCCGCCTGGGCTATATTGGATTCAGTGAAGCGGTCATACAGAATACTCGGGAACATAGAGGTAACACAACAACCGACTGAGAGAACATTGAACATGGCAAAGACAGAAGGGACGTTCTGTGACGAGAAGGAACACGCAGTGATCCTGATCAGCGCCGGCCATTTTAGGAATCCTCAAAAGAGATACAAGATTGTTTTGGGACCTTGCTCAACAAAACGAGCAGTACCAGGAAGGAATTACAGCAGCGCCTCGCCCTAGAGCAAGGCTGATTATTTGGCCACCTCGACAGGAGGGTACTGGGATTATCTTAAATTTGGGGAATGTAGCCTGCATTTGTGGTTTCAATTCTTCAGAAGATGGGACTTCTCCACTCCACATATAACATATAAGCATGGAGGCTGTTGTGTCGGTGGGAGGGCAATTCAGAACAAGTTGTGTGCACTTCAGGTGACACAGGACACACGCAAGTGGGGGAAATTCTTGCATTCTGCAGGTGCACTGGATACCAAATCTGTGTGCGCACATAAGTGTGAACAAGCAGATTCATTGTTGTGAAGCAGGTGGTACGTTTCAAGAACCTCTGCCGCAGGTGAAGGGCATATCCAATTCACAGAGGGTGTGCGCCTGTCTGTGTTCGTCTCTGCGCCCATTTTCCTTCATCTGCCTGACCTCCCCTCTCAGAAATCGGGCACAGTGTAATACTCATTGCTCCCAGATGTCTCCATCAGACCTCTGACAGCATTTTCCATGCACCAAGTAGACACATTTGCGTTTTTGATGTTTACCTCACAGGTGAAAATGTCATTTGAAATGATGGACCTCAGCCTCCTATCTACAAGAGGCCAGCGATCCATATCCTCAAGAGGTCTGCAGTCCAATGCAAAGCGGGATATCAGGAATGGGTCCACGCATATGCATAAAGACACTGACGTGGCTCAGCTACACTCGCAGCCTGCCTCTCCTGCACCGTGAAGGGCAATGCTGTGAATTACTAGGTGTGCCCCTGTGTGTGTAAGTGGGAAGCGGTGAGTGAGTCTCTTATTTGTATATAATACAGATGCAGTACACTAAGAAACGTACATTCTCTACAGCCCACACCATGCTGTAGAAATCTGATAATTGGCTCCTAAGAGTGCTTCAAAAATGCATTAATGTGTCTACACGATAAGCTTCCCTGCACGTGCAACATCTTTCTTAGCCTACACATACATAGTGCAGTTGAACATGCCACAGAGAGGGCACAATCAGGTGCAGCAACAACCAGGAGAAGCTGAGACACACCTGTAGCTGCAGTGGACCCACCATCATCATGCTAGCCTCTCCATGCCTCCTTCATTCATTTGAAAATGTGTACCCCTTGAGATACTTGCCTAACTTGCTTCAGGCAGTGGGGTTACTGAAATGTAAGGACCATTCAAGGTACGCCCGTGTGTTTCTACAAAAAATAGTGCCCTCAACACCTTTTGTTAAACCATTTGTAGTTTGGGCTACTATGTGTCACAAGCGACACCTATAATAGCCCACACGATTGCATTAAAATACTGACTCATCTATAGGCTTCTGACGAGGGGCACACGCATGACATTTGAGGGAGGGATACAGTGTTGTTTCAGTGTTTTTTGCTTACAGGCCCTACCAGTCCTTGCCCATTGCCTTGCTTATCCCTCCCTATGGCTAACCCCACCCATGCCTGCCTTTTTTTAATGGGTGGGGTTAGCTCTCTTCCATGGCGGTGGCCATGTTTTGCAGCATGCTTACGTAAGGCACAGGCTGCAAGAAGCCAATGGCGTTAGCAGCCTATCAACCGCAGCAATGGTAAGTGGGGTGGGGGGGGGACTGTATGGCTTTCATACTTGCCGTGTGAAATACAGGGGCATGTTGAGACGAGGTGGAGGGGCTCAGCCGGGCACACATCCCCATTGCCTTTTTGAATGAGCTATTCTTATCTAAGAAGTGCTGCGGACGAAAATGTTGAAATAAAAGGATAATTCCTTTACTAGTGCGCGCTATATAAATGGCTAATACTATCTGTTTTACTGTGATAGTCCTGGCAGTGCTTCTCTGGGGCCTGCGGTTAGAGAGTCGGGTATTTCAGTTTACCAATACCATATATCGGATGATGGCAACATACAGATGCTGGAATCCAGGGCCGGCCTTCGGGCAGGGCGGGCCGGGCGACTGCCCGGGGCGCCATGCCCCCCAGGGTGCCATTAGCCCCCTGCCACGCCTGCTTGGGGAAGTCTTTCAAGGGCTCCCCTGAGCTGGCGTAGTGGGAGAAGGCACGGCAGGCTCCCTTTTGTTACGAAATGTGCCCGCAACGGTGGGGCGCATTTAATAACAATAAAGCATCCCCCTATTCAGTTAATTACCTCTCCGTACTGACGCAGGAGCAAGGTGGTTTTCATTGGAATAGGGCGCTCACCACTGCCAGGTGCTAAGGCGTAGTTTGAAAATAAAATGTTCCGCTCCTGACCCTACCCCTACCCCTGTGGACCAGGGGCACGTGGGGAGGAGTGGGGCACCTATTCACCCAGGGCACTGCTGCCGCTAAGGCTGGCCCTGCTCGGATCCAGCGATGCTGCAGGAAGGAGGCCGCATGCGACATATCGGCGGGGGTGACGAGTACGCTGGGAGCTCTGGTGCTCAGGCACCCCACCCCCCTCGGGAAAGACCATCTGTGTAAAAGTCCCCATTCTTTAAATGTTTGTTTTTTTCGGGCGCCGGCACCCCCCTGGAAAGCTTGAAGTTGGTGCCCCTGCATATCCGTGAAATAAACGACAAACACAATGATGCTTAAGCAGCAGGTTTCCATGACCTTTGCTGCATCTTCTAAAAGTAGTGTTATGGCCTCTCGAACACACGGCTGCGGACATCGACGCTCAGTGCAATTCCGCTGCTCCTTGGGTGGTAATAACATCGGTGACCCTTCAGCTGGCTCCGAGTGGCCTTTAGAGTTACAGGGCAATGCCCGGCCGTCCTCCCATCATGCAAGTATGAGGTCATTTTTTTGTCCGAAGAGAGGCAGTTTGTTGCTGCACTGTGCAGCAGGTAGTTTTGACCTGTGGTACTGATTAGATGTGCTCTTAAATGCTCTATTTGCAACAAATATTAACAAATATGCAGCCTTAAGCATTTACTAAGTTGATCCCGAAAAGTAATGCATTGCAATTTCCAATTGTGGGCCTGTTTTATGGGGGGGGAGCACCCTTTCCTTCCTTCTCCCAGGCTTACGTGACTGATAATTGATGCGCACGCTAATTTGGCCAATTTATATTATTCCGCACTACAATACCCAAAATGCACTGTTCTCTAAAATAGAATCTTATGAACCTTCAGTGCATATAAGCAGCTGTGCTGGTGAAGTAAGAGTAACCTGCGTTGCTCACACACATTCGGTTCCAACTGGAGTAAAATAGCTGTATGTATGGTAACTGCCTGCTGTTGGTTCTGCGCCCAATTCGTGCCCTCCACTTGCCGGTGGGCCTGCTGTGTGCACCCTGCAGTTAGTCAATCGGAGAATGAGAGCTCAGTAGCTTAATGCACCTGCTGAAGATATACGTTTGTAACCTGCAGGTCAGAGATTGCGATCCTAGTGAAGTAGCTCTGTGTGTAAATGCAGGAAGGATAGCTCCGGGGCAACGCGCTTGTCTTGGTATTAAGCGGGTTATAAAAGAACAATTATAATAACCTACTGTAAACAGGCGTGTAGTTTGCATGTGAAGGGGGCTACTCTCTGTTAATGCTTCTGCTGTAGAGAAGTGGCACTTAACTGCGGTCACGGTTTGAAACCCGGCAGGCTAGCTCTTTTGATTAAAACCAGCCAGCTGAAATGGGTATCTTTCTCAGTATGGTAGAAGCAAGGGCAACCTAAGTCTGGTTACAGAGCCATTTATCCGAGTACTTTGAAGTGCCAGTAAATCCATGCCTTGCCCTTGAGTTGGTCACTCGACTGGGCATGATATCGAGCTGCTCCAGTTTTATCTGTGGTACTCAGGAGCCCATCCTCCAATCGTGTGTTCTAGTTTTCTGAACATGGGTCCCTAGCACTTGCACACGGGTCACCTCTATAGACGTGTACGTTTCCAGAATGGAGTTTTATTTTTTTTAATGGCCCTTAATCCACTGCCCAATTTGTTGACCTTTAACAAATGGAAGGCCGCGTCAGCCCTGCTGGCATCCTGTCTGTTGCCCTTCACGTTTCTAGGAATGTCAGCCTTGTAGGAGCTCATCATGTTAATGCACCTGCTGCAGAGATCTACTTAACTTGACATAATCCAGAAGTGGAGCCCTCGACTTTCCATATGCTGGTTGGTGGGCTTGCCACTTGCATACGAGTACCTTAGTTGGCTAATGGTAGCAGTGTTTTTTTGTGAGACCAGTTGTCAAGGACCCCAAAACTGTCTAGCAACCCCGTCGTTGGCAATGGTCCTTAGACATGATGCACTCTTCTTTTGTGGCATTGTCTTACACAAAAGAACAAAAAGCGATGGGTGGAAAAGCTCTTTGCATTAGTCCTTGCCATCAGCAGCTGTGCATGGTTGTTTCCAGTCCATCGTTTTTAGTCTGTCTGTACCATTAGACCCCCAGAAGGAAAGTAATATAGAAAGGAATATATTACCGTTTTATAAGACTGCTGACTGGCAACATGGGGGTAGTTGATGCCCCCTGGGCCCCCAGGCTTGAGGCATTTTTCAACTGAGGGGTTTGAAAGGCCCGGCCCCTGACTCTGTCCCTGCCCAAAGTTGCACTAACCGAACCTCCTTTTCAAGATGTGCATGCAATTTAGTAGGTCGCGAATAGTGAGTGTCTGGACACACGGCCAGAAGCAGATTCAAAGCGCTACAGATTAACGGGAGTGGACAAGCTGGCCTTTACAGTACAGAGGCGCGCAAACCCCCGAAAAATGTTAGTGGGACCTGGATCCTGTCTGCCTCATATATTGAAAGCTGTCCCTTTGTGCCTCGCTGATGCCCTCCCCACGTCTTAAAATGTTTCTCTCCTCCGCTTTTCCCTCACTGCTGTCAGAGTCCTGGCCCTGGCAACATGACCTTGCAGCAATAACCTGTGTAACACTTTCTTTTGGCAGTGCATGTCGCTCGTCTTCCCCATGCCTCTGTTCTGGTATGTCTAAGGAGGTGTGATGGGGCACCTGCCTCCAAGCTTTCCCTCCGTGCCCACTTACTTTTTAGTTTGGGCTATTGGATGTCACTTACACACAGAGGCGTTGCTAGGGGAAAAGGGGGGCTTAGGAGGCTATAGCCCATCGGTCTTTTGGTTGTAGCGTTGGATAGAATCTCAAACCTTGACACAGTGAAAAAGTGAGCTGCAAATTTGTGGCCATGGAAGGATGACCTGGTCACTCTAGATTTTGAGAAAGGTTTATTGGTGAGCATCATCTGAAAGGTCAGAGATGTGATGCCACCCAACTTCACTTCTACCTCCATTGGCTCCACCATTCATCCATGCAGGTGCATCTTCAGAGGGCACGATCAGACAGGTGATGTTGGGCCGTGTGTAATAATGTTGGTGCGATCACTACTGAAAGAAAAGCTGGTCCTCTGATGGGCAGGTGTTGGGAGGTTGGAGGAGGGGGGGGGGCTGTGTATCATCATACCGTGGAAAGACCAAGCTCTCTGGTCCTAGAACAAAAAAGTGTCCCCTCCTATAATGGCACAGGGGCTGAAAAAATATGAAATGGACGGCTGGTACAATAAATTGCCAGTAGGTATGATTAATTCAAAACTTTAGATCCATCATTTAGCATGTCCAGACGTGGGGCCAAGCTCATGGTTTGTAGGGCCCCAAGCGACATCCCCCTGCCTATGTGCCGATGGGGGTGAAACATTAATGAGGTTGCTTGTGTTGCGAGGCAGATGGGATGTGGCCGCACTGTGTTTGGAGTAATAGTAATTTGCGAATGGTTGTACCCATCCTGTAACTGCAAATTGGTCTGTTCACCGATGGTGTGTAAGGTTGCCCACAGCAATTGCCAGAGGTTATGAATTTAAAGCGATCCATTCATTACCGTATAGGTTTTTTTTAGGGTGCAGTAAAAGGTTTGTTGGAACGGTTTGAATCTACTGTGCTTAACACAGCAAAAATAATAAAGAGGCTCCTACAGGGCAATTCCCCCACGTTTACATCGATTGAAACATCACCCTGTTGCTGGTTAAGAAATCAAGTTGAAAGCATGTATCGCCCCGATGCCCTGACA
This sequence comes from Ambystoma mexicanum, assembly GCF_040938575.1. NCBI lineage: Eukaryota > Metazoa > Chordata > Amphibia > Caudata > Ambystomatidae > Ambystoma > Ambystoma mexicanum. Next base: position 964,393,800 of record NC_090924.1, read on the forward strand.
CATCCACTCCAATCAGCCTGCTGACCACTTTCCAGCCCATTGCAGTGTCGGCAATGTACTGTGATATTCTGTAGCTAGTTCCAGGGACTAGAGAGGGCTTGTGTCTTTATTTCATTCTTTTTTGGTCTTAACCTGCTCTTCGTGTATTTAGAATGTGCAGATTAGTGCTGCAGTGACAGAATGATCCCCACCGTAAGGAGTTCTGTGCACGGCTGCAGCGGGTCTAGGTTTGGAATTAGGAGCGTATCACAGCAGTGTTCTTTTCTCTGGGCTTCTTGAGTAGTGAGTGCAAATAAACTCGGCTCAGTATTTGCAACAGTTCTGCAGAGTTCTAGTGTACTGCTTCTCATAAAATAAAAATGCAATTCTTGATGCAAACTTGTTATCTTCATAAGACTGCAAAATATCTGTTTTGTGTATGCTGTAAGGGAATGTGCTCTCGGTTAAACTTAACATCTATTTGCTTCTAAGTGGGCTCCACTGGGATTGCTTGGGATGTTAAGGAACACTGATAATGTTTATTATAACAAAGTAGCGAAGGACTGTGGTAGAGAATGGACAGAAGAAATGTTTTCTGTGGGTTGTGGTTGGTCTACTCAAGAGCAGGACAACTAACATTTGGCATGTGGGCCGTTTACACACACAGGCTGCAATATCAGCCATGTCTAAACGGCCCTCGTGCGAAATGACCAGCACTGAATTGCATTTCGCGCCACTCTGTCTACAAAGCCCTTTTTGGCGCAACCAAAGTGGTGCGCCAAAATGTGGCACACTATTGTGGATATGTTTAGAATCCTATGCTTTGCATAGGCTGACATTTAGTGGTTGGTGTGGAGTATTGAATGTCTTTTTTTTGTGTTAAAAAAGGAACGGCAACAGGGCGTGTTTGCAATGCTATCCGTAGCGTGACGTGCACTGTACCCTTGGTCCTTCGCGTGTTGAGGTATGCAGATCTTTTTTTTCTGCCATTGTGGTCAGTCGTTCTGAGGAGTACCTGGCTTACTGGCCTTTACTAGTAGAATTAATAAATCACATTTGTATCACTTACACAGTTTGTCTAGCTGGCCTTTTTTTCCAAATATGGAAAATACACCTTTTAAATGTTGTCCTTCCTGTAATAGGAAAGATCTGTGGAAGGACATGCATAGCCAGTGCTCCCACTGTCTTCCCAGGGATCACTCTGAAAAGTGCTGCTCGGCATGCAAGCTCTTTCATCCTAAAACATTGAAATACAGATGCACTAAGTGGTGGGTGGCCTATGCCATGCAAGCCTAGGCTTTATCAGACAACCCCACCGATGTGAAAGAGTCTGAGGGGAAAAAGAGGGCAGCTACGGTGCACAAAGGGATGCCAAGGACATAATGGGATCAGTGGATTCCTGCATGCCAGTACCCTGTTCTGAAGGGCAGGCCGTTGGTGCTGCTGTGGAGAGCACACCCAGTGACAAAGGAACACAGACAGATGAACACAGGGGCATCACAAAGCTCTTAAACACACAACCCCCAGCCGCACTTTGACAAATTTGTCGAAACCTGGCCACACGGTATCTAGAGACACATCCGGTGCGTCTAGCTTGACACATCTTTTGTCTGCTGTGACCACGTCCAAACTTTTGACGCAAGACTTACACAGCAAACAGATGTTGAGCGATCTCACTACCATGCATAAAAAAATCAGCGGTTACAGTTTCAACAATGCCCGTTGCCAAAAAACTGTCCAGACAGTCGAAAGTGTCCAATAGTGTAGACACTCACAGATTACCATCAAGAGTCCCACAAACACAAGCAGTCATCGAAACAGTTGGCTACATTATACTTCAGCTTATTTGCTCTTTATTTAAAGCATTGCATAGGGATCCAATTTCTACTGATCCTGATACAATTGATTTTCCATTAAGATACACCTCAAACAGGTACATAAACAAAAGATAATTTCCAAGAATCAATGGACAAGGTTTCTTATTTTGTAACCCAATCAAACAAATACATTGATATGGGTAATGTTGGGTGTCCTGACCCACGTTTGAGCTATCATGCTGCAACATTTGGTGCTGTGGGCTTAGAAAATCCAAGATGGCCAAAAAGCCCACATGTACGCCAGAATAGGAAAACTGTGCAGTACTGGCATGGAAAACATCAAAATGGCCAGAACTGCCCCGAAAATGCACAGGGAAATGCATGAAGAATAGGCTGCCACCCATTTTGCCTATGTTGTGAGCACAGGAGGGCACTGCCTAAAACCACCATTGGGCTACCCACACAGTAGCCTGAAACCATTGGGAATGGCAATGCTGATTGCCAAAAGCAACCCAGAACTGTGGGGAATTCATTTTCTTAAATCCCAAAAGTGGTTGCATTACCAGTACTCACCACTATCAGAAAGCCGGCGTTTTAAAACCACCAGACTTTTGTGTAAAACTGAACAAATGAAACAAAACCAGACCAAGGAAAGACTTGCTAAGAGGTGTATACAATGTAAACTATATTCTGAAATGACTTGAAGGAAGTAATTATTTAATGTATATGTAAAAAATTGTCAGTTTGATTTGAATGTAGAAAACTGGGGAACAAAAAAATGACATGTAGCTAAAAACTGGCTTAAAGAGATTACAATTCTGTCTGACATCTACCCCCACAGGAGTTGAAACTGATCAGCAGGTTCCCAGGCCTGGCTGCATCCTGAGGTCACATGGCCCTGTTGATTGAAAGGGGAGTGGCAGCTGGGGACTACAGGAAACTAAACAAAGGGCCCAGGCAGATGGTTTATTGGGGGGGTCGTAAATGGCTTCCTTTTGAACAAAGCCCTTCCTTGACTCAGGCAGATGGTTTATTGGGGGGTCGTAAAGTGGCTTCCTCTTGGCAGAAACGGGGAGGGGCAGCCCCCTCTGAGGACAGGCTGAGCTTAAAGAAAGTGGATAGACTGGTTTCTCCACCATGTGACCTGGGAAGACACACCCCTGTTGGCCAGAATATGATTTTAAGAAAGATGTATAACTCATGGTGCGGACTTGTCAAAATTATCTAAATGATACCATAATTCTTGTGATTTTTCTGCCCACATTTTAAGAGGTTTTAGGACCCGGTGGTATGATCTGGGGGTTTACGAGCGGAAAAGAGGCTGTTACTCTAAATGTATGCATGTTAAAAATCTGACACTTCCTAATCTAAATGCCCACATGCCTTGCACACAATTGTATAAATTTGGAGAAAAATCCGATATGGGGAAAGCTACTAAAAAGCACAAAAAGTTGCCATTTCTTTACCCAAGCTCCTAGAAACGCCAGGGTCGGAACAGTGCCTCCCATCAGTAATGCATGATGTGTGTATGCAATGACAACTGTGTATCTGTGGAATATGTATTTGGGTCAAATATAGATTTGTGTGCAATTTGACAGGGGAGTGTCCTTTCTGTAGGCCATAAAACAGCATCACCATGACTCACATTTCCTTTCCCCTATCAAAGAAGAGGGAAAAGCTTGACCAATGATCAGTTGAGAGAGGGGCTGGCTTAGTGATGCTGCACACACACCCACTTTCAAAAGACATAAAAAGAGCCACTGGAAGCTAGAGAGGACATTCAAATCCAGTTGCTGCGGAGCGTTTTGCCGGGCCACACAACATCCAGAAGATACCAGTTCCAGACTGACTCCAGCTACATACTCCAGAACCTAGAACTTATACTTTAGAACCTAAATCAGAGGCCTAAAACCACAAGCTGAGTTCTCTGCAGCAGGCCTCAAATCATTGCAAACTACTCGCAGCCGGGCGAGCTGGTTGAATCCCTTGCCAAGAACCTTTGGTAGGACCAGTGCAGAGATCCAGGAGCCGTGCAGAGACCGCTGTATCCGGACAGACCAGTGCCAGATCAGCAGAGCAGAGACCAGACGCTGTGCGCAGAGACCGTCCGTGGCGAGACCGGAACCAAAGTCCAAAACCTGACAGATCCGTGGCGCGACCCAGACCTTCCAAATATATTGTGAGTACAGCTAGGACGGGGCAAAACCAAATCTCTTAGTTTAAAGTAATATAATTCAATCTATTTAACCTCAGTAGAACTGCCTCCTAACTGTCACCTGTCATTTGTAAAGCTGTACCACTGTCATTTGTCAATTCTGCAGCTGCAAAGCTGTCACCTGTCATTTTGAGTTTACTTTAAATCCGAAAAACGACCTTTACAAAATCGTTCAAATCTCTGGAAACGTTTGGGCTACGAACTTGGTTTAACTTTCCTCTGAAAGCTTAATCTAAGCTTTCCAAGAAGCCTAGAACCGACTTCCTACTCCTTATACTTTTTCCGCAATCACGATTCACGCACTCGCGAATTTTACCGCGATTTGCGATTTGGTTAAAAATCCAGCCACGTGTAACCATCAGCAGTCATTTCTTTCCTTGCTAAAAATTCGTTTGCCTCTTAATCACCATCTCTGAATCATTGCTAAAGTGAGCCTGAACTCATCCCAAGTATATCTCACTCACCCTGAATCTCCTAAAGGGAATTAAAAGCATTTTCAACATTTTTCCACCCATTGCCGTCACATTTAAAAAGCATTTTGGGCCTGTGTCTCAAACTCCTACCTGTTTCCTCTAAGCTTGCTGGGAGGGAACTGAATTTCGTATTGTATTTGATTGCATTCCTGAGAACTGTGTGTGTTACTTCCATCTCCTTCCATTTCTTACATTGCATAGGGGAGGGGGGTGAATTGCCAGAGAAAAAGTGATTATCTTATCTTTTGCTAAAATCATATCAAGTATTTCTGTACTGCATTTTATTCCTCATTGCTTTTCCCTTGAAATCATAAAAGTATTTTTTGCTACTTTATCCATCCTATACCAATTCCTCATTGATTGTAAAGAAGTGTGCTAGTGCCAGATTACCCATTGTTGATCAACATCATATGTCTAAGTGTACTATCAGATATTAATTTGCTATAAAGTGTGATATATATATATATATATATATATATATATATATATATATATATATATATATTTTTAAATTCTCAAATAAACCTTTTAAACTTGCAAAACAGAACTACTTCTTGGCTCAGTGGGGTCAGGGGGATTCTAAGAGAGGGGTGTTATATAGGGGTAGTCATCCAGAACTCATGAACTGGACATAAAGATATATCAATAAGGGTTTCCATTCAGTATCCCAGACTAGGCATTGACTTAGCTGTAGTGTTGAATTGTATCTTCTTACAGTAAGGATCAACCACCAGCTAAGTCGCCCAGATTAGATAGAGAACGCTCTTCACAATCTGATAACGTTATCTATATTGATGAAGATTATGGAGAGGGGGTGTTCATTGATGATCAGGGGTCTTTGCATGAGGATCCCTACTGACTATTCGGATGATGACCTAGATAATGGCATGCTACTATCACCTGATGTTGAGGATGAATCAGTGGTTAATTCCCCTATAGACAACCAGAGCCTCTATAATGATTTACTTAAAGCCAAAGGCCATATAAAATACAAACTCATGAATCTGTAAAGGATACAGATTTTGTCGATGCCAATGTTAATTAGGAACCCTTGGGACAGTTTATTCCTTTGTAATTGTCCATAACCAAACGCATCAAACCTTTTTTTAGTAACCCCCTTGCTTACTAGAGCAGTAAATCCAAGTATTGAGACAACTTTCAACCCTGGTTCTACTGACTTTTTGTATGCCACCTCAAACCTGTTTCCCTGGTGGTAACCACACAGAAAATGGCAGGAACACCCCTAGCGTCAGCTGAAGGGCCTCCTGATAAAGAAAGCAAAGAGCTGTATGCTCTAGGTAAAACGGTCTTGACATCAGTGGCGTACCAAGTCAGAATTACTAATAACACAAATCTATTAGCAAGCTATAGTAGAGCACAATGGGGTACTATCAAGGAACAACTGGGCTGTTCTAGAAACCCTCTTCTCTCAAATTCTAATGACTGTGTCAGATGGCAAACAAGTTGCCAACAACATTATTAAAATACTTTAGACGCTGCAGAAACAGCAGGCAGAATAGTCACTGAAGACACTGCTCAAACGACACTCTTGGCTTCTTAATTCTGGCTTCAAGCTGGACACTCAAGCTACTCAAATTAACATGCCAATAGAGAGCAATGCATTATTTGGGAAGACAGTGGATGATGCTCTAGAAAAGGCCAAAAAGAGCAAGAGACTTTAAAAACATTAAGGCAGATTTCACATAAGCCTTATGTTCAACATGGGGTTTTTAACACACGCCGTTTCTTTTGAGACCAAGGCTATTCACTTACATCCCGGTTCCAATCTGGGATCTACATCTTCCCCATGCCCCATGGTATTCCGGTATTCCTCACAATGCACCTGTTTTCAATCCTCTTTTCAAAGGTGTTCTAAGCGAGGAAGAGGTTATGGTAGGTGTACAGCCACAAGGGCCTCTGCAGCCCCTACAAAACAATGGCAAATGCATTCAGGTTCACTCCCATGTTTCCTCGGTAGGGTGTCACATTTCTCAATTTACCCATGGGAGGGAATCACAACAAACCAGTGGGTGCAGTTGACTGTGTCCAAAGGCTACTCTATAGAGTTTCTAGAAAACCCTAACTATCATCCGCCAAGACATAGGAAAATGTCACCCGAATATCAGGTAATTCTCCAAACTGAAATACAGTCTCTGCTACAAAAGAAGCAATAGAGATAGTACCTCTGCATAAGGTAAACACAGATTTTTATTCAACATACCTCATTGTTCCAAAAAAACTTGACTATGTGCCATGTGCTAGACCTGCACCATTTGTTTATTGTGCATGTATGCAAACACATATATCAAACCGCAAACATTGGTTACATGGCAACATTGGATATGAAAGATGCATAATTTCGTATTTCAATTACCAGAGCACCGGAAATACTTATGCTTTCAAATAGAAGACATGCACTGCCAATTCAAAATGATTCCCTTTGGCATGGCCTCAGCGCCATAGGTGTTCACCAACGTACTAGCAGTGATAGCAGCACACTTACACATGCAGTCCATCCGAGTTAACCCTTATCTAGACGACTGGCTCATAACAGGAAACACACCACAAATGTGTCAGCAGCACACTCTGGGAACAATCAACCTTTTATTTCAGTTGGGGTTCTCAATCAATGAGAAAAAATCAAGTCTTGTCCCCAGTCAAGAAAACCAATTCCTGGGTGCCCTTAATTCTGTCAAAAGACGCCTTAGACTTTCCCTCCAATGAAAGAATCCAAAACATACCGTTTCAAATTCCTCATTCTCTGGCTGGTCATCAGATAACTGTGCGAAGGGCAATGCACCTTCTCGGAATGATGGCTTCATGCATCATTCTTGTGCCATACGCAATTATGCGCATGTGTCCAATATAAGAGTGGCTAGCTAAACGGTGGTCGCAAGCAAGCCGTTACTGGGACGATCTAGTGGTCGTTTTGCATTCTCTAGTTCAAGCACTGCAATGGTGGACAAGGGAGAACATGATAAAATGAAAACCCTTTTCTCAACCTTGCAGTAGAGGCCACTTTAACAGATGCATCACTTTCAGGGTAGGGAGCACATCAAACTGTCTACAGAACGTGGACACTATCAATGTCAAAGAAGCATACCAACCTTCTAGAATTAAGCATGGGTTTGGGAGCCCCTCTACTGAGAATGAGCATTGGTCAAATACCCTGTTCTATGTAATTTCTTCCACTCAGGAGGGTCTACAACCATGTTTTAGCTCACTGCACCCTATGTTATACAGGGTAATCCAGACATGGACAGATAGCTCACTGTGCTTAGAGAGGCACAGCTTCACCGCACTGATCAGGCCAGACTAGACCAAACACATGTCTGGGGTTGCTGTTGGTACTGTTGGTACTCTAGTTCACAGGAGAATTTCCTAGCATTTCAGTGCTGCACGGCCTAAGTGGGTGGGACCCAACTAATGGATATTTCTCCTCTGTGAAAGGTGCAGTGAGCTACAATGTGGTTGTAGACCCTCCCGAGTGGGTGGGCACTTTCCCATAGAACAGGTTATGTGTCCGTGTTCATTTTCGGGGCACCCAATCCTTTCTATGAACCTTCTAAAATTATTGGCAGTTTTCAAAGCCCTACTGGTGTTTCAACATCAGTTAGTGGGGAAAACAGTTCTAGTCCTCACAGACCACACCACTGCCATGGTTTACATAAGCAAACAGACACACCTGCTCTGTTCAAACTAGCCCAAAAGATTTGGTACTGGTCTCTCTACCAAAACATAGTCCTCCTGTTAGAACATATTCCAGGGGAACACAACTGTCTATCAGATGGGTTGAGCAGAAACCTACAGCGTCCCTCAGAGAAAATGAGTGGCATTACACGCATACATTTTATGCAAGGTCTTTGTAAAATGGGGCACAACCAGACATAGATCTCTTTGCAAGACTAGAGAAGCACAATGCCACAATTCCGCATCCAGGTTTCCCCAGACAGGGTCCAAAGGCAACACTCCGTGGATAAATTGGTCAGGAAGAATTGAATATGTTTTTCTCCAACACAACTGCTCAACAAGATAATCAACAAAATGCCCCAAGAACATCATACAATGATCCTAATAGCTCCAATGTGGGCCCGCCAAATGTGTTTATCACACCTGCTCAAAATGTCACTTTGTTCACCCTTACAACATGTTATCCCAATATCAGGGGCTGCCCTCCATCCGTATCCTCAAACACTGAACTTAGCAACTTGGCTCCTCAGGGCATAGTTTGGTCACTTAAACATACCTCAATGATGCATGGACATCTTAAGAGGCAAGTAATTCTAACACAATACATTGTTATGTTGTGCAAAAGGCAAAACTTAACCCCCATTTACTGCTCACCTTCTAATATTTTACACTATCTGCTGTATTTTCTTAACTCGGATTTAGTCTTTAATTCTCTTAAAGTCCACCTAGCTGCACTCTTAGAATATTCCACCCCTCAAAGTAAAGTTTCTTGGTGGAAAGTTCCTGTGGTTACATATTACATGGAATGGGTCAAAAGGCTATATTCCCCAATTTCAACTCATCCCCAGGGTGGGACTTAAATGTCATTCTTAGCAAGCTGATGGGTCATCCTTTTGAACCTAAAAATCTGACCTTCAAGACTGCTTTTCTTGTGGTCATTACTTCCTAAGGAGAGTCGGTGAACTGCAAGCACTTTCAGTTCAAGACCCATATGTAACCATTCATAAAGACAAGGTAGTGTTAAGAACACATCCACGTTTTTCTCCAAAATGTATTTCTAAATTTCATGTTAATCTATAGAACTTCCAGCATTCTTTCAAAATCCATAGAATGGAGCCAAGAGAAGCCTCCATTCACTTTATATTAGGAGAGCAGTGATGTGCTACCTAGACAAAAACAATCAGTAAAACAGATCAATTCTTTGTTTCCTTATCAGCTGGTAGAGAATGGGATAATATGTCTAAATCAGCTATTTCCAGTGGATTGTACACTGTGTTCAAATCTGCTATTCGCTTTCAAACAAAACATTACCATTCACACCCAGAGAACACTTGTCTCGGGGCACTGAGGCTACTCTAGCATTAATTGCAAATATACCCTTAGAAGCAGTTTGCAAAGCAGCTACATAGAGTTCCATTCACACTTTTACACAAAACTACTGTGTGGATACACATACCAGAGCAGATTCTCAAGTGGGTCAAGGGTGTTAGGGAATTTTTTGGCCGCTGTACCTTCTAACGACCCGCCTCCTTATCCAGGTACTGCTCACTCGACTATGCAAAGCATGTGGTTCTAAGTAGATCCACAAGCTTCAGAACACACATTTTACATACCTGTAATCACCTTTCTGATGCTTGTATCTGCTTAGATTCACACATGCCCACCCTGCCACCCCTCCTGGAGTTTAAGGTACATGGACAACTTACAACTTTGTTCAGCTTCCTGTGCTCACACATAGACCTCATGCTCCATTATGTCAGAAACAAAAGAATCTGAGGACCTCAACACATGAAGGACCATGGGTACAGTGCATAGGCATAGTATTACCGACACGCTCTGTCGACGTTCCTTTTTGAATTTCAAAAACAAGTCCTGCAATACTCTCCACCAACCACTAGATGTCGGCCTATGCAAAGCATGTGAATCTAAGCAGATACAAGCATCAGAAAGATGATTACAAGTATGAAATATTTGTCTCATGTTTCGTACTACATCTTTCCACTTTGGTAATCTTTAAATTCACCACATGGTGGTGGTGGTTTTACTAGATTGAGACAGACTGATAAGGTCGAGAAGGAAGGAGCAAAGTTATATTTTCTTGGGTGGCAGCACTTCATACTAGAATTCAAAACTGATCTATCAGTGATCTATTCTGGCATACTGATTTGGAATTATCTGATAACCTTACTTTGGAAAAGATTGTTTCTTTAATAACAAGTGCAGTATCAGTGCTCATTCTGTCCTGTGCAGTATATCCTGAATTCTTTGTCTCTTTCTCTCTCTTTCACCCTTGGTCTCTCGATATCTATTTTGATTAGTGTATGTATCTCTGTCACATGGGCGTTCAATAATTACTTTAAAAAACTCATTTTAATTTGGGGCACTATGTCATGTTTTTAGGTAATGCGGTGTTGCAGGAAAGTTAAAATCATTCCGTTTTTTTTGTTAAAACCAACACGTCTGGTATCAGATTAATATTCTGATAATGTTTCTTTGATTGGCCAGGTTGTTTTTCCAATAAACATTTTCCCACAGGCATTTCAATAAATAGACAGAAAATGTTTTTAGGCATCAATAAAAATGACTTCATGGAGTGTGTTCCTGGTCCTGGATATAGTTAACCGCTTTACCATAGCAAAGGGGAGTGGGGATTTTGTCTACTTACCACATGTATCAGACGAAACACCTTTAGATGTTGATAAATAATGCAGTTTGCATATGAGGCTGGACATTAAGCTTAGTAAATTAGTCCTCCAGCTATTACACTCTGGCAAAGAATCAAACGCTGCATTGTCTCTTTCAGTTCCCAATCTAAGACAGATCCCAAGATGCTGAGATTAAAAGCAGCCATGCCAATATTTAATTAATGTAGCTGAGGAGTAGTTATTAGGCTGGCACATGTAAATTAAGTTTATCAGCAATGTATTTTTTAATTAAGGGCTTTTCCGCAACCGCTGGGGTTATCCTTGCTCTATTCCAAAATGGCAATTTGCAGCACACTAGCGTAAAGCAAACACTACAGCATTGTAATGCAATTCTATCCCTTTGCAAGTTAATACAATGTTTGTAAGTGATTTACAATATGTTATGTCTGCAGAAAATGCAATGAACGGGACAAAGAAGACATGCAGAAAGTAAAGCCCATTTTATCTTATTGGCGAAAGCCACTGAAAGCCTACATATTAAAAGGTCCGCATATTGTGAAAGTCTATAAATCCCATATATCCACATCCCACGCATATATAAAGTAAGTGTTCTAGACACAATAACAAATCTTCAGCAAGTCCTAAGTAGGTTATTCACTTGCTTTCAACAAAAGAAGTTTAGGCCATCGCTTTTCTGTGGTCCTACACAACTGCTAGGACAATAATACAAAAAAGCCACATTCATACTTCAGATGAAGTTATTATGACATTTACATCCTCTTCCTTCAGCATCATAATTTTCCATCTTCCATGTAAAGCTTCTTCTGAAAGCAATATCCACAAACTAAAATTCATAATCACCTCAATCCATGAGAATACATGTGCTGCAGGGAAGGCCTCCTGGGCTAAAAGCAAGTATGCACTGTCCATTTAAGAGTTTTTAAGCATACAACTTACTATCCTTCAAAATGGGATTTATGGCACTAATTCATGTCCAGGATTGTTCACTTGGTTCCGAATTCAGGGAAGGATCTACCCTACCTTTGTGCAATCTAACTGAGTTGAGCAGGTTTTTTGTAAGGTTTTTGCCCTGTATTTGTCCTAAGTGGCTTAACATGATCATGCTGAATGTAGTTAATCATGATATGACACCAGTCTTCTGTGAGGGTGATAAATATGTTTCATCACCGAACTCCACACTATATCCTTTGCAAATCATCTCAAGTGAGTTCCTTGCTATTCTCCAACAGATTCTAAGCATGCGTCATAAATCAATATTTTGGGCCTCATCGCGAGTTGGGCGGTATCCCGAATGGGATACCGTCCACATTTATTTGTGTTACCGTTCACCCGTTTGCTGGTATTACCGCTGGATCACAGGTTGGCCTGTAAACGTTATCCCCCATTCCCCATTGGGTCCATTGAAATAAATGGGAATTTGCAGTGAAATTGCCAGCATTTTTCCGGGCGTGTTTACCCCCGGCTCGGAGCTGGGGCTAAACACGCCATACTCATGATTGGGTGGATCCTTAATTGCAGCGGTAACCCCGTTAACACTACATTTAAGGGCTACCACCCAACGTGTGATGACGCCCTTGAATTTCTAATTATTTGAGTACATTATTTGCACTATTTATGCACACATTAAAGACTAGACTTGTATGTGTGTGTGTGTGTACAGAACCCCTGTTGAACACATTTTTGAATGAAGATCAAATAAGTAGCCAATCTGCAAATTCTAAGTTGCCTAGGTGGAAGGCCCCTATTAGGGGCAAAACAACATGCATACAACACCTCCTTGTTCACAGCAGTTCTTGGTTCATATCATAGACCTGCGACCACTCCAGCAAAGTTCCACCAAAATGCCTTAGCAGTACGACTATGAAGCCGGGGTAACGCTTGGATTTTGAAATGCGACTTCCTTACTTTCATGTAACCAGGCATTGAAGCACCTTTCAGCCATCCCAAAGCAAATCGCATAAATATCTTAGAATGGTACACATAAGTGGAAAGTAATGATGAGGAGCCAAGACACTGCTGCAAATGCCAATCTCCAGTAGCCTCATGCTTGCAAACCCCAAAACCAAAGTGAGAACAGTGGGCCAGATGGATCAGCTACACATTTGGAACCCTGGCACATTCAGGTAAGCCATTCTACTGTTGACAATTTGCCACTCACTGTGCTGCCAATTCGACCCAGAGAAAAACACATAGGCCCTTTCACGTATCTTTTTTCTCTTAAGCTCTTGCAGTCTGCCCAGAGTCGGTTCAATGCTTCCTTCGGAATATCACCTCTTCAAAACAATTATAAGACCAAATTAGTCTACTTCTTTTATAATTTCAACCTGCATTGTCATCCCACACATAGTTCTTTCCTGTGTAACTCCCCAAGCCTTGATACCGTTCCTCCAGTGTTGCTTGAATTTGATTATGCAGAGTTATGAATGCTGAATGTATTACTTCATTAAGTCGATGTGAAGTGGCCATCTGTTTTCTCTATCCCAGAGACCAGACTGTCATGACTGAGAGTAACACCTCCTTATTTAGATTCTTCCATTGCAGAATGCTTGTGTTGCTGGAAACTATTGGCACAGTCCCTTGCTGGGGGGGGGGGGGGTAGTGGGGTGGCTGCATAGTAGGTTCACTACTCAGCCCTAAGCCCCATCACAATCTATCTTACTATTTTATGTTCTCTAACAGGGCTTTAACCCCCTGCAGTCCCTTCACCTCTGTTGACTGTGGTCACAGTAGAAAAGGTTCTGAAGTGTACTCTTCCTCTACCCGTGCCTTGAGTATTCATCGCACTGTACCCCCCTGTGCCATATATTCTCCTATACCCCTCTTCTCATCTTTCTTGAATATTATGATAGTTTGCTCATCGCTCTGTGGATATACTCAAAATAACGGGTTTAGTTTCCTAGAGATTGTTACAAAATGTTGCTCTATAGGGGTTCACAGCAGAACGATATCTTTAAATGCATCATTGGCCTTGCAACAGGTTCTGTAGGGCAAGAGTAAAGTTACCATTCAGGTTGGCTGTGTGAGTGCATCAAAGTTCCTTTAAACTGGAGCAGGAAGCAGATATCATCCAGCATGGCTCAGAGGGGTGCTCCGGGATTCAGGTTGTTGACTATGCAGAGCTATTTAGAATGGAAGCTGATGCTGTTGGTATCTGTTGAAAAACATCATCACTGCCTTTACCTTCTGCAGGACTCTAGGTAATCAACTAGACAAGTCCAGAGAAGGAGTTAGCTTTGAGCATACAATAGTTGTCACAAAGGCTGCCCCATGTTCAACTATTCTCAGGTGTTCAAGGAGCTACTGATCAATTCTCCAAGAGTGAACAATGACTTGGGCTGGTGCAAGCTCTTAGTAGGTAATCTTGGGGAGAGCAAAATTATCACCAGATGATATAGCAATACTGTTAGCTGAGTCAGTGCAAAAGTTGAAAGACGCAATGCACACAGTCTGGGTGAATATACATATTTAATTGCATGTACTTAATATCATCTACAATAGAGTATTCACTGATATGAGTGGTGGAATAAGTACCACTGTTGACATAATAATTATAAATGTATTCCTAATTGCTCTGTGACCAATATCTAGCACTTTTCCCAAATATTCTAGGACCGATTTTAAATTGGGAAATTAAACCGACTAGAAATAGCGCACAACACTATTTCTTATTAAACTTTCTTTGAAAAAATTATATTTTGCTGGTTTATATTCAGATTCTGCAAGAGCCCTGGTAATGCACAACATGGAACAATAATGTACAAACCTCTGCAGACTGTTATGCGGTACTGGAGAAATCACTGTGTCTAAAGTCACTGAAAAGTGAACCTTTACCACACACACTAATATCAAGAATTGGCCGATCAATATGCATATGGGAAAGAAAGTCTTTAATTTGAATGCTGCTAATCCCACCCATTCCAAAAGGGCAGATTAAAAAAATATCCAATGCATTTTGGATCTGAAGTCTATTGGGAAATAATCTTTAAATAAGAAAACGCTAACATACCTGTACCATAGGGCAGAGTGAGAAAATGGGAGATCTCCTCAGAGCAGATGTGTACACTATCCCACCAACCTAATAAAAGGTTGACTTACGTGGGAGCACAACTGATCCCTATAGCCATCTCCTGCAGATGCAGTGAATACTCATAAAGTAAATAGGTATGTAAAATGAAATCAAACCCTTTCAACAACATGTTACTCTGTCCCAGAAAGCTCTCTGATTTTATGTATAGAAAAGGTTTGGCAGCAGACAAGGCATGTTAATGAGAAATGTGTGTGTTGAAAAACATCACGCCCATAGTAACTAGAAACCAATTATGTTCTCAGGGGGGCATGTTACAAGTTTCTGAGAGCATTATTGCTATCCTGAACATAGACTGGTAAAGTGGGAAAAACGTTTAAAAAAAAAGAAGAGTGGCCCATATGTTAACAAATTCCCAGTTAGGCTAAACTTCCGAGATATTATAGAGCGGGATCTGGGTAACTTATATGGCTTGCATCACATATGTAGTATAGTTATGATAGGATGCTTTATATGCAGGAAAGATATTTCTTGTTTAGTTAATAGTCCCTTATTGAACCAACCCAGTGAAAGATCATGAGGACTGAGTGTGCTCATTCTGTGGGTTAGTAGAAAGCTTTGGCTAACAAGAATGATCCCCAAGTTCCCATGTGCCTCTATAACGCTAATATTTAGTATGCAATACAAAAACTGCCCCACCTCTATTTGCCTCTTTGATGGTAATACAATTGTTGGAACATAATTCTTTCAATGCCTCAAGCTGTGCTAAAGACCCATTGTGCTTGATGTCCTGACAGAAAAGAGATGTACATCTTGCGAGCAAAGCAGCCTAATATAATCATTTAATTTAAGTAAACATTTTAAACAGCATACAGCATCAACCTTCCCACACACCCCCACCCCGCACCAACGCACACTCTACTGGGGTACGTTTTGACTGAGCCAGGTATAGTTTGTTCACAGAAAATAGTGTGTCTAGGAGCCCATAAAAGGTGCAGACATCCGGGTAAAGACATTTAATGAACTGGTGAAACGCGTTGGGCAGATAGAATCTCTTGCGGTAGGCTACTTGGCAAAGACTATAGCTTTCAGTTAAAGGTTCAAAATGTGTTCTCTTGTTCCTGGTAGACCAGGCTTCTCTATGCAAACTCTTTCTTCTTCTTGCTTGATGCCCTCTGAATAAGAAGTGTTGCTTGTTTTTCAGAATTATTGTCACTGGATAATGCTCACTTTTATTACAAATGTCCTCTGAGGCATTGTTTTGTACATTTCTGTCACGTCTTCGCAATACATCTTGCTTCAAGCCACCATTGATATTTTTTCTGGAAAGATATTGATGAAAAAACTCAATGTTTTGTTGGCCAATGATTTCACAGCAAAACTGAGTGCTTATGGTAGAAAGGCATACGAATGGTCTTCCTGTATATGGACTGGAGAACAGTGAGAGGGAAACCAGACTGCATCTGTAAAGGACACAAAAAGAGCAGGAAGTAATTTACAAAGATCCATTTCTAAACCTATGTTAAAATATTGTAGGTGAGAAGGTAGGAGCACTAAAGGAATTAATAATCGCCTCTGTGTTAAAAAAAAAGATCTTTGGTGAAAAAAAGGGTCTTCTCAAAACACACTACTACTGCTGCATAAAGTACAAAAACAAAGTAATATAAAATATCAATGTACTGTTTTCAGTGCCCGTGTCACCAAAAACATTGCATTCAACCAAGTTAAGTAACCGTAGGGGAGACATTGCATACTCATCTTCTTTAAGGATTACCATGGTTTGGTAATAAAACAATATTGTTTTACATTTTTAGTAGCACTCACTCTATCAATGTCCAATTTATGTGACTTCATCCTCCAAGGTGGGTTCCAAGGGGTGTCTTTGTAGTGATGGAATTGTCTCCGGTGCATGTGGGACAGGTGTGCGGAAAAATACTGCCTGGTTGTCGACTATGAGAATTTGTAAAGCCTGCCTCTTATTTGTGAATTAACTTCATTTTTTCCTCTGACTGGAGTATGATTATTTTTCAGATACAAGGCCATCCCGTCACACTCTCTGCAAACATTCAATGATTGCACCGGGTGAAAATAGAGCAGGTTCCCATTGCCAAAATGCTAAATGGATGAGCCTCAAGGCTTTCAATATTGGAATAAAACCTTCTAACCGAAGTGCTCTAGCATGTGTGCTGCTAATGTCACTGAAAGGCGGCAAGGCGCATGACAAATCCTTCTGAAATAGCTTCTACTTGTATCAAAAAGATGTCACCTTGAAAACTGAAATGAGAAGTCACTCTTTGGCTGCCTGATTGTTGCTGACCTTGTCGTTCTTTAGAACATTGGTTTCTTCCGGGTTTGAGATAATTAGACTGGGATTCGTAAGCTCCCAGTCCCAAACTCCATGGGGGTGCTGTGCACACTTTATTCATCCCTGAAATGCCTGCCGTGAGCTCATCTGTGCTGAGTTATGGAGCCTGCATCCAGGCCTAGGAGGGCTGCAAACCATCTGCCTTACTATTTTAGACCGGGATTTCATTTCTGCGCATGTTATTTTTAGAATTTTGCTGCGTTTCTAATACTGCTGACATTGTATTAAATGAACATGATTATTCATCCTCGTATTTTTGTATACCTTACCGCAATATCTTTTTCGATTAATTTGATATTTATTTTTTTAATAATTTGTGTCCTCGCATCTCTACATGTATGTCAATATACTCCAGCTTATTTGGGAGATTCTCATCCAATCCTGTTTTTTATTTGCATCCTTTGGAATTAGTAGTTGTGCTCTTCTCATTATGAATTCCCTGGTGTATGCCCACAATTCAGTGAAAACTAGACGACTGGGTGACCATGTGAGTGACATTGGGCCTGTATGTTTCTAAACGATTGTTGCATATACAATCCTCACACAGTGCTGAAACCATCATTACGTGTGTGGAACCCGGGGGGGGACTGCTTGACGTCACAGCAGTGCCCAATCACATTCATTGTTCTGTGTATATGCAGATCTGTATCTTGAGCAAAGCTACGGGGCAGTTAATGGATTTAAGGGGCAATGACAGTTGGATATTTCCATCGGATCATTCTTGTCCCCCAATAAGCATCTTACTTCATGTTAGTTCGGTCTCATAGTTGGATTGATAACATTGACACTTTGCCTACACAGGGTATGTTTCTACCCATTTCGTTCCCACTGTAGCCATCAGTAGATGGGCTCCCTGAATCGCACTATGCTTCCATTCTAGGCAGGGTGCTCATGATCCGCACCCCTCACATGGGAGCACATGCTCGTGCTATCCTTAAGCAAGATGTGTCCCAGTGTAGTTGCTTCTTCCCATGGAGTATTTCATGTTTGTCCCTCCACTTTGTTTGACGTGGGTCTTCCCATCTGGCCTAATCCAATAACCCAGCAGATCATGCACTGGCTATCTAATCCAGCACGAATATCAAGGAGATATTTAGGACCAGCAACATGTAACATGTAGGGGCTGCAGGCAAGTAACATAGGCATATCACACAACTGGTATCTGGGAAGCTCATCAGTCCAACTTCACAATGAACCTACTTCACCCATCCAGCCCCATTACTAGTGGTTACATATTGGAATGGCTCTTTGCTCACAACCCTTGCTCACTTATCACGCATCCACAGTTCATTCAGACTCAATGTCTGTGGGGCTTATACTGCCAAACCCAATTGTAATTGTTCAGGGTGCAATCCCTGGCCTAGGACACCTTTACCATTGACCTCTGATGCTGTAGTCTGTCTGACTCAGAGGGCTGGGACTATGACCTTCCTCTCTTCCTCTACTTGCATGCCCTCTTATGGTGAGGCCAGCTGAATAATGGCGCATTTCCTGTGTGATGAAGTCCCCTGCCTCACCTTTGAGATCAACAGTTGGTTGGTCAAAGGGTCAGGGACTGCCGTGAGCTATTGGATGCTGAACCAGTAGGAGGCATATGGTGTCCCCAGATCACTGTCATTGGATCCCAGCACTAAAGAAAGGGACAGTCAAAGGAGCACTCGCACACCCCAACCACACGCATGGTAAGGGAGTTGGCCACAACCCCCTTGAGGAGACATCTACTTGTCTTACTGTTTTTTTTTATAGAACTGTCCCAAGCCACAATCTCGCACCCAGCGTTAGAAATCACAGCTCTCCACTCAAAGAAGCAGAGTTGCAGCGTGAGTATAGCAATACATTGCACTCCTTGGCACAACTGCCGAAGGAAACATTCAAGACAAAGAGGCAGACTTGCACAGACCAAGGTACTCCTGTGGGTACAAAGTTGCAGTGGATAAAGTAAATGAAACCAGTCATGGTACCCACACAAGGAGGTAAAAAGCCAACTCTCCTACTCCTGCTGCGTGAGTGACCTAGGGCAAAGCAGACTGTCGGGGCTCAAAAGGGACAAGTGATTGCACACATACCTAAAACAGCTGTAGTATCCATGATGGGGGGAAACTAATAATACAAGCTCGGGCAAGCCTTTTTTAAGCCGAAATTACCAAGGCACAGGAACCAATATTAGAACTATTTACTTACGAGCCACTGTTGCAGACCATGTACCTGGGCACGACACAGGTGGGCACAAGTGCAATACAAGTCCATGAGCACCACACAGGTGAGGAACTAAGGTATGTTTTCAAAACCAGTCATCAGGTCTCCTTCCCTGGGAAAGCAAGCTGGAGGAGATCAGATTTGAAGAGACCTTGAGTTCAAATGACGTGAGATGAATACCTGGCTGGAGGAGTGATTGTTGTGTGGTAAGGCAGCAAGAACATAAAGAGTAGATGGAGGGATCTATCACTTTGGAGCAGGTGGGAGATACTGTTGTGGAGCAGGAGAGCAATTTTGTATTGATGGAGGAGGGAAGTCTGCTGTGGAGAGTAAGGAAAGAGAGGGTACCTTGGAGAAATAAGGAGACATTGAGTTGAAGAGGTATGGACAGAATATATAGAAATGGAAATGGAGGAATAACTTGGAGAGGAAGGTGGGAGATTTCATTTCGAATATGAAGGAAAAGTGAGAGATTGACCTGGACAGTTGGTGTAAGAAGAAAATAGGTGGGTAGGTATGATGGTGGGAGAGCTTTGGGGAAAGAGGCGATTGGCCATCAGAGAAGTTTTGGTGAAAATGAAGGAGGAGGAGATTGGATTTTGAGAGAGGCGTTTAATGAGGGGATTACCAACTGAGAGAGTTATAATGAGGTGGTTGAACGGAGGGAGATATCCTATAGAGACTACTGGAAGAGGTGAGAAAGGGAGAAACCAATTACCATCTTGGGAGGACAATGAAAAAAAGATAGAGGTAGAGATGGACCCGAAGCACTCTGGAAAAGGAAATGGACAGGTCAACCCTTAGCCAGAGAGAGTAGGTCAGTACATTGAAGATTGCAGAGGTGGGAGAAGGATAGTCACAGTGACACTGCAGAGGATCAGGCATGCTACTGTGGGAGGTAGTCCGGATAGTCAAACGGCTCAGGGAAGACATTGTGAGAAGAAGGGTGTGGAAGACCAGAGTATGCCCATGCTTCACTGCCACACATCACCAGGGCACAAACGATCACCCCACACACACACCAACCATGCACCCAATCTGACAGGAATCTGGTAAGTGGAGAGTGGAAAAGACCTAAGTGTCAGTGGTCAAACAGACCCTGGAGAAACATACCTGGCCAAGAATCCTGGGTCTGCAGCTCAGAATGCCTACAGATCAAGGACATGGGCAGAGGACAAGACAGCCCCTTTCATATAGAACCCTCGAATGGAATAGATGCCCTATTTTCAAAGACTTTGAGACTTTTTTACCAGCCATTTGATTAAGATTTTCTCAAGCCTTGGGACACTGATCATCACCTTTGGTAGACGACATTTAAATGAGAAAATTCCACATTCTTTTGAACTCTTTGTTGACCATTCCAGTGGCATGTCTTTCCTGCGTTGTATTTGCAATGTGGGTCTCTTGCATGACAGCTTTCGTTCGCAATGTGTCTTTACTGGAATGAGATATGTCGGGTAGGAGGATTCAGGGAGGCGTAAGAAGGAGCATGACAGGGAGGGGAGGAAGGAATGGGCAGAAACTGACAGCGAGACGAAGAGACGGGGGAGCAGAGACAGCCTGTGTTTATATGCACTATAAAGAGGGTGTTAAATGTGGGACCCCCCTCTAAGCAAAGGGATATGTGCGACACTGGAGCCCCAACAAAGTAGACCAGGCACACCAAGGGATGCATGCTAGGGACCTGTGCTACAAAGACATCATAGGAAAGACGAGGAAACTGTCCTTGCCCGACACTTGGTGCAGTCATCCTGACATGTTTGTTATTTAATCACTGCTACAATCAGAACAACTTTTTTTTTTCCAAACGCTCTTGAAAAAGTTGTTTCCTTGTCTCTGATGCAGAGTGACCAACTTGCCACACCTGTCTTTTACTGGGAAACTAGATTCTGAATTTGTATGCAAGATCCTTAATGTCCCTGTTAACAAGGATGGATATCCATCTAATCACAATGTAGTAAAGTACTCCTGAAGAGTGTTCTCACTCTGTAGATTGGGCCTTACCTGATAGTCCGTAGCTCTATTTCTCTGTCTTGTTTAACAGACTGATATGTTTGGGATATTTCTTCTCTGTGAAAGATAGTGAGCTAAAGACTCTGGGTAAGTCTCTCGTAACCAGGACTAATGTCTGGCAGAGGGACTCCCAGGACCCCCCTTGTTAATTTGCATATTTAAGTAACTTTGGGTCTCACCCTAAGTTACTAGGGGAATCCAGATGTGGACCCCTTGCTCACTATTCTTAGAGAGGCACAGATCCACCCTACTGATGAGGTCCAACCAGACCGAAACAAGTGTCTGGGGTTTCTGTTGGTACTCTTGTTCAGAGGAGAATTGCCTAGAATTCCGGTGCTGGACTGCCCCAGGGCAGGACAAAGACTGATATGTTTGGGATATTTCTTCTCTGTGAAAGATAGTGAGCTAAAGACTCTGGGTAAGTCTCTCGTAACCAGGACTAATGTCTGGCACAGGGACTCCCAGGACCCCCCTTGTTAATTTGCATATTTAAGTAACTTTGGGTCTCACCCTAAGTTTCTAGGGGAATCCAGACGTGGACCCCTTGCTCACTATTCTTAGAGAGGCACAGATCCACCCTACTGATGAGGTCCAACCAGACCGAAACACTTGTCTGGAGTTTCTGTTGGTACTCTTGTTCAGAGGAGAATTGCCTAGCATTTCGGTGCTTGACTGCCCCAGGGCAGGACAAAGACTGATATGTTTGGGATATTTCTTCTCTGTGAAAGACAGTGAGCTAAAGACTCTGGGTAAGTCTCTTGTAACCAGGACTAATGTCTGGCAGAGGGACTCCCAGGACCCCCCTTGTTAATTTGCATTTTTATTTATTAATGTGATACAGTTTTAAACAAATGTAAAAAACTTTACACATAAATTAACATCAAATATCTACAATACAAAATACAATACAATAAGATACAATACGATTCCAAATCTTAATAAAATCCTTGGTTCAATTTCTGGATAGTTAATTTATATGGATTTGGGTCGAGATCTAAAAGAGATGAGAAAACATCTTATTCTGATTTATACTTTAAGATAAAATATTTCGTACTTGCACAACGATACAAAATATCATTTACTTATCGGGGAGAGGCACCCTTGAGTTTAATTTCATGAGAGCAACTGCCACTCGCCAAACCTGATAAAGTGCTAAATGCAATTTAGGGTTATTTGTGTTAACACATTGCTTCCAAAAGTCTGCTTGGCCCATATAGTCTGTATTGTGGACAAATTGGCCCAGATATTTATTGTATTCTATTCTCATCTTACCACAGCTCGTCAACACGTGTTGAGCCGTCTCAGGTTCAGTAGGAAGGTCACAGATCCTGCAGTATCTTTCTGCTAGGTTTAGCCCCAGTACAGGGCCCTGGGTAGATAGAATCGGCAAGTGATTAAGGCGCATTAATAGGATAAACCGCCTCAGATGCTCTGATGGGCACTGATTTAGATAAAGTTGCGCTTTTCCATAGGTGTAAAGCCTAAATAAAATAAAGCTATAGCTTTTCAGGCTATTAAGATGTTTAAAATTGTTCTGCCAGTCCCACAGATTAAGGCGATTACGCATGCTGGTGATCAGGACTTCGTTTTCCCGGCCCCATTCAGGTGACCAACTGATTTCTTCAGTTAGGGACCGAATCTGATTTTCAAATTTAGCCTGTCAACCAGCCGCACAATCTTCCCTGATCGTCTGAAATAGTTTGTTTGTTGGTTTGTTATTGAGCTTAATATGGAATTCCATCCTCTTTCTTATTACCATGGCTCTAAGGGAGAAGATTCCCATCTCAAGCCTAATAATAGCCATGGGGATACATTGCGGAAGGCCGAGGATTTTCCTCCAGAACTTAACCTCTATCAGTTGTAGCCATCCTAAATTCATATTTATCAGTGGGTCTAAGCCATACGTCACCATAGGAGCCAGACATTGAATATATAGCTGACGTGCTGCCCAAATTGAAAATCCACATTGCTCACGTATGAATTTATAAACTAAAGCTGTAAGTTGAGCAGCTTTTGTTTTGCGCTCCTGGATGCAGGTGAAGTAATTTCCTTTGTTATCGAATTCTACCCCCAGATATCTATACATGTGCGTGTATTCAATTTCGTTCACTCCCATCATCATTCTTGGTCTAGCCACTCTGCCAACAGTGTATAGCAACAACTTGGTCTTACTGTTGTTAATAACTAATTCATTGATTTCTGCATAATGCCATAGCTGTTTGGCTGATCTCAGGATACCACTAAAAGTGTGATCCATGATCACCAAGTCGTCTGCATAAGCTAGAAGCGGGCAGTGGTAGGAACCTATCTTAGGGGGACAATTATTAATCCCTAAGAGACATTTGGGTATATCTGAAATAAACAAGTTATACAGTGTTGGAGCGGTAACGCAGCCTTGCTTTACTCCTCGCCTCTGAGGGATGGGTTTGGTCACCGAACCCAAATTATCCAACCTAACTTGAACTGTGTTATTTGAGTGTAATAGCTCCAAATAGTATAATAGAGGTTCAGGGCAGCCTAGATTCCTCAGTTTATTCCATAAAAGGGAGCGATTGACCGAGTCAAAGGCCGCCTTAAAATCTATATACAGTGCATAAAGAGGGGGGTTAGAACGAGATAACGCCTTGTTTCTCAACGTGTCCATGATAAATATGTTGTTGGAAGTAGAAAAGCCTGCTCTAAAGCCACTTTGGAATTGATCAAAAATCCCAGCTTTCTCTACCCATAATAGTAATTCTTTCAGGATAAGTGCTGCAAACAGTTTCCCAGAGCAGTCCAGCATAGATAAGAGCCGATAGTTCGTAGGATCGGCCCTGCTACCTTTCTTAAAGACAGGTATGATGATGGGTGCCTGCCATGATGTCGGTATATTACCTTCATGTAGTATTTTATCAAACAGTATTTTCAAGAGGTTTGCCCAAAAGAGGGGGTTACTCCTCAGCACCATATTAGAGAGGCCATTAGGTCCTGGAGCACGTGAGGTGTTTAAAGCCTTAATTCTTATCTGTAGGTCCTCCACAGAGGTAGAGAATGGGGGAGTAGGGGGTTTGCTAGCCCTGGGAATAGAAGTCTCAGGGTTGCTCCCCATATTTCTCGTTTCCAGAAAGGAGATCCATTTATCTTCGCCTGTGGGATTAACCATACTAGGTAAGGTTTTCCCCTTCGCCTTCCCCAATATGGACCACATTTTACGAGTGTTCTTACCACATGGTGTTCTGACTGTATGTTGCCACCTTTCTAACTTCCTTGTATTTTTGTGTATTTTTAACCATATTCGGTAAGTGGTCTTCAGCTTTCTTATTTTAAGAGCGATCACCTTCTTGGGATCAGGGCCATTTCTTATATACCTCATGTCTCCTCTAAGCTTACGTTTCCTATCTCTGATCGCACGGTCGAATTCGTTAGAGCCCTTGCCCACCATCAGGCCCATTTTACAAGAACCGTGTAGCGCAGAGAACTTACTTATCCACCTTTCTTTTTGTTGCGGTGACTTTTGCATAAACATTTTTAATTGTTTAATATCCCACTCTTCAGACGCCCTTGTGGCCTTTAGAATATTATTCGTAGACCAGGAAATACGGTTTAGGGAGTGGTTAATTACGAGATCTCCCAAATTTACCAATGCAGCATCCGGGTGGCCCTGCTGATAATATCAGTGGGTCGTGGTCACTCCATCTGTATTCGCTCACCTTCATATATTTGACAATTAATGCGATCTCTACACTAGTATAGATATAGTCTAAGGTGCTCATACTGCTCCCATTCTTCCATGTAAATTTACCCGGACTATCGTTTCTAGTACGACCATTGATTATTTCAAGGTCCCAGCAGTCAAAGAAACCCCTCCAGCACATCCCTTCTATATCAGTAAAAGCCTGATTCCATATACTATTGCTTGTTAGGAGCTGATTATTACTTGTGCCACCACCACTATTGATTCTACAATTTAAGTCCCCAGCCAAAATAATAAAATCCCTACCGTTGGTTACATTCCAATCACTTAAGAGATTATGCAGGGTATCCTGTATACTTTCTCTGTGTTTTGCGCCCGGGGGATTATATATATTAATTAATAATATTTCTTCCCATCTTGCTTTAATCCTGAGGGTCGGAGCAACAGCACATAGATAGTCACTATCCACTGGGATCATTCTACTTTTCAGCTTATTGGAAATCCCTATCGCTAGACCTCCATATGGTCGTCCACGTATGCCTTTCTTCGCAAGGGTGTGATAAATAGTATACCCATCCATGGCTGTCTGCTGTAGCAGCCATGTTTCTTGTAATAGAAAGATGGGGAATTTACTTATCATTGATAGAGAGCCCTTGTTAGTAAAGAAAATGCTGGTGACCATGTGTGTTCCAGTTTAGCAGGGTTTGATCTCATGATTGCTGTAGGACTAGGGGCAGCGAATCTGCCAGCCATTTCAGAGTGTTTTGGATGTCTGTCATCTGCACATTCTTTCCCATTTTTTGGGTGGGTAAACCACTCTTATTTGTGGCTGCCGTTGGTTCAGCACTTGGCAGTAAAGGATCTTCCTTCTCTTTACAAGCATCTACTTCCACCCCCACCTGTAGTAAACATTGTTTTTGAGATCGAATCAATTGAGCAGATGCCAAGACACAACAATGGAGGGCTGTCACATTGGGCTTGCATACAGAGAGCGGTTCTACAAAAGAGAAGTCCTCCGAGTGGATTACCCGCAATTGTGGGATCAGATGCAGTTTATTTAAAACCTCAGTTCTTGTCAGCCACTTATCCCTCTTCTTTTGATTTAAGTTTTTGATGATGCATATTTTACTTGTATTAGGGATATCGATTTCTATTGTTTCCAGTGGTTTAGGAGGTCCCTTGTTATCCACTTTATGCTGTTCGTCTTGGTGCGAGTATATAGTGTCCACTTCCGCTGTGTTAGTTGAAAGGTCAGGGTTGGGGTCTTCTATAATCGTGCTGGTGATTTCCTGTGTTATATCCGGGATAATCCAACTTGTAAGGGTCCCCATCCCTTTCTTAGCATTATTCTTGGTTTTTCGCTTCTTACGTTTAGATTTTTTTGTACGTATTGTTGGTACGTTAGTGGCAGGTAAAGGGGAGGCTATTTCCGCCACCAAATCTTTCGAAGCTAGGCGTCTTTGTTGACGTCGCTGTTTTTTTGTCAGAGGTATTTCCAAGGCTTTCACTGTGGATTTATCTAAATTGTCAGGTATCATCTGTGAGTCCTGTCCCTCATCTCCCTTAGGTGGTTGCTGGTTGGGTAGATCTTGCCCCATAGGGATGAGGGGATTGGAGAGCCCTAGTTGTATTAATGAGTTTGCATGGATCCTCCCGCATAGTTTTAGCAGAATTTTCATAGCAAATTGAAGGGAAGCCACTGAGGCTTGCAGGTCTATAATGGCTAAATTGTTACAGACTTCAGAGTTTCCATTGTCACCTTTGTCCATATGTTCCGGGTCATCAGAGCTTATATAAAGATTTGGGGAAGTTGATAGCCGTTCCTCTGACGAAACTACTGGGGAGAGAGGGGAGGGGCGCATGGGGAAAGAGCCCGATAAATTTGATGTTGAATTACCAGGTTGTCTTGGGCTAATAAGTCCCCCAGGTTTTTGCTGCCCCCCCTGAGCTGTATTTAGAACCTGTGCCTCAATCACAAGTGGACAATCATTGGAAACTGTAGGAGGATTGTTTAGTGGGGCCATTGATTTTTGAATTGATAGGCATAGATCTAAGAGAGAATTGTTATCAATGTCAATGAAGTTAGTATTATCCAAAGAGATACTATTGTTATGTCGGACTGGTGGTTGTGGATTACTGGCTTCCGTTCCTGATTTATCCCCAGTGATGGTTGCCTTGGTGTGGATTTTCCCAAACATAGCTGGAATAGTTCCTTTGATCGATCTACCCTCCTCCTCTGTGGGATTGATATTCTTATTAGCTTTCTGTGAAGGATGGTCCCTAGGACCTTCTTGGCCCTTACGCAGGTTGTAACGAGTTTTGTTCTGCCTGGTTTTGGCCATGGGTTTTGATGGATTTTGGTCACCCTTCTCCTAATAATAGGTAGTGATGGGGAAGTAGGTACAATCGTGTAATTATTGTCACGCTTCAGTTGTGTCAAGTTTCACCATATATATGCGCAAGAGTACACTGAGACACTATTTTATGGATTTATAGTATGGATAGCTCACCTTCGCAAGTTCCAAGTTGTAAGTAGCGCCGCAGCGCCAAACAGTCTCAAAACAGTCAGCGCCCTTCACCCCTGTCGGGCTTAACGCCGCAAGGGTGGTAGCCTGAGTCTTTTGGCTGCTCCCGAAGTCACGTGATAGATCACGTGCCGTGCGTGGCTCCGCCCCCTCCAGGAAGCGTATGGCACGGCTGACCGCGGCAAGAGTCGAGGAGCGACTCGCAGTGCCGGTCGGTTAGACAGAGCTCCAATTAGGTAGGTTCCAGGGTCTCCAGGTAGCGGCACAATTCACAGAGTGGGAGGCAGCCTGAGTCTTTTGGCTGCTCCCAAAGTCACGTGATAGATCACGTGCCGTGCGTGGCTCCGCCCCCTCCAGGAAGCGTATGGCACGGCTGACCGCGGCAAGAGTCGAGGAGCGACTCGCAGTGCCGGTCGGTTAGACAGAGCTCCAATTAGGTAGGTTCCAGGGTCTCCAGGTAGTTGCATTGTTTAACAGAAGCCATCTCTGTACCCTTTAGGTCTCCGGTGCTATGCTCAGGACCCTTTGTGAGGGTTTTGCAATTTGTTTCCCATGTTGGGCTCAAAGGGGCATTTGTACCCCTCTTTCATCCTTCCGACCACCAGCACAAAGCGTTTACCATCCTTTCCACACATCTTCCTCTCTCATACAATCCAAAGGAGAAAGTATTCTTCCCCCTCATTTACTGATTTGTTTGGCCACACAGCAGTGGTCACCTCCAACTAGAAGGGCGCACTGGTGCTTTCACTTCTGAAACGGTGGTCTCCGTCGTAAGCACGGTCACTGATCCCTGTGAACTGGACCCTTTCCTATGGCGTCTAGCAAACCTGTGCCTGACATTCTTGCTCACACTAGGTCATCATTACTTTTAGGAAGTGGCACTTGTAATAGTATTATCTGCACCATTAATGTTTTCCCAAATGAAGATTCTTATTGGTTAGTCATAACCTGTTGATTCAGCACTCCATTATCATGCTATCAAGTGCATACATTATGTTGTACTGCATGAGCACTTGTAAGGCTCTAAATACAAATGATAATGTTCTGTCTGGAAGATGACTGTATAAAAGGTATTGGTTTCTGTTATACCTTCGCATTCATCAGCATGAAATGTAATCGTGCAATGCAAAACTACATCCCAGTCATGGCCCCAGAGGTGTCTTGGTAGTTGGGATTCCTGATGTAAGTGGGCCACGATACCATGGGGCTTGTCACATGCTAATCTGCACTCTCCACACCAACATTGAATGTTAAATTGATAAGAATGAGCCAGTGCTTTGGGATGCAAATCCCTTGTAGCCAGTTTATAGTTAGGTGATTTGTGCAGGGCCTAATTTTGGGTCTCCATGGTACCGGGTGTGTGGTGGGTTCTTTGCCAGAAAGTGGATCTCAATGGCTGGGGACTGGACAGCCCCTCCACATGGCAGAAGAATTTACATTTAGCACACCCACCTACTGCAATAGACTCTCACTGATCATATTCTGCTTTTATTTTAGAACTACATACCCAGAAGGCCTGGAGCATATTTATGCATATGTATATACTACACACCACACTCGTCCACAAACTCCACTTCAGGATTAACCCATCCACCAGCGTCGTCGTCAAAAAGCCCATCTCAGCTGAAGCTGCTCTCCGGCTCACCCCCCCCACCAGCTATTCACATCCGAGTGCTGAGTTCTGAAGATTATTTTTATTGTTGATTAAATTGTGCTTTTCACAACAAAGAAATTTAACTTCAGGGGTACTTATTGTCATGTTTTAATGCATGCCCTGTATTTTTTAGACTGTGCTTTATGTACTTTCAATGTATCCTTGGATGTCTTTTCAATAAAGATTAGGTAGAGCAACGGATGCTGGTACATGTGTGCTGTGTTTGTGACTTGTGTATTTTGTTTTTATATATCCAATGCTGTTTTTTCACAAAATATTGATATTCATTTGTTTATTGCATCTTATTTTTGTGAGTTCGCCCCTCACAGCAAAATATCTGCTGTTATTGTTAGAGGACTACATTTCCCAGAATGCATGGAGCATATTCGTATGTACTACCCATTACATGCAAACCATGAGCTTGCTTGTAGAGACATTTGGATAGTTACTGTACATAGAAACAATCTTCCCTTTCTGATACTAAAACATCTGCTTGCATAACAATGGCCAGAGAGCGCCTAAAACCCTAATGGGGGGAGGCCAGCACATCTTTGCTGCTGGTTCATTTCTGAACACTGTGTTTTCTAATAACTGTTCTGTTCCAAGTGCACCAAGCTCTACATTGGAGTGCAACATATCCTTTGGCAAGTGGTGGGCCATGTCTTGTTTGGACTGGAAGGACCCAGGGCCTGTAGCCCTGCTCAGACAACAAGTAAGCATGCGCCGACATGTGTTTTCTACCTCCTCCCCACAGGCCATCCCCACCATCACCAGGCAACATCAATGACATCGCCCCTCGTCCAAGGCATGGACTCCTCATTGCAGCAACCTCACCCACATCAGCCTCAAGCCCATCAGCAACCCCTCACGTTCCACAACATAGAAGTTGATGCCCGACAACGTCCGCTCAGCTATCATCCATGCAGAAGACATCGCTGACCTTATCACTACACATGACCTTGACACCATCTTCTTCAACGAGATCTGGCTGACACCCATCTCCATTCACATTTTAGATGTCCTTAACCCCAACAGCTGCAGCATCCAACACAGAGACTGGCTGAATAAGACAGGTAGAGGTGTCGCAGTCATCCACAATACCTCATGGCCCTGCACCAGAGTTGACATCGACAGCATTGGTTCGTTTGAAGTCCTCTCCTGCCACTTCCGCTCTCCCTGATGGACACAGCCACATTCCATCTCATGTACAGACCACCCAAACCTAACACTGCCTTCATCTGAGATGTAGCAAGGTCATAAAACTGATGAAAGAAGTTCTCCTCTGCCTTCTCGACACCCTCAGCCAACACACAAAAGACCCAATACACGAGAAGGATAACATCCTTGACCTAATCCTCACTTCCCTGCCTTCCCTCCACTACAGCTCTCCTCTCCCACTTGACGGGTCCGACCACCTGGCTGTGCATTTCAACATCCTACACACCACCCCAGTTAATCACTCCTGACAAAAACCCATCAGACAAACATTCAGTAACTTCCTGGTGGAAGCCCTCACAGAAGGCCTCGCCAACCTCCACCTCACATGGACCGAACACCCCCAACCGACCTGAGACTCTCTACTGGTAGCACTCAGTGCCACCCTCCATCAACTGACACGTGCCCCTGAAAGAACGCACCTGAAAACTGAAACCTGGTACATCAAGAACTCAATTTCAGTAAAAGTCATCACGAAACAAGAGAAAACCCGGTGCCACTTCAGGACTGCATATGACCTGGTGCTCCTCAAGTAAGTCCGAGCAACCCACCCCGACAACTAATCAACACAGCCAAGGCCTCCTACTATCCGAACACCATAGCAAAGGCAGACAACAAAAGCACAGCACTGCATCAATGCATCAACACGCTACCCTACCCTGCCATGCCACACTCCATTGAAAAATCCACCACGATCAACACCTTTTTCATTGATAAATTCAGTAAGATTTGCCAGAACATAGACACTAGTTCTGCATCTACAGACCCACCTTCCATTCCTCCTCGTGAAATATCCACACCCTGGACAACATTTAAGACACTCTCTACAAAAGACCAGGTAGAAACTCTAGCTGTCCTCAAAGCCACATCATATACAGACATCCTCCCAGCATCCATCTTCCAGACCCTCCCCATAGAAGCTCTCCTTCCCTACCTGCAGATCATCAACCGCTCCATAACTCAAGGCACCTTCCCATTGTACCTAAAGAGAGGACAAATCCTCCCTCTACTAAAGAAACAGACTCTGGATCCCGACAATGTAGGTAACTTTTGCACCATCACCCATCTTCCCTTCCTAGGTAAGATCATCGAGAAAGTGGTAGCCGCCCACCCGCAGCAACAAACCGACAGCAAAAAATGTCCCCCAAACCTACCAATCTGGGTTCAGATGCAGCACAGAGGCGGCAACCGCACTGGTGGTCGTCGACGCCCTCATAATCTTGGACAGCCACCTCTGCCTCCTGGATCTACCCGATTTCTCGGCTTGTTTTGATACATTAGAACATCAAGCGACAGGACACCCGACATCGGCACATGGGGATCACCAACCTTGTCCTGCGCTGGTTAAAATCCTACCTTGCCAACTGCCAGCCATTTGCTCAGATGGACTCCGAGATCGCCAATGCTACCCGTCACCTGTGAAGTCTTGCAGGGTTCCATCCTTTCCCCTGTGATCTTCAATCTATACATGAAGCCACTGTGAGCCCTCCTAGCCACACACAAAATCCACATCCACCAATATGCCGATGACACCCACTATACCTCAAGATCGACTCCACCAAGGACATCCACAGGCTCAAAACCTGCCTCTCCCTGGTCCAGTCTTGGATGTCCAGCAGGGACGTCATTTGGGGGTCGCCAGAGGTCGCAACTGCGACCTCTGAGGTCTGCCTTGCGACCTCTGTGGACTCCCTTGCGACCTCTGTTTAAAAAAAAAATTAAAAAAAACATTTCGTTTTTTTTTTCGTTTTTTGTAACGCAAGGTGGCTGGCTCTCATGTTCAGGCCCTTTAAAAAAAAAAGAAAAATAAGAACAGGGGTGCCACAAGTCTAACACTTTCAGCACTGACCCTAAATAAGAAAGAATAGGAAACCAAACAATGTGTCTTTCGGGAATTCTGTACAATAATTGATAAACTCATTAAAGGTTTATTTCAGGCACACTTCAGGGTGTGAGCCACTGATTTGGTCTGTTTGTAAACGCCTCAACTCAGACTTTAATCCTTCTGAGGTCGATAAATTAGTACCAAGACAGGTTGGGTGATATTGGGTGTATATTTTTTCTATATAAAGCGCTTAATCGTAAGTGCTATACAATAACACATCATTATCATTTGGGCATGGACGTCTGCTTGCATTCACAGTAATTTGGTAATATGGGCCTATACACACTGACCTTAACGCTACATATGGCGATCCATTCTTGCATGAAATGTACATCACATTATAGTGATATCGTAACCATATTTTTCGTAGTGTACAATGCTGTGATGTCACTTCCTGTTTTGGCAATGGGTGAAAGGTTCGTGTTCCATCGCTCCTGCGATATCACCTCGGGGTGTGGTCAAATGACATCACTTCCTGTGATGTCATCAGGGGTCAAGGGTCGTGTGATGTCACTTCCGCTACCTCTGGCATTTTGGTGAAATGACGTCCCTGATGTCCAGTGCATACTTTTGATACAACCCCTTCAAGATTGAATTCCTACACCTCACCAACAACACTGAACACCCAGACATACATACCTGGATATCAACCATGAACCCTGAGGGCTTCACACCTAAGATCACCTCCTGCGTGTAGTCCCTCGGGTTCCACATTGAAAAACACCTCTCCTTCAAGACACACATAGCTATGAAAACTCAGCTTGTTATACGCTCTCCCTCCTGCGGAAAGTCAAGCCTTTCCTCCCTCCAGACAGCTTTAGATCCACAGTTCATGCACTCATCGAAGGCCTCTCATCTTCCTCCCTTGTGCCCCTGAGAAGTGTTCTACATGCAGCTGCACGCCTCATCAAGAGTCTACGCAGATACATCCACATCACTCCTGCCCTCATACGACTTCACTGGCTCCCACTGCATGTACACATTACCTTCAAGACTTGCTGCATTATTTATAAGGCAGTCTCCCTGAAATCACCGAGTTCCCTCCTCGAGAAACTCAGCATCCCCGGTAGACAGCACACCACCAGAAGCCAGAACACGTGTTGAGTTGAAATCCGTCGCTGCACAAATGAAAGGGCCAGAAAAAAACTTCTCTGCCTACGCCCCAACACTATGGAACCTCCTCCCCGTTAGCATCAGACTTGCCCCCACACTCCTACAGTTCAGAAAAGAACTCAAGACCCACCTCTTCAGGGAGTCTCTCCTTAACACCTAGGCCATCGTGTTGCCCGCCACACCACCTGACTTGCTAGACGCCATCTGTTCATCTCCTTTCACCACCCTGTACAGCTGTACCCCTCCTCTGTGCCCCTCTATCCTACCCCCACTGTAGATATGTTCTGTTATCTCTGAAAAGCCTATCAGTGTTCGAGGTACAAACAAAAAAGTTCTTTATACACGATCAGTGGACTCCAACATAAGTAGACCGACAACTTTTACTTTATCTGCTGAGCAACAGGTATTCATATTGTTCTTTATGCTGCACCATAATGCATCATAACAGAAAAAAGGTCTTACATTATATGGGTTTGCTGAATGGCGGGAGAGGGGCATGGCAACATGGACTTCTATATAAAATTGATTTTGCAGCTGGCTGATACAATAAAGGTGTGTTTTAATGAACTGCTATGCAGATATGGCCATTACTGCAGCTACACTATACTAGGGTTTGCAAATTCACCCCAAGTAGACATAAGTGACCTTCTAGAAAGGTATAAAGCCATACCTTTTGTAAGACAGAGACAAAATGTCAGACCTCTGCGGGAGGCTATC
Organism: Ambystoma mexicanum; assembly: GCF_040938575.1. Lineage (NCBI taxonomy): Eukaryota > Metazoa > Chordata > Amphibia > Caudata > Ambystomatidae > Ambystoma > Ambystoma mexicanum. Next base: position 964,428,020 of record NC_090924.1, read on the forward strand.
TCATGCCTCCCCCTACACTATCAACTGTGCACCCTAAGCCTCTATTATCAAACACACAGACCCATCGCACGTGGCATAGTGCCTGCAGGTTGTTGGCCAGAGAGAGTTGGGAACTGTTTATGTTCAAGGTTTGGCCTGGCCCTGGGATTTAAATTCTACTCGAACCAAACCAAATTCAAGAAATGTTATTAATGATAATATACAAAACTCTTCACACAAAGCAAGCCTTTATTCGCAAAGTGAATCAATCACATTGCAAAGGATTTGCCATGATCTTCAGCCCAAGCCAAAATAAACACGGAAGGTACTCTATACTTTTAGTGTTGGCATAATTGCCTCAGCCCGTGTATTTGTATTTATTTTATTTGTATTGCGCACCTGGCCCGGGGGCATTTGGGTGCATTTCTTAAGGAGAGGCACAAATAGAGAGAAAGGTCACAAGGGCACATAACATTACAGTGATTTACAACAATAGCAGAGTGCAACAATAAATACATAATTACAAAGAGGCAATATAGTTAGAATGGGTTACATAATTTCCGAGTAGGCACAGTAGTATATTTACAAGAAATAAAGAGAGATGATTGTGTAGGTGCGGAAAGTTTACATAAGAGAAGTGGTGTGGTCCTGCTCTGTGAGCCAAGATTTGACTTTATTTTTAAACACATGGTAGGACGGTTCGGCTCTGAGTGTAGGGGGGTAATCTGTTCCAGAGTTTGGCGGCAAGGACTGGGAAGCTAGATCCCCCTGCCTTCTGGAGCTTGAATCTAGATATTGCCAATGTGTGAGTTTGAGCAGATCCTAATGGTCTATTAGGAATGTGAACAGTGAAGCGATTGGCAAGATAGATCGGTGCCTGTTTAGATTGGGATTTGTGAGTCAAGGCAAGTGTTTTGTGAGATATTCTTGAGGCCACAGGGAGCCAGTGTGAAGTTTCCTAGGGATGTTAAGGGAAACTCTTATAGCATTGTTCTGTGTGACTTGGAGCTTGTTGATGTTTCTTTGGCTAGTAGCAAGATGAAGGGCATTACAATAATCAATTTTAGCCATACAAAAGGTTCTAGCGAGGATGATGCAGTTAGGGGCTGTTAAGAACGGTCTACACGCTGTTATAAGCTTGCAGGTGTAAGCCGAAGTTGATACCACAGCGTTCGCTTGTCTAGTGAGTGACAATGTAGAATCAAAGTAGATAGCTAATGTTTTTGTATAGTTAGAAACATTAATGGTATTCCTGTCAATAGTGATGGATTTGAAGGCGAGGTCCAGTTTACTAAGTCTTGTATGTGAGCCTAGGATGAGTAACGCAGTTTTTTCATCATTTAGACACAGTCCATGATGTGCCATCCATGCCTGAATGACTGAATAAACGTTAAGTGCTTTAGAGTCAATAGCATGGTTGCCAGTGATAGGGATGAGTATCTGGGTGTCATCAGCATAATTGGTATAGGTGACACCCAGATAGTCGAGAATATTGAAGAGGAGTTTCGTAAATACATTGTATGGTGTTGAGGAGAAACAAGAGCCTTGTTGGACCCCACACAGCACCGGTGATGGATTAGCAGAAGCGGTCGGTGAAAAGACATGCATGGTTCTGTTTGCTAGAAAGATCGGATCCAGGAGGTGGCTTTGTATGAGAAGTGGGCAACAGTTTTAAGGTGTTGGCACAACATTTGGTGGTTGACCAAATTGATAGCTGCCTATAGGTCAAACAATAGTAGTAAGGCAAGCTGGCCTTTATCTTTTAAATCCTCGATTTGTGTTTTTAGGTCTATGAGGGCAGTTTCAGTTCTGTGCCTAGGGCGGAAGCCTGATTGACGGCCTGATTGACTGTAGTAAATACAGTAAATGCTGCACCAAGCCATGAGGGTAATTGAGCTGGGAAAGTGTCCGTCACATGCCATTTGAGAATCAAGAAGAGGAGTATAACTTTGGCAACCTGTGCAGAGGCATGTTGGGCTGCTGCGACTAAGTAAGAAGAAGGGAGCCCAAAACAGTTTACAAATAAAAAGTGATTGATGTCAGAAGTTACGAACCTGTGCACTTTCATTGCACAGGCATTGGTGCTTCCCCTTGGGCACCAAGCCATGACACAAAGTCATCCTCTGGGCACATGAGCTATATATAAGCCCATATTGCCTCAGTATATATTTAGTTCCGTTTGTTAACGCTTAAACAAAAACAGTACATTCATGACGGTGTTGTTTTTAAACACAGCTCTCACAACTTTTCATTTGGTGATCCAGTTTCTTTACACTTCACTTCCAACTCTGTGTGCCTGATGCCAATATACATAACACATCCTCATATATCAACATGCGCTCGACTTTGCACTTCAGGAGCGTGCTTGTCATCTAACACCAGACGTGGAGGTACTGTTAGTTTCTCTTTAGGCGTATCACTAACCGGTCACCTCTCTGGGAAAATGCTGGATCATTTGTAGGCAGATATTTGAAATGTCGATGCCTAGTTGTGTACAGTGGAGTAGCACTGGCATCAGGTGAGCTGTGCTTGTGTGGCTAGTGCTGTAATGGTGGATTGGCAGTGGGTGAGAAGCGTTCAAATAGTGAACTCTCCCATTGCTGATGTACCACTTCTATGCACCCTAGGGTCACTTCTGAGCCTCACACCAATCTCATTGTGTTACAATAGTTTATTTTTTTAAATGTATTTTAATTGTTCATTCATGATGCACTTAATACCAATGAGTGGTTTCTAAGCGTGGGATCAGGATTTGAACCTGTGTTGCGCTGTGTTATCTTGCTTCCAAGACAAACCTGTTGGCCCTGAGCATTCCTTCCTCCCAAATAGTACATTGTTTTCTATGGCAGGCCTCTACCACCTGAGGGAGTGTTCCGCTCCTTCGGACTTCAGTTCCCCCAGGCAAGCCTTACCATTACCTTGCACAGATGGATGTAACTCTCAATGGGCCTTCCGGAGCCCTTCTTAAAGTTATTAGGAAATGAGGAGAGTAAGGAAGCTTAATTACATTTCACTTACACTGTGTGTCGTCATTGTTTGCCTACTGACATGCAATCATTCTTTACGGCCTGCTGCATTTAGTAGAAGGTGGAGGTAATTGCTCATCTGTTAGCAAAACACATTTCCAGGGTTCTTAGACACATGGGAAGCCTGGATTTCAAAACTCCCGAAGCCTTTGGCCTTGAAATTCCCTTGCTATCCTATCTATCTTTTTCCTATTTTGATTACCTTTTCATGTTTTTAAATAAAATCATCCTTAAAGTATTTTCATTTTGATTGTTTTTACTGCTTTTAAGGTGATGTTTGGATACTATTTTAGATTTCCTTTGAACATGTTTTGTTCTTTCTCTTGTTAGTGTACTATTTGAAATTGATATACAGCACGCAATACCTTGTGGAAGTCTGCATTACTAGTCTACAGTCCTCAGAATTGCTGGATCATTCAGGATTCCTACATCACTCACTGTTACAAAATGGGACTTTCACAAAATCCTTAATCTTAATTGTGGAGCTTTGTGCCCATGTGTTTGGCATAACATACGTTTTCTATTAACTTCCCAAACTATACAGCGTCCCTCCTCATCAAAGAGAATCAACGTGTTCATGATGTAATGTTTCCCTTGGCAATCCTGCCGATTATGATGCTGTTTGTTTTGTGCATTCACGTTGCGAAAATCGGGGGATGAAGGAGCGACCTATTCCTCTGGTTGCTGGCAGCCGAGGCTGATTTGGGTACCCTCGCTTCCAGTGCCCATATTGCTTTCTGTAGTGACGCACCATGCCACTTTTTCCAAACTCATTCACATTCTCCTGTCAGGGGCACCGCCTCTTGGAACCTGTGCCCTTCCTCTGTGCCATCTAGTTCCTTTAGCAGCCACTGGCTCCAAGCCCTCCCTGTGCGTCTCCAAATTCTGCAATTAAATCGTTTTTAGTCTGCATTTTTTTTGGTCCTGACAAGGAACACAATGATTCACAAAAGGAGCCAGGTCAGAGAGGGGCTGTGTTTGCCATCACAAACCTATGATCTTTGCCTGTTTTTCAATCTTGGGCAACAGCCCCTGTACAAAACAGACAATATGGCTTCCTGTGCCTTTAGACTTATGTATACCAGATTGCATAAGCACAACTTTCAAGTAATGTGGTTATCATTTTGTTATTGGAGCTGGCAAATATGTTTGCTACTTTGTCTTCTCCCTTTGTTTCTTTAGTGTGTCTAGTTTATTATGGAGCCTTGTATTTGTATTATTTTTGATTCTCCAACTCTTTTGGATAGCTCTGCAGACCAGTTTAAATAAACCTCCCATTCTTGGGGCTTTATCTGTTTACCCTTGCCTCTAAGGTTCATTGTAAATGGAAGAGTTGTGTGAAGTCAAACTTTCCCACTATAGGAAACCTTTGCATCCTATCCCCTTTAGTTATAGAGTTCACCTTTTCTAGGTATTTGCATGTTTCTGGTTGACAGTTTATGTACATTTATCTCCAAAAAAACCGCCTCAACATTGCAAGAGCTACCGTTGGCACAAGAGCTACCTTTGGCGCAAAGTTGGACTATTGTAACATTTTACTCCTAGGCACATCTGCAAACTAAAAACTGTTCAGAACAACGACCTTCGAGCGGTCTTAAGTATCCCCAAGAGAGAGCACATCTCTCGGGCAAAAAAAGACACCCACTGGCTCCCGATCAAAGAGCCCATAGTATTCAAGGCCCTCACAGTTACACATAGATGCCTCAATCAGACTGCCCCATCCTGCCTATCTGAAAGAATACACCAAGTGCCCACGTACAGACCAAAATGAGACAAATATTCTCACTCCCTTACAGTCCCATCCTTCAACAGAGCTAAAGCGGGGGGCACTAGCTTCGAAGTGCTAGCCCCAAAAGCCTGGAACACCCTCCCACTCAGCTTTAGAAATGAGGACTCCCTTATAGCTTTCAGAAAGGCGCAAAAAACCAAGCTATTCAATTAGAGTGCATCTGCTGTTGTCTAAGTTTGTTCATTCTGTAACCACTGGACAACCCCACAACACTGTTTTTCTAACATGAACTTCTGCTACGCCTGTACTTGTATTTGTCCCATAATTGTACATGAGTAAAATAAATGTATTTAATATGAATGTACACAAGTGAATATACTAGAACAGCGCCACAATGCCTCCGGGGCCGCTGGGCGCTTTATAAATTCAAATAAATACATAAATATATAAATAAATACATTATAATCATTCCCCATGCTATGGCACAATGCACCTTTGATTGGTCCCATTTGCATCTAATTAATTTTAGCCAAGCATTCGGCAATATCATTTAAACTCCCTGCATCTACCATTGCCGCCTTACTTAAATTGCACTGGCTTTTGCTCATCCCAGGGAGAAATGCCGACCCTAATGAGCAGCTCTTTAGAAACCCCTTCAGAGGTTTCAATTAAGCCTCTTCTCTATCGGGGTGTGAACAGAGGGGCTCGAGGGGAAGCAGTTACCGTCTCGGCTGAAGATATAAAATTCAAGGTGTTGCAATAGCAACATGTAGAAATCCACATCTCATTAGTATCCCCGTTCCAAAAATGCGGCCCCTTGCACAGAAACCTCCCAGAGTTTCTATAGTTGTGTACTCAATGACCAAGCTCATTGAGAAGTTGGATAAGTCAGCATGATGTGTTTAGTCGGTTGCATTACTAATGTTCATTCTCACGGTACATTCTCTGACCATCATTAAAGATTGAAACCTCCCTCGATTGGAGGAGATCCGCGTATCCTGAACGTATTTTCCCTCAGCGCAGGGAGCATCTGCAGATGCTGAGTGTGAGTTTATCAGTAATTTATCTTCTTGAAGCTCTTTACTTTCCAGCGATCACTTTTCTGGTTGAGATGTGATGTCCGTGTCTCGATACTCGTCTGTTTCTGGCGGGCTGCCGGTGCAGGTAACACATTGGAACACGTTTCACTGCACAGTGATCAAAACAGCCTCCTGATTAATGCTTTGACGTTGAAGATTGGGGTCCCGCCTGAATTTATACGTCAAGAATTATGCTTTGTGCCTTGAGATTGGCAATATTACAATAGTAAGTCCATATATAGAAAGATAGAGCTGATATACGTATGTACAGCGTTCAAAAAGAGCCTGGCAGACCAGGCAGGTAACCCTGTTGCCATTGGATGCGGTCTATCCAATAGTGTCATTAACACACCCTGATTAACAGCATTTGCGTCTTAGATTGCTCTGATGGTCCACCAAAATGTTTTTGCAACACTCCCTATAGTTCTTCATTTCCGTTGTATTAAACAAAAAAGTGTACCTTCACATAATATAGCCATTATAAAGTGATTCATGCAGGATTCCCCGTTTGAGCGCTGTACTAACAGGTGTCAATATCAATCAATTTAGGTGATCTGCATTTACCTTACCCCAGAAGTGTTTGGGTTGAGCAGGTCCTGCCATGGTTCAGACCTGCATATTGTAGGTTGGTCCCATGTTGGATACAAGTGCTAAGAGCTACCATTCTGGTGGTCGTCTTTCCCGGAACAGCCAGAAGCACGTTTCTAGGTATTGGGCAGGTTCTGAGGGAGGGAGATCCAGAACTGCTTAACTTGGAGTCAACTTCTGTAGGAATGTTGATGTTTCGTATTGGATGGGAAGCCAGTTTGTTGTGGATGAGGTGTTGTGGCAGCCTAGATGGGCGATAAGATTGGAAAATGTGGTTAAGTAATCTGTTGTTGCTCCGTTGAGAGACTAGTCCATGTGTCAGAGCATGGACTCGGTTCTGTGCTCCATTGGGTGACAGTGGAGGGTTTTCCATTGCTGAGATCCCCACACAGTGTTTCCAGTGCACCCAATATAGTGACTTGTGGCACTTCTCAGGTTACAAAAAATGTATTGGAGACGCTTGAACCTATGCTTCGAAACCACACCACGCCACACCTTTGGTGACAAACGGAGCAGAAACACACGTGAGATTGCTTACTGCCCCTACTGACAGGAATGGTCTATCAGTCTGTGACTAACTTTCCCTTTTTGGGCCAAGTTCTTATTGAGGGTTCCTGCAACATCACTTAAACAAAATATCAGGGGTAGCAGAATTGCCAGAAGATGCTTCCCATGAGATTGTTATTCTTTTAAAGTCCAAGGGAGTGATGCCACATAACATTTGACATTGATTACATCACAGGAATTGGCTTCAGTGGCGTAAACAAAAACTGCAGCAGGTGTACGTTTGCTAAAATAGCAAAAGTTACTAATGCAGATAAAATAATATTTTATTTACCAACCACATTTAAAGGAGGCGGGTATCTTAATTTGCAGGGAGTGCCCCCATAATATGCGAGGGTGGACCAAGCCATCATGGTCCAGGTGTGCTGCCTTCATGTGCAAATACAGACTCGCATCCCCAGTGACGGCCATTGCTTTCGAGTAATAGACGAACACGCCAGCAACAATTATCATGTGCTAAATGCGCCCTCACATGCCCTGATTCTGTTATAATGTGCCAAGTGGCATCCTCTATATCCAGTTTCTGACTTATGTTTTTTATAATCACACAGGCCACTTACCATCAACAAACACACAATACTACCTGATATGAAGCAGATTCCACAATATGTGATGTGTAGTCTTAAATGCTTAAAGTATGTATTCTTATGTTAATTAGTTCCCCTTAGACCATTATGCCCTGTTGGCACAATATAGCTAATAGTCATATAGTAACTGAAATCCATTATGCGCATTTAACACAGAAACACCATATTCCCATTATGCCCACTTAGCAGAACACAGTCTATTACCATAGTGTTCAGTTAGCAGTATATGGGCTGATTCAATGCCCCATTTGCACTGCAAGATGACATTTCACTTTGCCCAGTTTTTAGAGCCAAACCTGTTATGTGGAGCTATAACGGTATAGTCTAATTGAAGCATGCCCGGTTGGCAATGTAAGATTCTGTTTCTTTATGATCAGTAAGATAATGTAAATGGGTTTTGCGGCATAGCTTGTATAGCTTCTGCCCTTTTGGTGGCCTCTTGGAGTTTAATTCCTGTGGAGAGATGTGAAGGGCAAGATGCAAAATCTGAGACATTGATGTGTGCAGGTCATAAGAACCCATAATGGGTGTGCTACTGCGATTCTAGGGGAGTTTGGTTAAAGCATGTGGGTTTTGTGTTGTTACAGCGTTGGACCGTTGGAAAATGTGTGTGGGCGGAGCATATGGCAGTAGGCGTGGTCTAATTTGGTGGGTGGGGTATAACCATTTTGGGACAGAGTTTAGGGAGGACTCGCAGGCGGGCCAACACACTTGGTGTTACGCCACTGATGTTTCTATTACATATAATAAAGCCTTATCTGGCACTTAGTACCCAGGTGTCCTCATTCCAGTGATCAGGCAGCATGGACCACTTTCATTGTTGACATTCAGCCAGGAAGGTGGGTCTCTTTCCGAACACGGATTGGCCATGTGTGTGAGACAGTACCGTGAGCTGCAATCAGCAGGAGGAGCTTCTGTGAAGGTGGGTCTGCATGTTGCAGGTTCAAGCTCAAGTTGCACGGTATCCGGGTCTCCCTGTGAGATAGGAGACACAAGTCTTTCCTAACCAGCGCGCCTCCGTAGTCACTGAAATACCTGAAAACGTTGGCAGCCAGCAAACCTGCTGTCATGTACAGCAATGCCACCTTAAAAATGTACCCCTAGTTGGAACTGGTAATTGGCAATGGAATGTTGCAGTGTTCATCTGGGTGAGACAAATTGCAAAAATCGTTAATGTTGTGATCTGTTAAATATATACGTGCGACGTGGGCAGTGTATGTCCTTCTACCAAAACATAAATTAAAATTGCTACAAAAAAATCAAGAAATGTTCAAGGTTGCTGATAAGAAATAAGACTTGCGTAATGTAGAAATGATAAGGATTACTATGTCAAATAAGTGTTTCTTTGTCCTGCCATTTTAAGAAAGGTGACATATTAGACATTTCTTATTGCATTGTTTCAAAGGAAAATGCAAGGAATGTTGAATAAAGTACAATGGTTCTTCAAATGATAAAAATTGAGCATGTGCAGGAATGAACAGCACGACGATACCAATAAAAATAAAAGGTGTCCAATCTCTGCATATGGGTTTACTGCCTGGGTATTCCAGACAGGACCACATGCTAAGTAAGGAACATTGAATGTCTACGTGTGTGATGTGTGTGCAGCACGCATGTTTCACATACTTCATCAAACAAGCAGAGCCTTAACACAGGTTGTAAGAAGCTGTGTGCCAATGTGCTGATGATATATGAACGAGGAAAAACTGCAGCAAAGTCACCCACAGCGTTGTCATAGTTTCATGGAAGAGAGTTACTCAATGTAATGTGGATAGCGTCGCCTGGTCAATTAGAGACACCAACGCATTCAAACGGATGTTGCTGAGACAGCAATAATAACCTAAATGGCGCAATCCCTAACGCAATGTGCACAGGGAAGAATAAATGAGCTAGCATTACAGACAGAGGCGATTGTTGTTGGCATAGGAAAGCACATGCATAAGCCATCCAGAAGCGTAGTACTTTGTTTATTGAATCCGAGTAGTCCCCATGTATGAACTTGCAGAACTTAAACATGGTTGATGTAAAATGGGGCATGGATGACTTTCAAATCAGATATCAGCATGTGAAAAATTGATGGCATGTCCTGAAGCCTCATGCGCCAAAGACTGTAGAAGCAGAAATATTTCAAGGCATAGTGTAGGGGGAGGAGGAGATATCACACAACATATTGTGATGAATTGCCTTTTGGCAAGGATTTAGAAGCCTTGCCAGATAGATTAATTGATGTGTATTAATTAGTACAGTGATGCAGATAATTCCATCTCAGATAGTGTGATCTGCTAACCAGACTCGCCCCTCTCATAATCTCCATGCCAAAAGAATAGGGGCATGTGGCCTGATGCATCAGTTTCCTGATCTCCAGCACCTGCTCAACAGTGGCACAGAGCAGGTTCCGTTGTCACAGGTTTTTGACAACTGCTGTGAGAGTCAAGTCTCTTCAGTAGAAGGGCTGCATTTATGTTCGGCACCTCTGTTCCAAAACCACATAGTCATGAGGAATTATTTTCTGGTGGCAGTTTAAATCTTAAACATAAAGCCATTCTGATTTCAGTGTATGGTGGACAGTAATTCACATAACTGTAAGAAGCAACATCTGATTAATATCACACATGTTGCAGCAGTGGAAGGGTTATAAGTATTTTGGTCAGACAGCCTGGGTCTGCCAGTCTACAGGGCAAGACATTAAACTACCGTGCCTCACTTTTGATCCTTTGTGAGTTCTGATAACCCTTCTCTCCACCATGGCAGCCTCCCAGCAGGAGCTGTCCTGGGGAAACAAGAATCAAAGGGAACACCCATCCCAAAAGTACTAGCATCATACAAGGCTGTTGCATAACAAAGGGCCTTTTGATTCTGTGGGTATGAAGTGGTTTGGTTACAGAACACTGAGGGAGCCCAGTCCAAGCGGGGGAAGGATTCCACCATCTTGATCTCTGTACCGCTTTCCTTCCTGTCTTATTCACTTCCTTTAGTACAAAGCACTTTTGGAATGAGGTCAGAAGACAAAGGACGCTTATCTCAAGGACAGGATTTGGACCCTTTAAAACAGGCTTGCATGTGTCCAATCACCTGTAAACATTTGCCTGTAAAAGAGGGGATCTCCCGCCCCTTCTTTAATATACTTTTGCACCATTCAGGCAGAAGGAAAAATTCACACGAACCTCCTTTGGGAGAGTTGACTCCTGCAAGTGTTTGCTAGTCTCCCGTCTGTCTGGGAGATGAACAAGGAGCAATTATGTCCCTGAGACCATGGATTGGGACTCGCAGCACCCTGAGAATTAAGACATCCAGAGTCTGTGTTCTTTCCATCAAACTGCTTCATGCTGTGATTTCAGACACCTTCGACACAGTCAAACCAAAAGGACCCTCCAGAGCTGCCTTTGGCACTTGCTTCATCTTTGACCCACTGTGCCACACATTGGAACCAGTTTTCGACCGCACAGTGCTAGCCAAGCATGTCATTGCCCCACCTCAAACTAGAAGCTCAATACTGCAATGCTGTGTAAGAATTGCTTTTTGAACCACCAACTTTTTCGATGCTGATCCATATAAACGGTGGAACCAACCTGGTGGCGGCATCAAACCATGACCTTCAAATGCTGCATCGACCAGCCTGACTCGAACTGGGCATCTAGTCATTGATGTTTTTGCCATCAAACCAACTGTCATATATGACCTAGTGGCCCTCACAATCCAGACTTCTTCAAATGCCTCTTGGAACCACAGTGAGCTTCAGCTCGACCCCCAGCTTGACCCCTACTCCCTATCTTGAACAATGCAAAAGGCCCATTTGAGCTCGATTCCAACAGTACATTGAAAGACAATTGAAATTAAATAATAAAGGAGATGTGATTCAAAAGGCATCAATGAAATGAAGAGTAAGGAGGATGTAATAGAACAACGAGAGGATAAAGAAAGAAGGCAAATCGAGGAGCTAAAAACAGAATGAAGAGAGAGAGGTTGTGAGGCAGGGAGACCGAGCAGGAGAGATGAACAGTAATCAATGTGAGAGAAAACCAGAACTAAGAGAAGAAGTTTAGCAGCATGAAAGAAAAGATAGGGTGCGAGCACGACGGATGTTGAAGAGTGCATAACAGGAACGAGCAATCAAAGAGATGTGGAGTGAAAAAGAGAGCGAGGGATTCAAAATGATGCCCAAGTTACGCCCAGATGAAGGAAAAGGTAGAGGAGGAGGAAAGGAGAGAGACAGAGGAGGAAAGGGCGTATGAATAGTTGAAGCAGGGAAGAACAGACCCTCAGTCTTAGAAGGGTTAAGGTGAAGAAAATAGGAAGACAACCAGTTTTGAACAGCGGAAAGAAAGTTTGATACAGTGGAGTGCAAAGCAGAATCAAAAGAAAAGGACAACATTATCTGAATATCATCTGCGTACAGATGAAAGGAAAGAATGAGGAAATGAGAGCAGAGAGATGGTCAGTATAAAAAGTAAAGAGAGGAACAAGTGCAGATCCTTGAGGGACACCATAGAGAAGAGGAAATGAAGAAGAGGACTGCCAGACCCAAGTTGCAGAGTAGGACTGCTGAGTGAGATAGGAGGGGAACCATTTAAGAACAGACCCAGAAATGAAAGAGAAGACATAAGAAAAGTGTGATCAACAGTATCGAATGCCACAGAAAGATCAAGAAGAATGAGATTAGAAGAAAGCTTAGAATGACGAGTGTGCAAAAGAGAGTTGGAGACATGTCAGAGAGCAATCTCTGTGGAGTGAGAGGGAAGAAAGCCTTATTGAAGCAATGAGGAAAGAGTGAATATTTAGATAACGAGTTACCGTAGCGTAAGCGGGCTGCTTAAGGATTTTAGAAAGGAAAGCCAGAAGCGAGTTGGGCCGAAATTGGCTACAATAGATGGGTCAGAATAGGAAGAATAAATGTATGCTTCAAAACAGCAGGAAAACAGGAGTTTGCAAAATGAGCATTAATAGGAGAAGTAAGATAGGAGTGCGCAGGAGTGTTGACAGTGTTGGTAACTCTGTTGGATTCTGTGTCCCATCTACCTCGTTGTGTCTAGGAAGTTGGATTCTTTTCATCAAAACCCCTGTCTCCGTCGTGGAGCGACGTTGAGTGCGCAGGAGTGTTGACAATGTTGCTTGGGGTGCACAGTGTGGGCTCCCCCTGTCACATGACTGCACAACAAAAATTGCCCCTCGAAACTGTGTTTATAATGGATTTGCTGGGACCCAGCACTTCGGGGCTTGACTCGAATGACGAAGTCTTACGCTTTTATCATATTGGAGAAGACAGAGGTGCCGATCCGCTTACACGGCGGCAACACAGATTTTTGGCAGCCGGGGGCAGAGCTGTGACTGAGCCCCGCGCGGCCCCGTTGGTAAGTTGCCGTGGGTCCTGAAAAAAGGACCTGTGTTTCCACTTCCTCCGTAAACTCTGACTTTTTCTTTGATTGTCCGGTTAGCAGCTCCCCTGTATTCCCCGTGCTGATGCCACCCCCTATGATGAAAGTGTCAGACTGCGGTGACCTGGATGGAAAGAAACCATCTGTGTGTATGGGTAGTGCTGCGAATGTTGAAGCATTAGTTACTGACCCGCCCGCCAGCTGTCTGACCGCCGGCAATGTGGAGAGCTGGTGGGACGCTGCTGCAAATGAAAATGTTTTTGCATTTGTTCAAGACAAAACAGCCGACAGGTCAATTGTCAAGACCTTGCAGTCTCTGGCATCACGAGCCCTGTTGTGTGCCAAGGACTTCAACAAGAGGTGTGTGATTGACTCTGACTCTGATGGCTTAGAGGTCTCGGCTGCACTTAAATACAAGTACATCTGTCAAAACACTATCCCTATGTACAGAGAACTACAAACTGCGGAACAAGAAAATGTAATGTCTCACAATATAGCCGACAATCCCTCATTTGAAGCTGACAACGCTTTCAATTTATTGACGGTTATTCCAATGGTGACTTCAAGAAATTGAAAAGATGTATAAGGGAGGTGGGTAAGCAGGGTGGTACTATTGTGGACCTCTTTCTAAAGGAAAATGAACCATATTGTGGATTCATAGCGAGCAGGATATACAATCGAATTGTGTCCAATTATAGAGAGAATACAGAAGTGAGAGCATTTGGGGCAGGAGATTGGACTGTGTGATTTCTTCTGAGATGTGGATGGGGATGTGTGCTAATGTTAAACTTTGCTCGATAAACTTGGAAGAACGTTCAAGACAAATTAAAATCCTCAACAGTTTACTGGAGTCCAGAAAGATTGATGAAGAGAGGGTTGATGGATTCTGATGACTGCTGGAACTGTGGTAATGGAGTGGGTAGTATAGAGCATATGATCTGGGACTGTGTCCGCAGATTTTGGCAAGATGTATGAAGCATTTGCCTGCAGATTTTAAATCGGGATATTGCTCTGGATTTCAAAACGATGCTTTTAGGTTGTGATGAGTTGCTTGAAGATCTTTCAGTCTCTCAGAAAAAAATGTTGTTCAGGGGGGCTTGTATATGCAAAAAGATGATATTAAGGAGCTGGGAATCTCGGATTGCTCCGACGGTGGTGGATTGGATTGAGGAGATGACCTGTCTTGCGTGGAGAAAGTAATTTTTTAGGAAACAAGGGAAGCTTAACTTGTATAAAAAAATTTGGGATGAATTTCTAAAAATGTACTAGTTCTGAGTTTGTAAATATGTATTTTATTATCTGCGTGTAACTATATTGTTTTACTTTTTACTGTTAACTGTTCCTTGCTGTTTTGTAAAATGTACAAATAAATTATTTTAAAAAAACAAATTTATTGGGAGAAAAACCAATGGCTGGTGCGGAATTAAATGTACAGCATAGCGCCACCTGGACTTGTCCGAACATCCTACCAGACAAGCCCATTAGTAGTGCTGCAAGCCCAAACCGAAGCAGCTCGAAAGACCTGATTGAAATAAACGCAAGAATTGGAAGTCATCAAAACTCTGAGAATATGGGTGAAATACCTTCGGACGAAAATCCACAAGAGACTGCACCCTGTGTTAAATGGACCAAGCAAAAGAATGTATTACAACTACAAACTGAAGAGCTCGCACATGATGGGAAACAAAATCCGTGGCTGCAACCCATGGCGAAAAGGAAAAGATTAGAATCCATAACTGAAGAATACGTAACTGATTCCCAAAAAAGACATGAGAAGAAAACACAACTGACCTCTCTGGATGACAAACCAGTCGATCACTACTTGTCCCTGTCACCGGACGCCTTCCGTATAGTTGAATCGCCAATAAAGAACAGGACTTCTTAGATGAAAAAACCCTGTTACCGCGGCCAAAGTACAAAAAAGCATACCAAACACAAAATTTGGTGTAAGAGCTTTCTAAACTGATCACCAAAGATCTGAATACATTGATAATGGCTGCTCACACCATATCTATGTCACCATACATGAAACTGTATGAACAACTGAATGAGAATATTAAAGATCAGACAACTCTACTAGCCATGCGGAATACGAAAATGGTAAATGTCGAGCAGGAATTGATAATGAATAAACAAGTCCTATCAAGTGAACATTTCAGTTCGAGGGGATTGGGTCCTCTGACGTATTCCATATCTGACAGGTAATGTCCACAGCTGTGCTGCTTTGGAAAATCTTTGGCGCCTGCGTCGATGACGTCGATGCGCTGTCCCCGAGGACCTCCTACGACGGCCAATGTCACCCAATGTGATAAGTAGGACGCTCGACGCCCATAGCCTCAGTTCCGTTTTTACCGCGAACGTGTTCGCTTCATGAATCTCGGTACGCCTCGACTCGTTGGAGTTTGCTGTTTTCAATTCTCGGTTTGCGGAAACTGTTCGGTTTTTTGTGAAGACCTGTTCGTGGCGATGTCTACTTCGTCTTCAACCCCGCGTCCGGGCTTCAAGAAATGCGGGGTCTGTGGGTCCAAGATGCCGGTCACGGACTCACATGATGCCTGCCTCTGGTGCCTCGGGGAGGCCCACGATACGGATGACTGTGTCGACTGCCAGTCGCTCACGGCAAAGGCCTTGCAGGAACGCAAGAAGAAGCTGTCGGTAGGCCGGGTGTCTAAGCCCCGGAAGTCGAGGTCTGCGGGGCTTTCGACGGATGACTCGAGGGGTGACTCTCTGCGTGATCATCGGAAGTCCAGTGGGTCTCCTTCCCTGTCCTCTTCCGAGGACTCCGCCCGTCGGCGGGTCGCTTATCCCTCCATGCAAGCGACACCGGAGGAATGGGCTTCCTTCGGGAAGCAGATGCTAGCGATTCTTGAATCACAGGGCACCGGTCCGTCTGTGCCTCCGAGTGGGGTCGGTCGGCACCGGTCGAGAGACGCTGCTCGTACGCCTTCGGGCTCGGGTGGTCGGCACGGCTCGCGGGAGAGGTCCCGCTTGGACAAGGGTAGCCGTTCTCGCCATGCCCGTTCCAGGTCCCGGTCCTCGACGCGCTCGAGACCGTGTGATCCTGTGCC
The DNA here is from genome assembly GCF_040938575.1 of Ambystoma mexicanum. Classification (NCBI taxonomy): domain Eukaryota; kingdom Metazoa; phylum Chordata; class Amphibia; order Caudata; family Ambystomatidae; genus Ambystoma; species Ambystoma mexicanum. Next base: position 964,444,012 of record NC_090924.1, read on the forward strand.
GTCTTCGAAGAAGACGTCAACGCCTGTGGCGTCGAGGTCGTCGACGATTTCTCTCAAGGCTCCGCCTCCGAGGGGGTTGTCGACGCCGTCGGCGCCTAGGTCGTCGAGAGACACGCTCGGAGCTCCGGCTTCGATTCGCTCGACGTCGATGCCTTTTCTGTCAACGCCGGTGCCAACTCGTTCGGCGCCGACTCGTTCGGCGCCCTCGACGCCTTTCGAGGCGGTAGTGTCGGAGGGGCCCTGTGGCTGCCCCTAGAAAGGCTCTGGCTAAGGTCAGACACTGCTTTGGTCCCCAGAGGTCTTCCTCTCCCCGCCTGGAGTACATTTCAGAGGGTGATGAAGGCTCTGATGACGGCTTGGTTCCAGTTACGGTTCCAGAGGAGCTTATCTCGGGCCATAGCCAGTTTGATGACCTGAGGCAGTCACTGCATGATGCCAGTGGACTGGACACCTCTCCGGAGGTGGAGTTTTGTAGGCCGGAGCCTGGCACTCATGCCGATTCTTCATATCGGCGCCTTATGTCTCGGGTCACTGAGTACTTGGGTTGGTCAGCTCCCCCAGGGGAGTTCGTTCAGGATGATATCACGGACATCCTTGATCTCAGTCCCCCCACTAACCCGGTTTTGCCGTTTCATATGGCGCTGCAGAGAAGGGTGGCGGCGGTTTGGACTGCTCCGGAGAGTCTCCCGGCAGTGGGCAAGTCTCTGTCGCGAAAATACCATCCAGCCAGTAGCGACCCCTGCTACTTGTCCAGGCACCCCACTCCGGAGAGTTTGGTGGTGCAGGCGGCTACGGCCTCGGCAAAGCAGGCGTCGTATCCTACCATCCCTCCGGATAGGGACGACAAACGTTTTGACGGCTGGGCGAAGAAAGTGTTTTCTTCAGGGGGTATGGCGCTTCAGGCGGCCAACATCCATATGTTCCTTGTCTCATTTCACACACACTCTGTGGAATTGTGTTGCATTAGCGGCTGAACATATTCCCGAAGGGGACGAATGGGATGGTTTCCTTGCTATGGTTCAGGATGGCATGGATGCCATGTTTGAGGCCGTTCAGTCGGGTTTGGGCATAGCAGATTGTGTCAGCCGGTCCATGGCGGCGAGCACCGTAATGCGGAGGTTTGCGTGGTTGCGGAAGTCTGGGTTCGCTCCTGATGTGCAGTCCCGGCTCCTCAACATGCCCTTTGACAGTGAACACCTTTTTGGCAGCAAGGCTGACTAGAGCCTTGAGAGGTTGCAGACCTCCAAAGCTGCAGCAAAGTTGTTGGGCGCTGCAGTTCGCCGACCTCCCCCTTTTCGTCCTAGGGGACAGCAATGGAGGGGAGGTTCCTTTCGCTATTACTCGTCCTTCAGTAAAGCGAGGGGAGCTAGCAGTCAAAGAGGCCATTGTAAGAGTGCCAGAGGTGGAAACAAAGGTACTCGAGGTGCCAAGGCCGCTCGGGCAGTTGCCTCTTTGCCCTCAGGCAACGCCGCAGCCGCTACCACTCAGTCATGAGGCCAGGTCCCATGGTTCGCCGGTTGGTGGAAGGCTGGCGCAGCATCTTTTAGAGTGGCAAGCCATTACTTCGGATGTGTGGGTTCTGGAGATCATAACCAACGGCTACTGTCTTCCTTTTCGGCAGAGGCCTCATGACAATCCACCAGGGAACCTCTCTTTGAAGAGTCCGGATCTGCTCCTTGCGCAGGAAATTCAAGCCCTGCTGGAGAAAGGCGCCATAGAACTGGTGCCTGTAGCGGAGAGGAACAAGGGATGGTATTCCCCTTATTTTTTGATTTCGGAGAAAGACGGGGGATTGAGACCCATCATGGACTTGCGCGGTTTGAACAAACTCCTCAGGAAGGACAAGTTCAAGATGGTGACTCTTTCTCAAGTCCTCCAGGACATGGTACCCAGACCTTCTAGACTTGTCCATCTGCCCTCCACGTCATCTTCCCTACCGAGACGATCTGCTCTCACAGGAGGGGGGTCAGGTTCTCCATCCAGAGGTCAGATCCCTCAATATTCACGCTTGGCTTCTGAAAGGTTGAGGTATAAGGATTGGGGCCTCCCTGAAGATGTGATGGAGGTGTTGCTCTCGGCCAGGCGGCCGGCAACAAAGTCTCTGTACCGTTGCCATTGGAGAAAGTTCTGCGATTGGTTCAGAGTTCAGAATGTGGATCCTTTTGAATGTGACATTCCCATGGTTCTGTCTTTTTTGCATTCTTTGGCCCACAGGGGCTTGCAAGTGGGGATCATTAAAGGTTACCTGGCGGCGCTGTCCATATTTAAGCGCTCGTCTGAAGAGTGTTCCTATTTTAAGATTCCTTTAATTTCGCAGTTTTTGAAAGGGCTCACTAATGTGTTCCCTCTGTCACCTTTTCTGGTGCCAGGTTGGGATTTGAACCTTGTTCTTAAGTTTCTTATGGGTGCTCCGTTTGAGCCTTTACATTCTTACCCTTTGAGGCTGTTAACTCTGAAAACTGTGTTTTTGGTTGCGGTTACTTCCGCTCGCAGAGTGAGTGAGTTACAAGCACTTTCAGTTAAGACACCCTTCACTGTGTTTCATAAGGACAGGGTTGTCCTTAGAGTTCGTCCTTCTTTTCTTCCGAAGGTGGTTTCAGAATTTCATTTGAGCCAGAAGGTTGTTCTTCCGGCGTTCTATCCTCCTCCGCATCCTGGTAAGGAAGAGGAGATGCTCCATAGGCTTGATCCTAGGAGAGGGTTGAGCTTTTATATTTCGCGCATGTCCCGGGTCAGAGTGGACGATCAACTTTTCATTGGTTACGCTGGAAAGCGTTTGGGACAAGCTGTGACGAAACAGAGTTTGTCTCGTTGGATTATTTTAGCTATCTCTGAGTGTTACCGCTTGGCGGGTAAGGATCCTCCGGCTGGCTTGCGGGCACATTCTACCAGGGGAGTGGCTGCGTCTACTGCCCTGCAGAGGGGAGTTCCTATTCGTCACATCTGTGATGCAGCCACCTGGGCTTCAGTACATACTTTTGTATGTCACTACTCCCTCGATTCCATCAGAGGGCAAGATCTGGCCTTTGGCAAGGCAGTTCTCTATTCTGCAATTTGATTGGGCATGCTAAATTTGTATTCTAAATTCTTTCCCACCTCCTTGCTTGGTACTGCTTTGGGAGTCTGTCATAGATATGGAATACGTCGGAGGACCCAATCCCCTCGAAGAACAAGTTACTTTCTTACCTGGTAACGTTCTTTCGATGGGATGGTCCGACGACGTATTCCATATCGCTCCCTCCCTGCCTTCCCCGCTGCAGAATTTCTTTTGCGATTGCAGCTTGCGTTCCGCAAGGCCTTGTGTGTCTGACTGGCAGAAAACTGGTGGCACACGTTCTGGGAAAAAACTATAATTGAGGCTATGGGCGTCGTGCGTCCTACTTATCACATTGGGTGACGTCGGCCGTCGGAGGAGGTCCTCGCGGACGGCGCATCAACGTCATCGACGCAGGACGCAGATGCCAAAGATTTTCCGAAGCAGCACAGCTGTGGACATTACCTTTCATAGATATGGAATACGTCGTCGGACCATCCCATCGATAGAACGTTACCAGGTAAGAAAGTAACTTGTTCATCTGAGGCGAATGTGAGGATAATATTGGAGCTCACCAAAAATAGCGCGATTGACAAGCGCTTGTTTGCCGAAGTTGCACGAGAAGCAATTGCCCTGCTGAAATCGCAAAATCTAAACCCTATAACACCGGATCAGTTGAACGAAGGGGATGATGAGAGCAACACAGCTAGTGCTGGGTAGGTAGCCGACAAAAAACACCTTAATCCAAAAGACCAAATATCGGTACCAAATACAAATAGTCATGGATATGAGTCCACTGGTTGTGAGTAGTGGCGCTGTACTAGCCACAGACTCACCCACTGAAAGACAACCTCAGAAATGCAAACAGAAAACGAAACGTACAAGTGGAGCTGAACCAAACAGTAAAAAAGGTGATTGTCTCAGTGGAGAAGCAGAGGACAGGGTGGCACTGGCATTTAAAATTGGAGAACCACCGACTGTTAGAAGATACCTGACACTCAACAATCTCATTTGGCTCCCTCTGAAAGCGCCGTGAACACAATCGGCCCTGAAGTTGTTACGGAGAAACCATCTCTACTTTCTGCAAACACTCCAAGCCCAGTTGGTTATCCGGAGAGCCAAGGTCAATGTAACCTAGGCACAGCCAGTGATGTACCATGTGTCCAAGACAATCTGAGTGACAAAGCTGTACTCACTTCCGAAGAACTGTTCTCAATTTTCAATCGAAAAAAAGTAGAGATCGCAAAAAGAAATCTTAAATAACTCAACTGCAGAGAAGAAATCCAAAAACATGAAAAAAAGAAAACCCTAACAAAGATCGAATGATCGATCCTTTCTAAGGAATATGAAAGGCTTCAGCATTACTACAACCTCTAACAAAATATGCAGAGAAAAAGCAAATACCAGCTCCTGTAACCGAATGTCCCCTGCAGCCCATGAGCAAAAAAATTGCAATGCTGTAGGAAAAACTATTGTATCTGAGGATGACAGTATCCCTGTGGATTTGTTAGATCTTTCGACATACGAAATACGTGACGGGGATACAAGTGAGCGGACCCAGATCCTAGATACTGAAACAAAGGGGGATCCACAGCCAGCAAGTGCACTAATAAACATAGACCCCAGCCCGCCTACGAGTGAAGGGAGGCTGGCGGCCGATGTTGATATAAACAAGGCGCCCCCTCAACACCTTGGCCCTACTACCATAAAATCTAGTTTTTTAGCAAGTGGGGAATCTGAATCCATAAGTCGAAGATGTCACCATGGAACCTAGAAATCAGGATGACACCTCTCTGAATCCTGTAACGAAGCCCCAGCCAAGTACATCACGTTAGATGCTAAAAGAGCTCTAATTGCGGCAGCCAAGAATTCCGAAGGTCGCGAACCGGAGATTGCGTCTCGTAACCTGGATCTGAGGAAATATGAGCAAGAATTTCTTACTCTTGAGGCAAAAAGAGCCCTAACAGTTGCTATGAAGTCCAAAGAAATTACTAACATAAGACCTGAGATGAGGAGTACTGAGTCAAAAAAACATGAGTCAAACTTTCGACAAATAAACAATTGCCCTTCATCCATGCGAAAGATAAACTTTGACTCCTATAAATCTAAGATTGAGGCAACACAAACGCAAAGGTCGGTGCACCATCCGGCAAAGGAACAAGTCGACAATCCCAAAGCGATAAAAAATTGGGGAAATATCTTTTACGGCTGGAGCGAATAGAGAAAGAAAAGGATGGCCTGATACTAAAAAGGAAAAACGTGATGATGCTATTCCACCATATACCGCAATTAAGAACTGTGGTCTCTGAAGATTTTCAAATTGTGGAATTTGAAAATGAAACTAAAAAAGATCGTGTAATTCTTCATATAGCGTCGTAGCACTGTCCTGAGCTCCCTAGGGTTTGATATAAATGAAATCTGTGAAATAAAGTGGCAGGATCAGCCATGAATCGTGCCTTATCTTCAGAACACAGACTAGCCACATGTAATGGCTCTGTAAATCAAGCTGGAGACGGTAGGTCAATATGCAAGACTGACTCATCTAATAGACACAACAACAGCGAAAGATGGGCCCCCGAAAAGGATCTGATTAAAATCACGATTGCCAAGGTGGATACTGTAACCCGAAAGAGTTGCCCTACCCCTGGTGAGGACAAGACTGGACCTGGGTAGCTAAAACCATCAACAGTCTAAAGGAGAGTTAATGCTTAGAGCCTGGTGAACAGGGAAAATTATGCATTGCCTCCTGGAACAAGAGAGAACATATGCATCTTTATGGCGACACACCAAATGAACTAGTGGACATAGATATTCTATGTCTACAAGAGACATGGCTAATGAAGATGCCAACTGCAGATGGTTTTGAGATCGCCTTTAATCGAGTGACAAAGGGGCTCAAAGGACGTCCCATGTCTGGGTTGCTCACACTTGTTAAAATCAAAAGTGGTGTACGCATTCTATCTGCTAAAAACATGTCGCCATATATACAAGTAGTTAAGATTAAACTCTTGACGTAGCTGTCAAAAGCAGGGAATCTGCTGATGCTGATAAACATTTATTGGCAACAAGCTGCAACGCAACTTGAAAATTTCATTGAGTTAATCCCGGAAATGATTTATAACATCAAGGATAATGAGAATGAAGGAAATATTTTGATTTGTGGAGATCTTAATACAAATTGCCTACAAAATAAGACCAGAAATGACCAAGCTTATGGGAAGACCAATGGTGACTTAGCGGCGGTGGCTTGGCTGCATGAAATGAAAGCATGGAACTTAAAGATGCTGAATGGAGAAACCCCCGGAGACATCCCGGCGCATTATACTTGGCAAAGAAACCAGCTAGGATCAACCCATATGTTTGTAACTGAAAGAATGAGAAGTGAGGTTGCATCCCTAAAAATTACTGAAATGGAGTCAAGCGACCACTGCGTGCTAAAAATGTACCTGAATGCACATCAAACAAAAGGAACAGTAGCTATCCCATGTCAGGACCTAGCCCTGGTACCTGGTCGCAATAGTTTGCGGCTTAACATAACCAATATAAAATCGCTGGAGAAAAAACCAGATGCTGAGAAAATTGAATATACTACTCTCTTAAAGGCGTATCGAGAGAAGCCCACTGTGCGGTCGAGGCCTGACTTCATAAAAATACATGCATGGGATGGAGAGATCGCCGCTAGGAAAAAGAGTTGAATAAAGCCGTAAGAAAGCTTAAAGCGTCCATGCCAATTGCGGAAGTAGGGAAAAACAATTAAAACAAAATTGGTTGATCAGCCACAGACATGTTATGTTGCAACGAGATGTGGAATTGATGATGGAAACTCTAGCAAAAAGAAATACAAGTGCCTTTTGGGACTATTTGAATAACGTCTCATCACCTCAAGGGGCTGTCATAAAAAAACATGGTGTTTGAGAAAATATGGGTGGAACATTACTCGGAAATATTCTGTAACAAAGACACAAATCCCAGTAAGCCATTGGACCCCGGAATCAAATGGTACATTAAAATAGATAAAGAGGACATACATAGAAACATCGTAAGACTCAGCATGTCGAGAGCCCCGGGACCCGGCAGGCTGACAAACCAACTCTTAAAACAACAACCAGATCTATGGGCTGACTTCTGCTATACTTTATTTGCATCGATTCAGCAGAAGCAAAAGATTCCTTCCTCTTGGCGGAGCACTATTGTTGTACCAATTTTCAAAAAAAGTAAACGTACTGATCCAAGGAATAACCGTCCTATAGCTCTCCTTGATGTGGTGGGAAAAATGTTTGCAACACACTCCAAGGACAACTCGTAAAATGGATTCAAGAATCAGAGCGATACGATCCTCGACAAGCAGAATTTGTCAAAGGTGTCGGATGTGGCCTAAATCTGACAATTATACATTTCTTAAAGATGGAAGCCATCCGACAAAATAAAAAAAATCTACATAGCGTTTGTTGACCTGTCATTCGACACTATTGATTGTGAAATGCTCTGGGACAAAATGAGGAAATGGAATTGCCCAGAAAACTTATTACAACCTATAAAAGAACTTCATACTGACACCAAAATCAAGATCAGACTGGACTCCGGTGGAACCCTGAATGAGCCAATCGGAACAAATCAGGGTGTAAAGCAGGGCTGCCTGTTGGCAGCAACCCTGTTCGGTCTGTTTTTGTCAGATATTGGAGAATCCATAAGAGCAGTAATTTCCCATCCAACTAAAATCAATGGTACGAGTGTAAATTGGATGTTATATGTGGACGACATTGCGCTGCTCGATGTTACGCCGATTGGATTGACAAGGAAGTTAACAGCCCTTGAAGGGTACGTTCTAAAAAACAAACTAAGAATTAACCCTGCAAAGTCTGAAGTAATAATCCTCCAAGATCTCCCATGAACTAATAAACAGGCTAAAAAATACGAGCCGAAATGGAGATTGAATAATGAAAGTTTGAGCTGCGTAAAAAGGCCAAAAAAAAAAAATGTGGATCAACAGCAACATAAATGACGCCCCTTGGGTCGAGAATGCCAAACAAAAATGCAAACAACTAGCATGTCAGGGAGTGATCATAAAAAAAAATATGGGAAGTTCTCCTTGTTGCCTGTTCTAGCTCATTATAATCAAAAAGCTGTGCCAACACTAATTTATGGTGCAGAAAGTGCACTAGGAGTAACTTCTAATCTATGGTCCCAACTAGAAAACCAGTATTGGAGGCATGTTCTGCCGCTACAAAAGGGAATATCTAGTGCGTGCCTGCGATATGAACTTAACCTGATATCCATGAACGCTCGAGTGCTGTGGAACATGCTGTCTCTATACAGAAAAATCATCATAGACAACCGCACACCCCAGTTTGATATACTACGGGATGTAATTAAACAGTAGATGACAGAAATCGCCACAAGCTTATGGAAGATGCAGTGATTGAAGGGAAAAATCAGAAAAAGCCGTTGCAATATTTGGTGAAAACAGCTAATGCTAGACATCGAAAGATTTTCATGAAATTCAGACTTAATCTATTTGACACAAGAGTAAGTCAGGCCCTGAGATTTCGAAAACCCGCAGCGATATTGAGTTGTTGCTTTTGCAATAACCATCACAAGACCTTAAAACATCTTACGTTATATTGTGCTGGATTGAAAGACATGAGAACTTTGCATTTGGGACAAGTAGTTAAACAATATTCTACTTTATGCGGAGAAGAGCTGTGGCTGAAATTTGCCAACCCTAAAGAAAAAGATGTCTTTGGGCTAACAAATTTTCTACAACAACTAGAAACTATGTTAACATTCTGAATTGAGCTGAGTGGGAATAAGTTAGGAAGTAGGATGTGCCGGAGAGGCAGGGAAGCCTGACGAAGCCAATTGTGAAAATTATCTAATGGAAATACACCTGGAGGAAACCAGCACGTCGAGAGCCAATATCGATCTACCACAAGGAACTTTTAGGTCGTGGTGTGATGTGGCTCCTCGGCACGGGTGGTGGGCTTCCGTGACGTAGAGTTTCGGTTGGTGCTTTATTACTCCTCTGCCTTTATAACATTTTGTATGGTAGGATCATAAATCCTTTTAAAACATTTTGTATAAACGAAATGAAATAAAATTAAAATTAAAAAAAGAAGTAAGATAAGGAAGGAGATGCAGTAAGATGAGCACCGGCAAGAAGAGCAGAAGTGTCAGAATCAGCAAGAGGAGAAAACGAGGAAAAGGAGTGTGAATATAAACTAGGAGAAGAAGAAGAGAGGAGTAAGAAGGAGTGAAGATTTGCCTTTTTAGGTATAAAGTAGCTGGCAATGTCAGAAGAAGAAAGAGATGAGAAAGCAGATGGATCAGAAGGTTTAGAAGACAGGATATTGTTAAGAAGTTGATAAAGACGATGAGGGTGATGGGAGACGGAAACTGTGAGTTCTGAAAAGTACAATTTGTTTTTGCAGCAAGTAAGGCAGAGTCAAAAGAAGAATGCAAAGGTGAAAGCGCAGTAAGATCAGAACGAGATTGAGTTTTTCCAATGCTGTTCGGCGGTGGAGGAAAATAAGGTCAGGTGAGGGCCAGGGCTGAAGAGTTTTATGAGCAGGATCAAGAGGGGTGCAGAAGAGAGACTGAGTCAAGTACATATAGTAAAGTAGAGTGCAGAGTGCTTGTAGCTGTATCAGGAGAAAGAGAATAGAACATGGAAATTGATGGAAGAGAAGAATGCTAAGAAGAAAGAAAAGATGGTCAAAGGAAGAAGGATTACGATGAGTAAAGATAGTCAAGGAAGGGAAAAAAGTAGGCTGAGCAGGAGGGCAGAAAGAAAAGGAAAGTAGAAAATGATCAGAAACATAAAAGGGAGAGGAAGATACAGGAAAAGAAAAAGGAAGCAAAGAGAAAATTAGATCAAGGCAGGAGCCAGACTGATGGGAGGGGGAGAAGGAAGGAAATGCAGAAAGTAGGAGTCAGTGACAAAAGAAACAAAGTGGTAAGACGAATTAGAAGAGGGGAGAACAAAGTCACCAAGAAGAAAAAGATGTGAAGAAGTATGGAAGATAAAAGATGGCGATATTCGAGAAAATCAGTAGCTGGGCCAAGAGGACGATAAACAACAAGGAGCGAGACATGAAAGGGGTTATTATGTAAAAATGGTATTCAAAGGAGGGAAAGATTGGGAGACCAGAAAGGGGAGGTAACCGAGTTCAGGAAGAGTTATAGAGAACCCCAGTACCCCCGCCATGCTTAGACAGGTGAGGGCTGTGGGAAAACGAAATGGAGGCAGTATGAAAGGCGGCTGGTGCAAAAGAATTATCAGGAGTAATACAGGTTTCGGCTAAACAAAGAAAGTATAAATTGCAACAAAAGAATTGAGTTGGATTTGTTACAAACTGAGTAAGCATTGAGGAGGCCGAAATTAAACGGGCAAAGCGTCAGAAGTAATTAGAGGACAGAAAAGATTGAAGTGATTGCGGGTCGAGCAGAAGATAACTCAGGAAAAAGAACAGTGGGTTATTCTAGATGGAATATGACAAGGCATGGGAACAGGGAATATGAGAAGTAGATAGAAGGACAGATGTGATAGTAGGTTGACACATGATCAGGCTTGAACAGGGGCAAACAGGGAGAGACAGTGCCCTTGAGGGTCACTCTTTGGATGGGATGCCCATGTATGGGGACGCCTTAGGAGTGCTTCCTGATGTAGCGATCACTTGACCACATGTAACTGCTCAATTCGTCAGAGGATGGGGGGGCAACACGGTCACCAGCAGCGATGGCCTGGCATTAGGGGGACAGAGTTCACACAAGTCCCCAGACAGCTGGCAGCGGCCAGTCAGCAGATGAAGTCAGATGGCAGCAAGAACAGAAATGGTGAGTGCAGGGCAGCGCACACTGCAGGTCTTCGCCTGCTCTCACAGAACGTCAACTCTGATGTCCAGGAGTGCTTCCTGATGTAGCAGTCACGTGACCACATGTGACTGCCCAGCTCATCAGGGCCGGGGCCCACATGGGCACTGGCAGTGATGGAGTGGTATTAGGGGGACAGAGTCCTCACAAGTCGCCGGACAGCAGGCAGGGGCCAGTCAGCAGATGAATTCAGGCTGCAGCAAGGACAGCAATGAATTGCGGCTAATTTGCTGGTTTCTTCTTTGGGCCTCAAAATGAAAAGAGGAATACTAGAGACCATCTTGGAAAGGAGGCATGGTTTTAGTAAGTGTGGTACTCCAGAACAGCATGTCGGCACACATGGGAAGAACAGGAGTTTTCTCTTTACTAAACCTGTTCCAGTGTGATGCTGCCTCTGTATTCTTTCCTACTTCTCCACCCACCTCAGAAAAGAGCTCTTTAACCCCCCTTTGACAAGGCCAGCGTACTGGTCTTGTCACATAAGACAATGAATCATTTATGAACTTGAAAAATGTTGAGGGTGGCATACTTGATATTGCCATTTGGGAAACCGAGGTGGCTGGAAACTTTCAATTCAGAGTTTTAAAAATGATTTCCCTAATTTGGAGTGCAAAGGCTAAGTGGGGATTGCAATGGTTCAACCCAAAGCAACTTTTGTAAAGAATGGGTAATAATGGTGCCTTTTTGTAGCTCAATTGTTGGGTTACGTCTTATTTTAAAAAGTCAAACTGTTTACAAGAATATCTGTAGGGGAACTGTCACAAATTGACTTCTGTCCTGCAAGTGTGCAAGGGTGAGTAGAGGCTAAAGTACCCACTCGGCCCTCTCACTTCTCCAAACAAAGAGCCAACACAATCATAAAGGTTAAAAGACGTACCGCCTTTTGCTGTTTCTGCGCCGAGTGAAGGCTGTACTTTGAAGTGCAACTCAAACAGTGAAGTAGAACAGTCCACAGTAAAGGAATCTCCAATCCTGGTTCTATACAATTATATTTATATATATTCAGTCAAAAAAAGTTGTTAAATCTCACTGATAACATCACATGCGTGGCTCCCCCTTTTTTGTTCACTGACATAAGTAGGCCAGGTACTTTTCTTCACTAACAGTCAGGAAGTAACAATTCAAAAGGTTCTATCTTTGTGTACGGCATCCTTCTCATATGTTCTTGCGCCACTTTCCTCAGGGTTCACTCACATCATATGATACATATACATATAGTGGAAGAAGAAAGCGTAAAACACAGCAATCATTCCTGTGCACGAAGGTAATCAGTTATGTTATGAACACTTGCTGGTAATACTGCTCCTTGTTTGCTTACTGTAATTTCCCTGTAAATACTCATATCTGTATTCATTGTGATGTCTGTTTTTTGTGCAGTAGTTCAAGTATGTAGTTATTAAGGCAATGGTAGCTACATATTTCACTGTACCCGAAACTCTAAAACGAAAGCATTCATGATTTCACTATGTAACATGGGATGATTTTCAAGATGACACTTCAATGGGGCATGGTGCAGACAATGGCTACGTGTCCACATGAGTTGGTTCATGTACTGCAAGGAAGTCTGTAATACAATGGTGTGTAGAGCAATGCATTACGCAATGAATTACTTATCTCATGATAGTTCTTCCAATGATCTTTGATAGTTTTCTGCCACCGTTACAATAACAATCCCTTGTGAAGGCTTTCCATGAAAACTAAATGCACTTGTGATGTCATCAGTGATGTCATCAATGAGATTCGTGATGGCATCTTTGATGTCCTGGGTGTTAGTCTTAGCAGTGCACGGTGGTGCCGCGAGTTATGGTTGCTTAGCTTACCATAACTGGTGAATTTCAGGGGTTTTTCGGTTTTTCTTTGAACCAAAGTTTTTTTGCGAATTTCATAGGTTTTTAGTAGCGCAACTTGACCATAACGTCCCTTTTAACAAAATGTTTTCACTGAAAATAGATTTATAGATAATGTAAATTTGATACATGTTTACTAGGATGCCCTTACTTTATATACATATAACATACAACATACTGAACCCCCTACCTACACAAGTGGGTCTGATGTCCGGGGACCATGCGCCTGTTCGCGGACGGTCTCGAACAACATCAACACTATCCAAAAACTCGGGGGCTATCTTACATTGTTATATCATCCAGACAAAACACTAAACATGTTGAAAAAGCAGCACATACATGAATTACATTCAATAATAAATAAGAACTGAAACTGTGTATGTAAGACACTAACAGTCCAATTACATAACATGCAACATAGTGGAATATACCAAAGCACAATAAATATGCCTCCAACAGAATTACCTTACAGAAACTGCACAGCAAAAATCAACAGGACACCTGTGCAGCTGTAACAGCAAAACTTAGCAAGGAACTAGTGAGTACACTACATTTATTGTATATATTTATAAACTTTCTGTATTAGGTACACTAAAACTATTTATTTATTTTATTTTTTTACACAGAAATGTCCAGTACTTTGGAATGGCTGGAAGAAAATGTTCCTCGGGATGAAATGAGTGAAGACAGTGATACTAATTTTAGACACTACACTTCTCTATATAAGCCAATTAAGAACCATTACTTGATGCGTACTTAACACATTTTTTTTAACAGTCCGTACAGACATTAAAAATATTATACCAAGAGAGATGTTAGAAAATCCTCTGCAGTGAATGGAGCTAAACATGGACCCTGATTGGCTCACACAGCCCCGTTGTGCTTGGTAGTGAGCACGCTAACTACCGCGCCTGCCATTCACACTTGGCAGAGCGGGTGAGAGCAGCGCTGCACTAGAAATCTTTTGCCCTACTAGGCCCTGATCAGGTACCATGACCTGTAATTGTTTGAATCTTGTTTTGATTTGTTTGAATCCCTGCCTGTGTTTCCTCTTCCCGGCCTCCCTTCCTCCCTGTGTCCCTCTTTCCTGCCCGCCTCCCAATCCGCCCTCCCCCCTGATTGGCCCCCCTTCCCCTTATCTCTGACCCATCCTGGGCAGACTCTGCCCGGCAGCCCCGCGGCTAAGGGCAACTCCTACTTAGGCGGCTCCCTGTTAGTGTCTGTAGGTGTCCGCAGGGGAGGCCAGTTAGTCTCTACAGGTTAGTCCCACTAGCCTCCCTGCCTACCCCCCTTCTGACTCTTAAACACGGCTGTGCTGTCCCCCATGTTGTTGTAATATGCACTGTATCAGTATTTAAAAAATAATTGTGCACTGTGAAAACTAGGCCTTTTTCTCCCCTTTCAGGATTCTCAAACTTAGGTGGCCTCTCACAGGTTATAAAGTTGAGCATTTGTAAGCTCTTTAACCCTGAGAATCTGTCCTATTGTGCAACTTGATTACTGCTCGCTATTTTGTCTGCCTACTCCCGCCAGCGTCTCCGCCTCTCCTCCCACCCCCTCCTCTCCCACCTACTCTATGGTGCTCTCTGTCTCTCCTATCTTCTCTATTGACTATCCTGCTCTCCTCACTAAATCTGGCAGGAAGAAGTTTAAAAAGGACATCCTGGTCTCCAACCCAGGCCTCCCTATCGCTGACACCTACACCAGGGCCTCCTCCAAGAAAACACTCACCGACATCCTCTTTGTCATGCCTTCACCTGACTTATCGACCTTCATATGGTCTCTGTGCTCACTCCTTTCTCCTCTTTTCCCATTAATGGTGGCACCCGTTGGGATGCCCGCCTGGCCTCCTTCCATTCCTCCAAGGTCATCATTAATGTTTACTCTAATGGGACCGTGTTGGTCCAAGGCCCTCAGGCCAACCTGCACTACTTTGATAGATGTTTGCCGCGCCGCATCAATTTCCTTTCTTCTCCTGCTGTCCCCCATCCCCTTTTCTTGGCTACCTTGCCTTCCCCATCCCTCTCTGCCCCCTCTCGGGCTCCTTCTACACCTCCGCAGGGTGTACCTCTGATCTTTACCCCTCCCCGGAAGTCCTCTCCACATTGCCACTCTTAACTCTCGCTCTGCTGTCACACATTCCTCTGATATCTGCCGCCTTCTTGAAGAACTTGACCTCGATGTCCTCGGTCTCACTGAGACATGGTTCACGGCCAGCTCTGTCACCAGCTTTGACACACTACTACCTGACGGCTACAAGATCCTCTCTACATCCAGGCCCAACCGCTCTGGTTGGGGTGTAGCCCTTATCTTCCCTGAGTGGTTTCCTGCCCCTGTCACTCCTATGCAGACCTACTCCTCTTTTTGAATGCCTCATCTGCAGACTCTCTCTCTCTCTCTCCTAGCCATTCCCTTACTGTGGCTATCTATCGGTCACCTGGTCAGATGTCTTCCTTCCTCTCTGAGTGGGCAGACCTCTCCTCCTCACTCCTGGCCTCAACCACTCACCACCTCCTTCTGGGAGATTTCAACATCCACCTGGATGCCTCCTGCCCCCCCTCTGGACTCTTTCGTGACCTCTGCAACTCTCTCTCTCTCACTCACCATTCTCCCGTCTGGCCCGACTCATTCTGAAGGGCACATTCTAGATGTTCTGATCTCCTCAGACCTTCCCCTCTCTGTCCCCCTCTTGACTCCTCTCTCCTGGAGTGATCGCCTTCTCCTATCCTCCCACCTCACCCTCCCTACCCCTCAGGCCAAGCCTCCTCCATCACTGCCACCCACCTTCTTGGTCATCCGACCCACGAAGCGCGTGTCTGTTCAGGCTTTCGCTGCTACCTTCTCACCCTCTCCTCCCCCTTTGGCTGACTCCTACCGTGACACAGCTCTCTCCACGCTCCACTCCTCTATATCTGATACTCTTGATATCCTTGCCCCTGTCATGAGAATCCACCTGAAGCCCAAAGCCAAGTGCAACTCCTGGTATGACTCAGACCATGTCACCCGAAAACGCGAGTGCAGGGTGGCTGAGAGGAAGTGGCGTACTTCATGTTCATCCTCTGACAAACTGGCCTGCCGCCTGCTGCAAAGGCAATACCGGCTCTCCGTCCTCACCAAGGAGAGAGCTCCTATCCAAGCCTGCATCTCTGCGGCATCTAACAACTCGGCTGAACTCTTTAAAATCTGCATGGAACTGGCCAATCCTGCCGCAGTGTCTACCTCTCCTGTCCCTTTACAGGCCCTCTGTATTGCACTGGCCTCTCAATTCATTTAAAAAACTCAGGACATCCTGTCCTCACTCTCCTCCTATCCTCTCCCTCCCTCTGTTCCCTGCTCTTCCTTTGGCCCTTCTGCAGCCACCCTCGCTCCCTGCTTCTGTGCATTTCCCCTTTTCTCTGCAGACGAGGTTTCTAGACCAGTCCCATCTATGAAAGTCTCGTCGAAACAGGTTCACCCCTGTTCCTCCAAAACTATCAAGGACCACATCGACTCCCTGGCTCCTGCCCTGGCTGACTTCTGCTTCACTCCTTCGCCACCTGAGTCTTTCCATCCCCCTGAAGCACTCCCTTGTGCACCATCTTCTTAAGAAACCCTCTGCCGACCCCTCCTGCCCGTTTAACTATTGCCCAATCTCCATCTCTCCCTTCCTGGGCAGGCTCCTGGAGAAACTGGCAATCTCCCAGCTTAATCTCCACACTGCATCTGTTGTTTGTCTTCATGACCATCAGTCTGGCTTCAGAGCTGCCAGAAGCACGGAAACTGCATCCATGAAGACCTGCTCTCCACTCTAACAGCCCATGCGTCTTCATTCTGCTTGATCTCTCTTCTGCCTTCGACACTGTCAACCATGCATGACTGCTCAACCGTCTCCGTGATAACCTGGGTATCACTGGTCAGGCTCTGACGAGGCGGACTTCTTTCCATGCTGACCAACCCTCCCAGGTCCAACTTGGGTCCTTCCTCTCCGATATCTTTTTCTCTACCTGTGGTGTCCTCCAGCGGTCTAACCTCTCTCCCTGGCTGCTCAACCAATACCTGGCACTCCTTGCCCACCACATCACTGCTCTCTGCCCCAATTTTCAATGCTATGCGGATGATACCCAGCTCATTTTCAGGCTACCCTCGGCCTTGTCCTCTCCCTCCCTCATCTCCGACTGTCTGTCTGCTATCCAGGAGTGATGTGCCACCAATGACCTCTGCCTTAATGCCAGGAAGACTGAGATTCTACTCATCGGTGCACCCACTCCCTCCTTCCCTGCAGCTCTCTGGCTGGCCTCGCTTGGCCCTCTTCCTGCTCCCACCTGCAAGGCTAAAAACCTTGGGGTCATCTTCAGCTCCACACTCTCTCTCCTCACATCTCTGACGTCTCTAAGAAGTCACACTACCACCTGCACCTCCTCAGAGGTATTCTTCCTTTCCTCTCTTTCCCCCAGAAGCTCACTGTCTCCGGCTGGACTAGGCTGGACTATTGTAACAGCCTCTATCTAAATCTGCCTGTCTCTACTCTCTGCCCTCTGCAACTTATCCAGAACAGGACTGTGAGATTTGTCCTTGGCCTCAAGCCCAGGTATCGTATCTCTCCAGGACGGAAATCTCTGCACTGGCTCCGAGTGGCTGCGAGGATTAAGTTCAAAACCCTCTGCATTGTCCACAAGGTCTTCTGGGGCCTGGGATTGCAATACCTTCAACTCTCTCTTCCTAAATATCTTCCTTCTCGAGCTCTTCGCTCATCCGCCTCCAACTCCCTCAGGGTCAATCGCTTCTCCAAGCAACAAGTTGGTGGCAGATCTCTCTCTCTTCGGCAGCCTCCCTCTTGAACAGCCTTTCTTCCTGAAACTTGAGGAGAACCATCTCCTGTTCCGGGAAAAAAAAATCCTTCCTCTTTGCTTCTGCCTTCTCTCTCCCTCTCCCCTGCTGAATTCCTGGCTGATCCTGCACTGGTTACCTGGCCACCCTTCTGATCTCGGGCCCAGGCCCTGCCAGTTGCATACCTGCACTGCCTCCCTGGCAACCCCTGCACCTGGGGACTGTTTTCTGTATCCCTTATAGTCCCCCTACCAGCACTTATGTCTGCACTTACCTTGCACTTGCCACCATCTGGTCGTTTTATTCTACTATCCCATGTACTGCACTTTCCCCTCTCCCTTCCCCCTCACGCTTTTCCCTTTTCCCCTTCCCATGCACTTGGGCGATCTGAATGACACCTGGCCTAGTAAGATCGGTGTCTGTCTTCCCTTGTTCCCCCTCCCTTGCCTCGTCGCGCCTCGAAACACTTCTGTATAGGCGCGTTATAAATATCATATATCATATATGTTAATGAAAAATGTAATTCTTTTAAAACACTTTGTGGAGGACCATATAAAAGAAAACATTACATATCACTGTCCCACATGTACGTGTTCCCCCCCTCTACATGTCCCAGCCTACTATCACCAAAACCTCCCCAGCAAGAAAAACATTACGATGAGACTTCAGTCCCTTCCTCCTCTACCATCCATGATGTCCAAACCTCTAATTCCCCTGTATTTGTTTCATTTTCTGGTCCCCCTCTCTTTCGTAATGTTTATACTTTTATACAATAATAAAATATTAAGTGCGTTGTTAGTATATTCCTCTGTCTTATTTTTTTTAAAAAGGCAGTTAGGGTGTCCGTAGACAGCACAGCTGTCCGGGATGTCCTCAGTTAACCAAAATGGCGTTGTCCTAAGGACACTATACCTGTTCGTATTGTTGGCAATCAAAATGGAAGTGTCCTTAGGACACACAAGATGTCTGCCTGTCCATACTTAACCAAAATGGGGGTGGCCTAAGGACACTATACCTGTTTGAATATGCCGTAGTCAAAATGGGGGGTGTCCGTATGTTCGTAGCTATGCAAAATAAAGTGTCCTAAGAACATTCCCCCTGTTCGCATTGTCCATAACCAGAATTAATATGTCCGTAGAACACATAGCCTGTCCACCTGTCCGCAAAGTTGTGATGCACATTTATTTTGGGGAACAATGTCTGTAGAACACCCGCGCGCATGCGTAACACACCCTTGCCCCTACGAACATCGTGCCTGTCCACAACTGTCCTCTGCACGTGTGTCGCACTTTTAATTACTTCGGGGACTGGAACACTGTCCGTGCAACACCCGCAAGCATGCGTAGACCTGACCCTGCGCATTTGGTGTCCTACGAACAGCAGTCCCATTCGCCAGCGTGTCTTTGACGTCATCATGTGACCGTACCCACGCTAAGCGTAACTAACACTGTCCGGGCATCTGGACACCTAAAAAGTGGCGTCTTCAGCAATCCAAGGTATTTTCCTGGGAAAGTTTACCCTTGCACATCTACCATACTATGTCCCTGGCGATCTGCATATTTTTGGGATTTTTTTATTTTTTAGCCCTTTCTAGGTGTTTGTAGTGTCCTGGGACAGCGCGGGTGTCTGCGAAGCACGCCCGAGTACCCCTATAAAATGCCACACCCCAGAGCTGCTCCTTATTCCGTTTTTGGGCTTCCAGGACAGAGACTGCTCCTTGTTGCATTGGATTGCTCTTGCTCTTTCAAACAGCTGTCCTGATTGCATCCATGGCTGCTTCTGGTCCTACTGCTGTCTCAGCAGCACCCCCATCCCCTCCACCACCAACCCCTCCCCGAGGGCCTGCAGAGGGGAACAGGCGTCAGGATACAGAGGAGAGTGATGAAGAGGATGAGGTAGTGGAAGTCCCTACTACTAGTTATCACTGTGAATCTTGGGTGTGGAGGTTATTTACCACTGGTGGAATACCAAAAGCACGTGCACACAAGGTGACCTGCAATCAGTGCAAGATGGTGCTGAGTCGTGGTAAACCGAGTTTGTACAGCTATGGTACTACCTCAATGAAGCGACACTTAAAATCGTTCCACGGTGGGGCTTTTTGTAAGGTTGCACCTTGCAATAAACATAGTAGGTTGAGTTAGTTCCTCTGCAGCATCCTCCGTTTCCCCTCCTGCCACCACAAGAGACACTCCTGTGGGGCAGCGCATCGCTCCAGCTGCCTCGCAGGCCATGCATGATGCTGTTGATCCTTACTTTCGAAGGTTACAGTATTGTGCATGCACTGCGACGCAGTACTCTGCATGGGGGAGAACCTTTGAAGTGCTTTCGAGACTGTGGTCAAGGAGCATGAGAAGAAATAGTACCTACCTGAATAAGGCCCATCCTACATCTTCCTCTCTCCACCTGCCCTTTCTTATCCCCGTGGTTGGTGCCCCTTCCTTGCTCTCCTTTCTGTTCCTTTCCTTGTGTGTCGTGTTTAAGAAACCAAAAAATATATAAAACAACAAAAACCAAAGGAAAAAGGCTCTTTTCAGAGCCGGCTTTCACAGTACAAAAAGAGAAGTGTCCATGAAATGCGCAGGGCCCTGTGCATTTTTAGAAGTCCGCAGACATCTAAAATCTGTGCAGTGCTGCCCTATCACAACCATTGCACTTTTCTCTAGGAGGAAGTGGTAGCTCTGAAAAGAGCCAATTTGTGGTGTTTTATGGTGTTTTGAAAACTTCAAATGGTCAACACCTACTGCAAAATGGGTTGCTCTGATTCCAAAAAAAGTCACAATGCATTTTGTATATTTCACAGAAAAATCTGATTGCCGGCATAAGTAAGACGTGCTAACAACTCGCAAAAGGGCACAGACAACCTTGTTAACGTTGCGCGTTGCTTTCTCCATTTGTGGACCAAATGAAGAACAACACAGCCACATTTGTCTCTGCGCAATATGGGAAAAAAATACTCTGGAGTTTGGATATGTGTCCATGACTTTCCCAAGTCCTTCTTTCATTGCAAATTGCAGAGAGATTCCAGACTGTCTGGATGACACTGTGTCACCAAAGTAGCACACAGAGGTACCAAATCCAGACACTTCATTCCAAGCACTCCATACCAGTGCACTTCCACATGAGGGAATCCAAGATGTACAGCCACTCCGCAGTGATCTTCATGCACCTCCAACCAATTTATCCACAAATCTCCCAAAATCCTGACAATCTGTTTTCTGAAACACACAGCCACAGCTATCTCCTCTCTTCGCAGGAAAAAGACTTTCTGCAAACTCTCTGCTCACACACCTCACCCAATAAACCCTATTGACCAATCCCTTCCTGTGCTACGTCTCATTTACAACCTCTCAACCTCAAAAACCCTGTATGTAACACACGCTGGCCGCAGACAACCGCGCTGTCCGCAGACACATTGAAAAATCTGAAGGTGGGGAATGAAAATTTAAATAGTGTGCCCCACTTCTCCTTTGAGTTTGACTCTGGAAAAAGCCTTTTTTATGTTTTTTTCATTTTTGATTTTTTTTCAGATTTGTTCAGTCTTCTTTTTAGGCTTTTTTCTGATTTTATCTGTTACATGACTTCACAACAACTTCTTAATTGAGGTCTGCATATTACCAAGAAGTATTGCATGACAAAAATCTGTGAAAGTCATTCCATTACAAGAAAAAATTGCACCATCTTCCAAAAGGTTCTCATTTTAGAATGATGACATGACCACAGAATACATAAAACAAGATATTCCTTCATTAACAAGACTTCTTGCTATGTCTTGTTGAGGATTAAATACATGGCAAGGCATCCATGCAGTCTTAGGTGGTATTTGTGAAAAAATGATCTTAGAAGGTGGAAACAGGTGCATCAGTTCCTTTAGCAACTGCTTCAATGCACCCAGCAAAACTTGTTGCACTCAGATAGCCCAAATACATTGCTCCACAGTTTATCACCAGAATATCAGGAGTGTCAAAATAAGCCATATTTCTACAAAGTATATAAACACATTGCACATTTTTCCCTGGCACATCACACCAGGTAGCCTCCACTCCCTGCATTCCAACATTGTCTGAAATGTCACATATGTTTGCATACAACTGCAGATTAGTAATATAATGATCTCCCATTATCCACACTCTAACTCTGTCCATCTCAGCAACCAAAGCCATCTTCACAGCATACAGCAATGAAAAAAATGAATACCCTCTCTCCCTATAAATGACATCCTCAGCACCTGATTGGCTAATTCCCCTAGTCCTATTTCCATGACAGTTATGCACAGAAGCCCCGGATGTGGCATGTCCTGTCTGCGAACAGCCGCACTGTCAGCGGAGCGCTTGACACTGGAGCAGCCCTTCGACCCTTTCCACTTCACTCTCTGCACCATTCCCTCATTGGCTACTGTTAAGCAGTCACACAACCATCCACCAATCACATCCAAGAACTCTACATCTAACTCCATCATCACAGTTCAACACTTTAGATGTACTGTTGATCACTCCAACTAATATAAAACTCTCCAATACTTCTGCTTGCAGATTCATACACATCCACATTCATGAACACAAACTACAGTTATTCATATTTTCTGCACAGTACATGTACAGCTCTTATATGAATGCATATAAACAGGGTAACTTCCACTTACCCTGTATAACTTATAAAAAAGCTTACTGTCATTTCTCCCATCTGCTATGAACAAGTGTCACTTGCAAAACTGTCTGCTCTCCAACTTTTTGTTTACCCATATTACTAACTGTAATGTGGAAACTGTTACTCTCTTCATTCATTCTGTCATTTGTGTAACCACTGCCACATATTTATCCACATTTGAACCATAATAGCATTGAATGCATTATAGTGCATTGGATGTACATACAATTTCCTTTGTATACATTCTGGATATTTTACATACAGTAATCAGACACAACACACACAGCTATCTAACAAAGTGTCATTTCATGTTGAAAGATGGGAGAAATAACAGTATAATTAAGGAAAAAGGCTGTCTAGTGTGTTATAAAATGACACACAGCCAAGATGAGTACATGCATCTTTATTTATGCACACTGATGGCCAATATCATTTGAAAGGCTCCCAGGTAAAATATCACTGCCTGTACAACTGTTCTTCCAATCCACACAGCTCTCTCATTCCAGCTGGTTGCCCATTCCGTCTAGATTTCACAACAGCATTCAACTATGCACAGGTGCAGTCATATCTATCACATCATCTACAACTATGCACAGTGTTGTAAAGCAAGACATACAACATCTCCCCCCTTCCTTTCAGTCTACAACATAAGCACCAGATCCTTCCTTGCAACCCTTACTTTATTTCAGCCTCTCCCATCTACAAGCACCACAGAATCACCCAGTACTTAGTAATAACCTACCGAGTAATAAGCTGGTGACCCGTCAAATTCTTCACATTTATTTCCCCTAAGCAGCCCACATACCACAATCAAAATGTTTGGTAGCATTGTAGAGTTAGCCTTCGGACATGCACCCAAGACTCTAGGCCCTGGCCACAACCACCGCAGCATAACATATCCATAGAAACAAACACCTACTAAATGACCACAACCCAAAAACATAATACATCCACCTCAAAACTATGCACTTCAAATAACATTCTAATTAGTGCGCCCAGTCTTTAGTATGTCCGCTGACAACCACAGTGACCGCGGACACCGCAAACACATCACGCCCTTCTCCCACCTAAACAAATACAGCATTTGACCCATCTTTTACTCCACCCCCCTCTCCAAGCACTCATACACACCAACACACTCCCCAAAATTGGATCTATGCTCACTCCCAATGCATGTCCGCGCATCCAATATGGCGGGCTCATCGAAACAATTTGACACACCTCACGCCTCATCCAAGCGAATCAGAGAACACGTTGCGTGTCCGCGGACATGATGCAAGCCGATCATCCAATCAGTGTCCTGTCCGCGAAGCGAACGGGGAAGTGTGTCCGCAGAGCGGACATAGATATCACTAATTATTTTGCCTTACGTTTTGGTCATTTAAATAAAAACTACTGGACGGATTTACACCAAATTGACAAAAGCACACTTTCGGGACCAAGCCGCTGCTCCTGCTGCCTGGTGAAAATCCATCCAGCGGTTTGTGCTGTAGGCGCGACAGAAACATTTTCCCATTATGTCTATGGGAAAAAAAGAAATTTTGGGATCCCCCTATAACTTTGTCCCCCCTTGACCAAACCTCATCAAACTTTGCAAAACAATTCAGAGTGGGCCATATACTTTTTTTTGCAAAGTCTGGTGAGGATTCGTCCAAGGGGGAGCAAAGTTATAAGCTGCCCAAAAAGTGCTCTTCCTATGTGTTTAGCAACTTAACCATAACTACACAGCCGCTACCGCGGGCTGTGTAATATATATATATGCTAAATGCACCATGTACAATAGTAACTAATTAGAAAACTACAGAAAACTACCCCTGAAGAAATAACACAGAATATGCAAAGATACAGATGCTGCACTCTGGGGAATGAGACCGGGGAGAAAAGGCAATTAAAGACCACAGTGTTTGAAAAGCATATGTCCTTGAGATTGCAAAAAGGATTACATCCAGTCTCTACGGTCCTACGATTCACCAGGGGGCAGAAATCAGTCAATAATATATTTGCAAATGTCCAATGAACCAGGCTTCTCACTGTCATTCTATTTGTTTTGGTTCCATGATATAGTGGTGCATTGGCAAGCCAACGTCAAGTCGGGGTTAAACATGAGGTAGCTGCAGTTTCAACATGCCTACTTGAGCTGTGCTGATCGAGCAGTCACCAGGTACGCTTCGGTGGTCGAGATTCACTGTGATTATTATTGTTAGGGTATTTATGGAGTGTGGGCCTAGCTTCGCAAAGCAATACGCGCTTTACTATCATAGAGGAAAGAATACAGTGAGGGAAGCAGAGAAAAAGGGAGCGAATAGTGGAGGGCAAGGGTGGACAATTGGCAGCAAGGGATCTACAAGCAACTTGGTGGCAATGGGGAGCAGATCACTGAGTCTTGGGTAGGGTGGGGGAGTGCAGGGTGTGTGGACCTAGGTGTTAAGGAGGAGCCGTTCCCTGTAGAGAATGTTCTAGAGGTCTTAACTGAACTAAGTGATAGCGCAAGACTGATGTTGACGGGGAGGAGGTTCCAGAGTCTTATTGCATAGAGGGAGAAGGTCTGTCTTCTAGTTCTTTCCTTCTTGCACCGTCGCAATTCAAGTCTGCACCTTTGATTCTTTCTGGTGGATCGCTGGCCTCTGGATATGCTGAGTTTCTCAGTGAGGTAGCTCAGGGAGTTCAGTATGACAGCCGTGTAGATGATGCAATATGATTTGAAGATGATACAGGGTGGAAGTGGGAGCCAGTGCCATTCGATGAGGGTCGAGTGGTGTGGTCGAATTTGTGGAGTCTGTTAATGAGTCTTGCTGCAGCATGCAGGACACTTTTCAGGGGTGCCAAGGTAGTCACCGGAAGGCCTTCCAAAAGGGAACATCCAGGTGTGGGAGAGGACAAAGACTTGGACAGTGGATCTGAAGTTGTTTTCTGGGATGAAGGGCATGATTTTCCACAGGAGAGAATGTTGGTACCGGGCTGTTTGCGTCTTCCTTGCTATGCGGTATTTGAACATGAGGTGTCTGTCGATGTTGAACCCAAGGGATTTGGCACAAGCGGTCAGCTGGGGTGTGAATCCCTCGAGGTCCATAGCAGAGAGCCAGGTCTGAATGTCAGGTTGTTCGGTGTTGTTGGTCAGCAGTAGGAATTCAGTCTTAGAGGGGTTGACCTTTAGGTAAGCACTGGACAGCAAGTATTGGAATCAATGTGAGGCAGGCCTTGAGCCTGTGGATATCTTTGTAGCATGATATTTTGAGGTAGATCAGTGTGTCACTTGCGTATTGTTGAATGTGGATGTTGTGCGGAGCAAGGAGATTTCCGAGCTGTTCCATGTAAGGATTGAATATCATGGGGGACAGGATGGATCCTTGCTGGACTCCACAGGTGATGAGCAAAGTTGGTGATCTGGTACCAGGATGCACATGTGAGTCGATTTAATTAGGAGTCTCGGAAGTCGCTGTTCAGGGGAACACCAGGGTCAGTTCAATTGACTTACAAGAGTTGCAATGAAGAGCCTGGTGGTCCAAATAGTGATTTGAGCAATGCAATGCAGCAGTGGTACTTTGGTTTGAGCTGAGGCAACAACATGCTTCAGCTGCCGTGGTGCAGTGGCGAATGGAGGCAAATAGCGGTTTGAAAAAAAATGAACTCCAAAGGCATTTACAGAGGTCCTGGTTGTTCGCTCAGTGTCTAACATGCTTGAGTCTCAGCTTGCGGTGGGGCAATGTAAAAAAACAAAAGGATCTTGGCTGTTCTGGCTTTCAGGAGCTGAGAGTCACACTCCAGGGTCTCAATGGCCAAGATTAGTCTTTTTCTCAGACCCCCAAAAACTGGGGAAATGACACACATGGGTCCTGCAGCATGGTGAGGTCCTGGCTAACAGTGTGGCTGGAATAGAAGCAGGTCTTGGTCCAGCACAAAGAGAGATCAAAGAAGAGGTATGGCCATTAAGGTTCCAGTCCTGTCACTTAGCAGGACCAGCCTGTCTGGCCAGACTACACATCACCTTCCACAGCAGAACTGGCTCACAGATGATATAAAATGTGATGTGGTTGAAATGATTATGATCAGTGCCCTGAACCATGCCTTAACTCAGTAATAGCTTATTTTTCGAGTGTTCCCTATCATCAGCTTGGGCCACTTACAATCCTGACATTTTGGAACAGGGCTGCATATCTTAAATACCAGCCCTCTGCTGCCGTGACTTTGGCGTTCACTTCAGCGGTTAAGAGGGCACCAGTGACTTGAACCGGCTTTGTGTCAATGTAGGTCAGGCTCTGCAATTGGGCTAGTTAAGGAACAGTGCACAGGTGTACATTAAGCTTTTGCCATGGAGTTTATGAAAGGGGCATCTGATCAGCAGATTACTTGCATCATGTTATTAATGAATACGAATTTGGCTTCAAGCTACTCCAATGGACCTCAACCTCCCCACCCCCCCCCACTATTGCTCTGTGTCAATCTCAATGCCCTCAACACCAATACATTGGGCCTCATTACGACCATGGTGGTAGAGGGTTAACAGCGCCGGTAGAGCTGCTGGCCCTGTTAACCCTCTACCGCCTCATTACGAGGTCTGCTCGCGGGACCCGCTAAGGACGTCTGGTAGAACCAGGCGTCCTTAGCGGGTCCCGCGAGCAGACCAGGATGCTAACAATGGGCACGTCATTAACGGGCCCATTGTTAGCATCCTCCCCCTTCCCATTGAGCCCTATAGGGGCTCAAATGGGAACGGGGATGTACCGGGTCCGTGTTCCTTGAATGGGGAAATACCAGGCCCTCCAAGGTCGGAATGGCCCGGTATTTCCCCATTCAAGGAACCTGGTACCCGGTATGGGGGTAGCCATGCCTCTAAAAGTGCCATGGCTACCTCCATAATTGTAATGAGGCCCATTGTCCCCAGGTCTGTTCTGGTTTACTCTCATTGCCCCAAATATCTGCATATAGCCCCTGGATTTGCTTCATGTCACTCCAACAGCCCACCCATTTTTTCTGTTGACATTCCCATTGTCCCCCAAACATTGATATTACCTCCGGTTTTGCACCATGTCACTTTCATTAGCTTGGCATTTCACCATGCTAGCCCCAAATCCCTCCGTACTGCCACATTCTCCCCATAATCCGTTTCCCCCCTCATTCTCACTCTTAAACTATTTTGTTTCTGATCATTTTCTTTTCCTCTGTCATGGGTTCCTGGTGGTTCATATGCAGAAGTAGGAGACCGGGAGTGTACTTTTTGACAGCTCTTTCCCGGAGTCTTGATTTTGCACGGGCAACACTGAGGCCATTTGGACTCAGATTCAGAGCCCTAGCATGCGCTGTTCTGTGCTCACTGGGGTGCTCAATTTCAAATGCTCAGAGTTCTTACTACGGTCTGACGCCTATCACAGTGGACCTGCAGGTTCCTGTGTGTGGCTGTATGTGATGTACACCCTACCAAACGTTGGAGCCTTCTAGGCCTGTGCTTCCTGGCCAGTGCCGACTGGTGCTGCCCGCTTTGTGCTCCCATAAGACTTCCTTGGCAATAACTGGATACAAAGTTTGATTATATAAGCACTGCCTGTTGAAATTTCAGACACATTCTTATGGCTGGTCAAGAACCACCAACACACTTCCCTACCAGCCAAATTGTCACGGAAAAACAACATTTAAAGGACCCCACGTCTGTAGAATTACCAGGCATGCTCTCCTAACAGCATAAACATGGTAGGGCAAAAAGAGCAGATCGCTTGGTCAATATGAAATGCTTTGCAGGTGTAGGAGTGAAGTGCCATAAACGAAGCGCTTTTGTGGTAAAAAAAAAATACATATCCTGGTGAAGGGGACGGCCATCATGCAATGGCTGGAGTACTTCATCAAAGAAAGTGAGAAAATTATGAAACAAATGACACAGTGAAACCCAAAACACAGTGCATAGTGAAACTGTGTGAATTTAGAAGATCAGAATCAATGATGATGTTGTCTTATCCTGGTGAAGTGCAGGTCGACATGTAGAATATATCCACAGTACATGGAAGACGACTGCATAACAGTGTAGGTTGTTTGTTTTTAGCTGTGTCCAGAAGTTGAGTAGGGCACCCGTTTCTAATGAGGGATGTGGGGAAAGGGTGTGCAATGTATTGTAGACCTTTTTATTATTCCGGATACATCACCCCATAGCTTAGTCCGTAAGATCGTGTTTACCGGATATATGATACTGAAGATTTACAACAAGTTGTAAGGAATTATGTCCGCTTCATTGACTCGTCAGTCTGAAAATAATTTCCAGAGGCTTCTTTTTTGTTTGCTCTCCTATTACTCTGGTCATGGACATTTTAAAGTAGAAGTCATTCTTATCAGAAAGCCTCTTCCGGTTGAAGCATAACCTTTGGGCCGAGGTGTTGAGTTAAGGATTCCAAATAATGCAAACCTGTGCACTTTATTTTTGATTGCATCCCTCCAGCTGTTGTATATTTCCAATTTGCATTGCTGGTTGCAAAAATAGTTACTAATAGTTACTAACCTTTTAAAAGCTGCCCTTTAATGTCAAAACTGACTGTCCTTACTATAAACTCACACTGTATTTATATTTCAATCACTGTTTTATAATTTGCGCTCTAATGTTTCTTTGATTGTAATCCTGCAATTGTAATTAGGCGGAGTGCATCAGAGTGCAGTTGCACGCATGAACTTGGGCTCATTGTTGCTGTCCAGCTGAACCTCTCCTGGGAAACAAAACCCCCACGGTAGTGTCTAGAACTGCAGAAGGCATATGAGTGTGGATGCAGACAATTTGTAGTGGTGGGGAGCGGCGTCTGACCAGTAACGAGCTGGTCTGTTATAGACAGAACTGTATGTTCGCCCACCTACTTGAAGCATTAAATGTCTTCCATCTGTATAAGTTACCCCCTCTCACAATGTATAACCTCCATAGCAAACCCATGGCACGCAGCAGCCCAAATATTACCGAATGAGCCTGCGGGTTCCTTAGTGGCAATGACTGAAACTGATTTGGTCACTAATTCATATCCAGCTGTGAAGCTGCCTTCGAAAGGAAGAAAAAAAGATTACTGTTTTTTTCTGTAACAAAAGTCTAAACTTTGAAGAAGCGAAAGTAGTTACTATCCAAACCAGTGCTCTAGATCCCACTTCTATCAAACTAGGAGGAAGTCCAGATCCAGCTGTACAACAAAATAGTGAGGTACTTTACCAAGCTGACAGTCTGAACGCTTCCGCAAATGAAGACTACTGAGCCTTCAAAATCTCATTCCTCCTTAGGTTCATTGTCTGACACACCCACGATATTTACATTTAACTGCTTCTTTGGTGAACCTTACTAGTTTTCTCATTTTAATTTTCCCATATTTACCCAGGAGCTATAGACCCTCGAGATACAGTAAATAATGCAGCCTCCTTCTATATCTGTACTGAATATGTTTATAAATTCAATAGTAAACCTATATGACAACACCAGTTAAGAGTTTACGTTACATATAGTCGTCCTAAACACTACCGAAGCAGCGATGGAATCATGAGACTTTTTCCATAAATGTCACCAATTCGTTCCATCTCAACCATACAATAAAACTGTGACAGTCTCCAAACTGGCCCCCCAAGAAGGAGACCTTAAGGAAATCTTGTTGAGAAAGGCTCCTTCTTTTGCTGAAAATCATGAGTATTTGCCAACCGTCTCTAATATGCATAACAACTGTGATATTATAACTGGCGAGAGTGGCATCACATCTTTGCCAGACAGTTACTCCTAATCTAGTAGTTACAAACTCTCCAGAAGGAATACCAAAAACCAACAAAGTTGCCTTCTAACCGAAAATTCTCAAGGACATTTTTGCATGTATTGTCTGAGATGGAGGTGCTGTTTGAGACCATTCCAATGAGATGAATAAAGCCAAAATAAACAGTTGCCTGCAAAAGTAATAAAGGGAAAAACAAGGAAACAAAAAGGTCACTTCCCGCTACTGGTTTTGTTGTGGTCTGAAGCTGTTGTGGAAATCTAACCTTCTATGCCTGAACCAAGGTTGTGCATCAAGGTACCGATCAAAACATTTACTAGTTTCAATAACTGCTGCGATTTTCAAATCTGATCCTCTTGCTGGCGCTACCCTTTTTAAGCCTCCTAACAGTTAACTTGTTCACAGTTAATGCAGAATAAACCAATATACTCAGTCACTTTAGCCATGAGCCATGACGGACTTCACCAAGTTAATGACTTCCAAAAGTTATCATTTACTTGGAAGCAACCTAATGCCTAGAGCACCTACGTTACTGCTTCAATTTATGTTGGTTCAATGCCTTCATTAAATAGGTCTAACATCTTGGCATTAATGTAAAAAAATTCCCACACCTTAGATTAATTACATAGAGCCATCGATGCCATTTAATTCATTGACCCACAAGAACTGAGTTGGTTACTATGGATATTCTGTCAATTTCTTTTTTTTTTATGAGACATTTCTTTAAATGGGGTATGATCTACTTTATACAAACGACTATTTGTATGCGAATGTTTTAAACAGCTATAAACATCTAACTATGGAACCTATGGAAATTATCTGTCGGGACAGCCTTGGCAATTCTAGATGAGTCAGACAATAGAGCACCAAGCATGTTCCCTTGATGGATAAAACACACAGGTCTTGACAAACAGCCCTACAACAAACAAGCGTTAAAGTATTCCTTAAAAGATATTTCCAAAAAATGATAGGGGCCATTGGCAGCTCTTAACCTTTTAAACTGTGTTGGTCACTTAAGGAGTATTCAATTGTTTTATTGTAAGAGGTTTGGCTGCTCGATTTCCCACATTTTTCATGGTTACTCCATTCCTTTTAAGCCAGCATCTCGAGGTCTTCTGGAAAGACCATCAGGTGGTCTAGTCACTGCCAAAAAGAATTATATGGGATGTGTAGTGGAAAAACTATATTTGACGTTTTTGGGTATACTGGGTATAAAATGTTAATTTACGTTTTTCCTTCCTAGGTTTGACCTATTAGTCATTAATAATTATTTGAATCCTGCACAGTGTAACACTTCTGATTTTCTTCAAAGCCTATCTCATCGATTAGAAGAGTGGTCATCATAACACAACATTTTGATGAAGCTAGTCTTGTTGGTGATTTTAATTCCACTTGTCCAAATGTTGACAATCTAAATGAGGACTACTATTCCTTTGTATGTCAAACTTGTTTAATGTATCTCAATGGCTAAAACGTTTGAATGCTTGGGGCTTCCATATAGGTGATTTACATGGTGGACAGACTTGGCACAGAGGCACATATTTTTCCTGTATTGATTCATTGTTTGTTACCCCGGTTTTATTTTAAAGATGTGTATCATTTTACATATTTCATTTAAATCTTGGTGATCATAATAGGTTTATCGCTGAAATGTATCTAGACAGAAAGCAAATTATTCCAAATGGTACAAATAGTAGCCAATATATATGCAGTTACTGGTTATGAATGGAATAGTAATTGTTTTTGCTCACAATAATTAGTGTTTTTGAGAGATAATCAAAATACGTTGGTAGCTAACGCAGTGAAGCATGTCCTTGCATACCCATGTATATGATGGATTGGTTCATTCTAAGAAAAACAAGCTAAATCAACAGATTAAATGTGTCCATAATTGCCATCACGTCTGGACAATAAGTCAAATTTGATCAAGACTGAACATCAAAAGTATACAAATTGGCCAATTCACCATCGGTACATCCTGATTCAAAGAGATAGTGAGTCTGTGTTAAAGATGATGCTGACGAAGCAAGAGTCCAGTATTTGGGCATGAGTTAATCTTGATATAAATTAGCTAGAATGTCAAATGAACATGATTCCTGATATTTGGATCCTACATTACTATTCTCTGTATGCTATTTTTGCATCAGTCTTCTCTTTCTAGCAACCTGATATCTCGTTTGTGGAAACTTTGTTTTGATATAGATGGCATCATGTGTCTAATCCATAACTCTAGTAACTCTCAGGAATCTGGTCTGAACGGCCTTTCGAGTTGCAATTTCCTGATCTACTGGCATCAATGCTCTATATACTATGTATGAATATATTTAATCAGAGTAAGACCCCCACATAGTTGGAAACCTTTGTACTTTGTTCCTTTTTTCATAAAAGGATATTGAATAGACCCACACAATTGCAGACCAATTGCATTACAATTACCGATAGCAAGATCTTGGCTTCCCTGGTCTTCAAAGAGTTAGAACAGTGGGCTATTAGTACCTGGAATTTCAAATGGGCTTTTGTAGGCATGTGGGCACCACACTAAACAGGTTTATAATTAAATGCAGAACGTGGCATGGGAGAAAAATACTAGCCCCATTACTTCTGGCCTTTATTGACTTTACGACTGAGTTTGATTTACTCAACAGGAATATATTTTCGATGAAACTCGCCAATTGGGGGCTTTCCACCTAGGCTACTAAATATTCAAATTTATTTACATATAGAAACCAGCATTCAAGTAAGATTGAACGAACAAGGCCACTTAGCAAGTAACATGAACAGTTTTTGCTGTGTGCTAGATCTGTGTCTCTTTAACCTTTATATGTCATACTTGGATGATCACCTAAAACCAGCCTCCTTTGCTTCTGTGTGGATAGGGTCAATATTATTTTACTGGTTAGCCTATGCTGATGATGTTTTGTTATTGGACCATACTCAAATCGATCTTCAGCAGAGACTTATTGATTTGCTTTAAAATTATGCCCAAATAAATGTATTACAAATACATCTAAAACGAATATTATGAGATTAGCTAATTCCATAAAAAAGATGGTCTTCCGATGGTCAATTGATAGCATTAAACTTGAAAATGCAACCAACATTGTTTATCTAGGATTTCCTATTTTTGGAACCCCAAATAAAACTGCTATCTCATTACTGTTACGTAAAAAAGAAGACATGTTCTCAACAAAAATAAAGAGTATCAACAATACATTTGGAAGTTTCTCATTACTAACTTTAATTACATTTATAAGGCCAAAGTGGTCCCCAAACTGATTTATGGTCTTGAGATATTGCACCAATTTGATATTAACTAAGCTGGATGGAGGCCCGAATATGGCGCTAGATATTGCTACTACTGAATTGTCCCCCATGAGGTGACATGATTTGAATTAGGACTTCATTCATGAAGGGAAAGAGTCTTATGGAATCCATTATTGTTTTGGAAATTGTAAGACTCCCCTCCTCATTGTTTGTTTTTTAGATCTATGAAAGATATATTTTTTGTAATTGTTTTATTGTGCATTCAGCTTTGAAACCAGTTAAAACCTTACACAAATGCATCACCTCAAAGTAAAAGAGAAAGAAAAGGACAATACAGACATATCATTTTCAGTTTAAACTAACTTGCATAAAGCCATCTTTGTCATTATCACACAATTACATAAACTTACTTTAAAAAAAGCAGAAATTGGATATTGTTTTGTGTTTCAGTTCAAAAGAACTTTTCACAAAGAGTAAACATACACAAAACAGATAACAATAGAAAGTCAAAACAATTCACACAATTAATCAATAAGATACCTAAAAATAATACCTGCATTTAAATTTGTCACCAATATAAATACTATACATTATTAAAACAGAAAATCATTGTCTTCTTTACATGCACTAATTGTAGAATATAACAGACCAATATACACCACTCCTGCATGTAGCTAAATCTCATTCAGTTCATTTTCTATGAAAAGAGTGACCATCATAAGAGACAATATAGCTCAATTCAACCCCTACTCAAAGGAAAGATAGACTTATAAATCTGCTAATAATTTCACATTTTCTTCGAACTGTCTAAGACGAAAATTTGCCACCTTCCAAATCTGAGTTGTTGCAATTATTAGATTCCTATTCCATCCTGCTAAACATCTCAGCCAGAACCTTTCACTGGCAATATAGGTAAGATCATATTCATATTTTACTAGGTATTTTTAAAAATACTTCTCATAAATCGGACTCGTATTCTTGCAGCAGGTGAGCACATGTCTTATAGTTTCTTTCTCTTTTTCATTACCACACAATCTGCACATTCTCCTTTCCTCTGGGATTTTTAGCCAGGCCCCCCCGTACACCAGAACATTAAGCCGATTTAACCTCATGTCCAGGAAGATTTTCCGATTAACCTTTGAGGGAATAAGCTTTAGATAGAACTGAGGTTTTTTGTACAGGAAAGGAGGTTTTGCAAATGATCCTAATGAGCCGAATTCCGCAACCCTATCGTTGCTGTATGCCCAATCCCACTTTTCCAAGGAATCTTACAAGGACTTCAACACCGCCCCCTCTCCGTATTCCTATTTTGGGACAAAATCAATTCTCTCAAAAATATCCTGGATTTTTTTCTGGAAATTATTCAGGGCCCCCATATTTCCTCCCGTAAGCCCTTCATGTACTATGTGCAGTAATGAACCTTGCTGTGCATACCTTATTTTGATATAGAGCTTTGCTCTGTTATGGTCGATATGGGTAGATAGAGAAATCAGCCCCAGTTCTAACCGAATGGCCTGGATAGGTGTATAATTAGAGAGACCTAATAGTCTCCTCCATATCACACCTTCTGTCACATCCACCCAATCTGACCAATCAGAAAAAGATGCTTCCAAGGCATACAGGAGCATTGCCAGCAACTTTTGCGTATAGATATTAATAATTTCCAATAGGCTAAAACCCGCTGTTTTCTTAGAAAAACTTACAACTGCTGCTAAAGTTGCCATTATTTTAGTTTGTTTATTCTTTTGAACTAGTGGATTCATTTTCTTCCTTTCACCACATATTTCCTGGCCTAAATATTTGTAGCTGTCAACTTTCTTTATTGTTCCCAATGAACATAGTATGGTGGGTTTTTTTTTTTTTTACAGCAGTGGGCCCCAAAGCTCATAAATTGTGTTTTTTTTAAACATTAATTATAAGGCCATTCTTATCTGCATATTCACACAGGGCAGAAGCACTATTACAAATGCTCACATACGTATTGTCCATGATTATAATATAATCTGCATAGCAGATCCACCCCACCTTATGGGAGCCGATTTTGGGAAAAGCGTTCATTTTATCTTTAAAGATGTTGCCAAAATCGGACATGAATAAATTGAAAAAAATGCCCGCTAGCGCACATCCCTGTCTTACACCTTTTAAGAAATTAAAAGGTTCAGATAGGGTACCTCGATTGTCTAGGCGAATCTGGGCTTTACTGTCATCATATATTTTCCTACAGAGATGCAACTAGTTTGCGGGCATGCCTCGAGCTTCAAGTTTCTTCCAAAGTCGCCCCCGCTCTGCCGAGTCAAAGGCGGAGGTAAAATCTACAAAGAGAACATATAGTGGTACATTTTTATCTTGATTAGCCTGCTCAATTAGTGTGTTTAATATGAAGATATTATCTATCGTAGCATGGCCTTTCCTGAAGCCTGTTTGGGCTTTATCTAGTATGTTTTCACTAGCAATCCACTTATTGATTTCTTTTAGTATCAATGTGCAGTATAAAATTACTTTAAAAAAACAGAAATTGGATATATTAAAATACAATTAGGACAGTTTGTCAGATATTGTTAATTTCTTACAGGGCAAGTCTAGCAGGTCCTTCTATGCCATCAGCCCAATTGTTGTTAGGAATTGGAACACACATTTACTTAGATGGTAAAGTATCTTAGACCAGCACATGTTCCAAACAACCTGTACGGTATTACTACCATAGCCGTCTATGAATTTCTCAAAGCATATAAGGCGTTGTACATTTAATGCTTAAGAGTGCAAAAGTAAATGCTGTAACAATTAATTGGGGGCAGAACAAAATCTGCAACAATCCAGGAGACCTCTATTTTCTTCCATTTTGCCCAGTTTGCCCTTGTTGGTAGGATATCCAATCTGAATCTCACCAGTGTATAGCCCACTTTCCGGATATTTACATAAGTACAGTGCCCAAATTGCCAGTGTTTTATGGACTAAAGTGTTATTTTGATATCTCCTGTATTTCCCCAGTGAATCACAAGTTCTGCACCAATATGCACACTATAGGCTTTGTTTGTATATACCATGTGGGTGTTTTAGTAGGGTTCCTTCCAGCCCCCATTCTTCCAATGTGTGTTTGGTCCCTTCTATAAGGCTGTTTCTTATGCCTCCATCACCCTCTTTAAACTCTTCAAACAGTGTTTTTGTTGGAGCAGTAATAAATGTATAGCATAATAAAATTCTCTTCCATACTATATGTGCTTCTAAAGATAGAAGACCCCATTCATGTCTTATTATACTAATAGGAATGGCCAAAAGGGAGTCTTAATACTTCTTCTAGATAAGGTCCTCTAAATGACAGAAGTCTTCCTTCAGTAGACTGTGTTGAATCTCTGCAGTGTGAATCAGCATGGGTACAATTTTTGATTTATACAGTTTCATAAGGGGGATTATGACAAATGTGTCATATTTATAATTAAAAGTCCTCAACTGAGCAACAGCTTTTGATGCCTTTAAGTAGAAACCTTCCAGTATTGCTTTCTTACCCGGTGTACTATAAATATCAAAATGCAGGTACTTTATATTATCAACTTCGACCCTTAACCACATTGATTTTTTCTTTTCATGTTTCCCTGCTGTCAGGAATATTAATTGTGTGTTTTTTGTGTGTTTATGGTCAATTCATTTTCTTCGCAGTATGAGTGAAGAGCATTCAGCATATGTAATCCAGAAAATACTTGCACCCAACACTTTAGGGACATGTTTAAGGTGTTCACCCAGGTCCACCATATAAGCATTAATGAGAATGGTGCGAGGATACAGCCTCGACAAAGGCTGTTATTGGTAATTATCTTACCTGAAAGTAGGCCCGCCTGGTTTATGTTAGTCCTAATGAATGAATGTTCATGCAACTGGATCAGCGGTGGTGCCAACAGTCCCTTCGGTAGTCCCAGTCAGCTAGTTGTTTTCCATAGTTTGTCCCTATTTACATGATCAAAGGCAAAGGATATATCAACCACTGCCACATAGATCACGCCCAACGCTTGGTCTGGGAAGGAGTATATAAGGCGGTCTATCACCCATCCCACAGGTTGGTACCTACATCAGGCCAAAATCCCAATTGGTTAGGCTTAAGGATATCATTTGTTCTGGCCCAATCTTCCAAAAGGAGAGCAATACTGCTCCAAATATTTTGGAGTCGGAATCTAGGAGGTAATTTTCAGGAGCCTCCATGTCTCCTTTCTTATAGATAGGGACTATATGTGCTTCCTTCCAGGATTCAGGTGTACATTTTGTTTGACTAATTGACAAATGACTGTGTAAGATACTTGCCCAAAGCTCTGGGGCTGCATTCATCACTGTTACAAAGACCATTCGGTCCAGGAGCCATTTAGTTTCTTCTACTATGGATTATCGATTCCTTCTACAGACAGTGCTAGGGCCCAGTTTTCAGATTTCAAACTATCCCAGCTCCTCAAGGTGTCTGCCGGTCGGTTATACAAATGCAAAATGTGAGAAGTTCAAGCTTGCTCAGTTATAGGATTAGATTGCACTTCAGTCTGCGATTTTTCATTTTGTTTATCAATTTCCAATAATTTACATCCCGCTTCATGAGCAAGCAAGCATCTTTTCACTTTCCCTTTTGATAATTCGATGCTTTAAGAGCTTTCAGTTTGTCTCCTCAATTCAATTTCAAGGTGAGCCTTGCATACAGTTTCCTGAGTAATTATTCTGACATTTCTCCTAAACTCCCTCTTAATCTGTTGGATGAGTGGATTGTAATTTGGCCTGCTATTTATCTGCCTAAATTTCCTGAGGCACAACACATTTTCCGTGAGCTCCAGGAGTTGATACACAGTGCAAGCATGTGTGTCGATCTCTCCCTGAGCATCAAAGAAGTTTTTCTCGAGTTTCTCATTGAACTAGATTAGCCTATTCTTGCCCCCCGAAACTGTGACTTCATTCGTTTTCCTTATGCATGTTTGTTGGTCTAGTGGTAAGACTGCTCTCAATATTGCATGGTCACTGGGAAGACCACCTTTCACTTGGTAACTGTTGCTCCTTATCTCCCATTCCACAGACACCAGAATAGAATCTATTAAAGGATTTAAGGCCATTGGTCCAGGTATTCCAGTTGGTCACTTCTTGAACTTTTTTCCCACCCAGCATGCTCAAACTTCTCCCCTCAAAAAAATCACACCACCCCCCCCCCTTTGGGCTCCTGAGTCGGCTTCTCATTGTGACTCAGGAGACATGCATTGTCGTGTGGGGGGGTCCAGACAATTGTTGTTAAAATCTGCAATTAAAATGCACCCCTTAGGTAAGGCTTCCTTCCACCCCATTAAAATATGATCGATGTGATCAGTTATAACAGTTTGGGAACACACACAGGCAGCCAAACCCCCATGTAATGAGTCATCTGCCACTACCAAATTCAAAATGTATTCATTTTTAATACCAATAATTTTGTTTTCTTTTCTTTTTTTCTCTTTTTTTTCCCCCTTGTTCTATACATTTATTTTTTTGCTTTTCTACGTTTCTACTGTGTTGGTTCAATTGAAAATGCCTTTAAAAGCTTTGTTTTATCGTGTTAATAGTGTTAAAAGCCATTTATAGTTTTATTCGTTTTTTTTTTAATATGGGTAATTGACTATAAAAAAAAAAAAATGCCAATCTGGAGACCACACCTTCGGGTTTCCTGCTTTCCCACAGACTGCCATCTGTTGGCCGATTGAATAGCCATCCATGGTCATCTGTTTAGATAGAAATGTCTCCTGCAGAATTACCAAATCGAACGTATTCAACTTTCCGTGCGACTCCCCCAGACCAAGCAGATGATTAAAACCTCTCATGTTCCATGAGCAAATGCTAAAGATTTGCCCTGGCTCCTTGCTCCATTTTAGAGGCTGTAGCCGAAGAGTGAGCCAGCCAGAACCAATCCTTATGGTTCACCTCTTAAATTTTCTCAGCTCCCTCCCTACTCTCTTCCCACTGTGCGCTTCTTGGTTGTTTAGATTGGCTTTCATGGCTCCCGGGCGGGCCACCATTCCAATTGTGGAGAATTACTTGATGATGCATACTGGAAGTCACAACATTGTAAATATCCAACCCTCTGTCGGATTTCATCAGTAACAAATTGAATTATTTCTCTGGTTAGACGTGAATTGACCGTGATCTTAACTACATCCCACCTTTCCCAGTCACAAAAATCTATTCAATCGATATCACCTGAGGAGATTCTTCTTAAACCGGGATGTCATTTAACATTGCTAAAACTCTAGGTCTGCTAAGGTACTTAAGATCTGGATCGGCGGAAATTGCTTCCATGATTAAGCTGTCCGTTAATGATTCCCTTGGTTTTTTTTCTCCAACGTGTATGGCCAGGCATTAGGGGTGATAGGATGTGTAATCAATGGGACAGTACGTTCAGAATGCTGGTACTTTGAACGTACATTTTCTGGAAAAGATTACCCATGTTTAAGTCCTTTAACACCTTCTTTGGTAGAAATGACTGAGCTGCAATCATTTCTGCCAGATCAAAACCACCACTCATAGTATGACCCCCCCCCTTTCCATCTACTTTGCAGGTGGGCTCACCGACGTTGTAGCAGTTCTGATTCTCGGGCATTCTCACATAGTCAGTCCTATTGGGAACTTCAGCATTGAAAGTCTGGGACTGGTTAGGCATTTCAGTTATAATTGACCCCTGGCAGTTTTAGAGGAGGTCATTCCATCTGACAATGCTGCCCAAACCGGAGGAGGTTTTGATGTAGGAATTAGCCAGGCC
Source organism: Ambystoma mexicanum (assembly GCF_040938575.1). Classification (NCBI taxonomy): domain Eukaryota; kingdom Metazoa; phylum Chordata; class Amphibia; order Caudata; family Ambystomatidae; genus Ambystoma; species Ambystoma mexicanum. Next base: position 964,483,930 of record NC_090924.1, read on the forward strand.
GCAGAGTCTCCCTTCAAGGTTATTTGGACCTCCTTGTGAATCTGGTAGGATGAAATTATTAACTGCCTCAGAAAGAGGACGCCTCCTGACCTCTTCCCAGGGGCTTCAAGCGAGGCTGGAATCCAGTCCTTAATCTCTCCCTTTTGTAGAAAGATGGCTCCTGATTGCACCTGTGACAGATCATGCTGTGTATGGTCCCATTGGAGGTTAGGAGGTGTAGCCTTACTGCTGGATGGGTTTTCCCCATCTATGTGAAATAAATTGTCACCTTCAATATCATTTAAAGAACAATGAGAGGCTGATTCACTGCAACCATTAATTTTCAGGTTGCCACCTTGCTTTAAAAATATGGGGGCAATCTTCCCACCTTCCTTAGTATTTGTGTTATTTGTTTTTTGAGTGGGGTCTGTTTCTGAGTGGACATTCAATGCTTTTACAAACCCTCTAGACTAGTTGCTGTTCACCTTTTTTTTATTTTGCCATGATTTGTCTCTGTCCTAATTCGGTGACCTTTCTTGTAGATGTAAGGGCTAATTTATTATAACTGATTGGTTGGTTCTTTCTAGACCAACTTGAATAGCGCCCAGCCTTAATTCCTCGATTTCCTCTGCATTTGGGGGCAGGGGATCTGAGAATGAGGAAAGTCCCATTGCTATATCAGTCGGAGAGTAGATTCCCTATTCCTCCAAAAATCCAGATACATTTTCAACACTTAAGTCCTGCTTTTTTAATTCTGGTGCTTCCGCAATCTGGATGGAACGCCGTAGGTTTTGTTCTCTAAGGAAGGCTTAGTGTTTGCCATTATAGTGATTGGTTTTTGGATGTCAAGAACGTTTTCATGGAAAGGTAAGAGATGAATTCTTGTTGAATATGTACTAGGTTTGTGACAATGCCATTCATTTTTAATGAAGCATTTAACTCCCTCACTTTTTCGGCATAGTTTCCATATGTGCAGATAAATGTTAATTTGTTCAGTGTTTATTCTGGATTCTTCTTTAAGGATATCAAAGACCTTTACCAGGGAGGAAAGCGCAACATTTTACGCTGACAAAGTCTTCAAGTCCATATTGGGTCCCTGCAGGGTTGAGTATTCAGAGGAGCTTGATTGGGCAGATAGGTCGTGAGTGCCTAATGACAGAGCTTATAGTATTGAAGTTCTTGAGGGATAATTTCTGGGAAATTAGGAAAAAATGCCCCAATTTTCTTTTGAATTGAGGCACTGTTTACTGTGAAATCCAAGTTTAGCAACCCACTTAAGGGGATGTCCTGTTCTTGCATTAAATTCTTAATTTCAGAATTAACAACCGTTCTTGCGATGTTGTGCTGGGGAGGTCAAATGCATTAAATAATTGTTTGATTTCTAGCAAGGGAATTGGGGACAGGGAGTTTGATGAGGCAACCGGCAGAGTGTTCCCTCCCCTACCATGACTACGTAGGTTCATGACCTTAATGCGTTTTATTGTATTTGTAATCACCAGGCTTCTTCCCCTATTGGCTGTATTTGTAAGACTTTGTTCACCTCCACTTGCAATAGAGAGTATGGGCTCAGAGCCCTGAGCCAGGAGCAACGGAACACTAAGCACACTGCAGGCACACTGTGCGTGCACAGCGCTGAATGCAGTGTTTTAAACGCTTGTGCTTCCTCTTCCTCCTTGTAGAAAATGAAGACAGACTTCTCGTAAGCAAATCCAGTAAAGTTTCTCCACAGAAACCACGAAACGCACTGCAGGCACATGAAAGATATTTCTGGAAGATCGATGTGAAAACCTAACAGGCTTATAGGAGATGTGCAATAAAATACTATGCGATTTATCTTATGGTAGAGACATTATGGCAAAATCCTACTTATGTAAAATATCGCCTTTGAGAAAATGACTGCTGCATTACATGCAATTCTCTATTTTTATAAAGGTGAACATTTGTGGGTTTGTGGCTGGGTTTGATGTGAAGCATTGTTCCTCATACAATTCCACACTGTTTCACCAATCTACACCAAATTTTGCATAGTTACCTGTTGGGACCCTCCAGAAAATACTGTCTACATAACATTTGGACAACCCACCCCTTGAATTCAGCACAAGTCAAAATGTGTTTGTGGCTTGGCGCAGCGTTGTTCGTTATACAATTGCACACTGTTTCACCAATCTGCACCAAATTTTGCATATTTACCTATTACAACCTCTGGACATGACTGGCTACTGTGAGAAACCTGAGTGTCTTCTCACTCCTACAACCTCTGGATCCTTTTCTCGGGTGGTCAGGGAAAGGCCATCGCTTTTGGATCCTGACCATGGGGGTGGAGAAGTGAGGGAGGATCACCTGGGTGGAGGGTCCTTGTGGACTGGAAGTGGGTTACCCTTAGGAGAGACATGGTATCCCCCTTATCCTGTTGAGACTCAACCAAAAATCCTCCAACTTTAATAGGTCATTGTAAAGCTGTTCCCCTCATTTCCCCATACATGACACCTGGCAGTACTGGGCCAAAGGAGAAGCAACTAAGAGTAATGAAGACTATACCCTTTCAACCCTTTTTTAACTGAGGTGAAAAAGAAGCAACTAAGAATAATGAAGACCATACCCGTTCACCACTTTAGTAAGGGATGAGAAAGATGCCTAAAGGGAGATACGAGGGTCAGGCATGTCCCTTTAACTATGGTCAGGAAGGTCTCATTAGAGATCTACACCTGCACCCTGTCAAGGGGCTACAGGTGTATAAAAAGAGACCAGTGCAGCAAAGCAGGGTGCAGGAAGGCCTGGGTGGAGGAGGCCAGCTGGGGACCGTGCTTCGAAGGAGAAAGCTGTGGTGGATTTGGACGAGAAGCCAGGATGCAGGCAAGCTTCCCAGAAGACTTACACAGCCATAGCCAGGGGGCTGTGTAAGTATTTGCAGTCTGTGAGTCTCTGTGAACTGTGGAGCTGCGGGAGAGCACCAAGAAGAAGGGACGCTGTCCGTGTACAGAAAGTGGCATACCGAGAGCTGGCGAGCAGAGAGACACGCGGCAGGCAAGCAAAGGATGACAGAAGGAGATGCCGCAAGCCGGTGAGTGTCACTAGAAGATGCGTGAACGCTGCGGTGCTCCTACAATGGTTCTGAACTAAATGGAACTTTAAAATGTACACAAAACGATGCGTATTGAATACCGAACTAAATGGATATTTATAAATTACACTACGCAATGCTTATTGAATAACATGCTAAATGGAACTTAAAAAATTACGAAGCAATGCTTATTGAATACGGCATTGAATGGAACTTTAAAATACAGTGAAACCAGTGCATATTGAATATCACACAAAGGGGTCTTTATACTTAAGTGACATGAATGTTAATCAGAACCTAAATTGAATGAAACACTGAAACTAAGCATTCTAAGTGTGGAATAGAAGAAAAAAAACAAGCAAATAAAGTGAATAACCCAAAGGCCCATGTGAAAATAGTTACAAAAGAGGGCATGAGGGTGATAGAGAAGCCCAAGAAGGTGGTTGTGAGTAAAACACCCTCAACTGAACTTTTATGCATGAAAGCAGGTGACAAGACCTAAATGTCTGGAAAGGATGTGTGACAAGTAATGGCAGAGCCAAGAGGCTTAGAAGGAAAAGCCAAACGATTGTAAAGCTACACATCAAAGCCAAGATGCTGAAAGTCTGTGATCCTGGTTGCGTGATCTGTGATGGGAAGACCATTTGGTCTGACAACTGCAACTAGACCAGTGAGCCCTGAATTCTGAAAATGTTTTATTATTTATTTATTTTGGTTGGCTAATTAGATTAACCTTTCAAAACAAAATTATTTTTACAAAACACATACAAGGAAAAGAATTTTTAGCAATAAAATTAAGCAACTTGACTTAAATATATTAAATAAAACAGATAAAAACATCATACCATACCAACTTATGATTAATATGACTACTCGTCCAAATCAAAATCAAAGGCAACACATCAAAAACAAATCAAAAACAAATATGGACACACTGTATACAGGTAGGTATCAAAGTATTAAGCAGTATTAAGAAAGCCATGGTTTGCACTCATTCTCCCGTTCATCAGACATCAAGTTACTTACTGAATTACAGTGAACACAGTATCTTGTTTAAGAATTGGATAGTGGCTATTCTTACTGTGATCTTTGATGTCGCAAATAGCTCATACCATAGCTCATCATTGGAGCGTCTTATACAATGGTGCCTTGTTAATTTGCTGATAATGTCTTTTCTCTGCATTTTTAAAGCAACACATTCTATTAATAAATGTTTCAGATTTTCTTTAGCTGTTCCATCATTGCAGAATCGACATAATGAGGAATCTGGCTTAATAATACCCCTCCTTAACAAGATTTGTTTTGTTGGCCATAAATTTAGGCGAAACCTCAATATTTGATTTCTGAGATTATGAGAGGGACATTTTAATAAATAATCAGCCGTTTGACGAAATTTTTTATGCCCAAACAGAGCTCTGTCAAAGTCCTTTAATTTCAGACAGTTCTGTTCAGTTAAATGCCAATCCAATTGGTATAGTTTAGTTTTGGCTTTGGTAGGATTGGATAATAAAAGATCTAGAGAGACGTTTGCTTCCGTCAAATCTAACATCACAGCTTCTCTCCAATTTGATGGAAATAAGTGTTCAGATCGTAGTAAATAGTCTGCCAGAATCTTAAGTACACTATTACTAGATAGGCCAAGGACGCATTTCCGAAATAAGCAGCATCTCTTCCAAGATGCTTGTATGTTCACTGAAAGAATTCCCAATTCAAAGCGAAGCAGTGCCATTGGGCTAGAGTTTGGAAGATTCAAGACTTTCTTCCAAAACCTTGCCTCTAATTTGTTCCAATAACAGGCCTCCAAGGGTAACCATGCCTCGGACCCATAAGTAATAATGGGAATTACCTTTTGCTGATAAAAGATAAGAATGTGCTTACACGAGAACTTTCCATACTTATGTTGTAAGATCCTCGCTTGTGATATTAAGGTGGACAGTTTACCCTTTATACTGTCTCTTTGAGGCATGTTTGTAGGAGAGTTGCTGAATATAACACCTAGGTATTTTTATTCATTAACTACGTTCAACTTTTGCTTATTCAAAAACCAACAATACTGTTTCCTTACTCTTGACTTATATCTCCCCAATTCCATTACTTGTGTTTTCTCCAGGTTTAGCGTTAAATTATTCTTTGTAACATACTGACTCAGTTTATCAAGCATGTTCTGCAGGCCACTCAGCGTCTGCGAGATGAGAACTAAATCGTCTGCATACAGAAGCCATGCAATTCTCTGGTTCCCAAGTTTAGGAGCATCATTCAATACATTACTAAATTCGCTACCCAGGTCAAGTATACACAAATTAAACAGTGTGGAGGCAAGAATGCAGCCTTGTTTCAGGCCGCGCTTGGTGAGAATCTCTGCAGACAACAGCCCTTCCAAATTCATTTTAACCTTCATTGAGGTGTTAGTGTGAAGTAAATATATTAAGTTTACAAGCGAGGATGGACAACTAAATTTCAACAATTTTTCAAATAGCAAGCTCTGGTCTACAGAATCAAAGGCTACTCGAAAATCAACATACGCCAGATAAATTGGTTGATTTCTTGTAGCAAACAACTCTTTAATTGCATTAAGAGTCGTTATGTTAATGCTGGTTCCAAGTCCTGCAACAAATCCCGTTTGAAATGGATCTCGCCGATTCTCTTCTGACGCCCAGATGTTAAGATCTCTCAAGACAATTCTACTGAAGATCTTGCCAGGGGCGTCAAGAAGAGAAATCGGACGATAACTTGCAGGATCCGCTCGATCACCCTTCTTATAGACTGGCACCGTAATGGCCTTGCACCACGATGGAGGAACTGCTTGTTTAATTTGCAAAGCTTGGAAAACTTCGTAAAGAATGGATGCCCATAATTCCGGATTTTGTTTTAAAACAAAATTTGACAAGCCATCTTGCCCTGGAGCTCTTGATGAACTAGCTTTATTTATGTAGAATAACACATCTTCTCGATCAAAATTAATCTGAAAAGATGGGTTAATAGATTCCAAATTTAGTTGTGAGATATTATTGTTTGGAAGATCATAGATGCCAGAGAAATAAGTAACCCACCTTTTTTCCGACACACCATTGAGTTGAGCTGTTAATTGGGAGCCAACTGCTCCATTATTTATTAACTTCCAAATTTGCGATGTATTTTTAGTTTTAGCCACCTGTAACCACTTTTCACCATCATGCTGAAACATAACTGCCTTATGACATCGGACCCAATTCTTGTAATTAGTCTTCAATTTGCGTAGGGCAAGCTCTCGATAATGTACCGGTAAATAGGCTATTTGTCTTTTCTGTTTTTGATACTGCGCCTTTCTCTCTCTGATGCCTTGATCAAATATATGGATGTGACACTTATTACTTTTTTTAGTACCTGGAGTTGAGACAGAAGCAAAAAGATGCATCTTTTCATGATAATCAGCTGAGTCCATACCTCTCAACAGTCGTTGATGGTCATCTGTTACACTGCACGCAAATGTGTGCAGTGCATCACCTGACCATTGTAGTCTGTTCCGTTGGGGATTTATAACTAGATTGCTCAGTTGATGCTGACAGCATCGTGGTTCATCCTTAGCCTGAATTAAAAACTCAGCCCTCAGCATCCAGTGATCACTCGCTGTGGTTGGGATAACCTTAAACTCGGAAATTTTCTCACACAATCCTCTATCAACATACATATAATCAATTATAGCATTTTGGGCTCCACAGGTCCAAGTATGAGATGGAGGATTGTCAGTCTCCACTGCTCCATTTAGCATAATTAGATCCCAAGTATTGATAAATGCCTTCCAATATGAGACCCGATCCATGTTTCTTTTCTTAGTTGATGCCAACAGATGTATATTTAGATCCCCAGCTAATATTACATGTGCAATATCTGTGATGGTTAAAGTGTCTTCCATTAGTGCATTCAATTCATTAAAAAAAGTAGAGGTTAGAATTGCAATTGGGTTCCAATAAATATTTATAACTAAGAATTTCAATTTGTTCATTATTATTGAGCCTTGCAAATAAGAATTTGGATTGGGCCCGTCTGAAATAATACTTGTCGTGGACACATTGGAAATAATTGCCAAATCAGACATAGGTCTGCCTTTTTGTCCCTTAATGGCTGGTACTAAGTGGACATAATAGTTGTCCCACGATAATGGGACGGTTAGCCAAGTTTCCTGCATAAGAACTAGATCACATTCTTTCAAACAGCAATTAACGTTGTTTAACAGGTGTTTGTGTCCCTTAGTATTCCAGCTCATGACTATCAATTTCTGAGATCGAGCATCGAGATCATCTGTTCTTAGTTACGTTTTCCCACAATTGCATCCTTTAACTGGAATGCAGTCACCATTAGTCCCCTGACTAGCAGATTTGGAAGCAACCTCAACCGTTAGGGTTTCTTTTGTGGTTGGTATTAAATTTAAGCCCAAGTCAAAAAGGTAAGATCTAGCAGACCAAATGATATTAAAAATGATGCGGGATCCTATCCACAGACAGGACACTGTTGGATCATTATCATCGGGGAACTCTACTTGTACCACATCACTCGAAGAGATATCCTCCAGAATAGGAATATCTGAAAATATTTGCATGATACTCCCTCTGTTCATGGTGTACGTTGGGAAGGAACCCCCCCGACAACTAAGAAACAAGGAGAACAACTGGGAGGGTTTTTTACTCTTAGATGTTACTCTTGAATCCGGACCTCTCTGCTTATTAGGTGTTTCTATATGCGACCTGCATTTTGTCTCCTCTACTGGGGATTTAAATGAAACATTCTTGAGAGTGCTTCTTTCATCAGAAGCTTTTACCACATCAGATTGACTACTAATCACTGCTTTCAGGGATGATTTAAGAGTTTTTTGTTCTGAAGTCAGAGCAACTAGACAGTCTTTGATTGTGCTTAAGATATTATTTTTCAGATTGTCTTGAGCATCTGATGGTGATTCTGTTACTGATGAATCATTCCTGGAAGACTTTATTTCTTGATTAGAGAAGGCCCTCCCAACATTTGCATTCTTATCATACTCTAGTTCAGGCTTTTTCATCATTGGAGTAGAAATCCGAGTTAGGGGCTGAGTCAGAGACGGCTTCAGATGAAATTGACTCATATATTCATCTACTGCTTTCCTAAGATCCTGTGTGTTAACTATTGAATTAGATACTTGGTCATCATTCACTTGCTTCTTCTTTAAAGCAGATAAAACTTGAGTCTGAGCTGTCACATTTCTAGATCCGCTCTCTAGCTTCTCCGCAATTTGCACCAACTCGTCTAGAGGAGCATGAGAGGGAATCACATGGTGGAGGTTCATACCCTTGTTCATCATTCTTTGTCTTTCTTGTGATAAGTTCTGATATTTTTTTGTGATCGCATTAGAGGCTAACATTGAGCACCTATCTGGGTTAGACAACGATTTAAAAAATTGTTTTGCTTGCCCACTCGAAGCCATTATCCTAGACTTTTGATTTTTTGGTTTCTTTACATTTGCCTTCGATTGGTTAATCAACTCTTTGGAATTTTTAGCAAATATCGTGTAAGCCCCTTTTAGCGGCTTCACGTTGTTTATTTTTAAATCGTTAGCAATAGGGACTCCTGCCTCCTCTTCACTCGACACTAACTGGTCGGATGAGAGAGCCATTACTGTCATCTTCACAGGGTTTTCCCCCCTCTCACCCTCAACAGCGGATTTAACTGTTGCTGTTATTGGGCCCGTCTGTAATACCAAAGGTGCATTCTCAGCCTTCTCTGCTATTGTTTCTCTTATAATACCCTCAACAAAAGGCACAGCAGTCTTAAAACTTTGTATGTTTTTTCCGGCTATAAGTAAACTTAGTTTTCCATCTAATTGGACATCTATATTTTTACATGTTGACAACAACAGACCCAATTGTTTTGAGAAGAGAGCTGCCTGTTCGGCATCAGACTCTTGTTTTTGGGCCAAGGACAAACTAAACTCCTTCTGTAATCTCATAATGTTTTCAACATTATCTTGAATCAAATTAACCTTTGAGTCTAATGCTTCAAATAATTGGGCAAGGGACATCATGGCCGTATTCATAGTTTCCAAAGTCATAGGAGTTACTTTTTTTATCAAGAGGCCCGGATTTACAACTGAACTGTTTCTATTCGGACTCCTAGGGGTCGGCGGAATAAATGAAATGGAGCTTTCAGATTCGGAAATATTTCCAGTTTTAAATAAAGCTGGAGACTTAGAAAGCTCAGAATCGTCCTCCTTGGCCACAAAAAGTCCGATGACTCCAGCTCTATAATTGCATCATCTTCAACTTCATCGTCATCAACATCATAATTTTCCTTAGTCAGGGGCTTTAAACTGACAACCCCAGACCGAGCATTCTGCGACATCATTGAATCAGACAAAGATATATTACATGGCTGCTCTGTCATCTCATTACCACCATTGGTGACCTGTGCCAACTGTGGGCTCAAAACGGGTTGCTGAACAGGAACAACCCCCTGTTCATTACAAAGCGGCAGCGCCTCTACATTTGATACACTTAGGTTATTAACTTCAGTCATTCGTGCCAAAGGCCGTGGCGAGCGTCCGAGAGCAAATCCAAAGTCTCTCAAATCACCCACGACGAAATCAAGTCGTGATCTTTTCTTCTTTACTCGCCTATCCCAAGGCGCACTTTTAACAGAAGGACGCACCGTTTTTGGGGTGAACGCTGGACTGTCTTTTGAAGTAGACTCCAATAAGGCACGCACTCGTTCTGTGCATGGCATGTCAGTTCGAAGAGTATACATGTTTAAAAGCTTTCTTACTTCACTGTAATACCCCTACTTGAACACCACAAAGTTTACAAGATATTAGAATTTGATGCGTTTTTCACCAGGAAGAAGAAAAACTGAATTCTCCCGCGCTGACCGCGTTGCCGCGGCGAAGCGGCAAAGCGGGACTTAACGGGGCTTTACACGGGTGCGCGCGCGCCCCCCTAAGCTTATATAGCTCCGCCCAGCCCTTAATGCAGTGAAGCCTAAACAAGAGAGAAATATATTAAAGTCTGTTTCATAGATAGTATAGCTAGTATTCCTGCACAAGTTAATAGTTCTTTCTTTTTTCTTTTCACCTGCTGGGGCTTGTAGTTGATGCAGTAGATAAATCCACAAATCCACAGGAAAGCGCTGGGGTAAGGTCCACGGAAAAGCGGGACTTAACGGGGCTTTACACGGGTGCGCGCGCGCGGTGCGCGCGCCCCTGAGCTTATATAGCTCCGCCAAGCCCTTAATGCAGTGAAGCCTGCTGGGGCTTGTAGTTGATGCAGTAGATAAATCCACAAATCCACAGGAAAGCGCTGGGGTAAGGTCCACGGCAAAGCCATTGTGCTGATGAAATGAAAGTCTTGGGGAAGGGAACCCTGACACTTGAGCTACATTCTGTGATCTTGAGAAAAAAGCTTCAAGATCGTTTAGTTTCTTTGTGAACTGTGATGCTTGAAACTTGGGGAAGGGAACCCAGAGGATTGTTTTGAACTGTATTACTGTTAACTGGAGAAAGTTTTTTATACTTGGGGAAGAGGAGCTGAAAGGAAGCTGCGAGCTGGAAGAAGCTCAGAACTTTGACTTGAACAATAACCTCACACTACATAATATTTGGACACCACACCGCTTTCCCCAAATTTCAGCACCTTCACGCATGAGACGGTTGCTTGAAATCAGCAAAACATCAATGTGGTCATAGGAGGACCAATCCTCAACCCAAAAATGCATGGTTTCAGGGACATTTGGACGGCAACGAACTGCACCATGCTGGGTGAGGCAACAGGTGGGGAGAGAGCACAGGAGGTCCCAGTATGCAGCAGCACACCAACTCTCGCCTCCCACAACATCTGTTCTGGGTCTGTCAGCCAGCCACACACGCCCATTCTCAGTGCAGTTTACTTCAGAGTGCAAGGCACATCAAGCGATAAGTGAATTGGAAAAGCGACCCACAGGATCATTGATTATCAGCATTTGATGAGTGTTGTCATAGCAGTCCACAGAACGCGTTCGGAGAACGGGTACTTTTTGCTAGAGATTTATAAACTACATCCTCACATTGTGCAGTATGTAGATATCACTTTGAGATTTATATTTAATTTGCTTTTAACTCAAGAAATGTTGGATATTTTAAATAAACAAGAAAACACTATCTCTGTTTGCTGATTTTTGTAATACTCCTGATATATTTGTAATAGTCTCTGATATATCTACTAATCTCTTGCCCATGATTTCATGGTTCCCATATTATACACTTCAAAAGAATTCTATATAACTACAGTTTTATTGAGACTGATTCATGTTGGTCTCTTCTGGAGACTCTCTCTATCAATTACTGTCCTACGTTTTTTCGCACAATTGAACTTCAATGTGTACGTTTTTAAAATTCTAGGTTTACTGCTGAAATCAACACAGCTTCACATTTTTATAACTTTACTAATTAATGTCATAATGTCAGTGTTTTTATTCTCATTTTGTATGGAAGGGAATGTCGTCTGACTGTTTTTGTTTTGTATTTCTGATTTTTTTTAACCAATATACAATGAAAAATAATTGTATTCATGTAAATTTGCCTTTGATCTAGGCTCCTTCTGAAGCTCAAAAGTAATACAAAATGGTGTTGCCTGAATCCCATTCTCTAAAACCAGAAATAGGCCTAAACCATTAGCATGTGCAACAACACCTCCAAATACCATAATTTTCATCCAGCCTTTCAGTGCAGATGAAAAAGCTACAAGGGTTTGCTTCATCTTGATAATCTTCACACACATTTTGTTTTACCTAATTGTCTAAAACATTTTTGGACTGGGAACTGACCCTGATGGAGGCCAATGTCTCTGAACGCTGCCTGTAAGATGTTGTTTGTGTGCAGTTTGTGTGTAGTACTAACGTAAGATGATGTTGGAAGATCCGTTGGCTCTGCTGACCTGAATATATCCATGAGGATTCCCTTGCCCTGTTATGTCATCCACTAGCTTTGAAATTTGCCTCATTTAGCAGATTTTCTATACTACTGGGATAAAAAAAATCCTCATTCTGCTCCTATCGTTCTTCCTCCACATTGAGAATTGCCCTCCTCCCAGTCTTCTGGCTGGCCACCTTTGCCCTTAACCAGGGACTTAACGCCTGCAGAGCTATAACCACAGCCATAGCTCCCTTCTAACAAACTAGACCTGCAGTCTTGGTGGTAACCATACACCGGTAGTTCAGGGGAAACTTTCTAGTCTTGGGGACAGGATGATGCCATGAAGCAGGTGTTTTATCCCTGTACGAGAGCTTTAGAAGCTGGAGGAGTCCAGGATGAAGCAGCAAATATATCGACCCTAATCTCTTCCCAGACCCCCTCTCTAATGCCCCCGAGGGCCCCTGAAACTCTTGGCATTTTCTTGGTCACCAGTCATGCTGTCTCACTACTGTCATTTAAATGCAGAGGTAGGAAGGAAAATGGATAGAACCACTGCTATGTTTTGTTTTAGTAGTGGTAGTGATGCTCTTAAGGAAAGATAGTGCTGGCAATGCAGTGTGGTGGTAATTCTTATTAATCACTAAAATAGGACACGTGTGCATAAATGTACTGAATTATTTCCAATACTTGTAAAACATGGGAGCATGTAGAAAATGGACAGAGGGCTCATTTGGAACAGGCATCTTTATGGACTGGCCCCACTGGGCCTCCTTTGGGTGCTCAATCACAGATGTAGGACGAACAGAAGTCCACAGTATTGCACTGCAGGAGACAAACAGCTGGCTGAAACGTGTTGTACCCGAGATGGCACATTACTGTATATTCTATGACCTGACAGACTGACTAACCTTTTGCTCCTCTAGCCACTCCGTCAATGGAGGCCTCCAATACCGCCAATGGTGGACTCCAGCCTCACCATGTGTAAACATATAAACTCACTTGCCTCCTCCACCGCTTACACAGCCAAACCTATTTCACAAGAGCCATCATCTTGTCCAAAATTGACTACTGCAACATACTTCTGTTAGGGACCTCCAAGAAAAATATAGCTAAATTGCAACTACTGCAGAACAAAGCTCTGAGAGCAGCACACAGCATTAATAAAAGGGGTCACATATCACAGTACAGGAGAGAGACACACTGGCTGCCTATACAAGCTAGAAAACTCCACAAAACACTCACCATCACAGATAAATGTGTCACTTCTAATGCCCCCATCTACCTCAATCAATGCCTCACATGTAAAACGGCAACCAGAACACTCAGATCCAATTCCAACACCCACCTACTCATCCCCCGTTTCAAAAATTCCAGAACAGGGAGCTCTAGCTTCCCTGTTGCAGCCCCCAGATCTGGAATTCACTTCCATCCAACATATGCAACGAGCCTTCCCACACACAGTTCAAGAAACTACAAAAAAACCTGACTTATTAACAAATTCTAATTATACTGTGAATTTTGTAAGGAACCATGGCCTGTTCCGCAAGACTCCTGGCCCTGAACCATGGCACGCTATTATTAATTGTTGTATTTTCTATGTTCCAATCATGTTAACTATGTAACCCACAAGTTTGAAAGTATTTCTGTAACCAATAAGCTTGAAAGTATTTCTGTAACCAATAAGCTTGAAAGTATTCCTGTAACCTATAAGCTTGAAAGTATTCTTGTAACTTACGCCGTGATACCTCTGGGTTTGGGCATATAATCAAATGCAATAAATAAATAAATAAATACAGAGTCCTACCTGCCAAAACAATGCACCGACTTTTATATGAATTACCCTCACCCAGACGATACAGTTGCTTGGTGTGCAGACTCTACCAAATCTCAGTGACCTCCAGCAAGAGGGTACATGCCATCTATATTGTCGGTAAAGTCTCACATACACATAGCACTTTTAAAATAGATAAGCGCTCAATGAAGTTAACATATGTTTAGTGTGATTGCCAGACAGAACTGTATTCACTAGAATTCACCATATTTGCATGCACAGAACAGTTCTGTTGATAGGTCCACTCTAATCCCTCTTTAATGTATTTTCTTTCTTTTCTGCATCCCTTATTCAGTCTTCTGGAGTGCCCTATGTGTCCTCCATATCGCCTTTGCTGTTCATCACATATATGAGAGCTAGCAACACTTGATAACAACCTCCCATTCCATATGTAGGCTAATGAGTTCTAGATGGTGATCAGGATGGGGAAGGATGGTATTTACCAAGCTAAGCTGGAAAATTGCCAGTCAAATCTAAGAGTGGGTAGGCAACCGTGACCTTTGCCTCAAATGCCTCAATCAAAAACGCGGGTCCTTTTCTGCATTAGTCCTCTGATTTTGCTGTCGACCTTCACTTAGCTACCTTTTCTGGAGCCCGTGCTAGCCTCTATACTGTAGCAAGAATGTTGCTCTTTTAAACACCCATAGATGCTGATCTTATGTTCACATCACTAATCAAGGCTCCCTGAGTTAGGGCTGTAACTACAATCCCTAAGAGAGATCCTTCGATTCCTCAGTCGTAGCTGGGAAACCCGTGAGAACCTAGGTTCCTTCTGAAATAGACTCGCATAGAAACGTCTTTAGAACAAATTTAGGACAGAGCTGCTTGCCTAGCGTTGGATCTTGGCAAACATTTACACACGTCTCAGGCTTCACAATTGGTCGCCGTCAACAGCGGAAAATGGCAATAAACAATGTGTTACTCATGTCTGGCAAACTGCCCACAAATGTTTGATTCTGCGGCTCAATCATTATGCACGAAGAAAGGACCCTCCAAAGACGCACACAATCTTTTTTGGTTGTAATACGTACCATCTCCTATACTACCCAGATCCTTGCCAAAAGATGTTTGGAGTATGGTACAAGTGAGAAATTAAAATATATATCAATTTCACACATCCGAGCAACATGTTTGCAACCCACAACAATATATTTCACTCTGCAAAATAAGAACACAAATTCTTAAGATGAACATTGCCCTGAGGAACAATCCCACCCTATGGGTACTAAAACAACTCCAGCAGCCACATTTCGGAAATAAGGCTATAAGGCATTTTCAAAAGAATAATTGGGAGTGGCAAATCGTAGAGAAGGAATTGCATATCCAGAGACTAATATGCCAATAAGCAGGATAAGAGTCCAGAACGTCTTCACTGTTGCTATATCGAGCCTTGCTCCATGCTTCAAAATCAAGGGCACCTATATTTTAAATCGTTGTGTGATAATGCCCAACATAGATACGTGTGTATGCTTGGTAATCTCACGTATGAAATGTGTTAAATATGAGTCACATTCTAATCAATGACACTGCAGGTTCGTCTTCATCGTCTGTGTTTTTGTAGAAGATAGTGCGGCGATGTGTTATTTTAGATATGCAGGATTAATTTGTCAACTGCAAAATTTCTGCTTGAAATGAATCGCATTAAGTATAGCAAATGTCCCTGTACTCAAATACAGGAAAGGAAAACACTGGTCTTCACAACTACAATTCTCTTAATGTTTTATTGTTTTCAGACTCCTACGAACGCAGTCGCTGGAATGGTATTACAACAATGTCAAAAGCCGTTTTAAACGTTTTGGTAGCGCCAAAGTTCTGAAGAATCTCTACAGGAAACACAGGCTCGAAAGTGGAGCCTGTGCAGAAATCACAGGTATGTGCTATTTTCTCACATGAAAGCAGAGCAGCCATTTTGATCTCGCCCTGCACTAAGGCATGTCATTTATGTTTTACTAATAACTTTTTTAAATGTGTTCATTCTGTATGTTTACAACCGGTTGCAGTTGACAAATTAGGGTTGATTAAGAAGTCTTCCCTCCATCCTCCCCCCGCGACTACTTCCCGTATCAGCTTAATGTTACGAGAGCGATAACTGATTCTCGCAATATGTTATCCAGGAAAGGTAAATCATCTAATATAGAACTAGAATCACAGAGAAAGATTTCAAACCCAGTGTATGGTCATGTAGGATCTTAAATATTTTACAGCTGAAAACAATACACCATTCACAATAAACCATTCACAACAGTTGAAAACAATAAAACATTGACGATTTTTAAACATGCACATTTCGTTTTCAGACCATGTTCCCGGAAATTGGCACATTCCTGAACTAATCAGTATTGGATGCAGAGACATTTAAGAGCTCATGTTCAGTTAAAGTGTGACACGCATGAGGAATGAAAATAGCAACAATTGGTAAAAAGGAGTTACCTGGATTTTTCCTGTATTGTGTAGTAGCTTCAATTCATGAAGCTAAAAACCCATTGTTCTGCTAAGAGAATTAAAGAATTAGGAAGACAGGCAAAATACACACTATATTTGCGTGTTTCCATTTTTTTCCTCTGTGTCTGCTATGGATCCTTTTCACTTGTGTGTTTTGTGTTGCTACACATGGATGAAATACTACGAAAATGTGGGGACGTTTATTAAATGATATCATTTGTGTTTTTTGACATGGAAAATGGACTTATTTTTGTAAGGAAAGAACACAAATGAAAGACTATAAGCCTTATGCTTGTGGTGGTTTGTAAAAAAAATGTGGCAGTAATGCAATTGCTGCCACTTTTACTTCACCACCATATTCTGAGTTTGAAGGGAAAGAAGAAAAGAGTCCACCGCCACCACATGGCTGGAGGTTTTTTGCTCCATTTTATCTACAAAGAAGTCGAGGGAGTAACATTGGTAGAGTTGCCATTTTCAGCAATTCCTCCAAACCCCAGTGTGAGGAGTCCCTACATGGTAGTGTGTGTCGCTGCATTAAACATGAGACTGTGGGCCTCGTCTCAAGCATGGCACAAATACCAGTGGTAATGACACCATATTGGATTGTTACAACCGTAATGCGACCTTGGACTAGAGGTAAATACTCTGGATTTCGTGCTAGTGTTATTCCCTGTTGGTCTTTGTCTGAATTACCATCAATGGTAATTTCTCTGTTTTTTGGAGTGAGATTGATGGAAAAGCCTCCAGCTGAGCAATTTAACAGTGGACTAAAAGCAGGGACGTCATTTCACCAAAATGCCAGGGGTAGCGGAAGTGATATCACATGACACTTGACCTCTGATGACATCACAGTAAGTGATGTAATTTGACCCCACCCCGAACTGACATCACGGGAAGCGATGGAACACGACCGTTTACCCCTTGACAAAACAGGAAGTGGCATCACATAGCATTGTTCTAAGTACGCTATGAAAAATATGGTTACAATATTACTGTAACATGATATACATTACATACAAGAATGGATCACCATATGTATCGGCAGAAAAAAAACATGCTATAACTGCAGCTTGCTAAAAGCAAAATACACAGTCCGGAATGGATGCTTATTCTACTCGATGCTTTTTGGAGGATTTTGCCTGCATTGTGAATTTGAGGTGTTTAAGAGCAGTGATTTACCCCCTGAAGTGTGTCTGAAATTAACCTTTAATGAGTCTAGCAATTATTGTATGTAATTCCAGAAAGACAAATTGCTCAAATAGCCACATGGCATTGGCCACATCCTAGAAGCTTCAATTTGTAAAAAAAAAGAAAAGGTTTTTTACATTTTCTTTTTTTTTTTAGGAGTAGCAAGTGAGACCACATGGGTAGCAAGAGAGCGACCCTTAAATGACAGAATTCTATACAATAATTTGTATAGAAAGGTTGTGTTCCATTGCTTCCCATGATGTCACTTTGGGGTGTGGTCAAATGACATCACTTCCTGTGATGTCAACAGTCAAGGGGCATGTGGCGTCACTTCCGCTACCCCTTGGATTTTCTTGAAATAACGTCCCTGGACTGGGTAGTCCTTTCCTTATCTGTTGCCAAAAGCACAAATGATACTGAATTGCTGAACTGAATTTTATTACAAAGTAATGGAACTCCTAAAGATTGGCTGGCTTTGAACGGTTTCTCGTAGGTACCAACTTAGTGTGTGGCACATTTACTGAGCATAGCTCTCGTCCAAGAGTCCCTTGAGCCAGACGCCGCTGTTTGATTTTAGGGCTTTGGTTATAGGAGTCGGTGTGGGCAATGTGTTTGTTGACAGGAAGCCGATACAGTCTGCCAATGCAGACGATAATATTCGTGGGATATTTGTGAGCACGTAAGACACTGTATTCCGCAGATGCAGCAGCAACTTTCCACTCTGTGTCCAATGAGAGAGGAATACGATCTGTGACCAGCGGCAGTTTGAAAAAGCCTTTTTATTTCCGTCAGATGGTAAAATCCTGTGTTTAAAATGTGTGAAACCTGCATCGAAAGACAGCCTAACGTTGGACAACATGCCCATTGTTCTTACCATCGCTGAATGCGCTGGGCAAATTGCCTAAAGTGGCAGTCCCAGATCTCCTCTCGAGGCTTATCACCAATCCATAGGATCTTAGTTTTGTTTCCATTACGATTCCATCACTTATGACCAATCTACGTGTTCATTTCCAATAGTCAATCTCCACATTGGTTCTGGTGCAACAGATCTAGGTATGATATGATATGGCATTTATAACACGCCTGTACACAAGTGTTTCTAGGCGCGAAGGTGGGCTAGGTGCACAACGAAGGTATGAAATAGTGAGCAGTGTCAGAAGTGTCATATCTCGTGGCACAGCAGGGTTTGTGGGTCTTGAAATTCGTGAAAAAGGTGGAGCGGTGTATGTACTCTTTCTTTAAAAATAAATCTGCTTTTGTAAGACTACGACTTTGTATTTGTCGGTGCCATGTGATTTTTCAGAAGCCTCAAGAAATATTTCCATGTTCCACGCAGGCAGAGCATTGACACAAAACACAACTGAGCCATGCCTGCTTTTGAGACTGCTGCTGCCATATAAGCAGGTTTCACTGTCACTACAACCGAAGAGCTCTGCCTGTATAGTTCTGACGTCTTCAATTGTTTTAGGGGGGCTATTAGTCACGCGTGGCAAGAGGTTGGATTTTTAATTCCCTAGTATAGAGAAGTAGGAGCATAACAAGTACCATACTGCAAAGATTGCTAGCAAGAATTAAAGGATTTAAGTAGATGATGCTGCTGCCAAAAGTAAGAGTAGAAAAACGGGAGGATGCATTTTAGATAACTTCTTAAAAATGTAAAATGCACTTTGGAAATGCTTTCCCAAAAAGGTTTAAGGAATAAAAATAGAACTCTGGTTAATTCTGTTTAATGATTATGAAAAGCAAAACATCAAAAGGCCAGATGTATGTTTGTCTGATGCTGCCATGCACAGTACAGGCTGCCCGAAAGCACTGAATGCTCATAGAGGGAGCTGTTACCTTAGGATATACTGTGGTCCAATTCACATAGCCTTGACTGTTGTCACCGCTAGAGGGAGCTGTAGGTTTAATATATATATAGTGTTCCTACTGTGTTAATGAAAACCTGCACTTTGGGCATGTACACTAGTTTGATATAATTAGATAATTGTATGATCAAAATAGGAATAAGAACCGGAGCAAATCATCATGACACAGTAGAGCTCAATGAAGAAACGTCTGCTAGAAGAACAGTTTACAAAGATGGCCGCCATATAGAGTATACTAAACATGGAGGGGTTATTTTGAATCATGCAAGTGGGTCTCCAGACAAAGTTCTTGAATTACGTTCATGTGAATGACAACTATAGCTCCAATTCTGGCATTAAGAATGTTAAGTGTGCCTGGACGCTCACTGCTTTTTTTCAGCAAAATAAATGTCCCTGGACGCTCACTGCTTTTAACCCACAGTTATCACATCACTATGCGGGCTACAAAGCAGAAATTAGGCTGAAAAAAGGACAGTTGTGCCAAACTATAGGCCTGTGCTTAGATATTGTACTAATATTTAATTAACATATACCTAATCGAATTGTAATTTAAATAATTGATGACTCCTTCACCAGCACCTGTAGAATGGAGTGGGTCAAAGGAAAGGGTAGATGAACTGATGGTTTTAGTGTAGCGAATCATCCGGCCGAGAGTGAAACGTAACCTAATGATCTTCTCAACAGTAGTTATATTTTATCAGCTGCTTAGAGTTGCCGTGGAGTCTGACTAGATAATAAGCAAGTGAAATGCACAAAATCGGATGTATCACAGGGATCCTATTTCAACAAATTAATCGGAACAAGTGCGGATGATGACTGGAACACACTCTGGTTATTTATTCAGAACACTGCCCATAATCCATAAATGCTCCATATGCACAATGTTTGTAAATCTTGCAATATTCATCAGGTCAGGAGTTGATTTGTGAAATCATAAACACAGCCCTAAAACCTTAAATGAAACGTAACTTGGCAGGTTCCTAACAATCTAGGCACCGCAATTAAAAGCGTACAATTTAACTCACTCAGATGTCAGACCAGGATTTGTATTGGGATGAAACCCAAAAAGTCTCCATGCTCTCGTCCCCGGTACGTTATAGATAGGCGAGTTAAATTTGAAGGGGTCATAAGCACAGCTGTTATCGCCATACCATATTGGTAGATTAATAGAATGTGGCAAGCAGGGTCTGTGTGATTTGTCCTGATCACACTTTGTGCCATTACTTTCTGTGCGGCTTAAGGATGCGGGTTGCCTTTTCAGTTTGAGCTGCACATTCACGGTTTCATCAATGGCAGCGTATTCCTATATATTGGGGCCTGATTATGGATTGTGTATTGGGGTGTACTGGGATTGTCCAAGCTCCGAATAAAATATACTGGGATTGTGGGAACCCAGAATGATTTACTGGGATTCTGCAGATATATAGTATACTGGTATTGTCAACATAGGATTTATAGAGGAGTATGGCATACAGAAAATGTACTGTGGGTTTATCCAGTTCTGAAAACATGGTTAAAACCCTGCAAGACATTCAGGTCGAGTTTATCTCCTCGAACTGAGAGAAATGCACTCAACCCATGAACTAGATGCCATGATTGTTTTGTGTTGCAAAACCATAGTAGTGTATGAAGAAACATTACCAGCACTGCAAAAAGCGTGCCTTTTCAAAATTCAAGTTTTCCTTACACCACAGTGTCCAAGATCCTACATGTGAATGTACTATTCGGCCAGGCTAATAAGAGTGTTATAATGAATGTGGGTCATAGCTTAGAATTTACAGTAGCTCATTGGTGTGACTTAGAATTAGATTGGCAAGTGGTTAGGATGTGTGTTAAGTTCAGAATAAGTGAATGTACAAAAGGAGTCCTTATGTCTGTCGAAGTCTGTGAAGGTGTTGCATTGTCCTTCCCACATCCTCCAATAACTTGCATATTCCCCCTATGGCATAGTACTTCCATTGATAGCTTAGCTAGCCTATGCACTGCGTCCTCACTCCCCCAGATGAACGCATAGCGGTTGGTCCGGCACTCTGTGCCTAGGCAGCTGGGTTTCATGCTCACCCACACTCAGGCTCTCATGGGTGTCTTGTAGACTGCTGCTGGCACCTTTCCAATGGCCCTTGTGAAGGCATCATGAAGTGAGACCCAGACAACATATTCAAAGTTCAAACTGAATTGCTTTATTAACACAAATGTCAGGATGGATAAGGCCTACCTTGTCTAAAAATAAGGTGGGATTTCTCTACCTGAATGTGAAACTAAGGAAAGTCTGAGTCAGAAAGTTCAACTTAAAAATCTGTCCGTCCAAAACCTATCCTTGCCCTCGCAACTAAAGCTAAACAATGTTTAGGGATGTCAGCAATGAAAGAAATGGTGATTGAAAAAAAAGTTCTCAGCTTCTTCCAGCTACTAGCTTGCTTTTCAGCTCCCCTACCCCTACTTTAAGAAAGTTCCACAAAAGTATTGGGATTACCTTTCTGAAGCTCAAGACAGTTCCACAAATCCTCAGTCTTCACTTCTCTGAGTTCAAAATAACACAGTTCCAAAGAAAAAGGGGTCTTGAGGTTCCCATCTTCGAGAGCACCAAAGTTCAGTAAATCTCAGGTTTCCCTTCCCCAAGACTTCAACTTGCCAACTTATACTTACCCTATCTCTATCGGAAACCCTACTTTGGGATACCATGTAGTATAGTCTACAATGACCAGAATGTATTTTTCCCCAGTTTGGAAGTCTCCAGGGGTCCTACAATGTCCATAAGAATCCGGGAAAATGGAACCTCAATTATTCGTAGCAGATTTAAGGGAACTGGTGGTGGTATGTAAGTGCTAGTTTTCTGGCAGATTTCATAAGCCTGAATGAAATCTTTAAGGTCAGCGTGGATTCCGAGCCAATAAAATATATTTGTTATATGTGCCTGAGTTTTGGACTGTGCCACAGATGGCCTACTGTCAAATGTGAATGGGGTATTTCTAGGATCACCTGCTTCTGACTTTGAGGGAGTACCAACTGTGTTTTTACCAAGCCCTCTGAAGTGGTTTCTCCTCTATATAGAAGTCCATGTTTCAAAAAGAAAAAAGGTCCCCCTTTCTCACGATCCTCTGGCTCCAACTTGTACAAAGGCTTCAGCTAGCAAGGGGTAATTTCTTTGGGCAAAGGCTAAGTCTGGAAGTGTCTTGGGATCTTCCTCTTTAGCTTTTATTGGGGTTGGGAGGGCTTTAAAGACTGGAGGGGGGTGTCTGTACTCCTGCTCTCTATATGGCAGAGGAGAGGCATAAGGACCCCAGCCAAGATTCTCTATAGGGTAGCGCAGGTCAAGCAATCAAAGCCTAGCTCCTCAGGAGGTGATGCCGGCTGGTTCTTAAGTACAGTGTAGTCCCCAAGCACCCACAAAGGAATGTCCACACACTGTATTAGTTAAAACAGTCTTCATATAATTAAGGTTCAAAGTTATATACACAATCACAATAACTCACTATGTGCTCAGTAAATCTACAATGCCAAATATATATAGTTCTAAGTGGTACCACAATTATTATCAGATTTCATTAAAGTACATCCACTGTACTCTGGTCACATAAATCAATTAAAAAAGGTAACCAACAATAGATATAGGAGGAAAAGCAGTTGGTTAGAACAATTGGCAGAATACTGGCCCCTACCACTAGAGACAGTTCTGTGTGGTGATCCCCCCACCTGTGCAACCTTTAAAGTAAAGTTATACTACAAGCCCAGTCCACATATTGTGCAATAAGTCTCATTTCCTTTTATGTTTCTACAACCCCAATGTACCTGGAATAGTAGATTTCGACGACGAGTCATTGACGGATCCTTCTTGAGCGGCTCCCTTTAAAGCAGGAGCCACGGATCATCAAGATCCCTCGAATAAAGTGAACTCTGCGTCGAGGCGGCAGCTTCGGTCCCAGCGGTCCACGTCAATGACGGATCGAAGACGTCCTGCACGGAAGAGGCATTTGGGGCACTTTGATGTCGCTAGTTCAGGACCGCAAAGAGATTGTGAAGAACTGTGGCCCAGCAAGGGCATCGAGTCGTCCGGCATCTCTACGGTCTTTGGGTGGCGGGAAACCCACGGCGGATGCTCCTCTGCCCATCAATGGCCTGGCCTTCTCCGGCAGGATAAGGTGGTCGTTGGTGCGGACGAGCGCAACCGGGAATCAAGTGTCTTAATCAAGGGAGCATTGTGGCTCCGGTCATCGATGGCACGGTATCAAGCGGTCCCCTCTTCTGGGCAACACAGCTTCGACGGGCCTTCAGCACTTATAGCAAACCTGCGAACCCTGGTCGACGACAGTGAATGGAATGTCTGATGCTTATCTTCATTCTCCTCAGCGGTCCCAGTCTCTGGTTGGCAGCCTGTCAAGGATCTGACTTCCAGAGAGCTTCGGCGAAGGCTAGCGGTGCTCGATGGTCCCTCGGAGCACAGGAAGAGGGCGCCTAACCAGGTCTTCTCTTGGATCAGTCTCGACAGCTCGGCGGCTTTCAGATTTCGGCAAAGGGAGACAGCAGTCAACCTTCGTCAGGCTCGGTTGTCGAGATCAAGCTTCAGTTTCAACTTAAGCTTCTGAACGAATTCTAGCAGTGAGAGGCCCCCCGATATACTAGGTGGTCTTCCATTCATTCTGCTGGGTCTCTTTCAGGCAACCAATCACTCAGAAGGGCATTCAGCAGTTAGTCAGCCAATCAGGCATACAGTGTATTCAAGCCATTCTCCTCCCTCTCAGATAATCACAAGGAATGTGTATTGGGAGAAGTACCCAGCCATTCAACACTACACACTGCATTCATACCAGTTTTGGGGCAGGGCTGTCTGTCATTGTATTGCATACTAGAAACCAAACATCCACAACAAGAAGTGCATATTGGTCACACACTACATTCACCCAGGTCCCCCCACAGGGTGTACACACAACATACAGTCATTGGGAAGGCTCCAGCCAGTCTGGCCTGGACTTCGCAACACCACCATATATGGAACTTCCACCCAACAGCCAGTCAGGGGGAAGGGACAGAGTCAGGGCTTCCCAGGACTTTGTGAAAACAAGGTAACGGCAATAGAAAGCAAGAGGCCACAGGGGCCATCTTGTTTTCTATCAGGAATCAATGGATTCAATTGGCAGGGCCTGGGTATCCCCAAAATTGAGGATACTCAGAGCACCTGTCAAATTCAGCATGGAGCTGCCACCAGCCCCTACCCTGCCCTGTGGGCCACACACAGGTGCCCAAAAACATACACTAGGGAAACATGGTTTTATCCCCACTCATGGGTGCCATAAGGGTATCCCATGGGTCTGTACACCAAACCAAAAAAAAGGAAGAGCTGCACTGCCAGGAGTCCAAAATGGACTCCTGGGCAGAAAGAAATACAGAACACAAATGAAAAAGGACTACAGGACAAGGAGGCCCTGTCCCTCCAATGCATTTCCAGCATCACAAGGGCCATCAGATGTTTCAACGACCTCTCCAAAGCCTCGAGTTCCTCCAATTGTTTACCCCTCCCAGATCCTTCCTTAACCCTAAAACAGCTCTTTCTCAAGCACCCCTTCAGCGATTTTATCCCCTTGATGAATTTGGAATGGGTCCTTCCCGTGATTCTGTAGCAACTCCTTAACATCACCACAAAAGTCTGGGTCTATAACTCCTGCCAATACATCAATTCCAAACCTCTATGGCCTCCCAGATTTGGGTGCTAGTTTGATGTATGTATCAGGGGGTGGAATTAGTATAAAATCAGTGGATATCAGTCTTCTTTCACCTGGAGAAATAGTCTTGTCTTTACTGCTACAGATATCGACCCCAATAGAGCCTTTTATGGCTACTGAGGGGTCTGATGCTCTGGCACTTAGCTCAGCAATTTTTAGGGTCACCCCAACTTGTATCGGTTGAGCTGCACCCCAACTCTGACACCATTTGTGAAGGCATCATGAAGTAATACACAGACAGCAGATTCAAATTTTAAACCGAATTGCTTTATTAACGCACATGTCAGGATGGATGAAGGGTTAACTTGCCCTAAACTAAGGTGGGATTTCCCTACCTGAATGAAAAAAAGGAAAGGGTCAGAAAGTTCAACTTAAAAATCTGTCTGCATCCAAAACCCTCATAACTAAAGCTAAACAATGTGTAGGGATGTCAGCAATGACAGAAATGGTGATTGAAATAAAGTTCTGAGCTTCTTCCATCTCCTAGCTTGATTTCAGCTCCCCTTCCCCAAGTTCAAGAAAGTTCCTCAAAAGTCTTGGAATTACCTTTCTGAAGTTAAAGACCGTTCAACAAATCCTCAGGGTTCACTTCCCCAAGTTCAAAATAACTCATCACCCTTGCCCCTGGCCCTCACTGGCAAGTCAGCCTTCCAGTTACAGCCAGGTCAAAGGCCTTAAAACCGCATCCAAGACCCTCTTGGAGTCAGTCCTGGCTTCTTTGGCCCCAGGCTCATAACCATCATGAAGACCAACATTAGAATGGGACTATTTACTTGGGACCATTTAACTTGGGGGCTGGGGGGGTTCTACCAACATGGAGGCACACACATAGCTCAGTTACAAGGAACTGAGTTATGCGGTCTAGTCTTTTGGGTGTAGCTGGCCTGGGACTATTTTACCTGGACTACTTTACCTGAGACTATTTAAACCGCACCCAAACAGCAGAACATGCTTTGTGTTATTCTGCTGTGGGCACCGTAACACTCACCGTGTCCAGTTCTTTGATGCCAGTTTACCTGAAACCAAGGACCTGCAGAGAGAGAAAGAACACTATGAAACTTACCTGGAACAGTATCCTTTCTTCAATCCATCGCTGACTTCAGTTCCACTCACCTGAAAGTACGAACTCCATCATCTGGCACTGCATGCATCCTGGAATACCATACCTGGAAAGAGGAGAAAGAAAGACAGCATTAGTAAGCGTTTACTCACGTTTCCTCCCGAATGAAGAAAGCCACACAATTCTTACCTGGGTAGTTATCCCCTGGTCAGTATCATTGCTGGAACATTACGGTGCTTTGCGAGGAACATCGCAACTTGCAAGGAGAGAAAAGACAAAGGTTAGCAATATAAAAGGCAAAACAGCGCTGCACATCGCGCATTACTCACCGGACAGCATCGCGCACACCGTGCTTTTGCCTACCGGCCCATGCTCATCTTCATACTGCATGACAACACCAAAATACCTTTCCATACCTAAAAGGAAAGAAACAAGACATTATTATTCGAACTAAGAGGAATATAAGAACTGCATATACAGACTGTAAAGCAGCAAATCTACAGAGTTGCAGCAGGCCTGGATTCCCACAGGGGGGCTTGCACCAGTGAAGTAACTTGCTCGCTGCTCACCCCCCACATCTAGGTGCCCCTGCCACGAGGAGCAGGATGGAGAATCCACCTTTTACAATATTAAGGTGAGGAGAAGGCCCAAGTGGGAGGAAGGAGTTGAGGCCAAGGGAGCTGGGAAAACATAAAGACAATCTGGTATTGAATCCAGCTCTCCTATATTGCAGACCCATCTTTAACCAGAGGCCTTACCAAGGGACGGGGAGAAGGTTCGAGAGTGCAAATCAACCAACCAGTGCTGGGTGGCATCCCCGTGGCTACCAGGTGAGCGTAACAATAACACAATTACAAAGAAAATAGGTCTTGAGGGTCCCTTCCTCAAGACCACACCTAGGTTCCGTAAGTCTCAGGTTTCCTTTCACAAAGACTTCAACTTGCCAAAGTATGCTTTGTCTAGTCTCTCAATGTTCAAAACGACTACAGATCAATTTGACACTCCTTCTGGATTGAATTAACAGTTCATTCAGATTACTCCTTGTCGGTTTACTTCAACAATGTCTTTGGATTATACAATTAAGGTTTCCCTGGTCTAGGCGCAGTTGTCTGACCACAAGGTCAACCCATTATAGGTCACGCAGCCAAGAACCCTAGGCTCTGTAACCCGCACAGGTTGTTCTGCATCTGCCCCTGTGTGAACGTTCACTCACTTGGCTTCTCCTTGTCAGCCTCTTGGCTTTGTGAAGGTTTCACCTTCACTTTGCCTCTGCTTGTCAGCCTTTTAGCTTTGCCACAGTGCGTCACATATCCTTTTGACAGTATTTGTCCTTGTCACACTGTATTCATGCATAAAGTTTGCTTTGCAGTGGTTTGATTTCTTCCCCCACCTTTCTGAAATGCTTTTTATAATCTTTCACACTTGCTCTCTTATTTCATACGTTTCTTTTAAATGGGCAATTTCACGTTCATCTGTCATCAGGTCATATATCTGCCCATAAAGTGTTCATTCAGTTCAATATTCTATTTTAATGATCATTCACTTTTTGTTCCTTCACTTTTCTCCCAACCCGTGGCTTTGGGGTTGTTTCATTGTGCGCATAATATTCTGTGCATTCGGCATTCGCCTCGCTTCTACACAGCTGCACAGGAGCGACCTGGTTTCGTGTGACTTTCCCCTTCACTCACCAGTCCCTGGCGTTGCGCTGTTATGTTTCTGCTCCTCTTCCTGGAGTTCCTTCAACCGCTCGCATTTTGGATGCTCTTCTGTTCCAACCGACATCTCTGCTTCTCTTCCGCTGATGCTGGCGGCTACTTTGTTTCCTCTTCTTTGCCCACAGCTCTGGCTATACATCTCCGAACATGGTGGCTCCCACACCTATGGATTTCTTACGGCCTGCATGGTCTTGGGCACCACATTTCCTTGGAGGTTGTCTGCTGGTGTCCTGGCTCTCCTGCAGGTCCCACCATGGCTGCCTCCTCGCAAATCGGATCCCTTGCTGATCTCCTCCCTTCTTATACACCTGCAACCACTTGACAGGTTGCACGTGTTGTTTCCCAATTGATATACCTGACAGCCATGCGAGTAGAACTTGGGACATGCCTGACTATAACAATATGCTGCAGGCCTCTTCCTTTTCTCATACCAGAGTGGGTAAATGATTTACTAGTCTTCACTACTCCTAGTCACCTCTTCCCCGTCCCAGTACTGTAATGGTTGAATGAGGGGAGATGTTATACAATAGCCCATAAATGCCAGGCGAGGGTTAGGTTGGTTCTCATAAGGGAAAGGGGGATACCATGTCTCACCAGTGGATGCCCTCTTCTCAATACCCAAGCACCCTCCACCCAGGTGATCCTCCCTCGCTTCTCCACCCGCCCCTAGGTCAGGATCCAAAAGTGATTGCATTTACCTGGCCACCAGAGAAGAGGATCCAGCAGGGTAGGAGTGAGTATACCCTGCGGTTTTTGACATCCTCTATCCTCTTTGGCTGCATGATCACCTCACTTAACTATAAGGAAGCCATCCTTCAAGCCAAAAAAGAGACATATAATTTACGCATATCTCTGGCAGAATCTAACACAAGAGGAGAATTCAAAATTTTCAAAGAATTAGAATCCCCTTCACCTATCCCCGACTCGTGCACTAAAGACAGCATTTGGTGAAACAATATACAAAATGAACTTCTTAACAAAATAACCACTCTGCAATCTAAAATTAACGCTAAACAAAACTCTCTCCCCACTCCCCTCTTAAGCAAAACCTTGCCACCAAAAACAACCACCCCAGACTTTCCCTTGCCTTTCAGCTTCACACTGCTCACCACCCTTGAGGTTGAAAAAATCATCTGCAACTTAAAACCTTCCAATTGCCAAGGGGACTCCTGTGCAGCTCCGATCATTAAGGAATCAGCCCATGACCTCGCTCCTTTCATTACAACCTTTATCAAGTCCTCATTTCAATCGGGAGTGGTCCCTAACAATTTAAAGGATGCTTGCGTCATCCCTCTCCTAAAAAAAACAACCCTAAATCCTGAGGTCCCAACCAACTATAGGTCTATCGCGACGTCGCGTTTCTCCTAAAAATCTTTGACAGAGCAGCGTATCTACAGATACAAAACTATCTGGAAACTAACAATCTTCTAGGCACCAGACAATCCGGCTTTAGACCCAAGCATGGTACAGAGACAGCCAATTTAGACCTCAAAACCCAAATTGAAGATCTAAAAGACAAAGGTAAACTAGCCCTGCTACTACTATTAGACTTATCCGCTGCCTTTGACTTGGTCAACCACCAAATCCTTTGTCATCATCTGAAAACTGCAGCACACTTTTCTGACAATGCCACTAACTGGATTAAATCATTCCTGGACAACAGACATATGAGGGTATTCTCCCCAACCTCCTCTGCTGACCCGGCGCCAGTCCCTTGTGGGGTCCCCCAAGGATCGTGCGTATCCCCTACCCTCTACAATGTTTTCACTAAACCCCTGTTTGATGTGCTGGACTATCTGGGTGTCCCCTACACCAACTATGCCGATGACACCCAGATACTCATCCCCATCACGGGTGATTACACGGTAGACTCGAAATCCTTAAATGACATATACCATGTCATTCAAACCTGGATGGCACAACATGAGCTCTGTCTTAATGATGACAAGACAGAGCTCCTCATCCTACGTACACAGCAAAGACTTAACAAGTTGAACCCCATGTTCAGCTCCTTTAATATCGACGGAAACTCCATAAAAGTCTCCAAAGATTCTAAAACCCTCAGAATCTACCTTGACTCCACTCTCTCCCTCCACAGACAAACGAATGCAGTCGCAGCCGCCTCTGCCTACACATGCAAGCTGATCACAGCATGCCGCCCTTTTCTCTCTACTCAGAACTGCATAACCCTTGCTAGGACTTTGGTCATGTCCAAACTTGACTACTGTAATGCACTGTACCAAGGCACTAACCAATGCAACCTTGACAAACGCCATCAGAGCAGCCCTCAACATCCCTAGATCAGCCCACATCTCTGCAACTAGGAAGAACTTTCACTGGCTGTCAGTCTCCCAAAGGATTTCACTAAAATCTCTTGCCCTGACTTACAAATGCATGAATAACCAGGCCCCTATCTATCTATTCTCACTGTTCACTCAGTATATCCCACCTCGCTCACTAAGGTCTGCCCTTACCCAGAGGCTACTGCTCCCTAGATACAAGCTCCAATCAGCCGGTAGGGCCA
The DNA here is from genome assembly GCF_040938575.1 of Ambystoma mexicanum. Taxonomy (NCBI): domain Eukaryota; kingdom Metazoa; phylum Chordata; class Amphibia; order Caudata; family Ambystomatidae; genus Ambystoma; species Ambystoma mexicanum. The sequence goes on from NC_090924.1 coordinate 964,514,202, forward strand.
GCTTCCCAGTTCTGGCAGGCAAACTGTGGAACTCTGTGCCTCTCACTATCAGAAACCTACCATCCCTGAACTTATTCAAACACAAAGCCAAACTTTGGCTAGTCACCTCAGACGACCAATTGACACGTTGAAAAACCTGATTACTTATGTATTATTTGTCTAACCTGTAATGTGATCGTATTCCAATGTTCAATTTACATGTTCTTTGTAATGTCATACTGTTATGTAACCACTGTTTCAAAGATATGCGCCCGGTAGCCCCCGGGCCTGGTTTGCGCTATGCAAATAAAATAAATACAAATAGTCTCACTGTATAGAACCCATCCTGAGCTCCTGCCTCTCACTGTTCCGAACATGCCATCCAAGGGAACTCCCTTATTCTGAGCAGTTTGAAAAATGACGCTTGTCCCTGTCACTTCCACCACACTGAAGCTAGTGCCATCAAACCTGTCACTCTCTTGGGATCAAGGTTATTAATTCGATAAACAATATTTGTTTTAATTATCAATGCTATAACAAGACATACTTCCAAAACCTAATTAATCTTATTCAAGCCTGGATCCTACAGCCAAAAACATAATCCCGCAAGTTGTAGTGTCAACATTGGGGTCTAATGTGGAGTATTTGACATACTGACTGATGAGTTGAACGTGCTTTATTGTACCACAAAACTCCTAGGCAATGTAGATACCTGTCTTGTTTTAACTACTTACTGTGCTCAGTGAGTGTGCTTCTATAATAGCTTCATAGAAAAAGGAAATGCCATACAGACAGACCGATTCTTGGCTGCTCCGTGCATGCTCACACAAGATCCCACTCTCCAGGCCAACTTGACCAATAGACTTGGAGGGCAGACTTCCAGCGATGGCCTGCCAGGTAATTGGGATTTACACGACACTTTGCTGCCACTTAGAGGGCAGAGGCTTACAGTGAAAGTGGGAACTAGCATATTAGAAATGATGCTCACCTGCCGGGTTGAGTACATTAAAAATGGTACTCAATTCTAGTGGATGAGTGGACTGTTCATCACTGGAAATATAATGGAATTTTGCAAACTGATATTGTACCGATTTTAATGTACACTGGCATTTTCCAAACTGGGACTATGCTTGAAGAGTGTAATTGTGAAACAGAAGTATTCCAGAATTGTGTAATAGAATACTTGAAGTATGTCACAATTGTACATCATGGAAAACAGAACAAAATGGAAAGATGCTGGCCTTGTAAAGTATGCACTAGTATGGTTCATATTGAAGAAATACTGGAGCAATATAGAAGGATGTTTCCAACTGTATTCTTGGATTGTCCAAGTGATTTTATGCCTCGGTTGCCCATTCTTGGTATAGAATTTCTCATGATAGGGTAAAGTTTCCACTTGATCAATGCCCTCCTTTGCCCCCTCCTCCTTCTCCTCACCTGTACTTGTTTCTTCAGAGGAACTATCCGTGGATATTGCTCTTCTTTCTCTCCAAACTGTCTCCGGCCTTTTTTTTGTGAGTTTAGGACGAGCTCCACTGGAGGCCACCTTTCCCACTAGCTATCTGCCCGGCAAAGGGACCCTCAGGGAGCCTGCCCCCAAAACCAGGGAAAAGCATGGCTAAAAAATCCCGGAGTGCTGGGATGTAGGTAGCACTGTTGATAACTTGGCTGGAAGGCTTGCCGATGTAGGTAGAAGGACTGCAACTCCCAGAAAGCCCTTCTGGAAACAGATGGAAAGGGCTATAACTAGAGGATTGGAGCAGGGCACTATAGAGGAGTCAGGATCAGAGAGCAGCAGGGCGCTGCTAAGGAGAACGGAGACCAGACTCCTGGAGGAGGGTAAGCAGGAAGGAATCTCCTGAACCGAGCAGAAGGAGGGAGGAGGCTCGGGAAACACGGGAAGGGAAAGTGCCGAGCCGGAGGTAGAAAAGGCTTGAAGCACGCGGGAGCAAACACAGCAAAAGCAGGTGGAAGGGAGCATAAACAATGGAAGGGAAAGGATACACAGCGTGTTAACCCGAAGGGAACAACAGGGTTGCAACGCATCTGCTTACTTGTCTGACGCTTATTTAAATGCGTCCAGACGTAATGTGCGTGCGTGGAAAGACTAGACCGCTAACAGCACGGAAATAGTTCAGCCCCTCTTCCATTGCCTGCACAGTTTCCATGGCGTACGCGTCATGACAGTATAACCCCGTCGCCAAGGTGGTCCTCCTGGCTTCCATGGATGATGTCTGTGGAATAAGCGCATGAGTCTGGAAGCGTGTAAGTTCCTGGCTGGTTCCTATGACCTTTCTGTCCAAGGATAACCCTTCCATAGTATGAGGTATTGCAGGACTCTGTGCTTGTACCGAGAATCTAGGATGCGGGATACCTCAAACTCTTGGGTGTCGATCAAACTGGGAATCTTTCTTTTAATCGGTCTCGAATAAGGATCTGGTTTGTAATCCTTCAGGAGGGAGGTATGGAATACTGTGTGTATTCGTCATAGGGAGTGTGGGAGATTCAATCTAAAGGCCCCAGGATTGATTTGTTGTTCTATGGAAAAAGGACCTATATATCTAGGAGTGAATTTGCCTGTATGTATTCTTCTGGGTAGATATCTAGTGGAGAGCCAAACTTTATCACTGGTTCTCCAATTTGGATTAGGTCTTCTGTTCTTGTCAGCCCATCTTTTATACGTCTGACTACTGGCTGATAAAGTTTCTTGAGCAATATTGTGAGTTTGTTTCAATGTGTCCAATAGTTGGTCAATAGTAGGCACATTGGTGGACTGAACTGTGGAGAATGGTATATGTCTAGGTTCGTATCCATAGGTACACCTAAAGGGACTCATCCCGATAGCAGAATGTTTGGTGTTATTGTAAGAAAATTCTGCCATGGATAAGAGATGATACCAATTGTCTTGTGTCTGATTGCAATAACATCTCAGATACTGTTCAAGAGTTGCATTCAGACGTTCGGTTTGTCCGTTTGTTTCTGGGTGAAACCCTGATGATAACGCCCTCTGAATATGTAATTGTTTACACAAGTTTGTCCCAAACTTACAGGTGAATTGTGTTCCTCTATCAGACACTACAGAGGATGGTAGTCCATGGAGATGGACAATCTCCTTCAAGAATACCTCCGCTGTGGTTGTTGCGGATGGAGTGCCTTTGAGGGGGATAAAATGAGCCAATTTACTGAACGAGTCAACCACTACCATGATTGCTGTACATCCTTCTAAAATTGGCAGTTCCACAATATAATCCATGGATATATGTTGCCATGGTGCCGCAGGTGCTTTTTCTTGTTGGAGAAGGCCCAATGGTTTATCTGTACTGTACTTATTTTGCGCACAAGTGGGACAAGAAGAAACGTATTCTACAGCGTCTTTGTTCATTGAAGGCCACCAAAAGTTTCTTTTTAGCAACTCCAAGGTAGCAGCACGGCCTTTGTGTCCTGCCATAGGTAGATCATGACACCAGGAAATAGCTTGTGTCTGTAAAGCTCGGGTTGGTAGGTACAGTAAATTGCCTTTGAACAAGTACTCCCCTTTGTAAGCTAAAGAGGGTACTTGGGTATGCGGTGTGGTCCTTTGAGCTTCCAACACTTGTTGTAAAAAGCTGTTGATGGTACCGATGAATTTCTTTCCATTTAACAGATACTCCTGTTCTGTAAAGTTCCCTGATTCTTCTTCATAGCTGCGGGAGAGAGCATCAGCTAAATGATTCTCTTTCCCTGGCAGGTACGTCAGTTCAAAATCGAATTGGGAGAAATAATAGGCCCAACGGGCATGACGAGAGTTTCTGCATTCCATTTGCTGGAGTATACTGAGGTTCCTGTGGTCAGTTCGAACTTGAATTGGGTGTCTAGCTCCTTGTAACAGGTGGTGCCAAACCTCACAAGCCTGTTTGATTGCCAGCAATTCCTTTTCGATTACTGAATAGTTCTTTTCACTGGAAGTGAGTGTCCTAGAGTAATAGGCTATGGGATGTTCGAGTTGGTCTTCCTTCCGTTGTAGAAGTGCTGCCCCGATCGCCCCTTGAGATGCATCTGCTTCCACGATAAAGGGCAGTGTTTGATCTGGCTGACTGAGGATTGGTGCAGATGTGAATGCTTGTTTGAGCTGATGAAAGGCGGTATCCGCTTCAGATGTCCAGTTGAATGTAGTCTTTTTTTTTTTAGCAAGGTCGTGATGGGCAGGACTATGTTGGAGAATCCGGTAATGAACTTCCGATAGAAATTTGTCAGGCCCAGAAACCTCTGGAAGTCTTTGACTTAGTTAGGCACAGGGCAATTGTTGATGGCCGCAGTCTTGTTAGGATCCATCTCTATCCGGTTTTCAGACAGAATAAAGCTCAGATACGTAACAGTGGAGACTTCAAAAAGACATTTTTCGGGTTTCGGGTTCGGGTAAGCACCTCCCATACATGTATACAATGTTGTTCTATGGTGGCAGAGTAAATCAAGATGTCATCTAAATAGACCATGGTCGATTTGAACAAGAGATCACTAAACACCTTGTCCATGAATCTTTGAAACTGGGCTGGTGCATTAACTAACCCAAAGGGCATCACCTTGTACTCATAATGACCTAAGCAAGTACGAAAGGTGGTCTTCCATTCATCCCCTTCTTTTATTCGTAGAAGATGGTAGGCTCCTCTAAGGTCTAGTTTAGTGAACCATTTTGCCCCTTGTACTGCTTCTATGATCTCTTTTATCAAAAGCATAGGGTATCTGTCTCTAATAGTTTGACTATTCAGACCCCTAAAATCGATACAAGGTCCGAGTTCTTTGGTTCCTCTTTTTGGAATAAAGAACAAGGAGGCCCCCGCCGAAGATGTAGATTCTTGTATCAAACCGTTCTGTCGGTTTATTGCTAGGTATTCCCTTAATGCTTCCTTCTCCGGAAGGGACAAGGGGTACATTCTCCCGAATGGAACTACAGCATCAGGCACAAGGTCAATCTTACAATCTTCAGCTCGGTATGGTGGAAGTGGCCTAGGTTGAGTATCCTTAAAGACATCAATAAACTCCTGATAAACCACAGGTATGGAGTTGATGCTTCTTATAGGTACTGTACTTCCGTGATGAGATTGTTGCCCTTCTTCTAATAGGCATGACTGCAAGCACAGGTCTGATCGGAATTCTACTGTGTTGGTCTTCCAATCAATGCCAGGATTGTGCCTCCTTAACCCAAGGGATACCCAATATAACCGGGGAGTGGGCTGCTTTTATCAGATCAAACACCAGTGTTTCATGATGGGTCTTCATCTTTACCCTGACTTCCTTGGTTTCTTGTCGGATGAGACCTGAAGACAGTGGAGTGCCATCCACTCCCTCTACTGGAATGGGTTGTGGTTTTTCTCTTCTGGGAATGGCGTGTGTACTAGCCCAAAGATCGTCCATGAAGTTCCTGGCTGCACCACAGTCAAGCATGGCAAATTCTGGCATGACATTTATTAAAACATAGTCCTGCCAAAAACAAACATCACAACACTTAGGAGCATCACAAAACTGAATCTAAAAGATAATAACTCAGTACCCAGATTACAGATGGAAAGTGAGTCAGAAATACCACAACCCATTGAAGAGAAAGAAGACTCGGACTCAGTGGATCTGGTAGATCTATCGACGTACAACATGTCGGAGAATGATGAAGATGGGAAGGGATGGGAACCTTTGAGCTTGAATATCCGACATATGAAACTGCATCCTCTGAGTGATAAAGACTGGTCTGAATACACAGAGTCAAGATGGAGGAAGTGGCCCATAGGCCTGAAAGCCCTAAAACAAATGGGATGTCAGGGAGGGGGGGGAAGTTATTGTGACAGCATTAAGAACACAGAATCTTCCAACGAATTCCGCTGATGGAAAGCCAGATGATGAGATTCTAAAAATCTGAAAAGGAAGTAATATGTCTTTAAAACCTAAGAAATGTTCGGTCTGCAATGACGCAGATCAAAGCTGGACTGCTAAAGAACTTGACTATTCCCCAACTCCAGTCCAACCTAAAAAGGAGAGGGAAGGGAAGATTGGTGAATGGTCAGACAAAAATGCTGAGCACAGGAAGTTGCTAAGAACTCGAACACAGGGACCGTCGAGTAAAGAGATGGAAGCAAACCAAACCCAAAATAGTCCAGCGCAGATTAAAGTACTTTACCAACTTGAAGAAAGTTATACTGCACACCAGAAGTACTCATATGTGATATCGCCCTTATGAATTAACAAAAAGAGAATGGAAGCAGTGATGGGAAGTGCTCGAAGAAAGACCACTGAAAATGAAAAGTATGAGAGAGGAAACAGAAACAAGACTTCAAGTCAACCGAATTCCTGCATGCGTCTGGTATTAGAAATAATGATCCCCCTAAACAACGGCCTAATTTTGAATAGAGCCAACGTAATCCATTTACTTCATCACGTCCCGGGTTTGAGACCTCTATCAACGAATGATCTGCTTACAATTGAGTTCCCTGACGAAGACAGGATGGACAGGGTTATCTGTCAATCGACCCCATTTATAACGCACTTATTGATGGAAGAGACGGGTCGATTGAGACCGATGGGATTCAATTTAATGGAACACAAAGTGGCAAATCCAGAAAAGCTGCAAACAACAAGACCAAAATCAGAACCATCACAACCTCTAAGTTTTGAAGGGGAAGAAAAGAGAAGGCAGCAGACAACCGGAAATAGAGAGAGTGGATCAAAAACATTCAAGGAATTTGGCAGATTAGGACATCATGAGAGTGAGAAAAGATCAAAAGATAAAGGAGGTGGTGAGGAGAACTGGAAATGGCTGTTGGGACTCTTGGCCGAAAAGATGAGTAAACCATAGTGCCAAGTAAGTCTGGATAGCAAGCAGCATAAATTAGCAAGCTGGACTACTAGAGGGTTTTCTCACCTGTTCGTTGATGATCTTGCTGCTGGAAATGTTGATGTAATCTTCTTACAAGAAACATGGTTGAGAGAGCCCCCAATTGTGGAAGGGTATATGATACACTTAAATCAGGCTATGAAAGGGGCTAGAGGGCAGCCCATATCTGGCCTTCTGATAGCCATCAACAACCATTTGCAATTTGACCTCCTTGAAGAACTTAACCCTAGTCCATACATCCAACGCTTGGTGGGCAGAGTCCATAGGGAACAAGACATACCAGAGAGGATTGTGGCCTTTATACATTTATATTGGAACCCGAGAATTTGGGAATTAAACAACTTTCCTGAGCAGTTAGTCGCTTTAATTGATAATCAAATCGGTGGGTCCTGAGCCTGCTGGTCTCCCAGATCCTTGTCTTGTGTCTCTGCCGCATTGCCAGCCACACGCCCCTAGGTAGGAGGCCTGTACTCCTCCGGAATGGGTTAGAGCAGAAGGGCAGCCGGAGTACTCCTCCGCACATCAGTGTTTATCTCCACAGTAGTCAGTTGGTGTCGGAAATTACCTGTGCAAGGGACCTTTCCCAGTATGAAAGGACTGTCCCTATCCTCATGCTGTCCGGGCCGTCTCTGGGCAGCAGGTCCAGTAAGATGGGTGCACCTTTGGCCAAGGCCCAGGAGGAGGTCACATGCCCCAGGATTGGGGGCCCACCCCTCAGATGGTATACGGGTCTTCTCTGTGTCATATGTTTCAGGTCTGTGACCGGGCCTACCCCCCCACACTCGTCCACCGGGCTTGCTGGTTTCTCTATTCCTCAGCGTGATCATTCTTCAGGAAGTAAGAGATCTGGGATGATAACCGATGGGGCCGCCAGGTTCGGGCCGCAGAACTGTGCCCTCCGGGACGTCCCCCAACTGATGCACTTCATATCAGGTGCCTCCCCCAGCTGGTAAGACCGTGGCGTCCCTGTTCAGTTTCAAACCCATTCAGGGGGTCCCTCCCGAGGGGGGCAGGTGCATGCTCCTTTACAAACCATACTCCAGCTTAGCACCATGGGCCTCTGCGCCACATGACCAAGTACGTGTTGTTCAATGTCCGCCCCCAGCACCCGGACACGCCTCCCTCCGGTTGCTCCTTCCACAATTGACCAGAGGAGTGCTGACAGAGATGGGCTGAACAGAGGAACCTCACTGCCTCCATAGTCCAAGAGGTCCACCCACAGCGTCAGAGGATGGGTCACCCCTACAGCACCCCACCCCCCTCAGCACAGTGCGGTCAAAGTTGCTGCCCCGTGGTATATGCTGTGCCTTGCAGCAGTTATGTAAGTATTGTGGTCACACAGCCCCACCTTGCGTGGTCCACCACCTCTGGGGCCCTCTCCCTCTTGACAGTTGTGTCCACTGCCTTGGTCCAAATGGTGACTCTCACCCGGGCCTTCCGCCCGGGTTCCGGTGTAACTGTATCCGCAGCACCAACACCTCCTGGTATCTCTATGGGTACATATATGGGCCTTCTCCAGTGCCCTCTGTGCTACGGACTTCTGAGCCGCTCCATGTGTGTGGGAGTTTCTTCCTTCAAATTGTACGCTGTGGCAGGTGAGAGCGCGGGTGAGTAAGCAGCCGCTCGCATCTCAGTGCTCTTCATGTGTGCTGCCCACAATTGCGATCCTTCGTGAGGGATAACCCCCCTATGCTGCTGGTCCCCAGCACTCGCAACGTTGTTCTCTGTAGGGGGCGGGGTAAGGGGTCTTCTGCCTCCAACCTTGGACACCGGTCCCCCAATACACCTCACCCCAGATGGCTCCAGGGGGTTGAGGGGGGGGGGGACTGGGTATCCCTTTCCGTGCCGGCATTTGGAGCTGGAGAAAATTAATCCGAAGGCGTACAAATGGGCCATACCGTGGAAGGTGTGCTCCCCACAAATTATTCTGGAAGCAGATGTTGCAATGCCTACATTATTGAGCCAATTTACAGAATTGAAGGGAAACTGGGACTTATTCAACGACTTAATCATTCCTTCCTTTCCTACATGAGCCTGGCCATAGTACATCCGGACAAGTGGGACAATATTATATTTGGTGCCACTAATCGATCTTGGTCATCTCGCCTCAGAGAGTAGTCCTGTAATCAACAACCGCTTCTTGTTCAGCTATCCTTTTCACTGGAGGGGGAGTTTTCTTGCATTTCAGCTGAGTCTTCCAGGGTTGTATATGGGGAGGTGTTGGGACTGGTTTTGACAGGGAGAATGAGTTCTTCCCATTCGAATACAGCAGCCAATTTAGTTGTTCTGTCTGTAAAATAATTGCCTCAACTAATTTCATCATCTGGGGACCTATGAGCGCTCACTTGATGATGACTTCTGATATAACATAATTGCATCTAGGAGAGCATTCACATATTGACTATTTTAATAGGGTTCCTGACAATGTTAGGGATCCTCTCTACTTCCATAGTTGAACAAAGTTATGGGCTGCCCAAAAGGCATTTCTGGAATTAATAGATGTGGATAGATTGTTTGGCAGCTACTCTGCATGCTTGTGAGTGCCACCAGCTCTTCAACCTATACAGAAGCGTCCTGAGTTACCTTCCCACTTTCCATGGCCTTCCCAGGCTTGCACACCACATACCTCACATCCAGGTTCCCATTTTGATTTTGTAACGTGAACAACAATCCCGTAACAACAAAGTAGACGAAGTCTGTCTCGGGGAGGGGAACATCAGTGAAGTCAGTGGTTCACCATCCTGGGGAGTGGTGAGCAGAGATGCTGGGCTTAACAACAGGCACCTGGTTAAAGTAACATTCAAAAGAAAGATATCATATTTGCTAGCCTGACATAGACATGTGCTGTATTTTTATTTTTCAACAAAAGGGAGACAACCCAATACGTTCTTGCATTGTTCTGGCACTAGTGAAGCTGCCACAACTGATCTTAAGCAAGGCAGCATTCTAGCGGCAACAGGTTCTAGTTCTTTGCTATAATAATCCACAGGTTTATGATGAATGCCTGGTCTCTGTGTATGTCTTATATATTGGTAGTGCACTTAAGCCCATGCGTGTCAAAGCATGTGAGACATGTAAGACAATTATATGAATAGTAAATAAGATGAACAGGAAGGCAGTGGCCAATCAAGAGGTCAATCATAAGAACTGCTATGGCAAAACCATTTTTCTCGGAACGGTATAGGGTGAACACTTCCCCCATTTTCTTCCACCCAAGCGGATGTAGATCTGCTTGCATGGAGCATCCCCTGCTTCCACTGTCCAACTGAGCCCAAAGAACTCTTGCTGCCAAGGTGGCAGGGATTCTATATTTTGTGTTCCCAATATATAAAGAGGTCTGGGATTTTCTTTTGGGTCTAGAATGGGAGATTTTAATTTCGTTTATCCTTCTCCCTGATATCTCATGGGATTGGATATAAGGTATGTTAGCAGATGATAGTTTAATCTTATCTTTCTGATTAAGGTTTTCTGGTAAGATGGTGATGAGAGGAATTTTATTAAGAGGGCAATGGCGTAGCTCATGACTAACCTTTCTAAATGAGTAGCAAAGGTTATTTTTGGGATTGGAGCAGGTAGTTTCCACCTGAGATTGTTTTTTCTATCTCCGGTGGATCTGTCCTGGCCAAGAGAATATCAACAGATTCTCCTGGAGACTCAGTCTCAGGCTTCTCTCGCTACCATTTGACAGATGTTGCTCCTGTTTTTCATTTCCAAAGGAAGTGGTTCTAATTCCCTATCAGTCTCATCATCACGTGAGGGTGGAGAGACCCTGAAATTCTTTCTACCTGTCCTCATGATATTGGCGTCTAGGTCACCACTCTGGTAATCATCAGGGTTCTTCACATTTTGCCTGCCATTAAAGGTAGTTTCAGGAAAGAAATGTATTGTCTTCCCTCCATATCTCCAATCATCCTCAAAACAGGTTATCATGCCTTGTTCTTTCGAGAGAGGAGCGCCTGCTACCTTTTTTGTATTTTTGAAAGGAACTTGGGGTTGGTCACCCTATGTTACCTGGGGGCAACCAGACGTGGACTCCCTGCTCACTGTGCTTAGAGAGGCTCAGCTTCACCTCACTGATGATGCCCAACAAGGCTGAAACACGTGTATGGGGTTGCTGATGGTACTCTTGTTCAGAGAGGAATTGCCATAGCATTTCGGTGCTGGACTGCCCTTGTGGGCGGGACAAAGACTGATATGCAAATGGATATTTCCCATCTGTGAAGGTACAGTGAGCAAAAAGCAATGGCTGCGAACTCTCAATGTGGTTAATAACCACTGAACAGGTTATCATGCCTTGTTCTTTCGAGAGAGGGGCTCCTGCTACCTTTTTTGTATTTTTGAATGGAACTTGGGGTTGGTCACCCTATGTTACCTGGGGGCAACCAGACGTGGACTCCCTGCTCACTGTGCTTAGAGAGGCTCAGCTTCACCTCACTGATGATGCCCAACAAGGCTGAAACACGTGTATGGGGTTGCTGATGGTACTCTTGTTCAGAGAGGAATTGCCATAGCATTTCGGTGCTGGACTGCCCTTGTGGGCGGGACAAAGACTGATATGCAAATGGATATTTCCCATCTGTGAAGGTACAGTGAGCAAAAAGCAATGGCTGCAAACTCTCAATGTGGTTAATAACCACTGAACAGGTTATCATGCCTTGTTCTTTCGAGAGAGGGGCGCCTGCTACCTTTTTTGCATCCTCAAAAGGAGTAAAGGTTTTTACAAAATGTTCTTCCTCTGAGACAGAAATAGCTGTTGTCAAAGAGGAAGGAAAAGATTCAAATGTAAAGACTATGAGGGTCTCTACCTTTGAGGATCAAAAATCTTCTTGAGTCACTGGCAGCCTCAACAAGCTATTGTTTCCTGGGTAAGTTACTTCAACTAAAGAATCCCCTATGGATGGTTCAGGATTTACAACTTCGGGAAAGCTAGATTCTTCTCAAAAAGAAGAGGGGTTTGCTGGGATAGGAGAGTTTCCAGGACTCTGTTCTCTTCATTTTTACATTTGGTAATGTTGTGTTTCTGTCTTCTGTTTTGAATTATGTGGGCAAATCTTTGGACTTTCCTTCTCTTCTCCCCAAGAACTTAGTTGGTGCCCAATTTCCCAGGTAGTCTCATATACCAATCGCCCCACCACCCCTCTCAATCCATATCGGATGGTAAGATAGATGTATGAGGGACATTTTTATTTCTTCACCAGTGGCCAATTGGGGTGACATTCTTAACCTTGCTTCTTGTCTCACTTCATTTTGTGGCATCAAATATAGAACCATGTGTTCTGGGATCTCTACTCTGAGCTATAGAGATAATTATTTTGTCCCTGCTAGGGATTTGGTAAGAGTGAGGAAAGAAGAGGCTATAGTTACTTTCTACTCTCTTTCTAATGGTGAGGACGGCTTGAGTAGAAAGGGGAAGAAATCTGACTCCTACTCTTTGTCCCGGATTAAGAGAAGGTTCTTGGGATCTTTCTATAATATTCACCCTATTGATGGAAAAAGGGACTGGGTTTTATTCCCTTGCGGTTGTCAAGTGGCTTACTTTTAAGGAAGGGTCTTCTCTAATCTGATGGGTTCCCCACCTTGTCTCAGTTGAGTCGCATCCAATCGCTGACACCACATGTAAGGAAGGCATGGTATCAACAGTAAGACAGACACAAGTGACCACATTTCAAGGTTGTTTATTTAACTGCACAAGGGTGTGATACATGTTTATCTACAGATGGGAGCAAGCTATGACCATCAAATACTAATAATGCAGTCCTATTGGAGTTTTGTCAAAATAAAAGGCCCTCAACTAAAAAATAAAACTTTTGCCAATCCTTACCACTCATTTAAAAATAATGTGGGGTAATGTTCATGAAAAAGAAAAGTGTTCACAAAATAATATGCCTGAATGCTCAGGCTGTGGCCTCCTTTGCCCACATTTTCAGCACTGGACAAGGCTGGTCACTGGAGCAAAGCACACACTCAGGATTCTGTGGCACAAGGATACAATTCAATTTTCCCAGCTCAGGACTTCTGTGTCCAAGTATCTTTACATTTTTGCAAGTCTCTTGGCGCTGAGGGCCTGCTGTACCAGGAACAACACGCAAACATTCTCTTGAGCATTCATTTTGGGTGTTCACCATGGGTCCCCCTCTGCCGGGCTCAGATCTTTTTCCTTTGTTCAATTAGTCTCCCTCAGCCGGGCTCGGAACAATTGCTATTTACATTAAACTATCAAAGACTTTCAAATGTGCACAGAATTTAGCTTGACCCATTTAATGACCACTTCAACCTCTTTTCACAAACAAAAAGTTCAACTTTGAATCCCCCACTTCCGGGCTCAGATCCCTTTCAAAACAAAGTTCAGAGAATAATTTTTTGGCTGACTCTCTGTTCACCCCGGATCCCATACTTCCGGGATCAGATCCCTTTCTCTTACACTCGGCATCAGTTGGACACTTGATAGAGACTTTCGAATGAGAACCTATGTGGTTCCGGACCACTCTGTATATGGTATCTTTTCTTGGCCTTCCAAAGTTCAATTACAAAGTTCAACTATTTCCTTGGGCTTCCAATTGTATTTGCGTAGCTCATCCCAAACATCTCACACATTGTTCTCTTTATACAATGTTGCCGCTTGCAACCTTGATTCAAAACACAAGCTGGTTTGGTATCAGTCTCTCTGACACAACGGCTGTGCTGTTTTTTCTGACACTGCTTTGTTGTAGGAGCCAAGGACAGAACCATAGCGGCAATCACTCCTCCTCACCTTGGTTATCTATGCGGGAGAGCATAGATAACCGGTAACCTCCGAAACACTGTGGAGGTTTGATCAGCTTTAGTTCCTTGTCTTCGGTTTCTTACTTTCCAAGGTTCACAAAAGTAACAGTCTTTACAGGTTAAGGGTGCTTTCCTCCTTGCAACCCTCTCTGGTATTGACGTCTTTCTCCTGGTGTAAAACTTCCATCTTGGAACTGCTGTTGTCTCGCTCAGAGTGTCCTTTCATGTTCCGCCTTTTATCTATGTGGGGAAGTGTGATGGAAGTCAGGTGTGTGTAATGATCTGTAATTGCCTGACCAAGATGTTGGGACATGTCAGGTATACGGCTCTGGTCCAAGTCCGTTGTCACTCCTGGTGAACTGTCCCTGAGAAAGTATTTCTTTCAGGAAAGGGGGTGGGTTTGACTTCCTAGGTATCCTTCCTGTTAGGATGGGGAAATGGTGTTACAAGAAAGGGGATAACGCATGTCACCCTGCGGTGTCCCACTTCCACTCCCCAAAGACCCCATATCCTGGTGATCCTCCCACACTGGTCCACCCCCAGGAACTGGATCCAAAAGCAATGCCCGTGTCCTAGCCACCCGAGCAAATGATTCTCAGGGTTTGGGTAGTGAAATACCTTCTGGTTTTTAACAGAAGAGACCACAAATGTGTAATCTCGACCTTCTATTTACTGCTATTTGATTCAATTGAGATGGGTGTCATTACCCTTCTTGGGCTCTGGAGACTTGCTCACTACATCTTGCATAGGTTTTTCACATCTTTAATTGTCTAATACTTGGCTATTGCTGATGTTTTCTTCTTTGCTTATTCTAAGAGAAATATGTCTTATGTATATGGTTTATCCTTTTGACTCCCCTTGTGCCTTGCAATTATTCCTTGAAGTAGCATCCTTGATCCCAGGCCAATAGACTCCTCTTTATTCCTCACATGAATCTGTTTTTCCGGCATCTTCTGACTCTGCAGCCATGGTCTGTCTCGGAGGTAGGTTGATTGGTTTCCATACGAGTCTGGAGTCCATCTTTCTATCATGGCCGCTCTTGCCATGTTATGTTTTCCTCTGCAGCAAGCTTCTATATGTCTCTATTGCAGACTTCATCACTGCCAACCAACTAGACTTTGTGGCCATATTAGAAACTTGGTTTAGCCCAGTTTCAGGACCTTCTCTAGCGTTAGCCCTTCCAGATAACTATACCTTCATTAGAGCTGATAGAGTCTCCGGGAAAGCTAAAACCCATCTCGGCCTTAGAGAATTCTCTAGCACCCCTTTACCGTCAGCAGAGTTGCTCTCTGTCAAACTACCTCTCACATTTACCCGCACCCTACTCCTACACCTCATCTATTGACCACCTGGCCCCATCTCCTCCTTCGAGGAAGATATTTCTACTCTTCTTAATCATAACACTAAACCTGTGTCTCAGATAATCCTGCTAGGGGCCCTGAACCTAGGTCTCCATGACCCCAAAGATACGAATGCCACTTCCATCAAGAACACCCTCTCACAACTTGGCTTCAAACTACGTATCCTTGAACCAACCCATGACAAAGGCAGAACTTTGGATTGGCTGGCAGACTTCAATTGCTCCACCACTATCCTCAATAATGAACTGTGTGCATGGTTTGACCACCACTGCATCACCTTCTCCATCCAGGAAGAAATGTGCCCCAAGTACGACACAACCACAGCTTCTCCTACCTTGTCCACGAACAGGCGTAATTTAACTATAGATCTATACATTGCCAACCTACCACCAAATACTGACATGGACCCTGCATACCTTGTCGATAGATATAATACCACTATGGAGCAAGCAATTAACCAGATTGCCCTGTTAAAACTTTGTAAGGCCAAACCTGCTGCCCACCTAAACAAATGGTTTACCGCCGACCTAAAATTGCTTTGCACTGATAAAAGATCAGCTGAAACCATTTGGAGGAAATCACCGTCCTCCACTAACAAAGAGAATTACATAACTGCTGCCACATCGTATAAAGCAGCCATTCTCAGAACCGAAAAAGAAATCTATAATGAAAGAATCCAAAATGCTAAGTCAAGCACAATGGAACTTTTCACTATTCTTAGGGAACTAGAGACACCAGCTCCACACACTGAAGCATACACGAAAGACGCTGCATGGTGTGCAAATATTCAGAAGGCCCTATCAGATAAAATTTCACTAATCCTGACTTAACACCTAACTTCAACAGCTGCCTTCTCACCAAGTGCTGCCAGTTGGATTCAATCCTTCCTCTCGAACAGAACCACTAGGGTTTCTGCACCCTCAGCCTCCACGCCACCAGTTCACATCCATTGTGGAGTGCCTCAAGGCTCTTGTGTCTCACCTACGCTATACAATATATTCACGAATCTCCTCTTTGACCGTCTTGACAAGCTGGGTGTCACCTAAACTAATTATGTGGATGACACCAAGATTCTCATCATGCTCACTGGCTGCTATACTAAAGACACTAAAATGATTAACGACATCTATCTAGAGGTCCAAGCCTGGATGGCCACTCGCAGTCTGTTTAAATGATGACACGACTGAACTTCTGATCATTGGTTCCCAAGTTCGCCTAAACAAATTAGACAAACGTTACTCTGCGTTATCATTGACGGGAAAACCATAAAAGTCTCAAAGAAAGTCAAAATGCTGGGTATTTACCTAGACTCTACTCTTTCGCTAAAGAAACAAGTTAACACCACAGCCTCTTCCATGGCCTACACTAATAAACTCATAAATGCCTGCAAACCTTTCTTATCTACCACCAGTTGCTTTACTCTAGCTAGAGCACTGATCCTCTCGAAGCTGGATTACTCTAATACCTTATTCCTTGGGTCTTCCACGCTGAACCCAAACAAACTTCGAGTACTTCAGAATAATGCCTTAAGATCTGCCTTAAATATCCTCCCTCAATCCAGTCACATCTCATCCTTCAGAAGAGAAGCACTCTGACTACCCATACGCAACAGAATCACACTACGATCGCTTGTCATCACTCACAAGTGTCTCTCTAATACGGCCCCGAAATAATCGACGGATAAATTCTCTAGACATCAGTCAAACAGACCCACCAGATCTAATTACCTCAACCAACTCACTATCCCAAAATACAACCTAAAAATGGCAGGAGGCTCCAGTTTCCCAGTGCTAGTGGCCAAATGCTGGAACTCCCTCCCCCAGACATCAGAGCAGAACCATCTTTTTGGTCAATCGGAGCCAAAACTAAATCCTGGCTCCTCGCCAAATGCCCATTTAACTTGGCTAACTCTATTGTCACACAACTTAAGGTATCTACCTACAGATACTCACTATACACTCTGTGCTGCGTTTGTGCCATCAGATACTGTAACAAATGTATACTCAACTGGAAAAATGATACTATACTATCTTATTTTCTCCATGATCATGTATACATGTAAAATATCTGGTGTTTTTGTTTGTAATGCGATCTGTAAATATAAATGTCGATTGAATCTGATGCTTTGTTTAAAATTGTTGTTGCTGTCTACAAGGTGATCTGTAACCCACCATGTACCCAAGATACTTTGTTAAACTTGTTGATGTTTGCAAGGTGATCTGTATCCCACCATGTACTTAAGTATAAGCACCAAGAGACCCCAGGGTGTGGTGCGCTATATAAGTAAATAAACTAAACTAACTCATCTACCTTGCATTTCTGCATGTACACACTTATTAGTCAGCAGGTTACTTTATCGTTAACTTTATCTACCTAGACTCAACACTCCCGATGACAAGACAGAGCAGCATCATCTCCTCCGCCTCTGCTCTCACCACAAAATGTATAAATGCCATAAAACCGTGCGCATCGGAAGTGCGATAGTAAGTGGCTGTTAGGCTGTATTACGCTCCTGGACCTGGTTTGCCTGCTGTTGCTGAGTGAAGTATCGCCGTCCTCAAGAGGAAGCCATCTGCTTTGATACATTGCCGTAACTTGGAAATTAGACTACACCTACCAAGTAAAGGAACTTTACTAGTGTCATTTCTTGTTGGCAAACGCAGTGACGCTCTTTGCGGTAATCAAAGTATATTATTTGAGCATTTATTGGAGTTCATTCTCTTTTGCAGTTCTCCTTCTGTGGCTCCGCCCACTCTGCCCACCAACATCCGCTTTCTAGTTTCTATATCTAGCGAGGCGTGCACGCATCGCGCGCGCACATCGGAAGTGCCATAGTAAGTGGCTGTTAGGCTGTTTGGCTGGTTTGCGGATGCGAGGTGCGGCCAATTGAGAGTGCAAGTACTTTCAAATGCATGTAATAACAACATTAGGACAATTGTCTGTTAAATTGTGTTGAAAATTGAAGGATGTGACACACTTTGTTCTGAACTATTGACAAATATTTTCAAGCCTCCGTCGTGATAATATTGTTGTTACTTAAACTAGAGTGAATTTAAATGTTTTACTGTGTCACATTTCTCCATTATGATTTGGCGTTGTTATAGTCTTCTACTCTGATATAGGACCTACACTATTATGTTCGGCAATATGCTGAATGGTTTGAGAAGTGGCAAGAAACTTACAGGAGTACACAGTCCAGTAAGGACTAGCGGGGAATTGCCAAATGAAATGTCCCTTAATGAAGACTTAGGGATTCAGACAGATCCACAGGGGGAAGTAGTCAATTTTGTATGTAATGAATCCAGCCGGTCTCTGTGCCCCAGTCCACAGGTATAGATAGGGAGGGAGTTGATATTGCTGTTGTTTTGTAATGATGTAAATTTGAAGGGAATGGCATCTAGAAATTTGGTATCCTCGCCCATTAAATTCAATGTAAAGGAAGTTAATGACCGTAAAAATATGGAGCAAAGTGAAGCCACACGAATTACATTTTGTGGTTTGAGTGATTGCTCTATTCTGGGTCCTGCCATTGAGGCGGAGTAGGAAAAAGGATGAGATTCTCTTTGGGACCATCAACCCCAGCGTCTAAATTATCGTTGGGAAGGGAGGATGTTCATATGTTTAGTCTTCCCCCCCACAGCAAAATAGGGGAACTTATTCATTCTCCTGTGGTATTAATGATGCAGAATTGCGCAAAAATAAATGGCCTCGCGAATCAGAAAAAGAAAAGAATCACAATCCTCACATTAACAATCCTTCTGCCCAGAGTAACTCTTTTACAAATTCCAAAGAACAAATCAATATGTTTGAGATAACAACAGGGATCCATTCTAGAGAGAGTCATTGTGAACAAGATGTAGAGATTGATCTCCGTTCTAGAGATGTTGTTGGGTTTGGGGCAGACTTCCCGGTTTTATCTAGAATTTTTGATCTTCTAGATAAGGGGCATGAGTTGACACACTGTGAACTGGGGAACTTAAGATCTAATATGACTAAATTCCTATGTAAAATCAATAAGGTGGAGGGAATGTTATTTACGTGTCAAGCTGTTTCTGCATTAGTGGAGGACCTTAAGAAGGAATTCCTTATGACTGATAATATGACACTAACCCCAGGTGGTGTTAGAATGGTTGATGTGGAAATTAAATCATTTGCTGAGATGGCAGCTACATCGGTGGCCAAGAAGAACCGCCCAGATGCCAACTTGATAACTTTCAAAATGGACTCAGAAAGTGCTGTTGATATTACATTACAGCAAATAAAGTCAGATATAGAGGCTATCAAGGAAGCAATCATTTCTGGTAAAACAGATCGATTAGAGATTATGGCATTGCCAAGACAGAATTCTGACGCTATTGTAGAGGTGGGGGGACAGCCCCACAGTGCTATTAGACTTGATTGATCTCTCTCATGGTGTTATGAAAGAATTGTGTGAAACTATGAATGATTCAGCTTCTGAAGAGGAGACTGGAGCTCAGAGTGTGGTATTAACATGGGGAGAAAAATGAATAATGGCAAGAGCTCAAAAGAGAAATGCTCGCAATAAAAAGGCTAACTGCATTAATAACAAGAGGAACAAAGAGGAAAAGGATAGAATAGCAAACCTAAAGAAAGAAGTTGTAGGAAGACAGGACGATGATAATGGATTTGATTTACATCAACTTGATGAGGAGTCCAAGGTGCATCTGGATCTGATCTCAGAGGGTACTGGAAACAGATTGCAAGACTAAACATCAGTCAGTTACCCCCTACCAAGCTGGGAGTTATCGGCTGGATGAGACTGGTCATCAGTTGCAGAAAAAGGAGCGCATTGAATCTATAGGGCAGGCCCTTTAGGAGTCCAAACAGCTCTTTCACAATTCTATCCAGTGAAAAATAAGAAAACAATGGCTAAAAATTGTAAGAATCCTCCTAAATGTGTAGATATTGGAAGCCCTATTAAATCACATGATATTCAAAATGGTGTGTCTAAGTTGATTGCACAGGTTGGAAGGAATAAATCGGGAAGGGAAGAGGTGGAGAAGCGTATTGATGTAGAAGAGGAGGGAGCTCAGGTTGCTTGATTGTCATGCTCCGGTCAAACGCTGAAGACCCCATCCTGTAGCAATTCCGAACGGAATCCCATCTCATTGGGCATTAAAGAGAAGACATCGCAAGGGAGTGAGTAATGAAAAGAGAAAAACAGAATTAGGAACGAAGAAGTCAACTTTGGGGGGAAAAACTAGCCTCAGGGATGCCGATCATTATGGGATGGGAAAGCGATGTTGAAATCAATGGTAGGGCCAGTCTCAACAGAACATTTAGGTTAAAATCCTTTCAAGCGATTCCCCCTTTAAGAACTTTACGTTCTGATGATCTAGAATGAATCATCGAATGATATGTGGCTTCCAATCTACAATCATCATGAGGATGATTTGGGAACAGAGGGAGAATTTTGCTGCAATGGGACTTGTTCCCTTCTTATTTGACAATGAAAAGGATACTGAGATGTTCCTATTAACACCACTTGTAAAGAAGTGTGCAAAACAGGAAATAAAGCTCAATGATCCCCAGTTGAACCTTAATGAGGACACAATACAACAAATACTGGCACTAGCAGCTGCACTTAGTGGTATCACGAATGCAGCAAACTCCATTGAAACACCACCAATAAAAGGGAAAGGGGAGACATTAGGGTAATGAGAAACCCTTTTCAATAATGTCATGGAACAGTTGTGGGCTTTCAAACTTTCTACCGTGGTTTGGTAAGAAAGATGAAACTACCCACCCAGAGGGGATCCTCCTTCAAGAGACTATGCACACTGCCCCTTTTGATATTGCAGGTTATGGCTGTTATACTCATCTAGCCACTAAAGGAGTAAAAGGGCGACCCTCTGGTGGATTAGCTGTGATCGTTAAAAATACATGTACATTTGTTATAGAATTACTTTGAGGATGCGGCTGTGTTGGCAATTCAACTTAACCCTTACTTATCAACAGGTAGAGTCACTGTTATTCTATGTATTTATTGGAACAGGTCAATTACCTCATGGGAACAAATGGAAAACACTCTAGACACATTATTTGAAGGTATATTTGTTAGAAATAGTAATGTGGGGATTGTATTAGGAGGGGATTTCAACTCTAGTTGTTTTATTACCAACGCACTTAATGAAAGTAAGAATACTAATAAGCTCTCGCCCTCCTATAAGAATGGACAGAAATGGGTGAAATACCTTTTGGGATGGGATATTCAATTGGTCCCGCCCAAATCAGGCTCTAAACTCCACACCTGGAGGTGAGGGGGCCTAAGCTCGTATATAGATCACTTCTTTATCTCAACTTCCATACTTAAGGACGTCAGTGCAAATTACTGACCTAGGTTTTGGTGACCACTCTGCTATCGAAATAGGGTTAAGTATTTCCATCTGGCGTTATGATACTTATTTGACACTGCAACTTCTTGAGATTGACCGATCTGATATATCCAGCAGATGGAACTCTCTCACTTGTAGGAAATTACTCAAATACATTAGAGAGGATCCCTTTTTTATTACCTATGGCCAATATAGCACTGGTGTGGATATCGAGATGGAGAGGAAATTGAGTAGTTGTATCCATACGCATTTAACCACCATTGCTCGAGGTGCTAAAATGACTCGCACCCCCAGGGAGCACAAACATGCCTTCAATCTACAAATGCATCAACTAAAAATGAACAAAAATGCTAATCTAAGACATCTGCTTAAACAAGAGATGGGTTTAGAGCGATATAAAGTAGAAAAAAATCATATTATATTGTTCTACAAAAACCAAATTAGGAAAATTCAATATGATATCGCTCTTACTGACAACCAATGCATGATGTATAATATTCTGAAGCACGATACACAGAAGATCTGGACTCTTCTTAGAACTCCTAATGCCCCCATTCAAGTGTCAAATGAGCCAGCCATATTAGCTTCTACTTGGGTAGGTTATTTCACAGAGAAATATGTACTTCCACAAATTTTTCCGACAGAATGCCATCTTGATTATTCTGAACTAATTCTTGAGTGTTGTCCTTGGTCCATGGAGGATATTGTCGGAGCCATAGCGAAATTAAAGGATTCAAAAGCATCAGGCCCCAATGGGATCCCACCCTGTTTAATTAAAATGGACCCGCACCTATGTGCATTGATCCTAAAGAATACATTTGACAACATTTTTGCAACCAAGCAGATTCCCGGTTCGTGGTGCTTTGCACCAATATTACCGATTTACAAAAAAGGTAGTATCAATGAGCCCTCCAACTACAGACCTATTGCGCAGACGGATGCATCTTCTAAGGTATTCTCACAATTAATTTTAAAAGATCTACAAGACTTTTTATCTAAACACAATACTTTATCTAAATTCCAAACAGGGTTTAGGAAGTCTATGTTGCTCGCTTAATGCTACACTTATTTCGCTTTTGCAGTGTCAAACTAAGTGTAAACAATCGGGGGCGATCTACATGGCTGCACTTGACCTGAGTGCAGCATTTGACACTGTGATCAGAGAAAAGTTGTGGGAGAAAATTATATCACTCGGAATTCCTGTCCACCTACTAGCACTAATTGCACTCCTACACACTAGGACCACTTACAGGGTCCATTTGAATAAACTTGGTTCACTTACAGAACCCACTGAAACCGAAGTTGGGCTTAAACAGGGCTGCTCTTTAGCAGCAGACTTATATAATTTGTATCTCTCAGACCTAGATTGGTATTGGATGGATTTAAACAGCTATCCTGCACAGCTTGGCCATCTAAAACTAAACTGTATTAGTTTTGCAGATGACATACTCTTGTTGGACAGAACTCTGTTTGGTTTACAGCACAAATTGATTTTTTTAATGAGTTTGCACAATCTCTAAACTTGAAAGTTAACCAGTTAAAATCACAAATTATAATCCTTTCTAGTGGGAAGAAAAGAATACAAAGATTCAAGTGGTCTATTGGCATGGTTAGGCTTCTAGAGGTGAAGAGAGTTAGATATCTGAGGTACTTACCAATAGACCAGAATACTATTAAATGGTGGAAAGAGTTGCTATGTGACAAGCTAAAGCCTCTTACTGCTCAGATGTGCATTATCTATAGAATATATTGCACTTTTTCTTTTTTTCCAATCATCCAATTCTATTTGTTACAAATTGAACCAGTTATCCTCTACTGCTTTGATATCTGTACTGCAGAGATTGACGATCTGTTAGGTTCTGCTCAGGGGAAATTGTGGAAAAAGGTTCTTGGGCTGGCAAAAACAATTCCAAATGACATAATTTGTCATGAATTAGGTCTTTTGCCACTTTCAGGCAAAAGGAACTGGAGATTGTTGAAAGATGTTATCACCTCCGAAAAATTCACTTTACGAGGATTTTAACATCATGATTGCCTCACGGTCTGTACCAACGCTATCAAAATTTGTGAAACAAATTGACATAATTTTAGATCTTATCTCAGTGAATAAAATTGAGCTTTTAGCATGTTTACCATCTAACAAGCGTAAATTTCAATTACTGATCTGGTGCCTTCAGTCTGATCGCATAGGGAATTATAAAGCCTATAAAGAAAATGCACTTTTTTAGAAGAAAATTGGGAAATCTACCTACCTTTTATTCTCCACTTCCCGGGTTTGGCTGCAAGGGACCTATATCTACGCTTTAGATTAAACCAATTTCTAACTCTTGATCATGTGCGAAATTGGGTCTCTTTTAGGGAAAAGTTTGGCACTAGAAGTGGAGAATGTCGTTTCTGTGGTGTTCAAAATTCGGTTGAGACCCTAAAACATTTGGTAATTTTCTGCACTAACTTCGAAATGTTAAGAATCAAGGAATTTGTGAGATATTGGTACTCTGGATCAATTATTTCCAGGAGCACCATGTGGAATAAATGCATGTGGGGATAAAGTACTAATTTAGTTATTAGGCTAACCAATATACTCGAGGTAATCAAAGTACAACTATTACTAATTACAATCTGAATGAAGAAAAAATTACTGAGTTTATGTTGCAATTACGAGTGTATATGCAAAAAAATTATGTATTACTTTGCGGAAATGTTTGTTTTACTTCGATCAAATTTAATTTTATGATAACCCTCTTTATGAAATAGTTATTTTAGAAATAATTGAGTTTTAAAGAAATGTATATATGTTCAATTCTATTTTATGGAAATATACTGTGTATATAAATGAATGTGAAATTATATTTTCTTAATTTTCTGTATTTACATTGTAAAGGTTATTTGATAAACCAAACGCAATAAAAAAAATGCCATAAAACCCTTTCCAACTATTCAAAACTGCCTATGCATTGCCAGAGCCACAATAGGAGCTAGACTTGATTACTGCAATGCCCTTATGGCAGGCACCTAAACAAAAAACATCAACAGGCTCCAAATAGTACAAAACGACGCGCTCAACGCAGCCCTACACATTCCCAAAAGTGACCATATATCCTAGGCCAGACGCAAAGCCCACTGGCTCCCAGTCAAGGAAAGGATCAACTTCAAAATTCTCACCCTTACACACAAATGCATACATTTCTCCGCCCCATCATACCTATCAGAAACCATTTCCATAAACATCTCTGCCCGCCCCATAAGGAGCCACCATGCAAACCAACTCTGCGTACCCTCCATAAAAAGAGCCAACGCCGGCGGCATTGGTTTCCCCCACATAGCACCCAAACTCTGGAATGCCCTCCCCAATGCACTTAGAGCAGAACCCTCTTTGTTCGCCTTTCGCAAATCCCTCAAAACCACACTATTCATATAACCCACACTACACCATAAGCGTCTAAGCTCTCTTCGCCCGGCGAAATCACAAGCTGTACTGTAACTATTAAGCCTTCCTTTGTAACCAGTAATGTATATCTGTAACAGCGCCACAATGCCCTCAGGCTGCTGTGCGCTTTAAAAATATGAATGAATAAATAAATCTTCTTTGCATATAAGAAGCCGGTCCGATAGCACAGCAAGTAGGGTGCTCGCTTTGACATCTGTACAGAGCCTGCTGATGCAGGTTCGAATCCCAGCATGGCCAAACTCAGCCTATCATCCTTCCGAGGTTGATAAATGAGCACCACACACTGTGGGTAATAAGCAGCGCTCAGATACCTGAGTGTTTGTAGCGCTTTATAAATGCTAAATTATTATTATTATTATATGATTTCTTCATATTCGATTACAAGTTTCTCTTGTTACTATCTTTATTCTTTGTGCATTTGCAGATTGTTTCAGTGAGTATCAATATCTTTCCTCTATGATGTCACTCTGTTTTTGTTTGTTTTATTATTTGTTATGCGCGCCAGACCCGAGGGTATCAGGGCGCAAAGGCAGTAAGGCGGCTTTCAGCTTTTGTTAAATTGCTGTGCAAATATATACAGGAGGAGCAAAATATGTACAAGCAAGAGGATTGTGGCTTAGGTTACATACTAGGTGGTTGAGAAAGTAGGGTGCAACGCTATACAGGAATATACAAGACATATAGAGTATATATAGACAGAGAGATTCATAGTCATGAGTTGCATTGCTTGTGAGGTCGGAAGTCCAAAATGCAGATTATGTACAAGCAGAGAGCAGAGCGTAGTAGCGTAGGTGTATGGCAGTGGGAGTTTAGTGGTCATTTTCCAAGATCCAGTGGATGAGGTTATGCCTGAAGTGCGGGTATGGCTGATCAACTCTAAGGGCAGGGGGAAGGGAGTTCCAATGTTGGGTGGCTTTAAACGGAAAGCTGCTTTCAATGGTTTTGGAGCGCTTGAATCTCGGGACAGTCAGGAGGTTAGAATTGGCAGTTCTAGTGGGGTGGTTGGAGGACTGTCTTTTGAATCTATCTATAAGGTATTGGGGGGGCAGCGTTATTGAGAGATTTGTGTGTGAGGCTTATTTTACAGAATGTTATCTTTAGTGGTGAGCCAATTGTTGGATCTCCTAATATCAGAAATAGGAGCTTCTTTGGGAATGCTCAGTGCTGCTCTAAGAGCATTATTTTGTAGGATCTGGATTTTGTTAATGATGTATTTGTTACTTCATATAGGGCGTTGCAATAATCCAGTTTTGGCAAAAGTAAGGCTCCTGCCTGGGTAGTGCTACTATTGTCGGAAAGGAAGTGTTTGGCTGCTCTAATTAGTTTGCATGTGTAGGAGGTTGAGGAGACCATGGAGTTGATCTGTTTGTTAAATGTAAGGGTGGCATCTAAGTAGAAGCCAAGGGTTTTGACTTCCTTAGCTACTTTGATGTTATTGCCATCTATTATAAAGTTGGCGTAGATGTGGCCGAGTTTGTTGATGTTGCCGAGGATTAGGAGTTCTGTTTTGTCATCATTCAGGCATAGACCGTGCAAGGCCATCCATGCCTGGATGATGAGGTACAATCTGTTCACCAAGGCCAAATCCTTGATGTAGTCTCCCGTCAACGGTATGAGGATCTGGGTATCATCTGCATAGTTAGTTTAGGTGATACCAAGACCATCGAGATCATCAAAAAGGGGCTTTGTGAAGCTGTTGTACAAGGTGGGGGAGACACATGAGCCCTGGGGCACTCCACAGGTGATAGGTTTAGGGTCGGCTGATGCTGAGAATGAGAACGCGCATGGTCCTGTTATTTAGGAAGGATTGTATCCATCCCATCGCTCCTTGTGAGAAGTGGGTGGCTGAGTCCAAGTGGCTGCAAAGGATTTTATGGTCTGCTAAATCAAAAGCCGCTGATAGGTCGAGGAGAAGTAGTAGTGCAGTTTTGCCATTATCTCTGAGCGGATTAATTTGTGCCTTAAGGTCAATTAGCTCTTTTTCAGTTCCGTGTTGGGGTTGAAAGCCAGATTGGCGGACTCCTAGGAGATGGCTAAGTTCAAGCTATTGTTGTATTTGAAGATATGCTATCTTATCTAGAATTTTAAGAAGGAAAGGGACTGTGGTGATGGGTCTGTAGTTAGTGGGTATTGATGGGTCCAGTGTTTGCTTTTTGAGTAGAGGGAGAACCCACAACTCTTTGAGGTTGCCGGGGATGGTGCCTGAGGAGAATGAGGCATTGATGATTTTGGAGATAAAGGGTGATAAGTCTCTTGCAGTGTCTTTAATGATTTGGAATGGGCAAGGGTCGCCTTGGCAGTTCGAAGGTTTGAGGGTGAGGATGACTTTTTCGACCTCTAATGTGGTGACTTTGGAGAAGCTAAATCGAAGTGGGGGTTTATTGGTGGTGGTTGGGGTGGTCGGGGATTGTTAGCTGCAGGGATAGAGAGGTTGAGGTTTTCTTTTTTGTTGGCAATCTTGGCTTGGAGGGTTGATACTTTGTTGCAAAGGGCATTTCGGATGCTGGTGCACCACGTTTTGTCCTTCACACAGGTGTCCGGAACTGGGATAGGTGTTTCTCATTCTTTAAAGATAGTAAACAGTTCCTTTTATACTCGAGCTTGGGCAATTCTTTGGTTGTAAGAGTTTTGTTTAGCGAGTAGGATTTCTTTTTTGTAGAGAGCGGTTAGTTTGTTGAGGTTGGTTTTGTTGTCTGTTGTGGGCGATTGTCTCTAGGTCTGTTCACATTTACATTTTTGGTCTAAGGGATTTCAGGTGTGGTAAGAACCAAGGATTCAAGTGCTTTTTGGGTTAGCTTTTTCTGAGTTTTAATGGAGCTATGGAGTCTAGGGATGAGGTCATCATTTTATTGTACTCATCAATGAGAGTGTGAGGGTCTGTGGCGTCAGGTAGTGAGTTCAGAGTTGATAGAATGAGGGAGGCCAGTTTATCAGCTGTAATGTTTCTTTTGTTCCTGGTGGGAATGGCTGGGGCTAGAAAGTTGTTCAGGGGTATGGGTGAAATGGCCTCGAGAGACAAGGTTATAAGGTAGTGATCCGACCAAGGTTGGGGGGATATGGAGGTGTTTGCGGTTTGACAGTTGATGTCAGCAACCCAAGCGAGAATTCTTCCTTTGTTGTGAGTGGGTAAGGTGACTTTTTGGATAAGCCCTAGTTCTGCTAGGGAGTCAGCAATTTGTGCAGCGTGCTGGTCCTTAGGGTCACTGAACCCCAGGTTAAAGTCGCCTAGGAGAAGGCATTGGGATGTGTTTTTTAAATTATCAGAGAGGATGGTGGTTAGGTCTTCCTCAAATGGCCCCACGGGCCCTAGTGTTCGGTACAAAAGGTGGATGGTGAGGGTTTGGGTATCAGTGATGGGGACTTTGGCCGGGAGGGATTCGCAGGATTCAATGTTGTGTGGGGGCGCGAGTCTCATGGCTAGGCTGGTTCTTGCGATTATGACGAGGCCTCCACCTCGAGTCTTGGTTCTGTCTACTCTAAGTAGTGTGTAGTCCGCTGGGATCACTAGCATGAGGGCAGGGCCTGCTGCTTTGTGCAGCCAGGATTCTGTGATCACAAGGAAGTCTACTTTTTCTTGCTGTAGGAGATTAGCTATTTCTGTAACATGAGCTACTATGGAGCAGACATTTATTAGAGCTCCTTCAATGTTAGGTTTGATGGTGTCGGTGGAAGTTGCAAGTGGTACTTCACAGTTCTGATTGGGCTTGGGAGAGGTGTTGGTTTAAATGGGGGTGCTTGTAAGATGGGGTGTAGGCAGGTATGGGTGTGTTGGTGGGGGGTTGCTTGGTTTGGATTGGGGGCAAGGGTTACTGAAGATTCTTGTTATGGTAAGGAAAGTGTTCCTTGCAAGGGGTTCGAACAGTTTGAGTAACTTGGTGCGGAGTCTGAGCTTTCTATGGGTAGGGCTTCATGGGCTGACAGTCTTGGGTTGGTTCTGACTGGTGACGTTGGGCAGGGTGATTTGGGTAAGAGTCATGTTCGTAGGAGGTAGTGTTGCTGTGGGGCTGCATGGAATATGGGAGTATGTGGGATTAGGTATGCTAATAAGGATGAGAATTCAGGGGGTGGGTAGGTTAACAAAATACTAAATGAGGAGCAGGTATGCAATTGCAAGAGGAGGATAGACTGGTTCAACAGTACTCTGAGTAAGTTTGCATGCCGTGTTAGAAAAATAAGCTGATTTTGGCAGTGCAGTAAGTGGCAGAATACATGTAATATTGGAGAGAGGCCAGTTCAATATTAGGCTACATAAGAACATGCAATTTTAGTGTGAGTTCAGAAAAGGGAGCATACATGTAATTTTGGAGGGATAGGCTAGTTCAATATGAAGCTACCTAAGAACATACATGCAGTTTCAGTGTCATGAGCTCATTCAGCAGTGCAGTAGAGGGAGCATACATGTAATTCTGGAGGGATAGGCTAGTTCAATATGAAGCTGCCTAAAAACATACATGCAGTTTCAGTGTCATGTGCTGGTTCAGCAGAGCGATATAGGCGAGTTCAGCAGCGTATGTGCTGTAATGGAGGCAAATTAGATGGGTGAGTCCGTACAGGCTCTCAGACTGAGCTAGATAATGAGTACAGTCAGCACGTACAATGTATTGCTGGGTGCTGAATGAGAGTCAATTGTTGGCAGAGTGAGTTGAACCGGCCGTGTAGGTATAAAGCTTGTGGCTTGATTGGGAGCAGCAGTCGATGTAGCGGGCGTATATGGGGTCTGATGTGATCCTATAGGTGTTCAGGGGTTAGGAAGCGGAAAGTTTGCTCGCAGCGTCGGCTAAATAGCCTCAGGGATGGGTGGCTCGCAGGCTAGTTTAGCACACATGTGTTAAAGCCAGTGCATTTGTGAGGGATGGTGGGGGGCGGTGGTATGCAATAACGGCAAGAAAAGGTGGGCACAGGCAATGTACCGCATGAGTTGGAGCACAGGGAGTCAGCAGCAGGTTTGATGGACTCAGTACGTCGCGTGGTCACGGATCCGTGTGACTGTCTATGGTGCCCCAGGCAGCATTTGTTTTTGGATCACGCAAGTGCTGAACGAAGGCCTCAGGGCAGGGCTCCTGCTTCTCAAGGGGCGAACAGGGCCTTATATTAGCCTTATAAGTGGCCGCCAGCTCTTCCGCCTGCTGGCAGATGTTGCCCCTTATGATACTAGCGTCCCCTAGCAATCAGGGGACGTGGAGCCTCATTCTGGTTCTGCATTGCGCCCGACATTTTGCTCTTGTCAGATTCTCACTTTGCTCTTGTCAGATTTCACTTTTAGCTCTATGATGTCCAATGGTGTGTGCAGGCATCCTTCGACCCTCGCAGTGCGAGGGTACATTTGATAAAGTTGTATGAGTGCATATCGTCTCTCATATACTTGATGCGGTATTGGGATGATACCTGGTGTCCCACGTAGGGCTCTTCTCCTGCTGTTCCAGTATGACAGAGGTGAGGGGGCGGGAGCTGGAGATGTGTCCACCTGCTCCTCTACACCATAGCCCATCCAGATTTTCCTAACTATGTTCACATAGCCCCTAAACAGATCCTCCTTTTGCTTATTCATATTGATGAAACCCCTTTTCAGCACTGAAGAGCTGCACATGCACAGCTCCAACTAGCCTGCATATACTTCTCCCAGTAAACCCTTTGGAGGTTTTAAATCAGGACTCCTACCTTTTCTGGTTGTCTCGTTGTGGGAATTCAAGCTGAGGCTGCCTCCCCTGGTCCAGTGCTTTACCATGTTGCACGAAAGGTCCTAGTCGCGATGCAAATCTGTGAGCGTCAAAAATAATTGTCTTAAATTTCAGGTGTTGATTAGGCAAAAGGATTTGTTTGCTTGCAAGACAACCTGACAGCATACTAGCTGTTAACCCATTCCCAACTAACTCACCTACCCCACCCTCCTGACTTGCCATTCTTATGCCTTCTGGGGCACTTCACCCGCAACTTTAAGTGTCACTTCCAGTCCTTCCGACACGCTATTCCCGCCTAGTACTATATCCCCCATGTAAAGAAAATAAGTATCCCATAATTTGTGTTCATGGTTAAAGATACCATTTGGTTTTGTAGTTCCAGGTAAACATGGCTGCTTGCTCGCACTCCTGATCTCGTCTTGAATTCCATGGGTCGATGAGGTCTAGTGTGTCCATCTGCATGATCCGTTGGCTGTAGTTCAACACCCTTGTCCCAGTAACCCTGAGAAAGCCAGAAAAGTCTGTACTCAGTGGTTTTGGTCCACATATGCAGTCCATGTTATGATAGGCAAGCTTTGCTTCAAGCAAATGGGGGCAAAAGGATGCCCTAACCAAAATCTGCTAGAATATAGAAAGAGAATTATCACTAGAGTTGGGGTCACTGGATAACGTCATGACGGGGTTGTGAACTATTTATTTTTATTTTTTATCATGCCCCACAAATGAAGACTCCAGTCCAACCTCTTTATTTCATTATTTTCCATTACGTATGCTAGATATATTATTTATTTTGTTCCATTGACTGGGACCGGAGTTCTTCCACACACCTCCCTTATGCGCTCTGCAGTGCAAATTGAGTAAATGCTGCCTGCCATTTACGCGTGACAGGCAGTGTTTACAATGGATTCCTATGGAACTCACCTGCTTTTTGCTGGTGTGAATGGCAGGCGGATTCCAGAGGAATCAACAGCATTGACATGAGCATGAAAACGTCATGCTTGGGTAAATGCGGTCCTATTTGCGTGTCAGAGAGGAGGAGGGAGGCAGATTCGAAAATGATGATCCATGCCACCTCTACGCAGTACAAATACTTAATGAGTAGTAGAGTAAAAATAATGTGTACAGTTTATGCATTAATCTGATGGATGTTACGTTATACCTTATAGAGAGTGATGGAAACAAAATGAAAGCTAATGGTCAGGCAATCAATTGTTATGTACATTAAAAAGAGAAACTTGCCAACAAAGCGAAATATATATCTAAAATGCACCATTGTTGCACCCAAGACTGCCCCAAAATGTACCCCACCTCATTGCCTGCCCTACCTCCACAGCACACTTGCCTGGGATCCTGTGTTTCATTCTTGCCTGTACATCAACTCTGCCATTGAATTGCACCATTGCCAAGCCCTCGTTCTTTATTTGGCGCATCAACCAGTAAGTGTTGCTCTTGTTCTTGTGCTCATCATGGCTTTGGGTCTAGAACGTTTTCTCCTGTATTGACTCTATTGCCTGGATATTCAGCTGCCTACGTGTTCAGTCCTGCCCTTTTCCCCAAAGTCTTTGTGCATAGTTGTTTTATCTACAGCCACTACAACAAATGTTCATACATTGATGATTGGGTCTACAATGATCGTGTCACTTTGCTAATAGGCATTTATTTTGGGGCGATGTATAACGAGTCGTCGGGCCGAAACACAGAAGGCGGTGCTGTTACTGACGGAGTCGTCCTGCCACTGACATGCATATCACCATTAGCACCCATGTCGTTCCGTGCGCAGTTGCTAATGGTGTTTGTTTTTTAAAGGAAATAATTACCTTGTGGTGCGGCGTGGGACGCTATGTAGTCCCCAAGGTCCATTTTCTATCTTGATGACCGTGATGTCATCAACAAGGAAACCAACTTCGGCCACTGCATGGCAAGCTTGGTTTTCTTTTCTTTTTTAAATAAACACTCATGGCACCCGTGTAGGTTGTACACGGATGCTAAGAGGTGAGGGTAGGATGGTGAAAGGGAAGGAGCAGTGGGGGATGGAGAGGGCCCTGGCTAGCAGCACCACGGCTGCACGGAACGCATCCTTAAACCAGACAATAGAGCCCGCATTCCAATCCAAGCATAATGATTGGCCAGTCCCCCTTCCAGGGTGCTAATGTAGAACCCAACGTTCACTTTTCAATGAAAAAAAATCAGGGAAGTGTTGGTGGGAAGTTTATATTCATTTAGAATGGTTAATAACCCCTTTAACTCCAAAGGCCACAGAGTGATTCATTGTAAGGCCCACCCACTCTACGTACGTAGCAGACGTTAAAAAAACATCCCCATGCTAACATCGCTTTATGCCGTAGGGAAGAAAGAGGCAACTAGCCATTCAAAGAGGTTGGGCTCTTTGGGCTGGCTGTCTTTCTCCCTTCTTTCTTTGGTACTGTGTGCAGTTGCACCCCACCCTGAAATACACGGTTTCCTCGACACTTACAACGGTTAGCAATAACTCACTGTAATTCATTTTGGGTAAAGCTTGTATCGATCTTTAAGTGAATTCTAGTGACTGAATTAAGTTAGTGCTTAGTGCGGAAGACATGATTTATATAGAAGAAGGACGACGCTTGAAAAGTGTTGAATTTATCTGTAGCAGCCTTGATACAAGTATGGAAATGAAGGTACATTTTTCTAGGATCATTGACACAAGCATGGAAATGAAGGTTGATTTTTCTAGGATCGTTCATTCCTTTTCTCGTTTGGGTCCTCTTGACCTGTTTTTGCACCTTCCTTTTTAAATGTATACCACCTGAGCTTCGGGCTCACACGTTTTCAATGATGCTTTCATTAGAGGAGAAGTTGTCGACAGATTCCTCTCTAATGGGGTGGCTGGCAGTCGACATTAGGCTCGGTGCAGTTTCCTACAGCGGTGCATTTATACATGGCATTCGATCTGTTAACGTGAGAAAGCTAAAGCTTTCGCTAAAAGCTGATGGCAACATTTAACACAAATGAATAGGGCATGAGTGTGCATAATGTAAAAGAGAGCGCAGCCCGGTCCCAACAGTGAAGGCCGTACTTTGTATGGGGACAGAGTTTTTGATAGTGTCGCACTCTCATCCACCCCATACTCTGTTAAAATGCACTGCTATGTACCGCTCCACCAGATCCTCCGTTTCAACTCTTGTCTGTTTTTTATTATCACCATGGTGAGAGTTGTATTATTCAACCTTTGTCCTCTAGGATCTTACACTGTCCTTTGTCTGCCATTCCCCTCACTGTTTGTGTGGAGCTAGTTGTGTCCATTTGATGTGCATGCTAGTGTGTTATACGTCCCTACGTTCTCATTCCGAAACTTCCTGAACGTCCCATCTATGCATTCCATCTCTGCGGCTATTAGACAGCAGTGTACTTACTATGGGCCTCATTACACAGTAGGCAGTAGGGGTTTACCGGTACCTGTAAACCCCTACTGCCTTACTACGAGTTCCCTTTGCGGGACCCGACTTTAACGGTTGGTTTTACCAGCCGTTAAAGTAGGGTGCCGCAATGGGACCTCGGAGCTAATTACGGTACCGCAATTTGCGGTACCGTAATTAGCACCTTCCCCATTCCCATTATGCCCTATGGGGGCAAAAATGGGAATGGGGAAGAGCCTTGGTGAATGGGGAATTACCGCCCCCGCTCACCTTGGAATAGGGCTGTAATTACGCCATCCACCAAGGCAGACACGGTAAAATACCGGCGGCCACCATGGCGCTAATAGCGCCATGGTTACCGCCTACCGTGTAATGAGGCCCTATGTGTTTGCAATAACTTGGTCCTCACCACTTTTATTCATCTCAAGGCCGCCCAAAGTGTTCACTCATTTTATCTTCACTATGTGGTCTATGTTTCTGGATCTGCACACTCTCCTAGTTAACAAGAGTGTGGGATCCCATCTACTGGTGACTAAGATGGTTACAATAACCTGTTCTATGGAATTTCTTCCACTCTGAGCCTGCAACCACGTTTTGGGTCACTGCACCCTTCGCAGAGCAGTGGCTCTGCGTACGCTCACGTTCATCGTCTATGGTGTTCTTTTTTTGGCGTAGGTTGATGTAGTGTTTCAACCAATTTTTGATGTACATTTTCATTTGCTATTTAAGGGAAATGGCTCCCTCCTTTGTTGCTGCTGTTCCACAGGACTGGTCAATTCATTGACTCTTTATTCTACCTGCAAACTTATGCACAGGGATGGGCACTTGTCTATTATCTGGAGGTGTAGTTTACCTGCAACATGTCAATGGATTGGACAGCCCCAAAACTATACAGCTGCAAGATGCTTCCCGAGTGATACTTTGTTCGATACACTTTCAATCACAGCAAAGTCATGATCTGGCCTCCTAACCAGAGTAAGCTTGCTGCTTCCCACCAGTAGACTGATGCTACCCTCTATTGCATGCACCCCATGCGCAAGGTTCTGGATGCATACCCGTAGGACACTTTGAACAAATAGTTGTGTGCATACTAACCATTCAATCTTTGTTATAATTTCTCCAACACTGGACTGCCATCTTGATGTAATCCTATTTCCTGCATCTTTCTGACCCAATTGGCCAAGAACAGCTGTTGCATGTTTCTGTTACTCGCATGCTATGCACTGGCGTAACAGGGGCCCATGCACCCCCTGTGGTGCGGGGAGCCTCTGTGACCAGGTGTTCTGGAAGGGGGCCCCACTTGGAGTAAAACATTTTTTTTTTACAGTTTATTTTTGAATTCACTCTGCATTTCGAAAGAAATTATTTCTGTAACAGAAATAATTTCTTTATGAAGGCAGAGTGAATACAAAAAGTCCGGTGGCTACCCCCACCCCATGACATGAAGACCCTAGGCTGGAGGCCTCCATGTCATGGGGTGGGGGAAGCCCTATGACTTCAAAAATAAATAGTTTATTTTTGAAGTCACTCTGCCTTCATAAAAAAATTATTTCCGTTATGGTTCAGTCCTTAACGGAAATAATTTCTTTATGAAGTCAGAGGGACTTCAAAACAATGGGCCTCATTATGAGCATGGCGGTAGCCGTGCCTGTATCGCAGGCACGGCTACCGCCATGCTCGCTACTGGCGCTGCCTCCCGTGATTGGGCAATAACCGGCCTATTATAAGATGAATGGGCCGGTAATTGCCCATTCGTGGGTGGCGGTATTGCCGGGCTGTCGATATCGGGCAGAATGGGAGTGGGGAGCATGGTTGCGCCGGCACCGTTGATAACGGTGCCGGCGCAATTACAAGTTATGTTTGCGGGTACCGCACAGCCGCCAGGTAAAACCTGGCGGGCTGTCAAGAACCCGCAAGCAGAACTCGTAATGCGGCAGGATGGTATGAACGGTGCCAGTGCCTTACCGGCACCGTTCATACCATCACCGCCAAGGTCCTCATGAGGCCCAATGTATTTTTGAAGTATCATTGCTCCCCTCAACCCATGACGTGTGTGAGTGTATGGTGAAAGAGTGCACACTGAAATGTATGGGTGGCTGCCTGGATGTGCCTGTATGATGAAAGCGTCCAAACTTAAATGTTAGGTGACTGTCTGTGTGAGGGTATGGTGAAAAGGTGCACACAAATGTATGGGTGGCTGGGTGTGTGAAAGGATGCACACTTAAATGTACGGGTGGCTGCCTGGGTGTGCCTGTATGGTGAAAGGGTGCACACTTAAATATATGGATGGCTGGGTGTGCGTGTGTATGTATGGTTAATGGTGTGTGTGCTTGTGTTCAGGGGCACAACAAAACCTACATTTCAGGGTGGCTAACTTTTCAAATGTTGGGAGAGGTGCTAACTTCACGTGTGGTGGGGAGGAGCAATCTTATTTGTGTGGGGGCATCTAACTTCTTTACGCATTTTAATGAGACTATTCTAGTGCAGCGTCAATGTTACAAGCAGTTAACACTCTCCTTCAGGTCTGAAAGCACCCACTTATGGGCTGTTGTGAGAATGACTGGTCTCCCGTTTCCGCTCTACCCTTCCAATCACTCCCACATCACAATTTCAATTGCTTACAAAATGTGGCATTTGAATGCAGGTACTAGCAGTGAAATGATGTACATTAGTAATTGCTGGGCTGGGCCCTTGTTAATGGCAAAACCCAGGTGCCTTTTAACTGCTCTGAAGGTCAGCCAGGTCAAGTCAACATAGCCCACAATTTCAGTGGGTGGGGGAGTGCTGAAGCCCAGTCAGCTCAATGGTGTTGCACCACTACTTGTGTTTAATGCCTTGATTAATTATTGGTAATCTTCTTTACACCTAGCCCTATTCTTCCTCATCCCAGTACTTATGTATGAGGCACTTGTGTATCCCAGCATGCCTCATACACAAGTACTGGGATAAGGTAGAGGTACATGAAGGTAATGCCCGATTTAGCTACCTGTAATCTTCATTACTCCTAGTCCCATTCTTCCTCCAGTACTTGCCAGTGTGGCAAGGAGCCTCATATGTAAGCACTGGGACAAGGAAGAGGGACGTGGAGGTCATTCTGGGCCAATGAGCTGATTCTGGAGGTTGAGGTAGGGGATGGGAGGGAGAAGGGATGTGTGGGGCTGGTGGGGTTGTGCAATAAATCATAATGGGCGTCCATGTCCATGCTAAGCAGGCATGATATGTGGAATTAGTGGCTAGAGAGGCATTTTGGTGCAGCCAGTCTAGTCATTCCTCAGTTTGGTATGACTTTTTTTAACTGGGCATTTCTGATAAAGCAGTCCTGCTAAGTATAATTACCTGGCTAGACTGGCATTTGGGTTCTACCAGTCTAGCTGTTTCTTACTGCGGCACTGTATATTTTTCTGGGCATCTGTGATAAAATGATGTTATGATAAGTCATACATAACACACCTGTACACAAGTGTTTTTAGGCACAACAAGACAAGGAAAACTGAGGGAGGACAAGACAAATTATCTTATTAAACCATGTGTCATTCAGATCGTTAAAGTGTGAGAACGAGAAGTGCAAGGGGAAAGGGAGGGGGAAGAGCAAGGGAGAGGGGAGGGTAAAACAGGGCAGCAATGCTCTGAGTAAGTGCCGCCAGGGCAGCACATCTCTGGGTAGTGCAAGGAGAACAAGGGACTGTAGGGTTACAGTTACAGCCCCTAAAGGCGTGGTAGGCCTGGAGGCAGTGCAAGGGTGACTGATCAAGAAAGAGCCTGGACTCAGTGAGACAGAGGGTAACCAAGCATCCAGTTGGTACAGCTGACAGGTAGGTCAGCAGGGGAGGGAGAGAGAGAAAGCAGAGGAGAAGAGGAACGTTTTGAGCTGCTTTCGGAACGTCAGGTGGTCCGGCTCAAGTTCTGGAAGGTCAGGGAGGCCATTTCAGAGGGAGGCGCCTGCAGGGGAGAAGGATCTACCCCCCCACTCTGCGCCTGGAGAAGTATCATACCCTTAGGGCTCGAGAAGGAAGGTATTTTGGAAGATAGCGTTGGATGTTGTGCAGATACCAGCCCCAGAAAGCCTTGTGGACAATGACGAGGGTCTTTAACTTGATCCTTGCAGCCACCGAGAGCCAGGGGAGAGATTTCATGGCTGGAGAGATAGTCCCTGAGCTTGAGACCAAGGATAAATCCCGCAGTCCTGTTCTGGATTAGTTGCAGAGGGTGGAGAGTAGAGGAAGGCAGATTGAGATAGTGGCTGTTGCAGTAGTCCAGCCTAGAGAGAACCAGAGCTCTGGAGACAGTGAGCTTCTGAGGGAAAGTGAGAAATGGAAGAGTCCCTTTGAGGAGGTGCAGCTGGTAGTGGGATTTCTTGGTGATGTCCGAGATGTGAGGAGAGAAAGAGAGAGTGGAGGTGAAGATGACACCAGGAATGAGCGAGAGAGGAGATTAGGCTGAGGGGAGCCTGAAGGAAAGCTGAGTGTCATCCGCATAACACTGTAAGTTAGAGGAGAAGGTAGAGATCAGGTGGGACAAAGGGGCCAAGTAGAGGTTGAAAAACTAGGGTGAGAAGACAGATCCCTGGAGAACACCACATGTAGAGAGAGGTGGCAGAGTGAAAGGGACAAAGTTAGACCTGGGAGGGGCGGTCGAAGAGGAAGGAGGTCAGCCACTTCAGGGCCTGTTCCATG
The DNA here is from genome assembly GCF_040938575.1 of Ambystoma mexicanum. Classification (NCBI taxonomy): domain Eukaryota; kingdom Metazoa; phylum Chordata; class Amphibia; order Caudata; family Ambystomatidae; genus Ambystoma; species Ambystoma mexicanum. The sequence goes on from NC_090924.1 coordinate 964,552,713, forward strand.
ATGCCCAGGTTCTCACGGAGTCAATTGATCAGGATGGCGTGGTGACTGTATCGAAAGCAGAGGAAAGTTCCAGGATGATGAGGACAGAAGGAATGATGGAATCAAGGTTAGAGATCAGATCTTCACAGGTGTTTAGGAGAGCAGTTTCCGTGCCTTTGGAAGCTCTTAAGCCAGACTGATGGTCATGGAGGCAACCAACAGATTCAGTGTGGAGTGTAAACTGGCAGTTGGCCAGCTTTTCCAAGAATTTGGGAGAGGGGAAAGTTCCAGTGGCAAAAGAATGATTACAGAAAGCGGCCAAGGCTGGATCGTGTCAATGTGGTCCGTGATGATTCTGGAGGAGCAGGCAAGCACCTGTTTCGACGACACTTCCATAGATGGGGCTTGTCTAGAAACCTTGTCAGGTGTTAGAGAGAAAGAGGACAGAGGAGGAGAGGGAGAGATGGCCAAAGGGGGCCGAGGGAGGAAGAGGGAGAGGAAGAGGATATAGTGGACAGGATGTCCTGAGTTTTAGCACAGAAGCGAGAGGCCAAAGCCGTACAGAGAGCCTGTTGAGGGAACAGGAGAGGTAGAAACCACAACAGGATTGGCCAGTTCCTTGCAGATTTTAAAGAGTTTGGCTGTGTTGTTAGAGGCCATAGAGACGCAGGCTTGAATGTGTGCTCTCTTCTTGATGAGTCTTATTGCTTCGACCAGCATTTTGGTGCAACAAGTCTAGGTATGTCTTAATGTTACTGTAATGTTATGTGTCTACACTGGTCTACATTGTGCAGCCAGTTGGGCATGTTTTTATTGTGGCATGGCATTTTTAATAGCAAAGCATTTATGTTCATGTGCACTGTTGGTGACTTGCATGTTTTGGATTGCTGTTACCCTACAAAACAATAGCAAACACTGTGGCTTGTTAGTAAATTGTTCTCAGAAAGTGTGCTGTATATTGCATTGAAACACATATTTATATCTTTCTCCTAGTGCAGTGTGTGGCATACCCCTTCAGCAACACGTTTGTGCGTATTGCGCAAGTGTGGCAATCTAGGGCGGCCCAGAGTGTGGTGTGACTCGTGATTTGTTTCCAAGTTGGGGGGGCCCCTCAGCATGGCTTGCAGGGGGGGGGCCCAGAGCTTGTGTTACGCCACTAATGCTATGATGTGCTCGCTTCTAGGTCTTCCATGTCCCCTTCATGTGCTTGCTTCCTTAAGGTGTTGCTCATTCCCTGCGTGACCTTTTCTTCCTCTCTGCTCTATGGCAAGGACATGTTGCCAGTGCACACTCTGCCCCTTTATTAGCGTAGCTTGTCGTTGTGCTGTGCTTCAAATCTGCTCTATCTTTCCTGCCTGCATTCTGGAGAGTTCTGTGAGTGGAGTGGAGTGGAGTGCTGTGTGAGTGAGCTGCTGAATGTTCCATGTGTGTCAGTTGAGAGAGGATGGCTCGGAGAGTGTGTCTACGGGTGGATGCGCCTCATGTTCCATGCCGCTACTTACCTGCTGGGGCCTGTGCTTTCCCTGTAACTGCAGCAATAAAGACTTCCCTTTGTACCTGAGGATTGCTGGTGCTTTGACTTGATCCTCAACTATTTTACCCATACCCTCATAAATGCTTTGCGATTTCCGGAGGCATTTTGGCAAACATGGTCCTAATCTTTAGTTGGGAGCCATCATTACTATTAGCAGCGTGCCACTCCCTGTATCGAGCACAGTGCTCTCCACCATGTGTGCACTTGAAGGATGATATCTGCTCAATCAAGTCAAGTTGCTTGTATTCCTTCATGCAATATGTTCCCTCTTGCACAAATGGACCAGGCGACATAGCACATTCCTTCAAATATGGTATGCTGTCAGGATGACCACACATGTTTACCACGATACCCTGTGTAATGTGCATTTAATGTGCTTGCAATCTTCTCCCCTTGGCTGGAAGCCACATTGTTGTTCATTACGAAGAACCCAGGATTTTGTTGGGCTGTAGCTACAGATGGTAACTGCTCCCACTCTCATCATTGCTTGACACTGAGGATTAACGAGAGGAGTGCATGCTGCATAGAGATGAACTTTATCACACTTCCCAGATCATCTGCAGCAGTAGTGTACAGTACTAAGTAGACCATAACTCCAAGGTACATGAGATTCGGTTGCCCCACACAGGTTGAGGTATTGGAGCAACAGAGCAGATTTACAGCACCCAGAACTTGCAAGGAAGGATATGATATGATATATATGATATGATATGGCATCTTTAACGCGCCTATACACAAGTGTTTCAAGGCGCAGAATAAACTACTGAGCCCCTTTTCTCATATCAGTGTATGGAGCATCATGTAAACATGATTATACTAAAGTGAACAGAAACGCTATTGCATTAATTTCTAGTTTTGCTCATCTTATTGCATTTTGTGAAAAACTTTAATTACGGTGAAGTTAAAGGGATGGTGCGCTCAAAAATATTGTCCCGATTGTTCGGGCATGTGTTTTTCAGCATACAGTGATCGATCATAAAAAACGTTCCTATGCATCTTACCTTGGTTTTCCTCACTTTTACACATGCAAAAACAAGGAGGTGGGCACGGCCATCTTGTGCTAATCTTATCCGTGGATCCATCGCCTTAAGTTAAAGTGCCCCTGCAGCACTAAATCATATTCCCCACCCTGAAGCGAACATTACCATTCCAAATGACATGCTCCACTTATTTTCATGACGTTAGTGGGAAGTGTACCCAAACACGCCCAGTCATCACCCACGTAATAATGTTAGTTCACGCGTTACACGGAAGATCAACACACACTCAGAGCGCATCCAAATCGAATTTTCTACCAATAACATTACAGAAAACATCATTAATCTGCAATTTCGCAAGTGCTTTTATTCATCAAAGAACGCTCCAAAAACCACATTGAGATCCACTGATTGCGATGAACCACCAATACTTGAGTGTCTTTAGGATCGTGTGGCAAAAGTTTAAAATGACGCACATGGTGTTCCTTTCGTGAGAAGATGTGGATTTGAAACATCAGATTCTTGCTACACCGTAAACGATGACAGGTTGCTCCTTGTCGCTGGTACGACCAAAGGGCATATCGGTCCCAGTCTATCGTCCCACATTATGGTGATGCTGAACGATGCAGTTAGGCATATCTGCCATTCATGGTCGAAAAAACCATCCCACGGCAGCTGTAAACTATGGCAATCGCAGAACAGTACAATATATCTGTGGAGATAACAGAATACAAATATATTTTAGTATCTATTCTTTATACTAATTTATATTGTAATTCTGCACCGGATGAAACAGAATAAAGAACACAAACCACACACAATGAACACACACAGACAATGTGGGAGACTATTGTAGACTATGATGTGCGTGAAAGGTTAGCGCTGAGAAGTCAGTATAGCTCCCAAAGGTATGGATAAAGTGACTTATAAATGAGACAACAGAAAGATGGAATTTTAACTGAATTGGGAATATTATCTATAGACAAGCGAACCAATTACCCTCGGAAAATGTTCTGACCCTGGCCCTTTCAATAATGCAACCTTGATTGCACACCCTGATATTTCATGGGACAAAGTGGTTTAGATATCACTAGCCTGCATACAGGTTGTGCTTTTGTCTCGTCGAAGGGTAATCGTCACAATATGCTCCAACGAACAACCCATAAGAATGTCAATCAATACAGGCCAAAAATCCCAACCTTTACTCATCCCGACTTAACCAAAACACCAATAACAATTATTAGTAGACATTTAAATAGACTGCTAGTTACGCACTCTGTATTTTCAATATGGCGTGGTATACAGAACAACGTGTTCTGTTCACTCTTTACGTCAAAATGCCATTTTCGCACATCGCTAAATTCTCCAATATGCAAAAAGAACAATTTTCCCTTTTTTAATCGCAAAAATATTACATATAGTTCAACTTACATTACGTTTGGCTGTTCCATTCTCTTGGCGTAACGCACAGTGTCCATTCTGAACAACTGTTTGCATAAATTGAAACTAAGTGTTCCAATGTCCACTTTCATAATGGTAAATGTTACAATTTTTGCGGGTATACCACAGCTTCTGTCCTTCCAGCCCGGCAATTGCTCCCTTCGGTCCAAGATCACATAACAATTGAAGTTTGTCTTCAGTGCTCATGTTTGGTAGGTTTTGTTTTTTTAGATTGAATGCTACAATATTAAAATATACCGGAGAAGATGCTGCAGTGTGAACTGATACATTTCTTTTCATCACAAGCATCATCCCACAAAGTGACTTTCACTCAATTGTTGGCATCCACGAATGCCGCACGATCTTGAATACTGTCTCATCCATCACTAGTGCGGGTTATGAACCTATATGTGATGTCATTCATGACGTTGTGGCCTTTCCATAGGCAAAAGCATTAGCTCTGGAGTCTCAACGTTCACGAACAATATCTACCCTTGTTGATTATTATTTAAATTCGGAATAAAGTTAACCTGTTGAAATGCTGCAACATATCTCTTTGCTTCTTTCATGAGAGGTTTGTAGTCATTAGGTTCTGAGCGTAAAATGGGACACCTGTTCACACTATCTATCCCGCCTGAGGCGGCCTTGTCTAGGTTCAAGCAAGAAAGATCACATAGCTTGCACATACTGGTTAGTTGTATTTATGATCCAACTATGCCTTGTCTCAATCCGCAGTCCATGTGCAGGATAAGCGTGGATGAGAGTTTGCCAATTTTTGGGATTCTTTCACCTGTATTTCAAACAAGGACCTGAGAAGGCTGTAGCCTCATGATGAACATGTCAGTAGTGCGCAAAGTCACGCAATTGTGACAGTCAAGTGTAAAGCTTATCTTCTTGGGAAGGGCGTAGCATGTCAGGAAGGTGCCTGAGGCGATGAAGAATTTGTTCCCACTATTGCAGCAGGGTGTGTCCTTCGAGGCAGATCAGTTTTCAAAATCTGAAAATGGCCGGTGAGCGCGGGCCAAGCCAGCCAACATAGAATTCTTTGCTAGACTCTATCCTTTATATTGTGAATCTCAGAAAGAAATCACATAGTCTATAATAAGCATGGTATAGACCTTTGAATTGGTATAGCACTACAAATTGTATTCTGTATAACTGTCAATTGAAGAGAGTTGGACCTTGGGGCGTAATATTCATTGACAGTTGCTTTTTGTTTCACAGAGCAGGTGAAGCCATGACTTCAAATTAGTTTTTGACCACAGTTACACTGAAGGTAAGTAAAACCGACAGTACAAGGCACTGAAAGCCTTGTGTAACCTAGGATTCCTTTTGCATCTGTACAAAACAGACCACAATACCATATGATATGGCATTTATAACACACATATGCACAGTGCTTCAAGGCGCGACGAGGCATGGGAGGGGAGACTGAGGTAAGACGGAGACAAAGATCGTACTAGTCTAGGTGACATTGATATCGCAAAAGCGCACAACGAAGGGGGGGCACGGGTAAAAGTGCCGTGGGAAAGTTTGACGGGACCAGTGGAGTGCATAGGATAAACAGTCTAAAAAAAAAAGGAATCCTATAAATAAAAAGGGCAGACATCATGTGGAATGTGCAAGGGTAAGTGCGGACAACAGGTGTCAATTGTTAGGGTGTTGTAGGGATCCAGAAACAGTCCCCAAGTGCAAGTGTTGTCATGTGGGCAGTGGAGGTGGGCAACAGGCGGGCAGGGGAACTGGCCCCAAGATGACAGGGTAGCCTGGTCAGGCGGTATCCTGGCAACCAGCACAGTTTCAGTGAGCAGATCAGCAGGGGATAGGGGGAGAAAAAGCAGATATAGATAGAGTAGAGGAAGGACCCAAGTTGGAACAGGGAGGGTCGATCGAAGAGGAAAGAAGACAACCAAGCCAGGGCAGGATCGGTGATTACCCCAGTTATCATAAAGAAAGTTGAAAAGGATGGTAGGGTTCACCATGTCAAAGGCAGAGTAGCGATCGAATAAGATGATGACAGAGGGGGTGAAGAAATCAAGTTTGGAAAGCATGTACTAAGAGATGTTCAGGAGAGCAGTTTTCTGTGTGTCCTGAGGACGTACACGAAGCATCCAGTTGGAGGTTAAATTCTCCAAGAAGGAGACTTTAAAAAGGAGAATTCTAAATTAAGAGGCATTAAGTAAACATTAATGATGACCTTGCACAGAGTGGAAGGAGGCCAAGAGGGCCTCCCACCGGGTGCCACCATTAATGTGAGAAGAAGAGAAAGGAGAGATGACAGAGACCATATGTAGAGTCCATAGGTGTGGCAAGGGAACGACAGAGTATGTCGATGACGGTTTGCCTGGATGAAGCACAGCTATAGGTATCAGCAATAGGGAGGCCGGGGTTGGAGACCAAGAAGTCCTTTGTAAACTTCTTCCTACCAGATTTAGTGAGGAGAGCAAGGGTAGTCGATAGAGAAACAGTTGCAAAAGATAGAAGAGGCAGAGAGCACCAGGGAGTTGATAGGCAGAGGGAAGAAGAGGAATGTTGTTGGAGGGAGCTGTGAAAAACACAAGGGAAGGACATAAGGAGGGGCGCATGCAATGCAAAACATGGAGTCAAACTCTATGGAAACCCAGCAACAGCAGGTACTAATTGCCAAAATGTTGACAAAGACAATACTTTTCTTGAAAATTATATTTTGAACGCAATGGTGTGCTATGTAGAGCTATGGAGAAACCCCAAAAACTCATACATCAAAATAATGAAATAGTATCAGAGAGAGTAAAAAGGGGCCTAATCGCAGAGGTGTTTTAAAAAAATTAAAAAAACTGCTAAGGCAGAACATTCTGGAAGTTAGGGGTTTGACACAGGTCAATCGATTGCTCATTGCTATGAAAATCTTACCCACCATAGGTTTTCAGTGCCTGTGCCAAGCACTACATATGTGTTATTTTTTTTATTTATATTTATTTGTAATCGGTTACAAAACCTTTACAAAATTTAAATATCATAAAACACAATTCAAAGACAGCTTATAACCATTTCATCACCCATTTTATAAAAAATTATTCATATTGTACATTCATAACAATAGTACAACACACCCATATTCTACAATCTTGGAACTTTAAAATTGCAATTCATGGTACTACTATATCTAAAATAAGAAATAATAAAACTGCTGATTTTTATTCCAGCATATTAACACATTCATACCAATATATGGGAAGGCATAGAGGACCATCTGCCATTCTTCAAAAATACAATTCATTATTCTCCCCTAGTAGATGTAAGCTTCGGAAGCAATTTACTTATCACCCCCCAAAGTCTAAACCGAGCAAGGTGCAGGATTTCATCATCAGTATTTAAACAGTAGGTCCAGAATGAGTCTGTTTTGATAGTCTCATAACTATGTAAGAGACTATCAAATGTGGTCATTATCGCTAGGCCGCATCCAGAACATTCAGTAAATATATGTTGAGCAGTCTCCAGTAGTACCCCACTCTTAGAAATGTGACATGTACATGCCTGACGGGGTATATTATAACTAACACCAAGGATTACCCACAAGGGCAATTGATTTAACCTTAATTTCATTTCAAGATATAGAAGGGTAACATTAACCAAGTCAATATGGGATCTTAAACTTCTGAGATGTTCATAGTTCTTCGTCCAATCCCATAAACATATATTTTTTTTAAAGATGCATTTCAGGGTTATGATACTGGTATCCCGATTAAATTCTGGTGCCCAGCCAATATTCTCAAACCACTTCATTATAAGATTCATAAAACCCTTCCCCTTATGCCTAGTGCTGTTTTGTCCACAGGTAGTCATCAATGCAAGGAGCTGACATCTCAAGTTCATATTCATTTTCAAAAACAACATACTCTGGTTTATTCTTATCCAACTTTTTATTGACACCAAACCCAGCTCCAGCCTAATATACTCTATCGATGTAGACTGAGCAAGGCCCAGGATCCTTCTCCAAAAGTAACACTGGATGGTATCCAATCATTGAAGGTCCACCATAGCCAGGGCATCCAGGCCATATAGCACCATTATGCATAAGACATTGGTTACATAATGTCAACACTCCTCCCAGAGAAAATACAGCAGTCTGTCTTGCAAACCTATGTATCAGATTAGTTAATCTCTTGGCCTTAATGCCCTTACTTTCTTTTATATGGCAATAAGAACGAGAGAAGCTAATCTCCAAGCCCAAGTATGGGTATTTTTCCACCCTTTCTATAATCCTAAGGCTGGTGTTAAACAAAGGACATTTACTATGCTTAGGTGTAACAACCATAACCTTTGTCTTGTACATATTTATCTTCAATTCATTTATTTTAGCATACTCCACCAATTTTTCAAACATATCCTTAGAATTGAACAGGGCAAGGTCATCTGCATAGAGGATGTATGGTACAGTGTAGTCGCCTACCTTTGGGCAACAACCTATGGTCTCACTAAATATTAGTGGAAGATCAGCCGTATACAAGCTGGTATAGCACTGGTGCCAACATGTATTCCTGCTTAACCCCCATATAGGTTTGTGTTGGGGCTGACAGTCTACCACTATCGTCCAATCAAATCTTCACCACAGTTTCATGATGCAGACCCTTGCATATGCACAACAACCACACAGGACAACCCCACAACTCCAATTTTGCCCAAAGCTTTTCACGGGATACCACAAATATGGTGTACAAGGCCACCCCACCCTGTGCAGTAGCATCCCTATAGAGCTTATCCATCAATCGTATGTTGTGGGTAGTGCTCCACCTGGCTCTAAAGCCTGTCTGCGCATAACTCAATATCTTTACATCATCAACCCACTGTTGCAGAGCATCTAAGACAAAGGATGCAAACAATTTTCCAGAGGGGCCCAACATAGAGAGTAACCAATAGTTATTTACAAGATTACGGTCACCTTTCTTAAAGACAGGCACCAACACCACCTGTTGCCATGAGGATGGTATTGTCTGGGAACTGCAGACCTAGTCAAATATAATTTTCAATATCCAAGCCCACCCTCCACGATTAAGTTTAAGGACAGCATTTGCTAGTCCTTTTGGGCCCAGTGCCCTGTAACCATTCAATATAATAATTTTATTCTCAATCTCAGCAATTCACACATCCAACTGCCATCCCTCAATCTGATATCTCAGGGGCAAATTACACCTGTATTATGGCTGTCCTCTTTTAAGATGTTCAAGCCATACCACTTCTTCTATAGGGTTTAGAATTTTCTCTCTGACCACCCCCACTCCTTAGCTTTGCTTAAATAAGACCAAACATCTTTTGTGTTCCCTTCCCTTTCCTTTTCACTGAGTGTTTCCACCGCTTTTGCAATCCTCTATAGCAATTCTTAATATGTCTGATCTTGGTGAGTATCTTTAGTATAGGGTAGACCCTAGACTTTCTCATTCTGCATTTGGCATCTCTAGCAACCCCATCATATTTCTTGTTATTTTTGTCATTACATAGAGCCATTCTATCTGGACATTTTGCAGTAGTAGTAGCAAGGTCTTTTAACCATCTCTTAATTTCATTCCCGTTCAATATACATAGTGAATCAATCTCTGTCATCTCCATAGTATCCACAAATTTCCCAATCTTACAAAGATTCCTCTTAGTCCATTTTATGACACTACCAACATCATTACTGAACAATCCTGCGCAGGCCATCAATTTACATTCCTTTCCCTTGGTCTTCAACCCCAATTGTTAATGCCAGTGGGTTGTGATCACTAAACTCACAAGGTATTAATCGGAGCTTGAGGGTCAATGTCAAAAAGGCAAGATTCCCGAACATATAGTCCAGGTCTGCCCTAGCATTGGGTCCCTTCCAAGTAAATTGTCCCGGGACATCGCCCACAGTTCTGCCATTTAGCATTTTTAAATCCCATTGATTTAGATGACTGACCAATCGCTTATCTCTCTTATTACTACCCCCATGGCACATTACACATGTCGGATCAACATTCACATATATAGGACACTTTTCTATTTATTTATTTATGTGTTTGTAATGCGCCGTAAGCCTGCAGGCATCAGGGCGCAGAGACATACAACAGGCACAGTAAACAAACAATAGTGGTTCTGGAAGAACTTCTGTCTATATAAGATTTACTTGAAGAGGTGAGTCTTGAGGTGCTTCCTAAAGATTCTGTAATTAGGTTCTAGGCGGATAGTCAGAGGAAGTTTATTCCACTGCCGAGCCGCCTAAACAGGGAATGATTTCCCGGCACCAGTCACTCGATTAACCGGCGGTACTTGTAATCTATCAAGTGCTTCCGATTTAAGGGTCCTGGTAGGGGTGTATCTTAAGAACGTAGACCTGAGGTACGTTGGAGCCACTCCATACAAGCATCTGTGCACTAAAGTCATGGATTTGAACAGGATTCTGTCCTCAATCCTGAGCCATTGAAGTGCTCTCCTTCCTTCTGTCTTGTGGTCCCTTCTTTTAATTCTCTTTACCACACATACCGCTTTGTTCTCCATTATCTTGCATTTCTCTGTTCATTTCTTGGTTGCCCCCAGAAACAGTGAATTACCATAATCCAGGCACAACAAAATGATGGCCCTAGCAATAGTGGCTGAGTTCTTTTCATTTAGAATGGGGTGAATGTCTCTCAAGAGCCGGATGTAGTAGGCATTATTTTTATGCAGGTAGTTAGTCTGAGCCTCCATGCCCAAAGTGGCCTCCATCATCATCCCAAGAGTTTTCACTTGGGTAACTACCTTAATGTATGAGTCTTTGACAACAAACTCATATTCTACTCCTAGCTTGGATCTCGCTTGTCCGGAGTCAAATCTCATCAACTCGTTTTTTTTGCTATTTTGACACATCCAATTTTCTTCCATCCACTTATCAATTATACCATATAATGCCATGACCTTAGCCTTCTGTGTTTGGTAATCACCCTCTAACTCCAACACCAGCTGTGTATCATCGGCGTAATTGGTAAAATATATACGCCGATGGATTCTAAAAGTACACATAAGCATTTCACAAAAAGATTAAAGAGAAGAGGGGGATGTACTGGCTCCTTGTGGAACCCCTGCACTTATATGGGCAGGCTTTGAGAAATTCTTTTCCCAATGTACTCTTGCTACTCGATCTGCCAGGAAAGATGCCAGCCATGCCAGTGCCGCCTTGGAGCATCCTGCTGTTTTCGCCAAGACCTGCTGTAGTAGTTGATGATCCACAAGATCGAAAGCCACACTGTGTATGGTCACTGCAACGGGCATTCAAATCTCCCCCAAACAGAACCATACAGTTTTCGCCATACTGAGATGTGATTTCCAACATCAACTCCTCTAATTTATGAAAGCACTCTACCATTGTTGTTATATTAGGGGGCAGATACACATTTATCACTGATACACATTTATCTGAATCCACCTCTGTTAGGCAGAATTATATGCAGTACCCTTTGGGAACACCACACACAATTAGGACTACAAGTGGAAATACAAATTCACCTTTGCTACAATCCTGTACTACACAGTAAAGTGGTAGCGATGGCTGAGCAGCCAGACTTATCTCAAGAGTAAAGTGAGAAGTATCAATAGTTACACAAAGGACAGCAATTACTATGATTCAAACGAACACTGACTCAAGGTTTCTGAGTAAAAGAATATACATTTATTTACACATCAGTTATTAAACATTTCACTATTATCAAGCAGTTGAAAAATCACGTTACTAATACACCACAGCGCACCCAATAGATTCTGGACAAGTTAAGCTCAAAAATGAAGTGTGAGCAAAATGGCACTCCAGCAATTTAAAAGGGAGGGAAAGGCAAAGTTAGACAGAAATTGAGCAGCACCAACAAGCAAGTAAACGGGGAAATCTAGAAAATGGAACTACAGTGAGGAAATCAAATTAAAGGGGCATGGCCCAAAGTCAATAGACCAAAGTCTTTGCAGAGGATCACACAGTTCAGAGTAGTGCGCGGTTAAGTCATTGCCAAGAGTTCAGAACGAAGTTGGTCAGACGAAAAGTTACTTTACAGAATGGAGAAGGACAAGCCCTCGGATTGGCGAAAGATTTCACATACTTTCACGGTGGCTGTACGGAACGAACAACCAGGTTAGCACAGTACCTTTTAAAGCAGAAGAATGCTGTAGCTGAGGCAGACCTTCCTGGCAGGTCATGCAGGCTCACAGTTCCTGAAGCGACTGTTGGACTGACAAGAAGGAGGAAGACGAGAGGGTCCTGCGCTGCGCTGGGGAGAAACCAGCAGTAGAGCAAAATGACAAATAAAAGGTGCGCTCCTTAAAAAGCAAGCAGGATCCGTTCCTCTTGACTATCCGGTTCACTGTAGCTCTGTACAGCAAATTCAACCAGAGGCCTGGCGAGCAGTTTGGTGAACTGCTTGTTCCCACCAGCTCAAGGGTAGACGATTCCTTGCAGATGTTCCCTGTCATCAAAGTTGAAGATTCGGACCCGCAGAAGGGCTTCACCGGGTGGTTCAGTTGTGGTAGAGGTGCTCTTCTGTCAGCTTCTCCTCGGTCGGTTCTCTCGATCCAGTGGCGACTCTGCCTTTCTAGACCCAGAGACCTGCTTTTTATGCAGTTTTCCCCCATTCACACAGCCTGGCTGTCAATCACACAGCAGGGTGGCTGTCCCGCCGGGACAGTCACCATAGCCAATCATATCAGAGTGCAACATGGGTCGCCAAGGAGACCCTGTGCAGGGAGTCCTAAATCCCTCCCTCACATCCTGTCGCCCTCAGACATACAGGCACCTAAGGAGGGCTTCTGTGCAGAAGCCTGCAAAGGACGGCGAACAAAGGAACCAAACCTGATTTGGCGTGCAAAGTAAAACACAAGAAAGACTTTTACAAAAAGAAATTTTGAATAAACCCAGCGGAATCGTATGAAAACGTATATCGTCCAGCGGGTTTAAGTTCGAGGCTACCAAGATAGCCTAAAACAATACCAGTGGTATTTAAGATAACAGGGGTAGGAAAAATAGGGTAGTTACCACTGCCACCAGCCACGTCTTAATGAAAAGGGGACGAAACACTGTTCCAAGAGGAACAGACAACAAGGGGTAGTATCAACCCCTTCCAGAGCTCTATGTAAGATAGTTTGTACTGGGTCTGTGAGTTTTAAAAAGAGACTAATAAAGTCAATGGCAACTTTACATGTTCTGAGAGACAGTAGTCAGTCTCAGAAAATGGAATCGGAGTTGGGAAGTCTGAAAAAGACAACCCTGTGTCACTGCACTGAAGTGTAACACACAGTAAAAAGATGATGCCTATCGAGTTGGTGAGGCTCCACAGTCTATGAACACAATAAAATGTTAAACACACACAGCAAAACATATGTAAGAGTGGGGCAAAAGGCTCACACTCTTACCAGGTGAAAAAATAAATCCTAGAAATTCTGCAAAGCTGCTGAGGGACTCAGTAACTAAGGGAAATTAGGCATTCTGGAGAATTGTCCCTAACAACCTCCACTACTTGGATTCATTACTTCCACCCCCTGTAAATAGCCTCCCTCAGTAGATGTCCATACTTCCCGGGACCTATATTGCTGGCTAATACCAATGATAAGCCCAAAACTAGAAAGGGGGGAAAGGGCCAAAACATCACTGCAAAGTAGCATTATAGATACGCTGCTTGTGAAGCAGCCCATTTCCAAATTGCACCATTGTGCTTGACAATTAAAACATATGTTCTGTTACCAAGCCCATTGTTAATGCATTGTACAGCTACCATTCCCTCTTGTTGTGATAAATGCTTTGCAATGATCAGTTGGCTATTATTGTTACTTTATGATATAGGCCAATGGCATCCCCAGGAGTCTATCTGCAGGGCTTATTTTAGGGCTATTTTAAATTGTCTAACTCTGTTTTGGTTGCGACTGGTACGTACCTCAATGTTCTAAAATCTAATATTTCACATCAGTTCCACTTTTAAGTCATTTCAAATCAATTTTGGGGACCAATGACATATCTGGGATCCACTGCCTGCCACCGTTCTGAGAGCTTTAGGCATTTAGAAGTAAAGTGGCTCAAACACATTCCTTATCCTCACACCATTTTGTGTTGTGAGGTTTGGAGTACTAGCCCAACTTAGAGAAATTGTGTTATTCCAGGAAAATTATTCAGTCTCCTGGTACCTATTGTTCTTTAACTACCAGTTATGTGAAATACTCAGAAGAAAACTAAACACTAGAATTAAGTCTGTCAGAATAAGTGAACATTTACACATGTCCTGCTTGTTTGACTCCAGGTGAAAGCCAGTATGTGGACATTTTCTTTCTAGAAGGCCTACGACAAAAAGCATTGCGTATATGGCCTAACTTTTTCAGTTTCTTGAGCTCCATATAGTCCCGACATTTCCTTTGCAATATGGCATAGTTCTAAATGAGGCGCATTCTTGGAGGATGTAGTCCTAGAACTATCACGATTTAAAAAGTCACGACTGGATGGCCTACACCCTCTTGACATAGGTGTATAATTGACAGCCTAATTCTGGTTCTCACTAATCCTTCATTAAATTTAGACCACCGTTACAGATAAAACAGGGCGGAAGGAGCTGCTCACACTTGACCTAGTGCAACTCCAGATCTTAGAGATTGTTGGAGATCCCACATCAAGATTCTTAAATTGTCATGCCTTTGCTATGAGAGGAACTATTCTGCCATTCTTTGTGCTCTAGTTCATATTGCATTGCATCCTGGAGTCGGATTCCGGCTTTGAAAATAGGAAGAGCCAATCTACAAATGAAAGGTTTAAGAACCAGTGTAGGCTAACCAGCGTACTCTTGCTCTTTGGCAACTTGAGATATTCCTTTTACAGTGTAAATCAAAAGAGAACACACTTTCAGTTTTGAAACTCAAGTTGAAAATGAATACCTATAAACTTGCACTTCTAAACTCAAGTTGGCAGGCTATGTGGGAAAACAGTTTTAAATTGCTACAACTACACTGGAAGAAAAGCATAGCTTGTTAGAGTTTGATATAGAAATAAATGTGCGGGGCTCTTCACTGCGCTATTTGGGAAGGTTAACTTTCGTCCCTTCACTGTATGCACTGTTTTAGAAGACTACCTTGTTGGGGGATTATAGTTGAGTTTAAATGAAATACCTTAGCTAATCAAGTATTTAAAATTATACTATCTACCTACATCACAAGGTAACATAAAATGCACAAATATAGCATTGAAATAATATAAAACAAATACTTTCTCCTAATACAATATTAAGCGATGTCTTTTATCACTCATCCATTCAAACCAGGAAATGGAGGCCCATATACTATCCTGACTGGTTTTTCTAATTAAGCAGTCGACCTGGGATCAATTCAGGAAAAAGGAAAAAGGACAAACATGTTTTTGCAGGGCTGTGGATTTTCAACGGCTAAATAATGAAATGAGTGCAAGAGTGGGGAACATAATGGAGCCATATCATAAGTTGCAACTACATTTGTCCAAGCTATGGTTTGTGATTGATATTGTGCCACTTAAACCAAACTGCATCAAGGCACAGTGCTGTCATGGCTGGGTTAGCCCTAGAGGTATAGATAGTTAAATAAGAAATGTAAAAGCCAAGTCGTCAAAGCTTTACACATTTGTAGGAAGTCCTTCACTGCTCGAATAACTGTGGGTAAGATTTTCCAGAGTTGCAGTTCAGCTGCAGAGAATCTACAGTGTCCCCTGTATTTAAAAGCAGATGTGGGGACAGCCAGTCAATTTTGACCCATTAACAATAGGCAAGGTGACCTGTATCATTGGATTTTGTTTTGGAGGTGTGGAGGAGCCAGTCCCCAAAGAGCTTTGAAGACCAGGCAAAGCACCTTAAGTACAAGACAACATCTAACCGGAAGTCAATGAAGGGTTTGACAGAAGACCATGGTCTATTCTGTGTGGGAAATATGTAAATCAAATGGATTGCAGCATTGTTTTACCTCTTCAATTTTTCCTAATTGATACTTCATTATATCTAAACAGAACGAATTACAATAGTCCATCCTTGAATTGATCAAGGAACAGACTACACGAGGTTGGTGACCTTGTCAGTGAATGGAGAATCTTTTTTTTATTTTAAGGGTTGATTGATTTGAATGTTTAAGTCCAAATCTTGTTGCTAGAAACCCCCCACATTTGTTTAACTTTGGGACAAAGTTGAAGGCAATATCAAATAAAACAGGTGGAGGATAAGAGTTGTCAGTCACCATTTTTGAGAATTACCTATTTTTTATAGGGATTCAATTGTAGGGCATTATCATCCAATATTCTAATTTGTCGAGGAAGTTGGGGAGATTATCTAGGTTGGGATGAAAGTGATGAACTTTGATATAGATAAGTGTCATCCACATAAGCATGGCAACTGAGGTCCTATTTAATGAAAATGGCATACAGTGACATGACATAAATGTTAAAATGTAGAGTAGAGGAGAACCAATGAGTACCCACAAATAGTTAAAAAAGGGAACCCAAATGTACTTGCTGTTCTTTAAGAAGGAACAAAACCATTTAAAACAATATACTTAGATGTGAGCATATTTTTCCAACTGGTTAAACAAGTATTCAGCTGAAAGGTGGAGCATTACCAGAAGTGTCAAAGCTCCTTTATCTGGATGTTCCAGAATATCATCCCAGACTGAGAGTTGGGCTGTTATTGTTCATGCCTGGGGAAGAAGCCAGATTGGAAATGACCCAGTTGTAAATTTCCTCTACTTAAGGATTCAATGCCAGCTCCAAGCAGACAGCACTGAGTAGGCTGTGTGACCAGCACCTGCCACTCAGTTGCTCCACCCACCACCTATTTAATGAGTCTTCCTTAGGAATCCTCATTGCCGGTGTCCTTGGCACTGGATGAGCAAAGACAAGGACCTCAACTGTTTGTGCCTGTTAGGGCCAAGGGCCTGACCCACTATCTTCCATTTCATCTACAAACTAATTGGTACTAGTGCTATTCATCAAAAGACATCACCATGTGTCTCCTCCCTCCTCAGCCCATCTCTCTCACTAGGGTTTCGAATGGCCAAGTGCCAATATTTCCTTTGCCCCATCCAACACCCATGGACCACATACACACGCCCTCTCATGTTGATCAATGCTCACTCAGCAGTCGTTCATGCTGCAGAGATCACTGACCTCCTCTCGTACAACAACCTTGATGCCCTGTTTGTCATTGACACATGGTTTACCCCATCCTTCCTACAACTTTTCAACCTCCTCCTACCCTACTTCATCCAACATGCTGACTGGCCAGGAAGGGCAGGAGGCAGAGTGGCAATCATCCACAGGAGTAATTGGCTATGCTCCATCATCCCCTCTCCCAAAACAAGCTCATTCGAATCACTTACCTGCTGGTTCTCTCTATTGTACAAGGAATCCACCATGTTCCACCTCATCTACAGACCACCTCCAGGAGTGACTCTTTATTGCAGACATCTCCTACCTACTCTGCTCTGCCATTCGAATAATGTATTTCTCAGTGATTTTAATGTCCCTGAGTCACAGGATGAAAACCACACTTGAAGCATGCTTTAGGCTCTGACCGCTTTCATTGACCTTAAGCAAATTGTCCTCTCCCCCACGCACAACAAAGGCAAAACCCTAGACTTGGTATTCACATCATCCTCTTGCATCAACTGTGCAGACCCTATCCCACTTGACTCATCTGACCACTCCACCATCCCATTATCAGTCACCCACTCTTCTACAGCTCACAAACATCCGACTAAATGCCCCTTCACTCAGTGTCACTCATCCAAAACCTTCCTAGTCAATAAGCTAAAAGCAAACTTCCCCACCCAAGGGAATACCCTGGGCCACCGAGAATTATTCAGAAACTATTATAAAACTGGTGGACACGTATGCTCCACTAAAATCCAGCTGGGCTAAAACCAAACCATCCACCACATGGTACAATCCTGAGCTAGCCTCCAACAAATGATCAAACGGAGCCCTAGAGAAACAGTGGTGCAAAAACCATAACTCTGGAGACCTCACCAACCTCAAATATCTCTGTGTAAACCATAGGATTCTGATTACTGAGGCCAAAGCTGCCTGCTTACTACTCCATCACCATTGTGACCGCCTCTAAAAGCCCTCTTTGAATTAGTAAAGCATTGTACTAAACCCTCTCCCGACCGTGAGGTACCAGTAGCTCAGGATAAATGCAACAGAAACGACACATTTTTATTGAAAGAAATGGACAAAATCTGAGAGACCATCGAATCAACCTCTCACAACATTAGCATCTCCTGCACCACAGCACGCACACTTTCCCTCTGGACTGAATGTGCTCCTCTCTTTCACATGGATATCCTAAAAGTGCTTACCTCCCTCAAACCTATTTCTAACTCAGTCGATATAATTTCAGCCTCCATCATTAAGCAATTGACAGGCCCAGCGCTTAATGCGCTCCTCAGCATCATCAATGCCTCTCACAGAAGGATAATTCTGGGACACCCTCAAGACTGGTCTCATACAACCTCTCATGAGAAAAACAGCCCTAGATCCAGACAACCTGGCCAGCTACAGGGCCATTACGAACCTCCTTTTTATTGGCAAAATCTTGGAAAAAGGAGTTGCTACAAACCTCCTCGCCAGGATCAAACAATTCCACCTCCTAAATGACTATCAGACAGGGTTCCGCCCCAAGATTGGCATTGAGAATGCCACCATCCAGGTGGTGGATGATGCTCTTACAATCATGTAGAAGTGTGACCCATGCCCCTCGTGCTCTTTGACATCTCGGCTGCATTCAACACCATCGACCACCACATCCTTCGTCTCCCTCCTTGCTGACAGTATGGAATTCTCTGGCACTGTCCTGAATTGATTTACCTCCTAACTCTCAGGCAGACACCAGGCTGTCCAGATTAGCTTGTTGCATTTTAACCAACTTGAAGTTTTCTGCGGAGTCCCCCAAGGCTCCATCCTCTCACCAATCTGTTTTAACCTTTACATGGAGATTCTGGACAATCTCCTCACAGATCCAAATTTAGCCATCTACCAGTATGCAGACAATGCTCAGTTGTACATGAGAGTAAATCGCAGAGGACATCATTCATCTTGGCGATTATCTATCCATCATCCCGTTCTGGATGTCGATTGCCTCCCTCAAACTAAACCCATCGAAGACTGAATTTGTCCTCATCGGTACATCCGCTAATAAAAAAACTTGTCTGACAATTGCTCATGATATGCACCTAGAAGGATGTGATCCACAACTTTCAGACTCCGCAAAATCCTTAAGCGTCACCATTGAGAGCAATCTGTCCTTCCAGAAACACATAGCTAAGAAGGCCCAAATAGCTTGGCTCAGAATACCTAGCCGTTGAAAAATCAAACCCTTCATACTGCTGTAGGAGTTCCAGACTGTAGTGCAGCTCCTTGTAGTCTCATACATCGATGGGGGAAATATTCTCCTGACAAGGCTCCCAGCTGCTCACTTGGCTCCTATAAAAGCAGTCCACCACGCAACTGCATGTCTTATTAGGAGCTCCACATATCTACTGGCTCACACTCCTCGTGTGCAAATCGGCCAACCGGCTTGGATTACAACTCGTCTACAAATCATTCTCTTGTCATGCACCCATGCGTTGCAATGTGATCCCAGTGTCTGCTCGGAATGCCCACACTAATTCCAGTGGATGCGCATACCGATGCACAGAACTCACAGTACTGCTCTACTGTTAAAAGATGACCGCACAAATGCCGGCTAACCACACTCTGTACAATGCTTGAGCTAGGTCTGCGCTTTAAACAATAAAATAAATAAATACAAAAAATAAGTGTCAATAAAATCTTCAAATTGCTTAATAAGTACTTGTTCCAAGATTTTAGATAACCAGGTGAGACTGGCTACTGGTCGCTGGTCATTCAATATGGGAGGATCCAATTATGTTTTTTTCATTTTTGACTGAAGGTTTGTTTAGCTGGAACCAAGTTCTCACATAAAGATGTATCACCAAATAGTGTCATATAATTTGTGATAGAATATAAAGTCTGAGCCGAGCTAGCCCACTGGTGGTCTTTGGCATAAATAGTGAGTTGAAGATTTTTGAGTAGACTATTTCATCAGGCGAAATGGGTTAAATGCCAAATATGTTGGTAACTAGCGTGATCAGTGGTACAGAATGCAGTTTATAATCCATCATGTTAATGTTCTTAGCTAATTTTCGCATCAAAATGCTGGCTTGAATATAATGGATATTAGAAATAAAACGATAGTTTAAGAAGAGGCAATGATCATAAGAACTAGGAATTGTAGCATGAACAACCATTGTACTGAAGGATTGAATAGTCCAAAATGGGTTCATAGAGATGTTGCCAGCCTTGTTGCTTTCCTCATATTGGAATAGTCATAAAGCTTTTTTCGCTAGCTTTTTTTATTTCTTACATGTAGGATAAAAGAGTATCAAAAGGTCTGTGAAATTAGAGTTCTTCCAGGATCTTTCTGCCTTTAGAAAAACCTGTTTAATTTCCCTAACATGTTGGGAAAACCAAGGTGAGGGCTTGTTTTTCTTACAATAGTTACAGGTTTGAAGGGAGCAATCTTTTGACAAAAGTTATAAAATGTTGATGTAAATTAATTACAAGAGAGGTTGGGATTCCAACGTGCTGTACTGGGAGATCTCTATAGAATACTTGCTTGATGTATTGACCTCAAGAATGGGTAGAAGTCACAGGGTGGTAGCTAAGATTGTGTGAGTAAAAAAGCTGATTCACACAATTGTTGCCAGGACAGGCTCCTCCATTTACCCAAATATTTACATCTCTTTTGACTTGAAGGTTATTATGGTCTATGGCATCGTCCACAAGCCATGGTTCTAAGTGGACTAAATGTATTTTCAAGGTGTCTGGCGGGCGATAATACAGCTGTGCTTTTACGGACCTTTGTCAATGCTGAAATTTAGCAGAATCCTTTCAAATGAATGTTGCCAATTTGTTTTGTAGAATGGCAATTGGGAAGGTATTACACATCAATTCAATAGCCCCATCACAAGCTTAAGCTGCATTGGTACAGGCCGTAGAGTAATTTGGAGAAAGAAACTTTATATAACTTTTGTGAAAATGGTTGTCTGTTCAGTCTGTATTTTAGAATAGGTCTTTCACATTGTCCATTGTCTTACATGAGTTGCTTAGTGCGGCCTGATATTATTTGCATTCTGGAAATTGTGGTTTTTATGTTATTTCCGAAATATAGGAAAACACGTCCCAGAATGCAGTGAAAAAGCTAAAGCTTATTGGGATACTCGCATTTGACATGGAACAAAGCCCCTGGAAATCCAGACAATACTGCAAACGGCCCAGAATATTCCAATATTTCATATGCTTTCACACACTTTAAAACTACATTTACAATCCATTTCAGAAACCTGGGGAAACTCACAAGTCAGTTTTAGACCTATTAGGAATGGAATCTGCACTTCTTTCCATCTGGCATGATCTTGAAATCAACACAGGTGCTAACATCACCGTGGGCCTCATACTCCTAGACCTCTCAGTGCTTTTGATATCGCAACCACGTATCGCTTATTAGGAGGTTGGATGAAACAAGATGGTACATGACTCACTACAATGGTTGAGATCCTTCCTCCTGAACATAACAATAATGGCCTCAAACCAAACTCGCAAATCACAACCTGTGGCATACTGCAAGGATCAAGGCTTTCTCTTCTGCTATTCAACATACTTATGTCCCCAATCATGGTTTTCATCAAAAGGCATTTTTGACATTCCCCCACAGACACATGCCATCATATCAATGTTAATTTCCAGAATCTACTGTGGAAAAGAACATAGACCTCAACATGCCAGACTGTCTCACCAAGAAGCTTCAATGTGTTCAGAGCACAAACCCAAGACTTGTCAGGAAGGAACATCCTACACTCATCCTTATGTCACTCCAATAGTGACCAGTGAGGAAAAGCATTCACTTCACAGCACTCTACACCACCAATGGAGCAGAGTCCAAAGAAGGAACGATTGTCTCTTACAAGCCAAGACGAACATACATAGCCTCCAGTCTTCAGAATCCAACAGCCTCTTTTAAAATCAGTTATACAATGTAGAAATTGCACCAATATTTGATCAATGCACGCCATCCTTTCACCTCTTCTGGAGTCACCACTATGTCCCTGCTCTCCCTACCAGCTGTACTGCTACACCCACCCCCCTACTTGCAGTCCTTTGGTGCAGCCCTTTGTTATGATTGCATTGCTTCCAAGCTAGGTTAGAGATGTATAAATCCCATGCATAAATCCATAAAGAACCCAGCAAAGTACTGGCAAGTACTGTTTGCTGGGACTGCCACAGGACTGTCTCTTGCTGCCGGACCTCTTTGCTAATACGCTGCTGATTTCTCGCGCAACGCCTCCTCACTGCCGCCGGAGCGGCTTCAAAGAACTGGGACTGCTTCACCTGGAGGAAGTCTTACAGTGCAACACCCAGCTTGCCTGGCCCTGTTCGCCGGATAGAGGAGGCGATTGATGGCCCCCTTTGAACTGAAATCCCTCCTTTGATTTGAACTGCCCCCATTGCCAGTCTACATTAGTGTTACTTGAAAGGTGGTGTGCCTAATACCCCTTTGTATTTTTCTTTTCCTTCAAGGCTATCTTCGCGAGAGAGGCTCCGCCCCCCCTCATTGTGGGACGCCCTTCCAGCCTCTATTTAGCCCAACTTCTCTCCGCACCCGCGCCGCCCACCAGCAAAGTACTGACAAGTACTGTTTGCTGTTCGCGGGTCGCGGGGAGCCCTGAGTGGGACTGTGGGGTGATCTAAGCTTCTTAGATCACCCATAAGCTTCTTTGAGAGAACCAGTTCCTGCTTGCCTCTTGGGGGAAGACACATGCAGGTGTGGAGCACGCCTAGGAAATAGTCAGTAGGGAGTGCTGCTTAACCTCGCCTCGCTGTCTTCCGGTATTTTCCTTCATTTTTGTATTGAGTGCTGGTGCTTCAGCGAAAGAATGTTAGTTTAATCTTTGCTATCATCTATTACCTGGTAAACTGTGCCAGCACAGGGTGTAGTGCGCGTAAGCCGTTTTTGCTAGAGGGTCTATTGGGCACCTTTTTTCCACCCTTGGTTGTCCCCACCCCCCACAGGAGACTGCGGGCTCTATGACTTTGATCCTGGGGGATTGGTGTGGAAATTCAGTGTACTCAAACTGTCTTGTTTACACTTTTAAGTGTTCTGAGTTGGTTGAAATCTTGTTCTCTTGGATAACTAGTTGTGGCCAATGATTTTTGGTCAAATTTTCAGCAGGTTTTATGGTATGATCACCTGTCAAGTTGTTAACTCCACTCACCTGCTAGGCGTACTGCAATTGCCTAGCAAATTTCCACAAATGAGCTGTGTCAAATTGTCTTACCCTTCTACTTTTTGTGTTTAGACCCTTAGTTTAGTCACAGTTGCTTTTCAGAGTGGTTGAGACGGAAGGGGAGGTGGATCAAGTATTCCCTCTTGGTTGCTGTGGAAGGTTGCGTCCTTCTTCCCCTTGATCCCTTTGGTTTGTGATTTCCTACACAGTGAGGGTCTGGCCCATTATTTGGTATTAGAGTCGAGTACAGTTATTGAGTATGAGTCCAACTCTAAAAAGTGTCTGTAAGACAGGTTCTCTATTGAAAGCAAAGACGATGCACGCAGGGAACAAAACTCACAACTGTACTCTCCTCCTGCTACCTACGAACAAAAAGTCTCCTCTATCTATGTCCATTTTGTCGGAGGAGAGGGCCGTTGGGCCAGTTCAGGAAGGGGGATCTGTGAGTCCCATAGTGGAAGTACCTGCTTCTTGAAAGGATGTTCCCATGCTTGGCCCTCCTTCAGCCATATCACTGCCAACCTTTTCTGTCCAGGAAGCTAATGAGAATGACGGGGGGGGTAGGGAGTGCTGTTGTCCATGTACATGACACAAATTGCACCCCAATGCATGAGGATGAAGGATTCCCCCACATTTCAGATACTTCAATGCTGGTACCCACGATTATGATTGTGCCCCTCTTCTCCAGCATCGAGCTCATTTCCCTTTCGGGAACAAGTCCATTTCCATCTTCCTGTTGTAAAAAGCTGTAAAAAATGTGGTGATCATGTAAGTGACCTTCCAGCCACTCCGATGAGGGGCTTGGAAGGGGGTATATCTTCTGGCTATGACAACTTTCAGGTCGATGAGGTACTGCCATCAGGGATTTTTCTTCCACTTGGAGTGGACGCCTTTTCCCTAGGCAATGATGAAACCGATTTGTCGGCCCCAAAGGGTGAAGTAAGATCAGCTTCCACTCCGGAAGACTCTTCTTCCACCACCCATCCAAATGAGCCCTTCAATTTTCCAGTATTCTCGCGTATCCTTAATCTCTTGGACAAGGGTCATGAGTTAACCCATTGTTCAATAAGGGAAATGCAGGGCTCTCTTGCGCTCATGAAAGACAAGATGGCTAGATTGGAAGGTTTCATTCTAGCAGAAGAACAATCTAAACCCTTCTATCTGGCTCAATTTGAAAATATGTTGGCGAGTGTTGCTTCCACCTCGCAACATCCTCCGTCCAGCAAATCTACTCGATCACAAGGCTCCCAAACTGAATCTGGGATCCTCCCCTCACATCTGCCAAAAAGATCTTACTCGCAAGTATTGCAAGGTGGCAAGAAGTTTGGACTGGAGCTCGGCGACTCTGACGCCATTGATTTGTTGGAAGTAGCCAAACTCCAGCATGATCGTCTCTTGCAGGTGGAACAACTTTTATATAAGCTGGTCGTGACCCACCACCTTTTGGATCCATCAGTTTACCCGGGCGATGGTTCTGAGGTTGCTGAGGAGATTGTTGTTCCTCCTGACAGTCCCTCTCCCTTGACGGATATCATCGATGCTCAGTCCACCCTCCATACAGTGGCTCTTCCTCTGCCTGTGGAAGTTGATGAGGGACCAGTATTGCATGAAGGAAGACATTTCATCTCTCGCAAGGCAAGGAAGTCCTTCTTGAGAGCACAAAAACGATTAAATCACAGTAAGGCCATGCAGAAGAAAGCATCAAACAAAGCATCCCTTGTTACATGTTCGCAGATGCAAACATATCCCAGCTCATCTCTAAATCCCAAAAATGTTACCAACCAAGACAACCTCGTTCTGGACCTCTGTGACCTTAATGACGAAAGTAAAAAACATCTACGGATTGCAGCCCTCAAAAGCGGCAATGTCCAGCTTTCGTCACGTTCTATTCCTAGGGTTTCAACGGCAAAGATGCAATCTCAGCTCCACTGTTTTTTTTCCAAACATTGAATCAAAAAAAGTGCTTACTTGGTTGCCCGCTGACTCAAAGGGGACACCCGTTCAAAAATCAGCAAGTGTCTCTCTGCCTTTGGCATCGTCATCCGGAGGTCAGTACGTTGACCTAGCTACACCGGTAACTGTCTCTTCGTTAAGTGAAGAGCAGGAGGTGATTGCCTCTCAACCAGAGGTTGAGCAGGTCGCTCTGGTCTCGTCGCGGCTTGTCCACATTGAGGAAGTGCCACATTGTCAACCACCATCTGCGGAGGTCTCCACTGATGCATTGTCCTTTTCGCAACCTCCAAAGGACATGAAACTAATCCTTGGTTGGGTTAGTAATCCTGACATTAA
This sequence comes from Ambystoma mexicanum, assembly GCF_040938575.1. Taxonomy (NCBI): domain Eukaryota; kingdom Metazoa; phylum Chordata; class Amphibia; order Caudata; family Ambystomatidae; genus Ambystoma; species Ambystoma mexicanum. The sequence continues at coordinate 964,578,222 of NC_090924.1, forward strand.
CGGCCCAGCGCGGATCAATAGGTCCTTTTTGATTCATTCATTCTTTCACATCCCTGCACTAAGAAATCTATCCACAAAGGACATAGATTGGGTAAAACTAGCGGCCCATAAAAACCACAGAGTGCTGTGTAGAGTCCAATCGCAGATTATATCCAAAATGCTTATGGACTTCACAGATGATTTCAACTCCATTGGTCTTGTGCCTTGTTTATTTGCAGACATGGAGAGTGCATGGGCTTTTCTTGACTGGGTACCTACCCCCCAAAAAGAATACTCTGAAGGTCCAGCATTGGCCCCCTTTGAGTCTCATGCTAACCAATTATCTTCACAATTGGCTTTGTTTACGCAAGCTCTCAGCGGCTTATCTTGGTTGGAGCCCTTGATTAAAGTGGCTGTATCTATGAAAGCAGCTACCCCTGACTCATAACTGGCCAGCATTGCCGATGCCTCCTGGAATTGCTGTGGTATAAGCAACCTCATGGTATGGCATAGACTGGTCGGGTTGGACCACAAACCAGATATTCTATTGCTACAGGTAACGATAGCATTAGGCGATATTGTGCTAGACGGATACACCTGTTTTTCTGTTCCGGCACGTCGCGTGCTAGCTGGACGTCCTTCTGGTGGGATTGCTATTCTTATTAACAACGGCTTGAAGGTGGCGTCATCTCTTCTAGATAAATCTGAGTCATGCATATTGGTGGAATTGTCGCTTGCCCATGGTAACGTCCCGTCTCTTCTTATGTTGTCTATATATTGGAACCCGAAGGTTGCGTCCCTGAATTCGGTCTTAGAGGAATTGGATCGAATCTTAGGCCATGCCTCCGTTTCTTGTCCCAACCATGAATTTGTGATTGGAGGTGACCTGAACTTGTACTTAGAACTTCACAACTCTGCGTGGCCCTCCTGTCACTCTTCATCATATGTCCAACAAGCTTTTCACAGAGGAACCAATGGGTATCCTTTTTCGAAGCATGGGGCATTTATCCAATCCAACTTGAGCCACATTCTATTAAAACCTCTTGGAAGCGTGGAACAGCTTCATCTCTTATTGATTACTTACTGGCGTCAAGAGTGTGTACTCGTTTGCTCGACCCAATTTCAGTTTTAGATTTGGGAGTGAGCGACCATCATATGCGATTCTCTAGCTTACACTGGGGATTGAAGCATATGAACCCTCTGCCCCCGCTGGTATGGTGGAAAGCGACAGGCATACTATATCTGTCAAATGGCACCCCTCGGTTTGCAGGAAATTGGTATTTTTGGTGAACAGGGACCTCCTTGTGTGTCACGAGGAAGATCTTTCTGTGGGTTACGTGGAAAAAATCAAAAAAATAAACCTGACCATGATTCATAGGCATCTGCTTAGCCTAGTGAAAGATTCCTCGGCTAAGGACCACCTCCACGATGTCCACTCGAACCTGGTCTTGGTTGCAAATCTAAAAAAACAAAAAATAGTGACCTTTTCAAGTTAAGACGTATGTCTCATAGCCTGCCAAATGATATCCGAGAAAAAAATTACATCATTGCTCGTTTCAAGCAGCAGCTGAAGATTATCCGCCAGGCTGCTTACAATTTAGCCAATCAACACATGATTGAGTTGCTATGCAAAAACGAAACCAGAGACCTTTGGGCTATCCTAAGAAATCCGACTGGAAAGGTAGATAAGCGTATGGTTGCAACCATTTCTGGTACTGAATAGGAGCAGTTTTTTCGTCAAAAATATGCGCTGCCGGAAACTCACGCTAATTTAGAATCAGTTAATATGCAGTTGTCCCCTTCGTGCGTTTGCCTGTGGGAAATTAAAGACATTATATGGGCAATTTCACAGCTGAAATTTTCTAAAGCGGCTGGTCCAGATGGGCTCCCACCGTGTGTCTTCAAGGACGACCCCAACTTTTGGGCTAGGTATATGCTTGCTCGTTACCAGCTGATTTATCAATCTGGTAGAATTCCAAAATCATGGCGGATGGCAATTGTAATTCCGATCCACAAAAAGGGTGCACTACGTAACCCGTTAAACTTTAGGCCAATTGCCTTAATAGACACAGATACAAAAATGTTTTCACGGCGGGTCTTGTGTGATCTGGAAGCCCACGTACGTGCCTTGAACATCCTTTCAAAAGCACAGGTTGGCTTTCGGCGGGCTATGGGCACGCAGTTAAATGCAGCGATACTTGCCCATCTTCTGCGGATAGCGCACTCTAAGCCAAATGGTACGATCTATATGGCATCATTGGATCTATCCGCCGCATTTGATAATGTCTTACGAAATAGCCTTTGGCAGAAGATGTTGTCATATGGCATCCCTTCTGAGTTGGTGGCAATAATTGCTGCGTTAGACCAAAATACTTCATATAGGGTCCACATTAATTCTGAGGGGCTCTTAACTGATAACATCCCTACGCGAATTGGTGTGATACAGGGTTGCAATTTGGCCGCGGTATTATTTAATCTACACCTGGCCGACATTGAAAGAATTTGGCAGGGATCCAACACCTTTCCGGTAGCTTTGGGCAAATTACATCTCCTGTTCTGACTTGAGAGTCGTGTAGACCGATGAGACCTCCGTCCCCAAGTGACTCACAGGGGAACTAATAGAAACCCACTGTGCGACCTTTGAGGCCACAGGTGAGAGATGTCTTCCCAGATCCACGGAACCTCTGGAACACCGATGCTGCTATCAAAAGGGAACGAGGTTATGTACCAGGCAATTACAATGCAACCAGGTAAACAATAGGATCTAAAGAGTCTTACCTATCTGGTGTTGGTGAAACCCAGGTAACCTAGTAGAGAGGTTCGAGACTCAGATGATGCGGCGGTCCCAGGAATAGTATAACCGCAGGTGAGCGTGGATGTAGGGTTAACCACCTGTAGGAGAGAGGGCTTCACTTGAATCCCAAGAAGGGAAATGGCATAGAAGCTCAGCAAGGTATCAAGGGATGATCCAAAGACAAGTCGAGGTGAAGTCCAACAATCCGGCAACAGGTAAACAGTTCCAAGCAAAGGTACAAAGGGGTGTCCGAAGGAGTCCAAGGTAGAGTTCTGTGATCAAAGTACAAGGAGCAATCCGTAACGCCAAACAGGGTCTGAAGACAGCTGAGAAGCAATGAGCATTCTGTCTCTCAGACCTTTATACTGTGTGTCTCTGGGTCATGTGACGTCTCTGGGTCATGTGACGTCCACCAAGGTCACGTGAGGAACGCCACACCGGATCACGTGACCGACGTGAAGACGTAACACCGCCCCTTCTGCTATACGTTCTCCAAGGCAATTGCCAATGCAGAAAAGGTTGCAATCGAGCCCGTACACCAAAGCTGGTACGGTGTTTTCGGTCCTTTGGGTTCACCGAATCACCTGAGCCTCGAACCGTGGGAGGAGATGTTGGGGGAATGTGTGCGGTGTTCTGATGTGGAGTGGCCTGGTGTGCAGAGGATTGCCTAACAGTCTCCAGAGGTTGGCATTTGCGGATGACGTCATCCTATTCGATAGGGTCCCCTTTGGACTCCAAAATAAATTCAAGATCTTCCACGACTACTGTGTGTTGAACAATATGACTATTAATCCAGCTAAATCCCACATTATAGATCTCACAGCTAAAAAAAAAATACCTAGGTTTAATTTTGTCATCAACGCACAACCTATCATGAGAAAAGAAGAGATGGGGTACCATCTATCGAATGGGATGTCTGTCGGCAGATGGCGTACTGTGCTGAATGCCAAGCTTAATCCCTTGTCTGCCCAAATGCGAATTATCCTCTAAAAGTACTGCAGATATTCGCTCATGCCGCTCTTGCACTATTACACTCTGAAAGTAGAGCCCATCTTACTTTATGCTGTGGACAGTTGTCTGTCAAGTTGGGGCCTTTATTAATGCAAGGCAAACTTTGGAAAATAATTTTAGGCCTACCTGGATACTTACCTAATGCTATCATTGTACACAAACTGGGTTTATACCCCTTAGCAGACAAATTTGACTGGCGGATGGTAAATGCTTTTAGTAAAATGATTTTGCCTCCTCCGAATTCTCTCTATGAGGACTTTAAGTCAATGCTTACACAAGAGTGTCCTGCTTCGATTGCTGAATTTAAAGAGCGAATATATGCCATTCTATCGTCGTTGAATATGTCCCAGCAGGATCTAATTGACTCCCCAAGCAAACTTAAAATTCGATTCTTTAAAAATGCATGGGCACGCAATTCAGACTTGATCGCAGGTTACTCCTCATTTACTAACTATGCAATATTCAGGCATGCTGTTACACCTCGGCTGCCGTATCTATTATGCTTTCCTGACAAAAATGCAAGAAGGACATATATGCGATTCCGCCTGGATCTTATCCATACGAGTTCCCGGATTAGGAACTGGTCTGGATATAGTGAATTGGGGCAGTGGGATTGCTGTAGATTCTGTTTAAAGCCCGCTGGGATTGAAACCTTAGAACACTTGTTTATGCATTGCAATTTCTTTGACCAACACAGGCGAGGATGCCTGGGCGCATTTTTAGTTTCCTATTCCTTTTTCGAATGCCATCTAGTTTTGCTTCGTTGTATGTGGGGAGACTTGTTTTGATGATTGAGGAGCATCTGCTCCCACTCAATAATGCCATCTTTAGTGGGCAGATCTTGGATCGTTCATTTCCATCTAACTAGCAATTTCCTATCATCTTGAACGCTTTTGGTTTCCGATTGTTTGACTCCCTTTGCTTTTCCTTCCTTTTTTTTTCTTCTTTCCATTATGAAGAGCTCCATTTGAAGCTTCTGTGTATATGCGTAGACATCTATTTTGTATGATTAATGAATGTTGGGTGGTGTTTTCTATTTGTGAAGTTATGTGTGTCTTTCAAATGTTTTTAAAGATTTTTTAAGATGTGTTTTCCCTTTTATCAAAATGTTTTTGATTATGTATGATTATCGTTTATAATTTCGTTGATAACTGATAATTAAATTTGTAAAGGTGTAAATGAATTTTTGCTACCAAAAACAAATAAACAATAAAAAAAATAACCCAACAAACACAATCATCAGAAGATACCATCTCAAGCAGTTTCAAGAAACATGTAGCACACTCATTAAGTTGCAGCCATTGGAGCATCTCCAGGCCATTTCACTGGGGGGATGCTCATTACAATCCTTCAACCTTTCCTACTGTGGTTTGAACAGTTCTGTAAATCTTCTAAATCGAATGTAGCCCAACCACTGATGAAAGATCACTTCAGGTTTTTGCATTGCCCCCAAATTCCTCATGTACCCTACCTTGCTGAGAAGTTGAGTACTTTCAAAGGCTGATTTGAAATATGCCAGTGCAAGTTTGAAAGAATGAGAAGACATACCTTCTCTGTCTAAACCCCAGACTCTGGAACCTCTTGCCCGTCAACACGAGACTCACCCCTTTGCTTCTGCATTTCAGGAAGGAGGAAAAAGACACTCCTCTTCAAGGAATGGCTCCTCCCTAAAACCTAGATCCACACACCCTCCACTCTGACCAAACTTGAGACTGGGCGATCTGCTCCCCCATTTTCTCCCCTGGTTACCTGACGATCCCTTGCTGGCTCCCTCCTCTATTGGCTCCACACTCCTTGTTGGTATCTCTGCTTTCCACACTGTGTATTGCCTCTCCCCCTCCATGCCATGTAAAGTACTCTGTAGATTTCCGAAGCACAATATATGTGCACAATTAATACTGTAATCATCATCAGAATAATAATAATTGTACCTATTTGGGTTAGGATTTTCTGGATATCTCTATTTTATCAAATTCTATATGTACATGTACAATTCTTTGTTCATGATTTGCAATTTCTCATTTTAACATCTGTTTAACTTGTTCTCCTTTTACAATTTTTCCGTGTGCAAGTCCCATTATACAATTTGTCTTCAACACGTGTTTAACTACTTTTTATGTAGCTTCTTAGGAAGGATTGAGCTTGTATTTTAATACATTGATTTAAACCTTACCTAGAGGGCCCAGAGAAAGAAGCATGTTGAAAGCTTACCTTAACATTGGGGATACCCAACAGCTATACTGATTCTGCATGAATATGTGCACCTATAGTGGGGCATTGACCATATGGAAATGGCACACTGTAAAGGGTCATAGAAAAAGAAACTACTCTTGAATGTAAGACTTAAAAATTGACCCTTTGAACACAATTTAGAATTCAAAGGGACTCCTTACATGCTTTGTGGTACTTCTCTCAGAATTACTGCCAAACTAGTTTGCAGTTACCAACACTTGGTCCTGCGGATTTACCACAGGATTATTAGTCTGGTAACTGAGAAGAGAGTCCCCATGTTTGGAGTCAATTTGTCTCTATTGGGATTTTAGGGGATTTACCATGAGATGTAATTCTTTTGTGCTATGTCCACAGATTTTTGAAGTTGAAGGGAAGGACTTTCAGGTGGAGGTAAAGCCTCCACTGCACCTCCTACCTCAGAATTCAGTTGTGTGTCAAATCTGCAGTATAGTGGCCGTAACAGAATTACTGTCATTGTCACCATTAACGCCAAATTCTTAATGAGCTCCACAGTATCATAAACATTTCGACAAATGTCTTTGAGAATACATTGATACATATTGCGTATGGGAAATGAAGTGGTCACAGCACCATGAGTGGCACATTACAAAAATGTAGCACCCTCCCAGGTGGCTTAAAATTTTGGGCACTGACCAAGGTGACACATGACATACCAGCAGCTCTTTGGAACCTAAATTAGCCCATACAGAATAATCTTTAAGCATTTGGGAAAGGCCTGAACCAACTGGTGGAATGGGAGGCATTTGTTTGCTCCTTAACCAGGTGCACATAAAAAGAATTATATCTGTGAAATGTACAACAGTGGTCTGATGAGAATAATGAGGAATTGAGTGAGAGATCTATACTACTGCATACATTTACTGATGGACTTTGAGCAGCAGCACCGGAAGAGCAAAAGGATTTCAGTCGGTATCAGAATGATTTCTGTCAGTGGCATTTAGATGATAGTGGAGGAAAACGGCGCAACACCCGTTTAAGCGATTTCAGTTACAGTATTTGCAGTGTCAATGCAAATTTTAGGGCATGCTAGCAGGAAAATATATATATTTTAGAGCATGTGCAGTATTACACACATGTACTTTCTCTAAGTGATTACAAAAGATGCCTTTTGGATAACATTTTGAAGTGTAGTTTAAGTAGCTTATAAGCTTATATGGACACTGCTTTATTATGAGTTTTGCAGTATCGGAAATAACAGCAGTAAAATGGCGGTAACGGAATTACTGCCACATTACCACCAGTTTCCTACACTGCTGAATTCCGAAGTGCAAGGGAAGGTGCAGGGCAGGATTCACCTCCAGCAAGGAGGTGGAGGTGAATCTTGCATGTTAAACCAACACATTGGCAGGATTTAACATAGCAGACCTACCACTAGCAGTATATCTGCCAAAATCCCCATGGAAGACCACCATCACTTGTAATCCTTTGTGAAATTTGGTGGACTAAGTGTGACAGTAACTGTAAACAAATTTAGCAGTAATGACATGGTAAAAAAATCATAGAATTAGCCGCAGCCTTTTAATGCGGCCCATTGTCTTATGGCAGTCATACCATGTTTGTCCCTGTAATAGATTGAGCAGAAAAGTGAATGGTATATTAATAGGTTTAATGAGATTGGGGATGGAATCAACACCATCTGCTTTACATAATATAAGATGGGCTGATGCTATGCATTTGTGGTCGCTTCACAAATTGAACGCAAACATCATTAAGGATATTCCTAGTCCACATGGCACAAGGGTTTGAGTTGCTCAGCTATAGATTATATATTTGTATTCCCTATATTGACCCTCTTGTGTTGAAACCCACTATGGTCCGTGACCATGCAGGTTTGTTACTAAATCTCAAATTATGATTAAATCACCATTAAGCCTCTAATGGTCATGTAGTTAACTTGGCACCCTGTCAGGTGAAACACATTTGCTGGTATGCATCTGTAATTTCCAAATTGAATTGCTTAACCCAGGAACTTATCTGTAACAGGCCTATTTTTACCTTGGACAATCTCATCCACTCCACTGCATTCTTAGAGCACAGCAATTTAGTTTTTAGTACTTTACGCTTCAACGTTCCACCTGTCAGCAAAAGACATTGTTTGGTTTAATGTTTTTGATTGTCTTGTTCAAGAGAGGAAGCTCGTGCTGAGGTGCTCCCTTTAATTGATCAAACAGAGCTCTGTGTTATCTGTGTACCTTAAGGTTTCTCGTGCCAAAATTCTAAATCAAAATTATAGAAATTGGCTAAAACGTCACTGCATGAATCTTGATAATGCAGATAGCCAATTTATGCTGACTATCGTCAATAAGTTTGATCCACGCACATTCTGGAAATGTGCTAACAGTGTTCACTTAACGCCTTGTTGCCAGACAAGTGTCTTAGACAAATATATATTTGAAGCCTAATGTAATGAGTATTACTCAAAGAAAATTGGGCACGTGGCTGAAAACCTTCTCTGTTTGAGGCCGTCTGCACTGTGCCCTTGGCAGGGCTCGTTCCCTACTTTTGACATTATATATTTAATTACCACTTCTAAAACATCTCGGGAGATGGGTCCTTCTGGTCTCCCAAAGTTAGTTCTAAAAAAGGACTAGCCTTTGTGGGCAAAAATATTGCCCAAATTATTTTCATATATTGCCCTTGAGGGTCTCCTTCCACATTCTTTGAGAACTTGTTATGATGTTCCCATATATAAAAAAGGGAATCTTCAAGATCACAGTGCCTACTGTCCCTCTTGGACTCCATTTCTAAAATGTTTTCTTCCTTATTGTAGGGCCTTTACAAGTGAGCTCAGTCCATCGGGAGACCTAATATCAATCAGACTGGCTTCCGAAAGCAATGTGGAACTTCTCTTAATGGACTGGCCATTAACCTACTGCAGGAACAAGCTCATTCATATTGTCAGTCTCCACTCTTTAGGGCCTGTGCAAATCTTTTCATAGTGTTTGACTGTGTAGACCGTTTTAGACTGAATAAACTGCAGAAATGGGGGAATCACTGAGGGACTGTTAAAAAGAATGGAATTGTATTCTGGTACTACGATTCAAGTATGGCTAAACAACACTGGAAACTTGGGTGCAACAGTGGACACCTGTGTGGGTCTATGTCAGGGATGCATTCTCACTCTGTGTCTTTAAAATGTATCTGATTTTGTTGGTGACTTGATTTTATGCAGACTTTCCCCTCCTAAAAGAGGTTATCTATCTTTCCGTACTATGTTATACGCCGATGATATAATCTTGCTCGACAAAAGTCCAGTTTCGTTGCTGCGTGCTTTAAATTGTTTAAATTAATATTTGTGCACGAATAATTTGAGACTGAGCATGCCTAAATCTGACATTCCCATTACCAGCTGTTCTTATGCCAACTTTAATTTTGAAATAGCATGTCAATGATGTTTGTCTTAAAGTACTGACCAAGCTGATTGACTTAGGATTTTCAATTTTTCCAAACCAAAAACTAAGGAAGCTTGTGTCAATTGAAATCGAAGTTAACACCCTAATATGGCCAAATGCAGAAAATCCTGTGTGAATAATTGCAAATGCACTTTTACTCCTTTGATAAGATTATATGTTGGTAAGGTGCTCCCCGCTATTTTACATGGTTTACAGCTATTTAACCTCGATTGGCGGTAACTAGATACCATGGTTGGGGACTTCTGGAAAAAATTGCTGGGCCTTCCTTCAGCTCTGCCTTACATTGTGTTAAGAAACGAGTTGGGAATTTTGTCTTAGAGACCTCATATCTTCTGGGTCAAATTAAAATTGCACCAAAAAATACTTGATCCCCCATCTGACCCACTATATGCATCTCTAAAGTTTGCCTTGGCTAGTACATCTTTCAGCCCTTTACATCTTTTTTCAATAGTGTAATAATGTTCTTAACATTAACGCAAAAAGGCAAACTCTACTGGATAACCTGGTAAGTGTTTACCGGTTAATTCAGAACACTGAATGGAGTCAGGATGGGGATTGCATTTCCAGCTATAACCTAAATAATGAATATGGAAAACTGCATAGACCATTTGGCACATTGCCAAGACCCTGATCCCTCTTTGCACAATGTTTTTATGCAGTTTTGCTCAAATTGCTGCAATCCACCTACAGAAAATTAAGTCAAAGAAGAAGGATTTTTGGCGTAGCAAGTGGGATACTGTTAAAGGACGTTAATAATGGCTACTCTGCCGGTTCCTGGATGCTCATCACAGATTGAGAACTTGGGGACAACACTTCTTTCCAAGCCTGCATTACCCCTGATATGTGGCATGAGCATTTTGAAAATCTGTATAAGAACTTGCAATATAGTGGGCTTGGAGACCATGTAATTGTTATTAGTGCTGAGGGAGCAAACAACAACACAGCGCCTTGTCTTGAGTTTACCTTGAGGGACATAGAGGATATCCTTAAAATACAAAAGGCAGGTAAAGCAGCGGGCCCTGACAAAATCCAGCAGATTTGTCAAAGGACAAACTGACCGTATTGGCCTGTGTCTTAATTAGCGTTTTTAATGCAATGAGGGCTATGATTAAAATCCCTGAGTCTTAGCGCACTGTTGAAATTGTTTCAATTCATAAGAAGAGCGGTAGGGAAAATCCAGCTAACTACTGCCCTATTTCTTTTATGCAAGTTCCAGGGAAAATGTTTGCAAAAGCTCTTTGAACGCACCTTCAGGATTGGGTCTACAGGGAAGGATTACTCGGACATTTACAAGCAGGTTTTAGGTCCAGCTTGGGAACAGTGGATGAGGTGTTTTGGTTACATTCGATTATACAAAAGCATATAATCTTTACCAAGACCAAACTATACCCAGTTTTCTTCGATCTAAGGACAGTGTTCGACAGTGTCCCACAGAGACTCCTTTGGGATATGGTACTGTATAAGAAAATCACAGAAACATTACTATCGCGGATACAGCTTTTATACTTAAACAATTCTGCTGTTGTGCGATGGAACTTGGGGGGGGGGGGAGATGTAACTGCACCTTTTATTGTAGACATTAATTTTAATCTCGATCCTCCTAGGGAATGTTAAAATTCCAACATTGTTTTTTGCGGAAGCCTTTCTTTTATCTACTGCTCCTTCAGGTCTGAGAGTGTTACTATTTTGCTTCACAAAGAAGTGCGCGGACCTGGGGCTTGAACTCAAGGCTAGTCAAACAAAGTCTATGGGTTTTAGCCCCAAGAATTCCAAACTCAATCCCTTCCATATAAGTGTAGGAGGCTTCAATTTAGAGCAGGTGGCATGGTATGCCTATCTAGACATTCACTCTTCAAATAATGCTGTCTGGGCCTGATAATTGTACAAAGTCCATGCTGCTCTTGGGAAAAACATTGGAATGCTGACATTTTCTTATTTTACCCATGGTTGAGATGCAATTAGACTAGTTTGGGATGTTTACAATTTACAAGCAAAGGTGTTAACTTTGTATGGTTCTGACATCTAGTGCTACACTAAGAGCCGATCAATAACCATAATTGAAAATAAATTCTTAAAGGGCATTTTATTATGAGCCCAAAGCGTCGCTGAGCACCTGTATTTTACTGGATAAACATATGGGGGAAGCCAACTGTAGTAAAATATCACAACGCCTTGATTTATATAATGGAGTTGGATAGCGAGTGCAATATTCCATTGCCTTATAGCATTGGATTTCACTTGTTACTGGGGGACACTGAATTCTATTACTAAGGACACAAAATCCAGGGTAAAAAAGGCCTGTGCTGAATGCAGGAGGAGTAAGATGGAAAGAACCCGCACTGGCTTACTTTATGGCATGAATTACCTAAATTAAAAAAAAAAACCTTTTGGCTATGAGATTTATCTTGACTCCATCATTCCGATTTATGCACTAGCACTTTACACTGAAATTAGGATTGGTTGCTTGAAGGTATGGGCATAAACCGGCCACTAGGAAAATATGCCTGGGGCAAGTTGTTAGATGTGTGGTGCTGTGAGGGAAGATATTGGACATTTCATGTTTATTTGTGAAGGGTTGAAACATCAGAGAATTATGTTTCTTACAAAATGTGTACTTTGTCCGGAGCCATGCAATTTTGGAAATGTTTCTCTAACATGGATACGATATACTCTGTGTCAATATACATCCACCGGGCATGGCTATGACGACGCAACCTGGTACTACCATAAATGCAAGGTTTAATCTTTTTAGTTTGAGATGATTTCTTCCTTTACCATAGTATTTCGACTTTTTAAATGGGATGTCTAATTTTGTAGGATGTGTGTTGCGGGTCAAATAAAGGACTGAAGATGTTAAGGACTACAGCTATGATGAGTCCTCACCATGGACTGTTCTAGCAAGGGCTGGAGAGGCCAGGATCGCAGATCTCTGCTTATACTGTAATGAAATAAGGATGGTGCAATTTATAATGTACATCTACATACAATAATTGAACTATGTTTACAAACTATACTACATTTTGGCATTTGCTGTTCTTTTTTTGTACTCTGTTTGACACAGTATTTGACAATTATTCAAGGTTTCAATTCGTGGTGTTTTGTTGAAGAACTTGCACATATTTTTAACATAAGAAATTACAAAATTGTATTTATTATTTTCTATCGGCTATAATAAATGTATGGATTACGTAACACTTCAATGCAGTCACTCTTCTATAAAAAGGTTAATGATACATATACATTACAAGATGTACATTTAACTAACTTTTAACTATTTCAAAATTATATAACTTTACAAATGGACAGTACATTTTGCCCAATATCATTTACATGCCTAGACTTCAGAAAACATGATGACATATTGTTTAATGGTGTAGCAGGATTGCTTCCTCAGCCAATACATACGCAGTGAGTAAGCCTGGTCATTGATGCTGGTAATGTTTATAGGGTTGTTCTTCTGGTTTGATTTGGTGACACGCCACAAAAACTGGGCCATTCTCCTTTTAAGAACTGTTGAGAAGGTAGTCAACACCCAGTAGAATGGTCCATTCTGGCAGAGGTTCTGTGAAAAATGTGACTCCATCTGAGACTTGTTCTAGAAATCTAGACAAGTATGCTGACAGGATCGGACTTGACAAATCTCTACCAAACTGAAATAAAACTGTAAATAGGAACCAGAACAGCTTGTGCTCAATCCCCTTTCGTATCTGCAATAGCAGTGGAGCCTCTGCGAGCATAGAACACAAACTAGCAATAGTCATGAATGATATGTCATTAATGCTGTTTGACAGCGAAGAGTTGTTAGCCCTCGTTAAAGAATGGCATTGCTTCAGTGAAAAATTCAAATCCGAGGCATTTTTGGATAAGACCGAGGTCTTGCACGTAAAATATCCACCTGTGCGGGCGGACAAGCTGAAGACACTCACACGGGTGCAAGTACCCAAGACTCTACTGCACGAGATAAAATTACTAGGATGTCTTTAATGGGAAGATTGCCTCCTTTAAAGTTGATATCTTTGCACAACACCTGCACCATTTCAGGTACTTTTTAAGTAGATGTTGCAGACTGCACTTGGTGCTAAAAAGGGATATTATATAGACCAACATGAAGATCTCGGGGATGGTGTACCCAAATTATTAAATTATCAGACAATGCAAATGTTGGTGCCTAACGATTAGCGAAATCCTTAGTTGCTGATAGTCAAAACGATTAGAGGATAAGATTTTGTGGAAGAGCTCTTGTATATTTCCTAATGTGAGAATGACCAGAATATTTGCATGAGAGCACAACTATAGGCACAGAACTAAATATGGTTTCAATTTGGTAGAAGATGGGCTGCCTACATTGCCATCATCGGCCACCTTCATTCATATCATCTCAAACTTTACCCTGTTTTACGAAATCAAACTTAAAGGCCTGGAGAAGAGTGTGTTATGAATTCATAACACATAGCATATGCTCCCACTTTGGTTGAATCGTTAGTTTATTTTGGACGGGAGATTGGGCATGCAAATATCTCCCAGGAATACAAACAAATTAAAAATGTGCACTCTGGAGGGAACCCCTGGATGTGAATAGCTACCACCCCCTTTTCTGAGGGCGTATAGGGCCTGTAATGGTTCTTGGACTTGAAGGTCATTATAATCCCTGTACACCCCTGGAGGCAGGTTTGATTGCTGTAATGTTCTGTTACATATTGTCTATAAAGTTCTGGTCAGATATAGGACACTAACAGAAATCCCCATGCCGGCCAATTTTATCTGTTCAGCAAAAGGGGTCAGGGCTTTCTCTGCATGGTGTGTGAAAATCTGCAAAACCTTTCTGATACTACTTCAAACCTCTTCAAGTTATGGATCCCTTAAGAAAGTTATTTAAAGGGTAATTGGCAGGCTTGTCATGCACAATACAAATAAGTTCCCTAGTCGGGAACTCACGTCCCCTGCACACTATCTTTTGTCTGGAAAACCAGACCAATAATTAGTAATGTTCAATACATGCCGTTAATATAATTATCTATATTTTTAGAAACAGAATATTCTTGAAAGAAAATTTCTCAAACAATTTTAGGTCACAAGAAACCATCTTCTTTTTATTCATGATGTCGAAGTCAGGAGGGGCCCAACGCGTTTCGAGTGTAGCACACTCTTCATCAGGGGCAATAAGTGATTTCTAGAGAGAAATTACAATTGTACTTTCATTAATAATATGACATAGTTTTTTTAAACAATTTTGACAATATATGCTCAATACATTAGTACCATAAATCTCTCTTTACATCATCTTTGTATTCGTAGTGATCACTGTATTCATCTCTAAACATTCGTCATAACCATTTAGATACTCTGGTGATAGAAATATGGATGTTATTAATTATGTAAAGATCCTTAGGAGCCAAGTCCGTACTGTTTATCATACTATTGGAAAAAATAATAATAATTGGTGAATAAGTGCTCCTAAATGTGACGGTAAAGTGGCTAAAGGAAAGAGATATTAATGTGTAGATGACTAAGCTAAAAAAGGAAGGCACATCGAAGATTCTAACCTTGTGTTTTTAATCTTTATCAAGCGCTGTCAACAGGCCGATTTCCTGGTGTGTCAGTCTTCAGGATTGGGATTTCCAACTTAAAACGCTAGATACGGTACGAAGCTATCCAGGCTTCCACTTCTCAAACTGGTATCTGTTGAAAGGGGCCAAAATATGACCAGGTATTTGATCAAAGGCTGGGATGGATAATCTCTATATAGTGCGTAGAAAAAGGGGGGGCTTACATGGAAGTTCAGATATTCACTCCTTAAGTGGGGGCGGTAGGTACCGGCTTACAACGCAAATGGGTCCGGTTTACGGTCTCTGAGCGCAGCCCAGGTCTAAGGAATATATAAAAAATATACAAAAAATAGGGCTGTGGTTAGACTATTGAGGATAACTCATATATTTAGTCCACCAAAGTGTGGATCTAACACTGTCTGAGGGCAATGATCTTACCTTTAATCCGAAGTACTGTCCCTAGAAGTCAGGATCCCTCAGGATGGCTAGACTCCATTTTGTGTGTTACGTGATTTATGTGTTGTTAGGCCATGAAGTCATCATGCGCGTGCGCGTCTGACGTAAATGCTCGACAGCACATTCTGTTTAGGATACGTATTATGAACTGTGCCTGTATTCATTGCTCAATGGACGGAGATGAGCGAAATCAACCCGCAATAAAGATAAAAAATTCGAGCCTTGACTAAATAGTTCCGGACGTGCTGGATGTTTACATCGTGACGTAATCACGTGCATTACGTCATATGTAAACAATGTCTGTCCTGGTTAAATCCCGGGCATGTTTAAGTAGCTAAAATTATGGAGAAACCAAGACACTCCTAGGTATTCTATCCATATGAAGACATTTCAACCGTTTTATCCTGTATTATTCAATTATTCATGTCCATATTATTGGATAGGAGGTCATGTTGACAATTAGATGTCCGCTGCCCTTCATTAGGTGCACATTATTAACATCTGTTGTTAAAAGGAAAAAACCCGGATTTACACATGTCTGAGCAGAAAAGTTGCGAAATGGTAATAGAAGTTCTCCTGTCCTGCAAATAAGGTTCACATTCTTTTCACTTATATGAGCAGAAGTGTTTCAAATGAATGGTCCTAGATAATAATCTTCATTGAGACCAGGGGGGACATGGCATCAAGTTTGTGTATCCACAAGAGCTCTCTCTGTGCTAGTAATTTTGGTCCTGATTTGGGATTTATATTCAGTCCATCTTTCTTTCGCACAACGACTGGTCTTACCCACGTAGTATTTACCACAAGGACATTTTATCGTGTAGATGACATTTTTGGAATCACATGTTGCGTAATGTCTTAATGGAATCTTTTTCCCATTGTTAGGATGCCTAATGTGGTCTCCTTTTATGATATTAGAGCAATGTTGGCAATTTAAACAGGGAAAGGTCCCTTGTTTTTGTTTGGTAAAAAGTCTTTGAGTGGATTTTTTCGGTTTCTCTGCTTTGATCAAGGTATCACGCAAATGTCTACCTCTTTTGTACGCCATCATAGGAGGTGATGGAAAAAGACGACTGAGGTTGGGGTCTGATTTAATCAAGTCCCAGTTTTTGTTAATGATTTTTCCAGTCGTCGTGCGAAAGAAAGATGGACTGAACATAAATCCCAAATCAGGACCAAAAACTTGAAATCACCGGTATTCCGACATTTCAGAGATAATAACCACAACATCTCTCAAATGAGATTTGCCATTTTGGAAGTTATGCACCCCCCCTCAAGGGGAGGTGATCTACCAAAATTACTAGCACAGAGAGAGCTCTTGTGGATACACAAACTTGATGCCATGTCCCCCCTGGGTATCAATGAAGAATATTATCTAGGACCATTCATTTGAAACATATACCCACATTCTCCACAACTTTAGCTTTTGATAATTAGATTTGGTATCAGACTGCAAACCAAAGCAAGTTATAAGAATGTGAACCTGGTTTACAGGACAGTATAACCTTTATTACCATGTGGAACACTTCTGCTCATACAAGTGAAAAGAATGTGAGCCTTATTTGCAGGACAGGAGAACTTCTATTACCATTTCGCAACTTTTCTGCTCAGACATGTGTAAATCCGGGTTTTTTCCTTTTAACAACAGATGTTAATAATGTGCACCTAATGAAGGGCAGCGGACATCTAATTGTCAACATGACCTCCTATCCAATAATATGGACATGAATAATTGAATAATACAGGATAAAACGGTTGAAATGTCTTCATATGGATAGAATACCTAGGAGTGTCTTGGTTTCTCCATAATTTTAGCTACTTAAACATGCCCGGGATTTAACCAGGACAGACATTGTTTACATATGACGTAATGCACGTGATTACGTCACGATGTAAACATCCAGCACGACCGGAACTATTTAGTCAAGGCTCGAATTTTTTATCTTTATTGCGGGTTGATTTCGCTCATCTCCGTCCATTGAGCAATGAATACAGGCACAGTTCATAATACGTATCCTAAACAGAATGTGCTGTCGAGCATTTACGTCAGACGCGCACGCGCGTGATGACGTCATGGCCTAACAACACATAAATCACGTAACAACACACAAAATGGAGTCTAGCCATCCTGAGGGATCCTGACTTCTAGGGACAGTACTTCGGATTAAAGGTAAGATCATTGCCCTCAGACAGTGTTAGATCCACACTTTGGTGGACTAAATATACGAGTTATCCTCAATAGTCTAACCACAGCCCTATTTTTTGTATATTTTTTATATATTCCTTAGACCTGGGATGCGCTCATAGAGACCGTAAACCGGACCCATTTGCGTTGTAAGCCGGTACCTACCGCTGCCCCCACTTAAGGAGTGAATTTCTGAACTTCCATGTAAGCCCCCCCTTTTTCTACGCACTATATAGAGATTATCCATCCCCGCCTTTGATCAATAACCTGGTCATATTTTGGCCCCTTTCAACAGATACCAGTTTGAGAAGTGGAAGCCTGGATAGCTTCTTACCGTATCTAGCGTTTTAAGTTGGAAATCCCAATCCTGAAGACTCACCCACCCGGAAATCGGCCTGTTGACAGCGCTTGATAAAGATTAAAAACACAAGGTTAGAATCTTCGATGTGCCTTCCTTTTTTAGCTTAGTCATCTACACATTAATATCTCTTTCCTTTAGCCACTTTACCGTCACATTTAGGAGCACTTATTCACCAATTATTATTATTTTTTCCAATAGTATGATAAACAGTACGGACTTGGCTCCTAAGGATCTTTACATAATTAATAACATCCATATTTCTATCACCAAAGTATCTAAATGGTTATGACGAATGTTTAGAGATCAATACAGTGATCACTACGAATACAAAGATGATGTAAAGACAGATTTATGGTACTAATGTATTCAGCATATATTGTCAAAATTGTTTAAAAAAACAATGTCATATTATTAATGAAAGTACAATTGTAATTTCTCTCTAGAAATCACTTATTGCCCCTGATGAAGAGTGTGCTACACTCGAAACACTTTGGGCCCCTCCTGACTTCGACATCCTGAATAAAAAGAAGATGGTTTCTTGTGACCTAAAACTGTTTGATTGAGAAATTTTCTTTCAAGAATATTCTGTTTCTAAAAATATAGATAATTATATTAACGGCATGTTTTGAACATTACTAATTATTGGTCTGGTTTTCCAGACAAAAGATAGTGTGCAGGGGACGTGAGTTCCCGATTAGGGAATTTATTTGTATTGTCTACATATCACGCAACCTAGGTGTCAAGGTTGCATCCTTCTCCCCTGCACCTAAAAGGACATCTTCAGTTACATCTATTTTCTTCTCCACATCTATTATTCCTAATACATATTTGACTGAGGGTGTGCTTGTGGTGTCTATAATTCTTCTCAGGCTTGTCATGCACACCAGATGTCCCTTTTAAGAAGTGCATATCATTGTAAAAAGGTCTTCAATCAGCAAGTTTCAAATGCACAGTACTTGCCATCATCATTAGAACATTTCACAAACGGTGCATATGCTGATCATCTGCATTGATATCTAAGCTGTTGTGTCACACTTGCTCACAATCTAAAATGTGGTGCCCACTATTAGGCATAGAATAGCAGATATATTGAATGCTTGATTGAAAAGGAGTGTGGGAGCCCCTATACTGAGAACGAGCATGGGTAAAATACCCTGTTCTATGGAATTTCTTCCACGATCTACAACCATGCTTTAGCTCACTGCACCCTTCACAGAAGAAAAATATCGATTTGCATTTTAGTTTTTGTCCTATCCACAAGTGCAGTCCAGCACCAAACTGCTAGGCAATTCTCCTCTGAACAGGAGTACCATCAGCGACCCAGACACGTTTTCCAACCTTTTTGGGCCTCTTGAGTGAGCTGAAGCTGAGCCTCTCTATAGCACAGTGAGCAAGGGGTCCATGTCTGGATTACACTTGGTTGGTTGTATATCAAGAAATTCCGTAGAACAGGGTAGTTGACCCACGTTCATTCTCAGTAGAGGGGCTCCCACGCTCCTTTGTAATATTGAATGCATGGTAGAGAACTGTCTGCCACATAATTGCCACATGACTGAGGCAACTGCTGATACACTTGCTGCAATCAGTAATGAACTTCCTGCATCAGCTGACAATCGTATTTATAATAGTTTAAACAGTGTATCAAGGATAGAACTACATCGGTTTTGAATAGGAAGCTATGCTACATTGAATATCATTCCCTGTGTTGTAAAATAAAACAGAATCAGCAATGCTATTTCAATGGGGCTTCCACCTCATGCCAGGTTACTTCCAAGGTACATCTGAGTGCCGGTTTAATAATCCTGGGTGCTGTCCATATTACCAAGCTCTTACTCTTATGTGTTAAGGTGCTGATAATATGTTATGTTGTGTTCCGAAGGCCACCTTACCACAGTTCTGCTATTGTACATCAGGCTAATCTCAAATAGGCCACAGTACAGCTCAATATCCCTGCCTGTCAGTTTAAATGTCGTCATGCTTCTGTATTACCAAGACTGTTTCAAGCTGCCCTGGCAATCCCATATTGCATGATATTTAAAACTACACTATGACACGGGACTATTATCACACAACCAACCTGGGTGATCGACTACCTGCGTGTGGCTATCCCCAAAAATTGGTCACTCACTCGCTTAAGAGGGCACGTTTTTACCTCAGGGAAATCCCTCCTCATGCCTTGCGAGAAGGCTCCACAAAACAAATTCGTATGTGTACTTACTCATAGCACCAACACGTTTTCCTTGAAGAAATGGATCAGGAGGCTCTGGCCATTGATACAGTTGAGTATTCCCCACAAGCCGGCACCTGTGTTTGCATTCAAACATCCGAGTTTCAAGAGACCCAATCTGTGGGTTCTAATTGGGATCTTCATCCTCTATTTGGCCATTTCCCCTGTGGGAACTGCAATGTCTACAATTTCTCGAATCTTTTGATATTGGAGGCAAACAGTGGTATCTAAGGAGCCTCACTAATTCCAAGACCACCAAAGTCGTCTACTGTATCGAGTGCCCCTGCGGGCTTAGGTATGTGGGCCAAACTATGTGGCCAGTTCATGTCCACATATCAAGGCACAGGTACAGGGTACGCTGCAAAACCACGGCTGCACCTCTAGTTTCCCACTTTTTGGAATCGCAACATTTGGCAGATGACTTTGTGTGGTGGGTCCTTGATGCAATCAAGCATTTAGCTAAAATGCAACACACTCTGCTGATCAAAGAGGCCTGATTAATTCATTGGCTGAACACTCATGTTGAGGGCCTGAATGAATCACAATCTCCACCCTTGTGAATATGCTCTCCATTCTGTATATTTGATCGTTCCATGTCTTATGGTATCCATATGTATCACTTCTTTTTGGTCAAGTATTTTTCTTTACTTTACTCATCACTGAATTGTTTATTATATGTAGTCCTTTAGCACATTTCCACTGTGCTTAAGCTTTCTCTGTGATTTTAAGTTGTATTGCTCTGCTCGTCCCTCGTTGATCTGTGCGTTTTGGCATAGTTCCAGGTTTTCCACTCCAAGATCGCACTCTGCATAGCTCCTATCTCGCACAGGATCCCTCAGCATCTATTGTCCCCGTCATGTGACACGCACTCTGCTATATGGAACAGGGTGCAGGCATGAGAGAGATGCTAACTACTACACGCATCTACCAGCCACTTTTGGTTCATCGCACATCTAATCAAGAAAAGGCGAGCCTCTGATTCCCCCATGTCCTGTTTCTGTGCGCACTTTTCACAATATTTATAACTACATATCTTGCCATTATTATTTCAGTTTCTGAGGCTGGCTTTGCAGTAGTGTGCTTCTCGACTGCCATGACTTTTTTGACTGCTGGCTTTGCTGTGTTGGCTCTACTTACAGGAGCAGTCCTCTGCCCGCTTCGCAAGCAGATTATTTCCTTGAACACCCTCTACGGTAGGACATATTTCTTTTTCCTTTGTTCATTACTTGCGTGCGGCTATTCTAAGTAGTAGAAAACCTTTGCTATGGTTTCTTGTTGCAGTTGCTGTTTAGTTCATACAGCAGCTCTCCGGGTCCATTCATTGGTATTGCCACAGGTCCTGCTGGTCCATCAGCACTACCCTTGGTAGTGCACTTTTGTAGATTTCCTCTACATCGCTATCTCACAGATTTCGACACACATTTATGCCTTAGGGTAAGATATTGGGCCTCATTACAAGATTTGTGGTAAAAACCAATCCTTACCGGCATGGAGACAATATGGCGTCAGAGTAGCACTGATGCCGCTAACAGCGGCCGATTACGACAATGCGTGCACCGGCATGCCGTAATGTCCATACCGGCATGCCGTTACCGATCCTCAAACCCCCTTTAGCGGCATCATGTAATGCACTGAAACCTCCTCCGCCTCCGTCCACCCCTAAATAACAGGCACCGGCAATACCGGGTCTGGCAATACCGGAACCGGAAGCAACGTCATCGTGCCGGAACGGGAAATGCAACAGCGGCCATCCCAATCCATTGCAATCCTCTAAACATGGGCCCTGGACCCCCAAACCACCACTTACATCTCCACCGGAATGCCAAGGGCTATCAAGAAAGGTGCCTCCCGTCAGCGCAAGGTGCACTTTTCTGCAGATTAATTGAATATGTTGGCCGACACATTGATCCCGAATGCTGATGTGGTTTTTGCAGCAGAGCTCAGGCGACCCGCACAAATCAAGAAAAAGGAGATATGGGAGGAAGTGGCCAGGATGACCTACGCCTCTGTGTGAGGAACATACTATCTGCCAATCAGAGCCAGTGTCTAGCAAAAGGCGGCAGGGCCCACTCCCCCATCAAGCTCACCAGATGAGAGGAGACATGCGCCAGTACCATTGGCATGGAGGGCATCGAGGCAGTTGGAGAAATGGAGTGTGGAGTACCATCATCGGCAGATGTAGGCGAGTGTCCACACAAACCATAGGAAATGAAAGCATGATGACGTCCTACAAATGTGATAGTGACATAAGGCAATGCATGGGCCATCACACACACATGGACACATCCATGTCCAGATGCTGTCCCCAGCACTTGGCACATCAACATGCATGCAGCATGCCAATGCCATACCTGAAAAACACCCAACAAACGACTAAACAGCATGTATCACACTGCACGCATTCCACAACACAAACACACAGCATACACCACCTTACACATGTGAGAACCTGACGTATGCCTGAATAACCCCCCCAGATAGCAACCAACCTGTATGCCACAACTCCAAGATAGAAATGCATCAAATGGGTACAACTGGACCAATACCAATGTATGCATGATGCACGTACAACCATCACTGATGCTGTGTCTCTCTCGGTCCCCCACAAGCACAGATGCGGACAGCAATGGTGAGGATACTGTGGCACAGGTCAGGACACCAGGAAAAAAGGCCAGGGCCAGGGATGACTGCACCAGGCCATCGACATCAAAGGCCACTACCGATGGTGCCTTGACAAGGCAGGAGGCACGTACAGTGACGCAGGTCCTGGCCAGGATTGCACAGGCCTTGGAGGTGCAGTGTCCTGCACCAACAGTGGAACATGCAAGCAGGGCGTCATCTACCAGCTCAACCCAAACGAGCCCCGTGCGTATATCTATATGCACCACGCGGCGCTCTGATATGCAGCCCCCGGAGGCCGACAGAGGCTGCCGGTAGCAGGGGCAGCCTGCATGTGCTGACACATATTGCATAGAATAACTTGCATTGTGTCACGACCCTCGCCCAAAACCCCCTCTGGCAAACCCATTGGCCAGGTGGCATCCTCTTCAAAAACCCTCATGGAGCCAGTCCTGGCGCCTATTGCGCCAGGCTCATACACCATGAAAAACAATGTGCTTGGGAACTACTTTATTGTATTGTCAGCCAACATGGAGGCATCCACATAGCTTGGTTCCTAAGAACCAAGCTATGCGGTCTAGTGTTTTGGGTGTGGTAGCCTAGGGACTACTTTATCTGGACTATTTTGTTGGGGCTATTTAAACCACACCCGAGCAAGACAACACGCTTCGCGTTACTTTGCAGCTTGCAACATGATGCTCACCGTGTCCAGCTATTCCCTCGAACCTCGGAGAAGCAGAACCTGCAAGGAGACAAAAGGAACATCATTAGCAGCAGCATCTTACCTGCAGTCTTCATCTTTAAACACTCGCAGCTACTGAGAACAGCTTCCTCGAATCTGCACGCCTCCCGGACAGAACGACCTGAAAGAGGAAGATAAAGGCAACATTAATGACAGCAGTAGAGACATTTACAAATTACGAACTGCTCAAAAGGCTTACCTGGCTGGTCGCCTCACGGCTGGCACCACTCCGGACATTCCACTCGCGCTGAAGAACACTGCGACCTACAAGGAAGGAAAACACAGGTTAGCAAAGGCAAAACTTTGCAGCGCTGAGCATAGCGCTTACTTACCGCATCATAGCGCTCTTAATGCGCCATCATTTACCAGCGGGGCTCAACCAAGCCAGTTCGCCGTGCTGAAGCTCTGCATACCTAAGGGAGAAAAAAAGAGACATTTTAAACAAAGAAAGGCATGCAGGATAGCAACAAAACTAAAGAACAGCAATAAGACCTACCTGAACAATATCAAATGGGCCGGCGTCAGTGAAGTAACAGGACCGCACTCGCCCATGAAAGACAATGCGCCCCTGCAAAGAAGGCAGGACGGAGAGCCCGCCTAATTCTACCACAAGGTGAGGAGAGGGTGCCAGAGGGACTGAAATCATACGGGGGTGGAGGGAGGATACTTACCCCAGTCGGTCAGTCTTGAACACAGTCCTCCTGTATTTTCAGGCAGAACCTTCCCCGCAGACCACATCAGGGCAAAGCTGAGAAGCATACCAGCGAGTAACCCGGCTGGGTGGCGTCCCTGTGGATACCAGGTGAGCGTAACACATTGCATATAATGTGTGGGGTGTTGTGGGGGGAGTGGGAGGTGGGAGGGGGTGTGTGGGGGAGTTGCAGGGGAAGGGAGAGGAGGAGGAGGGAGGAGGTGTGTGGGAGACTTGTGGAGGGAGGGGGAGGAGGGATGGGGTGTGTGGGGGAGTTGTGGGGGCTTAAGGGGGTGGTGGAGGGCCAATTCACTATGCCAAAATGTACTGTTCAATACAACCGTTGTGTTAAAAAAAGAAATCACGAGTGGACATTGGTTATTTGACGTGTGTTCATTCAATGCATTAGAGTGTACAGTGTCCATCTACCACCACACCCTGTTTCCATATGCACATGATCCCAGTGTCCCGAGTAAAGCCAGCATTCCACCCTTTGCATCCCTTTCTCATGAGAATTGTCAAGCACTGATTGGCACACCGCACGTCCATCTGGTGCCTGGGGCCCGGGCCGTCGTGCGACATCTACTCCCTCCTCATCCACACCCGGTGCTTGCTGGTCAATGTCAGGTGACAGAGGTACGTTCCGCCGGATGCACATGTTGTGCAGCATGGCACAGACCATGATGATCTCATCCAGCCTCGCAGGCTTGTAGAGGAGTGCGCCAAGAGGCCTGCTGAGGCAGTGAGCCGTGCCTTCAACAGGCCAATGGTCTGCTCGATTACAACACGGGTATGGGAATGAGCCCGATTGTAGTCCTCTTCGTGCCTGTCCTGTGGATTCCTGACAGGGGTGAGGAGCCACGGATTCAGTGGATAGCCCTCATCACCTGCATGGCAGCACAATAGTGTATGAGTGGGGGTATCTCCTCCATGACATCTGTACTAAGGCTGTACATTGTTTATGTTGGTACGCAGAATGTCAGAGTTGTCAGTCACTGGCTACACATATGCGCAGCTATCTTGGCTGTTCACTACTTGGTGACGACATGGTGTAGGTCAAGTATGACTTACAGGACTGTGGGCCCTTCATATCGGACTCACCACGCAACCAGATGGAGTGAGCGGGACCATGATGCGGTCACATGTGAGGGGTGTGGGCTGCTTTCAAGTCTGACATATTGGCATTGTTGTTCCGCAAGGGTGAATGGGTTGACATTTTCAGTGTCATGTTTAGGTTGGGATGTTTAGGGGGGAGTGGTTTTTCAGTATGGGCAGTGTCCAGTCACCATCCCATTCTCACCCAGGTGGAGTATGCATCTCACCTCCCCCACACACACTGCCATGGGCCGGTGTGCAGACTCAGCCAGCAGCCAGGCATGTCGTGCAGCCTGTTGCTCCATGTGGCGGGGTGGCGAGTAGTTCCACAGCACCTTGACATCATGTGTTCATCCCGGAAATCGTGCACAGCAATGTGCGATGAAATTGCTGGAGTCACATGCCAGCTGCACTTTCTTGGGGTGGTATGGCTTACGAATGAGGTACATCACCCCCATGGCATGTGGGGTCACCAATTCCACATGGGTGCAGTTGAGGACACAGATTCCCTTGCGTGCTTCGGGAGGGCATCCAGCACTTGGTTCAGCATGCGTGTTATACAGGGTTCTGATATGCCATGCAGCTGACCCACTGTGTGCTGCTAGGTGCCTGTGGCCAGGAAATGGAGCACAGTTACTACCTTCAGTGTAGGGGGGCTGGCTGTGCGTATTTCAATCAGGTTGACCATGTTGTTGTTTCATGTCCACAATGGAGGTGATAGTGTACCGGTCATGGTGGTACTGGGTGTGGATCTGCACAGGGGTTAAGTTGTAAGGACTGGCCCTGATACAAGGAATTGGTGGATGCCTACATTGAACCAGTGGCTGCACTGGTGGAATTTGCTGGTCCTGTCTCACCCTCCTTCTCCTCCTGTGTCTCCTCTGATGTGCTGGTTGTAGTTGTTGGTCATGGAGTGGCAATGCAGGCATGTACTCCAGCCACAAATTTGCACCAGCAAGTGTGATCATTTTGGTGTAGGAAGGGGTATGGTGTGTGGGTGTGCTCCTTTTGTGCTTGGCCAGGCTCCATTGCCTCCACCTGTGGCATTTGGATTCACAGCAGTTTGCTTTTAACGTGTGCTCCGCGATGCCGGTGATGCCGGCATCGCGGTATCCCTAATTACCACCTTCTAGATGCCGGTAGGTGCATGTCCACATGACTTGTAATGGCCCGCTGTTAGCGGCATCCTGGTATTGCCGGCCCAACGGGTGCGTGCCCATGCACATGCCGGTATGGAGGGGTACGGTCTCAGCGGTGGCACTGATACCGGGAGGTCTACTCTTAACAGGCCTGAGTGGTAAACGGTGCCGGTATTCCCTTACCGGCATCATTTTCCCATTACTGCAAATCTCGTAATGAGGCCCATTGTGTTTAACATCAACATGCTTATTCCGTTCCTTTTACACACTAGAGAATGATAATTGGTTCTTGCATTGTCTTTTTCAACTTCACCAGTCTGTACGGCACAGCCTGTTTGGCACTGAGGTTGGTTGGTCACGACACCAGCTTTCAATGTATCCACATAGGGTTTCCGATGATGGGATATTTACCAGCTCCAATTGCGGGCATTTTAGCAACCCTCTATCTAGTTTAATTTTTTTTATTTTTTATATTGATTCTTAATAACAGGGCTAACTGTGGTTTGGTCCTTACGAAGGTGGTGACAGTCTACACCAAAAGCCATGGAATGCCTTAGGCATTGATCAAAGGTGGAATTAGTGTACTACTTGTAGTGCATGTCGGTACGTAGACCCTATATGATTTGAACCTATAAGAATAGGAATAGTTGGCCTATGTTAGTTAAAACAGGGCTTGGGAAAGGGGCTTTCTAGCTCTTTATTGTAATTATGTACATGTTGTTTTGGTTTAGATTCTTGTATAATCTGTTTGTTGTGGTGTTTGTTATATTCCATGTAATGAGGTGTTTCTGTAGTTTACTGTTAGGCAGAAAATACATTCTGTTATTGAATATATAAACCATTGACATAATTGTATGTTTGATTAAAGTCAAATTGCACTGTATTACTGATTTAATACATGGTTGCTACTATAACCTTCAAGAGGTATACACTTCATGTTTACATTGTGTCACTATTCACTGCAATTTTCAAGTTATTCCTGGTGGGAGACTCTCTTTATATGCTATAATGAAATATCTCTCTTTAGTGTCTATAAAA
This sequence comes from Ambystoma mexicanum, assembly GCF_040938575.1. Lineage (NCBI taxonomy): Eukaryota > Metazoa > Chordata > Amphibia > Caudata > Ambystomatidae > Ambystoma > Ambystoma mexicanum. The sequence continues at coordinate 964,605,771 of NC_090924.1, forward strand.
GTATTTCTCTTCCTGGATCCACAAAGGAGACTGATTCCCTCTTTATATGGTTCTTATTCTTTCTGTTGCTACAGTCCTTCAACTCTTTGTGCAGAAGACAGTTGATATATTCCCCCTCTTCTGATTCACTGTCTTCCTCCTTACTATTCTTATTGCAGCCCAATTAGTAATTCTCATATCCTGTTCTTATATCACTGAGACAAGTTGTATCTGTTACAATAGTTCTCTTCTGATCACTCACTCGGAGGGTAGGCTGTGTCCCAGAGTGTGTTATTCTCCTTAACATTAGCCCATTCACTGGGACAAGTAGGCTGAGACCCAGAGTGTTTCTTACTTTTCTTAACCTCGGACCACTCACTGGGATGAGTATTCTGATTCCCAGAGTGTTTGTCACTCTTCTTAACTTTGAGCCACTCACTGTGACGAGTAGGCTGACAGTATTCTTTATTGCCATGTTCCCTCCCGCTGTCCCATTACCTTGATTTTCTAAGGTTGGGGTCACCGGGCCTATTAGCAGGAGCTGGACTTCATACATTGTCAGGACAGGATGGTTTCTTGTTCCCTCTCCTTTAGACTCTTCTCCACGGCCTCGAACCTCCAAAGGTCTCAGCGTAGTTGTCGGACTCACCAGTCCACCCCACAAGTCACGCCACCACTCTTGTCTGCTTCTCTTTCTTGTTGTTTTCTTCCTCTCTGCTCATCGGCCTCAGACTTCCTCAAGGCTTCTGGCCAACTACACCTGTCTCTTGTTCCAGTAGCGACTTGACTGATTTGAAGCTCTTGGGCTTCTTTTCTCTTTCTTCCTAAGAGAAGTCATTTGTCCTTCTAATTATAGGTTGATAGGTCCTCCCCAGTGGAGGATCATAGGCCATCCTCTCTGTTGGTTGAGCACTCTTCATTCTTGGTCCAGTCTTCTTCGTCGCAGTACTTTTGGTCACAGACCAGGGAGTAATCACTGTTACTCCTTCATCATTCTTCTTCATGGTGTTTGAAACATATTGTTCTTCAAGGGGAATCTTGATTGCAATGACAGTCGTTTGTTTTGATGTTATCGCTGTGGTGTCAAAAGGAAGAGTTTTAGGGAGTCCCTCTGTGGGGAGTCTCTCCCTGTGAGGTCCCACTTCCTTGCACCCCTAGGGGGATTATTGCGTAGGGGACTCACCTCCCTATCCTCACAAGAAAAGGCCCTGCCCTGGGAAGAAGTGACTGAATCCCACGATTCGTCACATTATCATGTTCATTCCTACAGTACCTCCAACTTCTTAATTCCTCAGCAGTATAGTTCCATGTTTTCCACATTCAAGCATATTTGTCATTCTTTTACATTTCCTAAGAAAAACAATGACCGTTCCAAATTGTGTACAGAAAATGTTCATGGCAATTCTAATAGTGGCCTGCCACTGTTGGATATGTAAAATGCATTGTCATGTCAGTATCCTCTTTGGCCAATTAGAATGGTCATGTCAGTTACACATTATTTACAGAAAATTGCTATGCCAGTTTCTGCTGTTCCATTCCAGTGTTGGCCCAGTTAAGGCAACTGGCAAGCTAGCATCTGCTTTGTAACAGAAAATTACTGTGACAGTTTCACAATGCCCCTCCCTCCTCTTGGCTCCACAGATACGGGGATATTCACTGAACCTGATCTCATCGAGAATTCCAATGGGGTGCCCCACCATGATTCTAACACTATACCTATGGTAACTCCCTCTACTTCTAATTTACCAATAGGTACACTGTTGGAACATAGTACCGTCAAAGGGACGTTTCTACAATGTAAACCAAGACAACACACAACAAATCAACTATGTATGTCACTTCTTAACACGCACTCCATGGTAAAACATGTTTTTGAGATCGAAGACTATATTGCCTCTCGTGACATTGATATTCTTGCCTCGTCTGAAACATGGCTTCATAATGCAGCACAGATTGCTATCGAAAATGCTGTACCAGCAGGATATAAAATCTTTCATGCTGATCGCAATGATCAACTGGGTGGTGGGGTTGCGATCATCTTGAAAGCTAATTTTGACTGTTACTCATCTCACAACTCTTCCATGGAGGGCTGTGAGATCCTTGTTGTAAAAATGAAAATCAATCCCAATACATACCTTACTATAGTTACTCTATACAGACCCCCTCAAGCCCCTATGCTTTTTGAGGAACATACTAGGCAGCACTCTTAAAGCCAAATACCCAGCACTTCTATTAGGTGACTTTAACTTATGGGCTGAGGACTTTGCTGACATCCCTGCCACATCGCTACTCTCCTCCCTGGAAACCACTGGGTTTCGCCAGTTAGTTATGAACCCCACCCATCAGGGGGGTCATGTGCTGGATTGGATTTTGTCACAAAATGTTCAAACCACTCCTATCAGTACATCACCTTGTCCCTGGTCAGATAATATCTTAGTCAATACCTCCGTTATACTCCCAACACCCCCTCCCAGACTTGATACTAACCCACACATTAAAACTACATGCTGGGATACAAAAACATCTCTGCCAAGGCTTTCTCCGCTCTTGTTGCCGCTAGGTTTGAGTACTTTAACACTAATGTTGACTCTCTGGACCTGGTCTCTCATTTATCCCATGCAATCAGGGAGGCTATTGATACCCTTGCTCCTGAAAAAATAAAAATCCTGAAAACAGAAACCATAAAGAAAACATGGTTTAAAGATGAGATCATGGAGGCAAGAAGAGCTAAAAGAGTCATTGAACCGAAATGGAGAAAAAAACCTGCCCCATGGCACTGGAGAATTATAAAAAAGGTGTTCAACTTAATAAAACCCCATTATTGAAGCAAAAAAGGCAACATACAACTCTTGCATTAATAATGCACAATCCAACTTGTAAAGAACTCTTTAAAATCCTGAAGGATTTTGAAAGTCGCTCGTCATGCTTTCCCCCTGTCACTAAAGACTAATCTTAGTGTGAATCTATTCAGGAAGAGTTTAGCAACAAAATTGCAGGCCATCGCTTGTCCATTTTGAAACAACTGTCCACACCTATCTCTAGTAATAAGACCATACCAAAAACCACTGATCATCTTGACTCAAAACCACTGATCATCAAAATGCTGTCTAAGTTCTCTTTCCAAAGCTGTACGGAGAAGGAAGTCAGGGGAATTGTTGAGAACTTGTAGTACACCTCATGTTTGGGAGACCGTTGCCCCACTGATATCTTGAAAGACTCATTAGACACCCTGACCCCTTGGTTCAGCAAAATGATCAACCTATCCTTTGGAGCTGAATCTGTACCTGACCTGTTTAAAGATGTATGGGTCACCCCCTTGCTAAAAAAGACTACTCTTGATCCGGCAGCCCTTAAGAACTATAGGCCCATCACTAATGTCCCCTACCAGCTCAAGATCCTAGACAGAGTGGCTTACTTGCAACTGCAGACCCTTATAGAGGAAAACAATCTACTTAACAGCTATTAGTCGGGTTTCAGGTCTTATCACGGTACAGAAACCGTCCTTTTGGATCTTAAATCCAACATCACCAAAATCATTAAAGGCCACCCGGCACTACTTCTGCTGCTAGATCTCTCGTCAGCCTTTGACATTATTGATCACAAATTGCTTCACAACAGATTATTATCTGTGGCCAATTGTTTTCGGAAAATGCTGTCAACTGGTGGGCCTCCTTTATTGGTCATCTAGAGTGGCCGTCCCTGGAGCACAAGCCAATCCCATAACTCTATCCTGTGGTGTTCCATAGGGATCATGTCTTTCACCCCTGCTGTTCAATGTCTGCATAAAACCCTTTATGGACCTCTTGGAGGATCTTGGTGTCCAGTTTGCAAACTATGCGGACGACACCCAGGTCCTCTTTGAACTCTCAGGAGAGTACTTCAAGGACTCTGCTGTAGTAAATACAGTGTACTCTCAAATGCAGTCTTGGATGGCCGAAAACTATCTTGCCCTTAATTACTCCAATAACGAACTTCTCCTTATGGCCCTGTGTCCTCTCTTGAAAAAACTCGACACTCAATACTCCCTTTTTGATATTGCTGGCTCAAGTATTGCTGTTTTGTGAATCAGTAAAAACTCTCAGGTATATCTTGATGCAGAACTATCATTCAAGAAACAAGTCTCACAAATACACTTGTCATGTCATGTGGGTATGTCGTTAAGCTACTCCATCAGATCAGGCCCTATCTATCCAACAGAGCACATTGCTCGTGAACTCTAGGTGAGACTACTGTAACAGTCTACTTTTCGGCAAATCACAAGGCAATCTTCATTGCCTCCATACCACGTAAAATTGGTCAGTGAGGGCAGTCTTTGGACTCTCTAGGCGTGATATTGTATCCGCCTTCAGGAGGAAGCATCACTGGCTTCCAATGAAGCAAAGAATCAGACATAAATCCCTGTCTCTTGCCTATAAATGCCAGAACAAATGCATATCTCTCTACTTATCTCACAGGCAATCTCTGAAGTCCTTTACTAGGAATCTGCACTCCTCGGAGCTCCCTCGGCTTATTCAACCATATTTCTTACTGAAGACATTTGGTGAAACAACCTTTGACTTCCATGCCCCGCGGGAGTGGAATGCCCTTCCACCCGCTGTCAAAAACTTGCACTTAATAGCCACCTTTGTGTATGAGTGTGATACAAATAAAATATCATATCACCTTTAAGAATAGAGTTAAAACCCTTCTATTCAACATTGCTGACTAACTTTCTCTGGTTGTTTTGTTTCCATCCTTGCTCGGCTCTCCTCTGACTTGCTGCACTCTGAGTCCTTCGGGCATGTAGGGCCCTAGCTAAAAATTCAATTTCTGCAATACCCCCAACATATTGCCCTGTCCCAATTTTACATTGCATATATGATGTTAGCATTATAAAAGAAAGATTTGCAAGAATGTTGCAAGATTTGCAAGAATGTTGCATCTTGATATTTCACCACAGTGACACTTTCTAGAACCAGTAAAATCCTCAAATTAATGCAGCAGTGTAATCCTTGAGCAATGGTCAGTGTCTAACTTATCCAAACATTGCGCTGGATTGTAATTTGGACAAATAAAATGTACATCTGAACAAAACATCTTTCTCATATGCTATTCGCTGCTTCTCTCTAAAATAATTACAATCCTTTCTGGGTTCCATGTAACTCTGATATAAAACTGCATTTCCCACAACCGCAACAGGACTCTAATTAATGATGACACATTCTAAAATCCTTTGCTGACCAACAATGTCTTTGTCAGCACTGAGACCCCTATCTATGTGTAATAACGTATGGGTTCATTAGTTATTTTACAGTCTACATTTCTGTGAACTGGTACTGACATCTCACAACTTAATTCGAGAGCAGTAGCCTGGAGTCTTACTCCTTAACCAAGAATGAATACATTATTTTTCACACGAGGGATGTGAAGCTTTGTTCAGGTTAGGCAAGTTTAATCCTTTGTAAAGCAACAATACACCATCAAAAGGCTAGTTGGGGTTGGTAGCACGATTCAAGAAACAATACACTACAGAATGTTAGAAACCTGTAAAAGTAACAGGGACAAATACCAGGTACAACACATAGGGTTAGAGTGTGGCTATAGAGGGTGATATAACACATGCTGGAGTCAGGATATTACAGACGTGAGTGTTTATTCGTTATGGAAGTGTTGCTTTTAAATTTCATTAGTTTCACTGTTTTCCAGGAAAGTATTTTACACCACAGGCAAAGGATGCTTAAGACAGTCTGATAGAAAGGAATCTAGTTACCTAATGGGCACCCAGGTAGAAGAGGTAGTTCAGGGATCAGAGCACCACTGTGGTTGATTGATCTGTGAATTGAAAGGTCGTATGACTCCGTTATGGAGTCTGAAATGTACTTTGACTTCAATCAAACATTGCTTTTATTGAGCTTATTATGCAAACTCAATTGTGGGGGAAGGATTTTGAAGATTGCCGTGTTTCACTCATTCCCTAAATAATACTTAGTAGTCCTCATTCATATTAATCGAGTTAGATATGTGGGTCTGTTAAACTTGTTATGAACCTGTGCTAATTGAAAATTGATTGGCACAAAATAACGCGGCTGGCTGCTTTGCCCATGGCAACTTTAATGAGGGGAGTCTGTGGGCTGGATGGGATTAAGGGGAAAAGAGCACCTATCATAAAGGTGTTAGGAATTTCTCGAGTTGCGGCAGCAAGAGAGTTATTATGATCTTTGTCAAATGAGGTTCAGCTGAATCTAGTATTTCGTAGGCAAGAAATTGCCTTAATTCTGCCACTGAGAATCTACCACTCTGTGCCCCCAATGAATTTATATTACCATTGCAAACAGGAATTTTTTGTTTGTTTAAGGGATTTAGGTTTACTCACCCTAAGTTTCCTAGGGTCATCCAGACGGGGACCCCTTGCTCACTGTGCTCAGAGAGGCACAGCCCCACCTCAACAAGGCTGAAACACGTGTATGGGGTTGCTGTTGGTACTCTTGTTCAGGAGGAAATTGCCATAGCATTTCGGTGCTGGACTGCCCATGTGGGCAGGACAAAGGCTGATATCCAAATGGAAATTTCGCATCTGTGAAAGGTACAGTGAGCTAAAGTGTGCTGCAGACTCTTGAGTGTGTACCTTCCCAAAGAACGGGAATGAGCCGTGTTCGTTCTCGAATAAGAGGGGCGCCTATGGACTATTTTTTGTGGGTTTTCCTTAACCCATCAGAAACCTCGGAATAACAAGTGAATAAAGAGCATATTTTTAATAGCTCTATTCCCCTGAAGAAGATGTGGCAAAAATTGGCCTAAGACGTCAAAACCAGTGTTGGTGACAAGCCATTTGGTCCCATAATTGGGTATGCAGTGATAAAATTGCGGCAAAAAGGTCACCTGTCCAAAAACCGTGGCAAAAACACAGTGGTTTGACCCGTTAAAGGTGTACCCCATTTCACCATTTAAAGGGACCGGGGGTTGCAGGGGTGTCCCCTGCTCCCCTTAAATGGTATAATGGGTCCTGGGGTTGCGGGGGTGTCCCCCGCATCCTTTACATGGATTGCGGCGGCAAAACCACTGCCTTTTTGCAGCAATATTTTGTGTCCACAGCCATTTTTGCTGCAATTTGAACACATGGAACCTCTAATTGTATAAATATGATAGATTTAAAGACTTTATTCTTTAAGTAGAATAGTCCTAAATTGAAGGGTTATGAGGAATCCATAACCTGTGCTATTAAATGGATCTATTGATATATTTGTGCACTTTTTTCATCAATGGATTTTTCACAATTGTATGCAATTTTAACTTCATATTTATCTGTGTCTTGTCAGTTAGGTTTATGTTTCAGAAGGTTTTTCATCAGTCTAACTTTGTGACCTTGCATTTTGTTTCTCTACATGATAAATATACATGTCATAACTGATAAATACATATATAAAGTATATTCTTTGAAACTTTCCCATTGAAATAGATGGTCTGTATTTACCAACAACTCTTAAGATTCATTTTCAGAGCTAATGTGATACTCCGTGTACTACAGTACATCTGGCACTACTCACCTCATTTGTAAATGAGCACAATTTGTTTGTGGACACAGTTGAGGAGTGCTGAGTGCCAAAGTACCAAGCCAAAAATCGAACGGCAATGTCCTTGCCACCGGTTTATACTTTATATAGGATCCCATTACACTTTTCTTTTTTTTAATAAGGTATAATAATAATAATAATTTAATTTGATTTTTAATTCTAACAGTACACATGTGTAACACAAAGGAACACAATGTAAATTAGTCCTCCCCCACCTCTACCCTCCTTTCCTCCCCTCGATCCCCTGTTCATGGGTCGTCCTTCCCTTTTTGTTTGTGTCGGGAATGGCTAGATTACGTTATTAATTTGAGTGACTAATGATTCCATTTAGTCATTCTCCTATCAAGTAGCATTTGTCAATTTCCCCCATATTTTCTGGTGCGTAGCTGTCCATCCTCTGTATCTGTATGTGATTTCTTCTAACCCACAACAATGCTCCATTCCCTCCTTCCGTTTTGAGATTCTAGGAATCACCTCTACACCCCATTTAGTTGCTATGTAATTGTTTATTTATAGAGCCCTTATACACAGGTGAAGAGCTTCTTTTACCACTGCCACTATAAATGCTGTTGTGGTCAGTTTAGTATCCAAGGAAGTGCAATCGATTCCAACCCTCCACCCCAGATGTGAAATAGGACTGTCTTGGATCATACCAGTATCTTGGTCCGAACTATCTTTGCCAAATTTGATAGCAAGATTGTAGGACATTTCCGGATTAAATGAAAGTAGGTCAACACCTCATCTCTACATTTCAGACATTTAGCATCAGGTGTCCTACCCATCCTGTGCAGCCTCTCTTTAAAGTAGTAGGCCCTGTGTAGCACTTTGTGTTGCACTACCCTTAACCTGCTAGACATATTGGACACCCTCATGATCATCAACGCATCTACCCAATGCCCCTCTTCCATGGGTCCCCGGTCCTCCTTTCATTTCCTCATTGGCATAGCTGGCGGTGGCAAGGTGAAACGTACTATTGGATAGAGAGACGATATTGCTTTCCCCTCGTAGATCAACTTGCTGGGCAGGCGACTAATTGGTCAGTGTCCAGGAATATCCTTTAAACTGTTGTGTGGCCTCTTTAAATGACCAAACATGGATAGGTCCATTGGTGTTGGCTCGTATTGTTCCTCCAGTGATAGAAAAGTTGCCAGTTTGTTTTGTTGTATCATGTATTTTTAATGTCTCTGGGATGTTTGGGTTTTCATTCCATTACTTTCCCTTCACACCTCATGGTTTTAGTGACCTCCCTCCTTGCTTCAATGACTTTCCAGCCAATGGTAGCCCCCCCCCCCCCCAGCGCACCACCCCCGGGGCTCCGGTAAAGTACTACTGTTCTTGATTTCTTGAGTCTCATATTGCAGAATAAATGCTTCCTCAACTCCCATGTTTGAAGCTTCTGAATATGTTCATGCTCTCCTTTACATTTTATAATGTTAGCAGCCATTTTTCCCAGTGCCCATCTTGTAGACTTCAATATTTTGGAATGAGCGTTGCCTTCATCATTCTCCAGCATGGGGTCTGGCATGGATTCACATGCTCATGAATATTCCCCGTCATCAGGCTGGGAATCCTCGGTAAAGAAAAATCAGTATCAGTTTCGTTTCTGATCTGTCTTTCGTAGTAGTAACCAATCACTGATCTCTGCGTCATACTGACCACAGCCAATGACTGCCATCTCCCTAAGCCCCGCCTCTGGCAGCCATCTTCAGATTTTTACCGCACGTTCTAGTGTTGGGATCCTCGTGCTATTGCTCTCGAGCTTTAGTGCTTTTTTCGCGCTTTTTCATAGGAAAATGTTCTCTTTTTCGGTCAAAAGAGCTTCAAGCTCCACCGTTTCTTTATCCGATCAACGGGGAACCGTGTCGGATTCTTCTACGCCCCTCAAGGGTGAAGATTTCGTCGAGCCACGCTTTTGGAGGACTCCAGAAGTTTCTCAGGCCCATCTCGGACATGGCCCAGGAGAAGGGAAGCTCGACGCCCGGAAAGCTGTTCAGGGTCTGCCCTGGATGTCAGCTTCAAAATGTCTTTAAGGAGGATGAACACTCCCTTTGCAACGAGCCCTTGGTGTTGCCAGTTTTCTTCCCGTCGCCTTCGTCGCCGGCTGAAAGGACTTTGCACTCGCTGGATGTAGCTACAGCTCTGAAGTTCTATGTGGACCGCACAAAGAGTTTTCGGAAGACGTCACAACTTTTTTGTGAACTTTGGACCTGTCAATCAGGGGAAGGCTCTCTCAAAGGCTTCCATTTCCAGATGGCTCTCCGGCTGTATCATGTACTGTCATCGGTTGGCAAACCGACTGCTGCCCAGCCGTCCGAGAGCCCACTCCACCAGAGCGATCGCAGCTACCACGACGTTCCTATCTGGTGTGCCATTGCTGGACATCTGCAGGGCTGCTACGTGGAAGTCGACGCACACCTTCACGAAATTCTACTGCATCGACCGGGATTCCAGGGAGGAGTCCAGGGTCGGCCAAGCAGTGCTGCACAACCTGTTCGCCTAAGGTGAGCCTGGTGAGAAGGTAAGAGATGCTTAATGTTGAGTTGTTGTATTGCTTAATGTTGAGCCTGTTGCCACCTCCCGTGGTTGTGCATGTGTGTACTGCTATGTATTCTTTTATTCATGAGCATGTGAATCCATGCCAGACCCCATGCTGGAGAAGGAACAAGTTACTTACCTGTAACTGTTGTTCTCCAGCATGGGTCTGGCATGGATTCACATGCGAACCCTCCCGCCTTCCCCTCTGCGGCTCTTCACTTGGTCATACTGCCACTTCACGTGCTACCAAATCTGAAGATGGCTGCCAGAGGCGGGGCTTAGGGAGATGGCAGTCATTGGCTGTGGTCAGTATGATGCAGAGATCAGTGATTGGTTACTACTACGAAAGACAGATCAGAAACGAAACTGATACTGATTTTTCTTTACCGAGGATTCCCAGCCTGACGACGGGGAATATTCATGAGCATGTGAATCCATGCCAGACCCATGCTGGAGAACAACAGTTACAGGTAAGTAACTTGTTCCTTATGGCTAATTCCTCCTGCCCGGTGACTTGGTAATACCTGTGTATCATAGCTGTCAGATATACATCTGTTTTTCTCTCACCGAAAAGAGATGTGATAGCATCCAGGGAGTCGGGTTTAGGTTATTTCGTGTTCTTGATTGATGGTCATTAATTTTGACTTGACTGGTTCTGTATGCTTCGTTATGTTCATTCCACAGTCGCATTCTATTACACTTCTTTTGTTGAAATACAATTATGAGTTTATTTCTGCTGCAAAGCTGTCCACTGGTTCAATGCACCTTTCTAGTGTAATACCGCATAATTATAAATATAGAACTGGACATGTTGTGACTGCATCCCTGAATTGTTTACTCTCAATTGTCAGTCCTCAGTGTATTTTGTCATCACTGCAGACTATCATGAGGAAGGCCATCTTAATCCTGCCTTGGCAGAAAACTATCTGCCTATTTCTCTTCTATTTGTTCTCATGAAGCTAATGGAAGCTATTGTCACACTACAATTTTCTAACTTTCTTGAATCTAATCTTCTTCTTCACCCACTTCAATCTGAATTTAGACCACTTATGGGCACCGAATCTGTGATGATCTCCATTCTTGAGGATCTTGCCCTGCTTCAGGACTGCAGTGAGGCTGGAGTTTTGATTCTCCCTGACCATTGCAGCCTTTGATACGATTAATCATGGGATCCTGTTGCAGAGTTTGTAAAAGGTTGGTGTTGCAGGCTGTTGGCTTTTGTGGTTCTCATCCTTTGCCTGATCGCTTTCAGACAGCAGTGGGCCTGATCATGACTTTGGCGGTATTAGCCCTACCGCCGAACTCCCCAGTGCTAATAGCGCCGGATCACGAGTTCGGCGGTAATGTAATTCCCCATTCCCCATTGAGCCCATTCGAGAATGCCCCATTCCCCATTGGGCTCAATGGGGAAAATTTGCGCTGTTACCGCCGGCGGATTTCCCGCCGGCGGTAATAGCGCGGATTTTCAGCGGATTTCCCCCCAGCCAAGAGCTGGGGCGAAATCCGCCGAAGTCCTGATTTAGCGGACCCTTGAATCCGGCGGTAATAGCGTGACCGCCGGATTTAAGGGTTACCGCCAAAGTCGTGATGAGGCCCAGTGTCTCTCCTTCCCTTCACATCCTCTCTGGTGGTGTTGACATGTGGTGCTCCCCAAGGCTGACCTCTATCCCTCAACCTGTATAATCGGTACCTGTACCTGTGCAAGTTAGCTGATCTCCTAGCAGAACACTGGGTGCATTTTTACACCTATGCAGATAACACGCAGGTTCTTTTTCATCTTAATTCTCAGGTGCTGGACTCTAAGTTGCAGAATTGTCTGTCTTGGTGACTGGATGGACTTGAAATGGCCAAAACTGAATAGGGACAAAACGGAGGTCCTGGTTGTGGGCTCCTCTGGCCTCAGTTATTCTTGGAGTGCCAACTATTGGCCAGCTTCTCTGGGGCCTTGTCCCTAGCCTGTGGAATCTATTAAGAGTCTGGGGGTCCAACTTCTTTTCTATTGCATCCAGAGAAGTTACTCTGACTGCCAGGTCAGCTTTGTTAAATTGAACGTATTGAGGAAGACTTTGCCTTTTCTCCCTCTTGACTCCCGTGCGAAGATGGTAACCGCCTCTATTATGGGGTCTGTGGATTACTGTAATGGCATCTACCTTGACCAACTATCTTTTCTACTCCAGCGATTACAGATTCTGCAAAACTCAGCAGATCGGTTGGCTCTGAGGGCTCCAAGACGTTCCCATTCTCAAGACTTGTTGTGCTAGCTGTCCTGGCGTTCAATAGGGAGTCAGATCTAGTTTAAGATACTGTGCATTGTGCATCACTAGTGTTGATTATCTTCACTCAAAGCTGATTGCCTATAAGCCTGCATGAACGCTTCGATCTTCCTCACGTGTTTTGTAGAGAGTCCCAAGATATTGCAACGCCCTGGCTGGGGGTGGCTCTTTCTCAGTTCTGGCTCCTACTTTGTGGAACTCTCTTCCTGTGTACCACTGAGAGACTGCTGATCATTTTCAGTTTCACAAGAATATGAAAATGTATTTTTTAAATTTTCTTGCAACTCATCTAGTTCCTGCACCACTATCTGTATTTTAGCACCCAGATGCCTTTTTGGGCTTAGTTTGCACTCTATAAATCCCCATACCATACCTACCTACACTCATCAGTCATCTTTGAGGGATTCAAAACATGGCTAAACATTTAAATCTGATTTCGATCAGGTTATCCAATCATGGACCATGGGTGAGTACAAGCTAACAGGGGGTTGCTGTATACCCCCAACCTGTAATGGGGCTGTAGTTATGTTTACATCCTTTCCTCAGTATATTTATACTGAAGAAAATGTAGTGTATCCTCACTGTAAACTGAATGTCTATCTTCTCTTATTGTGTCCTTCTACAGGGTGCATCTATATTTAGTATAGATTTCATAAATCCCCATTGCATCTCTCAGAAGATGCACACCCAGGGAGTAGAAGCAAATTTTTTGGAGAAGACTTAATGTATAATGAATATGGTGCAAGCTGTCAGCTGATTGTTAAAATGGTGTCCTTTCTCTCTGTGGCCATTGTCTGTCTGGTAACTGAAAACGAGTGATTATCATTAATGCAGAAAGGCGGTAAATGAATCCGTATTACAGGGTGGATGTGTAGCCACTCTCCAGATGTGAATTAAAAATGTTACAATTCCTCAAATTGTTTTAATGTTTTTGATTTCCTATTAGTATCACCGGCGGTATACCAGAAGCAACTCTTATTTACCATTGGCTCAATATAAATTCTGTAATTGGATGGATTTTTGTAAATACATCTGGTAGTGGTTTTAGTTACCACCCCCAGCAGTTGTCCCCATAAATTCAGTTATGAGTCATCCTGTAATGAGGGCCGTATTCATCTAAGATGCAAGAGTTCTAGGAAAAGTTATTTAATATTCTGGATATCTAATGGCATTATGTGACCTTCAGATCGCCGTTGGCACTATACAAATTAAACAGGAATGCAGACATTTCGTTATTCGCATCTGAATGTGAGGCAGTTACTGCCATATCTGATGCATAAGGCCTGGGAATGCAAAATGCATGAAGAGGAGAGGTCTGCGTAAATTGGAGTACAAAATGCTGCATTAGCAATATTTACAACAATTAATATGTTGGTTTGAGATGGCTTTACTATTTGAAATACACCCCACCTCCCTATTCTTGTACTGCCCAGCAAGGCCATAATTGTGCTTATGAAATAAACTTTGTGCTAAATTTTTATTTTATTTTTTATTTTAGTGAAATAGGCCACATCCTAACACATGTTTTCACTAGTTCTAAATGGAACTGGTATGAATGGAAGGGTTCTCGGTCATGGTGTTTTCCATAGTTTTAAAGCTAAAACCAGCTGTGATCCCAATCCTAAAGGTGAAAAAGGCACAACCCAGCAGGTGTATCTCCTTTTTTGTGGCAACTTGGGCCGAGGGCAGGCGATACTCTGAGATACCAATGAATCATCCAAACAATAGTCCTGATATACCAAAATATGATCTGCCCAAATTTTATAAAAATAGGAGTCTTTTAAAAATACTAAAAAATACAAAACACACAAATACAAACGCCAATATCCACCTCTGTAAAGGAAAACGCAGAATATGCAGATGTTTGGCGAGGCACTCTGGATCTAACAACTGGGACGGAAAAGCAGCAGCCCCTGCAGCATTGTTCAAGTTCAAAGCATATGTCTTTAAAAGGTATAACGTGAGGTCTCAAATGTCTCTGGAGACCTTAAAACTAGTCCAGGAGGGCAGAACCATTATCAGTATCTTTATCTTCTTAGATGGCTGGACACTGTCTGCAGGCAGGCAATGGTCAAGGTTTACGGCTGAAAGTGTGTGGAAAAAGCAGGACTGTCAAAGGTGGCTCAAATGTCTCTAAAGAGGTTAGAGTATGCTCAAACGTGGTTTTAGGAAGGAGACCGATCTCAGAGCTGTTCCTTGACTGCTTGGTTAGTGGGGGACCTCATCCTCATCCAGGATCTCGAGGAATAAAATGAATGCATATTCCCTTCCAAGCAAGGACGTTTTTCAGAGCTCCTGGATATGGGGCGATTATTTTTTATGGTGTTTGGAGCTGGTAAGAGCAGTGTAGAAGCAGCAAAATCAAGTCTAGCTTATATTATTGAACATGATGTATGCTTTATCAGAAATACAAAACCAGAACAAGATGGCAGACCTGGGGTCCATGATGAACGCTGATCACTGTTTCAATAATATTTTACGAGTAGCCAAACTCTTAACTTGATCGAAGCCCTTCTTAGCAACTGAAGGAATAGCTGTTTCATGGTATATTTAGAAGGATATTAAATTACATGTTTAAAGCCAAACTTTAATTGTCAACATATGCGGTTTGCAAGTAACCAATCTAATATTGGATTTGACTTCCCTCTTTATCTAGCAGCTCCCGGTGTTAAATCCGAAGAAACAGAGGGTTATAATGAGATTTCTCCTTAACCCAAACAGATGCACACCCGGGAGTAACAACACTTCAATTGAAGTATTGCAGATCCAGTCTGGCCCCAGACTCCAGAAACTGTCCTTTTTAATAGTGGTACATTCTCCAAATGTTTGCGGTGGCAGACTCAGAGAGGACGTGGAGGCAGAAATCATGGCTGAGGTAATAGACTTTTTTTACAACAGGTCTGGAACTGAGGCGACTGGGATTGGGAACTGACAGACACAGAGCATGACTCGCTCATAGTAAATATTTCACAGTATCCACTGTCAAACATCAAAGAGAGAGCCCTTAACAAGGGCTTATGTTTTGTTGTCACTAAATGACACGACCCTTTCAAATACATAGTACAAATTAGAGTTTACAAGAAAGCTCAGTTTTTGGACAAAGACGGCACATATCGGTCTGATAATACAACAGGACCTAGGAAACAATCGACTTTTGTACCTCCGTTTCTCCCTTTTTTGCTACAATCTTTAGTATTCAAGAAAAAAGTATTAGAAGAGGTAGGAAAGTTAGAACAGACTAAGCAACATACTTTTTATAATCTGAGCTGGGAAGAAAAAATGGCTTTGGGAGGTCTGTCTAAAAAATGCATAATGATTTTACAACAACCACCAGGACACCCGAATGTATCAGGCATCGATTCTGAAGCTGACCCTATGTCAAAATTTGTCAACCAGTACCCTAATCCATTGGCCAGGGAAATTAAGTCCTGCATCATAAACACCGGCCACGCAATAAACGTCTTTGAAAATCTTGGATTCAACCCCCTTGAAGATCTGCTGATGGGGTTTGACATTATGTCTTTGTACACACGGATCCTGCAACATGCCATGATGGAGGTCGTGAGAGAGTTTCTGTTCAATAGGACTGATAGAGACCCAGCTCTGAATTAATTCCTGTTATGTGTGGAATTAGCTTTAACATTGGGCCATTTCGAGTTCATGGTAAAAAATTTTTAGACAGTTAGAGGTTACGGCTATGGGGGCCACCATGGCCCCAACTGTGGCAAATCTATATGTTGAGAATTTTTAAAAATCTGTCTATCCAAAGACTAATCCATTTGGCCAGAACATTGCCATTTGGAAATTATACATTGATGAAGTAATAATACTATGGAAAGGATCACACATGGAGGCTGAAGCCTTCATTTAATGGCTCAATAGACAAAATAGATTTCTAAAGTGTATACATGTTTTCAGCAACGGGCAACTTAACGTCCTTGATATTACTATTTACCACCAGGATAGCCATTTGTTGATCAAACCATTCCATAAAAGTACAGATAGGAACGTGTTACTCCATTATTCCAACCATCACGTGAAATGCTCTGTTACAATATACCCTTTGGACAGTTTTTGAGGCTGCAGGGAAATAGCAGCACAAAGGAATCTTTTCAGAATTAAGCCAATGTTTTGACAGATATGTTACTCAAGAGCGGGGGGGGGGGTGTTGTGTGTGTGTGTGTGTGTGTGTGTGTTGTGTGTGTGTGTGTTTTTTTGGTGGATTAAAAATATCAGGGGCTTACCAACAACCAAAGGGCACAACCCTTGTGGTGCATGCAGTGTTTTTAACCTTACAGTTAAGTCCACAGAGATAGATCTAGGACTTAATAAACTGTGGTCCCAATCTGAATGCATCCACCATAACACTCAGTGTGTGGTGTATCGGATTGTATATTTTCTGTAAGCAGTAATACATTGGAAAACTGTTCACAAGACCATAACACGCATTATTGAGCATAGAAGTTGTTTAAAACACAAAATAGAGAAGCCTCCTCTGGCCAAGCATTTTATGGAAATGCATCACAACATTGACAACATTCAGTGGATGTTGCGACTGAGAATTATTGGGGACTATAAGGAGGAGAGGGAGAATAGGCTTATCAAAGTGGAGCAGAAGCGGATCTTCCTCCGTGTGTCACACAAAGGGTCTTTGAGGGAGTTGAATGGCATCAAATGAGATATTAATCAGAGTGCCCTTTGTGTATTTGTCATTCATGCATTTTCTGAGGCCATTTGTTACCATTACCAGACACTATAGGCCTACTCAGTAAGCCTCATATGGCTTTAAGACAAGACCCGATAAGGATTATGGGTGGTCTCATATGTGGGGAGTTTTTGCATTCAGCATGACCTCCATGCTTCGCTTAAGCAATAATGTGCAAATTGCATTAAGGTGGAGGAGCCATGCACATTTTTAATATGGATTTGAGGAACAAATGTCCCTTTTTTGCCTAACACTTGGAGAGTTAACAAGCAGTAATTGTGTTCTGTAGGCAGCTAGTTACTATTACTGCCTTTAATAAATACTGGCAGTCTAAGATGGATTCCATACAAACCTTGGAAATGTGTTCGTGTTTGTGCTGAAAAAGTGTAAAGGGGACTCCCTGCAGTTCCCACGTCAGTTAGGAGCAATACAACACAGAAGGCTGCAACATGAGTGCGTTAGTCAGCCAGGATTCGTAGCCGTGAGTGAGAATGGATCCTAATTCGGTAAGCATTCACTTTGTGAGCTTTTCGGATCAGCTATGGATAGCGTGGTCCATATATGGTTGGAAGTAATGCTATACGGATTAGTGAGGAATCATTTGAATTCTTGTTTGCAGCTCTGTGCCTACTCTGGATCTACGTTGTCGGTGCAGTGGACTTGTTGTGGGTGTAGATTCACTATCCAAGTCGTATATTTGAGGCAATGTATGGTAAGTGATTGTACTTTTTGAGTGCAGAGTTTTTGACTGCAGAGTTATAGCCACATAGGGGACCCGCTAAAACTATGGTTCTAATTGGGTGGTTCTCTTTCATTGTTCACAGCCTTTTCTTGATTAAGACGTAGGAAAACTGTGGATTTAAGACTAGGAACTCCACGGCCCGTGCAGAGCCAGTAAGTAGGACAATTGGTTGACAACTGATATTTTTGGACACATTGTTGGTGGTGTGTTAGTTACAGTCACAGAAGTAATCGGCTTTGGCTCTTCTGTTTCACAGATGCAGTTTCACTTTGTAGCATCATGCAGAGCATTATTGTGTATTGTGATTAATCCTGCAGAGTCATCACTAAACCCACGACTAATGTTTCCTACAATGTGGCAAGGGGAAGGCTGCTACAGCCTGATCTTAACCCTGGGGGGTGGTAACATGAGGCAGGATCAAATGGCAAGAGAGGGCGGTCATTGGGGTTTTGTGAATCCAGTAGGAGAGATGCAGTTTCATCCTCTTTTGAGGATGACATTCCCTTATACCCGAATATCTAATTGCATGCTGTCAATGTACGATTCCCTCTCCCAGAATTACCCAAAGTACAGAATATGAACGTTCTTTTGACCAGCATGAAAGTGATACATTGGGAGTTCAGGAAGGTAATCTCACAAATTCTCATTGTTGTGATTCTGCCTTATATCAAGATCCTAAACCCATGGGTAAACCATCTGCTCCTTTACCAACTTCCCATATGTTTGAACACACTGCTTACCAATCAAATGAGGTTAACGGATTATAAAAACACCCAAGAGCATTATGGACTCCAAGTCCCATAATGCCCATAGTACTGAGACGAGGAAGAGGGACTCAGAGTTGATGAAATGTCATGAGGTCTAGTTGTTGGGAGGGAGGGCACCTGAGCAAAACTATGATTGCACTTCAGATGTAGGAGGAAGCTGTTGGAGTAGCCGTGGAGGCAGCAGAACGCTGTGTAGGAGATGTGGTAGATGCTTGGGAAATGTAACCAAGCAAAGGTTTTGCAGTGGCAAGCAGTACTGAAGCAAGCAATGCCATTTGGGAGTGGAGCTCCTGACACGCCGTGAACTGCTCCGGTATCGAGGTTGCACCGGAGATCACACTGAGCTACCAGAGCTTCAGTGAAGAACTGCGTGTGTGGCAGCAGTCAAACCGGAGCTGAAAGAAGCAGAGGGAGGCCACAAAGCGAACCGCAGCAACACCAGTGAGTCAGAAGGAGAAACAGAGGCATACTAGTGAGTTGGCCTGAAGCAGGTGTGCTCTGAAGTAGGCCGCTAGGTGAAACTAATTATTTTGAATACCGAACTAATGAACTGATGCAAACTGGGCACAACTCACCCAAAATGGGATACCAATTAGGAGACCATTGTAACCAGCATTGCCAAAGTTATAGAAGAGAGAGATTAAGGCACACTGGGTGCAATTCTCCTAAAACAGAAGACCAATTAGAAAACCAAAGTAACGTGCATTGCCAAAGCCAAAGAGAAATACTAATCTGTCAAGCTGGGTGCAACCCTCCAAAACAGGGATGCCAATTAGAGGACTATTGTAACCCTCATTGCCAAAGCCAGAGACGATTGACATTCAGGCAAACTGGCTGCAACTCTCCTAACCAGGGATACCAATTGTAAGAAAATGGTAACCCACATTGCCAGCAGCCAAGAGGTTGCATGAACAGAAACCAAAGAGTGCAAGGCCCCCCTTGTTAGAGAGACCAAGAGGCAGAGAACTGTAACGTGCAGTGCCTACATCTAAAAGATAAGCAAGCAAACCATTATTTGTTTATGGAATATTAATCTGGGAAGAATTGTAACCCACTCTTGTCAAGAGACTATAAAGAGAAGGAGTTTATGGTTCAAATTACCTCATGTATGATTCTGATGTGGAGAGTTTTGGAACACGTATTACCTCAGAGTACACTGTAGGTGTTTTGTCCTGGCAGGTGAGTACACCAGGAAAGGTACCAATTGTAGTTGGTCCTGACAGGCGAGTATACCAGGAAAGAAGAAGGTGATTTAAAGTACTGTGGTTGTTGTAAAAAGGTGTGGTGGAAGAGGAAGTGTTAATTCCATCACCATGGGCCTCATTACGCATCTGGCGGTAACCCTGCCGGTTCTAATGGCGGGTTGCTGCCGGACCTGTAAGATTTTACTGCTGCCCGACTTCCCAGTGCCACCAGGAGATTACAACTCCAGCAGCCCGGGAAGTCAGGTCCCATAGGTAGTGGGGACACGGAAGCACCTGCACCGTTCCTAATGGTGCCGGTGCTTCCATGAAGGGTTTGCCTACCATGGCCGCTGTGCCCGGCAGGATCAGACCTGTTGGGCACAGCGGCTCCGGCAGTCAAACATGTAGATTACCGGTCCGGAAACAAGGATTGCATTGATTACTGAATGTGTTTTGGAAGAAAATACTTTTGTTTTGCCAAGCAGGAGATTGTGGGAAAATGTACATTTGTTTTGATTTGTGAACAAGTCTCTGGAAGAGAGATATTCACTTTGCCAAGTGAAAGGATATATTGAATGGAAAATGTGACACAAAATGGAACTTTATTATTGCACAGAACTTTCTTGAACTTGGATTTTGTTTTAGATATTCCTGAATTGACCCAGGGGAAGGGAGTTCAAGCCTGGTCACAAGGAGTATTGTTTAAAGAGTTTGAATTACTATGGTATTCTGTCGAAGTTAAGACTACCAAGCCAACTTTGTATAATTTTGTTGTTTTGTATGTTAGTGTGAGGGTCAGATACCTTTTGGATACTAGGTCATTTTGCTTTAGCCTTAAGGCATCAGGCAGGAACATCCTTGTTAGGTTAAGGAAAGATAAGCGTTCCTCAACCTTTTTTATTTAATAAAATATCAACTTGTGAGAAAACGTTCCCGTTATGTCCGTCTTGCATTTCTGATCCATCACAGTATGCTCTTTCCCCGCCCTGTAACAATAAGGTGCTGGGAACAAGAGTTGGGGTGATTATTGAAACATTTATTGGAAGTTTCTGGCATTAATTGCATGTGTTTGTGTTGAAGATGGAATCAGGATTCCAATGTAAATCTCTTGTGAAACAAAAAATAGTGTTTTTCATTCGTATACTGAGTTGAGCACTTCATTACAGCCCCTGATGAATTTTCGGTATTTAAGAGTACCACGAACAGAAACATGATGTAAGCAATTTTATTGGCTTGTATTTTAAGTAGATGTTTACAACTATTAGGATGGGTTCATGTTATTATTTAATGCTAACATTGATATTTCATCACACTCTGTAAATAGGAAAACCCACACGGGTTGCTTTAAAGTTTAATTGATTTGTATTCGTGTGTGTGTATGGGAATGCAGGAAGGAGTGAATGTGGTGAGAATGTTTGGTTTATGATTTTCTACCACTTGTTTTAGTGATTGTTGTTGAGGTTTTAACATGATTTAATACATACATTTGTATACTGTGAGTTGAGTAGATGTGTGCCGTCAGTACACAACAACACTGAGCAATTTCTGTTGTTGATGAGAGATTAGATTTTTTTACCTGTATCCACTTTATACTGTGCAGGGTTAGTTTTTATACCAACATGAACTGGTTTGTGTCTTGAAAGAGAATAAATGTCAAACTTGAGGATATGCATTCTAAGCTATGAGCCTTTGCAAGAAATAATTTCGATATCTTTGATGTATCTTCATCTGACACTTAAGTACTCTGACACATATTTATTCTAAAAGTCAGTCCACTTTGCTCTTAAGTTACTATCAGGTAGCCAAATGCATTTTCCCTTAAAGGCAGGTATACTTTATTGCCAACAGGTTGAAGCTACTATTCCACTAACCATTCTTTAACCTAGATTATCTCCTTATGAATAGGGTGGATGGGATGGTGCAGTCATCTTTAACTTTGGTAATTTGCATAAAGGTCAATTGAAGTATGATGTGCCTTATTGTTATATGATGATGATGATGATTAAGTATAGCAGTGAGGGGGTCCACATTGTAATCCTCCTACTCATCCTGGCAACCTCTGCCCACACAAATCTACCTGTAAACCCTGGTTGCATCTACTTATATCCGCTTCTGTACAGCGCTCTGTTGCTTTCCAGCTAGCTTTGAACTTGATACATTCCATGCATACATACACACTGTGCCACGTGGTATTCCTTATCTCGTATTACTGATGAAAAAACCACCATGCGGGCACTTTTCAAAATCCGGCCATGTGTCAACCAGCAAAGTTGCAAGCAGCAGTGTTTGTTGCTGACAAGCCTGAGGCTCTAGTCTCTCTGAGGGGTTAATGCTTGTTATTCCAAAATATTAGCAATTGCAGTCTCTTGGTGGTGTTAGAGATGTCAAACACGTTCTACAAAAAGTGACAATTAGAATAACTCTAGTTCCCTGGTTCTGGGCAGTAGAAGGATCTGATTCTTGAGCTTAATCCAATGGCACCTCTGCAGCCTCAGGCTATGCAATCCTGTAAGGAATGGTGGTTGCAGTGTCACCGAGACGGAGTGACTTGTGCTCGTGCCTCGAAATATTGAGGCACTATGCTGTTGATGCACTTAGACGTGCCCCGGAGCAAATCATAAGATGCTGCTGAGCACCTCGGCTTCAGTCCTGTTAACATTTACCCCATTCACAAAGCAGAACAGCGGAGCAAATTGGTAGATGCCTAGACCATCTCTTAGATGCCTTTAAGCAAATGTTTGTGAAGTGTACTTGCACGTGTGCATCTCAAGGATGCTCAAGCCATCTCTAGATGTGCTCCAGTTCTAATCGGTGTGAATCCTGCATAGGGTCGCATGTGCAAGTCGGAGATGTTCATGGCCATCTTCTGATTTGCTTCATTGCAAGCCTTTGAAGTAGGAGTGTACTACTTAACTTTTTAGACATTGTAGGGTGAACTTTCGCCTGTCGGCACAAAGCTGGAGCATGGAGTGTTTGGTAAGGGAATGTAGAGTATTATGATACGGAGAACGAATGTAAGTAGCGCCTCAGCTATCGCATCACTAAGAGCAGCTAGTATGTCCTGTTGAGAGGTGATGGGGCGCTTAGAGAAATGGAACATGAAAATAAAGTATGTGAAAACAAAATGGTTTACGCGACAAGAGGGAGAGAAATGTTCAAGCGTGTCCACAGAGAGAACGCTTCTTCATAGTCGGTTATTGTGGTGAAGTAAAAGATGGAAAGCGAGTTGGGGCAATTCTCTAAACATTGTACAGGATTGCAGATTTGCATGGTGGTGGCGTTACTCGATGTGGCGTATTCCCTCTCGATTGTCGTTTGTGTCTTAATTAATGTTTTCATGTCTTCATGTCCTGGCATTGGAGAGTGATGTGGCAATGCCTTCTTTATACCTGTAAGTGTTAACTCTCTTTGCCTTATTCGGGAGTTCAGGCTCATTTCACCAGCTGCTTGGAAATAAATCTGCATATGGAAAAGTGCTGTGCAGTGTTTCCATGGCTACGACATGTAGTCCAGGTGAACAGCTCCCAGACATGAGGTCGACCTTCAGCCCTTCATTCTTCCAAGGATGTCTAATTAAGTACCATTAAATTGGGTAATATTAACAGCTAAAATTACAGTGCTTAGAAGCCAGAGGAATCGAACATAAAGTTATATAAACGAACCTAATGCTATTGTATTGTGGGAAGTCACCAGTTACAGCATATGTCATTGTGCATGTGTAGAAATATAATCATGAAATGTGGTTTTTAATATTAATTAACTTATTTAATATAAAAATTGGAGCAGAAACAGCCATCTGTTATGTCCGTTTTATATTTTCCATCAATTGATTTATATGGGCATTGTTATACTTTAAAATGACCAAGGAAGACATGCTTACTCCATGCAAATTACACTTTAAACATAACACTTCACAGTGTTGTTCACTAGGGTGCAATTATGTGGCAAAATATTTTGCACTGAAGTGAATTATGTATGTTCGAAGGCCATAAAAACAATGGACTACACGCAGATATATCTCTCCAATCCGAGAACATACATACATTTTGTAACAGATGCCTCTGTTACAACATGTACGTATGTTCTCCAGGGTGCGAACTGGGGATTTGTGGAGTGTAGAGGAGTGTGTTGCAGTGTGGAGGTCATGCAGTCTGTTGTCCCTCTTTACTCTCTTCTGGAGCTGGGCGAGTGGAATATCATTAAAACACCATCCGCTTCGCGAAGTGTCGAGGGGTGTGTTGCAGTGTTACAGTGCGCTGGTGCGCCGTGGCCAGGATGCTTTGAACGGCAGCACTAGACACGTGGAACCTGCCGGAGAACGGGCGAATGGAGCCCCTGACCAGCAGGAAATAGTAAGTGCAAGTCCTCTGTGCTTAGCCTATCAGTAAATTGACTTGCTTACTATACACATAAGCCAAACCTTCCTGTCGCCCCCTTTTTGCTTACTCTGTCTTTCATAAATGCATATTTTTGGGAAATTGCACAAGAATGTCAATCCCATTGGTGGGGCTGAAAAATTGCCGGGCAGCCTGCTATATCCACATTATCCCCAGTTAAAGAATATTCCCTCATCCAAGTGTTGGAGTGCTAAATATATGACAAAGAAAGACCACAGGAGTATTGCAAAAACATACAATTAATAACAACCTGCTGTCTGATTGACCTGTTGCATCGTCACTCCATGCCCTCTAATTACTACCACCTCCGCAGTGGCACGTTGGCGGACGACTTGCGAGCCCTAGAGATTGAGTGCGCAAGTAAGGAGTGAGGGATCGGCAACAGTCACCACTGACACTGCAAAATCCAGAAGTTCGAAACAAGCCAACATGGCATATGTGCAAGTTCATGCAGAGGAGTACAACAATGTAGCCAAAAATGTCGGAAGGACCCCAACAAACGTGGTTGACCCAGGCCAATTAATGGTTCTTGGCCGGGAGTACACACTCTCAGACATTAACATCAAGTGGAAAATTAGTTATTTTTTCCCTCTAAGAAAGTGCCAGAGTATGGGAGACTCAGATCCCATAGTGCTATTAGTGGGTGATACCTCCTCCTTGTTGGGAGACCAGCTTCAGAATCAGTGAGCACACTAATCAGATCCTAGCTAAGATCAGCCTGCACCACCTGCATCATATCTAAGGCAGGAGGATCAGGAACGTGAGTATAGGAGGAATGCAGGGGTCAATTTGAGTGATCCAGGACCGAGTGTTACAACCCTGTCTGCTTTGAACTTTGACTAAATTCGCTGGTAAATGTGTTTGAACTTTTGAAACTGGAAGCCAAGCTCACTCAGGAATTTTAATGGAACTCACTAAGGAAGTGGGCGCTGTGGGATGGATTGACCCACTTAGCTGTGCTATGCAGTATCACAATAATACTTATGGCACAAGAAACTGCAACAATGGCGACAGAACTCTTGTGCATGCCAAAAACCAACAAAAACCTACAAAAACCGTGTGCTTCAGCACACAGAGAAGAATGCACAACCGGCCACCCATGGTGCATGTGTGGTGGAATAGACCAGACACTGCAGAAAAGGTGCCAGTGGGCTACATGGCCAGCAAACAGAGTGCAGAGAGAGAAGCAGCACTTCACAAATGAAACTCCCAAAATGTGCCACAAATGACATTTGCTTTGGTGCTAAAAACTCCAAAATGCCTATAACACAACACTTCTCAACATCCAAAATCTTGCTCGGCGCTAAAATTAATGTAATCTTATGAAGCATACAAAGTCCTAAGGTGAAGAGCAAAACATTTCTTCAGAAAAACTACGTTGTCTGTAAACTGACAGCCCCTGTCAGAATCTGGGTGCAGTACCCTGAGCTACCTGAATGACAGCTGTCAGATGAGTTATTGATGAAACTTTAAAGTGATCTAAACTAAAATGTATGCTGGATCAGCAAACATAAAAAGGATTGTGGCTAAAAAGAATACAGATCTCAGTTGCTTTTTATCCCACAGAGTTAAAGCCAAGAAAGTAATGTATTTATGTAATGTATTTATGTTTGATGCAACCAATGTGATTTTTCCTGGATTTTAATTGAGAATAAATTTGCTTGGCTGAGCTGCAACCCTTTGGAAGTGGACAAACAGGTTTCTCCCAAGAGCAGGGCCTTCCTCTCAGCAGAAACTCACAGGGAGGTGCTAATCGCGGGTTAGCCCAGACTCTTGTCTACAGAAAGAGAATGAACAATAGCAGACCCTTTAGCCCAGGAAACGGAGGTGTGAGAGGTTCGTAAATGGCTCCTGGAAGGAACAAACCAGGAGGGGGATGCTCATTTTAAAAACTCATAACTTGTGATTCTAAATGGTGAAAAATATAGCAAGGACATATCTGTTTGTCTAATTTTTGGCTGTACATTTTAAGAGGCGGCAGAACCGTGTAGCATGTTCTGGACAGGAATGGTAATATATGTGGTTTTATGTGAAATGTATGAATCCTAGAATTGTGAACGTTTACACACACATTTCTATGTTAAATACACACATTTTGTCAAACCGGATATTAAATTATGCGTCCTATTATAACGATTTGTATGTATATTGGCCTACGCCAAGTTGCTTAAAATTGTACGCGAATAACTCTCTACGGCAAGGTCTTGACCTTAGAAATTGATGTAAGCCGCCATCTTGAATCAAGCCTCCATTTTAGGTTAGAACCGCCATTTTGGGGTTTTTGTACAAAGTCACCCTGTAATCTAAAATGGCCGTCTCGTATGCCCTTGTTCTTGCCTTAACCTCTCAAACCTCTGTAGGAGAGTTAATGTCCAACCTGCCTTCAGGCTACATGTTAGGGTCATGTAGCCCCTGTCCTTTGTTGACCTCGGGAGCAGGGGATTACTTGAATTAGCAATGTTAAACTACAAGTATAAAAGAACAGTAATGCTATCCAAATATAATATGTGAAACATTTGTTTGGCCTGTATTAAAACAGCTTATAAAGAGTGTAAATGTTAAATTAAAGAATAATGAAGTGTGTTATTAAATATATTCAAAAATAAGACGCATGCACGAGATATGTAAATTAGGAAAGTGAACCTGGCGCGACCCTAGCCCAGTGTATAATTAACCTGTAAGAGGGCTGGACATCATTTTACAAATTGTATAAATGCGTCGATGTCCAGCTAGGAAATTCTGTTCACTGCTCACATTGAACCCTGCTGGTGGTCTCTGTGATGTATTGACGGCCAAATAGCTATGTGTGTACTTTGTTGAATACTGTTCAGTTTTGTAATAAAGATTCTGGGAATCTTTACAAGCCTGTGTCGGTGTATTTTCCTTTGCTTGGTGTAACAGCCGTAATATTGTATTTTTTCTGATTCCACAATTTGTGGAAATTTGCATAAAGTTTGGAAATTGTGTTCATAGCAAAAAGGACAAAATTCTGTAGAAAGTGGAAACAAGATCTCACAGCTGCAGGATTTTGAGGAACAGATGCTACATAAAATATGGCATCTTTGTGTGCGATTTGTGTAAAAGTGACCAATGTAGAAATGTGTATTTAGTATAAAATCCTATTTGAGACCAGTAGCTAAAGGGAGGTTGCTAAGAGCGGTAAAGCAAACCATAAAATGTGACATCATCCGGCCTTGATCCAATCACTCAAATGCAAGGCAGAGATTGATTTTTTATCCAATCCCAGCTCACAGGGGCAAGCTTAGCTAAGCCGGCCCATACACCCATTTTGTGATGTCATTTTAAAGGATAGAGACAGCTGACAACACATAGGGACTCACTGATTCACCCACTTTCCTGATTCCGGTGAAGCACTCTGATCCAGCATTCTACATCCAGCTTTAACATCCTACCAGATCCAGATGCCAAGACTCTTGCAAGCAGTAGAGAACTATGAACTTTCTGCAAGGCCTAAATCTTCAAACTTATTCTTGCAACCCAGTGAAGCGCTGTGGTGTGAGAAGGCCTTTGAACTAGTATCCTGAAATCCTATGGCTGGCTACCACTAGGCTTGCCTGAGGAACTTGCTATCCAGCTGATTGAAATACCCACAGACAAGAAGGACAGATCTTGTACAAATCCGATGACCGGCCTAGCTGATCCGATCCCGTGCCTAATGTGCTGTTCTTCCTAGACCTGATCCAATCCATGACCAGAACTGTCAGTCCAATTTAATAACTTGTCCTGTGAGTATTAATAGGAAGAACTGTGACCCGTAGTATATTTGCATTGTCTTATCCCTATCTCAAACCCTTCCCATTTATAATTCAGAACCATAGTGTTGCTAGAACTATCTTTGCTCTGACTCTTTTCTCATCTGAAGAAGTAGAGTATCCACAACAGGTGGGTTATGCTGATCACGTGACTGTAAGATCCATCTGTGGCATTCGCTTCTTCATTGTCATAATCTATTGTAATCAACCCATCTGTCAATTTCAAAAGTGCATTTCTGTTTTCCATTCTCGCGCCTATTTTACAAAATCGACCTTTACTAAAACCTCTATAACTCCATCAGTATTTATGATAGAAACGAAATTTCAACTCCTACCTGTACCTAACATCCATAGCTGTCGATAGAACCCAAAAAGCGTGATTCTCCCGTTATAGCAAATATCGCATAAGGAAAAGTTTGCTGCGATTTTACATTCTGAGACATTTTACACATGTGAAATAGCTTTATTTATTTATTTATATTTATATAGCGCGCAAGCAGCCCAGGGGCATTGAGGCGCTGTTACTTGCAATAACTTAGTTACAGGGTACAGGCATGATAGTGGTTGTTGACACATTATGAATACTACAAAACTTCATACTGTTGTTACAGATATTGCATTTGGTCATATATTACAACTTATATGATAAGTATTCATGCTGGTGTGTCGGGCCTTATGTGAAGAGGGTAGTTTTCAGAGTTTTGCGGAACGTGGTGAGGGAGGCCTCACCTCGGATAGTGGGAGGTCGGGCGTTCCAGTGTGTGGGTGCGAGATAAGGGAAGCTGGATCTGCCCGCTCTGACTCATTTTACTAGTGGCACAGAGACCATGTTGGTGTATAGTGATCTGGTTGGCCTGGTAGTGGAGACGGGATGTATCCTTTGTGAGAGGTAGGCAGAAGCAGTGAGGTGAATGCACTTGTGGGTCAGTGTCAGGGCTTTGAATGGGATCCTTTCCTTTATTGGGAGCCAGTGGGCTAGTTTTCTGGCCTCAGAAAGTGTTCTCTTTTAACAATGCCTTGGGCTGCCCGGAGAGCCTTGTTCTGTATTACTTGTCGTCTCTCTACGTTTTTATTGGAGGTTCCTAGAAAGAGTACGTTACAGTAGTCTAGCCTAGAGCCGGTGATGGCTCTGGCTATATTGGTGCAGTTCTCTTTAGAGAGTCTGACAGCGTTGATAAGTTTGGCATGATATGCAGCTGCGGAGACTATTTCGTTGACTTGTCTATCCATTGATAGGCTGGAATCCAGGTAGAATCCCAGAGTTTTGACAGAATCTGAGACAGGAATTTTAATGGAGTCAATGGTGAAGTGATTGAATTGGGCATCTAGATTTTTTAGTGTGTCGGGGATCCTACCAGGAGGAGTTCCGTCTTGTCAGAGTTGAGGCATAGTCCGTTGTCTGCCATCCAGGCTTGGATGGTGTTGTAAAGGTTGTTCAGGGTCAGGGAGTCAGTGTCATAATTACCTGTGAGGGTGAGGAGGATCTGAGTATCGTCGGCGTAGTTGGTGTAGGAGATGCCCAAAACGTCGAGGATGTATTTCCCACTTGGACTTTGAGATTTCAAAAGTTTTCTTGCGACTAAACCATTGCTTGTGATTGTTTGCAACTGTTCAAAGTGGCTCCCATAGGAATTTATAACAAATTAAGTGTTTTTGACCACATTTTGTGTTTTTGCTCAGTCAATTCCAAAGACAATTTCAAAGCCATCCTGACGGCTGAAAAGTCAATTCCGTTTTCTCTTGTGTTTGAAGCGGGAAGGTGGGACTGATATTCTGTTTGATTTGTGCTATTCCTGAATACCTGCTCTTTCCTCACATCTATTTAATTGCGTATTGGTGGGTTGAGGGGTGTTGCAGGGAGAACCTCTAACCAAAGTGCTATCTATTCCAAACCAACACAAAAGTATTCCGTTCTGTGCTGCATTTGTTTTTGTGCTCATTACTTGATACATAGTGTATTAAAGATATCAGTCAGTGTTCTGTCACCCCATTGGTGATTGTTGTTTACCTATTAAAATATATTGTGATTAAATTTTAGATACATAAATAAATATTTACCTTTGCAAACTAGCCTGATTCCTGGTTCAGTGAAATAAGGGTTTCAATTGTGCACTACACGCTGGGCATGACTTAGGTGTGTGCCAGATTGAAATCAATTACAGCACATACAAATCTTCAATGGTGGGCCTTGGGAATGACATAAATACTATGATACTGCCCTCCCTAAAGATCCAGGAGAAGGGGGGTATGAGGCAATCCAAAGAGGTATTCTCCACTCGGGGGTGGGGGTGCAATTTCAGAAGCATAATAATGCAGTCCTAGTGGAGTCTTGTCAAAAAGGCCTATACTAAAAAAAATAAAAATTGCCAATCTTTACCTCGAAATACAAATACTGTGGGGGTAGTGTTTATGAAAAAGAAAGGAGTGTTCACAAAAATGATATGTCAGGATGTTCAGGCCGTTGGCCTCCCTTCCCCATGTTTTCAGCACGGGACAAGGCGGTTCACTCGAGCGTAGCACACGCTCTGGCTTTTTCGGCATTGGGATACAGTTCAATTACTAGCATCAGGGCCTTTTGTGCCCAAGTCTCTTTACTTATCAAAGTCTCTTGATTCTGAGGGCCTGATGTACCAAAACAAATAGTTATTTTCCTATTACAAGTACTCAATTCAGGTGATTCACTCTTTACTCTGGATCCCCCTCAGCCGGGCTCAGATCCCTTTTATACAACGATCATTGAACTTGTACTTCTTTTCATTGTAGTCCAGGGAAATGAGTTTTAATTATCCTGCATGTTTTGTCAAATGGACTTGGAGTACCTTCCTGGTTATGCTATTTGAAATGGATGCCAATATATATTGAACCCACTTTGGCTTTAACTCTGTACTGACTGCCCCATAAATGCAAATATAAGTTCCTAGAACCTTTTAACTAATAATTAAAACCACTATGTGATGGACACTCCAATAGCGTGCTGCCATTTTCCAAGAGACCGTATATAGGGTTCATTGGTCTACACACCACCTCACTAGATGCCGGCCAGAACAGTGATGGATCCCCGTCTATCCAACAGTACCGATCAGAGAAATTTCAATTTTAAACACACCAACTGTTAGATTAATATAAGTTGCAATATTATGCAGCATTACCAAGCAGGTCTCTATGCAATTGAAATATTGGTTTAGGACTAATTTCTTGAAATGATATAACATTATTCTCCTTGTTCTCTTGTTCAACATTACAGTGAATTAGTGTTTGAGTTTGTTTTTAATTGTGTACATGTAAAAAGCTGTAAAAAGCTAACGTATTGTAATGTGTTAGTACATGTTACTATTTTCAATTGCCTTAAGCAATACATGGGTAAAATCCTTTGACCGCACTTCCAGATACTTGTTTCCTCCAGTAGGCAATCACACAGTTTTCTTTCTCTAATTTGTGTGTACAAACTGGATGCACACAATGAAGCAATGCACTTTCCTTTTCCTATGTCTGTTTGGCACAAGGAATTTCAATGCACAGAAGGATCAGTTCTAACAAAAAAAGAAAAGGTAATCAAAGAAGGACGACATGGGATGGAAATCAATATGAAATGGCTAGGGGAGAAATGAAAAGGACAGGCAAAAATTAAAACGCTAGAGGAAGGGGAAGGAAACAGGAAGCTAAAAATGAATAAAAGATGCAGTATATTTCCTTCGACAAACAAGTACAAAAACAGGAAAAAGGTGAAAGCAAAGTACACATTAGTACAAAAATGCATTCAAAAAGTACATTTTCAAAGTAAAACTGCAATATTGTAATTGAAAAAACGAAATTCAACAAATTGATATATTAGCCCAATGTGAAATGTGACGGAGGACTGCCATGGCATTTAATCTTTTAGCATTGGCTATCACTTCCAGCACCTGCTCTCTCGCTTGCACATTGCTGATCACAGCCCTAAGAGCCCAGGGCCAACACAGGGCCACCAGATTAAAGACTTCGTCATTGGGTACGTGTCACTTTGATGAATATGACATGCCAACGCACTGCTGTGCCATAGTGAATATTGGTGATATGTAGGTACAAGGGATCTGCAGTAACAAGCAGAAGGGAATACAAACCGGTAAAAAACATTAACCGGGGGGAGGTGGAGGTAGCAAGGAAGGTATCACTTTCAAATCCGAGTTTACCAAAGTGCACACATTCTCAAATTGCCTTTTGTGTGTGATTAGTTCTGGGCTTTCATACAGAAGAGCCACATTCTTATTTAGCCTTTAATGTTGAGATCTTCACTTTTTCCTTTATACTGTAAAATAAATCTATACCCTGTACGTCATGTATCCGTAGGTGGGAGGCACAGGAAAAGCCAGGCAGGTCCTTTATTCTTCAAGCAGTAGGCATTTAATACGTACTCTGGTTCCCTTCATGCCCTCCATGACCTCCAATGTTTGTGTGCGTGTGTTTGTAGACTTGATCTTGGCTCTGTTTGTCCCGTTATGTGTGAGCCTATGTGTCGGCGCATGTTTCTCTGTACCCAGGGCTTTAAGTGGGCCACAGCTAGCAAAATTTCTTTGAGATAGGGCCCTGCTGGGGCTCCCTAAAGTAGTCCTAGCCAGTGTGGCCACTAAAGGGCAAGGCCTTTTTTTTTCGAAATCCTGAAGTTCTCGCTCACATGTGGAAAAAAATGCCCTTTCTTCCATAACTGTTGCACTGGCCACCATGCTTGCCGGGGGCTGGCGACACAAAGATGCAAGAAAAGGCAAGGCTGCTAGAAGGCGAGGCCTTTTTTTCTGAATCATTTGAACCTCTCGCTCATGCGGGAGGGATTAAAAGGCTTAAGAAGAAAAGGCCTTGGCCTGTAGTGGCCTCATTTATTACCTAATGTTGGTGCTGGCCTCCACCAGGCATCCCTCTTACTAAAATACGCAACGATCACTGGGGCGGTGATCGCTGCATCTCTTAGTTAAAGGGATGCCTGATGGAGATAGTCGCCACCATTAAGGAAAAAAAGGGGTGATGTCGACCCCCACCAGGCATCCCTTTAGCTAAGAGCTGCAGGGATCAAGAGATGCATGATTAGCGCCCTCTCCCCCCCCACCCCTGTGTGAGAAGGTGATCATCTCTACAAAGGGCTGCCTGGCGGGGGGGGGTCACCTGCTGCCCTTTATGCTATGCCCCTTTACAGGCCCCCCTAAAGGCCCTCGCTCGTCTCATGGTGCCAATTAAAGCACTGTCTGTACTTTCGTGTTTGTGTGTGCACAACATCTATATAGAGCACTTTGTAGGTAAACATGTCTAGGAGCTGTATCATGCATGCATTTATATCTGTGATTTCATGGTAGTATGTTGTGAGTGTGTGCGAGTATATACATGTATGCTTCTATGATGATATGGATTGTTATGAGTTCCTGGATAAATGATGCCCTTCGATGGCATCAGTGAGGAGTACCTGCGCAATGATAATCCAACCTAAAATTTGGTGAAAGTATCCTAGTGTATTATTACCCTGCACCTGAACATATGATGCCAATGTTCAATAGTCGAGGAGAGTACAGGAGTGTATGGAGCAAGCAGCTTTTCCGATTATATTAACATCTTGCATGTTCTGAATACGATGGCAACACTGGCATTGTAGGGGAGTTCCTGGGAACATGATGGAACGTAGTGCGGGTAACACGGCATATAATAGCAAAACCTGGCAGGTGCTCAGGTGCTAGAAGTAACAATGCAAATACTGATGTCAGTGCCTGGAATTAGTTGTGAGTATTTAGGCACAACCTGACACATAGTGCAAGCACCTCAGCATATAATGGCAATTACTAACATATTTGTGGGAATACTTGGGTGCATGATTGAAACTACAGCCACAGGGGCCTAATAGCTGTGCATATTATGGCAGTACCTGCCATGTAGTGGTAGTACATGGACACACATGGCCTGCAGGGTCATTTGATGGTGATCTGTGTCTAATGGGGGGAGACCTTAACCTTTACATGGCAATTCCTGACTTATATGGAGAGAACCTGACCAAACAATGACGCTTCCTTTTATATTGAATGAGTACTGGACATGAGATGGCACAACATCAGTTATTTGTTTTTCTCTGTCTGTGTAGCTGACTGTTGGCATGTTTTGTGTATGTATTGCATGTGTGTTACCTGTGCCCACATGTGTAATTGGATGTATATATTGTTTTATGTTTAGGGGTGTGTATTCATAGTTGCCTGGAAGCAATACTTTAAGTGGCACCGAAAAACGAGCTGGCGCTCTAAGGGGGCATGGCCTCTAAGAGGGTGTGGACTAACGGCTGGCAGGGTGAGAGGGTGCTGTTCCCTGCAGCTCTTATCTAAAGGGATGCCTGGTGGCAGTCCGTACCACCCCTTTTCTTTCTAAATGGTGGCAACAACCCCTGCCAGGCATCCCTTTAACTAAGAGATGCAGCAATCACCCCCCACCCCCGGTGATCGATGCGTCTTAGTTAAAAGGGTGCCTGGCAGAGATCAGCACCACCATTAAGGATCAAAAGGCAGGCCACTAGAAGCCACAGGCTTTTTTTCTGAAGCCTTTGACGCTCTTGCACATGAGCAAGAGCTTCAAAGGCTTCAGAAAAAAAAGCCATGGTCTTCTAGCAGCCTTGCCTATTCTTCCATATTTGTGTGTCCCGCCCTGCAAGCATAAGGGCCAGCAGCACAATTTTGGAAGAAAGGGCCTGCATCAGCTAGGGCTACTGGGGACTTTAGGGAGATACGGCAGGGCCCCTCTGCTAGCCCCAGCCCACTTAAAGCCCTGCCTGGAAGTCTGTTTTCCGTATTGCATGGATGACAAACCAGTTCACCAGCTGCTTGTAGCCAGCCCTATGTCAATGTCAGCTGATGCCAGGGTTTGCAGTATTACCCGTCTTCAGCATCTAAATCCATATCCCATCCCCTGAGTCCAGGTGACCCATCCCTGTGCCACCCGACAGTTATCATGCGCAATGAATGAGTAGGCTGCTGATCACGTGATCAGGCCCTGCCACTCAGTTGCTGTGCACACCACCTATTTTCGCATCTTTCAAGCCTCTACTTAAGGACTATAGGCTAACCCCAGGCAGACAGCATTGAGTAGGCTGCTGGTCACGCGACTGGGTCCTGCCACACAGTTGCTGCGCCCACAACCAGTTATGCCTTCCAAACCTCTACTTAAGGACTCTAGGCCAGCACCAGGCAGACAGCATTGAGTAGGCTGCTGGTCGTGTCACCATGCCCTGCCACTCAGTTGCACCACCTATTTAATTAGATAATGTGGGTGTGTTAGGTTACTTGTGAAAGTAACCTAACACACCCACATTATCTGTTCATACTTACTGACTGGTTAGTGGAAATCAGTCATTGCTAGGTTCTGTTGCCTGGCCACTGCATTGTATCAATTTTTTGAGAAAATAAAAAAGAGAACATAACTCTTAACTAAAAACAGAGGTTAGGAGGATTGGATATTATTCACCCTTCTCATAACCTCTTTAATCAGTCCTCCTTAGGCATCCTCATCACCGGCAAAGACAAAGACATGACCTATTTGACCCGCTATCCTGCATTTCACCTGCAAACTGATACTTACTACTGCTACTCACCAGAAGACAGCACCATGTGTCTCCTCCCTCCACAGCCCATTCCCACTCACACTAGGGTTCGAATTGCCAAGTACACTGGGCATCCCCAGCAAATTACCCTAGTGAACTTCATCAATATTGCCCTTGCCCCATCCAACACCCATGGACCACATGCACATGCCCTCTAATGTTGATCAATGCTCGCTCAGCAGTCGCTCATGCTGCACAGATCACTGACCTCATCTCACACAACCCTGATACCCTGTTCATCACTGAAACATGGTTTAGACCATCCTTCCCCCATGTTTTTAAAATCCTCCTACCCCAAGGCTATTGCATACAACATGCCGACCGGCCAGGTTGGGCTGGAGGTGGAGTGGCAATCATCCAGAGGTACCCAGAACAAGCTCATTTGAATCACTTGCCTGCCTGCTCCCTCAATAGTACAAGGAATGCCTCACCTTCTACCTCATCTACAGACCACCTTGCAGGAGTGACTCTTTCATTACTCTCCTTTGCCAAATTAGCACATTTTAATAATGTCTTTCTCTGTGATGTTAACGTCTCAGAGTGCCAGGCTGACAACCACACTCGAAATAATGCTTTTCACACTGTCCGCTTTGTTGGACCACAAGCAAATTGTGCTCCCCCCAATCACAACAAAAGCAACACGCTAAACTTGGTCTTCACATCATCCCACTGCATCACCTTTGCAGACCGTATCCCACTTAACTAGTCTGACCATGCCACCATCCCAATATCAGTCACCCACTCGACTAGGTCCCACAAAGGTCAGGCTAAATGCCCCCTCACTCAACGCCACTCATTCAAAACCTTCACCGGTAAATGAGCTAGAAGAAAGATTTGCAGACTTGCCGACCACAGGGAATTCCTTGCGCCTCCTCGAATTATTCAACAACTCTGCTGGGAAACTGGTGGACACTCGTGCCCCCCTAAAATCAAGAAGGGCTAAGACCCAACCATCTGCCCCATAGTACACCCCGGAGCTAGAGCCCTAGAGAAATGGTGGCGCAAAAACCATATCCCGGGAGGCCTCACCAACCTCAAATCTCTTCGTGCAAACTGAAGGTTTCTGATTGCCGAGGCTTAATTTGCTTACTACTCCACCACCATTGTGGCAGTCCCGAACAGGAGCAAAGCCCTCTTTGAAATAGTAAAGTTTTGTACCAAACCCTCACCCGACCCCAAGGTACCAGCAACTCAGGAAAAATGCGACAGAATGAACACATTTGTGTGCATCCCCTGCACCCCTTGCACACACACTGCCCTTAAACTGAATTATCTCCTCTCTCTTCCCCGGATCTCCTAAAATGTATTGCCTCCCTCAAACCTACTTCTTACTCTGACAATATCATCCCAGGCTCCAACATTAAACAATTGACGGGCCAGGCGCTCAATGCGCTCCTGAGCATCATCAATGCCACCCTCACAGAAGTGTAATTGCTGGACACCTTCAAGACTGGTCTCATAAAACCGCTTTTGTAAAAAACAACCCTAGATCCAGACGATCTGGCCAACTACAGTTCCTTTACGAACCTCATGTTTATTGGCAAAATCTTGGAAAAAGTAGTTGCTTTACAACTACTCGCCAGAATCAATCAACTCCACCTCCTAAATGACTATCAGTTAGGCTTCTGCCCAAAGTGTAGCATTGAGACAGCCACCATCCATGTGGTGGAGGATGCCCTCCAAATAATCAATCAGGGCGGCTCATGCCTCCTCTGTCCTTGACTTCTGAGCTGCATTTAACACCATTGACCCCCACATCCTTCTCTCCCTCCTTGCTGACAGGATGGGATTCTCTGGCACTGTCCTGAATTGGTTTACCTCCAACCTCTCAACCTCTCAAGGATGATTGTCTCGGGAGGATAGCTCAGTGGTAACGTGCTTGTCTTGGAAGCAAGACAACACGGAGCAAAACGGGTTTGATCCCCAGGTCCGCGCTTAGAAACCCTAAATGAGTTTGTTGCATTCTAACCAACTCCAGGTCTCCTCCGAAGTCCCCCAAAGCTACATCCTCCACCAATCCTTTTTAATCTTTACATGGAGCCTCTTGGCACCCTCCACAAAGATCCCAATATAGCCATCCACTAATATGCGGATGATACTCAATTGTACATGAGAATAAATAGTGCACAGGACATCATTCGTCCCTGCGATTTCCTAGGCATCATCCAGACCTGGATGTCGACTGCCTACCTCAAACTTAACTCATCCAAGACTGAATTTGTCCTCATCGGACCACCCGCTAAAAAAACAACTGGTCCAACAATGGCTCAATGATATGCGCCTAGAAGGATTTGATCCACGACTTTCACACTCAGCTAAATCCTTCACTATTGACAGCAGCATGTCCTTCCAGAAAAACATATCCAAATAGTCTGGCTCGGAATCTCTACCCTTCAACCAAACCCTTCATCGCTCTGTAGGACTTCCGGACAGTAGTGCAGGTCCTGGTGGTCTCGCACATCAGTGGAGGAAATGCTCTCTTGAAAGTGCTCCCAGATGTTCACTTGGGCTCCACTAAAAGCAGTCCACCACGCTGCAGCGCGTCGTATTATGGAAACACAGAAATATGACAGAATCACCCCCATGCTACACAAACTACATTTACGTCCACTGCAAGCCAGGATACTGTTGAAGACTGCATGTGTCACCTATAAAGCAGTCACGAGTAGCACACCACTGTACCTGGAGGCTAAGCTCCACATATCTAGTGGCACACGCTCCTTTCACAGCAAATTGACCAACCGGCTTGAATTGCAACTCGTCTGCAAAGAGAGGACCTGCAACCAATCCTTCTCTTGTCATGCACTCACCGTCTGGTACTCATTCCCAGCGTCAGCTCGCAATGCACCCATAATTTTCCAATTTTGCAAATCTCTCAAAACATGGCTCTTTCAACACCTGACCAAGGACTAATTCCAATGGACGCACATACCAACGCACAGACCTCCCAGTACTGCACTACTGTTAAAAGATGCCAGCCCAAAAGCTGTCCACCCACACTCCGTACAGCGCTCTGCTGCTCTCGAGCTAGGTCAGTGCTTTTAGCAATAAAATAAAATAAAAATGCACGTACCTACTTAGATTAAAAAGCACAAATGTTGGCTTTGTGAGTACGTGTTCTCTGTATTTGTTTGATTTAAAACAATATTTGAGCATTGTGTGTAACTAGTTGATCAGAGGTTCTCGTGGCCTTTCAGTGGGATTCAAGAATGTAATCGAAATGCAATCTGAAGAACCTGTCATTTACAATGGGTTTAAACAGAAATTGCCGACGTTTGATGTTCTAACCTTGTGCCCATCCGCTGAGCACCCAGTTACAAGGAGGCGTATGTCAATGTTCCCTGCTCCCCATATCGTTCAGGCGGTTCTGTATTTCTGTGTAGGCCAGTGTGAATCTTAAATGTCAACAGGTCGTTCTGCCGGACATCCATTTCAACAATATGCTAAAATATCCTTCCAATAGCCACCGGCGTAATTTTCAACGTTAAGGCATTTATTACATGCAAATACCTTGATACAAAACACGGTTACAGCTACAACTTTATAGGAACACGTTCTTTTTTTGTAATGCACGGTATGGTTTTGGAAAGAGCAGTGACATTTCCGAATCCCATAACAACGTTGGTCAGTCGCCCTTATGATAAATTGGACAAACCTGCTTCAAAAAGCACACTGCAGTTGCTTGCGGTCAGGGTGACATCTAGTGGATTCGGAGGGAAAGGTACTCCGAGCACAGCAGTATCTGTTTTTTGGATAGCTGAGGACAATGTTAGTAAGTGGCTAACATAGTCTTCTGGCGTCTTTGTGGAGTTTTCAATCCAGATATTCACTTGTTATATTAAGTTTGAAATATAATATGAAAGCATCGTTTGTACACTATCACTTATGAGTCACTGAGTTTCACATTTTATACATGGCATAATTACACATTAATCGGTATTTGTCGAACCTTTTTCAAGCTCTGTTAGCAACCTTGGGCAAGGCGCCATCAAGTGAATCCAGGATCTCAAAAAGGGTCATGCGCGAAAGAGGGTGGGGTTGCAGGGAAGGCAGGAGGCGGGGCTTGGGAGCTCAGCAGGAACTTCCTTTCTCCCCTCCCCCCAAGGGACAAATTCAAAATGAAGATGAATATGAAGTATATATTTCAAAGCAAGCATCAATTAAAAAGTACTAAAACACAAGTAACACATATTCTATCAGCTGCCTGCGCTTTGTGGCTAGAAAGCTGGTTAAAAAGGGATCTTGACAGAGACTTAAGACGTTTCATTTTCATGAAAGCAGTGCTTAATTGCTATCATTGCATTTGAAACCATTGGATCATGCATTGGTATCCACAAGAAACACATGGCCTACTTTTGCAATACCATCTTCATTTTTTTGGCTGCAAAGCATAAATGTGTATTAATAATCATTATTAACGTTGTCAATTTTTTTTCCTGTAAATTCTCTTTGGGTAAAAAGCAAAGCAAGCCCAGTTAACCTGTTTTCATTCATTGTTGACCTGAGGGGCAGGTCTTCAGAAATCTCAAAGTTAAGAAAGATCTTTTTTCACTAGCTGTTGAAACTAGAATTGTGGCAAATATGTGAATTTACTACCATATTTGTTGGGAACATTGGAGAGGGCAAGCTGAAAAAGCAGCGGTGGCTGGTACATTTTTGAACTGGAGGGGCATAAATGCATGTGTCTAATATGCGTGAGTGACCGAGCACAGCGAGGGATCCTGAACCAAACAAGAGGGGCTTGTCTCCCCAAGAAAATGCTTTAAATAATGGGTTAAAATTGTACATTTTATGGGACTTTCTGTGAAATGTTGGATCAAAAGCCACCGTTTGCAGTTTTGCATGGTAGCACATGGAAAACCGCAATAGATGCAAGTTACCAACAGTGCACAGGACCATTTTTCAACGCATTTTCATCATGCCTTTTCCCACAACATGTGCCAGTATAAAACATTTTCATTCTGGCTTTGCCTATACATGTCCTTGCATGCTGCACCAATACATGCCAGTACTAC
The DNA here is from genome assembly GCF_040938575.1 of Ambystoma mexicanum. NCBI lineage: Eukaryota > Metazoa > Chordata > Amphibia > Caudata > Ambystomatidae > Ambystoma > Ambystoma mexicanum. The sequence goes on from NC_090924.1 coordinate 964,646,288, forward strand.
TATATAAGGACTCTAAGCCAGTTGAAAATGCTATGCCACAGAAATAAAGTATTTCCAGACTGGCTAAACCAAGATAGGCAGATATAACCAGTAATCACACTTAGGATTACTTTTACCCTTAATGCATAGTACAAAAATGCCATGACACACAGAGTCTATGACTAGACTGCAGGCAAAGTGGCGTGCGAGTGGCAGTCTGTGCAGACTACGGGAGAAGTGCAGTCTGTCTACATAGTTTTCTATTCCAAGCGGAAGTGCCTTTAAGAACGCAGAGAGGCAGTCCGTGCCCCCTGAGCACAGCATTGGCTTGACCACCTTTTCTGGGAACTTCGTGAAGCAACATTAAGGAGTTCCCGGCGGCAAGCATGTTGAAGTAAGCCTTGGAACTTTATAGAACATTCGCTTGACTTCTTGCTTTCTCTTCATTGCGTCCAGAGATCTGACTGCGCGCCGCACGGGCCTTTGAGTCAGTTCTCCGAAGACTTGCATTTGGGAGAGTTTCAAACTTCTTTGTGAATTTGTGCGAATTGCGATTTATTGCAGAGCGCTGACGACTGTTGGGCTCGGGCCCTTTGAGTCAGCGCCCTTGGGTGAGTCCTTAATTCCTAGGCCAATAGGAGATTTGTTGGGAGTCAAACGTTTATTCTGGGTTTGAAAAGAGACTCATTGTTGCGTTACTCATGCCATGTCCAAACCTACTATGAGGTCCGGGGCTGTATTTCATCTGGCGAGGAAGGTGGCATCTTCCTCTTATAATAGCCCAGCCAAAGGTTTTGAAACACAAAACCCAGAAATAACCTCTGTGGAGTTGTCGGCGGGTGACGATCCCTGCGACCAAGCGTTCGAGTGGACGGATTGGCAGTGCACCGTGCAAATGAACTCCAACACTGCCAAAATGGCAGAATCAATTGGGCCGGCAGAGGTACCTGTGTTGGTTGAGGGACTTGGTTCACTACATTCAAATCCCGCAAATGAATCGGTGGGGAGCTGCAGGAAGGTGAGGGACTCTATTCTTGAGGACGCTATGCATCAAATTATACCGAAACAACTGCTGGCAAGACGTATCCTGCCCGAACCTCTGCATTCGATTTTAGCAACTCAGGATGATACTTCTACTGGAAACGGGTTTGATTTCACGCAGTATTGCCAGCTTCTACTCTGAATATATATGCAGACATGTCAACATTCATCACCTCCTTATTTGCGATGACAAGTTTCCCTACAGATTCCTTTGTTTTTGGATCACGTTAGGTCACCCTTTTATGTTTAAAGAAGGTTTGGGGAAAAGATGGGGCCTGCAATGTGGGTCACAATTTGAGGGAGGATGATAAAAGTGAGGTTCTACTGCACAATCTACACAATGATTTGCTACTGAATCTGTCCATAGAGGATGGAGATCACTGATTTGGAACTCCTAACTGAATGTGAGATGGCCAAGTCACAGATTTCTAGCTCGTCAGTGTGGACAATAAGGAGTGGAGTGTCTCGATCAGTTAAGGTGAATATGCTGAGTAATTGATTACTGAGCATCTGCCCCTGGTAGGATTACAAGGGGGTCTCTTGGGGAGGCGCGATCATTCTGTTCTGGCCCAGGAGAGTCCGGATAAATCCTTGTCCTGGGCCCTTTCACAAATCCCCAGAAGTAATGGACAAAAGGTCATTAGGGCTGAAATGGCTATCCAGGGTTTAATCAACAAAACTTCAATCAAGAATAAAAACATAGCCTCACAGATGCTGGCATGGCCTCCTTCGAACCAACAACCTGTGTTAGTAGTATCACATTCTCTGATTTTGAAATCACCTACAGGGGATTTTTCTGGAATAAATCACCTCTGGCCCCGGTTCATGGTCAAACTCAAGGGAAAACTTTGAGACAATTCCTTTCAAATGTCAACAAAGAATTAACAGCATTGTACAAGCAGCAAGAATTGGTTTCTAGTGCTGTAAGGACAAACACTGCTATGTTGAATGTGTTAAATGAGAAACTTTCCTTTGTGTAGGGTTTTCAGAGGGGTTTCTCGTCCAGATAATTGACTAATTTGGAGTCTGTTTTTTGTGTCCCTTAATGTGGGGGAAAGAGGGTCATAAAGAGGCTTGCGGCTACATTGTGGGACCCAGGAGTCTCTTCTGGGGTTGTTGACCCCCCCCCCTGATACAGACATTACTGAGTCTCCAGATTCACCATCACCTCTGGTGGATTGCATTGTAACTTCCTCTGTTACTGGCTATTGGGTATTTTCCATCGGAGGATGTGGCTAGGGATGGGGATGGCGTCACGTTTGAGGGTGCTGTGGAACCACTTGCAGCGAACCATTCCCCTCCCATGTCTACAAACCATATTAAAGGGTCCAAGAGGACTGGGGTTGCCCCCTTAGATAACATAAAGGTGACCCCTGAAAGCTGTAATGTGGTTGAGTGATCTCAGTTTTGTGTGGAGGAATATTCCTCTCCACCTTTTTTTTACAACAGATGAAGAGGAGGGTAATTAAGGAAAAGCAGACAAAAAACCAGCCCACTCCTAGACCGAGGTCTGCGAATACTTCCAAAAAAACATGTAAATCAATTATCAGTGATTGATACTAGTATCGACTTAAATGCCCAAGCAGGAGATTCTTTGGGACAGGGGAGCGTGAGATCTGGGACATCTAATACTCAGCAGGGTGGGTTATTAAAGCAGAAAAGACTGGGGAATCAAGGTAAGGTTGACTCACTTCCCAAATCACTAGAACAGGCTTGTACCCCAGTGCCCAGGTGCAGGGAGCTGGGCACTGATTCCATTATTCTTGATTCCAATGTGGAAAACTCCCTGCTCGCGACTAACTTAATTATGCGGCAGGATCAAGCTCCTCCTCTTCATCAAAAGCAAATTAAAGTGTTGGTTAGAGGGCAACAATCTAAACCCCTCATTTTGGGCTTCTAAGTCAACTAAACACAAAACCACTGAGTCTTTTGTGAGTGTCCAGTCTCTGGGGAACCCCTCCTTGGTGGGACGGGCCCCCAATCTTGTTAATGTAGATGCATGTTGAGGCACATGCATTTTGCGTGGGTGGGATATGGGACTCTTTGTTATTTTCTAATCATGTTTTGGGTGCTCGTAATTGCAATTTTCTTATACTACAATTTGGAACAGCAACTCACTTTTTGACCATCTGGCCATATGATCGCAAGGCACATTCTAAATGTGAAAGATAACAGCAGCTGTTTTAGGTGTTGCAATACTAGGCATCTGGCCAGTGCTATGGGGGGGGGGGTTCATGCTGCAAACTGATTTGTTTGGTGTGTAGCAAGAGTGGTCGCTTGCCAAGTGTTGTGGAGTATAGTACCTGAGAGTGATGTTTGTGCACCCTGCTTTTTTTTACTGGCCAGATTGGCCACATTGCCTATAGGTAATGAGTGATTAGTCCCCAAAACGCTTTATTATTGGTCTCACAGAGCCATTCGTGATACTTGTTTTAATCATTTCACTACTAGGTGGTTCCTTGCCATTCAATTAAGATGAAAACACCTTCAAGTAGAGATCCTGGCCCCAAGCTCCACGCACACTGGGAGTGGGAGGAGAGCCTGAAGAGGGAGAACTTTCAAGCACATAGACCAATGTAAATCTGGCTTTTTTTAAGCTTAAAACACTTGCAGCAGTGATTCTGTATATGCCTGTGCGTCTTTGCCAGCAATCTCTGGGGTCCTGGACTACTGCAATGCTGTCTCTCTTGGCCAGACAAAATATCGTATCCGTAGGCTTCATATTTTGCAGAATTCAGCAGCGCAACTTGTCATGGGCTGCCTACGTTTTCACATCCTTTTCCCATCCTGGCTCAAATTCATTGGTTACCTGTCGAGAGCAGAATCAAGTTTAACGCCCTCTGCGTGACTCACCGTGTGCTCCACAAGCAGGGCGTAGTTCTCCTCCAGGAGAAAATGTCCCTCTATACCTCTACTAGGTGTCTCTGTTCTGCCAAACTCGGCTAATTAGTGGTTTCCAAATTCAGGAAGGCCACCTTTGGTGGCAGAGCTTTCTCCGTTGCTGCCCTTTGTATGTGGAACTCTCTCTTAACCTGAGGCTGAGGATTTTTCTAACTTTTTGAAACTACTTTAAACTTTTCTATTTCCTAAATGACCTTTTTCCACCCTGCTGATTTTGCTCCCATAGGTCTTTCTCCTTTTAGTGCGAGGATACCCTTGGGTGATAGTGCGCTTTAGAAATAACTATAACGTAACCTAACATGCACTCAACTTAAACCGAACTCCAGAGTCATTATCACGGATTCTTTGCTATAACTCTACCCTAATAATATTAATGTATATTTATTGAGCGCATGCCTAGCTTTGGGAAGTAACAGAGTGCTTTACTACTACTCAAAGTGGGGGTGGGCAGTACACAGTGAGGGAAGCAGATTGCAAGGGATCAATACAAGTGACTGCTGAGCTACAACGGTGGAGTTTGAGGGTTGGAATTTGGCAGCAAGGGATCTCCAAGCAACCAGGGAGGGAACAGGGGAGCAGGTCCCCACCCAGTCTCAGGTTAGATGGGGAATGAAGGGGGCAGGGGGGTTCCGAACCTAGGTGTTAAGGAGGAGACATTCATTTCATATTTGAAATGATGCTGTTGTGCCAACCTCTTGTTATTTATCTATCTGAGGATTGTATTTTGAAATTTTACGTGTTTTATACATATAAGGTAGCAATTGGTAAAGAAAATGTATTGATGTTCTCCGACAGGGTTTATATTTTATGTGGTTACAACCGTTCATCAGAGTGTTTAAATTGACATACATTTGCAGTATAATGCCGATGAACAGGCATAACAATATAACATGCACATATACATATGAAATGTATACAAAGAAGGGTAAAAAGAATCCTGATGGTGCAAAACGTACACCATTATAGTTGGCATAACTATTTACTATCGGGCATTGTTCCTAACCTGATGAAACCTTATGGATCACTCTTTTCGTGTCCTGTGAATTGATGGTGGCTGTGTTGCTAGAATGATTCCATTCTTTGTATGTCATATTTGAATGTTCTGAGAATATTTGTCTACTTTTGAAGTACATTTTCAATTACCGATGTTGACATATAATGCACACATAATTGACTGATATGTTTTTCTGTTTTGAAGGAAGTTTATTCGATGAAAGCATAGAGACAGAAGGAAGTATCTGTGGTAGTGACTCTACATTCTACAGACAAACAGAAGGTAAATGTTCTAGTACCATTATAAATGTATACATGGTGGAGTTGAGCATTTACTTAAATGGACCACTAATATCCACCTTATTTTTGGAAATCGAATATGGTCATGTTACTTGTTGTTCCCCATGTTATTATTGGTAATTAAAAGAAACAAAGCAATAAAGAAAAATACATTGTCAACATACCCTCCCCGTTTTCCCCTCTCCCTTTATCCAGCGCTTTCCTGTACATACACCCTCACATATGATTTATCTAACTACTATAAATGAGTCCTAGTTCATTTGTCTTTGCCAATTTGGACTTTTTCCCTACTGCCACTCGAAGCTTCACATAAGTTCCATTCCTCTCCAATATCTTCAAAGTGGTCAATCGTTTGGAGAGGTTTGTAAATCGGTTAGAAGCGTACTACGGTCTAGCTCCGAATCGCTTATATCTCCTCCCCTCCTTTGCTTGTGTATCATTAGCTTCTCAGCTCCCACCCACCTCTGCAAATCTTGCAACCATTGGAACAACAGGGGACCTCTCAGCACTTCCATGAGATAGTCATCCGGCGTCTAGCTAGTGGTAATAGGAGCACCGCTGCCAGATATGGTCTTAGACTAGATTTCGCCCCAGGCGGGAAGCATCGTTGGCGCCCCACTTCAAAATAAAAAGTAAAATGTTAAGTTGCAAAAGTTTTTAATAAGCCACTCAATAAAGAACTAGCAATACAAACTACATACATTAGATACTAGGTGACAGTCTTAGAATGTTACCTGTATTATGTGTTCAAAAGTAACTTTTCTTGACTTTGCCTTGCAAATACATCAGCTTTTTAGAGTACCAACTTCGGTTGAGTGATACTGTATGCAGATATGCTTATGTAAAGTGTTCTGGTGAAAGCGCATTATAAACAACATATCATTACTGTATTCACGAAACTTCCCCACCGAACACCCTGCTCTCGTACAAGGTGGGGGGACTCCACCTTGTAAGAGAGCAGGGTGTTCGGTGGGGAAGTTTCGCAGATACAGTAATGATAGATGCACCCACACAGTAGATTGGTGATCGCTTTACTCAGACAGGCCTGGCTGAAGATGTGTGGGGGCACATTTCAACAGGATGGTTGGGGGCCCCCTTGCTTAGAGCGAAAACAGTCTGAAGCACCCGTGGGGTGTATACATTGCAATGGTGATGAAGATGAGGTTAATAACTGCCAATTATCAAGAGACGGCCAGCCGCCAGAGAGGTAAAACATGAAATCCCTACTGGAGAGCTCTAAACCCTTCTTTTTCAGCAAGTGGCTGATGTTAAGGAACAAGAGTTAGAAGGCAATGAGGTGCTAACATTTCTGAATACCCTGTGTGAAGAGAAAATGCAGCTTGTAATGTAAGCGCTGCAAAGTGCACATTTTAAGCACCACAGCGAAAATACAGAATTGAATATATTGCAAGGCTGCTGACTGGAAACCTGTGGGCAGTTGCTGGGGACCCTTGTGGCTCGAAGGCCCTTTCATTTGAAAAGGTTGAAAGGCCCTGACATCATCCCTGTAAAACAATTGTGATCACAAAGATAATAGGTGTTCTCTTAAATGTGTGTGAGACATTCTCCAAATAATTCAACTTCTTCAAAAAGGCGTGTTCATTAATTTTGGACCAACTATATGTAAAGGTAATTTCAGAGCTAATGCACCCATGTCTTTCCAGCAACCACCAGCAGGCTAAACTAAGATATTGCCAACATTATCATCATCATCACCACATGTTTTGAAACCAAAAAAGGTCTGACCGTGTTGTAAAGTTGCAGAAACTAGCACCCTGCGCAGATTGGTTAGTTCCAACAGGAGGCCTCCCCACTGAACCACGGCCCTGAAATTGAGGTCTGAAAATGGTGCTTGGTCTGCAATATTGATGCCACTTCTGCTGCTCCTTCAGAATATAACCACCGTCCTCGTCAATGAACGCTAAACCTTCACCAGCTGCGCACACGCACGCCTGGCTCTGGCTGCACCCACTGATCTATCTGCTTGTCTTCCAAAAAGGATGTAGTTGTCAGGCAAATGCAACAGGGAGGGATGGTGTGCAATGTGGGAAGATCCCAGGGGATGTCACTTAACATTACTTTAAAAGGGTGTTCTGTAGAAAGACACCAGGTAACCACACCAAGAAGCTGCGCATGACAGCACAGTCAATGACAATACAATCCTAAATCGAACACACAGTCCATATTAGCACCCACGTTTGGCATCTCACCCGAGCTTGTTTTCTTTAGAATATCGTGCACTTTTCTGTGCTCACTTGCTTTATCATGGTTTCACATGGTTTCCCGTTCGTTTTAAAGCGTCCCTATTAGTTCATTATTAAACTAATGATGAAACGGTGCACTTCTAGCGTTCACAATATATCTTTCACTTAGATGCATGTTTCCTTGCAACGAGCTACTGATCCAAACTAATTGTCGCGTTTTGTTCTTTTTGCCTTTTTGTTTTGCCATGCTTATTTTTTGTGACCTTAGCACAAATTGGAGCGTTTTCAGCTCATCGGGTCTATTTTGTGCCTTTGCCGGCAGAGAAGACAAATAGCCTGGCAAACTCATTCGAGGAGCGTAGCCCACAAACTCAGCCGCTGGGCCCGAGTGCCCACTCTAGCCGACCCACCCCCCACTGTGCACACGTGAAACCGATCAGTGAACTGCTGCATTCAACAGCTTTCAGCACCTGCAGAGAAACTGTTGCACTTATCCAATCAGATGTTCAAAAAAGTCGAAACCACGGCCCTTCTCCCTGTCTCCCATTGGCTACTTTCTCTGTTGAGAAGTGCCAGTACTCTTCTGTAGATATGGTATCTGAGCTTTCTTCAAAAGTGCCAGTACTATCCCAACTCCTGTAGCTAAGCTATGGCATTTGAGTTATGTACAAAAGTAACAGTACTATCCTTCAGTATGTATTGGGCTTCTGTTGAGATTTGCCAGCACTGTCTACAGAAAAGGCCTTTCAATTATGTACAGAAGTGCCAGTACTGTAGATAAGGTATTCGATTTCTGTTGGGAAGTGTCCACTGTCGGAGTGGCACATTGGAGCCCTGCTGAGAAAGGGAAGTAATGTTACAATGCAAGTATCTGAGTACTCCCAAGAAACGTCATAACGGCATTGTTATACTTTTCATGATCTAATGGAGTACTGCTGTGAACTTCCAGTTTTCCCATGTATATCATCGTTTTGTAGTGCACCGATTCCCCACACACTTCATAGTACTTTAATAACAGGTGTCATTTCCATTGTAATGGTACGCAACTGATCTACCTCAGAAGGATGAAGGCCTGAGCTGGCACTGCAGGGATTCAAACCTGCTGCAAGCTAGCCCGTGTTTGTGGGAACAGCTTTAATCTTGCACTAACCGGTCAGTTCTTCAGCTGAGCACTAACTGCTGAGAATTGATAATATTGCACCATGACACACTGGAGTCCTGCTGAAAAGGGCCACAGTACTTCCCTAGTTGAAGTGCTTGAGTTCCTGCTGAGGGGTGGCAGTACTTTCACACCAGTGGTCGAAGTGGTCAGGAGCGGATGGGAGCGGCGCTCCTCTACTTTTTTAATTACGTTTTACCGTTCCTAATACTTTTATTTATACGTTCCGGAATGGTTTGGTTTTATAATAAAAGTGTAGGAAGAAGTTGAAACTCGCACTTTCAGTGCACTGCACTGAACGTTCCCTTTAACAGCAGGTGCATGTGTTTGGGGTTTTGTATTGTGCATGGGTGTGGGCATGGCAATGGTGTTTGTGGGGAGCGGGGGCAGGCCAGTAGGGAGCATAGTTCCACTACTTCTTGTTGTACCATTCGACCACTGTTTCACACTGAATTACAGGAGAACTGAGGTTTGCCAGCGGGGAGCACCGTCTACTCCCTGTCTCCCCACTACAGTCATGCATTGCTGGTCTTTGCCTCAGGCTGTGCATTTTCGAAATGTCAGAATTAACTCACAGGATTAAAAGCACAGTTTTTTAAATCTTGCGAGTATATTTTGACATTTCAGAAATTGTACTGCCTGTCAGAATAACCCCTAGCCTAGGACACCTATTCCTGGCAGTACAAAATAAATACACCATATGATTTCCTATGATCTTATTGGAAGGGAGCGGTCAAGGGATCATTGTGGGTACAACCAAATCTTACTTACCCAATAAACACGTATGGATCTTGGCACACGGCAAGCTTGTCCCTCAGTGGAGCTGCTTGGTCTCCTCTTGCCCTGCTGCCCCTGGTGACCTGGCTGCTTCTATCTATTCCGGCTGCTGCTGTTCTGGGGCCTTGATCATTCCAAGTTCCTCCAAGCCCAATGATGGCGAATTGGGGCTTCATCTCTAAAGGTTTAGATTGTCCGTCTGGTCCACTGACTGAACACAGCCCAGCCAGCTCAATAGTGAATCAACCCTGACTTGCAGCGCGTGCGCTGAGGAGGAGGCACGTGCAGTTAGGCCTAGCCCGAACTGATAAGCAACAAATGTTGCTTTTTACTAAGCCGAATTGGCGATCATAAAATCAAGCACGTGGTGATAGCCTAGATTTGCTCAGCAGCAGCCGGCATCATGCAGTCACAGTGCTCTCTCGCTCTCAGGCTGTGTCTTATTTCGAGTAGCAATTTTTTTGTATATAGTAGTGTTTGTACGTTTATGAAATTAAATGATGCAGCAGCATCAAGCATCACTATCCTCTTTGAGGACTCGGACTGCACCAGCTGGCACCCCCTGGAGCAGTGGTCTTGAAACCTTATTGGCCTGGGCCCCCCAGAGCAAAGTTTAGGCAGGCCGCCCCCCTAAAAAATGCCAAATAGACAGTATGTATTGCGTGCCGTCACTGGACCCGACTCCCAGAATAGTCCCTGGGCTCCCCCACCTGTTCCCATCACAGTTGCTGGGCTCCCTCATTCCACTCCTACCCAGTCCCTGGGCTCTCCTCACACCATCACAGACCCTGGGCTCTCCCCACCCTGCTCCCACCACTATCCTATGGTTCCCGCCTAATCCTGCTCCCACAGTCCCTGGGCTCCCCCCCATCCCGTTCCCAACACAGTCAGTTGCGGCTGGTGAATTTTTTAAGTGGAGGGGCATAACTATTTCTCCCAAAAATGCAGAGCCCGAACCAATCAAGGGGGACTTCGGGGGGGATTTCCCCCGTGAATTATTTTAAAAATAATGGGTTAAAATGTTGCATTGTAGAGCATACTTTAAAAACAAATGGGTAAATAGCCAAACAGTTTGCAATTGGTGCAGGGGAACCCAAGGGTCAGGGATTGATACACATGTTTAAATAAAAAAAAGGAACGTAAACCCCCCTTCTGCATTGGCCTGAGTGTGGGTGCTGAAACGCCCTGCTCCAGGCTGCTCTGTCCGTATATGCGCGGAGGCGCAGGAGCTCCCCCTCACACATACAGACATGCAGTGCCCCAGCCAGCATTTCCAATGAGCTATGCGATGCTGATGAAGCAAAACGCCCCAGCCTTGCATGGCTCAGTGAGCACGTGTGACTGGGCAACTGAACCGAATGTTGAAGGGAAATAGTGTTTCCCTTTGACAGTTCAGCCAGCCCAGGAGCACTCCCTCAGCTGGAAAAAGCAGCTGAGGTAGTGCTCATTGTTTCATTGGGCTGGCTCCTTAGCTCCTCCATAATGGATGAGGCGCCCCCTCGCCATTATGGATGAGCCGCCAGGCTCAGACTGGCCTTATACGGCAATAGGGCAATGCCTGTACCAAAAATGCTAGTGTGGGCCAGTCAAAATGGGCTACTTTTTCAGCCAATATGTACCAGTTTGATGAGTTACTTTATTATGCAGTTAGTAATTTTGACCATTGTTGCTGAATAAATATTCTTTAAATATCACAATGTACTTACATTTTAACACAAATCACCTCCTTGAGTACTATTCAAACAGTCTGTGACCAAAGGAATGAGCATCCATTTACAACTGCGGCCCACTATTTCATTGATTCCTGAGACAGTTTCATGCTTCAGCCTGACCATGTGAGCCGCCCCTGGCCATTTCTTCCAATAAAAAAAAAAAAACCCTTTTTTTACATTTCATGCTGGGCACTCACGGCCCCTCAGGGTTGTGGCCGTGGGCCCCTGCGGGGGCGCGGGACACAGTTTGAATACCTCTGCCCTAGAGGCTAGCAAGCATGCGTCCGTCTGCATGGCCTTATGCCCCGACCTCTGTTTTCTTCTTGCACCCTTTTTTTTATCCTGGGTAAGACTCCCAGCAGGCAGTTTACGGGAGAGCATGCAAACCGCCCCATGTCATGTTATGTGTCCTGTTAATCACGCCACTCCACTAGTCTTGTATTACTGAGCATTCCCACACCATATGCCCGAATTCCACTGAATCCCTTCTACATCTGGGACATATGTGCGAGTTGTCCCCATTTATCGTATGTAGTTTCTGAGGGGTCATGTAGACCATGTGTACAATGTTGAATTCTTGTAACTTAAAGCGAGCATTCCTAGATACTTGGTTGATCTGGGAGCATGTTCTGGGCTATACCTTCTCATCAAAGGTCTCCTCCATAATCCCTTTCCCATTTCTCCCTTACCTTCAGGGGCAAGAGGATCCCACTGTCCTGAACTGCAATGTACAACCCAGATATTGCATGTCTCTCCTTGCCTGTAGTCCGTATTGTATGAAGAACTGGGGCGATTGTAGGTTCTTCTGGCAGAGAACCCAATTTTTGCCACAGAGCCTTCATCAGTCTTGCGAAATTCAGGATTTGCCCCTCGGGTATCCCACATTTATTAGCCCATTCTGTGGAAGGTTAACAGACGTCCACCTCCAAAGAGGTCTCCCATACTGAGGCATCCAGCAACAGTGGATCTATTGTTTGCAATATCCTTAAACACTGCTGCTATCCCGGCATCTGCTATCAAGGGTAAATTGAGACTATAACCCTCACCTATCCTCCGTTTAGTACACGTTCTTTTCCGTACCTGCCGGACCACCTGTGAGAGACATGATGTATTCATCCATTCCACTTCCACCAAAGCAATTCCATTCCTGTGAAATGCCTCTGGGCTTCCCTAGCATCGGACCATCAGCAACCAGGTCTCTAACGTCCCATCTAGCCACATGTTGCAGTTGGGATGCCAGGAAATACAGCTCAAAATCGGGAGGGCTAATCCTCACTCTTTGTGTTTCCTTCGTAGCGTACTGAGTGCTACCCTACGTCTACCACCAGCCCACATACATTCTGAAGTTTTACTGTCTAGTACTTTAAAAAAAGGGCAACCTGATCATAAATGGAATATTGGCAAACTGGGTAAAACTATCATTTTACATTCTGCTCCTCCCCATTAAAGAGTTTGGCAGCAGGACGAAAAAGGTCCTTATCCCAGTTTGATTTTGTTTATTGTTTTGACTCGGTGTGCCGCCAAGAATCCAAGGTTCCCAATTGCTGTCTAGGTGAAAATTGAGAAAGAAATATTAGTCACAATCTTTGGTACTGAGCCAAAGACTACTCTATGGAACAGACATGATTTAAAATGGACTCTGGCACGGATCGGAAGCTAATTCGTGTTTGCAGGCACGTATAATATGCTTGTGGCAGTGCAAACACAGCAGTTTGTTCTGCTGTCGTCTGAACTTTGGGTTGGCACTGCATTGCAAATCTAGGATAGACGCTTTTCGTCTAATCCAACTCTTCCATCACAAGCATTAACACCATTTGTTCCCATATGTGAAAGGACAAGCAGGGACATTTGTGCTTCAATACTATGATGTTAAAGGAACGATTTTACAACCACTGCCACTTGAAGGATCGACTACTACTCATCTGTAAGTAGTGCTACTTTTGTCATGGAGGATATGAACCTAATTGACTGGAACAAATTTCGGTAGGCCGTGACTCAAAGGGTGTTCCCAATTTTAAGATACCGTTGTTATAGGGTTAATTTTCATTCAGCTCTTTCCCATCCAACTGTAAATGTCAGTTAGCCAGTCAATAACATTATGAACAAAACTGTCAGTGCTGCACAAATGTTTTTTAAATACGGTTTATGGCCTGGGTAATTTTACATTGTCCAAGGTCCACACACCCTCCACTCCCCACGCTACCTGAGACTGGGTAATCCAATGGCCACTGTTTCCTCCCATGGGTGCATGTAGATCCCTTGCTGACAAATTGCCCATCTCCCCCCTCCCCTGTTAGCTACTGCACTCCCTGGTTTCCTGCTCCCTTCACCTTGTTCTTCCTCTTATGATTGTAAAGCACTCTGTTGATTCTACAAGCTGGGTCAGCACTCAATAAACATCCTTCTTATGAATTGCCATCTGGCAAGGGTGCGCAAGCCCTGGCTTTTTTGATTTTTATGAAATAATAAAATGATGCCGGTAATTCAATCTCCATGGCCAAAGCACCATTTGTATCTGTGTCCTGCTGCATCCGTACCCTGATTTACAGCAACTGCTCTACCAGTGGCACAAAGCAGGTTCAGAGGCCATAGCTGCCCATTTGACTGCTGCAATGGCAGCCAAGTCTCTGCAGCGCAAGGGCTGGATTTAGGATATGCACCCATCTACAAAAACTATGATTATCATAAGTAGCCTATGCTGGTAGCAGGGTAAACTCTGAACATAAGCAATGCCTGAGTTAAGGCATGGTGCATGGCACTACTTATCTGACAAAATCTATCCAACACAGGTATTTATATTTATCTTTCTTTATTGGCGAGACCCCACAGCCACAAGCTCCGGCTCCCCTCGCTCAACGGCCACTGTGGAATGTTGATTGCTGAACGTGCATCAACATTCCACCAGTGTGCCTATGCGCGAGCCCATACATATGCATATTACAACATATCCTCTTCCCTTGGATAAAAATGTTGTCACCCAACACCATTTCTTTTTTTTTTTTTCCGAACATGGAAAAAGAAAACAACAGCACATGACATGTAATATTCCAACTTACTTTAAAGCTGTATCCATACCAGTAGCATGGGTAATATTAAATGTGCTTCACTCTTAACAAACATAATCCCTAAATCTTATGGGTCGTCCACAGCTCCTACCCACACGACCCCTTTGTTGAACTTCATTATGTTGCAGATCCATAGCAGACTGAAATTCCACATTGACCTGTGGATCAACAGGACCTGGACGTGGTACACCCTCTTGCTGTTCACCCCCGAAGGGTTGCGAAACCACAGGATTATAATCCAGTGCATTGTCTTGTGATTCCTCCTCATGTTCCACACCTTCCCTGACCACACGTCTGCATCCATCCACCACCACTCGCCTCTTACTCCACACAGATCCATCCTCCAAGTGCACATACCCTTTTCCAACTTTAACAACCTTCCTTAAGGGCATAAAAGTGCTGTATCCTTTATGAACTAACCTAGGATTCTTTATGTACACCTGATCCCCAGGCTTTACGTTCAACTCCTTCCTACTCATTTGTGAGGACCCCATAGTCTGCTGCCGCTCTAAAATGCTGCGATGGATTTCTCGCAAATCCATATCGCATGGACCACCGCCCCCCATAGCCAAGGTTCTCAACATTGTGCCTGCCTTCCTGCCCCTCATTAATTCAAATGGAGATCTACCCGTCAGCATGGTAGGTGTTCTCCGATATGCAGCCAGGTATTGTGACACACAACCTCTTGCCAATTCAAACCATTGGCCAAAGCCAACTGTATGGCTGACTTAATAGTGCCATTGGCCCTTTCAACCAGACCATTTGCCGAAGGATTATACAGAGCTGTCCTATAATGAGAAATGGCATGCTTTTCCAAGAATTCTCTCATGGCTCTAGAAGTGAACTGCACACCATTATCCGTAACTAAACTTGCCGGTAAACCCTCACGGTCAAATACTTTTCTCAGAACATCAATTACGGTATTGGTCGTAACATCTGAACACGCCGCCACCTCAATCCACCTGGATGTGTAATCCACCAACACTAACATATACTTGGACTCAGGCTCTAAACAGTCAAACGGACCCATAATATCCAAAGCCAATTTCGACCATACCTGCTCTGGAACCTCAACAGGATGAACTGGTTGTGGTTGCAGTACCTTGCTCTTATCACTAATAGAACACGCTTGACACTCTTTCACCACTCGTTCCACATCCTTGTCCATTGACGGCCACCAATACTCCTCTCTCAATCTCCTTTTGGTCAAGGATCGGCCCAAATGACCTTCATGTGCCAATTCCACCATTTTTCCCCTCAAACTTATCGGGGGTATCAATCTGCTGCCCCTCGACACACCCCAGGGACCTTCTGCTAATTCCTGGAGAACCTGGGCATATCCTTTCCCTTCCAGCCTTTCCTTCACGGTGTGCCAACCCTTCACCAGACCTTCCCTAATCCACTTTAACTCAATATCATCCTCAGACTCCTGATCCCACACCGACTTCTCCACTGCAGACGTAACCGATGCAACCTGACACTCCTGCAAATCATCCTCCTTCACTACTCCCCCCTCACTGTCCTCTTCTACCCCTGGCACACGGGACAAACAATCCGCAACAACATTAAACTTCCCCGGAAAGTACTGCAAGGAAAAATTATAATCTTGCAACTGTACTGACCACCTCGCAATCCTCGGGGATACTGCCATGACTCCCTTGGAGGAAAACACCTGTACCAACGGTTTATGGTCTGTTCTCACTACATAGGGTATGCCCCACACAAATGTCCTAAAATGTTTCGAAGCCCACAGCACTGCCAAAGTCTCTTTCTCAATTACAGAGTACCTGGTTTCCACATCTCTCAATGTCCTTGAAGCAAAAGCCACCGGGACCCATTCACCATTAATGTATTGCTCTAGGGCTGCCCCTAGGCCCACCTCACTTGCATCCACCGTCAACGCAGTTCTATTTTTTGGGTCAAATGATTTCAGACAGGTAGCCTTCTCCACATCCCTCTTAACCAACTCGAATTCTGCCGCACACTCCGCAGACCATACAAATCTTACACACTTTCTCATGAGGGCTCTCATGGCCACTGTCTTTTCAGCGTAATTTGACACAAATTTAACATAATACTCTGCAAGACCCAGAAAAGCCCTCAGCTGATCCTTATTAACCGGAGCTGGCGTATCCCTCAACACTTGTACCAACTCCCTTTTTGGACTTACGCCTTGTGAACTCAACGTGTGTCCCAAATATGTGACCTCCTCCACCCCCACTTGACACTTTGTTAATTTTACAGTCAGACCTTTTTCTTTAAGAATCTGCATGACCTTCCTCACCCTCGCATCATGTTGTTCCCTGCTGCTGCCCCAAACCAAAATGTCATCTTGAAAGTAGCTGACACCCCCCACCCCTTCAAACAACTGATGCATCAGCCTCTGAAATACTGCCGAAGCCGAAGCCAAACCAAAAGGCATTCGACAAAATCTGAACGCACCAAACGGAGTCACAAATGACGTAAGAGGTCTAGATTCAACATGCAGGTCAATTTGGTGATACGCCGTTGACAAATCAAATGTTGAAAAATATTTAGCTTCACCCAACGTCAATAGCAACTCATTAATATTAGGCAAAGGATGCCGATCCACCCATATGCTGGCATTTAATTCCCGAAGATCCACACACATTCTAATGCTGCCATCACTCTTCTTCACTAAAACCACCGGAAATAACCATTCCGAAGCCTCAATGGGTTCTATTATTCCTGCCGACTGCAACTTAGCCAATTCCGCCTTAAATGCCTCCCTCACTGAAACTGGCACCCCCCTCACCTTGTGAACTTTAGGCACTGCACCCTTCTTCAACACAATGCGATGCGTAAAGCCCCTAAGCTTACCCAGAATGTCAGAAAATACTTCAGGAAACTCACTCATAAGCACTGTAGGGGTAACTCCTTACATCCTTCTCTTCCATTCCCTCCCTGACACTGAGAACCGGTTCTTTTTCACCTGGATGAATTTGTATCTTTAGTGCAGCCTGCTCATCCCAACCCAACACACTTGTCCCTTTTTTAGCCACATACAATTTACCTAAGGTCTGCCTTCCTTTGAATGAAAAATTTGACCAATTATATCCAAGTAGATCAATGGAACTTTGCCCGTATACATACGGTCTGATGTCTGGTGCCAACAGCGTAGATATCGGCTTACCCAAAACCTCTTGATACACTTCCGGAGACACCAGGGTATAAGGTGACCCAGAGTCTACCAGCATATCCACAGGGTGCTGGTCCACCAACACCGACACCCATGGACCCTTCCGCCCATCACCCTCCATATGTAATATGACACTCTGTTTGGGACCCCCACCTGATGCTCCCTCCAGCCCCGTGGTAAACTCTTCTGCAGTTACATTTGCAACCACTTGCCCTTTACACATTCGTGCAAAATGGCCCACCCGTTTACATTTCCTGCACTCTACATTGCTAGCTGGACATGATTTCGCATCCACTGTGTGACTTGACCACCCACAATTTTTGCACACCTCTTTCCCTTTAGGTGCTCTGTTCCCTTGTCCAACCCCTTTGTCCAAACCCTTCTTGCTCCTTGCCACCACCGCATGCACAGTTTCCCTATTTCCCTCCCTTTCAGTAACAATTTGTACACTCGCCTTGGAGGCCTCAATTGCTCTAGCAATCTCTAAAACCTTATCAAGAGAAGGATCGTTCTCAATCCACAATCTCTCTCTAATTTTTTGATTTGACGTTTTCATCATAATCTG
This sequence comes from Ambystoma mexicanum, assembly GCF_040938575.1. Classification (NCBI taxonomy): domain Eukaryota; kingdom Metazoa; phylum Chordata; class Amphibia; order Caudata; family Ambystomatidae; genus Ambystoma; species Ambystoma mexicanum. Next base: position 964,664,144 of record NC_090924.1, read on the forward strand.
ATCCCTTATATGTTCCTCTCCGTTACCCGGGAACCCACATGTAGCCATGAGCGCACGTAAGGCAGTAACGTATGAGTCTATACTTTCCGCAGCACCTTGTGCCCTAGAGAAAAACTTATAACGCTCTAAAACCACATTAACTCTTTTTCCAAATCGTACTTGCAGTTTCTTCAAAGCCGTCTCATAGGCACTTACAACCATTTCCCCTTCGCCTCCCCCTTGAACCATTACATTCTCTCCAGGCAGGTGACGAAAAACTCTCAAGCCTTCAGTACCAATACAATTAAGCAAAGCAGCCTCCTTTTCATCGTCGTTGAACTTTGCCCCACCCGCAGCCCGCAAATATACCTTAAAGGCATCTACCCACTGCTCCCAAGGCGCAACCGGCTCTCCTGGGTTAGGCAAAAATGCTGGTGGAGGCCTAGCAGCTGTATGCAACATGGCCAAAATTTACTGCCCAAGACCTTGTGCCCACCAATCGACACAAAACTGTTCTTTTGCGTGCCCCCCTCTAATCCAAGAATTTTCCTCTCTTTCACTTCAAGTCAGTGGTCACCACACCAACCAAAGTGACCGCACATGCATATCTTCCCTTGTAGCCTTGTTGAGCGTGCACCCCCACGCATGTGCAGTACAGCCAGGACCTGGCACCGGGTGAGTCACAACCAATGATGTTCCCACGATGTGTACAAACAATCCCAGCCCCAGACAAGCTGTAGCCTTACTTGTCAGGGCCCAATGGAACAGGGTGCTCCAACCTTACCAGCAACACCCCTTCATAACCACCTTACTTCAGAACTGTGGCTCTGCAGCTGTGGAGACACTCTGCGCACTGCCCCCGCAGCCCCTCCTGCTTCCCTGGAGCGACCGCAGGCAGCGCAGAGCAGCACGGGCGTCCCCCCGGCCCCTCCTCGTTGGACTCAGCCCACGCTAAGCTGGATAGCGTAAACACGCTGTCGGGGGCGGAGCCAACTGCCGCATACAGGCCGATCCACCTGGAGCAGGGGCACACACAACCTCCACCGCTACTTGAGGAACCGAAAACTTGAGGAAAGGAAAACAGCCGCCCGCCCGGCTCCCGAACCAATCCAGGCACCGGCGGCGAGCTGGCAGCAGCCAACCGCTCTTCGCCCTCCGCTCCTCCCCTGGGGCACACGCAGACTCCGCAGCGAGCAGACAGCAGCCAACTGCTCCTCGCCCCTCCTCCGTGACCAGGGGAACCGAAAGCCACGGCCTCCGCTCCTCCACCGAACGGCCGCCCGCCCGGCTCCTCAACAAATCCAGGCACCTGCGGCGAGCCGGCAGCAGCCAACAGCTCCTCGCCCTCCGCTCCTCACTGGGGCACACGCAGACTCCGCAGCGGGCCGGCAGCAGCCCACAGCTCCTCGCCCTCCGCTCCTGCACAAGGCAACTTCCCGCCCGGCCCTGCGCCGGTTCAAGCCCGCAGAAGCCGCTGCAACCGATCCAGCGCCGGTCGGCCACCGTCCACGCCGACTGCGCCCAAGCCGATGGGGAGCCACGCAGCTGATCCGCACACGCGTGGGACAGGGTCTCGTCAAGATCCCAATCCTCGTCGCCAATGACAAAATCTATCCAACACAGGTATTTATATTTATCTTTCTTTATTGGCGAGACCCCACAGCCACAAGCTCCGGCTCCCCTCGCTCAACGGCCACTGTGGAATGTTGATTGCTGAACGTGCATCAACATTCCACCAGTGTGCCTATGCGCGAGCCCATACATATGCATATTACAACATAATCATTGAAGACACGTCCAGTTTCATATATCGCATGTGTCTACTCCTCGTAGCCATCTCAGCTGTGGATGGGGAGTATTCTGGCTGAACCTGTGAAATTACAGGACTGGAACCTGAATGGATATGCGTCTTTTTTGATGTCTTTGTGAGGGCAGGCAACACCCTCCACCAGAGACTACTGCACCACAGGCAGCTGTCCTGGGCCCAGGCATCAAAGGAGCACACCCTGGGGGGTGCCTCACACCAGTGTGCTGCATTTCTAAAGGTCTTTGATCCTAGTGAGAAGGGGAGGTGGTGGGCTTAGAGTAGATCGGAGGGCTCTGCTCAATTTTGGAAGACTTCCACCATCTTGTTTCTCTATGCCACACTGTCTCTCCTTCCTGTCCCCTTAACTTCCTCTGGATCAAAGCACTTTCGGTGTGATATCAGAAGGTCAAAATCGACTTTGTTCAAGAAGAGGGATTGGACAACTAAGCTAGGCTGACTTTAGTTTAATCACCTACTGACTTTTAACTTTAAAAGAAGGGGTCTTCTCTCACTTCTTTGGATCATCACTTGAAAATATTTCATTGCACCCTGCTGGGAGAGCAGTTTATTTATTTATTAAATTTATATAGCGCGCAGGCAGCCCAGGGGCATTGTGGCACTGTTACTTGCAAGGAAGACTTAGTTACAATGTGTGCAGGTTGTGCCTTGGGTTACAGTGAGGCAGTGACCTGTGATCAGATATACCACATAATACATCATACAATACAATTATGAGGGCTAGGCCATGTAATTGTTAGATGAACAGGGTCGTTTTCAGGGTTTTCCGGAAGGCGGTCAGTGAGGGTTCAGAGCGCAGGGAGCTAGGGAGGGTGTTCCAATGTATGGCAGCGAGGTACGGGAAACTGGAGCCCCCTGCTATGGTCCTTTTTACCCTAGGTACTGAGAGCATGCTGGCATAGGGTGATCTAGTGGGTCTTGTGGAGGAGACCAGGTGGATCCTCTGGGAAAGGTACATTGGGGCGGCAAGATGGACACATTTGTGGGTGATGCTTAGAGCCTTGAATAGGATCCTCTCCTTTATGGGGAGCCAGTGGGATGCTTTTCTGGCAGCGGTAATGTGCTCTCTCTTGGCAATGCCTTGTGCAGCGCGTAGGGCATTATTCTGTATTACTTGGAGCTTCTCAAGATTTTTTTTGGAGGTCCCAAGGAAAAGAATATTGCAGTAATCAAGTCGCGAGCCGGTTATGGCCCTGGCTATGTTAGTGCAAGTGTCTTTTGACAGATAAGGTCTGATTGCGTTAAGGAGTTTTGCATGGTAAGCGGCCGAGGAGGCAATGGCGTTTACTTGTCTGGTCATGGATAGATTGGAGTCTAAGTAGACGCCTAATGTTTTTACCGTGTCAAGTACTGGTATCGTGATTGAGTCAATGGTGAAATGACTGAACTGAGCGTCAAGTTTCTTGATGGTGTCAGGGGAGCCTACGAGTAGGAGCTCAGTTTTGTCAGAGTTAAGGCAGAGGCCGTTGATAGCCATCCACATTTGAATTGTGTTGTAGATGTTGTTGAGGGTAGCGGAGTCCGTGTCATAGTCGCCTGTCAGAGTGAGAAGGATCTGTGTGTCGTCGGCGTAGTTGGTGTAAGAGATGCCCATGGCGTCAAGGATGAGGAAGAGGGGGCGGGTGAAGATGTAGAGGGTGGGGGAGAGGCAGGAGCCTTGGGGCACCCCACATAGCATGATAGAGGGTGATGCAGTGGCTAGGTCAGAGAAGACCTGCATGGTCCTGCCTTGGAGGAAGGAGGTGATCCATGTAATGGCTTCTTGAGAGAAGTTGGCTGTGGAGGAGAGGTGGTGGCAGAGGATGTCGTGGTCTACAAGATCAAAAGCTGCCGACAGATCCAGGAGAAGGAGCAAGGCAGGTTTGCCTTGGTCCCTTGCGTCGTCCATTTGGTTTTTTAGGTCGAGTAGGGCGGTCTCTGTCCCATGCCTAGGGCGAAAGCCGGATTGTCTCAGTCCAAGGAGGTTCTGTTCTTCGAGGAAGTGCTGGACCTGCAGGTAAGCAGTCCTTTCCAGAGTCCTCCAGTTGTGAGTTAAAGGTGAGTGTTGCAAGACAGAGGAGTGTTCCGCCCCTTAACCATTACCAGGGACCATTGGGGAGACCTTCTGCTAGAACAAGACGTACCTCTCTGCCAGCCACTGTTGTGCCTAGGACCTGACTGTGTTGGAGGACCCTGCAGTTGTATGCCAGCCTCCCCCAGGTGTCAGAGCATGAGGACAAGGGCCCATCTTGTCCCAGAGTGCTTGGATTGGGTCCTCACAGCGCCAAAATGCCAGAAGAGCAAGTATCCCTGTGTTTTCACCACCAAACTGCTTTGTGCCGTGATTCAAACATGTTCCATGCCGTTCGAACCAGCAGGACCCTCTGCAGATGTCTTTGGCATTCTTTGTTATGCAAACTCCAAGTTCAACCGTTTGAACCAATTTGCCACTGCACCAGTTAGAGCACGTTGATACCTCAATTCAAATCAAAAAGTACCGCTGCCCGCGCATGTTGCTCGAGCCACTTTCAAACCGCCAGCTGCTTCATCGCTGCCACCACTGTATGTTGAACCTGGTGTCCCTCGAACCGCGACTTACAACTTCAGCATCAAACTGACTGGCCTGTGTATCCTGGTACCTGCTCGCCGCCGTCTAATCTTCGACCGTCAAACCGAACCTGTTAACTGCCAGACCGCCAATTCGCCTGTATAGGTGCTATTGACTGAGATCTGCCCCGTTGAACCATCATTGGGCTCTAGAGACTGGATATGTCACCCTAATCCCTTTTTCAAGCTCAAAACAAAATCTTTTAAACATTTTGGTGTTTAAATTGCCTTTTCTCCCCTGTCTCAATAGGCAGATTGCTGCATCTATTCTATCCTTGTAGATTCTTTGTTCCTTCTACAGGAGTGGGCTTATACAGTGTTTTAGTTAGTTTGTTGTTGTACATAAACAGGGTAATTCATAGAATTTCGCAGAAAAGTGTTGCAAGCGGCTGGCGCAGAGTGTCCGCGTGCGATTGACTGCGCCAGGCACGTGCGCTAAAACCGATTTCCGCGCACAGCGTATTCATGGATTTTAGGCTTCCAAACCAGCCGTGGTGCAGAGAATCGCAGCGACCCTGCAGCAGCGCCAGTAACGCCCCCAAGAAAGCCCTTGCGCAAGGAAAATCCATCAAAATCGCTAAATCATCGCAAAGGGCTGCGCTAACCCTGGACCAGTTCACCGGGCTGGCAAACAGCAAACGCCAAGCGGGGAACGTGTATTTCAGGGGTGCGCGGGAAGTTCCACACGCGATTTCAGCAGGGTACGTGTATTTCAGGGGTGCGCGGGAAGTTCCACACGCGATTTCAGCAGGGTACGTGTATTTCAGGGGTGCGCGGGAAGTTCCACACGCGATTGCAGCAGGGTACGTGCATTTCAGGGGTGCGCGGGAAGTTCCACACGCGAATGGGCCAGTGCGAGCAGGGTACGTGTATTCCATGGGTGCGCGGGAAGTTCCACACGCGATTTCATCAGGGTACGTGTATTTCAGGGGTGCGCGGGAAGTTCCACACGCGATTGTCCCAGTGCGAGCAGGGTACGTGTATTTCAGGGGTGCGCGGGAAGTTCCACACGCGATTGTCCCAGTGCGAGCAGGGTACGTGTATTTCAGGGGCGCGCGGGAAGTTGCACACGCGATTTCAGCAGGGAATGTGTATTTCATGGGTTCTGGGGAGTACTACATGTGAATTGGCCGTGTGGGTCCTCCCAGGTGTACGCTCCACAACCTCCACGGCCCCTGCAGGCAGCCCACACCACGGGGGACTACCCTGCACCCATGCTCATGTCCCGCAGGCAGCCCATCCACCATGGGCATGCCCCCCAGCCAACCCACATGTCACCTTGCACTACTGATCAACAATGCATGTCTCCCACCACCCCCACCCCCCAGCCACCAGGGGCACCTGCCAGCAGGCCCCCACTCATGTCCAACTCATGTTTCCCACCACCCCCACCCCCCTGCACTGTGGGGCACCCTCCACCAGGCCCCCACTCATGTCCCCCTGCACCCCCACCCCCCTGCATCCAGGGTCACCCTCCACCAGGCCCCCACTCATGTCTCCCACCACCCCCACCCCCCTGCCACCATGGCCACCCTCCACCAGGCCCCCACTCATGTCCCACTGCACCCCCACCCCCCAGCATCCAGGGTCACCCTCCACCAGGCCCCCACTCATGTCTCCCACCACCCCCACCCCCTGCCACCATGGGCAGCCTCCACCAGGCCCCCACCCATGTCTCCCACCACCCCCACCCCCCAGCCACCAGGGGCAGCCTCCACCAGGCCCCCACTCATGTCTCCCACCACCCCCACCCCCCTGCCACCATGGGCAGCCCCCACCAGGCCCCCACCCATGTCTCCCACCACCCCCATCCCCCAGCATCCAGGGTCACCCTCCACCAGGCCCCCACTCATGTCTCCCACCACCCCCACCCCCTGCCACCATGGGCAGCCTCCACCAGGCCCCCACTCATGTCTCCCACCACCCCCACCCCCCAGCAGTGCAGGGGCAGCCTCCACCAGGCCCCCACCCATGTCTCCCACCACCCCACCCCCCAGCAGTGCAGGGGCACCCTCCACCAGGCCCCCACTCATGTATCCCACCACCCCCACCCCCCAGCCACCAGGGGCAGCCTCCACCAGGCCCCCACCCATGTCTCCCACCACCCCCAGCCACCAGGGGCAGCCTCCACCAGGCCCCCACCCATATCTCCCACCACCCCCACCCCCCTGCCACCAGGGGCAGCCTCCACCAGGCCCCCACTCATGTCTCCCACCACCCCCACCCCCCTGCCACCATGGGCAGCCTCCACCAGGTCCCCACTCATGTCTCCCACCACCCCCACCCCCCAGCAGTGCAGGGGCAGCCTCCACCAGGCCCCCACTCATGTCTCCCACCACCCCCACCCCCCAGCAGTGCAGGGGCAGCCTCCACCAGGCCCCCACTCATGTCTCCCACCACCCCCACCCCCCAGCAGTGCAGGGGCAGCCTCCACCAGGCCCCACTCATGTCTCCCACCACCCCCACCCCCCAGCAGTGCAGGGGCAGCCTCCACCAGCCCCCACTCATGTCTACCACCACCCCCACCCCCCAGCCACCAGGGGCAGCCTCCACCAGGCCCCCACTCATGTCCAACTCATGTTTCCCACCACCCCCACCCCCCTGCACTGTGGGGCACCCTCCACCAGGCCCCCACGCATGTCCCCCTGCACACCCACCCCCCTGCATCCAGGGTCACCCTCCACCAGGCCCCCACTCATGTCTCCCACCACCCCCACCCGCCTGCCACCATGGCCACCCTCCACCAGGCCCCCACTCATGTCCCCCTGCACCCCCACCCCCCAGCATCCAGGGTCACCCTCCACCAGGCCCCCACTCAGGTCTCCCACCACCCTCACCCCCCTGCCACCATGGCCACCCTCCACCAGGCCCCCACTCATGTCCCCCTGCACCCCCACCCCCCAGCATCCAGGGTCACCCTCCACCAGGCCCCCACTCATGTCCCCCTGCACCCCCACCCCCCAGCATACAGGGTCACCCTCCACCAGGCCCCCACTCATGTCTCCCACCACCCCCACCCCCCTGCCACCATGGGCAGCCTCCACCAGGCCCCCACCCATGTCTCCCACCACCCCCACCCCCAGCCACCAGGGGCAGCCTCCACCAGGCCCCCACTCATGTCTCCCACCACCCCCACCCCCCAGCAGTGCATGGGCAGCCTCCACCAGGCCCCCACTCATGTCTCCCACCACCCCCACCCCCCAGCAGTGCAGGGGCACCCTCCACCAGGCCCCCACTCATGTCTCCCACCACCCCCACCCCCCAGCAGTGCAGGGGCAGCCTCCACCAGGCCCCCACTCATGTCTACCACCACCCCCACCCCCCAGCCACCAGGGGCAGCCTCCACCAGGCCCCCAATCATGTCCAACTCATGTTTCCCACCACCCCCACCCCCCTGCACTGTGAGGCACCCTCCACCAGGCCTCCACTCATGTCCCCCTGCACCCCCACCCCCCTGCATCCAGGGTCACCCTCCACCAGGCCCCCACTCATGTCTCCCACCACCCCCACCCCCCTGCCACCATGGCCACCCTCCACCAGGCCCCCACTCATGTCTCCCACCACCCCCACCCCCCTGCCACCATGGCCACCCACCACCAGGCCCCCACTCATGTGCCCCTGCACCCCCACCCCCCAGCATCCAGGGTCACCCTCCACCAGGCCCCCACTCATGTCTCCCACCACCCCCACCCCCCTGCCACCATGGGCAGCCTCCACCAGGCCCCCACCCATGTCTCCCACCACCCCCACCCCCCTGCCACCATGGGCAGCCTCCACCAGGCCCCCACTCATGTCTCCCACCACCCCCAACCCCCAGCAGTGCAGGGGCAGCCTCCACCAGGCCCCCACTCATGTCTCCCACCACCCCCACCCCCCAGCAGTGCAGGGGCACCCTCCACCAGGCCCCACTCATGTCTCCCACCACCCCCACCCCCCCAGCAGTGCAGGGGCAGCCTCTACCAGGCCCCCACTCATGTCTACCACCACCCCCACCCCCCAGCCACCAGGGGCAGCCTCCACCAGGCCCCCACTCATGTCCAACTCATGTTTCCCACCACCCCCACCCCCCTGCACTGTGGGGCACCCTCCACCAGGCCCCCACCCATGTCCCCCTGCACCCCCACCCCCCTGCATCCAGGGTCACCCTCCACCAGGCCCCCACTCATGTCTCCCACCACCCCCACCCCCCTGCCACCATGGCCACGCTCCACCAGGCCCCCACTCATGTCTCCCACCACCCCCACCCTCCTGCCACCATGGCCACCCTCCACCAGGCCCCCACTCATGTCCCCCTGCACCCCCACCCCCCAGCATCCAGGGTCACCCTCCACCAGGCCCCCACTCATGTCTCCCACCACCCCCACCCCCCTGCCACCATGGGCAGCCTCCACCAGGCCCCCTCCCATGTCTCCCACCACCCCCACCCCCCTGCCACCATGGGCAGCCTCCACCAGACCCCCACTCATGTCTCCCACCACCCCCAACCCCCAGCAGTGCATTGGCAGCCTCCACCAGGCCCCCACTCATGTCTCCCACCACCCCCACCCCCCAGCAGTGCAGGGGCACCCTCCACCAGGCCCCCACTCATGTCTCCCACCACCCCCACCCCCCAGCAGTGCAGGGGCAGCCTCCACCAGGCCCCCACTCATGTCTACCACCACCCCCACCCCCCAGCCACCAGGGGCAGCCTCCACCAGGCCCCCACTCATGTCCAACTCATGTTTCCCACCACCCCCACCCCCCTGCACTGTGGGGCACCCTCCACCAGGCCCCCACTCATGTCCCCCTGCACCCCCACCCCCCTGCATCCAGGGTCACCCTCCACCAGGCCCCCACTCATGTCTCCCACCCCCCTGCCACAATGGCCACCCTCCACCAGGCCCCCACTCATGTCTCCCACCACCCCCACCCCCCTGCCACCATGGCCACCCTCCACCAGGCCCCCACTCATGTCCCCCTGCACCCCCACCCCCCAGCATCCAGGGTCATCCTCCACCAGGCCCCCACTCATGTCTCCCACCACCCCCACCCCCCTGCCACCATGGGCAGCCTCCACCAGGCCCCCACCCATGTCTCCCACCACCCCCACCCCCCTGCCACCATGGGCAGCCTCCACCAGGCCCCCACTCATGTCTCCCACCACCCCCACCCCCCAGCAGTGCAGGGGCAGCCTCCACCAGGCCCCCACTCATGTCTCCCACCACCCCCACCCCCCAGCAGTGCAGGGGCACCCTCCACCAGGCCCCCACTCATGTGTCCCACCACCCCCACCCCCCAGCAGTGCAGAGGCAGCCTCCACCAGGCCCCCACTCATGTCTACCACCACCCCCCAGCCACCAGGGGCAGCCTCCACCAGGCCCCCACTCATGTCCAACTCATGTTTCCCACCACCCCCACCCCCCTGCACTGTGGGGCACCCTCCACCAGGCCCCCACTCATGTCCCCCTGCACCCCCACCCCCCTGCATCCAGGGTCACCCTCCACCAGGCCCCCACTCATGTCTCCCACCACCCCCACCCCCCTGCCACCATGGCCACCCTCCACCAGGCCCCCACTCATGTCTCCCACCACCCCCACCCCCCTGCCACCATGGCCACCCTCCACCAGGCCCCCACTCATATCCCCCTGCACCCCCACCCCCCAGCATCCAGGGTCACCCTCCACCAGGCCCCCACTCATGTCTCCCACCACCCCACCCCCCTGCCACCATGGGCAGCCTCCACCAGGCCCCCACCCATGACTCCCACCACCCCCACCCCCCTGCCACCATGGGCAGCCTCCACCAGGCCCCCACTCATGTCTCCCACCACCCCCACCCCCCAGCAGTGCAGGGGCAGCCTCCACCAGGCCCCCACTCATGTCTACCACCACCCCACCCCCCAGCCACCAGGGGCAGCCTCCACCAGGCCCCCACTCCTGTCTCCCACCACCCCCACCCCCCAGCAGTGCAGGGGCAGCCTCCACCAGGCCCCCACCCATGTCTCCCACCACCCCCACCCCCCAGCAGTGCAGGGGCAGCCTCCACCAGGCCCCCACTCATGTCTACCACCACCCCCACCCCCCAGCAGTGCAGGGGCACCCTCCACCAGGCCCCCACTCATGTCTCCCACTACCCCCACCCCCCTGCCACCATGGGCAGCCTCCACCAGGCCCCCACCCATGTCTCCCACCACCCCCACCCCCCTGCCACCATGGGCAGCCTCCACCAGGCCCCCACTCATGTCTCCCACCACCCCCACCCCCCAGCAGTGCAGGGGCAGCCTCCACCAGGCCCCCACTCATGTCTACCACCACCCCCACCCCCCAGCCACCAGGGGCAGCCTCCACCAGGCCCCCACTCATGTCTCCCACCACCCCCACCCCCCAGGAGTGCAGGGGCAGCCTCCACCAGGCCCCCACTCATGTCTACCACCACCCCGTCCCCCCCAGCAGTGCAGGGGCACCCTCCACCAGGCCCCCACTCATGTCTCCCACCACCCCCACCCCCCAGCAGTGCAGGGGCAGCCTCCACCAGGCCCCCACTCATGTCTCCCACCACCCCCACCCCCCAGCAGTGCAGGGGCAGCCTCCACCAGGCCCCCACTTATGTCTCCCACCACCCCCACCCCCCTGCCACCATGGGCAGCCCCCACCAGGTCCTCACAATCCCCAATCATGTGCGTAATGGTCAGCCTCCACAGCCAAAAAGCCCTACCAAGTAACCCATTCACCCACATGGAAATGGAAATCACATGTTACACCCCCAATGTTCATGAAGCTAATGAACCCATGTCCGTCACACACAATGGTTGCAATTGAATGGGAAAACACCCAACATGACATGCATGAAACCAATGAGATGATACCACACAGTGAAGTATGGAAACAAATTTGTATTGAAAAAAATAAAGAATGCTAAAGAAAGGAAACAACCTACAATGTGAATGAGAAAAAATAAGCTGCATGTCCGTATAAAAACAAAAAACTGCAAATCAGAATCCAAAAAAATGTTGTCCAAAGTCAAATGTAAAAAAATCTCCATGCAATAAAGAACTATGTAAAAAACTACCAAGGGTCCATGAGCCCAACTGAACAAAGGAAACCTACTAAAAAACCTACCTAAAAATCAACTATATACAAAAAGTGGAGCAGTGTCCGTCGACTCCAAATCATAATAAGAAACAAAGGAAACCTAAAACTAAAGAACTATATACAAAGGCGGCGGGCAAGTCCAGCAGCTCACTCCGTGGTGTCCCGGGCCAGGGCATCATCGAACTCCTGTTCGATATCCCGGAGGCGGTCCAGTTCCAAGGCCCCGGGGGTCCGCAGGGACGACGCCGTGTCCTCCTCCAACCCCCTGCGGATTGCCTCGAGGCACTCGGCCCGCCTCAGGGCCCTCCGCATGGAGTTCTCCGCCCTGACCATTGTGAGCCGCGCCTCTTCCGCCCGCCGCCGCTCCGCACCTATGGCGTGGCCCAACCGCTGCCACACGGAAGACACTCTCTGTCCTGGGTCCCCCTGCCCTCCGGCCGATGCCTGCCCCTCCGATGTCGAAAGCCCCGAGCCTTCATGTCTCCCACCATGTTGCTGCTGCTCTGCCTCTGCCCGTGCACTGCCTCCTGCTGCCTGCACATCCTCCGCCGGCTGGGGTGCAGTTGTTGATGTGGCCACCCCTGCTGGACCTCCGACTCCCGACTGTGGCAGGGATGCCTCCTCCACCAGCCTGGCCGCACCGTCAGAGGCAGCTCCACAGGGCACCCAGGAGACTGATGGGTGGGAAGATGGCACAGAGGACGACTGGCGCGTAGGGGGTCCAGTTGAGGAGGGGGTCGGAGCAAGCCCCATCAGACGGCGGAATCCGGCCTGGGTGACCTGTCCCAGCAGGCTGACGTGGTCAACGAGCCATTCGAGATGACGTGCAGTCTCTCCATGAAAAGACTGCAGGTCACCTCGCATGGCCCGTTGACGCAACGCCACACCAGCCAGGACAGGCTCAACACGGACCTGGATGGCCACGTCCGCAGGCAGAGGAAGGCCAGTTGACGTCAGCTCATCCCCTGCCTGAAAACGGGTCTGGACGTAGGCATCCCTGCTGGTGCAAGATGATGCAGGGACAGGATCGGGGACAGGATTGCACACAGGCACCTCCGCGGCGGCCTGTGCTGCCTCCTGTCCCTGGTCCTGCACTGCACCACTAGCACCAGTGGGATCCCCACCTCCAGACCCCGTCTCTGGTGCTTGCACGGCCTCCTCCTCCACCAAACCCCCCACCAACCTGGATGACTCCGTGCCATCTTCCCCTGTTAGGCCCTGTGGGGTCCCAGCTGCCCCTTCTGCTGCCGAGGAGTCCAACTGCAACCTCCGCCTCTTGGACCTCCCCCCGGCAGCTGCGGCCTGGGACGCGGCACCGGACTCCTCACTCCCCGACGAGATGACAACACGGGAGGGGAGCCGGGCCTTGCGTCTCCGGCTGGCGGTCGGATCCCCGCAGCTGTGCTCCACAGCATCTTCTCCGCCCTCTTCATCAGTTGACGCTGCAGACAGGGAGAACACAAAACACAGGCATCAGGGCACTGTACAATGGACACATACACACATGACAGTTGCACATGAGTGGCATTGGCAAACCTCAGACATGTCATCACAATCCCCAACACACGTCATTGCAACTCGCACACATGAGCCATACCACAGCCATATCGCAACTGCCACCACCATCCCTACACATACAACAGCATCAGCAGCCAAAGGGAAGCCAGACATCACATGCAACACAGGAAGTGCACCACACATGTACACACACCACCACACTTGCATGCATGTCTACACCTCTGCCAAGTGTCGCACTGTTCAGACGGGCATCCATGTCACATCTGCCAATCAGGCCTCCACATACCGCTGTCACATGCATCCATGTTGCATCACTGTTGCACCCTTGTCAAATACACACACATGCACATGTACACAGTGCTCATACATTCAGCCGAAAACAACATACATCACAGACATGTCTACTTACATACACATTCATCCAAACATGTGTGCACGCACAACTGCATTTGCCATGCAAGCCCACACACACAAGCACCATCCATGTCTCACACATTACAGCCCTCGCATGTGTCAGCCCCACGGCCCTGTACACCCCCACCCATACTCGACCCCATACAAACAGATGTGCAACCTGCACAATACCGAATAATCACCACACGCACTGCTCACAATCAGGATGCATGTACACTCACCGCTCGACTCCAGACGGGTCTGCTTCTCTAGGACCTGGACGTGGAGCGCTGGGGATATGCGTTCCAGGACCCCTATCTGTTCTTCCGACAAGTGGCCCCGGCGCCCCTTGGCATCTGCTGCCTTCAAGAGGCGCTGGGCCTTGTTCAGGGTCCTGGACCTGAAGTCCTCCCAGCGCTTCCTGACATGTTGTAAGTCCCGGACTGCCACCCCCTCCGCGTTGATGGCAGTCACGATGTCAGTCCAGATCCGAGTCCGTCCTTCCTTGTCAGCGCGGGAACTTCCGAAGAGGGCATCATACTGCCCCAGGACTTGCTCCACCAGGACACCAACTTCGTTGGCACTGAAGCTGGTGCCCCTCTGCCTCTCTGGCCGGGGGTTGTCAGTGGTCACAGATGGTGTTTGCCCCGACATGACAACCCCAGAGGCAGGAGTGGGTGGGCAACTGGGTCCTGGGGCTGGGCTGTGGAGCGATGGAATTCCAGTCGGGAGTCTTCGGTTCCAGCAGGGGTGGTCACAGCAACAGCACCCCTGGCTGATGTGCAGGCAGCAAATGGCAGTGCACGTGGGCAGCAGGCAGTCAGGCAGCAGCAGATGGCAGGTGGGAGCGTGCTCGGGGCTCTGGGGGGCAGTAGTTCGGCCTTCTGGGCAGGAGCGTGGTCTTCCGTGTGCTTACGCGTGCCCAGCTTGGTACGGAGTGATTTGGCACGTGAAAATCCTGCACGTCAGCGTGAAAATCGAGGAAAGGCCCTTAGCGCGTAAGCGCGTCAGCACGCATACGCGATTCTATTGGACCAAAGGCCCTAAGCGCGAGAGCGCGTCTGTGACGTGACCCGCACGGGTGTTTCCCACACAGCACGTGATGACGGAGCACACGTGGAAAGACTGCACGTCAGAGTGTCATCGCGTGTAATTGGACAGCACGTCAGTCTCATCGCGTGTAATTGGTGGAAATGGCCCTACACGCAGAAGTGACAAAGCGTGTAATTGGTGGAAATGGCCCTAGCGCGTACACGCCGCGTAAGTGACGCTGGACGTGTGGGCCTGTATAAAAGGTACGTGTAGAACACCATTTCCTTGTACGTGCTTTTCGTGGAGAGCGAGTGGGTGAATTCTGTACTTCTTGTCGTTTCACACGCGATTTACTTCACGGCGTTTCAAGTTCGTATTCCCTGTTACCTCTGACAGCTTTTTCTCTTTTTTCTCTTATACTGGTTTACCTGGGCCTGTTCCCTCAAACAGTGTTCCCTTCTACTGTTGTCCTGTCTCCTCAGACAGCGTACAAATATTCTTTTGGCGGGGGTGTTGCCAACCAAACGCGCTCCTTTTTCACTCTCTTTTACCTGGCAGACGGTGAGTCAGGCACGTATCTAACATCTGTGCTTGCCCCGTGTGTAGCCTACCCCTTCAGAGGTCATTCTAGGCTGCGTGTGACACGCATACGTTCATTCTTGTGTTACTGGGTGCCACAGCGTAGTGCAGGTTTTTCTTTCTGCACATGTGGTCCAGGAGGGGTTGCGTGCACGTCATCTCCCTTTTTTGGGGCTCCTGTGCGTAGCGTGACCCGTCATCTTTCCCCAGGGGTTACAATCAGCCTTGCAAGAGCACTAGGGTACAATTACCATCTGGTACCCAACCCCTTTCACCCCCAATTGCCCAGGACAATAGTTTACAGCCACTCCCATACGCACATTTACATCAGTGCCATGGCTGGGAGGCGAGGATTCCGTAAGGGTGGCAAAGGTGGAAGAGCCACAAGTGGTGGCCGTGGTGGATCCGGTAGGGGACGTGGTCGTTACTTGCAGGGTGAGCCTGTCCCCCCATGTGTGGAGGACCACTCAAGGGCACCCATAATCCCCCCCCTCCCGTTGAGGCTGATGTGGCTGACACCATCCATGCTCAGCCCTTGTTGGACCAGCCCATTGTGGCACCAGACCTGGCTGACTCCATGGCTGACTTCCAGGTCAGCAGGCCTATGACACGTGCGCTGGTGCACGTTGATGTCACCATGCCACGTGCATCTGGGGCAGCAAGGTCATCTGCTGCACCAAGTAGGCAGGGCGGAGAGGCTGCAGGGGCAGCTGCGGCTCCATCCACCCGAGCCCTCACACACCCAGCCAGGACAGTGTCGGTCCTAGTCCATGCTGCTGACATTCCCCCTGACACCATCACACTAGAGCCAATGCCTGCACCAACTCCCATGCTGAGTGTGCAATCCCACACTCCTCATACAGAGTCCACCAGGGCTCCTGCCCCTAGTGTCCAGAGCGGCGCAGGACACTCAGGATCACCACCACCTTCCAAGCGGAAGAGGAAGAGTGCTCGTCCGGCACAGGCTGATGCCCCAGACACGGCTACACAGTCCGGCCCGTCCAGGAAGCCCAGCTTCACGGATGACAAACTGAATGCACTTGTCGAGTATGTGTCCGCACATGACAACGAGATGGTCATTGTTGCAGGATCCAAGACCACACCTGCACAACGCCAGGCACACTGGCAGACCGTTGCGGACATCGTAAGTGCCCTTGGAATCGTGAGGCGCACAGCCAATGATTGCTATAAGCGCTGGAATGACCTAAAGCGCAGGGCAAAGAGTAAGCAGGCCTCAAGTCATGCCGCAACTCTAGTGACTGGAGGTGGGTCTCCAGTAGTAGACATGGAACTCACTCCACATGAGTCAGTCGCTGGGACCTACGTCACGGAGGAACAGATCCAAGGCGTGGGAGATCTGGCTGATTACGAGGCATTGTCCGGTGAGTGCACATGCATGTGTGTGTCATCCATGTGCATGGTGTGTGTGTGAGGGCTTCTGTTTGTGTGCCAGGTGAGAGTGTGTGCGCCTGAGTCGTATGGGTCAGCCATGTGCTTCATGCAATACATCCTGCACAGCTGCATTTGGCCATAGCAGTATCCCTTCTGCCAACAGTAGACATCTAGCCCAACTGCACGCCAGTTGCCCTTGAAGTGTCACCTTGCCACAGCATTGTTGCTTATTTTTCACTGTTCATTCAGTCAGATTGTTTGCATTCCACCACCTTTACTAGGCATGTTGCAGTCCACTAGTCACATGTCTGGCATGGCTATGGTAAAGTGGAGTGACTTTGTTACCTGGATATCATTTGTTCACACATGTCCCTGTGCAATTGGAGCATTTCAGACTGGCAGCTCCAGGTGAAAAATCTGACCTGTTAGAATTAGAAAAGCTATTACATGCGGGAACTGGACTGAATGAATAGGTGCTGCCCTCCTCTACATCTTCACTCAATAGCAATGGTACATGCCATCTGTGTGATGGCATGTGTGTTTCACCTGGCAATCACAGGCCAATGTGTGATGCCACTGCCAGGCAGCATGCAGAAAATGTGTTCATCTTCCATCTTGGTGTCATCAGTGTGTGCCATTTGCCTGCCCTTCATATGCAGTGAGGGTGCATGCATGGGAGGGTTTTAGTCATGTGGGACATGTGTCAATCAAGTACTGGTTCTCTTGCTTCTCAGCCCTCATTGTGTGCCATGGTGCTAATGCCTGTTTCCATTTCTTTGTTTTTATGTCTTTGCAGGGGAAGACGCACCTGATACTGCTGGGGTTGTGGAGATGGTGCAGACCCAGGAGGGGTCCGAGGGCCGACCAACCACCAGTGAGGGACGTGGTGTGGTGGTGGGTGAGAACCCACAAGTGCTGCAGGTCATGCTCTCAAGGGGTGTCTCTGGCTGCACCTCCCCCGAGCTGTACTCAGGTGTTGATTCGGATGAGACCTACGTGCCGTCGCAGGTGAGTGTTCCAGGGAGGGAATCTGTTCTGTCCCACCCACCTGCACCAGGGCCAGAACCCTCAATGGGGATGTCAGTGTTGGCAGCAACGCCTTTGGTGGTTACGGATGCAGGGTCACACTCCGCGACATCTGATCCTGTTCCTGGGCCAGCAGATCAGAGGGGGGGAATGCAGTCCTGCAGCCCCAGGCAGTGCCGGCACAGCAAGGCGCAGTTCGCCTTGCCCCAGACAGGTGTGGTGCCCGCCGACGTGGTGGCCGTACGCCACCTGGCAATACCGCATGGGAGCAATCCATTTACGGTATGGCAACACAACAGGCAGCATCACCCGAGATGATGGCTCAGGCCATGGATAGGGTGGCCACTTCCATTGTCCCCCCTGAAAGGCTGATGGAGCGACTAGAGCAGGCAACAGACTCCATCTGCCAGTCACACAGGGAGGACATGTTGGGGTCCAACAGGGACAGGCGGGCGGCACTGGCGACTCTGCAGGAGGCCATCTCCATTGAGTCCCAGGCCCACAGGGAAGCCCTGAGGCAGGAGCTCCTTCACCTCAGGACGACTCTTGTTGAGCTTGAGGCTTCAACACACCAAAGGATAGAACAGCAGCTGGAGCGTCTCACCCGTACGCTCTCAGCTGAGATGCAGGCAATGAGGGCGGAGGTCCGGGCATCCCGTGAGTTGTTGCATGGGGACCTCCGCACACTCATCCTCCAGAACCAGACCTACCACACCCGCATGCTTGCAGCCATGGAGGAGCAGACTAGGGCCTTGCGTGGGCTGCCTCCCATAGTGCAACCACCTCCGGATGCAGCTGCACAGGGTGATAATAGCGACAGCAGTGATACTCCCACAATAGGGTAGCCGTGTGGGCCATGAGCCCATGGAGGTGTTTTTTTTTTCCCAGGACCCACACAGGTGGGTTTTGGTGTGCACCCTGTCCTCGGACCTCCTGGGTGGCCTCCCAAACCCCCCCCCGGGCCCATCAATGGCCATTTTTGATTTTTATTTTTATTTTTGATTTTTATTTTTATTTTTATTTTTAATTTCTAAATATTTTTCCCCAATTTTTTTGGGACAATTTGTTGGCTTCCGTGGTTCCTGTGGGCATACGCAGCATTGTGGCTGGGCACATGCAGGCTTGTCATGTATTTGGTTCAGATGCTTGGGTTTGAGTCACACACACACCCCTCCTGCTTCCCGTTTCCATGGGCTTGCAAAGGGTGTGCCCAAGTGACATTGACGTACATGGTGACATTGGACTCCCACTACATGTGTGGGTAGTCTAGTCAATACTGTGTATACATTCCTAGTGCATATTGCTGTTGTGTTGTACACTGCATGTTGCATTGATGTGTAACTCATCATCTGTGTCTACCTCCCAATTTGCAGGTCCCTTCCTCATGTCTACACAAGGCCCTCTAGTCTGGAGATGGGGTCCATGTTGGCAGCAGTGCACCTACAACTCTACATGGCGCCAACACTGCACAGTTGGTAGTGGTGGGAGTGCAGGCATTTCCAGGTGGTGAGACTACTAATATATAACATTTGTGATGTCATGTTAATGGTAGTACCTGCTCAAGTTAGTTGTTGGTCCTGCATTACTGTGAGCATTTCAGGTGTTGCAAGTTTCAATTAGGGACACTCTACATTGTGACACTAGTGTCATGTTGTGGGGATTACTTTGTTTACCTGCAAATAGCATGACATGGCACGGTGTGTCGTGTGGCGGTGCTGGGGATGGGTTGGCTGACATGGCACTGTCCTCTTGTTGCATTTTGCAAGTGGGTATTCATTTTAGCTGCTTGAATGTGTTACTTCACAAAACTGCATTGGTGGTGTCTGTGTGGGTAGGGATGCACACATTGTGACACTTCCAGGTGAACAATCTCAGGCTGATATGGTTTTCACGGTTCATTCTCCAGACATTCAGGATCAGTGTCAGGTTGAGTCATCATTGATAGTCAGATGGAATGTGCCAGGGCAGTGTGCACTCCACAGGGGTGTGATTCCTATGTGAAGTAATTAGCCACTAGCTGTGTACGGGCTGCCTCCCCCCGTGCCCTTTCCCCTCCCATGCGCAGCGGGTGTGCATGTGGTTGGGGATGTGGGGCCACCACCATGTCCACGGCCAGGCCCTGGCGTGTTGCAACGTTGTGCAGGACACATGCTGCCACTATGATCCTGCACACTACTGGGGGAGCGTACAACAGCTGCCCGCCAGAACGGTCAAGGGAGCGAAAGCGTGACTTCAGCACTCCGAATGTGCGCTCCACTATGCCCCGGGTTGTTATGTGGGCTGTGTTATATCTTACCTGGGGTGGCGTGGTGGGGCGTCATCATGTGGGGGCTGAGAGGGTAGGCACTGTCCCCTGTGGAGGTGGTGATTGGTATCATTGGTGGGGTTGTGACCTTGCTCAGTATCTGACATGCATGCATGTGCAGTGGCATTCATACTCACCAAGCAGCCATGTATCGCCATGCCGCCCAGCTTCTAGGTCCCGGCTTAGGGTGGACATTCGGTAAATGAAGCTGTCGTGGGTTGACCCGGGATAGTTGGCATATACTGAGGTGATGATTCCCTTGGCATTACATACTACCTGCACGTTGATGGAATGCCAGTGCTTGCGGTTCCTATAGATGTGCTCAGAGGCCCTGGGGGGACGTAGAGCCACATGGGTGCAGTCGATGGCACCTAGCACTTTGGGGAATCGTGCCACAGCGTAAATTTCCAGGGCGGCAGCATGCCTTTCTGCAGGGGTTCTGGGCAGGTATATGTGCCTGTGGACTGATGGGCGTGAAGTGATGATGTTCAAGACCTGGTGTAGGCAGCGTGACTGGGTGGCCTGTGACACACCACCCACAATGGCACTTGTCCGCTGAAATGATCCAGTGGCTAAGAAGTGCAGTACATTGAGGACCTTCTCCAGGGGGCTGAGTGCTTGGGAGCACAGGGTGGGTGATGTGAGGTCATCCTCCCACTCACTCACCAGGTCCAGTATAATGTGTGGTGGAAACCTGTACCTCCCATGCACCTGGTCATCAGGCATCCCGAAAAGGCTGGTTCTGGGTGTGAATATTCTGGCCCTGACTATCCCCCTCCTCCTCCTTTGGTAGGCCACGCCCACTGCTGCTAGGAACGGTATGTTCATCCTGGGTCTGAGCTTGTTATTTTGTTAGCGCGCAAATTAATGCGTTGCGCGTGTTGTAGGCGAGCGTGTGACCCGCGCACCCCTGAAATCCAGTACCCAGTCCAATAGCGTGTGGAAATTCCCGCACACCCCGGGATACAGGTGCGCTGACGTACTTGCGTGTGTAAGTGTCCGCGCACCCCTGATATACACGTACATAGGCCAATCGCGTGTACGCGCACTTTTGTCCAATTACACGCGATGACACCCTGACGTGCTGTCCAATTACACGCGATGAGACTGACGTGCTGTCCAATTACACGCGATGACACTCTGACGTGCAGTCTTTCCACGTGTGCTCTGTCATCACGTGCTGTGTGGGAAACACTCGTGCAGGTCACGGCACAGACGCGCTTACGCGCTGAGGGCCTTTGGTCCAATAGAATCGCGTATGCGTGCTGACCCGCTTACGCGCTAAGGGCCTTTCCTCGATTTTCATGCTGACGTGCAGGATTTTCACGTGCCAAATCACTCCGTACCAAGCTGGCCACGCGTAAGCACACGGAAGACCACGCTCCTGCCCAGAAGGCCGAACTACTGCCCCCCAGAGCCCCGAGCACGCTCCCACCTGCCATCTGCTGCTGCCTGACTGCCTGCTGCCCACGTGCACTCCCATTTGCTGCCTGCACATCAGCCAGGGGTGCTGTTGCTGTGACCACCCCTGCTGGAACCGAAGACTCCCGACTGGAATTCCATCGCTCCACAGCCCAGCCCCAGGACCCAGTTGCCCACCCACTCCTGCCTCTGGGGTTGTCATGTCTGGGCAAACACCATCTGTGACCACTGACAACCCCCGGCCAGAGAGGCAGAGGGGCACCAGCTTCAGTGCCACCGAAGTTGGTGTCCTGGTGGAGCAAGTTCTGGGGCAGTATGATGCCCTCTTCGGAAGTTCCCGCGCCGACAAGGAAGGACGGACTCGGATCTGGACTGACATCGTGACTGCCATCAACGCGGAGGGGGTGGCAGTCCGGGACTTACAACAGGAAGCGCTGGGAGGACTTCAGGTCCAGGACCCTGAACAAGGCCCGGCGCCTCTTGAAGGCAGCGGATGCCAAGGGGCGCCGGGGCCACTTGTCGGAAGAACAGATGGGGGTCCTGGTACGCATATCCCCAGCGCTCCACGTCCAGGTCCTAGAGAAGCAGACCCGTCTGGAGTCGAGCGGTGAGTGTACATGCATCCTGATTGTGAGCAGTGCGTGTGGTGATTATTCGGTATTGTGCAGGTTGCACATCTGTTTGTATGGGGTCGAGTATGGGTGGGGGTGTACAGGGCCGTGGGGCTGACACATGCGAGGGCTATAATGTGTGAGACATGGATGGTGCTTGTGTGTGTAGGCTTGCATGGCAAATGCAGTTGTGCGTGCACACATGTTTGGATGAATGTGTATGTAAGTAGACATGTCCGTGATGTCAGGCATGTATGTTGTTTTCGGCTGCATGTATGAGCACTGTGTACATGTGCATGTGTGTGTATTTGACAAGGGTGCAACAGTGATGCAACATGGATGCATGTGACAGCGGTATGTGGAAGCCTGATTGGCAGATGTGACATGGATGCCCGTCTGAACAGTGCGACACTTGGCAGAGGTGTAGACATGCATGCAAGTGTGGTGGTGTGTGTACATGTGTGGTGCACTTCCTGTGTTGCATGTGAGGTCTGGCTCCCCTTTGGCTGCTGATGCTGTTGTATGTGTAGGGATGGTGGTGGCAGTTGCGATATGGCTGTGGTATGGCTCATTTGTGCGAGTTGCAATGACATGTGTGTTGGGGATTGTGATGACATGTCTGAGGTTTGCCAATGCCACTCATGTGCAACTGTCATGTGTGTATGTGTCCATTGTACAGTGCCCTGATGCCTGTGTTTTGTTTCTCCCTGTCTGCAGCGTCAACTGATGAAGAGGGCCGAGAAGGTGCTGTGGAGCACAGCGGCGGGGATCCGACTGCCAGCCGGAGACGCAAGGCCCGACTCCCCTCCCGTGTTGTCATCTCGTCGGGGAGTGAGGAGTCCGGTGCGGCGTCCCAGGCCGCAGCTGCCGGAGGGAGGTCCAAGAGGCAGAGGTTGCAGTTGGACTCCTCGGCAGCAGAAGGGGCAGCTGGGACCCCACAGGGCCCAACAGGGGAAGATGGCACGGAGTCATCCAGGTTGGTGGGGGGTTTGGTGGAGGAGGAGGCTGTGCAAGCACCAGAGACGGGGTCTGGAGGTGGGGATCCCACTGGTGCTAGTGGTGCAGTGCAGGACCAGGGACAGGAGGCAGCACAGGCCGCCGCGGAGGTGCCTGTGTGCAATCCTGTCCCCGATCCTGTCCCTGCATCATCTTGCACCAGCAGGGATGCCTACGTACAGACCTGTTTTCAGGCAGGGGATGAGCTGACGTCAACTGGCCTTCCTCTGCCTGCGGACGTGGCCATCCAGGTCCGGGTTGAGCCTGTCCTGGCTGGTGTGGCGTTGCGTCAACGGGCCATGCGAGGTGACCTGCAGTCTTTTCATGGAGAGACTGCACGTCATCTCGAATGGCTCGTTGACCACGTCAGCCTGCTGGGACAGGTCGCCCAGGCCGGATTCCTCCGTCTGATGGGGCTTGCTCCGACCCCCTCCTCAACTGGACCCCCTACGCGCCAGTCGTCCTCTGTGCCATCTTCCCACCCATCAGTCACCTGGGTGCCCTGTGGAGCTGCCTCTGACGGTGCGGCCAGGCTGGTGGAGGAGGCATCCCTGCCACAGTCGGGAGTCGGAGGTCCAGCAGGGGTGGCCACATCAACAACTGCACCCCAGCCGGCGGAGGATGTGCAGGCAGCAGGAGGCAGTGCACGGGCAGAGGCAGAGCAGCAGCAGCAACATGGTGGGAGACATGAAGGCTCTGGGCTTTCGACATCGGAGGGGCAGGCATCGGCCGGAGGGCATGGGGACCCAGGACAGAGAGTGTCTTCCGTGTGGCAGCAGTTGGGCCACGCCATAGGTGCGGAGCGGCAGCGGGCGGAAGAGGCGCGGCTCACAATGGTCAGGACGGAGAACTCCATGCGGAGGGCCCTGAGGCGGGCCGAGTGCCTCGAGGCAATCCGCAGGGGGTTGGAGGAGGACACGGCGTCGCCCCTGCGGACCCTCGGGGCCATGGAACTGGACCGCCTCTGGGACATCGAACAGGAGTTCGATGATGCCCTGGCCCGGGACACCACGGAGTGAGCCGCTGGACTTGCCCGCCGCCTTTGTATATAGTTCTTTAGTTTTAGGTTTCCTTTGTTTCTTATTATGATTTGGAGTCGACGGACACTGCTCCACTTTTTGTATATAGTTGATTTTTAGGTAGGTTTTTTAGTAGGTTTCCTTTGTTCAGTTGGGCTCATGGACCCTTGGTAGTTTTTTACATAGTTCTTTATTGCATGGAGATTTTTTTACATTTGACTTTGGACAACATTTTTTTGGATTCTGATTTGCAGTTTTTTGTTTTTATACGGACATGCAGCTTATTTTTTCTCATTCACATTGTAGTTTGTTTCCTTTCTTTAGCATTCTTTATTTTTTTCAATACAATTTTGTTTCCATACTTCACTGTGTGGTATCATCTCATTGGTTTCATGCATGTCATGTTGGGTGTTTTCCCATTCAATTGCAACCATTGTGTGTGACGGACATGGGTTCATTAGCTTCATGAACATTGGGGGTGTAACATGTGATTTCCATTTCCATGTGGGTGAATGGGTTACTTGGTAGGGCTTTTTGACTGTGGAGGCTGACCATTACGCACATGATTGGGGATTGTGAGGACCTGGTGGGGGCTGCCCATGGTGGCAGGGGGTGGGGGTGGTGGGAGACATGAGTGGGGGGCCTGGTGGAGGCTGCCCCTGCACTGCTGGGGGGTGGGGGTGGTGGGAGACATGAGTGGGGGCCTGGTGGAGGCTGCCCCTGCACTGCTGGGGGCTGGGGGTGGTGGGAGACATGAGTGGGGGCCTGGTGGAGGCTGCCCATGGTGGCAGGGGGGTGGGGGTGGTGGGAGACATGGGTGTGGGCCTGGTGGAGGCTGCCCATGGTGGCAGGGGGGTGGGGGGGGTGGGAGACATGAGTGGGGGCCTGGTGGAGGCTGCCCATGGTGGCAGGGGGGTGGGGTGGTGGGAGACATGAGTGGGGGCCTGGTGGAGGCTGCCCCTGGTGGCTGGGGGGTTTGGGTGGTGGGAGACATGGGTGGGGGCCTGGTGGAGGCTGCCCCTGCACTGCTGGGGGGTGGGGGTGGTGGGAGACATGAGTGGGGGCCTGGTGGAGGGTGCCCCTGCACTGCTGGGGGGTGGGGTGGTGGGAGACATGAGTGGGGGCCTGGTGGAGGGTGCCCCTGCACTGCTGGGGGGTGGGGTGGTGGGAGACATGAGTGGTGGCCTGGTGGAGGCTGCCCCTGCACTGCTGGGGGGTGGGGGTGGTGGGAGACATGAGTGGGGGACTGGTGGAGGGTGCCCCTGCACTGCTGGGGGGTGGGGTGGTGGGAGACATGGGTGGGGGCCTGGTGGAGGCTGCCCCTGCACTGCTGGGGGGTGGGGGTGGTGGGAGACATGAGTGGGGGCCTGGTGGAGGGTGCCCCTGCACTGCTGGGGGGTGGGGTGGTGGGAGACATGGGTGGGGGCCTGGTGGAGGCTGCCCATGGTGGCAGGGGGGTGGGGGTGGTGGGAGACATGAGTGGGGGCCTGGTGGAGGCTGCCCCTGGTGGCTGGGGGGTGGGGGGTGGTGGGAGACATGAGTGGGGGCCTGGTGGAGGCTGCCCCTGCACTGCTGGGGGGTGGGGGTGGTGGGAGACATGAGTGGGGGCCTGGTGGAGGCTGCCCATGGTGGCAGTGGGGTGGGGGTGGTGGGAGACATGGGTGGGGGCCTGGTGGAGGCTGCCCCTGCACTGCTGGGGGCTCGGGGTGGTGGGAGACATGAGTGGGGGCCTGGTGGAGGGTGCCCCTGCACTGCTGGGGGGTGGGGTGGTGGGAGACATGGGTGGGGGCCTGGTGGAGGCTGCCCCTGCACTGCTGGGGGGTGGGGGTGGTGGGAGACATGAGTGGGGGCCTGGTGGAGGGTGCCCCTGCACTGCTGGGGGGTGGGGATGGTGGGAGACATGAGTGGGGGCCTGGTGGAGGGTGCCCCTGCACTGCTGGGGGGTGGGGTGGTGGGAGACATGGGTGGGGGCCTGGTGGAGGCTGCCCCTGCACTGCTGGGGGGTGGGGGTGGTGGGAGACATGAGTGGGGGCCTGGTGGAGGCTGCCCATGGTGGCAGGGGGGTGGGGGTGGTGGGAGACATGGGTGGGGGCCTGGTGGAGGCTGCCCATGGTGGCAGGGGGGTGGGGGTGGTGGGAGACATGAGTGGGGGCCTGGTGGAGGGTGTCCCTGCACTGCTGGGGGGTGGGGTGGTGGGAGACATGGGTGGAGGCCTGGTGGAGGCTGCCCCTGCACTGCTGGGGGGTGGGGGTGGTGGGAGACATGAGTGGGGGCCTGGTGGAGGGTGCCCCTGCACTGCTGGAGGGTGGGGTGGTGGGAGACATGAGTGGGGGCCTGGTGGAGGATGCCCCTGCACTGCTGGGGGGTGGGGGTGGTGGGAGACATGAGTGGGGGCCTGGTGGAGGCTGCCCCTGGTGGCTGGGGGGTGGGGGTGGTGGGAGACATGAGTGGGGGCCTGGTGGAGGCTGCCCCTGCACTGCTGGGGGGTGGGGGTGGTGGGAGACATGAGTGGGGGCCTGGTGGAGGCTGCCCATGGTGACAGGGGGGTGGGGGTGGTGGGAGACATGGGTGGGGGCCTGGTGGAGGCTGCCCATGGTGGCAGGGGGGTGGGGGTGGTGGGAGACATGGGTGGGGGCCTGGTGGAGGCTGCCCATGGTGGCAGGGGGGTGGGGTGGTGGGAGACATGAGTGGGGGCCTGGTGGAGGCTGCCCCTGCACTGCCGGGGGGTGGGGGTGGTGGGAGACATGAGTGGGGGCCTGGTGGAGGGTGCCCCTGCACTGCTGGGGGGTGGGGTGGTGGGAGACATGGGTGGGGGCCTGGTGGAGGCTGCCCATGGTGGCAGGGGGGTGGGGGTGGTGGGAGGCATGAGTGGGGGCCTGGTGGAGGGTGGCCATGGTGGCAGGGGGGTGGGGGTGGTGGTAGACATGAGTGGGGGCCTGGTGGAGGGTGCCCCTGCACTGCTGGGGGGTGGGGGTGGTGGGAGACATGAGTGGGGGCCTGGTGGAGGCTGCCTCTGCACTGCTGGGGGGTGGGGGTGGTGGGAGACATGAGTGGGGGCCTGGTGGAGGCTGCCCATGGTGGCAGTGGGGTGGGGGTGGTGGGAGACATGGGTGGGGGCCTGGTGGAGGCTGCCCCTGCACTGCTGGGGGGTGGGGGTGGTGGGAGACATGAGTGGGGGCCTGGTGGAGGCTGCCCATGGTGGCAGGGGGGTGGGGGTGGTGGGAGACATGGGTGGGGGCCTGGTGGAGGCTGCCCATGGTGGCAGGGGGGTGGGGGTGGTTTGAGACATGAGTGGGGGCCTGGTGGAGGCTGCCCATGGTGGCAGGGGGGTGGGGTGGTGGGAGACATGAGTGGGGGCCTGGTGGAGGCTGCCCCTGCACTGCTGGGGGGTGGGGGTGGTGGGAGACATGATTGGGGGCCTGGTGGAGGCTGCCCCTGCACTGCTGGGGGGTGGGGGTGGTGGGAGACATGAGTGGGGGCCTGGTGGAGGCTGCCCCTGCACTGCTGGGGGGTGGGGGTGGTGGGAGACATGAGTGGGGGCCTGGTGGAGGGTGCCCCTGCACTGCTGGGGGGTGGGGTGGTGGGAGACATGGGTGGGGGCCTGGTGGAGGCTGCCCATGGTCGCAGGGGGGTTGGGGTGGTGGGAGACATGAGTGGGGGCCTGGTGGAGGGTGGCCATGGTGGCAGGGGGGTGGGGGTGGTGGTAGACATGAGTGGGGGCCTGGTGGAGGGTGCCCCTGCACTGCTGGGGGGTGGGGGTGGTGGGAGACATGAGTGGGGGCCTGGTGGAGGCTGCCCCTGCACTGCTGGGGGGTGGGGGTGGTGGGAGACATGGGTGGGGGCCTGGTGGAGGCTGCCCATGGTGGCAGGGGGGTGGGGGTGGTGGGAGACATGGGTGGGGGCCTGGTGGAGGCTGCCCATGGTGGCAGGGGGGTGGGGGTGGTGGGAGACATGAGTGGGGGCCTGGTGGAGGGTGGCCATGGTGGCAGGGGGGTGGGGGTGGTGGTAGACATGAGTGGGGGCCTGGTGGAGGGTGCCCCTGCACTGCTGGGGGGTGGGGGTGGTGGGAGACATGAGTGGGGGCCTGGTGGAGGCTGCCTCTGCACTGCTGGGGGGTGGGGGTGGTGGGAGACATGAGTGGGGGCCTGGTGGAGGCTGCCCATGGTGGCAGGGGGGTGGGGGTGGTGGGAGACATGGGTGGGGGCCTGGTGGAGGCTGCCCCTGCACTGCTGGGGGGTGGGGGTGGTGGGAGACATGAGTGGGGGCCTGGTGGAGGCTGCCCATGGTGGCAGGGGGGTGGGGGTGGTGGGAGACATGGGTGGGGGCCTGGTGGAGGCTGCCCATGGTGGCAGGGGGGTGGGGGTGGTGGGAGACATGAGTGGGGGCCTGGTGGAGGCTGCCCATGGTGGCAGGGGGGTGGGGTGGTGGGAGACATGAGTGGGGGCCTGGTGGAGGCTGCCCCTGCACTGCTGGGGGGTGGGGGTGGTGGGAGACATGATTGGGGGCCTGGTGGAGGCTGCCCCTGCACTGCTGGGGGGTGGGGGTGGTGGGAGACATGAGTGGGGGCCTGGTGGAGGCTGCCCCTGCACTGCTGGGGGGTGGGGGTGGTGGGAGACATGAGTGGGGGCCTGGTGGAGGGTGCCCCTGCACTGCTGGGGGGTGGGGTGGTGGGAGACATGGGTGGGGGCCTGGTGGAGGCTGCCCATGGTCGCAGGGGGGTGGGGTGGTGGGAGACATGAGTGGGGGCCTGGTGGAGGGTGGCCATGGTGGCAGGGGGGTGGGGGTGGTGGTAGACATGAGTGGGGGCCTGGTGGAGGGTGCCCCTGCACTGCTGGGGGGTGGGGGTGGTGGGAGACATGAGTGGGGGCCTGGTGGAGGCTGCCCCTGCACTGCTGGGGGGTGGGGGTGGTGGGAGACATGAGTGGGGGCCTGGTGGAGGCTGCCCATGGTGGCAGGGGGGTGGGGGTGGTGGGAGACATGGGTGGGGGCCTGGTGGAGGCTGCCCATGGTGGCAGGGGGGTGGGGGTGGTGGGAGACATGAGTGGGGGCCTGGTGGAGGCAGGCCCCCACTCATGTCTCCACACTCAGCAGCTAATGCATTTCTCTTGGAAAGCTCGGATATCGGGTCTCTCCACTGCAGTTTAATCTCTGCATCAGTTAACAGACCCCAAGCCCACCACAACTTCTGTTTGGCTGTGCCACCAGATGAGAGGGTCGCTTTACCTTCGCCTTCTTGACCCAGAATTCTTTGCCTGTCGGGACACTAGCCTTCCAGCAGATTGTAAGTATCTTCTTAGCGCTCCACCCTACGGCTGGCTCTGCGGTCTAGCATGGCTCTGCCCCTTGTGAGGAACCATGAATGAGACACGGAAATGGACACAGAAATGGAGGACTCATGGTGATTGGCATACACTTTTATTTAAAGATAAAAATGGGTTGGGAAAATGCCTCACCATCCCTAATTTGGAATGTGTATCTGAAATCCTATGTCCGAAATCCTATCCTAACTCTCTCATGCTAAAATGCAATTCTAAGGTGCTATGGATATTGTTTTTGGCTATGAAAGTGCACAAATGTTCAAGTTCAACAGAAAAAGTGTAAATCCAATAAAAATCTTCCAACAGGTTAATGTTTACAGTTCTAGGAAATGACTTCCTTCCCCATGTTGTTATTCACCAAAACACAACTTAAAAAGAATAGCTAAGTTCTGTATCCACTCCTGGGGAAACAATTCCCTTCCTCAGTTCCTTTCCACACTTTTGCAACTTGCAATCCTAAGGGCACGAGTCTTACTGGGGATTCTCCTTTTAACGCACCATATTTTGTATGCAGGTTTCAGACTTGCAGAGTAACTGGTATACTCTGCTGCCAGGTTCTCTTTCTCCATTAATGTAACTCACAATCCTAGGGGCATGAATCTTTCTTTGGTATTCGCTTTTGCAGTTCACTCCACACATTTCATTTGACTTGGCTTTGCCTGGTTACTCTCCTGCCAGGATGACTTGATTACAATTCCAAAATGCATACTCCCCCTTTTTGGGTTTGCCAAGGAGGAATGATTATCTTCTCCTGGTTCACTTCCATTTTCACACAGCTTGACGCACTAGCCTGCCAGACTTTCTCTCTTCTTATGAACACTTTCTTTGAGCAGCTGGCTGGTTTATGCACTGCCACTATCTGCTTTCGGGGTGCTTAATCTGCCTGCGGGCATCCAACACAGCACTCTTGTCAGCTTGTTCCAGGTGAGAGCCTTTGTGCTGTGTTCCCCAGTATGCCTGCCTCTGGGATTCTGACCAGTGTTGGAATACAGTTAAAAGGTGCTCTCCCTCACGACAGCCTCGTTTCTGTCTTTCTCTGTGTGTCTGCATTTGGTGTCCCACTCGGCATCAGCATAAGCTGCAGAGTGTTTCTGTTTCTCTCTCAGCTGTGTCCATTTTAATGTTCCCGGCACTGTTCACTAGCTTCCAAACACTAGACCACTGTGTTTGCTTGCCACCTGTGGCTCCCCTCACTACTCATTCCTCCCTCCTTGTCTCAGTACATACAGAGGATGGACAGTGAACAATGTTGTCAGCAGTCTTGGAACGGTGTTCATGGTGTTTACTGCAATATGCCATCATAGCATGAGAATTGGAGGGGGTATCCCTAAAAGGGAAAGGGAGGATACCATGTCTAATCTGATAATACATTTTTCCCCCCTTGAGGGTTGCCACTCCTCATGTGATCCTCCCTTGCATAACCCCCCTCTCCCCCCCCCCCAGTCATGGTCAGATAGTGGTTGCTGTCTCCTGGCTACATGAGGAGAGGCTACCTCGGGGAAAGGAGGGATGAAATTGGTAGGTTTATTACACCCCCGGAACGTCTTCCCGTCAGAGGCACTGCTCTGCGTAGGATTCTCTCTCAGCTTTCACGTTCCTCATGGTTTTATGTACATCTTTATCAACAAACGGAGTGTGTCGTTCCTCTTTGACTGTGGACTTCAGGTGAGATCCAGCATTACCTGAAGCCAAAGTGATTGAAGAAATGTCACTGTTGGGTGAATTCAAAACAGGGTCAACAACATTCTTTCTGATTCCCATGTACACAGATAATGTGTTCTGGACAGGGAATTCCTTACCGGAATCAGAGTCCTTGTCCCCCAGAGGTGAGTCACTCCCAGTGAGGTACCACTTTCCCAAACCCCTAGTGTGGGTCTTGCTGAAAGGGCTCACTGCCCTAGCCTCAAAAGGGGTGGCTCCCCTGTGGGGAGAAGGGTTGAATAGTCCAGATTTGTCAAAGAGCAGAGGGAGAATGATTGTAAAAGGGGGTAAGCAATGGAGTAAATGTAACATGATAAAAGTAAAGAATTGGAACAACGCACAAGTACAATTCCAGTGAAAAAAAATCGCACGTTGATGAGTGAGCAGAGGTGTTGCAGGGGATTCTAAGGGAGTAAAGAAATCAAGCATTAGGAAAAGATGTAAACCAAGTTGGCTTATTCAGTATCTGTTCTATTATATTTTATTTAAGTTATGTAGCTGTCTTGGGGGTAGATGTTAGTGTTATCCCATCTCCTTGCTGTATGTTCTCAATGGTCCTATGTTCTACATTGTTACTCCCATTCCAAGACCAGATGAAGTCTGGCCTTAGTCCTGGAAGGTGCAATGTCTTCCCGTGAATAAACAACCTACATTTTCCTGTATCTTCATGTGCATTTGGGTATAAGACAATTAGATGTAAGGTTGTTTCTATACTTAAATGACAGTTGTCAATTTTTGCCATCTTGCTTTCTATCCACCACGAGAGAACTACCAGGTGAGAACAGGGACTGTATAATAGTTTGGTTTTATGTTTTCAAAATCTTTTGTTTTGCTGGCTTTAGAACATATGTCCTACAAGGTTTTTCATTTTTTGGGTTTTTTTCTGGCAATTGGCCATTTGTACTGATATTTGGTTTGTTATGACTTTTACTAATCCAGATTCAGAGTAAACGATAATCTAGAGTCCTCATTGAAAGATGTATTCACTTTTTTAATGGACCTGTTGTGAGGAAATGCTTACTGCTCTGCAGTTTAGGGATAAGCAGTCCTGGCACTACTACTAGACCAGCAGTGATAACAGTCATAAAGGTACAACAGACCTAGCCCAATGGATATACCGTCTTCACCTTTTGTGATAATCTAGACCAAGGGTACGCTAAACTTCTAGGAAGATTGTTCAGTGATCACAGTACCAACCAAACAGCAATATTACAATGACTCCAAAATATAAGAATGTTCAACCAAGGTTCCATACAAATGTACACTTTTTTTATTTTTTATTAAATAATTTAATTTGTTTTCAAAGTTTTCATTATTTCATAAGTCATTTCCAGTCAAGATATAAAGGTCACAACAAAAAATATTCAGAAAAGGTTAAAAAGGAAGAAATAAGTTCCAGCATCAAAAGCCCTAATGACATAAAGTAAAACCGTATTGAGTTTATCGGGGGCACTCTATCAGGAGTCTTTGGGTATATAGACTTTTAATTAAACAAAAAATTCAAATAACTAACTGGTAAACGCATGCAAACCTCACCCCTATAAAAGAACACAAAAATTCAGAACTGGTATAGAATAGCACTATGGGTACTTGAGCAAGGGTGATCAGACAGGGAATTTTAGCACTGTCTATGTTAAAAAAGGATCGGACAGCGTTCGATGCGATTCGAAGTTTCCAACAGGGTCAGATTGGCTGTCAAATCTGTTCGATAAGATGTTAAGAGGTTTGAGTTCGGTAAAGGTGAGGTCCTTTTGCTTCAATATGATGCTCCAAGATGCAGCGATTGAAAAGGCTTCTGCAGCAATGAGCCGGTGTTCAAGTCAAGACGACGATGAAGGCTACTGGTACAAAACAGCATTGAGCTGGTTCAAAGATGCATTCGATCAGTTTGAAAATACATAGTAGGCCAAAAGCAACAACATGGGTCTTGTTGACTCGAAAGGCATTGAATGCAGTTCATAGCTGTGCTTATAGGTTTCCAGCCACTGCTGAACTTTCTGGTTGATAGGATTCCCAATCCATGGGTTCAGGGCAAAGTAATTCCTTTTGTTGTCCACTCCTACTCCAGGGGACATGGCACCTACAGGGGATCCTTCACCTCGAGTGAGGACCTTGGTTCCAGTGCAGCTGGCAGACGTTTGTGCAAAGCAAATTGTCACTGGAGATTGGACAAAAGCAAGTCTGCTGTAAGGGGTGTAATCTCTGCTGTTCTAACAAGTAACCCTTAGCGTCTTGCATCATACCCACAGTGCTTTGTCCTGCCGGAAATTGAGCCGATAGGAAAGAAAACAGGCTCGACAAAAAAGCAAGATTGTGCAACCCTTCTCCGATTCACTTTTCCCATTCTGGCTATTTTAACAACCCCTTCCCCCTTCTTGCTGACTTCAAGAGGTTCTCTGTAGTGCAGCTTCCTGGTGTGATGCTGGCTTTGGTTATGTAAGTGCCACTTTGAAGCAGGGTTTCCCGGAGACGACCTAGTGAGTGCTTCTGTGCCTGAGTGGGGGTGTTATCCTTCCTCCCGCACAATCAAAGGAAGACAGCATCCTGCCTATTGCCTCACTTGTAGACGTTTGGGACAGACAGGCTGACATGAATACACAATGCGCTCACATTGCTGGCCTGGCTTGGGCTCGCAGAGCCGACACTTTTCTGATACCAAATGGATGTGGCTTTAACATTTGTCTGATTTTATCAGTGGCCATATAATAACCATGCATGGCTTTTTCTTAGATGGCCCTGTTGCCAGACTGATAAGGTAACAATTGTTATGAATCAGAAGTGGAGAAGTTAAAAATGCCACGTCTGGCTGCAGTGACTTTGGATAACTGTAGATGTCGGGGATGCACATGTGACATTTGAACCTGCCCTGTGCCACTGAAGGGCTGGTGCTACAGCTGTCGGACGTCTGATGCAGCAATGGCACATGTAGCCACTATGCTTTTGCCATGGAGCTTTTTGAAAGGGAGAGGGTCTGAATAGCAGACTTCCCTTTCAGAAAAAATATTGCTGCCATCATTTTATATTAATACAAGGCCAGGGTTTTAACACCCTCGCCAGATTGCATTCTGTCACATCATCTGCATAGGAAACAGCTGATTTGTTCAGTTTCCTTTCTGTTTCAAGGAAAACTATTAACTAGAGTGCAGTATCAGTCTGAAGTGGGTTCACTTATCTTTTGATAATCATCGGGGATAAATCCTATTGTGATCAAATCACGCTGCCAGACAAATTGCAGGGCATTGATCATGTATGTGGAATGCAAAATGTGTGCTCAACCTTCCTGTGATTAGGCTTGCCTAGTGGGTTCCGACATAATGCCTCAAATCTATTTATCTTCATGGTTATGATCGGGAACTCGTTCTGTTTCTTACCAGTCCCAAAGTCGGTGTGTGATAAATCTATTACATGTAAAGATTAATCAGTGTGGTTTAGAAGGTAGGTGCTGAATTTAAATAACTGATGAGAAGTAGTGTAGTGTAATATTCTAAAGTTAATCTCGGTGAATGCTTGTGGGATAAATTCCTTCTGAAGTGACTGAGTCCTATTGGGTATGATTGAGCCCTTCTTATTAGAAAATGTTCCCTGTGCATTAATATTCCCATCTTTATTCATGAGTTTAGTTTTAATATGTATTCTTTTGATATATGATATGGCATTTGCAAAACGCCTATACAAAAGTGTTTCAAGGCGCGGCAAGGCAAAGAAGGGGGAACAGAGGCAGTACAGAAACAACGATCTTTTACTAGATCAAGTGACATTGAGATTACACAAGTGCAGGGGACGGGGGAGGGGGAAAGTACCAGGGCAAAGGGGAGGGGGCAATGCTGTACATGGGATCAAAACAATAACAAGAAGTGTGGCCAGCAGGTGGCAGGTGCAAGGGTAAGTGCAGACAGCAGGTGTCCAAAAGAGCCGATAGGGGGGGACTGTAGGTTTACAGATACAGACCCAAGTGCAAGGGTTGCTGGGAGGCAGTGTGGGTGTGCAACTGGGTGGGAAGGGACCTGGGCCCCAAATCAGACGATAGCCAGGCGACCAGTGCAGTATCAGACTGGAAATCAGCAGGGGAGAGGAATAGAGAAGGCAGAAGCAAAGAGCGTGGTCTTGAGGTGCTTCCGGAACCGGAGATGGTTCTCCTCAAGTTTCAGCGAGGCAAGGAGGCTGTTCCAGAGGGAGGCCCCAGCCAAAGAAAGAGATTGTCCACCAACGTGTTGCTTGGAGAAGTGAATGACCCTGAGGGAGTTAGAGGTGGAGGAGCAAAGAGCTTGAGTAGGAAGGTATCTATGAAGAGAGAGTTGGAGGTATTGAGGACCCAAGCCCCAGAAAGCCTTGTGGACAACTCAATTTTCGCAGCCACTGGGAGTCAATGCAGAGATTTCAGTGCTGGAGAGATACTATCCCTGGGCTTGAGGTCAAGGACAAGTCTTGCAGTCCTGTTCTGGATGAGTTGCAGAGGACAGAGAGTAGAAGCAGGCAGATTTAGAATGAGGCTGTTGCAGTAGTCAGCCTAGAGAGAACCAGAGCTCTAGAGACAGTGAGCTTCTGGGTGAAGGAGTGGAAAGGAAGAATACCTCGGAGGGGGTACAGTTGGTACTTTGACTTATTAGAGATGTCTGAGATGTGAGGAGAAAAGGAGAGTGTGGAGTCAAAGATGACGCCGAGGTTCTTAGCCTCACAGGCGGGAGCAGGAAAAGGGCCAAGGGAGACCGTCCAGAGAGTCACTGGAAATGAAGGTGTAAGTGTGCCGATGAGGAGAATCTCTGTTTTACTGGCATTAAGGCAGAGATCGTTGCCGGCACACCACTCCTGGATAGCAGAAAGACAGTCAGAGATATACTACTATGGTGATTTGATCAATTAGTAGGGTATAGAGATATCAGTATTTCTGGCCCCCTATCTCCTGCCCTTTAAGAAGGAACTGAAGACTGCACACTTCAAGGGAACTGCCAAATCACAACATGCCCTCTCCCCTGTATTAACCGTTATAACCCCTACCTGTATCTCTGTACCGCCACCGTCCCGTAGAGTGCTACATTGTTGGCCTGCTAGGTTGAAAATGTAAAAATATTGATGCAGAACAATTCTAATGAAGTCCTTCTTAAAGTGCACTGTGAGTGGATCCACTTATGTCTTTAGTTCAGAAGCTCCAGATTTTAGATTATTTTACTTCATTTAGGTCTCCCAATCTAGTTGCTTAACTTCCTTTTAATTTCGAAGACTGGTATATCCTGTTAATACTCGTTTTCAAATAAAGGTTACATTTCCAAAAAGGTGACTATTGGACAACTTTCATCTTGCACATTAACTGTCTCCATAAAGGTCACTTTTTGGTCCTCAACAGGTTCACAACCATATATTTAGTGCAGTGGCTCCCTGTTAATTATCTCAATGTGTTTTTCTTTAGTGAATAAATGAGGGAGATTTAACCTTGTTGGGCTTGATAGAGCATGTAGCAAAACGTTCTTCTGGTCGGTAAATCCTTTGAATGTGGCAGGTCTACAGAGAAACAAAACCCACATAGTTTCACCTCATCATAGGTGGGAGGGACCTAGTCACATACTGGTGTAACGTATTTCTTTTTAAGATGGCCATGGAGATGCTTCTGGTGCTATGTGCATGGGCTGTCGATAATGCTCTGTGAGAACTCAATCCTCTTTTATCCAAAATCTTGGAGTTCTGTTTTTCCAGATGGTTAAGTTAGGGAAACTTGGGTCTGGTCCTAAACGCTGTGACCGAGTGTGGTCACCTAATAAGCAGATAGTTACTGTAACACCTCAAATGGTGACAGTGAGGTCGTGACAGCGAGCGCGAGGCTGCCAAAGTTGTTCCCTAATGAAGAAGGCTGCAGGATTACTTGGACAGTACACACGTTTTGCTTATAAAACAATCTAAAAAGAACTGTCAACCATTACACCTCTTTTTGCAGTGACTAGTCATAGATCTTCTGAGGCAAAGGTATGTATTCGACATACCTTTGAAGAACCACAGTTTTGTATATTCCTTTTTCTATGTGTCAATGTTTTTACATTATTTGTGTTTAAACCTGTAAGACTTTTCATTAATATTGATATACTTCATAGAGTTCTAGTCTGTGCTCTTGTGGCTAAATGTTCCTCCTCATGTAATATTATCTATGTATAGGTCACAGCATGATGGATACACTTTCTGTAGCCCTGAGAGTTGCAGAAGAAGCGGTCGATGAAGCAATTGCAAAGGCAGAAGCATATAGTGATAGTCTGGTAAGTGTCCCATCCCCCTATAATTTAGTTTGTTTTCCTGATCAAGTACAAAAGTAATGCATATAGGATCTGTTTTTTTTTTAACAACAGTTTTAACTTTTCTTGATTGTTTGGAAAGAAACCTGGCAGAAGGTAAAGAAGGTCAGTGGGCCTCAGTCTTTGACTCTACTTTGCATGACCGTGGCCACAGCTCAAGCTCATGGGAAGTGGGCCCTGGTAAAGATATAGCATGACAAAACTCTTGAAGTTCAGTGAAAAAAACGTTATTTAATAGAGTGCAGGTGATCTCCTATATCTCAACAAAAGCCATTAAACTCAGCGGTTTTGGGAATTGGCGACCATCTTAACTCTGAGTGCCCACCCCCGTTACTCAGCTCATGAGCTCATACATGACATCACAGCAGGAATAAAAACTGAAATAAAACATGACTTCATGGGGGACATTTACAGGGTGAGTCAGAGCTACAATGGTTGTCATTTCCTGCACCCGATGAATTTCATTGAATTTGTTGCAATAAATCGGATCAGTTTATGTCTGTATTAACTAAAGTTTCTTTCACTGAATAATATCTGTACACCATTGGTGAGTCCACCAACCAGCAACATCAATGCCAATCTTATTAGAGATGTCAAATGTGAAGCCTTTGATGGCATGCCTGGGGGTGAACAGCACTACACTGGGGGAGAATTAGGATTACATATCTACCTGGAACTGGGTTTGTTTATTTGAGCATGCAGAACATCTAAAGTCTGCAACCACTGCTGGGGAAAGGGCACACAGATGTACATGTTTAATGTGAGCACACACTCAATTCCTGGCTCAAGGTTTAGAAGCCAATGTCCGTGCCACCCACACATCAACCTGTGGCACATGTGATTAAGTTGCCACCATAGCCCAGAAACAGCAACTATGATGTTCTGGGCTTTTTCTTGTACAGTTTATTTTATCAGAGTGCAACAATCATTGCATAAAAACAGGTTGCTGCCGTTTTGCTGTTAATGCTGTTCATCATGGTTTATGCATTACCAATAACAGGCAACCATTTGAAAATGACGTTAACCAATCAGGAACCCAATCTTCAGTTCCCATGAGCCTATAGGTTACAATTCTGGTTCAATGTGAGATGTGCTTTCAACATTTAAAGTGCTGGTGCAATTTGATTCCATCCAGAATCAAAAAGGTGCTAACATATCAATACAAACACCTTCTTGCACTTCTTGTAACATTGAATCATAAGGGTATAAAAGACACCAAACATTGTTTGATTTTCGTATCATAACTTTGTGTGTTAGTAACATTACGTAAGGGCAAGTGAAATGGCAGCAATGCATATGATCATTTGCCTGAAGTATAGAAACACGTAGTTGATGGCCTGCGTATACCAAAATCATATCGTTCTAAAGGTTTCAGGTAATGGAACGAGAACCAGTGCTAAGGTTGAATGTTACGAATATTACTAAAAGTTATTTCTCTTCCCATAAATGTAGCCAATCAAACTACATGTATGCATCTGAGTGAAGCATATAGCATTAAAGACACTGCAACAGTCGATAGTAATGTTTAAAATACTGTTCAGCTGTTAAGGAAATGGGGCAACCAATTATGGAAGAAAATATATGGGATTATTACCACTAACCTTATAAGGACAGTGCAAGTTACTAAGGGGTCCCTTAAGAATATAGTGTCACAAGGCCCCCTTATACCAACGTTTCGGGTAATTCACGGCCACACAATCACCCCTTTAAGATGTGTTCTTGTGCTTCTATCTTGTGAAGGCAAAGTTCGAGTTGCAAAAATATTAAGTGTCGTGTAGTATCCTGCCTGTTGGATTAAACCCACCCAATGCCACTTGTGGCGGTTTGCATACCATTCTTTCTTCAATTGAAGAAGTTACTTTAAAAGGTGCCTCTTTGTTTTCAAATAAGTAGTGATCTTTAAATATATGCTTTCTAAACTAAGCTCAGTAGAATGGCAATACAGCTGCTAATTCTACTTATCAGCCAATGACTATAAAATGGCAAATAATTTAAGTTCACAAAAAAATATAAGGGTCATCAATTGTTTTGGGGGCAGTGTTATTCTTTTCGCAGAGCTCCCTTCCACGTTGCGAGCTGACATTGCCAGTAGTCCTTGTGACATTCCAAGTCACATGTAATAAGGTATTGCTGTTTTTTTTAATGCTGTTTTCTCGTTATAAATGAGCAGTGGTATAACATCTAGCTGTAATACAGCTAAGCTTGTCCTTCCTTCGTTGGTCACTTATTATATACAAAAGCTCCGTGAATTAAGCGCATGCCGCTAAGACCCAGTAGCCGAAGTGGATAGGAGCGGTTGGGAGCCGTGATCCTCTACTTGTTTTAATTAAGTTTTGTTGTTTCTATACTTTAAAAAAAAAATGAAATTGTTCCAGAATGGTTTCTCTTTAAAAAAATAAATAAATAAAGGTGTAGGAAGAAGTTGAAACTTGAACTTTTGTGCACTGCACTGATCATTCCCTTAAACAGCAGGTGCACTTGTTTAGGGGTTTGTACTGAACATGGGAGGGGGCATGGTGATAGGGTTTGTGGGGAGCGGCACAGGCCAGCAGGGAATATAGTTCCACTACTACTATTCGCACACTTTGACCACTGCTAGCATCTATATTCAACCTGCAGATCAGAGATGTGACTCCCCACTGAGCTGACTCTGCAGTTCGCTTTTGAAAGATAGGATTGCAATTTGAAGTCAAGCATTGTAGCATTGACACAAAGCACACGTTTTGATGGCATCAAGGATTTCTCACAATGACACCAAGAACCCCTCCTAGGACTCAAGAAAAATGCACATACAACCAGAACTCTGTCTGGAATGTTAAACACGTGTATGCGCCACAGTAAAAACAAAAAAAAAACCACAAAGGAACAAACTCATGCATAGAACATCAGCCACAAAAGTGAATAAATTACTAGAAAAGCAAGTTTCATAATCGTGCGTTTGTTACAGTCACAGCTGCAACTCTTAAATCAATAACAGGTAGTCTATTTTAACGAATGATAACTTAACACAATTAAGATAAACTCGTGTTTGCAATTAAATTCCTTAGCTCCTTCTCAATAATGTGTTGACACATCCCAGATGCTATTCAATTTAACAAAAAGAAAAAAATAATGAAATAAACCAGGAAAGGTAGAAAGTGTGTGTTCGAGATTAACTGCAAATTAGCTCCCTGCAGGAGACAATTAAAGGCTCATTTTGTGGCTAATGAACATATTATCAAAACCCTGTTACTTTTGTGCCACCCTTGATTCCTACAATATTTTAAAAAGAAATGGATGCAGGAGAGTGTCTTTATCGGGAGAAATGTACAGGAATCATTTTGTAAGTCATGCTATGCACTTGAAATTCTCAGTGGGTTGCCCTCAATAAGTAACTGACAGACATGGACGGTGCTGCTCTATGTGCCTAGAAACACTGCACCACAGCCATACTTCACTGAACACTAGAGGAGCTCGAATAGCCTAAAAACGGACTTCTGGAAAGGTCAGGTCGAACATTTCTGGGTGGGCACGACGCACCCGCTGGGTGTTACCAACGGGACTTTTTATGGGGTTTGAGTCCTGACATCCTTTCTCAACGCTCGAAACTCCACAGGAGAGGTTGACAAGCCAATCCGAGGTCTTGAGGCATTCTAAGAAAGGGATGAAAACCTTAACAATGACTGGGTTGCTTCTTGCTTTACTTGTGGATTTTATTTGGCTGCTAAGAGAAGAGTTTGACACAACAGGCACACACATAGGTGCTTTTGGAATGTTTAGGAGAATGCTGGAGACTTTTGAAGGAAAGCGGTTTATTGTGCTTGCAGTGTCTGTTGATTCCCACTGGCACTCCTTTTATGTGTTTGTATTTTTTTGTGACACTTTAATGTTTGTTAGGGCCTGTTTGTAAATTTGTCTGTGTGACTTTTTAGGACTCTCTCTAGTCTTCCCTTTGTTCTTATACTTCACTTATACCTAATGGCTAGCACTTCTGCCACACCTGATAACCTCAGATTTGCCTTTCTTGCCTTGTGGGATTCCTTGACTTTTTTCGTAGTCTTCTTGATTTATGTTTATTGAAATATCAATATCTTGCAAGCACCAAATGCCCTGTAACCAACGGTACCTTTGCAAAAGCATTAAGCTCTAAGAGCAGAACCGTCCTTTTGGACCTTTAGAATAAATTATGAAAACTTGACTCTTTGCACATGAACGGTCATGTCGTCCTTTGTCCTTTAATTGTACCTGTAATGTCATGAAATGCCTCTGTCAGGAATGCTTCTTCGTATCACTATTGTAACGTAATGCCTGTCAACAACATTGTAATCTTTCAAGCAATTCGCCCAGATACCTTTGGGTTAGGTGCGCTTTACAAATGAACAGATAAATAAATCAGCCATACTATGTAAGCCAACAATCAGCGCAGATCTTTTGTACAGAATGTGGGCCTCATCACGAGTTGGGCGGTAACTGTGTTAATCTCAAGTCTGACGTGTTCACCACCAGCT
The DNA here is from genome assembly GCF_040938575.1 of Ambystoma mexicanum. Classification (NCBI taxonomy): domain Eukaryota; kingdom Metazoa; phylum Chordata; class Amphibia; order Caudata; family Ambystomatidae; genus Ambystoma; species Ambystoma mexicanum. The sequence goes on from NC_090924.1 coordinate 964,705,679, forward strand.
CAGATATCTATACCTTAAAACCCAAGTATATTACAACTCCACTTTTCTCCTTCCGTTGGCTTCTAATCAATGAGAGCTTCACTTTCAAATTTCTCTGCACTATTTTCAGGGATTACTGGAAAAATGGTCTCCCTACCAGCTCTAGTTCATTGATTTATCTTTTGATTTTAATTTTATTCTGTGCTCAATATGATTCCCTCCTGTTCCCTTCTATTGGACTTAAATAATCCAAAATGTGTTTAAACCTTCTAAATATCAGATCTGCTACACTGTTGTTTTGGGCTACAAAGTGACCATGTTCATGTGTATTTACTTATGAAGCTCGAATAACAAAATAAATATGCAATAAACAAGGAGCTGATGAGGTGCAGGTGGAGGATTTTTCTAAACATGTATATGAGTTTGTGGTTGCTGCAGGGACACTCATAGCGCCTGTCTTGATGTTTTGCTTTAGCTTGGCCACTTAGGGAGTTTGCGTACTTACGCTCTCCGGAACCGTGTAAAATCAGTTATTGGACTCAGATAGGCAAAATGAACACATACAAAGTTGGTTATGGTTCTAATAAAAATGGCACATTATAGGCCCTTCACTCATTCAACACACACAGGAAGAAGAATAAACACAGAGTGAGTTATACATAGACAAAGAGAAAAATCATCACCATTATTATCATTGCAGAAGACACCTTTATCTCAGCCACTGCGACACTGCTTAGTCCCACAGCAGGTAGGCAGAGAGATTGATCGTACTAACGGGATCTGGAGTGGTGCGTCGTCCTTCTCAGTGAGACTGCATCACCCGGGGTCCACATTCTAACTGCTTTCCCAAGAGTAAAACCTCTTCTCTTTATGGGGCTATTTTTGATCCCCATCCCTCATGAGTTACCATGCTGCCCACGGCCGAAGAGCAGACAATAAGCCTGAGGCACAAAAAGAGTGGAATATTCCAGTTAGAAGCAGGAAAAAAACAGCTTCTCGCCTTGCTGTCGTTCCCATTGCTCCTTATCACTGCACCTGCAGGACACTCAAACTCCCTTTCTGGCTTGTCCTTCAGTGGACAATACAGCAATTATTGTCCCCGGCTTGGTTATCTGACATAAATATGTGACCTTGTCTTGGCTAACTGGATCGCTTTCTCTTCTTCCTCACACCATTCAAAATTGAATTTTCTGTGTGTTACTTTGTAAAGGGCCACCAACATGTGTCCCGAATGAGGGTGTATGTTGTCTCCAGAATCCAAACAGCCCAATACCATGCTGAGCTTGTTTTTTGGTCCTCTGAGTCGGAAACGGGAGGATCTATTGTTTGGCTTTAGCTGCCATTTTACGATGTCCATTGTGCCACTGAATTACCAGGAAAATGACCGTCTCAGCCGGACTTTGTGTTTTGGACTCATTTATTCCCCATCCTTCCTTCCTTAAGCTGTCCATAATAAGCTCCAGGTGCACTCGCACACTATGCTCATCTTTCCCTTGAATGAGTATGTTGTCAATATAGTGTACAATCTGCACACCCGGTTTGCACAGAATTCTGCCACCAGCCGGTGACAGATTGTTGGACTATGCATATAAACCGTTGGTTATCGTTTTAACGTATACTGCCTCCCATTCCAGGAGAATGCAAACTGTTCTGACACTCCTTAGCAATCGGGACAGTGAAAAAGGCATTTGCCAAATCTAACACCATGTTCCATGTTCCCTCAAACTTTTGTACACTTTCAATTATAGTCCCAGCGTCAGGGACTGCCTGTATTAGCGGAGGAATAAGTTTATTCAACTTGCGATAATAAAGTCATCCTGTAGCTTGCATCCGTTTTTTAACAGGCCAGATCGGATTGTTCCAAGCCGTGGAACAGCCAAGCACAGCAGCTTCCACATACCCTTTAATGGTTTCTGAAATCTCCTTTTGCCCCCCGGGAATTCTATATTGTTACATGGATACTATTTTAATGGAGATCGGAACTTGCACCGGGGGAATCTTTAATGGTCCCTCCACCACGAGGGTATAAGTGAACTCACTGATCCCAAACTGATTTACCTCCCAGTCTGAGTGTCAGCCCTTCCAAAATGTCAAATCCAATAATATATTCGGGAATCAGGACAACCAGTACTAACTAGGTCTCCCTCTTTAGACTTCCGATTTTCATATCTGTTTGTTTGAACGGCAGGGGTATGTTTGCCACCCAACCCCATAATCGTGAAATGTCGCCCCTTAAATCTCGAAGGATTTCCATGTATCAATGAGGCCTCCGCCCTGGTACCAATTAAAGCGTTGACCTCCTGTATGTTTCCTGATTGCCAAAATAATGTTACTTTCACATGAGTGAGAGTTTGGGCAAGGGACGTCATTTAGGGGTCGCCAGAGGTCGCAACTGCGACCTCTGAGGTCTCCCTTGCAACCCCTGTAGTTTCCCTTGCTACCCCTAAAAAAAAAAAAAAAAAAAATTCAAAAAGATTTTAAAAAACATTTTTTTTTTGTAATGCAAGCTCCTGGGATGTGGCCAGCACCATGTGGCTCTTTACTTCTGGAGTGGCTGGCGCCTTGTTCAGGCCTCTTAAAAATGTCTTGGGGTGAAAGGTCGAGTTTCATCGCTTCCTGCGATATCACTTTGGGTTGGGGTGAAATGACATCACTTCCTGTGATGTCATCAGAGGTCAAGGGTCGTGTGATGTCACTTCCGCTACCCCTGGCATTTTGGTGAAATGACATCCCTGGTTTGGCCATCATCCTATTCGTATTTTGAGTGCATGTTTTTTATTCCATCTCCACCATCGCACTTACCATTTTCCTCAAATCTGCATATGTCGGCTGGGATTGCGTGGGCATGCCTAATGAGAAATCTCCCTTCTCTGGGGACGATGCTAAAGAATTCTCCTCCCTCTCGGGTTTATGCATTTCTTTGCGTTTCGCCTGTTTATAACGCTCTTTTCCATTTAAACCCTGCTTTTTATATAATTGATAGATTTCCTGTGTCTCAATCCCATCAATATCTCTTCGTGGTACCCCATCTTCCAGTAACGCTTGGAACATAATCCGTTCAGGATATGCGTGAATCACAGCTATCCAACCTCTTCCCAGGAGTGTGTCTTTCACTTCGCCCCTCCATTCTCTGGGTTTTTCCCCTGTTTTTTTCCCATTCTCCCAAATCCACCAATTGTCCAATGGTGTCCACCACCTCATCCGTCACTTTACCAGTCATACCCACCAATAGAGTCATTATGACATTATTATGTGCTGGGGGCTGTATGAATAATGGTATTTCTTGCCAAAACGTTTAACGCCACTAACCCTGTATTTTTGCAATCATCCAAATGGATTGCCTCTTTCATGGCATGTTCTCTCACTCTTTGAATAGCCTCTTTCAATGTGTACCATTTTTTATCTTCAATTGCCCAATCTGAGGCGATCGGATACATACGGTAACATCCTTGGGCTGCTAATTGTAGCAAGGACATTTGGACCTCTCCCCCATGGACCTCTCGCAGAGGGCCCACACACAGAATCTTCTGTATCTGGACTTCCTGCGATAACTGTAAAAAACATGCAGAGTCCGTCGCATCTATGTTAAGACCCTCCTCCCCTCCATTGAGTAGCCTGACCATCCAGGTCAGCAAGAGTTCTCCGGCCCTCTGCTTTAAACAGTTAACTATTTCCCCAATGTCTTGCTGTGATTAATCTTCAAGTGTGATCATATCCACCACCCCACGACTGGGATTATTGGGATTACGACCAATCCTTTGTTGTATCACCGGGTTAACCACTACCTCTTTATTAGATTCCGATTTGGATATAACTTCTTGTTCTGAACCACTCTGTGCTAGTGCTATCAAATACATCTCGATCCCAATGATCGGGATCCCAATCCACCCCTGCTGTAGTAATCACAGTAGCTACCTTACGAGAATTCACTCTTCCTAGTCTTTTTTTTGTATTTATAACAAGCCACCCTTCGGCTACCACCTGGTACTTGTCTGCTTTATCGTGATACAATTTCATCTGGGCTGCTGCATCAACACAAGTTGTTTCTCATCAGCCAGCTCTTTTTCCAGTTTCATGACATTCACATTCTGCAGATGTATTTTTCGGAAGGCATGTAACAAAATTCAGCACCTCCTACACAGAGCCCAACACTCCTTCCACTTTTCCACTATAACCTGTTGCAGACAACCCACTACTTCAGCCAGGCTTACCTCTCCTATACTGGTGTCCCATTCCTCGCTCAAACCCGCACTGCATGCCCAAGTCTGTGCGACTTTGACATACAGACTCTTAGGCCACACCAGAATAGTCACCTCTGGACAGCCTCTGCCTGTGGAGCTTCCTTTTTTTACTAAATAGGGAACTCATGTTGCCAAATGGATATTACATGTCCCTATCGTCAATACCTTATCACACACTACTCACTTATCAAGCATTTGCCACTTTGTGTCCAGAATCTTTTATCTCATATAATATTGTCAGGGACCTTTGTCATAAATATCAGCACAAAGACCCTGCTCACAGCACCAATTGTTCTGCTTTACCCTGGCCACCTAGGGGGTTTGCGTACTTACGCTCTCCGGACCCGTACAAAATCAGTTATTGGACTCAGATAGGCAAAAAGAACACATACAACGTACGTTATGGTTATAATAAAACTTTGTGCATTATAAGCCCTTTATTCATTCAATACACATAGTATAATCAGTTATACATAGACAAAGAGAAAAATCATCACTATTATCATTATTATCGTTGCAGAAGACACCTTCATCTTGGCCACTATGATACTGCTTAGTCCCACAGCAGGTAGGCAGAGATCTGGACGGGATCTGGAGCGGAGCGTCGTCCCTCTCAGTAAGACTGAATCACCCTGGGTCCAAATTCAAACTGCTTTCCCAAGAGTAAAACCTCTCTTCGTTATGGGGCTACTTTCGATCCTGGGGCCTCAATACCTTCAACTCTCGCTTCGTAAATATCGAGCTCTCTGTTCATCCACCTCCAACTCCCTCAGGGTCAGTCGCTTGTCCAAGTAACGAGTTGGTGGTAGATCTCTTACTTCGGCTGGGGCCTCCCTCTGGAACAGCCTCCCTGTATCCCTTAAACTTGAGGAGAACCATCTCTGGTTCCAGAAGCACCTCAAAACCTTTCTCTTTGCTTCCGCCTTTTCTCCTCCGCTGACCTCCTGGCTGTTACCGGAACTGCACTGGTGACCTGGACACCCTCTGATCTCTGGCCCAAGTACCCCCCTGCCAGCGTCACACACCTGCATTGCCCACTTGGCAACCCCCGCATTAGGGGACTGTTTCTGTATCCCTACAGTGTCCCCTACCAGCCCTTGACACCTGATGTATGCACTTGCCACTTGTTGGCTGTTAATTATTATTGTTATCATCATTCTCATGTACTGCACTGTCCCTGGCCCCTCTCATGCACTTGCACAATCTGAATGACACCTGGCCTAGTAGGATTGTTGTCCGTCCTCCCTTTGTTCCCCTCCCTTGCCTTATCGCGCCTTGAAACACTTGTGTATAGGCGCGTTATAAATATCATATCATATCACCCATCATGGCTTACCATGCTGCCCTTAGACGAAGAGCAGACAATAAGGCTGAGACGCAAAAAGAGTGGAATATGTCGTTCCCATTGCTCCTTATCACTGTACCTGCAGGACGCTCTGACTCCCTTTCTAACTTGTCCTTCAGTGGACAATACAACCACTATTCTCCCCGGCTTGGTCATCTGACATAAATATGTGACCTTGTCTTCACTGAAGAAATACATGTTTACTTGCTGAGCCCATGAAAACATAGGCTTTCATTTCTATTTCATTGCAGTAAATGGAAGTGAATATCCAAGATGGCCGCGCATCGGCGCCATGTTTTCTGATTCGTTTCACACATGCACTACACTTGACGAGAAGGCGTTGGTAAAGCAGTAGAGAGAGATGATCCGCCAGAAGATAGGGCTTTACCTTACTGTTGGCTGCCCATGTCGAAAGGGCAAAACAAGAGGTGATGGCTGGAAGGTTTAGAATTAATCTTAACCTCTGGCATTGCTCTAGGCAACCCTCCAGACCATCGTTCTTTGCCTGCCACGCCATTACAAAAGGGGAAGACTATATGCAAATCAGGCTTGGTCCCACCCCAGTGCAACCCGAACTGCTTGGTCACATCTCTTCTGCACGAGACCACAAGCATCAGCAGACATCTTTCGGTGAGGAGTAGCTTAGGTCTCCAGGCATGGGACCCATGTCTGTGCACACCCGTCCCACTCAGGGTGACTATAGTAACACAAGAGGTCATGGCTGGAAGGTATAGAATTTATCTTAATCCCTGGCATTGATCTGGGCACACCTCCAAGCCATCGTTCTTCACCTGCAAAGCCATTACAAAAGCTGAAAGACCATATGCAAATCAAGCTTGGTCCCATCCCAGGGCAAAGCAGGCTCACATTTTGTTGAGGTGTCCAAAGTCATCACCACCCTTGATATCACTACGTATTTGATGATGGGTGTGGATATATTTTAGCTTGTAGGAGAATAGTGAATGTCAGGGAGGGAGCAGCAGACCGTGTAATATGCAACCTCTATAAGACGACAGTGCCTTGAAGTTTACAAAAGAGCGCTTCCCCTTGTCTGACCCAGTGCAGCCTAACTCATTAGCACCACTGACTAGCAGGGCTGCTTTGCCACCAGTAGCAGTTCAACATCTTGAAATTGGTGGTAGAGTGCAAGTTGGTTACTTTTTGGACAAACAAATGGGCGTAAGAGTGATGATGAATGTGGGAACATACTGGCTAAAACTGCTTTGGCGCGCATACTCTTTCGCCCACCTCTGCATTCAAAAACACATCTGCCTAAAATGGATCTGTTCTATACCTCAACCTACAAATGTCAGGTCTGCCCACGACTGCTTTGGCATACTATTCCTATGAAATTCACATGTACCAGCATACACTCCCACTCCTATACAAATGAATGTCTAAGGTTGCTTTGACTTACACCTCTGCCTCGAAAATTCCCAAATGCCGAAGACACCTACATAATTTGTCTTTGGTGTGCTCCTCTGCCTACAAAATTCACATCGCTGTAAGACTGCTTTGCACACTCCTCCTACATCATATATATTTGCATACTCCTCTGCCTACAATATTCACTTGTACCGAATGCTGCTTTGGTATGCTATTCCTAATAAATTGGCATGTGACTGAGCTTGCTTCACACAGCCAAAGCTTATGTTCATTAAACATAATCAGTGCTAGTACATGCGCCAGGCTTTTGTGCAGACGTATGCTGTACTTCATCTGAACCTTCTAAACCTGTTTATTTATTTACTTATTTGGATTTATAAAGCGCCCAGCGGCCCAGAGGCATCGTGGCGCAGTTGCAGCATATTTACTTGAAAACAGGTTATGGCATGTTACAAAAGCAGCGATAATAGAATAATCATTGACAGCAGTGTACAACCATAATGGGTGGTCTAAGGTTACATAGGAACATTGATAGAGGCAGAGCAGCAAGGGTATGGTGACGGTCTAATTGAATAGCTTGGTTTTTAGTACTTTTCTGAATATTGTGTGCTGTTTACTGAGTAATGTAATAGCAACATTTTTATTTGCTCGTTTGTTACATAAGAAAAGCCAGAACACGCTTGTAAAATCATTTCGTTCACCAAGTACAATCAAATGTGAAAATGTCCATCTTTCTTCAGGACAAGCAGAATGAAGCATGTTACTTACGTGAACACAAAGAAGAGTTGATAGAGGAGCTTGCCACGACAATTGTGCAAAAGGTACCACTCGTTGCATGTTAATTGTTGCAAATGTTCCAAAACTGCAAAATGTGATTAGCCCTATTTAAAATTAATATATTCTGAGACAATGACTGATATATGCAAGAGTCTATTCAATTTTCTAGATTTCAAATACTAATTTCAAAGAATGAAACTGTTAAAATGTTGTGAGTTGGCTACAATGAGAGCAAACGACTGTGTCTACATGACAGATGGATTTGATGTAAATTTGAAAGTACTCCAATATCCAAATTGCTAACACTGTTCGAACGTCTGTGAATAGCTCAGTGGCAATGCGCTGGTCTTGAAAGCAAGACAACCAGAGCAACACAGGTTTGAATCACAGTTCACGCTTAGAAACCTCTGTGGTATTATGCGCATTATAAATATACAATTATACATTACAAGGTGCACTATTGCTGGCATGCTTGTGCTGATTTGAATGAAAACCAATTCACATGTTTCTTGAAAAAGACATTTCACACTTTTTGATGGTTTTCAGTTGGCATCTATATCCGATGTGTCACAACAAATGCTGTCAAAAGGCCTGCTTAGAGGCGTGTCAGGAAGGGAGGGAGACCACCCCAAACATTCCCTGGTGCTGGCACTAGTGTGTACAGAACCCCCCCCCCATACTCACCTTACCTATGATGATGATGGCAAACACTGACTACTAAAACCGCACCAGAGGGAAGCCACCACACAGCAGCAGTTTGCACTTCTTCGCAGCAAGATGGAGTGTGGCGCCACAACATCTGCTGATGGAGGTGAGTGTCCAAAGTAAACACTGATAAGCCAAATCTGATGAAAGTCAATGCCAATGGCAGCGTAACACCGGCCAGGCGTGAAAGCAGTGTAGAAAAGTCCCCAGAAATCTACACACCATTCAGGAAAAGAGGCCTTATTAATGAAGCTCCCACCAGCTCACCAGAGATATTAAGACTGAAAAAACCCAATGAGAGGGCCTTATGGAACAGAGACTCCATTTCCTCAGGAACTCTTCCCTTCTCCTTGCCAGAGATGTTTCCAAAAATAGGGGCAGGGCTTACAGACCCTTTTTGAAGACTCCCTAAACACTCCCCGTGCCACTCCTCCTTAAGCCAGGTAGTGATTGGACATGGTGAATGGCCAATCCTGGGTGGGGCAAGGGTATTTAAGGAGGCGTGTGTAGGTGTGGGTTAGTTTGGTGAGGACAGGAGATGGAGGACATCGTCCAAGAGAACAGAGGAGGCGAGAACAACTGGAGTGTGGAGGCTATTGTTAAGGAAGTCTGTGGAGTGTTTGTGTGAGAGAGAGGAGTGTGTGTGTATTAGAGGTAGAATAGAAGTAGTGGCAGGGTTGGATAGTTGGAGTGGAGGTAGCAGTAGTAGTTGTTGGGAGTAAAGGTAGTAGGTGGCCGGAGTAGCAAGTGAAGAACACAAGTGGTTCAGAAGTAGCCATCAGTACAGGGGTGAGCAGGGCACCATATTCCTGAGTTCTGTAGCAGCAAGAAGGGTGTACTGGGTACAATATCCGTGAGAGTCCCTGACGGTCCACCAGGGGCTAGTAGAGAGTGAGCAGGGCACCATGTCCCCAGGTTCTGTAACAGTGAGAGCGGTGTGCAGAGCACCATAATCCTGAGTGTCTGGGAGCAGTAAAGGTAGTAGAAAGGTAGTGGTAGTAGGGAAATAGGAACAGTATTGGAGCTGTAAGAATGACAGTGAGTGGGAGAGTAAGAGGGGATATTGGCATTAAGGGAGACAGAAATTATAATGAGGGAAATTGCAAGAGTTGGGAAAGTACAGTGAGAGGAATGCGGGAAAAGGAAACCAGTTAGAGGGATAGTTGAAAGTACAAGCAGAAGTAAAGAATAGGAGTGGGAATGGAAGTAAGATCGAAGGGTGGAGGTGGAAAGGCAGAGTGAGAGATTGGAGGGACAGTAACATGGTGGGAGGAGAATAGAATTAAGGGATCAGAACAGGAAAGGGTCAAGTGTGAGAGGTTGTGAAAGGAGGGTGTGTGACACTGGGTGAAAGAATACACCGTTCCCTATTCCTGGAGACTAAGCAATGATGGGAAAGATAAAGCTAGAAGTTCCCTAGGGAGTCGGGTAGCCATAAATTTAGGTCGAACACCTAAAGTGTAGAGAAGAGGAAATACAGATAGGAGTTACCGATCGGTAGTGACTAACAGCCCGGTAGGCCCAGGGAAGTTGAGAGAGGAAAGTGATGTCCCTAGCGCCAATCATCCCCAGTCCCTCAGACCCCAAAGAATCAAGAACGGAAGCAGCCATTTTGATCATTAAGTTTTCAAATAAACACCCTTGGCCTTTTCCTAAGAGTCAGTGTGGTTATTTGTGACACCCTGTTACAATGCGTAGCCTTGACTTAATCATTTGAAAAACAACAGATGAAAAATAAATACACAATTTGTGTGGCATCCCTAGATGGTAAGAGGGATGTGCTATACTGCTGCATCCCCAAAGGAAAGGGGCCATTGTTAGCAATGATTTTATACCACATAAATCGTTTGGTATATCAGAAACCAAGGGTGTATGTGTGGTGGGCTCCAAGTAACTACTGTGCAAGATACAGTGACACTGTCACGAACACACTGACACAGTAGGATGTTGTTAAAGCTTTTCTTTTTTTCTTTGCTAACACGTCCATAAACGGGCAACACAGTGTAGAATAACTGCAACCATAACAAATATGTACAGCTTCCTGTGGAAATGACGGGGCTTATAAATGACTCACAGCCTCCCCTTTCTTAACATAGCTCAGGTTCACCTTCTGCAGGCCACATGCTGAACAACATTTCCCATTGTCACTTTCTGAAGTCTTGGGTCTACAAGTGGATTTAGGACTTGTGAGGAGCCAGGCATGAGACACGGACACATTGAGTTCATAGTTTTGCCTATATATGTTTATTCAAAATAAAAGGGGGTTGGAAAAGGCCTCACTATCCCCCACTCCTGGGGGTATTTCCCTAGCACAACCAAAATTAAGGTCTGTCCAGTGTCAAAGTGTCCTAAACAAAATGCCCTGTGCCCGAAATCCTATCCTTGCCCTCACATTCTATAAAACAACTCTAAAATGTGAGGGGTAATGTCTTTTGGCTAAAAAGTGCCCAAACCTTCAAGTTCAAATGAAATGTATAACTCCAACACAAAGGTTCCTAATGGATAAATGTTACAGTACCAGGGGACAACTCCCTTTCACAATTTTCTCTTAAGGATAAAGTTCAAAGTACCAGGGGTCAACTCCTTTCCCCAGGTCTTTCTTTAAAAATTCAGAAGGGCCTGAATCTTCCTTAGGGCTCTTTTACAGCAAAAAACGTGTATACAAAAGCCACATTGGATGTAGGTCCCAACTTCAAAGGTTACTTGTTGTACTCCACTGCCAGGTTCTTTTCCAATTTAACTTTTGCTTCAGTCTTGATTTCTACCTTGTGTATTCTCCTGCCAGGGCTTCATATGATTTATTTTGCACACTTGCAAACTTGTCTTTGCCTCGTTCACTCTCCTGCCAGGACTTTTCATCTGATTTGCTTCATACAATTGCAAGCTTGCTTTTCTGTCACATTCATCTGATTGACATTATGCAATTGCAAATTTTATTTTCTCTCACATTTATTCAGTAACCCCTTTTTGGATAATATTGAGTTTCATAGTCGTTCTCATTCACTTCATAGGCGTTTCTAATTCTTCAGCAGTGTTGCTGAAGTGCCCCAATGTCCCATTCTCTCTCTCTTGGACTCACCGATGTCTTGTGGCATCCTTCGTTTCCTTCGCAGGAGACAGGAGGCAGCACATTGATGTTCCGCCTTCACCTCGCAGGCTCCCCGGCTTCACCATTCATCTTCCACTTCCTTCGCAGCTCCCGTTTTCCTCTGGGCTCTTGCACCATTTTCAGGTGCCAGTGAGGCTGGGTCCGGGTTTTTGTGGGTGCTAGTACGTTTCTTCTTCCTTCTCTCTCACATTCACCACACAGTGAACCGGCCTCTGCAGTCCTCTGTCGCTTACCTTCCTACCGAGCCTGCTGGATCCATGGTCCTCTTGACGTCCTTGCAGTCCCTCAGCCAACACCAAGAGGGCTCGACTTCCCCAGGCAGTGTTCTCTCACTCCCAGCTTTTAAACATCCCGGCACCTATCACAAACTCACAAACACCAAGAGCGTTGCTAATGTGTCTCATCCAATGTGATCTGCATTAGTCTAGTCCGTCTCCTCATTCCAGTATTTTTTATGTTTGGGAGTTGTATGCAGTTCTTGGTGCCTTGTGTATAGCATATTGGAAGGTGTTACTGTTAAAAGGCAATGTCCACACCGCTTTAGATTACTTCTTCTTAAGTTTTCTTCATGTTCTTTAGTTACAGTTACATTAGATTGAGACATCAGGTACAAGACAATAGATCACTGGCACCCATCACCCAGGGAGGAAGGGACCAATTGATCCTGTTACAGAACACTCAACACAGCATTCTCACACTCATACATCAACATTCCACTTGACACTGGTATGACATCACTAAGCACATGGCCAGCTACAGCAGACAAAGACAGGCACATCATAACAGTTACCAGTAGGTCGTAAGGATGGTTGAAGGGAATCAGCACAATACGCCATCAAGACCTACAGAATGGAGGGGGTATCCCTAAAAGGAAAAGGGGGATACCATGCATCATCAGATGATGTATCACCCACCTGAAAGTCACCTTCCCCCATGCGGTCCACCCTCACCCTCATGCAACTGCCCTCCCGGATCAGGTAGCAGCTGCTGTTCCCTGGTCACATGGGGAGATTCATCACAGGCTGGTACACTTATCCCAGGCAAGAACATTCTTGCTCCAACCAGTAATGGAAAAACATGGTTTGGCAATGGGGAAGGAAAACTAAGGAAAACTGTGTTCTATGCTCAAAAATAAAGTTGGCAAGCCAGTGGTCGGAGTGTAAAATAAAAAGTAATGGAATTATGTTCCTGTTGCCCTGCCCCCTTTTCTGCCCAATCCCCATTCTCACTGTCACCCTGAGTGCTTAATTTGTGCCAGGTGTGATAAATCATATGGAGTCATCACTAATCCCCAGCCAAAGATCTCCTCCCTTGTGGCCAGGGGATGGCAGCCACTACCTGATCCTGACCCTGGGGTGTTATTATGAGGGAGAATCATATGGGAGGAGACGACTTTGAGGGAGAGGTGGTGACCCCATTGGGAGAGACATGTTATTTTTTCTCTTCCCAGGGATGAAGACCTCATAATTCCGAAATTCATAATGGCTTGTCATTTTACAAGTCCCTCTCATTGTAAGACCCAAAACCCCTTCCTGCAGAACAATCTGAGCAAAATGCTATTCATGCCTCATACACACATAACACTCACATAACATCTCCTGTCTCTGATGGTTTTGATTTAAACAAAACATAACCTCATACGGACTCCTCCCATAAAGCCCCAACTACTGAAACGAGGAAGAAGGAGTTCATGTGGAATGAAGGAAACACCAAACTAAATGTGCGGGCTGGTGGTCACAATGGAAGTCAGCTGTGTGGAACCTTTAAACATGATGAACACTTTCAATTGAGAGGCAGAGAAGAGAGATGCATAGCACGTAAAGCGGGAAACGGAACCGAAGACAGACCCAGACGCACAGAAGCGGACCGTGTTGAGAGACGGGTGCTTCCAAGCAACCGCTTATAATTGTAACCTCCTGGAGAAGCGTGAGACTGGGAGAAGCACAGCGGATGCCATCGGTGGACCGATGAAGAGGCGGCAGCGGGCACAAAGCTATTGTGGTCACAGTCCTGTCGAGCAGGAGCAGTTCTACCGGCAAATGAATGGGAAGCCAGTGGGGGAACTGAATGAAGGTCTTCCAAGATTGAGAAGCCTTCCAAGAGTGAAAACCTCTCTGCATCAATGTGCCGCACATCAGAAATGCCATCTGACACCGGTATGTTTACCGATAGATGTTGGAAACCCTGGGGCATGTCGACATATAAACAATTGAAAACTCATTTTGAATACCGACCAAGTCAATTAGAAAGACCAAATTTACACAAATCCTCTCAAGAGAACTCAACATGGGGAAATTTGGAATAAATGTCACCAGCGGAAGAGCATTCATGAAGTTGAAAGGCAAAATCTGTACAAGTTTCCGTTTGAGATGTCAGAATGGGGGAAGGTGGAACAAGTAGTACCTAACGTCAATGCAGTGTAACGTCCTGGTGAAAGAAGCACATCAGGCAGTGAGCCTTTAGGATACCGATAACTGGCAGGGGAGTATACCAGGAGATCTACAAACCCAGAAGGTGATTCCTGGCAGGGGAGTACCAGGTGGTAATCCATTTAAAATATAAGAAAGAGAACCTTGTAAGAAGTCCTGGTGAAAGAAGTACATCAGATAGGGAACATTTGGAGAAAAGATACCTGGCAAGAGAGTAGACTAGGGGATCTACAAAATCCAGAGGGTTTCCTAGCAGGGGAGTATACCAGGAGACCATCCTTCAGAATGGGTTGTGTGAAAGAGAAATGTCTAGCATTCTTAAAGAATCATTATTTGAAAAGAACACTTTCACTCTCCTGCATGAAATAGTCCAGCAGAAGGGAACCCCCTTCTGGATTCAGGGATTGTTTGTTGAATTTGCATATTTTAATTTTACACACGTTTTGCTAAATCGCAATCGGAGATAGTTAGTTACCTTACACCTTTTAAGTGTTCATTTTTTCAGTGTGAGGGTCAGATAGGTTTTGGACACAAGGACAGTTTTGTTTAATTTTGACAAGACAAAGACTGATCTTTAGTTTTAGTTTCCTAGGCAGGGAAAGTCTCTTTAGGATACGGACAGAAAGGCGTTTATCAAGCCCCTTTAATTTTTTTAAAATAGATGTGTGATATTGAAAACATTACAACTTTGTGTCTGTCTCCAATTTCTGACCCTCAGGGCTCATAATGCTGATTGTAAGGCTGCCAACCAGTAACACTTGTGCCACCCATTGTTATAGTTTATGGATTGCAATCCCACTTCCAACTACTGCCACTGCCAACACCAACCGCTACCACCACATTCAACCTTATCTCTCCGGATTAGATCGCTGTTGAACGGGTGAATATGGTGTTAAGTAGTGAGCCGGAGACACCAAAGTATTTTGACAAATGATATTTATTTCTTTATAGAACTTCAAGTTGCAAAAAGGGAGGTTATGCAAAAATCTCAATTCGAAATTAAAAATGCCAACCAGGCTTCTCAGAATTCCTTATCAAAACGTAACCTCACGGGTTCAAGTCCTCTGTCAGCACCTTCGTTCGTTCCGTGCTGAGCGGTTTCCTTCACACGCTCGACTGAGCACCCCCGGCGGAGAGAGATCTAGCCTTTGATTGCGGTCCGTCACGTAAAGTTCCTCCAGTCTTCTTTCCGTCCTTGAAGTGAAAGGAAAAACTCAAAACTCCAGTATTTTTATCACCTTGCGAACAGTCCCTCTCGTGGTGACTGTGCTCTGCTCTGTGCACAGTGTTGCCTGCCATCTCGATAAGGGTTCGTCCTGCGGAGTTCCCTTCTTCCTCTAATAAGCCCACCGGTGTTGTGAGCTGGTCTCTTCCCACTCGGAATCCACGCCGGCCGTCGTCTTCCACTCCTGAAAAATGAGACACACGTTGAGGTGTTTAGTGCAGCTTTAAACCCTTGTGCCCCTCCTCCTCCTCCCCAGCAATTAATCACAGGTGCTGCCTCTGGGCGCAGTACAGCCGATGCTAATTCCCCTCCTTCCTGCTTCACACACTCGGAATCAGCGTTAGTTTTCACCCTTAACTGGGAGAGTCTATTCATATAAGGAAAAGTGGATTCCCTCCTTCTTTCCCTGTTTTCTTTTCCCCGTTGTTGGCTTTTATTTAAAAAATGCATCTGTTGAGGCCTTCTGGGAGTTGTAGTCCGTGTCGTTACTGTAGCAATCATTCCGCCTGCTGTGATGTGTGAGGTCTGCCCATTTGTACCATTTTGTTCTTTATCATTTCCCGATAACCTGTCCGCTGCTACAGGTTCTCAATCACAGGGGTAAGGCAGAAATGTAAAGTCGCAAAAGAAATATCAAAACCGGGGAACGCTTAAAACAACTGGAAGATTTACTGTAAGCGTGTACATGGTGACCACTACAAAATAAAGCAGAATGAAACACCCCAAGCTAATGATGATCAAAGATAAACTGTAAACATAATGGCATGATTGTGGTATTGTGATGATTTTAACTGGGCACTGGCCCACTGCAATTAGTGCCACATAGCATTCATTTTAAAAGGCTTGATCACACAGCATTTAGCAACTTTTAAAATATTGCACCCCAAGCATGTGGCATACGCCCACATTAAAGTATTATACAATGTGACATACGGCCAAAGCACATGACATTTGTCAACATACAGCTCCATGTACTGGGTATGTGCATTGTACCACATAGCAATCCATTTAAACAAACAAAAGCATGACATATTGCCCATTACTTGCCTTTGCAAATACTCCAGACCATCAGCCAACATGCACAATTTTATCACTTGGCACTGCATAAATAGGCAGCCCAAAAATGTCATCCTCTTTTCACCAGATATAACCCTACTGGCTACTTTTACATATTTTGTGGGGCGTAAAATGAGTTCTATGTGAAAAGACCACATTTTAAAGGTCTCAGGAGAAAAAGACCGATTTACAATGCCCGATTTTATATTGATCGGAAAACTAGCATTGTAAAGGTCTTTTTCTCTTGAGACCTTTAAAATGTGTTTTTTTGTTTATTTTTATTTTCGGGGGGTTTCTCCTCCCCAAGACCTCCATTGTTTATCCCTACCACCTTCCACCCTCTCCTGCGGAATTCCCCATCTATCAGCCTCAGCCCCCTCCCCAAACCAAAACACATACATACGCACAACACACACACCAACACATACGTATCCACACAACCGTTCTCTTCGTCCTGCGCTTCTGCGCTTCTGGGTCCCGACGCACTCGTGTGCGGCAGGGGCGTGACAGTTCCATTTAGAAAGACCGCTCTGTGCAGTGTCTGAGCAGTCTTTCTAAATCGATTTTTAGGTTCAAATATCTTAAGAAAAAGATCTTTTCACCTAGAACAGTAAAATGTGCATCCTACATGAGTTTACACATTTAGAATATTGCACATGGCTGCACAATTGTAAAATGTCAGTGTGTGCCTGCGACAAGACTCGCAGGACCCAGTAGGTAGTTGGCTGAATGCAGGCTACACAAGAGCTAAACAAGATACATTTTTTACAGCTCATGTGCATCAGAGGTACATTTGGAGGTGTGAAATTAAAATAGAACTATGGTAGTGGTTCCTGGACTTAGCTATCCTTCGAAGTGTATGTTTCACTTGAAGTGCCTCTCAGTAGCTGTGAGGTGTTTATAATGTGTTTATGCATTAAGGAAACAAAACCTAAAATGAATTATACTAAATGCATTATTATTGTTTAACCTTAACCGTCACAGTTTTGTGGGAGTAATAGAAATCTCTGCATAGAGACAGAGCACATACAAAGCAATTGGGACTAATCTATATACCTCTTATACTGTGATCCTCTCTCTTCCTCTAAAATATTCATTTATTGTAGATATTTGTTCCTGAAGTTTAATATGGAGCCTACCTGGAAGCGAAATACAGATCATGGGGTCTTGAGTTGGGCAAACAATTGCTGAAGCTTCTATTATTTTCAGAATTGCCGTCTGTGCACTTATGCACAGAAAGGACGCAGACACCGGATAGCTGGATAGCTATTTCCTTTATTTCTCTCCCATTCACAAACACCATGGAACTGCCTCCTCTCGGGAAACCCCTAGCTCCTCTCTTTACTTCCACTTCCGACCTGATGCCGCCACTGTGTCTTTAAGGCACAGAGTCTCACAACATCACCCCTGGAAAAATGTTCTGAGGTCGTCTCAGCATTTCTCTACTAGGCGTATGGGTTTGTGCATGGTGCGTTGTGGGCGAGAACCTTTGACGGCTACTACCCTGAAGGGGTTTGGTGAATATCTTGTATCTGACTACCTGGTAGGTTTCTGCTTCACCTGTACTTTGTCTCCTATCACAAGCTCTTCGGGTACTGCTCTCCTTCTGACGTCTGTGTCATGCTTAGTCCGTTCCTTTCCTCGGGTGTCTCTCAATATGGTTTCTGCCTAAAGATCCTCTAGATCGACAATTCTCAGGAGTCTGGTGTGCACTTTGTACCGCATCACCACCTGTGCCGATGCCTTGTTGGTCGCTTCGTGAGGTGTATTTCGATAGTCCCTGACCATCCTGCAAGGGCCTGGTACGGGTTGGCGGCCTCTATGTATGCTCTTTGTATCATCTTTTTGATTGACGCCATGAAGCGTTCAGCCAATCCATTTGCCTGGGGCCATCTTGGCGTGATCTTTTGGTGGGTAAATCTCATATGTTTAGTAAATGTGGAGAAATCGTGTCCGTTTGAACGCGGGATCGTTATCTGACTTGATTGTCCGAGGTATGTCCCATTCACTTATGACCTCATCGAAGGTGGCTGCCACTTGGGGGTACACTGTTGTTGCAACCTTCTTTACAATGGCGAACCTGGAGTATTCGTTGATAAAGACCGTCAAGTATTGACCTGACTCTAGGGGTCCGTAGAAGTCGACTGCGACCCGATCCCATGGTCGGTCGGGTATGTATGTTGTCTGTTATGGTGCAGGGGCCTCTGCCTTTGCGGTGCACTGGCATGGTAGACAGCTCTTCACCCAATTGTCCACCAATGAGTCCGTGAATGGAAACCAGACGTTGCACCGGAGTTGCATCTTGGTGTTATTGGCTTCCCTGTGTCCCTCATGTGCTGTTTTGATGACTTCTGCTTTGAGTGTGGCTGGACTGATGAGCTTGCACCATCTCAGTAGTATGGACTGGTCGTTGATTTCTAGTTCGTTGTGCACTTTTGCTAGTCTCTCTATTTCCTCTTGGCTCACTCCCAGGTGGATTTAAATGGCACGTCAGTAGTCCCTCCACTTGTTGCTGGTGAGAGCGATTGCCAAAGCCATGGATGGGTCCGCTGTTGATGCGGTGGGAACGGCCTCCTGCAATAGTCTGGGTGGGAACGCATTTTCTGTGACATAGTTGATGTATTCTGTGTCCCCTTTTCTGGTTGTCAATGCACCTCTTGGGTGGCGTGATATGTAATCTACTGAGTTTTGGTCACCCCCCCTCATGTTAGGGAGGATTCTCCAGAATGGCTAATTTCCCTTACCAACTGAGTCCCTCAGCAGCTTTGCTGGATTTCTAGAATTTATTTTTTTCACCTGTTAAGAGTGTGAGCCTTTTTTCCCACTCTTACATGTGTTTTGATGTGTGTTTTACATGTTTGTGTGCATAGACTGTGGAGTCTCACCTACTCCATAGGCATCATCTTGTTACTGTGTGTCACACAGCACATTTAGTGCAGTGACACAGGGTTGTCTTTTAGACTTCCCACTTTAAACTCCATTTTCTGGGACTGACTACTGTCTCCCAGAACATGTAAAGTTGCCATTGACTTTACTAGTCTTTTTAAATTTACAGACCCAGTACAAACTATCTTACATAGAGTACTGGAAGGGTTAATAGTTATCCCTTTTTGTCTGTTTCTCATGGAACATTATTTCGTTCCCCTTCCTCTAAGATTTGTCTGGTGGCAGTGGTATCTACCATTTTTTTTCCTACTGTGAACTATGAAAACAGCCTTGGTACTGTTAGAGGCTATGGTGGTAGCTTTTAATTTTATTTGGTTCCGGCTGGGTTTATTCACCATTTCTTGTGTTTTACTTTGCGCGCCAAACCAGGTTTGGTTCCTTTGTTCGCCGTCCTTTGGCAGGCTTCTGCACACAAGCCCTCCTTAGGGGCCTGAATGTCTGAGGGGGACAGGATGTGAGGGGGGGTTCCCTGCACAGGGTCTCCTTGGAGACCCATGTCGCACTCTGTATGATTGGTTGTGGTGACTGTCCCGCCGGGACAGCCACCGTGCTGTGTGATTGACAGCCAGGCTGTGTAAATGGGGGAAAACTGCATAAAAAGCAGGTTTCTGGGACTGAGAAGGCAGTCTCACCACTGAATCGAGAGAACCGAAGAGAAGCTGACCGAAGAGGACCTCTACCACGACTGAACCTCCCGGTGAAGCCCTGCTGCGGGTCTGAATCTCCAAACTTTGACGGCAGGGAAGATCTGCAAGGAATCTTCTCCCCTTGAGCTGGTGGGACCAACCAGTTTGGCAAAAACCAAGAAAGGCCCCCGCTCCTGTTCAAATTTGCTGTGCATCGCTGCAGTATACCGGATAGTGAGGAGGACCGGACCCTGTTTGGGTTTTAAGGAGCGCACCTTTTATTCGTCGCTTTGCTCTGATGCTGGTTTCTTCCCTGAGCAGTGCAGGACCCTCCAGTCTTCCTCCTTCTTGTCAGTCTGACAGTCGCTTCAGGAACCGTGAGCCTGCAGGACCTGCCCTGATCCTCTTCCTCAGCTACAGCATTCTTCTTCTTCTAAAGTACTGTTCAAATCCGGTCATTCGTTCCGTCCGACCGCAGTGAAAGTGTTTTAGAACTTTCGCTAATCCAAGGGCTTGTCCTTCTCTACTCTTTCAAATAAGTTTTCTTCCTACCAACTTCGCTTCGAACTCTTGGCAAAGACTTAACCGCGAACTACTCTGAACTGTTTGATCCTCTGCAAAGACTCTGAACCACTAACATTGGGCCAGGCCTATTGATTTGAATCCTAGTTGTAGTAAGCCTTTTCTGGATTGCCATACCTGTTACTTGTTGGTGCTGCTTGATTTTGAATAACCTTTCCGTCCCTTTTTAAATTGCTGGAGTGCCATTTTGCTCACACTTCATTTTGAGCTTAACTTGTCCAGAATTGATTGGGTGGTGTGTAGTGTATTACGATTGTGATTTTCTGCTGATTGATATTAGTGAACTGTTTTATAGCTGATGGTGTAAATAAATGTATATTCTTTTACTCAGAAACCTTGAACCAGTGTTTGTTTGAACCATAGTAATTGCTGTCTTTTGTGTAACTTCTGATACTGCTCACTTTACTCTTGAGATAAGTCTGGCTGCTCAGCCACCGCTTCCACTTTACTGTGTAGTACAGGCTTGTACCAAAGGTGAATTTGTACTTGCACTTGTAGTCTTAATTGTGTGTGGTGTTCCCAAAGGGTACTGCATATGATTCTGCCTAATACCCCCCATCTATGAATAATTACGTAATCGTACTCTTATAAATGGCTGCCCCATCTCTTGATCCTGGGTAGCATCTTTGTGTGAGGGTTACCGAATAGGGAGACCATACCTTGATGGTTGATCACCATGGTGAATTTCTTGCCAATGATGAAGTTATGAAAGTATTTGCACGGCCAGACTGCCGCAAGGCTTTCTTTTTCGGCCTCGGAGTAGGCTGATTCCGTTTGAGACAGGGCTGTGCTCGCAAAGGCAACTATGTGCCTGGGGTGCGTATCTTCTCCGCTGGTTTGAGCAAGAATGACACCTAGTCCCACTGGTCTAGCATCGACTATTATTTCAGTGTGCCATGACGGGTCAAAGTAGGCGATCTGTCGAGCTTCAGCAAGGGATGTTTTGATGTCCTCAAATGCTGTTTGGCACTCTGCAGACCAGTTAAAGTCAATGTCTTTCTGCAGTAGCCTTCGCAGGGGCTAGGTGAGCATTGCGTATTGCAGGATGTATCTTGCAAAGTATCCGGCCATGCTGATGAAAGAGTTTCCGTCCTCCACTTGCGTCAGAGCCTGGAGGTTGGTGATGGTGTTCACTTTGTCTGGGTCTGTAAGCAAAATGTGCCTGAAGAACCGGAGTTTTTTTTTGCTGAACCTGCATTTTTCCAGGTTCAGGGTCAAACCCGCAGTTTGGAAGGCAGTGCAGGTTTCAAGAAGGGCTGCTTCATTTTCCTCTTGTGACATGCCAAAGACCAGGATGTCAGCACTGTAGTTCAGTGCCAGTTTTACTGTGCAAATCACTTGCCTGATGGCCTCTTGAAAGACTTCTGCTGCAGGGGAGATGCCAAAGTTCAATCAGCGGTAACGGAAGAGGCCATTGTGTGTCACAAAAGTGGTACTACTTCTAGACTCCAGGTGTAGCTCGAGCCGGTGGTATACTTGCACAAGATCCAACTTGGAGAAAGTAATCGCTCTGCTCAGTTGGACTATCATGTCCTCGATGCATGGTCCCAGGTGTCATTCTCTCTGGATAACAGTGTTTGCCATCCTCATGTTGATGCAGAGTCTAATGCGGCTCTCACCTTTAGGGACAATAACTAGAGGTGACACCCATGGGGTTGGTCCGGTGGGTTTGATGATTTAATTTTGGAGGAGTTGGTCCAGTTCCTGCGAGACCTCGTGTTGAAGGTGGAAACTCACTCTTCTCAGGTGCTTGGGGGCGGGTGGATGTTTTCAGCAATGTGCAGCTTGTAGAGCATACATTTTGAGTTTCCCAAGCCCTGTGCATAGGCTAGGAAACCTGGATTGAATTAACTCTTTTGTGATGGTGTTGCCTCCTTTTGTGCTTCTGCTGAGAGCACATATGGATTCCCCATTGGTTTCGGTGATT
Organism: Ambystoma mexicanum; assembly: GCF_040938575.1. Taxonomy (NCBI): domain Eukaryota; kingdom Metazoa; phylum Chordata; class Amphibia; order Caudata; family Ambystomatidae; genus Ambystoma; species Ambystoma mexicanum. Next base: position 964,728,012 of record NC_090924.1, read on the forward strand.
GTGGTTGACCGGATCACTACTCCTTCCTGAAATTTGATGTCAATAAGGCAGAGACCGCTCGCTGTATGATAGCTGAATAAGCAGGAGCCTTTCGTGGGGCTGTGTATGACGTGGATAGTGGTGTCAATGGTATTTCCATTGTGCAGCATTCGTATTCAGAACTGCCTGATGGAGTGCAGGGTCTGTGCTGCTCCCCATTGTAATATTCTTGAGGGGTTCCTCATGAGGTCCATTTTGTATGGCATTTGTTGGCACTCCTGTTCTCCCATGATGTTTTCTGTTGCACCAGAATTGACCAGGAAGCAGTATAGTTAGTTTCCTATGTTTACAGGGATCATGGGTGCTTCTCTCGCTTCTCGATCATCGTGGATGAGGTTGACATATTCGTCTGGTTGACTCTGGTCGTATTCAGTGCTCTAGTAGTTTTGGTACTGGTATTGTTGGTCCCTATATGGCTGATATGGGTAATGGGGTCTGTCATATTCATCCCCATTTCCAGCGTATTGGTCCTGCGGGTCACATTCCTGGTTGGGTTCTTGGGGTGGAACCTCTTCCATTGCCCTCACGTACCATCTCTGGCCCTGGTAGTTTGATGGGTTGTACCTCAGGTGGGTAGTCTGGGGGCTGTGTTTGGTGGGTGTAGGGTCTCCCTTGTGGTTGTAGGTTTGACTGAGGCATGGGAAACAGTCTCCCTTCTCTGCAAACCGATTGAAAATGCCCTTCTCTCCTGCAGTTTGAACACCTCTGGGACAGAGCCGGCCAGGTCCAAGAGTGTGGGAAGTTTGTCAGAGTGGTCTGGGAGGCACCTGGCTGCTTGGTCTTCCCATAGGCATCCCCCTCTGTTAGGCAGAATCATATGCAGTACCCTTTTGGGATCACCACACACAATTAAGACTACAAGTGACAGTACAAATTCACCTTTGATACAAGCCTGTACTACACAGTAGAGTGGTAACAATGGCTGAGCTCAAGAGTAAAGTGAGCAGTACCAATAGTTCAGGAAAGGACAGCAATTACTGTGGTTCAAACAAACACTGACTCAAGGTTTCTGAGTAAAAGAATATACATTTATTTACACATCAGTTGTAAAACAATTCACCAAAGTAAAGCAGTAGAAAAATCCAACTCTTAATATACTACACCCTAACCCAATAGATTCTGGACAAGTTAAGCTCAAAATGAAGCGTGATCAAAATGGCACTTCAGCAATTTAAAAAGGAGGGAAAACAAGGTTATACAAAAGTTGAGCAGCACCAACGAGTAAGTAAGCAGGGCAATCTAGAAAAAGTAACTACAATAAGGAAATCAAATCAATAGGCCTGGGCCAAAGTCAATGGACCAAAGTATTTGCAGAGGATCACACAGTTCAGGGTAGTTCGCGGTTAAGTCTTTGCCAAGTAATCAGAACGAAGTTGGTTGGATGAAAAGTTACTTTAAAGAATAGAGAAGGACAAGACCTTGGATTGGCGAAAGGTTTCAAACACTTTCAAAGCGGTCGGACAGAACGAACAACCGGATTTGAACAGTACCTTAAATGAAGAAGGTGGCTGTAGCTGAGGCAGATGTTCCTGGCAGGGCCTCACACTCGTGGTTCCTGAAGCGACTGTCGGATTGTCACTAAGTAGGAAGACTGGAGGGTCTTGCACTGCCCAGGGAAGAAACCATCAGCAGAGCAAAGCAACAAATAAAAGGTGCGCTCCTTAAAACCCAAGCAGGGTCCGGTCCTCCTGGCTATCCGGTTCACTGTAGCTGTGCACAGCAAATTCGACCAGAGGAGGGAGGCCTGGCTTGTAGTTTGGTGAACTGGTTGGTCCCACCAGCTCAAGGGGAGAAGATTCCTTGCAGATCTTCCCTGTCGTCAAAGTTTGGAGACTCAGACCCGCAGCAGGGCTTCACCGGGAGGTTCAGTTGTGGTAGAGGTCCCCTTCTGTCAGCTTCTCTTCGGTTCTCTCGATAGAGTGGCCACTCTGCCTTCTCAGTCCCAGAGACCTGCTTTTATGCAGTTTTCCCCCATTCACACAGCCTGGCTGTCAATCACACAGCAGGGTCGCAGTCCCAGCGAGACAGTCACCACAGCTAATCATACAGAGTGCAACATGGGTCTCCAAGGAGACCCTGTGCAGGGAGTCTCAAACCCCTCCCTCACATCCTGTCCCCCTCAGACAACCCTGTGTCACTGCACTAAAGGTGCTGTGTGACACACAGTAAAAAGATGCCTGTGGAGTAGGTGAGGCTCCACAGTCCATGAACACACAAAAATGTTAAACACACACAGCAAAACACACACAGCAAAACACATGTAAGAGTGGGAAAAAAGGTTCACCCTCTTACCAGGTGAAAAAAATAAATCCTAGAAATCCAGCAAAGCTGCTGAGGGACTCAGTAGGTAAGGGAAATTAGCCATTCTGGAGAATTCTCCCTAACACCCTCTCACCCAGCCTTTGTGTTTGTGGTTGTATCGCTGCAATGGTTTCATGGTGGTGGTTGTTTGGGTACTGGGTGGTTTTCAGTGGAAGCAGCCTGGGCATCCACCCTCTCAAAGATCCTGGCCAGCTCCCTCACTTCGTCTACGGTCAGAGGCTTTTTAAGTAGTTGCTTCCGTAAGGCGGGTGACGTGCAACCTTCGAGAACACGTAGTCTTATGGCCTCATCCATGGTGAATTGGGAAAATTGGCAGTGGGCACTTTTCACGCACAGGCGCGTGATTAACGTATCGACGGATTGTTCCAGCTTATGTTTGCGCTGATTAAACATGTAACGCTTGACTCGCAAGATGGCCGCCGGCAGGGGAGGTTGCGTATAGATCGCACTCCCGCCGGGCCGTAATAAAGAAGCACCACAACAGAGCGAATCCCGAGCGCTCAAGAACCAGAGGCACGGCTAAACCCCCGTGGATGTGAACCGCAGCCGTGAGCAAAAAAAAGGCAGCATAGATCCCCCTGGGGGGCAGGCTACGCGGGGTGAGGGATCCACCCCTCCCCCCATCCAAGGAAGGCCCGGCGTGAGAGACCCGGCACAGGAGCCTGGGGCTCGCGTGGAGCTCCGCCCCAGCCCGCCGTGGCAGGACAAGCAGGCTGGGTGGCGGAGGAGGAACGGGAGCACGGAGGGCCGCGCTGTTTCAGCGGTCGCGGCCGAATATTGGAAGCTCCGCCGCGCTGGGAACGGCGAGCAAGACCAAGGAGCGACTGGGGAGAAAGAGTGGAGGAGCCGGGACCCTCTTCGCCCCTCTGCCGAATCCCCCGTGGATGTGGGCGGCATAGATCGCCCTGGGGAGCCGGTTGAGGGGGTGTGGGAACCACCCCTCCCCCCCATCAGAGGAAGGCCTGGCCAAAGAGACCCGGCGGAGGACCCATGTGTTCGCGTGGAGCTCCGCCCCCGCCTGCTGCAGCGAGATAAGCGGGCACCCCACCCAGTGCGCAGGGGCAAACTGAGCAGCTGAAGGTGGAACTGCGGAGGAGGCATTGGGGCGGGGAGCGCTGCACCGCTGCCCCCACAGCCGCGGAGAGGCATTGGAAGATCTGCGGCACCGGACGAGGAGAGTGGGACCCAGGAGAGACTGGGGAGACGGTGAGGAGCACACAGAGGGTGGCGGACATCAGAGGTGAGCGAGACGGTGGGGGCCCCCCCGTAGACTACCTGGATGAGGGACCTGAGACCCTCCTCCCCCTGTTTGCCTACACCACAGTCAAAGGAGTTAAAGCGGAGGGGGGGCAGTGGAACTGCGGGGGCGACCCAGCACAGGCATGTGACAGCTCCCGCAGCTGACAGCCGCCCCCACACTCAGGGATGAAAGGGGATCGCCCATAGGAAGAAGCCTGCAAAGAAAAGTGCTTAGAGCAAAGGCACGCAACCCCAGCCAGTAACCGTACACCGGCTAACATCGGAGAGGCACCCAAAGGAAACGCAAAACCCCCCGCAATCTGTCAAGATGTCTCGGTCGAGGGGGAAGGGGGGAGCCTTCCAATCTACACCCCAAACCCACAAACAGGATTCAAGTCTCCTCCAAATGTGGTCTTCGGATACACCGGCGCCCCCAAAAGACGGGCCAGGGGAAGCCCTCACAATGGTCACAAGCACCTCAGATCAAAACACTCTCCATCCGCCGTCAAAGGACGAGATGCGGGCCTGGTTCATGGAGCTCCAAGACAAATGTATGTCCACAGTTCAGGACCAATTTACCTTCTGTCACGACTCGCTCCCTTCGCTCCCGTTCCCGCCACTTGGGGGCATGTTTTGGGGCTTATTCCTTGCTGGACATTTCCTCCGAACCTAATGCCACAGTGCTGTAATGAATTGGGAGCGCAAAATCCCTATTTTCCAAACTACTTCCCTTCCGGATCCATTCCAGGTCTTTGGCAGCCAGCATGCTTCTTTAACCAAATGACTGTGTTTCCCAGAATGCCTGGCCCACTGCTCCACCTCCACCCTTGCAGGACAAGGTTGGGTGGAGGATAAGCAACACCTGTGGCTGCAGGTGCAGCAGTCAGCACACCTGAGGCGTGTGCTCGTTTAGCAGCCTTAAAAGCCTCAGTCTCACTTCAGTCGAGCGCTGGTCATCGTTTGCAGTGTTCCTGTTTTTGACTAGTCCCTTTTTCTTTGTTCCTTGCCCTTTTACCTAGGTCCTTGTTCCTGTTTTCTTGTTCCCTCCGCCCTGTATCTCTGATTCATGCGCTAATTGATTTCTGCTCCCTTGATTCCCTTTTTTCCTTCCTCTGTTTACAGGCAGCATTTCTCAGTGCTTTCCCTTTTCATATGCAGCCCAGTTGGTATTTCTTTGACTCTGTCCTTTGCTGCTGTTAACCCGTATGCCTTAGCCTTCCTCTTAGATTAACTTCCTGTCTTTTCCTTGGAAGGTTAGGGAAATGTTTGCATTGGTTATTTAGCTTTTTCCCTGCTCCTGATCCTTACTTCTATTGGGATCCATTCCAGGTTTTCCTTAGCACTTCTGCATTTATTTTCCCATTTGATTTTAGGTGTGGTGTGCGGTTGTTAGCTAGCTCCGGTATGAATGCTTATGTTTTCCTCACTATTTGTTATCACTATTTCAACTTAGGTATTTAGTTTTCTGCAGCGGATCACGCTCGGCTGCCTTCCAGCCTTCTCCCTTGCCCTGCCGGGCTCCCCACATTACAGCGGATCACGCTCTGCTGCCTTCCAGCCTCCGCCCTTGTCCTCTGGGCTCCCTGCCCTGCAGCCTGCCTCGCTCCGGCTGCCTTCAGCCCTTGTCCTCTTGGGCCCCCTGTTCTACAGTCTACCTCTCCCTGGCAACCTACAGCCCTTGCCCCCTGGACCTTCCTACTTCTCCCATTGCTGTTCTAGCCTCTCGGGGTCCCAGTTTCATCAACAGGATTCGTGGGCTAGCTGACATTCAAGAGGTTTATCTCGTCCTTGTGAGTACAGTTCTTTAGTTCCCTTATTTGATACCATCAGAGTGTTAGTTCACAGATCCTGTCATTGCTTGCCCTCCACGTGGGTTTAGCGCTGTCAGTACCTGTAACAGCAATTGGGGGTAAGGCGCTTGCCGACTTTCCTCGCGGTCAGGCGCTTACCCCACATCCCTTTTCATATATTGGGTTTAATATCACACTCTGTTTGCACTCCTGGCTTCTAGCATACATGAGTCGTTGTTCCTATGTGCACATTTCCCTTGCCATATTCGCTGCCTTAGTATTCGCAGGACTAATCCTGACACCTTCCTCAGGAATGAGATGAAACGGGCGATACAGGAGATGAAAGTGGATGTGGCAAAGTTGGAGGAAAGGACGGATACGGTGGAGAAGATCGTACAAAATCTAGATGAGGAGGTGAAGCAGAATAGTGAAACTCAAGAACATCTGCTGAGACTCACTCACAATTTAGAAATACAATGTGAAGATCTGGAAAATCGCTACCGCAGATCCAATATTCGCATTAAGTTTGTGCCAGAATCTGTCTCGGACAAAGACCTCAAGAGCGCAATACAAGAGGTGTTCAGAGATATAGCCGAGGCCCAAGAAACACAAGACATAGGGATAGACAGAATCCACAGGGTAGGCCCAAAAAGAACAGACGCCCCAGGGGAGAGACCAAGAGACGTTTTAGCGGCACTGACATCATACCCGCAAAAGGAACTGATCCTGAGGAAAGCAAGGCAGCTGGATCACATAAGGATGAACGGGGTGGATATACAACTCTACCAGGACTTGGCCTCCGTGACACTCTTGAAAAGAAGGGAGATGGGCCCACTGGTGAGGGAACTGGTGAAGAAAGAGATCAGATATAAATGGACATTCCCATTCGGCCTACTATTTGAGTGGGAGGGCAAACAGAGAAGAGTGACCTCGTATGAGGAAGGCCTCCACATATTGAACATGCAAACAGATGAAACGGAAGTGAGAACGGCCAGGTCAAATTGGGACCCGCAAAAGAGACTAAGTGGATGGGAGGGGACTCGCCAAAGGAGGAGGAAGGGTGGAGGGGGGAGGGCGACGTCATCATCATCAGGGGATCACCAAAGAGAAAAGTGATGACGGGTAGGCACAGCGCACTGAGGGGAAGGCCAGAAGAGAAAGTAACAGTAAACCTCGGAACACTAAAATATCAGGCCCGGCGGGGACTAGGGATCGGGGGGCACCCCGCTGAGGTCGTAGGATGGACTGGGGTTTAGGAATCCCCGCACAGTTGATCCTGAGCTATGAGAGGGCAGGGAGCGATAGGCGAAACGCCCTAGCAACCTTAGGGGCCCGGGCCCTCCTCGGGATCGAAGTTGTATTTTGGTTAGATGTTGAGGGGAAGTTGGGGAGTTGGGGGGGTGGAGCCGGGGGAGGAGCACAGGAAGAAGGAAGAGGCAATGGTATGGGGGAACGATGCAAGAAATGATAGATCAGAAGAGATGGGGAAGATGAGAATATTCTCACAAAACATAAGGGGGCTGAACTCTCCGGTAAAAAGTAAAAAGGAAGAAAATGGAGGCAATGGTGAGAAGGGAGAAAGCGGACATCTTGCTCCTGCAGGAGACGCATATAAAGGCCCTAGATAAGAAAAAAGTACGCCTCAGAGGCTACACAATTTGGGCGCAGGCAAATGCAGGGGGAAAAAGAGTGGGAGTGCTGATAGCAGCAAAAGAGGGTTTGATGGCAAACCTAGTGGATACCCGAGTGGACAGGGAAGGGAGATTCGCTTTTGTCAATATATCAGTAGAGGGCCATAGATTCACCCTAGCGGCAATATACGCGCCAAACTCAGGGCAAGACGGATTCCTTAGAGACACCCTGGGTAAACTGGAGGATTTCGCGAAAGGTAAGATTATAATGGGGGGAGATCTGAACCTGGCCTGGTGCCCTGGCCAAGACAGGAGTGCGGGGGGATCACTAGCACAAGGGGCCCCATCCAAGCAACTTAGGCAAAGGATGGAACAGATGGCATTGAGGGATGTCTGGAGAGAATTGAAGGGACAAGAAAGCGGATTCACATATTACTTGCACGTGCACAACACGATGTCGAGGATAGATTATTTCTGGGTATCAGTGGGATTAGTTGGGAAGATAGAAGGAGTTGAAAAGGGATCAATAGTGCTGTCAGATCACGCCCCACTGTGGATCGATCTTCAAATCCCAGGCAATGGGAGAGGCCTTTGGAAATGGAAACTGCCCCCCGACATATCAACAGATCAGGTTCAGGGGGAGGAACTAAGGGACAAAATAATAGAATTCTTTGAACACAATGACAATGGATAAGTCCCACTGGGAACTGTATGGGAAGCCTTTAAGGCGGTAACAAGGGGTCATATAATAGCGTTAAAAGCCGCCAAAGACAAACAGCACCAGGAATGGGAAAGGACACTCAAGAGGAAATTGACAGAAATTCAAGGGGAGCTCATAATCCATCCCACAAAAAGCCTCAAGAAAGCTATGAAGCACGTGCAGGGTCAAATAGAGATGCTCTGCAACAAAAAAGCAGAGAAATCCCTCCTCTACCTGAAGCAGCAATACTACATCAAGGCCAACAAGGCGGACCGATATCTGGCGAGACTACTCAGAGATAAATAGAAAGCAAGGACGATATTGAACATCAAAGACGCACAAGGGAACCCACACACAATCACTAAGAAAATCGGGGACGCCTTTAAAATCTTCTATCAAGAACTATATGCAACAGAGAACCCAGACGAAACGAAACAAGATAGGTTCCTGCGATCCATCCCTATACCGACCATAACAGAAAGGGATAAGCAGGCCCTGGAATCAAAGATTACGGAAGAGGAGGTTAGAAGGGCAATCAAAAGTCTCCCAAGCTCAAAGGCACCAGGTCCGGATGGCTATACAGCCCCGTTCTATAAAAAATGTGCAGATATATTAATTCCGATCCTTACCAGGCTACTAAATACATTCAAGGACAGTGGAAATGTGACTCCATCCATGAATGAGGCGAAGGTCCTCGTGTTCCACAAAGCAGGCAAAGATCCGTCTCTCCCGGGCTCATATCGCCCGATAACCTTAATAAACCTGGACACAAAAATGTACACGAAGGTACTGGCGGCCAGACTATCACCCCTCCTCCCGACATTAATTGACACAGACCAGTCAGGCTTCATCCCGGGTAGACAAACTCAGGACAATTTAAGAAGAGTAACCCACTTGATAGAAAAAATAGGTATTACCCACAAATCTGCAGCACTACTCTCCTTAGACGCCGAAAAGGCATTTAATCGAGTAGAATGGTCCTTCCTCTTCAAGACACTGGGACACATGGGATTCGGGGAGCAATTCATAAATATGGTAAAAGCCAACTACAATTCCCCTGCGATCAGAATAGCAGTAAATGGAGAGGTCACAGAAAGGGTGGAGATTACAAGGGGTACGAAGCAGGGCTGCCCCCTCTCGCCACTATTGTATGCTATATTTTTGGAGTCCCTTCTAATTAGGATAAGGGAATCACAGGGGGTGAGGGGGATAGAAATGGCGGGCAGGCAGCACAAGGTTATGGCATATGCGGACGACATGCTGCTAGCCTTGGAGGACCCAGTGCAATCCTTGCAGAGAGCCACAGAAATACTTGAGGAATTTGGGGGAATCGCCGGCCTAAAGATCAACAGGGAGAAATCAGAAATTATGCTCCTAGCAGGGAACAAAGAAGCACTAAAAACAGTGGCGGGTACGCTAAACCTGAAAATGGTAGAGGGAGGCATCAAGTACCTAGGGGTGACACTCATGCATAGGGTGGACATGATCTATCAGAATAATTACATACACCTACTAGGTAGAATCAAAAAGGATCTAGATAGGTGGAGCCCCCTAAGGATCTCATGGTGGGGAAGAATACAATCCATAAAAATGAATATACTACCAAAGGTGCTCTACTACTTCCATGCCCTTCCAGTCTCGGTCCCAGATTTATTTTTCAGAACTCTATCCAGGACCATTTCACAGTTTGTGTGGAACAGGAGACCTCCGAGGTTAGCTAGAGCCATCCTCACGGCACCAATAAAGGCAGGCGGAATGTCCCTACCCCACTTCAAGAAATACTTTCAGGCAGCCCAACTCTGGGTTTGAGGGAATGGTTGGGGGAGAACCAACAGACAATCTGGGTAACACAGGATAGGGCGGTTGCTAGAATCCCCCTGGAGGATCTCCTGTGGAGACAAAAACAACACAGACACGAGAACCTTCGAATCAGTGAAATCCTGAGGACCACCTTGAAAGCCTTGGACGACCAGACCAAGAGAGGAACTATGACTACCCCACTGGGCCCCTTCACTCCCATCTGCAGGAACCCACAATTCCCCCCAGGACAGGAACCAAGCGGTTTTGAGAGGTGGGAGGCGGCAGGATGTAGAAAGATTGGAGAAATGTTCATAGAGGAAGAAATAAGATCCTTCACAGAATGCAAAGGTATGTGGAAATTAACGGAAGCAGACAGATTCAAATATGAACAGTTAAAGCACTGGCTGAGCACACCAGAGGTCTCCCAGGCGGCCACGAGGGACCGCACACCATTCGAGACGTATATTGTGACCAATCCAGGGGACAAAAAGCTAGTGTCCACACTGTATAAATATATTAACACACAAGAGGAAGAAGTAAAATGGACCTACATGAGGAGATGGGAGGCCACGCTGGGGGAAGAAGTGACCAGGCAGCAATGGGAGGAACTGTGGGCGGCCATCCCCAAACTTACCAGGGCTGTTCAAACCAGGGAAATGTGGTGGAAAATAGTCCACTATACCCCAGCAAGGCTAAAATCAATGTACGTGGACACCTCAGATCTCTGTTGGAGGGGGTGCTCGGATGTGGGCACCTGGAAGCACATATGGTGGGAATGTCAGGGAGTGAAGGACTTCTGGAGTGAAGTGAAAAAGGAAATTGTCAATATAATTCCAGAGGCTGCCCAGATGGGGGAGAAAGTGTGGTTATGCGGACTCAAAGACCCACAGGCCAAGAAACTAAACAAATCCCAACGGAGGAGCTTTATGGGCCTGGTAATCGCGGCCTGGGCAACGATTGCACAAAATTGGAAGAGACGAGACCCACCACTGGTGTTCACCTGGCTGCAAAAAGTCTGGTCCCAAATGACTATGGAAAAGATCACGAACCACTTACAGGACCAGAACAACACTTTTACGAAGGAGTGGGGACCGGTACTGGAATACCTGAACTCCGACTACATGGCACAATGGTGCCCACATAACATCAGAACCTCGGACATGTACAGCATGTAAAGTTCCCGAAAGGAAAACACAAAAGATCAGAACTTCTTCCGTGGGGGGTGAGAGGGGTGGGAGGGTAGAGGAAAGTTGGGGAGATCACCGATGTTGATGTTATTTTCTGCATAACCCTGTGAAAACGAATAAAAATATGTCTTAAAAAAAAAAACATGTAACGCTCGTAGTCACGGTTCGGCTTAATGATACGTTTTCTGGTGAGGACCGTGAACAGGGCAGCAAAGTCAAGCTTTTCTTCTGGGGTATGCTTTTCACAATTGTTTTGATTTCACCACCTACTAGGTTGATGAACATGTAGCTTAATGTGGGGGATTTGTCTTTGCCTGCCCCTTTAACAAAATGATTGAAGTCCTCTATCCATTCAATCCACTGTGGCACTTTGTCACTCTGAGGCATGAGCGTGAATGAGACTGGTTTCCTCAGTAGGGCTGCTCTGGATGCAGGTGGTGCGCTGGGGGCTCGAGCTCCAGTGTGAGCAGGGCAACCTGGGCTGGTCATTTTGGCTGTGTTGCTGGCGTGGGTTCAGCAAATAGCGTTGGCACTGCGTTTCAGGTTGCAGGGGTTGCACAGTACCTCTGTCCTTGGCTGCCTTGTGGTGGTGTTATGCTTGGCTGTGTGGGAGTCTCTCTCCCTCTCCGCAGCGTTCAGGCAGGCGCTATCTGGGCTGTGAGTCCCCTTTTTGAATTTATTTTTTTAGGCCTGGGTGGCTGGAAGGCAGTGACTGTTGTGTGGTTGTTCTTTGGAACTGGCCTAGTCCCGACTGTGGGACAGCTGCACAAAGCCTTCAGCTGTCATGTTGTCACTACAGAGCTGAGATCTGCTCCTCACCGAGGGATGGCTGCAGAGAAAACATCCACGTGACGGAACGTTATTTTAAGAGCACAGGGCATAACTGCCTTGCCTGCCTCCGGGTCCCTTTGCTGGGCGGGAATGCCTTGCAGAGTAGGTGTAATGGGGCAGCATTGCCCTGGAGCAGTTCGTTGTCGAGCGGGATCGCCCTGGGGTTGCCGGGGTGTCACAGAGCCTGGATCAGGTGGGATCACCCTGAGGAGGATTGTGCCGGAGCATGGGAGGAATCGCAGTATGGATGAGCGGGTCCTGTGGGATCACAGGCCCGGGGGGAGGAGCGGAAACCGGTGCATGAATATGATCATTGTCATCAGTTGTTACACTTACACACAGAAAGGACGCGGACAATGGATTTCTGGATAGCTCTTTTCTTTATTCCTCTTCCCTTCACATACAACGTGGAACTGCCTCCTCTCAGGAAACCTCTAGCTCCTCCCACTTCCTGCCTCTTGTACATCACTGCCAGCAAATGAATGTGTTCATGGGTGTCCATTACAAAAGGGATGGATTGGGTAAGCTAGCGCCATTCACAGATGCAACCATGTATTTATTTACTTATGTATTTATTTATAATGGGCAAAAGCCCACAGGCATCGTGGCACAAAACATCAACACACAATTACATACCTTAAGAACAGGACAGACCAACCGGGAAAGAAAAATTACTTGAATAGTAGGGTCTTTAGAGATTGCCTGAAGTATCTGAGATTGGGTAAAGCCATAGAGTGGACAGGAGGCAATTCCAGAATTTAGCAGCTTTAACCGAAAAAGATCGTCCGAGGCCAGTTGTGCACCTGAAATTCCAGTAAATGATCTGTTTTTTGTTAGCAGTGTTCTGGTTGGGTGATATTCAGGTATCAATGCTTTAAGATAGACAGGAGCAACACTGTGAATGCATTTGTGGACCAGTGTTCCCACTTTGAAATTAACGCGTTTCTGAAATGGTAGCCAGTGGAGGTCTTGTCTGGTTAGTTTCTTCACAATGCGTACGGCATTGTATTGCAATATTTGACATTTTCTTTGATTAGATTCTGAGGCTCTGATTAGAAGGGAATTACAGTAATCAAGCCTTGATAAAGTGGTAGCTTCGGCAATGTCTGCGCAGTTGTCTTCTGAGATGTAAGGCCGGATGTTTTTAAGATGCCAAAGGGAGTACTTGCAATTCTTATTCAGTTGATTCACATATGCCTCTGATGGGGATAAGATTCAGTCCAACCTGGAAGCTTGTGTATTGTAACATGGAAACGGTGCCTACTTCCTCATGGCGCTAAGCTTGCTTGGAATGACCTTTACTTGCTAGTTTACTTTCCAAAACTGCTGAGTGTGCGCTTCAAACGCAAAGCAACTGGCAAGTTTCTTTCAGTTTTCGGTTTTGCTTGTAACCATAAGGCCCCTTTAACAAAGTTTTGTTCAGTGATTGAGCAGTTTGCACACAGCTCATAAATAAGTCTAGGTTCAATCAATTTATGCCAGTGGGTGGTTTTATTGAGGCCATTCATGACCTGTGTATTGCCGATCTAAGGAAACTTTTCAAACCCACCACGTTTAGTTACAAACATCTCCTGACTCTACCACAACACCAATATGTAGAAAATAGACTGTAGACAGTGCACACCATATATCGTAACAAATTCAATTGAGTGTATAAGATGCAAGGGAGGAAAAAAGGACCATGGCTTCTGATGAAAAGGAACTTTCCTTGAAATGCGTAAAAAGCCACATTGTGTTGGACATTTTTGTTTTATATGTCATTAAAATACTTGTCATTTTTACACAGTCTGTGCTTCTAGTACATTTTTCTATAATTATTTTAAGAGAATTCAAACATATAACCTGCATGAATCAACATTCATGACTAATTACCACCTATTTGGTGGATTATAGATAGTGTGCAAGGGACGGGAGGGTTCCTACTTTGGATCCTCTTCTTCCCTTCATTTACCACAACGCCAAGCCATGTTGGAGTTACAAAATTTATCCAACATTGTGATCAAAACGGCAGATAAGGGTTCTAACATTGTTCTTCAGGATCGCTGCGACTGTGTTCTGGAAGCGAATAGACAACTTTGGGATCACACATGCTGTTCAGCCCTCTCAACTAATCCTTTTTCGGATATACAGCTTGAACTTATATCTCTGTGTACCAAACGGTTGGAAAAGGGTTTGCTTGATGATGATTTTCTCACATTTTTGGTGCCCATCAGTTATACTATACACACCATTTACTTGAATGCTTGGAAACGTTACAGTTTTGTTTAATTAACAACGTATTTCTTTTTGAAGGGACTTTTTTTGGCCAGGTTAGAGGTAATGCCATGGGTAGTACATTTGCTCCATTGTACGCTAACCTGACTATGGGGTGGTGGGAAGCTACTTTTTTATCTTGACATTCTTTCTGTCAATTTTCTGACACAGATTGTATCTTGGTGGTGGTACACCAATGATGTTTTTATTATTTGGCGTGGTACTGAGATTGATGGGTTAGCTTTTGTCAGAAGTATCAATACCAATTCAGCCAATCTTAGATTCACAGAAAGTTAGAGTTGCAATGACATCGTATACTTGACTGTCACTGTTCAAAAACACTGGCATGTCCTTAATATGGATAAGGATCTACGTTCCTTACTTTCCACTCATCCGGTGCTCACTTTCAAATGGGCGCTGTCTCTTAAGGACATGTTAGTATCCAGCTTTCTACTTCCTCCCGGCAAAAATCTTATTGCCACTAATTGGCTTTCTGGGTCTCCTTCAGGCTTCACCAAGTGTTAGAAATGTAAAGTCTGTGCTCATGCTCTCGTCCAAAAAAACCTACATTCATCCCATTACTGCCATAGTGTGTACAATCAAAGAATTGATCAATTGCAATACCTCATTGAATTGAATTGATTGTTTATTTGTATAGCGCTTATACACAAGGTGTTTCAAAGCGCTTCAAGGAGGGGGGAACATGGGAGGAATACAGTTACATTCTTACAGTACTTGAAGCAATTAAAATGTGAAAAATAACTATCATACTAAGCCTGGGAACATTTCAGATAGTACAAGGAACAATTAGGGACAAAGGGGGGAGGGAGTGTACAGGATGGCGGAGCGACCTCTGACGGCCCATGGGATCAGAGCTCACCCTTGAGTACTTAAAGACGAGATAGCTGCACCTTGAGGGAGATGGGGTGAGGGATTCTCTTACTCCAACACCAATCAATAAGGACAACTCAATGGTTTGTCAAAGGGAAGTCCGTTTAGTGACAAGTGCAACAACGGGGAAGAAATACGAAATCAACAATGATGCGGTCGCCGTCTCGCTTCAACTTCCAAATTCTTCATTCAGACAGCAATAGTTATAGTAAATTCTCATCATCATTGACGTTTAACACTCAAAAGTTTGTCATGCAATTCTATTGGTTAAAAAGAAATCTTAAGTATAGGTGCTATATCTGTATATGGTAACACTGCGTGAGGATTGGATAACTCTTATTGGGTGGGCGTCTATGCCCATCCCTCTACATCACTCGTGCTAGTTGTCACTACAAGTACGACGCCTCATTGGTTCTACTAGCTATAGGAACCTAGATTATTTGGTCCATTGTGATTGGGTCAGTTACACCCGCAGGCATAAATCTCCACTTTAATTAGCATCATGCAGAATGTTCACCCAGATGTGGTGCGCCCCACGATTCACCCTGCCTCCCTTCCATTAATCAGCACTTTAGGGCTATGTGTCAATTAGTTGGTTGAGGTTGGCCTCGAAACTGTAGCTTCTTATCGGGAAAGGTTATGGCATCCTCTGGGTTTGGGTGACATCAGACATTGGTACCTCTTTGCGCTTGGCTGGGCACGTGTTAGTACACTGTGAATCTGCTTTATTTCCCCTCTATTTGTGTATTTGATTCTCCCTTTAGCCTTGCCACCTGCATGGGCGTCCTTATCTTGACCTTCATGGGGCAGGCTGCTATGCTCTGAAGTTTTGATTCTTCGAAGTTGCAGCTCTCCTCCCTACCTTAGGTTGACCTGGAATTCCCAGGCATGAGCTGCTTCTTGCTCGGTTTCGATTCTGCTCTTTCGTCTGGATTTGTGCTGATATATGAATCCTGGCCTGTTTGACCCCTACCATCCTGGTCTTAATTCTGCTTTTGTAAAATGGATTTGCACTTGTATAATGTGCTTTTTTGAGGTAGCTATATAGTTGGCGCTTGCTGCTCTATTCTTCTACTAAACATAGCAAGCAATACTGTTTCCTTAGCTCCTTGCGTTCCAAGCCTATTTACAGGCGTTAGCTAGTTGCATATTTTCCTACTTACTGGGTATGTTTCTTTATATTTCAACATTGTTTCTTCTTCTAAGTCCATTACATCATTATTCTATACATTTCGTCTTTGCGTGTCATCTTTTGATTGTCGGTTCTTTCGTCTGTACGTTCGTCCGGCCCTTGTGTGGTCACCATTCGCCTTCAACGAAGGCCCTTTGGGTCTCTTCTGGGACAGTTTGTAAGTAGTCTTCATTTCGTGTCAACTGCTGGTATGGTTGTATGAATGGGTACTGTGCTGCCCATGGTTGTCTGGTTATTGGCACTTCAACAGGTATTGCTCTTCTGATGGGCACTGGGCAGAGCCCTAGTGCTGCTCTCTGTTGGTTTATTTGCTCCTCATACGTCACATATCTCGGTGAGTATGTTCCTGGTATTTCAAAATGGGTGGCTGGAGTGCAGGCCATATCTGGGACCTCCTCTACACTCCCCCCTCTGATCGGTTCGTTGACCACTTCTGCTTCCTCCTTTGGATTCGTCTTGCTTGGTTCTTCAGTATCCATTTCTTCGTCTTCTGGGTTTGTACATGATTGGGTGAAGGAGTGTCTCTTTGGAGTCCAAATTTGTATCACTCCTTTCAAACTTCCTGCTGTTTTTACGTGTTCGTCATTGTTCCAGGTCATTAGCTGGCACTGTCCATTTGGGCTGCAATAGATCCATTTTCCTTCATACTTTCTTTGTTTTCTGGGATACACAAACCTTGCTCCTTCTGGCGCATATTCGCTGGCCTTCACAAAGTTTCTTATTTCTTCATCAGTCAGATCTCTGGGCTTTCATCCTGGTTTGACATCGATCATGATCTTCATCCCTATGGTTTCTTCGCAGTATTCTGGCATTGTGAGATGATTATCTTGATAACACAAAATCCTAATAGTATCATCAGTAGCAGGGCTCCCAGGAACTTGAATGTCTGCCATACATTGTGGGACCCATGAGAATAGTGTTACAAACCCGCTGTCATCATCAACTTCGTCAGTTTCATCGATCATCTGGTTCTGTAGGTTTGTCAGCATACTTATGGCTTCTGTTAAGGTCCCATTTTCTTCATCATGTGACGGTGTAAATGTGCAACAAGATTCTCCGATTTTTGCACAAACACCTCCATCCACCACTGTGATCATGTGAAGCACATATCTGTTCTGTAGAGTCATCAATCGGATTGCTCTTAGTTCTTCCTTAATTGCATTGAATCCTTTTATGGTAATGTTGATGGTCTGCAATAACTCCCATCTGGTTATCTGCAACCATTTGGTATTTACTCCAACTTGGATTCTTGGCATGAAGATCGTTGTGAACACTGATGAGGTGAGGCTGAAAAGTTGTGTTCATACGGGATTGCATGGAATGCTTCTTCTGATTTGGCAGGAAAGTAATTTTCTCTCTTCATTCGGGATACCAGCTCCACAGATTTGCTTTTCCTCAGGTGAGCTTCTGCTTTCGGGAAACTGTCAATATTCAGGTCACTTTTCGGGATCACTAGTGCTGGAACGTGGATGTTCACTATTGTGCACATGCTTCCCCAGTTTTTCGGCAGTCTTATGTATCCTTTGGATCCACACGCCCAGTAATGATACATAATTACTGCGGTTCCGTGAGTCATTCCTGGAGCTTCCAAAATGTGTCTGCAGTTCTGATTCTCTCCCATCTTCCTCGTGCCATTGTTCCTGAAGCACAATTTTGGGCTTTCCAGCAGCACTATCTGCAAGGGTCCTCCTCGGTCTTCGGCCCATGTTAGTTATTTTGTGAGTTTTGGCCATAAAGGTTTGCATAGTCTTTGTGAGTTTTCTATTGCTTCCTTGCAGGCTGCAAGGACCATCCAAGCTCGGCAGATCACCACTTCTTCTTCCCATCCATTTGGGAAAACCACTGTTCCCCAAATCTGCATTTGGCCTCTGTTTTTCCAAATGTGAGCTTCTTCTGGAGTTTTTCCCTGGACGTTCAGTCTAGGGTTTATTTCCCATCTTATTTCTGTTCCTTTAACTTCAGGTTTTTCATACCTGATCATGTGATTCCTAGTATGAGCTCTATTTCTTGTCTTAATGTCCTGGACATAGCCATTTTCATCGGGGTAATCGGTTTCAGTTGCCCATATCAATGAGGCGTCCCTCCCCATAACCTGTCCTCCGGTGTTGCACATTGCTACGTGTGAAAGACAGTGTGCTGTCGGGACATAAATTTCTACTGCCACAAAGATCTTGGATTTACCCATGCTGTACGGTAGGAGTGCTCAAACAAAGCTTTCTCCTTCTGATTCTCTTCTTCCGACTTCTTTCATGTGCGGGTACCAAATGTTGTTTCCTAGTTGTGCTGTGCTGTCCAGGTAGTCGTTCAGTTCATTGTTATCTTCATGTGGGCTTCTCTTGATTCTTAGTGTCTTCCTGTAGTTGGCTATAACTACATCTCTAAACGCGTATGTGTGACTTTTCCTTGCCGGGGGTCTCTCGGGCATGCTGGTCAGTGGAGCAGGTTTCTTTATCTGCATCAATGTGGTAGTTAGAGGTTTTGCAGTTCTCTCCTTCTCTTCTTGCATTCTTTTCCTGCCCTCTATAAGTGCCTTTATCAACCACCAGCCTGTCACCGGCCCAGTGTATGGCTGCATCATGGGCCTGGTACTTGTTCCTTGTGTTGGAACTTGTGTGCTTGTCAATACAGTCTCTGCGGTTTTACTTTTCAGTTCCTCCTGCCGTTACTTCGCTCTAGCTATAAATGGGAATAAATGATCTATCAACATTTGTGTCCTTGCAGTGAATTCTCCCGTAGCCGCTTCTGTTTTCTTGTGGGCTTTTTCTATGTCTGCTTTGGTTGGCCTTTCACTTGATTCTTTTCGGTCTCTTTCATTATTTACTGGGACGGGTTGTTCGGTAGGCAGTCTTGTGCTCTCTGTTGCCTTTGCTTGAGGTTCTGTGGCCGTTGACACTCGCCCTGGTTCGTGTGCTTTCAGTGTGTGGGTGTGTGTAGTTGTCTGGGCTATGTTCTCATTCATTCCGTGCTGACCATGTATCCAGCTTTTCTCTTCATTCGTTACAACAAGTGTGTATGTATCACTGCTAATTACATTCATTTTCAGTTCATTTGCCTTACCATCAGGTTTCCTTGGGACTGGGATAACTATATAGGGTTTGAGTGCTTTTGTGTGACTCAGGTGCGTGTACTGAAATTGGAACGCTTCGTGCACCAATAAAAAATGCAGTTCTGATCGTTAAAGATAGCAAAATAATGATAAACACAATGCATAGATACATGATAGTGCGTTAGGTTAAACGGCTAGATTTCCTTCCAGAGAAGCGAGGGTGCCCCTCTGCTTGTGGGAGGACCAGGTTACTGTTCTGGGCCCCCATCTTGATTATTTACTCGATGTCAATGTTATTGTTTTCCCCAATTTCGATATTGTTCTTGAACAGTTTGTGTCATAAAGTGTCTGATGCTTCACAAGTGTCCCCCCTCTTGCGGGTGACGATTGTCTCTGGATGCAGGTAAAGTTCTCTTGCTCTACTATGGAAAATAGATTAGACTAATGCTTTGGTGAGTCACTTTTACTGTGCATGCTCAAAGTATGTAAGTTCCCAGTCCACCCCCCGAATCTGCTTCAGTCCTGAGGACATGCTGGACACTGTTCAATGTGAAGAAATGGAAAAAATGGCAATCAAAACAAATAAAGGTGAAGTTCTTGTCTCTGCTTCCTCGATCTGTCCCTCAGCGGAAAGTTTCACTGGAATCTCCTCATTTAATCTCTCTGAAAGTTGGTCAGCTCCACTTGCAGCATGATACCATGGAGGAGCATTCCCATCTGTGCGACGTTGGCTGGATCTCTGATGAATGTGAGGACGTCAACCTCGATAGGTCTCCCCACCATTTCTGGAAAGTCAGTGACTAGTTGAAAGAGGACATTATGTGCCAGTCGGCTGTCTTCAGGTGACGGGGACATTTGTCCTGTCTTGCTGGGTTCAGGATTACAGGCCCTTCCCTTGACGTGAACAGTCCTTGCACTTTCCTGATGTGTGGAGTGTGACTACGTAACTGCACAAAGTTTGTTCCACAGCTGGCTCAAATGTTCAGAGTTTGCTGGATCTCGAATAAACATGAGAGTGTCTGTGGTTCTCCCGACAATAGCTGGGCACTCCTCTATGATGCGAAAGAAACGCGTATTGATGAGTTGATCTATAATTGCCTGTGGTGGAAGGATTTGTGTCCTTTAACCTGTACTCAGGCAGTACAATGAAGGCTTCCGCAATGACGTTAAGTAGTTGCCAGATTACTTTCTTGTTGGCAGGATCTTGGATAAAGTCTGTGACACTGGTGACCCTCCCTACCAGCGACGGATATGTTACCAATACAAAATGGAAGTAGTTAAGCACGTCCTTTGTGATGTCTCTACTGGGGAACACCCTAAGTGCTGCCAAACAAAGTCTTGATATTTGATGATTCAGGATACTGTGTTTTGCTCTTAAAGTAAAAGTCCTTCATCACTGTCTGGTAGAGTCTTGTTTCCCAACAATGCTTAAGTGTGGTTTGATTTACAAGTTTGTGTCAACAAACGTGTTGTGGCTTAAATGCACAATTTTCCTCTTCACCCTGCAACTAGGATGCACAGAGTGTCCGTTTATGTCCTTATCCCCTTTTGCTTAGAGGAAATGTCCAATTTAAGCCACAACTTGCACAAGGGTTCTTTTGTCTTGGCTTTGCTGCTCATCCGTCCTTCTTCCTCGTCATGGATCTCGTCTGCACGTGCTGAGGTTCTTTCCCGTTGTCTGTGGTTTCTTCGTGGTGGGGTGCAGCTAGAGGGCTTTCTCCGATATAGGGCTTAATGGCATTGACAAACATCCATGCTCTTCTGCCTTGCAGTTTCACAGGTGAAGGAGTGCAGTCCTCCAATATGAAAGGACCATTGAATCTCAGTTCGTACCACTTTTCCTCGTATGGTTTTTCACCAACACAGCATCTCCAGGGAAGATGAGTGGAACACGTAGACCTTGAACTGCATCTGTTTGTGTCTCCTGCTGTGTTTTGTGCTGTACCCTTTTTGTCATCGCTGCAGTTGGTCTGAAATTACAGTAAGGCTGGATGTCATGCAGTTCAGATATGCTTGCATTTCGGTTCCCAGGACCTCTCGGGTTGTCTGGGCATCACATCTAGCTCTGTCTCTAAGGGTTAGGGGGTATTCATTCTTCTTCTTGTGACTATCTCGTGCAGAGTAAGATGATGGTTGG
This sequence comes from Ambystoma mexicanum, assembly GCF_040938575.1. Taxonomy (NCBI): domain Eukaryota; kingdom Metazoa; phylum Chordata; class Amphibia; order Caudata; family Ambystomatidae; genus Ambystoma; species Ambystoma mexicanum. The sequence goes on from NC_090924.1 coordinate 964,749,070, forward strand.
AGCCTGGTTGGTTCCGAAGTGCATACAATGCCATTGGAAGGCAATGCAACCATCCCCTCTGAAGAGTAAGCTTCAACTTGGCTATCCTTTCCTTTAACAAGCCGTTGAGCCTCTCACAAACACCATTACCTTACGGATGATACGCCGACGAGAACTTGTGCTTTATACCAAGCAACAAGCTAATCTGTTCAAAGACTGCATTTACGAAATGAGCCCCATTGTCTGATCTCATCACTTCGCTCACCCCCATCTAGGGAACATTTCCCTCACTAGAAATTTGGCCGCACAGGTAGAGTTTGGGTGTGTACATGGACCTGCTTCTATCCATCTAGAGAATGGACACACCAATACAATTAAGTATCTGTACCCGTTACACACTTGAATCATGTCGACAGTGCTGAAAAGGCCCATTTGGCTGGGGGATGACACCTCTCACTACTTTTAATGTGTGCCCAGTGGTGAATTGCTGGCAGATTATGCAGTTCACCATAAAAAATGCAACATGCTCTGCTAAATTCGGTATAAACCAGTCTTCCGCAAGCATTTCTGCTAGATTTTCTTTCGACATGTGTAATGGGTAATGCAATTGTTCCAATGCTATTTTTAGTAGGGCTACAGGCATTACTGGTTTACCAGTGCTGATTTTCCTCCATAATCTGTCAGAGGGGTTTAAAGAACACCCTCGATGTTTCCACAGGTTCTTCTTGTCTTGTGGTGCTTCCCCTGAAGCTCCATTAGTTGCGTCTGCCCCAGACTACTACAGGCTTTGGGTGTGGTACGTGCCACCATCTTACTCTCATGGGTACATGCCACTTCCACAATCGTCTCACTTTTGGAGGCCATACACTTGGCTTCCGTGTCTGCTGCATGGTTTCCGGGTGATACGAAATCTGTCCCTTTGGTGTGGGCGGCGCATTTCACGACGGCTATGCCCACTGGGAGCTGTAGTGCCTTAATCAGCCTGTCCAATAAGGCTGCAGGCTGCACTGGCGTGCCGTCTGCTCGGAGGTAGCCCCTCCTTTTCCAGCATGCTAGTCCTGCGTGCACCGTAGACGTCACATAGGTGGAGTCACTGTACACTGTAACTTCCTGGTCTGCGTGATTCTCAATGGCGAGTATCAATGCCAATAACTCTGCAGCCTGCGTTGAATAATGAGATGGTATTCGTGCACTGACGAGCACTCGAAATTCTCTGTTTGCTATGTGTTTCATGACGGCAATGCCTGTATATCTTTGTCCGTCTTCTTGGTCGATTCTCATAGATCCGTCAATAAAAATTATCTCTCCTCCCATCGGGGCATTTTCTTTCACCCTGGGGATTTCATCATAGAATTCTTCATAGTTTGCACAGTCATGTATTGGCTCTCCTTCTATGACTGGCTCAGCTATGAATGTAGCTGGGTTAACTATTTTACATCAAACTATTTTGATCGATGGATTAGATATAATCACTTCATAGGCAGAAGCTCTTTGAGATGTTAACGTACCCTTTGGTTTCTCTAAAAAGGCGTATAATGAGTGCTCAACGTATAACGTCATAGAACATCCCATCACAATGGTTGTCGCTTTCTCTATGGCGAACGCTGCAGCAGCTAAGCTTTGTTTGCATGGGAAGTGGCCTCTCATTACTGGGTCCCGGTTCCCAATGTAATATGCCAGGGGCTTGGACCCCGACAAGGTCCTTTGAGCAAGCACTGCTGTCATAACGCTGCGATCTGTGTGTGAGAACAGGAAGAATTCCTCTGCAGAACTAGGGATCCTGAGGACTGGAGCCGTATCGCTCTCTTGAGTTCAGAAAACCCCTTTTCCATTGCCTCGGTCCATTCAATCTTTTCCTTGGTCACATGGGCCTTCTTCAGGGCCTGGAGCAAGGGTTGGTATACGAAATGTAATCGAATACCCATGCTCTAACATAGTTACAAAGGCCTAGAAAACTCTGCATTTGTTTTATCGTGAGTGGCTTAGCCGTGTGCATGAGGGCTTCTGCCCTTTCTGGGGTCACCTTTTTACCTTCATGTGAAATTAGCTGGACTATGTACAGCACCTCCTGTTGACAGTATTGTAGGTTTTCTCAGAATCGTGCCTGCATTGTTGTTCTGTGGTGCTGTAGATCAAGATGTCGTCCTCGTACTGCAAGATGCCACTTTATAGTGCTTAGGTCCATCTGTACGACTCTGTTGAAAATGGACAGGGACTCCAAGTACCCCTGTGGCAACCCCGAGCTTTTCAGATGCATTTGTCTGAATGTAAATGACGTCAGATCTTGACAATCCCGGTGCAATGGGATTGAGAAAAAGGCATTTTTCAAGTCCATCACCGTGAAATATTTTGCCTCGATGGGTATGTTACATAGGATTGTAGATGGATTAGGGACTAGAGGGAACTCAGCTTCAACAATATCATTTAATGCTCTTAAATCTTGGATTAACCACCAAGACCCTCCCTTTGATTTCTTGACAAGATAAATCGCCATATTACATGGTCACTCTGACGTCACCAAGATGCCCTGGTCCATCATGGCGGAAATTGTCTTCGCGATTCCTTAATCCGCATCTCTGGACATGGGATATTGTCGGGCTCTCAGTAAAATTGTTCCTGGTTTCAGTTTAATTTTCACTTCTCCCACCCCCTTCAGGAGGCCTACGGCATATGGGCCTGTAGTCCATACTGAGACAGGCACCTGGGCCATGTTGTCATCAAAGTATTCCGGACAAATCAGTACCAACATCTTCTCTGAGGCACTTCTCTTTTGATCATTTTTTACCCAAAATATGAGACTCACTTCCACCCTTGTCTCTTCTGAGTCTAGTTGTTCTTCAAACATATCGTCATCGGTGATGTCAGTCACTCGATACCCTTCTTCGATGGCGATAATCGCACACGATAATCGCACACCATTGTCTGCCTTCATCGTCGTAGCCTTCAACCAATGCTATTTTCCTTTGCATGGCTACAGCATGTATCATTAAGGGAAATTCTTGTCCCTCCTCTTCATGCATCGGTATTCTGGGTCTTAATAAGATCTCATCAGGGGTTCTCATGATTTTATCTACGAGGCCTGGTAATCCTGCCATAAGCACATACATGCCATATGCGAAAACATCTGGCTCTAATGGTATAGCTCTCATGGCTATGTGTCCTGAGTATTCCCTGATCATTTTGCAAACATTTGAATAATGCACTCCTGGAGTGGAACATACTATGCCCTCCTCTGTGAACAAGATCGTCCTGTTCAATTTTGTCATTAGGTCTCGACCCAAAATATTTACTGGGGTCTGACCTGAATATAATAAAGGTACATTCATCGCGCACTCTCCTACAGAGACTAGGAGTGCGTCTGAAAAGGAAACTCAACAGTGAGCTCCTGTAAAACTCTGAGTATCTATGGCCTCGCCGGACAAGGAAAACTTGCCTTCACATATGCACGAGTGTGTTGCACCCGTGTCAACTAAGAAGGAATATTCTTTACCCCCTATGACGACTTTCCCCCTTAGTACCCTATTAGGGTCTGGTGTCACTGATAGGATAGAGCATATCAGGGTTCCCAGTGAGCTGTCCTAGTTCATATATAAGTTTGGGCCACTGTACACTTGTGGATTCTCTCCATTCCCTGGGTTGCCTCCCCTCTCGGAGTTTGTGCCCTGAGACATTTGCGGTGGTGCCTGTTGAAATTGCCCTTGTGGCAAATTCCCCATGTTCGGGGGTTGAACCCCTTGTTGCGCACCCTGCTGCATGCCTGGTGCTTGCTGCTGCACTGTGTGATTCTGTGCATCGCCCTGTTGTGAGATTGCAGGTGGATTCGCCGTGCCTTCTCCCATTCCATGGCCGTTTTGCCATGCACATTGGCTTCCGCACATGCGCGCTAAGTGGCCCGTCATTCCGCACAGCCAAAATACTGGCGGTTGTCGGATTTTGTGTCCGTTTGACATATCTGGGCTGCCTGTTTGCACGTTTTGAAAGCCTCCTTGATTGCCTTGGAACCCTCCTTGATTACTCTGCCATCCTCTTCCTCTAAATCCTCTTCCCATTGGATACTGTCCTACATTACCTTGGTTATTCTGCTGTGGGTTAGCCGCATGTCGTAACTTCTGTTCAGCTGGGCTAGTTAGCATGGCTCCTTCAAGAGCATACTTTGATAATTTCTTTTGCACCAGCTTCTCTTCCTCACCCTTTCGTGTTGCCTCATTTTTCCGATTCTTTTCTTGCAACAATCTACAGTAATGTGCAATAGTTAATTGTATTTCTGTCCAAGGTTTAGCCTCAACCCCTACCAATTTCTTGAGCTGTTTCTGCACTGGTTCTGGCAACCCTTGGCACCGTATGTGGTAAAACACTGGTATAGATTTCGTCCACGATTCATGCGTTTCGAGCACCCGCGCGTCTTGGAAATTCTGGATATAAATCAACGGATCTTCTGACTCCTTCATTTTTTGAGTCATTATAGCTCCCATATCGGAAGTTTCCGGGTACAGCACTCGTAGTACTTTCCATACTGCTGCTCTGCAATTATTAAATGGTGCACCGTTGTGTGCAGTATTAATTATGGTTACACCAGGGTACCTTGCCCGTGTCCACACATCGTCTGCTCTCACCTAGTATGGCGATCAGGAGACCTTTAATGTCCCCTATAGCTAATGTGACACCCCCTGTCATTTTTTGTAACTCGTGGATCCACTTTCCGGCTCCCGATGTCAGCATTGGAAGCTTGTTTTTCAGATTTTCTCGATCCATGTGTGGCCATGGAATATATTGCGTTCTTGCTCCTCCCTTTTCTAATAGCGGAAATTGGAATGCGCAGCCTTCTTTCTTTTCCCCCGTAACTCTCCTGTCCATTGCTGGGGTAACATTCTCGCATCCCCGTCTGGTTGGCAGTGTCCTCAACCTGTCTACATAGGCGGGTGCTGACACCCCCCTCTGACCATGGGATATTCCTTCATGCTGGTCAGACTGCGTGGCAGACTCTGATGTCCTCGGTGCGGACTCGCTAGTGTCTGACCATCGTACCCATTTGTCTCTTGGGAGCCCCTTTTTGCGCCGTCTCCCATCTTTATTTGTCTCGCACTGCGTTTCCTCTCTGGAGTCGGATGTTGATTGTTCCCAATTCACGCAACTCCTTGTGTCATCATCGTTTTTACTGATTTCTAGTCTGTCCAGGGACAGTCTCCTGCTCCCACTACTTCGGTGACATCCTCAGTGTCATACAGCTGAGTGCTTTCCAAGCGTTCGTCTTCCCTTTCCCTTTGGGACATTTGTTCTAGCCCCATTTCATCATATATTTTATCGATCATTTCCCAGATGCTTCTGGTGTCAAAATCATCTTCAATATTTGCCCCAATCGTGCCTGGTACTGAGTCGTACGCAGGAAAGAATTCTTCAATGTCTTCCCATTCTACAACAGGATCAGGTTTTTTTAACTTCCCACTCCAGATATTCGATATCGCGTGCCCTCTGTCTACTCTTACATTCAATATCATCATCGAATTCTTTGCGCTTCCTCGCCTCTTCCCTGACCTTATCTTCTTTCCTTCTCCTTTAATTTCTACGTTCATCTGCCCTTTGAACTTCCTCATCTTTATCCTTTTTTCACGTACCCTTTGCTCTTCTTCCAACCTTAGCTGTCTCTGCCTGTACTGGTCATAGGCTGCTTTCTGTTTGCGATCACGCTGCTTTTCTTGCTCCTCGCGATATAGTTCTCGCCTTAGCCTATCCTTTCTTCTTATCCTTTCGTCCCTTAACTCTTTTTCCTTCTCCTTCTCCCTTCTCTGTGCCTCATTTGACTTTTCCTTAGGTCTCACATCATCACTTCCTTTTCCATCGATTTTCAACAATATCTGCTCTCCCATCCATTAGTCTTTTGCGAATGCTATCTCATCAGTTCTGCTTTCACCTACTTTCCATTTCTTTCCCTCTCTCTCTTTATCGAGAGATGCACTGGTCTGTGCCTGGTCCTTCCTCTCATCATCGCATCTCTCCTTGTCCCTCGGGACTGCAGAGGTAAGATTCTTATCCTCATCCTTCCCTTTATTGTCATCACTACTGTACGTATGTGACTCATATGCAGGGTTGCTATACCCGGTGGCTGCCTTAAACTCTCTTAATGGGTAGAGTCCCTCAGGCTTACTCCCCTCGGTTTCTGTTTCCGGCAGGGCAGGTGGCGCGGTAGGCGTCTCACCCCCCTCTGTGCATACGTTTAATATCCAGTCTGCCGGTGGCTCTTCTTCCTTTGACTGTTCGAGCATTTTCCAAAGTTCTAGAACAGCAAGGCGTTTCTCTAGTTTCTTTCCTGTATATGTGGCATGCAAGTAAATCGTCATATGCTGTAGGACGGCTTTAGATAAAGACCCATTATGTGGCCACGGCATAAACATCTTGTGGGCGGTACCATTAACCCACTCAGTGCTATATTTCTTAAACTTGGGTGCATGTTTCGGCAGTTGTTTACATAAGTGTGCTAATGGAGTAATGTCCTCCATGCTTAAATCTGTTTCTAACAATACTTTGATGCAACTTCAACACTCCCAATAATATGAGCGAGCACCAAATACTGCAAGCTCCAATCCACTCTTTTCCCGCCAGAACTTTTGTATCACCTCTTAACTATAGAATCGCATAAAAACTCTACTTGATTTCAAACAACAAGGAGACAAATTTCCTTACATGTGACATACGACAGAACACTTACAACAGAAACTTGACAGACTAGACAGACACCAGCTGGACACAAATATCTCCGCCTCTAATTTGTAACCCGACATGGAGTTTAAACAAACCCCTTGTAAGTGATTTCAATCTGGCACTTCACCTAAGTCAGTGCCTAGCGTGTAATGCACGACTGAAACCCTTATTTATTTTGTGTCTAAAAGTTATTTTATTCTGAGCGATGTACCACTCATATCATGCCCCTCTCTTGGACCCCCCGCCCCCGGTCACACTGAACCAGGAATCAGGCCGGTTTGCAAAGTTAAAATATTTATTTATGTAGTTCACAATATATCACACTATGTTTAATGGTTATACAATAATCACCAATGGGGTGAGGTAACACTAAGCAATCTCTTTATTCACAAGGAGTAAAAGTGAGCAAAACAATTCAGCACAGAAATAAAGCTTTGTGTCTGTTCAAATCAAATAACAATGTGGTTACTCTTTCCCCCTGCACACCTCTCAGCCCCCCCCAATAGGCAATGTAAAGAGATAGAAGGAGAGAGAGCAGGTTTCAGGAATGCAGAATTCAGGCAAATGTCAATCCCAATTTCCCCCCAGCAAACACAAGAGAGAAACAGAATTGATTGGCAAACTGTCAAAATGGCTTTATAGTTATCTCGGAATGGATTGGGTAAAACACTAAATATGGACTAAATTGCTGAAATTGTTTAAATTCTAATGGGAGCCACTTTATATAGTTATAGACAAACACAAGCAATGATTTGACACTAAGAAGCAATGTGAAAACTTAAAACTGAGGTTGGGTGCAATCAAAAGCTGTTTTACACGTGATAGAAATTTCCTAAGACAAAATTTGCGGCAAACTTTTCCGTGCGCGGTAATCGCGATTGTGGGAGAACTATATGGATTTGGTTCTGTGGAAAGCTGTGGATGTTAGCTACAAGCAGAAGTTGAAATTTCGTTTCTAACATGAAAATTGAGAAAGTTATGGACGTTTTAGTGGAGGTCGCTTTTCTGAGATAGGCGCAAGAAAGGGAAAACAGGGAAACGCTTTCAAAAGACAAATGGGATTTCTTATACTAGATTATGACTATAGAAAAAGAGAATGCCCCACATATGATATCATATGATATGGCATTTGTAACGCGCCTATACACAAGTGTTTCAAGGCGTGACGAGGCAGGGGGGGGAACAGGGTGAGACAGACAGCGATCCTACTAGGCCAGGTGTCATTCAGATCGCAAAAGTGCAAAGGGTAGAGGGAAAGGGAAAATTGCAAGGGGGAAAGGGAGAGGGGAAAGTGCAGTACAGGGTTAATAGCATACAGCAAACAGGATAAATAACAAGGGCCAGCTGGTGGCAAGTGCGAAGTAAGTGCAGACAAGTGCTGGGAAGGGGGGCTACAGACACAGTCCCATAGTGCAGGGGTTGCCGTGGAGGCAGTGCAGGGGAGAGTGGCTGGGCCAAGGGCCGAGAACGGTGAGTGGCCCAGTTGCAGATTCAGTGCAGTTTCAGTAGTATTAGCAGGGGAGAGGGGGAGAGAAAGCGGAGGCAAAGAGGGAGGTTTTGAGGTGCTTCCGGAACCAGAGATGGTTCTCCTCAAGTTTCAGGGAGGCAGGAAGGCTGTTCCAGAGGGAGGCCCCTGCAGCGGAGAGAGATCTGCCCCCAACTCGTTGTTTGGAGAAGCGGCTGACCCTGAGGGAGTTGGAGGCGGATGAGCGAAAAGCTCGAGAAGGAAGATATTTAGGAAGAGAGAGTTGAAGGTATTTTGGCCCAAGGCCCCAGACGGCCTTGTGGACAATGCAGAGGGTTTCGAACTTGATCCTCGCAGTCACTGGGAGCTAGTGCAGTGATTTCAGTCCTGGAGAGATACGGTCCCTGGGCTTGAGGCCAAGGACAAGTCTCGCAGTCCTGTTCTGGATGAGTTGCAAAGGGGGGAGAGTAAAGGTGGGCAGATTTAGATAGAGGCTGTTACAGTAGTCCAGCTTCGAGAGAACCAGGGCTCTAGAGACAGTGAGCTTCTGGGGGAAGGAGAGGAAAGGAAGGATACCTCTGAGGAGGTGTAGCTGGTAGTGTGACTTCTTAGAGACGTCGGATATGTGAGGAGAGAAGGAGAGTGTGGAGCCGAAGATGACCCCAAGGTTTTTTGCCTTGCAGGTAGGAGCAGGAAGAGGGCCAAGAGAGGCCGACCAGAGAGCTGCAGGGAAGGAGTGAGTGGGTGTGCCGATGAGTAGAATCTCAGTTTTACTGGCATTAAGGCAGAGGTCGTTGGCGGCACACCATTCCTGGATAGCAGAAAGACAGTCAGAGATGAGGGAAGGAGAAGAGGAGGTCGAGGGTAGCCTGAAAATGAGCTGGGTATCATCCGCATAGCACTGAAAGTTGGGGCAGAGAGCAGCGATGCGGTGGCCGAGAAGTTCCAGATACTGGTTGAACAGCCAGGGAGAGATGATTGATCCCTGGGGGACACCACAGGTAGAGAAAAAGATGTCAGAGAGGAAAGACCCCAGTTGGACCTGGGAGGGTCGATTGTAGAGGAAAGAGGTCAGCCACGCCAGAGCCTGACCAGTGACACCCAGGTTATCACGGAGACGGTTGAGCAGGATGGTATGGTTGACCGTATCAAAGGCAGAAGAGAGATCAAGCAAAATGAGAACACATGGAATGTTAGAGTCAAGGTTCGAGAGCAGGTCCTTACGGATGTTCAGGAGAGCAGTTTCCCTGCTTCTGGCAGCTCTGAAGCCAGACTGATGGTCATGAAGACTACCAACAGATTCAGCATGGAGATTGAGCTGGGAGATGGCCAGTTTCTCCAGGAGCTTGCCCAGGAAAGGGGTGATAGAGATTGGGCGATAGCTGGGCAGGAAGGGTCGGAAGAGGGTTTCTTAAGAAGGGGGTGCACAAGGGAGTACTTGAGAGGGGATGGGAAGACGCCAGATGCAAAGGAGTGATTGCAGAAGTCAGCAAGGGCAGGAGCCAGGGAGTCTATGTGGTCCTTGATAGTCTTGGAGGAACAGGGGTGGACATGCATCTCCATCAATCCTGGCCAGGGACTCTTCATGTGGTGGATAATCAATGTCTTTCTGGGATTCAATGTATTTATTCACAACACTAATGATTATGATTTTAGACAATAATTGAGAGCAACTAAGTGCAAGAAAAGCTCTGACAATTCAACAATTCTCCTAACACTACTGGTTCTGAATATAAGAGAGAATGGGTTTAAAACAGGGATTACTATGGATAGTACATATGCTACAGTCCTATCCATAGATACTCACTATCTGGGTTTCAAACGGAACCTCAGGGATTCTGGTCAGGGATTCTGGTTCTGGGGCAGACTGCTGGGCACACCGGATTGGACTGGATCTGCAATGGTTCTGGTCACAGCTCGGCACAGGACTGGATCGGGTCTGCAATGGTTCTCCGGTCACAGCACAGCACAACTGGATGGGATCTTTTGGTTCTGGTAAGGATTCTTTTAGCAGGAAAGCAGTTACAGCACAGCCCGGCTGTTTCTTTTGTTCCCCTTAGATTTTGTGGGATTCTTTCTGGTTTTTGAAATTCAAGGCCTAGTTGAAAATGGTTCAACTAATGAAATGTGCCTTTCTGCTTGCCAAGTTTCTGGAATCTGGTGCAAGGAATATGGATGGTTCTCCTTCAGGGTGCTTTGCCATGTTCGGGATGGTGGGTGAAACTGTGTGTCCTTCTAAGTCCTCAGCTGTCTCTTTTTATGCATATGATAAAGGGGTGTGTGTGCTAGTTTATCCTAAGCATGCCCCCTAGGCAGGAAATTGGCAAGAGTCTCTCCTCTCCCTTGATTGGAGAAGAAAACAGGGTGTCACCATGATGTGGGTTTATGAGTCAGAGAATCCTCCCTTTATCCCTTTGAACATGAAATCTACTTTTAGTACAATACATATTTATGTGTACAATCTTTATAACAATAACATCTATAAATCACATATGTTGTGTAGTGGATATTCCTCCAAGCCTCATCGCTGTAGGATCTTGTGTCTGCTTTTGACATCATTTTGCCCTTTTTGGCCGTAACACAATATCTACTTTATCCAAAAATGTGTACAAATGTGTGCATTGCATATGGGCATAAGAGTATGATGTTTCGTGCTTTTGGCATGTATCCATTTGGAGTAAGACCATATTTTGCGCTACTACTTCCCAGAAGATCTCAGAGTTCTGGCATCTCTTAAACCGTGCATCCAGAAATCACATCTGTTGTTGACATATTTTCCACCATTTTACACAGTAATTTCTCAGTCTTTTAAAAAATGTAATTTTGCCTTTGTTAAACAGCAAATGGTGGTTTGTCCCCGCCTCCTTCTCCTTCTGGCAGCTCAGAAGCAATCTCCGCCCCCTTCTGTAGTAAAGCAATGTCCATACTTGAGTTAGGTTGCTTATAAGTAAGTTTACTTCCAGTTCTTCAGTTACATGTTACAGGACATAAAGACATAAGGTATAAGACATAAGATAGATACTAAGATAGATCACCGGCACCCATCACCCAGGGAGGGAGGGACCAACTGACCCATAAACAGAACACTCAGCACAGCCTTCTCTCACTCATACATCAACATTCCACTTGGTACTTGCATGACATCACCGTACCAAGTGGCTAGCTCAGCTGGCTCAGGCAGTGCCTGAAGAGTGTGACATAACACATCTCCCTCCTTGCCGAAACGTCTACACAAACAATAAGCACTTTACATATAGGCAAGTCACATCACCATCCACCATACAGCTTCACAAGAAATCCCACAGCTATGCAATTCCAAACTTCACCTACATATCCAGGTCACTCTCAATACCAACACAAATCACTTTCTGTCTATCCCTGCCACGGATAAACTCTAGACTCTCACCCTAGACACATGCCAGCCTAAAGCTACCCTACAAACCAAACACTCGCTAACATAACATATATCCTTCCGCCCGCCCCTGCCACAGGCGAGCCTCCAGGCTGCCACCCTGAAGCATGGCTTGTGATCCTGGCGCAATACTAGACATCCAGGAAAACAACATAATCACCATACCTATTGAGAGAATTCGTAAAACCGCTAACCACTGCTGAAATATCACCACTATGCCTACATCACAAATATACAAACAAATGCAACAAAAGGACTAGGCCAAAAGAGCCCAACTCAACCGCACCAAGATAAACAGATCCTACAACAACTCGAAGATACTGGCCAGGCATCTCCAAGACCACCAACAAAACAGTGGGTAGGACTAAACGCTCAACTCAATGGCAGCACTGACGAGTCCCATAATCCTGACCTTGGGTTACCTTGGCCTGGATTTACATATAACACAAAAGGAAAACAACTACAAGGCAACTCTTCATAATGGACAACATATTTCCGTTTAGCCAATTTTACCACCAGAGTGCGTCCCCAACCAGTACAACAGGTAATTCTGAGATAACCACTACCACATCTTCATCCAACAAAACCACCTGTCCATTTCAGATAAGAGTTGACTTCTTCTAACAGTGCACTACTACCATTCCTAAGATCTTCCTAAAATCACCAGACTACAACTCCCACTCACCTTAGTGCACTTCTCCACTTACTCACTCCTGCACCTGAAAGGGTGTTACCCCCAGGAATTACCTCACACGTCCCCATAACCAAAAGAGGACTTTACTCACCATGCTTAAGTAAACAAAGGCGCTACCTCCGTATACAATGTACCAAAATCCACAACTACTATGGATCCTACCTCCCAGCAACACTTAGTCATCTTAAAACAAGTGTCCCTTGCCAACCAATTGACACCTAAATGAGACGCTACCTCAATACAGTCAATTTAAGTAAAAGCGCTACCTCCATCTCAATACAACACCTTAATGAGACGCTACCTCAATACACATATTTAAACAAAAGCGCTACCCCCATTTCAATGCAGCTGGACAGTAATCCTAACTCCTAACCTACCCATCAGAATAATGACTCGAAGTCATTTGAACATGAACTAAGCTCACATCACTCATAACCAGATACATATCCATCAGGTTTACATATTCACAGTCAACCTTATGTACAATGTATGTACCACAAATGACATTTCTTTAGAATTGATGATTTAACAAAAACATTTCCTACATAGTTCTTTTGCTTGTCCATGTTTTGCATTAATCCTAAATGCAAAATAGTACCTATATAGTTCTTTTGCTCGTCCATGTGCTGCATTAATTCTAAATGCCTAAAAGTCCAAAAGTCTATAAAACACTTTGAACCTAAAAATCCTCAATAGGTTACACTAGCTCATTCACACACAAAGAGCTCCACACCGTATCACATTGCATTTAATTATGCACCTTTCAGTAAACTGTGTAAAATGTCCATAAACCTGCAAATGTTAAAGAAATGGTTAAATTCTAACTGCAGTGACTTAAAGGCATGGTCTAGTAAAAAATGTTATTGTCCCTACAGGTCGGCCATGTTTTTGTAAGCCTAAGTGGCTCGATTTTAGAAAACTTTCCTATGGACCTTACCTGAGTTTTCGTCCATTAAACGCACGCGAAAACAAGCACCAGGGAGCTGCCATTTTCTGATAATCCTATCTTTTCCCCCATCGCCCTGCCTGACCTGCTTTTGCGGCACTAAATCAATTACCCCGCCACTGAGCCTGTCAGCAGCAGACTCGTACCGCCCATTTCCCAACGCCAAAGCACGTCTCGTGTCAACATTGGCTGCGCTTCAGCTAATGACGTGTCGCCATGGAAATGGCAGGACGCCTCTTTGCTCAATAAGTATAAACAGACCGTTTCACAACACACAGCAGCAGATTTTCGATTCCATTCCTCTCTTTGTGTTACTTTGAGTATTCTGTGACTCGTTTCAGTGCTCTGGTCAGCTACCTTCGCCGCTTGTAGCCCGTGTGAACACCTGTACCATCTCGGTAAATTATTTTACTCTGTTTACCACACAATGGCTACAATAATGCCCTACATGTACGAGCCCGAGTATACCGAGGAGGAACTACTGGAAAGGGAAGCATGCGAAAACGATGGGGATTCGGACGGCAGTTGGCAGGATGAATCAACAGATGAAGAGCCTGGGCCTAGTCGAATGGACGGCGTCTCCACCTGGTGCACATGCAATCGGTGCAAGCTAATGCCAACTGAGGACGAGAACTGCTGCTGCTGAGAAAACTCAGGATGCCTGGCCTACATTTCGGAAGGCGAGCCACGACCACAATGCATCACTGAGCTGCCAGACTTCAGGGCAGCCTGCCTCACACGGGCCGTGTTGAGAATAATGATGGTGCTTATGCACGAACTTCGCGCAACTGTTCGTCCTGGTAATCCGAGTAACGAGTAAGTATACTCTGCTTGTCATGCCACTCCTATTTCATGATCTTCTACTGTATCCAAAATTACATCTACATATCATTGTAACGCATGTAAGTCGTTCAATAGTGTGCATTGTCTAGATAGCATTTGTCCGTGCAGAATGCCATTAGTTACAAGAATTGTCATTGACAACAAACGTTTATTAAACTTATCTTGGTCATTTAAAAACAGTTTGTTTCATTCCTTTTCACAGGTGGTACAGGCTGGTGGCCTATCGTTCCTTTACATGGTGGCTCCACGGGAGGCTTGGACACCGCGTTCGAAGAGTGATACCCGCCTGTGCCGTTCGTGCCATAAGAGAAACGTTCCCGAGTGACAGCGGTCAGTACAGGGGATTTTCTCTCGCTGTGCTGCAACCTGACCTGCATAATCTTTAAAGTCTTGTATTTTTGTGTCATGAAAATAAGATACAAAATAAAACACCACATATATTTTAACAACGTTTGTTTTGATTTTTTAAATGAATCAAGTGTGTCTCCATTCAAGGATGGACGTCAGACATCTGTGCTCCGAATGGGTGAAGGTCTGGTCGCTGTGAAGCAGGGTGGTCACTATCTATCTAAGCTAACATAACATATTCTCGATAATGCATGCACTAAATAACACTTGTTCAAAGTCTTTCAGTAGGTTATGTCTCTATAAAAGTCACACATATATCTATACTAACAATTACCATTGGATTATACAGGCCTTAGGGTCTTGACCACTATAATACACCGGTTGAAGTGTGGGTCTGTGCTCACAAGAATCTCCGGTATGTGGCATTTGTTATTGATAAGCAACGATATACTATCATTGATATAAAGGCGATATACTATATATTGATATAAAGGCGGTTCACGCCGGTGGATGCGCGCTGGCATGGGGGGCTGTCAGAGGCGCGAAAGGCCAAGGTGCCAAACTACATGTACACTTCAAAAGGTGTCCCACGCCAAGGGGCCATCGTTCACATGGTCTCCTCAGACCCCGTGTCTCCAGGCAGGCCTCCCCTGAGGCAGGCCGCCCCCCTGCAATCCACATAAGTGTGTCTCCATTCAGCAGTCTTCCTGTGCCTTATCTGCACGCCCCAGGCCCATCCATCCCACCCCCCTGTATCAAAGGCGGTTTGCGCTGGTGAATGCGTGCTGGCATGGGGGGCTGTCAGGGGCGCGAAAGGCCAAACTACATGTACACTTCAAAAGGTGTCCCACGCCAAGGGGACATCGGTCACATGGCCTCCTCAGACCCCGTGTCTCCAGCCAGGCCTCCCCTTGAAGCAGGCCGCCCCCCTGCAATCCACATAAGTGTGTCTCCATTCAGCAGTCTTCCTGTGCCTTATCTGCACGCCCCAGGCCCATCCATCCCACCCCCCTGTATCAAAGGCGGTTCGCACCGGTGGATGCGTGCTGGCATGGGGGGCTGTCAGGGGCGCGAAAGGCCAAGGTGCCAAACTACATGTACACTTCAAAGGTGTCCCACGCCAAGGGGCCATCGGTCACATGGCCTCCTCAGACCCCGTGTCTCCAGCCAGGCCTCCCCTTGAAGCAGGCCGCCCCCCTAATACCACGACATACATACGTCATTCATTCACAAACACACCCCAGTTTCTAATACTTTAAAAACCACTTGATATGTCTCATGAGAACATCTTTGTGCTTTGCAAGTCAACTCCTGAACGTGCTACCTGGGAACCACTGAGATCTATGCTAATCTGCTCGTCGTCGTGCTATCCATGAACTTCTGTGACCGCTTCGAGCATACCCATCAGTGCGCTACCTGTGGCCATCCACCTTTTCTCCCGCAACATACTGCTCTGCTTGCTGAATCCAACTGTTTGTTGGTCAAGGTAAGGCCATGTATCCTGGTCATATTTCGCAGATTTTTAAATTTCTATCTATTTGCGAGTAGAGTACCCAATAGTGCTATGTTCATTGGTCTCATTGCTATTGACTTGAATTTCCATTGCTATGCTAACAATAGATCTATTTATTTTCATCTGTGTCAATTGTCATCGAATTGCATCCTTCGGGGGTCCAGTCTATGATGTAAGCATGTTTCCTTCTCGTGCAATACAGAACATCCAAGGGATGAGTCACATGTTCAGTTTTTAGTCACATCATTTATACATTTCTGCAACTTATGCAAATACTAAGCCGCACATAGTGAACTGGTATAGTTCCTGCGACCAAAACAAACCTTGCATTGATCATTGTATGATTCATTTACTTTTGTATCAAATCTTTATTCTTGAAGATTGTATAATAATGTCGATTTTTACTTTTCAGATTTATCAACAATGCCTGCCTGTTCGATTAGCGGTTGCCCTTCGAAGACCCATGCGAAATCTGAAGACACTACAATGCATGTTTTCCCGAAAACTGTTGATCGAATAAGAGAATGGGTCAGACATTGCGGATATCCACTGCATGAGCTGGAAAGTAGAGTCCAACAAGTCTTACAGGACAAGAGGGGTGATCGATACCGCATCTGCAGCCGGCACTTTTCCTTGGACATGTACACAACATCTTGGGTAACAAAGAAGAATAAACGGCGAACGACACGGAAATTGCTCAAACGCTATTCCCACTCTATTCGTCCACATTCCGCCACCGGTGAGTCAAGTGTCCGGATTCAGCTTTAGGCCTTGCGGTAGTGTGTAGGTATCCGAACGGATTAATTGATATTGTAGGATTTCTATCCCTTGTAATAATTTCGATATTGATATGATTGTATAGTTTTTTGAATAATGACATTTTTCGATTTCATAACCCACAAACGCAATGTATATATATATATATATATATATATATATATATATATATATATATATATATATATATGGGAACAGGGAACTGTGCTGTATTGAGCATTTTACAAGTATTCTGTCGCCTTACATGGCTATTTTTAATATTGGCATTTCATTATCAATCATTAATTTACCTTTACAACTTCTTGACTATCCCTTGAATCTGAAGCAAGAACATTCTACATCCTTGACGTGGTCGCAGTTATCAACCACTTCTAGCGCGTATCAGGTAACCTTACTAGGCTAATCCGCTACAGACCTGTTTTATCCATGTCAAGTAATATTTTTATTTTATCGTGTAATCATTTTACCGAATGTTTGGTTAGTGCTTTCCAATTGATATACACCTTAGTTATCTTCCACTGGTGTTTGTTTTCAGTTATAATTAGTGTTATCCATACTAATGCAAGTACTGTCTTTCAGGGAGATGCTGAAGCATCCGCCACATCTACAACATTTCTAGATGTTCTTCAACAGCAGGAGGTATGGATACTGACAGCTCCATCGAGCGTCATCATCAGAGCTGGAATTGATTGTTCTACACAATGTTTCATTCGTGGTTAGCCGTTGATATGTACCTGTGCTGTCGACCCCAGGTGTGTGTTATGTTTTCACTATTGTAATCCTCACTAATGCAAGTACTATGTTTCAGGCAGTTGATGGAGCGTCAACCCCTGCACTTGATGCAGAGCCTGACATTAAAGTAATTCCAGGGGAAGTGGAAGCGGGACCATGCGTATACGAATCTGCGCAACAGCTTTCGGAAGTGCGCACTACATTTGCAACATCCATAGATATTCTTCAGCAGCACGAGGTATGGATAATGACAGCTCCATCATGCGTGATCATATAACGTGATTCCATTTGCTATACTTTCTTCCCTATTAACGCAAGTGCTGTGTTTCAGGGAGACGACGAAGCTTCCACTACAATCACAACATCCAATTTAGATGATGCATGTGTAAATACATCGGAGAAATAAGTCGATGAAATGTGATCATATTTAGATTTTCCTTGATTCTTTTGTACAATGCATCATTTGCGGTTATCTCTTTATATGTACCTGTGCGTTCGACCCCAAGTGTGTGTTATGTTTCCAATATTGAAAACCATACTAATCCAAGTACTGTGTTTCAAGGAGACGACAGAGCTTCCACCACAATCACAACATCTCATTTAGATGATGCAGATGTAAAGGAATCGTTGAAATAAGTCGATTAAATGTGATCATATTTGGATTTTCCTTGATTCTTTTGGACAATGCATCATTTGTGGTTATCTCTTTATATGTACCTGTGCCGTCGACCCCAAGTGTGTGTTGTGTTTCCAATATTGAAAAGCATACTAATGCAAGTACTGTGTTTCATGGAGATGCGGATGCATCCTCTCCAATACAACCATTCATGGCAGTCCATGCAGAGCCAGAGGTATGGATACTGACAGTTCCATCGAAATAGATCATCACTGGTCGAATACTTGTCGTTTGATTGTTGCACACAATGTTTAAATCGTGTTTGGCTATTGAGATGTACCTGTGTGGTCGTCCTCACGTGTGTTTTATGCTAACAA
This sequence comes from Ambystoma mexicanum, assembly GCF_040938575.1. NCBI lineage: Eukaryota > Metazoa > Chordata > Amphibia > Caudata > Ambystomatidae > Ambystoma > Ambystoma mexicanum. Next base: position 964,767,468 of record NC_090924.1, read on the forward strand.
TATTTTGATACATAGTAATGAAAGTACTATGTTTCAGGGAGACGATGGAGCCTCATTCCGTGCTGTCTATGCGGATACAGAAAATGTAGTCGTTGCAGCGCAAGAGGAAGGGAGGACATGCGGAAACGAATCGGAGCTACAGCGTGCAGATGTTGAAGGTCGAGTCAAAAAAAAAAGTTGCAAAAAAAGGTTAGTTACAAACAGTTCATAACTTTAAAAAAAATGTATGTGCTGGGGACTATTTTGTTATTTTCCAGTCAATTCTACTACACTCCATCTTGTGTTTAAACTGAACATCCCTTTTCCAATCTCTCCTCCAGTTACCCGTGGGTGTCAGAACTATACACACAAAGACAGTGAAGCGAATGAGAGATGTGGCTTGCCAGACCGTGTACATTATGGAGGAACTATTAATTGAGGCGAGGCATGTTCAGGCTCGAGATGCTCATGTCCAATGGCCAGAACATGAATTAACTGTGTTTGGAGACTACAGCAAAGTTTCATTGGACCATAGCTACAGTGCGACCGCACCACCACAAGAAGAGGATATTGAATGTATTGAAGATAGCTCTGAAGTAGTTGCAGATCAATTTACAGAATCTACACCCGCCAAAAATTTGCCACCAAAAAACCTGTCGACATTGTTGTGTTCTCCCATCAATGTTGAAGTAATAGATGTCAAAATGACAGAGAATGAACCAGCCACAGCATCCATATACGCATCAGAACTTGATATCAGCGATATTACTTTCCAATGTGTTGAAATCTCCACAACGTCACAGGTCGAAACAACGTTGACGCAGGATGACAGTCTAATGAAAGAGAGCAAATACATTGTATTCGACAGTTGTTTGATGGAAATTATAAGTATGCTGAAATATGTGCATTCCATTAGAGGGAAAGTATGTGGGAAGCCATTGATTAATGTGACTCGTCAAATAAAAGGCAGTAACGTCAAAATAAATGCAGCCGGTAGATTAAATCATAGGTTCTCATGGTCTGCAAAACTGATGCTGGGGAAACTGCCACCAGGCAATCTACTGTGTGCAGCTGCATCACTTTTTAGTGGCTCTCGAGTATTAGAAAGTTAGAGGCGTTCTTTCAGTTTGTGGGACTCCATTTCATTTCTAAAGCGCTGTACTACATATACCAACGTGATTATCTGTTTCCGGCCATTAGTGATGCTTGGAAAATTGAACAATTGTCTCTAGCAAGTACATTCGAAGGCAAACGATTCAGGCTAGCCGGCGATGGACAGTGCGACAGCCCTGGATTTTCTGCCAAGTACTGCACCTACCACTTTCAGGACATGGATAGTAAGAAAATTGTGAGTTTGGTGGTCATGCACGTAACACAATGTACATCCTAGGTGGCCATGGAGAAACTAGGTTTTATAAAATCAGTGGAATATCTACAATCGAGGGGAGTGCACATCGACCTCATAGCCACGGATAGACACGTTTCAATTGACAAGACAATGAGAGAGCAGTTATTAAACATCAATTTGACGTATGGCATCTTGCTAAATCAATCAATAAGAAAATCTCGGCTGCAGGGAAAAAAAGGTTTTGAAAGTATTTTGCAGTGGTCACATTCTATCACCAACCATCTTTGGTGGAGCTCAAAAACTTGAGGGGTCAGTGGAAATACTACTTGAAAAATGGCGGTCACTGATGCACTACTGTACCAACGTTCACCGCTGGACAGCAAATGAACATTTCCACCAATGTGAGCATGGCCCTATGTCCCCAGAGGAGGCACGGAAGAAGAAGTGGTTGATTCCATCTTCACCGACGCACAAAGCCATTGAGAAGATTGTTTTCGACAAAACTCTATCAAGAGATTTGAGAGGACTGACAGAATTCTGTCACACAGGAGATTTGGAGGTGTTCCACAATATGTGCCTAAAGTACAGGCCAAAGCGCTTGCATTTTAGCTTTCGGGGCATGAAACATCGCACTCTACTAGCGGTCTTGGCCCATAACAGCAATGTCGGACGTGAACAATCTAGGACTAGGGGTAAAGTAAGGATGCCTCGCTACACTAAGGTGTTTTCAAAACGAAGTAAGCAATGGGTGATCAAACCAGTCTATGATGAAATGCAGTTCGACTTTGTGAAAGGCCTTATTGTTGCTGTGTTAGAGAAGCACAGATATGGAATTTTGGACGTTTCTGTGCAGAGCAGTGATCCATTGCCACCGAACATTGCGACTGTGCCATGCCCACCCGAAGCACAGCTGATTGTGAAGTACGAATCCTGGTTTAAATAATTGAAATACGATTGTCTTTTTGTAAATAAATGTTATTGTACAGTATACCTGTCAACCTAACCCCTACCTTCACCATCATGGGTGGCGAACAAGCTGGGTGTCATCTTTGAATTCTCTCTATTCACCTCACATATGTGTATGTATATATTTTTCTCATGTCTCATCTCATGTAAATGTAAATGCTGCGCACTGTTAACGGAGGGGAGGCTTGCGTATTGCAAATAATAAAACAAACAAACAAACAATAAATCTCACTTTTAACTCAACTCCTGTGGTACTTTATACTTTCCCTGACCTTCCGCCAAAAATTAAATGTCTCAATTTGGGCTGCAAAGCTCACAGACAACGGGGACAAAATTGGGGCACTTAGAATGCGCCAGCCAAGCGGGCCGTGGCATTTGGGAGAGAAGCCAGTTCGCATTTGCACATTGAGGCGCACTACATAGACGGATTCTAAACTTCAAGTTCTCACAGATACCTATACTACGTGATGTTGCAAATAAAGAATGCGAAGGACAGCGCCCAGATGAGGCCCACAAGTCGCACTGGAAGTATAAGTGTCTATTGTTTTTTGACCTTGAGACAGGGACCATGCCGAAAGAACTACATTTGAAGGGAGTGCGCAATAACGTAAGAGATGATAAGGCAGAAAATTCAGAAACTAGACCGAGTTTCATTTTAGGTCAGTATACGAAAAATCGTTGTCAAGAGCACGGTCCGTTTTACAGACTGCATTACGAAGAGAGACAATGGAAATTTCAAATATAATGTAAGTAAATCTTTACACGCTTTTATACCGGAATGAAGATTTAATGGATGGACGCATGAATAAATGAATGAATGAAGAGCTAGGAAAAGCAAGTAAAACTGTTCGTAGTGGGCACATGGGCATGCAGGTACACTGGTCTCACCGATCTCGGTCCTTGGCCCAGCCACTTTTCCCTGCACTGCCTACCTGCACTACGGGACTGTCTCTGTATCCTTCAGCCCCTTCTCCCGGCATTTACCTTGCACTTGCCACCAGCTGGCCCTATTATTTAATTTGTATTCAACTAACCATGTACAGCCCTTCCCCATGCGCGATCAGAAAGACACCTGGCCTAGTTGTCTGTCTGCCCTTGTTCCCCACCTGCCTCATCACGCCTAGAAACACTTGAGTATAGGCGCGTTACAAATGCCATATCATATATCATATCATTCCTCACGCATGTAAACTAACTGTCGTTTATCATTGTGTGTTGGCCTCGATTTATCTCGTTACTTTTCGCATTGATTTTAGAGACGAACATACTCCATTGAACTATCCTTGCAAGCAAATAGTTTCTGATCGGCCGTAATAAATAAAATGAGTAATATTAATGAAGTTCGGCTAGCGAGACTAATTATCCTTGTTTTGTTTTCATAACAGGTATTTGATCCCATTCTGCCACTGCCATCTGTTTGAGACACCGGCGGATGGATTCTTCAGCAGACACCTGCAGCTTCGTGTCAACAACTGGAGCACGATCACCATATTATGGGACGATCGCCAAGGGCCCACATGCCCATACGCTGTACTAGTGGCTAGAAGCAACATCATAAACTTTAGGCTGGACTAGTGCCTAGTTGATGGAACAGCCTTGCGGTTCACCGTGCTTCCAAAGTGATTCTTTTTACGAAAATGAACACCCTGTGTACCATAAAGGAACAGTGCGTGACTCAAGATGAAACGGAACAGTTATTGCGGATACAGATAAAAGAAAATAAATGGCTTCTGGAATTCATATGGCAATTTCTGAATATTCTCTAAACATTTAATGTCAAATAAATGTACATTACCAAATGTACCGTGTTGCTGTTTCATTTTAAAGTACAGTTTCATATTCCGAATTGTGACGTGCTGTGTTGTGAGTTGATCTGTGTTGGTTTCCGGGTTCTGTGTGGAGTCGCGCAGAAGACGACTGGGCGCGTTTGCCTACGCAGCACAGTAACGTCACAGGGAGAGGCAGGGAATATGAATGTTTTGATAATGTCAGGCTCAGGGGCGGGGGAATTGATTTAGTGCCGCAAAAGCAGGTCAGCCAGGGCGATGGGGGAAAAGATAGGATTATCAGAAAATGGCGGCTTCCTGGTGCTTGTTTTCGCGTGCGTTTAATGGACGAAAACTCGGGTAAGGTCTATTGGAAAGTTTTCTAAAATCGAGCCACTTAGGCTTAAAAAAACATGGCCGACCCGTAGGGACAATAAACATTTTTACTAGACCATGCCTTTAACCCATTCCATACACAGTCTCGCCAGACCAGCATTTCTCATACAACAGTTTTCACCAAAGCTCACACTAATCCTCAGTGCAACAACAACCAACATTGCATTAATTAAGTTCTTCACTTAACTCGCCCAAAAACCAGTGTTTCACATAGAGCGGTTTCCACTAAAGCTCACGATAATGCTCACAGTTGTAACACCAATGAAGCATTAACCAGCAATGCATTAGTTAAGTTTTTGTCCTAAATGCAAAACGAAATGAACTCCATCTCAACATGCATTTAAGCATTATACAGTCTCATACAAGTAGCATTGTACAACAATTTTACCATTAGCGCCTCAGTAGTGAGGCAGAGCGGCGTTACTTGCACCCGACTTCATGAGCGAAGGATGCCTCCCACAGTACTTCGCCACGTCGCCCGCTACATCGTACCCCTCACGGGCGGAGGATGTTTGCTGCATACCGAGCAGTACAGCGTTCCTCCCCACACAGTAAAATTAGAGCGCGTTCCCGAAACGCGGGATTGCTTCTCCCTTCCTAGACTCTGTTCCATCCAAATCCAATTTAAACTCCTGTGCTCTCTAGTATACCAACGGTCCGTTGAGCTCCTGTGCTTTCTGCTCTACGCGCTGTTTCTTCACGCACCACTGAAAAGAGATCCGCTCAAACTCCCCAAGCACTGATCATCCGTGCACCGAACAGTCTCCGGAAACATACTTGGCAAATATATATTACGTCCATTGTCCTTCTGTTATGAAGCACATAAAGAAGCAATTATCCTTCCTTTACTTCATTTCTGTTTATGGGACCCTTCACTGCATGCACACAAAGGAAAGGCTTCACTTCAGATTAAAAGGGACCCTTCCATCTTATTGGCGAGCCTTTCATCACTTCTGCAGTCCCTTTAAGTTCCTTATGGCTCCAGACATAGCACCCCCTTAGATAGCAGGCTGCTGGTCCGTCCAAATTAGTCCAGGAGCACTTTTACTAAAACGGATCAACGAATCCTCTTATTCTAACTCCCCAAGCACTGATCATGCGTGCACTAAACAATCCCAGGAACCATACTTCATGCATATATATCACGTCCATTTAAGTCCAATATGAATGGTATAAAGAAACGTTTATCCTTTCTTTACTTCAATAATTTAAAGAACCCCTTCCATCATATTGAGGAGCCTTTCACCACTCCTGCAGTCCCATTATGTTCCTTTTGGCTACAAACACTTCACTCCTGTAGAAAACAGGCTGCTGGTCTGTTCATATAAGTCCAGAGGCACTCTTCTTAAATGGACCACCTCTTCTTTTGTCCCACAGTCCACCATTCTAGGGCCACCCTTGTTGCATGGACCCCTTAGGCTTCTCATGCCCCGGGATCCTTCACTCCCAAAGCAATGGGCTGCTGATCCAATCTGCTATGGTCCTCGCTATGGTCCTCCTCCTCCCTCTCCTCCCTTGTCCGCCCTGGGAGATGGGTATGCCTACTTGGGGGGCGGTGATGTCTTCTTCTTTCCTTGGTCCTGTAGGTTCCTGCAACCCCCGCAGCAGGTCTCTGCAGTCACATTTCCAGCTTTCCTTTCTCCAGGGTTCCTCTTCCAGAGATCCTCATCGCCATTGTAGTAAAGCAATGTCCATACTTGAGTTAGGTTGATTATAAGTAAGTTTACTTCCAGTTCTTCAGTTACATGTTACAGGACATAAAGACATAAGGTATAAGACATAAGATAGATACTAAGATAGATCACCGGCACCCATCACCCAGGGAGGGAGGGACCAACTGACCCATAAACAGAACAATCAGCACAGCCTTCTCTCACTCATACATCAACATTCCACTTGGTACTTGTATGACATCACAGTACCAAGTGGCTAGCTCAGCTGGCTCAGGCAGTGCCTGAAGAGTGTGACATAACACCTTCCTTCTGGGAGAGGCCGTTTATGACTCTTCACACTCTGCATATCCTTTCAGCCAGAGGAAGTCCATTGTCCTCTTGCCCTGCAGCAAAAGATCTCCTCCCCTGAACTAATCATCACAGAGGTGTGATTTCCTGGTGGGGTGAAGCAGAAGGGAGATGCCTGGCCTGTGTGGGTGGAAGCTGTGGAACTGGTTTAAGCCTTAATTTAAATTTCATTCTGTTACATTTTTTTCTTGGTTTAAAACAAACTTGCAATTTTCAAACAAGCAGCTAGAACACTTATTCCAGCTCCTAAACCCTTGGATTTAAATAGTTACAACCTAGCTTACTCTTAATAACAGGTCACTAAGTTTTCAGATATTTGATTTCATTTGCACAAATTTAAATCTTCTGATGGTACTGGTACTGCGCCCAGATTTTGACAGATTTCACAGGCAGGCACATTTTTGCTGTGAATGTTTTGATGACTGATTCTGCTTTTCATGACATTGTCTGTTCATAATGATTTCTTGAATGAAGTGAGTTGTAACACCCAGCAAGAATATTGGATGTTTAATGGTGTCATTCTGTAGTTTCAGCAACCAAGAAAATATTTAAAAACACGATTCTGGATTTCTTTTAACAAAGCATTGCTTTTCATGCAGGCTCCCTTTTTACTTGTTGTGAAGCCCAGTGACATGTTTCAGCAGTGAGGTCTGTGTTCCACCACTGACAACATGCATGGTAGATTTCGCAGCCATCTTTTCATGTTGTAAAGTGCGATTTCCATAGGTTTTGGCGCGCAAAGGTGTTTTGCGGCCATTTTGATCATTCTGGCACCATCGGCACACAATGATGCCGCAGGGCAGAGCATAAGTGGGTTAATATATACCACACCTTTTTACAACGTCTTTAAACGTGGTAGTAGCCTACTTGTCCCCTATTATTGGGCTCTGAGTTCACGTTTCTTCTGACCACTATAGTAAAGCTCAGGAATAAGGCTTATCCTCTCTCTTTATCTCAGGTGTCCGCCCTGGTATCCTCTCTCTCAGGCTTCTGCCCTGGTAATCTCAGTTTTCTCAGGTGTCTACCCTGGTAGCCTCTGTCTTCAATCATTCTCGAGTCATTATCCCCTTATTACATGGACGCAGTAGCGTCCATGTAGTTATGGTTAAGTTGGTGTTTCCATAGGAAGAGCATTTTTTGGGTGGCTCATAACTTCGCTCCCTCTGGACGAATCCTCACCAAACTTTGCAAAAAAAGTATATGGCCCACTCTGAATTTTTTTTCAAAGTTTGGTGAGGATTCGTCCAAGGGGGAAAAGTTATAGGGGGGGTCACAAAACTTGTGTTTTTTCCTATAGACATAATGGGAAAAAACTTTGTGCACGGCCACAGGCCAAACCGCTGGACGGATTTACACCAAATTTGCGGCAGGAGCGGGGGCTTGGTCCCGAAAGCGTGCTTTTGCAAATTTTGTCTAAATCCGTCCAGTAGTTTTTTATAAAATGACCAAAATGTAAGGCAAAAAAATTAGTGATATCTGTGTTGGCTTCGCAGACGGACTTCCCTGTTCGCTCCGCGGACAGCACCCCGATTGGCCCATGGCCTTGCGTCATGTCCGCGGACATGCGACGTGTTCGCTGATTGGACGGCGAGGGGCGTGGAGCGCGTCAGATTTTCTGTGGTGCCCGCCATCTTGTATTCGCCGTCGACCGCGTACAGCGTGGTGAAACGTGGATAAAAAATTGTATTTAGTGCCGTGTGTTGGTGTGTAAGAGTGTTTGGGGAGGGTGGGGGGAGTATGAGATAGGTTCAATATTTTGTTTTTTTATGTGCTAGATGTTTTTGTTGCGTTCGATTTGTCCGCGGAGAACGCGGCTGTTCTGACATTTTGTAAATAAACTAAATGGTGGGGTGTTTAGAGGACGGAGTATGTGTCATTTTTGTTCGCAAGGAAGGTAAAAATGAGCTATGAACACTCGCGGTGTACTTAATTGTTCGTAAATACACAAACGGGGGGTGTCCTCAGGACGCTGTCCGTATTGTAATCTGTCTAGTTGAATGTGTTCTAAGAACACTTGCGGTGTCCCGAAATGGTTGCAATTACACAAAATGGGGGTGTTCTGAGAACGTTGTTTGTATTGTTCGTTGTCACGGTGAAAGTGTTTTAAGACCACTCCTTTTGTCCGCTAATAGTACAATTTCCTATGGGCGTCAACCGACTTTTTGTCCACTAAAGAATCGATAAATCCGGCTGGTGTGCGCCGACATTATGTGATAATCCTATGACTGGCGCTATTGACCTGGCTGACTTGCTTTTGCGACACTAAATCATATCTCCCGCCCCTAAGCCTGATATTATCAAAGCATTCATATTCCCCACCTCTCTCTGTGACATTACAGGGTGCGTCAACAAACGCGCCCAGTCCTCTGCAGTCCTAAGTGACTTTACACAGAACCCGGAAGACAACACATATTATGTCACAACACAGCGTGCCACGATTCGGAATATGAAACAGTGATTTAAAAGCAAACAGCAAGATTGTAAATTTGGTAAAGTACATTTATTTGACATCAAATGTTTAGAGAATATTCAGCGATTTGCTATTGTCTCTGCTGTCGATCAGCAAAAGTTTATTTTGAGCCACGCGCTGTTCCTTTGCGGTAGATAGGCTGTTGGTTTATGATAAAAGCAGTAAATGGTCGCTCTGATAATCGGAAGGTTGCTCCAACAACAAGCCGTTAGACCACCCTATTGGTTGGTATGTTGTTTGTAGCCGCTAGTACTGCGTAAGGGCATATTGGTCCTTGGCGATTGTCCCATAAAATGGTGAGGGTCATGAAGTTGCATATTTGGACCTGCACCTGGCAGTTGAAGACCCCATCCGCTGGAGTCTGTAAATCGTGACATAGGCAAAATGGGGCCACATACCTGTTTTAAAAAAAATAAATAAAGTCTCACCAGCCGATCTGCATTAAAAATCATCATTTTATTTATTAGGGCGTGAAACTATTTGCTATCGAAGATAGTGCAACGGAGTATGTTAATAATAAAATAATAATATTTTCCCATTCATATAGCGCTAAGAACCGTGAGGTATCTAAGCGGTGCTTATTATTAACCACGGTGTGTGGTGCTCATTTATCGACCACGGAAGGATGAAAGGCTGAGTTTGGCCTTGCCGGGATTCGAACTTGCGTTAGCACGGATGTCAAAGCGAGCGTTGTACTCGCTGTGCCACTTGACAGGCTACAGTGAAGTGGCACAGCGAGTAGAGCGCTTGACCACCTATAAACCGGTTAAATTATTTCTATTAACGCACCCTGTGTCGTCTGCCTTTTTCAGAGCCCTCTAAACGACAGGGGATCAATTTGGCGGTGATAGTGCGCGGTAGAAAACATTATGCCACTTTCAACGAACAAGTTCAACTTGAGCGGTCTTTAATGCTACGCTATTGTAATTATATTTGGTATAAAATAATCTAAAGGGTTACTTACAGTACAATTGCAATTTCCATTGTCTACGAGTAGTGCAGTCCCAAAATAGGACTCTGCGTGTGCGAACGAACTTTTGCATAGTGATATAATATATAAAAGTGGTTTCGTTTCAGAAATTTCATCCTTATCTTCTCTCCTTCAAGAGAAGTCTCATCACAATCTCTGTCTGTCAAGGTCAAAACACAATACAACCTTATAGTCCGCTTCGTGAGTCTCTCTGGGGCCCGAAAAAAAAATGGAAGCAGCTGACCTTCACTGTGAACGAGCATAAATTCTTACTTTGCAACATTCTGTGTAAAGCCATCTGTGAGAAGTTGGTTTTTGCACGCCATGTTTGTATATTGTTTGCGTGATATTAAAAAAAGTTTAAGGGACGTTATGGTTCTAAGTACAGCCGAAAGACCCCTGAAAATCTGGTAAGCTATGGAAAATAACTCGCGCCACCACCGTGCACTGCTAAGACTAACACCCAGGACATCAAAGATGACATCGCAAATGTCATTGATGAAATCACTGATGACATCACATGTGTATGTACTTTTCATGGAATTTGTGTACTAGGGATTTTTATTATAATGTTGCGAAAAAAGTGTCAAGGATATTGCAATAAATATCATACCGTTATTAGTGCTTTGAACGATGCATTGATATAAATAGCATTGTATTATGGGATTCTATCTAGTATACTGAGCTACTAATGGAAAAACATAGCATTGTGTGCAGAGTACAAGATGAAAGTATAATATTTGTAATGTTAATATGTTGAATAATGAAATGATAATTGTCCTGAAATGTTCGAAAATTCACAAAATGGGGGTGTTCTGAGGACGTTATTCATATTGTGTGATTGCTTAGCTGTATGCAATGAGGGAATGGCACAGAGAGTAAAGTGGACGCCGTCCGCGGACACCGCGGCTGTTCGTGGACAGTGCGTGCTACATCTGGGTTTTTCCAGGAAATCCAACATGGAAAGAAGACTGTACGGATCAGCCAATCAGATGTCGAGGTTGTGGATTTGTGTTGAAAGAGACTGTGTGTGGTGAAGATGGCAGAAGTAGAGAAAGTCAGGGTGTTGGTGCTTGGAGATATGTTTGTGTATGGTTTACAACAGTACGCTCAATGCAGGCATGTTGCAAAGAACTTTGATGTGAAAGGAGTGGAGGTGGTGTGGAGCACTGTGCCTGATTGCAATGTACAGGGAATTGTACAAGTTTGTAAGGATATGGCCACGATGAACAGTCCGCATGTGGTAGTTTTGCACTATGGTGCTTTCCATTTGGGCAACCACAGTGCCCCTACTTTGTTGGCTGATTTGGAACGCTCGGTTCAAGCCGTAATGAAGATCCTTCCAAATGCGAAAGTCATTTTTTCTGTATTACTACCTAGGGCAATATGGGACAATAGTTCAGTTTGTTGTCCTCAGCAAAACATTGCTAGGTGTGTCATCAACCGAGGCATGTGTGCCTTCATGCTTAGAGCTGGTATGTTCTTCTGTAATAATGAGAATATTGATGCCAGTAATGCTGTTAATTTTAAAGAATATGGCATTTCTTTATCTTTTACGAAAAAATCCTTTCTATTTTGGAATGTAAGAGTTGCTTTGGAGAAGGTTATGTGGAGATTTTAGGAGTAAAGTAAGAAAAAAAACAAGAAAAAAAATACAAAATAACAAGTGTCTGTCAAGCATCTGTAAAAAAAAAACAAAAAAACCTGCTCTTTTCAGAGCCAACTTCAAAGGGGAAATGGGGCACACTATTTAAATTTACATTCACCACGCTCAGATTGTGATGTCATCTTTGATGTCCTGGGTGTTAGTGTTAGCAGTGCACGGTGGCGCGAGTTATGGTTGCTTATGTTCCATAACTGCCGAATTTCAGTTTTTTTTCGGTTTTACTTTGAACCATAACGTCCCTTTAACAAAGTTTTTTCACTGAATTTCATAGGTTTTTAGTAGCGCAACTTAACCATAACAGCCCTTTAACAAAGTTTTTTTACTGAATATATATATATATATACAGTCATCTCTACTTCTGTTTATTTTGTTTTTTCCACCTCCCTCCATTACCTTTTCCCTTACTTGTTCTACTGCCTATTGCATTTGCCAAAGCATTCAATTTTTGTTTCACTCACCATTTGCATCATTCCTCTCTGGACCCTCGGGATCCTCACCTCCGTTACTGCCTCCTTCAGTCTTTCGCCTGATCCGCTGCCCATAGGAATGGAAGGGTTTATGTTTTTAAAACGGGTCCCTTCAGACCCACTGAAGTTTTGGATATATTTAAACTATCATTGTCCACGGGAAGTTTCACAGTCTACTCGGCCAAATGGCAAAGGACTCGTGATATTGCCGAAGACCTAGAGTTACTTTGTGGCGATGGTCAATAGGTGTCTTATTTTAATCAATAATTGATGGTCAAAACCATCCTCTCCGCTACCAAGTGTACAGGAGGGCGGAGCGACCTCTGACTGGCCCATGGGATCATAGCTCACCCTCGAGTACTTTAAGATGAGATAGCTGCACCTTGAGGGAGATGGGGTGCGGGATTCTCTTACTTCAACACCAATGAATAAGGACAACTCAACGGTTTGGCAAAGGGAAGTCTTTTTAATGACAAGTACAACAACGGGGAAGCAATAGGAAATCAGCAATGATGCGGTCGCCCGTCTCGCTTCAACTTCCAAATTCTTCATTCAGACAGCAATAGTTATAGTAAATTCTCGTCATCATTGACGTGTAACACTCAAAAGTTTGTCATGCAATTCTATTGGTTAAAAAGAAAACTTAAGTATAGGTGCTATATCTGTATATGGTAAGAGTGCGAGGATTGGATAACTCATATCGGGTGGGCGTCTAAGCCCATCCCTCTACATCACTCATGCTTGACGTCACTACAAGTACAACATCTCATTGGTTGTACTAGCTATAGGACCCTAGATTATTTGGTCCATTGTGATTGGGTCAGTTACACCTCTAGGCATAAATCTCCACTTTAATTAGCAGCATGCAGAATGTTCACCCAGATGCGGTGTGCCCCACGATTCACCCTGCCTCCCTTCCATCAATCAGCACTTTAGGGCTATGTTTCAATTAGTTGGCTGAGGTTGGCCTCGAAACTGTAGCTTCTTATCGGTAAAAGTTATGGCATCCTCTGGGTTTGAGTGACATCAGACATTGGTACCTCTTCGCGCTTGGCTGGTCATGTGTTAGTACACCGTGAATCTGCTTCATTTTCCCTCTATTTGCATATTTGATTCTCCCTTCGGCCTTGCCACCTTTCTGGGCCTCCTTATCTCGACCTTCATGGGGCAAGCTGCTATGCTCTGAAGTTTCGATTCTTCGAAGTTGCCGCTCCCCTCCCTTCCATAGGTTGACCTCGAATCCCCAGGCATGAGTTGCTTCTTGCTCAGTTTCAATTCCGCTCTTTCATCTGGATTTGTGCTGGTATATGAATCCTGGACTGTTTGACCCCTACCATCCTGGGCTTAGTGCTGCTTTTGTAAAATGGATTCGCACTTGTATAATGTGCTTTTTTGAGGTAGATATATAGTTGCGCTTGCCGCTCTATTCTTCTACTAAGCATAGCAAGCAATACTGTTTTCTTAGCTTCTTGCGTTCCAAGCCTATTTACAGGCGTTAACTAGTTGCATATTTTCATCCTACTTACTGGGTATGTTTCTTTATATTTCAACATTGTTTCTTCTTCTAAGTCCATTACATCATTAATCTATGCATTTCGTCTTTGCGTGTCATCTTTTGATTGTCGGTTCTTTCGTCTGTACGTTCGTCCGGCCCTTGTGTCGTCACCATTCGCCTTCCATGAAGGCCCTTTGGGTCTCTTCGGGGACAGTTTGTAAGTAGTCTTCATTTCCTGTCAACTGCTGGTACGGTTGTCTCAATGGGTACCCCGCTGCCCATGGTTGTCTGGTTATTGGCACTTCTACAGGTATTGCTCTTCTGATGGGCACTGGGCAGAGACCTAGTGCGGCTCTCTTTTGGTTTATTTGCTCCTCATACGTCACAGATCTTGGTGAGTATGTTCCTGGTATTTCAAAATGGGTGGCTGGAGTGCAGGCCATATCTGGGACCTCCTCTACAGGAGGAAAGGAGACAAACCAGCAGTAACATTACTATGCCTGATGACAATTGTTGTAGTGCAAGAATAACAAGAGGAGAGGGAGGAGGAGGGGGGGTGGAGAGAGAAGGGGGAGAGGGACCAACAAGCAACTATCATAATAGGTCAGATGACGATAAAGAATAGTCAAAGGAGGGGAGTGGGAGGATAATACAAGGAGGGAAGGGGGGGGCAGACAAGCTCCTATCAGAAGTAAAGAGACAAATGATAGGAGTAAGTGCTAATGGACCAAACAGAAAAGGGAGGGAGGGGAGAGGAAAGTGGCTGCAAAGACAAGGGAGAGGCGGGGAGAGGGTAGGTGGCTGTGACAGAAAAGCAGCTACGATTACTATGCCTGACAGCAATTGAGGTAGAGCCTGAGTTTGCAGGAGGGGGTAACATAAGGGGAAGAAGGGGGCATCCAAAAACAAACAAGGGAGGAAGCAAGGGTGGAAAGTGGCTGAAAAGACAGGGAACAGGGGGGGGGGAGAGGGGTAGGTGGCTGCAACAGACAGGTGGCTACGATTACTATGCCTGACGGCAATTGAGGTAGAGCCTGAGTTTGCAGGAGGGGGAAAGACTGGGAAGAAAGGGGCAACCAAAACAGTCAAGGGGAAAAGGGGGTCTGAGGGGCAAAACACACTCACGGTGGATAGGGGGTGGGAAGGGGCACTCTCACACTCACAGGGGCATGAGGGTGTGAGGGGGGGCTCTCACACTCACGGGGGCATGGGCGTGGGAGGGGGACACTCTCAAGGGGGAATGGGGGTTGGAAGGGGCACTTTCACACTTATGGGGGGCATGGGGGCTGGAGGGGGGTGCTCGCACAATCACGGGGGCATGGGTTTGGGAAGGGGGCACTCTCACACTCGCAGTGGCATGGGGGTGGGAGGGGCTCTCGCTCATGCTCACGGGGGCATGGGCCTGGGAGGGGGGGTACTCACACTGTGGGCATGTGGGTGAGTTGGGTGCACTCACACTTATGGGGGGCATGGGGGTTGGAGTGGGGGTGCTCACACACTCACAGGGGCATGGGTGTGGGAAGGGGGCACTCTCACACTCACAGGGGCATGGGGTGGGAAGGGGGCTCTCTCACGCTCACGGAGGCATGAGGGTGGGAGGGGGGCACTCTCGGGGGAATGGGGGTGGGAGTGGGGCACTCTCACACGGGCATGGGGGTCGGAGGGAGGGCTCTCTCATGCTCACGGGGGGCAGCTGGGCAGCCTACCGTGGTGGACAGGGGTAGACAGGGCCTTTGTTCTGGGCCTTTGAGAGTGTGGCCAGCTCCCGCTTCCCGGTTGCAGCCATTGGCTAAAGGGAGCCAAGGCAACCAATGGGAGAGGGAGGCAGGAGCTGGCCCAGAAAAGAAGGAACAATGACAGATTTACAATAAAAAAGCAAATGGCCATTTTAGAAAGGCCTTCTGGCATCAGGCATGAATATGGCAGAGCATATGTAAATCCCAGGTGGGATGTGCACGGAGAGCGACATGCAGTTCAAACAAGCCAAGTATGCACGCATGGTCAGAATGTGCATTTTAAGGCAATTTAGAAAGTCGCTCACCGCATCCAGTGAAAATGATCCAAAGTGTCTTGACCCTTACCCACAGCAATGCGCAGCAGTGATGGCTGTCCGGCGCTGGTGGAGAGAGCTGGGGAGCAAAGGGAAAAAAGCTCCGTCTGAGTCAGGAAAAGGAAGAATAGAGGACATTTGTGGTCTATGTCCTTTGCTGCTTGTGTCAGAAGTGGTATGTGGGCAGTACTAACTGCAAATTGAAGTTGAGAATACTTCAACAGCTAAGGGCTATAGAAAATTCAGATCCATCATGTCCTATGGCAAAACATTTCAAGGAAGATCATGAGAATAATTTCAAACTATTGACTGTCTTTGCAGTAGCACACGTCACAAAACATTCTAGAGGGGGTGATCGTGTTTTGAAATTGCGACAGTTGGAAAGCAAATTCATTCTGGACTTTGACACAAAAGTCCCTAAGGGTCACAATGTCAATGAGGAATTGTATACTTTTTTGAGAGTTTAATTTCTCACAATTTTGTTATTAACTATTTCTGTTTAAATGATTATAACCCATATTTATTGTTTTTCATGTTTTCCAGCTCTTTGCTGGCATACAATATTTGGGTCAGGCTGTATCTAAAAACTTTTCTGTTCATTGTTTTATATTTCCTTCCATTATTCTGTCCACTATGTTATCTTGGCAGCTGTATGTCTATGTATGGCAGGGGACATAGGGCTTTGCATATTTATGTTGGTGTTGACAGTGCAGTTTTTTACGTTAGTAGTATAGGGACGGTATATCTTGAGGTCATGACATGCATGGGGCTGGTTGTTTGCCTCCTTTTATTGGCTATTTGTATTCGTTATTCATGTCTCTCTGGTCTAGGACCATTGAGGGGTTCCATCATGCAATATTATTGATGCCCTTGCACTTTACCATGCTGCTTTGCACACAATTCTGTACCTTTTTGGACGGATACTGCATATGTGTTCATCATAGCTGCTAGCATTGGCAGCTTATTTATTCCTGTATCATGTGATCTTATGCTGCATCGGGACAATTTATGATTGAACTATCACTTTATAGACTGTTCTTTGCACAGACAGACTGGCATCCGCACGTCATGGAGGTCGTGACATTTCTCTCCATTCTGTTGAAGATATGTACTTGTCACTCTTGCCTTGGGACCATACTACATATGACGACATCCACTCTGCACTTAAATTTTGCATTAGCACTTTATTAAGCTGTGTGACTTTACATTGTATAGCATTGTTGAAGGTTTTACACATGTCTTCATCATATTGCTTGCATTGGCGCTTTATTTAAATCGAACATCATGTCTGGTTTTATGCTACAATGTTAACATTTTTCATATGCCATTTGCATGTAGCATTTTATGGGTTGTCCATGGCTGTATTGACTGACGTTTTGTAATATAAGGAGACCCACACCGTCTGTAGTGTGTGCATCCACTGTGGACTTCCTCTGGTCAATCTAACACGTCCTTCTTTCCCCTGTTCCTTCATTTTTTACCGTGTTTGAACTTTGTTTATGACATGGCAGACCTCTGCTTCAATCTTGTAATACAGAATCTTTTTTTGATCGTGCTAGATTGCTCACCATGCTATTTTCACTGCAAGATGTCTGCCGTAGATGTTACATGTTTGGCCATGTTGTTTGGCTTATTGTCAACATAGTGACAGGACTACTCCTATGCATTTAAGCCTTGCCTGTCCCCTGTACGTGAACAAGCGCTATGTAAAGCGTGAAATGTGTCTATCGGGACATTTTTTAGCACTGTATCAAAAATTCACACAGATAATGAGAAAAGGAAATACATTATTGTTCAATAGATGCTGGTAATATGTCAGATGCAGGGGGAGCAGTATGAGGGGCCCGTCGGACATCCAAAAAGTGCACCCAATGACGCACCTCCTTTACCTTGACCGCAAATGGAGTCGCATACACGACTGTAAATGGGCCATTGTACCTGGGCTCACTCCACCTGCGGACAAGGTTCCGAATGTATAGCTTTTCTCCAGGTGACAGCTGAATAGGTGGTGAGCGTGCAGTGTCTGGTGCAGCACTGATGTTTTTTGATCGGCATGGCTCTATTTGGTGAGATCATTTTCATTGAGCACTTCAGGACAGACAAATACTGGTTACATTCATCCCCCAGTAAGGATGCAGCCCTGTGAGCATGAGACTTCTAATCCTGGATGCTGGTGTGTGCATACACCAACCCATCACTATTTCGTGGGCGATAAATGGTGATCCTTACAGGGTTGCATCCAAATGGTAAAACGGGCCAAGGGCAATCAGCAGACCCAGTGTTTCTTGAGGATAACCCATAACTTGGATAACTTTGTCTTCAAAATGCCATTAATCCGTTCAACTATGCCATTGGCTTGGGGTGGTAAATTGAACACATATTATGGTTTATGCCCAGTAAGGTTGCCATTTCTTTGAAGAGCTCATTGAAGAAGTGTGTGCTGGTATCAGATTTTAATGTATCACACAAACCCGATCAAGAAAATAACCTTTTACCAAAACCCTGGTGGCCGATTTAGCATCTGGATGTGTAACAGGACCAGCCTCGATCCAACGGGAGAAGGGGCATACCACCATGAGTGTGGCACCATTCCCCATGTCAGTGTAGTCGATATGGAGTTCCCGGAATGACCCAGTATGGCGGGGCAAGGTGCCTCTAACTTTCCAGAGTGTTTGCCCAGTACTGTGACACACTGTGCAGTTAAAAATGAATACATTTAGCAGCTCCTGCAGTTGTTGGACAAACCAGTCCTCCTGTACGTCTGCAGCAATATTTTGTTTGGACACACAAGAAGGATAATGAAGCTGTTCAAATGCCTCCACACTAAATCAGTTTGGGATTGCACACACCCTATTTTGCCACAACAATTTCTCATTCTGTGGATCCCACCCTTGTAACTCAATTATTTCTGTAGTTGGTAAAGAAGTGTATGGTGGTGGTAACTGTACTTGCATATTCGCCACATTAGTAATTTTTGGCTATTCTGCAATGTCAATTATGGGGAGGTAAGCAGCATGTTTGGACACTGCATCTGCTCCAGCATTCCTGAGAGAAATTATGTCAGTGTTAGTGTGGGTGGCACACTTCACCACCTCCACTAACACGTGGGTCTAGATAGTGCATATATTAGTCTTTTCTAGCAAGTCTGCATGCTGTATGGGATACCCATCTGCTCTTCTAAACCCCCTTCTCTTCTATCCTGCTAAACCAGAATGTACTGTGGTAGTGACATACGCCAATTCAGAGTAAATTGTCACTCTGCACCCCTGGGATGCTTCCAGAGCCTCATTTAATAAATGTGTTCAGCTGCTTGGGCCGAATAATGGATTGGTAGCCTTTTCTGTATCAGTAAACTCAAAGGGTAGGGAACCTTTTCCCTCCCCTTCATTCCTCTCTCCCTCTTCCATTGTATATATATATATATTATTTTGATATATGCCTCTTTTTTGTGTTATGTGATGACAGATGTTTGTAATACTGTAAACCTTTTTGCCCTGATGATGACCCCAAGCGATTGAAACACGTGTCGGCAGTCAGCTGTGTTGAAACTTTGGCAGTCGGCTATGTTGAAACTTTTGGGATAACCTATGCTTGCTCTAATTTGCGAAGTATTGATTTAAATCCTTTGTGCTACCATATACATTCGCACAAGACAGGCAGTCAGCTATGTTGAAACTTTTTGGATAGCCCATGCTTGCTCCAATTTGAGCAGTATTGATTGAAATAATTTGTTACCATATGCATTTGCACAAAACAGACTACATTTTCAGTATTTGCTGAAGATTGTATATCTTTATTTTTCTTTATTCAAATAATATATAGCCGCATATAGGCATAACTTCTTGGGTACGCCCTGTGAATTTTTTTTTCTGTAAACAGTGAATTGGTATCTCTGTTGTCTGAGCGCGGCAAGTAGAGGACAATTTCCCCTTTGTTTTTTTCTGTATCAGTTGTATACTCCATCTACTGAACAAACCACAACTGCATCTGTATGCCTTGTCCCTGTCTCCTGATCAATTGTAGCTGACCCATCAACCAAAAACACCTCTCCGTCCTACAGGGCATAATCATGTGCTTTTGGGGTGTCATTGTCTGGTCTCTCATACATAGCACAGTCATGTACTTTGTCATCGTCAGTAAGGGGTCCAGTAAAGAAGGTAGTGGGATACTCTGACTTACACGTACTATGTGAATACAAAATCCCATATGCTGATGCCCGCTGCATAGTCAATGTGGATTTCGATCTTTCTAAATTGGCAAAAACTGCATGCTCCACACACAGCATCACTGAGCACACCGTGGTGATCGTAGCAGGCTTCTCTTTGTCAAAAGTAGCAGCAGTGAATGCCTGCTCACATGGAAACTGACCCTGCATGACCGAATCTATCATACCGCTATAATATGCTAAGGGTTTCTGGCCCATTGTGCTCTTCTGTGTCAGTACAGCTGTCATTTGCCCATCCGAATGTGAAAAGAGATAGAATTCTTGAGTGTAGTCAAGAGTCGCTAACACTAACAATGTGACAATCACTTCATTTAACTCATTACAGCTAGTAGCAGGTCTTCAGTCCACATTATAGTGCTTTATGCTTTCTGGGCCTCTTTAAGCACCTGCAGCAATGGCTGTTTATAAGTGGTTTAATCTAAAATCCATGCTCTGCAATAGTTACATATCACCAAAAACTTCTGCATGTCTTTCACTGTCAGTGGCTGGGGTGTGCTGTGCATGGCGGCTGCATGTTCAGGTGTTATTCTCTTTCCCTGAATAATGAAGAAAAGGCAGGAATTCTGGCAATGTGGCTCCTGTAAACCACTCCAGACTGTGCACAAGGGACTGGTTACTGCAGGTAGGCGTGGCCCCTCGAGATGTGAGGCCAGTAAGCCTCCATCTCTGCAGAAAATCTGGGATCATGTCGGGATCACCAAATTCATAGGCAGACCTCCAGACAAGAGCAAATGCATCCCTCTAGGGAGAAAAGTTTGATACACCTTTTGCAAGAATAGCAAAGTTTTAATTCTCATAAAAGAAAATACATGCCAACAGCAGCATTCAAACCCTATTGCCACAGAATGCACTGACTCATTTGAAGCAAGAAAGGCATTTTAAATGGCAGCAGCGTCACTCTTGATACAAACACTATGCAGGATTAGCTCATCATTTTCATTGGAAGGTTCCTATATACATAAGGTTTATCTCATAGCACTCACCAGGTGATTGGCCACCGCTCATTGTGTTGATCTTCTTCCACATGGTCTTTGGCCTTGCTGGCTTTGGGCCCTTGCAACACTATTGGTTCATTAGTAAGAAAGGCTACTCTTCCCGCATATCGACCATGTGATGTGCACCTGGTATTTAAACATGAGATCAGTGGATACTCTTGAGATCAAGATAGCTCTCTGAAATGTGAGGAGCCTCATTCGATCCCAGACACTCCAGCATCTCCCTTTATGTCACTCCATTGTTAGCCTAAATGTGTTAATCTCACCCAGAATGCAATTCACAGGGCCCCTTACTTTGACTCCCCCATGGCAGTTGCCCCCTTCCTGGCCGTCCTTAGTAACCACACTAATCGAATGTTGAGGAGTTTAGTGGGGATCTGGCAGTTCAATTAGAATGGTGGTGTGTCTGGGGGCACATGGACTCTAAATCTGGGATGGGTGTTTTGGCAGCTTCAGAACTCTGCCCTGCCTCCCATGGGATCGTCCTTCAGGGACAGGTGCAACCATACCCATTCTCTGTGGTTCTCATACTTTTCATGAAACTTAGCCTGCCGTGTGAAACAATGATGGGCTATGTCCTAATTGATAGAATGATCTTCTTGTCTACTGCCTAAGATGAGAACGAAAGTGTGCACTACTGCTGGGGCATATAGCTATTATTCTATGGTATGAGATCCTGGCCAGTGAAGCTGAACTTCCAAAATGGCGGCGGTTGAGTATATATTACACTGCTACATATACCTAAATGTTACAGCCTCTACACTTACTAAAAGCTCCATAATTCAATCACCCTTGATATATATCTCCACACCCTTCCATCTGCTACCTCGTGTGATCATCCACAATTGCTTCTAGCGTATGACTCTCAATCTAAACCTCTTGCGGGGCACAGAGGAGCTGGGCATGCCTCCCAACATATGTGACTGCATTATTGATGATGCAACAAGATTTGAAGGTGATTTGTGCATTCAGTGGGAGCCAGTGAAGGTCGATGAGGGCCTGGGTGGTGTGGTCATATCTGCTGTAAGGGTGCAGAAGTAGGACTCTGACAAAGTGGTGCCATTTTGATTGGTAAATACTTTTATTAAAAAGAAAATATGGAAAAACTCTACTTGTCCCTATGCCTAAGAGCGGTTGCCCTACCTAAAAAAAAAGTCTATTTGAAATCAAAACAGTCCACCGTCCTGTGTCAAAAACCCTATTTCCAATCCTCACACATATAACTAATAACAAAGGGATAAAGGGACTGGCAAATGACTCACTTCCTCTGGACAATATCCAATTGTACGTTGGAATGGAGCCTGCTGGGATGGCTCCTTTCTCTAGGTTTCAGTTCCCCTTAAAAAGGCCGACATAATGTTTCAGGTTCAATCAAAGTAAAAGTTCAAAGTTCCAACAACTTTCCCTGGTCACAGTATTTGCAATGCCACGAGGTTTCGCCTCTCCTGGCTTTCCACAAAATGTCACAATACCAAGAGGCCACATCTTCTCCCTTGGCTCCTCTAGGTTCTCATAAGCACCTGGGGTGAATTATCCTTTTCCCCTGGCTACAATGTTAAAAGCACCAAGAGGATACCTCTCCTCTCCTGGCTTCTCAGGAATCTTATAAACAGCACCAGGTGGAATGACTCTCTTCCCCTGGTTACAATGTTCACCGTGGCAAGGAGACGCCTCCCCTTCTCTTTGCTTCTTAGGTTTTTTACAAACAGCACCAAGCCAAATGACTCTTTTCCCCTCGTCACATTATTCGCAATAAACAGTTCACCAGCTTCTTATCAACCCCAGTCTACCTGGTATACTCTCCTGCCAGTCACTAGGGCATTCTTTCTTCCTCCAACTTGGTCACGGGTAATATTCTCTCTTCTCCTTATTTGCTTTCCCTGGCACAGCCAACCTTGTCCACCCTTCACTTAGGTACTGTATCTTGGAAGACTGCTGCACAGTTCATCTGACAGCCCTGGTGTACTCTCCTGCCAGGGACTACCTTGTGTCCCAGACTCCTCTACTTTGGCTTTGGACACATGGGTCCCAGACCCCTTTTCTGTTGCTTCTCAAATATGAGTCCCAACCCCTCCACTTAATAATATCACAGTTCAGCTGGCCTCCCTGGTGTACTCTCCTGCTAGAGACTGCCTTGGGTCCCAGACCCTTTTACTTTGGCTCTTCACAAATGGGTCCCAGAAACCTTTCTCAGGTGTGTAGCATGCTTCTCTTAGGACCGGTTCACTAAACTTCCAGGCATTCTCTTGTGTGCATAATTTTCTTGGTTTCTTAATGTCAGGGTCCCCCAACCCCTTACAACCATGTAATGTCTCTTGAGTAGGCCTGGTTCACTTTCCTGCCAGGCCTCTCTCTGCCTCTTTAGGGTGCTCTTTTACCGCCTCCGAACTAAAGCCTCTGGGGTCTTCCTGTGCCTTCCTGGTCCCCCTCCACATACCTCTGCACTTGGTCTATGAGGGTTAAGGTCCTCGGCAACACCAGTAAGCTTCTGCTGCTACCCCTGGCCTCTTGCAGTGTTCTCTTGGCTGCTCCCCAGCTGATCTGTTCCAGTGACAGAGTCTCCTGTTTCCCTTTGTCCCCTGTGTGGGGTACATTTACCAGCCCCAACAGAAATCCCCAGCATCACAAAACTGCATTTTAGCAGTTAACGAAAAAATGGCTGTGCTTTTGCCTGCTGAGCACATATGGGGCGAGAGTTTAACACAGCCACCCCAAGAATGGCTGCATTGTGTTATTCTTCATGTGAATCCAGAGAAAATAACTTAAAGGCAGAATGGCTCTGCCTTTCTCTTCTGTCACAACTCAAGGCTGCACCACAAAATTACCTGATTTCCGGTCGGCATCGCACTTTTTGTTTTAAACAGCACACAATTTGCTCTATCAAACACAGCCTTGCCTTATTGCATTTGAATGCCATGAATCAGACAAGCCCTGTAGAACGGCATTGTTTTCAGCAAAGAAAGTCCATGAAGAGCAGAGAATCTGCATCATATCCGCACGGCTCCGATTTCCTTTTGCAACAAACAAACACACGCAAGGTACTTCAAAGAAAAGATGCTTTCCCTCGCCATATGTCATTTACCAGGAAAACTATTTCCAGCATCTTTCTGTGCTCAGAAACTGACCTGATCTGTAAAAGCCTTTCAGAAAATGAATGCCAAAGAAACCGCTTTTGTGAAATGAATAGGAGATAAAAAGAAAACTTGTAAACCCACTTTTGCAAAGCACGGAAATAACATTTTGGAAACTAAATGTGAAATAACACCATTACAAGCACAGAAACCGTATTAGATGTGTGGGGATGGGGTTTGGTTTAGATGTATATTATATTTATTCACAAAAAAACTCTGTTGAAATAAAAATAAACATTTGAACCAGCAGAACCATTTTGGCCTAGGCAGGCGCTTAAAAGGTACCAGCCCCCATTGGAAAGGAAGGCCCTCCACAAACATGAAAGGGCCAAAGTGGGAAATTTGCGACCTTGTTAGACTGGCCGGCATTTCTACAGCAAGGGACAATGGACCCAAGGACAAAAAGCACTGTCACAAAGAAGTGTGAATACCTTTGACACCCCTCCTCAGTTTCAACTGCCTAGGATCAAAGGGTGCCATGGTAACCCTGTTGTTCAGACTGACACAGAGGGGGCAGGTTGGCTGTGGAGATTTGAAGGAGCGCCCATACAGTGACAAATGCCCTCCATAGACTTTAGAGAACTTGTTACATTAAGACATTTCTTTAATACCTGGAATAAGCAGTAATGTGATATTATGACAGTTTTCATGGGATTTTTAGACACACAGAATAAGACTAGGTGTGTCGTCTTAGCCCATGGTGAACTGGAATGACAGAAAAATTATATTTCGGTGTGAATCATAAATGCCGCAGACAGGAAATGTGAAGAAAATATGCCAAATGATAGTATGCATATATGGAACCATTTGTAGAATTTCAGGTGTTTTGTTTCTCCTAAAAACAACAAACATGTGCCTAAGGGTGAAGCAGCATCGCACTGACGGAGCGTTCGAACCGGCATATTCCTTGTGAAATATGGGATCTGCCTATCTGATTTTATGATGGTGATTATTGTATATATATACATTTATATTCCATAACTACTTTTTTGTGCAAAAGTAGGTTTATGGGACAAAAGGAGTCATAAAATGCATACACCTAAGGGGAGGTTACTTCCTTCAAACCAGTCAGCTCGGAAGGAGATGGTGCCCCTCATAGCCTGGCCTATCCGATTCAAGGGGTATGTCCAGATTACTACGCCCATCTTGTAAAAATCTCTGATGTCATTCTGCCTATATAAGTAACATAACGGACTAAAAAACTGGGAAAAACTCTCTGAACCGACTGAATTCCTGACTGACTGCCTGATCTCATGACCTTCTGACTCAGACCCAAATCCATATCCAGAGACAAAACCCTGATCCAGATCCAGGCAGGACCATCCAGATCCAGGCAGAACGACCTATCCAGAACCACATATCCAGAACCACCCATCTATATCCAGGCATACCCACTAATCCAGGGAGAGAAGTGGAGAGGCCGCTGATCCCCTTTAGGAGAATCAAGGGACCAGACCCCTTTTGCCCAGTTGTTCCCATCAAGGCGAGCCCAGCTGCTGCCCAGTGACCAGATCCTTGGCACGCATTCCAGAGACCCAGCTAGTTGTCCAAATTACCCATCTCAAGTGCATTTTGTAAGTATCACTTTCCCCAGTACCCAGAAACTGCATACCTCACTCTTTTACCTTGCATTTGGTCCAGATCCTATTAAACCCCCATAAAAACCCTAAATCATATCCCAAAGTGTGTGTATCCTCTGTTTATCCTGTTCTTTGAAGAATCTGTGTTACCCTATCCCTGTTAGCATAGTTATTTCCTAAATTCTTTCTGTTTTCTGTAGAAGTCCTTAATACCAGTTTGAGATAAATTAATTCCCCCAAAAGGAGGTACGTGGTGCGAGCTGGTTAAAATTGCAAATTAAACCCCATGCGTGCAGTGTCTTTCTTTAATAATCTAGCCATTAAAATATAGTCACAGTAGAACCTGTCATCGTAATATCAAAACCGATTTTGCCTGTGTAATTGCTTTCTATTAAAAAAAATCTGATTTTCTTTTCCAATAGAGAAACCCATATTACCACCCCATAAAGAGTTATCCTTTCACTGCATTATCCTATCTCTAAGGTGCCTTTGTTCCCCATCATAAGAACTGATTTCCGACTTGGACTGTTTAAGCTATTTTCTCAGCTGTTTGCTTGTTTAAAGTCTATTTAGAAATAGAAATTGCAATTCTGCCACGTTTGATTTTTGCTGCATTGTTTTCCTTCCCAAAGTCGATTTTCTCACCTGTGTTCATGTTGCTTTAGTACCTTTCCCAGTAGCTTGTAAGCTTCCTTGCCTCTGTAGTACAGCCACACAAATTCCCGTCCTATCTTTTCTACCACAAATATAAACTGACCTCTTAATTATCCAGGGAACTCTGTGTATGCCATTTTGCTCCTTTTCAAGTTTTTCATTCTCATTTTGCCCTCCCATTCTGGGGTGGTAGGTCGAATTTGAAAACTGAGTTTTCCATCATATTACTGACTCCTTGCTACTCCATTCAATACACACAGAATTTAGTCAGCAGGATTTTGGGGGAGTATTGCTGGGGGAGTGCATAACACTTGCTTCCATTAAAAATGTATATATCGAATATCGGAAAGTTAAATTAAGTGTAGTATAACATTTTGCTGTATATTAACACCAAACTGGTGATTGCTGCCCTGAATTTGATGTGTTTGATTATGCATCTGAATTTTAAATATAAGTAAATATTTCATTTTACTCACCTGCCTGGTTCATGGTCCATTGCGACACAGGGTGTTAGTTAAGGTGGATGTGAGATGGGTTGGGTGCCTTCTCAAAGTAGAATCCAAAATCAATAAAGAGATAACGCGTTTTTATTGTGCGACACATTCCCTGCCACTGGAAAGAGTCCTTTCCTGGAGTGTGCCATTCCTTAAATCAGTTACACATGATCACTGCTGGTGCTCAAGAGTCAACCCACCCCCCTTTTTGGGAGGCGTGCTAGTCTTCTTGTTTCCCTCAGTGATGGAGACTCCAGCTTCCCTCAGTTCCTCAAATGCTGCTGGAGATCAAGGGGTTCCCTCTCTTTCTTTGGGTAGTGCAGTGCTCCATAGTCCCTTCTGTTCCAGAACAGGATTCCTGCTCTCTGCTCCTCCCGGGAAGGCTTGACAACACTTCTGGAATTCCCTGTTCTATTTCTATTCTAGATGGACCAATCTGAAACCAGCAACCACTAGACTGTTGCTTGTGGTTCTCAAAGGTGATCCTCGTGCTTCCGTGTTTCTCCCTCATCACAGTACTGATCTTCCAGCTTCCTTGTAGGTCAATGGAATGCCTCCTCGTCACAGTACTAGGGTGAATCTTCATTTGGGTAACTCTTAATCTTCCTCATCCCAATACTTACTAGGGGAATGTTATGCTGGCAATGTCTCATGACTCTCTCAGGGAAGGGGCTGTTATTGAGATCATCCAAAATGGGTCTAGGGTTAGGTGATTGGCAGGGATACTGCATTCTTCCAGTGCCATCGTCACCTTTCCCATGAAGAGATTCCCTCCCCACGAGTTCCACCCGCTGAGTACCACTCCCAGAATATCTGCTAGCGGCATCACCACCTTGGCCTTATGGCAAGGAGCCTCCTCCATGGAAGCAGTGACAATGCCCTGGGATTTGTCACACTGTGTAGACCTTTGATGAGGCATGCAGCTGCATATAGGACACTTCTTAGGGGCACAAGGAAGGATGATGGGAGGCCTTCAAGGAGGGCATTTCCCCATCCAGGTGGAGTAGGACGAGTACTAAAGCTATCCAAAGGGAGGAAGGGCTTGACTTTCTGCAGGAGGGAGAGCTGATGCCAAGCTGTCAGAATTTGAATTTTCTTAGCTATGTGTGTATTGAAGGAGACGTGTTTGTTGACATGGAACCCAAGGCACTTGGCACAGGATGTGCGCTCAGGTGTGAAGCCCTCTGTTTTCATGGTTGATAGCCAGGTCTGTATGTCTGGGTGTTCGGTATTGTTGATGAGGAATGGAAATTCGGTCTTGGTGGGGTTGAGCTTCAAGTATGCACTGGTCATCCAAGACAGGATCAGCAAGAGGCAGGTTTGGGCCTGTGGATGTCCTTGATGGAGTCGATCTTAAGGTACAGCTGTGTGTCATTGGCATATTGGTGGATGTTGTGTGTGGCTAGGAGGGATTCCAGCGGCTCCATGTATAGATTGAAGATCACTGGGGAGAGGATGGAACCCAGCAGGACTCCATCGGTGACAGGTAGCATTGGAGAGCTAGAGGAGTCCATCTGCACACACTGCTAGTGGTTAGTGAGGTAGGACTTGACCAGGATAGGACAAGGTCGCTGATCCCCATGCACCGATGTAGGGAGTCCATTGGTGCTTGGTGGTCTACTGTGCATAAATTCCACTGCTGATTGTGACACTGCTTTGAGCATTCTATCATGTTGTAATGACAAGAGCAAGATGTTACTCCACTCCCTGCAAGAAGCATTCCGGTAAACCAAGGGTGTGTGAGCGGAGTATTGACATAGCCTGAAGAAAAGAACGAGCAGACAGGACATGGAAAGCATATACACTGCACTAGATGTACGCATCTGCATTGTACCCTCCTCTCCGCTGCAAGGCTCTGTGTCCCTGCTTGTTTCTCTGTCTCCTAACAGCTCATGTTCTCCTTTAAGAATTACATCAGTGAAACAGTTAAAAAGAAACATAATATAAGGGTAAAGCATGCCATCCTGCCATCCATTGCCATCACTTCTGTTCCTGCTTCATCCTTGTAAATTAGCAGATGACTGGAAACTGGTTACTCTGCAAACTCTAATTACATAAGCAATATGGCAAGGGTCAGGGGAGGATTGAACTACAAATAATAGTGCTGATTCTGCTGCCTGGGTGGTATTTGCCCTTCATCGGGACCCTTGGTGCTTACCTCGAGATAATATTCCATTCGGACTCGTTTATTACCTCATGATACTGTCTGCTCTGTGGGGCATTAACACATATATATTCTCTGGTCAATTATCCTAGATGGAAATACAAGATCATATGACTCAAGAACCCACCTTATATGTTTCATTGGTTTTTTGTTTTTTTTTTTGTTTTTGTTTCCATCTGCAGATAATACGGAGAAAAAAGAGCAAATGTGAGCAAGCGGAGGCAGATTTTGAATGGTCGCGGTCTAGGGGCAGTGTCCTTACTTCCCCTGCGATGTCCGATCAAAGTATGCTGAACTTTCAAGAAAGTCATAGGGGATCTGACATCTTGTGGGTGAGTTCCAGTGTTATGTTGTCATAGCTTTGAAATTCGCCTCAAATGTATTAAAGAATTGTAGGCAGAGATGCAGGAAATTTGGCAATATGCCGAAATTGGTGAAAAGAAAAATCCTGAACTTGTCGTAAATGAATTTGGACAAAAATGTGTTTTTGTTGTTTTGTTTTTCAAATTCAAAGAACAGTTGAAAAAAGTCTGCAGGCAGACAGTTGCTGGCGATTTTCTAAGCAAACGAAGTGAACTCATTTTATCTGCAGTTTTATTCCTAGCAGAGTAAATTAAAACTCAAGTAAATGGTTTGAGGGTGTCCACTAACTTTGCTGATAAACTCCTGCAAACCATTTTTTGAAGGATTTCTTTATCCGCAAATTCGGGGAATAATATTTTCTAGAATGTTTGACTTCTTTTGTGTAAAAATAATGCTATAAATGACTCAAAATCTTTAATAGAAATTGTTATTATATGTGCTGCAAAAAAATGGTGGGAAAACATAATTTGCAGGATTTGTTTGCAGGTATTTCGCTAGATCATAACGGGGCGGGGGGAGTGGGGGTGGGTCCTAACGTTTGCAATTTGATATAGTGAAAATGAATGAATTTCACCCAATGTGCTGGGATTTCAATTGTGCACACCCCCAATTGCAGTTCCAGCATCTATTCAAAATGTTTTGGTGTCCATAAACTGCATTATATAGCTGTCACAGGGGTGTGAAGACATACACTTGGAACTGTTTGTGGCTGGTTTTCTTATGCATATGATGCATACTCCTTGCCAACGTCTGGACTGCCCAAAGAGACACTCTTCATTGTATTATTTTAATGATGTCCAACGTTTCCTGGTCATGCGGAATGTGAATTTAACACAGGCCGCTTGCATATTAAGATTGAAAAGAGTCAAACCTGCAATTAAGGTTAGATGTTAACATACGTTCATAGACGATTGACAGAGGAAACACAGCTTCACCTAATAGCGTCAATTGTGGCGTGTGGCCTGTTTAACTGTGGACCTTTGCCCCTTTAAGAAAGAGTGTCATGACTTTGTCATGACACTCCTCAATAAAAGGGACTCTGTTGTCACGTGAGGGGCAGTGCAGCAGAGTCCCAGGAAACGGCTACTTGTGTCTTGCCGTGTGATCACAGCCTTGTGCAGTAGCCCGGCCTGGGTGCCCCCAGAGCGAGGCTGCCTTATGCTGGGTGCCCCCAGTCACGGTGATACGTCCAGTGACCTGGACGTTGCAGGGTGTCCCCTGCGGTGTGTTGACTGTGAGCCCCAGTATCATTGTTAAGCCGGGTGCTCCCGGCATCTGGTGCGGCCCGCCCTGGTTGCCTGTTGGCGGGCCGCCAACATCAATGACGCTGATAATAATGGAATCGGTTTATGCAATACCGGAAACCGGAGGGTGCATTGTTATTCGAGTGTTTGTTCGAATGCTTAAGAAACAATATGTGAACACATACACGCTTAAATGTCTGTGTGCGTGTGTGTGTGTGTAAAACTCACAGAAAATACACTCGTATGATGTCAACTCTAGAGGTCGTGATAGCATGTGAAGGCTATATTTAGACTTTTAAAAAGTACATTTAAAATAACATCATAAAATAAGAATGCACGTCAGGAGTCCCGTATCCCTTCACCTACAGTGTCAACTGCAATATGTATATAATTGCAAGCCTGGGGCTGCCATTTTCCTATCGCATCAAGGTCAGCTGCGCTATTTACCCTTCGGAGCCAGCGGAAAAGAATTCTAATTAAAATCACTCTGAAGTGTGGAATGAATTTTTGAAGTCCTTCAGTGTCGTTCTGAGAGAACGTAGGACCTGATACAGGTAATTATGCACAGCTTATTATGCAATCGCTATGCCCCAACTGCTGTACTTTTGTCTAGAAAGTTCTGCTAATGTATACAAAAAAAACACAACTCCCCATTGGAAATAATACTTCAGTGTACTTTTAAAAGTACAATAGATTAAGGCCGAAATTCGGGTGGGTTCATTGTAGTGACACAGGCCCTTAATGTTGCCTACATAGCAGTACAGCGTTCATTACGGCACTTTTCCTACATATACTGACAGCAGCTCTTTTAAGAACAACAAAGACATTTGTAGAGCGGATGAAAACACTCTAGCCTGAAACGAATGTGGTTTAACGGCTTTTTTCATGAAGTAAAAAAAGGGATCCGATTAAGCAAAAGGGAATTTTACAAAAACAGAACTTGCTTACTTGCCAGAATGAAGGATCTTCTCCAACCAAAGCTGTCGTGCTTCACTACACGTTCATTTAACCTGTACCAGGTGTATGTGTTGACAATCTCCAGTCATGGGAAACGTTCTACCCTCTTCCTAGTTCCTGCTCTTGGACAGGCTGACCTCCCTGGCTAAGCTTCTCCCAAATCTTGTATTCCTTACATATGAGTTCTATAGTCTTGGCCGGCAAGACCCACTCTACACGACCTACATACACACCTTGGCAACAAAAGTAGAGTGATTTCTCAAAGTGTCAGGGTGGAAAGTTAGGTGAACGTATATCAGGGCCTAGGCTAAGTGTACCAGACGTTGGGAACTCGCTTAGTTAACGACTTTGTGTTGCTTGTTTATTCATATCTTGTTCAGTTATTTTTCTATATTCTTCCTCTTCTTCTACTTTTCTACTTCTCCCCATCATGCCATCTCCAATCCCCCAATTTTGTACTTCCCATTATTCTCCACTGTCCACATTCACGTTCCCTCGTGTAACTTCAATAATCACATCTATCCGCCTGTTTCTTCTTCCCTCTACCCATTCAATCTTGGTCTTTGGAATGCATTTTCCATCTGCAACAAAGCCCACTCTGTCCTCGAATCTTTCCTTCGTCTCAATCTTCTCTTTCATTGTCCCAATGAAGCGTGGCTCACTGCAACCAACCTTTTTACCCTTGCTGATCTATTCTCCTCTTCTACTTCTTTCTTTCACACTCTCCACCCCTCGGGCCTTGGGGGTGGAGTTGGTATTCTCTTCCGTTCATCCTATACCCTACTTCCTCCTCTTTCCAATCTTCCCGTCATCATTTGAGTATCAGCTCTCGTGTTTCTCAATGCCTCTCTATCGCTTTTCTTTTGATCCTTCACCTCCGCCCATCCTAACATCTTCTGTAACAATCTTGATCTCTTACTTTTTTCTCTCACTTGATGATCCCTTCATTCTTTTGACTGATTCCAACCTCCATCTTTCTTCCACTCATTCAGCTATTCCACTTCTCCCTGTTCTGGATTCCTGCCATCTTGTACCTGTCCCCACTGTTCCTTCACACCTTTCTGGTTCATCTCCCAACAAGATCGTCTCTTATCTTCTTTCCCTTACTTCAGTTTTGTCCTTTCCTGTTTATCTTTTGGATTACTCTTCTTTCATTCTGACTTATTCCCCCTCACCCTTTCCTCTCCCTCCTCTTTTTGATTTTCAACGCTTCGCTATTTATTTTGTCTTTAACTTCTTCCTTTGATGGATGCGTTGCATCCTTTTTAGTCAACTCCTTTTCTTCTTTGTTATTAACCTCTATTCTGGATACACTCGATTATTTTTACTACCCTTCTTCCCCTTTGTTTCCTTCAGGCAAGCCATCTCAACATTGGCTTTACTCTAGCTCTTTGTTTCTCGCGTCATTTTCTGCATCATACTGAACGCCTATAGAGGAACTCTCTATCCCTTTCTGACCTTCTTAATCTTTCCTCTCTCCATTCTGACTATGACCCTACTTTTTCTTCTTGCCAAACAACACTTCCATACTACCCTCATTGACTCTCTCTCATCCTATCCCCTGTTGGGTGTCCTGACCCACGTTTGGACTATTATGCTGCAACATTTGGTGCTGTAGGCTTAGAAAATCCAAGATGGCCGAAAAAGCCCACATTGCGCCAGAATCCAGGAGCGAGCGTGATGGGCCAGAAGCGCCATGAGTGAAACGTGGTGCCAAAGGAAAAACAGCAGTGCCTGTTAGCTCAAAAAGCACTTTGAAATCACCTTTGTTTCTCTGAAATGCAAGCTAAAAATGCCTATTTTAAACATTGCAAGATATTCCAAAATCTCACTGAACACCAGCAGACATTTGGCAGAATGTAGTCTTGTGGGCATACAAAATCTGGAAAGATGAAGAGCCCAAAACAATGTTTATAACAAAACTGGCTGAGCTGTGGATGTCAGCAGCTGGAGTGAAATTGGACTTAAAGCCAATAAAATCGAAATGTTTAAAATAAATGAGTGAACTACTTTGAGTGTCACATAGGTTGCAACTGTTTAAATGTCATAGTTTTGAACTTAGGATCAGCGTTCTAGCTGCATGTGTAAAAATTGTAAGTTTGATTTGGATGTAGAAAACTGGAACAAAAGTGACATTTAGCTGAAGCCTGGCTTAAAGAGATTGAATTCTGCCTGGCAACTACCCCCGACAGGAGTTGAAACTTGCCCCGCAACTGCATTCCAGGCCTGGCTGCCTTCTACTGTTCCCACCAAAAGGAGGTTACACCTCTCTGATTGAATCAGGGGAGGAGCACCTGGGAGCAGGGAAACAGAACAATGAGCCTTCCTTGGCTCAGGCAAATGTTAAATTAGGGGGGTCATAAATGGCTTCCTCTTGAGAGAAACTGGGAGGGGCAGTGCCTCTGTGAGCAACTTGAGTTGGAGGAAGTGGACAAACCAGAAATTCCACCATGTGCTTTGGGAAACCATACCCCTCTGGGCCAGAGCATAATTTTAAAAAGATGGATAATTCATAGTACGGACTTGTCAAAAATATATAATTAATATCATTATTCTTGTGATTTTTCTGTGCACATTTTAAGAGGTGTTAGGACTCTGTGGTATGTTCTTGGGGGTAGTAGTGGAAAATAAGGTATTACTCCGAATGTCTGTATGTTAAAAATCTGACACTTTATCATCTGATGTCCATATTCCTTGTGCATGTTTTTGTAAATTCTGGAAAAGTTTAGAGGTTGTGTTCTTGATGAAAAGGGCAGAATTCTGTCATAAGTGGACATGACATCTTACAAAGACAGGGATCGGATGGTTTGGTGCTACAGAAAATATGTTAACTGGACATATAATATTAGAAAAATTGTACGTAGATAAATATGTATTTCAAACCATTTTAACCTGTCCAAAACTGCATCATAGAATCGTGTGTCCCTTCTCCGATTTTAAACCTTTAAAAGTGTCATTTTGCCATTTTGAATCATTATTTCATTTCTGAAAAACTACCTTCATAAAATCGTCTGTATCTTTGGAATCGTAGGTGCTAGGAATGTGGTTTAACTTTCATCTTAAAGCTAAGATTCTAATCTTTCCAACACAACTTTCTACCCCTTATAGTTGTTCCGTAATCGCGCTCGACGCACTCGGAAAAAGTGCTGCGATTTGCGATTTGGCTCAAATTTCTTCACTTTTCAAAATAGCAGCTTCTTGCTTTCATTTGCTGAAATTCGTTTGCAACCTGATGATCATTCATAGAGCATTGCTAAAGTGATCCTGAACTAATTTAAAGTAGCTATCACCCACCCTGAATATCTTATAGGGAATTAAAATAATTTTTAGCATATGTTTCCCTTCTTTGCATACCACATTTAAAGTACTTTTGCCTGTGTTTAAAATCATCCCTGTTTCTCTAAGCTTGCTGGGGGGAACGGGAACTGAATTGCATGTTGATTCTATTTCTGAAAACTGTGTGCTTCACTTCCATCTCCTTATATTGCATAAAGGGGGGAGTGAATTGCCACAAGGGGAAAAGTGAACATATTAGCTTTTGTTGATCCATATCAGTTTATTCCTCTGCTGCATTCTTTCCATCACTGCATTCCTTGAAGCCATAAAAGTATTCTCTGCTACCTTATCCTTTCCATACCAACTCCTCAGGAATAAAATAAGTGTACTAGTGTAAGATTATCCATTGTTGATCAACATCATATTCTTAAGTGTGATATCAAATATGAATTATAAAAGTGTGATATATAGTTTAATTTTCAATAAATCTTTTAAATTTCAAAACAAACCTACTTCTTGGCTCAGTGTGCTCAGGGTGATTCAAATAGAGGGGTGTTATATAAGGGTTTATCATCCAGATTATAACTTGTCATAAAAATATATAAATAAGGGCTTCCCTTGATCAATCCCAGAAAGGCACAGACTTAGTGGGATTGCTGAATTGAAGTCACTTAACACCCTGCCATTTATTCCAGGTCCTCAATCGTATTCTTTCTCCTTCTACCCCCATCCTCTGCTTTCCTCTTCTTTCTCTGCCTCTGACCTTATCTCTTACTTTTCATCTAAAGTCACCCTTCTTCGTTCATCTGTTGCCTTGTATTCTTCCCCTTCCCTTCCCTCTCCTATTACCCCTCTTCCCTCTTTTATCCGCCTTTTCTTCTGACAACATCTCTTGCTTTCTCTCTAAAGCCTACACTATAGCTTATCCTTCTGACCTGCTCCCTTCCTCTCTTAATCCTAAAGTCTACCCCTGCCTTTCTTCGTGCTTGGCCCTACTCTCTAATCTTTCTGTTCAGTCTTCTACCTTTCCTTCTTCATTTAAACATGCCTCTATTCTTCCTATTCTTAAAAGGCCTTTTTTGGACCCTTCTCTCCCATCTAATTACTGATCCATTTTGCTCCTACCTTTTCTATCCAAAGTTCTCAATCAGATTGTCTTTTCTCAAATCTCTACTCTACTTAACACTACCTCCTTCCTTCATAGCCAGCAAACTGGTTTCTGTTCTCTCTTTTCCACTGAAAATGTCTTTCTTTTTGTTTGTGATGCTCTTCTTTCTGCTTGCCACTCTTCTCTCCTAGTTCTACTTGATCTGTCAGCTACTTTTGACACCACTGATCACTCCCTTCTTCTTCAATCCTTTCCACTCTTGGTCTCGGTGATTCCGATCTGAAATGGTTTCACTCGTATGTCTCTTATGGCCCTCATTCGGTATTCTGGGCTGGCCGTAACTCTCATACCCTTCCTCTTCAGTAGGATGTTCCCCAGGGCTCTGTCCTAGGTCCTCTGCTTTTCTCCCTTTATACTGTTCCTCTCACCACTTTTATCGCCTATTTCAGGCCAATGATCTTTATGCTGATGATGTTTCTTCATTTTCTCCATTTTACTCTCACCTCATGCCTTCTTGCTTTTCAGTCTTGAATGTCGACCCACTCCCTCCATTTCAATGCCTCCAAGTTCTCCTCTTCCCTGACATCTCTGTGCCGCCTCTTCTACGACCCCTTTCATTTATTTTCCCCACTTCCTCTCTTCCTATTGCTCTCTCTGCCCGGAATCTTGGTGATGTTCTTGACTCTTCCTTTTCTTTCTCCTTTCATTTTTCCATTCTTTCCTGCTCCTGCCGGTTTCACTAATTTAATATCCAAAAGGGCTAGATCTTTTCTCTTTTCCTGCTACCAAAATTCATGTCTTGTCCCTTATTTTCTTCTGTCTCGTCTACTTTTCCTCTCTTCTCCTTTGCGTCTTTGCTACTCATCTATCTCCCCTCTGCTCCATCTACAACTCCACGAGTCATCTCTTTTTTCTTAATCCTCTCGCTATTCTATTGCCCTGCTTGTGCCTCACTCTCTGATTCCCTTTTGAATTACGGTTTCTCTTTAACTTCCTTTCCCTGGTCTTTAAGTGTCTTTATAACCTGAACCCTCACTATTATTATTCTCTTATTTCTTACTTTGTCCCATCCCGCTCTGAATCTTTCATCTTACTGTTCCCCGCCCCCTTCTGTTAACTCCGCTTTCCGTTCTTTCTCTCTTGGCCCCCAAACACTGGAATGCGCTTACTCTCTCTCTTTGAGCCCTCTCTCTTTTATACCTACTTTCCGCTCACGCCTCAAAACTGACTTGCTTGCCTGTTACTGTTTCTCCGATTGTTTCTCATGAATTGTAATGTTTAATTTATTCCTATAAAGCGCTTTGGCGTATAGCGCTATGTAAATAAAAATAAAATGAAATGTATCTGCAAGCAATAGGAACGAGCTGTGTGATGCAGCCATTGCATAACTGCTTGCATCCACTGGCCCACAGCCCAGTACCAGTGTAAGGGAGCTGCAGTGAAAACGTTATCATAACCTCCAAAGAGTTGTTTCAACTGTTTAACATTACTGCAAGTGACTCTTTGCCAGAAAATGTTTGCTAATGTTGTTTTGCTGTATAGTGCACGCAAGTGCTATCTGGGGAGGTTTTCTAATAACAAGGAATATATCGGCCATGCCCAATGAAGACTCTGTGTCATTTGTGAAGTCCTCCGAGTCTCAAACCCTGTTTACACATGAATTTAAATCGTGTTTAACTTTCCAAGTGGTATGGAACGAAAACTGCATTGTTCACCACCCCATCTGACCTTTCCAAGTGGTATGGAACGAAAATTGCATTGTTCACCACCCCATCTGACCTTTCCAAGTGGTATGGAACGAAAATTGCATTGTTCACCACCCCATCTGACCTTTCCAAGTGGTATGGAACGAAAATTGCATTGTTCACCACCCCATCTGACCTTTCCAAGTGGCATGGAACGAAAATTACATTGTTCACCACCCCATCTGCTCTGACTGCCAAATGTACATGTGTTTACACCAGCATTTGATTCTGATATTGGTGTTAATGCATACTATTCCATAGGGATCCATGTCGAATATCCCCTGCCATGAAAACATAGCAGAAGACAGCAATACTTGCTCCTACTTTAAAGTGCAAATAATAAACGAAGGAAACCCGGGTCTGCCCGGCTTTGCGTTCATTTATTACAATTACACTCCATAGAGCACACAATGGCAAATGCATGGTGGGGGTGGGGGGAGGGGGATATCTGGTGCAAGCAAGTGCACACACTGGCGGTCCTATCTTTGCCATTCACGCTTAATTGAACCCGATTTACTGTAAGTATTCGGCCGCAAAAACAGCACATTCGCAGTGCGTAGCCGACGCATAGAGTTCATTGGCAATGCTGTTTTTTTTTGTTTGTTTGTTTTGTTTTTTAACGAGATTTTGTTTTTGTCAACAGTACAGACTGAAATACAATTCGTGTCTGTTTCTACATCACTGCTTTCAATGCATTCTGAGGGAAACTATTTCTATTCGTGGGACCATTTCGCAGAAACTAGAAACTGTTCTTTATTTTCCAGATATAGTATTAAAATAAATGACAGGCAAGGCGTGCTGAACAATTTCTAAATGTTAACAAACACTGTAAACCCAACTTTGACTATGGGAGCGTCTTGGACATTTGTGGCGAAATACGCTTTTTACATTGTTCTTTACTTTAACAAGGCAATCAAAACGTGAAATTGCCTGCTGAAACAGACACCAGCCCTAATATTCACGTCCAAAAGAAAATGTATATTTAAAATGAATGCGCACTTGAGCAGTGACCGCTACAGGTGCCAACAAGTTAACAACACTCCCTTCTTTTCTGTGGCTCTTTGAAAGTGTTTCCCATCGCTCCTCCAGGCACACTGCTTGCATGTCAGACCATTTGTGATTTGTGTTACTAGGCGAGGCCTCATTTCCTCGTGTTGGGATATTGCAACACTTTACGCCCCCCAGTGGGGATAATAAGCCTGATGTGGTTGTTTTGGACTTGGCGAGTGTGGCTCCATGGTGTTGCATGGCACCCCTGCAAGGAGCCATGGTACAGTCCACGGTGTTGTGTGGTCACATGGTTATCCATGTGACCAACCTAATAAAAGGTCCGAGCCGCTTCCGGCTCGGCAGTCACGAGTGAACCTGACTCCGCGTGGTGTGTTGTGTTGGTGCCTGGGGGGGTGCCTCGCCACGTGTGCTGGGCCCAAGGTCGGGGCCCAGCTGGAGGACGGTGCCCCTGCCGGGCAACGCCGTCCGGACGGTGCCCCTGCCGGGCAACGCCGTCCCTGTGGGTCCCCCAACCATGTGAGGCGGGTTGGGGTGCGACCCCGGCCTGGGTGCCCCCAGAGCCGGGGCCGCGGTGGCCAGGTGGACCTGGCCACGTGTGTGGAGCTCCGGTGTCCCGGAGCGGGTGGGATGAACCCCCACCCTTCATCAAGCGGCGTGATCGCCGCACTGCAGCGTGTGTCGTCGGGTGCTGCCCGACCCGAGTACGGGGCTGCCCGGTGATCCGGGACAGCCCCCAACAATGGCGACGAGGGCTGGAGCCCTGCGTGTGAGGCGGCGTCGGCCGCGATGTGGAGGAGCGGAGATTCTCCCCCCCCTATCCCCGTGGGGGAAAGAAGTTTCTGCGGCGTCGGCCGCGAGAGGGGGGAGAAGTGTGCGGCCCGCGCCGCAGTGAAGAACGCGGGGGCTGCCTCTTTCCCCGTCGGGAGGGAGGGTGCCCCGGCGTCGGCCGCAGCGAGGAGCGGCTGACATCGCCGCAGGAGGGGGATGCCGATTCCCCTCCCCAAGGAGCGCTGGTGCGGCTGATATCGCCGCGGGGAAAGAGAAGGAGGCGGGCCCAACACCAGCTGGGCCCGCAAGGAAATCATGGTGGGCGAGCGGCCCGCCCGTCCCCCGAGGGAGACGGAAGAAGCCCGCGGCATCGGCCGCGTGGGTGGCTGTGCCCCTCCCCCATCGTGGACCTCTCCCCGGCATCAGGGAGGAAGGAAACGAGGGGCCGCTGTACTGCGGAGGCGGCCCCGACAGAGGAGCGGCATCGGCCGTGGCACGGAGTTGGGGTAGGGCCGCCCAACAGCTGACGCGGCCCCCAACGGAAGGCGGGCCCATCATCAGCTGGGCCCGGGAGGAAAAAAAAAAAAAAATGAAAAAAAAAAGGGATGGTGCAGGCCCGAATCGAACGGGCCTGCAAAGGAAACAAAGGAGGCGGGCCCAGCACCAGCTGGGCTCGCAAGGACAGGGAAGTGCTCGCTCTGAGGAGCGGGCAGAAGAGCTGCCTGCCTTGCCCCTACAGGCAATAGAGCGGCATCCGCCGCCGTGGGGAGGTCAGCTGCCCCTCTGCTGTCCCCACTCCCATCTGAAGGGGGACGGCCCGCGAGGGTGGGTGTGCCCGCTCCGAGGAGCAAGGAAAAGAAAATGAACATGGGGCAATGGAGGCACAATGTCACCCTGCCTCACGCTGCAGCCCCCAAGCGACAGCAACAAAGAAAGGGGCGCAACAGCATCCTGCCACCGGTGTTGTCGTGACACCTCCCCACCAGTGAAAGGAGGTAGGAGGAGGGGCCCGCCGCCAGCAGCTCACCATCGGCACCCCCAGACTATGGACGTGGCCGATGTGGCCCCTGGGCTTCCCCAGGTGCGGCTTTGCCGGCCGTTTTAGACTCTGGTGAATGGAGGGGGCACAGTGTTCTCGATGGCCCCATGAAGACTGGGGGAGCCTGCAGACAGAGGCTTGTTGATAATGGCCCAGGTAGTGGGCAATGTGATGTTGTGCACACTGGCACGCTCGGAAGGCGTCGGGTGGGGCCAGCGCCTCGTAGTTATGTTGTCATAGTAAGACCACTCACCCAGGTTAATAAAGGTGTATTAGTAGAGTGGTCATAGGAGCAATAGTGCGTAGTTAGTGACATATGTTTTGTTTTGGTGTTATGGAAAAGGAGGAGTGTTGCATGGCACCCCTGCAAGGAGCCATGGTACAGTCCACGGTGTTGTGTGGTCACATGGTTATCCATGTGACCAACCTAATAAAAGGTCCGAGCCGCTTCCGGCTCGGCAGTCACGAGTGAACCTGACTCCGCGTGGTGTGTTGTGTTGGTGCCTGGGGGGGTGCCTCGCCACGTGTGCTGGGCCCAAGGTCGGGGCCCAGCTGGAGGACGGTGCCCCTGCCGGGCAACGCCGTCCGGACGGTGCCCCTGCCGGGCAACGCCGTCCCTGTGGGTCCCCCAACCATGTGAGGCGGGTTGGGGTGCGACCCCGGCCTGGGTGCCCCCAGAGCCGGGGCCGCGGTGGCCAGGTGGACCTGGCCACGTGTGTGGAGCTCCGGTGTCCCGGAGCGGGTGGGATGAACCCCCACCCTTCATCAAGCGGCGTGATCGCCGCACTGCAGCGTGTGTCGTCGGGTGCTGCCCGACCCGAGTACGGGGCTGCCCGGTGATCCGGGACAGCCCCCAACACATGGGAGAGACATTTTCATGAAGATTGTGTCACTCGTTATTGGGAGATCTATCTAGCAAGGTGCGGTGGAGAGGCAAAACCATGTGACTCAAGAAGTAAAAGTTGACTTGAAATTCATTTGGAATAAACATACGGGACCAAGGTGTGTACCTTACATTGAGCAAGGATGCCCTCCCTCCCCAGTAGCCTGATGCACTAAATGAGCAAGTAAGGGTACTCCTATCAAGGAGATGCTGGTCTCCACTGTGAGCCCTAAAGACACAAAACAGCGAGAGATACGTTATCCAAGAGCTTCTCGGCTGCAACTCCCAGTCCCAGGAATATAATGCCCAGATGTCTGTTTGCTACACGAAGTACAGCACCCTGCTCATGGTTTCTAATCCACTCCAGAAGTATAGTATCTGCTACAGAGCTTTTTGTTGCAAGGCTCCAATTCTCTAGCAGGGGAGGAGTGTTCTGAACTGGCTTCCTACCCAGACCTCTTGCCTCTGCTCCCTCGCTTTCTATATCATTTTAAGGGATGTAGTGCCCTTCCCAATATCAGTGTCTTACTGGCAATCTTTTCGCTCAGAGGTGATATGGTGCTCTCCAAACCTATGTGATTAGTTCTTATACTTGCATTTTTTTCCGAGGGTTATAGTTCCCATCTCACAACCTTACTCCTTGCCGCGAGGATTGCCTCCTTAGTTTTTCTTTTTTTTAATTCCCCACAGCGGTTTCCCTAAAAGGTCCACAACTCTCTCCATTTCTCCAGGTGAGTGGCTGCTCCTATTGTGGCACCTCTGTCTATGAGTTTCTTCATGCAGGCCCTTCTGTGCCATGGCTGGTTTGGGCTCCTGATGATCTCAGTCTAGATTCTGGGTGGCTGTTGGCTCTCCTGCCCCCACGCTGGTCTCTTGCTCGCACCTCTGCTACCACTTCTCTGAGACTGGCTCCCTCTTTAAAGGACACTATCACTATTTTTAAATCTATTTCCTCCCAGGATTGATTGACTCCGGGTGGTTGATTTATGCAACATCTCTTGGGTTGGTCTTCCAGGAGATTGTCTACCTTTCCATAAATTCTCTCCTGATCCTTTAAAATGGTCAATGGCCATGATTCTGACTGCAACAATCCACACGTACCTTTCCTCCATGGATCCCAGGGTAGCCTAGTCTTTGCAGGGTTTCCACTGTACCCCCATCTTTCACTGCCTCTGCTCTCCATTCTACCAACAGCTCTTAGACTGAACTTGTTTTTCTGTGTCAGGGGAAGGGTCCCTGTGCTGGTACTTTCACTCCCGCAAATACTTTTCCCCTTATCTGCCTCAGTTCCTCACCATCTGCCTCAGTTTTTAAGGTCAAGCAGAGTCTATTCTTGCTGTCAAGGTGGCATGGCCTTTGCTTCTGAGCTCGTGCATTCCTCCCCATTCCTTACTCGAACATGAGGGCTCTGCCATTTGGGAATCATTTGCAATTGGGTTTGGAACCTTGTAGTTATAAATGGTTTCACCTTACTGCCTTAGAGTTAGGCCCATTGTCTTATATGAACAGTAAAGTGCTGTTGCAATAGTAGCAATACGAAAGGCTTGTCAGGAAGTAGCATAACCTCACCCATACCTGTGCAGGAACCCCTAGAGGGGAGGTGACTCTGCTGCTTCACCTATTTACTAACTCCCTGAAGTTCATGCCTAGCTGTGCATACTGGTGGGCTGGCTGCCAGAGGTGGCAGATGCCTTTACGGGTGAGTGACAAAGGATGGTAGCATTTGCCCATGTGCCAAGAAATTGGGTTGACCAGTGACGGACAGGCCACTCTTCGAAGTCATAGTTGTACTGAATGCCATTTTGAAGTAGTGCACATCACAGTGACACTGTGTACGTTTCATGACTGTAGATCACTAGATGAATCCACAGCTGCAAACTGGGGGAGGAGTAGGTGTAGTAATGTGTACTATTGCAGTGGACTGTGATGTGAGACTTCTTGCTTTGTTGAGGATCGGTGTTCTTTTATAAATGTTATGTAGACATTTGTCTACATAACGATCCAGTTGATATCTCTAAAGATTGTAGAAGTGCAGTGAGTATGCCAGCATACTTGACAATCAAAAACAAAGACACATGCCATAAGTGATTTGTTCTCTTGGTATTTGTTAGAGAAACCAGCATTTATTTCAAAAAGTTACCCTTTTATACATACTGTGTTGTAGGTTTTCATTGTAATGCTAATGTTGCAGATTTCTTTTTGCTTTTCCTTCAGGATGTTTTCCTGATTCCCCAGCATCGCATCTTCTTCTCTCGACACTTGTATACCATGTACCCTTTGATAAATTGTATTTACAGCGCCTAATGTGATATTGTCATTGATGTTGTGTTACACCTTTTTGTATTGTTTCCCATTCTTTACATCTGGTATAAATTGAAGTGCATTCCATGATCGGATTTGTTGCTTTTGAGGGCCTCGCCTTCTCCCACAAAAGTCACAACCAGTTGGGTTGTCGATGAAGGAAAAACTCTCCGCTACTGCATGGCTCGTAGTGACTGTACCTGGCAGCGTGGGAACATTAGTAAGTGGATTAGGTCATGAACGTTACTGCATACTGTGTGCAGATGTTTGCACCCATTTCAATTTCCTCTGTAGTTCAGCCTATTTTAGTGGCCTACAACCTGCAGCTCTCCAGATGTTTAGGGCTGTGACACCCATGATTGTCCACCATTGACCGTGCTTGCTATGGATGATGAGAGCTGTACTTCAAAACATCTGCAGAGTCAAAATGGCTACTATATGCAT
Source organism: Ambystoma mexicanum (assembly GCF_040938575.1). NCBI lineage: Eukaryota > Metazoa > Chordata > Amphibia > Caudata > Ambystomatidae > Ambystoma > Ambystoma mexicanum. Next base: position 964,811,444 of record NC_090924.1, read on the forward strand.
TTGATGCTGTTCATACACCTCACTTCTCTCGAATATGGCTTCACATCTGCAATGTGTAGAAGTTGGTGTGGTCACTTGGAGAGCCTCTGACCCTACAAGGATGGATCAAAGTATACAATGTAATCAATACAGAGAGTATGCAGACATGTACCCTTTACACGACATCAGGCACATATGCCACAGTAATCCATCGAGCTACTGCAACCTACTGTGGTGTCAGCACTTTCAATGCATTAAAGGCTGCCCACACCATAAATAAGGACACATTGCTAGATGCTAGACCGGATGTGCGCTTATGGTGTCCCATCTGCAGTCTTCTTGGCACACTCTTGAGCCTTTCATTGACTCTCTATAACCCACCAGAATAGACCATACATTTTTTTTTTTTTTACAATTGCCACAGTGTAGTGTAGGCCTTCTCCGCTATTGTTGTAAGATGTTTTTCTCATTCAGCAGAGTTCGATGCATCCATGCTCTAAAAGGTTCCGGTGTCATCCACAAGCAGCTCCTATCTATCACTGCGTGCGCTTCCGTTTAAACCCCTTGATGTTACGAAAAGACTGTGGAGGGAAATGAAACCCTTGTAAATGTTGATATTGCGTCACATTGTAAAAAAAACAACACAATCAACAAAGACCTTCCTCATAATCCACCCCTCATGCACACATACACATGCATTAATGAATGCATCTAGCTGATCACTCATGCTAAACACCCATTCCTCATAACCCAACAATGTACACATTGCTCCAATAAACACTAATGAATTCACCTACATTTCCTAACAATGTATGTCCACTTTACATATCACCACACCCCAAGGCACCTCTCAAAGTTTTGAGATAATGCACGAGGGAGGATTTGAGCCAGAAAGAGGTAGAATGCAATTTTGCATTGGGCCCAGGGAGTATTTTAAGAGGCAGCAAGAACAATCTTAAAAAAATATCAGCAACTTTTGCTGGCATGTATGATCCCTGCACCCAGGAACATGCTCTGGCAACAATCACACTCATATGGCCCGAAGATCTGCAGCCTATCGTTAAGCATTTGCTAGCACCTGTGCACAGAAGATCTCAAAAAGACAAGTGGGGAAACAAGCCGGGGTCTGATCAGGAGACCAAACATGAAAACATGCAGTATGCGCCACACAAAACATGTTAATGATATACTGCTTCAGATGTCAAGTGTTGAAAAGAGCACAATGATTCACAAATGTACTCAGCACTGTGCCGGCCAACTATCGCCTTATCCTCCCACTAAACTGTATTGATCATTACAGGTTCAGAGGTGGGCAAATCGCTTCTCTGTGTCACTATGCAGCCACCGGGCAGGAATATGGGGCTGAGTCACAGCTAGCCCTCGAATGACAATTGCACTCTGTGGCCTGCAACTAAAAAGAATTTCAGCCAATTACACAAAAGATGGAATGGAAGATTTGACTTCATGGCAAACAAGAGTACTCATCAAATGGTGATAGGGAGGCTGAGGCATAGGAAGGGAACAGCATTAAAAACATGGAGGGACCATGTAGCAAAGGAGGGAGATTAGTGCATGAAGAAGCAACTAAGAGGGCTTAAATATGTGAATGATACAGAACCTTTGGCTCGAAGGACGATTAATCTACATTTTGCAATTTCTTGGAGATGTTGAAAAATACTGAAACAAAATAGATCATATCAATCTAAAGTCTTTTGCATGACTGCATCTGCCTTACACCTTTCCTGAGTGCCCACCGTAAATTGTATAAACGATATCGCACAGATGAATGCTGATTAGTACAGTGGCAGCTGACTCTTGTAGGAGAGTGGTGATTCCTAACACCAAACGTCAGCAAAACGAAGAACGGTGCTGCATGCGATAGTTACACTTGGGCAAAGCAATAGCGTGCTTTTCTTATGTGCTTGCCTGACCTCTGGTTTTTGTTGCTAGGCAGAGGCAGACTGGAAAGACAAGTTGTGCATTTGCATATTCTGTTACCTGTGTTAAAGTGCAGTACCAGAGGCTGCATGCACTGATGATACAACATAGTATTACAACTGAGTAGTGACCTCTCCACCCTCCCTCCCGGATCACCACAATGAGGTTCGCCACAGCGAGGAACACTAGGGCAGCCTTCTACCCTAACCACTAGGATTAAACTCAGTGGTAGAAGATGCTTTTGCAAATCATTAAACAATGGCTCACCCTATGGTTACTGTGATCTGTAAGAACACCTACAGTCTATCTATGGAGAACATTGGTCTGATGAACCATATGTATGAGGAAGTGAATATAAAGACACCATGAAGAGGGATGGGGAAGACTACCACCCCCTACTCCTCCTACTAAATTCATGACAAGGAAGAAAGCCAGAAAGCACTGCAATCACCCATCCTATTTTGGACGAATTCCTAATGGACACATGATTGACAAATATGTTGAGAGGTATCCCCTTATCCAGCAATACCACCCGAGGAGCATGCAGAACTATCCATGTGTGGATGAAGAGCCACAGGTCATTATTAAGGATACCTGTATGGACAGCTTAGACTAGATACCAAGAAGCCATGTTGCTGACGTTGTCAGAGACACCACAACATAGCAGCGTTGGACATGAAGCACACATGCCATCTGCACTTCAGGACACAAACATGCACTCGAATACATGAAGAACACCAGCATACAGTTCTATAGTTGGGGGACAGATAGAAATACATACTGTCATTGCTTTTATTATTTTTGCCATTAGCCAAATACAGCAATGCAGAAACTGCAGGAGACAAGAGATCCTGAGCACAGCTTGTAGATGCTTACATGCGAATAACCCTATTGAACTGCAGGAGCACCTGTGTGACCTGACAGAGCCAAGTGTTACTAACCCATGAAAATGTAGTATAGTATGCACACAGTAGAAACCTAATTATAAGGTTTAGGAAAATTACAGTAGGCTCCAGGTGTCGGAGCAAGAGACAAGCTGAGCTGATTCAGGCTGCACAGAGAGCAAGACGTGTAAGACGCGACCCGCAGCCAAGGTCAAGAGATACGGATGAAATTTGAATCCCCACATGACTAAGGGACCAGCTGAAGAGAATGCTAATAAATCTGCATAATTCAGAACTGCACAGCTCAAATTTGTGGTCTCCGAACAAGTGACGTGGCCGAAGCAGACAATGGACAGCAAGAAGTGATGAGAAAGTAGCGCTGGTCCCAGGCCACCAGACGCAGACAGCGACAAGTATGCAACAAAATGCTACAAGTGTTGCGTCGATCAGGAGAGCACTCTCATGAGCTAAGGTGGTACACACAAGTTACAATGCAGACACATAGTCATTCTTGTTACCTTGAAGTGGTACACAGGTAGCTGAGAACTTTTGCGGATCCCAGGCCTGGGGACGTCAGCTCTAGCCAATCACAGTTTAGTACCCTAGGGGTGGGTAGCAATGGGCAAGAACCAATGGTAAGTCCACCATACTGCAACAATGTTATAGTTAGTAACTTGGGGATGGGACCAGGCCAGCCTACTGACATGTGAGGGCCAGTAGAATAACATCTATAAGGTATAACTATAGGTGGTATAATTCTCAATACCCAATCATCTGGTCCAATACGTTTTCTGGAGAAGGGCCCAGGTTGTGACATCACACTGAAGTAATTGGGTAGTAAAATCGGCCTGCAAGTCGAGGAAGAGCAAGATGTCCATGGGTTTTCTCTGTTCCTATGCTGACCCTGTTGGTTTTGCCTGTAATAAACCACAGTTTCAACTTGCCGTTGACTGAGTCCTCCATGTATCCTGGGGGGGAGGGAGTTGGGCCTCTGGCATACCTGGGGGTCTTCCCCAACAACCATTATGGCATTTTATTCAATATTCCTTTTTATTATTTTATTTTTATTATTTAAATCACTGACCTAGCTCGAGAGCAGCAGAGCGCTGTACAGAGTGTGGGTAGCTGGCATTTGGGTTGGCATCTTTTAACAGTAGCACAGTGCTGTGAGGTCTATACATCAGTAAGTACATCCATTTGAGTTAGTCCTTGGTAGGGTGTTGTTGAAAGAGCCATGTTTTGAGAGCTTTGTGAAATTCGAGAATTGAGGGGGCTTTTCGAGCCGACACAGGGATCGAGTTCTAGTGAGTGGGTGCATGACAAGAGAAGGATTGTTTGCAGGTCCTCTCTCTGCGGCCGATTTGTGATTCAAGCCTTTTTGTTCATTTGCTGCACAAAGAGCGTGTGCCACCAGATATGTGGAGCTTAGCCGCCAGGTACACTGGTGTGCTACACGTGACTGCTTTGAAGATGATACATGCAGTTGTCATGACCCTTGCCCCTGGCCCTCACTGGCAAGTCAGCCTTCCAGTTAGGGCCAGGTCAAAGGCCTTAAAACCTCACCCAAGACTCTCTTGGAGTCAGTCCTGGCGCCTTTGGCGCCAGGCTCATAACCATCATGAAGACCAACATTAGAATGGGACTATTTACTTGGGACTATTTAACTTGGGAGGGTGCGGGGGGTGGGGGGGTTCAGCCAACATGGAGGCAGACACATAGCTCAGTTACAGGGAACTGAGCTATGCGGTCTAGTCTTTTGGGCGTGGCAGGCCTAGGACTACTTTACCTGAACTACTTTGGGTGTGGCAGGCCTGGGACTATTTTACCTCGACTACTTTATCTGAGACTATTTAAAACACACCCAAACAGCAGAACATGCTTTGCGTTATTCTGCTGTGGGCAGCGTAACGGTCACTGTGTCCAGTTTTTTGATGCCAGCTTACCTGAAACCAAGGACCTGCATAGATAGAACACTAGGAAACTTACCTGGAACAGTATCCTGTCTTCAATCCATCGCTGACTTCAGTTCCACTCACCTTAAGGTATGAACTCCATCATCCAGCACCGCCTGCATCCTGGAATACCATAACCTGGAAAGAGGAGAAAGAAAGACAGCATTAGTAATCGCTTACTCACGTTTCTTCCCGAATGAAGAAAGCCACAAAATTCTTACCTTGGTAGTCATCTCCTGGTCAGTATCATTGCTGGAACATTACGGCGCTCGGCGAGGAACATCACAACCTGCAAGGTGAGAAAAGACTCAGGTTTGCAATATAAAAGGCGAAACAGAGCCGCGCATTACTCACCGGACAGCATCGCGCACACCGCGCTTTCGCCTACCGGCCCATGCTCATCTTCAAACTGCATGACAACACATAAATACCTTTCCATACCTAAAAGGAAAGAAGCAAGACATTATTATTCGAACTAAAGGGAACATAAGAACTGCATATGAAGACTGAAAAGCAGCAAACCTACAGAGTCGCAGCAGGCCTGGATTCCCACAGGGGGGCTTGCATCAGTGAAGTAACTTGGTCGCTGCTCTCCCACACATCTACGCGCCCCTGCCACGAGGAGCAGGACGGAGCATCCACCTTTTAAAATATTAAGGTGAGGAGAAGGCCCAAGGTGGAGGAAGGAGTTGAGGCCAAGGGAGGTGGGAAAACATAGACAATCTGGTATTGAATCCAGCTCTCCTATATTGCAGACCCATCTTTAACCAGAGGCATTACCAAGGGACCGGGAGAGGGTTCGAGAGTGCAAATCATCCAACCAGGGATGTGTGGCGTCCCCGTGGATACCAGGTGAGCGTAACAGCAGTCTTGAACAAAATCCTAGCTTGGAGTGAAAGCCAATGCAGTTCGCATATCATCAGGCAATGTCTTTTAGGCGATCTGCGGGAAGAGAGGAGAGAATTGAGTCCTGCAGGGCAGTGTGCATGCTGGGGTACAGGGGATGCTAATGTTGTGAGAGGTTGATGCAATGGTCTCCCGGATTTTGTTAATTTTTCAATAAAAATGTGTTGATTCTGTTGCATTTTTCCTGATTTGCTGGTACCTCGGCATGGGGTGAGGGTTTGGTACAATGCGTTACTACTTCAAATACAGATTTTCATCGGTAATCAGAATCCTACGATTGCACTCAGAAGTGTGAGGTTAGTGAGGTATCCCGAGTTATGGTTTTTGCGCCACCTTTTCTCTAGGGCTCTGATTGAGCATTTGTTGAAGGATCTGCTTAGGGGTGTACCATGGATCGCATGGTTTAGTCTTAGCCCGGCTGGATTTTAGGGTGGCATGAGTGTCCACCAGTTTCATAGCAGAGTTGCTGAATAGTTCCAGGAGGCCCAAGGCATTCCCTGTGGTGGGGAAGTCTGCAACATTTGCTTCTAGCTCATTGACTGGGAAGGTTTGGAATGAGTTGCGTTGAGTGAGGGGGCGTTTAGCCTGAACTTTTGTGAGCTATAGTCGAGAGGGTGACTGATAATGCGATGGTGGCATAGTCAGACCATTCAAGTTGGATAGGGTCTGCACAGGTGATGCAGGGGGATGATAAGAAAGTCTAGGGTGTTTTCTTTGTTGATCATGGGGGAGAGCACAATATGCTTAAGGTCTATGGAAGCGGTAAGTGCGAAAAGCATGCTTTGAGGGTGGTTGTCAGCCTCTGACTCAGGGACGATAAAATCACTGAAAAAAACATGATATGAATTTTCTAAGTTGTCAGAGGAGAGTAAGTTGGAGATGTCTGCAATGAAAGAGTCACTCCTGTCAGGTGGTCTGTAGAGGAGGTGGAAGGTGATGGATTCATTGTGTGATTGAGGGAACCGCAGGCAAGTGTTTCAAATGAGCTTGTTCTGGGGGGGATGATGGAGCATGGTCAATCACTCCTGTGTGGGATGTCTTGACCCACTTTTGCTCTACCATACGGCATGACTGTGTTCTGATGGTGCCAGAAACATCAAAAATGGCCGCAAAACCCTTGTGCGCACCAAAACCGCTTAAAATCACGCTGTGCAAAACACAAAAAGATGGCGGCTCAATCTGCCATGCATGTTGTCACTGGCGGAACAGAGATCTCACTCCTGAAATATGTCACTGGGCTTCACAAAATGGAGCACAGAGGGAAAAGCAGTGCTTTGCTGAAAGAAATCCAAAATCCTGCTTTAAATCTTTTTCTTTGTTGCTGGAACTGCAGAATTCCTGTATAAAACACCTACAAACATCCAGAATTCTTGCTGAGTGCTACAATTCACTTAGTTCTTGAAATCATTATGAACCTACAATGTCCTGAAAAGCTGAAAGTATCAAAGATATATCCATAGCAAATGTTGCCTGCCTGTGAAATCAGTCAGAATCTGGGCGCAGTACCCTCGGCTGCCTGAATGACAGCTGTCAGAAGCCTGCCTGATTAACTTTAAAACCTGTACAAATTGAAATCAAATGTTTGCAATGTAAATGGCCTGTTACTGAGAGTAACCTATGTTGTAACTGTTTAATCCCATGGTTTAGAATCTGGAATAAGTATTCTAGCTGCCTGTTTTAAAATCCCAAATTTGGGTAAGCCAAGAAGAAAATGCAACAGAATTCACATTGAAATCAAGCCTGGCTGAGCTGCACGAACTTGAAAGGCAGGTTTCTTCCCAGAAGGAGGACACTCCCCCCCCCCCCCCTAGCTGGAACTCCCGGGGAGGTGCCAATTGCTGGGGAGCCAGAAGGAGACAATGGACTTCCTCCAGCTCAAAGAAATGCAAAGTGTGAAGGGTCGTAAATGGCCTGGGCCCAGGAGGAACTGGGAGGAGACTGCTTCTGAACTGCAGAGAGACAGAAGTAGGCGGAGACAAACAACCATTTTTTGCTTATCAAGAACAAAATACACATTTTAAAAAGACTGATAACTTACTGTGTAAAATTGTCAAAAAACACAAAAATAACAGCATTGTTAATGTAAATATTGGCTGCACATTTTAAAAGGCGCCAGAACTCTGTGATATGTTCTGGGAAGACACGGCAGAAAATGTGATATTACACAAAATGTATTTTTGATGAAAGCATGAAACTTCATACACTTATGCCCATGTTCAAGGAGCACATTTGTACACATTTTCTGAAAAACTGGACATTGTGTTCCGGATAAAAAGGGCAACATTCTGTAAAAAGCAGACACAAGATCTTACAGCGATGGGGTTTTGTGGTGTACCTGCTACGCAAAATATGTGATCTATATATGTGGTTGTTATAGAGGTCGCACATGTGGAAGTATGTATTGTACCAAGAGTAGATTTTGTGCTCAAGAGGGTAGTGTTGGACTCTAGGCCTCATAAACCCACATCATCAAGATGACGCACTGTTTTTCTCCTCCTATCAAGGAAGAGAGGGGAGACTAGCCAATCCCCGGCAAAGGGGTGCGCTAAAGATAAACCAGCACACACTCCCCTTCATCATAAGCATAAATAGTGACAGCTGAGGACTTAGAAAGACACACAGATTCACCGACTAAACGATTGCTTGCGGAGCACTCTGTAGCAGAACCATCCATCTTCCTTGCTCCAGACTCCAGAAACTTGGAAAGCAGAAAGGCTCATCATATAGCTGAACCATTCTCAGATAGGCCTTAAAATTCCAGAACCCCCGAAATCTAAGGGGAAATAGACAGCCGGGCTGTGCTGTACTGCTTTCCTGCTGAAAAGAATTATCAGAACCAAAAGATCCAATCCAGTTGTGCCGTGCTGTGACCAGAACCATTGCAGACCCGATCCAATCCTGTGCCGTGCTGTGAACAGACCTAGTCAAGTCCGGTGTGCACAGCAGTCTGTCCTGACCAGAATCCCTGACCAGAAATCTTGACTGACCAGAATCCTGACGGTTACATGTAAAAACATATCTAGTGAGTATCCATAGATAGAACCGTATCACTAGCATATGTACTGTCCATAGTTAAACCCATCCTTTCTTGTCTTTAGAAACGGATATTGTTAGGAATAGTTTTGAATTGTCATAACTTTTCTTGCGCTACTTTCTCTCAATTGTTTTCTAAAATCATAAATCATTAGTGTCGTGAATAAATAAATTGAATCCCGGAAAGAAAGTGAGTATCCACCACGTGAAGGGTCCCTGGCCAGGACTGTGGAGATTCATGTATGGCATTCTCTTTTTCTATAGTCCTAATCTAGTGTAAGAAATCCCATGTGTCTTTTAAATTACATTCCCGTTTTCCATCTATGTCTATTTTGAGAAAAAACGGCCTCCACTAAAACGTCCATAACTTCTTCAATGTTATGCTAGAAACAAAATTTCAGCTTCTGCTTGTAGCTAATATTCTCAGCTTTCCATAGAACCTAAAACTGCATCCCAAATCAATTTCCCACAATCTCGATTACCGCACACGGAAAAGTTTCTCGCAAATTTTGTTTCGGGGAAATTCTGACACATGCAAAACAGCTTTTGATTGCTTCCGACCTCAATTTTCAGATTTCACTTTGTTCCTTAGTATCAAATCATTGCTAGTGTTTGTGTGTAACTATCCAAAGCCGCTCCCATAAGAATTTAAACAATTTCAGCAATTTAGTCCATATTTAGTGTTTTACCCAATCCATTCTCAAGATAACTTTAAAACCATTTTGACCGCTTGCCAATCAATTCCGTTTTTCTCTTGTGTTGCTGGGGGGAAATTGGGATGGATATTTTGTTTTGAATTCTGCCATTCCTGAATACCTGCTCTCTCCTCCTATCTCTTTACATTGCCTATTGGGGGGTTGAGGGGTATGCTGGGGGAAATAGTAACCACACTGCTATCTGTTCTGAACACACACACAAGTATTATTTCTGTACCCATTAAACATAGTGTGATTGAATTGTAACTACATAAATAAATATTTTAACTTTGCAAACTGGCCCGATTCCTGGTTCAGTGTGACCGAGGGGGTTCCAGGAGAGGGCCGTGATATGAGTGGTACATCGTTCAGAATAAAATTACTTTTAGACACAAATAAATAAGGATTTCAGTTGTGCATTACACGCTAGGTGTTGATTTAGGTGAGTGCCGGATTGAAATCACTTACAGTGGGTGATTGCCACTCTTCCTCCTGCCCTTCCTGTCGGCATGTTGGATGCAGTAGACTTGGGATCAGAGGACTTTGAAAACATGTGGGGAGGATGGTGGGAAACCATATTTCAGTGATGAATAGAGCTTCAAGATTGTTTTACGAGCTGAGCTTAGCGATCTCTACAGCATGAGTGAATGATGACCAAGGATTGATCAACATGAGAGGGCGTGTGCATGTGGTATGTGAGTGTTAGTTGTGGGAAAGGGCAATATTGATGAGGTTTGGTACGGTAGCTTGCAGGGGCTGCCCAGGGCCCTTGGATGTTCAAACCCTAGTGAGAGTGGGGATGGGCTGGGCTATGCAGGGAGTATACTGATGGTGATATCTTTTGGTGAGTAGCAGTAGTAGTGATTAGTTTGTAGGTGAAATGCACGATAGCGGATCAGGAATTATTAGGAAACATTTATGGAAAATGCTATATAGGGTAAACTGGTAAAACTAAGAATTGTCCATGTTTTTGTTTCCTTTAAGGAACTGATGCATTTGTTAAAATGTTTAACTTACAAATTGAGTTTTCCTTTATCTGATGACATCCTCCAGGAACCACCCTTTGTTATGTAAATAACTGGTTGTATTAATAATTGGTTGCCCCTTAACTAATGCATTGCACATTTTTAGCGATGCAATTTTCTGAAAAATGTATTATATATATTGAAGTTTGCTGGTATATAACTTTCAGGCAAATCTTCGAGCTGCACTCTATGCACTCTCTACAGCAATCAAAAGAAAATAACCGATCTGGATCCACAGCACTTCATATCATATTGTTCTTCCTTTATTAATCCAAACAGGGAAAATCATGATATATCCAAACCTGGAAAACCATTAAAAAATATAAGACCAAAGAAGTGAGGTCCTCCCCAAATATAGCAAATAGTATTGCTGAGATGTTATATATATATATATAGTCAGTAAAAAAACTTTGTTAAAGGGACGTTATGGTTAAGTTGCGCTACTAAAAACCTATGAAATTAAGTGAAAAAACTTTGTTAAAGGGACGTTATGGTTCAAAGTAAAACCGAAAAACCCCTGAAATTCAGCAGTTATGGTAACATAAGCAACCATAACTCACGCCACCTAGCACTGCTAACACTAACACCCAGGACATCAAAGATGACATCACAAATGTCATTGATGACATCACTGATGACATCACATGTGCATTAACTTTTCATAAAAACTCTGTACAAGGGATTCTTATAATGCTGACCAAAAACTGTCAAGGATCATTGGGATAAATATAATGAGCTAATTAGTGCATTAAGCAATGCATTGATATAAATAGCATTCTATTGTGAAGTTCTATCCAGTATACTAAGCTACTCATGCAGAAACATAGGCAGTGTGTGCAGCATACATGATGAAGGTGCCATATTCATAATCTTGCCATGTTGAATACTGAAATAACTGCTTTCCTATTAGAGTTTTGTGTACTGTGAAACATGTAATAAGTAGATAATAAAACCCACTTAATACATAATTATTACAGACAAAACACAAAGAGACAACAACACATACAAATATGAGTATATACAGGGACAGTGAAGTAAACAAAAAAGCAGAAATAGTAGCAGAAAGAGTTCATAACCTAACTGATTGTCTTTATGCAGAGAAACTATTGCTCTGTTTGAAAGTTGCTACTTACCATATGTATGTGTATAACATGATGTGACTGCACCCAAAGGAAAGGAGAGTGAGTATAATGTATACAAATGAGCATATACAGGAAGGTGGAGTAATAAAAATAAAACTATGAGAAAGTGGTGATAACCCTAATGATTATCTTCATGCACAGAAAGGATTGCTCTCTTTCAAGCCTGTGTCTTCCGCTATGTATATGTTTCATATGAAGTGACTAGACCCTAAGTCTACAAATATAGTACCTTTTCAATTTTTACTTCCTGACTGTTACTGAAGAAAACTATGTGGCTTCGATATGTCAGTAAAGGATAAAAAGGGAGAGCCAGCCATGTGATGTCATCAGTGATGTCATCAATGGCATGTGTGATGTCATCTTTGATGTCCTGGGTGTTAGTCTTAGCAGTGCACGGTGGCGCAAGTTATGGTTGCTTATGTTACCATAACTGCCGAATTTCAGGGGTTTTTCGGTTTTACTTTGAACCATAACGTCCCTTTAACAAAGTTTTTTTACTGAATTTCATAGGTTTTTAGTAGCGCAACTTAACCATAACGTCCCTTTAACAAAGTTTTTTCACTGAATTTCATAGGTTTTTAGTAGCACAACTTAACCATAATATCCCTGACTTCATATACGTGTAACATAGAACATACTAACCCCCTTGTAGTGATTTTCATGTCTGCGGACTACCGCCATGTCTGCGGACATATCGAAAATCTGAGCGTGGTGAATGTTAATTTAAATAGTGTGCCCCATTTCCCCTTTGAAGTTGGCTCTGAAAAGAGCCGTTTTTTTTTACAGATGCTTGACAGACACCTGTTATTTTGTATTTTTTTCTTGGTTTTTTTTCTTACTTTACTCCTAAAATCTTCACATAACCTTCTCCAAAGCAACCCTTACATTCCAAAATAGAAAGGCATTTCCCGTAAAAGATAAAGAAATGCCATCTTCTTTAAAATTAACAGCATTACTGGCATCAATATTCTCATTATTACAGAAGAACATACCAGCTCTAAGCATGAAGGCACACATGCCTCGGTTGATGACACACCTAGCAATGTTTTGCTGAGGACAAAAAACTGAACTATTGTCCCATATTGCCCTAGGTAGTAATCCAGAAAAAATTACTTTCGTATTTGGAAGGATCTTCATTACGGCTTGAACCAAGAGTTCCAAATCAGCCAACAAAGTAGGGGCACTGACGTTGCCCAAATGGAAAGCACCATAGTGCAAAACTACCACATGCGGATTGTTCATCGTGGCCGTATTCTCACAAACTTGTACAATTCCCTGTACATTGCAATCAGGCACAGTGCTCCACACCACCTCCACTCCTTTCACATCAAAGTTCTTTGCAACATGCCTGCATTGAGCGTACTGTTGTAAACCATACACAAACATATCTCCGAGCACCAACACCCTGACTTTCTCCACTTCTGCCATCTTCACTACACACAGTCTCTTTCAACACAAATCCACAACCTCGACATCTGATTGGCTGATCCGTACAGTCTTCTTTCCATGTTGGATTTCCTGGAAAAACCCGGATGTAGCACGCCCTGTCCACGAACAGCCGCGGTGTCCGCGGACGGCGTCCACTTACTCTGTGCCATTCCCCCATTGCATACAGCTAAGCAATCACACAATACGAATACCGTCCTCAGAACACCCCCATTTTGTGAATTTTTGAACATTTCAGGACAATTATCATTTCATTATTCAACATATTAACATTACAAATATTATACTTTCATCTTGTACTCTGCACTCAATGCTATGTTTCTCCATTAGTAGCTCAGTATACTAGATAGAATCCCATAATACAATGCTATTTATATCAATGCATCGTTCAAAGCACTAATAACGGTATGATATTTATTGCAATATCCTTGACACTTTTTTCGCAACAATATAATAAAAATCCCTAGTACGCAAATTCCATGAAAAGTACATACACGTGTGATGTCATCAGTGATTTCATCAATGACATTTGCAATGTAATTTTTGATGTACTGGGTGTTAGTCTTAGCAGTGCACGGTGGTGGCGCGTGTTATTTTTCATAGTTTACCATAACTTGCGATTTTCAGGGATCTTTCGGCTGTACTTAGAACCATAACGTCCCTTAAACAAACTTTTTTTAATATCACGCAAACAATATACAAACATGGCGTGCAAAAACCAACTTCTCACAGATGGCTTTACATAGAATGTTGCAAAGTAAGAATTTATGCTCGTTCACAGTGAAGGTCAGCTGCTTCCATTTTTTTCTCGGGCCACGGAGAGGCTCACGAAGCAGACTATAAGGTTGTATTGTGTTTTGACCTTGACAGACAGAGATTGTGATGAAAGACTTCTCTTGAAGGAGTGTTGCTAAAACGTAAGGGAATATAAGGATGAAATTTCTGAAACGAAACCACTTTTATATATTATATCACTATGCCAAAGATCGTTCGCACACGCGGAGTCGTATTTTGGGACTGCACTACTCGTAGACAATGGAAATTGCAATTGTACTGTAAGTAACCCTTTAGATTATTTTATACCAAATATAATTACAATAGCGTAGCATTAAAGACCGCTCAAGTTGAACTTGTTAGTTGAAAGTGGCATAATGTTTTCTACCGCGCACTATCACCGCCGAATTGATCCCCTGTTGTTTAGAGGGCTCTGAAAAAGGCAGACGACACAGGGTGGGTTAATAGAAATAATTTAACCGGTCTATAGGCGGTCAAATGCTCTACTCGCTGTGCCACTTCACTGTAGCCTGTCAAGTGGCACAGCGAGTACAACCCTCACTTTGACATCCGTGCACACCTTGCTAACGCAAGTTTGAATCCCGGCAAAAGGCCAAACTCAGCCTTTCATCCTTCCGTGGTCGATAAATGAGCACCACACACCGTGGTTAATAATAAGCACCGCTTAGATACCTCACGGTTCTTAGCGCTATATGAATGGGAAAATATTATTATTTTATCATTAACATACTAATTTGCACTATCTTCGATGGCAAATAGTTTCACGCCCTAATAAATAAAATGATGATTTTTAATGAAGATCGGCTGGTGAGACTAATTTATGTTTTTTAAAACAGGTATGTGGCCCCATTTTGCCTATGTCACGATTTACAGACTCCAGCGGATGGGGTCTTCAACTTCCAGGTGCAGGTCCAAATATGCAACTTCATGACCCTCATCATTTTATGGGACAATCGTCAAGGACCAATATGCCCTTACGCAGTACTAGCGGCTACAAACAACATACCAACCAATAGGGTGGTCTAATGGCTCGTTGTTGGAGCAACCTTCCGATTATCAGAGCGACCATTTACTGATTTTATCATAAAACAGCCTATCTACCGCAAAGCAACAACGCGTGGCTCAAAATAAACTTTTGCTGATCGACAGCAGAGACAATAGCAAATCGCTGAATATTCACTAAACATTTCATGTGAAATAAATGTACTTTACCAAATGTACAATCCTGCTGTTTACTTTTAAACCACAGTTTCATATTCCGAATTGTGGCGCACTGAGTTGTAAGCTGATCTAACACCCTCTGTACCGCAAAGGAACATCGCGTGCCTCAACATGAACTTTTGCGGATCGACAACAAAGACAAATGCAAATTGCTGAATATTCTCTAAACATTTGATGTCAAATAAATGTAATTTACAAAATTTACAATGTTGCTGTTTGCTTTTAAATCACTGTTTCATATTCTGAGTTGTGGCGCGCTGTGTTGTGACATATGTGTTGTCTTCCGGGTTCTGTGTAAAGTCACTTAGGACTGCAGAGGACTGGGTGCATTTGATGACGCACCCTGTAACGTCACGGAGAGAGGCGGGGAATATGAATGCTTTGATAATATCAGGCTTAGGAGTGGGAGATATGATTTAGTGTCGCAGAAGCAAGTCAGCCAGGTCAATAGCACCAGTCATAGGATTATCACATAATGTTGGCGCACACCAGCCGGATTTATCGTTTCTTTAGTGGACAAAAAGTCGGTTGACGCCCATAGGAAATTGTACTATTAGCGGACAAAAGGAGTGGTCTTAAAACACTTTCACCCTGACAACGAACAATACAAACAACATTCTCAGAACACACCCATTTGGTGTAATTGCAACCATTTTGGGACACCGCGAGTTTTCTTAAAACACATTCAACTAGACAGATTACAATACGGACAGCGTCCTGAGGACACCCCCAGTTTGTGTATTTACGAACAATTAAGTACACCGCGAGTGTTCATAGCTCATTTTTACCTTCCTTGCGAACAGAAATGACACATACTCCGTCCTCTAAACACCCCACCATTTAGTTTATTTACAAAATGTCAGAACAGCCGTGTTCTCCGCGGACAAATCGAACGCAACAAAAACGTCTAGCACATAAAAAAAAAAAACATTGAACCTATCTCATACTCCCCCACCATCCCCAAACACTCTTACACACCAACACACCGCACTAAATACAATTTTTTATCCACGTTTCACCGCGCTGTACGCGGTCGACGGTGAATACAAGATGGCGGGCGCCACAGAAAATCTGACGCGCCCCTCGCCGTCCAATCAGCGAATAAGCGAACACGTTGCATGTCTGCGGACATGATGCAAGGCCATGGGCCAATCGGGGTGCTGTCCGCAGAGCGAACAGGGAAGTCCGTCTACGAAGCGAACACAGATATCACTAATTTTTTTGCCTTACGTTTTGGTCATTTTATAAAAAACTACTGGACAGATTTACACCAAATTTCCAAAGCACGCTTTCGGGACCAAGCCCCCGCTCCTGCCGCTCCTGCCGCAAATTTGGTGTAAATCCGTCCAGCGGTTTGGCCTGTGACCGTGCGCAAAGTTTTTTCCCATTCAGTCTATGGGAAAAAAAAAGTTTTGGGACCCCCGTATAACTTTGCCCCCCCTGGACGAATCCTCACCAAACTTTGCAAAAAAATTCAGTGTGACCCATATACTTTTTTTGCAAAGTTTGGTGAAAATCCGTCCAGGGAGGGCAAAGTTATAAGCCGCCCAAAAAGTGCTCTTCCTATGGAAACAGCAACTTAACCATAACTACATGGCCACTACCGTGGCCATGTAATATATATTCAGTGAAAAACCTTTGTTACAAGTAAAACCAAAAAAAAACTGAAATTCACCAGTACTGGTAAGCTAAGCAACCATAACTCGCACCACCACCGTGCTCTGCTAAGAATAACACCAATGACATCAAAGATGACAGCACAAATATGATTGATGACATCACTGAAATAAAATAAATGTTCCTTTAGGAACGACCTTTCACAGTTAAATAGAGCCAAAAAAAAACTTAGACTCCATCTACTTTATATTTCTCAGTAAAGTACATACACTCAGTAAGATTTTCCAACATTTCCAGTTGCATTTTGTGTTATGGCAATATTGTGGCGTTTATCCCCCGCTCAAGCGAAGCGAGGGTGGAGAACGAGGTCTCCAGACCATTATTCCAGCCCCTGCAAAGGGGAATGAAGGCCATTAGCACCCTAGGTTCCCAAAGCAGAAACCCGGGGTGTTAAAACCAAGATTTTTCTTCCTACACTGGGCCACCTCGGGCGTCCCGATGTAGGAAGAAAAATTCTTTTCCAAGATGGCCACCATGGAAAGGGAAGGCGGGGGTCCGTACAGGGCCCCTCTTCGCTTTCCATGGCAGCCTGCAGAAGGCGAAAAGAGAACCCTATGATCATATTACCACAATCGCATTTTTCTTCCCTTTCAAACCTATCCCAATTTCTAATAACTTTACCACAAAGCCAGTCCCAGGTGGACATGGCCACTTTAACCTGTGGTGTCCCTCGTGGTCATGGCCAGTAGCCAGATTGTCCAGATCATGACCTTATTCCATGACCTGAACAATCTGGCCACTGCCCATGGCCATAGGCTATACCTCATTCACCAAAGGTATATCACTATTTTTTGTACCTACATTGACACTTACCAAAAAATAAAACACATGCACATTTGCAAAACCATGCTTTCAGGTCCTTGCCAATGTTCCTTACACAAGTTTGCTGACAATCCACCCACGTAAAAAAAATGTCTAAAGTGTCAAATGTATGCACATACAATAGTCATTTAAACTAGCACCCACTTGACAAAATCCATTCTGACTTTACGAAAACATTTATATCTTGATCTATGATCTTTTTGCAAACCTTTGTGTAGATTTGTGAAATGGCACCACATTTATAAGCCTTTACAATATTTTGGCACCCCCCTTCTAATTTTACACCCTCTTGGCAAAATCCCACCAAACTTTGCAAAAACATTTATATCTAGATCTATTATCAGTTTGCCAAAGTAAGTATAGATTTGTCAAATGGCACCTCATTTATAAGCCTTTACATTATTTTGAGACCCCCCTCTAATTTTGCCCCCTCTTCAAATAATCCCACCAAACCTTGCAAACTCATTCGGAAGTAGGTCAGGAATAAAACTGCAAAATTTTATGCAGTTTCATTAAATGCGTACTCCGTTCAAAATAATATTGTCCCAAGCATTCGGGCATGTGTATTTAAGCATACGTTGATCGATCGTAAAAACTTTTCCAAAGCACCTTACCGTGGTTTTCCTCACTTTTACATATGCGAAATCAGGCAGCAGGGCATGGCCATTTTGTGCTAATCTTATCCATTGCCGCATTACCCTAAGCTCAAGTGCCCTTTCGGCACTAAATCATAGTCCCCGAGCTCACATCACCATTCCGAGCGATATTCTCTGCCTATATACATGACGCTACTGTGAAGCATAGCCAAATGCAGCCAATCATCACCTACGTCCAGACGTCAGTTGACGCAGAACCCGAAATATCAACACACATCCTTTCACAGAACAGCGCGTCCCAATTCTGAATACAAAACACTATCTTTAAACGAAACCACAATACTCTGCAATTTAGAATGTGCTTTTATTTTACAATAAATGCTCCGAGAACATCCACCAATTTCCATATTCAACCACATTTTTTTTTCTTTCTTTGTTCTCGATACACAAATGTTTACCGTGAGTCACACAGTGTTCTTTTGGGTATAAGCTCATTGGATGGAGGCACTGTGATTCGCAAGTCTTCGGCATCAGCTTGTTGCTACACCATCATAAACGATGTCAAGGTACTAATTATTTCCTGTACCGCGAAAGGGCATATGGGCCTGGGGCGATCATCCCAAAATAGCGTCATGGTCATCCAACCAATGAGCTGTATTATTAACTGCGGGCTGAAGAAACCATCAATTGGTAGCTGGAAATTATGACATTCGCAGTAGGGCAGGATGTGGCTGTGTAGAAAACATAACAGAAATGTGTCTTAGTAGCCGTTCTTAATTCTATTCTAATCGAACCATTACTTATGCACTGTGTGAAAAATATGGATGAACACAAACGAGAAACAATGCAAACACAGAGAAAACAACGTGCAATGTTGGAGTCAATGATGCAATTGAGAGGTTAGTGCTATGCAGTGTGTGTAGCTCGCAATGGGGAGCCGATGTGGAAGTTGACTGAATAATTCGAATAACACATAGAGAGAATTTTAATGTAACATTAGCCTAGAATTGGGTGTTGCTGGAACCTGTGCGAACACAGATGTGGACTCCATGCATTTCGGTGCTAGACTGCCCACATGCCATGGGACAAATACAAGTACACACCAGTTAGTCTCCTCACCAATTAGCAAAACCAACAAGCCATTGCAATTTCAGCCATCCATCCATACCAGTCATAAAATGAAACCTTGACTCCTTTATCTACAAATTTGTCTACAGTAAAACGTACATAATAATCGGTATTTCCATTCTCTTGGCGTAATGAGGAGTGTATGTTCAGATCAATGATTTTTCATCAAATAAAATGTTACTTTGTCCAGTTTTTGAATGCTAACCCTTATCATGTGACGTTTTTACATACCTCACCCCATTCCCTTCCTTTCGAAACCTCCCTTTATTTCCAAGGACAAAAAACAATAGGGGCTTATTCATAGCTTGCTTTTGGTAAATGGAAGCGACAAATTAGCTTGGCAGGACGTGAGGGAGTAGGCAGCTCAAGGCATTGACCTTGAGGCCCACGGCATCGATTCCCTTGTGCACCACTGCAGCATTAGGAATATTTATGAAAAACAAATGAATTGTTTGCTTGCCTACACCAATGCTGCCCAAAATGTTCAGAGATATACTCATTTTATGAAAACACTCGGAATTCTTAATCCACCTGTCAGCATTTTGTATTTTGGGGACCTTGCGCCTTCAGACCCTACCCCTGCACCACCTCAAAATCGCCCCCCATTACCTAATATGGAGAGCTCAAAAAGGCACCTCTTGCAAAAGAAATTGACAGGGTACATCTGGAAAGGTATTTTTGTACGCTTTATTTGGACAATGTATACTTCTGATAGCTTTGAAATTCAAGTTACATATATTTTCCATTGGTCATGTACAATGTATCAAAATTGTTGAACATACAAATAGCTGAAAATCATTTGTATCGGAATGCAAACTGTTCCACAAGTTCTGCTTTCAGTGGACAGGGCACGTTTGCAATGTTTTGTGGCAATATATGTGTCCTAGGAACCAAACCACGAATGATTCCATGAGTATGCATGTCCAACACAGTCAAAATCAGATCTTTCACAAAATTGAATTCCATTTCCTGGTATATTGGCTTGACCACCCACTTTTTGGTTCTTTTTCCAAAGGCCATTTCGTATTGAAGCATCCCAAATTTGCCAGCAGTTCTAGATTGTTGTCTGCCTATGTTCTCGTTATGCCCTAATAATGGAAGTAGTGTGCGAGATTCCATATCCCGTATACCAAAATGCAATCTCTTGGGCCGATACTTTAGGCACATAATGTGTAACATCTCCAAATCTCCTGTGTGACAGAATTCTGTGAGTCCCTTCAGATCTCTTGATAGTTTTATCAAACACGATCTTCTCAAGAGCTTTGTGTGCAGGTGACGATGGAACCAACCACTTCTTCTTGCGTTCCTGCTCCTCCGTTAAAGGTCCATGTTCCCGTTTGTGAAAATGTTGGTTTTCTGTCCATGAGTGAACGTTGGAGCAGTAGTACATCATTGAGCGCCATTTTTCAATTAGAATTTCCAACTGCTTTTCGCCAACCCTGTAATGCTGAGGTGTCCGTGAACTTCTCGGACTGTTAGCGGTCTTTTGCGGTGAAAAAACCTGTGTTGCTTTTTGCAGCCATATCCCATCCCATCCTCATCATCCCTCGCCTCCCCAGAGATTATTTGATAAGTTCGACAAGTGCAATGTTGTGTTTTTTAATATGTTTTACCACGATGTCCGTGGACACCGGTCGCAGTCCGTGGATCCAAGAAGGCGGGCATTTCCAAAAACATGACGCACTTCACACTTTTCACCATCCAATCAATGGGCACGTCTGATGTCCGCGGACACCATGTTGCCTTCTAAGCCAATCAGTGTCCTGTACGCGGAGCGATCAGGGAAGGTGTGCCCGCAGAACATACATAGATATCACACATTTTTTGAGACCCACTTTTTGATCTTTTTAAAACAAAACTACCAGGTAGATTTTCACCAAATTTACAAAAGCATACTTTCGGGAACAAGCCACCACTCCTGCCACAAATTTGGTGAAAATCCGTCCAGCAGTTTGGGCTGTAGGCATGAACAAAATCTTTTCTCCATTCAGTCTATGGGGAAAAAAGGGGACCCCCCTATAACTTTGCCCCCCCTTGACCAAACCTCACCAAACTTTGCAAATAAATTCATTGCGGGCCATATACTTTTCTTGCAAGGTTTGGGGAGGATTCATCATGGGGAGCAAAGCTATAAGCCGCCCAAAAAGTGCTCTTCTTATGGGTTTAGCAACTTAACCATAACAACATGGCCGCTACCGCAGCCATGTAATTACACAGCCTGCGCTAAACACATAGGAAGACCACTTTTTTGACAGCTTATAACTTCGCTCCCCCTAGAGGAATAATTACGAAACTTTGCAAAGAAAGTATATGGCCCGCTATGAATTGTCTCAGCAAGTTTGGTAAGGTTTTGTGCAGGGGGAGAAGTTATAGGGGGGGGGTCCCAAAAATTTCTTATTTTTTCCAAAGACTGAATGGGCCCAAAATATTGCCCACGGCTAGAGCCCGAATGACTGGACGGAATTGCACCAAATTTGCAGCAGGAGCAGGTGCTTGGGTCAGAAAGCGTGCTTTTGTGTGTTTGGTGGAAAATCCAACCAGTACCATTGTTGCAAAGAACTGAAATGTACGTCTCAAAAAATGTGTGATACCTGGCTCTGCTCCGTGGACCCATTTCCCTGTTCGCTCCGTGGACAGAAGTCTCATTGGCTTGCAGTACGCTGTGCCGGCAAACTTTGGACACTGCCGGTGGTTGGCTGGAGGGAAGCGTGATGTATGTCAATGTTTTTGGGAAACGCCACCATGGCGTATCTCAGGACAGTGCGGCGCCGAAGGGGATTGACAAACAGAATGTACGGCATATGGTGGTGGGAAGAAGGGATAGAAAGGTTGGAGGGGAGAGAGAAGCGGAACATATGATATATTTGGTCAGGTCGAAGAAGACAGTGGTGTGCAAGTAGTATATGCGGGCACTGAACTAATTTGGCTGTGCCGGAAGGGGTTCAAAACATGGTTTACAGGATCGGGTGGGTGAAGGAGGGGGTATAAAGTTTGGGGGAATGAAAAGTGGAAGATATGATACATTTGTTCAGGTCGAAGAAGACGGTGGAGTGTGAGTGGTGTACACGAGCCATGCTGCAATTTGCGGGTAGCTCCTCAGGGGAGAACCTTCTGTGGCGACTGCTTGGACGCTCCATTGGGAACGCGGACCACATTGCAGAAGATGCACAGAAAATTACAATGTGTTGTGCTGCTGGTGCTTATGTATACTTTGTGGGTTTCCCTTGTGGTATGGCGGTGGGTTGGGCTATCGGTGGCAGTGGTACGTTTGTGAAGTATGGTACATGGCCAAATGTTGGCATGCATGCCTGCATTGCCTTGTAGTGTTTGCAGACAAGGCCTAAGCTTTTGGGTGCATGGGCCCGGCCACTACCCCCGCAATGCAATGCCTCCACGCATGGGAGAGCAGTGAGGAATTTTGCAGGTAGCTCATCAGGGGACTACCTTCTGTGGTGGCTGTGTGGATGCTCCCGTGGGAATGAGCACTGCATTGCAGATGATGTAAAGAAAGTGAGAATGTGTGGCATTGCCACATGGAAGGATTTTCTACCATCACTGTTTTGCAATATGGACCATTCACACAGCTACTCACATATCCTTGATTGGCAGGTAGCTTCACAAGCGACTATCATTCCTTGGTGAGTGCAGGCAGCCTCCATTGAAGATGGGGAGTGCATTGGAGACAATATGGGAAGTAGGTTTGAGAATGGTGCCTTGTTTGGGTCCGTTACTATACCCATACGTACCTGTATGCAGGAAAGCTACATGGCCACATGTTACCATGCATGGCTCTATTGCCTTCTAGTGGGTTTTTGCAAGGACTAGACTCTTTGGTGCATGGGCGGAGGCCATAGGACAGTTTGGGTTCCCATTGTGTTGTGGCAGTGGTACGTTTGTCAAGTATGGTATGTGGCGCCATGTTCCCCTGCATCCCTCCATTCCTTTGTAGTGGTTGTGGGCAAGGACTATGCTTTTGGGCGCATGGGCGGAGCAATAGGCCTTGTACCCAAGAGGCTATGCCTTGTCCACAGCCTTGCTTCAGGGAGGGCAGTAAGACAGTGTCACAGTTTTACGATGGGGACCTTTTACGCAGCTACTCACATATACTTCACTGGCGGGTAGCTGTACAGGCGACTATCTTTTTTTGGTGAGTGCAGGCAGTCTCCATTGGGGAAAGCGAGTGAATTGGAGACAATTTGAGAATATTTGCAGTCGGTGTACTATGTTGTCTTGTGGCTGCAAACCCCTTACCTGTAGTCAGGAAAGGTATGTGGCCACATGTTCCCATGCATGCCTTTATTGCCTTCTAGTGGGTGTGTCTACAGAATAGGCTCTAGGATGCATGAGCAGTGGCCGTAGGCCTCCGCATGTACCCAATAGCCTAGGACTTGAGCACAATCCTCGCAACGCAAGGCATCCATGTATGCGACTTGTGTGATATTGGTATGTGGATGGCACACACATGTATACAGAGTGCATTCTCTTTGCCTTAGCTCATTTGGATTAGTTATTATAACCATACCTTCTGACAGCTCACATACTTGTAAATATGTAAGGGTCCTAAGGTACTCACATTTCGAGATTCATTGTGGAGGACATGTTAGAGTTCTTACAGCAACAGTGGTGAGGCATGCCACCATTTGCCTTTTAAATGGTGTGGCCGTGAACAGAGACTTGCTTCAGGGAGTGCTGGAGGACATTGGAATATGCATGGGAGCATTGACATAATGGTATCTCGAGTGCACACATACGTATACAGAGTCCCTTTCATTTGCCTTTGCTAACTTCGGTAAGTTATTACCGTAATTTGTTCCATCCCACACACTTTTCAATATGTGAATGTCCTAAGGTATTCGCCTTTGTAGAATCATTGTGGAGGACATGTTAGACTTGCTACAGCAGCATATGTGAGATATGCCACCATTTGCGCAGCTACTCACAGATCCTTCATTGGCGGGTAGCTGCACAGGAAACTACCTTCCACGCCAATTGGGGATGAGGGGAGTATTGCAGATGATATCAGGATATTTCCATTCAGTGTACTATGTTGTGTTGGGAGTGGCAAGTCCCCTACTGCCTTGTGTGCATGGCTAGTGCCCTTTGCACTAACAGTCTGGGCACTGGTTGGAAGTAGGTTTCAGAATGTTGCCTTCTTTGGGTCCATTCCTATACTGATATGTAACTCTAGCATACACTCTTGCAAATATGCATGTCTGCTGTGGGTGCTCACCATTACAGAATGGTTGTGGAGGACATTTTGCACTTGGTACACCACCATAGGTGGCATGAAGTGCCTGCGCTAGATGGCGTACGTCTTTGGACTTGTTACCATTCACAGACTGACTTGCCACCATTTGCGATTGATATGGTGTGCCCCTGATAATATCCTGTGCTTTGAGAGTGAAGGAAGATATTGTGACATGACACGAGTTACTAAGCAGTACACATTTAAAGTATGAATAATGTATAGACTGACCAACATACATTTGCACTGGAGAAAATCATTAACGCTTCTAAGTCCTGCCATATACAGGACGGCAGCCCATCTGTTAGCTTTCTTTTGCGTACTTGTTGAGATGGCCAACAAACGTGGTTGGCGTTCCTAATGTGTGCAATTCTAATGTGTGCATCGCTATCATTAGCTGTACGTGTGAGCGGCATACACCATTGCAACAGTCACTGGCATAGCTGACTTTAGTTGTGGAGAGTCGTTGCTCACGGCGTGCACTCCAGGTATTTTTGTTACATGTGTGCCAAGCGTAGCGCACTCTCATGTGAGCACCTAGTTCCGGAAAAGAACATAAACAAAAGCAAAAGCAGACATGTGCACAGTTCCATACTTTACCAACAACACTGTGATTTGTTGAAAGTGCTTTATTTTGCTACAGAATGTTCACGCAAACGTGTAAGGTGGCTGCCATCACTGCTCTTGTATTTCGCGAACAAAATCTAGTGTGCAATGCCGTCTGTGCACTTCTGTACTTCTTTTGTCATCTAGCAAAGTGGACAAAGGATTACTTTGTGGTCTTTGGTGGGCCATGTGGAGGAACACATTTTCTTTGCAAGGGACACAAGGTAGCAGCTGTTGCCTCTGGGATGCTTTACATAATAAAAGTTTGCAGGTTGGTTTGTATTGCCAGAACTGCAAATGGACATAAAGGCCCATATCGGTCAGCCCAGATAACGACAGAAAATACAGCACTTATGGTAATCTTGCAATGCTTGGTCCACCACCCCTCTGTTGGAAGTGGAAGGGGTGGCATGTGCAGTAAGGTGCCAGGTATCTGATAAGAGGAATAAGAAATACATGTAAGTATCTGTTATCAGAGGAAGCAAACAAGACAAGATTTTGCGGGAAGAATGTCGTAATAGGTGGCTGCCTCATGTACCATGTAGTGTGTGCTACTGAATAGCCTCATAAGTTAACCCACTGCTTTGCTCTGTTTTGTAGGTGATAATGTCCTTGTACGGCTCGACACAAGCACAATGTGTTTAAAACGTTGCCACCAGATGCTCCTTTCATGTGTTTCCTTTTTACAAAAAATGACAGTGCTAGCGAGTGTTTAGACCCACAGCATAATGTCTGTGTGTGTCCAAATAAAAAATAAATAAAACACCCCCCATGGGGGTCCCCTCGGATTGCAGGAGATTGCAGGAGCTGGTTTGCCTAAAAATGCAACATTGAGATGTGAGCTGTCGATGTTTGTGTGCCGGTTGACCGCTGCGTGAACCTGTAGCCGTTTTTACTTTCAATACAATGAGGGGGTGTAGAACTGGTAATTGTTTGAGAGGGCATCATAAGGGCAAAACAGGGATTCAGGCACTGCACGAGTGAGCATAAGGTTCCCTTTTCGTTTTGTCCTTTGTCTGGATTTTCAGGGGCTTTGGAAGAATGGCAACAAAAGGAAGTAAAACCACAGTTGCAATTTACAGGGAATGGTGGAGACATGCCGGCGCATGATTACTGCCATCACAAACCTCTGTGCAATGCACACAGAGAAAGTGTGCGGTACAGTAAATGTATAATTATGTATACAGAACTGCAGCTTAATACATTTTCGTCATAATACACATGAGATGTACAGTTGTACTTGCATAACTTCGGCAAATTCCATGCTTGTATTGGGTGGGTGACAAATTGCAGTGTACGGCGTATGGAATCATTGCAGACTACCCTTTGGGCACAAGGGCAGAGCAACTTCAGTTTAAGTTATGTATCATTTTTTTCTACAATGCCATACAATGTCTGCTCTTGGAGCTAATCGTGATTTCCACTCAAGGCTGTTATGCAATGGTAGTGTCATTACAGTGAAGTTAGTACGACGTATAAGTAGAGATGATGGTGCCGTGCACATGCAGCCCTGACTGCACAGATGGCAACATACATAAAATGTGCTTTTACAGTCCCTGGGGAAAATTTATATGTGCAGTGTGTTACGAGCCAATGGTGGACGATGGCACACTGTGTGTGCCCTGCCTCAGCATACGTGGGTGGCTGGACCATTGTATGCAGTTTGGTGTCTTGCAGCCTGAACTTGTTTGGGGCGGTCATTGACGAAAGAAAAGGAACTACTGCGTATGTCCTTCAAACATTGTAAGGGGGTTATGGTGTGCAAATGGTGTTTACGTTATACAATAGGAAAGGGAAACAGAAGTTTAAAAATGTAAGGAGTAACGCAGTGTTTGAAATATGGCTGCTGAGCTATGTACCATGTGCTGCCGTGATATCTGTGGTGTATACCGTCTTTTGAAATGGTGTACATAACAATGAAGATAACCTAATGGCCTAAACAGTGCCAGTGGAATGCGAGGAGCCAAATGTTGCAGCAGGTAGGACAGTTATGTAAGATATATGGATGCATTGATCAATTTTCATTGTTGTGATTGTGCAAATTATCGTGTAGGTTACTGTAGTGTAGTGCATTCAGTGTGTCCACTTATAGGCTTAGGTGAACAGAGTTCATAGGAAACAGGTTATCTATTGTGTGGAAGAAATGGCAGGCAATGACAACTGCAGTGGCTAAGGAGTAGGTGGCTGTGTTGTGTGGGTTTCTGGTACATGGATAGATGTTTGCATAGCTGTAAAGTGCAGCGGCAGTTGTGGCAGGGTCTTCAATATTGAATGTATGGCTGGAGCCCCTACACTGTACTGGGTGTAGTGAAGCGTGGCGGTGCATAGTGTAATATAGGTGTGCATTGCAAATTGTGGCATTGCTATGCTCAATTCAGAAATAAGTGCACACATTGCACTGTGTACATTGTAGAGAAATATGATACCATTAATTGCATACTTACTGTTTGGATTGGGGCAGCCTGTGCTGTTTTTTCTGTATGAAATGTGACATGTTGTAGTCATCATTGCGTCATTATCTGTGGGAAAACAGAACAAAACATGTTACAGCAGGTATTTCGTTACTTTGCAGTCCACTACAATGCATATATTTATTAACTTTGTGGACCCTCATAACTAGTACTTTATAAGTACTATGCTTTGAACCAGTGTACTGTGCAATGTGCACAGTTCCTGTGTTTCTTTGCATAATCGTTGGGTCTGTGGGGAAAATAAAATCTATGCTGGATTTAAACAAAAAAAAATTCATAATTGCTTTGCTGCTTTGGTGCACAATGAAATATAGTAACGTTTGGAATTGCTATAGCACTTTTTAAGGTGTACTCTTGAAGTAGGAGTAAATGTAATGGTTTATGCTTTCTGCCCTATACATGTTGGTAGGGTGGGTGGCGTTGTATAGCATTTGGAGATTTGTAAATGTTTACCTGGTTCCTTTTTGGTAGCACTGTTTCTTTATGCGTTTGGTTGCTGCTGGTGTTTTGCACGTATTGTGCCATTGTACTGTGCTACTGCAGAATTGTGATGGTAGTTACGTACCTTTTGGTGTACTGTAACTGATCATACTTTGGAAGGATATTTTTGTTCATGGTTGAAGTGGGTTGTTTTGCTGCTGTAAATAACATTGTAGTATTCTGGATGCAGTTGGATACCAGGTGCCGTATTCAAACTGTTTACAGTGTCCCATTCCTAAAGGGTACGTTTACAAGCTTGTGCATTCCTTTTGCTACTTTCACATCTGTGTACATTCTGAAGTGGTAGTCTCCCATTATTGGTTTACGTAGTGATAGTTGCATATGTCTTGCAGTTGTATGAGTATTCTTAGAGAGCAGGTGACTCATTTGCGAACTTGGTGGTTTCAGAGGTTACTGAGGATAGTTTTGAACCCTCATACTTAGTACTTTCCCTTTTACGTATCCTGTGGAAAATTCTGCCACAGTGATTTGTGTACACGTACTGTTTGTGTGAGTGTAATCATTGGGTTCATTGGGGATAAAATTGTCCAACACACACTGTAATGCATTTCATCAATGCTTGCTGTATGCTAAGTTGTTTTAGGTTGACAGTGTACAACGACATTTTTTTAGTGCAATTTCGAAGGTACTGTTTGGTGCTGGGGAGTAAAGTATAGTAGGTTTGTACATCATTGACAACATTTTGGCTTCAAGAATATTGGGTAGGCATTTGCAAGATTTGCAGGTAATCTCTGCTCTGGAATGATGGAAGTATCATTGCATTCCCACCATGACCATTGCTTTCTAATGTATGCAGTATAGTGGCCTCCACTGGTTGTGTCACCTGTGTGGTAGGTTATGGCTACTGCTGGAAAGGTTTTCTTGCCAAGTGAGACCTGTCCATGTGTGAAGGCAGTAAGTTTGCAGTTGTTTTTGGTTACATCGGCATTGTATTTTAAGAGCATTATTATTACATATTGACTATGTGAGTGTATATGTAGCGTCGAACGATTATCAGAATTACACGACATACACAATATGCTATGGTTTGCATTTTGCACCAGTTCCTGAAATGGAATGGAGTCACAGTTAGGTATTGCTACATACACGAAGCATTTGTTAGGGACTTGTTCCTGAATGACACAGTTTCAGAGACTGCATGTATGTTTCCACTTGTACGAAATGTGAAATATTTCATTTATGAGTATGTTTTTCCTTTCCAGTATTTGTAGTAAGTACATTAGAAATTCCTGTGGATCTTCTTGTCGGTTTAAAGTTAATTTCACCAGTCCAGCACAGTAGTCCAATTCTTGCCTTATTCCTGAGACACTGTAAATGTTGTTGGGATTACTTACTGCATTTCTGTGAAGGACGAGCATTTGCAAACACATCTGTCTGCGCCATTTAAATAAATGTTTTCAACAATTTCTGGCATTTGGAATAGAACATTCGTTGTTACATTTGCATAGCAATTAACCCATGATCTATTGGAAAATTTTAATCGACCATGTACTTCTCTGTCTGAGTACTTTGATGGAAGGGTATGTGGTTTCTTTGAAGAGGCACTTCTTTGTGTGTGGAGTTGGGTATGTCTTGTCCTGTTTACTCCTTTTGTATGTGCTTTTGGTAATTGATGTAGTATGAATTGATTTTCATTTCTTTGATGGTAGTGTTGCCAAATCATTTACAACTTATGATTTGAATGAGCCTTCTTTTCAAACCATTGGGTTTCTGAGGAACAGCGTACATTTTCAGATGGGGTGTGTACTGTGCATGTAGTCTATTGTACTCTATGATGCAAGGAATGTCTGCTCTGACTGCAGTTGCATCACAATTCACTAGATACAATCCTTCCAGTGTATGTAGCTGTGACAGTGCTACGTAACTCAAGCCTTCTTTGAAGAATTTGCTGCCAATATCAACCAATGCTTGATCTAGGGTTAGACCTTGCGATGTATGAATAGTTACTGCATAAGCTAGCGACAGAGAAAACTGTTCTCTGCGTACATACATGTCTTTGAAAAGAAGGAATTGCACCGTTGTGCGTCCTATCTGTTTAACTTCTGAAAGTTTGTCAAACTGGATGTTCACAAACTGAATGCTGTTGTCCCGTGGGTATGTCTGGAAGCCAACAACTGTATCAAGCACTCCATTAACTATTGTTAGGGAGAATTCTCGGGAATGGCTAATTTCCATTACCTAATGAGTCCCTCAGCAGCTTTGCTGGATTTCTAGGATTTATTTTTTTCACCTAGTAAGAGTGTGAGCCCTTTTTTGCTCACTCTTACATGTGTTTTGCTGTGTGTGGTTAACATTTTTGTGTTCATAGACTGTGCAGCCTCACCTACTCCACAGGCATCATCACTTTATTGTGTGTTACACAGCACCTTCAGTGCAGTGACACAGGGTTGTCTTTTAGACTTCCCAACTCCATTTTCTGGGACTGACTACTGTCTCCCAGAACATGTAAAGTTGCCATTGACTGTATTAGTCTTTTCAAATCCACAGACTCAGTACAAACTATCTTACATGGAGTACTGGAAAGGGTTAATACGTATTCCTTCTTGCCTGTTTCTCTTGGAGCATAGTTTTGCTCTCTTTTAATCAAGACTTGGCTGGTGGCAGTGGTACCTACCCTATTGTTCCTACTGTGGTTATCTTAAATAACCTTGGTATTGTTTTAGGCTATCTTGGTAGCCTCAAACTTAAACACGCTAGACCATATAAGTTTTTATACTGTTCCGGCTGGGGTTATTCACCATTTTTTTAAAAAATGTCTTTCTCGTGTTTTTCTCTGCGCGCCAAACCAGATTTGGTTCCTTTGTTCACCGTCTCTTCGCAGGCTTCTACACAGAAGCCCTCCTTAGGCGCCTGAAAGTCTGGGTAGGCAGGATGTGGGGGAGGGGTTTTAGGACCCCTGTCATGGGTTTCCTTGGTAACCCAAGTCACACTCCTGTTTGATTGGCTAGGTGACTATCCGTCCAGGACGGCCTGCTGTGTGATTGACAGCCAGGCTCTGTGAATGGGTGAGAACTGCATAAAAAGCAGGTCTCTAGGTCTGGAAAGGCAGAGTCGCCACTGGCATGAAAGAACTGACGAGGAGCTGATGGAAGAGGACTCATACCATGACTGAAACTTCCCGGTGAAACCCTGCTGCAGGTCCGAATTCTCGAACTCCAACGACAGAGAAGATCCTCCCGGAATCTTCTACCCCTGAGCTGGTGGGACCAACCAGTTTGCCCAAACTGCAAGCCAGGACTCCCTCCTCTGGTTGAATTCGCTGTACAGAGATACAGTGGGCCGATACCCAGGTAGGTCAGACCCTGCTTGGTTTTAAGGAGCACACCTTTTATTTGTTGCTTTGCTCTGCTGCTGGTTTCTTCCCTGGGCAGTGCAGGACACTCCAGTCTTCCTACTTCATGTCAGTCCGACAGTTGCTTCAGGAACCGTGAGCCTGCAGGAACTGCCAGGAACGTCCACCTCAGCTACAGCTTCTTCTCCATTTAAAGGTACTGTGCAAATCCACATGTTCGTTTCGTCCAGCCGCGGTGAAGGTGTGTGAAACCTTTCACCAAACCGAGGGCTTGTCCTTCTTTACTCTTTAAACTAACTTTTCTGCTGACCAACTTTGTCCGGAACTCTTGGCAAAGACTTAACCATGAACTACCCTGAACTGTGTGATATTGAGCAAAATACTTTTGTCCTATTGACTTTGGCCTTAAGCCTATTTGATTTGATTCCATCGCTGTAGTTCTTCTTTCTAGAGTGCCCTTCTTACTTACCTGTTGGTGCTGCTCAAATTCTGCCTAACTTTGTCTTTCCCTCCCTTTTTAATTACTAGAGTGCCATTTTGCTCCCACTTCATTTTGTGAGCTTAACTTGTCTGGAAACTATTGGGAGTGGTCTGGTGTATTAGGAGTGTGATTCTCGAACTGCTTTACTTAAGTGAGATGTTATACAACTGATGTGTAAATAAATGTATATTCTTTTACTCAGAAACCTTGAGTCAGTGTTTGTTTGAATCATAATTATTGGTGTCCTTTGTGTAACTGTTGATACTGCTCACTTGCTCTTGAGATAAGTCTGGCTGCTCAGCCATCCCTACCACTTTACTGTGTAGTACAGGCTTGTACCAAAGATGAATTTGTACTGTCACTTGTAGTCCTAATTGTGTGTGGTGTTCCCAAAGGGTACTGCATATAATTCTGCCCAACAACTAACCCTTGTTCTACATATAGTTTACGCTTCAGCATTATTCTACATTTCACACATAATGTTAACACTTTCTCCAAACCAGCTGTGTTGGAGATCGTTTTCTAAAGTATGTAGTCATGCTTTGCCTTGTTGACATATAGGTATTGTCTTACCGTGTACGTCCAGTTTGTCTGTGGCATGAATCTCCACAAGTGGTTGTTTTTCTTTTTTCAGCATTGTTGCAATGAATTGTGCACAGCTTGCTAGAGGTGGCATTAAGGAGATACAGGTGACATTTTTGTGAGCTAATTGTTTCATGACATCAGTAGCACATGTGTTACAACCGTACAGCTCATGGATGCATGTAGTATTGAGGGTAGACTGGGCCTCCTTTGATAGCACACCAATCCGTAAAATTACTATAAACAATTTCCATTTCACGATCATTGCACTGTCTACAAGAGCTTCCAGGATGACTTTTCTGAAGTAGGTTTTGAGGGTTGAGCGTGATTTCTGCCCTCTATTTATAAAGTTTTGAAGGACTCTGTGGTGGAACATTTTTTGTAAAATTCATTTTTTGGAAGGCTTGCTTGTAGTTACATTACCATTTGTACGTGCTTTGTTGGCAGTAGTACGCGTTGCACTGTCTTTACAGTTTTTCTTTTCATTCTCGCATTTTGACAGATGAACTAAACTGTCTTTACTAGTGTATGCATCGTTTTGCTTAATGACTGGATTAGCTCTTCTCTTTCAACTTTCTGTAGAAGTTCTGCTTGCAGCAGATTGCTTCTTTCTATGTTTTTAGGTTGCGTGGCACTATTTCTGCGTTGCTTTCTACCGAGTTGCAGTTTGGTAGGCATTGTGTGGTAGCGGTTGTCGAAGAAAGGGAAGTGTGGGTGTGCAGATTTTCAAATGTATATGTGTGCAATGTGCAAGAGTGGGGCAATAGGAGGGTAGGCATATAAATGGAAGTGTGTCACTGTGTAACGGCCTCTAACTTTCGGTTGGGGACAGTATCTTACTATGTGGGGATTAGTCCAATGGTGGAGACATAACAAACACTGAGCACCTGTAGAGGTGTCATGAGTAACAATGAAGTACATACTGGTGGATTGCCGCAAATGTATATGCTACAATACAACAATATTGCTCTCTTCTACTAAGATGTACAACACTATGATGGTATTGTACTTACTTTGTTAGTTGGTGAGAGTAGGTTTATTGCAGTTTGTAATTACAACAGTGGCTTTCCACATAGAGGTGGGTATTGCACCTGTATAAGAAGATGGTAAGAAAATATGTTGGCTAATGGCATAGCGCTTACATTTGTACAATACATTCTTAAAAACTGTAGGAGGATGGCTTGGCAAGAAGAGCAAGTGCGTGTGTATAAATGGATGGCTTACGATATGACTGGGGACTTGGGAGCATAAGCATGGTTGTGAAGGCTGTAGGTGGGTTATTTGGGAGTGTATTGTAGGACGTCTTCTTGAACAGGTGTGTGTATTAGTGTAGGACTATTTACTTTCAAAATGGAGTACTTTGCATTGTGGAAGGATGACAAAAAGGTGCGGAAAGATGTACAGAGTGCAAAGCAGAATGTTTTTATGTGTGCATCTGCATGTTGTACTTTGCATATATTTGCTTGCCAGATGAGTGGAGCCATTGTTTCTGGTCTTTAATTTCCTTATGCACATTTATGAATGTTACTGCTGTCCATGCACAAATACATTTTTTCTTTTTTAAGTAATGTTGTGATCTATGAAGTGTGAAAGGTAAGTGGCAGGAAACTGTTGTTGCCTGCAATGTATGCACTTGGTGTACTTTGGTGGGATACGCTGACTGATTCTTTTGTGTGCGATTTTTACATATTTGATAGGAGGTGTTTTAATAGGAGAAAGCATTGTAAAGTTGATGGAACAAAACAACAGAGTAACCGTTTCCATATAACAATGGCTACTATGGGCAAATGGGTTCCATGTAATAATGTCCCCTCAAAAATATCGCCATGCAAAAATGTCGCTGAAAAATGGCCGTTTTTTGTGGGGACATTATTGCATGGAACATGCGGGGGACACCCCTGCAACTCCCAAACACTTTATTTTTTTCTTTTTTCTTTTCTTTTCTTTTTTTTTTGCTGCCCCTGTCCCTATATATATGGTCACCCATATAATATCGCCACAACCTTTTCCCGGCGATATTATATATGGCGAACATATATATGGGGATAATATTACCTGATACCGGCAAATGGCAACTTTGCAACCACCTACCAATGTGCTTGCCATGGAAATGGGACTACGGATTATTGGATCAGGTGTATGTCTGCTTTTTTTTGTTCCATGGTAGGATGTTCTTCTATGCCCATGAGAACCTTAATGCTTCTAGTGTGATGTTTGTCAGTGGAGCAGATTTCTTTTTTTCCACGTACTAAAATTAGTCTTCTGTTCTACAATGTTCAATTTATGTTTCAGACACTCGTCTTATAATCGAAGGAGGAAAAGCAGACAGCAATCCCCAACAACTAACACACAAAAAGGTGTTTCTTTACACGTCGCTTTACCAAAATAACTAATAAAAACTTTTCACAACTACTAACAAAGCGCCCATTCTCTATCATGCTTCTAATGTGTTTGAGCAGCCCCTAACCCCCAAACAGGAACATATGTTTGCGAAAGCCGCAGCATTTGGAGGTGCGCACGTGCTACATCCAGGTCTCTTCAGGGTGGCTGCAATGGAAATGGGACTGTGCAAGAGTTGGGATTGGTCAATGGGATTTCGTGGATGTGGTGTGCAGCAACAGATTTTGCCAGAACGTGTGTTTGCAAATAGGAGTATAGATGGCTATTGGTACGGTTGTGCTGTTTGGTACGCGCACTATATGGCTTTTGGGCGACTCCTGGATACATTGGGTACAAGTTTACGCAGAACGCTCTGCACTGGCAGCACACCTCGGGTTCCATAATGTCGATGTGCACTGGTATTTTGGGAACACGCCTGGCTTAAAGACATATCCAATGAAAATCTGCTGGCTTAAAGACAAATCCAATGAAAATCTGCTGGCATGGAAACTCATCAAAAAGCAGTATAAGAGGACGATTATATCGTCCAAGAAAACTTTCTATGATGATCAAATAAATCAATCTGGAGATGAGACTAAAGAACTCTTCCGGTTATTTAGAACATGGGATAAACACATCGTCTGCAACCCCCTAATCAAACCTACAGCTGATGACTGTAAATAGAGTTCAGAAAGCTTTTGCTGAGAAGCTCCTGAAGGCTCAAAATAAAATCAAGCAAGAGATACAAACATCCTCATTGTTAGGTCTCACATCTAAACTCAACCAGTCCAAAACAGCTACCTGTGTTGACTCGGCAAAAGATCGGACTAGTCAGAATCCTGCAGCAGCGTGTCAATCAGACGACCTGCCGGTTTTGAGTTTAAAGAACCTTCACAAATTGAAATGTTGGGTTTGCTTAAAACTATGCATCCTACTAACTGCCCCGGTAAACTTCTTTCTTCTAAATATGTTCTATAGCACTGGAACTTATTTGCTCCCTTCCTCTGTCGGTTCGCTAATTCCTCTTTTCGCACTGGCACTATCCCGCAGTCTATTAAAAATGTAGCCATCACTCCCTTGTTGAAAAATCTGGTTTGGACCCACTGGATCCTGAAAATCTAAGGCCCATCACGAACACCCTCTTGTACAATTGCAATCCTTTGTACTAGACACCGGCAAACTGCACGTGAAGCAATCTGGTTTTCAGAGTTTTCATGGCACTGAGACTGCATTGTTGGATCTGCAGACATACATGCTTTCGAAACTGGAACATAGTAAGTCGGGCTGCTGATGTTATTGGACTGATCAGCAGCTTTTGACTTGCTAGACCATAAAATCTTGCTCGATCGGATCTCCACTGCCGGCGGACTATCCAAAAATGCCACCACCTGGCTCGGATCCTTTTTTGGAGGGTCGCCAGTCGCGGGTTTATTGGGGTGACTGTGCCTCCAAGTCAGAGACCACAACATGTGGAGTCCAGCAGGGGCTTGTCTTTCCCCCCTGCTTTTAAATCTTTACATCTTCCCTCCGTGTGTTGAATTAAAATCTTTGGGGATCTTCTTCTGCAACAACGCTAATGATTTTCAACTGGTGCTGAATATCACAGGGAACCATGACATTGACCAACTAACACTAGCAGCAGCCTACCAGGTTATAAAACAATGGATGTCCTCGAATTGGCTTTGTTTAAACGCGGCCAAGACTGAACTAATGCTTTTTGGCCCTCAACAGGCCCAAACTAAATTAGATCACAGGTATGCCCATTTTACCATCGAGGGAAACCAAATCAAAGTAGTGTAGAAAGTTAAGACACTAGGTACATACATGGAGGAAAGTCTAGACTGTGAGGCGCATGTTACAGCAATCTCCACAAACACCAATTACCACATTAAGGTCCTCAGACAAGTGGCACCACTAATCTCGGTGGAAAATCGTATCACACTTGTAAGGGCGGTGTTATTGCCACGTGTAGAATACTGTAATGCCCTACTGGGAGGTGCCAATAAGGCTGACATACAACAGCTACAAAAGATACAGAATGCTGCTGTGCGGATCATCTACCAGATTTATACACTCAGAACCCACCAGTGCAGCCAGAAAAAAAAACTCCACCGCCTTCCGGTGGCAGCACGTATTCAGTTCAAACTGCTCACGAGCTGTCATAAATGTATCTATGGTAATGCCCCCCTATACCTGAAGGAAAGGATTAGCATTTACCGACCTAGGAAATCTTTAAGATCTGCCGAAGGTTCCCTGTTGGAACTAACCTGGATAAAACAATCTTGGGGTCTCGGTCACACCTTCCACGTCCAAGGGGCTCGACCATGGAATGCCTTTCCCCTACAGCTACGAAAGACCATCTTGTCTTTCGTAAACAGCTGAAAACAATGCTATTTTACTAGAACTGCCTGCTCAGCTTCTTGCCTTCCTTTCTCTCTCTCTGTGCCTGGATGCCCACAGGCTTTGGTGTGCTACAAATCGAATAACATAACGTATGGAATACGTGGGATGAAGTGGCTCCATGTGGGTCCTCTTTGTGCCAGTTTGGTGATGCTCGCTCATCCAGACATTATTATTGTTCATTGTGGAGGGAACAGTTTAGGACGTGTTAGTGGCATTTCACTGCAGTTTGCGATGAAGGAGACAATTCGGCAACTCATAGAAATGTTTCCAAAATCGCACATCATTTTTTCTCGCATTGCCCAGAGACAGATGTGGCTGTGTTCTTCCTCGTGTGGGCCACAAATGGATGAAAGCGTGGCTCATTGTGAAAAAGGCTGTTTACACTTTTGTGTGAGATGTTTGGCATGTTCTCCTTCCACAATGAAAGCATTACATTTCGTAGTAGCAACATTTTTTGTTTAGATGGAGTTCATCTTAGTGATGCTGGGAATGAGCTGTTTCTACATAATATCCAAAACGCAGTGCAGCGCGCCCTGCAAGTTTAGCAAGCTTTTTCCAGTGGATGTTCACCACTTTGAAAGTTGCAAACACAAACAGTACAATAAGGCTCTTTTCAGAACCACCACTTTGTTTTGCGAATGCGTACAATGTTTTTGATGGAGTCCCGCCACCCATTGTTGACAACCATGTACGCAGCACTCCTAGGCTGTGCTGCCGACTGCATGCTTTCATTCAAATTCTATTTTTGAAAAGTGCAAGGTGGCTCTGAAAAGAGCCTTTTTGTCCCCCCAACCGCTTCTGGTTGTGTTGCATATTTGCTGTTATAAGGCACGCCACAGAAGGACAGGAATGGGAGGGAGGTTTGGCAAAGGGAACCAACCACAGGGAAATGAAATTGCACTTGGAGAGCACAAGACTTTGCGCCCGGCTACAGCCCGAACAGCTGGACGGATTTGCATCAGATTTGCGACAGGAGTGGGGGCTTGGGTCAGAAAGTGTGCTTTTGTGTGTTTGGTGGACATTGAACCAGTACATTTGTTGGCAAGAACTGAAATGTAAGTCCCATGGGTCCACTAACCCATTTCTGTGTTCACTCCATGGACCAAAGTCTCATTGGCCTGCAATACGCTGTGCTGTCTGCAAACATTGGACAAAGCTGGTGGTTGGCTGGAGGGAAGCGTGCTGTACATCAAAGTTTTTGGTAAACACTGTCATGGTGTATCGGAGGACAGTGTTGTGGTGTGTGTGCCAAGACCCTAATGCATTGTGTTCATGACTGGGCCTCTTGTATGTAACTGTGTGGCCACTAAAAGTAGTCATATCTGCCTCCGCTCCAGCATCCCTTTTCCCTGCTCGCCGCGTGGTTCGATAACGCCAGCATGTTGTTTCCAAGGGCAGTGCAGCGGCAAAAGTGCCTGGAAAACATAGTTTACGGCATCTGGTGGTGGGCAGAAGGGATGAAAAGGGTGGGGGAGTGAGAAGTGCTGCAAGTGATACATCTCATTAGAAGTAGACGGTGGTGTGCCAGCGGTATCTGTGCATACTATGCCAATTTGCGGTTATCTCAACAGGCAACAATCTTGTGTGGTCATTGCAGGAAGTCTTCGTTATGGCATGCCAACTGCAGCTGCAATGTCTTTCTGTGATGAGTGGGGCAGGCACATTTGCAGAAGGCAAGTGCATTCCACAAGACATGCACATTTACAGATAGGGTGTACTATGGTGTGCTGTGTGTGGTAAGTCCGTAGCCCCTTTAATGCATGGCTGCAGCCCCAGAAAAGTATGTCCACTGGTTGAAAAGGTATGTCGACTGGTTGAAAGTTGGTGCCACATTGTGGCTTTGTGTGTGGGGTTTGGCTGCATTGAACACATTGTTGGTTGCATGGGTGTGGTGATTGGTAGAACATTGTACAATTGTCGGTGTATGGGTGGAGATGCTGCAGTGACCAGTTGTGTACTGTGTCCACTGGGTGCACTAATGCAATAGTGTAAATATGGAAGAGGTTATGGTGCAAATGGTTTTTACATGTGCTTGCGTAGTGTACATTGCAAGGATTAGTAAGTGTTGAAGTACACTTTGCAGTACTGCTTGTATGTACGTAGTACAGTGTGGAGAGCAGGACCAATGTTGCAACGATTGTTTTGTTTGGTTGGCATTATTACAATAGTTTGGAAGTGAGTAGTGGTGCCAAATCCTGTGGTATGTTTGTGCATTACGGTAAGTAGAACATGTGTGCTTGCATTCCTGCTTTAGGGTGCAGAGGTTGGGTAGTAGTGCTGGTGCCTATGTTCCCTTTCTGAATTGTGGCAGATGCCTACATGTTTGCCTGCATAATTTTGTTATGTTGTGGTGTGTGTGGTCAAGGCCTAGACTGTTGGGTGCATGGCCATACACCCAACAGGCTAGGCCTTCATCACAGCCACTGCAATGCAAGGCAGTCATGCATTGGTCAGTCTGCATGCATGTCAGGTTGGTGACTTGCACGCATGGTTGTGGAGGACATTGTAGACTTGGTAGAGCAGCAGAAGTGAACTGTGTGTACATTAGCATATGGTGCACATCATTGCCCCTGTTGCACTAAAGGGAGCCACATGTCACCATTTGCGTTTGCTATGGTTAGGCCCTAAGAAGAACCTTGCTTTAGGAAGTGCTGTAAGATATGGCAGCATGAAAGGACGCGCTCAGCAGCACACATGTAAAACATGCCAATACACCCAGCCGCCTACATACCGTTCACCACACCTGCACCAAACAGCCTAGGCCTTTATGACAGCCACCACAACCTATTGCAGCCATGCAGTTGTCACTCTGCATGCATTTGAAGTTGGTGACTTTTATACAATGGTTGTGGAGGACATTGTGCACTTGGTCGACCAGCTGCTATGCGTAAATTAGCATATGGTGTACATAATTGCCCCTGTTGCACAATAGGGCACCACATGCAAACATGTGCATTTCATATGGTTTGCCCCTTATAAGCCCCTTGCTTTAAGGAGTGCTTTAAGATATTGCAGTATAAAAGGACGTATTCAGCAGCCCACATGTAACCTATGGCTAATATACACTGCCTTCTACATACAGTTCAGCACACCCAACGGACCGTTATGCAGCCATGGATGAAAATATGTGCCCAGGGTGAAAGCTGGGAGACTCAATTGAAGATGGGGAGTGCAGTGCACATGGCATGAGCATTTAAACATAGTGTGTACAATGGTGTTTGCATGCATTTGAAGTTGGTGACTTTTACACAATGGTTGTGGATGACATTGTAGACTTGGTACAGCAGCAGAAGTGAGCTGGTATGCGTACATTAGCATACAGTGTACATCATTGCCCCTGTTGAACAATAGGGAGCCACATGCCGCTATGTGCATTTTGTATGGTTTTGCCCTTATAATGCCCTTGCTTTTGGGAGTGCTGTAATATATTGCAGCATGAAAGGCCATGCTCATCAGCACACATGTGCACTATGCCTAACGTACACAGGCTCCTACATACCGTTGAGCACATCCAACACAATGTTATGAAGCCATGCGTGCAAATATGTGCCCATGGTGAAAGCTGGCAGGCTGAATTGCAGATGGGGAGTGAAGTGCACATGACATGGGCAGCTAATCATAGCCTGTACTTTGGTGTGTTTTCTGTGGGGACGGCCTGGCGCCTTCCATGCATGGTTGGAGTGGAAAGCGAAAAAAGGAGGAGTCATGCTTTACTGGGGCGTGGCCCTGCCGGTACTTGGGGAAGCGTATGTGCCAAATTCTGCGTTTCTCACCATGCTGGCCAATAGAATTGGGACTATGGCCTTTGTCCAACCAGGTGCTCAGGGTGTGCATTAGAGGCAAGAGCACCAATAGGGAGAAGGACTCCTCCTGCTTCACTGGGACACGGCCCTCACAGTGCTTGGGGAAAGGCACATGCCACATTCTGCGCTTCTCACATGGTGGCCAATGGAAATTGACTTTGGGGAATGTCCAATCAGGTGCTTGGGGTGTGCGTCACAGCAAAGTGTGGCAATCATTTCTTCCATTAGTTTGTATAGTGCGGCTGGCAAACATGGCAAGGCACACAGTTTTCGTGGTGGGTGATGCCTTTGTGGAAGATCTGTTTGTGTATACCCTCCAAGAAGGCTTTTGTGGCAATTTCGGTTTGGAGGGAGTGGACGCTTTATGGTGCACTGCTGAAGCATGCTATTTCGTCGGTGTGCTTGTAGAATGTCGATGCATGGCCTCTTCGGCAACTGTCCATGTTGTGGTCATGCACTTTGGAGCCTTCATTTTGGGCTCCATGTCTTGCTCCCATGTGTACCGTCAACTGAAGAAGATGATTAAAGCAGTGCAGCACATTTTTCCCACTGCCAAGGTGCTTTTCTCATGTATACCCCCAAGAATAGTGTGGAACTATTCCAATGATTCCTGTCACCAGCCAGAGGTCAAAAGGGGTCTTGTCAACGGAAGCATGTGTGACTTCTTGAGTGCTGCTGGGATGTTCTCCTGTGAGAATGAGAACATTGGTACTCAATATATAAACCTTTTAAAAGGAAATGGCATGTCTTTGTTGACCAGTGGCAATGACATTTTGCTGCACTGAAGACCCTATTGTAAGAATGTTAGCTGACGTTGAAAACGCAAAAT
The DNA here is from genome assembly GCF_040938575.1 of Ambystoma mexicanum. Taxonomy (NCBI): domain Eukaryota; kingdom Metazoa; phylum Chordata; class Amphibia; order Caudata; family Ambystomatidae; genus Ambystoma; species Ambystoma mexicanum. The sequence continues at coordinate 964,853,275 of NC_090924.1, forward strand.
TACTTATAAAAACTGCAAAAAAGGTGTTTCTATGGAAGCACCTTTAAAAAAAAAAAGAAAATTGTCTTTTAAGAGCCACCACAACTAATGATGTCCCCTACCCTCGTTGAAAGTTATTCCCCCCAACCCACGTGCGCACAGCAAGAAAGGTCTGCAAATATCATGATAGTTGCTAGGTGGCACGTGTTAGATACGCCCCTTTTGCAGATGACGGCCATAGAAATGGGGCTGTAGAAGCTACGGGATTGGTGGCCAATAGGGTTTCTGGGTGTGGTGCGTATGCACAGACTGCGGTACACTCTGTATTTGTCGACAGAAATTCAGAGGGTGGGGTTATGGATGTGTGTTTCAGCAGCCACAGCGTGTGGGTTTTAGGGGCGTTCGAAATACATTGACTGAAAGTGCAGTGGTTGCTCATTTTGGAATCTATCATGTGGATTTGTAGTGCTATGGAGTACCTACAATGAACCGACTGATTTTGGTTTGTCTGTGTGCCACTTTGGTGACACGCAATCATGCCGATATTATTATTATTCATTGTGGAGGAAAAATTGCACAGCATGTTACACAAGTTTCAGTGCTGTTTGCAATCAAGTAGGCACTTGCCCAGGTCATGCGTTTGTTTGCGATCTCTTGCATTACTTTCTATCGCATTATGCAGACACTGACATTTTTTATTTGTTCCGCAAATGGAGAAAGTGCAGTACATTGCGAAGAAGTGTATTTGTGCCTTTGTACGACATGTGCCAATGGCGTACTTCACATTTGGGAATATGACGTTTCACAGCACGAACAGTGTTCCCTGGCTATAACATTCATCTTACTATGCCTGCATCCCGATTTCTGCACACCCCATCCAAATTGCCTTGGTGCCCTTCTTGAAAGTAGTGGAAACATTTTGGTAGTAAAAGTTGCGCACTGACACTCTTCAAAATACTATGCAACATGTAAAGAAAGCTCTTTCTACAGTGACCCCCTTTCTAACCGATTCAACTACAGTGTTTTGCACAGTGCCTCACCTCCCGCCCTGCATCCGTTCATTGCCAATTCCATTGTTTCTCTATAAAAGGGGCTTTCTTTATTTACCTTTTTCCTTTCCCAATTAATTTCCATTTATTATGGTCTTCTGACACACGCCACAGAAGGAAAGGCAGGAAAAGGCCAGTACAGAAGGGGCAGCACCTGCATGGGTACCATAGGGGACGTGCCGAGAGACTGAATTATTGGGTGGCCCTCACATACATAGGTGCCAGTCATTGTCATGCTCTCGGAAGGACCCTTCCCACACACTTCCAAGTACCTTCCCTCTGTAGAGGAGAGTGTTGCAGTACATACACAATACAATGCCCTTTGCCAGGAAAGGGTCTGTAGCGCAGCATATGGTCTGCAGGGATGTTTTAGAGCTCTGCTGCCCTACAGGAGTGCCCCTCTTGTTGCCCGCAGCAGATGTGACAAATGCTTTAGAAGAACTTACCCTATGTAATTGTTGGAAGGGCGGTAGACTGCCCACTGGTCTCTTGTGCTTTCATTTCAGTTGTTGTCACATGCAGTACAAACACTTCATGCTACGCCATTAGTCTTAGGAGTAGCATTCACAGTGATGCATACATTCTGGAATACAAGAATGTTTACAACAACGTGAAACACAGCTTCATTATTACGTGTAGTTGAAAGCCATTTATTCTCTGCGACTCATGCAGCTACAGTACTTTTCTAACCACCACTAACAATGTTTGCACTCTGCACATTCTGCTGTTTGCTTAATTGCCTTTACATGCACTAGTATGTGCGTGACCAAGCCACACCAGCTTTGCCATTTTGCAGACTCACTACAAACTGTCCCACCTGCAAGTACACGTTACTTCAACTTTAAGACCCGCAAGCGACCTCTTGACACTTTCCGTCACACTGCTCAGTGCAGGCACGATTTGTCTGTTTCACGGGTCATGGAAAGGCAAGCAGCACATCAAACAAATTAATGTGATATTTAACAAGCCCACGTTACACTGCAGGTTGATGTTCTTTGTTTACCAGTGGGTGTCATACAGTCAGGCGTGCTTTAGCCACATAGTGGTAGGTTTGCAGAGCCACCCACGTAGTCGGCAGGAGTACTTAAAATGCAGTAGCCTACTGTATGACTCCGTAGGGCTGGTGACAGGGGTGGTGTTACCAGCACACAGTGGATGACCTATGCACGAGTATAGGTGTGGATCGATACAGGTGCGCTTCCACAACTATGTAAAAGTGCATTGGAAGATGCAGACACTAATGGAGTACTACGGATACTTGCAATGTGATTGTACATATGCCGACCAGATGCAGTCTCCCTAGGAAACGACCATATTGCTCATTTGTAGTCATCTCGGCCAGTACTTTGTGGCACAGATTCACCATGCAATGTTAACACAAAAAGAGAACCTACTCAAACACTCACCAATATTTACCATGTACATCTGTAACTGCTAAGATAAACCAAACCAAAACTATGCAGAAAAGGAAGGGGTAGCGCAAATGGATACATATACTAGACAATTTTGCCTTTCCACACGTTTATCATGAGGGCAGCCAAAGAATCAGTAACAAACCGTTGTCAACGGGACGTTAAGGTTCTGTTGCAGTACCAAACAGCTATCATCTTTACAGAAAACACTGTGCTAAAGCAATGTTCTGGTTACAGTGCCCTACTAAAAACCCATGAAATTCACTAACAAAAACATTGTTAAAAGGACGTAATGGTTAAGTTGCACTATTAAAAACCTATGCAATTCAATTGACAAACGTTGTTACAGGGAAATTATTGTTACAGGTAAAACTGAAAAAAAACTAAATTGGCCAGTTATGGTAAGCTAAGCAACCATACCTCACGCTACCAGTGTGCACTGCAAGGACTAACACCCATGACATCAAAGATGCCATCACAAATCTCAGTGTGTGTGTGTGTGTGTGTGTGTGTGTGTGTGTGTCTGTCTGTCTGTTGTCTGTCTGTCTGTCTGTGTCTTACTTAAATGACTAGCAAATGTTCTTTAGAGCTACAGGACCTGAGACTGTTTAACCATTAGTCTGCCACGTGGCACCAAGGGACGATGTATTAAATGAAAAGCTTCCATCTTTGTTTTAGTTTCTACATGGAGATTGTGAGGCTCCGGCCTCCTAATTTTTATCCCAACTCTGATAGTTAGCCTTTTAACGACCAAGCGTATGTAACTCCAAAAACTGCATGATTGGCGCCTGTCATTTTGACAATTTTGTATTTTACCTGTCTGACACTTGTGTGCCTTTCTGCTAGGTTGCTGGTATTTTCTGACTTCACGCTCCCAAGGGTAAATAGATATATTTTGGTGTGGTACACCTATGAGGCTATAAATGGACTGGAGAGATCATGTGTGTACGCCATCGAGGACCTGCATCACAGATTGAGTAGTGGTCACCGGGCCTCCCATCCACTAGCCTCAAAGATGGGACTTCCGTGACAGGAAGGAAGTCCTTAGTCCCTGCCAATTTTGTATTATTCATATAACCGCTTGTGGCTCTACTTCATACATGTTGATTCTTGCTTTGTTTACAGTGAATAGTAGAAAACTAACTCTGCACTGATAAGCTGATGACCTTATTGTAATCCTAACCAGTAACCCTATCCAGGCTATTACAGAAACCTGTGTAATCAACCAAGATTTTGGGAAACTATTGGCATATAGCAAGAACTCTAATAAAATAAAAATGATAGTCTGGAATATTGAAGTGCAAAATACTGTGACAATGAAAGTAAATGTCTGGCCTAGGTGGTCAGAGGATCTAAAAATATACATGATGATATTGCATCTGGACTATATTCCATACTGGCTCAAAATAGTTTGCTGCTGGATCAGAATCAGCCCTTGCCACTATCAATTGTAGGGAGCGTTAACTATATTAAGATTGCTGTTCTCCCTAAATTATTATTTTGTTCAATTTCTCCCAATATATGTTACTAATTATTTCTTTTAAAAAGTAAGGTTAATTAAGTTCTTATTTGGAAAAATGAAGTGGTCCATATATCTTATAAGGACATCTTGCAAGAATTGAAGCATGGAGCATTTGCCTAACTAGGAATGCAATATTGCTGTTTGGACGATGCTCTACATTGGATTCAGCATTTGATTTCACTATCTAATTGCCTAGAGAAAATGTTTCCCTTACTATATTCATTAATTAGCTCCTGGGGTCACCAATGGGTAATTTGTTAATTTTCAACTCAACAATATATTTCAAGAAGTTAAAATGTAAATCTACACACTACTTAGACCTGTACAGATATTCTGAATCCATTGGGTTTAAACTTAATTACTCGGTCTGAACTAAGTAATTGGAATACAGGGAGTGTGAGGTAGAGGCTCATGTTCGGCTTTTATTTTAAGTAGACCATTACTTTGTGTCCTTTGTAGAGATGAGGTACAGACTCTAAGGCACACATCCATTTTTATGTACTTTACACTTTGCCAATTATTTGGCAAATATATGCATCATATAATCTCGTGAGTATAGCTCAGCTGCAACATGCTCGCCTTGGAAGGAAAACAACACAGAGAAACACAGGTTCGAACTCCGGGTCCGCACTTAGAAACCTCTGGGTATTAAGCACATTATAAATAACATATCATATCTGTAGATCCTGACAGTCTGCACTCTACAATCACATCTTTGGTTATGCTCATCTCTCAGTTATATTAGATAAGTATGAATTTTCTGTATACAATATCACTTAGTAGAGTGTTGGGTAAGGGAAAGATTATAGACCTAGAATTCTCTCTGTAGCTTATTGCTCGATATGTGCTGGTTGTGATGCCAGCACATATTCGCCATATGGCATTTCTCTTATACACCACATACATTTAATACTTTTCAAAAGTCTAATATACAAATGTTAAGTTGCAGCTTGGGAGATTATTATCATGAATAGATGTTTTGTGTGAGAAACCAGAAGGTGTCTCACCCACTAGTCTTCGGGGATCTGTCATCTTCATCCAGGTGGCCAGGACACAGCAATCACTTTTGGATCCAGTTTCTGGGGTGGACCAGTGCGGGAGGATCACCTGGGTGAGGGGTCTTCGCTGAGTGGGAGCGGGACACTGGATGTTGAGATGCAGAATCCCCTTCCTTATAACACCTTTTAACCCATTCTTCCAAGTAGGATATTTCGGAACTCCAACCCCCCCACCCCTTTACAGCACGATCACTTTCTCAGACACAGCGCGCTATGAGAGAAAACAGACTAACACCTGAGCCGTATACCTGACGTGTCCCAATACAATGGTCAGGCATGGTCAGGTAATTACTGACCATCACACACACCTGACTTCTATTAAGCTTCCCCACACGGATAAAATGCAGTGCACGAGAGCACACTCTGAGCGAGGCAAAGCACACGAGGAAACAGCCGTTGCAAGATGGCAATTTAACGAGAAGAGAAAGATTGTGAAACAGAAGGGGGTCGCAAGAAGGGAAGCTCCCTTTACCTTTTTGACAAGGAACCATTACTTTCATGAAACCTCAAGAACAGAAAGCTTACGACCAGGAATCAAGCTGAAGAATCCTGCATTGTGTGTTGGAGGTACCCGGTTCTCTCCCACATCAGTAATTAAGGCAGGGAGAATCTCCAGCCACTGAGGTACTATCCTTGGCTACAAGAACAAAGCCGCTTCAGTGAAGGCAACGCAGCCGTTGAGTTGGGGAGACCGATACAAGACCAGCCTGTGTTGAAGCCAAGGTTGCAAGCAGCAACATTGTATGGTGAGCGCTGGAACAAACATTGTTAAAACAAGTGTGATAAGAGACGTGAATGAAGTTAAACTGCTGACGAGTGATTGAACTTTAAAGCAAGCTACAATACCTTTAGCGGAGTGGTCCAGCACCGCGTGGGTGCTCAATTGAAAGTTTCTGTAAGGTAACCAGCTGAGAAATTATAAAAGTAGTTAAAGTTGGTCCAAGCCAAAAGAGGGACATCAATTGAAAGCGTTGTGTTAAAGTGGGGTCTGAGCCCAGCAGACGGGGCCCGGGGTGATTCGAAAATCACCCAAGAAGTTGTACATGAGTATCCTGAGGAGTAAGGAACTGTTGAATGTTTCTTTGTCGCAACAGGCCCTCTGAAGTAAGAGACTTTAAATGGCAAAGAGACTTTGACATAGACTGCCCTGATACTGAGATTTGTACTGCATTCTCATGCTAGAGAAGGCAGAGACTGTGCTAAGCTTGAGTGTGCCGCCTTATCCCGTGCTGAAAACGTGGGTAAGAGAGGCCAACAGCTTGAATATCCCGACATACCATTTCTTGAACACTTTTCCTTTGCATAGCATCCCACACTATTTGCAATTAGAAGTCAGGATTGGCAATAAGTTTATTAGTATGGTCCTTTTATTTTGACAAGACTCGACTAGGACTGCCTTATTATTATTTGATGGCCATAGCTTGCTCCCATATTTAGATTTAGGATTAGATGGGCGTTTTTCAAACCCACTTGAAGTTCAATAAACACCTTGAACTCTGATGACGTGTCTGTTTTACTGTTTGATACCATGCCTGCCTTACACTTGGGATTGCCCGGAGTTATCATTATATTGGCACAAAATATATGTACACGTTTTTTCACATTACCCATTGCAACTATTATGATAATATAATGATTAATTACTGATATTATGATCTCTAACTTGCATTAGTTTGGCTACATAACAATTGTTACCATTATATTTAAATATGTTTTGCGATTATTTTAATATATTGCTTTTTTATGGAATTGGTGTATCATGAAATTGTTGCATTTTTTATGTGTACAACTGGCTTTTTTATGGAATTGGTGAATCATGAAATTGTTGCATTTTTTATGTGTACAACTGCTGCAAGACATGTGTCGAATAAAGTGATGAAATTATGACATTGCGATATTAGACGCGCTCGAACTGAATAAATGTATTGTTGTTTCCACACATTTTTGTAAAAAACCAGGCATGTCTTACATCTGTTGCCACAATGATTCTAGCTTGTGATTTGTCTAAGTACAGTGATCCAAATAAAAGAGCCAATCTGTTCACAAGAGCAGATTCTCTGTTACAAATGCTTCACAAGGTTGTGTACTGCAGTAATATATTTGATTGTATGAAACACGTTTTTAATTCTGCCTGCTTTATAAATCCAATGTATACATTCTTCTCCTTTCGATCTAAATGTATCTATAATAGTACTCTCCCTTTTTTCCACTTTATATATTTTTTTTCGTTCCTGGTGGTGGTGATGGTGAGGTTGTTTCTGGTCTCATGAATAGTTGTCTACCCCGTTTTTATTATTCTCGGTCAGCTGAAGGTGCCTTAATTGGATAAGTGGTAACATAAATGAGAACCAAAAAGTCCTCAAGCCAGGGCAGTACCAGGGGTAGTGTTCTAAAAAGCCGTCTCCAGTTCGGTTTGTTGCACTTGAGATTTTATTGTGAGGTAACGGGGCTTCATTCAGCTTTCTTTAGATTATAACGAAAAGTAAATGAGGGGGATGATCCAGGTGAGCTACGACGGATTGGGGTATGCGTGCAGATCAGGGCCAAACTTTGGGCAGGACGGGCGACCGCCGGGGCACCATGCCCCCCAGGACACCATTAGCCCCCTGCCACGCCAGCTCATGGGAGTGTTTAAAGGACTCCCCCGAGCTGGTGTAGTGGGAGAAGGTGCGGCAGGCGCCCTTTTGTTATTAAATGCACCCGCGGTGGCGGGGTGCATTTTATAACAATAGGGTGCATCAGCACCCTATTCACATGATTACCTCCCCGCTCCGACGAGTGAGCGAGGTGGTTTGTATTGGAATAGGGCGCTCATGGATTAGCATGAGCGTCCTGGGAGGACGCTGGAGCAGGGAGGTAGAAAAATAATGGTGGCACATCCTGCCCCCGGCTCCCCTCCCCCTGTTCACCATGGGTGTGTGGGGGGGGTCGGCCATTCGCCCAGGGCGCTGCTGCTGCTAAAACAGGCCCTGGTGCAGATCTTAAACGAACAGAGAGAGACACTAGAGGAATACAAGAAAAGGTCACCTCTAATACATTACGCATGACACAAACGGACCTTTTCAAGTGGTCCTGTAAGATAAGTACCAAGCGCTACACTATAAATTCTTTCTTGAAAAATATACAAATCGTCCAAAGTGACAATTCATAATACCATCTCCACGCAAGGCGTTTTTAAAAAATGCACACACAGAACGCCTTCTATCACTCGGCTAGGTCATCCGAGTTTGACACTTGACACCAAAAGGGTAGATTATATGAAATATATGTCACAACTGCCCTGCATGTTTCATCCCGTAACGTTCGTTAACACACACTTGCCGTCTTGCTCACCGAATGCTTAAAAGTAGTTGCACTCGGTGAGCAAGAAGGCACGATGTATGTATTTAGCATATGCAATCCCGGGCAAGAAGTCTGGCCCATTTTACATACGAGTTGGCATTTTCGGTTCCAGCCGTATCTGCATTAACACAAATTAACCCCTTGAGTGCCAAGGACGAGTATGCCCGTCCTTTTGGCATAGACTTACATAATAGCCTGGCGCTAGAAGGCTTGGACATACATATCAGAGTGCTGGCAAAAGCTACCAAGGAGCAGAATTGCAGTTGGACCGCTGATGTAGACACCTGAGTTAAAAGGATGTTTCCTATCATATGAAACAGTTTTTACTGAGATCTACATTATTGAAAGAAATGGTTGCTGCAATTGTTTGCATATAGCGCCTTTCCCGTCGCAGGAGTAGAGGTGCTGTATGGATGCCGCCTGCCACAGCACCATGTCCTTAAAGTGAAAGAGGTAAGTTAACCCTGCTTAGCTTCAGGTCTCACTGGCGGTACATAGCCAGGCGGTAGAATCTGGCTACCACCGGGTCTTAAATGCAATCATGAGTGCTTACATGAAAGTGGTCATTGCTCAGGGCACTTTCTGTTTTGATTAGTTCCATGTTGATCAAAAGGAAATAGTTTGAAAAATGATTTTTATTTGATCAGGTTCAAAACTATCTGTAGAAATATTTTGCCAAGCTCTTGAACTATGCAAAAATAGAGCGTTCATATTTTTTACCACTTTCTTCTGTTCCCCCAAATATGTAATGGGACCAAACCAATGGCATCCATTGTTTTTACTATGACTGTAAATCTATTTCATGCCTGTGGTATATTGAGTTCAACGTGTTAGCACTTTCTTATTTGGAAACACGAGCATAGGGATATAATATAATATTTCCTTCAGATGTTAATCTACAAAATAGCACATAATCCGACTTTAATTGTTTCAAAAATGTAATGTTTATATCAGCAAATAAATTACCATTAAATGTAAATTAAAATGACTGTACTTAAATTAAGGGGTGTAAATAGTAGGCAGGATCATCTCATGAGGTGTTTAGGGACCACCCCCCAGGTTAGTGGACAGGTGAGGTCTTCTAACTAGGTCCACAGTCATGTAGCACACAGTAGAGTCCAATGGAATTGGCTCGAACGCTCTTGTGGCCCCAACGCTCTTGGATCTTGTGGCCCCTGTGGGGGTGGTGGGGACAGCAGTTTCTCACAGCTTGTCACATCAAAAAGTTAACTTTGGAATACCACCGTCACAGACAGTTCAGCCTGCCTTTCTCAAGCTTGCTGATTGGCTAGAGAGCTGGAAGAACAACAAAGGATAAACATAGAATGCAGGCCTGGTGGCACTGTGGTACACATCCTCCCCACAAAAACGTGGAAAGGGGGTGATTTTTTGAGGTGTGAACACAGAGGTCTGCATCCTTGAAAACCTAACAAGAGGGTTGATATTGTTTTTCGATACTGCGGGTTGGCACTAACCAGGGCTTTGAAGTACCATGGTGGTAACAGCCATAGCTGGGCTTCACAGCCCCAGGTGATTCCTCAAGAGAGTGTTAATAGCCCCTTTCCCTGACAAGTCAAAGCTCACTTGGAAAGGGCCATTAGCATTCCAAAGTCACTCATTCTGTGTATTCTCCACCGTAAATGCCCACATCACAGAAACCTGAAACAGTATGACGAATGCACACTTTATTCAGAAAATGCGTGTGTGAAACCATTCTGTGATGTGACGACAAGTAGGGTAATACACAGATGTCTGGTTGTCTTGTGCAGGATAAGCTATTCCATGTTCATGCATCAGGGTGTTATCATTGTTTACAAACTCCTTGATTTCGGGAATAAGGGTGTTTCAAATTAATGTTTAAAACAAGGAAAGGGGGGTGTTTTTATGAAAATGGGGACGAGCATGGGTACACCCTTAAACTGAGAGTGCCAGCATGGGGGTTAGAGCCTTATTTCACACTTTCTGATTGGAAAGAAGAGAACGAGCTCTAATCAAGAGTCGTTTATACTTTGTCAGGTAGCGATTGAGCGTCGTCTGTGTTTTCTGACAATTCATGCCTATGTAACACACATTACAGTGTGTTTATTTCCAATCTGCGAGGATGGGACCCCGCGAGGCGTCTTCCTTGATGATGTATATCTATTTCAGTCCATGCCGGGAGCTGGGTGTTTCCATAGCAGTGAGTAGAGCAGCACACTTCCCTTTCCCGCCGTTGCTTCGAGGTGGTGGTGGTGGGGTGGGTGAGGATTATCAATGACAGTGTTAGAGGGAGCGCAACATTCCCGGAAGAGGACCTCTGGAGCAGCAGGAGCCGGTGCTTGCAGTGTACAGTGCTCGGGAAGCGGCAGATATGCACGGCAGGAGCCGCCGAGGAGGGACGGTGTGTTCACAGAAAGGACTGCAAGAGGTAATGGCATTACATGTGAAACCTGATCTTGCTATGCATTGGTGTTGGTGATTGACGCGAATTGTGCTCCCGTAACCGTGATGCCCAGCATGTCATTCCGTGCCTGCCACTGTGTATTGACCTGGGTGGCTAATGTAGCCTACCTACCATGCCAGAATATTAACAAGCCGCCGCCGCCGCCGCATCTCAACCTTTAAACTCGATTTCATGTGCTCGCATTTTCATCTGCAGCAGTCTTAGGTGGGCTTGTGTCGCAAACGAACAGATTTGATCAGTTTCATTTCCCCTTGCATTTGTATTCTAAATTAAAGCATGCCTGCATTCTTATGGTACAAAAGAGCATCTGGCCTTCTTTGCCAGCGTAATTCCTTATCGGAAATAAACATTTGCAGTCCTCAATGTAATTCCAAGTATATCTGTATAAATAATGTATAGGGCTAGCTGTTCATTTATGAAAGCTCTTTCCCACGCCTGCTTTGCACACTTTTCTCCATTTCTCTATGCAGCCTGTTTTTCCCCTACCCATCCTTGCCGTCTTTAATATTTGTTAATACTCCAGCACTTCCTAGAGATATATTTTATTTATATTGCGCTCGTACACAAGTGTTTCAGAGCGTGACCAGGCAAAGGGAGGGGAACACGGAAGAACAATAACGATCTTATTAGGCCCAGTGACAATAACGATCTTATTAGGCCCAGTGACATTTAAGAACGCCTTCGTTCCAAATCTTAAAGGATGACCTCCAGGTACGGGCGGAAATACAGGTCATCAGCTTGGTGGTCTGCTGCACCCCGTCTTAATGGCCACGTCTTTGTGCTATGTAATCCGTCTCAACAACCTCCATATCCCCACTACTCTCCTCTTTAGGGCATTATTGGTCAAAGGGAATTCTGAACCCAATGGGACCAGAACATTGTCCACAGACTGATCATAGATGCACCGCATATCATCAGTCTACCGTTATTTACCAGGAACACACCTACACGTCTTCTCTATGGTGGGATTCACCCAGAATCTACTGAAGAGAATATTTAGTTCTACACAGAAGTCTTTTGAACTTTGGCTCTTTAATTGCCACACGATTTGCCATTATCATGCATAAAAGTGAATCATAAACCATCAGAGGCCAACGAGGCAGACATTTGTATTTGTATTTGGTTTATTTATAAAGCGCAACCAGGCCCAGGGGCATACAGGCGCATACGTTTTTTGATCATGTTACATAAGAGTACAGTTACATTAGCAAGCAGTAGGCAACAGTTACAATAGTTGCGGTTACAAATAAATACATACATTGGTATTACAGGTACAAGCATACATGTTGCAATTAAGGCGGTGGGCCAAAGGTGAGACAGATAGTAATATTATTCACAATATGTACAGTGGGTAGGCAGTAAATCGAAGCTCTAGGATGTTAAGCTGTCAATGTGTCCAGCTCATGAAGCCAACGTTTGGTGTTGCGTGTAAATAGGTTGAAGGAGGTTGTCCCCCTCTGTGTATCTGGGGGTAAGGATGTGGTAGTTACTGGACAGGTGCCACATTACATTCTTCAAAGGGATGCTGGGCCTAAATGGGCTGCACAGAGTAACTGCTGGACAGCCCCTCCATCCCCTGGAACTGAGGCAGGGCACCGGCACGGTCTTCATTGACCCACCGCTGACCCCTTTACAAAATAACCTGGGATGTAATTTGGCACCTGTGCCAGAGTCGTTTGAGGGACCTTGCTGCCTGTTGAGGGAAATCTGCAGGGAGCACTTTGCGCGGGATCTTTAGTATCACTGATCATAATGGTGAGTGGGCACTGTCTGGGAAGATGCACCAACTCCTGCATCAGAGAGAGTTTTTGAGAGGCAGATGAATACATCATCCATAGCTTCTGCCCCTCACCCAGTTCAATATTGTTCAGGTGGGAAACGTTACTCACTAAGACAACTGTACTGTCCTAATCGCAGGCAGGTACAGCAGGAGATGGACTCAATCTAAAACTGAAGATGGCATGTGTAACCAAACTGCTAGCATTATAACAATACATGTGCATGCATTAGACATGAAGCAAATGTGCACTCAACATGAAGAACGCGAACACTAGGTAACACATGCATTTATGCATGAAGAATATTAACATGACATCCATAAGATATGAAGAATACTAACATAAGCAATGTAAGCCAAAAGACTCCATGAAGTATAACTCCAAAGTGTCCCCAGTGGTAAAATAAACCATATTGCTCACATTAATGTTAGCAAAAATCATTAACAACGAACACAGGTAAGACACCTGCCTTACTCGTTACAAGTGTCCCCAGACACGAGACGCCATACAAGGCCAAATACAAAGAGATCACCCTGGCCTAGAAATGAGGGATGGGATCTTCTTTAATTGAAAGGAAAGCAATTCGTGGATCTCTCGCCCCCTGTCTGGTTCATGTCTTGATGACCTGTACATTGTTCAAGGTTGGTTAGTAAGAAGCCAACCAATCGGACTCTCTAATGTTTTGCTGCCCAAAAAGTAAGCTGCCAGCCAATTACATATTGTAGAGATTATTTATTTTACTGTTACCAGTTTAGAAGGGGGTCTCAAAAGGAGCCATCAATCAAGCACTACCCAAGCTGAAATGTAACTACTATACAATGTATATGTTTTCACCACTATTAACCAATCCCGGTACCCCGTATGTTTTGGTTACTAAGATTACAGTATGATGTCAGATATTTTTTATAAGCATGTTGAGAGCGCTGCAAATTCTATGCTTGCATGCTGTCACTGCTTTATTTTGATGATAATACAGCTGGGTTTTTGCCTTGCACTTTGTCTATATTCGTTATTGAGTCCGGTTTGATCTGGCTCCAGAACCTCTGTATAATTTGTGTTAGGCAGAATCATATACAGTACCCTTTGGGAACACTACACACAATTAAGACTACGGGGGTAATTCATAGAATTCAGCGCAGTAGCAGCGCACTCGGGCAGCGCAGAGAGGGAGTGTGTGCCAGCCGTGTGCGTCAAACAGCATTCTGGCGCACCGCGTATTCATGGATTTCCCAAGCCATTTGGAGCCGTGGCGCAGCAAACGTCCCGCAGCGCCACTAATGCCCCAGGAATGCCCCTTGCGCAAGGAAAAGCCATAGAAATCCCCAATACGGTGCAAAGGGCCGCGCTAACCCTGGACTAGCTCACAGGGCCGCTACACTATAATCGCATGAAAAAGTACACGTACCCCACTAGCGACAGAGAAAACCTGTGAAAATGTACTCGCGCACCCCCTTGAATATGCGTACCCCGCTCGTGGCAGCCAAAATGTGTGGAAATCAACTTGTGCACCCCCCTTCAATACGCGTACTCTGCCTGCGTCAGTCAAATTGCGTGGAAAATGTCTCCACTGTGGAGTGGGCTGTCTGTGGGTCATGGTCTGGGGTGATGGGCTGCGTGCGGGGCATGGTCTGGGGTGATGGGCTGCCTGCGGGTCATGGTCTGTGGTGATGGGCTGCCTGCGGGGCATGGGGAAGGTGGATGGGCTGCTTACGTGTATTCCAGTGGTGTGCGGGGAGTTTTACACGTGATCGGCCTGGCCTGAATGGGGTACGTGTATTCTGGGGGTGCGCGGGAGTTTTACACGCGATCGGCCTGGTGCGAGTGGGGTACGCATATTCCGGGGGTGCGCGGGGAGTTTCAAACGCGATCGGCCTGGCGTGAGCGGGCTACGCGTATTCCGGGGGTGCACAGGGAGTTTTACACGCGATCGGCCTGGCGCCAGCAGGGTACGCGTATTCCGGGGGTGCGCAGGGAGTTTTACACGCGATTGGCCTGGCGCCAGCAGGGTACGCGTATTCCGGGGGTGCACGGGGAGTTTCACACGTGATTTGGCAGTGTGGGCCCTCCTTGGTGTGCCCCTCCGCATGCCCAGCAGGCGGTCCACACCACAGAGGAACCACCTACAACCCCTCCCCATGCCCCGCAGGTAGCCCATCACCCCATACCATGACCCGCAGCCAGCCCTTCACCCCAGACCATGCCCCGCGGGCAGCCCATCACCCCTGGCCATGCCCCGCGGGCAGCCCATCACCCCTGGCCATGCCCCGCGGACAGCCCATCACCCCTGGCCATGCCCCACAGCCAGCCCATCACCCCAGACCATGCCCCACAGCCAGCCCATCACCCCTGGCAATGCCCCACAGCCAGCCCATCACTCCTGGTCATGCCCTGCAGCCAGCCCATCACCCCTGGCCATGCCCCGCAGGCAGCCCATCACCCCAGACCATGACCTGCAGCGAGCCCATCACCCCTGGCCATGCCCTGCAGGCAGCCCATCCACCTTGACCATGCCCCGCAGGCAGGCCACATGGCACCATGCACTTGGGAGCCCCAACATATGTCCTCCCCACCCCACCCCCAGTGACAGCAACCTGCCAGCAGGCCCCGACTCATGTCCCCCACCCACCCCCAGTGACGGCAACCTGCCAGTAGGCCCCGACTCATGTCCCCCACCTCACCCCCAATGACGGCAACCTGCCAGTAGGCCCCGACTCATGTCCCCCACCTCATCCCCAGTGACAGCAACCTGCCAGCAGGCCCTGACTCATGCCCCCCACCCCAAGTGATGGCAATCTGCCAGCAGGCCCTGACTCATGTCCCCCACCCCAGCCCCAGTGACGGCAACCTGCCAGCAGGCCCCGACTCATGTCCCCCCACCCAACACGTCATCACAATCCAGATGCATGGCCCTTATGGCCACCCAGATCCCACCCCACGGCACCCCAGTCCAAACACCCAACCAAGCATTCCATCCACTCCATATTGAATTCCCCATGTCATGATAGATACCAAATAACCAGCATGCCCATGAATACATGTCAGTCAGACCCACACAATGGTGACACATGACTGAGAAAACCCACATTGTGACAAGCACGAAACCAATGAGAGAAGACCACACAAATAAAGTAGAAAATAAAAATGTATTAAATACCAAACTGAATGAATAAAACTAAAGCACACAAGAAAACAAAAAAAAAATCGAAGTCCGGATGTCCAAATGTAAGCAACAAAAATGAAGGCTGAAAACAATAAAATCAAAAGTAAAATGGCTCCAAAGCGTCAGTCCATAAAACAAAATCCAAAGTAAAAAAAAAGCAAAGCATTCCTCCATGGGTCAAAAAAATAAAGTAAATCCAGGTCCATAACTATAAACAAATGAATATTTAAGGATCCATGAGCCCAACAATCCAAAGGAAACCTAACCAAAAACCTACCTAATAAATAACTGTGTACAAAAAGGTAGGGCATAGTCCATGCGCCCCAAAGAAAATTATAAAAGAAATGAAACCTACACCTACATAACTATTTACAAAGGCGACAGGCCAGTCCCATGGCTCATTTAGCGATGTTCCGGGCCAGGGCATCCTCGAACTCCAGGTCAATGTTCCGGAGGCGGGCCTGTTCCCTGGCCTCTAGGTCTCGCAGGAATGCAGCCACAGAATCCCTCAACTCCCTGCGAGTTTCCTCGAGGCCCTCCGCCCGCCTCAAAGCCCGGTGCATGTAGTTCTCTGCCCTGACCATCCTGTGCCGTGCACTCTCCGCCCGCTGCCTCTCCACATCTATTTGCTGGCCCAACTGCTGCCACACCCAAGACACTCCCAGTCCGGGGTCCTCCTGCCCCTCGGCTGATGCCTGCCCCCGGGGTGTTGATGGCCCGAGCCATGATGCCTCCCATGCTGTGCCTGCTGCTGCCTCTGACGCAACTGCCTCTGTCACCACGGCAGCCTCTGGGCCAATGGCATACCCCGGTGCCGCCATGCACGTGCCCTGCCCGATGATGCCGGCACAACTTCCATCTGCTGGGGTCCAGTTGGTGGGGTGGCCACCCCTGCTGGACCTCCGACTTCCGACTGTGGCAGGGATGGGATCTCCACCAGGCTGGCTGCGTTGGTTGGGGCAGGTCCACAGGGAGCCCTGGTGGCATCTGGGCCGAAAGACGGCCCGGAGAACGACTGGCATATAGTGTGCACAGAGGAGGAGAAGGCCACAAGATTGGCCGACACATGGAGGAAACCCACAACCATGATCCCTCACAACTGGGCCATGTTGCCACACATTTCTTCGTGATGACGTGCGTGGTCCCCAGGAAGCACCCACGTCATGACGAATGTCAAGTGTGCGCAACGCGACACCAATCAGGATGGACTCAATCCTGTCATGGGTCACCACGTCTGCAGGTAGAGGAGTGCCAGATGACGTGGACCTCCTCCCTCCTGGGGACCGGCCTGGGACAGGGCATCCCTACTGGTGCATGGTGATGCAGTCACAGTGTCAGGGACAGTGACGTGCACAGGCCCCTCTGTGGCGACTGTGCTCCCTGCTGCCCCCTGCCCCTGCACTGCACCACTTGCACCAGTGGTACCACCCCCACCAGGCCCTATGTGCAGCTCTGAAGCGGCCTCCTCCTCCTACTCCGTACACACCACCAACCTGGATGGCTCTGTACCGTCTTCCGCCATCACAAGCCCCTGTGGAGACTCACCCTCCCCTTCCGCTGCAGCCCTATTGGCGGACGCGGCATCAGTCCCCTCGCTCCCGGATGATGGAAAATCCTGGGAGGGTGACTGGGCCTTGTGTCGCCGGCCAGTGGAGGCATCCCTGCCGCTTTCCTCCACAGTGCCATCTCCGCCCTCTTCTTCACTCACCGCTGTGTAAAGGGAGACATTGAACGCAAGCATCAGGGTACTGTACAATAGTCCCCTAGACAGAAAGCAATAGTACACGAGTGACACGGTCAAACGTCACTACCATCATGTCCCTCCACAACACATGGGTCAGTGCAGGCAAAACACATGCACGAACAGGCATGGCACATGCAACAAACATTTGCATCCATGTCCAAGGCACCGTAGAAACATCCAATGGTGGGCTGAAACTCACATGCATCATGGGACATGCTGATCACATGCACACACATCACCGGAGGGTCATGCATCTGGCCCTGTACACAGACACAGTGGATAGAAGGATGACTCGGCTGTATCGGTGAATCAACACATCGTCACAGACATGTTTCATGCATCCATGGCATTGACCAGTCACTCACACACTACTCAGACACACGGACATGTACACCATGCATGTCCATGACGGCACCACCCATCTCTCACACCGCCAACATGTCCAAGTACAGACACAGGCATGCAAACAGGTGTGCATTCCGCATTCTGGTCCGCATGATGCATTGTAACACATACACCATGCATGTGGGTCATGCCTGACTGGACTCACATGCAGCACCATCATGTCCCTGCACACACACATCCATACATGACCCATGTCACACATACAGCCAAGTAGCTAACTACCAGCACACTGCAGCATGCACTGTTTAAAACGGGAATGCATGGGCACTTGCCGCTCGACTCCAGATGGGCCTGCATCCTGAGGATCTGGTGATGAAGCACTGGGTGAATGTGCTCCAGGACCCTCATCTGCTGGGTGTTAAGGTGGACCCGGTGCCCCACTGCATCCACTGCGTCCAAGAGGCGCCGGGCCTTGTTGAGGGTCCTGGACTTGTAGTCCTCCCAGCACTTCTGGATGTGTTTGATGTCACGGGGGTGCCACCCCCTCCACGTTGATGGCACCCACTATGTCCTTCCAGATCCTCTTCCGTCCGTCCTTGTTGGCGCGCGATGGTGTGAAGAGGGCATCATAATGCCCCAGGACTTGCTCCACCAGGATGCCAACTTCATTAGCACTGAAGCTGGCAGCCCTCTGCCTCCCTGCTGGGGGGTTGCCACTGGTACCGGATGGTGTTGGGTCGGACATGGCAACCCCCGAGGCAGGTGTGGGTGGGCAACTGGGTCCTGGGGCTGGGCTGTGAAGTGATGGGTTACCAGTCGGGAGTCTCTGTTCCAGCAGGGGTGGTCACAGCAACTGGACCCCTGCAGATGGCTGATGTGCAGGCACCAAATGGCTGGGAACCGTTGGCAGCAGGCAGCAGCAGATGGCTTGTAGGAGGTTCCCTAGGGTTCTGGGGGCAGTAAAATGGCCTTCTGGGCAGAGGCGTGGTCTTCCGTGTGTTGCATGCCAGCTTGATTCAGAGTGAATTGGCACATGAAAAAATAGCACATCAGTGTGTGATTTGAGGAAAGGGCATTAGCGTGTAAGCGCGTAAGCGACGTCACACGCGCAGGCGTTTCCTTCTGCACATGTTAATGGTCCGCGTGGGTCTGCAGCGCGCTGTACGTGCTTTCAGTGGAGACCGACGCCTGTGTTTTTCCTACTTTGGGGTTCACACGCGATTACTTCACAGCGGTTACAGTGCCAACGCATATTTCTTTTCCACGCAGATGGTGAGTCGCGCACGCTATTGCACGCTATATTTCCCACTGTGGGTGCCCCTGTTTGTCGCGTACCCCATTTATTGAGGTAATAGTAGCCCGTGTGTTCATCGCATATGCTTTTTTGTGTTACTGGGTGCCACAGCATACTGCGTGAGTTTTTTTTTACATGCACGTGGGCTACAGGGATTGCGTATACATTTTTCTTGTATTTTTGGGGTGCCTGAACGTCATTCATCCCCGGGGTCCACAGGCAGCCTTGCGGGAGCACAGGGGTGTGTCTACCATCACGTACCCTGCCCCCTTGACCCAAATTGACCAGGACAACTGTTCAGTGCGGCTCCCATTGGCATTGTTACATCTGTGCCATGATTGTGAGGCCACCAAAGGCTATGGGGGGCTCAGGTGGGTGACCTGCCAGTGTTGTGAGTGGTCGGGCACGTGGCCGGCGTGACCAGGGAGTACATGGAGCCCAGGGTGGTCAGGGTGGCCGTAGAGCGGGAAGAGGCAGGGGTGCACCACAGTGGCAAGATGTCCAGCCACATGCTGGTGCAGCCATGCCACCACCCCCTGCGACTCCAGGTGATGCTGCTGTTGCATCCAACCCTTGCACCCTTGAAACCCGACAGTAAGTAACATGTGCTGACACGGGCCCACCGATGGTGGTAGCTGCAGGTGCAGCTGTGGCGACCACCACACAGCCCGCCAGGGTTACTCGTAATATGGCGGTACAGTATGGACAGTGCCAGTGACGTACCGGTACCATCCATGGTGTACCGCCATACTCATCATGACCCCCTTTGTATGTGTGGTAGATTTATGCAAAGTGAGTTCATCAAGTCCCATGTCAGGTGTGACTGTCTCATGCCTGTTTACATTTCTGACGTTTCACTTAACGACAATTGTCATGTGTTGTGCATTTGGTTGGTTGTTCAGCTGTTGCATGCCATGGTATGCCATGGAAGACAGGGGTCATGGGTGTTGGGAGGGTTTGGGAGACATACCAGTGATTTACATGGCCTGTTTTCCAGGGGGGTGGTGGGATATGCACCTTGCATGTGTTCCTTTTGGTTCTGTTTAAGTAGCTAGGGATGCACACAATGTAGCACTTCTGTGAAAACATTCTCAGGGTGTTAAGGTTGTGAAAGTTGACTGTGTTTTTTTCATCATCGATTGTCACCTGGTATGTGCCAGGGCTATGTGCACTCCACAGGGGTGGGAGTTTAGATGTAAAATGTGGCAACAAGCTGGGTCCGGGCAGCCTCACCACGTACCCTTTCCCCTCCCATGAGCAGCGCCTGTGCATGTGGTTGGGGATGTGGGGGCACCACCAAGTCCACTGGTACGCCCACCGTGTTGTGATGTTGTGCAGGCCACATGCTGCCACAATGATCCTGCACACTACTGGGGATGCATATAGTAGCTGGCCGCCAGAGCGGTCAAGGGAGCATAGGCGTGACTTGAGCAGTCTGAATGTGCGCTCCACTATGGTCCTGGTTGCAATATGGGCTGCGTTGTATCTTACCTGGGGGCAGGGGTGTGGTGGGGTTCCATATTGGCATCATCATGTGGGTGCTCAGAGGGTAGTCACTGTCCCGTGGGGAGGAGGTGATCGTTGTCATTATTTGGGTTTGTGTATTTGTCTGTGTGTGACATGCATGCATGTGCACAGGCATTTGTACTAACCTATGAGCCATGTGTCGCCATGCTTCCAAGCTTCCTGGGCCCGGATCAGGGTGGACATTCTCTATATGAAACTGTCACGGGTGGACCCTGGATAGTTTGCATGGACAGAGGTGATGATTCCCTTGGCATTGCATACAACCTGCACGTTCATGGAATGCCAGTGCTTGCGGTTGCGGTAGATGTTTTCAGTGGCCCTGGGTGGACGTAGGGCCACATGGGTGCAATCTATGGCACCAAGCACTTTGGGGAAGTGTGCCACCCTGTATAAATCCAGGACCACGGCCTGCCTTTATGCGGGTGTTCTGGACATGTATATGTGTCTTGCGGACGGAGGGGCACGCAGTGATGATTGCCAACACCTGGTGTAGGCAACGTGACTGTGTTACGCCCCCACTATGGCACTTGTCCGCTGTAATGACCCAGTGGCCAAAAAATTCAGTACATTGAGCACCTTCTCCAAGGGGCTCAATGCTTGGGAGCACAGGGTGGGTGGTGTAAATTCATTCTCCCACTCAGTGACCAGGTCTAGGATGATATGAGGTGGATTTGTATACCTGCCAGAGACCTGGTCATCAGGCATCCCAAAAAGGCTGGTCCTAGTAAAAAAAAATGCGGGGCCTGGCTATTCTCCTCCTGCGGTGTCCCACAATCACTGCTGCGAGGAATGGGACATTCATCATAGCTGTATATGCTTGTTTGTTGATTGCGCTCACTTTTATGCTTCGCAGGGCCGCTTGAGCCTGCTTCCTGCTGGCGTACGTGTTTCCGGATTAGCGTGTCTTTTGTGGCGCATGGGTTTCCCCTGTTTGATTCCATGAATACGTGTTGTTAGCGCGCATGTGGGCATTGCAAGGATTTAGCAGCGGTACTTGCCCCGTAACACCCACATTTTCACGTGTTGTTCCCAATTCCACGTGTTCTGCACCCTTTTTAGGTGTGTGTGCTGCCCTGTGTGTGCCGTCACTGGCCGTCTCTCGCACAGCCTTCGGATTCAGCGCACATCTCAGGTGAACCATGCGCACTGTATTCCATGAATTGACAAACGGCTGCGTGCGTGGCTTTTGCACGTGTGCGCTGTGATTTTCACGCTTGTGTGCCCCTTTTCAGCGCACATTAATTCCATGAATTACCCTGTACAAGTGCAAGTACAAATTCACCTTTTGTACAAGCCTGTACTAGACAGTAAAGTGGTAGCGATGAGTGAGCAGCAAAACTTACCTCAAGAGTAAAGTGAGCAGTATCAACAGTTACACAAAGGACAGCAATTACTATGGTTCAAACAATGACTCAAGGTTTCTGACTAAAATAATATACATTTACTTACACATCAGTTGTAAAACAATTCACTAAGTAAAGCAGCAGAAAAATCACACTCTTAATATACTACACAGTACCTAGTGAATTCTGGACAAGTTAAGCTCAAAATGAAGTGTGAGCAAAATGGCACTCCAGCAATTTAAAAGAGAGGGAAAGACAAGGTTATACAAAATTAAGCAGCACCAACGAGTAAGTAGGTAGGGCAATCTAGAAAAGGCTTGCTACAATGAGGATTCAAATCAATAGGCCTGGGCCAATGTTAATGGTATAGAGTATTTGAAGAGGATCACGCAGTTCAGAGTAGTTCGCGTTTAAGTCTTTGCCAAGAGTTCGAAACGAAGTTGGTCGAAGGAAAAGTTATTTAAAAGAGTAGTCAAGGACAAGCCCTCAGATTGGTGAAAGATTTCAAACACTTTCACTGCGGTCGGACGGAACAAACAACCTGGTTAGAACAGTACCTTAAATGAAGAAGGCTGTAGCTGGGGCAGAGGTTCCTGGCAGATCCTGCAGGCTCACAGTTCCTGGAGTGACTGTCAGACTGACACAAAGTAGGAAGACTGGAGGGTCCTGCACTGCCCAGGGAAGAAACCAGGAGCAGAGCAAAGCAACAAATAAAAGGTGCGCTCCTTAAAACCCAAACAGGGTCCAAGCCTCCTGGCTATTTGGTTCACTGCAGCGATGTACAGAAAATTCGACCAGGGGAAGGGTGGCCTTGCTTGGTGTTTGGCGAACTGGTTGGTCCCACCAGCTCAAGGGAAGAAGATTCCTTGCAGATCTTTTCCGTCGTCGAAGTTTGGAGATTCGGACCTGCAGCAGGGCTTCACCGGTAGGTTCAGTCGTGGTAGTGGTCCTCTTCTTTCAGCTTCTCTTCAGTTCTCTCGATCCAGTGGCGACTCTGCCTTCCTAGTCCCAGAGACCTGCTTTTTATGCAGTTTTCCCCCATTCACACAGCCTGGCTGTCAATCACACAGCAGGGTGGCTGTCCTGGCAGGACAGTCACCTAGCCAATCAAACCACAGTGCGACTTGGGTTTCCAAGGGAACCCTGTGCACGGGGCCTAAAACCCCTCCCTCACATCCTGTCCCCCAGACTCATTGGCACCTAAGTAGGGCTTCTGTGCAGAAGCCCGCCAAAGAATGGCGAACAAAGGAACCAAACCTGGTTTGGTGAGCAGAGTAAAACATGAGAAAGACCTTTACAAAAAGAAATGGCAAATAAACCCAGCCAGAACCATATAAAAGTAAATGGGGTCCAGCGGATTAAGTTTGAGGCTACCAAGATAGCCTAAAACAGTACCAAGGCTATTTACATAGACCGCGGTAGGAAAAATATGGTAGATACCACTGCCATCAGCCAAATCTTAAAGAAAGGGGAACGAAATAATGTTCCATGAAAGACAGACAAAAAGGGATCACTACTAACCCTTTTTAGTACTCTATGTAAGATAGTTTGTATTGGGTCTGTGAATTTAAAAAGATTAATAAAGTCAATGGCAACTTTACATGTTCTGAGAGACAGTAGTCAGTCCCAGAAAATGGAGTTTAAAGTGGGAAGTCTGAAAAAGACCACCCTGTGTCACTGCACTAAGGATGCTATATAACGCACAGTAAAAAGATGATGCCTATGGAGTAGGTGAAGCTCCACAGTCTATGAACACAAAAATGTTGAACACACACAGCAAAACACATGTAAGAGTGGGAAAAACTGCTCACACTCTTACTAGGTGAAAAAAATCAATCCTAGAAATCTAGCAAAGCTGCTGGGGGACTCAGTAGGGTAAGGGAAATTAACCATTCTGGAGAATTCTCCCTAACAATTAGGGTCTTCCCAGGCTGTCTTTACGGATGGTAGCAGAGGTTGGTTTGTTAGGAGTCGTCAGAGTGTCAAGGGATCCCTGCCACCTCTGTGAAGGCTTATGAGGTGACCTGTGGATAACTGGATTGCACACAACTCGGAGAGGTCGACAGGAGCCCCTTTTTGAGAAACTACTGTCTGGTCATCGCAGGCCATCCAATGGGCCATAAAGGGAAGGTTCGTGAGGCTGATAGGGGAGACCCAATGCTTAGGTCCCTCAGTGGTGTGAGAAGCCTGAAGGTGTCTCACTTACTAATCCCCGGGGATCTTTCATCCAGGTGGCCAGGACATGGCCATCACTATTGGATCCAGTTCCTGGGGGTGGACCAGTGCGGGTGGATCACCTGGATGAGGAGTCTTCGGGGAACGGTAGTGGGACACCGATGGGTAAGATTTGGTACACCCTTCATTATAACACCTTTTCCCCATCCTACCTACCGGGATACGCAGAAACTCTAACCCACCCCCCTCTGCAACACAAACACTTTCTTACACCATGAAAGACAACAGACTAATACCAGATCTGTTTACCTGACATGTATCAACACAGGTGTCGGCCAGAGTCAAGCAATTGACAATAACTAAACACACCTGATGGCCCTTTCCCTTCCTCGCAGGGATAAAAGACATGCAAGAACACTTTGAGCAAGGCAAACCGCACAAGGCGGCAGCTATTCGAGAACGCTAGTTCAAAAGGAGGAGAAAGATGACGAGAACTGAAAGGACGACAAGGAAGGAAGTGCCTTTGCCTTTTTCGGCCCAGACCCATGAATCCTCAGTGAAAGGCATCATAAAACCTGGAACTACAGCTAACGTGTGGTGTAACAGATGTCAACAGTGCACACTGATAACCAAGGCGGGGAGAGATGCTTGCTACCGTGGTACCATTCTTGACTCCAGAGACAAGCAATTCCAAGCGGTTCATCGCAGTCAGTGAGTCAGAGGGAGAACAGATAGTAAAGCGAACTGTGTCGAGTGAAGGTTGCAAATGGCAAAATGATCTGAAAGAACTTCTGAACAAAGAACTGGTGTCTTACTGAACTTTTAAAACATAGGGAAAGACCATCTGCAGAGTGGTCGGTGCCATGTGGGCGCTCATTCAAAAGACTCTAACTGGCCCCCCTGTTGTTGAAACCACTGATACCAAAGGGCCTGAGGAGAGCTTGATGTAAGAGGTCAAAGTGGTCATACAAGGGTCGAGTAAAAAGCCCTTGTACAATCAAAAGTCTGAGACCCGCTGAGGAAACAAAATAAACATTGGTTACTCGGGCAAATGTGAAAAGAAGTATGTGAAGACTCTGTATCTTGGATAAGAGAATAACCTAAGGGGTCTAGTGAACTGTGGCAAGTGTGAACCTGACAGAGGGATGTCAAAAGAAAGCTAGGGGAAGGGAACCCCGCTTTTCTGATAGGATAGAATCATGAACCTTGTTAGAATGACTGTCAACCCAACAGAGGGATGCTAAGAGAGAATCTAAGGTAAGTGAATCCCGCCATTCTGATAAAGCAAAGTGAACTGTTTATCTGGCAAATGTGAACCCGGCTGAGGGATGCTTGCAAGTTGGTGTGAAGCATAAAAACCCAGTGAACATTGTGTTGACAATAGTGAACCGGGCTGATGGATGTCCACAGTGAAAGGGTGAATAAAAAGACATTCAAACTCGTAAAACTACAGATGAAAATACTTTGAGTAAAAGGCCGTAGTGAACCTGACGGAGGGAGGCTAACATTCAAGAAGGATCGGAGCCCAGTTGAGAGGGTTCCAGGGTTGAAGAGTCATCACCCAATGTAAAAGGAACTTTTGTTTTGTTATTGTTGACACATCAGGCCCTCAGAGGGAAGAGACTTTGTATGAAAGAGACTTGGCTACCGAAGGTCCTGATATCGCTGAAAGGAACTGTAACCTTGTGCTGGAGAAGCCCAGTAATACATGGTGCTCAGAAGTCCCACCTTGTCCCATGCTTGAAAACGTGGGCCAGGGAGACCCCAGCAAATACCATCCTGACTTATCATTTTGTGAACACTTCTTTCTTTTCTGGTTAACATTTTCCCACACTCTTTTGTAATTTAACGGTAAGGATCTGCAATTGTTTTTTTATAGTATAGGCCCTTTTTATTTGACAAGATGCCACTAGGACTGCCTTATTATTATTTGATGGTCGTAGCTGGCGCCCATCTAGATTTAGGTTCAGATTAGATGTTTTTCTCACCCATTTATGCAGTTTAATAAACACCCTTGAACTGTGATCCCATGTGTCTGTCTTTACTGTTGCCACCATTGGTTCCTTACAGTGGATATACACCAATGTAAGTATGACGTTGGCCTGGAAAAACTGGGGGGGAGGATTGTTTGTATATTGGGGCATTGTGATGAAAAAAAAGAGCTAAAAGATGGGGGATAGCTTCTGACAAGGGTCGGGAAAGTTCATGTGGTACACTTCATTGCGGGGTAATAATGAGAGACTAATAGCACTCCAGGATTTGGGGACAAAGCCATAGTATATTT
Source organism: Ambystoma mexicanum (assembly GCF_040938575.1). Taxonomy (NCBI): domain Eukaryota; kingdom Metazoa; phylum Chordata; class Amphibia; order Caudata; family Ambystomatidae; genus Ambystoma; species Ambystoma mexicanum. The sequence goes on from NC_090924.1 coordinate 964,879,730, forward strand.
ATTTGTGTAGTAATTTCTGACACCGGCCTCATGTTGTAAAACATCCTAGGCTTTGTGGAAAGAGGACCTTTTGTGTATATTGGTATATAATGTGAAGTTGTGTGGACCGAATAGTATGGTCCGGTGTGGGAGCTGGGAGGTGAGGCTGCTCAGAACATGAGTGACGGTTGTGGTGTCACTCAGAAGGTTTGGAGGAAACAGCAAGGTGGGACTGTTGAGAGCATGAGTGGTATTTGTGGTGCCACTCTGAAGCATTGGGTGATGCAGGAGGTGTGGTCTCATAGAGAGACGCAGTAGAATTAAGTGCAAGAGAAGTATTGTTTGGGGAAGGGTGTGAGAGGGAGGTAAAAGAGGGCGAGTGAGAATTTAAATATAATTTGGTATTTGCAACTTAAACTGTGACGTATTATCATGTGAGACACTCCCATTTTTTACCTGTGCAAAGTATTACCCTGGTATAAGGACGAAACAATTAAATACCACATGCAGTGGGTGCGGGACACTGCCGGCAAATTGTTTATGCCGTGTCCACAGGAAGGCACTCACTCGAAGACAGTACTCTAACACGTGTACCTATTTACATGCCACGTATAAGGGAAAGAGTTACAGAATTGACTATCCATTCTGGGACTGTGGAAAATGTATGGTGATAGAGAGCCACACTTAACCAGCTTGATGAAAGGGGCAAAGCACCCACAGCTCCTACTCCTCTGCCCCAGAGCAGTGACCCATCCTTGGAAGCACATGATATATCCATTACGAGCATCAAAAGCAGTGGTGGGGGTACACTAATCCCACATATGCACTGCCGGAGTACAGTAGTGAAGACCTAAGTGGAGAAAAAATAAGTAAACAATGACCCAGTGTGGAATATGACGAGCACTGCGATCTACAGGGAACATTCACAGAAGCTGAGGAGGAAGTCCAGAGAGAGGGAGGCACGGCAACAGAGATGAGACAGCGATTGCCCCGAATGAATAGATAGGGGGACAGATAATGCTCAAATTAGATGGAAAGGGCATGGATGATTTTAAAGAAAGAGACGTTGGAGAATGGCAGGAGAAAGAAGAGAAAAAGGAACAAGAGGAGGTGAAAGAGAGTGGAAGAAAAAAGATATGTAAAAGAACAAGAGAGAAAAGAAGCATGAGGTAGACAAAGAATGGGAGAAGAGATGAGAAGAAGAAAGAGAAAGGGAGAGACCAAGTGATGGAGAAAGGGGAAGAGAGAGGCAAAAGGAGGACGTAAGGGACAGAGAGAGACAAAATATGGAAAGAAGCAGGGAAAGGCGATGAAAAGAAGTTGGTGATATAATTAGGAGGCATACGCTCCCAGACAGAGGGAGAGAGACAAAACCAGAACAGAGAGAAAGGGAGAAGAGCTTAGAGAGATTCTGCAAGGAAGTGGATGAGAACCTTAAAAAACCTACTCTTCTAGATATAGGAGCAGAGGGGGCTATATGAATGCAGATTGGCAGTCTGTACAGTAGCTGGGAGGATGACACCAGTAGCAATAAAGGGGAGTAGAGGATGGTCTCCACAGGATGGAGGAAGGAGTATATTGGAGAAGATGAGTGGAATGTATAGGACGAGTCCCTTGGGACATTAGATTTTGAAGATAGTGTTGTCACAGTGATCACCTTCATCATCTTGAAGATAAAGATAGTGAAGAAAGGAGAGAGGAGGAGGCCGCACAAGCACCTTACACAAGCATTGGGCTAGCAAAAGAGATAGTGTGGTTGGATTTGGAAGAACCAGCAAGGAGGCCATGGCTCATTGAATATCCCAGATGGCCAAAAATGCAATCAAACTGTTAAGAAGAGAAAGCGCCATATGTGTACACTGTACGTGAATCGCTAAACTTCTCATCACAGACAGACCATATCTATCTAAAGATAACTGCCTAACCATAGCACGAGCAGTGATCGGTGCTAAACTGGACAATTGCAATGTCCTTTTTGCAGGCACATCCTCTCACAACATACATACACTCTAGAAAGTTCAAAATAATGCCCTTTGATCAGCTTTCAACTTACCTAAACAGCAAAATATATCTGAGGCCAGGAAAGCATCACACCGGCTTCCGATACGTCAAAGAATCCTCTTCAAGACACTCGCCATCTCCCTCAGTTGTAGATCTAAAGTGACCCCACCATACCTAGCCCACATAATTGTTCTCCATCAAACCGATAAGCCCACCAGAACTCCCCACACCAATAGATTGATCCAACCCAAATTCAAACGGACCTGAGCAGGGGGGAGAGCTTCCCCGTCATTGCTGCAAAACAGTGGAAGGCCCTCCTTTAGCCCCTAAGGGCCGAAAACTCTTACAGGGCCTTTCCAAAAGCCCTAAAAACCTGGTTGTTTGCCTGAACTATTTGATGATAGACATCACCGCCCACATCAGCAGTTTTGCCATGGCAACTGTACTATCTCAGCAATTTCTGGAAACACACTGCCTTATCTGTACCATTTATGCTTAAACACCTACTCTTTGTACCTGCCAATACCTATATACCACTGTCCAAACTTGAACTAAGAACTTTCCTAGCCAATGGGCCTCATGTAACTGGATTGTAGTGCCCTGATGCCAGAGGGCTTCTGTGCGCTGTATAAATTCACAAAATAAATACAAATAGAGGAATTTACTAGGACGGAAGAGTGTTCGTATGACAGACGTGGTGACAAAGACAAAGGGTGTGGCTGCACTCAGACAGGTTACTGGGTTCACACAATTCCCCTGATTATAGCAAGAGGGAGGACTGCTGCAATGTATCCCATCACCACAAATGGACAAGAATAATTACAATTTTAAATTGCCATTGCTTACATCAGGGGCGGGTAAATGGATCTATGAATTAGAGAGAATGACAGCTGGGATGACCTTAGCAGTTGATGACATAAAAACGCCTGCTTGTTGCCATATTAGGGGAGCAATCAGATGACCTTTGGAAGTGAGCAGGATATTCTGGGGTGACGGCACAAAACACTAACCATGATAGAGCACCTTTTAATAACGATCGTGCTGATGTATGGAGTATACTTTGGCTTCAGTGATCAGAGTCGTCAGAGATGAGCGCAATTATGACTCATGAAATAAGAGCAAATGAAGATCCAACATCTTATATTCAGGATATTAAAGACAAATTGTGGTTAGAAACTGGAGAACCATTGGACAAAAATATAACTATTTTTGATCCCAAGTTATGCCAGGCACTTCCACAGGAAGACAATTGAAAAAGCTTGTGGGATTGGAAGAAAAGCCATGGGCGGAGATACAACTGACGAATGTTCACCATTATAGGTTAAAACAAGAGAAAGACAGAAAGTTGAGGACAGGAAGATTGACAAAGCAAAGTTAGTTCCAAAGAATTTCTCAAAATTATCATTTGAATGATCAATTTTGACAAATGGAGGTGCAAGTTTTAAAGTACAAGGGACACACAGCAGGTAGTGCCAGCAGCGAATGGACATTTTGGAGGAAAGGAAAGAATATTATTATCTTCCTTGAGGGTGAGGGTTTGTACCCACAAGGAGGAGGGTATAATGGTAAGGCAACCTAGATTTGGGGGCAGCCACAACAATATTGGACACGTGGGAAGATGGGGCACATTTCACATGTATACAGAAGTAGGGGAGGGCAGATCCAAGAGGGAGGGCAGCATAACCCCCACCAAATAGCACAGAGCCACCAGAATGTTATGCCCAAGATCACACACAGTATAAGGCACAAGCACCACAAATAAAACAGACCCAACAGGGGATGCTACCCCAAACACAAGCACCAATGCAAACACAAACATGAACATATTGCCACAGGCACCTAGAATAAGGGGGTGACAGTAGTGGGGGGAGCCCTTTTACTGGAACATAACTGGACATGTATCCACCAAAGGAAAGCCTACAGAAAGACTTGATGTGTTACATCCTATCAATTACATCAGACCCTGAAGAGGAACTATGGGTAGGGGTGACCATAGGTGATAAAACATTGTCCTCCTTAGTAGACATGGGGGTGACTCCATCTTGTGTTAAAGCGGGAAGGTCCCAATGTCAGACATTGCCATGAGTGCACAAGGATTTTCTGGGGCGACAACTATGGTTCCTTTTACAGACGCTTTACCCATTACCATAGGAGAACACCACTTAACATATTGGCGAGAGACTTGAGTAAATTAAACATGACTATATAATTTACTGACCAGGGCATATGTTCTACCCAAGGGATTCATTATGTGAATGTACAAGAATTCATAACAGCATATTATGGTCAGGAAGCACAAAGAGGAGTGCCATTAAAACCTTAAAACCAGAAGTATTCCTTTACAGGGTACTGTGAGGGACCTGAAATGAGAGGCTGACACAAAGTGGTAATATTCTCAACATCAGCCATTTTATTAAAAGAAAGGGGTTTGGATAAAGGCCTAACTTTACCTATACTTAAGTTAATTCCCCATCCTATGAAACTAAAACTAAAGAAGGCTGACCTTGTGTTCAAACTAAATCAGACCCTCACACTAGCTGACCTTGTGTTCAAACTAAATCAGACCCTCACACTAGCATACGCAATAGAAAAGTGCAAGCTAAATGTTTCAAATTCCAATTCAACATAAATGTACAAACACCTAAACATATAACTTCAACAAAACTCCTTGTGTCCAAGGGTTGGCTCCCTTCCGCTGGGTGCTTTCAGTAAAATAGTTTTACATGTTTTTTTCAACAATGGTCTCTTTAATGTAACGAACATGTCTCTTTCACCTAATGCTTTTCTTCAGGATGGCAAAACAAATGTCTCTCCCACAACCCTGTTTTGAATACAACAAAGAGAAAGTCTCTCCTAGTCTTTTCAGGGTGGCAAAACAGAATGTCTTTTCCACAACACTGCTTGGAATATAGCAAAGAAAAATCTTTTCTACTTTTCAGGATTGTTAAACAAACGTCTTTTCTCCAATATGGGTTAAGGTATGGTAAAAGGCAAGTCTTTTCTAATTCCCTGGTTGACACAATGTTCCACTGAAACAATAATTCAATATGACAAAGTTTCTCTTTTACAAACCAGTTAGTTCAAAATGGGTTTCCTCGTATACTCTCCTGCCAGTTTCACTACCTGATGCTCTTGTCCAGTCTCTCTGCAACATTCGCATTCCTCTTAGGTATCACTCACGGTACTTCTTCATGTTCACTTCAGTTATTACTTGTTCCAACAACTTCCCCCATACTGACATCCGATATATGAGGGTTTGTTCAAGCTGTGTCTGTCAACCTTTCTATGAACACATCTTGGGTCTTGGCAATGCTGGTTCCAGGTTTCACCCAGCTGACATCTCAGATCTGGAGAATAGGACCATATTTGCCTTTGCTGTTTGATTCTATGTGGTCAGTATTCATAAATTCTTCCCAAACGTTCATTAATGTAGTTGCCCCTCCATGGGCCCCCTACTCTTTCAGGTTGACTCGCCGGTTTACTGTGCAACTGCTGCGAGGAGGTTCCATCGGGCAAGCTTTCCCTTATTGGCAGAGTCTCCTTTGGGTCCCACTTCAGCATGTCAGCCCTTCACTGATGGAACCACTGTCACTCTGCAGGACACAGTCTACCCTGGTCCTTCCGTACACAGCTCACCTTGTCTTCACTGTAGTTCCTCTATGGTCCCGAACGCTTCCAGTTTGTTACTAGCGGACACTTCCCACTGCTCTTCTCTGTGAGTAAGCCTCTGGACTCGCTTCCCGCTATGTGCACTCAGCAGTCTTACTCTTCTCTGATATGATATGATATTTAAAACGCGCTTAATACCCTGAGGTTTCTAAGCGCGGACACGGGGATGGAACCTGGGGTGCTCTGTGTCATCTTGTTTCCAAGGCGAGCATGTTTCCCCTGTGCTGTGCTATCCTCTCCTACTCCATTCTGTCAGCTGCAGGTGTTTTCCAAGTTTAAATGTCCTGTGCAGTTGACTTGGATCTTGACAACTAGACTGCACGTTGTACTTGATGTCACATTCCCTCCGCATTGACTCCTTGTTCCTCTTCCTCGTTTCAGTACTTGAGGATTTCTGGGACTGAGTGTCCAAGGAAGTTTCAGATGATTTTAATTTACATTGTTGGACAGTTTAGTTTAGATAACCATCACTGTAAACATGAGATGTTGGATATGTTCTCGGTTTAACATATACACATGAAGACTGAATAGGGCTTTGTTTGAACAAAGCCGTTTTCAGATGTTTATAATTAAATGGTTCTTAGTAATGACAACAGACCATCATAAACTATGGAATTATGGGATCTTCCTCACAAGAAAGAGAAGAATACTGCTTCTCTCCTGCTGGAGTCACCTCTCTCTCTCTCTCCTGACAGCCATCTTCTCCCATGTTATACTCCCTCAGAATACCACCCTCAGGGTCGGGATCCACTAGCCGCTGCCTTCCCTTGGCCACATGGGGGGGAGACGTTAGGCTGTGGATCTGTGATGACTCTGCAGGATTCAGCTCAGTCCACATATTGTTTGCATGGCTACAAGAATATAGAACAGACTATTGTGGTTACCCACCGAATTTACGTTTCAACAAGAAGTACCCATGGATGTTGAGGAACAGCAGATAATTACAATTGATTTAGAAGCAGCAATAGTGAGGGAAGCCAGAGTAATTTTACACAGAGTTGATGAGGAAGGGGCGAACTGGAGAAGAGTGATAGTTCTTGACTAGGACATCAATTGACTGACTAAAATGAAAGCTTATTTACAGATGACGGCTGAGATAACTGAGGGATGTTTAATAAAAGCCTTCGATATCAGTTAAAAATTGAAAATTTGGAGTTACCTCAGAGAATGTCACTAGTAGAAAAGGTACTGTCCTTTCTCCAGGAAGATTTGGCATTCATACCAAGCACATTGTGGACCAGTAGACCATATGACGGTGGTCTATTGAAAGGATTTTGAGTAAAACAATACCCCATATCAAAAGAAGCTGACAAAGGTATCTATGACACATTTCCTCCTTAGTGTGACAAGGGATATTAGTGCTTTCAGAATCCCCATGTAACAAGGCTGTGTACCCAGTGAAAAAAGCGACAAGGGGGGACGTGTCGATGTATTCAAGGCGTACACTCCCTGAACAATATTGTTGAGACACAGTTCCCATTAGTTCCAAGCCCAGCCACAATATTATGTAACATCCCATCCAAACCTAAATATTTTGCAATGATTGATTTATGGAATGCTCTCCTTTCCATCCCCTTGTATGAAGAGTCCCATTATTTGACTTTGCACACTTACCATGGGATTAAACTGAAACATACCCTGTTACCCCAAGGGTATTGTGAATCCCCTTAGTCTTTAATTGAGTGCTTTAGATGGACTTGGCAAATGTACAACTTGATAGCACAGTAATACAATATGTAGATGAAAATGTTGTGTGCAGCAACACAGAAGAAGAGCACAGAAGAGACTCAGTAACGCTGATGACACTATTGGCTGAAAAAGGATACAAAGTTGACATGAGAAAATGCAATATTGCCTGGACAAAGCACTTTAATAGGCCAGCAAGGAAAGAAGGAAGGAAGGAAAAGCATTCATGAAGGCACGCAAACTAGAGACAGTGAAAGGGTTGCAGCAATTTCTAGGCCTTTTGACTACAGCACATATGTAAGCCATTTTTAAAAGGACTGAAAGAGGCACAGAATGATAACAGTCATATAGCCTAGACAGGCAAGATGATAGACACCTTTGGTGAATTGAAGCTAGTAATTAGCACAGCTCCCTTGTTAGGGATCCCTGTCTACAATGAACTCTTCTTATTCTCCCTTTCAAATGGAGTAGTGATGACAGATGTCCTTGCATAGAAAACTACCATGGGACACAAACCAATAGTGTTCTACAGTGGGATTTGAGATCCAGTCTGGAGAGGACGTTATCCCTGCGAGCGAGCATTGGCAGCAGCAGCCTTTGAGATTTAGAATCTGTTTGTATAACTTTGGGAAGCACAGTTACATTATATGTTGAGCATGCCTTATTTGCCATACTTGAAAAGCCCAAAAGCACATTGACCACACAGAGTTCCTCCGGTTATGAAGTAGTTATATCAAACCCATCGATAAAAATTGTAAGGTGCTGAGTGGTAAATCCAGACAGATTTATAGCAGAACTAGTAAAGGAAGGAGATGACATGCATGATTGCACTGAGTACACCGAATACTATGATGAAATACCACAAGTCAAGGAAAATTCCCTAGGAGGGGGGATAATTCTCTTCATTGATGGGTCTTCAGCTTTAAGACGGTGACAAGTGAGAGATTGTCAGTGCAGTTCCCAGCACAAGCGGCAGAATTGGTAGCACTGATTTTGGCACTCCGGCTATATGATGTCAACAGTACACTTGCACGACTGTCACGTTATTTAAAAGGAGGGGGTATCCTGCATGCAGATGGCATCACCAGTGCAGCATGCACCACTATTGGACAGGCTCATAGACGCACTCCAACTCCCATCGCCATGATGAAGTGCGCAGCGCACACCAGAGGTGAAGATTTGATGTAATGAGGCCGCCAATCTTGATGAAAAAAGAGCAGCATATTTTCCCAAAATATCTGAGATTGCGACTGCAATGAACCAGAACACATGTGCACGCTACATGGTGATGAAGCAGGGTGTTAATATGCTACCCATAGCACAAATTACCAAACTACAAGGAAGGGCACTGCTAGAAGAGCAAGAGTTAAGGAAACAAAGGTGGTGCTCATTGTCCCGCACATATGCAATTTGGTGGCAGGACAGCATTAGGAAACCAGTCATGCCCCTAGGGTTGCTCACAGTAGCACTAGACTAATTGCATTACCCAGTACATGCATCAAGAGTAGTCTTGCAGCACTGATTGCAGAGGACTGGTTTTTCCACAAAGTGGCAGCACACGCCAATATTTTTGTTGTAAATTGTTTCATGTGCCAGAAAGTACTGCTGGGCATATTGTGATGAATCAGATGTGATTATCCCAAGAATCCTGGCCTGGGACCCTTCTCATGTGGCCATGGAAAGGCAGACACTTTGTGATCCTGACCCTGGGGGTGGTGGTCTGCGAGAGGATCACATGAGAGGGACTCCGGTCTGGAGAACTGCAAGAACCCTCAAACTAACTTCCATAGAGACCCTCCAGTTTTGATGTCCTATTGTAGAATTGAAGCCTTTGATCTAAAAAGAAACCAAAACATTGCTGACTTGAAATCCCACAATGCCCTAAGTCCTGGGATGAAGAAAAGGGGCTCAGAGGCACACAACTGCAGTATGCAGTCTGGTGGTTCTAATGACCCATGCCTGAGCGGGACTTTGAATATTTAAATACCCCTCAGGTGCAGGCCATTAGAACAAGAAGGTGGAGCAATAGCAGGAGTAGCCAGTTGCAGAAGCAGAGAAACAGAGGCGCTGGAGTCACCACTGTTTTGGAAGCAGATGTCAGTCTTGAGAGGGTCTTCGAGATTGATAACCTGAGGTGCAGCGGTCGCGCAGCGAGAAGCTTTGTTTTGACAGGCTTTCCCCATGGAGAGAGGGAATCGCCTTCTTTTGTGCCTTGTCCCAGTGGCTGACTAGCATCAGAGTGCACAAGGAGTGAGTAAAGCTCCTTTCCTGGTTAGCATGGGCCGCGGGAAAATGGCCAAAGCAGATAGCCAGGCAGGAAGCATCAGTTGAAGTAGAACTGGCAGTGGATCGAGCAGACGTGTAAAAAGAAACTGGTGAGTTTACCTTTATTTGGTCATTCTTCCCAGAGAGAGGAAGAGGCAATAGGTAAGCAAGACATCAACAAGCATTGCCTAAGCCAAAGAGGGGCAAATGTAATAAAGAGGCTTTGTCAGTATTTACTTGACATGAAAGTGGGCAGTCAAGAGTGGCATGAGAGAAGCCCTCCTGGTAGGAAGTATCAAGGAGGAGAGGAACATAACCTACATTGCATGTGGCAAATTAAACAGTGGAACAAACAGCACCAATGTGTATCATGTCTTCCCAGAAGAAGTTGTGAATTGCAATGTTGTTGACTTTTCTGAAGGTTTGAAGTAAGCCTCACCACAGAGTACTTGTAGTTATGTTAGGAGTTTAGACCTGGCAGGTGATTATTTTATTTGTATTTATTTGTTTAAATGTATAAAGCGCACAAAGTGGCCAGGGGGCATTGTGGCACTGTTACAGCAATGCTTACTTGGTTACACAGAAAATGAACAAGGGACGGCGAGAAGTGCTGTGATATAGTCAGTATGATTGAGGAGCAGACAGCGAGCTTACGAGGGCAACTTACATACAACATTTGCAGCATCCAGTTCCTCTTGTGAGGGCAGAGAGAGTACTGCGAACGGTCGGAAGAGAGTATTGGGTGAGCTAATTGAAGAATTCTGTATGTCCCTTTTCCCGATGGATCGAAGCAGGAACATCACAGCACATGAGGCTTTGATCCATCGGGAAAAGGGACATAAACCACTCGTATGTACCTGTAGCCGTTACACATTTGAAGCATATCAAATAGTCGATATGCAAATACTGAATGGTCCAGTAGGATGGGGCTATTGCTCCTCTCACTGTTCGCAGATTATTGTAAGGGATCAGAAATGCCATATGTGCTGTGATGTTCCTCGTACGAGAGGTATTTTCAAGGTGGGGAGTGTGCAAAGTGCTCCAGTCTGACCATGGACCACAATTTGTAAATGAGGTTTTGGGAATAAAGCCTACATTCTCATCAGCTTATCACCCACAAGCAAACACCATTTTCGAGTGCCTCAATGGCCTCCTAAAGGAGCGAATTGCCAAACTAAGAGATGCTGAAAAAAGGTTTGTTAGATTGGCTTCCTCTAGCCTTATTTGCATTATGCAATCAGCCCAGCTTTGACCATCCCCTGACTCCACATGAACTGGTGACAGGATGCTGAATGCAAACACACCTTGCTCATCCAACTTGGGCTCAAACTGATGCAGAGAATGCTGCAGTTGTGTTATGGAATGAAATGCATAATTATTTGACAGCTATGAGAGAATCTCTTAAATGTATGTCTCAACCGGTACAAATGTGGCAGGGAGTTCAAAGAAGATTGATGAAGCGAAAGAACAAGTTGATCCAGGTGTTCTACTGAAACCCCTAGTACTGTGTCCAGGGGATAAGGTCCTGTGTACGAACTTCTCACGATGATGGCACAAGCCCCACTTCAAGAGACTGTTCAAAGTGGAGGTGGTTGCACAGACTGTGGTGAAAGTTCAAGGAAAGAGTGGCTAGTCAAACTCTATAAAAGAGAGACAGCCCCCATCCAGCAACATTGAGCACGAAGGTGAAGATGATGTAAGAATAGTCCAAACGAGTTCTATGATGAGGACCAATTCACAGCATGATTAAAAAACATTGTCTTTTCTATAGTTACACAGACAAGTCAGTTCATCATTCTTTCAACAAAGCTTGCCTAAATGAAAGCGTGATAATTCTACAGTAAAAGGAAAAGAACAGATGTTTTCTATAACACTTTTATTTTTCTTGGTCTTATCCTTTTTTATTAACACTTATCCCTTTTTAAGAGCTCTGAACCTCTGCATAATGATATGACTATTCAATCTAAACGATTTCTTCTGAACACTTATTTTCTAAGGATACAAAAGACAAGTTTCTCCTGATAAAAGAATGCATGTGTTGAATAATAGAAGATATTCTTTTAGTGCCGGAGGATTTACTCGCAGAGATTTTCAGAAACTATATACCCTAGCAATTATGATAATAACAATGTATTTTGCATTTTGTAGTCTTTATATAATAATTTTTATTGCAGCAAGAGAAATTATCATTTAGGACACTGCTAGACCAGTAAACCTGAGTTTGAGCACTGTAAGAATGATAAATGAAATGGCACCAGAAGAATTCCCTGTGGTAAATGCCCTGATATGAAAAAGAAGTGTGCTAGACTGTACACCTAACCAAATATATTGATGAGTTGGCCCATGTGGCTTACAATATGTGGTATGAGCAAAGTGGGGAGAGAGACCAGAGTTGTTTTGTGTGTTCCCTCATCCCTTAATCCATGAGCGCCTCTTGAATGTTCATAGCCACACAAGTGCCTGCAAATACAGCACATTGCATTGTGCACCTTGCACTATTTATGACCCGAGGACAATTCCAGGGGTAGACAGCCTGCATAGAGTGGTTGACAAAAGCAAAGTCTCCATGGGGGGATAATTTTATAAAAACGAAAGAACACCATGGTAACAGCCAATACATAACACAAAGTAGTGAAATACCTCCCAGTGGACATGAATGGGGGAGTGATTAAAATAGGAGAACATACAATGCTGCAGTGTAATGATGCGTAAGGAAAAGAAATACCTGTGTGTTGGAAAAAAGGACAGTTACAAATAAAAGGACATACATACAGCAGAAGGATGGGCGCATGGATTAATAGATTTCAAAGCATTAGCAGCACTCCTGGAACAGCCTGAAGAAGTTTTATTGATGTACCAGGCATGAAAGTCGGAACAGCCGTGATAATGGACCACTATTGGACTTGTGGTTCCAAAGCTTACATGAAACTTCCCCCAAATTGGGAAGGCCTGTGCTCCCTGGTTATTAAAAGTGCAGCAGCCTTGGCAGTACCCCAGAGTGAGTTGCAGATTGTTTTTTTTCCCCCAAAATGAACACACACAAAAGACATAAAATGGCCTTCACAATTGCACGCATAAAAAGGAGCAACTATGACTCAATGAAGATGCATATGAGGCCATAGCAGATGAACAATATGTTTGGTAGAACTGAGATGTTCTTTGCTTCTCTCTTTACTGCCAGGTTGCAAACCAACACGAATGAAGAAAGGCTGCAAGCAACCAGCTCGAAGCTGTTGCAGACAATAAACACAACAGTAAAAAACTTTAATGCCATAAGAGAAGAGCTGAGGGCAATAAGCCTCTTAACCCTCCAAAACAGGTACATTCTTGATATGATGACAGCCCTGACACACCCGCCCACGATGAGGATAATGGACCCCTCATAGAGGACATCTTAACAGAAATACACAAAACAATGGTGGAGGACGTAGACAGTATTTCTGCTGATGACTGGTTTAATTACCTGTTATCATGTGTCCCCCTCCTGGTTGGCTAATGCATTCAAAGAATTGTAAAGGGTCAGAAATAATGACACACTGGGTTCGTCATTTTGGCCATAGACCTTTATTAAACAAAAGTTTTTTTGGAAAACATATCTGTCCCTCCTCTAAAAGGTATTGTCCCTAACAAAACTAATGGGTCGGTTTTTGCCAGGGTGTCCAAAACAATTGGTCCTATGTACAAAGTACTATTCTGACCCTCACATTCTAAAATCAACTCTAACATGAAAGGGTAATGTCTGACCTTAAAGTGTACAAATGTTCAAAAGTAGAAATGTTTAACTTGAGCGCAAAAGTTCCAGGTGAATACAGTTGACAGTTCAAAAGGGTAATTCTCTTCCCTTGGATTTCTCTTTACTTAGTAGCAGTTTCTTTAAATCAACTGAATTAGTATTCAAAGTGACTTGATTGACAATCTCAATCTGAATAGATTGCCTGTTGTACTATCCTGCCAGGATTCTTTAACTCCTGGATACGTTTTTTTGTTTTTTGTTGGCATAGTTCCTCATCATATCGCACAATGTTATTTTTGTTTTTGCAGTATGACCTGTAAGGGAACAATAGCAAGAGTCAGACACAGAGGCATTATGTTTTTGGTCATAGACTTTTATTGAGATGAAAAAAAGAAAGGGTTGGTAGAAAATCCTATCTCGCCATAACTCTAAGGGCCATCTGTGGCAGATGTTCAACCAAAAAGCGTCCGGTTTCCCAAAAACCCTAAACACTGACTATTACATGCTAAACTCAATATAGTGCGGAACTCGGGATTTCTGTAAGCTTTACACTTATAGCTTTCTTTCAAAGTTCCAAAACACAAAGTTCTAAGGAGCATCTCTGGCCTGGCTTCGGTCGGCACAGTCTAATTTCTCTCAGCAGCTTTTCCCTTTCGGGATAAACAGGCTCTGGTCACATGGTCCCACTGCTCCTGGTTTGGCTTTGCTTCCTTCTGCTTTAGCGGTGCTGGGCTCTCCAGGATCTCCCCCTTGCACCAAGCAGCAGAATTCTACAGGCTTTCCAAACCCTCCCCCTCCATGTTAACAATGTGGTTCCTCATTCTGCTTTTTCTATGAGGGAGGGACTCACTCCTCTGCAAGGTCATGCGGGCCGGCCTTTCTCGCTCTCCAGCTACTCCTCTCTTGTGCTGCTGGTGGCCAGGTGTATTTGGGTTCCTCCCTGGAAGGAACGTGAAGATGTCACTGGTTCTGGTCTTCACAAGAAAGTGGGCACAAATACAGGTCAGAAACCAAGCCTTCGACTACAAAGGCGCCCTGTATAATATTAACCTTGTTCAACCCTCATGTAACAAACATTTATGATTTAGATGTAAAGGGAGGTGGTCTGTAATCCTTACTTGGGCATTCCTTTTCCCCAGAGAGGGGGGGTTACCCCTAGTGGGATCCTGCTTGCAATGTTCCCTAAGGTGGATATTGCGTAGTGGGCTCACCTGGCAAATCCCAAAGGGGTGGCTGGGGGAGACGGGAAGAATTCCCTGGAGTCGTCTTGTCATCACGTTGAGTACCCCTTTTATTCCTTTGCATATGGGATTGGGCTAAAGGGGCATTAACAATATTGTTGATGCACCTCTTCTAGTGGGTTAAGTTCTGGCACACCCCATTTATTAATTATGGGGAGGCTCTGGTTGTCAGTTTACCTGCAGCTACCTCACTGTCATGGATAAGAGGTAAAAAGCATGTGGCCTAAAATCTTAGAATGGAATATATTTGGGATAATCCCTCAGATTGGTGCATCGACCAAAACGATCGTAAAATCTGCTATTGAAGAATGATCTGCAGTTACGTGATTGGAGTCCTGTACGAGAGGAACCCTTGCTAACAATTATTTGGCTTAAGAAGGTGGTAAAGGCTTTGAAAGCTACATGAGATCCAGCTATTTCTTTGGGATAGGCTTATTTATTGGGTTATGTTTAGGTATGCTTCCCTTAGAAGCTTTTCATCCTCCATTGGGACGAAGGAAGCAGTGATTGCTGCCCTTTCTGCCCTAGTTCTTTGCACGTATTTGTGACCCTGAGGAAAAACTATGGGAAACCTGTTTTGAAATCGACTGGTCTATGAGCCTCAGGGCAGCCTGAGCCATTTTCAGATGAACCTATATTTGCAGAAAAGTTGTATTTTCTGTGGAAAGTTATGTTAGACTGGCTAGGTCGATAAGGTCTAGATCTCTGTTTTACCCATTTGAAATATAATTTTATATTTTCTATTTGACCCGTTTGTGTGTATCTGCTTTTATTTATGAGCTTGTGTTAAATTCAATGAATGTGTTTTAGCAAGTGGTATTGGTCACAGACTGGCAAATGCAATATGAATTCTTAATGGAGCAGGGCCAAAGTGGCTGATGTTTTGATATTTTCTGTAACTACCAATATACTTAGTGTATGTACATTATAATTGTATTTGTGTGTTTTAGTTAAAAAACACTTTTCAAACGTTTAATGCATGATTACATTACTTATGATAAACCATTATTAGAAAATCCAACATTTCCAAACGTTTCTAGCATTCACATTTGATTAGTAATAAGAATACCAGTTGTAAGATACAATGATGTGAAAAACGTACACAAGTTAAAGTTAAAAATCATCTTCTGATACCTGTTTAGCCATGTACAAGAATGCACATCAAGACCCCTTACACTAATTAAAACGTGAAGAAACATAAACGGTTAATACTCTCCGAAAACCAAATTAAAATAATGAATTGCCCCTATTGCCAGGGCTGCCATTGGTTCACAGAGTAAAAGGTGCCAAAGCCTTTCCCATGCTGCTTCACCCGTGAATACTAGATATTTACCCAGAAGTTCCCATCGAGCGCCATTAAAATATGTACATTCAACAAATAGGTGATGGATGGATTCCAAGCCCATATTACAAAATCGGCAGGTTCTTTCCGCCTTAGGCATCCGTTGTCTTGCACCCAGCACAGCTTCTGTTGGATTTAAATCATGTTTTAGGCGCAACATTGCAGCTCTACATTTCCTAGAGGGATGTTTTTGCTTAAGAACTGATATAGAGTTATAGCCTTTCACATCATACATACAATGCCTAAAGATCTTATATGTTGATAGCCTTACTCTGTTCCCAGTCCAATCGTGCTCCTATAGACGCTTCTTGACTTCATGTGGGAAATAAGACAAGTCCTCTTCCGTTACTCTTATATGGGACAAGGATACAACGCATGCATCTGCCCATGTTGTTAGGGGTTTACACTTCCGGGATACCATCACTGCTCTTAATTTAGTATGAGAGGTATCCCTTTATAGAGCTGTAAACATCTCCAGTCTATCAAAGCTTGCAAAGATTTAACCCCCAAAACATGCCTAATGGCCTCCAAAGGGGAGCCCTGTGGCAGGGCCAACACACTACTCCAAAGGTTTCCTTTAACCCTTCCCTTGGATAGTTTCCCTCATCCTCCAAGGTTTCCGCACTTTGAATAATTTCTGGGACGATCGTCTGCCCGTAATACTGAAGGACCGGGCTAACGGGGGTGGGGGGCACCGTCTGAACTTTAAATCTAATTGCTGCATTTGAGCAGCAGAGGTGGGAGACCGCAGTTTTACTCATTGAGGTCAAAGCACCTGTACATTATTATATGGAAGCTGATTATCAATTCTTTTCATGTATGTTACCAATGTTTTATTCATTTTAGTATTCAAATGATGAAAGATATGATATATCTTGTTAATGGAAGGTTTTGTGGGCTGTGGCCTGATATAAGCTTTTCTTTTGATATTTGGATTAGTTTTTACCAGTACTACTTTACCACAGATTTACTGCCTATTTATCACCAGTAGAATTCATAGCACTTCAGAAAATACACACAAATATCTCCTACCAGTGGTCCTTTTTCTACCTGCATTATTACCACTGGCATATGTTCATATCCTTGGCAGTAATACATACTATCAATGCATCCACCATTACCACCTGGTATTGCGGTAACAGTGGTGGAGTGGTAACTTGCCACAAGTAGAATGTCTTCCAAAATGATTCCCTATTCCTTTGTTATGTTAGGAATTGGTTTCGTGGGCATATATTGCTGTGGTGCTTCAGCTCTATCAGGTTTTGGTGGCCAGGAATATGTATAAGCAATTATCTGGGCTGAGCAAGAGAAATGGCCAAAGGAACCAGAATGGATCAGCTAATCTGTGGGTAGTCTGTTGGGTGTGAGCAGAACCAGCAGAAAAGATGTGGGCACATGCTAGGACATTTCAGGCCAGACTGCAAAGAAAAGGACGGGTTGACAGTGAGAGCAATAGCTGCATTATAGTGTTAGATAAAGAGCTTCCATGCCAGATCACAGAGGTTAGTGATAGGATAAATCGGAGATGGGAAGCCGATAAAGAGCTATATCTGAAGCATATTGAAATGAGGCCCTGCGGCTGCATGAGGAGGAGCAGCAAGGGCCTGTTCTAAGAGCCAGAGCTGAGCTCCCGAAGGCGGCAGATCTATTGCCACCTGGGACAGATGTTTCTGCTGTAGTTCAGCATCTGACAGTGAAGAGCAGCTTCTCTATTTCAGTCAAGTAAGGCTTGACTCAGTTCATAAGGTTCGCAAACGGGGCTCTCGTATTGCTATTTGCACACCTATTGGTAAAGTTAGTCGAATAGTCAGGCCTAGATAGTATGAGTGGATTTGAATGGTATAAGATAAAGTGGAGCACATTATGTGTAGTAGTCTGTTTTGTGTACCTACCTGGGATAAGCAGGCTGGGCATGGTGTTCAGGTTCCCTTGGCGTGATCACTTTTTATGGTTACAGCTTACAAAAACGTCATGCACGAGGGAACACAGGCACCACCTGACGTACATTGACTACACAACCAAGCGTCGCCCCAAACATTCAACAGTAATTCAAAGCACATCCATGGCGAACTGGACACCACATCTCCCTTTTACAAACGCAACCGTACATCACTCATGACTATTGCACAACCATCCGCCTGTCTCTAATCACCATGCCAGATGAGACATCACAGTCACTCACAGCAGTAAATATGGGGACTGTCACAAAGGGAATAGTCCTTGGAAGAAGCAGTACCCCTATGACAGCCAATGCAAAAGTGTCCCTGTGCCCGGTCCAGCTTAACCATATCCATGTGAGAAATGTATCTAGAATCAAAATGCAGACATGCCTACCTCCCCTTCATTATAGTTAGATGCAGAAAATTAGCAGAAGCAAGAAAAGAAAAGGGAATCAGAGGCTTGGTGCACTCAGCCGTACACGTCACAAGAACATGAAAGCTCTTAGTGCACTCTGATTTGCACCTCATTCCTCCATGCACTCTGGCATGCTCCTAACTATGCACTCTCGAATGCATTTGCCACTGCACAGTGTGTAGTTCTGTACCTAAAATAGCATAGATGTGATGGCATAGACATCCCCTAGCATTATGTCATTGGCCCCCTGCATGACTATTGGAGCCAAAAAGATTCAAGCTAAGTACACTGTTCCTCCATGTGATCAAATCTGATACTGGCCAGAAGTGGTGCAAGGGTGTTTAAAGGCTTGTTGCCCTAGCAGGTACCACAACGTCTGTGTTGGGAGTTTACAACAGATTAGAATGTGCAAAAAGTTGTGAGGAAATAAGAGTTATCAATTCATGAACCTCTGCACCCTATTACCTCTGTAGGTCTAGGTGGTGTCGCATGCGTGTGAAAAAATGGAGCTCCTCCACTCTGTGTAAAGTAAAATGAATTGAGGCTTTCACACAATAATATGCGCCACTCAGTATGCATGGAAACTCGATACAGGTAGTACGGTTAAAACTTATTCTAAGTTTTAATGTGTGATCTTTGTAACTTGTGAAGATTGAACCTTTCTGAGATACGTGTTTTGGCATCTCTTGTGCCTTTTTCAAAGTGTCATAGAAAGGGATCAATCTTCACAAGTTATAGAGATCACACATTAAAACTTAGAATTCGTTTTGGCCATACTACCTGTATCGAGTTTTCATGTATACTGAGTGGCGCACATGATTGTGTGAAAGCCCCAATTCATTTTACAACAGATAGAAAGTGACTTGTATACCTCATTCACCTCAATATTGGTACCATGGGCAAGCGGTTGCTCTTCAAACGTTAGTCAACAATGGGAGTCTACAGACAAAAGAAGTACCAAAGCAAAAGAAACGTCAAAGCAAGGTTCTATACAATATGTACTTTACTTAAATACAAATTATGGATGGTTAAATTCGTTACAGGGTTACTTTTGGCTGTCAGTTTAGGGATTACCCCCCCCCCCCCTACACCAATGCAGTACCTGCGGTTGGAGCTTGGTTTGATCTCTTTGAAAGGAATGGCCTTGAAAAAGCAGAATGATTTGTTTATTAAGTACCAAACCTCCCCAAAGTGCCCTCTACGATGCACGTTGGGAGAAATTCCAATTCAGAAGTCAATGCAAAAGGGAACAGCTATGAACAACTAAATGTTACGTTGTTTGATGACTTGACCTGGACACCAAATTTGAATTCTAATAAAAGCGACCAGGCTCTGAAGAGTACATTTAGTCAGAGATTGGATAGAAGGGACTGGTGCAACAGCTACATACATCGGACTAAGCTGAGGAACGTTGGGCACTTGTCTAATGTAGTCCACAGATTTAAAAGTCCTCAAAGGTATTTGCTCCAATGTCCAAATCCTGCAGTGCGCAGAGCGATAATGCGACTTCGCACCAACCTATTACCGTTACTGGCCCTACGGGGCACCCAGTTAAAGCTCAGTCACTATGAAAAATATTGTAGAATGTGCAAGCAACCAGATACACTGGAAACAGCTCACGGACGTCATTTATGGGTCGCCAGAGGTCGCAAACGCGACCTCTGAGGTCTCCCTTGTAACCTCTGTGATCTCCCTTGCGACCTCTTTATAAAAAAAAAAGCAAAAATAAAATTTTAATTTTTTTTGTAATGCAAGCTCCTGGGCTGTGGCCAGCACCATGTGGCTCTTTACTTCTGGAGTGGCTGGCTTTCTTGTTCAGGCCCCTTAAAAAAAAGAAGAAAAATAAGAACAGGAGTGCCACAAGTCTAACACTTTCAGCACTGACCCTAAATAAGAAAGAATAGGAATACCAAATAATGTGTCTTTCTTGAATTCTATACAATCATTGCTAGACTCATTAAATGTTTATTTCAGGTACCCTTCAGGGGGTGAGTCACTGATTTAGTCTGTTCCTAAATGCCTCAACCCAGCCTTTCATCCTTTGAGGTCGATAAATGAGTACTAACACAGGTTGGTGATATTGGGTGTATAGTTTTTCTATATAAAGCACTTAAGCGTAAGTGCTATATAATAACACATCATTATCATTTGGTCATGGACGTCTGCTTGCATTCACAGTAATTTGGTAATATGGGCCTATACACACCGATCTTAACGATACATATGGCGATCCATTCTTGTATGAAATGTACATCACATTTTAGTGATATCGCAACCATATTTTTCATAGTGTACAATGCTATGTGATGCCACTTCCTGTTTTGTCAACGGCGAAAGGTTGTGTTCTATCGCTTTATACGATATCACTACTGGGTGGGGTCAAATGACATCACTTGTCAAGGGTCGTGGGATGTCACTTCCGCTACTCTGGCATTTTGGTGAAATGACGTCCCTGAAACAGCTAAGCATGTTTTACAGAATGCTCCCAAATGGTTAGCTTTTATATAAATATTTTGGAGAAAATGTGGTCATCATTACGATTCTATCAAAACCAAAGAATTTGGGAATTATTCAATAAACACGGACTCCAATGCTGTCCAAATTGCTCTTTATCGATTGTCCAGTACTATATCTAGAAAACTGAATATTTGAATTACTTCTGGCAAAGTGTCCCGAGAACTTAAAATTGAGTCTGTTTACAGAGTATTTATGTATATATTATTTTCTGTTGATTATCAAATCTAGTGAAATTAATCCTGCAGCAGTTAACAGAAGGCTTGCACGTGGCTTTATCTATGTTTTACCTACTCCATTGTATTGCAATGCAGGCAGGACAAAATGCTTGTAAGAATCAAAAACAGTAAAAAGACAAATTGTTACTTACAATGACATTCATGAGGGAGTGTAAGCGGTCTTAACCAGTCTCTTGGGCCCACAATAATGGCATGGGTTGTGGGGGAGCTAGAACATCCTTGAAAGGAGCCTCTATTTCCCAGACAAACATTGCCTTAGTTTCTTTTAGTGGATCAACAGTGTCGAGCCAGTGTTCAGGGAGCTTTTCTACCATTTGAGTCAGGATAGCAAGATGGCTCGATGGGCGTCTGGAAGAAAGAGGTCCAGATGTCTGGATGTAACCATTCCGCTCAAAGACTCTTGATTTGCAAAGGATGGCTTTGAACCAGGTATCCTGACTGCTGGTCCTGGCAGTTCGACGCAGAAGCAGGGCCTAGTTGGCCAGGTGACAAGCCAGTACATTATGCGTCAGCATCTCAGACTGTTCAGTATTGGCTTGGCAGTCTTAAAGGTGTCTTGAATGAGAATGTTGCAATGCAGAGCAATAGCAAATGCCAGAGTTTGACATTGACTTTAGCATGCTGGGGGTTCCAACGCAGAGGTTCCCGTCAGGAAGTGAGCCACTTTTATGCTACTCTAGAGTCATCGAAGATTGCCAATGTCACCTGCTGGATACTATCCCGGGAACATTGGAATGGCTGTTTTGATTACCAATCGCTTAACTGCAGTCAAGCTT
Organism: Ambystoma mexicanum; assembly: GCF_040938575.1. Classification (NCBI taxonomy): domain Eukaryota; kingdom Metazoa; phylum Chordata; class Amphibia; order Caudata; family Ambystomatidae; genus Ambystoma; species Ambystoma mexicanum. Next base: position 964,901,530 of record NC_090924.1, read on the forward strand.
ATGGTTCTTTTAGAAGCTTGTCTTATTGTTCTCTTACATTCTGATGAAAGGCCTTTGCATGCCTTCTGAAAATCTCTCCCCACCCCTGAAGAATAGGGCTTTGAACGGATCCACTGCTCCAACAAGTGTTCATCAATCAGTGGGCTAACACACAATTTGAGCCCCCCCCACACCACAGCGAGCCATGTTGAGCCCTCCAGCCCCAACCGGGCAACGAATCGCAGGTCATGCCACACTCTGGCCTGGCCTAGATTACAACGCTTGCGCAATATGCATGAACGTGCTGCTGCAGTGGTACGCCGCACACTGCACTAGGAGAAAGATATGTGTTTTAATGTATTATACAGCACATTTTCTGAGAAAAATTGGTTAAAAGGCCAGAGCGTTTGAAAACATGTCGAGCTGGCTGCACAATGTAGACCACTCTAGATACGTAATCACATATTACAGTAAAGCATACCAGGCCACATTTAGACATATCTAGACTGGTTGCACCAAAATGCCAGTCAAAACAGTAACACTTATCATGGTTATCTTATCACAGATGCCCAGAAAAATATACAATGCCGCAGTAAGAAACGGCTAGACTGCCAGCACCCAAATGCCAGTCTAGCCAGGTAATTACACTTCGCAGTACTGCCTTATCAGAGATGTCCAGTTAAAAAAAAAAGTCAAGCCAAACTAAGAAATGACTAGACTGGCTGCACCAAAATGCCCCTCTAGCCACTAATACCACATATCATGCCTGCTTAGACTGGACATGGATGCCCATTATGATTTATCGCACAATCCCCGTGCCACCCCATTCCCCCACACATCTTCCCCCCCCCCCCCAAAATCAGCTTCTTGGCCCAGAATTACCTCCACATCCCTTTTCCTTGTCCCAGTGCTTACGTATGAGGCTCCTTACGTCCTAGGGAAGTACTGGGATGAGGCAGAGTGGTACTAGGAGTAATGAAGTTTACAGTTAACTAAGCCAGGCATTACCTCTATGTCCCCGTACCTCATCGCACAGCTTGTATATAAGGCAAAGTGCCTCATACGCAGGTACTGGGACAAGGAAGAATAGGACTGAGAGTAATGAAGTGTACCAATAGGTAACCAAGGGATTAAACACAAGTAGTGGGCAACACCATTGAGCTCACTGGGCTTCAGACCCCCCTGCCCCCCACCGCACCCCCCACTGACATTTTGGGCTATGTTGACTTGACCTGGCTTGCCAGACAGAACAGGGCACAAATGTTAAATGGCACCTGGGTTTCACTGTTAACAAAGGCCCTGCAATTACTAACGTAAAGCATTTGACTGTTAGTACCTACATTCAAATGCATAATTTTGTAGGCAATTGAAATCTTGATGTGGGTTTAGTACTTGCATGCCAAGGAAGTGATTGGAATGGTAGAGCGGGGACAGGAGACCGCTTTTTCTCACAGCAGTCCATAAGTGGGTGCTTTCTAACTTAAAGGAGAGCGTTAACTGCTTGTAACATGGAATGTGCACTAGAAAAGCCCCCTTACAATGCATAAAGAAGTTAGAGGCCCCCACACAAATAAGTGTGCCCATACCCCACCGCCCGTGAAGTTAGCCCCTCTCCCAACATTTGCCTCCTTGAAGAACTGAACCTCGATGTCCTCGGTCTTACGGAGACATGGTTCACGGCCAGCTCTGTCACGAGCTTTGACACTCTCCTCCTCGATGGTTACAAGATCCTCTCCGCACCCAGATCCACCCGGCCCGGTGGGGGTGTAGCCCTGATCTTTCCCGAGTGGATTCCTGCCACTATCATTCCCACTCAGACTTACTCCTCTTTCGAATGCCTTGTCTGCAGGCTCTCAATCTCTCCTAGCCACTCTCTTGCTGTTGCTACTCTCTACCGCCCCCCTGGGCAAATAACCTCTTTTATTTCTGAGTTGGCTGACCTCTCCTCCATCCTGACTTCTACCACTCAACTCCTCCTCCTTGGTGATCTCACATCCACCTCGTTTCCCCTTGTCCCTCATCTCTACTCTTGCGCAACCTTTGCGATTGCTTTTCCCTCTTTATCCTCCCCTCTGGCCCGACGCACTCTGCAGGACACACACTCAATGTCCTGATCTCCTCTGCCTCCCCCTCTCTATCCCTCTGACCACTCCTCTCTGCTCGAGTGACCACTGCCTTCTCTCCTCTCATCTCTCGCTCTCTTTCCCCCAAGCGAAGCTCACCCCAACACTGCCACCTACCTCTTGGACATCCAACCTATGAAGTGTGTGTCAGTTGAGGCTTTTGCTGCTACCTTCTCTCCCCCCTCTCCTCCTCTGGCTGACTCACACCGGGACACAACCCTGTCCCTTCTCTACTCTTTCATTTCTGATACTCTTGATGCTCTTGCCCCTGTCATGAGGATCCGTTTGAAGTCCAAAGCCAAATGTAATTCCTGGTATGACTCGACCTAGCTACACTTAAACGTAAGTGTAGGGTGGCTGAGAGGAAATGGAGGGCTTCTTGTTCATCCTCTGACAAACTGGCCTGTCACCTGCTCCAAAGGCAATACAGACTCTGTCCACACCAAGAAGAAAGTCCACATTCAAGCCTGTGTCTCTGCGGCATCTAACAACTCGACAGAACTCTTCAAAATCTGCAATGAGCTTGCCAACCCTGCTGCAGTCTCTACCCCTCCTCTTACGTCCCACGCTCTCTGCAATGACATTGCCTCTCACTTTATCTCTAAAACCCAGGACATCTTGTCCACCTTCTCCTCCCAACCTCCTTCTGTTCCCCCTCAGTCTGTGCTTGCTAACTCCCCTTTAACCACCCCCCCTCCTTCTCTTTTTTTCCTCTCTTCTCCCATGATGAGGTCGCTAGACAAGTCTGATCTATGAAAGCCTCGTCAAAACAGGTTCATCCCTGTTCCTCTAAAACCATCAAGGACCACATTGACACCCTCGCTCTGGCCCTTGCTGATTTTTGCAACCATTCCTTTGCTTCAGGATCCATCCCCCCCACCCCTCTCTGAAACACTCCCTTGTGCATCCTCTTCTCAAGAAACCCACAGCTGATCCTTCCTGCCCGGCTAACTATCGCCCAATCTCCATTACTCCCTTTCCAGGCAAACTCCTGGAAAAGCTGGCCATCTCTCAGCTTAACCTTCATTCTGATTCTGTTGGATGTCTCCATGAGTCCAGTCTGGTTTCAGAGCAGCCAGAGGCATGGAAACTACTCTCCTGAACATCTGTGAAGATCTGCTCTCCAACCTTGACTCTAACATTCCCTCGTTCCTCATCCTACTCAACCTCTCTTCTGCCTTTGGCACAGTCAACCATACCATTCTGCTCAACCGTCTCTGTGAGAACCTGGGTATCCCTGATCAGGCTCTGGCCTGGCTGACCTCTTTCCTCTCTGATCGATCCTCCCAGGTCCAACTGGGGTCCTTCCTAGCCTCTATCTTCCTCTCTACCTGTGGTGTTACCCAGGGGTCTAACTTCTCGCCATGGCTTTTCAACCAATACCTGGCAACTCTTGCCCACTGCATTGCATTTCTATGCTCAAATTTCCAGTTCTATGCTGACAACACTCAACTCATTTTCGGGCTGCCCTCAGCCACCTCCTCTCCCTCCCTCATCTCTGATTGCCTAACTGCCATTCAAGATTGGTGTGCCTCCAATGATCTTTGTCTGAATGCCAGCAAGACAGAGATCCTCCTCATCGGCAACCCTTCTCCATCCTTTCCCCTCTCTCTCTAGCCTCCCTCACTTGGCCCTCCTCCTATCCCCACCTATGAGGGTAAGACCCTCAGGGTCATCTTTGACTCCACACTTTCCTTCGCCCACATCTCTAAAAAGTCAAACTTCCTATAGCACCTCCTCAGAGGTACTCTTCCTTTCCTCTCCTTCCCCCAGAAGCTCACTGTCTCCCAAGCTCTGGTTCTCTCTAGGTTGGACTATTGTAACAACCTCTTTCTAAATCTACCTGCTTCTACTCTTCGCCCTCCACAACTAATTCAAGACAGGACTGCGAGACTTGTCCTTGGCCTCAAACCCTGGGATCGTATCTCTCCAGCTCTGAAATCTCTCCATTGTCTCCCAGTGGACGCAAGGATTAAATTTAAAACCCTCTGCATTGTCCACAAGGCTTTCTAAATACCTCCAGCTATCCCTCCGCAAATACCTCCCCTCTCGAGCTCTTCGCTCCTCTACCTCTAAATCCCTCAGGGTCAGTCGTTTCTCAAAGGAACGAGCTGGGGGTTGATCTGTCTTTGGCCGGGGCCTCCCTCTGGAACAGCCTCCCTGCCACTCCAAAACTTGAGGAGAACCATCTCTGGTTCCTTCCTCTTTGCTGCTGCCTTTGCCCCCCCTCTATCTTGCTGATCTGCTCTCTCTTGTCACTGTGCACCTTGCCACCCTCTGTCCCCTTGGTCCAGGTACCTGCTCACCCTGCCACCCTTCTGCACTGCCTCCCGGCCACCCCTTTCACTGGGGACTATCTTTACCCATACAGTCCCCCACTCCCCCATTTTCTTCTTTTTATGCACTTCCCCAGTTCTGCTGCCGTAAACACATCACTTGCTGGCTGCACTACCCCTGTTAATTGCTCCATTATCTATTTTATTTGTATTTATTATTAGTTATCTGTTTATCCTCTGCTCTGCACTTTCCACTCTCCCCTTCCATGCACTTTTCCCCTGTCCCTTTCCCATGCACTTGCACGTTCTCAATGTCACTGGGCCTCGTAAAATCGTTGTTTTGTTCTCCCCTGTTCCCCTCCCTTGCCTTGTTGCGCTCTGAAACACTTGTGTACGAGCGCGTTACAAATAAAATATCGTATGATATCATACCCCCCCGAAATGTAGGTTTCGTTTGCGTGCTGAACACAAGCACACACACACCATTCACCATACACACACACGCACACCCAGTCCCCATACGTTTACGTGTGTACCCTTTCACCATACAGCCACATCCAGGCAGCCACCTATACATTTAAGTGTGCACCATTTTCCCCATACACTCACACACATCATGGGTTTGAGGGGAGCCCTATTACTTAATAAATACATGGTTTCTTTTTGAAGTCACTCCGACTTCATGAAGAAACATTTTCCATTAAGGACTGCACAATAATGGAAATTATTTCTTAAGAAGGCTGAGTGACTTCAAAAAGAAATTATTTCTTTTTGAAGTCATAGAGCTCCCCCACCCATGACGTGGAGACATCCAGCCTAGAGGCTTCCATGTCATGGGGTGGGGGGAGCCCTTCGACTTCAAAAATAAATCTGTTCTTTTTGCAGTCACTCTGTCTTCACAGAAATTATTTCTTTATGAAGGCAGAGTGACTACAAAAAGAAAACCAAAAAATATATTTTTTTAAAGGCCAAGGGGGACCCTCCTGCCAGGACATGTGGTGGCGGGGCCTCCCGTGTTGCGGAGGCCCCCGTTACGCCAATGTTACCAATATATATAGCAGAATCATGGATGGGATTGGTGTATTTTATTTTCAAGCCCTCTGCTCAGAGCCAATCATTACCACATTTTAGTAAATTGTCTTCTCCCGTTGCTGTCATTACAGAGCCTTTGTCTGGAGGTAGCCATGTGGAGTTCGGGTAAGTGATGCAAGGAATTTGGATGCCCCGCTTCTGTGCATCTTGCATCTCTGGCTCTCCGGGCCACATCCTTTACCTCTATACTTTTGCTCAAAACGTCTCTGTAGTAATTCCTTTCCTTTTGCCTGCCTACCCCCTGCTAGCAGCCTTTTTACATAGTTCAGCCATCCCCCAATAACTCAGCCCTTCTACCTAGGTTTCAAGTGTTCCATTTTCACATGGATGTTCAAAGGTTTTCCAAGCTGTAGCTGTCACATCCTGATCAGTCTAAGAAGAGGGAAGCACATGTAATGTATGGCGCATGTTTTCAGGCAACAAGTGGGAGGCAAAATATCCAGATCCTATTTGAAACCGCAAATTCCGAATTGGCTGTAAATTATTTTCTCGTCATACCAGAACACTCATCTTTCGTAGAAGATTGCTTTATCGTTCCATTAATCCAGCCTCCCATGTGTAGGCAGCTAGAGGTCTGCCTCCAGATACGAGAGCCAAATGAAAAAGCGAATTTGAGTTCACATTGAGCTACAATACTTTGAATACAATTTATAAGGGTACCGAGGCACATTCAGCTAACGTTTATACCTTTACTGTACAGAGGTGTCAATAGACCTCCATATGATATTATGCTGTGCCTATATGCTTTTAAAAGGCGTTAACATGAATAACTGCTTCAGTTTTTAATCTGCACATTTAAAGTTGCTTCTGCCATTTTTTATTCGAAATGTGACCAATTCACGTTTCAGCTGATGGTGCAGACTGTTTGCAGCAGAAGTATATATTACATGGCCACGGTAGTGGCCATGTAGTTATGGTTAAGTTGCTGTTTCCATAGGAAGAGAACTTTTTGGGTGGCTTATAACTTCGCTCTCCCTGGGCGGATCCTCACCAAAAGTATTTGGGTCACTCTGAATTTGTCTGCAAAGTTTGGTGAGGATTCGTCCAGGGGGGGCAAAGTTATAGGTGGGGTCCCAAAACTTTTTTTTTTCCCATAGACTGAATGGGAAAAAAATGTTGCTAGCGCCTACAGCCCAAACCGCTGGACGGATTTCCACCAAATTTGGACCAGGAGCAGCGGCTTGGTCCCGAAAGCGTGCTTTTGCAAATTTGATGAAAATCCGTCCAGTAGTTTTTTTTTAAAATGACCAAAAAGTAGGTAAAAAAAAAATTGTGATATCTGTGTTCGGTTCGCGGACACACTTCCCTGTTCGCTCCGCGGACAGTGTCCTGATTGGCCAATCGTCTTGCGTGATGTTCGCGGACATGCAACGTGTTCGCTGATTGGACGGCGTGGAGCGTGAAGCGCGTCAGATTTTTCGGTAGCGCCCGCCATCTTGGATTCGCAGACATCCGTGGACAGTGAGGTGAAACTTGGTTCAAAATGTGTATTTTGTAGAGTGTGTTGGTGTGTAGGAGTGTTTGGGGAGGGTGGGAGTGTGAGATAGGATGAAAGTTGTGTTTTTTATGTGTTAGACGTTCTTTTTGTGTTTGATTTGTTTGCGGACATCACGGGTGTTCTGAAATGTCCTAAATAAACTGACTGGGGGGTGTTCTAAGGACTCAATATGTGTCCGTTTTGTTCGCAAGCAAAGTGAAACTGTTCTAAGAACACTCGCGGTGTCCGGGGAGTGTTCGTAGGGGGTGTCCTGAGGACGCTGTCCGTATTGTTCTCTGTCAAGTTGAATGTGTTCTAAGAACACCCGCGGTGTCCTGAAATGTTCGCAAATAAACAAAATGGGGGTGTTCTGAAGACGTTTTTGAGAACACTCCCGGTGTCCTGAAATGTTCGTAGGGGGTGTCCTGAGGACGCTGTCCGTATTGTTCTGTCAAGTTGAATGTGTTCTAAGAACACCCGCGGTGTCCTGAAATGTTCGCAAATAAACAAAATGGGGGTGTTCTGAAGACGTTTTTGAGAACACTCCCGGTGTCCTGAAATGTTCGTAGGGGGTGTCCTGAGGACGCTGTCCGTATTGTTCTCTGTCAAGTTGAATGTGTTCTAAGAACACCCGCGGTGTCCTGAAATGTTCGCAAATAAACAAAATGGGGGTGTTCTGGAGACGCTTCTAAGAACACTCGCGGTGTCCGGGGAGTGTTCGTAGGGGGTGTCCTGAGGACGCTGTCCGTATTGTTCTCTGTAAAGTTGAATGTGTCCTAAGAACACTCGCGGTGTCCTGAAATGTTCGCAAATAAACAAAATGGTGGTGTTCTGAAGAAGCTTCTAAGAACACTCCCGGTGTCCTGGAATGTTCGTAGGGGGTGTCCTGAGGACGCTGTCTGTATTGTTCTCTGTCAAGTTGAATGTGTCCTAAGAACACTCGCGGTGTCCTGAAATTTTCGCAAATAAACAAGATGGTGGTGTTCTGAAGACTCTTTTAAGAACACTTGCGGTGTCTGGGGAGTGTTCGTAGGGGTGTCCTGAGGACCCTGTCCGTATTGTTCTCTGTCAAGTTGAATGTGTTCTAAGAACACCCGCGTTATCCTGAAATGTTCGCAAATAAACAAAATGGGGGTGTTCTGAAGACGTTTTTGAGAACACTCCCGGTGTCCTGGAATGTTCGTAGGGGGTGTCCTTAGGACGCTGTCCATATTGTTCGTTGTTAAGTTGAAAGTGTTCTAAGAACTATCGCGTTGTTCTGAAATGTTCGTAGGGGGTGTCCTGAAAACGGTGTCCGTATTGTTCGCTGGCAAGTTCAAAGTGTTCTAAGAACACTCACATTGTTCGCGGACATTAAAAGTTTCCCATAGATCATAGTTGAAATGTTTGACTCTATGGATGTGATATGCTGCGGTGGTTGTTGCCAGGGCATAGAGTCTTGGGTGCATGGCCATTTGGCCATGCACCCAAGACTGTATGCCCTGGCAACAACCACCGCAGCATATCACATTCATATTTGCTTATAACTTTGGGTGAAAAACAAATGTATAAGGAACAAAGGTATTAGATACTATGGATGTGATATGCTGCTATGGTTGTCCTTATTATTGTATACTTACTGTTTGGTCTAGTAATGGGAGTCCATGTTTTTCTTCTTCATTTCTGTGATAAAAGAAAATAGCATGTTAGTATTAGTATTTTGTAATGACTTATTACATTGTATAAGCAATATACTTTTATTTTTTTTCGACCCTCATATTTAGTAGAGTACAAATCAGAGTACTGTGCAATTTGCTCAGTTTCTGTATTTGTTGCTAAAATCATTGGGTCTGTGGGAGAAAAAAAAAATCCATGTTGGATTAAAAAAAAAAACCTTTTTCTGTTATGCTACAGTTTATTTGTTTGTTTTCAATGTTCACTTTTTGTTTCTGGCTAATGCTTTATACTTTGCTTTGTTGTATTTTTTTTGGAGCAGTAACAGATTCTTCATTTGTTTTGATATTATAAAATTTTGGAGCAGTTAGATACCAATTGGCGTATTCTAACTGTGTATTTTTTGGCCTAATTTAGTGGTATTCATTTATCTGATTAGTTGTTGTAGAATCTTTGAGCAGTTAGATAGCTTTTGGAGTATTCTAACAGTTTATATTTTTTTAACACAAATTTACTTAAAGGTTTAAATACAGTTTATTTATCAAATTTTGGTTTTAAGAACATCAAATAAGCATTTGTAAGATTTGCTGGTAATCTCTGCTTTAGAGTAATTGTACTATCATTACATTCAAACCATCCACATTTCTTATTTTATATATGCTGTGTAGTGCCCTGAATTGGTTGTGGCTCCTGCGTGGTAGATTATACCTATTGTTGTGAAGGTTTTCTTACCAAGTGATATTTGACTATGTGTGAATCCAGTCAGCTTGCAGTTGTTTTTGGTACCATCTGCATTGTAACATAGAAGCATTAGTATTACGTATTTACTATGTGTTTGTATTACTAATGTGGAGTGATTATCTGAATTGCAGGTAGAGCATAATCTACCATGGTTTGCATTTTGTACAAGTTGCTGAAATGGAACGAATTCACAATTTGGTATTGATATATATATGAAGCGTTCATTGGGAATTTCTTCTTGTGTCACATTGTTGCACAGAGTGCATGTATGTTTCCACATGTATGAAATCTGGAAGATTTCATTTATAGGTATGTTTTTGTTTTCCAGTACTAATAGTAAGTACATTAGAAATTCTTGTGGATCTTCCTGTGAGTTTATAGTGAATTTCACCATTCCAGCACAGTAGTCCAATTGTCGTCTTATTCCAAAAACACTATATGTGTTGTCAGGATTGTTTGCTGCATTTCTGTGAAGTACTAACATTTGCAAACACAAAGGGTCTGTACTGTGTAAGTAAATGTTGTCAACAATTGGTGGTAATTGAAATAGAATATTCATTGCTACATTTGCATAGCAACTTACACCAACTATATTTGAGAATTTAAATGGTCCAGGTAGTTCTGTATCTAACTGCTTTTTTTGGAGTTTGTCTTCCTTCTTTAAAGAAGTACCTGGTTTACTTTCTCTAATTGATTCTTTTTTGTTTGTGGTACTTGATGAAGTATTAGTTTCTTTTACTCTCTTTGGAGGATTTGCAGTGACGTCCTGTTGCATTTCTGTTTGATTTAGTTTTCTTTTACAACGTTTTAGTTTTTGTGGAACAGAATATGTGTTTAGATGGGTAGTGTATAGTGAGCAAACTCTATTATATTCTAAAATGCAAGGAATATCAGCGTTTACTTTACTTGCATCAAAGTTGATTAGAAATAGACCGTCAAGTGTACGTAAGCGTGATAGTGCTACGTAGCTCATGCCTTCTTTAAAGACTGTGTTACCAATATCTATCATTGCTTTGTCTAGGGTAAGACCTTGTGATTTATGAATCGTGACTGCGTATGCAAGAGTTAGAGAAAATTGTTCTCTGCGTACATACATATCTTTGAAGAGAAGGAATCTAGCTGTTGAGCGTCCTATCCGTTTTACTTATGAAAGTTTGTCAGAGTATATTGACAAACTGAATTTTGTTGTCACGTGGGTATGTTTGAAAGCCAACAACTGTACCCAGTGCTCCATTAACTAGTCCTTGGTCCACGTCAAGGTTACGTTTAAGCATTACTCTGCAATTTAAGGATAATTTTAACATCTTTTCTAAGCCTGCTGTGTTTGAGATTGATTTTTCTAAATTATTTAGTCTTGTTGTGGCTTGGTCACACATGGGTAGTGTCATACCATGTACATCTAGTTTGTCTGTGGCGCTAATTTCCATTATTGGTTGCATTTCTTTACTTAACATTATTTCATTGAATTTGAGACAGCTTGCAAGAGTTGCCATTAAGGCCATACAATTGACATTTTTGTGGGCTAATTGTTCCATAACATCTGTAGCACATGCATTATCGCCATAAAGTGCATTAATGTGCCGGGTTTTCAATGTTGCTTCTGCTTCTTTAGAAAGTATACCAACTCTCAAACTTTTTAAAATGTTGGCATAAGTTAGATCTGCAGATTGGTGCATGTTTTCTGTTAATTCTCTGTATTGGAAATGTTGCCAAAGGTTGACATTTCCAATGCTGCCAACAGTTTTACGGCAGAGTTTGTGCCCTAATGTTTTAAAAATAGGTTCACCTTTTACTGGTGTTAATTGAAGCAGATCTCCAAAAACAATAATGTGTTTTCCTGCAAAGAGCTCTTCATAGTGTGTTTTGAGTACTTCTTGTAATCTGAGGTGAATAAAAGCTAACATCAGGTTGGAGACCATGCTCACTTCATCTATTAGTAGCATTTTCATTTGTTTCAATACTCTGCGTAATTCCATTGCAGCTTCTGCAGAAAGTTTGTAATAGTCTAATTTGTTCTGGTGTTCTACTGGTAATAGTAGTAATCGGTGTAATGTAACACCACCTATGTTGTAGGCAGCTAAACCTGTGGGGGCAGTGACAACAGCTGACAGTTTGTTGTTTGTCAATTGTTGAAGGAACTTACTAATGATTTTGATTAGGAATGTTTTGCCAGAACCAGCTTCACCACTGACGTACAGTAGTATAGGTTTATAATTATGGCAGGAACATTCTTTATTTTCATGTTTTACACCATGTGCAATTTGTTTTGTTACTTCTTGAAAAATGCTACTTTGCTCATTGTTTAGTTTTGATTGTAGTATAGTTAAGTCTTCCTTATCTTCATACTGACACATGGTGTTTTCTACTTCTATCATAGCTAATTCTGCCTCATTTGTTATTAGTGGTTCTCCCAGTGGTTCTTGGCTTCCTGTTACAGAAGGTTGACTACTGTCAGGAGTATCCTTATCTAGTTGGGCTTGGAGTTCTTCTTCATGTTGCTGTTCATTGTGCAACATTGTTTTGTACTGTGTAAAGTTTACATCAGTTATAGTGCTTTCATTTGCTTTGAAAGCATCCTCATATGAGTCATAGTTATCTAGTAGTTCTTCTTTTCTCCATGGTTTGAAGAGTTGTAGCAGGGACATGTAATATACTTCTTTATGTTGAGGAGTCTTCAATGACAATTTGATATGATTAATTAAATTTGGTTTAGTGAGTTTAACTAAGCTGCCTTCACAGTCTGTCACTCTATATTTACCTTTTTTTTCATCAGGTTTTATATTATTTTTGTATGTGTAGTTTTGGGCTATTTGGTATAGACACATGCTTTCCAAAGTATTACTTCTGTTTGGGTAGTATGTGTCCAATAAATTGTTTTTTAAAATGTCTTGGCTGTTGGGATCATGTTTGGCTATTGTTTCTATATCTTCCTATGATTTTAGAACTCTTTTTCTAGATTTAGCTGGACCAAGACTTAGCCATACTATATTTTCAGATTTACCATACAATGAAGTACCAGTTAAACGATCAGCTGCTTCATAAGATCCACATTCTCTATGGGTGAGCATTTTTATGCCCAAGCTGTATAATTTCTGAGATACTGTTTTATCTGATGACAGGTCATTCCAGAGGTCTTGGAGCTCTGTCTTTTCTGCTTTAGGTAAGTATGCTGTGACATATCGTGCAACTGCAGTAGAATTGTCTGCAATGTACTGCACATCTATGTTTGCATTCCATAAGTGGGCAATGATTGCATTATAATCATTGATATATTTTTCTTCTTCTTTTCTTTTTATGTAATATGTATTTTTAGGTGACTTACCTTTAACACTATGTCTAACTGAAGACATGAGGTTGTTTACTTGACCTGTATTTGTAACTGGTCTAGGGAAACCAAATCGGCATTTGGTGTAGTATTTGCCTTTGTTTTTGTATTTGCAACGACAATATTTTCCACATTTGTGTCTTTGAAATTTTAAAATTTGTGCATGAAGATCACTATTTGTGGCTTCTGATGGAATTTCCCAAGTGACATATTTTTCAATAAACTGTAAAACAGTGGCATCACTGTCTTGACCAAATTTAGGAGCATCTTTAATCCATAAAAGCATGTGGATATGTGGTGCTCCTCTGGCTTGGTATTCTTTTATCCAAAAGAAGTGTTACACTTCTCCAAGGGGAGGAACAGTTTTATTACAAATAAAATGTAGCATAGCAATGAAGCGATGGTGAAAATAGCTTGAAACATTAACAGGATCCAAAGAACAAAGTTCTCCAGGTGTTAGAATATCTGTTTGTTTTGTTTTTATTTGATATGCGTAGGAAATCATGTAAATCTTCCCATGCATATTCTGCACAACTTAATGTAACAAACCAAGTGGGTGGGCCAAGGTTTCTGATCATACAACCTACATCTCCATGACGTCGAAACCAGTACTCTTTAGTACCACGCATATTTGCTAATAGATTTGTAATATTTGATTGTAAAACCTCATCCTTTTGTTGCACTTTCTCTAATAATTGTGTAGCTGTCATATTTTGAAAGTGTGATCCTGATTTTAATATGTGTGCAACTCCATAACATAAAGTTGCTAGTTCACTTTCAAAGAGTAGGTGGAATATGTATTCCCAGATTTAGACACAATGTGGATCTTCAGAATACATCCGTAATGAGCGGTATTCTGAAGCTGATATTTGAATAGGTCTATCATCATACCTTCCTCCTTTGCCAGTAGGAAAGAGTAGAGGAAAAGCACGTGCTTCTATACTTTTTTCCCATATACTGATTGGCAATCCTTTTGTTTGACGCATTTGGTAAGTTTCCAGTACATCTTGTACGGTGTCATTACAGTGCAAAGGATGAATTGTATAATGGTCTAAAGTATTTGATATTGTAGCAGGATCTAGTAGCTCAAATTGACCAGCTTCTTGTGTTTCTTGAATTATTTCAGTTGTATCTTTCAAGTTTTCTTCAATATTAATTTCTTTGTAATATTCATTATTCTCTTTAAGATATTGGAAGGCTTGTCTAACTTTATATAAATCTACCAGCTGTTGCCATATTGTTTTGTCTTTTGTAGGTACTCCATTTACTAATATAATTAAAGATTGCTGCATTGGACGTTGCACTCCTAGAGTATGCACATTTTCTTTTAGATTTAATGGTAAATAAACAACTTTTCCACGAATGCCTTTTACCAATTCAGAGGGAGGTAATTTTGCTGTTTTTGGTTGAAGGCGTATTATTGCTTGAAATGGGTGTACGTTTGAATTATGATGCTCTCATATAAATTAAGTTGTTGTAGAGGTTTTGGCACTGGGTATAATTCCAAATTATTTGTGATAGAACGTGAAGGAGTTTGGTTGTTGTCAAGTTTTGTAGTGCAATAACTGCAAAGTATTAAGGGCTCAGTTATTTCATATTTGTTTTCTGCTACAAGGTAGAGAGCTAATTCAAATCATTTAGAATCTTCATTGTCTTCTATTTTATGTGATAGGTCCACAGTTTTTGTGTTACTTTTATAAAAAATTCTACAGCAACATACACATACATGGTTTGGTACTTCAGCTGATGTACTTTTAAATTTTAGTATTTCTTTTTTGTATGTGTTTAGCAAAAGGTTGCCATGTGTAGAATTGTTGCTTAATTGGTTTAAAGCTATTTCATTCTGTAAATGGCTTTCACTTCCGAAATATTTTTTCTGGATATAGTGAATTTCTTCAAGTAGGTCTTTTGCTGTACCATGTAGAAGGATGTTATTTAACTTTGCTAGTGCTAAAGCAGGACTTTTAGCATAGTACAGTTTATAGACTAGATTTCTTATAGTTGAATGATGTGTTCATATCCTTTTGATATCATGGAAAGTGGTTTTACAAGTAGGTCATGTAATGCAGGCCAATGAATGTCCTTGTAGTCCTGTGTACTTGCGCACTGGACAGGTATATATATTTTGCAGTAATTTAATTTGGATTTTGTCTTTGCTTTTTACATATTTATTGAGGAATTGGCGTGGAGATTTGAAACATTGTTTGGGAATGTTACACATTGACGTGCATGGCCATTTGTACACTAGACGTTCTGATTCAGTTGAATGGAGGGGTAATTCTAAGTTTTCAGGGCATATTTTTGTAAGGAGTACTTCTTGTTCCATTATGGTATTATTCACTTTTTCATAACCTCGACCACTGCTATTTATGGCAATTTTATTTGTTTGCTTTTGTTTGTACACTTCTCCATTAAAATATGGTTCTGTGCTCGTAGTGTGATTCCATTCACCTCCGCAGATACTTAAGAAGTTCTTTCTGTTGACATTTCGCTTATTGAGAAGTCTTTTTTGTAATTTAGTTATTAGTTTTGTTAGTGGTTTCATTTTGTTTAACAGTAAAATAAATAAAAAAATTTTGAGAAGAATTGCACTGTCCATCAATGCTTCTAAGATTAATTTCCTACGATAGGTTTTAAGCTTTGAACCTGATTTCTCTCCTGTTTTTATAAGATTTTGAAGGACTTTGTGACGGTATATTTTGGCTAAAATACTTTTCTTGGTATGCTTACTTTGCACTATATTAAAATATGAAGAAGTAGTTTTATCTGTACTGATAGCTGATTTTCTGTTATTTGTTTTTTGGTTTGTTTTACATTTTGATAGAGGAAGCAAAGTTGTTGTACTTGAAACTTCTTGTGTTTCACTAAATGATTGTATTAGCTGTTTTGTTTCAACTTTTTTTACAAATTCTGCTAGAGATGGATGCTTATGTTGGACACCTTTATTTTCATTTGCTCTACTTTTGCGTTGCTTTCTACGGACTTGACTTTTGGTAGGCATTCTTTAGGGTCTGTTGAAAAAAATAAAGAAGATATGGGTTGGGGTATTCTGGAATGTATGTGTGCTGTGTGCATGAGTGTTTGAGTAAGATGATAAAGATGTATGTAATGGTGTGTGATTGTGCATTGGGAACTAAAACTAGTAGGGATAGGTATTCTTGAATTTGTGTTACTAAACTGGGGTTCAGATGACAAAAAAAGTAAGCTAGTGGTGTGGAGAAGTACAAATAGTAAATCTAATGTATACAATTAAAACAGTTTTGTTCTATAATATGAAAATTGTAGTGGTTCAGTTGGGTAATTTGTGTGTCCAAAAATTTGTGGGCCATTCTGGCTGTAAATCGCTGTTTAAGACATGGAAATTTTTGGACAAAATGGTACAAAATCTCTATTTTTAGAAACCAAAATAGCTCGTATTAATGTTATCGTATATTTGATTAATAATACAAATATTATGGTGATATTTTACTTACTTTTTAAAAAAATTAACAGGTAACTTCTTAGTTTTTCTTTCTTCTTCGAATTCGGCTGCTTCTTTTCAGGAAACTGGTCTTCACTGCAATTGTAAAAGCTTCAAATTAGTAACTTTGTTTGTATATAGCACTGTTTTTAATTTAGATATTGATTTTTTTTAATTGAAATCCTCAGTGCCTTCTGTAAAACCATTAAACTAATTTATTTACATAAGATACATTGCATCAGTTCAGTACATATGATATGTTCTTAATGAACAAATTGTATTGAATGACTAACTGTAGCAAAAAAAAAATATCTTTACTATGTCTTGTGAAATTTATAATATATTAGTGAATACCACTATTTCTGTAAGTAAACTGTTCTAGGTAATAGCGCCTCAATGTCATGTCTAATTTAAAGTAATTAAGTAAATAAATAAATAAAAACAAAAAATATGAAATTGTATAAGTATTTTTATAAAGGTTTAAACATAGATTGTGTTTGCATGCAATTTTGTTTGACTATATGTAGTCTATATATTTCATTTAAAAAATGTTAGTTTAACATGATTTGAGTGTGTGTGTATAAAGAAAGTAAATAGTATAAAGGTTTATAAGTGATAGTTGATTTTAGGAAATTGAAAAAAGTACAGTAAATTCATTTTACAGATTTTACAAGGTAAAAGTCTGTTTGAAAATGTGTTCATCTACTATACAGAAAATATGCATACCTGAAGTTTGTGTTCATGCATATGGATATGCATGGAGCTGCAAGTAGAAATCTTGAAGACTTGTACAGTATTTCTGGTAGATGGTGCTTGCCAATGATATGACACTTGTACTCAGAGAGATTCAGAGTACATTTGCAGTGCTGATCTATGATGATGCAGTTAGATGTAGAGGTCTTGAATGTGATTGGTGCATGGTCATGTGATTTTTGAGGTACATCCAATGAGGGAATGGCAGAGAGAGTGTAGTGGAAATGGTAGAAGGGCTGTTCATGTTACGATATGTCCGCGGGCATGGCGGTAGTTCGCGGACATCGGGAGTTACATCCGGGGATTTTTGGGTTCAGAAGTCATGCAAATGTGAATAAGCACTGAAAGGGATTGGTCAGGAAAGTTTGGTGAGTGTGTTGTGCCAGGAGAGATTTTCTCAGATACTCTTTTTGCTGAGAGAACAAAAGATAGCTATGGCTGTGTGTTTCAGAAAACAGATTGTTTGGATTTTAGGAGATTCGTGGATACATTGGTTGAAGGTGCATGCAGAAAACTGTGGAGTAGCTGTAGATCTTGGATTCCCGCATGTGGAAGTACACTGGCATGGAGTACGTGGAATGAAGTGGTTGGACTTGCTACCTCTCTGTGCTACTTTGGAGACAGAGCAACATCCAGACATAATTGTAATTCATTGTGGAGGGAACAGTTTAGGACATGTGACTGGAATTTTTTTGCAATTTGCTATGAAAGAATTACTTAGGAAGGTTATCGACATGTTTCCTAATTCTCAAGTGATATTTTCACGGATTGCGCAGAGACAAATGTGGCTTCGTTCTTCTTCATTTGGTCCACAAATGGAAAAAGCAAGGCGCAATGTTAATAAGGCTGTTTGTGCCTTTCTAAGAGATTTTGGCATGTCTTCTTTTCACAATGAAAATATTATGTTTTGTAGTACAGATGGAGTCCATCTTACTTATGCTGGCAATCAGATTTTTCTGAGACATGTACAAAATGCATTGCAACCTTTTTTGGAATTACAACAACGATTTTGAAGTAGATGTTAAGCATTTACAATTTTTGACTTACAAACACCACCCAAAGGCTCTTTTCAGAGCCACCACTTCTTTCCAGAGAAAATTACAATGTTTGTGATGGAGAAGCAACCCAATTTTTTTAATGTTTGCGAACTGTCCGCGGACTTCTAAAAAATACAAAGAGCCCTGCTTCATTTATTTTCACTTCGTTTTTTAACTGGGAAAGGCGGATCTGAAAAGAGCCTTATTTTTTTTTGATTTTTGTAATTTTGTATTTTTTTTGGTTTTTCAGACACGACACACTAGGAGAGGAGGGTAAAGGAGGGTAAAGGGGGGGACACCAACCACAGGGATAAGAAAGGGCGAGATGAGAGAGGAAGATGTAGAGTGGGTTTTATTTGGGTAGTGAGCAGGTCTTCTCGTGCTCTGAGACGATAGTCTCAAAAGCACTCCGAAGTCGCTCCCCCCTGCAGAGTACTGTGTCACAGTACATACATACAACTGTGACCCTCGAAAGGTAAGGGTCATCAGCATTCTGTATGGCCTGTGAGGCAGCTTGAGGAAGACGCTGTCCCACAGAGGTGGTCCTTGTGGTGACAGGACCAGAAACAGAGGATGAAGTAGAGGAAATCAACCTGCTACGTTCTTCGCAAGGTACAACCCTGCGAATAGCCCCAGAGTGAAATGACCTCAGGTGTCGCTTCATAGTAGTGGTCCCAAAGCTGTACTTACCGTGCTTCCCGCGACTGAGTTTCATTTTGCACTCATTGCAGGTAACACGGTTCGCACGAGCCTTAGGAACATTACCATGAATGGTAAATAACCGCCACACCCAAGACTCACGCCTAGTGCGGGTAGTAGGGTTTTCCTCTACCTATCATCATCCTCTTCTTCCTCCTCCGCATCCTCACTCCTGTTCCCCTCTTCAGGCCCTTGGGGAGGTGGTGGTGGTTCAGGGGGTGGGGGTGGTGCTGAAGCAGGTGCAGCACCAAGTGGCAGTTCAGCAGCCAAGGATGCCATCTCGATGATGGTGTAGTCTGCAGGTGGCAGCAAAAATCACTGTGTTCTGAAGAATAGCCAGAAACACAATGGGAATAAGCTCTTGGGCGTGGTCTTTTATAGGGGTGCTTGTGCGTGGTTCGCGGACATGCGCACTGTCCGCGGACATCGAACACAAAAAAAGGATCGGAAAGTTTCAAAAGGTATATAAAAACTCAAGATTGCTATGTGGGACTTGTGCCATGGTGAGATTTTATTGAAAAATATTATGGATTAACTGAAAATGTACTTTTAAATTGTTCGGGGACACGAACAGTGTCCGCATTTCAGGACACACGATGAGCGTGGGCGCGGTCATATGATCCCTTTGCGAACTAGTCCGCGAAGGAAGCGCCTGTCCGCAGGACACCAAGTGCACGGAGATTGGTTAGTGCATGCGCATTGATGTCCTACGGACACTGTTCGGGTTCTGAAGTAATTAAAAGTGCGTCACACGTGAAACGAACATTTCAGGACACCGCGTGTGTGCTTAGAACAGTTTAAACTTGGTAGCGAACAATAAGGACAGATATAGTGTTCTTCAGGACACGTGTAATTTAGTTTATGTACGAACATTTCAGGACACCAATTGTGTTCTTAGAACAGTTTCAATTGGGTAGCGAACACTACGAACAGGTATAGTGTTCTTCAGGACACCTCCATTTTCGTTTACGTACGAACATTTCAGGACACCAATAGCGTTCTTAGAACAGTTTGAACTTGCTAGCGAACAGTACCGGACAGGTATAGTGTTCTTTAGGACACTTTAATTTTTGTTTGTTTACGAACAATTCAGGACACCTCGTGTGTTCTTAGTACAGTTTCATGTTGCTAGCGAACACTACGAACAGTTGTACTGTTGTTCAGGGCACATCATTTTTGTTTATTTACGAACATTTCAGGACACCAATTGTGTTCTTAGGACAGTTTTAAGTTGATAGCGAACATTACGGACAGATATAGTGTTCTTTAGAACACTTTGATTTTTGTTTCTTTACGAACATTTCAGGACACCACTTGTGTTCTTAGAACAGTTTCAACTTGCTAGCGAACAGTACGAACAGGTGTGGTGTTCTTCAGGACACCTCCATTTTCGTTTATGTACGAACATTTCAGAACACTCGCACTGTCCGCGGACACTTTTATTGTTTTTAAAAATAAAAAATGGAAACTATTCACAATACAATATAAAAATTAAACTTTATTTAACATATATTAATAATTTATGGCAGAGAAGGTGAAGCAGAAACAGAAACAAAAACAGGAGAATTTGGGGTTTCAACATGATTGGTATTAGGTGAAGAAGGGATGGAAATCTCATCAAAATGTTTTGGATTATGGAGAGGGTTTGGGGATAATTGACTGGGATATGGTGAGGAGGGACAAGTACATGTGGGGCAATGGTGCGAGGTTTTTGGTTTGAAATGATTTTCTACAAAAGTTTTTAAATTATTAAAAATAGCCAACAATACATCCATTTTTTCTTCTATATTGTGAAGACTGTTATCCATAACAGGGTTTTCTGAAGTTTTTTCTATTTTGGTATGCTCTGTACAAAAAAATAATATATATGTTAAATGTATATAAAAAAAAATAATAAATAAATGGTTTATATTATAAAGTGTTTACCATTAGTTTCACTATCTTGTGACATTTCTTCATGTGGGAAATTGTCCTCTAGCCATTCCAGAGTACTAGACATTTCTGTGAGAAAAAAAAAAAGATAATATATTTTTTAATCTAATACAGAAAGTTTATAAATATATGAGTAAAATGAAGTACACTTACTATTTCTGGTAAGATAAGTCCTATGTATTCAGTGGATCTGGTCTTGTTCTCAGTTCTGTTGTGTCTGTGAGGTAATTATGTTGGAAGCCAATGTATCTTCTTGTGGTATATTCCATTTCAGAACATATTGTATTTAAATGAATGGTTAGTGTGTTACATATATGGGTTACATTTCTTATGTATTACTATATATAATGTGTTTGTGTGCTGCTTTTTGAATTTGTTAAATGTTCCTATATTATGATATAACAATCAAACATACCCCACCACCCCCCCCCCCCAGTTTTTAGGTAGTGGTACTGTTCTCCGAACATGTCCGTGAACATTAAATAAGTTTGCGGACATCAAGTTCATAAGAAGAGATCTAGTCAGTTCCATATGACATGTATATAAAGTCAAAGTCATTATTGTTAAGTTGTGCTACTAAAAAACTATGAAATTCAGTGAAAAAAACTTTGTTAAAGGGACGTTATGGTTAAGTTGCGCTACTAAAAACCTATGAAATTCAGTGAAAAAACTTTGTTAAAGGGACGTTATGGTTCCAAGTAAAACCGAAAAACCCTTGAAATTCGCCAGTTATGGTAAGCTAAGCAACCATAACTCGCGCCACCACCGTGCACTGCTAAGACTAACACCCAGGACATCAAAGATGACATCACAAATGTCATTGATGACATCACTGATGACATCACATGTGTATGTACTTCTCATGAAATATGTGTAGAAGGGATTCTTATTATGTTGCGAAAAAAGTGTCAAGAATCATTGCAAGAAATATACCCTAATAAGTGCATTGAACGATGCATTGATATAAATAGCATCCTATTATGGGGTTCTATCTAGTATACTAAGCTACTCATACAGAAACATAACATTGTGTGCAGCGTACAAGATGAAGGTATGATATTCGTAATGTTAATATGTTGAATGAAATGATAATTGTTTTCTTAATAGATTTTTGTGTACTGTGAAATATGTAATAAGTAGCTAATAAAACCCATGTATTACATAATTGCATTACTATGGACAAAACACAAAGAGACAAGAACACATACCAATATGGGTATATACAGGGAAAGTGAAGTTAGCAAAAAAGCACAAGTAGTAGCAGAAACAATTCATAACTTAACTGATTAGTTTCATGCAAATAAATGATTGCTCTGTTTCAAAGCTGCTATTTACCCTATGTATATGTATCACTTGATGTGATTGGACCCTAAGGAAAGTAGTGTGAGTACAATGTATACAAATATGACCATATACAGGGAAAGTACAGCCATAAAAAAAACAGAACTATCAGAAAATGCTCATAAGTCTAGTGATTATCTTTATGCACAAAAAGGATTGCTGTCTTTCAAGCTTGTGTTTTCCCATATGTATATGTTTCATATGATGTGACTGTACTCTAAGGGAATTACTGTAAGAACCTACTAGAAGGATATGTCTACAAATAAAATAAAATTCTTAGTTTCTGACTGTTACTGAAGAAAACCATGTGGCCTAGATATGTCAGCAAAAGAGAAAAAATAGTGAGCCAGACATGTGATGTCATCAGTGATGTCATCAATGACATTTGTGATGTCATCTTTGATGTCCTGGGTGTTAGTCTTAGCAGTGCACGGTGGTGGCGCGAGTTATGGTTGCTTAGCTTACCATAACTGGCGAATTTCAAGGGTTTTTTCGGTTTTACTTGGAACCATAACGTCCCTTTAACAAAGTTTTTTTCACTGAATATATATATATATATATCTCCCCTGTATGAGCAGCAGTAATTGTATGACATACTGACTGAGCACGAACCAGTGTTCAGATGCTAACCACCAGTGGGTATGTTTAGCAGAGTATGCGTTCCTTCAGAGAAACCATTTTCACTTAGTATTTCACATATCAAAAACGTTCAGGCCAGTGCACCCTTGCTAATGGCATTCGATCACACTCCAAGACAAAGTGAAGGTACTTACTCCCAGAATCGCAAGCACTGTGCAGTACTATGCACTTGTAACACAAGCTATGCACATTTGTAATTCATGCTGATTGAATGTGTGCAGTTACTACAACTTGTATGCATGCAACGAGTCCCCTTGTATGCAATAGGCCTAAGAACTGTAACATGCAGATGTACTGTTGCTGCAGAGACTCGGGCCTCCAGTGGACACCCATTCTCTGTAGGAAGACACATAGATCCACAGAGACGGACACTCCTGGGAGAGGGTATATTTCTGGCCCATCTCAGTCGGTAGGTCTACCAGCAGAGACACAGACTCACTCCCCGTGTGGCGGGACACCAAGCATTGAAGGTAGTCCTGGTTACAGCATCTTGTTGCAGAATCTGCTTGAGAGAAGGTTCAAACTCCAGTAAGATCATGCCCAGTAACAAAGATCAGGTAATATCGTTTCTTCTGGTAGCTCGGGTGAGGTGATGGCATTGCACTGTGGTGTCCTTGTAGACTTTACAGCATTAGTTCTGGCTACGCTAGCTTTACAGCATCTCAGTTCACACACATCCTCTATCGCAGAGGTTGGACCATGCTCTTGACCCTGGTCTGTCAAGCAGGGGATGCAACGGCTGTTGAGTCTTAGTCTTGGCTGGTGCAGCTGAGACAATGGCGTGCACAAGTGCTCTTCTCACCCTGGAACAGAGGTGATGTTGTTTCTCAAGATGGTTTGTCCAGCAGGACTTCTTGACTGCACATGTTTCCTTAGAATGACCAGGCAATGGAACACGCCCTCTGTATTTCTGTCATAATGGGGTGAGGGTTAAAATACAAGCTCTAACCACTGGCATGGAGCTGGTCAGATCTTTTTGCAGCCTCTAAGCCAGTAGTGTTCCTAACTTTCAAACTTTCTGGCCTGTTTCCCAGGCACAAGGTCATGATGTGGATTGCCTCTAGATATGCCAGTCAAACTGGCCAGGACTGGCTGGGTCTCACTGTGCCTTCTGGATGCTCCCAGACATGTGAGACTTGACCAGATAGGAGTCTATCAGTAGATCATACACCTTCTAGGATGCATGTCCGCATTCAGAACCATGCCGGGAATTTTAGAAAGGAGAGGGACAGTGGAGACACTCAAAGAGAGCAGCCATGCAGTGCTCCCTGAAATGGATCAAAAAGCATTACCACCCTGGGGGCTCTTCGCAGTTGGTAGCATGGGTGTGATCAGTTTGGGGAAATTGGGGGCACATGGTGTGACTCCCTACACTTAGGTCCAATGTATCTGAGACTGTATATGTAAGGATCTGGATTATTGTTGGGCTTTGGAGTCGGAGCCTTGCAGGGAAAAACCAGGCAGAAAACACCAAAACGATTACAGGATAGTGCCCCAGGGTTACAGTTGAGGACGTTCTGTCTTATTGTGAGAAACACTCTGTGCACGGTAATTAGTTGTAGTGCTTTATAATAATTCATGTTTATTCAAAACTGCAACACCATAATTTATATATTTTCATAGCCACTTGAAATCTGCTGTCAAAGTTGATGAGACCTTCACAGAGCTGTATTTTCTGAGAAGAAGCCAGGATTACTAACCTCACCACTTGATTGCTATCTGGACATGCAACATATCATTTTCATATGTTTTTACATTAGATTTCTTTTTGTCATCCACAAAGTTTTCCATTTTGAATTTTTACTGTTTTGAAATTCAGAGCAGCAGAAAAACACAATGTGGACGCCCCTCCCAAACCCCTTGCTTACTCTCAACCCCTCCCATGAAATAACGTTATCCCTTTTCCCAAACGTACTATCCGTACATTTTTGTAAACCTCTCCATTTATATTTGCTCTTTATCATGGGATGCTTTGGCCACTTTCCCACCCATCTTGTTTAAGTGTTTACAGATGGGACCTCACAGCTTTCGTCCAGTTGCTTAGCAGAGAAATTTGGGCCCAAAACAGACCGGGATCACACAGGAAAAACAATTCCCAGGCATTCTCAGCTTCTGAACCTGTGTCACACGGTTTTATCCAAGTATGCCGTCACAAAATCGGGTCCACCCCAGAAACCTACGGGGTGTCCCCATTGGTCAGTTTGGGCTAACTACATATACAAAAACTATACATTAGTTTATTTATTGGCTCTCCATATCAGGTGGCTCTGCCTCAGACTACCCCTAAATGTTACACACTACACTGTTGCAGGGTCGCAGGAAGACCATTGGCCCGTGCAACATTTTATATCATCTCAAAATGGAGATTCTGGATTGAATCAAGCGGGTCCTCCCAGGCCTGGGACCCTTTCTGGTCACAGAGCTCAGTGTTCATTTCCAAGGTGATGGGAAGGAATATTTAGGAATGTGTTCTATATTGTTACCACTGTCTGGTCACCTAAGCCTGAGAGAGTGCCTGCATTTTGCAGTGTTGGTGGGTAATACTTGCATCATTCCACTTCGTCTTGCTGGGAACAGCTTCTCTTCCCACCACCTGTAAATGAGCATTGTTCTGTTCTGCTGGGTCACGTGTGAGAGAAATGCAAAACAAAGCTCTTCTGTATGCAATTATGAGGATTTTATTCTGAATTCTTGCAGGTGACCTGCGGTCTCAGGAATCAGGAATTTTCCACCAGCCCATGTCCTTGGCTGTGAACACCAGCTCTGCACCGCGTGCTGCAGGGATCATGTCTCCCCTTGCATTTATCTGAGGCTTGTCTTTCCAACCTGATTCACTTCAGTCGCTCTATAGGTTCCCTATGTGTCTTCATGGCTTCTTATGGTTAGTTGCAATAAAGCATATGCAAGCTTGGTACACGTATATTCTGCACCTTGCGATTTCGCTTTGGCGAAATAAACAAAATGTTCTTAGCATTATGTAAATGTATCCGTCCTCTACCTACAGGAGTTATAAGCATGTTTCGAATGGCTGTAAGCAATAAAGTAGTACATGTTTGTGTAGCGTCATGAATGGATGCATATTTTCTTCATGGCTAACACGGCTATGTCATCATGTCTCTAATGACATCATTGATACCTGGCTTTGTTAGTCGACCTGATGGCTTTGTCAGTCGACCTGATACATTGATGAGATCTCTATCTCCTCAAAACCATTGACTGGATACAGTGTTAATGGCTGTCTGAGAGAATATCTCTTGTCATATCTGTGATACAGTATTGCAGTCGCTGACTGTCCATAGAGCGATTTACACCTTTTATTCTTCATTCTGTGGGTCGACATTCACATAGGGGTCATAAGGGCCATTCCTGGGACCCTCTCTTCATGTTGCAATGACCAAATGAACACATTCAGCAAATAGTGTTAATTTATAGTATGGACAATCAAATGAAGAAATGAAGGGTCACATTCTCTAAAACTGCAAATTTAAAAAAGAGGAGAGATTGAGCTCTTTTTTTATTTGCGCTAGTTTGACATGCAAAGGTTACCTTATTCTGAAATATGACCTGCACGTTTCAGGGAGTGGTACAGTAGTGCAAAATGATGTGGTGTCCAGTTCTCTTAAATACATAGATTAGCGGTGGATGTATGACAGGGCTCTGGGAGAGCATTTCACTGCGAGGGGCCCTTCGCTATCAAATGCACAGCAAAAAAGCAACATTTCACTCCCTTTTTGAGGGATAAGATGGAAGTGGGCAACTGCTGCCCCACTTAAAATAAAAATAAGTGTGACCGGGTAAGGAATCATACTGTCATGCAATGCACATATCCCTACACCTGGTCCAAACAGACACAGGCGAAAGTCTTTATTTTCTTTACATTTTAGGGAACCTGCTGTTTGGATGCACTTAACAATATTCCAAAGTTTTCCTGATTTGCAGAAAGAAAATAAGGGCCTTAGAAGATGGAAGGTTCCATGTAAAATAGCGAGAGCAAAGCAGGAACAGAGATGTGATCATTAGAAAGGCCATATCGAAACTACTGTTAAAGAAAGCAAGAAGGCAAGTGTACATTTAGTGGAAGAATAGGAATACTGAAAAACTTTGTTTGCAAAAAATAATGGGGCAACAAAAGAAATGTTCTTTTATGAGCTGATCTGAATGTAAAGTAGTTCTCCTGTAGCAAAAGAAAGTAGTATGTAATGATCACCAGCCATGAGACAAAATTACTACTGCTCAGCAGGAGCACAGGGATGAATAGTGTCAAAACCGCCCACTGACCACCACACTACTACAAAACCAGCAATGATCAAAATCATGAAGGTAAAACAGACACAGCCTGATACGTTTGCCTGCTTCACCTTCTGTGGTATTGTGGGCTGAGGAAAGGCTTTACTCTCAGGAGGGATGTGAAAGGATCACAGTAGCAACCCAAACAACAATAGTACAAAGACTCCAAAATAAGAGAATATCCAATCCAGATTCTCTACAAGCAAAGAAACACCCCTGAAAGAGAGCACAGAACATGCAGAACTGTTATACAATAGCACTCTAAGTGATGAGGCAAAGAACTGCAGCAATTTTCAATGTTCAAAAAGCATGTGTCTTTAAAGAAAAACTATTGAAAAGGGGCCTTACAAGTCACAGTGGTCCCAAATATGTTCCAGGGGGACAGGGCATCTTGACAGTATCTCGTTCTTGGTCTTCGGTGGTTCGACGCATCAAACTGTGCCTCTCGGTGCTTTCCATGGGATTGAATGTTGAGTTGCATTGATTCACGAGGACAGTTGGTGTTGAGACTGCACTTTAAGCGGTTTGAGTCAGTGTTTATAACAGTGTGTTTTGAAGGACCCAACATGGTCAATTTCGAGTTGATGCAACTGCTGGGTCGAGACAAAATGGCTTCCAGTAGTTTCAATTAGTGTTAGTTTGAGGTGTAGTTCTGTTGGTTTGATATGGTGCAGGAAAATTTGTCCAGCATCAGTAAATCCAGTAAATCTCTATTCCAGTGGAGGTGGCAAAGGGAACATCTGGTGCAAAACAGTATTGCAAAGTTGTATTGAACCACTTCAAAGAGGCAGGCGAGCAGTAAAGGGTGCTGAAGATGTAAAGAGTGCAAACGCAGCACTGCGGGTCCTGTCGGTTCAAAGGGCTTCATACTTGGTTTGAAGCTGTGTGAACAGGATTCCAGCTTCTATTGCACCTTCTGTTTGCTGGGTTTCCCAATCCAGGAGCTTCAGGATAAGGTAAACCCTTTTGTTCTGCACTCCCACTCCATGAAGCTTGGCTGGCACCTACCAGGGATCCTTCACCTCCGATGTAGAGACTGGTCCCACTGTAGCTGGCAGAGGGAAAGGCCACGCTCCAAATAGCACCCCCACCTCTACCCTTGGGAATGGTTCGGGGACAGAGCTCACCTCTGCCTACGTATGCCTAGCTTCACCTCACAGTTGTTGGACTTTGGAATGGACTGCACTCCCAAGAAAGGGCCAATGAATTCTTCTCGAGT
The DNA here is from genome assembly GCF_040938575.1 of Ambystoma mexicanum. Classification (NCBI taxonomy): domain Eukaryota; kingdom Metazoa; phylum Chordata; class Amphibia; order Caudata; family Ambystomatidae; genus Ambystoma; species Ambystoma mexicanum. The sequence goes on from NC_090924.1 coordinate 964,929,563, forward strand.
CCAAGTCCAAAATGAATCCAGGAAGGAGTGGGAGACTCTTTTCTTATAAAGGCAGAATGTTGCCGGCGATTGCACAAAAGCAAGCCTGCTGAAAGGGGTCTAATCATTACCGCTGTAAAAAGTGACCCTTGCCTTCTGGCATCCTACCTGTAGTGCCTTGTCCCACTGGAAATAGAGGGGACATGAAGGGAAAGAGCCCCAATTGAAAAGCAAGATGGAGAAACCAGTTCTGAGGGGCACCATTGCTTCTCTGATTATTTTAAATCCTCCCCTTTGCAGTGCATGCTGACTTCAAAGGCCCTCTGTCGTGCAGCACCTTTGTGTGAGGCTGGACTTCATTATGCGAGTGACCCTTTGGAGCAGGGTTCCCAGGATAACTTCCTGTGTGAACTTCTGTTGCCTGAGAGGGGAAGTGTTACCCTTCCTCCCGGGCAATCTAAGGAAGACCGCATCCTAACCATTTTCTCACTGGGACCAGTGTATGCAGCCAGACTGGCCATGAATGTATAGTGTGTTGTCATCCATAGCCTGGGCTCACAGGGTTGGCAAATTGCTGTGGCTTTAGTAATGATGTACTCTTATCAGTCAGCATACCATAACAAGATGGGGCTTATTTTAGGGACTATACTGCCTGCAGACTGATACACCACCGATTATTACATTTTAGATCCCAGGTACAGAAGTGAAAATGTCAGCTTTGTCTGCAGTTACTTTGGGTCACAGCAGCTGTCAGGCACACACATGTGACCTTTGAAGATGCCCTGTGCCACTGAAGAGCAGGTGCTGCAGTTGTCAGGAGAATGGTACAACAATGACAAATGTATGCTCTATGCTTTTGGCATGGAGTTTGTTTTATGAAAGGGGGGAGGGGTCTGTTTAGCAGATCTTCCTTCCATAAACACCAATTATTTTACTAACGCACATTTTTAAAAGTCAGGACATTCTCACCCTCACTAGATGGCATTCTGTCACACATCCACATAGTCTTTGACAACCCTCTTTAACGAGCATTGAATGAAGCCACATTGGAGGGCAAAAGACCTGCAACAAGAGAAAGGCTAGGTGATTTTAAAGCACAATATACCCACATCTGTAACTCTTCGACCTTGCCCCGACGAATACTATCCTCCCTAGGGGCTGGAAAGTGGATATGGAACTACCAAAAACATGTAAAAGACAACTCCCCACCCTGCAGGCACCTATCCATAAAGATGCTGCGCTGATGCTGCTAAATACTCATTCATTACCTGCCCACACAGCCGAGGTCCATGACCACCTGTTAGAGCATCTTCCAGAGTTTTTCTGAATTGCAGAGACATGGCTCCGAAACAGCTATGGCCCCGCACTGGTGCAGGCAATTCCGAACGATTATAAAATAATTAACCTTGACCGTCCCTCATCGCATGTTGGTGGTGGGGTGGCAGTTATTTTTAAATCGGAATATATTGTCTCCAGACTCAGCCTCAATCATGATCTTAATATGGAAGCCCTGTTGGTTAAATGCATAAATACTCCCCACCTAAACTATCATCTCCTTCTTGTCTATCGCCCTCCTGGCTCATATGTAGGGTTTCTTTACCCGTTTGTTGATCTGGTAGCCGACCTCCTGTTGAAATATACTCATTTGTTTGTGCTAGGCGATTTCAATCTAAAATCCAACACTCCAAGACCTCCTGTGCTTGATAATTTTTTCACTAGCCTAAATGATCTTAACATCCAACAGCTGGTTGTAGAACCCACACATAAACTGGGTAATACTCTAGACCTTGTGCTTGCTAATGACAGCCTCGTGGCTGTCTCCTCTGTAGAACAAATACTCTGGCCTGACCATTTCCTGGTCACATGTACACTTAAAAACAACCTTGCTCTGCCTAAAACCCGCCCATCGCAAGTTTGGCAACGTGGCTGGCGTTCGGCAGATCTGCACGGTTTCTCTAAACTGGTCAAAAGTAAATACCAAAAATGCTCTCATCCCTCATTCTTCACACTATCGTGTTCCCTGACAGAAGCTTCTGACCTATTTGCCCCTATTCTGCCCATTCAACCGCGCAGACTTCCCTCTCAGCCTTGGTTTACCCCCACACTTAAAGCTGCCTGGCTTAATCTCAAGCAGACAGAACGCAGGTGGCGTATTGGTTATGACCTTAATGCTAAAGCTCAATACAAAGCCTGCTCCGCTGCTTATTTCTCTGATATTCGTGACACAGACGGTGGAGTCAGCCCTCTGCCAACCCAAGGCTCTTTTCTCAGCAGTCAGATCTCTATCCTCCTGCGAGAAAATTGCACCTGCCCTCCCCCCGACACAGGACCACTGCAATTCCTTAGCCTTAGTCCAATTTTTCATATCTAAGATTGAGGCTATTCGGTCTACCATCCAAGTGCCCCAGGTGCCTCCCACACTCAATGACGGGTACACCGTAGTGGGAAGCCCACCTGAAGTAAGGGTGGTCTACTTATCCACTGTTTTCTGAGTAAACAGTCATGCAGCAATACAGCGCATTAAATCTGGCTCCCCTTCCGACATAGTTCCACTAGTAGTCATGAAATAAATTGCTGGTGACATTTCTATGGAACTTACCTCGTCGGTCAATTCTTCCTGTCAGACGGGGGTCATCCCGGCTGAACTTAAAATCGCCACTGCAATTCCTCGTCTGAAGAAGCCCTCGCTCGACCCCTCCTTTCTAATTTCCATTCTATTTCCCTTCTCCCATTTCCTATGAAACTGTTGGAATCCTTGGTCTCCCCTCTTCTCTCCACTTTTCTTGAGTCATCTACATAGCTTGATCCTGCCCAATCTGGCTTTAGGCCTGGTCAGGGCACGGAAAGCGTATTGGTGTCGGCTCAGGATGACATGGCCAGGCTGGTCGATGCTGGTGGGATTGGGGCTCTGATTTTGTTAGATCTTTCTGCAGCCTTTGATACTGTTGACCACCCCTCCCTGCTGTCCCGCTTGTCCCAGATTGAGATTGCGGGTCAGGTCCTAGCATAGTTCTCGTCATTCCTGGCCGACCGCGCTCAGGTGCTCTCCCTCCCTATCTCTCCAGTTCCTTCCACCTCACTTGTGGTGTTCCACAAGGCTCTGCCCTGTCACCCATTCTCTTCAACATGTACATCTGGCCCCTTATTTGTCTCATCTGCTCCTTCTGCTTCAGGTGCTATTCTTATGCCGACGACACCCAGTTTTTGATTCGTCTTGATCTAGCGCCTACTAAGGTGTCGTCGTGCCTCCATCAGTACCTGACTGCTGTAGGTGAGTGGGTGGGCCGAAACTGGCTGAAGCTGAATCGGGACAAGACAGAGGTGATGGTGGTGGGTGCCTGACCCCTCACTCTGGGTGTCCACTTTCTGGCCCTTTACCTGTTCCAGTGACAAAGGTTAAGAATCTCGGTATAAGCCTCTCTGCTTCGCTATCAATGTATGACCAAGTCTCGCCCATGTGTAAAGTAGGTCATTTTCATCTTAAGATTTTGAAGAAAGTTCTTCCGCTTCTACCAGTTTCTCTCTATCCTCTGGTTGTTGCATCCATGGTGCTCAGCCGACTGGACTACTGTAATTCATTATATCTTGCGCAGCCTAAAGGTTTAATCCAGCGGCTTCAGCGCCTTCAAAATCTGGCCGCACGTATTGCTACCGGCTCTCCCTATGCTGCACATATCACTCCGGTACTGCGTGCCCTACATTGGCTCCCAGTTAGTCAGATAGTTGAGTTTAAGTCACTCTGCATTGTCCACGGAGCGCTTCATGGACGGGGGGCAGAATATCTTCAGTCTAAGTTTGTCTGTTACTTCCCTTCTCGCCCGCTGCGCTCTTCATCAGCCGATCTGCTTATGGTTCCCTCATATCATCATGAACGGATTGGAGGTCGGGCTTTTTCTGTGGCTGTGGCTCAAATGTGGAACAACCTGCCACCAAAGATTAGGGCTATACCCAATCATTTAGCTTTCAGAAAATCTGTGAAGACCCTGCTGGTATTCCTCCCTCTCTCCTTTCAGTGACAAGATACCTCTGGTGACCGTGCACTTTAAAAGTTTACTTAACATAACAAGAACACAGCCTCCCCACCTGCAGTAAGACGTGCAACTTTTAGACACCCTAACTATATGCATATTTGCATATTGCAATTAGTGGCATTAATTGCCTCCCATAATTGGCTACTTCAAATCCTACTGTGGGTAATTGTATTTTAAATTAGTCCAAATACCTCTTCCTAAAGACCTGAAATCTGACTTATCGAACATATTCCTTGTGAGGAGTTGTATTATTATGTAACTTGCAGATCAGACGTTTGGGTGCTGTTGTGGGAGGATTCATACTTTCACCATTTGGCGCCCAATGCAATGAGACACTTTGGATTGGCGGCATAGTATCCCCGTTTCAAGTATAATGCTAGATACCAGACTGCAGGCTCTCTAAAATCAATCTCTATATCAAAACATAGGGCATAATAGAAATCATTCTGTGGTCACAACGTTTGAAGTCGTGCGCAATGTTATACGCTCAAAGATCTGTTTGGTCATAGCGCCCTCTGCAGGACATAAGTATTCTAACAGGCTAGTGGTTTATTCATTTTTTCGAACTTTGTTCAGCATCCTCTTCAGTTTCCGTGCCGCTGTGAACCTGTACTGTGTAATCGAAGCTATGCTGTTTTCGATTTCTTGACAGTGGCCAGGGATGTGACTATGTATTCATTCGTTTGCAGCGCAACTCTTTATATTTGCAATATACCATGCATTGTCAGTGATCTGGTATGGGACAGGATGTACGAAACCCTGCGCAAGCGATGTGTGACAATGGCTAATTTTCACATTTAGTGGTATCACAATAATGGTGACAATGGATGTATCATCCGTGTTGTATTCTTGATGCCATTTTAGGAAGTGGCATTGCAAGAAGTGGAATCCCAGCAAGGGGCACCATTCAAATGGGTAACGTGTGTTCGGAGTAGCTCACTCAGAGAATGGATTTGTATGTGTGGCACTTAAGTAACTAGGAAGCAGCAGAGCGCTGTACAGAGATGGGTATGGGTTTTACACGAGTGACCACAGAAAGTGTCCGTCTCTTAGGAGGACGGGGTACACTGGGGCTCAGGAGCAGCGCAGTATTCAGTTGTTTCCTGAACATTAATTCACAGTGTTGGAGTTGTGTTCATCGGTGGGATGTTACACAATATCGGTAATTAGCAGGGAAAGGCCCGTTTCCTGGTCTCCTCTTTTTGACATTTATTGCCCATCGCATGATGTTGCAGCTTCTAGAATAGTTCTAGTCTGCAGAGATTGTTAAGTAAGTGAATAATTAAAGGAATATAAATTAAGTTAATTACCAAAAGCACTTCACCCTGCTACCATCTCCATTGTCAGGGACCAGCTGGCCCACCACAAAAACACTGACGTATTTAAAAGTGTTATGATGCACATCATGATATAGGTAACTGCATTCGCACCTTTGGAAGGGCCATTAGCCAAGCAGGTGACTGGAACAGTGGGCGAAAATACACAGTCTCTGCATGCTGTGCCAGCCACCCAAGGCCCTTGCCCAGGTGGCAGCATTTTGTTTTTATATGGGGAAGCAACAGAGAGTCTCTCCCTGTTACCTCCCCACCTCCACAATAGATCAAGTTCCCAAATGTGGGAACTCCCGTCCTCTGCACTCTATGGGTGGCTCTGTGACGAGTCCTTGTTTATTTGATTAATTAGTTAGGTAGTGATTAGATAAATACATTTACACAATAATGTAGGTAATTTGCTTAGTAACATAGATCAATACATATATCAATACACATTGACAGTTAAATATTTTTAGTACAAATACATTGATTTATTGGTAGCCCAACGCGTTTCGTGAAACAATTCACTTCTTCAAGGGCAATTTGTATAATTTTTCTTAAAGTAATCTGGAAAACATAATATTAAAGTAGATGCATATTGGTCCCAATAGTACAAAGAAAATATAATTTTTCAATAGCAACTGAATACCTCATGGAGAATCCATATATATCTTTTCAACAAAAATCTATACCCTCATTGGTCGACATGTCAAAACAAGTTTTGGAATCTTTACGTGTTCATCAATGATTAACATAATGACATTTTTGTATTGAAAGTAAATTACCTATGGAAATAATTCCATTGCTCATAAATGTTGACTGTTCATCACAAAGAGAAAGCTGTAAGGCTCCTGAACTTGTAGTGTAGCCTTAGTCCCTAGGCTGTTAGTAGAAACAAAGGGGAAAGAGGAAAAGAATCGTGAAGATAAGTGATCCTGAATCTAACTGACTAAGAATTAGAACTAATTAAGGGTGCTAACTTACCACCTTATGTCTTGGTTTTGACTGAAGATGGTAAATTGAGTGAGATTCACTTCATCTTACAGAGCCTTTCATATGGGAAAAAAGGGTCCGGCCCAAGGCGGGTAAATTCCAGGATTATCTAAGAGTAAGCCAAAAAGTTGATATACTAGGTAAATATCCAAAACGATAGAATAAGACTGATGTCAAACAGCAAATCCAGTATACTTACAATAGAGTAGTCAGGTAGGTGTGTAGAGAAAGAGGGAAAGTATAATCTCCCTCCAGGACTCACTACCTCAAAGTGGCGTTAGTTGTCCTTAAATGCCCACAAAATGGCCGCCTAACATCAGGCTTATGTACATCAGAGGATGCGTGACGTCACGATGTAAACATTGTGATGTCATCGCGTGCATGCACGAAGCGTTGTAGCGCCCGATCATCTAAAAATAAATAAGATCGAATTTAGTGAATTGACCGATTTCGATCAGATATTGTGAAATGACTCAATGCACTGAGCTCCCAATGGGGGCCTGAAGGTTTCCAACGGTAGGGTTGACCATTATCACGTTAAAGGAAAAAATGTCGAGCGCAAGAGTTGTGATGCTGGAGATGGAGTAAATGGTTATTAAAGCTAACACTAGCTGAAGAAAATAGAGTGCCTTCTAGGAGATAAGAGGACTATTAGATAAGACTGAATAAATATGTAAAATGATTAATAAAAAGCTAAAACTAGAATTAGATAAGAATACAAAAATAACAAGATAGGGAGAAATGAACACATATGATGAGCCTGTAGTCAAGATCAATAAAAGAATAGTCACTAGATGGATGAACAAGTTAGTACAATGTCATTAGTAGATAATAAAGCATGGTCATAGATTTGTAAAGTACAAGACAAAGGAGTAAAACCCAGGAGATGTAAAAGCATGGTAACAGATTATTCACAATGTATTGTCAATAACGCCTCTTAGCTTCTATAGCTGTCTCATTAGGAGCTCACATTCTGATAGGCCACAAAATGATGGAACCAGATAAATCTTTATGCAGATTTAAAAATTACAACCCTAAAAGAGCCAAAAACCTCAGAGACTCATTGATCAGAGCCGAAAAACCGACAAGTCAACAATCAACTTTTTCTGACCAAACCTAAGCATGGAACGTTTGCATGCTTGAATTGCCAACACTGTTGTAACATTCTGAAAGGTGACCATATCAGACACCCTAATAGTGGCAAAAAATTCCACTCAAAGACTTTGCTACTTGTGTGAGTAAAAATCTGATTTACGCCCTCAAATGCCCTTGTGGCAAATATTATGTGGGAAAGACCGCAAGAAAAATTAAAGAGAGACTTGCAGAGCACAAATCAAACATAAGAACATGCAACCAGAAATCTCCAGTTTTCAGACATTTTAATGAAAATAGACATAATATTTCCCAAATCAGATGGGTTGTTTTGGAAACCATGAAACAGTTACCGAGAGGTGGTGACCTTGCAAAACGACTTGCACAGAGAGAGTTGTACTGGATTCCTAAACTTGATTCATTGGCCCCACTTGGGCTCAATGAAGATTTTTATATGGGTCCTTTTTTTATAAATAAGTCCTTCAAAGTAACAATATAGTGTTGTTTACAACAGTGTTCTGAAGATTTGGCATTAGGGTTGTAATTTTTAAATCTGCGCAAAAATGTAGCTGGTTCCATCATTTTGTGGTCTATCAGAATGTGAGCTCCTAATGAGACAGCTATAGAAGCTAAGAGGCGTTATTGACAATACATTCTGAATAATCTGTTACCATGCTTTTACATCTCCTGGGTTTTACTCCTTTATCGTGTGACTTTACAAATCTATGACCATGCTTTATTATCTACTAATGACATTGTACTAACCTGTTCATCCATCTAGTGACTGTTCTCTTATCGATCATGACTACCGGCTCATCAGATGTGTTCATTTCTCCCTATCTTGTTATTTTTGTATTCTTATCTAATTCTAGTTTTAGCTTTTATTAATCATTTTACATATTTATTCAGTCTTATCTAATAGTCCTCTTATCTCCTAGAAGGCACTCTATTTTCTTCAGCTAGTGTTAGCTTTAATAACCATTTAGTCCATCTCCAGCATCACAACTCTTGCACTTGACATTTTTTCCTTTAATTTCATAATGGTCAACTCTACCGTTTGAAACCTTCAGGCCCCCATTGGTAGCTCAGTGCATTGAGTCATTTCCCAATATCCGATGGAAATCAGTCAATTCTCTAAATTCGATCTTATTTATTTTTAGATGATCGGGCGCTACAACGCTTCGCGCATGCGCGCGATGACGTCACAATGTTTACATCGTGACGTCACGCGTCCTCCGACGCACATACGCCTGACGTTAGGGGGCCATTTTGTGGCTATTTAAGGACAGCTAACGCCACTTTTAGATAGCGAGTCCTGGAGGGAGATTACACTTTCCCTCTTTCTCTATACACCTACCTGACTATTGTAAGTATACTGGATCTTCTGTTTGACATCAGCCTTATTCTATCGTTTTGGATATTTACCTAGTATATCAACTTTTTGGCTTACTCTTAGATAATCCTGGAATTTACCCGCCTTGGGCTGGACCCTTTTTCCCATATGAAAGGCTCTGTAAAATTAAGTGAATCTCACTCAATTTACCATCTTCAGTCAAAACCAAGACATAAGGTGGCAAGTTAGCACCCTTAATTAGTTCTAATTCTTAGTCAGTTAGATTCAGGATCACTTAACTTGATGATTCTTTTCCTCTTTCCCCTTTGTTTCTACCAACAGCCTAGGGACTAAGGCTACACTACCAGTTCAGGAGACTTACAGCTTTCTCTTTGTGATGAACAGTTAACATTTATGAGCAATGGAATTATTTCCATAGGTAATTTATTTTCAATGCAAAAATGTCATTATGTTAATCATTGATGAACACGTAGAGATTCCAAAACTTTTTTTGACTTATGTCTACCAATGAGGGTATAGATTTTTGTTGAAAAGATATATATGGATTCTCCATGAGGTATTCAGTTGCTATTGAAAAATATTTCTTTGTACCATTGGGACTAATATGCATCTATTTTAATATTCTGTTTTCCAGATTACTTAAATCTGGAGGGTATAGAGTTTTGTTGAAAAGATATATATGGATTCTCCATGAGGTATGAAATTGCTATTGAAAAATTATATTTTCTTTGTACTATTGGGACTAATATGCATCTACTTTAATATTATGTTTTCCAGATTACTTTAAGAAAAATTATTCAAATTGCCCCCGAAGAAGTGAATTGTTTCACGAAACCCGTTGGGCTACTAATAAATCAATGTATTTGTACTAAAAATACTTAACTGTGTCAATGTGTATTGATGTATGTATTGATCTATGTTACTAAGCAAATTACCTACATTATTGTGTAAATGTATTTATCTAATAACTAATTAATCAAATATACAAGGACTCCTCACAGAGCCACCCATAGAGTGCAGAGGACGGGAGTTCCCACATTTGGGAACTTGATCTATTGTGCACATTTTTGCAACCCATATGCCAGGGTTGTTATTTATCTCCTCCGCACCTTAAAATTAATAATTTGCAGGATATCTCTTTAAAAATACTCTTGTGTAAAGATTAGGAGTGCAGTTTGATAAGTGCTCACCTTCCCACCTCCACCCACCCCAAAAACCAACCAAATCCCTTCCGCACCTCCTAGCCCTCTCCCAATTTACCTGCGAGAACTTCTGGTCCCGGCCACCAAATGGAAAAGGGACTTTCTTTCCTTTTTCTCCTAAGATTGGCTGTGCAGGCAACACAATTCTCCTGAGGGAAGAAAAAGAAACCATTTGCACCCTGGATAAACCCTGGGGAGCAAATTACTTTCACACCCAAGGGAGAGGGGTGGACATGGCCGGTAACAGCCCACAGCCCTCGCCTAGGCCCTCATTTCGCTCTGGCCTACCGTGGCTCGTGTTTGCTGGCCTTTACCCGCCATGTCCGGCCCCCGCGCCGGAGCATGAAAGCTATAGTATGCACCACCTCTCCCTGTTCTTCAAACCTAGTAGTTCATTTTAATATGCAGTCCTTGGTACTCGTTGGTACCAAGCTTTTTTCTTCCATGTCAACCATTAGGAACATTTCACCCCATGATTTCATTACAACTCTGAATGGTGTTCACAAGACCCACTACCAGAGTTATTAATCCCATTTCTGTCCATTTTCTCCTCTACCAACCTTGGATACCCTACTTTAATGGCCTCTCTTCTTCTGCGCATTAGTTGACACTTTTCTCTTTATAGGGTGTACACCAACTTCACTGAGAATTACAGCGTTCCGCCCTCTTGGAAAAAAAACAAGGACCTCATGACATAACAGACCCAAGAATTGTCAGTCCTATCTCACAGCTCCCCTTCCCTGATAAATTACTTGAGTGAGCTGTTAGTACCCAAAAGAAAGCATTCATTAATAACATTCTTCATCAATAACAAGCTAGCTTTTGTACTGACAAATGAACAGAATTTGCCCTCCTGTTACCAGCCCCTTCATTCTATTTAACCGTTTGGCTGCTTTTAACATGGTTGACCACCAAAGTGCAACAGGAAGTGCTAATATGGGGTAAATCCTTCCTTCTTGATTGCACACATTCAGTAGCATTGCCCCTTTTCGAACCTCATAATAGCCCTTTCGTGTGGAGTGCCTTTGGATTCAGTATTCTCCCCACTTTTCTTCAACATATATCTCAAACCATTGACTGACCTCAGTTCTTCCAAGCTCGGTTTTTCCACACATGCTGACATCAACCAAAAACGTTCTTCTCACTGAGATCACTATGTTCCATCATTTACTCCTTCACAACTAACCACAAAATTACCATTGTCAACGCATTCATCGCATCCTCTCGACTAGAGCAACAGAGTCCATCTCTGTTCTCTAAACCCAAATCCGTGAACTTCACCTTGTCCAAAACTCAGTAGCCCATCCCGTTTTGAGATGTGGTGTCTGGAGCACATTCCACCAGAAATGATCTACCTCCAGAGTGGCTTTCCTTCCACCAGATAACTAAATGCAAAGCCTTCATCATCCAATGTGCTTACGATAGCATAGAGTGTAGGCCCTAATTTCATCCTCAACGTATTCCAAAAGCACACGTCTATCACTACATTGAGATCAGCTGGAAAAAGATTGTTGGTTCCATCCAAGCCCATCACACAAGAAAGGGTGGCCATGCCTTCTCATTGCAGGCCAGCAATATTTGAAACTAACTTCAGGAACACCTCCGCACACTGGACGATCACCTAACCTTCAGGAAGATGTTGAAAACCTGGCTATTCCCATCCACTGACTACCACCTGGTCCATCTTCTTTTGGTCTCTTTCAAATGCTAAGATACCTTTGGATGAACAATGTGCTCTACATAAATTAAATAAATACATAAAATACCCATTGCCCGCTTTGACCAACGATCGGTCTAATCTGTATATTGTTGAACTGATACATTTAGATGTTTGAATCTCACCAGATCCCCCACTAGTTTTCATCACACATCTTTTTGTCATGAGTTGACTAAGACTATCCTTGTCCCCCTGACACATTTCGTAACACCGTTTTTACACCCAAAACTACTGCTTCATTGCTCTAATTTATGCATGGCACAGCCTTGAAGTTGAAGGGCCCACCGTATCATCACAGAAAGGGAATGTTTGCAAATAGGTTATTGTTGGCACTAGTCAAATAACCCCCTTTCACAAACGATGTACTCATCGCTGCCAAACCATTGGCCTTCAGATTGTAGAATGTAGTGTTTGGGTGCTTGACCGTCAAAAATTCCATGAAATCACAAATGTCCTTACTATGGAATGACACTGCATTATCAGTGACCATTATCATTGCTGCTCGGTCATTGCCAAACGCTGCCTTTTAAACACATAGAGGACCACTCCTTGCTTGTCCGTTTAACAACCACCACATTCAGCCACTTTGTTCCACACTCTACGTGGTACCTTCACTGGAGTAAGGGGCTGCACATGCATCACTTGACCTCTGCCAATTGATGCACACGCTACACAATCCTTCACCAGTCAACCTGAAAATCTATTCTTTTTCGGCAGATCTCCTAACCAATGATTTGCCAAGCTTCCCTTGATCAGTCCACTAAAGCTACCAACTTGGGGTTCATCGCCACCAATGGTACCTTCCACGATCCCCTCATGTTCCACCATGACACAACTAAAATGCACTAAGTCCTCCTTCAATTGTGTACTTTCCTCTGTGACCTCTTTGCAAACCCTGATGGCTTCTTCATCCTACTTGGTTGCCTATAACCACTCATCGGCCCCCACTTCTGAGTCGACCATGGCAACAGAAACTTCACCTTCCACAAAATGTATTCCATCCACATCTTCCTGGTTGCACAGCAAACAAGACATTCAGCTCCCACATTTTAGTCACCATGCACTAACTCTACTTTGAAGTAATAATTTCACAAATATATCAATTACATTGAAAGTCAATGGAGATGCAGACCCCAACCCTCTTTTGTCTGTACATGTACATAAGGTTAGTGAATCATTCTTGCCATGCACAGCAAACCCCACAGGAGCATTCTGATATGCGTCATTGTCCATGTCACAGAAAGGACCTTTCTCCCACTAACCTTAAATTGTTGTTCAGAATCTCTATAGACATAATGTGAATGCTTGGGAACACACTCACTCAGCAAACAGCAACTCATTCAGAGTTGGGGTCTTAACCAGATCCACCAGGTCATGACTTGGCCTGATGCCATTTTCATCTACTGCATGGCCTCCAACATGTGATGTTTGTGTCTCACTTAGTTATTTTTTGACATTGAGGTCTCTTGCATACAAGTTTTCAGGCACACTCTTAGCTCTAGAGTCATGTCTTTCTTCAGATATACCTCTCACAAAGTGGGATATGCGAGTATCTATGCCTGGTTAGTGGGCAATGCCTCCACCCTTGGATGCTTCAATGAATACACAATTGGACTACAACCTCGAAGGAAGACGTGCATGCTCACTTGCAAGATGCAGGCCGCGCCCATCCCAGGATCACCAGAGGATTCTGTTAGGATGGAGCTGCTGCCGTAAAGCCAACACAAAGATGTGGGCAAATGCCCAATGATGGCAGTTAGTGGCTTTGTTCTGCTCCATTTGCTCCTTCTCGGTAGTGTTACCTGTTTGGATTTCATGTGTAGTGGTCCTTTGTCTTAGGTATCCATGGTTACTTCCTTTGTTTGCCTGCTGGACTCTTTTCTGATACCTGTACTGACTTTCAAGCTCTGCTGGGCTAGTTACCTGGACTCTATTCTTACTTGCCTGTTCCTCCTGTAAGCTGTTTCTGATCTCATCACTTTTTCCTGTTTTTGCGCCATAGCACTTCTTCTCCATGTTGTGTGCCGGTTGGTTAGTTTCTGCTGTTTGCATTCCAGTGTGATCGGAGTCCCATATTATCCTAAGTTCCCCTCAAACTCTGAGCAGATTTCTACTCTTTACTACCATCAGTGTGCCAAAGGGCAGGTCACTTTTTTGACTAATCTTATTCATCCTTGAGCTTTCAGGCAGTCCTCCTGGTCTATGGACTTTCTACCTCCAGGGCCTTCTACCTTCAAGGTGGTTTCCTTGTTTAGTTTGGAGGGTGTAGATTGGGTGTAGCTCTGACTTTCCTACTGGGTATAACACTTCCAAGGACCCAGCTAGTTTGTTGACCCATATTGTCTGCTGAGAAAGGAATGAAGTCTGCAGAAGCAGATCTTGTAGCCTTTCTGGCCAGTATCATTTCTAACCTATGTAGGAAATTACCACCGCCCAAGTGAAATTCCACAACAGGCTTGAAAACCTACAAGCTATTGTACATCCGCTTGAGCGGCCACCCTCCAGTCCCAAAATCATAGTGTTTTAACCTGGTGACAGTCCCATTTCCTTTGTTGCCAATGGACCGGTTTACCTAAAACCCTTGCATCTATCATACTTTCACCAGTCAGGGCAAACTAGACTTCACGTGTTGCCCCATGGCCTTCCTGATGCCACCACTAAGGATGCCTTGGTACTGTACTATCTGGTAGGGGTCGAGGCAATGTGGGATAAAACCCTTATTTGAAAGGAATGGTCCTTATCTTTCGAGTTTTAATTACTGGTTCAGATATTGTTCATTTTTGTGACAATAGGCACAAGGTTCTGGTAACTAATCTAGAGATGCAGGGATTGACCCAAGAAAAAAAGGGCCCAATTAGTTATGTGACCCAGTTCCAGCAGTTGCAGGCTGAAACTTTGTGACGCAAAGAAAAGAAGGGTGCAGTATTCTACAGGAGGTTGCAAGAAGATCACACTGACATCCTGCCTGCGGTGCCTTGAATGCTTAGTCATATTCCTGTTCCCCTGGCTTTAGTCTTATAGGTTGATACTGATGTCACTGAATGCGTGGATCGAAAAACCCATGCCTTATTCCTCTGTTTCATGGGCCAACACCTCGGAACAATCATCAACAGGGGGGGGGGGTTGAAGGCACAGGCGGACACAATGCAGATCTGAAAAAGAGTAAAGGGGAAGAGAGTGGAAAAGCAGTGAGCGACTCTACCCTGGCAAGCCTGGTCTCTTCATGCTGTAGTGTCCTAGTTGATCTATCAAATCTTCGGACCTGCCTAGTCTCAGGATTTAACCCAGAGACTGCGTGTTTTTATGCTTTTTCCAGGTCTAAGGGGAGGAGTGTCGAGTCTCTGGGATTTTCCGGCAGGCTGGCAAACCCAGCAAGTTGTGGCAGCTCCTCCGCCCATGCCTTTATCCAATTGGCTACAAAAGAATGGTAGTAGCCAGTCACGTGGAGGGGAGGAGTGGGCAGAGACGCAGTGCTGCGTACAATGACGAGATCTGGCGCAGTGGCGTCCTGCACCTGGCCAAGCTGCTGAGTAGCTACGGACCCGTTGCAGTAACTTGAAACGCCAGCATCTTTGTCCGTGGCCATGCTGGGCCGTGCCAACCCTCCTGCCCTGCCGACCACCGCTCGGCATCACTCAGACTCCAGTGTCTCTTGTTGCTGCTGCCGCATGTGTGCCTGCCGCCCCCTGGCTCCCGAGATCCATCCACCCACTGGAGGCCGTGCAGCTGAGATGAGCTGATCTCACCGCTGTCTCTGTGACTTGTGCTGCTGCTTGCTGAGTGAGTGCCTGCCTGTGTCCCTGTCAGCACAGCAGCCTGCCCTGGCCTAAGCCTCACTGGCAAGATTGGCAAACTGCGTTACCTGTAACTTCCAAACTGGAATTGGAGGATTCCGATGTCCCTACAGCAGCAACGAAAAACAAAGTGTGCTGCGATGCTGACGATGCCGCCAGTTGCCAGGTATTGAAGGGGGGTTCAATTAACTGCATTCCAGAGTAGAGTGCAAACTGCAAAGGTGTTTCTGATGATGGATACAACAACCGAGTTTGCCTTTGTGAGATGTGGGCAGAGCCTTGTGTAGTTGGACGGAGACTTGTGTGGCTGTGGATGGGGCATACATCTGAGGGTTTATGACATCCCTACGGTTCCCTCCATGATTTCTAATTGAAACCTTGCATATTAAGGTGTCAACACAGATACAATTAGACCTTTGTGAACTCAGGGTGCATCAGGAATGTACATGAACATCTGCTCGGCATTTGGGCAATGCTGCCCAAAGCTTCCGCAGAAACCATGAGGACTATTCATGGCAAGTAGATGTCTTCCAGGCTCACTACTTCAGACATACCTTTAGTGACACTGACCAGTTTGGCATTCATTGGGAGTCCACCCCTTTCAATCTAACGGATGCCCCGCATTTCAGTGTGATCCAAGGTATGTTGTGGGTCACACTGCCCAACACAACGATCAATTGGAGAACATAGATTCTGACATCAAGTTCACTGCACTCTGCTCATGTTGGAACGATAGTGAAGGTGGAAGCACCCTTACCAATCTTAGTCTGTCTTTTCCTTTTGCCATACATGAAGTCAGTGCTCTTTTACCTCTGTGACGAACCAGAAGAAAGAGTCGGACTTGGTGTTGACATGTTCAAGGGTGTTTATTTAAATAATAAGACAACACATCTATCTAGCCCTACCGCAATGAGGGGAGTTTCCTACCTAAGAAACTAAAAACAAAGGGTGCTAGTTTCAAGTCCAAAAGAAATAGTCCTTAGTCCAAACCTTATTAGCTTTCTGGCCCTCTCTCTTAGGGGAAAAGAACAAAAAGGAGGCCGGAGCAATAGCCTCTTTCCTTGAGCTGTGCATGGCCCAATTACTTGGATCCCCTTTTCCAATAAGGCTTGATTTAAAAAGTTTGTCAATTTCTCACAGTACAGGCCTCAACTTCTCTGCAGGTTCTGTATTTATATATACTTTTTCATAACACCATTTTACTATTTCTAATGTGATGCTTAATAATGTCCTTGTTTTGTGTTTGAACACTGGAATCCTCCAGGTTCTCTGTCTCCGTCTATTTCTGCTCGTTCTGTTTCATGTTTCATGGCCTCCCCAAAGTCCTCTTGCCCTCTGACAGGCTTACTGTAGCTTGACCCCTGTGGGGTATCTGCCCGTTCAGGTTTTACTGGCTCCAGTAACCCTTGTGGCTTTCCCAGCCTCGAATATTAATGTTTCTCAGTTTCTCAGGGCTCTTCAAAGCGCTCTGGCCCATGGAAAGGCTTACTTTAGCTTGGCTTCGGTAGGGCATCTGCCGCTCAGGTTTTTCGGGCTCCTGTAAGCCTTGTGGCTATCCCAACCTCTGACACCACTGTTCGTCACTCTCAATGGCGTTACCTCTTCAGGAGCATTGCCTTCCCTTCCGCTGCTTGGCTCAGCAGCTAATGCACTTCTCGTGCAGAGATCAGGGATTCAATCTCTCCTTTGTGGTCTGGTCTCGGCATCAATTAACAGGTCCCATGCCCACCACAGCTTAATGTGGTAGCACCACCAGGCGAGACGGTCGCTTTACCGTCTGTCTCTTTTGACCTTGGAATCTTTGCCACTAAGGATGCCAGCCTTCCAGAATTTTGCTACTGATTCACTCACTCTCAATGTTACCGCCGGCTCCGCGGTCTAGTGTGACTCCGCACCTCCAGGACATACTCCTGTCAGAGTGTCGCCTCTGTGTAGGAATCGCCTCAATTCCAAGTACCTCATTGTTTTA
This sequence comes from Ambystoma mexicanum, assembly GCF_040938575.1. NCBI lineage: Eukaryota > Metazoa > Chordata > Amphibia > Caudata > Ambystomatidae > Ambystoma > Ambystoma mexicanum. Next base: position 964,947,007 of record NC_090924.1, read on the forward strand.
GGTACATCATCACAAAAGGGGCGTGGTGTTCCTATTTGACTTTGGATTTCCTGCAAGATCCAGCATTACCTGAAGCCAAATAGATTGGAGAAACATCACTCTTTGGAGAGTCCAAAATAGAAGTAACAGCAGTCTTTCCAATTCCAATGTAGGCAGATCAGGTGTTCTGGATGGGGAGTTCCTTACAGGAATGGGAGTCATTCTCCCCAAGAGGGGAGTCACTCCAAGTGAGGTCCTGTTTACCCAGACCCTTGGGGTCTTGCTGAGCGGGCTCACCTCCCTAGCCTCAAAGGGGGTGACTCCCCTTTGGGGAGAACGGATGAATAGTCCAGATTCATGTCACGTCCTATCCCAAACCTTTTCCTCTTCAACACAAAGGAGGCAGAAAAACTCCCTCCTTAATGTGAGCATGTCTGCTCTTTCGCATAAATCCTTGGGGCATGCATTCTGTGTGGGCATCAATATTCTCTGACAGATTTGGAGGACCCACACCTGCAACAATACCTCAGAAACCTGACACACTGTGTTAATTTGCCACTCAAAGTACCCTGCAGCCTGCCTCCTTTTCTTCAGATCCAGAAAAGGGGCTGAACTATGTACCTGTATAGAGCGATCGACGATGTGACAATCAAGAACCAATGACAGCACAGACTCTGAATAGAATGTCCTGCCATTAGGAATGTGCCATGCCCTTCACTTTCCAACATTTCCTGAACCAATATATGTAAATGTGACTCAGTTGTCATTTATATTGTTGACATCCTGATTTATTCCTCTTTGCCTGGAGGTAGCTAGTTCGTCTTGTATGTCTTTGTACATGCATTATACATATGTCTGGTGTCAACCAGGTGGTTGTTCTGCATTTCCATATCTGCTGGTATGTCCACCGCAACTAGGGTGGTTGATCTGTATGTGTTACTTTGCGCATGAGTTATTGGTTTCAGCAGCCATGTCTGATTCATCAGCGTGCTGGTGGGTGATTATGCTTTTGCCCATGTTTTTGCATTCATAAGTGGATATCTCAAGTGTGCTTGATGTCATTTTTTTAAGGCTCTGTGGTATGCACCACTTCCAGGTAAGGAATATTAATATGCTGAACATCTCTAAAATCGAAGCAGTTTCAAAATATGATTACGAAAATTGTGGGTTTTTGGGTCTGTGCAAAATGCAATACAAACATTATTTTTATGGACATTTTCATGGTGCTTCAACAAATTTGGCATGTGTGTTTGGATGTGGCCAAACAAGTGTTTTGTTTTTGGAATCTGGTCAACTGAAAACAAAAAAAAATTACATTTTGCTTTGTAAAGTAGTGGTAACCGAAATGGTAAAATAATGGCTATTAAAGCTCTATATCCGACAAACCGGAGTGCCCTTCACAATACAGTCACTATAGATTTTTCGTAAATAAGGGTGTTTTCATCCAACAAAGTTGTAAGATCTCACTATATCAAAATTGGTTGTAACATTCTGCCCACTGATTTGGCGAAACATTGTACAACCATGCTGATCTTTGAATTTTACATTCAATCTTCTTACCTCAAGCACAGATGCCACTATTTTCATCAGAACAGAAACAAAGATGCAGAAACTCCCACAGTCCAACATTGATTTAAGACGTCATGTAAATGTATTGTCGGGACAAAGGTCACACTGCCAAACGATGTTGTATTATGATATCATTTTTGATATACTACACATGTAATTAATTTAGAATACAAATGGTTACTGCTTTCACCTGGCGTACTTCTCCTAGGTAACAGCCCGTTGTTGTATTCCCACAGCGGTCACATTCAGCGCTTTCGTTGACCAGTGATGAAACTCCAAGCAAAGATGTGGACATCAAATCTGCAATTCCAGAGATTGTGTGGAGGCAGCAGAAAGGTCTGACGAGGAGACCGAAGGAATTCCGGCCCCCTTCGTTGCCCAGCTGGAAGAGTGTGGACAGACTAGATGGTTCAAGTAAAATTTCAATTACATTATTAGCAGAAAAGCAAGCTACTTTTTAAAAAATTGATTTTACCTGCACATTTTTCGTTGTTGAATTGAATCATGAATATTTGCGGTAATAAGTAGGTAATGTTTGGAGTAATCTCTACACATTCTTTGTGTTTAAATGAAAATTGCTACCAGCTCTCATTTATTTCCTCATGAATAATTATATCATTGCGTTAGTATGTTTTTGCAATTCACAAGCTATCTGTAAATCTGAAATATTAGATCGTACGTGAGATTTGCATTGACTATTTTAATCTTTCATAAGGAACACAGATAAAAATGAAGGTTATGTTTCCTAACAATGGTCAGTAAATGTAAAGTACATCGTTAGATCATGTCATTTTGTGTGTGTGTGTGTAATGTCATGTAACATGCAGATGCAGTGTGATCCTAATTAGGCTCCTGATGTTAAAGAAACTGTTGATGGACAGAGAGTGATATTTGGGGCTGTGACTAGCATCCCATCCAGCCTGGCCACTTTCAAATGAAGCTCCTGGACAGACTTACTAGGTTTGTCCATGCCCACTCTTTTAGCCCCACCCTTATATGCCCCTCTAGCAATGATTCTGTGAAGCTCTTGTACATGTACATACACTAGTAGTGTCAGCCTGTATGGTCCTCTGAGTATGCATCAGTCAACACCCCCCCCTCCAAACCTGCATCCTTGCATTTGATGGCACTGATGGTGAAGTCACTGGCTGACAAGCACACAGAGGTGTGGGGGAGGGAGTGTACTAGTCGTGGCAATGAGGTGTCCCAAAATCAGACAAAAATGATATTAGTACACTCAGCTCCGTGTAATGGAGCAGATATTACCTGGGTGCAATCGTATTTCCACAGGTACGCTGTGACAGCCGAGGCCAGTGGTGGCTTCCTTCCATAGGATCTGTAGCAGAGCGGAGGGATCCGAAGGCTCAACAGACTTGGCACTGTAGGCCCCATTGATACAAATATAAAGATGACTAACTGCAAACACAGGGGACATCACCTTTGAGTTGACCAAGACTATCAATGTGCTGAGTGAATAACGAAGAGAATGAACAGAAAAAACATTCTGATGGGGGGCTGTTGGTTTGGGCCAATGATGGATCCCGACAAGCAACAAGACGGGCAACAATCATGTGACCTGGTGTCTATTCAATATTAGAAGTAAAAGGGTGTATAGAAAAGGGTTGTGGTACAACCCCAGGAGGAAGGTGGCAGTGGAGAACCTGGCAGAAAAGGTGGTGTGGAAAAACAAAGGAGAACAGAGAAATTAAAACATTTCAATACACATTGCTGCTAGATAAGTCTCTATGCTCGCAGCCGTTAATTTGCGAAGGGCTCTTCACTTTCTTCCTCCTCCAGCTGAGAACGCTTATTTTGTTTATGTATTTAATTTTCCAGTGCCAGAGCCCACGGACCTCAGGGCGCCACACATAAAAACGAGACAAAATAGCAACTCAAAAAACCAAGCAAATGGATCAGAGAGGGGCAGCAGGAGAGACCAAATCAAAATAGATGCAGATCCTAATATTGTTAATAATTCTCAAACAGAATTTTCTTTTAGTTGCTTCCTAAACACTAAGAAGCTAGATGTTAGCCGAATATCCAGTGGCAGATCATTCCAAAGAGCAGGACCAAGGGAATAGAAGGATTTCCCTGTGCCCCCTGCTCGCCAAACTCGGGGACAAGAGAGCAGTGGTTGAGAATTGGACCAGAGAGAATGAGTCCGTCTATCAAGATGAATGGTTTCAGCCAAATAAATAGGAGCCTGACCATCTAAGTATTTGTAAACCAATGAAGCTCTTGCTTCACTGAAGCCAATGCAAGGACTTCCTACGATCAGAAATGTGTTGCTTGCGGTTAATGCAGGCAATAGTTCGAACCGTGTCATTTTGTACAACTTGCAGTTTTTGAGTGGTTTTGGCAGAGGTTCCAACGAGCAAACTGTTAAAATAATCCAGTTTGGTGAGAACAACAGCTCTAGCAATTGTGACAGCATTTTTTCAGATGGATAAGGGCAAATCTCCTGGAGCATGTAAGGTTATTTAGCTTGTTACAACACAGAGTACAGCACTACTGCACAGGATCAATGTGTAGCATGTTTTTTTTTTTTTGCTACACATTGATCCTGTGCAGTAGTGCTGTACTCTGTGTTGTAACACGCTAAATAACCTTACAAGCAACCTTAAATGAAAGCATGAGGAGCTCACCAGCGCACTGGTGTTGTAGTCCATACTCATGGAGGAGTCTAGTGTTCCACCCATAGTCTTGACCTTCTGGAGAGTATTGTTGGCTCAGCCATCAGTGTACAACTGATTGTAATATTGTTTTATCCTCGCTACAGAAGCCACCAACATCAGCTCTCTTAGTGCCATTCAACCACATCTAGTAACAACCCTTCCAAGATTTGATGACGCTGTAAATGGTATTGATCTTATCTTGATCAGTAGTAAAGTTGCGTATCGTCTGCGAAGTTGGTAAATAAAATATTATGTTTGGACAATAGGTTGAAGAGTAGCTTCATATATACATTGAAAAGAGATGGTGACAAACTGGCACCCTGGGAGACACCACAGGTCAGCGCCTCCTCTGACATTTTACCCCCACAGCAGTTTTTAGATAACCTGTTTAACAAAAATTATGGCATCCATAACACAGAGTTGTCAGAGAACCCCTGGTTTTTGCATAGTCTATTCAGCAAAATCTCATGATCAAAAAAAGATTGAATGCTGCTGAAAGATCGGCAGCATGAGAATCCCCATCTCTCCCCTGTCGATAATAGACCCCTCAATGGGTTTCCAGTGTGATAGTTATGGTGCTACTCTCATACAGCAAATGTGATTCCAACTTTTTTTGAAATTCTATAAAAATAATGCTGTGTGTCATGGACATATGAAAAGGGCCAACCCGATTGCTCTGAATAGTCCAAAATGAGATTACCAAAAGACAGGATGGACCTCCTCTAGGCAGTGGGGATCTGTGGTAGAGGAATGAAGTCCTAGGGAGAGAGCTCTGGCAGACAGAAGAAGCCGAAGACATACTGGACGCAAGAATGTACACATTCAAGCAAAAATAAAGGAAATTAGTGGCAATCATAAGGAAAGTGGTGGTAGATTGAAGAACGAGTAATCATGTCAGACACTGCGGATTTAATTCATGAAATGCAAGACTGGATGGAACTACCAACTGGCATAATGACCTGAAATATTGCAGTGTCATCTTTTGGGTTTCGGACCAGTCATAACAATCAGATACATTTTTGGGAGTAATGACTACCCCGTTTCATTAAATGGAAATTAGCACCATGCTCTACCTATGATGACCTTGCCAGGTGGGACAGAGAAAGCATAGACATAGACATGATGGCAAAAAATACCTTTCACTGCCTGCTTTTTACTACATCAATCAACAATATTACCCATCATGGCTGCAAAGCAGCATGATCCGTACACTTTAGAGCAAAAAAAGGCAGTTTCACATTTCCTCTTCTAGAGTCCACTTTGCTGTTTGTGAGTAGGACATTGCATATCTGGCCAGAGGTAGGAAGAGGAAGGGCTAAGCGAGTGGGTATCACTCCAAGTTATACATGAGGAATGTGTCTAGTTCACACTCCGTTTCATTGCACACATTGTTTCCTGTTACTGACGTTTTTGGGCTGTAAAGTCTGTAAAGTTTATCATCGCTCTAGGGAGAAAAAAAAAGAATGTAGCGAGGCCATCTTGGTGCAGAAGAACGTTTTGTTGAGTGTTGCCAAATCCTCGAATAATGGGTAAGGACGGGTAATACTGCTAAAAAATATACACACCCAAGACAGAATACTGGTTGTAGCTCCACAAATGCTCCAAATGCAGCAAGCATTCAGACGCATTTCTTAATAGATTGTTGTTGAATGTATGCCAGCCACCCGCTGCCACTGTGTTCGACTGGAATATATCACTAGACAGGGCGCTTGACAAGTCGGGAGCCCTTAAAATGCCAGCCAGATGGAAGTTGGATATCTGAATTATGGTGATAGTATGTAGAAGATTGACACACCTATGGAGATAACTAAATTCCACATACAATCACTATGCATTTCTTTCGTGCATAGATGGGGCATTGTCCCAAATATTTACTTTACAACTTCTACTGCTCTAGTTGAGAATCATGAAACTCGCCTTTCATCCATGGCCTTAGACTAATCACATTAAATCTGGCGCAGAAATAATGTAACCTGCATCCCTGGTGTCGGCAGACACTTGGCAGAGATGACCTCAAATTAGATATGGATGTCTGTATCAAAGGAAATGCTGTTGAATATGCAGGCATAATGTAATTAGCATCTAAAACAATTTAAAAAAAAACATGTTTTAAAAAGTTATCCGAAGACATACAAGGTATTCAAATTCACATAAAGCAGAGGATTAAGAGGAGAACACGGCCTGGTTATGAATACAAACTTTCTGAAATCACAAAGTTCCTTCAGATCAAGTCGTTCACAGTATAAGCAGGGAAAGGCAGCCGGTCACTCAATGGCATCACAATGAATAGAAATGGCTCACAGATGGGAGTAGCTGCTATTGATATTAGCAAGTGTGCGCTATTGAAGTGCTAAAATAACCTAGTGAATTCATTCCTAATGTTCTATTCAAAGCTCTAGAAAAAATAAACCTGCTGATTAATTTCTATAAATTATGATTCATCCAAATCATACTGCCTCTGATGAAGCTCTGTGGTCAGGCCGAAAAGGAAGGCACTTTGAATGCAGAATTCAAAAGGGCATGTATAATTCTAATCCGCAAAACCCAGCAAAGATTGTGCCTTTTAAGAGTTATGGATCATCTCCTTGTCCAGCGCTTTCAAAAAAATGATTGCCAAAGCCCTAGTAATTAGCTTGAGACACTTGATATCCCACCTGGTGCATGAAATACACGTTGTTACCCAGGCTGCACCTTTCTGGACAACATGGCGACCTTGTTACTTACGATCTGGCAAGAAAAAGATCCCATGAAGCAGAAACCGGTTTTCTGACCCAAATCAAGATGGTATTAAACCAAGTAGAATGGTGATATCATTCCAAAATGTTACAGAGATGTGGACTTGGGTGCAAGATTTACCAACAAGGCGACATTGCTTTACCTGAAGTGAGGATCACTTGCAAAGGTTTGTTCTCTGACGTCTTTGAAGTTCGAAGGTCTACTATCTGGGCTCTTTGTCTCTCCTATTTATAATATTGTTACTGAAATCCCACTCCTTTGTTATAGGAGTAAACAAATTGATGAAAGGGATTGATACTGCATCAGGTATCAATAAGTGCTTGCTCTTAACAGATGACATACCGATACTAATCTCTGAGCACACATTTTCAATATAGGTGCCCATGATCCCTATTGAGATTCTTTTTTAGTTTGTTTTTTATTGACTTTTCAAATAGATGAATTAACTATTGACAGATTTGTATAGTTTTCAGGATAGTGGATTACCTTGGAGAAGTGTGAAGCAATAGTGCTAAACAGGTATCCCGTAAGAAATCCAAGTGTGATCAAATTACAACGGATCGCCAAATGCTGGCACTAGCTGTGCATCAGGTTACCTCTTTTACTGATTTGAATTCAATATTTTCCTATGGAAAGGGGCATAACTACACCCTAAAGGTATTGAAGGGGTTAAGCCATGGACTCTACGATCAACACGTCTGACCTGCTACAGAAGAGGATCCTGGCAGACTTGGTTAAGTAAAGTTGTGTCTTTGGGGAAGGTCCCACTCTTATATGACAGTAGCACCGGAGAATCATGACCCATTTCCCCAAATAATGCATCAAGAAGTTGAGCAAAATACCTGCAGGTTTAAAAACTCAGTTTAAAATTGACTAAAATCTATAAAGGCGGGGGTGGGGGGAGGGCGCTTGAGATTATCATTCATTAATTGACCTTTTATAAACCACTCTGGGTGTGGAAGGCGTCCTTCAAAAATAAGTTGTTCATTTTCTCTGAGGTTGCCCAAAACAGCTACCATTTCTGAATGGTAATAGGGCAAACACTAACACAAATTGTAGACGTGAAACACCAACAAACCTTATTTAATAGTTTCACATAGACACCCATCCTAATTCCTGTACCGTTGCAATTTCTAAGAAAAAATTCTATTTAACATACATAAATATAGATTTCAACTAGAAATATAACCAAAATACTTTTTTAAACAAAGCAAGTACATTTCCTCTTAAAACAAATGGTAAACTGAGCAGTACATAAACCATTTAACAACTGCCTGAATTGTCTACATCTCAAAATGCAAGAATATACATTTTTAAAAATGTCTTCTTTCCTGTAATATACCCAGACAAATATTAAACCATTAACCTCGTCTTGTTTCCCTGCACATTTAATGGGCCAATGTACATGGGATTTAATTCCAGGCTCATCGTACTGCTTCAATTGGGAGGAAACCCAATTAAAAATTTACAAAATGTCTCTGAGCCTCAGGACCGTATAAACCTTCCGATAATTCTGCATTTTTTGATGATAGGCAGTTTTTACTACTCCTGGTAGAGCAGTAAAAAATTGTACATATGATGCAAAAATCTCAGCAATTATGGGAGAGATAAACTGCTGAGGTAGCATTCATTCTATACACAACAGGTTTTTTTCTGAAAGAAGGATATTGAGCAAACACAAAGCTAAATGGCTGACCACTACTTAGATTGTAGCGAAGCAAGGCATTCTCAGGAGGTGGGGAGTTTGGTAACCACCCTGGTCCCCCATTTTGCCTATAAATCATGGCTTATAGAGATTGTGACAAAATGACTTTTTCTCTGCAGGATTATAAGGATGAGTAGTGGCTAAACTCGCCTACTCAGCCCCACACTTCTTTAAACCAACAGTGATCCCAATCATAAAGTTAAGAGGCACAGCCGAGCAGTATGCCTCCTTTGCCTTTTGTTGTAACGTGGGCCGATGGAAGGCTATACACTCAGAAGGGATGTGAATGTGTTCCATACCAACTCAAACAGCAAAGTAAACACACGCTAAAATAAAAAGGCATGTCCATTCAAGGTTCTATAAAAAATACATAATTTAATTAAACACCCCAATATATAAATGACTATAAAAACATTATAAAAACCGACCCCTGTAAGAGAGAACACAGAATATGAAAAAGATAGATGCAACAATCTGGGTAATGAAACGGGGATGAAAAAGGCAATTACCAGGTACAGTTAATTTAAAAGGATAGTCTTTCAGTGAAAAAAGGTGCAAAGGGGATTTAGCCAATCCGTGGTCCATGCATGAATCTTGGTTTCTAAACCATCAATCAGCCCCACACCTCCAGTACACCAGAAGGGATCCAAACAGATTGGAAACAGAAATAAAATTGTAAACCTCCTTGTCCAATTTTGGTAACGTGGATGCAACGGCAGGCTTATCCCTGCAAAGTCGTGGATCATTGATTAGTTGCGAAAATACAATTATTACCCGATGATAAAAGGGACTGCCAAGTCAAGGTTGTATACAAATATCTACTTTATTATTATTACAACAGACAGTTCAAGTACACTACACACTACAACCTACACTGTAAAGGAACAGAGGACAGACGGTTTCACAAAGGAAGGGGATGCACCCTGGATAGTGACATGAGGTTAGTAGGTAAAGCAATACGTCTTAACTGTTTAAGGTTATATGTTTTCAGCACCAAGGGAGTTAGTGGTCGTAAATGTCACTAGGAGCTTTCAGAGAAGGACCAAGGGGACAGAACCACAATGTACCTTTTGCTTGAGATGATCTTGATGCTCGACAGCGTTGAGTGGGTTCCAGGACACTTTGCAGATCCTGCAACAGAGTTCAAGACGGGAGACAGCTGCGGGTATCAAGCAGTAGGCAGTTAGGCAAGCAAGGCTGGATGGACAGCTGCAGGCTGACCTACACAGTGGCTCAGCGTCAAGAATAGTCTCTGAGCTGGTTGGCAGATCTGGAACACTGGTTGAGGTGTCTCAGACCGCTATAGTGACTGCAGCGTGACAAGTTAGTGGTGCAGCCGATCAGTTTTAGGGCTCGACTGCCTCAAAAACGTCCTTAAAAGATGGACCACTGGTTGATGCTAGTTGTGGCACTTCTCCTAGCATCTTGGCTGGGCACATATCACCCTTTAAGACAGACAGCCCAAAGCTCAGGAGAGTGTTTGCAGGCAACACCATTGTCCTTTGGTCAGAGACTCTGTGGCACTTCCACATAGGAAGCTTGTTGGCATAACCAAGCAGTGCACGCTGTGTTCTGGCTGTATATCGGTTCTGGAGCTGCTGGACGGGTGAGTTTGGTATCTCCCTCTGTTCCCTGGTAAATGTTATGGGTGGGATCTTGCTACTCTCTTGTAAATTCTGGCCTTCCTTCACTGGTGGAAGCTGTAAGACAGACTCTACCTTCAGCCAGGGTGCAAAGGAGTCCTCGTTACTCCTTTCAAAGTCGTCAGATGATCTGCCAAAAAGAGGGTCTCACCCCTCTTTTAAAGCCAAATGGGCCCCAGTGATTGGTGCAGGCTAGGCCTACCTTAATGAACCCATCATGGGTCTCCACCAACAATATTCTGTTATGAACGAGTTCATAACCAGAGTGCTTTGCAACAGGAATGTTAAGGGGTGACAACATGTACTACCAAGATCCCACCCATCTTTCTGTCTGTTGTGGATCAAAGTGTCTCTCTGGTTAATTGAGCACTCTGTGGCTCCTGATCAAAGCGCAGGTCTCCCTTGAAGTTTTTGACGAGAACAGACTTTCTGTCCCCATCAAATCACCTACTACTTCCCTGTGAAAGGGGGTCCGCTTGCAGGGGTTGCCTGCTGTAAACAATTGTCCCAGACAGGACATTCACTGCCCTTCATACAGAGGGGTGGGAGCTAGCTTCAAGCTGACACATTGCATATCAAAAAGGTGTTGGGGGTTTCATGCCTCTTGATAGTTCTGTGACCAACTCTCATTAGTATGCGCTGCCTCCAAACAGAACTACAATGGGCAGGGCGTATCCATGTAGCCTTTGATATTTAATTAGGCTGGCCATGGCAGGAGAAAGGTGTTGCCTTGCCCCTTCCTGAGATGCTTTCATGTACTCCTGGCTGTCAAATTCAAGCTAAATGTGACAGGTAGGACTGAGCCTCCCCAGAGTACACTTGACTATGTATTGTGTGGAGAGTATAGGAAAACATTTGCGGATTAGCCCCACACATTTTCCGACGTTGATCTCCCATCATTCCATTTCTTACAAAATTTCAAAAAAAGCCCAGGGGAGGGCACACTCCCTGTGCGGATATTCAAATTCCTCACAATATGAGGGTCGAATTGGTGTGCAAGCTGTTGAGGCACAGGCAAGTCAAGTTGGGTCTAGTGGGTGCCCAGTGCTATTCGAATCAGCATTGGGCAATTCAGGTCGAAGGTATCACCAGGAGCGGTTCAGCGATCTGGTGTGTTTTGAGATGATGAGCACCACTAGTTCAGGTCAATGAGTGATGCAATGATCCAGCATTCAAAGTCAAACAATGATGCAACATCCTGGTAGTTCAATGCTGTGTCGGATACAACGATTTAGAGTGCAGTGCAGGGTGCACTGGCACTCGACCCTGGCAGGTGATGGGACTCTGATGGTGCGCTACGGTACTGATTCTGTGATTCGAGCATGGTTGTTTGAAGTATAGCGAATGCCAAAGGCTGCTCTGGCGGTTCTCATCGGCTTGACAGTCAAAGGTAGTTCAGAGGTGGCTTGAGGCGATTCAATGGCAAAAACAGGGATCTTGGCTGTCCTGGCTCTCAGAAAGCTGTGAAACCTCTGCAGTGGCTCCAGGGCAGGCGTAGTCCTTTCAGGTTCTGTTCTCCCAACCTAGGGAGGTTTGGTGCATGGTGGCAAGTTCCTGTTCCTCATCGATCACCTCAAGTGTGCCCTAGGGGTGGGTAGGGAGCAGAACTTGCCTCTGCCTTGGATTGCAACTTCTTTACCTCAACACGGAGGGCTTTAAAAAGATCATCTCTCCCAGAAAAGCTCCGAATGAATTCTTGCTTATGTTCTTGAAGTCCAAAAGTGAATCAAAGAAGCAATGGTAGACTCCCTCCTGTATAGGCAGAAGCCTAGCAGTGATTGGACAAAAGCAAAATGCTTTAAGGTTTGTGGGGGTCATTGACTTCCAAGCCATGGCTATCCTTTCTACGGTTAGGACGTTAGCTAGGTGTATCAGTTTAGCAATACCCAGCTTGCAGACGAGCTCCTGGGTACATAGAAAATCCCGTGATTTATGGGCATTTCCAGAACATATGCATCAGGTTGGCATACTGCAAAGGGCATTTGGGGCAGCAGTCTCGTGTAGTGGGGAACAATCTTGATAGTCGCTCTGTATTTAGATAGACCCTATGTAAGAGGTTATACTGGATTGCTTTATTAAGCCTCTTAACTGATAGGTGCACCAATGCACCTTGACATTTGGTCTACCCACCGCAAAAATAGCCGGTTAGAACAATATCAGAATGCACAGGCATTTGGACTAAATGTGTAATGCTTACTTGTTAAGTCGATTTATTTTCATTTAATGTCAAAAACTTTGTGTTTGTATGTTTGTAACCCCAATATTTATGATTTAGATAATTTTGAACGGTCTCAGCAAGATTAGTGAATTTTATCACTGTCTTTGCTGTTTTGTCAGATCTGAATTGTGTTTACCAGTGAATTGTTCACAGCCAATATAACAAAAATTATTGTTTTAATTAATGGGAATTGTTGGCTACAAAGTTGTTTTTTTATAACAAAAACATTGGGAAATAATTACAATGTTTTTCATCGCCTAAAATATAGGCCATTCATAAAGAAGTACGTTTTACTCCATGAAATCCTTTTATTTTACTGCACAAAATAAATCTTATCTGAAGCTTGGCTGGGAGCCACTATTTTCTTCTTACCACTGGTCATAGAAGGGTATCTCTCTTAACTTCCTTGGCTCACCCAGTGGTATCTCTGATCTCATAATCAATGCGAGATCACAAAACCCCAGATTACTGGGTAACACAGTTGTACCTTGAATACTGCAATTTCAACAAAGAGGTCTATTAAAATGATCGAGTAAAAGCTAGATACGAGTTCAGGTGCAGTTCCATGCATTTAATTTGGATTTAGAAAGTCTCTGGGCTGTAGGAGAGGGGCTGCCCTTAGTTTGTACCTTGAACAATAGTTTGACCACCAGAGCAAAGGTCAAGCATCCCCTGTCACAGATGGCCACAAGAACACACCAACTCTCAAACAGTTCAGGGATTTTTATGAAATGGTTTATGTTGGTCCGACTGAGCGCTCCCCCTCACTCTTTCAGATCTCCCCCAGGTCACCATGCATCTTAGCCAAGACTTCCCTAAATCTAAAGGTGGTTACGAGAAATCGGTAAGGCCTACTGTCTGTACCTGGCTAGCTAGTAGTAATGGCATTGAGGCATCTTAATTCTGTGGGTATTTTTTAGGTGGATCCTAACCTGTGGTTCCACAAAATGAATAATTTAAAGAAGTGGTGCCTTCCAATCACCCAGGTCTCACACAGTCTTTACATCTCATGATCTTTTATTCTTTTACCTGATCTTATTCTCTTCCTTTACCTTCCATCTCTCCTCTTCCTCCTACCCTCCTCGGTGCATCCCGCCTTCTTCCTCACTCTCTCCCTGTGATGTTCTTCCATCCCCTGCTATTCCCCTTAGCTCTCTACTACTCTTCACTACACCTTCTACTCTCCTCTAATCAACACTCCTTCTCTGTTGCCCTCTCTACACTCTCCCATTCACCTTTCCCATTCACTCCCACTTGCTCCCCCTGCTCTTACACTTAACATTAATTACTCTCTTCACTCGCCACACTCCACACCCAAGTCCCACTTTTCTCACCCAAAAATTAGTCACCCTGCATGCATGCTCTGTAATTCTCCTCCATGCTCTTCTGCACTGTCCTTCTTCCATCTGGTCTCTTGGTCCGCCTTCTCCTCCCTTGACTTTGTCCAAAAATCTAACACTCCCTTGGTCCCCCCATGTGCTTTTAGTCTCCTCCTCCCACTCTTATTGGCCCTCAAGCTCAGCTGAATCCCGGGACCAATCGCTACCATGTTCTCCCAAATGGGCCGGTTTACAGAGATGGGAACACATAAAACCCTTTTTAAGAACATCCATATTTTTAAACATGGGTCCGCCTGTAACCCACAATGGCTTCTATCTAGATTCAACGTTTATGAGTTTGTATTACCTGTGGGATGAGCGTCTGAATTGTCTGTCTGCAGTAAACGACATTCCGCTGGCTTACTGTTCACCGTCGGCTCTCTCGCTGGCGGGCATGTCTGTGCTGTACTCCGTGAGATGGGATTCTAGTCTCAGCACAGTGAATAGTGCTGGCAGAGAGTCCTCCTGACACCCTACATCTTCTGGTTTGTAGTATTGGGTGCAGTGGTGAGTGGTTGGAGTGGGGTGAAGAGGGCTTCTCTAGCCCGGCGGGAAGTTGATGGGACCTGCAGACCAACTCCATAGCCCAGACTGGCATTGAGCGAGAACCAAATCTGCCAGCTGCTGGTTGTGAGGGTTGAGGCACGTGCTTTGAGGCCGTGTCCATACGGTGTGTGTTCTGCCGGCCAGGGCAGATGGCTGCAGCTCCACTTTAACTGTGGAACATGTAAAGCAGTTGCAGGCTGCTTATTATAGTTGACTTGAAAGTCATGTTGTAGATCCCACTAGAACCCTAACCCAGACATGCATTACAGCCACGACTCTAAAATGCTCACCATCCTTTATATAGATGCTGCTACCTTCTCCCACTCTCTGGGGTCTCAGAGGAATGGTGGAGGAGTAACAAGGCTAGCACCATTCCACCATTTCCCATCATCAATTTCTTGTTTGATTCATTGTTTCTCAACTCTTTACTCTAACACAACTCACTATCTTCTTTGTCTGTTGGTTTTCTGGGTCACTCTGTCTCTGATAGGGACCTGCGTCTCAACTCCCTTCCCATTGTAGTCCCTTTTGCTCCACAAGCAACACATTCTCAAATTCTTACTCTGTGACCATTCCAAAACCAATTTACCTCTACTCTTCCATCTTAGCTTCTCCGCCGCTACCTGACTCCTGAAACATGCACCGCTACTCTGGAGAGCTGACCCATTCACTTGTTGAGTGGCCAAGATTCTGTCAACCCTTAGCTGGGCCTACCTTCTCTCCTTCAAGCTTTATCTAGAAACAGATATCTTTCCCACCATATTGTATTTGTATATATTAGTATTTTATTGAAGTGTATATATTTTAATAGAACCTTGATTTGACATCACTTTATTTTAGAGCCTTGCACTGTTGCTGCTTGGGTTGCCACTGTCCACACATTCAGCGCAGGATATGGGCCGGAACAAGACAGAGTGGCGCACCTGCAAGACAAGTCTTGCTTGAGGGCTGCCAGAGAGCTGCTCTGTCCCCAGACCCAGGGGCTTGCCGTGTTATCGCACGGGTGTGCAACCCACGCTTCAACAAGCAGGTGACTTTCAGAAGACTGCTCTTTGCCCCAGTTACCACAAACAGTGAAGGCAAAATATCTCTTGACTGAACCCATTTCACCTTTCTGATTGAGGTCACTGTTGGTTTGCAGTAGTGTGAGGGCTGAGTGGGCGGTTTAGCCTCTACCCATTCTTGCACTCCTGCAGAGCAGTACTCATTTCACCACATCAATTGCCTCTGAAATTGTCCAATGTCACTCCCATTTCTCTAGGACAAAAATGTTTTACTAAGGCATGCCTCTTCCCATTTGCCCTGAATGGCCCATATCACTGTCAATTGTCCATGTCTCATCCCATTTCCCCAAATTGGGACATGTCATATCCACGTGGACCCCAGAATTGCACCATCTCCTTCACCAATACTCATTGCTGATTTTCCGGGTTCCTGAACCAAACTTTCCCTACCACCACTCTAGATCTCTTTGATATGCTTCTGAGTTTGCATCAGCAAGCTTATCGATTAAGTGTTTTTGGCAGGGGAAAGATGGAGCAAAGACCCTCCCTTCTTCCTTCTCAATGGGGGTTCTGCTGAAGGGTTGGTTCAGTTCCCTCCATGCAGTTTCAACGTCTTTCCTCGTTCCCCGCAGTCCTCTCTATGCCTTGTGTGATCTCCCTCTCTAGTGCCTGCTTGGTCCAAACCAGTCCCCTTGTGCCCTCCTAGTGTCAGATAAAATAGTACACCGGGATTGATTTTGAAATGAGGTTAATTTGTGAATATTCTTTAACACACAGCCCTATGTGAGACAAACAAAACAGAGATCTATACACAGTTTTAGTTTAGCCCCTCTGAACATCCCAACACCTTTTTGTCCTTAGTTTGAATGCCGGAGTGTGGAATATTATAGAGTGGAATATAACCATGAAGATATTGGGAGGGTCTGCCTGTCCAATTAACACAACACTCTGCTGTGAAACCAGACAGTTCCAGTGTCTCCAAAGCTTGGTCCAAGTTAGATAATCATGCAGCTGCAATCAGCAAGTACAATTAATCTTTACTACTTCTTCAGCAAAAGTAGTAAGGTGGCTACTTATCATTGTGCCCTCAATATAATTCACTTACATTGTCCCATAATAAACATACTCCAGCCAAGTTTGTTTTCATTTCCCAATTATTTTTGTCCTATTGTCCCAGTAACACATTTCTAGCATATACTAATGTCACATTACATTTTCTGTTACATTTTTACCTCTTGTTCTGCCCTACACACCTGCTCCTCTAGGCATTCCACTTTCTCCTCCGTCTTTCCTTCCCCTTACCAACTAACTCCCCAAAATGTTGTACCTTCTCCTCCACAGTTTCTCCGACCACCTCCTTCAATTTTCCAACCCACTGGTCACCAATTGCTCTACCTCTCTACTTCAGTTTGCCACCTTCTTTTCCTTAGCACTTCCAACCACATCCTTCCCAGTGGTCTCCCACCTTGGCCACCAGCCTTTCCTATCCAATCCTGTAAATGCTGTACAACACAATTTAGCCACATGCTGCAGCTTCCTCTGCCAAACTCCCACAGCCTTGTAAGAAATGAGCTGGGGGTAGATCTCCGTCTTCGGCTGGGGCCTCCCTCTGGAACAGCCTCCTTGCCACTCTAAAACTTGAGGAGAACCATCTCCGGTTTCGGAAGCACCTCAAGACTTTCCTCTTTTCTTATGCCTTCACTCCCCCTCTCCCCTGCTGATCTGTTCTCTCTTGGCACCGTGCACCTAGCCACCCTCTGTCCTCCGGGCCCAGGTACCTGCTCAACCTGCTTCCCTCCCGCACTGTCTCCGGGCCACCCCTTGCCCTGGTGTCTGTATCTCAACCCATACAGCCCCCCCCTCCCTTTTTCTTCCTGCACTTATCAGACCTACCCTGTCTGCTGCCTTAAACCTAGCACTTGCAAATTGCTGGCTGCACTACCACTGTTTGTTGCCTTTATTATGTATTTATTCTTATTTATCTGTTTCTCCTCTGTTTCGCACTTTCCACTTCTCCCCCCTTCCATGCACTTTTCCCCTCCCCCTCTCCCATGCACTTGCGTTGTGCGTTCTCAATGTCAGTGGGCCTAGTAAGATCGCTGTTTTGTTCTCCCCTGTTCCCCTCCCTTGCCATGTCGCGCTCTGATACACTTGTGTACGAGTGCGATAGAAATAAAATATCAATATCAATAATGAAACAGTACTTGTTATTCCCTTGCAACCTCTCTGCAGAGCTTGGGTTGACCTTAAGGGCTCAACCTGTGAGAGCAAATAAGTACATGTTCTTATTGGTCAAGGATAATTGGAGCACTTGAGCAGGTTGGCCTATTTGAGGGGGCATCTAAAGTTTCATATACTTGTTCCACTAATTGTGAGTTTTTAAATTACTCCCTTTGCTCTCCCAAGCCCTTCCTGGAGACCTCCCTGATTGGGCATCTTCCTGAGCCCTTGGTTCACAAGCCTTGTGTAGCCCTATGCATGCCAGAATGTTACACCATTCGTGAATGTTATGTTATGTTCTTTTTCTTATACCGCGCCAAAGCCCGTGGGCATCCAGGCGCCGAGAGACAAAAAGACAGCAGGCTACCAGTGAGGGGAAAGAGTGCTAAGAGAAGAGATGTTTCCGAAACGTGAATAGGTCCCCAGTTTTACGCAGTGCAGCTGGCAACGCATTCCAGGCCTTAGCGCCTTGGATATGAAATGCTCTGCCAAGCCCGCGGGATCGTTACACACGGTGCTGAACTAAGAAAAGATCTTCCGCTGATCTGAGTCTTCTTGTGGGCTGATAAACACTTATAACATCTTTCAGATAAATTGGTGCAGTCCCAAAGATGCATTTATGACAGATGGTAAGTAACTTGAACCGAATACGGTCCTCAACAGGGAGCCAGTGTAATTTATGTCGAGCAGCGGTAATCGGTTCAGAACATTTCATCGGAAAGATGATGCGGATTGCTTTATTTTGTACTTTTTGGAGTTCATCGATATCGGCTTTACTTGCCCCACACAGGAGTGCATTACAATAATCCACACGTGGTAGAATAACAGCTCTCACCAGTTTAGTGCGGTTTTCGATGGAAACAAGTGGGGCAACCTGTCTGAGCACTTTAAGATGGTAATTGGTGCTCTTTGAAATAGCTGTAACGTCGGCATCACAGTCTAGACTACTCACCATGTACGTGCCTAATGTCTTGACTTTTTGCACGACTTTTATGTCACTGCCATCACTCCTGAAGCCCGAGTACGCCTTGTCCAGATTAGTTAATGCCTGGCAGGGTCCAAAAAGCATAAGCTCACTTTTTGAGGCATTTAGGCAGAGCCAATTAGTAGAGATCCACTTTTTTATCAATTGATACACCATGTCTACTATGTTTTGGTCAGTATCATGGTTACCAGTGATGTCAAGGACCAATTGGAAATCATCCGCATAATTGCAAAAGAAAATCTGGAAGAATTCCAATTCATTACAGAGGGGTAGGATATAGATATTAAACAATAACGGAGAAAGGCATGCCCCCTGTGGGACACCACAAGTCAGTAGTTGTGGTTCAGAGGCACAGTCCCCCCTGTATACTTGGGATCGTCGACCCTCTAAAAATGTCCTCAACCAATCTATGGCATTTGCAGAGAGGCCCCCGACTGATTTCATTCTTTCAAGAAGGATGTCGTGATCAAGCAGGTCGAAGGCTGCCGATAAATCCAACAACATCAGCCGCCCCAACCAACTTTCTTCTAGTTTAGAAAGCATAAAAGTCTGTAGGTCTAGAAGGGCACTTTCAGTGCCATGATAACTTCTGAAACCTGACAGTTTAGTGTGACGTATATCAGCTGCCTGTACATGGTCTTGCAGTTGAATGGTTGCTACCTTGTCTACAAGTTTGAGTAGAAACTGGGTATTTGTCATTGGCCTTAAATTGGCCACGTCGGAAGGATCCAATCCAACCTTTTTCAATAATGGTGAAACTGCCACATTTTTAATGGTTGGGGAATTTGCCTGACCGAAAAGAGGCATTGGCGAATCTACATAAGAAAGGCGCAAACTGCTCTTTGTGCTCCAAAATAATTTTCGATGGCATGTGGCATTGCTGTTGACAGAACCATCTGAAAATTCCTGTCTGGCGTGTGGTTCACAGAGCAAACCACTGGGAGAAGCATCTCCCACGTCAAAGTCTCAGCCTGTGATCCAACATGGACAGTGGGAGCGAATGCCATGACTGACATTCAGGAATTTTACAAATGGCGAGGGGTCTGTTTAGCTGTACTATGTGAATAACCCCTGCCATGCCTTTGGGACCAAGGGAGGGAGACTCGGATCCACCCCATGCCACCCAAAAAGCTGTCATAGCTTTGTAATGTACCCGCCATGTTGGATCGCCCCACTTACTGCCCAGCACCACATAGGGAACTTGCTGCAAGTTATAGGTGTCCTGCCTCGTCTCTGCAATTTCCTGAGATGCACAGGCTAAGAGATGCAGACATGCACTTTACGTTGAAGCTCTGGCTCCCCCAGGGCCTTGTATGAACTCGAAAGTACAGCAGCCTACATGCCCCCATGTTTGCTGGGTAATCTTTTCAACCCACCTCATATTGGCCAATGGCCATGCACCATTTTTTCTACAGGCTGTGTTAAATCAGACATTGGAGATGGACAAGAGGGCATGTTTGAACAAGATAGTTCAATAAACAAATTAAAGAAGAAACCTACTCTAGAAGAGCTCTGCAGCCCACTATACAATTCCTGCTGAAACATCCTCTAAAGGCAAAGCTCTAAACTTGAGATTACCTGGAATCCCCAGATGAACACCAGCAGTGTGGGACAAACTTAAGAGCAGAGACTTAACTATCCTTAATGGGAGATAGCTGGGGTGAGCCTTACTAAAGCCGGAGCTCCCCGAGCCACATGGCACGTGACTTGGAGCATAGGGTGAGGAGGAGCTCAGGCATGGGCAACAGCAGCCTGGACCTCAAGGAGATGTCAGCCAGCGAAGTAGAAGTGGAATGTCGATGCTACCTGAAGGTCTACTGTAGGGATTTTGGGGATTGGGGTCTGACGCACTTAGAGCCATACGTAGACTGTAAGAGGTGTGGATGGGGTGCCCTATGCACACTGGTGTGCGAGGCAGCGAGAGCAGGGGAATGCTGCAGTTCCTGCACTGAGGCGCGATCACTGGGGCTCTCACCCACCTCGTTACACCCCCCCTGCCTGGTGGGTACTGTGGCAAAACCAGGGAATGAGTCCACCTCTCCCCAATTGAGAGCCACACCCTTTGGGACTAGGAAGGTGTGCCCGCTAAGCTTACACAACCTAGGGGACAGGGCAAGCAGGATCCTACTGGGGGTGACCCCCTACCCTAATGAGCACAGGAAATCCCTTGAAAGGGACATACATGGTTCGCCCAATTCCCAAGATCCTAATATCTTTGCTGGATACTTGGGAGTTAAACTGTGTGATGACTTGAAAATCCCTCTAAGAATGACTGGCATTGGTTCTAACTCTCCATATGCACAATATTTGTTGGGAATGAAAAAAACAATGGGAAGTCCCACCCCCTTGCAGAAGGAAGGATAACGTGCCAAACAGGATTGAAGGGAGAGAGGGCTGACAACCAGAGAGCTAGATGCAGCATCCTCCTCCTGGGAGGTGTGGCAGGAGACGCAGACTGCACGCCCGGCATTGCACGCCTGCCATGTCGGAGCCTGCAGAATGCTTATAGCCCTGCTGCACTAGAAGCCGAGAAGGCCCGGCCAAAAGGAACCACACAAAACTAAATCCGGCAAAGGACCATCGTGCTGAGCGGCCTGCACCTGAGTCACACAGACAGCCCACCGGCCAGCTCTGCCAAACACAGAGCAGCGATAAAACCCTGCAGAAGCGGAAACGCAGACACAGAACCGGCAGATTCTCCCAAGGAGCACCACCAAAAAAGCAGTGGTACGCAGTTGCTTTGGGGACCCAGGAGAGGGGAGATGAGTGTTAGGCAGAATCCTGTGCAGTTCCCTTGGGGAACACTGCAAGAAGATTAAGACTACAGGAGCAAGCAGTAAACCCAATGGGTAGCAGTCTGCACCACCCAGACTTACCTGGTACCTGTGGCTGAGAAGTCAGACTTCTCTCAAGATGAGTAGGGCAGTATACAAAGGATACACAATAGGGCTAAAAACACAGTAGAGCAAGCAAACACTGACCAGAGCGTGGTATCAAAAGTATATAATTATTTATTTAAAACACACTTTAGGAAATACACTAAGCA
This sequence comes from Ambystoma mexicanum, assembly GCF_040938575.1. Taxonomy (NCBI): domain Eukaryota; kingdom Metazoa; phylum Chordata; class Amphibia; order Caudata; family Ambystomatidae; genus Ambystoma; species Ambystoma mexicanum. Next base: position 964,968,712 of record NC_090924.1, read on the forward strand.
CTATAAATCAAAGCAAGTTCAAACACAGTCAGATAAAGTATACATACCTCCCTTAATAATTATTAGACAAGTCTAGGTCAAAACACCACTATTTGTAAAAACAGATGTGAGTGCGTAACCTAGATGGCACTCCAATAATTAAGTTAAAGGGAGAGAAAAAGGCAGGTCGTGAAAACAAAACAGTTCCCAACACTTTTCTAAGACCACAGCAAGTTAGTGAAGGCAGAGTCTACCGTAGAGCCAAAGTTCATAGGCCTGGCCCACTTTAACTGGAGCAAGGCGAAATGTGCCCAAGATCACACTGTTTAAAAAGCACTCAAGTCTTTGCAGAAATGTTCAAAGGAGGTTGGTTTGATGCGAAAGATAAAGTTAGAAGGTGTGGGGCCAACCCAGTTGGAAAGCCAAGGATTTAAGGGTCACCTTTAGCAATCCGCAGAAAGGGAGGCCAGGCGGAACACAGTACCTTAAAGAGTGAGGAGTTGTTCCTGGCAGCGGGTGCAGTTCGTGGTTTCGACCAGGGGAAGAGAAGATCTCGTTGAGGAGGAAACTTGGAGTCCTTGCACTGCCCAGGGAAGAAACCAGCCACGGAGTTTGTTCGGTTAAAAGGTGCGTTCCCTTTATCCGCGGTCACAGTGGTGAAGCTTTGCTATCTGTCGCCGGAGTGCTTGGCACGGGCTTCGACCAAGGGATGTCCTGGAAGGCGAATGGTGAACTGGTTGTCCCCACCAGCTCAAAGGGAGAAGACTCTTACAGCAGAAGATCTTCTCTTGTCGTCGGAAAAGTGGTGAGGTCGTTGCAGCAGGGCTCCACCGGTGGTGTCGTCATTGCAGATGGCTCAGCTTCTCCCCTCTTCAGATTTCTTAGGTCCTGTGGCGACTTCTGAAGTTCCAGTCCCAAAAGCCCTGATTTTATGCAGAAAAACCCCCATTCAACAGCCTAGCTGTCACTCATACATGCTAAGTGGTGAGATGGGCGGCTCACCACTGGGCCAATCAGAACAGTGCGCGACTTGAGTTGCTAAGGCAATGCAGTCCAGGGTGCCAATTCCCCGACCCACACATCCTGTGGAACCCAGACAGAGTGGCACCAGTTGGAGGGCTTCTGTGGAGAAGCCCACCAAAAAGTGGAACAAAGGGCCCGACCTTGGTTGGAGTTACAGAGACAGACACAAACGCCATTTTGGAAAAGAGTTCTGGCGAAAAGACCCAACGGTGATTTTATATTAAATAAATAAACCGGCGGTATCTTTAACATTGCACCAAAAAAAGTGGTGCGTATAAAATCAATGGGAAAATCCCATAGGAAATATTCCAGTGGAATATTTTGCGTGGTAACCACTGCCACCAGCCAGAAACTCGATAAGGGGGGACTGGACAGTGCCCCCTTGGAAACAGACCCAGGGGCAATCGAATTAACCCCTTCCAGTACTTCCACAATATGATGGTGTGTACTTGTTCTGTTCACAATTTTGGACTAGTAAAGTCAATGGTGACTTTACATGCCCTGGGAGACCGTAGTCAGTCCCAGGGTATGGAGTCTGTTTGGGGGTCACTATGACACCCCTGTGTTACTGCACTGAGGGTGCTGTATAACACATACACTAAAATAGATGATGCCCTATGGAGCAAAAGACCCCATAGCCCATAAGCACACAATAAGTCAGACATACCTCAAATCATGCCTAAGAGTGGGAGGAAAAGAGTCTCCCTCTTAGCAGGAGAAAAAAACAAACCCCACAAATCCAGCAAAGCTGCTGGGGGACTCACTAGGTTTGGGAAATTAGCCTTATAAGAGAATTCTCCCTAACAATGAGGCAAACAAGACCACAAGGTGAGAGAATCCAGACCCCAAAGCAGGTCAAGAGAAGGATAACCTGAAGGTGGCATGAGTGAGATGACAAAGCAGGTTGACAGAACCCCATATCCCAAGGCGGGGGTAAACTAAGCAAGACCCCAAGGCTGGGCGAGAGAGGTCAACACTGCAGCTGGGGTGTTAGCGATGGGACCCCACTGCAGTTGAGATACCAGACCCAAAGAAGTGGTGTAAGATCCAAAAAATACAAGGTTGGTTACAAGCAATGAACTGCCTCGAGGGTGAGAATGCCTTGATCTTTCCAGGTAGACGATACCCAGAACAAACTCCCATAAGCGGGGGGCTTGACCCAGATACTAGATAAGATGCTTATCAGACTTGATAGAACTGCTAGAAAAAGAATAATTGGAAAGCCATTCAGACCACTGGATCATCTGTGCATTAAAGGGGAGGAGACCTAGGAAGCGGTGGGAAGGAAATTAACCTCTCCCACGCCCTGGGTGCTTTAGAGGAAGGTGAATACCATAGCTATGCTTGCAATGTACCAGGATTCGGGGGGGCATGCTAAGAAACCCTGCACTAACCCAATATTACAAATGCGTACACTTAGTGTGCACATATAAGTAAGCACCATTTTTGTAGTTATAGTAGCAACATTAGGCCCTACATGGATGCGCAATAAACACAGTCCCAACCAAGAAACCTGAACAGGCCCAATAGCTGATGATAGACGCACACTGCTAGCTCACATAGAAACTCTCCATTGTTCCATAACTGTTGCTAGTAATAGGTGTTATCCCAAGAAAGAATGCACCCTGCAAGACTGTGAGACAGTACCAGGCGCCTCAGAATGCAGGTTTATCGCAACCAGGCCAAAGGCAGACCTCCAAACCCCACCATGAGTTGTAACGCCCACAACTGCCCCTGAATTCCACAATAATAGGTGACCTCAGACCAACAACCATGAACCCAGTGGTCATAAAAGATCTAAAAGAACACAACCATTCCGCCTTATTACATAATTGCAAACTTTGTAAAATGAGATACAGGGTGGAATAAATTATAGTCCAAAGCGAGGGTGGAGGCCTTGGGTGCAGAGTGTGTGATATGGACGGAGTGAAGAATGTGTGGGTCAGCATGACCTTAAGCCTCCCCTTTGCCAGTCCCTGAGTTTCCCAGGTGCACACCATAATGATAGAGTTGCATTGTCTTGGATATTTATTAATTGTGAACATGGCCTTGGTTCCCTGAAGATGAGCCCAGCTGACCCCACGTGATGGAAGACGGACGGACAGGGCTGGGGCCAATAGCAGCCTGGTATCACCTATGGAGAAGACCACCCATATATAGGGTCTACGCAACCAGCCACACAGGTTTTTACTGTATATATGACATTATTATTCACAATGGGTTTCCTATAACATTCTGCTTGTATTATTTTTCCGTTCTTGACTAGCAGAGTTCTTTGCTGGCCTACCTATTATTTGTGTGATTAAAACTTGTTATCCTTGCAAGAATCTCTTGGCCTTTTTTGCCCTAGCAGGTTGTATTTTTTCTGGCATGAGCGCTTGTGGCCGTGCCTTCATTTGGTGACCCTGGCATCATCCCAGTGCCCTCCTTACCTGCGGAGGGATCCATGCAGCCTCTCGGAAGGGGCCGCGCCCACATACTGCGACCAGTCCCAAGTATGCGTACTTCCCAGCAGCCGTACAGGAGCCGTCTTTTCAGAATTCCTGTCTGCTCTTTGGAGCGGCGCGGCTCTGAGGAGAAGTGAAGGCCGGTGTTGTTGGAACCCTGTGACGGAGGAGTTCGGATGAACATGCGCACATGCGCACATGAGTATAGCCTTGCAAGGGATAACAAGTAGGGGATAGATTAATGGCAGAGTGTGAACACACGGATATTGAAATTACAGGTGTGGTATGTATGTGAATTGTTTTGTCTTTTGATATTATGATTTTTTTTAGGAGAATATTAAGGAAAGGAAAATGGAATGGTAGGGAGCCTCTCCGAGTGAGAGTAGAAGGTGGCACCATTCATATTGTATAACAGAGAAAAAAGGAAATATATAGGAGCCGTGCATAATTAGAGGTCTCAGGGAATAGTAGTTTTAATTTCATTTGTTGTTTTAGCTTGTTTTATTGCTGTTTTTATTGTGTACGGTTGAGGCCCATGGTGGGCATTGTGTAATTTGTGCTATATTTGAGTGTGTGTAGTGTGTCAGTGATAGTGTGAGGAGAAGGCAGGGGTGGGGAAGATAATATTTTTTGAATTTTTGACAAAAAGGGAGGCAGTGTAAATTGGTTGTGTTGTTAGATAACCCTGTAACACTGTGTGCAGTGCCTTAGTACAAGCGTTAAGAGCAGTGGAGGTGCAACCACCCCCAAAATGGGATGAGAAACACTGATCGAGTATACGTGTAGGGGCCCTACTGTTATAACGAAACAGAATTGAGAAGTACCATAAGCAGTGGGTGACAGAGACAGGAGGAGGGGGAATGCCCTGCTAGTCGCCAGAGCAGGGCCCCCTCAATAAGGGTATGCGAGAACATATGTCAATTTTTCTAACAGCCAAATAAGAGGGAAAGCAATTACAAAGACAAAAGGAAATATTAGATCTCTGGAGGATGTTTGAGGACACTGAAGAGTGTAAGGGAGAGGACAGACAGGACGGTTGTGAGGGCGAGTGCCCAGGAAGAGAGGACAGGGCAGCATTGGAACATGGAGGGATCTACCCACTGGCATCTCGCCCTGCGGTAGGCTATACCAACCCAACCTATGTGTCCACAGCAGCGACCGCTTCACCGCCCCTATCCGTGTCCCCTCCAGATGCCCCAGGACATGCCAGTGTTAATAAAAGAGATTTAGAGGTGGCATTTGCCTCAGCAAGAGCAGAATTAAATACACTGTGGACAGTGCAAAATGAAGTAAAAGCTGATAGAAAGGTAGATCAGGCAACACATGGATGGAAAGCAGGGTATTTTATATTCAGGGTAGATATTACACCCATAAAAAGTGCATGTGGAAAAGGAGGGAGAAGGAAGTGAACCGACTGACAGCTTGGGATATGACAATGCTGATGGGTGGAGTACATTCGTGTTTGAGGATAACTAGGACGAGGAAGTAGAACATGCACCCGAACAAACTTCTAGGGTGGAAACTTTATGGGATGGGAGGTTAAGAAGTAAGTTTGACTGGATGGTGGTGGCAAGGAAAAAGGGAAGTGGGAAAAAGAGCGAAGGGAGCAAAGCATGATTGCAAATGCCTGTCATACATAAGGGTACCGACAGGCCTCACTATGTGCCATGGGCATTGATGTACAAAAACATTCTTACAAATGTGCTCCCGGCCCTTAGGGTGGGTGCTGGCAAATGGATCTATGCATTTGAAAAGCAAGCAGCGGGAGTGTCTCTGCTAGGGGACATCAAAAGCCTATTGGTAGCTACTATCGAAGATCTGGCTGCTCATGTGTGGTTAAAAGCGGGGCACCTGGGAGTAACCCTGGGACACGATGCACAAGATGGGGCCTCCTTTAATAAGATTTGAGCGAAAATATGGGATGGGCTGTAGAGAGCATTACCTGACACACTGACTTATAATCTATCATGCAATGTACTATGGGTGATGACGAAGACGCTGCTCAATTTATTCTTATGGTTCAAGAGATGTGGAAAGCAGAGGTGGGTTACGCATGGGACCAATCAATAACTTTCTTCTATTTTATCATTAAACAGGGCCTACCCAAGGAAGTGCAGAAAGCACTAGACAAAATTGTGGGTGTTGAGGTGAAGGGATGGCCTGAAATACATAATACACCATTGTAGATGAATAAAAGAATGCAACATGGAAACGACTCAGAGGAGACAAGCAGAGGAAGTGAAACTAGTACAAAATAAACTAGCTAAAGTAGCTGTGGAGGCATCAGTGTCGATGCCAGCACAGACAGAAGTGGCAGCGTACACCCCTAATTTTGCAAACGTCAGAATAGCAGCAGTGGGGTCAGAAGGGGGACAAGACAGTGGGGCAGGAACACACAATACCCCAGCCTGCAGTGGCAAGGAGGACAATGGCGTGGAAGAGGTGGGTTCAAGGATCAAGAGGAGGGGAGGCTGGAACAATGGGACCCCGGTGATGAGGAATGGGACAATGCTGGAACTGTGTGTGGTGGGGACACTTCTCAAGAGAGTGTAGAAAATTATGGTATGCCCCCTCAAGGGTCACCTCAGGGGCAACTCCAAGGATTACCCCCATACCTTATGAAATACTCCAGGCATACACAAAGTTGCCCCTACAGATACCAGGCCCTCCCACACAGCAACAACCACAGCAGATGATGCAACAATACGTGCCTCACAACAACTTCCATCAGACAGGAAATGTGAACCCCTTTAATGGAATGCCTAGTGGCACAGTAGCCCCGTTCCAGGGCACAACAGTGGTGGGGTGAACCCCTTCTCATTTCTGCATAGAAATACCCCAAAGACAGCACTTGAGTGTCCAGGCCTGTCGATGACCCTCAACCCAGAAGAGGAACCCTTGATGGGGGAAGAGATAGGAAACGAGCAATTCATTTGTATGGTTGATTTGGGTGCTGAGAAATCATGCCTCAGTGACACTCTCGACATGCAGGGATTCTCTGGGGCTGTTTCTACGGTTCCATACACTAAAGATTTGGATGTAAAGGTGGAGGGAAAGGTAGTGTGCGCTCCTCTACTATATTCTGAGAGTTCTCCTGTCAACTTGCTCGGCAGGGATCTGCTCAGCAAATTGAACATGACGCTCTCATTTACTGATCACGGATTGTCTGTGCCAAAAGAGGGATGTGTGCAATGAGAGCGATGGTCATAATACATGCCATGGCACATGAGCTAGTATTACGAGGAATACCCATTGACCCAGACATGTTCATATACGGCATGACAGTGCTCATAGAAGCAGTGCCACAAATTGCCAAAGCCAGCTGGAGAGTGCCAATTAATTACATCTGCCTCCTTGTGGTGGCCCCAGAATTGGCGTTGGTGGCATTCTGTATTGTGTTTCGATCCCACCGTACCTCTCGGGAAGTGACAGATGCAGACCTTTTTGAGGATAATGATGGGGAGATATGTGCATTCACTTGGAGATCACGGGGCAGTACAGAAGAGTGCAGTGCCCCCTAATGGTCGTAGTCGCATCATGTCCTTTCATCCAGGCTGATTTAGAATATGTGCCAGCACAATTGTGGACAACCAACCCACATGACGTAGGGCTACTAAAGGAAGTGACCCCAGTACTGATTACACAAAAAATTGGAGCGGTATTACCCCATGTAAAACAGTACCCATTATCAAGGGAGGCAGAAGAGGGAATAAAAGACACAATACAGTCCCTTCTTCCCCAAGGGACTATAGTGCCATTTACCTCAAGATGCAATAGTGCCATATACACTGTTAAAAAAGCTATGGGGGGCGCAATTGGAGAATGATCCAGGATCTCTGCCCACTGAATGATGTAGTACAGAAAGATTTTCCTGTAGTTCTGAAATCTGCCACCATTTTGTCTAGTATCCATAAAGACCATGTACAAAGTTGCAAATGTCTATAGACGGGTGCACACCCTCCCACCATTTCCAACACAATTTGCATATTAATTCGCCACTTAATCCCTTCCAAAAAGTGATCTATTTGCAAACAATGTATATTCTAGACAAAGGACCTTGTTTTTATTGAATTTCCTTTTATTGTGTTCATAAACTAATTTTCATGGAAATATATCTACAACATATACAATAAGATTTATTGATTGTCCATACTTAAAAACCAAGTATAAATCACATGCATATATCACACCAACCAGTGAACAGGTATCACACTTCATTCATCCCATCGACTTTCATACCCACAACCCTGCGTACTTACGTACTTGTGCAAAAAAAGCAATGTAATCTATTCTAAAAACAGCATCTGTATATTGTAGATATTTCACTGCTGAATATTTGTTTGTTTGCAAATAAAGTGCATCAACCTCAATCCTAGATCTGGAATATGTTATAAATTAGTTTGCAACATATAGTAATTGCCACACATTTCTTTCAATATAAACCCAAGTCGGAGCCAACTCGCCAGATGGCGGTTGTTAGGGAGAATTCTCTTATAAGGCTAATTTCCCAAACCTAGTGAGTCCCCCAGCAGCTTTGCCGGATTTTTGGTGTTTGTTTTTTTCTCCTGCTAAGAGTGAGACTCTTTTCCTCCCACTCTTAGGCATGATTTGAGGTATGTCTTTGACTCTTTGTGTGCTTATGGGCTATGGGGTTTTCTTTTTACTCCATATGGTATCATCTATTTTTATGTGTGCGTTACACAGCACCCTTAGTGTAGTAACAAAGGGGTGTCATAGTGACCCCCAAACATAGACTCCATACCCTGGGACTGACTACTGTGTCCCAGGGTATGTAAAGTCACCATTGACTTTACTAGTCCTAACTTGTGAACAGAACCAGTACAAAACATCAAATTGTGGAAGTACTGGAAGGGATTAATTATATTGCCCTTGGGTCGGTTTTCAAGGGGGCACTGTCCAGTCCCCTCTTGTCGAGTTTTTGGATGGTGGCAGTGGTTACCATGCAAAATATTCCACCAGAATATTCTCTATGGGATTTTCCCATTGATTTTAAACACACCACTTTTTGGTGCAATGTTAAAGATACCGTCGGTTTATTTATTTAATATTAAATTAATGATTGTGTCTTTTTGCCCGAACTCTTCAAGTCGCACTCTATTCTGTTTGGCCCAGTGGTGAGCTGCCCGGCTCACCACTTAGCTTGTGTGAGTGACAGATAGGCTGTTGAATGGGGGTTTTTCTGCATAAAAGCAGGGCCTTTGAGACTGGAACTTCAGAAGTCGCCACAGGACCTAAGAATCCGAAGAGGGAAGAAGCTGAGCCATCTGCAACGACGACACCACCGGTGAAGCCCTGCTGCAACTACCTCACCACTTTCCCGACGACAAGAGAAGATCTTCTGCTGAATGAGTCTTCTTCCTCTGAGCTGGTGGGACCAACCAGTTCACCCCTTTCGCCTTCCAAAGACGTCTCTTGGTCGAATCCCCCGTGCCAAACACCCCGGCGGCCGGATAGTCAAGCTTCACCACTTTGACCGTTTCATCCCTGTGCAGTGCAACGACTCCAGGTTTCCTCCTTGACGAGATCCTCTCTTCCCCTGGTCAAAACAACAAACTGCAACCACTGCCAGGAACAACTGCCACCGCTGGAGCTTCCTCTCTCTTTAAGGTACTGTGTCCTGCCTGGACTCCCTTTCTTCGGTTTGCCCAAGGTGACCCTTAAATCGTTGGCTTTCCAACTGGGTTGGCCCCAGAACTTCTAACTTTACCTTCTTGAATCGCCCCAACCTCTTTTGAACATTCTGCAAAGACGTTTAGTGCATTTTAAACCGTGTGATCCTGGGCACATTTCGCTTTGCTCCATTTAAAGTGGGCCTGGCCTATGAACTTTGGCTCTACAGTGTATACTGCCTTTATTCCCTTGCTGAGAACTCCTAAGTGTTGGGACCTGTTTTATTTCTATGCTCTGCCTTTTCCTCTCCCTTTAACTGAACTATTGGAGTGCCATCAGGTTACGCGCTCACATCTGTTTAACAAATCGTGGTGTTTTATCTCTGACTTGTCTAATAGTTATCAAGGGAGGTGTGTATACTTTACCAGACTGTGTTTTAACTTCTTTTGATTTAGAGTGCTAGTATATTGCCTAAAGTGTGTTTTAAATAAATAATTATATACTTTTTATACAAAGCTCTGGTCAGTGTTTGTTTGCTCTTCTGTGTTTTTAGCCCTATTGTGTATACTCTATATACTGCGCTACTCTTCTTGAGAGAGGTGTGACTGCTCAGCCACAGCTACCAGGTAAATCTGGGTGGTACAGACTGCTACCAATTGGGTTTACTGCTTACTCCTGTGGTCTTAATCTGTTTACAGTGTTCCCCAAGGGAACTGCAGAGGATTCTGCCTAACACTGGTTGAGTCAAGGTTATGTCTACTCGAGTTTCCGGCAACTAGATGGTAAATACCATTTCCGTCTAGTGGACCTCATCAGGACACATTTCTTTTTAAAACAAAGAGAGCAATTCATTAACAGCAATTCAAGTTGGTGAAGATATAAAATTCAGTCCAATAATTAGATTCTTCCAGCTTGCAATTTTCAACAATTCTGTCGGTCGGATGTATTACTATAAACAGAAGATTAGAGAGAGTAGGGAAGAGAAAGGACAAAATAAAACACTGTACTCTAGTCATTTTTTACCACCATACCTCTATGTTGTAGATACTTATCATTCTTTTCAAACACAGGGCATTCTACTTTATCTAGTCAATACCCCTGAACTAATTGGGAGTATCGTTTTAACTGAATCAGTTTTTTATTTACTAACATAGAAGCAAAAATCAAATCCTCTTCTAGTAATTTACGGAAGGGTGTTGTGACTGACTGTTACTGACATCGGTAGGACACAGGTTCACCACATTACCCCACTACACCACCACGCCATGATTGTGGAAAATAGGTATTACCCAAATTGACCTTTTACAATTGACCTTTTGCACAATTGACCTAATTATAGTGGTCCTAATTCACCTTCTGCACAATTGACCTTTATATTATTTTAGTTATATTAGGGAGTTGCAGGGGTTTTGGATTGGGTGCGAGGTTGTGGGGGGTTCCCCCCGCATATATGTCCTAATTGACCTTCTAAATTAGGTCAATTCTGTGCTATATTCTTCTTTTTACCACATCTCACAGGTGGTGTCCACAGAGTCAAAGACAGTTTAACGAAAAAAGCAATGAATTGTCAAGTGTCTCGCTCCTCCAGGTAGGTTATCAAGCTATAAAACATTCCAAAGCCACAATTGTTTTGAGTCGTACCCACTGCTTGGCAGAAGTGAACACCCTGAGTGTGCTATTACGTGCAGGCCCATGCGTCAGGGAGAAGGTTTGTACCGTGTAACTGCAAACAGACTTGATCTTGCATATTACTTCTGTTCGATACTTTATTCCATCCATGACATAAACATATATATATGGTGTCACAGTGTTGTGTAGGCCTCATTGATCAGCTTTTTAATTAAGTGCAAAAGTCAATCTATTACACACAATGACAAGAAAAATTGTGTTGGAACGACAAACTGCCTTACCTTACAACAAATTTGTATTTAAGTTGTATTCGTTCACACGGACCGTGTGGCTGGCCTCAGCGTGTGGGAAACTGGTGATAAAAACTCCCAAGTGCAGGGCCAGTACTCCTCCTATAAATGGATGTTACGTGATGATGTTGCCTCTTTTACTGCATTATTGAGTCCACTGTAACTTGTTTATGGAGCACACTTATGCGGACCGAAAATTAGGGAGAAAAAGAGAAGAAGGGAGGGGGCCGGAGAGAGAGAAAGAGGATTAAAATTCGGAAAAAGTTGTTCCACTCTTGTCCCTACGCTTGACTTATCGGTGTGCTGTGGCATGGCTCTCAGCCACTGAGTCAGCCCTCGCCGGCCATGCACGGCCGCCGGTGCGAGCGTCCCAAGAGGGTCAGCAAAGTTGGTTGCTGGCCCCCGGGGACGCCCTCCCGCACGGCCCTTGCATCACACAGTCTGGGGCAGAGCAGATGGCTCACCAGAGGCCGCCTTCATTCACTAAAGCCAAAAGGCTAGAGATCTCATAATTCCCACATGAGATGGAAATTATCCTCAAACGCAAAGTTTTTTATGAGCTCCAGTCCCGTACCAGCACCAGTGCTTACATACCTTTCACGTTCACACTGCTCACGCCGACTGGGACAAGTGAATTTCCTCTCGGATACCGCCTGCACGAGTATTCGCTGGGTGCGGGTGCTCACCTTTTTTTAGCTCAAATTACAATCCGTATTTTCCCACATGACCCCAATGTACATTGGAACAGCGGCACTGTTGTTAATGTTTGGACGTATCTGATGTCACATGTCTGCCCAATGATGTTTGTTAAAGGGCACGTGCTACTGCACAAAACAGGGCCAAATGAAAATTACCATGTATTGAATGCAGCCGTGGCAAACGCCCACCCAGCTCGTTCATGGACCCAAAAACACTACAGCCACCGCACAGGGAAACAGGGAGAGCAACGGACACAGAGTGCCCAAGGAGGAAAATCCAAATGAGACACAGGCAACCAACTTCGCTACCGCTGCAGCAAGAGGGCCCATTGCATGTCCTCATTCAAACCGGTTTCATGAGTATTTAATCTAAGGATCCATCTCTGCTCTAGTTGGGTTAGCCTATATTGCATCAAATATTAACTGCTATCTGGTGTCTATTATTACCCAGTGCATATCTTCCTCTGTGTGGTTTTCCATCACATAATGTTGGACCATGGGGGCGGTTATACATTTTGTACGGATGCGTGACCTATGTTCGCTAATCCAGACTGACACTTTTTTTGTGGTCACCCCTACATATAGCTGGTCACATGGACAGCGTATCACATAGATAATGTTGCTGGATTGACAGTTTGTAAATTGTCGAAGTAGCCAGTTAAATGTGCCGTGCCTAAACCTGGTGGTTTTTTAGGTTAAATGACACACGCTGAATTTACCACCTGAGTAGTGACCCAAAATGTGTTTGTTATCATGGCTCCAGGCAGCTCTCAAGCTGTTCTGTGAGAGGTTAGTACTCAGAGTTTGTAACCTTGATTGGATCAAATGGTCACAAAGATTCTTGGATCGTTTGAGCGCAAATAAAGGAAGGCCACTGGTACATCCTGTGCTGGTCACTAAGTTCCAATGTTTTTTAATTACATTTTTTATCTGCACAGTTTGTGGTGAAACTGTTGTCACACACACCAATTGATATGTGTAAGATTTGTTCTCCCTAGGCCTTAAAAGATGTTCTCTTGGTGTCCAACCCACTTCACAGTGCTTGATTTAAAGAACGCCTTCTTTTCGATTCCCTTGCACCTGACTCACAGTACCTCACAGCCTTTACACATGGCGAAAAAAGCGCTATGAACACACTCCTTTGCCCAAGGGTAGTGCGAGAGCCTGAGCATATTCAACAGAATACTACACAAAGACTTGGGTAACATCCATGTGCCCATCCAATACATGGATGACTTATTAATTTGCAGTAACAGTGAGCAAAATTATCGTAAAGACTCTATCACCCTTCTACAACTCTTGGCCTGCAAGGGGTACAAAGTTAACAATGCCAAACTACAATACTGCCAACTTGAGGTACTTCACTTAGGACAGCTAATCTCAGCAAATGGCAAAAGAATAATACCAGACAGAGCAGCATCCGTTAGCGCCACGGCCAAACTTGTTACAGTGAAAGACATGCACAAATTCCTGGGGTTGTGTAACTACTGTAGGGCATGGATTCTGTATTATGCAGCATACACAAGGCCGCTCCTACATGGTCTCAAGGAAGCACAGAAAGGCAACCACAAACTAGAATGACAACAGACATTGTACAACATTGTAATCATTTGAAAGAATTAATTTCCACAACCCCAGTTCTTGCCACTCCAGATTACACACATGAATTCTATATATTATTGCATTCAACCGGCACACTTATGACCATGGTGCTAACACAGAAAAGCACAATGAGCCACAAGCCATTGGCCTACTACAGTTGTACATTCGATTCAGTTCTGTATGGGCAGTTTGCATGTGAACAAGCGCTTGCTGAGGCTGCCTTTGCCACTGACAAAAGCTCCACAATTGCAATGGGATGCTCAGTGACATTGTAGGTGGAGCATTCAGTATTTGCGATTATTAGGGAGAATTCTCATTGATGGGTGATTTCCCTCACCTAGTGAGTCCCCCAGCAGCTTTGCTTATTGAGTTTATTTGTTTCCACTTGGTAAGAGTGTGAGCTTTTCCCCCACCCTTACCTGTGTTTTGCCATGTGTAGTTTCTCTGTTTTTGTGATTGTGGGCTCTGGAGTACACCACTTCAGTAGCCCCCTTCTTTTGTGTGTCACACAGCACCTTCAGTGCAGTGGCACAGGGTTGTCTTTGAGACTTCCCACCAACTCCATTTCTGAGGCTGACTACCGTCCCCCAGAAAAGGGTAAAGTTGCCATTAACTTTAGTTAGTCAATCTACCACAGATCCAGTACACCCCATCTTCCATGGAGTACTGGAAAGGGTTACTTCATATCCCTTTTTATCTGTACCTTCTAGAGCATTGTTTCGCTCTTTTAACATTTAGACTTGACTCGTGGCATTGATATCTACCCTAACTTTTCTACCGCGATTATATCGGATAAACGTGGTATTGTTTTAGGCAATTATATTAGCCTCGAACATAAATCCGCTTGACCAAATTGTCTTTCTCTTGGCTCCGGTCGGGTTTATTCGCCATTTCTTTTTGTTGAAGTCCTTCTTGTGTTTTACTTTGCGTGGCAAACCAGGTTTGCCTTCTTTGTTCACCTTCTTTTGGCGGGCTTCTGCCCTCCTCTTGGCGCCTGGGTGTCTAGGTGTGCTGAATGTGAGGGAGGGGTGTAGTCACCCCCGATACAGGGTATCCTAGGAAACCCAAGTCACATTTTGCCATGATTGGCTGGGTGATTGAAAGCCAGGCTGTGTGGATTGGGGTTTTGCGCATAAAAGGCAGGTCTCTTGGGCTAGAAGTCAGAGTCGCCACTGGAACTACAAGGAACCGAAGAGAAGTGGAGAGAATGACGACTGCTGCAACTATCACATCCCGGTGAATCCCTGCTGCAGTCCTAAGCAGTCTGAAGTCTGCTTCCCTTGAGCTTGGTGGAGATAAAAAGCTCATCTTCCACTGCCAGATGATCCTCTTCCTTGGTCGAAATCGCTGCACACTGCTGCAGTGGTCCAGATAGCCATCTAAAGAGCCTCTCCTGTTTTTAAGGAGCGCACCTTTTATTCACCGTCGCTGCTGCCGGCCTCATCCTTGTGTGGTGCAGACCCCTTCAGACGTCCTCCTTCACCTCAAAGCTCCAGGAACTATGGGTCTGCGGGAAACCATCAGGAACAACTGCCAGGGCACCAGCTGCACCATTGGAATAAGGTACTGTGTTCTGCTTGAGGAAACAGGGTGAACCCCTTTTCTTCATCTCCAAGGCTTGCCCTTGTCTTCCCTCCTTCTTATAACTTTTGCTTTCAAACATTGACAATATCAAAGTACTCTTGGCTACGTTGAATCGTCAACTGGCTGACTGTGTGATCCTCGACAACAGGCCCCCTGTGTCACTTGATCCTGGCTCCGGCCCTCTGACTCTTGAACTCCTGTCAACGAGTGATTCTCGATTCTGTCTGCCTAACTATAATATTGCCTGTTATTTTTTGCCTCCAACTCCCTCTGGGTATCTCAGGTGCTAAGTGTGTTTTTGCCCCGGTAGCATTTCATGTTACTGATACGCGTTTATTCAGTAGACCAAACTGTCAAAAAAGTGATCGCAATTGTATTCAAGGTAACGTGTTTTGTTGGTAACACCGGTCCATTCAAACACAGGGTACTTACCTTGAAACATACTGTACAAAGTGAATTGGTTAGTTGTAGTATATTTTTCATGTGGTTTTAAATTTAATAGAAGTGTCGTGTTTATAACAAATGGTTTAAAAATAAATGTACTTATATTTTTCTACCTGAAACCTTGAGTCAGTGTTTGCTTGAGTCACAGTAATTGTGGTCTATTTGTGTAATCTCTGCTACTGCTCATATACTCTTGAGATAAGCCTGGCTGCTCCGCCACTGCTACCACTCTGACATAGTAGTACAGGCTTGTACCAAAGGTAAAACTTGTATTGCTACCTGTAGTCTTAATTGTGTGTAGTGGTCCCTAAGGGCACTGCACAGGATTCTGCCTAACAGCGATCTTAGAAAGATTGAAGTCTACCCTGACCACCAAAGAGCAATGACCTACAAGATTATCATCTCAAGGAGAAATATTCATGCAGTGCGATGCAAAACAATAAAGACAGCCACATTCCTAACAGAAGTGTGCACAGACGAAGACTTGAAGCGACACGACTGTGCCACATATGACGGTGAAAAGGATGACATCCCCAAAGGACAAGCCACTAGAAGAGGGGGAAAGTACTCTTTGTTGACGGTTCAGCGACAATTGACCAGGACACAGACATACAGATGGCAGTATTGCACCTCGAATTAGTAGAATATGAAACATTAGTGATGAAGAGATCACCCATGCACTATTCAGCACAAGCAGCAGAGCTTGTGGGACTCTGAGGCGCTACATGCATCACATTGATGCCACGTGATGATTTATTAAGAGTCGGCATATGTCACTACAACAATGCATGCCGGGTTGTCACAATGGAAAAGGAGAGGGTTCCATAGAGCAGACAGTTCCCCAGTGCAACACGCAGCACTATTAAATCCATTGATGTCTGCGCTGTCACAACCATCTCTGGTAGCGGTCATTAAGTGTGCCACCCACAATGGCAACACTGATGAAATATCATTGGAAAATGTTGCGGCGGATGCTGCGGCCAAGATGGTAGCATACCTTCCTGTTCCAGTAATTTCAGAATACATTATCACTACACCATCACATGATCAATAATCAAGGTCATACACAGTGCTACCCTTCATACAACTGATTGAACTGTAGGGAAAAGCACCAAATGAGTAAAAATAATTATGGTGAAAAAGAGGGTTTAAACAGTCCCCCATTGACATACTCTGGAGACAGGAATCCACTGGCAAGTCAGTAATGCCTATAGAGCTCCTGGCAATAGCATTCAATCAGCTATACCACCCATCCCACAGCCCGATACAGCACGTTGCAGCAGACATACAAGAAGATTGGTTTATACCAAACCTTGAAGAGTATTTCATGAACATGATTATACACTGAACCACCTGCCAAACCTTCAGCACTGGCATGGTGCTCTGGACAATACAAGGAACTATACCTCGCCCCATTGGGCCATTCTGTGAGTTACACATAGATTACACAGACATAGGAGAAAGATGTAATGGTTCCGGATACTTAATATTTATAGTATGCCCTTTTTCACAATGGGTTGAAGCTGGACCTTGTGCCCATCCGGGTTCCAAATGCGCTATTGGGGCGTGTGCGTGGTACTTGCGTCCGACAACAGCACCCACTTCTTCAACGAACTCTTCAAAGAAATTACAGCACTACTTCCCATTAAACACCGGATGTGCTCAATTTATCACCACCAAGCAAACAGCACTGTTGAGAGGATCAACAGCCTTCTTAAAAGCAAACTCTCCAAGCTCTGCACCATCTTAAAGAAAAACTGGGTCAACTGCCTGTCCCTGGCTCTATTCAGCTTATGCAGTCATTCAAGTAAATACCATCACCTTTCACCCAACAAAATAGTAACTGGCAGGCGCATGCACGCACCCCTCTACCCAGTAAGGAGGGCATCAGATGGCCATAGAGCTGCAGCAGTTTTGGGTAAAGAATTCAAATGGTGCTCAACAAACCTAACACGTGCAATCAAATATGTCTCCCGACAGATTGCACTGCCTCGCCTACAGGATACACAAAGTACTGCTCAGCAAGCTACCATGGACACCACACCCACCCAACGACTGCTGCAAGGTGAAATCATATATCTCAAAAGCTTTGTGCGCAAATGGAACAACCCTAGATTGCATGGCCCCCATGACGTGGTGTGTTCCACCCCTTTCACATTAAAAG
Organism: Ambystoma mexicanum; assembly: GCF_040938575.1. Taxonomy (NCBI): domain Eukaryota; kingdom Metazoa; phylum Chordata; class Amphibia; order Caudata; family Ambystomatidae; genus Ambystoma; species Ambystoma mexicanum. The sequence continues at coordinate 964,986,203 of NC_090924.1, forward strand.
TGAAGGGGTTTTGATATTGGATTCATCTCTCTGATATTCCCCCCCTCGAATTCCTCACCAGTACCCTAAAGAAACTACTGATATACCTCAAAGTAACTACCTAAGAAGTAATAACATGACTACATGTTTCAGATAATAAACCTGCATTGCTGCTAAAAGCATAAGCACTTTTAAGTAAAAGGAAAAACTCTCGCTCCGTTTTTGTTTCCTCTACATGAGTGCTTAAAATGGAACCCTTAACATCAAATGATTTATTGTATGTTGAGAAAGTAGATAAATATACTGTTAATTCAAAATGGTTATATTCCTACACCTGGGTTCTACACTTTAATACTCTCGTATTCACTATATTGATGCTTATGTTGGAAATGTATTGGGGTACAACTTTTATCTGGGCAAGCCATCTAAAATATGGGGTGAGGGGGAACATAAAGGGAACTGCTAAACACAACCAGCAGCACTACTGTACATATGTTTAATAGTTTCTACGGTCAATAAGAGTGTCCATACAAAAGCACAAACACACACACCTGGCCGAATGAGTGTGAACATAAGCAAAATGTTAGAAATCGTATTTCCTAACATTTTTAGAAACATTTTTTGTAACACAAATATTAGCAATGTTGGCAGTGGTACAGTAACCAAGAGATATATATCACGGCATGATAGAATGAGAAGGCAAGCGCCTAGGCCCAAATATGATGCATACCGCAACTCAGGCCTGGATGCTATTGAAGATATTAGACATCTGAAGCACTCCAATACCTAGTACACTGAAATTAGAGCAGTGGGCAGACAAACAACAAACGGATGCTTAAATGTTGCTCATTGATACTGCACGCATCGGGGGCACCCAAGGTTTTAGTACCACAGGAAGTTACAATTTTAGAGCCACAATGCCTGGTTCATCTTGTGCTATGTCGAATAAAAGGCACCTTCCAGGCACACAGCATGAAACTTGTGGACCCAGACGCCCTGCAATGCAACAACCCAAGAAACCTCAATTGCTTACAACAACCATATTTAGTGATTGATGGACTAAAATACGTGAACAGCAAGTGGCAGGAAACAATACTCAGCTGCCTAGCTGAGGGCATCCTGGGATACAAAGAGGAAGTGCTGGTGTTAGTGGAAAGGACATGTGCACAAATATGGACAGAGCACATCACAAAATTGGCATGGATTGCGGCCATGGAAAAACCAGTGTAAGTGCACTGAGAGGAGAGTTACAAACTATGCTTCCACAGCAAAGGAATTGTCTTTATCAGCCCCAATGAGCGATGCAACAGGACATTGTTGATTCCAGACTTGAAAAGGGGCATGGCGGCAGTGATGGACTACTACTGGGTCTGTGGCCAACAGGCATAATTGCAACTTGCACCATCATGGAGGGGCTACTGTTTGCTGGCCATGCTGCACTCGGCACTACTAGTAGTCCCAGAAGAATACCTGAAATGGGGTGGGCAATACCTGATACAACCCCAACGGTTTCTCCAGCGTTTGAAGAACAGAACCCAATGCTGCCACAGGAATTTCACATCCTAGCCAGCAAGAGCCAATATGATAAACTACGAAGAAAGAAGAGAGCATCAAACTATATATCAAAAGATTCAACCACACTGCTTGAGGATATACCCGAAGAGTACCGATTGTATTTTTTCACCTCACTCTTGCTACCCGGCATACAGGCAGCAGCTAATGCAAAATGGCTGCAGAGAGTACACTGGGAGCTGGTCCATTTGGCAAATGAAACCGAGCATGGTTTCAACATCATAAAGGTCGAGCTGCGTGCCCTAAGGTTGTTGATGATGCAGAACCGCTACATCCTCAATGTGCTGATGGCAATGGAAGAACGTGTGTGCCAGAAAATTGGGGTTTCATGTTGCACATTTGTGCCCCCAGAAGATGCAGAGAATGGGTCACTAGCTCATATCATCGAAGCAGTACATAGCCTAGGAATTTGCATGAAAAAAGGAGGAATACAAGGGGGACTGGTTCACCCTGGCCTTCGATTGGGCCCTGTCCTGGTTAGGAGCAATTATGAAGATGCTGGTACCCATTATCGTGTTCATCCTGGTCATCCTTTGCACATGCCAGGTAGGAGTCTGATGTTGAGCCAAAACAGTGCCTAATAGTGCAGTGATGATGGTTTCAATTGGTGTTTCAAAAGTACCTCGTAATACAAAAGAAACTGAAGTACAAACTGATCATACAATTCCCCAAATGCTCCCTATTTACTATGGAGACAAAGTAGATCGCCTATAACACACCATTATTGTCCTACCCCCTAACAATTATAATGACATTTGGCTAGATCTCGCTGGGGATGGGGGATGCATTTATATGGCATGCACACTGGAAGAATGTGCACAGGCAGGACAAAGTTTGCAGTCAGTATGCAGAGCTCGGATGCCAATAAAAGGAACTTCACCTAATTAGGCCGCAGTAAGAAGAGAAAATTAGTGCAAGTATGTGGAATAATTTTTTACTGTAGAAGTAACAAAAGGGTGGGAATGTTGGTAAGGAAATGAACCTCTCCCACTACCGTAGGTGCTTTAGACTAAGGCACAAATCCCATAACTACACTTGTGATGTACCAGTGGGGAAGGGGGCGTGCTAAGAAACTCTGCACAAACTCAATATTACAAATTTGTAGACTTAGTGTGAACAAATAAGTAAGCGCCCTTTTTGTAGTTATGGTACAAACATTCAGCCCTTCATGGCTGTGTGATAAACCGACCCAACGAAGAAACCTGAACAGGCCCAAGCACTGATGATTGCGAGATCTACACTGCTAGCTCACATAGAAACTTTACATTGTTCCATAACTGTTGCTAATACGTGTTATCCCAAGAAGGGATGTGCCCAGCAAGATCGCGAAACAGGTGCCTTAGAATGCACGTTTATCGCAGCCTGACCAAAAGCACCTCTAACTGACTTCGACACCAGTGCACCACCTCAGACAGACTCGATCAGTGCCTCGCTTAGCAGTGTACAGGAAAGTATGGAAGAAATTGACACTAAACTCCACAATATTATAACTAAAGTTGAGGCATCCAACTCCATGATTGAGAAGCTATTCGATACAGTGGCTGAGGTTATAGTACACTTCTCTAAATCAGAAGGTGCTCTACAGAAACTGGAATCCACCATCTCAGTATTAAAAGCAGAATTAACGGTAGTACAGAATAAGAAAGATGTCAAATATCGCTGCCGGCGCAACACCATTCGGATTCTTGGTCTACCTGAAACCACTCAAACAGGGCAATTTGAACTATTCTTGGAGAAAAACCTACTGGCCATACTCAGTGGCACTGACTTCTTTGCGCATTTTTAAATGAAACATGCACACAGAGACCCCTACGGCCCATGCCAGGTCTACCACAGTGGCCAATAACTGCAAGAATTTTGAACTACTGAGACAGAGGCTTGATCCTCAAGGTAGTTAGGGAAAAAGGCTCCTCCGATGTCAATCTGTGCCAATACAGATATTGCCTGATTATAGCCCAGCAGTTCAAGCATCAAGGGAATCCCCCAATGATGTCCGGAAGTATCTTGGAGGCATATATAATATACCATCCTATTCTCTGCCAAATTCAAAATAGTACATAACTAATCCAATGTTTCTACAACCCTGGCAGAAGCAATGGGCTTTTGCTTTAACTTTAATACCCCATCACCTCACCGCTATAGAGGCTGAGTACAGTAAGAATGTTATCATAACACCACCCTGCAAGAACAACTAGACTGATCATCTTCAAGAAGGAGAGGCCATCCAAAAGCTACAAAATACCTACTTGAAACATCGCCCACAATAGCTCTAATGGACCTCTGGCACGGATGCCAAAGCCATACCCGAGAGTACAGGTATTGCTCCACCATCCAGGACCCATATTCTAGATTAGATGTGTCTAGTATCAACAGAATTTGCCAAGAAGAATTACTAGATGTAAAATCATGGCCCATATCCTGTCAGATTCCTCCCTTGATTGTCATCAAAGCCTCACAGAAAAGCCCCTCGGCCACTACCTGGAGATTCAAGCCAGACTCGCTACCGGATGTAGTATTCAAAACAGAAATTAGAGAGGAAACTGTCATTTTTTAAAAATAAAACTCCTTTTGTGACCTGATAATTATCTGGGAAGCATTTAATGTAAGCAGTAAGGGAATGTGTGTCTCCAATGAGTTTGGAATAGTACAGGCCATTATACTACATAATACTACACTATATAACAGGCCAGAATTATGTTTGTCTGAAGCTGTCATGCGCCTGTTGTGCCTGTTACCACAGCTGGAGGGAGCTGTTGCCTTATGCATACAATAAGACTTCAAGTTGCACAGTAGAGACTGCTCACTTTGCCTGTTATCACCACTAGCGGGAGCTTTTGCCTTATGCATACAATAAGACTAATAAGACTGCAGGTTCATTTTACAGGCGTACAAATGGCTTATTTCAACAATGATGCAATCGCTGCACAAAAGGCCCAAAACAGGGGTACCACATTAACAGCATATCTCAAGTTACATACACTAAGAAATTCTATACATTGAGAAAAAACATGTAAACAGAAAATCATTTGATTAAGCCGCTCAACAGAAATTTTAAAAAACAATGCTGTGAAACCAACTTCCACCCAACACAACTTTGGCCCGTGTACACAGGCTTTTGTACTAGTTGATGGTAATAAAATACGAAGTTGGTGGCTCAGAGAATACTTCAATAAGACTTTTATAAGACTGTGTGTTGGCTCTGCTACTGGCCCGCAAGTGTATTGCAGGAAAATGGATGGATTGGATGCCCCCCTCACACATCCAATGGATGAACGAACTGATCCGTGCCTTCAACTATGAAGAAACATACTGTGAATTATTGCACCCATCCTCAATGCCGAGGGAGGTATTGTCCAGCTTTAGGCACTACCTGGCTTTGCAATCCAATGAAAAGCTTGAATAGTAAACGAACTGGGTAACCGAACGAACCATAGATATTCTGCAGCATGTGTACCCATACTGTGTTTGTTCGCAGGTATAATTGCTGTGTACTATGATGTGTTTATTTAATTGCTATGGTGTCAATACCCATACTGACGACCCTCACTGTATGTACTGTTAGACTAATGTGGTTATGCCCAGCACCGTTGTAATGGCTGAATTAATAGACTTTTTAAAATAAAAAACAGAATACACTTTACTGTAAATGTACACCAAAGTGATGGTCCTGGCCCCTGGTTATAACTCATCTGACCATGCATCCATAATTGTGTTAGTAATACCCAGGCAGTACCACAAGAGGCTCCTGGGCTGTGGCCAGCGCTTTGTTTTTGGAATGGATGGCTTTCTTTTGTGGGACTCTGAAAACAAAAACAGGGGGTTCTACAAGTGTAACACTTTGAGCAGTGAACCTAAATAAGAAAGAATAGGAATAACAAATACTGTTGTCTTTCTGGAATGCTATACAATAATTGCTAGACTCAAGTGCCAAGGATGAGTATGCTCATTCTTTTTGCATAGACTTGCATAATAGCCTGGCACTTAAGGGGTTAAAGCTTTATTTCTAGCACACTTCAAGGGGTGAGTTACTGATTTAGTCTGCTCTTATACACCTCAAATTCACAATGCAGACAAAAACATCCAAAAAAGCATTCAGAGTAGAATAAGCATCCATTTCGGACTATGTATTTTGCTTTTCACAAGTTACATTTATAGTATATTTTTTCCTGCCGTTGTCTCTGTTACGATCATCACAAGGCATTCCATCTCAGTGTCCTCAGTGAATTGACAAAATCCTTCTGTCTAAAAGCGTGTGTACAGTGTAGAAATGTTTGACCATAGCCCATAAAGTGGCCCTTGATTTCAATGTGCCACAATACATGCTTTGTTGTAATGTGTCTATCGTTCCTATCTCCATGGCATGCTGTTCAGGATGTTTCTTTGCATGTATAAGGTAACGAGTGCCCAAAGTGCGGGATGCTGTGTGAGTGCGCTGCTTTTCCTGCGCTACTCTAAATTCTTTAATACACAGTTATGAACCCTCCCAATGGTATGTATTTTGCCTACCTCTGAAGCCTGAAAAGTAGATCCATTCAGGCTTGAAATGTGGCCAACTTTGCACCAGACCTGCAGATGAATTGTCCTGCTGTTAAATCTCAGTTATCAATTGAAGGTATCCACAACAGAGTGTAATTTGCTTTCTGACTTTGAGAACATTCAGACATAAAGTTGCTCATTTTACTATAGCAGGTAAGATCGATATAGCCAAAAAGATAGCTCAGTGGGATGAGCGCTCGCTGCTGCGATGTGTGTGTGATCTGTAGGTTGCAGTTTTGAATTCCACCAAGACCAACTCTGCCTTTCATCCTTCTGAGGTTGATAAATGAGTACCAACACAGGTTGGGTGATATTGCATGTATATTTGGTCTATATAAAGCACTTAAGAGTAAGTGCTCTATAATAACTCATAATCATTTGGTCTTGGACATCTGCTTGCATTCACAGTCATTTGGTGATATGTGCTTGTGCACACTGTCATTAACTATACATATGGTTCCTTGTATGACATGTATATCACATTAGTGATATCGTAACCATATTTTTTGTAGTGTACTTAGGGACAATGCTATGTTTTGTCAAGGGGTGAAAGGTCATGTTCCATCGCTTCTTGTGATACCATTTCGGGGTGGGGGGTCAAATGACATCACTTCCTGTGATGTCATCAGAGGTCAAGGTTTGTGTGATGTCACTTCCGCTCCCTGGCATTATGGTGAAAGGAGGTCCCTAACCACAGCTGTCAATTATACAAATACAAGTCACATAGACAGGATGGAGTGAACCCAGGACAAAGATAAGGAAGAGTAGGGCTTTGTGTAATGAAGCTTACTGGTATGTAATAAGAGCATACCACTTAGTGCCTTTTCCCTGTACCAGTCATTTGCTATGAGAATGCAAGCAGTGCTTGATTTTCGACCAACACCTATCAGTAGCTGAGCATTAGGCAGTCAACAACAATGATCCAGTGGCAAACACACAGGCCCAGATCCAGCAGGGGTACAAAGGGAGTCCGGCCCTCCCAAGGCCTAGAAAGGAGGCCTTGTTGGGGGATATTCATCACCACTGCGACCCCAGGAGATCTAGGGGGGTTGCAGTCAGGGAGGATTTTGTGATTAGCATTTTGATGGCCTGCACTGCAGGAAGCCCGGCCAGGATTTAATTGCTTGCCTTGGACAATGATTTATGCCCCACAGTCATGAAAGCAGGCAGTCTACAACCATCTAACAAGATCCTGCATTGCCTTTTTAACTGCACTGTTCATCTTACTTACATTTCAAACCTCATCTACAAGGTAGCTATTTTTTTCAAACGCGTAATATTGATGTCTGTAATTTCAAGTAATGTTTTGCTTAATGCAGTGGTTAACTATCGCAAACAATAAATGGCAGATGATGATGCTTGGACACAGATTTCTGCAGCAGGTGCTTAAACTGCTGAAGTCCCTGACAAATTGCATTGAGTGGAACACAAGCCACCACAAGCATTTGTAGGCCTTGTGGTCCAGCAGTTTGGGCAGGGATACTCACATTAGTGGCATGTCGGCCAAGGCAGATTAGCAAACAACTCTATGGAAGCCTGACCAAAGCAATGTCAGTGGTTATGATTGATTCAGAGACTTAGATCCATCAGACTGTGGGCCCTTACTAATTACATTCAAAGTATATATTCTGCTGCATGAACTACTCTAGTATATGTGAAACAATAAGGTTGGTAGTAAGAAAAATGTAATTCTGGATGGGAGAGCCTAGTCAAATCAAAAAATGATAAGAGGTAGGGCGTTGGATTAGGCTATTAGGTGTAAGTCGGAATGATGAATGGACCACTGATAGGACGTAGAGCGGATGTTAGGAGCGACACACATTCTCTGGACGCATTTGGTCGTTAATCTGTTTGGTATTCCCACCAATTACCTGCCCCCTCCCTGCTGAAACATACCCTCTTGGTGATCTTTCAGCTAGCTGTGTCACAAAGTCACATCAAACGTTGTGCTGTATTGGGCATGTTGTGTTATATCTATGCATTCTTTTGAGTGTTTAATGGATCAAACTGTCTCTGTAAATGAGCTCCAACACTGTGTGTTTTCAGCCAGTAAATTTAAAAGCAATATTGGTGTCCTCACATCTGTTCCTTGCACTGGAATCCCAAAACAAGCCATCCCAAAGCCAACCATGTTTACACGTGTGTAGGTATAGGCATTACAGAAGCATTTGCCAGACAATGACATCATATGCCTAGGTACTAGTACAATTTTCCAGATATTCCCACCTTATTTTCATTGTTTTTTATTGTGTGTGGTTTAAAAAAAATCCTTTACAGCATCATACAATTAGTTCATGCAATATAAAAAGAACAGACCAAAAATAGAACAAAGGCATTAAAATAATAATGCTAATATCTGCAGAAACTTGAGAAAAAAGTTATTTATTATTGCAAGGTGGTGACGTATGGCAGTGCCTGGCAAATGCCTATCCAACATTTACACAAAAGCCTAAAATGTTGACTTGTGCATTTTTTAAAGTAATCTGTATAAAATCGAGTATTTCTTTATTGTTCCTGGTTTATTACAAACATTTACAAAAGAAGTTAGCAAAGTAGGAAAAAGAAACATAATAATGGACAACAGTAAAGAGAAAATTTGAATACTGAAACTTACAATAATAAACAACATTCCGTTTTCATGGCTTACAATCATTGGTATAAAAGAATGCAATTCATACCAGTACCATTCTTTTCCTCTATATCATCCCTATCACTTACAAATGATTTTATATACAGAGTAGATGCTATGATAAGCGGGATGGAAGTACCATTTAAAATTTTTGTGTGCAAAGACTCAGAATTTTATTATTTACGGTATTTAAAACCAAACTTCAATACATATTTGTACCAACCTGAACTGGGAAGGTGTGTGGTCAAGTACCCACATTTCAGGCGAGGCTCAAATTTTGGCTTTACCACTTAACAAAGTGTGTAATCCTGGTAAAATCATTTCATCTCGCTGTGTGTTTCCTGCCAAAATTAGGTGCTCCTAGAAGTGATTCAGTTTGCATTATGAGCTATTCAAAATAATCCCCACTCATGGTTTAATAGATGGGCAGCGCAGGGTTCAGGGCCAGCCAAGAAGACACGCAAACATCTTTCTTTTGATAAATATAAAGCCACATTTATTGAAAATAATTGTGACATTCAATAGCAAAGCAAACATGTCAACAAGAAATGTGTTGAAAAGTGTTCAGGCATATACTTCATCTCAAGGTGATCATTAACTATTTTTCAGTTATCTAGTCGCTTGCCTGTAACTACAACATTTATGTCTGCCCGAAGGTGATAAAGATAATTCAAAAGAAGTATAGTTATAATTTGGCAAAGTGCAGTTTCTGTAAAATCACTTGGCGACTTCCAATAGATCAAAAAAAGAAAGGTTTCTTTAGTCTTTTTAAGTAAAAAAAAAGAGCCTTTATTATTTCTTAAGTATTGGTAAATTCAATGTTTATAATTGTGTTTCTTCAAAATCTAAAGTGGATTATTAATTTGTCATAATCACTTCTATCATTGCTATTTTCCAGAGTTATCTACATTTGTTCTTGAATCATATATTCTCCTCTTTACTCTTATGGTCACCTTTACACGTGTTTCACCACCCTTTGGTGGATCTTCAGGAGGATTTGTCTAATATTTGTTAATTATTACCTGATCTGTCAATATAAAACAAATTGGAAAAAAGAAAAATAATTGTCACCCCTTGAATATGATTAAGAATTGCTTCTCCTTTTTTAATAATGCTTTCAATGTTACGTTGTACTGAAACTCGCCCATCCTTATTCAAGACCTTGCATGTTGATATGTTTAGCAAACTGTTTATGTCCCGATGATATTTCCAAATTCCAGAAATCACACACAAATATATAGTGTATAATGGATGCATCCTCAGTAATGACATATTCTCTTAGTAAATCAAATGGAAGAAAAGAGAAGACGACTTTGGAAGGGCTACTGGAGTGTTATGACAGTTTTTCTAAAGTCCAGCTAAGGGCTTCATAAAACCATACATCTGAGGCAGTATATAAGCTCCACTAGCATGGACAGAGCAGCCAGGCCTATCATAGGAGGGAGAGAGGGCTGTAGCTTGGTGCTAAGAAATTGTAGCATACATATGGTCCTAAGAAACACTGAAACACTATGTATTGTAAAAAAAATGGTTTATTTAAATACAAGTAGGCCAAGATGAATCTTGCTTAAATAGGTACTTTCACATTATATATAAACACAATTATAAAAAAAAATCTCAATACTTAACAGAAACCTATAGCACATTAGAATGCAATCACCTATTCTTGGGGATTAAAACCAGGTTACATATACTTTTTTAATAGAGACAGTTATTCAATGGCAGTAGAACATGTCAGTTATGCAGTAACAATAAGTTAAGAAATCAATTGGTGAACCAACCATGTTACCAAGATACTTTTCTGAATAGTGGAACAAAAATTCATGGCACAGTATGGACCTATAACTACATTTATGATAACCTTCAGTTATGATATGATAGGTTATTTAAAAACGTGCTTAATACCCAGAGTTTTCTAAGCACGGACCCGGGGATCGCACCTGTGTTGCTCTGTGTCGTCTTGCTTCCGAGGCGAGCATGTTTCTGCTGAGCTATCCTCCCGAGACAACGTTTATACCGGATGAGTAAGACCTAATATTGTAATAAATGTTTACAGTTGCTTTTTAGATCAGTGGAACACAGATTAAGGTAAGCAATAACTCTTTACGCTATTTTAGGATTGTGCACAGCAGACCAAGGTCAGTAAAACCAACAGTATACTTATTCAGAATGGCTCACAGCTCTTCAGGGTAGGCAAAACCCAAGGCAGATTTATTCTAGGCAGGTTATAAAGCAGGTCATGGGACGCAAAACCCAGTTGGTGAACTTATGCACTTATTTTCTGAAAGAAATTGTTGGGTCAAGCCAACCGCATTACTTTTAGGAAGAGGAGGATCCAATTCACAGGCAAGTAAAATAACCCTATATACTTTTAGGAATGGTAGAACACATTCTAAGGTAAGAACGTTTGTACCTGTTCATATTTCAGAGGGACGGTTACCAATACAACTCCTACATCAGTCAAAGACTTTCAATACTTGATACAGTTCAAGGCAAAAGCCTGACCTTGTAAGTGCTTCCCTAATCTTGAAGCATGAGTTTTCGCAGTGGCAGAAGAGGGACCCCGGTGGTCTAGTGGCCAGCTTTTGGCAGGGTCAGAATAGGCACAGAATGCTGAACAGTCCAAGTTCCTGAGGAAGGCTCTTCAAACAAGTAAGTACTTTATTTCAGAGTTGCAGAACGGGTCCAGGGACTTCAGAGAACACACCCTAGAGGTATTCCAGCCTTTGGCCTGGGCAAACCGGATAAGGGAACTCCCAATCACATGAATCACCCCCCAAATCTTCACAAGAATCACACAAGGCTTACGGTAAGTAATACCCAAGACAACACAGTACCAGAGTACCAGCAGAGAAGAGGAGTTTTTAGCTGGACATCTTCAGGATCTGCAGCCGAAAACCTGGTCCTTGAATTCCTTGTCGTGGTGACTAAAGAAAGAATACTGGAAGAGAATTTTCAGCAGGGACCAATGTGAAAGGCTCCAGGCAAGAGTTTCCTTGAGGCTGGTTGTGGCTTTCTGGTTTTGTCACCCTTTTCAGGAGCCAGAAAAAGACTGAATATCGCTGGTCGGATCCTCGTCACTTATTGGGTCGAGCACTCTGGTGATGGGACTTCAAGGATTCTGATCAAGTCTCTGGAGGTCCAGCAGGATGCCACCAAAGTCCCAGCGAGATTCAGAATTCAGAAGAATGTGCACTGCACAATGGCTTGAGGTCCCAGAGTATTGGAGTATTTCAGCCCAGCAAGGTCGCAGCACATTGTGCAATGGCTCGAAATGCTGATCTTCTTGAGATTAGAGGATTCCATCAGCCTCTGAGTAGGAGTAGTCCCGTTTGGGACACCCCCAGGTTGATTGGAATTAAGGTTTATAGCAGGCTATTGTTACACAGCAGGCTCTCTGGTCACTGGAAATGTCTACAGCCATCTTTTCTTCGTCTTCCTCTTCAGTTTCACCTCCAGTGGTCGACTTATCAGCAGCCTCAAAGTTCTGAGTATTTATCAGAAACTACAGCACAACTTCTGCTATCTCTCCCTGCAATTTGCAGAAAGGGGCTGTCTGGCTGTCCAATCAGGACAGCCAACCCCCCACTGGGAGTTGGTTCCTTTCAGGCAAGGTGGTAGACAAATGGGCTGGACTTTTGGACTCCTCCCTCACTTCGTGCCTTCTGAGACACTCTGGAGCCTGGGCGGAGAATCCAAAGGAATCCCGCTAAAGACAAAACTTTCACAGAGGTTGTTCCTGCATAGAATGGCAGGGGAAGACAAAATGGAGGCCCTTCTGTGCATTACAGAGGCTGCGTTAACAGCCTGCGAGGAACATTACTAAAAGTCATAAAGGTAAAACCGCTGCCACCAGCCATTCAATTAAACTCACAATTGTAACAAGAATGTTACCAGGTGAGTAAGAAAGGGGATACATTGTATCCCACCAGCACTCCACATAAGGTGGGGTGTGCTGGCAAAATGTAAAGGAGATGAAAATCCCTCTTTACTACTTTGGAACAGTAGTTCATGTAAGAGAAATTAAAAGGGGAGGCCAAAGGGGCAACACAGCCTAAACCCAAAAGCTGTAGGAAACTATGACTTAAATCATACACTATGGAGAGACATAGAAAGGACACTCATAAACGGAGTAAAAGACTAGGTGAGAGGGGAAAAAGATTCCCCTTCACCTAGGGACAAGGTAAAAGATTTACCAAGTCCAAGCAAAACATTCTGGGGTCGACACAGGTCAGGAAGATGTATCATAATTATGAAAATCATACCTATCATGGAGAGCCTGTGATTTTGGAAGGGATGAGCAGGTGGAAGGCGAGAGAAGATTTCCTATTTTAACAAATTGAGTGAACCTGGTGTAAAGACTGGAGAGGGGATTTCTGTACTCCTGCCCTCTATATGGCAGAGTAGAAGCAAAGGGCACCCCAGCCAAGATTCTCTATATGTTAACGAAGGACGAGCAATCAAGGCTTAAGCTCTCAGGAGTTGATGCGGGCTGGTTCTTAAGTACAGTGTAGTCCCCAAACCCCCACAAAGGAAAGTCCACACACTGTTATGTGATAACACTGTTCTTTATATAAATACGGTACAATATACATACACAATCAATAACATACTTTGTACCCTGGCAATTCTAATTTGGTAAATATTTACAATGCCTATGTTGCACCACAGTGCACTCTTGACTCCTTTAAAATACACCAACTGCGGACAGTCTCAATGGCATACAAATCAAACCGTAATGGGAATCAACAATAGACATTGGAAGGAAGACAAGTTGGGTTAAACAATAGCAGAATACTGGGTACCTACCACCAGACACAGTTCTATATGAGGATCCCCCCGACCTGGGCAACTTGTAAATAGTGTATTAACAAGCCCAGTCCATATATGTTTAAAATAGTCTTGTTTCCTGCTAAAATGTTACTATACAATTGTACCTGAGTTTAATACACTTCTTTCGATGGTTTGTTGCTGGGCTCTTCTTGAGTGGACTCCCCTTAAAGCAGGAGCCACGGGTCATCGAGATTCCTACAAGGAAAAGGTGAACAATGTCATCGAGGCAGCAGCTTCGGCCTTAGCAGTGCTCGTCGACGATCGATCGTGGACGTCCTGCGAAGATGAGGTGTGCAGTGCACCTCGATGGCAAGAGTTTGTTGCTGCAAAACAGATCGATGAAGAACATAGGCCAAGCAAGGGCGTCGGGTCACCAGCATTGGCGTCGACGATAGGGGCTCGACCACGGCTGGCGTTCGGATCTTCGTTGGTCCGTGTCTTTGTGGACTTCGGGTGGCGGGAAACCCACCGGTGGATTCTCCTCAGTTCGTCGACGACTGTGACTTTCTCCGGCGGTACAAAGCAGTCGACGGTGATGGCAAGGGAGTCTTGATTTCAAAGTGTCTTAGACAATGGAGTGTTGTGGCTCTGGTCGACAGCTGTTTTGTTCTGACTACAAGGGTGCCTTGATGAAGATAAGCTGGTGCACGATGTTCCCTTATTTATTATTTATTTGCATTTATAAAGCGCACATAAACTACCCTGAGGCATCGTGGCGCTGTTACAGCGAGCTTGAACTTGATACAGGTAAGACTTAAACTTAGTCGATTGCAGTGGTAATACAGAAAACAAAAACTCATAGTGCAGCATTGAAAGTGACAAGTAGCAGAGGACAGTACGGGTCAAATATTATGCTTTGCTATGGTTACAGTGCAATACCATAATTATACATACAGGTAGTAGGACATTATCGGAACATGAAGGTTTTTAGGTTTTTACGGAAGATAGTGTATGATTTTTCATTCCTTAGTGAGGTTGGTAGGGCATTCCAGTTTTTGGGTGCGAGGTGTTGGAAGCTAGACCCTCCGGCTTTGGATCTTTTGAATGTTGGGACATAGATCTGGTTGGTGCGGTGGGCTCTGGTAGGTCTGTTGGAGGAGATGAGGGTGATTCTTTCCGAGAGGTAGGGTGTGGAATCAGATGTAAGGCATCTGTGTGTGATGGCCATGGTTTTAAAAAGTATACGTTCCTTAACCGGTAGCCAGTGGGCCTCTTCCCTTGCTTGAGAGATGTGTTCCCTTTTGGGAATGGACAGCGCTGCCCGGAGTGCATTGTTTTGCGTGATTTGGAGTTTGTTTAGGTTGTTGACCGAGGTGCCTAGGAATAGGGCATTGCAGTAGTCAAGTTTATTACATATTGTGGCTCTGGCTATGGATAGGCAGTTTTTGGTGGAGAGAAAGGGCTTGACTGTGTTGATCATCTTGGTGGTGAGCGCAGATGAGGAGGCTATGGCGTTGACATGGCGGGACATGGATAGTGAGGCATCTAGGTGGACACCTAGGGTTTTGACATTCTTGGAGACTGTAATGATGGAATTGTCGATGTTGAAGATTTTATATTGCGGGGGGAGTTTGAGAGTCTTGGTGGTACCTACTATAAGGATTTCGGTTTTGTCCCCATCTAAGCAAAGGCCGCTGGCGGCCATCCAGGTTTAGATGGCTGTGTAGATTTTGGTTAGGGCTGTCGCATCTTCTTCATAGGTCCCAGTTAGAGGGAGTAGGACCTGCGTGTCGTCTGCGTAGTTGGTGTATGCTATGTTGCGACAGTCAGGATCATTGAAGAGTGGAAGGGTAAATATGTTGTAGAGTGTAGGGGCGGTGCAGGAGCCTTGAGGGACACCACAGTGGATGATGGTAGAGGATGCAGAGGCTGTGTCAGAGAAGACCTTCATGAGTCTTCCATTTAGAAAGGAGGCAACTCAGGCGATGGCTTCTGGGGAGAAGTGGGCTTCATTTTTTAGATGCATGCCTAAAATATCGTGGTTGACCAGGTCAAAGGCGGTGGACAGATCCAGTAAAAGAAGGATTGCAGGTTTGCCTTTGTCCATGATGTCACCGAGTTGTATTTTTAAGTCAAGTAGGGCTGACTCTGTCCCGTGACCTGGACGAAAGCTTGACTGTCTTTTCCCTAAGATATGGTTGGTTTCTAGGTATTCCTGGATTTGTGTGTAGGCAACTTTATCCAGGATCTTGAGCAAGAAAGGCACTGTGGTAATTGGCCTATAGTTATTAGCAATTTCTGGGTCAAGAGTGGGCTTTTTTAAAAGGAGACATTGATGAAGGATTTGAGGAAGGGGCGAGTGGTTCAGTGCAGTCTTTGATGAGACTGGCTGGGCAAGGGTCTCCTTTGCAGTTGGATGGTTTAATCCTGTTCATAATCTCAATGACTTCCTGTTCAGTTACTTCCCTGAATTTGAACAGGGTTATGGGGGATTTGGCGGATGTGTGCACTGAGCTGGAGGTGAGTAAGTGGTCAGTGGAGGTAGATTTAGTGTACTGAGATAAGTTTTTGCGGTGTTGCTTAATTTTTTCTTGTAGGAGTTCGATTTTGTTCAATAGGGCAGATTGTATTGAGTTACACCAAGTTTGGTCTTTAGTAATGTCTTGGGATTTGTTAAGTGGTATAGTGAGTTCTTTGAAGATGGCGAAGAGTTCTTTGGATTCAGAGCTTGCATTAGTGATTCTTTCATTGTAGGAGGCTGACTTGGCTGAAATTATAGCTTTCTTGTATTGCGAGGTGATTTGTTTGTAAGTGGATAAGGTGGCTGAGGAGGGTAGTTTCTGCCAGGTATTTAGGGCTTTCCTTTTCTGAGAGCGTAGCTCTTTTAGTTCTGCTGAGAACCAGGTATTAGAGTGTTTCACTGCTTTGGCTTTCTTGTTCTGTAGAGGGGCAATGATGTCTATGGCAGTGCTTAGGGTGTGTTTATAAATATCTGCTAGCACTGACGGGTCAGAGGACTTGAGGTCTGTTGTGAGAGTGCTGAGGAGTGGTAGGATGTTATCTTTAGTGAGATTTTTGGAGCATCTGGCAGGGGCTGGGGGGGATAGGGTTAGGCTTTTTGGTCTTAGACGCAGTGGGGATGAGGAAGTAAATGAGGTGGTGGTCTGACCAAGGAATGGGGGTAATGGAGCTAATGTCGATCTGACAGTTGTGGTCGGCTATCCAATCAAGGATGCAGCCTTTGTCATGTGTGGGCAAGCTTATTTTTTGGCCAAAGCCTAGTTCTTTTAGTGCTAGAGAAAGGGATTTGGCTAGCTTGTCCTTATTGTCATTGAACCCAAGTTTGATATCACCTATAAAAATGGTTTTGGAGGAGGTTTTTAGGTTTTCTGTAAGGCGATGTAGGAGGTTCTCCTGGAATTCTGATACTGGGCCAGGTGGGCGGTAGATGAGGTTGATGGTGGAGTTAGGGGAGAGGGTGATTTTTATAGCAAGTGATTCTGTTATCACCTAGGTTGGATGTGATTTGTCTGGCCTCTAAGTGGTCTTACAGAATGAGTGCTACCCCACCTCCTACTGAGGCAAGGCGGTCTTGCCTGATGATGGAGTATCCCTGTGGGATGGCAAGGTTGAGGGCTGGTCCTGCGGCGCTATGTGGCCAGGTCTCGGTGATGGCTAGAATGTCGAGGTCCAGGTTGATTAGGAGTTTGTGGATTTCAGTGGCATGAGCAGGGATGGATCTAGCGTTGATAAGGGCACACTGTAGGTTGTGTGTCGGCTGGGATGTGGAGGGGTGGTGTTGTGTGGAACAGGTGAGGTAGGGGTGGGGTGTGTCGGTGCAGTAGGTTTGGCTGTGTGGGGGGGGCGTTTATGTGGTCTTGGATGGGTTAGGTGGAGCTTGAGAGGAGGTGTTGGGGTACCTAGAATGGAGTCCTAGAAGTTGGTTTCTGATGTTAGTGGGTCTGGTGTATGATGCTTTAGTGTGTGTAGTGGTGTTGCTTTTTGTGAAGAATGAGGGTAGGAAGTAGGTGGGAGGGAGGGATGTTGGAGGGGGAAGTGGGGGGCAGCTGATGTGTTGTTTGGTTGAGGGTGTTGCATGGTGAGTATGGGTGTAGGGTGGTGCTAACAGATGTCGAAGTAGCTGGTAGCTAGGGGCAGCAGTCAAGAGGCGGGGCAACTAAATGCAATGGGCGACAGCCAAGTGGGGCGCAGCTACGTGCTAGATGCAATTATCGATGGCAGTGGAGCTAGGTGCTTAGGACAACAATCAAATCAAATGTGGAGCAGCTGGGTGCTAGATGCAATTATTAAGTGGCAGTTCAGATAGGTGCATAGGACAACAATCAAATCAAATGTGGAGCAGCTGCGTGCTTCTCATAGCTTGGGAAGTGGTCTCCTAGCCAGGTCCTCTCTTGGATCAGTTCTTGGAGACACAACAACTTTCGGATTGCATTGAAGGAAAGAAGCAGGCAAGCCTCCTCCTTCCAGCTGGGCTGCAAGGCTAAGAATCAAGTTTCGAATTCAGCTTCTGAGTGATTCTAGTCAGTGAGAGGTCTCCAGATATACTGTTCTGTCTCTCATTCACACTGCTGAGCCAGGCTCTGGCAGCCAATCATTCAGACCGGCATTCAGCAGGCAGCCAATCAGGCTCACAGTGCATTCAGGCCATTCTTCTCCATCCAAAAATACACAACAAGGAATGTGGATTGGGGCAAGCAGCCAGCCTTTCAGCACACTACACTGCATTCATACCAGTTTCGGGCAGGACTTTCTCAGTCATTGTGTCACACACCAGAAACCAGATACCCATAACATAAAATGTAAATTGGTCACACACCCCATTCACCCAGGTCCCACCCCAACGGTGTATCCACAACATACCGTCAGTGGGAGGGGGACTTCCCCACAATACCAAATATGGAACTTCCACCCAACAGCCAGTCAGGGGAAGGGACAGAGTCAGGGCTTCCCAGAACTTTGAGAAAACAAAGTAACTGGCAATAGAAAGCAAGGGGCCACAGGGGCCATCTTGTCTCCTATCAGGAATCAACTGATTCCAATCACAGGGCCTGAGTATCCCAAAATGGAGGTTACTCGGAGCACCTGTTGAATTCAGCTTGGAGCTGCCACCAGCCCATACCCTGCTCTGTGGGCCACAAACAGGTGCCCAAAAACATACACTAGGGGTACAGGGTTGGGCCCCCACCCATGGGTGCTGTATGTACATCCTCTTTTTGGTTGTGGTGAACAGGCCCTTGGGAAGAGCTGCACTGCCGGTGAGTCCCACATGGACTCCTGTGCAGAAAACAACAGAGAACACACATGATAAGGTAGTACAGGACAAGGACATGGAGGCGCTGTCCCTCCAATGCATTTCCAGGATCACACCTGGGTAAATCACTTGTTGGCAAAACCTGGTTCGGTTAACAGGCCTTTTCCAGCCAGAGTCATACCCCTAAACACACAGCTCCAATAGTAGAAAAAGTGAACTTAAAAAACATGTTACATTTGTTGCACTCGTGACAGCCATTAACTATTTGTGCCATAAGCTCCACACCCGTGCTCCACCTACCCGGAACCATCTGTCAGCTGTGCCCAAGAATCCCTTTGCCTTAAATCTGCAATGGAGTGCAATTCTTACCAGCTTCTTTTTCAGACATTCAAGTAGTCTTGTAGGTAAATGTGTCAACCCTGGTCCTAACAACATGGGTTTTATCCATGCTTCTACACCCTATAAAGCAGTCTAACACACTAAAACATTTTAAGGGTGCAAATGGATTTTTCCAGATCCAAGAAAATCTTTTTTGCTGGATCACAGATCTGAGAAATCTGGCTTCACAGCATCACTTTTTTAGGGTACTCCTACACCCACACACAATGGAAGTTGCCCTCCCCCACTCCCGATCACAAACCTGGCCCACCCAGATATAAATGAATGGAGCCAGGCATGCAAAAACCAGTTCTGACATATAAATGACTGATAAAGAACCTTCAATCTATTGTCACTGATGCTTCTGAAACTAATGGACATACTAAATGCCCACTACAAAGATGCTACTTACCCAGACTATCTTTCTGCTTTTACTAATAGTGTTGCTGCTGGCGATGCACACTTGTGTCCTCACTCCCTGACACTTGTTTCTAATTAACAGTGCTGAGCTCTCCATAGAGTTGACTTTAGATGTGCTCAGTTTTGTATGTTCTTATTCTCCTGTTATGTAAACCTATCATATGCCCACTTTTCTCTAGATGAACGAATGCCACAATTAAAATATAATGCAATAATTCTGGTTTTCCATTTTCAATAGGTCCACTTCCTGTTTTACAAAGCTCTGATGGGAACTGGGTCGCACTGCAAAATGCAACTCCAACTTGCCCCCGACTGCTGGCCAAACCAAAGAGCCAAGTATTCAAATCATTGGAGAAGGAGTCTAGGGTGGCATCGGCCTACGATGAGATGGGCTCGGACAGTGAAGAGGAAGTTGATTGGAATATGGCTTTGAATGAGCTCCGTCGGAGACCCCGGCACTTGTCGGAGGATTCTTGTTACACCGATTCACAGTACAATACTGAATGGGTTTATGGCAATGATCCCTACCGCCCGGTCACTTCTCCGTCTTCTGGGCTATTTACCAACACGGAGACCGTATATTCCGATTCCGAGACATCGTCTGTAAATTCCACCAAGGATCTAGGTGGATCTGCAAAGCTTCCATGGCCAAAAAGAAAAACTCCAAGTAATCAAATAGAAAGGGGACATGCCTTTGGCAAAATGGACATCAACTTTAATCCACAGGCGACCAGTGTGGAATATTCGGATAGCAGTGAAACAGAAGAGGTTCATTATGATATAGAAAAGAGGTCAAGACGGTGGAGAAAGGGCAAAACTTCCCCCGAAACCATGTGTGGAGATGGAGAAAGCAGCCCTGTGAAGTCCCCCAAACAACATTTGAGCATAAATCAGGTATTTTTATCGTATGAAAAGTCATAATCTGTTATTTGTAACAATGTATACCTGCATGTTTAAGCTTAGAACAATGTTTTACTTAATATTACATTTTACAAAACGAATTACAGTATTTGGGAGCCCTGGTCAAAACTGATTTCTACTGGATTCAAATGTAATCTAGTGCTTGTTCAACAATAAACCAATATGGGTGAGTTAAGTGCTTGCTGTTTTGAACCATGGTCAACCTGCAGGTTAGTGGTTTGAATTATGACATGGGCAACTCACCCTGGTAACATTTTCCTGCAGGCCAGTTTGCGCGCAGCCTTTTTACTCGCAAGTATTTTACTACATTTTACTGCAAAATGTAGACGTGGGTTTGGGTTTAGGTATTTAGAAAGGAGGGGTGGCTGTGGTTGGTCCTCCCCCACATTTATAGTGTACAATGTGGTGATAAAATGTACAGCAAATGGGCTTCGAGGAAATCACATAGACCCCTCAGGCTTCCAGCCTAACAAGACTGACAATCAGTACCCATAAAGTGGGGGTTGGTAATGCTTGCATTTGCATTATTGCAAAATAAAGGTCATTTCACTGGTTAAACAAAATGCCTGTAGGGTTCATGAACTCACTCCAGGATGCACTTGCATTTGCTTGGTATTTCCGCCTTGGCAGTTCGCTATGGGAGATGTCCAAGAACCCTCATGTTAGCAATGAACCGAAGGGTGAGGGGTGGAGGCAGAGAGGGGACGGGGTGGGGTTTTCCGGATTGAAGGGGAGGAGGTCAGAAAGAGGGAATGGGTAGGGAAGGAGAGAGGGACAGACCGACCGACGTGAGTAATTGCCATGGTCTGGATAAAGCAAAGCACCCATAAGCAGAAATAGAGGTTGGAGAGCTGCCCTTTTCTTCATCTTCCGTAACAGGACCAAGCAGGTATTTCCCTTCTCTTCGGATACCTGATTAAAAAACACTCTGTGATCTAAGAGTCAAGAAAGAAGGGGCGGGTGTAAACCGGGGGGCAAGAGCTGATGTCATGTGACCTAGATCCATTTGCATCAGATGACTACCTGCAAAAGAAAAGAAGCTAGATGGCAGCTTCAGTAGTTGTAGAAAGGGATGGGTACAATATAAAAAAAGAACATCACAAAATGCCCCTAACAGATTATCATGTGGGTGGGGAATAGATCATGTCACCTAGATCCACTTGCACCAACTGCAAAAGAAAAGAGACTTAAAGAGAGTTTAATTCCATTTAATTTCTATGGTTGGCTTATTTAGGTGGCACTTAAAATGAATTCTGTATATGTGTGGAGGTAATGTTTACTATATCAGAGATAGTGATACATCATGGGTGGAGTGCAGCTGCATTGCCTTGTGTCTCGTTTAACAGCCATTTTAACGTTGGGCATTTGGTATTATTCATATTGGCATATGTTTTTCAGATTCCAGCAGGTGGCAAGCACTCTGGCGGCTCCATTTCCAACCATCTGAGACAATTACCAATTGCAGTCAACCATTGCTGACTATAACGAAATATGGTCAGCCTATTCCAGGCAGTGGTCTATCTGATGAATCCTGTGGAGTAATCACTGATCCCAGCCCAAGATCTTTTCCTGTGTGGCTAGGGGAGGAGGGTGGGTATGAGGATCACATGGGAGGAGATGGGGTGAGCCCATCAGGAGGGATGTAGTATCCTTCCTTTTAAATTGAGGAAGACCCTATAATACCTAATAACCTGATTGCATATTGTCACTATACAAATCCCTCCAATGACAAAACTTTAAAAACCTTTCCTAACCATTATCATAGGTTGAATACTAGTCACACCTCATATATACATAACACTCACATAACATCACTCGTCTCTGATGGTCTTGTAATAAATAGAAATCTCAAGACAAAATCACCTTGGAAGCCTATTAATCCTATGGACTCCAACTTCCATAATGCCTCAAGTACTGAAACGAGGAAGAGACAGGAGGAGTGAGTATGGATTACAGGAAGCCCTAAGCTAAACACACGGACTAGTTGTTGCAATGTGGATCAGCTGCGCAGGACATTTAAAGATGGTTTTCACTTCAAAAGGGGAAGCAGAGTGAAGAAAAGCAATACAGGTAAAGCGGGAAGCAGAGCCGCAGGTGAAGGCAGATGCTTGGGTACAAGCCGTGCTGAAAGAGGCAAAGGCTCTCAAGCTGCCGCTTGTCAGCACAGATTACTGGAGAAGCGGGAGGCCCAGGGAAGTGTGGCAGGCTCTGGCGAAGAGCCACCAAGGTACCGGCGACAGCAACAAGGCTGACAAGGACGCGGACCTACCAAACAGCAGCAACTTTACCAGCAAGTCAGTGCAAGGCCAGTGGGGAGCTGGAAGAAGTTCAGCTAAACAGGAGACGGCATTCCCGAGCTAAGACATCACCGGCACATTTTGCCACAAGTCAGAAACACATTAAAACATCTGTGAGTTGGCCCCGCGATGTTGGGAACCCCCGGGGCGTACCAACAGGGATGTAGACAATTAAGAGGTGCATTTTGAATATCAACCGAGTAAAGCAGAAAGACAGAATTTGCACAATTCCTCATGCTTGAGATGTCAATATGGGGAAAGTTGGAGCAAATGTAACCACAAGTAGATGAATGTTATGGAAGAAGCAGAAAGACATGGTGTGCACAAGTCTCCATATACAAGAGGTTCATATGGGGAAAGTTGGAGCAAACTTTGCCATAAGCAAATAAACACTGATAAAGAAGTTAAGACAGAACTTGAACAAGTCTTTATATGTGGGATGCCCATATGGGGAAGCTTGGGATAAGTAGTATACACAGTCAATAGAGTAAAGAGAGTGCAGGAGCATAGCTGTGCTATACTGGGAAACAAAGAGAACATTGAAAGAAGCCCTGATATGAGATATGAGGCAGAAAGCCTATTGGTGCGTAACATTCCTGGCAGGAGGGTACACCAGGGCATCCACTTAAAGTACTTGAAAGAAAAGAACATTGTGTAGAGATACCTGGCAGGTGAGTGTACTAGGGGATCTAAAGAATCTATTGAAGAATTCCTGGCAGGGGAGTGGGCCAGGGAGTCAGCTGTGAAACACTTTTCCATCCTTGAAGCAGCTGTGTAAAAGATACACTTTATCACTCTTTAGACAGTCGTGCAAAAGGTACACTTGCCAGCCCAGGGAAATTGTTGTATGGAAGAGAAATCCTTGCCCTCCTTAAGGAATCATTGTTTGGAAAATGTCTGTCTATGAATATTTGTATAGTTCATAGCAATCAATTCCTGGTTGTTAGGAAAGATTTCATGATTATAGGTAATTTTCCTTCCATGTGTCAACCCCCAAACTTTTTGCTGTTGTTTTACACCCTGATCTAGACTTTGCCAGAGAAGCGCAGCCTTCTGCCGCACTCCTCCGGGCTTTTCGCTCACTTCTGCCGGGAAACATCGTTTTCCGTAGTTCTTTTTCTCATGTTGCAGCTTTCGCGCAACATGACACAAGAGGGCACTGTAAGCTAAATTACTGCTCTCTTGGGTCTCTAGTCACTCTACAGGCCCTAGAAACTCTCATTGGATTGTTAATGAACGGTGCAAGTGAATCACGGACGGGACTGGTGGCAGCGATCATTTCTTTGTTTTGAGCTCCTTTTGGCTGTTTAAGCGCGTTTCTCGCGCTTAGCCCAAAATGGTAGCCTGGCTTCCAAAATGGCCAGACCATGAGGTTCTTTGTCCTGCCCGCTGACAGTCTTGCCCCCTTCACCTTCCCCAGGTCGAGCCGACCCGGGGCCTTCCTTATTTGGGCATGTATTTTCCTGCGAAACACAGATGCTTTTGCGGGCTTCTAAAGGCCTGGTGTGAGCCTCCAGGATGTGGGCTGGGATGTCTGGTCCCAATACACATCCTGGGTGCCAGAGAGTCTAGTGTGTCTTGGGTGCCTGGGACCACAGTGGTCCGTGATAGGTCCACGTATGGTGTGAGTGTTTTGTGAGCAGATCTCCCATTGGGTCCTCTCCGTTTTGGCGCGAAGGGAACCCTGGATAAGAGGAGGCTGGAAACACCACTACCATGTCGATCTCCTGAGTTCTCACGAACAAAGGATAAGGAGCCAAGTATCCTGCAACTAAGAGGCCGAACCGAGGAATCGCTGGTGACCCGCTGAAGGACTGCTCCTCTGCACTGCTGTCGCCCTGCGAGACCAGTCTGCCACTGATCGAACGAGAAGGCCTGTACTGTCACTTCGACCCTTTGGAATAGTGGGAACAACTATTCTCGGCATCTTCATCATCTCCTGCATGTAAGCCTTCGGAAGCATCCCTGGGCCATCCAGTGGACTGACCAGCCTACCCAGGAGTCTTGCTCTGTCACCGCCGTCAGGTTGCTGCTGTATTCCGAGTCCTTGGCACTCTCACACTATTCGTACACTTGGCATTCCA
This sequence comes from Ambystoma mexicanum, assembly GCF_040938575.1. Taxonomy (NCBI): domain Eukaryota; kingdom Metazoa; phylum Chordata; class Amphibia; order Caudata; family Ambystomatidae; genus Ambystoma; species Ambystoma mexicanum. The sequence goes on from NC_090924.1 coordinate 965,011,064, forward strand.
AGTGAGAAGTGTGCATTGGGCTGAAATACACACGGCCGCTGCGTTGCCCTGCTGTGGTAACAATCTGTGTGGGTTTGTTGCGTTGGGGACATCCTCAACTGTAACTTCTGCTGCCGCAGAATCTACACGACGCCGAGATGTCCCCTGCTCGTATCTGAACCTGCCAGTACTGAAACTGACGCGGAGAAGCCTGGGTCTGCCTGCATCGGTGACCGGTGAGTAGCAACACTAGGAACCGGTCGCCCTCCTGCATTAGCCTGTAGCTTTTCCTCGCTGTGTTAAACAGCACGCCCTTTTCGCACTAGCGCCCTGCTTCTGCCCACAAGTGGAGGCTGCGCTTGAGTAGCGGAGATCTGTTCGTCCTCGTTTGTTCACCGCTCTGAACTGCCTGATTTCCCTGAAGAGACTCTCCTTTGCTCGTTGGCACCCGCGTGTGCAGGTACTTTTGAGCACAAGGCTCCACTCTTCATAGGGCTCGGACTTCCTTCTAGTTAGGTGGCCTCTGAAGGCGAACTGGGTCTAACGATTACTTGCACTGCCTGTTTTCCTCCCCATCTAGGTGGTCTGCATATTTCGTGCTTCTAACTCTTTAGACACTTCGGTAATTGTATATATATTGTGCTTGGAGTAATTTGTGAGTGTCCTTGCTTTGTGTGCTCATTGCGGGCTTTCAGTCACCCTCACCCCTCTTGAGACGTAGTCTTGACTGCCGCCATCGCTACCCTGATTGGTCTGGCTTGTCCAGAGGTTACCCTGTTCCAAGAAACTAGGCTGGCCTTCTGATTGTTTGCCCCTCCAGGACAGAGTTCAGAAATCCATCTTAACACTGGTCAACAGACATGGATAAATAATGCAGGCCTGTTTTAATGGTTGCTTGTCCCTTGAGAAATAGAAGTTTGAATACTTTTCCCAATGCCATGTCTCTCCTACAAACATGTGAGTTACATCTCTACCATCTGATCCATTTTGGTATTCCTAAAATATGAAAAGGAAGAAAACGATCATGATAATGTTTTACAAAACATGGTAAATAATCCCAATCATGTTCTAAATGGTGCAGGATAAGTCATTACAAGCCCCATCCAAGGGGGCACAGTGAATCCCTTATCATGAATTGCCATTGCTGACCATCTCCAACCATTACCAAATTACGCAAATCATAGGCAATCTAATTCTACCGTACTTGACCTTCCCCATTCTTAGCAAGCCAACACTGGTGGTGGGCCAATGCTGGTTTATGTCATGTAATGTGTCATGACAGGTGCTTTAATGCCATCATGGGTGGGCTTGGCCGTGCCAACTTAAGGAAGCCCTCCCCCTCCACTTGCGTTGATGCTTGGAGTCCTAGGAGAAATTGGCGTTTGGCATGGGTGGCCCTTCTCTAAATGCGCAGACACATGTGTGAATTCGGTGGTTAGAATATGTATTAGACTGTAGGCATCCCAGAATGAAGGATTACACAGCTTCTGCAAGACCCCGGGAAAAGATGACTACCTGTACCTACTTCAGATCTCAGCGCTTGGGGGAATCGAACTTGTGCAAGCGAGTTCTGGAAGTCTAAGGGTTAGCACACACTGCAGTTGACAGACGCTGGTGCTCCCTCCTTTTTCCACTCTTTGCTTCCCTTTCCATGCCTCAGATCCTCATGGAGTTTGCAGAACAACCCATCTTGAGAGCCCTCGTGGGGTTGGGCACTTCTCCCTGAGTTCCAGGGTTAAAGCCATGTTCAAAAAGCTCCAGTGATCACTATATCCTAACACTGACATTGTAACGCTCACCTGATTCCCACGGAGGCGCTGACCCAAACTGGACTGCTACAGTTGCTTCTATGACTATGATGAGGCGTAGAACTCGGAAGATGCTCTGGGCAGGACCTCCGAATATTGACTGTCTGGCTTGTAAGGTGAGTTTTCTGCAGGTGGAAGAAAAAGGGGTAATTACAAGCTGGTTGGATAAGTTCTCCCACCAATCTTCTGCTTTTCCCACTTCTTGGTTCTCGACTGGTCTCCACGAACTCTCACCTTTGGTTTAGTAAAGCCGAGCTCTCCATCCTGCTTCTGGTGCAGGGGCGCGTGGAATCCAGTTACGTCACTGGATGGTTTCAGTGTTTAGGCTCAGTGTCCATTTGTGGCTTGTAATAGTCCTTCAGGTGCTGAGGAGCTGTTGGCGACACCACCACTGCTGTGCAAGAAGAGGCTCGTGAGTATAGAAGATCTGAGGCCGCTTCTGAAGGAGCACCCTTTTATAATGTCCTTTTCTGTCTTTCAGATGCCGAGATGCTGAGGGCGATGCTGCCGCTGCTGCGCGTGAAGAAGCGCGTAAGTATTACTGAATTGTGGCCAATTCAAAATGGGCACCTCTAATAATGTCTTTTCCTTTCTTTCAGATGCCGAAATGCTGAGGGCGATGCTGCCGCTGCTGCGCGTGAAGAAGCGCGTAAGTATAACTGAGTTGCGAACCCTTCGGCTCGGACACCACTAACAATGTCTTTTGTCTTCTAGGTGCTGGGATGCTGCCGAAGCGAAGGCCGCGGTGTACTCCGGTGTGATCACGGATGGATGAGGTAAGCGAGCGCAGCTGCGAGCGTGTTGCCCGTTTTCTAACCTTATGTCTTTATTTGCAGGTTGTCGGAGACTGGACTCTTGTGGCTGAATTCTGGTGAGTAGATGTTCCTGTGCCTTTTCTTCATCCACAGGTTGCTGCTCGAGAAGCTGAGGGTGTGTCTGGACCTGGAATGCAGGAGCCGACTCGGTGAGCGTCCTGCTGCTGTTGCAGAATAACGCGAAGCACGCGAATTCTATCGGGCATGGTTTAAATAGTGGAGAAGTGCTTTGATGCGTATTCTTCCTCCAGCCTCACCCAGGTAAGAAAAGAGTTCCTGTAACAGAGGATAGGTCCCTCCCAGCCAGTGGCTGGGACTTCACCCAGCTTGGATTGTTCTAGGTGAGTATGCAGCATGGTCTGCCACAGGTAAGTCCACCCAATCACTACTGCACACTGTAAGAATATGAGCCCGGCGCCCATGGCGCCGGGACTGTGGTTCCTTATGAGCCTGGTGCCAGAGGCGCCAGGACATGGTCCAAAGGGCCCCTGTAGGGGTCTGCTGGAACCGGGGGTGTGGATGATGAGCCTGCTTCCGGGGACGCTGGGCCAGTCTTGGCTCCTCGGGAGTAGCGCTCATGACAGACATTGACCGCCTGCTGTACTGCCTGCACAGGTTCCTCCATTTATCCACCAAGAGGGTCTCTTGTAAATATTGAACTTCTTAAAAAGGTCTGACTGCACACTCTAAATAGTATCCTTGATGGCACTCTGGGCATTTAGTCACTATGGCCCAGTCTACCAGGCAAATCTCCATGTGAAAATGATAAATGCTGCCAGTGTTCCTGTCAATGTACAGACCGATTGTCTCAGATAGATTTTTGTGAAGGGATGTTCCATGCAGGGAAGTAGAATATGTTCTCCATCATATAAAGATGGCTGCCTTTTTTAGATTTTTCAACCGCTACAAAGGGAGATTTGCTTAAAAGGATTTCGAGGCATCGCTCTTCTAAAGACAGGAGGCGGCTAGTCCACTGGGCTGCTCCAGCAAAAAAAGGAGCATATCATACCACCCGGCCCTGTTTCATATGCAGATGGATTATTAATGTTTTTTTGATAGACGAATGGATTTCATATCAAGAGTGAGCATTGCTCCAGCAGGCGTTTCCCAAACACTCATATCATGTTAATGATACTGCTGTATTGACCAATAATATCGCAACCTTCCTAATCGCATCCCTAAATCAGTCATTAATGTTCATATTGAGTGAAATTATGATATGTTTGCAAATGTGCAACACATATTATGGCAGTAACATTTAGCTCCGGCGCACATGCATTTGCACTGCCACTAGTAGGATTACACATACACACATGTATTGTTATTTTACTCATGATGATCTGATCCAGCAACTTGACTTCACTTTAATCCCCACAAAAGGTAAGATTATGCAGAACTCTATAGAAATTCCCATTGGGATTAACGTATCCATGAATCCCAATATTCTCTGCAGTACTGTGGTGAATGCTTGCTCCCCTTTTTGGTACTTTAGAAAATTTAGCAACTCTTAGGTGTTGCAGACCTCCAGAGGCAGAGGATGGTTGATTAAATGCCGTCTAACAACCCTGCTATGAAAAAAGCTGCCAACAAGCTCTCTGCACAGAACACAGTCTTACACCCGAATAGTTCATGTGTTGGGATTCGGAGACACTGCCTGGGAAATAAGTACATCTCTGGGTAGGTGAGGCAAGAGACATGCTGTTGCATTTTGGAATCTTTGTAAGCCTTCAGCGCGCAAAACCCGCATTCTCAAAAAGAGAACTGTTTGCATAGTTTAGGGCGCAGGGCACCAACACCAAACCGAGCAGTAGAAACAAGCATTGGCAATGCCAACAGTTTGGGCTTTCGTGTAGGCATGGGAAAGGCACTTGCCAGGCACGGCCATAGTGGTATTAACTGGTCATTGATGGTCTCAGGTGCAAAATGGTTCAAGTACCTGGGCATCTAAAAGCAGTGCCTGGCAAATGCCTAATACTTATAGACAAGCCAAAACTGTTGTCTTTGCCAGCGCTTGTTTTTAACAGGACTTCAGTAAAGGACATGCATAGTGCTCATAAATCGAGTGGATGAAGGCAACCTAGTTCAGACATTTTTATTAAACCATTAGTCGGTTTACAACTCCACATAAGTCATTAACTCTCAGAAGACTGCTTTGAAAAAACATTGGCAAGCACTTTGAATACATTTGATGGTAGGGCTTGTTTAAAGCGAGCTCAAAGAGTTCGCATGCAGAGGTGATTTGGGAGGGAAGGGCAGGAACTGGGTCGGAATGGCCATATGCATTAATGGGCGGCAAATAACCAAACACCTACAAACTTTGTGTCCCTTATCATATGGCATTTACCTATCTGTACTCTAATGCAATAGTTTAGGCTCATAGGTGTGGTAAGCATCACCTATAAGCCCAAACTAAAAAGTGCAATATTACACATTTTAGATGTTACGCTATGTGGTTGTATAACATGCACCCCTGTCGTTTGCATGGTTTCTTAGTGCTCTTTGTAGGTGTAAAAAGAGGGCAGGTGGTTGGGCTTTTGGGGAAGAAAGGGGACATGAAGATAGCTTGGCTGTTGTGCGATGCGTGCAGTTGGGATTTTCCTGCACACTGCGCGCGGGTCTGTTACTAGTTGGTTTGTGTCCAGAGCACGTGTGGTGCATGTGTCCAGAGAGGCGCTTTGTGTGCCTGTAGTGGTTAAGTACTTTTGTCGCATTTGATAGGAGTTGGTTAGAGTAATCTAATGTTGCATGTCCTTTTAGAGGGGTATTCAATAACCATGTTTGGGCGACTGAGATGGTATGCAAGTTGTCTCTTGAAATGTAGGACTAGATCATGTCAGTGTGCGGTGCAATCGTTTTACAGCTCAGTTGGTGTTGGCAGCCATCCGGCATGGCAATGCCAGTGTCCTGTAGTGGTTCACCTCTGGTAGGGTCATTGTGCAGCAATGTCCTGGGAACTATGGGGTTGGGCTTTTGTGCCTAGCAACGAACAGCGTGCAATGAATGGTCCTACATTGCACTTGGGTGGAAGACCTTTTGGAGCATGCAGCAGTGGGCGTCCAAGTCAATAGGTGAGTGAGATCACTCCAAGGGAAATCCTGGCAGAGAAACCTAGGGGCACGATTACAGTGGGACACCAAGGAGCGAACCCCAAAGGTCCAACCCCAGGAGTAGGGGCAGTACCACAGGCGGGCAACCTCACAGTGGGGCAAATCCAAGTAGGTCAAATCACTGTCGAGCTACTAGAAGCAGAACACCTGGGAGTGGTATAGTACAAGGTGCAAAGTAACCAGGATAGTGAGGTGCAAACCAGCCACATAAAGTAAGGCCTAACATGGCATTGCAAGGCATGAAAGGGGCATCACAAGGGCTTGGAAGCCGTAACCGCCCATTCGAACTCGCATGGAGACATTAACGAGGCAAAGCAGCTCGCCTCTATTCCGTGTACATCAAACACTAGCCTCTGCAATAGCTGCCATGTCTGTGTGCCGTTGGGCGAGTCTCTCTCTCCTCTCTCTCTCTCTCTCTCTCCCTCTCTCTCTCTCTCTCTCCTCTCTCTCTCTCTCTCTCTCTCTCTCTCTCTCTCTCTCTCTCTCTCTCTCTCTCTCTCTCTCTCTCTCTCTCTCTCTCCCTCTCTCTCTCTCTCTTCTCTCTCTCTCTCTCTCTCTCTCTCTCTCTCTCTCCTCTCTCTCTCTCTCTCTCTCTCCTCTCTCTCTCTCTCTCTCTCTCTCTCTCTCTCTCTCTCTCTCTCTCTCTCTCTCTCTCTCTCTCTCACAGACACATTGCACAAAGTACAACATGTGCAAGAATTTAGTGGTGGGGGCAAACTTTAGACTCGACTCATCACCCAAAGTAAAGTGCTGAGCATGCTAAGGGCTATAGGCGGCATGAACTTTTGGGAATTTGGAGACGGGACAAGTAAGGCACAGTAAACAAAAGGCCCCGTTAAATACCTCAAAACTCACAGGCTTGCAATGACTCAAGCTAGATAATATTTGATCAGATATCTTTTTATTCATTAACGGTTCAACTTCCATCAGTCGGACACCACGTTTGGTTGGTGGACTCCTTGTGATCACACAGCAAGTGAGCGCAGAGTGCTGGCTCGGAGCAGGTCGGCATCACTGGTAAAAGGGGCCGAAGAGGCGTCCAGGAACGCCAGTGCCCGAATGGAAACAGTAAATGTCGGAGGGAAAATCGGGGGAAGGCGTGTGCCCGAAGGGGCCGGGTTGGTTCATATGAGGACCCATATGACGATGGTATGGCTTTTATCCACTCTGGGGCAGATCCTCCCATCCAACAGTCTTGCATGTTGCCCAACATCGTTTAATGGTCAGTGATGCATGGGTGCCAAAGTTGTTTTTCCTCTGCTGTAAATTGGCTGTTATGTGAAATGGCCTAATAATATTATCTGCCGCCTAGATACTCGAGTCTCCGCCCTGCCCTCCTTTGGCCATTCATTCCTTTTGAGCGCTGCAGTTTCCCTGCCGAGCAGCCGTATGTTGACGTGTAGGTGGCTAATAAATGCACATATCTGTTTTACAAGCAAGATCGCAATATAAAACGTGTTCAATCTAGTTACATTTGTACAGTTTATAGCTTATAGTAAACGTAAATCAGCCAGGCCAACAAGTTCTTTCAGGCTACCACTGGATGGCACTGTTGGCACAGTTTACATCTCATTGCAGGGAATATAAAGTCGTCAAAGAAACAAGCCTGAATTATATATACACCCTTCTCAAGACAAAATGGGATTTCAAACGTTTTTTCGCTCCTAAAAATACATGTAATGTGCCAGCATATTGCATTGGAAAGATATCAGCTCAGAAAATAAGTGTAGTTATTTCTATACACTGCTTACTTTAGAATATGGGGGCTGCGGGGAACATATTAAATGATGCGCAGGGCAGTTTTCAGACAATATTGCGCTCACGGTGATACACCAGAATACGCACCTCCCCTGCCCCCCACGCCTATGGTCTTCCAAAGCTACCCCGCACTGCACTCACTTTCCAAAATCATTAAATCATTGCACCGTTTTATTGGCATGCAAGTAAAAATAATTTGCCATGTACAACAATATCACCGGAGGAATTCTATTTTCATTATCCCATGTTTATGTTCATTGTCAAAAAAAAGTGCTCTCTCCTAAATGTTGCTGCCGCCAAAGCGTCTATTGCTGCTGCACATCCGGTGGCAGTATCGAGGCACAATTAGAAGAATACCCGCCAAATGGTGTGGCAGCATGAATATTACATGGGAAAACCTGGGATGTGGTGAGAGGACCCGAATGCAGAATAGCAAGATCTAGAAAATGGCATGTGTGCCTAGGAATGTGATGGCAATGACTGCCTAAATGGTGCGAGTGCTTTGTCATATAATATCTTCTGATAGATCGCTCATGTGCAACGTGCTGTTTTTCAGAATGGGACAATACAATGTGGAAAGTGGGACTCCCCAGTTACGCCAATCTACTCGTCATTCTCACGCCCATGAATAGAGTGCCGTGTGTGATAATAACACTGATTATTACAGTGATCGACCTACAGGCTCGCGAGGATAGCTCAGGGGCAACGCACTGGTTTGATCCCCGGGTCCACCGCGTTATAAATAACCAATTAAAATAAATCAAATAAATACATGAAGCTCTATCAGTATCACCAATTTATAATCACTTAAAGCACGTATAATGCCAGCGTGTTGAAATGCCTAGTAAATTAGGCTAGTTGCTGTTGTCTGATGGCCGAAGCTAACAATTTGTGTGAGCAACTGCCAATGATGGAAGTTCCTTACTGTATGATAATGCCTGCAGTAGGTTTTATACTAGCATACTCTGGCAAAACCTTTCAAGTGATGGTAACTTGGAAATGCAATTGTAACTCTAGACACATCATGAATGCACATGAGCTTGTGATTTCAATACCTACAGAAACTCAATGTCTGGTCCCCTCCAGGCTAGACTACTGTAACAGCCTCCTCCTCAATCTGCCTGGTTTCTTCGCTCTGTCCTCTTGAACTAATCCGGAACAGATCTGCAAGACTTATCCTTGGCCTCAAGCCCTGGGACCATTTTCCCACTGGCTTCTGGTTGCTTCAAGTATCAAATTCAAGACCATTTGCATCATCCACAAGGGTGGCTGGGACCTGTTGCCTCCCCACTGGGTACCCCTGGCACTTCCTCCCCTAGTGGACCCTAATTACCATTTACCCCACCTCCCCCGCTTTTATCCTTTTTTCTTTTCACTGTACTTGCACTCTCGGAATGTCACAAGGCCTAGTAGGACCGCTGTCCGTTTCTATTTATTCCTTTTTGATTTCATTGTTTATAGCTCCGTTGTTCCCTTCCCTTGTGCCTTGTGGCGCTTTGAAACACTGTCTTGTATAAATAAGCACCTTATAAATAACCAATAAATAAATAAAATAGCAAGAAAGAAACCCTTTTCATTACAGACATTTCAAAACGGTTGTCTTTGTCATTAATTGTTGCTACAATCATTACCTTTGCACATACATTTTTTTTCACCGGAAATAAACCACACACAAACTGAAGGAATCCCCTTAAATGCAATCCCCTGAGCCTTCAAACTCCCATTTTTTTCAACTCTTGACTCCATTGTTAAAACTTAGAGAAGCAACATACATAATGGGTAACAATATTGCTCTTTGCCTACTTGCTCGAACTTGTTTTGCCTCCCAATAAAAAGAGATAGTTTGGCGAGGTGACTCCATGTCCACATGTTTCCAGACCTGGGCTTTCATGTACCGGAGCAAAGCATTCTGGGAGTTGAAGTAATTTGTTTCAACCGGATTAACATACCAGAAAGCAATGGATTTTAAAAGAAAGCCTAGTGCCAAAAAAACATCAATTAAATCCAATTCCCGCACCCCTCACAGTATTCCTTCTTTTGGCAGTCTCTGACCATTTTGATTGCGCCAGCCATAAAAAAAAGCCCTACTAGAGCACCACACACCACCCCTCTCCCCCATTCTGGCATGCCAATGCTATGCAGCAATTATCACACTACCCAAAGTTGTGCTGCTCTTTCAGCATTTTTGGTTTCAGAAAGAGATGCTGATTTGGGAGGTGGGAGGCGGGAGCCTTCTTGAATTCTCCGAGCAACGTATTTATAGCCGTTGGTCGCAGCATATGAGGTAAATGGCAGGGGGCAGGGCAGGCGCCTGTCCCCTCCCTCTGTCCTTGTTCGGGGTCCGGGTAGTAAGTAATGAAGTTAAAAATGTGAAAGCTCCCTGCTCTCCCAAATGGGAGATTTAACTGGCTGCCTGCTGCGCTCCTTACCCGACAACTGTGCCCGGGCCTTTGCCCTGTGTGCCCGCCCCCAGAAATGGGCCTGATGAAAGGCATGTGTAAAATGTTTATGAATCATTTTCAAGAGCCATGTCATTTTTTGGGACTTGCTTGGCAGGTTGAGCCACTATTCCTACTTTCCAAATCGGCTCTGCCATACAAATCTAAATGCAGAGCCTCGCACGTGCAATTTTGGTGTGGGCGGAACTTCATTTCATCCCTTTAGGCAGGCAGATTCCATTTCAGAAGCTAGAAGACAATCCAACTGGCTCTCCACAGTGGACAAAATCAAACTCAAGACAGCTTCTCTAACTTTCAAAAGTATCAACCATCTAGCACCCAAATACCTAGCCGCCAGATTCAACAGAAAAATTTCCACTAGACCCACTAGAGAAGCATACTCTAACCAGTTAGTGATCCCCCCATTCAAACTAAGTACGGCCGGAGGAAATAGCTTCCCGGTCAAAGCTGCCCAGCTTTGGAACTCCCTCCCGCCCGGCCTGAGATCTACCCAATCCTACGCCCTCTTCAGATCCAACTGTATCAACTGGATCAAAGAAAATGACCGATAGTCCCGCCCTACACTAATATAACTACTGTCCTACAGTCGTACTATGTACATAACTAAATACTCTCTATCTTCCTACTGCATATTTCCTGTATATATTATGTTATATGTTTATATTATGCACAATGTATACTCTCCCTATTGTCCTGCATTATGTAATTTCTACTATGTATAACCACCATTTGTAAGCATGCGTAACCTGTAAAGTTTAAAGTATCCTTGAACAACGCGCCCGGTTACCCTCGGGTTTGGTGCGCGCTATAAATAATAAACAAACAAACAAACAAACAAACAAATAAGAAGAAAGACAAATGCCTCCCGCAATGAACCTACGTGTTGGGAGGCATTCACAACCCATTTTTCCATTGGTGTAGCTGCAACACAGAAATCCGGGTCTGCCCAAATGTCTGTCGCATTTACTTCCTCTTGCGAATTGGATCAACATTCCGGATAAGAATGGGGGCACAGGTGAGGCCCTCTCAGTGCAGTAACAATATACGTGGCCTGAAACACGACCCCTTGGTGTGGCCAAATGTCTGCACGTTTTAATATGCCTGTGTCAGTCTGTCACTCTGTTTCGTACTCTGTAAAAGCATTTGATTGTCGACGATAAAAACTTTACGAGACGCTTGCGAGACGCCTTGCCTCGGCATCCTGGGAATGGCAGATTGCCACTATCTCGGATGAAATGATTGAATGTTTTCTACTGGACACAATTGGTAAATATCTGATATTTACCAATTGTATATTATAGTAAATAGGGAGCATTTAGGGAATGGCATGATCAGTTTGTACTTCAATTTCTTTTGTATTACAAGGTACTTTTGAACCACCAATTAAAACCATCATCATTGCGCTTCTAGGCACTGCTTCGGCACAACTTCAGAGTCCCACTTGGCGCCTGCAGAAGATGACCAAGATGAATACGACAGGTGCCAGCATCTTTATGATTGCTCCTAATTAGGATGAGGTCAAACCCGGTCTCCCCCTTGTATTCCTCCGTCTTTTTTATGCAAACTCCTAGACCATGTACTGCAATTGCCGATTTCTTGGCAAACATCTCCTTGCATTGCCGTCAGCATATCAAGGCCGTAGCGGTTCTGCATAGTCATTAACCTTGGGGCACGCAGCTCTACTTTAATGGCGTTGAAGCCATGCTCAGTGTCATTTGCCAAGTGGACAAGTTCCCAGCGAACTATCTGCAGCCATTTAGCATTAGCTGCTGCCTGTACACCGGGCAGCAACAGGGAGGTGAAAACAGTTTCAGTAGAGCTGAACAGTCTGTATTCTTCAGGTCTCCCTGAGTAGTGCTGTTGAGTCTTTTGATGGATAGTTTGATGCTCTCTTCTTTCTTTGTAGTTGATCATATTGGCGCTTTCAGGGTAGGATGCGAAATTATGGTTGTGGCATTGGGTTCTGTTCTTCAAACGCTGGGGAAACCGTTGGGGTTGTGTCCGTTATTGGTCCCTCTTTCAGGTGTTCTTCTGGGACTACTAATAGTACGAAGTGCAACATGGCCAGCGAACAGTAGCCCCTGAATAATGGTGGGAGGTGCAAGTACGCTTGTCGGCCACAGACCCACTATTAGTCCATCACTGGCGTTGTGCCCCTTTTCAAGTCTGGAATCAACAATGTCTTGTTGAATCACTCGTCGTAGCAGATAAAGACAGTTCCTTTGCTGTGTAAATATAGTTCATAGCTCTCCTCTCATTGTACTTTATTTAACTGGATTTTTCATCGCCGCAATCAATGTCAATTTTGTGACATGCTCTGTCCATATTTGTGCCCATATTTTTTCCACAAATGCCACCACTTCTTCGTATCCCAGGAGACCTTCAGCTAGGCAGCTCAGCGTTGTTTCCTACCACTCGCTGTTTACGTACTTCAACCCATCAGTCCCTAAATATGGTTGTTGTAAGCAATTGTGGTTTTGTTGTTGCATTGCAGGGCGTCTGGATCCACAAGCTCTAATCGGACGCTGTGTGCCTGGAAGGTGCCTTTTATTCGACATAGCGCAAGATGATCCAGGCATTGTGCCTCTATAATTGGAACTTGCTGTGGTACTAAAACCCTAGGTGCCCTCAATGCGTGCGTGTTAGGGAGAATTCTCATAAATGGCTGATTTCCCTTACCTAATGAGTCCCTCAGCAGCTTTGCTAGATTACTAGGATTTATTTTTTTCACCTGGTAAGAGTGTGAGCCTTTTTCCCACTCTTACATGTGTTTTGCTGTGTGTGTTTTTACCATTTGTGTGATCTTGGGCTCTGGAGCCTCACATACTCCATGAGCATCATTTTTATGTGTTTTACACAGCACCTTCAGTGCAATGACACAGGGTTGTCTTTTAGACTTCCCCCTGACTTCATTTTTCTGGGACTGACTACTGTCTCCCAGAAACATGTAAAGTTGTCATTAACTTTGTGTAGTCTCTCTAAACCACAGACCCAGTGCACCCCATCTTACACAGAGTATTGGAAAGGGTTAATTCCTATCCCTTTTTGTCTGTTTCTCTTGGAGCACTGTTTCACTCCCTTTTCATCAAGACTTGACTGGTGGCAGTGGTAACTACCCTATTTTTTCTAACGCGGTTATCTTATATAACCATGGTATTGTTTTAGGCTATTATATTAGCCTCGAACATAAACCCGCTTGACCAAATGCATTTTATTTTGGCTCCTGCTGGGTTTATTCTCCATTTCTTTTTGTTAAAGTCTTTCTCATGTTTTACTCTGCGCACCAAACCGGGGTTGATTCCTTTGTTCGCCGTATTTTCGCGGGCTTCTTCACAGAAGCCCTCCTTAAGGCGCCTGCAAGTCTGGGTAGGCAGGATGTGAGGGAGGGGTCTTATGACCCCTGCCATGGGTTCTCTTGGTAACCTAAGTCGCACTCCTGTTTGATTGGCTGGGTGACTGTCCTTGCCAGGACAAGCCACCCTGCTGTGTGATTGACAGACAGGCTGCATGAATGGGAGAAAACTGCATAAAAAGCAGGTCTCTGGGACTGGAAAGGCAGAGTCGCCACTGGAACGAAAGAACCAACGAGGAGCTGATGGGAGAGGACCCCTACAACGACTGAACCGCCCAGTGAAGTCCTGCTGCCGGTCCGAATCTTCAGAATTCAATGACAGAGAAGATCCTCCAGGAGACTTCTTCCCTTGAGCTGGTGGAACCAACCAGTTTGCCCAAACTTCAAGCCAGGACCCCTCCTCTGGTCGAATTCGCTGTACAGAGCTACAGTGGGAAGGATAGCCAGGAAGGTCGGACCCTGCTTGGGTTTTAAGCAGCCCACCTTTTATTTGTTGCTTTGCTCTGCTGCTGGTTTCTTCCCTGGGTTGTGCAGGACCTTCCAGTCTTCCTACTTCTTGTCAGTCCGACAGTCGCTTCAGGAACCGTGAGCCTGCATGAACTATCAGGAACGTCAGCCTCAGCTGCAGCTTCCTCTCTGTTTTAACATTTTAACAGCTATGGTTTTTCCCCCCAGTGCCAATGCCTTTTTTGGTGATTTCAGTATTTCACCATGCAAAGCCTTATAACATTTACTCCTTCATTAACCCCTTAAGTGCCAAGGACGAGCTATCTCGTCCTTGGCACTGGGGAAGTAATCCCAAGGACGAGATACCTCGTCCTTGGCACTTAATTAAGGTACTGTGCAAATCCGGTTGTTCATGTCGTTCAGCCGCGGTGAAAGTGTTTGAAATCTTTCTCCAAACCGAGGGCTTTTCCTTCTCTTCTCTTTGAACTAACTTTTCTGCCAACCAACCTCGTCCGGAATCCGTGGCATGAACTTTACCACGAACGACCCTGAACCATGTGATCTTGAGGAAAAGACTTTTGACCCATTGACTTTGGCCCTAAGCCTTTTCTACCTGATTCCATCACTGTAGTTCCTCTTGCTCAATTGCCCTGAGTACTTACCTGTTGGTGTGGTTCAATTTCTATTAACTTTGTCTTTCCCTCTTTTTTAAATTGCTGGAGTGCCATTTTGCTCCCACTTCATTTTGTGAGCTTAACTTGTCTGGAACTTATTGGGAGTGGTGTGGTGTATTAAGAGTGTGATTTTTAAACTGCTTATAATAGTGTAATGTTATACAACTGAAGAGTAAAATTAATGTATATCCTTTTACTTGAAAACCCTGAGTCAGTGTTTGCCTGAATCATAGTAATTGCTGTCCTTTGTGTAACTATTTGATACTGCTCACTTACTCTTGAGATAAGTCTGGCTGCTCAGCCATCGCTACCACTTTAACTCTGTAGGATGGGCTTGTACCAAAGGTGAATTTGTACTGTCACTTGTAGTCTTAATTGCGTGTGGTGTTCCCAAAGGGTACTGCATATAATTCTGCCTAACAGTGCAGTATCAATGAGCATACATAGCAGCTACTGTTTGTTGTTTGTCTACCCAATGCACTTATGTCAGTGTACCAGCTGTTGGAGTGCTGGGGGTGTCTAATATCGTCAATAGCATCCAGGCCTAGGCCATGTTATGCATCATATGGTTGTAGGTCAAAGAATCGAATACAAAGTTTCGGATGACAATATATTTGAAACAAAAGGACCAAAAAACATTATTTTTACCTATACCAAAACGGGAAAAAAATTAATTAAAAAAAGGCATTCAGTCTTTTTTTTCCGATCCTTTTGAGGCTAATCTATTGCATTAGATCCTTTGTCATTCGAAAAAATGACCGGACACTGCATCATATTTGGGCCTACGCGCTTGCCTTCTCATTCTATCCTGCTGTGATATATATATTTTCGTTACTTTACTACTGCTAACATTGCTACTAATATTTGTGTTGCAAAAAATGTTTATAAAAACGGTAGGAAATACAATTTATAACATTTTGCTCATGCTCACACTCATTCAGCCTGGTGGGTTTGCTTGTGTGTTGGCACTGTTATTGTTCAACTGGGACATATACCTACGTACAGTCGCATTACTGGTTGTGTTTAGCAGTGCCAGTGCACTTTCCTTTATGTGCCCCCTCTTTTAGATGACTTGCCCAGATAAAAGATGTACCCCAATACATTTCTAAAATAAACATCAGTATAGTAAATAGGAGAGCAGCGAAGTGTAGGTCACAGTTGTAGGAATATAACCATCTTGAATTAACAGTATTTTTTATCTACTTTCTTAATATACAATGAAACATTTGATGTTGAGGGTTCCATTTCGAGCACTCCTGTATAGGAAACAAAAACAGGGCTGGGGGGGAGGAGAGAGAGAGAGAGTTTCTTTTACTGTGCAGTGCTCTGTATATCTTGTAGGCAATGTGGTGCAACCTGCCGGGAGACATATTTAATCAAACGGGTTAGGTTAAGTACTGCTTGAATTCTTCAGCCGGAAATGCTGCAGCCCTATGGGCATCTGATGCCCTCCTTACTGGGGAGATGGGTGTGTGCAAGCGCATGACAGTTATTATTTTGTGGGGTGAAAGGTGGTGGTCTTTACTTGGTTGAGTGCGCAAGCTGAATAGAGCCAGAGGCAGGCAATGCACCCAGTTTTTCTTTAAGGTAGTGCAGAGTTTGGAGAGTTTGCTTTTAAGAAGGCTGTTGACCTTTCAACAACGCTGTTTGCTTGGCGGTGGTAAATTGAGCATGTCCAGTGTTAATGCCAAGTAGTGCTGTCATTTCTTTGAATAGTTCATTGAAGAAGTGGGTGCTGTTTTCGGATTTCAGTACATCGCACATGCCCCATTGAGGGAAAACCTTACGTACTAAATATTTAGCAGTGTATTTGACATCCGGATGTGCACAAAGTCCAGCTTGAACCCATCGTGAAAAAAGGCACACTACAACTATTAGGTATTGAAAACCATTACATCTTTCTCCCATATCTGCATAGTCTGTGTAACTCACAGAACGGCTCAATTGGGCGAGGCAAAGTTCCTCACATTGTCTGGAGTGTCATGCTAGTGCTGAAAGTTTGGCAGGTGGTGCAGTGTATAATCATGTTTGTGAGATACGTTTGTCCTGGCCACCAATATAGGTGTGAGTGCTTGGTGCGTTGCCTTCCTATAATGCATCTGTCATTGAGTGATCCCATGAAACTATCATCAGTAATTGAAACATGGCTTCAGGTCACAGAGCTGATCAGGTTGGATTACAAAGTGTAATCTTACTGTTGTCACCAGGTCCAACCCTTTTTAGGCAACCTCGTCATGAATTGACTCTCTCATATATGAGTAATAAATATTACCTGATATGGAAGACCATCATTTAGTCTGATACATGATATAGAATCCTAGTGATGTGAGATCATACAATTCACAGTAAAGTATTGGGGAGACTAGTGACAAACAGATACAAACATTTGCTAGTATTAACACTCAATAAGGGTTCTTGAGTTAAAAGATCACATTAATTTCATGTAACTTGTTCATGCCTTGAGTTGTACATCAGAGTCTTCAGATCATCCGTGATTCAAGTTGTCTCAGGCGGTGCCGTTGGTCACCAGCTCTTCTGTTCCAGTGTGCTTTTTGAATGCCGATGAATTGGATGTCCACCCCATTATCCATCTGGTGCTCTTCTTGCTAGTGATGCGCCAGTGGCAGTATAGGGTGCTGGCTAATCAAACTGGACAATGTTCTCTAATTTGCACACTTAATTCTCGGATAGTACTGCCAATGTACACTTACTTACAGAGATAGATGATAGCATACACAATGTATTTATATACACAATTGATGAAATCTTGGATTTCTATTGTCATCTCTCCATGACATGTAAAAATGGTGGTATCTGGGTGAACATATTTACAAATGCTACAGGACCCACATTTGTGGAAACCCTTGTGCATGAACCTGACCCAGTCGCTCCCAAACCCTGTATCAGTTTCAGGTTTGAGAAACAAAGGCATAATTTATTCTTAATAGTTGGTGTTAGAGTAAACACAAAATTAGTTTGGCCGCAATATAATTGTTGAGATCAACAGCTAGCAATAACAGATGCCAATTTCTCATTAACCCCTTAAGGGCCAAGGGCGAGTTATCTCGTCCTTCGGATTACCTCCCTGTTGCCAAGGATAAGATACCTCGTCCGTGGAACTTAAGGGGTTAATGAAACAGAAAACGTTAGAAGGAATTGAATGGCAAAATACCAAAATCACCAAAAAAGGCCTTGGCATGGGGGGAGGGGACCCATGGCAGTTAAAAGGTTAACATTTCATACTTCAGATTGCTGTCATTTGAATATTTGGTGACAAAATTGATCCCCCTTGTGTCAGAGTCTGACCCCTGTTTTCGGTTATAGCATGTCCTCTCTTTGTAGAGGTTGGGTCTTATACCAAGATCTCAATACACAACTCTGTGAGTACCCTCGTTCCTGGAACCTTCGACTTAGCAGGTCGCACTCTTGTTCATAAATAGCGTTGGTACTACAGTTTCTTTTGGTTCGATAGAACTCTCCCACTGGAATATTGTTAATAGTTGACTTCTTGTGACAACTGGTGGCAAATAATGTGGAGTTCACTTCAGTGGGTTTTTTGAAACATCTGGTTTCCAATTTGCCATTACCTATACATATTTTCAGATCTAAAAAGTCAATAGATCTAGTGTCAATAGCTCCTGTAAATTATATGCCAAAGATATTGTCATTTAGGAAGCTAACAAACCTTTCAAACCTCACCCTAGAGCCATTCCATACCAAGAGGACGCCATCGATATACCTCTTCCAAAGCTTCATCTCATCATTATATTCGTGGGTGTTGTGGATGTAGTTAGTTTCGAAGTACCCCATGAGCAGATTGTCTAGTGTATATTTCACCCCACCTATATTCTGTGCGTAACAGTCCGCATTGAATAGAAAATAAGGTTGAAAAGTCCTGATACACGAACTCTAAAGTCTGAATAGCTAAACTGTGCTCAATTAAGATATATAAAGCCTTCACTTCTAAAGTTGCTAAAAGGAACTGTGCTTCCCATTCAAGATCCTGCAAGATTTGTAAAGTCTGTGTGGAGTCCCTCAAGTAGGACGTTAGAGAAGGAACCAGTTTTTTAATGGCTTTTTCTATGTATTCTGAAAGGCCCTCGGTCACCCACCCCGAACCATTCAATATTGGGCGTACCTCTGGCAGTTGATCAAACTTCTTGTGTACTTTAGAAAGGTAATAAATAGGAGGCATGACTGGATGAGTTCTTGCAAGAAATGATCTTTCATCATCAGTTAGAACACCTTTCATGTGCCATTCTTGTACTAGATATGATAGTTTTACTGTTTGCTCTGTGGGATTGCCCTTTAGTTTGATATAGCATCCCCGTGTTGATAAGTGTAACTCTGCAATTTTGGTGTAGTCTACGTTATTTAGAAGCAGACAAAGGTGTAAATATAGTCATTCTAAATGCTTTTAGACATTGAGGTTTTCAGGTTGGAATTTTCGATGCGAGTACATGCAGGAGATGCGGCATCTGGAACGCAATAATGTAGCACTAACCAACAGGGGGCTATTTATGAGAATATGTTAAGATCTTTGTTCAACATGTGTCCTAGTAGTTCCTTACAGTGCTTTGGCAATTGGTTCATGAAAGGCTATGATTATCGATGATTCTAGTTCGACATCATAATTATGGAAAAGTTAACTTAACATTCCCAACCAATGTACTGGCATAACACATCACTTACTTAATGATGACCAACTTAATGATTTGTTCCTCCCCCCTTCTTTCTCTCTCCATTTTTTTTCCTCCTTTTCTCCTTTGATGATACAATGTAAACTTAATGACTGTTTGATACTAATGTAATGCACCCAACAATTGGGTCTATTCATTTAATAATGTCATATATATATATATATATATTGATAGATCCAATTGGAGACTTTAGTTGCAAATCTTTGTTTTTTGCCTTGATAAAGACCACAAAAGTCGAAACATGTGTTGGCAAACTTTTACGACAAACTTTTACAGTGGTAAAAACTGTTATTATGCAAACTCTTACTGTGGGTAAAAGTATTCTAATGAGACAAACTGTTACAGTTTATAAACTGTCACAATGATCTGTGCAAGTATGCAACTAATATATTCACTAACCATCTATTAATGGAGTATTTGTGAAATAGCATTGATACCAATATATATTAGCGGAACTATACTCTGTACCAGCGCATTGATAATGCCACGTAGTCTTTCATTTTTCACTGTAACAGGTTTGGGCGTGGCACGTACGGATGCTGCTCTGTTTTGTATTATTCTTTTTTTACATTTGCTGATCTTAGCTGTCCAAAGTAGAGCACCTCAAGTTGGCAGTATTGATGTTTGGCCTTGTCAACCTTGTAGCCTTTGCAGGTCAAAGGTTATAGAAAGATAATGGAATCCTTACGACAGTTTTTCTCACTGTCACTGCAAACCAGTAAGCCATCCACTTACTGTGCTACTGAGCTGGGCACATGGATGTTTCCTAGGTCTTCGTGTAATAATCTGTTGAATATGCTTGGGCTCTCGCAATTCCCTTGGGGCAAAGAAGTGTGTTCGTAGTGCTTTTCACCATGTGTAAGAGCTGTGAGGTACTGTGAGTCAGGTTGTAAGGGTATCAAAAAGAAGGCATTGTTTAAATCAACCACTGTGAAGTGGGTTGCTTCTTTAGGGGTATTACACAAAATGGAGGCAGGGTTTTGCAACTAGAGAAAATTCTTTCTGTACTATGTCATTAAATGGGCAGAGATCCTGGATCATTCTCCAATCGCCTCCTGTTGCCTTTTTGACAGGGTATATGGCAGTATTGCATGGTGCGGTAGAGGGCACTATTATCCCTTGGTGAAGTAGGGCCTGGATTGTCTTTTATTCCCTCTTCTGTGACAACGGCCATTAGGGGGCACTGTACTCTTCTGTACTGCAACATTAATTCACAGGGGATGCACCTTTCTAGTACTATCTCCCCGGCATTGTCATTGTCTTCGAAACGTTCTGCATCTGTCACTTTTTTCCTGGGTACTGTGGGATCGATGCACAAGACAGTACGCCACTGGCACCCATCTCTGTCTGTTCTGAAGACAACCGCTGTTTTTGCAGATACTAACAACCCTTGTAAGTCTAGGAACAGTATTGTGCCTGCTACCAATTCTGGGGACATCACAGGGTGGAACATTAAATCAGTTGGCACTATCCAGCAGGCTTTGGCAATTTGTGCACTGCTTCTACAAGCACTGTTATGACGCATATGAACATATCTGGGTCAATGGGTATTCCTCACACTACTACCTCATGCACCATGGTGTGTATTATGACCATCGCTCTCGTTGCGCACATCCCTGGCGTGGCTCAGACAATGCTATGATCAGTAAATGGGATCGTCATGTTAAACTTGCTGAGCAGATCCATGCTGAGCAAATTGACAGGAGAACTGTCCTCCCTCCTTTACAATCAAATCTTTAGTGTTTGACCATAGAACTAGCCCCAGAGTATCCCTGCATGTCGAGTGTTTTGCCAGATAACGGGAAGTCCCCTTCTCTTATGCATGATTTCTCAGCGCCCGAATCAACCATAAAAATGAATTGTTTGTTTTATATCTCTGCCTCCTCTTCTGGGCTGAGGGTCATCGACAGAACCGGACACACAAGTGCTCTCTGTGGGCTGTTCTAGTCAGGGTAGGTATTTGTCCCCGGAAATGAAAAGGGGATTCCTCCCACCACTGTTGCGCACTGGAACAGGGCTGCTGTGCTGCTAGGCGTTCTGTTAGATGGGTTCATGTTTCCCGTCTGCTGGAAGTTGTTGTGAGGTACGCATGGTTGCATCATCTGCTGTGGTTGTTGCTTTGTTGCAGGGCCTGTTATCTGCAAGGGCAACTGCGTGTATGCCTGGTGTATTTCGTAGGGTATGCAGGTCATCCTGGGAGTCAGCCCCTGGGGGGCCCCTTGACGGCGCATACCATAATTTTGTTGACCATAACTGATGCCATCCCCTGTCTGCTTCTACACTCTCTTGAGAAGTGTCCCCATGTTTCACAGTTTCAACATTGCCCCATTCCTCCTCCCCAGGGTCCCATTCCTCCAAATCCCTCTCCTCTTGACCCTCGGAACCCACCTCTTCCTCACTGCTGTCCTCCTTGCCACTGCAAGCCGGGGTATTGTGTTTCCGCCCCACTGTCCTTGTCCTCCTTCTGACCATGGTTATTCTGGCATTCTCGAAATTAGGGGTGTACCCTGCCACTTCCATCTGGGCAGGCTTCAACACTGACGCCTTTGCAGCTATTTAAGCTAATTTGTTTAGTACTAGTTTTTCTTTCTGTGCTTGTCGCCTCCGAGATGTTTCCCTGTTGTCTTTTCTTCGTGTGCAATGGTGTATTATCTGTATTTCTGCCCATCCCTTCAACACCCACAATTTTTCCTTGCCACTGCCATCCGGCCAGACCTACTTCTTAACCTCCCATCCCATAAACTTTCCACCTTAGGAGTTTTTTCGGGTGCTTGTTCAGCTTCCTCATCCTCGTCATCCTTGACCTAGTTGAATGTACTCAACCCATCAACATTGTCATATCCCAAGCTGTCAGCCTGCTCACTTCCTTCTCCCTCCTTTTCAACATACACTTTTTTGATGGGTGTATTGTCTACCCTGAATTGGAAGTCCCCTGCTTTCCATCCATCTGGTGCCTGTTCTACCTGTCTGTCAGCTTTTACTTTGTTTTGCACTGTTCGTAGTCTATTTAAGTCTGCTCTTGCTATGGCCAGTGCCACCTCTAAATCTTTTATTGACATCAGAATGTCTTGGGGCGTCCGGGCGGGACACAAATGGGGGCGGTGGAGCTGTCACTGCTGTGGATACATAGGTTGGGTTAGTATAGCCTACCATGGGGCGAGATGCCAGCGGGTATATGCCTCTGCGCTTTGACCCTGCCCCGCCCTCTCTTCCTGGGCATTCACCCTTTCTACCGTCCTGTCCGTCCACTCCATAACACTCTTCAGTGTCCTCAAACATCCTCCAGAGATCTAGTATTTCCTTCCGTCTTGGTAATTGCTTTCCCTTATATTTGGCTGCTAGAAAATTTGACAAATATTCTAGCATACCCTTATTGTGGGAGCCCTGCCCACGACCGGGGCATCTCCCCTCTTATGATGTGCTTGGAAGTGTATGCAGAAGCATGTGATGCAAAGCGGAATGTTATGATGTGAATGATAGAATGTTTGGGATGAGGGTTCTAAGCCCAGGCAGTTGGAGAGCCCCTGCCTAGATGATGGGAGCCAGTGCCTGTTCCTTGTAACTGGTCCCTGCTAGGTTAACCTGATGTAACTCTAGAAGATGTAATAAAGCTCAATGGAACTTACCTGCGGCCTAAGGAAGTCACCTTGTTACAATGGCGACGAGGATGGTCTTCAAAAAGACAAGTAACTGACCTGCAAAGCAAAACAGTGACATTGTAAGAGATCAATCTGCTGCAGGAGTGCAGGGAAAGAAGAAAGGAACCACTGCCCCCAAACAAGTAAGTCCCATCACCCAGGGCAAGAAGAGGGGAGGCCTTGGGCCCTGCAAGAGCCCATGAAGAGGAGGAGATTCCCAAAGGCAAAGAAGAAGAATGAGTAAGGGCTTCGGACAAGAGGGCATTAAGAAAATATACATGTCAAGGAATAAGGGGTGCCCTGCCACAACAAGAGGCCCAGGGACAGTAAAGCAGGGCCATAGCCAGGGTGATGGTAAAGGGGACGGAACAAACCCCAGTGCCCACAGGAAGTACTTATAACATTGAGTACCCTGAGCCAGAGAATAAGCAGTGGTAAATTAGCAAGCAGGCAACCACTGGTGGAAGGGGACCGTGCAGGATTGTCAGGGCGAAGGAAGCTGCAGTTAGCAGCAGCGTAACCAAAGCAGATGGGGGCTGTCCTGTCCAAAGAAATACATAGAAATAAGGGTTCCTACTGACTGTTACCTGGTGCCTGTTATCAGCGACTTGTGCTGCAGAGTGGTGTCCATGAGGGAAAGAACGTCTTTGGGAGCAGGGATCTTCGCAGGCCCTGCAGGTCGCTGTCCAAATGATGACGTAGTATCAATACTGCAAGGTGATGGTGGTCGGCTGGAACGTGGTGTGCTCGCAGCGAGCCGAGCATTTTTGGAACTTTGTTTATTTCGAAACGTAAAAGAAAAGGACCTGCCTGCTACTGATGCTCTGTGAGTGAGCATCATGAAGAGGAAGAAACGTGCCAAAGGGGTCATGAGAGTTTACAAATGAACCAACTTTCAGGGTCACTTTGTTTGGTCGTCGGAAGGCTTTTCCCTGTCCCAGTCTGTTTTGAAGGCTCCGGAGATGTGAGCAATGGCTGCGAGTTATGTTACCAAATGCAGTTGGTCGGAGTAACAATTACTCTGCAGCAGGTGGAGGTACTTTAAGACTGGTTGAAGAGCACAGAGGGATGTGCTTCAACTGGAGGGGACGAGAGGGACATTTTGGACCGTAAAATCTATCCAGATTATTATTACTCCATGGTGAGGTTGCAAAATGCCTCTGGTTCTATTCTAAATGTTTTGGTTTTTGTTAAAAGCAGCATAGGCTGTAGTCATACGAGGAGTTGTGTATTGAAGTTGTGCGCCTCCGTTTATGCAAAGAGCCGCGTTTATTGCTAGCCATATTTGCAGAGCCACGTTTATTGCTAGCCATATTTGCAGAGCCACGTTTATTGCTAGCCATATTTGCAGAGCCACGTTTATTGCTAGCCATGTAGTTAAAGCAAAGTGGAAGGATTTCATGCTAGGCGTTATGATTTTAGTTGACAGGCATCTACTGTGTGATGTATGTTAGGTGAACAGTTTAATAGTAAAGAGTGTAGGCCTGAATGAAAGTGGTGTAAATGTTTTAGTTGGCAGGTTTTACATGGGTTATCGACCATAATGACAGTACAACCCTTGAATTTCAGATCTGGTCTTCCTCATCGCAATGCTGCATTTTGCTTTTTTTTGTTGCTGTAATGTGCAGGCTTAAAACAGGATTTACAGATTGAAATGTATTTTGCTTTTCATGCTCTGTGAGTCATGATCAGTGCTGGATGATTCATAGCTTTTTGTGTGGTTCGCGTGACAGTTTAACAGTTTGAGTTTTGGGGGAAATTTTGCAAATACTGGAAGGTGTTTCAAATTTTTATAATGTGAGTGAGACATGGGGGTGTCATGCCTTCGGCAGCATAAGTGAATGAGAATGGTGAGTTTCCCATCACGGTAGACATGGGGGGGGTCATGCCTTCTGCTTTATGGTTGGGGGTGGGGGGGTGCCTTCCGTCATTGTTATTGGTTGGGAAGAGTGAGTTGGCGACCAGTGTAGATAGGGGAGAGGAACCATGCCTTCCACACTGTGTGGATGGGCATTGTGTGTTGCCCACCAGGGTAGTTGGGAGGGGGGGGGGGGGTTATGCCTTCTGTAGGATGGCTTGAATTCATGAGTAGAGAGGGGGTATAAGACTCCCGCGGTGTGCATAGGTGTCAGTGAATCCGTATAAAGTGAGTGGTCGTGCAAGTTTGCACCATCCATGGTTGATAATAATAATAATAATAATAATAATTTGGCATTTATATAGCGCTACGAACCCTCAGGTATCTGAGCGCTGCTTATTATTACCCACGGTGTGTGGTGCTCATTTATCGACCTCGGAAGGATGCAAGGCTGAGTTTGGCCCTGCCGGGATTCGAACCTGCTTTCGCAGGCTCTGCACTGATGTCAAGGCGAGCGCTCTACTCGCTGTGCCACTTGACCAGCTAGGGGTATGATTGCATTTCACCATGGTATAAGTGTGCTGCATGAAATGTCAGCAAGAATAGAGAGGGGGGGGGCGCCTTCCGCATTACGAGTTCAGAGTTTGAGGGAGGATGACTCCCATGGTTAGTCTTACATAGTTGTGTCTCTCTCTAAAATAGGCCCACAGTGTGATTGTGTGTGTGCTGGCGAACGTGTGATGTGCTTTGTGTGTATGTGGGGGAGATGTGTTGTAATGTGCTTTGTGTGTATGTGGTGATTGTTGGAAAAAAGGGAGATGAGTTGTGATGTGCTTGATAGTGTATGCAGAAGCATGTGTTGCAAAGCGGAATGTTATGGTGTGAATGATAGAATCTTTGTGGTGAGGGTTCTAAGCCCAGGCAGTTGGAGAGCCCCTGTCTGGGTAATGGGAGCCAGTGATTATTCCTTGTAACTATTCAATGCTAATTTAACCTGATGTAACTCTAGAAGATGCAATAAAGCTTAATGGAAAATACCTGTGGCCTAAGGAAGTCACCTTGTTACCCCTCCTCTTGTCTGTCACCCACTGCATGCGGTACTTCTGAATTCTGTCATTATATATCAGTAGGGCCCTACACATATACTCGGTGTTTCTCCTCCCATGTTGGGTAACATAAGTAAACAACTAAAACACAATTACGCAACTAAAAAAAAACACAATTTCTGTAACAGTGCCTCGATGCCCGCAGGCTGTGTGAGCGCTTTAAAATGTAAAATAAAATAAAAAACGCACTGCACACAGTGTTATAGGGTTACCGAAAAACACAACCAATTTGTTTCACTTTCTTTCCCTAAACCCCTTCTCCCCTTCGCAGCTATTGCTCACCCACTACACACACTCGAATATACCACCAATTACACAATGCCCCTCCTGGGTCTCCACCCTGCACAATAAAAACGCCAATAACACAAGCTAAAATAACAAACTAAAATAACAGCTACTCTTCCCGAGCCCTCTAATTATGCAGGGCTCCTAAATATTTCCTTTTTATCTTCGTTATACAGTATGAGTGGCACCACCTTCTCCCCTCACTCGCGGAGGCTCCCTACTATTCCATTGTCCTTTCCTTAATAAAAACAATCCAATACATGCCACACCTGCAATTTCAATGTCCACGTGTTCACACTCTCACATGCATCTATCCCCTACTTGTTATCAGTTGCAAGGTTATAATCACGTGTGTCTGTTGACCTAAACTTCTCCATCATGGGGTTCCAACAACACTGGCCTCCAATTCTCCTCGGAGCCGCGGCACGCTGTAAAGAGCAGACATGATTCTGCAAAGATGGTTCCTCTACGGCCATTGGGGAAGTATACGTTCTTGGGACTGCTCGCTGTAGGTGAGTGCATCCCCTTCGGAAAGGCTGCCTGGACACCTCCAGAGGTACATGAGGTGCTGGGATCATGTCAGGGCCACCAAATAAAGGCCTGCCCACAAATGATCATGCCACAAACATGTTTTCATCACACACAAAATAGGGAGGCCAGCAAAGAACTCTTGTGCTCAATAACGTTCTGCCGAAAACGAATACAAGCAGAAGGTTATAAGGAAACACATTGTTACTAATGACATCACATGTACAGTAAAAACCCACGTGGTTTGTTGGTCAGACCCTATACGTGGGCAGCTTGCTCCAAAAGGGATACCAGGCTGCTATTGGTCCCAGCCCCGTCTGTCCGTCTTCCATCACGTTGGGTCAGCTGGGCTCATCATCTCCAGGGAATCGAGGCCAAGTATGCCATTAGTAACCATGTAAGGCAATGCTACTCCATTATTGTGATGTGCACCTGTGAAACTCAGTGACTGGCACAGAGGGAGGCTTAATATCATTCTGTATTCTGACCCACACATTCTTCACTCAGTCCATATCGCACTCGCCGCACCCAAGGTTTCCACCCTCGCGTTGGTCTATAATTTATTCCACCCTGTACTTCATAATTATAAAGTTTGTCATTATGAAATAAGGTGCAATGGCCGTGTTCTTTTAGATCTTTTATGACCACTGGGTTTATGGTTGGTAGCCTGAGATTACCTATTAGCGTGAAATTCAGGGGTCTTGGACTGGGGAAGTTGTGGGTGTCATAACTCCCGGGGGGCTGGGTGGGGGTAGGAGGTCTGCTTTTGGCCTGGCTATGATAAACGTACATCGTGAGGAGCCTTGTACTGTTGTGCGGCCTTGCAGAACGCATTCCTTTTTGGGATAACACTCATTTGCAACAGTTATGGAACGAAAGAAAGTTTCTATGGGAGCTAGAAGTGTGAGTCTCTCTCTCATCGGTGCTTGGACATGTTCAGGTTTCTTAGTTGGGTCTGTGTTTACCGCGCAGCCATGCAGGGATGAATGTTTCTGCCATAACTACAAAAAAGGTGCTTACTTATATGTGCGCACTAAGTCTGCGCATTTGTAATGTTGTGTTTGTGTAGGGTTTCTTAGTACAGTCGCACCCCCCTGGTACATTGCAAGTGTAGTTCTGGGATATTCTGGGATTCGCCTTACTCAAAAGCGCCTATGGGGTGGGAGAGGTTAATTTCCTTCCCAACAAATTCTCAATTTTTTTATTGTAAGTTAATTTCCTTTTTTGTTTTTATCTTATTTTTCTTTTTTCCTTTTTCCTTTTTCTATTTTTGTTTATGGAGAAAAATCTCTTGATATATGTTTGTTACATATGTAAAATGTTAAAGGTTAAATTGTTCTCTTAAAACAATAAATTCAACTTAACAGGGATTCCAGTACACATACATTTGTTCTAATTAGGGTGGTGTTGTGATAATAAGATTACTCTTCTGCAGGAATTCAGAGAGATAACTAGTGGATACAATACCTTTATGATCCCACAGTACAATTAAAATAGCTGTGATCTTAATAATGAAGGCGAAACAGACACACCCGACAGGTATACCTCCTTAGCATTTTGTCGTAGCACAGGCCTAAAGCAGTCTATATAGTCTTCAGAAGGGGTGTGTGTTGTTTAGAGTTGTAACCCAAACAACTTTAGTACAACAGTCCAAAATAAAAGAATGTCCAATCAAGGTTCTATGCAATTCTAGGCTTCAACAAACAAAATGCAAATACAATCAATTTATCAGAAAACACTCAGACAACCCACCCCTTTAAAAGAATACAGGGAATGCAGACCTTTGTCAAATGGCAGTCTGGGTAGATCATGAGGAGTGTTTAAACCAAAGGCCAGGACACAAGGCAGCATCCTTAGCTCTCTGCAGCTCCGCTGCACCCAGCATCCACTATGGGACCCCAGCAACGACCAGAGCACAAAGATGCCCACTCTACTCAAGTCGAGGTTTGCCTCATGAAGATGGCCGCCAGCAACTCCTATGCTATCCAGCTTGCAGACATCGGAGCACTTCGATGTGCTGATTGGCCAAAAGCAACAGGTAAGCAGGAAATGGACCCCCAAGGCCATAGCCGGATGGCGGAGCTAGCCAGAACCAAAGGCCAGGACACAAGGCAGAATCCTGGGCTCTCTGCAGCTCTCCACTGCATACCGCCATGGACGCGCAGTCTCTGCATTCGATCCCAGACATGCCGCCATATACGGAAGGTAAAACCATTGTATACACCCATACAAATGGCTCAGTTAATGGAGGCTTACGTTATGTAACTCTGTTCTGCTCGATCATCCCCATGGTCCCCGACACTTCCCTGTTCCTTCCTGCAGCATCCTTCGGCTTGACCCCACCAAACCCACCCCACCCCACCCCACCCCTGCCTCGCCAATGTTGAATGCTTATCGCTCACCTGACACGAAGTGCGCCAAGGAAATCCCTTGCCTGCCACCGTGAACCGCCTTCCACTCAACCCCTTGGACCTACTACGCCCGCACACACCCAGCCCCAGCGCTGCATGCGATCAGTGATGTTAAAGTACCTGGCAGCACAAGCACCCACATGTACTCACACAGAGGAACCCCAGCGCCACCGCACCACAGCCAGCCTCAATCAGTCGACTCCACCTCAGGCAGCCAAGAGCCTGGAGACTCAAGCAATTAGATTCTCCCTGAATCCAACCCATCACACCCAGATTCCTGCTCCCCTCCCCCAATCATCAGGAAATTCTCCCTCAGGCCCACGCTGAACCATTTTCCTGCCCTAAATTGACCCAAGCAGCAAGCAAGCGCCACTCACCCAGCCTTCCCAATCGTGTTGCTACGAATTCCACTAGGCACACCCAGAGTTGCCTGAAACAACCGCAGCCAGTAGCTGACACCCGAAGGGATGAGACACTGCAATCAACCATAAGCAACAGCATGGGCCTGCTCTCCACAGCCCCACCTGCTGCCACAGCAAGGAACAGTACACTTCCTATGAGAAGTGCAAGGCCTAAACCCCACAGTTTTCCTGCATCCCCCCTCAAAGGTAACACCCACCTAGGATCCCGGAGACCCTACCCCTTCATCTTGAGCCACACAGGCACCCCTATCTGGCCCACACACTGCCGCAATCGCCTGCAGCTTCAGCCCCTCAGAACCTCCACCAGCAAACAGGAACAACTAGTAACTGACTGCAGCCAGCCTCCATAATGACCCCTGTGGCACCATTTGTGCAATTAACCAGAAATCTCCCCACACTGCCCTCGTTAGCACTACACCCAACCTACCTGCCAGGAAGATCAGTCCCACAGCCCCAACAAGTCTTACAAAACCCCTACAGACAGGAGCATGCACCCCTCGACCCTAAAAGGAGCTCTCATCAAAGCTAGATCGCTCCTAGCCCACACCCTACACATACATGATCTCATCATTGCTCAAGACCTAAACTTGCTGGCTATAACAGAAACCTGCCCCCACCAAGCCTCAGGACCTTCCCTGCCTCTTACACTCCATTATGGCGTTGCCATATACAAACATAACAGACAGGACTCCAGAAGTGGTGGAGGTGTCGCTCTTAGTTACAGGGACACTCTTAACATCAGACCGGCCACCAGCGTCATGAAAGAAGGAGACTTCGAGCTCCTCACCGTCACACCTGCCCCTTCCCCAGTAGACACTGTGACCATGCACATCATCCACCAGCCACCCGGCCATTTGGCCTCCTTTGAGGAAGACCTCACTCACCACACAACAGAAAGAACCTCAAACCCACCTCCAGGTCTATCATACTTGGGGACCTAAATCTAGGCCTTAATGACCCCTCATATAGCACTTCCACAGTCGTCTCAAACGCTCTCTCCAACCTTGGCTTCCTTCAGCAGGTCTCTGCCCCAACCCACAATAAGGCTAGAACCTTGGACTGGGTAGCAGATCTGGACAACCAGATCTCAATCACTTCCATAGTACCCTGAGCGTGGTCAGATCACCACACCATGACCATTACCATTACCTTCCAACCACTAAAACAGCAGTCGGCTGCCACTCCAGCCTTGCATGCACACTATCGTGCAGCACCAGCATCATTTCAAAAACCTCCATCTCGCCTCTTCTCACACCTCTCATACCAGAGAACCATGACTCCACAGACCCTAAGACCTTAGGAGACATATACTCATGTACCTTAACCAAGGCCATAAACATGGTGGCCCCGTTAATTCCTAGGAGAGCTAAACCAGCGTGTCACATCAATTCATGGTTTACCCCTGACCTACAGACCTTGCGCCAAGGAAAAAGACAAGTGGAAGCCCTGTGGAGAAGAGACCCGTCAGATCATTTGAAAGCCTCCTTCAACAGGGTTGCCAAAGAATACAAACAGTCCATCATTACAGCCAAAGCATTTGCTTAAAACACTAGAATGTCAAATGCCAGCTCAGAATCCCAAGACATTTTTAGAATCCTCAGAGAATTGGAAACACCATCCACCCATCCCCACTACTATCATCAAAGATGAGACGTGGTGCATAAAGATACAGAAGGCTATCCAAGCCAAAATGGTCTCTCTACAACAGAAAATTTAAACTAAACTAGCCGTCATCACCACCTCCAACCCACTCCTCGCTGCGAATCACCAACCCTCACCCGCTTCCAATTTAGAAAAGAATTGGAAGCAGAAACTACCAACATACTAAGAAAGCTCAAAACCTCCAAATGTAAAGGGAACATCTGCCCTCCTAACCTTGTGAAAGACTGCTCAGAAGCTCTAGTGCCGTTCATTACGAGAGTCATAACTACCTCCTTCTCTGCAAGCCAAATCCCTGTCAGCCTAAAAGAATTATTTCTCCCCCTACTAAAATAAACCCTTGCTTGACCGAGCAGTACCGAATAACCTCCGCCCCATCACTACGGTCCTGTTCCTACTTAAGATCCTGGACAGGGCAGCCTACGAGTAAATCCAATCCTTCCTAGAATCCAATCACATCCTTGGGCTGTGCCAATCAGGCTTCCGGCTGGGACACATAATGGAATCAGAACTATTGGACTTAAAAAAAACAACTCCATGCCTTCTCAGATGACAAAAAGCCAGCCCTCCTACTCCTCTTGGATCTCTCCACCGCCTTTGATCTTGTGGACCACAAAACCCTTTGCCCCCATCTTATGGCAGCTGCCAACTTCACCCAGGAGGACACGACCTGGGTCACCACCTTCCTGTTAGGAAGATCCATGAGAGTCTTCTCAGACACTACCAGTTCTATTCCCATCCCTATCCCCATCTCATGTGGAGTTCCACAAGTATCCTGCATCTCAACCCCTTCCTCTACAATATCTTCACCAATCCTCTCTTTGACCTCTCGTACTCCATCGGCATAGCATACACCAACTATGCCGATGACACCCAAATTGTCATCCCTCTGTCAGGCATTTATTACTCCCTCTCTTTATTACTCCCTCTCTATCAACAAAACATATGCAACAATCCAAGCCTGGGTGGCCTCCAACCACCTATGCCTAAACGGCATCCAAATGGAAGTCCTACTGGCGGGGTCACTGGCCACCCTAAATAAAACTCAATGCCCAATTCTCAGTCTTCACCACAGATGGCATTCACATCCCGTCTCAACATCTGTAAAAACCTTGGGGTCTATCTGGATGCCTCCCTTTCCCTCACCAGACAAGTAAACGCTATTGCCTCCTCTGCTGCATATACAGACAAGCTTATCAATGCAGCCAGACAATTCCTTACACTTTCCAGCTGCCTCACCATTGCCAGACCTATCATAGGAGTGAGACTTTAATACTGCAATGTCTTCTTTGCAGGAACATCTAAACAGAAAATCACCAGACTGCAGGTAATCCAAAAAATGCCCTATGTGTAGCACTCAACATCGAGAAAAAACAACACATCTCATCAGCCAGACAGGAAGCGCACTGGCTCTCTATCTGAGAAGGAATCATTGTTAAAACACTCTCGATCATGCATAAATGCCTTGCCAACACTGCCCCGGAATACCTGTCTCAAAGAATTGTGCAATCCAAATCCACCAGACTGAGGTCCATCCACGCCAACCAACTGATGCCTCCTACCTTCAAAAAAGTCAGAGCTGGCGGCTCTACCTTCCCCGCAGTGGTAGCACACCACTGGAATGCCCTGGCCCCCTCCCTAAGGCCAGAGGAATCCCACTGGCCCTTCTGCAAGGCCTTAAAAACCTGGCTCTTTGCCTAACGATAGTAGATCACAGCAAAGCTCCACTACCGAAATGACTATACCTGTTTGGAGAGCTACTTGCCCCACAGCCCTGAACTGTAAGCTATGTGTGTAAATGGTTTCATACAGCGCCCTGCTGCCCCCGGGTGTAGGTGCTTTACAAATGTAAAACATAAATAAATAAATAAACCCACAAGTGGCACAATGTAAATGTTCAAAGGATATGTTTGTAAGGATAAGCTAGAAAAGGGAGCTTAAAATTCACGATGGCCCCAGAAGAGGACATCAGGGATACAGGGACTTACCACAATACATTTTGTACTTGTCTTGATGATCACCAACATTAAACAAAGCTTCTTGGTGTCAAAACGGGAGCCTGGGTGCTTTCAATGCTGATTGTGCCTGGTCCAAGAATGCAGTACTGTACATGAACAAACTGTTGGTTGACGATGCTGGGGACGGTAGACGATGATGGGTCAGTGGTGGTGGAAAACATTGCGGTCTCGGGTGTGGAGAAGTGGAGACTGGCCTTTGGTGGTGAGCATGCTCTGCTGGCTGAAATGGTGTCGGGGTACTGCAGCAGTGTCAAAAGAGCTGGTGATCTGGCAGCGGTGTCTAGCTGGGGATGCTTGAAGACTTGGCAGGTGTTCGATGTGGGGATAGAAGAGCCTTGGCGTTGTGTGAAACACAGAGATGCAGCGGTAGTTTGGTGTTGAGTTCGGAATGGGCTCCAGCAGTTTCTGTGTAGCAGCTTGGATTTCACTGAAGGTCCACAAACTCACCTGATTGCAGTTCAGAGAGTCTGGGAGACCAAGGGGTAACTTCCTAGGTTCCGTGGTTGCTGTGGAACCAAGCCAGGCTCTCTAGGACAAGGCGAGTCCTTCTGCAATCCTGCTCCAGGGTCCCTGGATTGCACCTAGAGGGAATCCTTCACCTCCATTGAACTGCAGCCTGGTTCAAGTGCAGCCAGTGTAGAAGCCTAGGTCCAACAGCAGTCGCCCCCACTGCTCCCTGGGGATTGTTAAATGACAGAGCTCCCCTCTGCCTTGGATGCTTTCTGCCTTCACCTCCCTGTCTAATTCATCTTGCTTTGTGGAAATACACGGATGAATCAAAGAATGTCCCTCTCCTTTTAAAAGTAAAATGTCATAAGGGATCGGATCCAAGCAAGCCTGCTGTAGGGGATTTAATCCACTTTTTTTTTTTTTAACAAGTGCCTTTGACTAATTGTATTCTGCTCCACAGGAGTAGGAGGATGAGTAGGTGTATGATGGAGAACTCGACCATTACACTTCTACAAATCAAACTCCGATGCAATCATAACGGTAAAACGGGGACAGTTAAGAGATATACCTGCTTTGCCTTTTGTGGTAATGTGGGCAGAGGGAAGGCTGTGTTCTTAAGAGGGATGTGCATTTAATCCAGTGCTGACCCAAGCAACACAGTCCAAAATAAAGAGAATGTCCAATCAAGGTTCTACAAAACAAATATACTGTAATTTAAAAAAAAAAAAACGGTAGTAGAATGAAAGAGAAAGCACTGTAATTGTTTATTTGTGAAGCACTTATACACAAGTGAAGTGCTTCAAAGCGCTTCAAGACGTGAAGGGAACAAGGAGATATCGTTGTCATTCTCAGGCCTTGAAGATTCCGAATGAACTAACAGCAATAACTAGTATACACGCATTTCGTCGAATGATTTTACATCGTGGGACTTTTCATCGCCAACCTTTTCATCGCCAAAAATGTATTTTTTTTTTACTTTTTATGGGGGGGGGTGTTTGGTGCGGTTTGGGGTATGATTATTTAAGTAAGGGTTTTTTTATACAAAATAAAAAAAGAGTTTTTGGCGATGAAAGGGTGAGTCCCACGATGTTCTAATAACATAGAACCACTAGGTCAGGGCATTTCTGCTAGTATAAGTGTGGAGGCGGAGGAGGAACATAGACGAAAAAAGGTTGGTCACCTCAAGACCTTCCTCTTTGCCTCTGCCCCTTCTCCCCCTGCTGCTGTTTATTGCCTTTATTTTTTTTATCGGTTTGTCCTCTGTTCCGCACTTCCAATTCTCCCCCCGTCCATGCACTTTTCACTTTTCCCTTTCCCATGCACTTGCGTGTTCCCAATGTCACTGGGCCTAGTGAGATCGTCGTTTTTGTTCTCCCCTGTTCCCTCCCTTGCCCTGTTGCGCTCTGAACCACTTGTGTACGAGCGCAATATCAATAAAATATCAATATCAATGCGCCTATGCATGGAGGCGCAGCAAGCTAGGGAGGGGAGATGGAGGAAGACAGGCCAGACAAACATGCTAAACCTAGTACATGCAAGGTTGTGCAAGTGCGCAGACAGAAGGGAGGGAGAGGGGGACAAGTGCGTCTGGTCCAGCAGAGGACAGAGTTAATTGCAGAGTGGGTGCCACTCTCATGGAACGTATTCTGAGTGCTGTAATGCAAGGCACAGTGCGGAGGCCCTAAGGCGAGTGCAGGACTGGCGGGGGAGCCTGGGACTTGTGAGGCTCTGAGGTGCACCAGGCGACCAGTCAGCTGACTGAACAGGTTGGGGATGAGAATGAAGGAGGGAAGCGGGAGAGAAGAGAAAGGAGGTTAGCAAGTGAGATGGAAAGAGAAAGAGGAAGCAAAGAGGAATATCTTGAGTTTCCGGAACTTAAGGTGGTCCGGCCAAGACCGAGAGAGGCAGGTAGGCTGTTCCAGAGGGAGGTATTTGCAGATAAGGATCTACCCCCAAATCTCTGTTTGGAAAAGCAGCTTACCTGCAGAGGGTTGGAGGAGGCCGAGCGAAGGGCTCTGGAAGAAGAGTATTTAGGAAGAGAGTGTTGTAGATAGTATGGGACCAGACCCCAGAAAGCCTTGTGGACAATGCAGAGGGACTTGAACTTGATCCTTGCAGCCATGGGGATTCAGTGGTGGGATTTCCGCGCCAGAGAGATGTGGTACCTGGGCTTGAGGCCAAAGATAAGTCTCGTTGTTCTGTTCTGGATAAGTTGAAGAGGTCGAAGAGTAGAGGTGTGAAGATTGAGAAAGAGATTGTTGCAGCAGCCCAGTCTGCAGAGAACCAGGGCTCTGGAGACAGTGAGCCTCTGGGGAAAGGTGACGAAAGGTAGAATACCTCTGAGGAGGTGAAGCTGGTAGTGGGACTTCTGGACATGTCCGAGATGTGAGAAGAGAAAGAGAGAGCAGAGTCGAAGACGACCCTCAGATATTTTGCCTCACTAGTGGGTGAGGGTGCAGGACCAAGGGTGGTCGGACAGAGTGAAAGTGGGAAAACGGGAGCAGGGGTCCCTATGAGGACGATCTCTGTCTTACTGGCATTAAGGCAGAGATCATTGGCAGCACACCAGGACTGAATTGCGGACACAGTCCGTTATGAGCAAGTAGGAGGAAGAGGCCGAAAGTGGCCTGAAGGAGAGCTGTGTGTTATCCAACGGAACACAAATTTTGAGGTGAAGGCAGAGCTCATTTGGGCCAAAGGGGCCATGTAGATATTGAAAAACCAGGGGGATGGATTAGATCCCTGGGGCACACCACAACCAGAGAGTAATAGCGGAGAGAAAGGAACAGAGTTCTACCTAGGAAGAACAGTGAGAGAGAAAGGATGCCCAGTGTCTCAGGGAGATCAGGATAGTGTTGTTTACCGTATCAAAAGCAGAGGAGAGGTCAAGAAATATGACGACAGAGGGAGAGTTGGATTCAGGGTTTCAGAGCAGGTCTTCATGGGTGTTCAGTAGAGCAGTTTCCGTGCCTTTGGATGCTCTAAAGCCAGACTGATGGTCATGGGAACAACCAACAGATTCAGTGTGGAGGGTAAGCTGAGAGATAGCCAACTTCTCCAGAAGTTTGCCCAGGAAAAGAGTGATGGAGATCGGCGATAGCACAGTCGAATAGTACAGTCGGCAGAGTTTTATCTTTAGTAGAGGGTACACAAGAGAATGCTTGAGAGAAGTGGGGAAGACTCCAGTGGTGAAGGAGAGGTTGCAGAGGTCTGCCAAGGTTGGAGCTAGCCAGTCAATGTTGTCCTTGATGATTTTGGAGGGGCAGGGTGGTCCACCTGTTTGGTAGAAGCTTTCATAGACCAGACTTGTCTAGAGACCTCCTCAGGTGTGACAAGGGAGAGGGAGGAGAGAAGAAGTGGAGTGGTGGGAGGGCCTGAGGGGGGGCCCAGGAGATGGTGGAGCTTGTGTGGGTGTGGAGGAGAGAGAAGACAGGATGTCCTGTGTTTTGGTGGTAAAGTATGCAGCCAGGGCCAAGCAAAGGGCCTGGGGGGTGAGGGGGGTGCAGTAAAGGAAGAGGCAGCAGTAGGACTGGCCAGTTTCTTACAGACTTTGAAAAGTTGGTGGATGCTGCAGAGATGCAGGCTTGAATATGGACTTTTTTCTTGGACTGGATTCAGAGTCTATATTGCCCTTGGCTGTACAAAAACCCACCCCTGTGAAAGACTGAGGAAGCAACAAACTGGAGAAAGCAGCCTTCTCAGTGTGGGTACAGGTGTGACAGGCAAGTAACCATGTAAGGCTAGGGTTTGGATGAAAGAAGGTGCTGAGTTGGCCTAACCAGTCTCTAGGGTCCCAGTTAACCGAGGGGGCAGTTTGTGCTCAATAATATCTGGTTTCAGTTCTTGAGTGGGTTGATGTTGAACCCATTGTCTAACATTGATGCAAGTGGATCAAGCTAATTTCCGAGCATGTTTGATTGTGTGGGCCGAAGCAGCAAGCAGGCATTGAGTACAGGTGAATGCAGTCGGTCTGTGCAGTAGAAGGGGGGGCTCTCATCGATGCAGGTTGGGGAGGTCCCAGGATGTCTTAGCAGTTGGGCAGGCTTCAGCTGCTGGGAAGGGTCGGTGAGTGATGTTCCAGTGGTTCAAGTCAGTGGGTGATGGTCAAGAAACTGGTTATCTTAGGGGTGTTGAGGTGCAGGTCGGTGTGGTAGCTGTTCGAAGGTTAGCCAGGTCGAGCTGTGGTTGTAATCCCTGACTCTCTCGCAGTTCAGATTGAGTCCTGGCATTGAGCAGGTTATTCGGGCCTCACAGGTGACGTGCTCAACTAGGGCAGGATGTAGCGTTGAGCTGTTTGGAAGCGCAAGCAATAAGTCAGATTGACAGAGGAGCGCAAAGGCCAGTGCTGGCGTCTTCCCTCTCGTTCAAGGTGCAGTGAACACGGAGTGCAGGTTTGGTGTGGCAGAATAAGGGGTTTAAATTGGTCTGGTCCTCCAGCTGCTGTGAGGACAACTCAAGGGGTCTCATGGACAGGATGGTTCCATTTAAGGTCTGCTCTCCCAGCTTTAGGAGATTCCAGTGCTGAGTGGCTGGTCCTGATCCACATCAACGGTTCACCCCCAATGTCCCCTGGTAGCTGGTACATATTCCTTCTGCTTTGAACGGCTCTTTCTTCACCAGGCTTTGGAAAATGCAACTTTCCCAAAGGAAGTCCAGTGAGTTCTTCCCAGGTGCTTCAGAGTGAATCTTTGTGCCTTGAGGGGAATCTGAAGAAAGGATGGATGAACCCTTCTTTTAAAGGCAAAAGTCCCCAGGCGATTGGATTAAAGCCAGCCTAGCTTAGTGGTCTAATCCCTTGTGTAAGGCTACTACTTTTTAATAGGTGTGCTCTTTGATGCTCAGGAAAAGGAGAGGTGTCTACTGTTCGTCTGTCTCTGGCAGAGGGTGTTGCTTGGCTTCACAAAGAAACCAAAGAAGAGGCCTGGCCCGCCATTTGGCAGTCTACACCCAGATGACCAGAGTACACATTAACTTCCACAGCAGAGCTGACTCACCACAGCTGACACATGTGCAATATTAATTGTAATGTAGCAGTCATAAATCATAGTTCGTTCCATGCATCATGCCTAAACTCAGAGATAGCTTATATTTTAGAGTTTGCCCCTCCACCATCATGGATTAACTATGATCATCGTATTTTTGGTATGGATGGCGTATCATAAATGCCTGTGTCGCTGCAGAGACTTGGCTGCCACTGCTGCTGTCGAGTAGGCATCTTGTGACCTTTGAACCTGCTCTATGCCACCAGTAGAGTAAGTGCTGCGTATCAGGGTACTGATGCATCACGGCACAAGTACACAATTTACTTTTGGCATGGAGTTGACGGAAAGGGAGAAACTAGTAGGCAGATTATTCTTTTGGAGATGGAATTGTCTGCTTCATTTTATTAATAGAAATCAAAAAGTACAGTGCTTTGCACCCTTGTCAGACGGCAATTCCTCACAATGCCATTTGTCTTATGGCCTGACACCAACAGTATGTTGCCCACAGGATTTGAAGGAGACAGGAAGAGAAAGAGTGCCCTGACAAAAAATCAAGATGTTGGGACCTTTCTCCTAGCCTACCTATCCATTCTGTCTACTCTGACTCCACCCCTTTCCGATGCTGGGTGACTTCAAAGGGACACCAGTAGTCATCATCCTGATTTGTGAGGGTCTCATTATTTCAGTACTGCCTGTGAAGCACCAGTGCGCAGGAAATCTCTTTGGGAGAAATTCCTATGCCCAGGTGGAAGGCGTTGCCCTTCCTGTAGGCAAATCAAATAGGCAGCGTCCTGGCTATTGTTCCGCGTGGCTGTATTGGAGACAGTCAGGCCCGACACTAATAAACATCAGTCCTGCTGTAGCTGGGCCTTGCTCACAGAGCAAAAACTAATGTGATGTGATATTGTGTTGTGTCTTTATTTTTGTGTGGTCTCAGCAGTCATCATGCCACAACCAGGCTTGTCTTATATATAATTATTTACTTGAAAAAATAGAATCACTCAAAGCTTGTTTTTGATTCACACAGTGTTGATTTATGTAGAAATTAAGTGCCCTTTAGTGATAACACATGTTTTCGACGTATACAACGTCTGATAACCAATGTACAGTCTAAATGTGTGTCTTACCCAATGTGAGATTTAACAGCTTTCTCATCTTTAAAAATAATATTTGATATGTTGTTTTTTATTTTGTCGTTTTCATTATAATTTGGCAATGGTCATTTGAATTGTTGTTTTTCGGAATTTTGAATGTCAAAAAAATTTCCTACATTATTTTTGGGTATGTTTTGGCTTTACTTGAATTTTCATTTTGAAGCCCTGATTTGAAAAAGACGTTGTATACGTCGAAACACGTGTTCGAAGTTTCACATTGGCCCTGGTTTGAAAAAGACGTATACGTCAAAACACATGTTATCACTAAAGGGCACTTAATTTCTACATAAATCAGCACTGTGTGAATCAAAAACAAGCTTTGAGTGATTCTATTTTTTCAAACGAATGGGCTCATGAATACACTCTAAGGGTAACCTAGTTTGTAAATTGCCGCTTCCCAATGGAGTAGAGGAATCAAGGACTCCATTGTTACCCCCCTTCTTTCATGCGACCTTACAAAATTCAAGTACGCAAATATAGAGGGCGCAGAGTTCTATGTTATAAGTACCTCAATTAGATTCCTCAAATTTTCATATATAATTATTTACATTCCACCAGACTGACTAAGGCTCACAATTATTATTTAGATCTGAGGTACAGGAGATTAAAATGCTGCCCAGTTTTAGTTGGCTCCAGGGGATCGCTCCAACCCGCTGGGGACATCACATACCTCCTTACATTAGGCAGAGACACTTCACCAAGCAATCATTTATACTGCACAGTGAAAATGGGCGTGGGGGGGCGAACGTAGTCCCACCGTGTTCAGGCATTCCAGCCAGCCGAGTTATGCGGCATCTCCTTCAAGAACAGTAAATATTACAGACTATGGGTCTGTATGCACAAGTTCTCCTCGCAGCACAAAGTGGTGGTTTTTGCTTTCACAATGATATTTCTTATCTTATAACTGGTGGGATGGCTGCATGAAGAAATATGCTCTGGCCTCTGGAACAGGACGATGCTGTGTGAAGTTAATTCAATATACCAGACAGATTTATCCCATCCTCTGGAGGTTTAAAAATGGATTACTATGAGTGAGTAATCATAGTGGCATTGATTATTGCAGCACTTTGTGCTCTAGCACCATGAAGCGTCTCTTTGGCTAGATGGAATTACCAATAAAAATCACAGACCTAATAACCAGACAGACTCAAGGAATATGGCAAAGTACTACTTTATCCTCAATTTAATAAAGCAGGGTCATCTGGCAGACATCGGAGTGATGCTTGCACACTCACACACAAACTTGATTACACAGGGGTCTTATACCCCAATATGCTTCATCTATGATGTCATCCTATGTGACAAACCATAACACATATTAGTGGGAGGGATTGGATTAAGGGAACATATCTACTTATAGAAGGTATACGGGTTAGTACTTCATTGGCCGTCTCTTATCTGTAAAACAACCCTCGAACTACCTCTACATAAGTATAAAATTGATTATAGCAAACGAAATGGCAGCAGATTGGTCTATGCAACATTGTTTAGCAGGATGCCCGATAGACCCACTGATTGGTTGGCATTCCTCTCCAACCTTGGACTTTTGACTCGGCTAGCAGCACGTAATGAAACCGTACCCAGGCACTTGGATCACGTCAGATTACTCCCTACTTTCCCAATTAGTTCATCATCTCTCAACCATCCGGCCATGAGCCAGGGTTTCCTGTCTGTAGTTGACCTTGTTGCCTGTTCTCTGTTCTAGGACATTCAAAGGAGTGAAAGTACATCACTATCTTCATTCAAGGCTTAATGAATAGCCCTCGTTTTCGACTTCTGGGTCATGTGTGAAGAGACCATTAATTTGTCAGTTTCAGCCTCTTATTTACTGCCATTTAATGTAATTATACTGGGCGTCATTGCTCTTCTTGGCATCTAGAGACTTGCACACTTTACTTTGCATAGACTTTATACACTTTTAATTGTTCAATACTTGGCTCTTGCAGATGTTTTCTTCTTCTTTCATTTTAGAGAAATATATCTCATGTCCAGGACTCATCTGTCTGCCTCCCTTTGTGATTTGCACCTATTCCTTACAAATAACCTCCTTCATCCCAAGCCAACATCAACCCCTCTGTTTTGCACTCGAAGCTGTTCTTTCCAGCATCTTCTGACTCTCCAATCCTGATTGGCTTCTGTGGTAGTTGATTTGAATATTTATACAAGCCGGTGTCCATTTTCCAACAATGGCCGCCCTTGCCACGCTATAAATTCCTCTATAGCAAGCTTCTATGTATCTTTTCTACCTTGCATTACTGCTTACTTTATTCTTCTTTTGCATTCATGATTACTTTATCGTTTCATACATGTTTCTCTAATCACTTCAGTCACGTCATCACTCTTCAGTATTTTCATATTGTTTTAGCATAGTTTCATCGATCATCTTCATGACATCATTCTGCCCACGTCAGATTTCACTCAGCGCTCCATGATGTTCAGTGGTGCGTGCTTATATCCTTCCATACAGCATCTTTCCACACTTTCAGTGTGAGAGTACATTCGATACGGTTGTCTGATTCCATATCATCTCTCATACACTCAATGAGGTATAGGCATAACACATGGAGTCTCACTCAAGGCCCTTCTCCTGCTATTCCATTATGACGGTGGTGAGGGGCCGGGAGTTTGGGAAAATGCATCCACCTGCTTCTCTACAGCTTAAACGTGAATCCTCATGAAGAACTATGTAAAAACTGCAATATTATTTTTGTTGGGGGCCGTGGTGCTGTTGGGTGAGTGTCAACTATTCTGTTGATCCTAAAATCAGTTTATTCTTGTTCCTTGTACCTATGATAAGTTGTACAGTTAAATATGAAGTTACTATTCCTATGTTAAGGTAGGCCCAAAGGTACCAATAAGAAGAGAAAATTCAATAACAGAGCAACTCCAAGTACACAAGAAAATGCAGCTTTATTCCTATACAAACAGCCACTGGAAGAGCATACAAAGGACATTTTCAACATGGCATAAGGAACAAAACATTTTTAAAGGAAGAAATTGTCATAATTAACATCATAGTTAATACAATCAGAACAAACTTCTATTCTCATACTTGATTCATTGGTAGAGTAGACAGCATATAGTTATCTATAAGTGAACCCTTTTATAATTGATTCTTTTGCAACTAATCACCCCTTCTAGGGTCAACCTTCTACAGATAATACATTTCAGTCTAACGTTACTATTGGTCGGCATTCTACTACATTTATCGATAAGAACAGACTTCGATTGGTCGGTCATTTGCTCATCCGACCTCAACGCTTTTATGGGCGAGAGCTGGGCAAACTGCTACGATCCAGTTCAAAGAAGCTACTCCCCTCTGTTCCCAGGCATGAGATTTTATCTGCTAGTCCATTTGTGGTTTTGGCGTGTCATCTCTATTTCCGGATGTACTAAGAAAATATCAGGTGCACTATATAATTTAGCCTGGAATAATTGACCATTGTGTGGATCACATGGTAGACGACTACTGTTCAGAGCTCAAATCAATTTTATTGGATTTTCTACTCTCTTAACATGTGTATGCTTTCCTTTGGCAGCCACTCGCCACGCTCATACGTTCTAGGATTCATTGGTACAGTAGCCACTTACATCTGCCATTCAAGGATATGCGTATATCTCTCTGCTACCAATTGAAACTAATTAACTTCAATAATGGTATGCTGTATGCCCTGGGAAACATTATCTGGTGTAATTCCAGCTTGCTGAGCAAAACTCCCCTTGGTGCACTGTCTGGGGCTCGTCCGACAATTGTAATACCTGGAAACTTTTATTCCATGCTGCAGTATTTTAGAATTGAGGCCTAGTAGAGTTTGGTCTAAGTAAAGATGGTGCTTCTGTTAATTCTCTGCCATGTTGTTTTCTCTGTGTCCTGCATGTTTAGTGTTCTTTGTGTCTACTGCAATTGTTCTTGGTGTCTGTGAGTCTCAATTTAATTAATCCCTGCCTGTGTATGCAGCAGCCTCCTACGTTTGTGAATGCAACTACCTGTCGCCCTACTTTTCTCACACACCCGATTCTACTCCTAATGGTGGCTATGTGATGCTTAGTGTTTTACTAACTGTTTATAGATCGGTTCTCAGCTTGTATCTTGGGGCACACTCAGGAATGGGTCAGGCATGGCTACCCTCATCTACGTCATTACATTCCCCATTCTGGTCAATTTATTGACCACCCCTAGATTTTTATTCATCCTGCCATACCCACCTTTGGGTATTCATATTTTACATACCCCCTCAGGAGGCCTCCTTGTTCCACCTTCTTTTCTGGTCCACATGTCATGAAGCAGCAATCCCCATCACAGTCGGCCCAGTGCTCTGTATAGTTTTC
This sequence comes from Ambystoma mexicanum, assembly GCF_040938575.1. NCBI lineage: Eukaryota > Metazoa > Chordata > Amphibia > Caudata > Ambystomatidae > Ambystoma > Ambystoma mexicanum. The sequence continues at coordinate 965,055,003 of NC_090924.1, forward strand.
AGGGTAGAGAGGGGGCTCAGACACAATGCCTGGGGTCCCACCAGTCTTTCGATGGCATGCACCTCATGTTGTTCATCTGTTTGGGTGTGGATCTGATGGTATCTGTGAGAAACCTGAAGGTGTCTCCCTGATTAGTCCCCGGGGGTCTGTAATCCAGGTGGCCAGGACACCACGGCCATCGCTGGGGGTGGATCAACGAGGAAGGATCACCATAATAGGGGGTCCTCGGGGAGTGGAAGTGGGACACCGACGGGTGAGACGCAGTATCCCCCTTCTTATGACAACTTTCCCCAACCTTCCACGTAGGATACACAAACACTTTACCCCCCTTTTCCGACGCGAACACTTTTGCATATTATGATGGACGATGGACTAAGACTTGAGCCATTTACCTGACACGTCCCAACATCAGGGTCAGGAAAAGTCAGGCAATTGACCAGAATCGCACACACCTGACAGCCCTTTCCCTTCCCCACAGGGATAAAAGGTGGAGCAGAAGAGCGCAGTACGAACAAGACAGACAGCACGTCCAGAGAGTTAACTCAGCATGGCAGTTCAAGAGGAGGAGAAAGACTATGCATACCAAGAGGATGATAAGGAGAGAAGTGACCTTGCCCTTTCAGACCAAGGCCTGGGAAACCTCTGCAGAAGGAATCATAAAACAGTGAACAATAGCCAGCGTGTGCTGCAGCAGATGTCAACGGTACACAAGACCCTCCTCCGCTGATAACTAATCCGGGCAGAGACGCTTGTCTCCATGGTACCAACCGTGACTCCAAAGAGAGAGAAAGCCAAGCGGCTAATCACAATGAGTCGAGGGGATAGTCCATAAGAAACCGAACTGTGTCGACGAAAAGTAGCAAACGGCTAATTGAACTGTAAAAGCATGAAGAGCGATTGATGCAAAAGGGGGAAAACCAGCGACAGAGGAGTCCGGCACCACGTGGGTGCTCGCTCAGGAAACTCTGGACGATTACCCGATTGTTGAAACTACCATAACCAGAAGGCCTTGGGAAAATCAAGAAAGCAGTCAGAGTGGTCATACAGTGGTCTTGTATAATCCTCAGTACAGTCAAAAGTCTTTGACCGACAGATAATTGTGAAGCTAAGGGAAATGGATCCTGCATCATAAGAGTTGAATGAGAAAGGCACGATTGACAAGATTTGCAAGAGTGAACCCGAAAGAGGGATGCCGATTAAAGAGGAGCAAAGTCTAAAGTCCCAAAATACAGTGTGTTGACAAAAGTGAACCCGGCCGAGGGATGTCCACATTGAAGTGTATAAAAAGACATTAAGATTCACAAAGGTCACAACAAAATTGCATTGAATGCCCTAGTGAACCCTTTCGAGGAAGGTGAACAGTCAAGCCAGATCAGAACCCAGAAGATTGGGGATCCAAGGGTGAGAATCTAACCCCCACCGACCCATGAATGAAACAAAGGAAAGTACAAGAGGGAAAGCCTTTTGAATGCATTCTATGCCAGATTGACACCAGACAAACAAAAGCTAATATTCGAGAGGGTTCTGAGGCCCGAAGAAGGGGAACCCAGGGGTGAAGAACTGTCTAGTGGTGTGATGGCACAGAGGAGTCCTCCGAAGCAGCAGGAGAAACGCAGTGCATGAGCAGGAGGTGCTGTGAAGATGCTGGGAGCCGCAAGAGAGTTCCTGGATTCTCGGCCGCTCAAAGATGCAGCGTTCTCCAGACTGGGACCTGAAGAGAAGCAGGCGTTTGACTGCAGAGCTGCGAGGGAGGCAAGAAGGACATCTGCACAATCCTGAGTGGGAAGCGAGAGGAAGAGCCACGCTGCAAAAGCGCAAACAGGACCAGAGATGCTGGAGAGAACCGATGAGTGAACCCAAAGCCAGTGAGGACCTCAGGGCATTGTGCGCCAACAACAATTTGAATGTTATAAGATTGCTAACACAGAAACTACAAGAAACTTGTTTGAATAAAGAAAAGGCAAATTACAGATTCAAGCCCCAATTGGATACAGATGTATGAGATGCAAGTGTGGGGCAAAGTTTTTATGAATTTTACCAGAGAAAAAAATGTACTGCATACAGAACAGTATATGCAGTTTTGGTGATACAGAGGAACTTGGAAACCCATAAGAAGTTCTGGCAAGGGAAGGATACAAGGAAATTTAAAACGCATTAAAAGCCCTGGCAGGGGAGTATACCAGGCACATTTTATTGTTTAGTTTGTAGTGTGATGGCCAGGATAGGACATTTTGGACATAAGGAAGGCTTTTCAGTTATGGACATCCTGACATAGACAGATGCTTAGTTTTTGGATAGGGAAACTCCTCTTTAGAATAGTGTCAGAGAGGCATTTTCCCCAGCCCATTTTCATTTACAAACACTTGAAAAATGTCACCTCTAAATGATTGCGCAGCCCTAAGCAAATGGTAAATGTCCTATTCAAATTGAATGTGTAACTGGACAATAAATACAGTGAAACAAAGAGTCCGAAGCAATAGATTCTTCAGTCAAAAAAACGCTGTTGAAACAGATTTTATGAGTTGATGCAAAAACAAGACTGCCGCAGGTAGGCTGGTAATGCTGGTACAATATCCTTGATTGCAGAATCAATGTACTGGGAAAGTCCCTCAGTGGCCCATCCTAAACCACTTATAATAGGTTGTACCTGGGGTAATGTTGTGTATGTCTTGTGAATTTTGGACAGAAAATACATTGCAGGAATGACCGGATTAGGTCTGTAAAGGAAAGCCTTTTCCTCATCTGTCAGTGTCCCACGTGAGTGCCAGTCATATAACAAAAATTTCAATTCCGATACCGTCTCTTTGGTAGGGTTGCCAGGTAACAATAGATAACATCCAGGAGTGCTCAGATGTTCATTGGCCATAGTAATATAATCTGCAGTATTTAAAATGACAATATTACCACCTTTATCGGCTTCTTTAATGACAATACTCGTATCCTCAGCAAGATTTCTAAGAGCTGTTTTTTTGGAAAAAGTGAGATTGCTCTTGGTTGACTGAAACTGGGAACGATCTATTTGTTTGTGAATATCTTGAGTGACTGCCTGATAAAAGGTGTCTATAACAGTAGCATCAGTAATAGCTGGTGCAAATTTGGATCTGGGTTTGTGCTCCATCATTTCAAAATTATGTTGGTGAATGCCTAATTCCTGTTGGTAAGACATTGGAGGTGCTTGCAGTATCAACATTAAGTGACATGAGAAGTCGTGTGTCTTCTATATCCGAAATGGTTAAGCTACTAAGTGATGGAGAGGCAATATGTGGCCTGTAGATTGCAATTTGTTGATGGAAATATTTTTTAAGTGTAAGCTTACGGATACATTTGAATAAATCAATTTGGAAATCACTAAAATCAGAATGACAACGCGGTACAAAAGAAAGACCTTTATTCAGAAGGGACAGTTTAGCGGAGGACAAGACCTTACTTGATAAGTTACAGACTAAGTGCGGTGTATCGATTTGGTTGGCAAGTTTTTGGAGCTGGAGCGAGTGTGCCTCTTGTTTGCGTTTCTCCCTTTGTCTGGCCCTTGCTCCTCTTCCTCTTCCTCCTCGGAAGATGTGGCGGGAGTTGTGGTAGGTCGCCGTAAAGGGACAGTGAAGCTAGATGTTTTATTTGATAGAGCAGTTTGGCTAGGGATGTTGCCTTTTTTGTATCATTTGATTTCAGCTAGAAAGCCTCTGCGTTGATGCGTAAGAGCAGGAGTAAAACTTTCCTCCCTTTTATCGGTAGCACTGGGTTGAGCTTCCTCGGATTCTATCTCTGATGAAACTGGTGTGGTGGTGGGAGTTGTGATTAAAGATCTGATGTTATCCTGATCAAATTTCGCCTGAAAGGTATAGACTCGATCATTGTTATAATCCCTTTCATCACGATAAAATTTACAAAATTTCCGTATTTTCACCTCATCCTGATAGTCTTTGAGTAAAGCATGCCTTTTGTCATAATTTTTATCTTTGACTGTGTTGGGATTGGCCATTTCGGCTATTTATTTTTGTAACGCATCAATTTGTGTAGTAACACGAGCGTCTTCGCGTTCAGCATGGATAACCAATAACTGAGCGTAAGATTTTCTTCCCACTCCTGGGCTAGGTCTTGGTCGTCATTGTGAGTGAAGTCCGGAAAGATAAGAATACGCAGACCTCTAGGGATCATGTTGTGCTCAATATAGTTGTCAAGTGATACCTTCTCCCAATATTTATTTATTTCTCGTTTGGAAAGTCGTTCCAATCGGACGAATTTATTAGAAAGTGAGTGGCATTGCTCATGCTACCTTTAAGGGCGAAGAGTGCTACTCTGTCCCTTTCACGATTAGCAATATATTCTGCCATGGTTAACCCCTAGATAGGAGAATGCAATGTATAGAAAAAGTACAAATACAAAAGCTATGGTAACCCTGCAAGGCTCCAAGGCACGGTAAACTGAAAAACAAAATTGAGGTGTGCCGGTGTGGTGAGTCGCTGGGTTAGAACTAAATTTGAAAAGACAAACTAAAGTCAATGCGACCCTTACAAACCAAATAAGATTGGGTTGCTGCACGAAAGAGGGACCAGCAGTCACCTCAAAAACTGCTAATAGATACAAACACTTGAAAAATGTCACCTCTAAATGATTGTGCAGCCCTAAGCGGTAAATGTCCTATTCAAATTGAATGTGTAACTGGACAACAAATACATGTCCCCTCACATATGGTGTCAGAGTGGGATCGGGCTCAGTTGATATAAACTGGGGAACCCTTAAATTCGAGAAACTCAGTAACCAATCTTCCGATCCATCATTTTTCACAGTGAACACTATCTGATTTGATGTGTGCAGTTGCAGGGGAGAACTCTGAAGTTCACTTGTGAACACTTGTGCATAGGCACTTTATAAATGCCATATCATATCATAACTAATGCAACCTTGGTACAAGTTTTAATAACCCGGCTTTGAAGAAGGAAAGATTCCAGAAATGCATTAGCAATATGTGTTTCTATTTGCCTCAGCCTTAGCAACAGCCTTATTGTTGAAGTTGAACCAATAAAGCTCGACTTTTTTTAATTCAGGAATGACCTTTTGGAATAATAAAAATAAGATTTTGTAGAAATGATCACAGTTGAATTGGAGTTTATACAAAAGCATTAAGAAATTGCTTAACCCTAAGTGGGTATCAAGGGTGTGCGGCCCACACCGAAGGGTTATTAGCCTAGGTCTCTTTTCTCTACTACCGTTGTATTAACCAGCTTGTTGCCTGATGATACCCATACAAATACTCTGATTCCTGTTGATTTAGCTCAGAATCAAAAGGGGGATTTATTGGACCTCGCTAGAACACTTCCTTGATGTTTTCAAAGCTGAACCTGTGTGGGGAAAAGGAATTGTACCATTATATCTGTAAACCCCCAGGGAAGGTAGTCCATTTAAAACCATATTGGATAACTGAAGCCAGAAAGAACATAATTGTAGAGGAAATAGAAAATATGTTAGGGACTGATATTATCGAGCCCTCTCAGAGCCCCTGGTCATCTCCAATCGCGTCAGTCGCCAAGCCAGATCAATCGTGGAGGTTCTGCATTGACTTCAGGAAGGGAAACGTGGTCTCCCAATTTGACAGCTACCTCATGCCCAGAATTGATTATCTTATTTATCGATTGGGATTTGCCGTTTTCCTCTCCATGATTCATCTGACAAAAGGGTACTGGCAAGTACCTGTTAATCCAGCACATAGGGAGTGAACCGCATTCTCTACTACCATTGGGCTTTTTCAGTTTAAAGTGCTACCTTTTGGTTTGCATGGGGAACTGGCTACCTTTCAAAGGTTAATGGACCATATACTATGACCCTATGCCTCTTTCTGTGGAGAATACATTGATGATATTCTCATTCACAGCACATCTTGCAGAGAGCATGTTTATCACCTATATTTAGTTAGCGTGGCACTAAGAAAAGCTTGGCTCACAGCAAATTCAAAGAAATGCCACTTGGCTAGATCAGCAGTCAAGTATCTTGGATTTTTTGTAGGGAGCGGGCTGGTCCAACCTCAAACTGAACAAATCAAGGCAGTTAAAGAAACCCTGAGTCCCAAAATGAAGAAAGATCCAAGACGTTTTTTGGATTTAGTAGGATATTAGATGTTGTATTCCTAGTTTCTCTTCCATCCAGATCTCTTACTGATAATCTCAAAAATGCTGAACCCCAGAAAATTAGATGACATGATGAAGATCAGTTATATTTTAACCAACTTTTCCATTTTGTGCAGCGGGCTTGTGTTGAAAAGTGGCAGTTTTCAACCAGGAATTCATCCTACAAACAGACGGTTCGCATGTCGGTTTCCAGGCAGTTCTTTCACAAGACCATGATGGCATTGAGCAACCCATCCTCTATATTAGTAGACATTTTTTCCCAAGGGAAAATAATTACGCTACTCTTGAGTTAGAGGCCTTTGCTATAAAGTGGGCTATAACCTAGCTCAAATACTATCAGACAGGCAAAAAATTCAGGCTAATCACTGACCATGCCCCATTAACATGGATGAGCCTCCACAAAGACACTAATGCAAGAGACATGAGCTGGTTCTTAGTTTTACAGCCCTATTGTTTTACAATGGGACACAGAAAAGGAAGAGAACAGGGTAACGTGGAATTCATTTCCCGTTTTCCAATAGGTGCTGAAATAACAGCAACATTAGGGGAAGAGTATGTAATTAATCCAGTGGAGACATTGGTAGGAAATATTTCCCTTAGGTGCAATTTTGCCTCCATTTATGGACCCCCCCCTCAAACATTTTGCTTACCTAACCTGGATTTTTCCAAGTAGGGGCACAGCCTTCAGCTGCACTCCTGGGCTTTTGCTCATCTGTTATGGGGAAACTGACACGTTCTTCAGGATGTCAATACTGGGAAATTATTTCCCTTAGTCTTTGAATATATTGCCATTTCTCGGTAACTTTTTAGTTATGTGCCAAGTACCTTACAGTACTGTGCATAGGGGTCCTTTTGTTTTATGGCCCTAACCACCCTCTAAGGGATTTTTTGATGATTGTACAAGTGTGCATAGGATGAACTGGCGGCAGCAGTTTACTTTTAATGTATTTTGACTTCTTTTTAATGAACCAAAATGCGTTTACCGCATTTGGCTCAAGACTGTGGCCAGTGCCGAAAATGGCTGTGCCACAAACTCTTTGGTTCTGTCCTTTGGCCATTATGTCCCTTTCCATTCCCCCAGGTCAAGTGACCTGGGTATTCCTTATTTGGGCATGCAGCCTCCAGCGAAGACCGCATCTTTCGCAGGCTCCTGTATGTCACATGTGCTAGAGCCCAGGAAGAGAGTTGGGACTGTTTTGTCCCAATCCACACTACTGGTGCAAGTATATCTGGTATGCCTGAATGACTGGAGCCACGGTGGGCCATGATTGGCCCATGCCTGGTGTGAATACAAGAGAGAAGAGCTTCCATTGGCTATCCCTTATTTGAGCGCAAAACAAATCTTGGATAAGAGAAGGGGCTCTGCATCCATTCCAGGTGAATAACCTGAAGTTCACACCGAACTACAGAAGGAGCCAAGTATCCTGAAATGAAAGAGCAGACCTGTGGAACCTCCCGAGATGTGCTGGAAGGTTTGACACACTGACCCTGCTGTTGTCCTGTCAGACCTCTGCTTTTGTATCGATCACAGAAGGCTTGCAAGGGCGCTTTGACCCTTTGGTGTAATGGGACCAACTACTCTCGGCACCTCCTGCTCACCCTCGAAAAGTGCCTCTTTGGAAGTGTTCCTGAGCCATCCAGCGAACTTACCAGCTCGAACCTTGGGTACTTTATAGGACCGCCCCCATCCTGAGTTGACATTCAAGTCTTTGGGAATCGCTAGTTTGTGGCCCTGGGCCCTCTCCCACCAAAACGTGTCCTAGCTCCTCTGGGTTGCAATTTATGAGTGTGCACCACACTGCAAGCATTTGTGGTCCCTGTGTTGCCCTGCTGTGCTGACGGTCATTGTAGGAGCCTTGCATACCTGCCCACCTGTGCCCTGAGATGTGCTGCACTGGAACTGTCCTCTTTTCTTCATCGAGAGCTGAGAAAAGGCTACTGTCCCGCCACAGCCGAACGTCCCGTCCCACAGCCGCCGAGAGCCGGAGCAACATGGAACTGCAGGGGTTGAACCTACAAGCAACCTGGCATAGACAGGCAAAGTTTGGCCTGGACTGTGTCGGCGGACGATGACTACTTGCATCACTTAGCGGTGCCCCCCTGGCACAGCCATTGTTCTTCGAGCATGAGAACAATGAAAAGATACTCACCTTTGCTGGGCTAGCCTGCACTCCCTAGCTATTACTGAAACTCACTCTACCTGCATGGGCAGACCCTCCTCAAATAATAGGACACTGTTCTTCATCGCCTTGAGCCCCTTCCTGAAAAGCTACAGCTCCCTGAAGAGGACCCGCTTTCGTTTTTGTGCAAGACCACGTCTTGTTAACACACTGCTGTACTTTTGGGCATAAGGCTCCTCTCTTTGTAGGGCTGGACTGCATAAGTTAGGGATTGACTCTGAAGACCTGCCTAATGCGATATTTGTGTTAACTTGTCTGTTGCAGGTTGTGGTTGTGTTCTCCTCCTTATCCGCATTAGGCAAAACACATTTGTATATATGGTAAATAGTGTAAGGCATGTGTGGTAACTGTAATCATTACTGTGGTTTATTTGTGTTTAGTTATAAGGCCTATAATTGTATTTTTGATATACACTTGTCTAAGAGTATTCTATGGAGTTTTACTGTGTGTGCGCTCATTGTTGGCTTCCGATCACGCTCACCCCTCCTGAGACTTAATCTTCACCACCTGCCAAGCTACCGTAGATTGGTCTGGTTTGTCTAGAAGGTTACCCTGTTGCACTAAACTAGGGTGGCTTCTGTTATAATGTCTGGAGGTGGTCATTCAATGCTGTCACTCACGCACAGACCTGCTGTGAAGTTATTGTTAGTTCCAGCAAACTTTATTATACAGATGTACAGTATATACACCAATCCAGTTACCATTATACCATATATTCCAGCGTATAAGGTGACTTTTTAACCCAGGAAAATCTTCTCAAAAGTTGGGGGTCGTCTTATACGCCGAGTGCTGAAACTTCCAAGCCAGACTGGAGAATCTGCGGTCACCGCATATGGTGGGGGGAGCTAAAAAACGGGCGCTGAGGACTGCAGTTAAGCGGCGCAGGCGCGCATGTGCGAGATCTGAGAGGAGGTACGGTAATAGGATATAAGGGCGGGCCAGACAGGTGAAAGAGGCGTGTTTGCGCTACCACTCTGATAGTCTCTGATAGCCTTGGAGACAGGGAGGGCAGTTTTCCTGCTAAGTACCTGCATGTCAAAAGCATTTGAATTAAAATTACCATATTGAAATCAAATCTGATGATTTTTTAATTTTGATTTGGTGTGCGTTGGAAGAGGGGGTAGTCTTATACGGCGAGTATATCCCAAACTCTATATTTTAACTGGAAAAGTTGGGGGTCATCTTATACACCCAGTCGTCTTATCTGCTGGAAAATAAAGTACTATATACATGACGTGAAGTACAGGACAGGGACAGGGAGGGGTAATGGACCTACATACACAGGAGAGAACCCACCGGCCATCCAACCATACCAGCTCAGGCCCCCAACTGACACTCTCAGAACATTCATTCACAGATCCACTCAACATTCTCCTGAGCTACATTCATGTATCAACATTCTGACAGCAAGCACTCCAGGCCAGTGACATCACATGACAAGACTACATTACAACAGCCTCCTTAACTTTTGCCCACCAGGTCAGAGTTTAGAAATCCATCTTAACAGTCATCACGGATTCCCCGGCGGTGACCTCCTCCCAGGTGGGCTGGGGACAGTAGACATTACCTGATCCTGGGGGTGGCTGTATGTGGGAGGATCACATGGGAGGAAACAACTACCAGGGAGCTGTCATGACTTCATTGGGCCAGACACAGTATCCCCCTCATCCAGACACCATATCCCCCCATTCCCATGAGGATAAATCCAAAGACCTTAATGGCCTATTGTCATCTGTTTTCCCCCCTTGTAGAGGAAATAAAGAAACCTCTTCTCCATGTCCTTTAAATCAAACCCCCCATCTATGACGTAGTCACACAAAGCTCCAACGAACCCCTTTTGCTTCTGAGCTAACTTTTTGTGAACATTTTTTCTCATGTAAAACCACTGAGAAAAACTAAAACACTAAATGTCCGATGACATCAATGAGTTTCAACTCCCATAATCCCCGAAGTACTGAGACGATGAGGATGAAGTTGAAGCAAGGTGACAGGAGCCCGAAGCTCAATGGGCAGACTAGCTTTTTTACAGAATCACGTCTCCACAGGACATACAAAGATGGCAACCGCACTACTGAATGTGGCGGCTTAGGAGAAGACATTGGTTCCTATGTTGAGGCTTTTGAGTGCGGGAGACACGTACCGGTGTGGCAGAGCAGAGGAATACGCTGTAACAGAAGGAGATGTGCAGTGAGCAGGAGGTGCCATGGAGATGCCAGGAGCGGCAAGAGAGTTCCTGGGTGCTCCCTCTCCCCCTCGAAGAGGCGACGCTCTCCATACCTGGCCCTCAAGGGAAGCAGGCGTGTCACCGTGGAGCTGCTATGGGAGCAGTAAGGACATCTGCGCAATCTAGAGCATGAAGCGAGTGGAAGTTCCATGCTGCAGAAACGCAAACAGGACTAGAGACGTTGGAGAGAACCGGTGAGTCAACCCCAGGCCAGTGGGGACCCTGGTGCATTTCAGCGACGGTGCCAGTGACACTTTGAATGTTATGAGATTGCTAACACAGAAACTACAAGAAACTTGTTTGAATACAGAAAAGGCAAAGCACAGATAGAAGCCCCAATAAGATACGCATGTATGAGATGCAAGTGTGGGGCAAAGTTTGAACAAATATTACCAGAGTCAGACATACCAAGTCCAGAACGATATATGCTGTTTTAGTGCTACAGAGGAACTTTGAAACCCATAAGAAGTCCTGTCATAAGGAGGACACAAGGCAATTGAAAATGCATGAAAGGTCCTGGCAAGAGAAGGATACCAAGTAAGTGAAACACAGGAGAAGTCCTGGCAGGAGATTACACCAGTTGGAATTGCACAACGAGTCCTAGCAGGGGAGTATAAAAGGTGAGTTGCAAAGCACCAAGAAATATTAAAAGAAGCAAAGTTGTTTGCTAGACCAAAAGAGACACTTGTGTTAAAGAAAGACTGTTTTAAAACTTGTTGCCTAACAAGAACATTGCGAATCCAGGAGAGGCACAAAAGTAACTGTCAGTAAAAAAGGCATTGCCATCCCATCTCAAATCCAGGGGAAGGGAACCACCCTCTGGATCCAAGGGCTTTCACTTTTGAGAACATTTTTGGTTAGTGCTATTCTAACTTTGTTGTGAATACATGTTCGCCTGTATCAGATTGAAGCCATTTCCTTTCATGTGTTATTGTTTTGTTTGTGGTGTGAGGGTTGGAATAGGAGTTTTTAGACACCAGGACAGCTTTTCAGTTATTGACTTCCTGGCACAGACAGATACTTCGTTTTTCTTTTTTAGGTAGGGAAACTCCTCTTTAGAACAGGTTCAGAAGCATTTTCCCAACCCATTTTCATTTATATAAAAGTCTGTAACAAAAAACATGATGACTTTTTGTCCAGCTTTAATTTCTGTCCCCTCACTTCAACCTTCCCATCCCAGCTCATCTGCTACCATGGCACCTCTTTGTACTTTCCTGGCTGCATCCCCTATGTACAGTGCTCTGTTGCCTCCCTACTAGATTTGAACCATATAAATCCCATGAATAAATACATTACTCACGTGCGTTGATAAATCAGTGGTTTGTACTAGCGAGACTGGTGTGGCAAATATTTCCCACTGGTGCTTGTGACCTGAGTTCACAGTTGGCAAGTCAGTATGTTAAATGCATTCCACAAGTAATTGTCCCTATTATAGAGTATATCAAGCTGCAGTGTCCCCATGTAAGCTCATGTCAAACTGAAACTTGTATTGTTGTGTTGGTCGAGCTAAAAAATGCAAACACTCCTGGGCATCTTAAAATGTGTAAGCTTTGAAATTGAAACCAGTTCCTCAGATGAAGAAAGACTGTAAGCAGTATTTGCTACAAACTCAAACAAGCATCGATAGAAGCAGTACATTGTGTCTCTGCTTGCCTAGCAATGGTTTAGGGCTTCATCCATTTCAACATTTGATGGCTGTTGCTAACATATATCTAAATGGAGCCATCAATTACTTTAGTACATCCATCATAGGACCCACATTGCTATCATATACCAAATGGTGCCATCAAAAGCACAGTACTGACACCATTTCAGTGATTACCATCAAATGTCCAGAAGGAAGACAAACTAAAAAAAAAATCAATCAAATACAGAACTACCTGGTCCATTTAAACTCTCAAATATAGTTGGAGTAAGTTGCTACGCAAATGTAGCAATGAATATTCTATTTCAATTGCCACCAATTGTTGACAACATTTACTTACACAGTACAGACTAATTGTGTTTGCAAATGTTATTACTTCACAGAAATGCAACAAACAATCCTGATAACACGTATAGTGTTTATGGAATAAGACAATTGGACTACTGTGCTGGAATGGTTAAATTCACTATAAACTCACAGGAAGATCCACAAGAATTTCTTATGTACTTACTACAAGTACTGGAAAATAAAAACATACCTATAAATGAAATCTTACAGATTTCATACATGTGGAAACATACATGCCCTCTCTGCAACAATGTAACACAAGAAGAAATCCCCAATGAACACTTCATATATATATCAATACCTAATTGTGAATCCATTCCATTTGAGCAACTTGTACAAAATGCAAACCATGGTAGATTATGTACTACCTGCAATTCGAATAATCGCTCCACGTTAGTAATACAAACACATAGTAAATACGTAATACTAATGCTTCTACGTTACAATGCAGATGGTACCAAAAACAACTGCAAGCTGACTGGATTCACACATGGTCAACTATCACTTGGTAAGAAAACCTTCACAACATTAGGTGTAATCTACCACGCAGGAGCCACAACCAATTCAGGGCACTACACTGCATATGTAAACAAGAAATGTGGATGGTTTGAATGTAATGATAGTACCATTACTCTAAAGCAGAGATTACCAGCAAATCTTACAAATGCTTATTTAATGTTCTTAAAACCAAAATTTGATAACTAAACTGTACTTAAACCTTAAGTAAACTTATAGTAAAAAAATATAAACCGTTAGAATATTCCAAAAGCTATCTAAGTGCCCAAAGATTCGACAACAACTAAGCCGATAAATGAATACCACTAAATTAGAGCAAAAAATACAGTTAGAATACGCCTACTGGTATCGAACTGCTCCAAAATTTTACAATATCCAAACAAATAAATAATATGTTACTGCTCCAAAAGACTGCAACAAGCCAATGTGTAAAGGATTAGCCAGAAACAGCACGTGAACACTGAAAACAAACAAACTGTAGCATAACAGAAAAAGGTTTTTTTTTAATCCAACATGGTTTTTTTTCTCTCACAGACCCAGTGATTTTAGCAACAAACACAGAAACTGAGCAAATTGCACAGTACTCTGGTTTGTAATCTACTAAATATGAGGGTCCAAAAAAAACAAATTGTTGATTATACAATGTAATAAGTCATTACAAAATACTAATACTAACATGCTATTTTCTTTTATCACAGAAATGAACAAGAAATACATGTACTCCAGTTACTAAACCAAACAGTAAGTATATTATAATAAGTACAACCATCGCAGCATATCACACCCATAGTGGCTTATAAGTTTGTTCCTTATAAATTTGTTCTTGACTCAGTTATAAGCCACTATGAGTGTGATATGCTGCGGTGGTTGTGGCCAGGGCATAGAGTCTTGGGTGCATGGCCATTTGGAGGTTCCTTCCCTTGGAGAAGTGCAACACTTCTTTTGGAGAAAAGAATACCAAGCCAGAGGAGCAGCACATATCCACATGGCCATGCACCCAAGACTCTATGCCCTGGCCACAACCACCGCAGCATATCACACCCATAAGAGTCAAAACATTTCAACTATGGTCTATGGAAACTTTTAATGTCCGCGGACATTATGAGTGTTCTTAGAACACTTTCAACTTGCCAGCGAGCAATACGGACAGCGTCCTCAGAACACCCCCATTTTGTTTATTTGCGGACATTTCAGGACACTGCAAGTGTTCTTAGAACACATTCAACTTGCAATAGAACAATACGGACAATGTCCTCAGAACACCCCCATTTTGTTTATTTACAAACATTTCAGGGCACCACAAGTGTTCTTAGAACACATTCAACTTGCCAGCGAACAATACGGACAGCGTCTTCAGGACACCCCCTACAAACATTTCAGGACACCGCGAGGGTTCTTAGAACACATTCAACTTACCAGAGAACAATACGGACAGCGTCCTCAGGCCACCCCCATTTTGTTTATTTACGAACATTTCAGGACACCGTGAGTGTTCTTAGAACAGTTTCAGCTTGCTTGTGAACAAAACGGACACATATTGTGTCCTTAGAACACCCCCCCATTTAGTTTATTTAGAACATTTCAGAACAGCCATGTTGTCCGCAGACAAATCGAACACAACAAGAGCGTCTACCACATAAAAAAACACAACATTTAACCTATCTCATACTCTCCGACCCTCCCCAAACACTCTTACACACCAACACACTCTACTAAATACAAATTTAAAACTAAGTTTCACTGCGCTGTCTGCGGACGTCCGCGAATCCAAAATGGTGGGAGCTACCGAAAATCTGACGCGCTTCAAGCTCCACGTCGTCCAATCAGCACACTGTTCGTGGAGCGAACAGGGAAGTGTGTCCACGGACCGAACACAGATATCACAAAGTATTTTATGACCTACTTATTGGTAATTATAAAAAAAACTACTGGACATATTTTCAACAAATCGGCAAAAGCACGCTTTTGGGACCAAGCCGCTACACCTGGTCCACATTTGGTGAAAATCCGTCCAGCGGTTTGGGATGTAGGCGAGAGCAAAGTTTTTTCCCCATTCAGTCTATGGGGAAAAAAAAGTTTTGGGACCCCCCTTATAACTTTGCCCCCCCCCCTCTGGACGAATCCTCACCAAACTTTGCAAAAGAATTCAGAGTGGGCCATATACACATATATGAATTTTGAGAAAAGTTTCAAAAGTGGACGGAGGTACACATTAAAATGCAGGGGGGACAAGAAGGATCCCTGGGACACTCCACATACCATTGGCAAAAGGCCAGAGAGAAATTGGCCCAGTTTAACCTGTTGATTTCGGTCCAGCAGAAAGGATGAAAACCATCTCAGAGCCACCTCAGATAAATGAGCGACTGTGGAAAGTCTGGCAAGAGGAATCTTAAAATCAACAGTATCAAAGGCTAACAAGCATGCTAAGGTCGCCCTCGTCGGCAGCCCTGTCATCCCACACTGTGACCAAAGCTGACTCCGTCCCATGTCCGGGTCTAAACCCTGACTGGTACATATCCAGAATGGCATGCTCTTCCACAAAACTCTGAATCTACAATGTCACTCTCTTCTCCAGAATCTTTGCTGGCCACAGGAGGCCGGCAATTGGACAAAAGTTTGATAGAATTTTATTGTCCAGAGATGTACTTTTTTAGGGGTGGGATAATATGAGTTTTTTCTAACTCGGGTGGAACACTTCCTTGACTCAATGAGGCACTGACTAGAGAATGGGCAATCTCACTTAAGGCTGGTATGTGCAGTTTAACAAAATATGCCGGCATAGAGTAATAAATGAAATTTGTACGTTTAAGTTGTTCCATAAGTGATGAAACGGTCTGCAGGCTAACAGGAGAGAAAGAAAAAGAAGGAGACAGAAGTTTTATATCCAGTTGTGTTTCCACATTAGTAGTCCTTTCCTGGCGTGGTGGGCGCTGAGTGTCAATATTCAAACAAATCTGATTGATTTTTTCTAGGAAATAGACATTGAATTCATTAACCCTTTGAAGCGATGGAGAGAGGCTCCGGGTAGCACAAGAGGGTGAAACAAAATTCCTAATAGTAGAAAACAGAGTCTTAGATTTATTTTCACCCAAAAGAATTTGTTTCTGTATGTACACAGACGTAGGGAATTGGAATTAAACAGCGCTGAAAAAGGGGTGCTTGCGTGCAAAATGTGCACAAGCGCCCGTTTGTCGATTCATGGCACACAATGCGCGTGGCTTACCTGAGACTTGTGCTGCAACACCACGAACGCCTTGCACGAGACATGCAGCGAATGTGCATACCATCTTGCGCAATTACCTAAAAGGGGGGCGGAACACGTAGAATGGGGAGCAACAAGCGTAAATGTGGGCGTTACATGCTTCACATGGACTAGTTGAGAGAACAACTCGGTTTCTGACCCAACAATTAGCAGTAGAAAATATATTAAACTAGAAGGAAGTACTTTAGGAGAAGTTGGGTGCATACTGGATCACCCTTCACTCAAGCACAGGCATGAAATCACTTAGTTTGGGAGGCTGTCAAGAGGTAAAACCTACCATGGTTATCAAGAAATGGAGTGGTGAATGTAGACGTAGATGCTGTCTTGAAAAAATGGAGGATAAAACAAGCACCATACAAGTTATATAATGACTCAAGAAGGTGAGGCAAGGAGATTTATGTTCCGCCAAGTGATTATGTCCAAGTCAAGAAACTCAGGCAAGTGTTCTTGGAGATGTTGCGATTCTGCCTCCCCTGCTAGTTGTTAGCAAGGGGAAGCGCGTGAACACACTTGAAGATGGAGAACAGTGGTCTAGGAGAGATGTTACAAAGTACAGAGCAAAGTGGGTGCCAGATAGAAAATTTAATAATTATGAACACGCCAAAGAGTCCACTGGACTATGGGGAAGAGCGAGACAGAGGAGTCTACCTCCTTTTCTTTTTTATTTTTGTATTTATTTGAATTAATTGTTTGTACAATTTTTGCAAAGTAAAAAAGATCCAAAACAAAGTTCATTATCCTTGTTAATCCATCCTTTTGTAAGAGCACTGTCGTCGAAAAGAAAAAGAAATGAGAATGAAACAAGTTCGTGTTAAGGCTCCTGGAGTATGTACTTCCGGGTAGGAGCTCCTTCCAGTTTTCGTTTGTCCTGGTAATCCAGGTCGATGTTTTTGAAGAAAGACGCTACAGCCAACAAACACCGAGCGTCATCTCCACTAGTCAGCGCCGTCCACCAGTTGTCTTCAGTTAGAGTAGTAAAAGGTTGCATTATTTTGCCTAAGAAAGCAGTTCTTACAGGCTGCGTGCCTTCACATTCCAAGAGGAGGTGGCGACTTGTTTCTACTTTATCCTGGATTTTGCAGTATCGACACTTGTCTGTCGGTGAGAGCTTTCTAACAAAGAGTATTTCGTTCGTTCTAAGTTGGTTCAAACGAAATCTCAAAAATGTTCTACTTAGTCTCTTGTCCAGGAATTTTTCCAAGTAGCTTCTCACTTCATTTACTTTCTTGGCAGACTTTGGGAATAGTTTGGTCAGACTATATTTGTTTGCAATCTCTCCAGTCGATATCCAGTCTGATTCAAAGAGTTTCTTAGTCACCTTGTCTGGATTGGTTAGAAGTAGTTCAAATGGAGCGCCTAGCTCTTTCAATAGGCTGATGGTCCGATTCTTCCAGTCTGTCAATGCTTGGATGTTACCGGTTGCCATTTCTTTGTTCACCAATTCCAATGCTTTTGGTTTAGTGTCTAATAAAACTTTGCATAAGCGCATTTCTCTCTTTGATAGCCTTCAGTGATGAGAGACATAGCTCACGCCTTATAAGTGGCATCGGTGTGGTGTGTGCAAGGTCAAGTACTTTCTGCCAGAAAAAACTCTCTAGTTTGCTCCCGAATCTTTCGGGTAGTAAGTACATTGCGATAGACCCATATATAATTGATGGTACTACCTTTGATTTATAAAAGTTGATAGCTGCGAAAATCTGCCATATTTTTTGTCAACTATCCTGCTTGGGTAGTTAGGGATTTCAATTTTGTCCATAAGTCCTGCATTAATGTTTTTGCAGGGCTAGTACACATCATGACGCCTAAGTATTTAAAGGTGTTTACTTTTTCCAGTTTTAAGCCTTCTGCGAACCAGTTTAGCTTGTTATGTTTCTTCCTTGCTATTCCCTCCCAGGACATCACCTTAGTTTTCGTCACGTTCAGCCGTAGATTGTTGGTCTTCAAGTATGTAACTAGGTTTGTTAGTTGTCTTTGGAGTCCGATTGGGGTCATGTCCAGCAGGATAATGTCATCTGCGTATAAGAGGCGCAATATTTTTGCACCTCCAATCTTTTGCGGGAAGCTTCTAACATCAGGTTCTGTTTCTGAGTAGTCAGCGATGTAAGCATTATATAATGCAGGAGCCAACGGGCAGCCCTGTTTGACTCCCTGGCAGGGTTTATTTCTTTAGGCAATGGGCCTTCTTGACCAAGCATTACCTTCATCGTTATTTCCTGGTATAAGGCTTGAATCGGGCCCAGTACTAAACCAGGACAGTTCATAGATTCTAGTTTTTCCCATAGAAAGTCTCTGTTGACTTGGTCGAAATCCTGAACCAGGTCAACGAAAGCCATGTATACTGCCTGGCCATCCTGGAGGGCTTTGCCTTTAATTGTACTTAGCGTAAGAATGTTGGTGGATGTTCCCGCATTCTTAACAAATCCCGTCTGAAATGGATCACTACGTTTTTCTAAATTAAGCCAAGTTTGAAATGCTTCCAAGGCGACCCCGCCAAAGATTTTCCCAATTACGTTAAGTAGTGATATAGGACGGTAATGATACGGATCCTCTCTGTCTCCTCGTTTAAAATTTGGGACAACTATAGCTTTTCTCCAGGATGCTGGGATGATTTGTTCCTGGTTACAATTCTTAAAGATTTTACTAATGAGGCGGGACCATAGTTCCGGATGTTTCAGATCACTGTTAGAAATCCCATCGGGGCCTGCTGCCCTCGAGTTGTTAAGTTTCTTGATTTTGTTTAAGATCTCATCTTCATTGGAAGGGATATTCCATATCGGTTTGAACCCTGCTTGTTTAGAGTCCACTTGGTTTCTCCCACAGTTGGATGGTGCAGCGTAATATGCAAAGTTTGGTGAGGATTCGTCCAGGGAGAGCAAAGTTATAAGCCGCCCAAAAAGTGCTCTTCCTATGGAAACAGCAACTTAACCATAACTACATGGCCACTACCATGTCATATATGTATATATATATATTCAGTGAAAAAAACTTTGTTAAAGGGACGTTATGGTTCCAAGTAAAACCGAAAAACCCTTGAAATTCACCAGTTATGGTAAGCTAACCAACCATAACTCACGCCACCACCGTGCACTGCTAAAACTAACACCCAGGACATCAAAGATGACATCACAAATGTGTCCACGAACTGCGTACAAGCACCCCTATAAAAGACCACGCCTTAGAGCTTTTTCTCATTGTGTTTCTGGCTATTCTTCAGAGCACAGCTATTTCTCCAGCAACTTGCTGATTATACCATCGAGATGGCATCCCTGGCTGCAGAACTGCCACCTGGTGCTGCACCTGCTTCAGCACCACCCCCACCCCCTCCACCACCACCACCACCTTCCCAACGGCCTGAAGAGGGGAACAGGAGTGAGGATGCAGAGGAGGAAGAAGAGGATGACGAGAATGAGGTAGAGGAAATCCCTACTACCCGCTCTAGACGTGAGTCTTGGGTGTGGCGGTTATTTTCCATTTATGGGAATGGTCCTAAGGCTTGTGCGAACCGTGTTATCTGCAATGAGTGCAAAATGATACTCAGTCGTGGGAAGCACGGTTCGTACAGCTTTGGGACCACGACCATGAAGCGACACCTGAGGTCATTTCAATCTGGGGCTATTCGCAAGGTTGTACCTTGCGAAGAACTTAGTAGGTTGATTTCCTCCACTTCATCCTCCATTTCTGATCCTGTCACCACAAGGACCACCCCTGTGGCACAGCAGCTTCCTCAAGCTGCCTCACAGGCCATACAGAATTCTGATGACCCTTACCTTTCGAGGGTCACAGTTGTATGTATGTACTGTGACACAGTACTCTGCAGGGGGGAGCGACTTCGGAGTGCTTTTGAGACTATCGTCTCAGAGCACAAGAAGACCTGCTCACTACCCAAATAAAACTCACTCTACATCTTCCTCTCTCAGCTCGCCCTTTCTTATCATTGTGGTTGGTGTCCCCCCCTTTACCCTCCTTTCCCCTCCTCTCCTAGTGTGTTGTGTCTAAAAAAAACAAAAAAAAATACAAAATTACAAAAATCAAAAAAATAAGGCTCTGTTTAGAGCCGCCTTTCACAGTTAAAAAATAGAAGTGAAGATAAATAAAGCAGGGCCCTTTGTATTTCTTAAAAGTCCGCGGACAGTTCACGAACATTAAAAAAATTGGGGTGCTACCCTATTGTAACCATTGCATTTTTCTCTGGGAGGAAGGGGTGGCTCTGAAAAGAGCCTTTGGGAGGTGTTTGTATGTCAAAAATTATAAATACTTAACACCTACTTCAAAATGGATGCTGTATTTCTAAAAAAGGTCGCAATGCATTTTGTACATTTCTCAGAAAAATCTGATTGCCAGCATAAGTTAGATGGACTCCATCTCTGCGAAAAATGTATGTACTACGAAACATAATATTTTCATTGTGAAAAGAGGACATGCCAAAATCTCTTAGAAATGCACAAACAGCCTTATTAACATTGTGCCTTGCTTTTTCCATTTGTGGACCAAATGAAGAAGAACGAAGCCACATTTGTCTCTGCGCAATCCGTGAAAATATTACTTGAGAATTAGGAAACATGTCCATGACTTTCCCAAGTCCTTCTTTCATAGCAAATTGCAAACAAATTCCAGACACATGTCCTAAACTGTTCCCTCCACAATGAATTACAATTATGTCTGGATGTTGCTCTGTTTCCAAAGTAGCACAGAGAGGTAGCAAGTCCAACCACTTCATTCCACGTACTCCATGCCAGTGTACTTCCACATGTGGAAATCCAAGATCTATAGCTACTCCACAGCTTTCTGCATGCACCTTCAACCAATGTATCCACATATTTCCCAAATTCCAAACAATCTGTTTTCTGAAACACACAGCCATAGCTATCTGTTGTTCTCTCAGCAAAAAGAGTATCTAAGAAACTCTCTCCTGGCACAACACACCCACTAAACTTTCCTGACCAATCCCTTTCAGTGCTCATTCTCATTTGCATGACTTCTGAACCCAAAAATCCCCGGATGTAACTCCCGATGTCCGTGAACTACCGCCATGTCCGCGGACATATCGTAACATGAACAGCCCTTCTACCATTTCCACTTCACTCTCTGTGCCATTACCTCATTGGATGTAGCTAAGAAATCACATGACCATGCACCAATCACATTCAAGACCTCTACATCTAACTGCATCATCATAGATAAGCACTGCAAATGTACTGTGAATCTCTCTGAGTACAAGTGTCATATCATTGGCAAGCACCATCTACAAGAAATACTGTACAAGTCTCCAAGATTTCTACTTGCAGCTCCATGCATATCCATATGCATGAACACAAACTACAGGTATGCATATTTTCTGTACAGTACATGAACACATTTTCAAACTGACTTTTAGCTTGTGTAATCTGTAAAATGAATCTGTCTTGTTTCCAATTTCCTAAAATCAACTATCACTTATAAACCTTTATACTATTTACTTTCTTTATACACACACTATCAAATCATGTTAAACTAAGATTTTTTAAATGAAATTTATAGACGACATATATTCAAACAAAATTGCATGCATGCACACTCTGTTCAAATCTCAAAAAATAATACTTATACAATTACATTTATTTATTTATTTATTTGATTACTTTAATTTAAGCATAACATTAAGGCACTATCACCTAGAACAGCTTAGTTACAGAAATAGTGGTATTCAGTGGTACATTATGAATTTCACAAGACATACTAAAGATATTTTGTTTGTTACAGTTACTCATTGCAATACAATTTGTTCATTAAGAACATATCATATGTATTGAACTGGTGCGACGTATCTTATGTGGTTTTAAGGAAGGCGCTGAGGATTTAAATTAAAAAAATCAATATCTAAATTAAAAACAATGCTATATACATACAAAATTACTAATTTGTTTCTTTTACAATTGCAGTGAAGACCATTCTCCTGAAAAGAAGCAGCTGAATTTGAAGAACAAAGAAGAACTTAGAATTAACCTGTTCATTTTAGAATAAAAGTAAGTAGAATATCCCCATAATATTTGTATTATTACTCAAACATACTGTAAAGTTAATTCATGCTATTTCTGTGCCTAAAAATAGAGATTGTCCACCATTCTGTCCAAAAATCCTCATGTCTTAAACAGCGATTTACAGCCAGAATGGCGCACAAATTCCTACTTTTGGACACACAAATTACCCAACTCAACCGCTAGAATTTTCTTATTATAGAACAAACAACTGTTTTAATTGTATACATTAGATTTACTATTTGTACTTCTCCACACCACTAGCTTATTTTATTCTGTCATCTGAACCTGAGTTTAGTAACATATTAATTGAAGAATACACATCCCTACTAGTTGTAGGTCCCAATGCACAATCAGACACCATTACATACATCATCTTACTCAAACACTCAAGCACACAGCACACATACATTGCAGAACACCCCAACCCATACCTTCTTTATTTTTTTCAGCACACCCTAAAGAATGCCTACCAAAAGTCAAGTCCGTAGAAAGCAACACAGAAGTAGAGCAAATGAAAATAAGTGTCCAACATAAGCATCCATCTCTAGCAGAATTTGTAAAAAAAAGTTGAAACAAAACAGCTAATACAGTCATTTAGTGAAACACAAGAGGTTTCAAGCACAAAAACTTTGCCTCCTCTATCAAAATGTAAAACAAACCAAAAAACAATTAACAGAAAATCAGCTACCACTACAGATAAAACTGCTTCTTTAAATTTTAATATAGTGCAAAGTAAGCATACTAAGAAAATTATTTTAGCCAAAATGGTCCTCTCAAAGTCCTTCAAAATCTTATAAAAACAGGAGAGAAATCGGGTTCAATGCTTAAATCCTATCGTAGGAAATTAATTTTAGAAGCGTTGCAATTCTTCTCAAAAGAAAGTTATTTATTTTAGTGGTAAACAAAATGAAACCACTAACAAAACTAATAACTAAATTACAAAAAAGACTTCTCAATAAACGAAATGTCAACAGAAGGAACTTCTTAAGTATCTGCAGAGGTGAATGGAGTCACACTATGAGCACAGAACCATACTTTAATGAAGAAGCGTACAAACAAAAGCAAACAAATACAATTGCCATACATAGCAGTGGTCCAGGTTATGAAAAAGTTAATAATACCATAATGGAACAAGAAGTACTCCTTACAAAAATATGCCCTGCAAACTTCGAATTACCCCTCCATTCAACTGAATCAGAACGTCTAGTGTACAAATGGCCATGCACGTCAATATGTAACATTCCCAAACAATTTTTCAAGTCTTTATGCCAACTCCTCAATCAATATGTAAAAAGCAAAGACAAAATCAAAATTAAACTACTGCAAAATATGGATACCTGTCCAGTGCGCAAATACACAGGACTACAAGGACATTCACTGGCCTGCATTACAGGACCTACTTGTAAAACCACCTTCCATGATATCAAAAGAATATCAACACATCATTCAACTATAAGAAATCTAGTCTATAAACTGTACTATGCTAAAGGTCCTGCTTTAGCACTAGCATATTTAAATAACATTCTTCTACATGGTACAGCGAAAGACCTACTTCAAGAAATTGACTATATCCAGAAAAAATATTTTGGAAGTGAAAGCCATTTACAGAATGAAATAGATTTAAACCAAATAAGCAACAATTCTGCACATGGCAACCTTTTGCTAAACACATACAAAAAAGAAATACTAAAATTTAAAAGTACATCAGCTGAAGTACCAAACCATGTATGTGTATGTTGCTGCAGAGCTTTTTATAAAAGTAACACAAAAAATGTAGACCTATCATATAAAATAGAAGACAATGAAGATTCTAAATGGTTTGAATTAGCTCTCTACCTTGTAGCAGAAAACAAATACGAAATAAGTGACCCCTTAATACTTTGCAGTTACTGCACTACAAAACTTGACATCAACCAAACTACTTCACGTGCTATCACAAATAATTTGGAATCATACCCACTACCAAAACCCCTACAGCAACTTAATTTATATGAGAGCATCATAAGTCAAACAGTACACCCATTTCAAGCAATAATACGCCTTCAACCAAAAATAGCAAAATTACCTCCCTCTGAATTGGTAAAAGGCAATCGTGGAAAAGTAGTTTATTTACCATTGGATCTAAAAGAAAATGTGCATACTCTAGGAGTGCAACGTCCAATGCAGCAATATTTAATTATCTTAGTAAATGGAGTACCTACAAAAGACAAAAAAATATGGCAACAGCTGGTAGATTTAAATAAAGTTAGACAAGCCTTACAATGGGCCTCATTACGACCCTGGCGCTAAGGGATTACCGGTACCGGTAAGGGTACCCGTACCGGTAATCCCTTAGCGCCTGATTACGAGGTCCCTTTGCGGGTTGGAAACTTTAACGCCTGCTTTTTGCAGGCGTTAAAAACCAACCCGCAAAGGGACCTTGGTGCTAAGTACGGTGCCGCAATTTGCGGCACCATACTTAGCGCCTTCCCCATTCCCATTGAGCCCTATGGGGCAAAAAATGGGAATGGGGAAGGGCCATGGCGGCATGGGGGAATTACCGCCCCGCCAACCTTGGAATGGGGCGGTAATTCCCCATTCCGCCATGGCGGAGTCGGTAAGTTACCGGCATGGACCATGGTGCCATTAGCACCATGGTCCAACGCCAGGGTCGTAATGAGGCCCAGTATCTTAAAGAGAATAATGAATATTACAAAGAAATTAATATTGAAGAAAACTTGAAAGATACAACTGAAATAATTCAAGAAACGCAAGAAGCTGGTCAATTTGAGCTACTAGATCCTGCTACAATATCAAATACTTTAGACCATTATACAATTTATCCTTTGCACTCTAATGACACCATAGAAGATGCACTCGAAACATACCAAATGCGTCAAACAAAAGGATCACCAATCAGCATATGGGAAAAAAGTATAGAAGCATGTGCTTTTCCTCTACTCTTTCCTACTGGCAAAGGAGGAAGGTATGATGATAGACCTATTCAAATATCAGCTTCAGAATACCGCTCATTACGGATGTATTCTGAAGATCCCAGATTTAGACAAAATGTGGAATACATATTCCACCTACTCTTTGAAAGTGAACTAGCAACTTTATGTTACGGAGTTGCACACATATTAAAATCAGGATCACACTTTCAAAATATGACAGCTACACAATTATTACAAAAAGTGCAACAAAAGGATGAGGTTTTACAATCAAATATTACAAATCTATTAACAAATAAGCGTGGTACTAAAGAGTACTGGTTTCGACGTCATGGAGATGTATGTTGTATGATCAGAAACCTTGGCCCACCCACCTGGTTTGTTACATTACGTTGTGCAGAATATGCATGGCAAGATTTACATGATTTCCTACGCATATCAAATAAAAACAAAACAAACATAGATATACTAACACCAGGAGAACTTTGTTCTTTGGATCCTGTTAATGTTTCAAGATATTTTCACCATCGCTTCATTGCTATGCTCCATTTTATTTGTAATAAAACTGTTCCTTCCCTTGCAGAAGTGCAACACTTCTTTTGGAGAAAAGAATACCAAGCCAGAGGAGCAGCACATATCCACATGCTTTTATGGATTAAAGATGCTCCTACATTTGGTCAAGACAGTGATGCCACTGTTTTACAGTTTTTTGAAAAATGTCACTTGTGAAATTTCATCAGAATCCACAAATAGTAATCTTCAAATGCCGATTTGGTTTCCCTAGACCAGTTACAAATGCAGGTCAAGTGAACAACCTCATGTCTTCAGTTAGACATAGTGTTAAAGGTAAGTCGCCTAAAAATACATATTACATAAAAAGAAAAGAAGAAGAAAAATATATCAATGATTATAATGCAATCATTGCCCACTTATGGAATGCAAACATAGATGTGAGGTACATTGCAGACAATTCTACTGCAGTTGCACGATATGTCACAACATACTTAACCAAAGCAGAAAAGACAGAGCTCCAAGACCTCTTTAATGACCTGTCATCAGATAAAACAGTGTCTCAGAAATTATACAGCTTGGGCATAAAAATGCTCTCCCATAGAGAATGTGGATCATATGAAGCAGCTGATCGTTTAACTGGGACTGCATTGTATGGTAAATCTGAAAATATAGTATGGCTAAGTCTTGGTCCAGCTAAATCTAGAAAAAGAGTTCTAAAAACATACGAAGATATAGAAACAATAGCCAAATATGATCCCAACAGCCAAGACATTTTAAAAAACAATTTATTGGACACATACTACCCAAACAGAAGTAATACTTTGGAAACCATGTGTCTATACCACATAGTCCAATACTACACATACAAAAATAATATAAAACCTGATGAAAAAAGGTAAATACAGAGTGACAAACTGTGAAGGCAGCTTAGTTAAACTCACTAAACCAAATTTAATTAATCATATCAAATTGTCATTGAAGACTCCTCAACATAAAGAAGTATATTACATGTCCCTGCTACAACTCTTTAAACCATGGAGAAAAGAAGAAGAAATATTAGAAAACTATGGCTCATATGAAGATGCTTTCAAAGCAAATGAAAGCACAATAACTGTTGTAAACTTTACACAATACAAAACAATGTTGCACAATGAACAGCAACATGAAGAACTACTCCAGGCCCAACTAGATAAAGACACTCTTGACAGTAGTCAACCTTCTGTAACAGGAAGCCAAGAACCACTTGGAGGACCACTAACAATAAATGAGGCAGAATTAGCTATGATAGAAGTAGGAAACACCATGTGTCAGTATGAAGATAAAGAAGACTTAACTGTGCTACAATCAAAACTAAACAACGAACAAAGTAGCATTTTTGAAGAAGTAACAAAACAAATTGCACATGATGTACAACATGAAAAAGAATGTTCCTGCCATAATTATAAACCTATACTACTGTACGTCAGTGGTGAAGCTGGTTCTGGCAAAACATTCCTAATCAAAATCATCAGTAAATTCCTTCAACAATTGACAAACAACAAACTGTCAGCTGTTGTCACTGCCCCCACAGATTTAGCTGCCTATAACATAGGTGGTGTCACTTTACACCGATTATTACTTTTGCCAGTAAAACACCAGAACAAATTAGACTATTACAAGCTTTCTGCAGAAGCTGCAATGGAACTACGCAGAGTATTGAAACAAATGAAAATGCTACTAATAGATGAAGTGAGCATGGTCTCCAAACTAATGTTGGTTTTGATTCACCTCAGATTACAAGAAGTACTGAAAACAAACTATGAAGAGCTCTTTGCAGGAAAACACATTATTGTTTTCAGAGATCTTTTTCAATTGACACCAGTAAAAGGTGAGCCTATATTTAAAACATTAGGACACAAACTCTGTTGTAAAACTGTTGGCAGCATTGGAAATGTCAACCTTTGGCAACATTTCCAATACAGAGAATTAACAGAAAACATGCAGCAATCTGCAGATCTCACTTATGCCAACATCTTAAAAAGTATCAGAGTTGGTATACCCTCTAAAGAAGCAGAAACAATATTGAAAACCCGGAAAATTAATGCACTTTATGGCGATAATGCATGTGCTACAGATGTTATGGAACAATTAGCCCACAAAAATGTCAATTGTATGGCCTTAATGCCAACTCTTGCAAGCTGTTTCAAATTCAATGAAATAATGTTAAGTAAAGAAATGCAACCAATAATGGAAATTAGCGCCACAGACAAACTAGATGTACATGGTATGACACTACCTATGTGTGACCAAGCCACAACAAGACTAAATAGTTTAGAAAAATCAATCTCAAACACAGCAGGCTTAGAAAAGATATTAAAATTATCCTTAAATTGTAGAGTAATGCTTAAACGGAACCTTGACGTGGACCAAGGACTAGTTAATGGAGCACTGGGTACAGTTGTTGGCTTTCAAACATACCCACGTGACAACAAAATTCAGATCGTCAATATAGTCTTTTACAAACTTTCAGAAGTTAAAAGGATAGGACGCTCAACAGCTCGATTCCTTCTCTTCAAAAACATGTATGTACACAGAGAACAATTTTCTCTAATTCTTGCATACGCAGTCACGATTCATAAATCACAAGGTCTTACCCTAGACAAAGCAATGATAGATATTGGTAACACAGTCTTTAAAGAAGGCATGAGCTACATAGCACTATCACGCTTACGTACACTTGACGGTCTATTTCTAATCAACTTTGATGCAAGTAAAATAAACACTGATATTCCTTGCATTTTATAATACAATAGACTTCGCTCACTATTTCATACACATATTCTGTTCCACAAAAAGTAAAACGTTATAAAAGAAAAATAAATCAAACAGAAAAGCAACAGAATGTCACTGCAAATCCTCCAAAGAGAGTAAAAGAAAGTAATACTTCATCAAGTACCACAAGCAAAAAAGAATCAATTAGGGAAAGTAAACCAGGTACCTCTTCAAAGAAGGTAGACAAACTCCAAAAAAAGCAGTCGGATACAGAACTACCTGGTCCATTTAAACTCTCAAATATAGTTGGTGTAAGTTGCTACGCAAATGTAGCAATGAATATTCTATTTCAATAACCACCAATTGTTGACAACATTTACTTACACAGTACAGACCCATTGTGTATGCAAATGTTAGTCCTTCACAGAAATGCAGCAAACAATCCTGACAACACGTATAGTGTTTATGGAATAAGACAACAATTGGACTACTGTGCTGGAATGGTGAAATTCACTATAAACTCACAGGAAGATCCACAAGAATTTCTAATGTACTTACTACAAGTACTGGAAAACAAAAACATACCAATAAATGAAATCTTACAGATTTCATACATGTGGAAACATACATGCACTCTCTGCAACAATGTGACACAAGAAGAAATCCCCAATGAATGCTTCGCATATATATCAACACCTAATTGTGAATCCATTCCATTTCAGCAACTTGTACAAAATGCAAACCATGGTAGATTATGTTCTACCTGCAATTCAGATAATCGCTCCACGTTAGTAATACAAACACATAGTAAATACGTAATACTAATGCTTCTACGTTACAATGCAGATGGTACCAAAAACAACTGCAAGCTGACTGGATTCAGACATGGTCAAATATCACTTGGTAAGAAAACCTTCACAACAATAGGTATAATCTACCACGCAGGAGCCACAACCAATTCAGGGCACTACACTGCATATATAAAAAAGAAATGTGGATGGTTTGAATGGAATGATAGTACCATTACTCTAAAGCAGAGATTACCAGCAAATCTTACAAACGCTTTTTTAATGTTCTTAAAACCAAAATTTGATAACTAAACTGTACTTAAACCTCAAGTAAACTTGTAGTAAAAAATATAAACTGTTAGAATATTCCAAAAGCTATCTAACTGCCCAAAGTTTCTACAACAATTAATCACATAAATGAATACCACTAAATTAGAGCAAAAAATAGACAGTTGGAATACGCCAATTGGTATCTAACTGTCCCAAAATGTAACAATAGCCAAACAGATAAATCAATACCACTAAAATATATCAAGAAATACAGTTAGAATACGCCAATTGGTATCAAACTGTCCCAAAATGTAACAATATCCAAACAGATAAATCAATACCACTAAAATTTAATAAAAAAATGCAGTTAGAATACGCCTACTGGTATCTAACTGCTCCAAAATTTCATAATATCCAAACAAATAAATAATATGTTACTGCTCCAAAAAAAAATGCAACAACCCAATGTATAAAGTATTAGCCAGAAACAACAAATGAACACTGAAAACAAACAAACAAATAAACTGTAGCATAACAGAAAAAGTTTTTTTTTAATCCAACATGGATTTTTTTTTCTCTCACAGACCCAATGATTTTAGCAACGAACACAGAAACTGAGCAAATTGCACAGTACTCTGGTTTCTAATCTACTAAATATGAGGGTCCAAAAAAAAAATGTTGATTATACAATGTAAAAAGTCAATACAAAATACAAATACTAACATGCTATTTTCTTTTATCACAGAAATTAACAAGAAATACATGTACTCCAGTTACTAAACCAAACAGTAAGTATATTATAATAAGTACAACCATCGCAGCATATCACACCCATAGTATCTTATAACTTTGTTCCTTATAAATTTGTTTTTGACCCAAAGTTATAAGCAACTATAAAGGTGATATGTTGCGGTGGTAGTGGCCAGGGCATAGAGTGTTGGGTGCATGGCCATGCACCCAACACTCTATGCCCTGGCTACAACCACTGCAGCATATCACACCCATAGAGTAAAACATTTCAACTATGGCGTATGTAATCTTTTAATGTCTGCGGACATTACCAGTGTTCTTAGAACACTTTCAATTTGCCAGCGAACAATACGGACAGCGTCTTCAGAACACCCCCTACGAACAGTTCAGGACAAAGCGAGAGTTCTTAGAACACTTTCAACTTGCCATCGAACAATACGCACAGCGTCCTCAAACACCCCCATTTTGTTTATTTGCGAACATTTCAGGACACCCCGAGTGTTCTTAGAACACTTTCAACTTGCCATCGAAGAATACGGACAGCGTCTTCAGGACACCCCCTGCAAACATTTCAGGACATGACGAGAGTTCTTAGAACACTTTCAACTCGACAACGAACAATACGGACAGCATCCTCAGGATACCCCCTATGAACATTTCAAGACAACGCGTGTGTTCTTAGAACACCCCCCCATTTTGTTTATTTACGAACATTTCAGGACACTGAGACAGTTCTTAGAACACTTTCAACTTGCCATCGAACAATACGGACAGCGTCCTCAGAACACCCCCATTTTGTTTATTTGTGAAAATTTCAGGACACCCCGAGTGTTCTTAGAACATTTTCAACTTGCCATCGAACAATACGCACAGCGTCTTCAGGATACCCCCTGCGAACATTTCAGGACAACCCGTGTGTTCTTAGAACACACCCCCATTTTGTTTATTTGCGAACATTTCAGGACACCGAGACAGTTCTTAGAACACTTTCAACTTGCCATCGAACAATACAGACAGCGTCTTCAGGATACCCCCTACGAACATTTCAGGACACCACGAGAGTTCTTAGAACACTTTCAACTCGACAACGAACAATATGGACATCGTCTTCAGGGCACCCCCTACGAACATTTTAGGACAACCCGTGTGTTCTTAGAACACACCCCCATTTTGTTTATTTGCGAACATTTCAGGACACCGAGACAGTTCTTAGAACACTTTCAACTTGCCATCGAACAATACGGACAGCGTCTTCAGGATACCCCCTGCGATCATTTCAGGACACCACGAGAGTTCTTAGAACACTTTCAACTCGACAACGAACAATATGGACATCGTCTTCAGGGCACCCCCTACGAACATTTCAGGACAACCCGTGTGTTCTTAGAACACACCCCCATTTTGTTTGTGCGAACATTTCAGGACACCCCGAGTTTTCTTAGAACACTTTCAACTTGCCATCGAACAATACGGACAGCGTCTTCAGGGCACCCCCTATGAACATTTCAGGACACCGGGAGAGTTCTTAGAGCACTTTCAACTCGACAACGAACAATACGGACAGCGTCCTCAGGACACCCCCTACGAACATTTCAGGACAACGCGTGTGTTCTTAGAACACACCCCCATTTTGTTTATTTACGAACATTTCAGGACACCGAGACAGTTCTTAGAACACTTTCAACTTGCCATCGAACAATACGGACAGCGTCTTCAGGATACCCCCTGCGATCATTTCAGGACACCACGAGAGTTCTTAGAACACTTTCAACTTGCCACAGAACAAAACGGACAGCGTCCCCAGAACACCCCTATTTTGTTTATTTGTGAACATTTCAGGACACCCCGAGTGTTCTTAGAACAGTTTCAGCTTGCTTGCGAACAAAACGGACACATATTGAGTCCTCAGAACACCCCCCATTCAGTTTATTTAGAACATTTCAGAACACCCGTGATGTCCGCAGACAAATCGAACACAAAAAGAACATCTACCACATAAAAAAGCACAGCATTTAACCTATCTCATACCCTCCCATCCTCCCCAAACACTTCTACACACCAACACACTCTACTAAATACACATTTTGAACAAACTTTCATCGCGCTGTCCGCGGATGTCCGCAAATTCAAGATGGCGGGCGCTACCGAAAATCTGACATGCTTCACGCTTAACACCGTCCAATCAGCGAACACACCATATGTCCGCGGACATGACGTAAGCCACTCGGCCAATTAGGACACTGTCTGCGGAGCAAACAGGGAAGTGTGTCCGCGGACCTAACACAGATATCACTAATTTTTTTTTACCTACTTTTTGGTCATTTTTAAAAAAGCTACTCGACGGATTTTCACCAAATTTGCAAAAGCACGCTTTCGGGACCAAGCCGCTGCTCCTGGTCCAAATTTGGTGAAAATCCGTCCAGCGTTTTGGGCTGTCGGTGCGAGCAACATTTTTTTTCCCATTCAGTCTATGGGAAAAAAAGACATTTCGGGACCCCTCCTATAACTTTCCCCCCCCCCCCTGGACGAATCAAACTTTGCAGAGTGGGCCATATACTTTTTTTGCAAAGTTTGGTGTGGATTTGTCCAGGGGGAGCGAAGTTATAAGCCGCCCAAAAAGTGTTCTTCCTATGGAAACACCAATTTAACCATAACTACATGGCCACTACCGTGGCCATGTAATATATATATATGTATACAAACTCTTTCACACACAATTTTATATATATATATATATATATATATATATATATATATATATATATATATATATATATATATATATATATATATATATATATATATATATATATATATATATATATATATATTCAGTGAAAAAACTTTGTTAAAGGGACGTTATGGTTCCAAGTAAAACCGAAAAACCCTTGAAATTCGCCAGTTATGGTAAGCTAAGCAACCATAACTCGCGCCACCACCGTGCACTGCTAAGACTAACACCCACGACATCAAAGATGACATCACAAATGTCATTGATGACATCACATTTATGGCTCACTCTTTTTTCTTTTGCTGACATATCTAGGCCACATGGTTTTCTTCAGTAACAGTCAGAAACTAAAAAATTTATTTTATTTGTAGACGTATCCTTCAAGTAGGTTCTTACAGTAATTCCCTTAGAGTCCAGTCACATCATATGAAACATATACATAGGGGAAGACACAAGCTTGAAAGACAGCAATCCTTTTTGTGCATAAAGATAAATAGACTTGCATTTCAAAGCGCTTCACGGCAAGGGACGGAACAAGGGACAATACAAAAACATTCTTACAGGCCATGAACAACAAGAATGTGAAATTCACTATCGTAATTGGCTTTGAGACATTTCTGGTAGAGCCAGAGAGATATAAGAGGTGAGGAAGAGGAACAAAACAAGAGACTATCTACTAGGCCTGTCGACATTTCAGTCAGTGCTGGAGGGGGGCGGGGGAACACGTAGGGGAGGTGGGGAGAAGACAAACATTTGTTACTATCATACTAGGTCCAGGGAGAATTCTGATAGAGTGAGTGCATGAAAAAGGTAGGGGAGGAGAGAGGGAGAAGGGAAAGGAGAACAGAGAAAAAAAACAGTGAAAAAGAGCAGAGAAGCAGAGGGGAGAGCGAATAAAGTTGCAGAGGTCAGTAAAACACATAATGTTACAAGGGAACAGAAAACATAGGTAAGGATTCACAGTTAAGATGGGCACAGCATGATTTAGGGCCAACCGGAGTACGAGATCCAGGGGCGGTCCAGCATCCATTATCC
This sequence comes from Ambystoma mexicanum, assembly GCF_040938575.1. Taxonomy (NCBI): domain Eukaryota; kingdom Metazoa; phylum Chordata; class Amphibia; order Caudata; family Ambystomatidae; genus Ambystoma; species Ambystoma mexicanum. Next base: position 965,089,085 of record NC_090924.1, read on the forward strand.
AAGCCCAGGCTCAAGCTCTCACCCACCCAACCACGCACAACAGTCTTCAGTGCCAAGAGGCCATGAACACAGCAGACATTCCTTAATACAAATGTTGTGTAACATAGTATGTTGTCTTTTGTGTTTTTATGTTGTAATACAACATAGGTTTACGTGCCCTCTGCAACTATATGGCTACAAACTGCCACATATCTGCAGAAGGCACATGCACCTTCAGCAGATGTATGGCAGTTCTACTGCACACAGTCACCACTGTGGGGGTCTCAGAGCACCTAGGCTTGCCTGAGGATTGGTCTATTGTGTACACAAACAGGAGGGAGAAAGTAGAAAAAGGTTAAAATACCCCCACCCCACACATCTACACAAACAAACATAACCACACACCAACACACACCTCTTCATACACACACCTCTCCATGCATACACCATGCACACACACCTAAACACTTCCGACACCCACAGCACACCCCCACCACCCCCCGCAGCAGAGACTAATGTTTTCATATGAAATGGCTATGCCCTGTCCTTAAGCACAATGATTGGGAAGTCTTTTGCACTGCAGCGATTATGATCTCTAACTGTTCGATTGCTCGAGGCTGGCCAGTTCAAATTGCTGAGCGGAGGGGTGGGAAGGCCTTCAAAGACGCACTGTTCTTTGCATGACCCATAAAAGCTCATGGGCTATGTGACGAATCCCAGGAGCTCTTCCCAAGAGGAAGCCACCCACTTTGGGACTAAGGAGGGGAGCCCACTACGATTAACATCCTCTAGGGGACAGGTGAGTGGGGATCCCTCTCGAGGGGACCCTCCCTTGGGGACCGGTAAAAGCCCCAGAGGGGAAAGCACTGGTAAGCCCCGGAGTGGGGAGAATAACAAAAAGCCCCAGAGTGGGGGTCTGAGAAAGAGAATAACCTCAGGGTGGGGAGAGCACCTGGAAGAAAACTGTGGGGAGAAACCCGAGAAGCTTCAGGGTGGGATGAGCGAGAAACCCAGGGGTGGACAGAGCCCTGAGAAACCCAAAGTGGTGAGAATACTGAAAAGCCTCAGAGTGGGGTGAGAGCAAGACACGGACCCCTGCATCAGAAAAGCACAAAGAAGCCCCAGAGTGGGGAAAGATAACTAACATGAACCTGGAGTGGGAAAAAAAGACCAGGCAAAATACATCAGCCAGCCCTTTTTGTGGGCAATTCCTCAAGCATGTCTTGGTTGTTTTGTGATTTTTCCCTTTTTATAAACTATCGAAAAGAACTAGGTTAGATTAGGATTCGAGCTACGGACTTTATAATGATACATTCTGACATGCTGACATCACCCTTTACATTTGGTTCTGTTTAGAATAGGGATTATAGTCCCAGGGAAGGGAAAGATCATATTTTACATTTTGGTGGAACAGAATAAAGAGAAGTTGAAAAGCATGCCCCCCCCCCCAACCCCCGAATTCTGACCTACAACAGCTGTCTCAAAGTACTGAAGACATTGGAAGGGAGGGTAAAAAGAGAAAAAAAAGTTGAAATCACAGGTGTACATCATTTTATTTTTAGGTATTTTCAAACAATATGTATTTGTTATACTGCACCCGCCCCCACCAGTGGTCTAGGAATGCCAAGGTTTGTTAGGAGAGTGTTGTACTGTGATGCCTCCAGGGGTGTCCAAACAGTGTACATTTTTAAAGTGGACAACTCTGGAATAGTAATTGGGGGGAGGTCAGCTGTCACCTGGTCTAGAATAGACTGTGTGAAAGGTGACTGTAGATGGAGAACAAAAGGGTGAAGCAGGCTGCTATGGATGTGTGGATGTTTTGTAGGTTGTGATGCAAGCCTTGCTCTCAAAGGTGGGGGAATAATGTGGTACTCTGACAATATACTGTTGAGTGTGCAGTTGCTGCACAGCTCAAGGATCCTTTGCTGGGGGCTGCATTGGTTACACTGATGTACTACATAAGACTATGCACACTACCTGCTTGTATAGCATGTGTCACAGTAAGGCTACCTCACAGCATTTCGGAGCGGGGAGGGACTTGTTCACCCAACAACGTAAACCGCTCAGTTTACTGTACAGCTCTTAAGTCTTCAGGTGCATTACTATATGATCTGGGGGTAATGTCGGAGTTTCTATCGTTTTTCTGCAGCTAATATGTGTGCTAATTGTGAGTGCCCCCGTACGACGACGAGCAACCTGCTTTTGCATTTAATTGCAGGGTTGTGGAGCGGATACAGCTCCGTGAAAGGCACAGAGTGCTGAGTAGTAGAGCAGAAATCTCAATTTTGGAAATGAGGGTGCTTGACCATGGACGGATCTATGTTCTGTGCTCAGGAGGACTATGAACATGATCTTCTGGATAATGCAACAAACGTAATGCCGGCATGACTGATTATGGGGATGTTTTCCACCTATGACTGCGCTCTTTTCAATTTAGAAATGGAGTACTTTGGTTGGGCCAAGAAGACTATGTTCCCATGGTCCAGTCTCAATATTATGTGATGAATCCAATGGAGTTATCGCAGATTCCCTGGCAGTAGCCTCCTCCCATGTGGCTAGGGGATGGCAGCCGCTAGCTGGTCCTGGACTTGGGGGCGGCTTTATGAGGAAGGATCACATGGGAGGAGAGCCACTGGGGGGTTTCATGGCTTCAATGGATGAGAAGTGGTATCCCCCACTTTCCCATGAGAGAGATTCCCTGTTGCCCAATACCCTCATGGCTTATTGCCATATTAGTTCTCCTTCAAGTATAACTGATCAGACATTTGAACCTATTAAGAAAGACCTTTGTAGAATCATGCCTCATAAACCATTAATGGACTTCCACTCCCATAAACCCTCAAGTACTTAGACAAGGGAGATGAAGGAGTTGATGCTGAGCAGTAAGTGTGATGAACGTGCTCATCATTGGATGAAGGCACCTGGGCGCGGGACCTTTAAAGATGGTGATTGCGCTGAGAAATGGAGCTCAGCAGGGGACGTGATCTCTCCAGGCACAGCAGATAGAGGCTGAAGGCACAAGTCTGCATGTAGAAGCTTGAGGCATCAGTCAGCGTGCAAAAGTGGGAGACGTGAGCCGGTGTAGCAAGGTGATACAGCTCGCCGGAATTGATGAAGGAAAGAAGTATGGAGCTAGCAAGGCAGGCTGAGGAGATGCCAGGAACCATGAGCGGGTCCCTGGGTGTCTGGCAGCCTAGAGACGCAGCACTCTCCTTACCGGGAGCCACAGAAAAGCCAGTGTGCAGGAGCACAGCCGTGAGAGAGCCTGGAGAGGCATCTGAGCTGCACAGAGAGTGAAACCGGCGGCAAAGGTGTGTTGCATAAGCATGAGGGAGCCTGTAAACACTACAGCAGACAGGTGAGTCTGACAAAGTAGAGTGGGGACCCTGGGGCATTTGGGCAACTGCGCTGAAGACCATTGGAACAGTGGGAAGTTGCAAAAGTGAAATGGCAAGAAGACTGTACGAAAAAGGGCAGAAGATGTTCTTAAAAGATTGTGATATTGTGGAAAGCAAAGTAAAACATTGTGAGATTGCAGAAAGCAAAGTAAAAGCAAACAAGTAGATATACCATGTCAAGAGGAAAGGTGTGTGCTACTTGGATAATAAAGAGAAGTCCTGGCAGGAGAGTACAACGGAGCATTGGACAGTATATAAGGAGTCCTCGCAGGTGTAAGGACGGCATGGTATCAACAGTAAAACAGACACAAAGTGACCACAGTTCAAGGGTGTTTATTGGACTTCAAAAAGGGTTCGAAAAAGTCCTATCTAATGCTAAATCTAAAGATGGGAGCAAGCTATGACCATCAAATAATAATAACGCAGTCCTATTGGTGTCCTCTCAAAATAAAAGGGCCTACAATAAAAAACATATTACCACTCCTTACCTCTAATTACAAATAGGGTGGGAAACAATGTTATGTAAAAGAAAGGAGTGTCCAAGAAAGGATATGTTAGGATATTCAGGCCCTTGGCCTCCCTTCCCCATGTTTTCAGCATGGGACAAGGTAGCACGCTTGAGCATAGCACAGTCTCTGGCTTCTCTAGCACGAGGATGCAGTTCAAACATTAGCATCACGGCCTACCATGCCCGAGTCTCTTTGCCTTTCAAAATCTCTTTGAGAGGCCCTGGTGCAACAAACAAACAATACGTTATTTTCCTCTCAGGATTTCACAGGCACTGAACTTCTCAGATGATTCACTATTCGCCTCGGGTTCCCTTCAGCCGGGCTCAAATCCCCTTCACCACAATACTCGTAGGACTTTCATGTATCAAATTCATATATCCAAATTCTCAGGTGATTCACGGGTCACCCTGGACCCCCCTCTGCCGGGCCCAGATCTGCCTTGACACAATATTCAATCAGCCTCTGTCTGACGGCTCTGCCCAATTTTAATTTTCTTTAACAAAAACTTTGCTTTAACCCAAAACTCTCAGCTGATATCCCTCTTTTGGGCTCAGACCTACTTTATCTACTTTGTCATCAACTTTATTTACTCTATTAACATCAAAAGACTTTCGATTGTGCACAGGATTTTGCTTGACCCGTTGTAGGACCACTTTGATTCACAATCCTTTGTCACTCTTTCGCATTTTCCACTGCTCAGTTGCATACCTTTCAGAGACCTTTGAATGAGCACGCATGCAGTGCTGAACCACTCTAAGGTATCATATCATGGTTTCAAAGTCAAGTCACTCATCTGTTGTCTAATTTTACTCACGTTGGTTATCACATGCTTCATACACGGTTCACTTCATCGTTCAACATACAATGTTGATCTTGCCCAGAGTGTGCTCTCATGCTCTGCCTTTTATCCATGTGGGGAGATGTAATGGAAGTCAAGTGTGTGTGATGGTCAGTAATTGCCTGACCCTCGTATTAGGACATGTCAGGTATACGGCTCAGGTGGTAGTCCGTTTTCTCTCATGGCGAGCTGTCCGTGAGAAAGTGTTCCTGTTCTGTAGGGGCGGAGGTTGAGTTCCTGAGTATCCTACCTAGTAGGATGGGATGAAGGTGTTGCATGGAAGGGGATACCACGTCTCGCCATCCGGTGTCCCACTCCCCAAAGACCCCTCACCCAAGTGATACTCCCGCACTGGTCCACCCCCAGGAACTGGATCCAAAAGCGATGGCCGTGTCCTGGCCACCTGGATGACAGATCCCCGGGGCCGTCAGGTTTCTCACACAGGGGAGTAAACTAGGCAGATTGCAAACCTACCAGTGTCAAGCAGAAACGGGGTTTGTGTTAAAAGAAGGAACTTCTGTTGCAAGAGAGCTTACAAGATTGAACTATGTTCATCTAACAAGACTGTTGCAGTCCGAGGAAGGCATAAAGAGCTATTAGTCTCCGAGACATTTGTGATACCTGTGAAGAATCCAGGAGAAAAGAATGACCCTCTGAAATTAAGGTCTTTTCCATCTTGGAGAACATTCATGTTGAAGCCATTCTGCTTTTATTTAAAGCAACCTTTCCTTTTGCAAATACCAGGTTATAGACATTTCCCTTGTGACTTTATTTTGATTTAGTGTGAGGGTGAGGATAGAATGTTTTGGCGACAATGACAGCTTTATGATTCATGACATCCTGTCAAAGACAGATCCTTAGTTTTTTTTTATTTTTAATGTTTTATTTTATTTAGTTGTTCAAGCCAACTTTTAAACATTTACTCTCATCTGCATATCATCAAATCACATAGTAATAATCATATAAAAACAAAAAAAACACAATACGCTACATCCACAATTGCAGCAATGTTCCTGCACATCAAAGAAAAATGATGGATGCAGCCCTCCAGATTCTCTGCCATGAAAGCCTGCCATGCCTCGTCAGATGAAAGCGGTACCTGTATGCCTGCCCCTCTAAGTGCAATTAGCCACAGGGAATTAAGCGCTTCACAGCTCATTAGTAGATGTTTTGCCAATTCAATGCAATCGTCTCGACACAGCCGACATGGACGTTGGTTCCAAGTATGTTTTGCCAGGCCCCAACTATCGCATTTGTCTTTACACAATTGAACTTTTATTTTAATACCCCAGACCACTGCAGTCCCTGTGAAGCTTGCAATGTACTTGGGTCTACTAGATATTGTTGTGAGATAATCAAGAAAACACATAGCTTGGGATTTAGTTGCCAGCTTCATTATTTGTTGCTCGTGGGCATTTTCACGTGAGACTAACTACATGTGTTTCTTAAATATACCAATTGGCCAACTCATCAGCTGATCAGGTTCCATCTCCAACCAGATGTTACCGGCAGCCTGGATTTTCACTATGTTGCTGTTGGGCATGAGCCTGGCTCTAGATTGCAGTACATTTGGCAAAAGACCCAGTAAGGAATCATGGAGTGCATTACAGACTTTCCAAAATAATGTCAAACAGCGCAGCTGCAACAGTGCGTGGACAGATGTTACGTTAAGCTCCATGTACAGCATTTCAATAGGTACATGTAAGGGCAATCTGAATAGTCTCCTAAGCAGTAGTCCTTCTATTCTTGCAATGCCCTCCATGTGAGATAGTGCCCAGATCCCAGCCCCATAAAGGATGGTGGATACAATCTTAGACTGATACAATTGCAAGAGAGTTAAGGAATAGACGCCTCCCTTGTTTGCTAGCAAACATATTGGCCCACTCACCATTGCAGTTTTCCATTCTAATGTGTTCCAGGTGGGAAGACCCTCATAGCTCAGCATCTAAGTAAATGCCCAGATATGTAAACTCGGTCACTACCTCCACAAAGACCCCCTTCATGGACCATGATAGCTCTTTCATTCTCCAACCCCTGACACGGAAGTCCATGATCTTGGTTTTGTTGGTGTTAATTACAAGACCATTGTCCTCTGCATACTGTACTATGTTAGGAAGGATTCCCATGTATGTGTAATTTTCCCTCCAGTTGTGAACCCCCAACTTTTTGCTGATGTTTAACACCACTCCTCGGGGATTTTCGCTCACTTCTTATTGGGAAACTGACAAGCCCTTAAGACAGTCAGTACTGGGAGACTTTGTTTCTCCTTTCCAATGTTGCAACTTTTCTGCAACATGTAACAAGTGTACAATGTACCTTCCAGTACAGTACACTTGGGTCTATTAAGCATTTCAAAAGGCCCTAGATACTCTCAAATGATTATGTGCCTTTGACAGGGCTGGTGGCAGCTTATCATTTCATATATTTTTAACCTTTTCTTACCAGGTAAACCGCGATTACCGCGTTTGGCATGAATAGGTGGCCTGGCTCCAAAATGGTCATGCCACGAGGTTGTTTGTCCTGTCCTTTGGTCATCTTGCCCCTTCACCTTCCCCAGGTCAGCCGATCGGGGTCAGTCCTTATTTGGGCATGCATTCTCCCGCGGAACGCCAAGCTTTCACAGGCTTTTGCATGCCATGTGTGTGTGCCTCCAGGATGTGGGCTGGAACATCTGGTTCCAATACACATCCTGGGTGCCAGAGAGTCTGGAGTGCTGTGAATGCCTGGGACCACCATGGTCTGTGATTGGTCCACGTATGGTATGCCTGTATGTGATCAGATCTCCCATATGGTCCTCTTCGTAATGGTGCAAAGGAAATTCTGGATAAGAGAAGGCCCCAAACAACCATACCATGTTGATCTCTCAAGTTCTCACTGAACTAAGGATGGGATCCAAGTATCCTGAAACTAAGAAGCTGTGTCAAGGAACCGCTGGTGACCCGCTGGAAGGTTTGGCACCCTTAGCCCGCTGTCGTCCTGTGAGACCGCTCTGCATCTGGTCATCCTAGAAGGTCTGCGAAGACTTTTCGACCCATTGGAATAGTGGGACCAACTATTCTCTGCACCTCCAACAAACTCTGTAAATAAGCCTTCTCGGAAGTGTCCCTCGGCCAACCAGTGGGTTGACTAGCTTACGCAGACTCTTTGCCCTGATACCACCACCGTTTTGAGGAGGCCCTCGAAACTTAGTACATCGCTAGCTCTGTGTTCACAGCACCCTCACACCGAATTTTGCACACTTGGCATTCCCAGGTCTGAAGTGAGACGAGTGCGACAGAACCAGAATTTACGCGATTACTGTGTCGCCCCACCGTGGTGACGAACATTTCAGGTGTGGTGCATTTGTGCCCCTCTTGCCCCTGAAGCCTGCTGCAGTGAAACTGGCCTGATCCATCCACCAGGAGCGGAGAAATCGCCACTGTCCCATTTGGGCATCATCACTGTATCTTCCCTGCAGAGCCATCAAATTGCTGCACTTGAACCTCCAACCAAAGTGGACTCGACTGCCAAAGTTTGTTCCGGAGTGCGCCGGGGTCGGTGAGTAATCGCATCCCTAACCGGTGGCCCCTAGCGCCTCCATCCATTTTTACGCACAAGTGGCCCCTGTGGGCCTCTCCTTTCCACTGCTAGTGCGAGCTAGCAAACGATTCCCAACTCTTGGAATCGGCCCTGCCCTCAAGTGGAGACCCTCCTCGAATAGTGGGAACCTATTCTTCATTGCCTCACCCAGCTTCCTGAGCTGCTACAGAACCTTGAAGAGACCCCATTTTGCCCATTTGAGCTACCGCATGGTGCTAGCATTGCATGTACATTTGAGCATTAGGCTCCACTCTTCTTAGGGATTGGACTGCCTCTTAGTTAGGAGTGTGTTGGATGTAGAAGGGTCTAAAGACTATTTGCACTGCCTGTTTCCTCCCCCATTTAGGTTGTGGATCCATTTCATGCATTAACCCTTTAGACCCCATTGGTCTTGTATATATGTATTTAGATAGGATTGTGTTGGCTTAATAGTATAACTGTGATTTGATTTGTGTGTTGAGACTCAAAAGCCTTGAAATAAATGTATATGTATTTTTAATATATCTACACCTGACTGGGAGTGATTTGTAAGTGTCCTTTACTCTGTGTGCTCATTGAAGTCATTCAGTCACCCTCACCCCTCCTGAGACCTAGTCTTGACCGACGCCAAGCTACCTTGATTGGTCTGACTTGTCCAGAAGGTTACCCTGTTCCAAGAAACTAGGCTGGCCTCCTGAACCTCTGCCCACCAGGTCAGAGTTCAGAAATCCATCTTAACATACTAGTCTATCCTGAGTCGCATAGACGCCTAAAGGAGTGGAGTCTAAGATAACAAGATTGTCAGCGTAGCCCAGCCACTGGATTGGGACATCCCCCAGTTTTGGAGGGTTAGCTGAACGATTAGCAACCCCCCCCCAACGCCCCCAACCAATGTCCGCAAGGTAGAGATTGAAAAGCATGGTTGCCAACATGCAACCGTGCTTAAGCCCCTTATTTTTGTCAATCCAGCCGGTGGTTTTCATTACCTTCACACGTATGTTATCATGTTGAAGTAGTATCATTTTAAGAAGCCCCAGAGGTTTTTCCCCATTTGCACAATTTTGTCCAGAGTTTTGATCTTTTCACTGTGTCGAACGCCGCACTGACGTCTATAAATGTGGCGTGCACTATTGTTTGTCAGATACACCAAGCCTGCTGAATGATTGTGACCACAGCTGAGCTGTTTTTAGTTGTCACACCCTTTGCGGAAGCCAGTTTTGTTTTTTTAGGTAGGGAAACTCCTCTTTAGAATAGTGTCAGAGAGGCATTTTCCCAACCCTTTTAGTTTGACTAAAAGTCTATAACCACAATTATGAAAACCTTGTGTCCGGCTTTCATTTCTGACTCCTCACAATTAACAGAGCAGAGGTGGCTGAAACCCATTGGGGCCCGTTGGGGTATTTAAACATGTGCCTGAGGATCCTCAAGCAAACTAACAGGATTGCGCTACTTTACTGGCTTGCACATTAAAGGAGTGTTTTTTTGCTCAGGACAGTGTCTAAAATCCTAATCTCCTCTTTGATTGTGCAGAGAGCACCTTCTCACCGGGGCGAGTAGAACAGTATCCTTGATGGCTAGAGAGTGTAATGCGAGAACTTGGGTCTTTCTGAGTTGAATCTCAAGTCATTTGCTGCTTTACAAATATCAATCTATTATCTGCATTGCATCACTATTGCAGGTAAGAGCAAATTGGTTCCCTGCAGCTGAAAGGTGAATGAGTTGTTTGAGAAGTTGATAAAACTCCGTCCATATGGGCAACTTATGATGGTCAAAGGCAAAAGGTGCACATTAAACAGTGGGTGCAAGAGGGCTGACCCTGTGGACCCCATAGGAAAGAGAGTGGGGATTAGATGTGTAGGGAGAATAGCAATAGATTGTGTGCACGGATATAGAAAAGCTCTACTCCAGTAGGGATGGTGTGACAAACCTATCAAATATCACGTCACTCTCACCCGCCTTATCCAAGTCCTGTCTGATTTAATCAAGCACAGAAATCACCACTAGTCTTGTGCCCCAACCCGGTCTGAAGCCTGCTTGGAGCCAGTCAGAATGTGCTGTGTTTCAATTAATTCCTACAGTTTATGCTGTTCTGCCTTCTCCAAAGGGCAGGGTGGGATCGAGGCAACAGGAAACTGATTAGTTTGCAGGAGTATGTTTATTGAGCCTCTTGGCTGCCACAAACAGTTGAGATGATGACCCTGTCAAATCTTCTGCAAGGGGTCTCACCCTTTCCTTCTACTTTGGTTCCCAGTTCTGATCTGCCCAATTTAGACAGATCTCTTCTCAAGGTATGTCTGCCCCCTCCCCCTTGTAAGAGAGGAGGTCCGAATCACCCAGAGGCTGATCCGGTGTTATGCCCTTGGTGGTTAGGATGCACCAATCCCTGCAAAGACTATCCCGGCCAAGGAACTTGGGTCTGCAAGACTTGACCCCACACACACCACACACCCTATCAGCTATCCAGGTCGCCCTGCGTGTTGCTCCTGTTGCCACCACCATTATCCTTAAGGGGGTTCTGAACCCTTTTCCCATCACTCGAGGATCCATCTTCTGCATGGCCGCTGCCATGTTGCTGGCCGTCCCTGCATCCAGGCGCGCTGACTCCTCTTTCTCCTTGTTCACCACCAGAGTGTAACTCCTGCAGTCCCTGGTATGGCACTTGCCCAAGCTTCCCCGTTGGCCGCCGCTGCTCCATGATTAGGACATGGAGTGCCCTACTCCGAACTCTGGGTCAGGACGCCCTGCTCTGCGTTGGAGCCCCACCAAGATTCCGTGTCTACTCCCGCCCGTCTGCCCCCAACACCAAGCCCATCCTCACAGGCGGCAATTAGACATGGAGTATCTATCTATGTATTTATCAAGGTATGTTTTTTTGAGGGGTTATCAATGGCATGTTAAAAGAAGGAGGAGCGGAGCTCCATTGAAACGGAGATGATTGCAGAGCGGAAAATCATTGCCGTTCAAGGTCATTTCAATTTTTTCTTAAAGAACTTAGAGGGACATGAGTCAAGCGGTGATTCCCAAGACCTTCTTCAGTTTACTAAGTTACCAAACGTCTGCATGTTATGCAGAGCAAAGGTCTTAAGACGTTTGTACTAGACAGAGGTGGACTGGCCTATAGGGAACTTTCCCTTCTGGACTTCTCATTTAAAGAGCCTTGTAACTGCCACAGATTGGTCAACGTTTTATTATGAATGTCCCCTCTCCGCCATTTAGGGACGCTCTGTGAGGTGAGCCCTGAATGGCCCCATTTACCACTGCACAGAGGCTATTGGACGGGTGCATGCTGTCCTTTGCATGCCACTGCACTGAATTCTGTGCACTAGAGCATGGAGTCGAGCATCATGCATGGCCAGCGGTCGGCCCATCTTTTGAATATTCCCACGGAGGCCAGCTGCCCCTCTACATATGCTGTACAATTCTCACTAAAGTTTGAGAGTGTGGTCGGGGTGCATTCTATTCCATAAGCACCTCGCGCCAGGTGTATTTTTGAACTCAAAATGATCAAACTTCTTGACATTTGCCTGTAAGTGGCTGACATGATAACACGACCTCACAGCCGCGCACCGTAACGTTTCGCCTTTATTCTTCTCGTCAAAAGACAGACTGACTTGCGCTCTTAACATCAGGCATAAGTGGAACTTGCGGCTGCCTCTTTGACATGTATAACCTGGCAGCATTCTGCTCCAAAGCGTTGAAAACCTTGAGAGGGTAGGGGGAGCTAACAGATGGATTTGCACTTAGCAGTACCTGGTTCAAGATTTCTCAAGTGCTACACAAAGAAACAGGACGAAGATGTTGCAAGCCTGCTATTATTTATGCCTTCTGCGGCACATGCTGGCAGCAGAAATAGGTGAACGTGTGTAGGGTGTACTGCTGCGTGCAGCTCAAGTCGCATTTCGCACCAATGGTGGATTAAGAGATGCTGGACTCATAATAAAATGCACAGCGTTTGAGCTGCTGGGCACTTTCACATGGGTCACCGGTCAACTGGAAAGGTGCCCTGTGTCTGTGTCCCTTGTCATCAGTGGTTACTGGGAAATGTATACAGCCTGAGATTTAGGACATATCGAATATGAGATCTATTTTGTAATGTTAATTTACTAGAGGTGTTTTGTTAAACACTGTACACCATCAGGTTTCTGTAATGTCCATTTCCATCTGATAATCACCAGACCAAACTCACGGGTCAGAGAAACACTGATGGCAGCGATTCTCAAGGGAAAAATTAATATTCAACAGGCGGCTCCCCCTAACTTGGGCCACAACTGGCAGACTAACAGGGACCTTTGGACCTGCCACGCTGAGTGCTCTTCTTTCAAAATAAAGGCGCAAGTTGTTATAAAGTATATTGGATGTAGTAATAAAGCTGGGACTCGAGACACAGACCTGCTGTGGAGTCATTGAGTTTGATCCAGGTAACTTTATTTACATAATTACAATTGTACACCATCCAGTTTCTCTTAAGGGTATTTACAGTAGACAGGAGACAAGACATGACTGTAGAGCAGAAACCCACCGGCAATCCTTCACACTCCAGCTCAGGCCCCCAACTGACACTCACAGAACATTCACTCACAGAAACACCCAACATTCTCCTGAGCTGCATTCCTGCATCAACATTCTAACATCGAGCACTCCAGGCCAGTGACATAAGACAAGACTACATTATAACATCTCCCTTTCATACCCTGACACAACATCTCCCTTTCATACCAGACTCAACCGCACATCTCCCTTTCTCACAACATCCTTCCATCCAGACCCGCCACATCCGAACACAGAGTCTGCCACACTCTAGCACAAACCAAACCAATGGGGAACAAATCAAACATACAGGTGGGGAACAGGAGGGGGGACCGCGGGTTGACACACTACGGACCCGGATGCAACACAAACAGTGAAGCAGAGCCAACTGAACTTTATCCTGGGAATCCTCAAACTAACATTCAGGAGAGGGGTGTTGCCACACTAAGACAACATTTACAGGAGGAATGCATTGATCACACTCCTTCCACTCTCACAACCAAAGCTCAATCAGCTACAACCGACTCGCACTTATCGCCACACACACCCCCCACAGATCACAACCCTTATCAAAAGTAAACCACCTTCCAACCATTCCAGCATCAGCCACATGCACGCTGCCTCATTCGCTCAGTGCAGACATACGTATATGGGGGCGGTGGAACGAAGCACACACATACAGGTGCAACCTCTCAACAACAGGCGAGCACATACATCTCACCCGCGCCACATACATCCTTACCAGTATACTCATGCATGCGTCAACCAAACCACAACACTACCAGACTCGTTCACAATGTAACAACATTTAAATATATATTGTGCTCCTGGCAGCACTGCAAACTTTAAAATATGAGCTAAACTTTGAAAACCTAACTAAATACAACATGCAGGAATTGACACATGTGTACATTTTCTTTTGCACTTCATTATACCCACTAGCCATACAATAAGCTTGTTTTTCCTGTTTGCCATGAAACCCCAAACCTTTTTGTTTGGTAACTTACACATTTTTCAATAAATTCCACTTGCCATATGTACCTCAATTTTTGAGTGTACAAGTTCACCTAATCAAAATGTACCTCCTATAAGAGTGTACCAATTACCCATTATACCAGAAAACCTGACTTTAAGCATAAACATTGGTGCACAAGTTATGCGTGGGGTGACAATATTTGGGCCACAACACTACACACAACTTGACAAAACGGCCCAACAAAACTTCAAGGGTAATTAGTATGAATAATTATATCAAAAGCAATTTTAACACCTCAGCATTCCACTGACCCACATTTAACTTTCCAAATTGACCACAATACTAAACTGGGTACTCCTATAATCCAATCTGAATTTTCACGTTCAAACTTCAACAACTAGAAACATTTTTAAATGATACATTTAAATTTCATCACATTCATTAATACGTACAACTGATCATTCGAATTGACTTTGTTTACCTATTACTTCTCACTAGGCATTGGTGCATCGCGTGCATAACCTGTAAATAAAACATTATCAAGTTTCCACCATTCGTAATATTAACATCCAGTCATAAATGCAGCACCATGTGAATTGGCAACAAATCTCCACATTCCTTGATAATGTAACCACTGTTCAGGTGCAGAACATTTCCATATCTGCTGCTTTTTGTAAAAATAAAAAATAAAAAATGTTTTTTCTTCAAAAGTTCCATTTAGACTAGGCATTCAATTTGCATTGTAAATCATGAGACCATCGACGTACTGTACAACTATATCTGTACATATTGAGCAGCAGCTTACTTCAAAAGCTGCTGCATTGCTGAGGTGCATTCAAAGTATACATGAGGAAAATCGTGACAAAGACGAAGAGACAGTAATTGCTTTGGTGAAAAAGATGACGAGGACAGACAACATTGGGGAAAGGGGAATAGAGAATATGCGAACAGGTCACAAAATAGATGCCACAAATATGGTAGATACAAGCATACAAATATGAAAAGGTGAATCTAAATATAGGGTTCCGCAAAGAGTGATGGATTGTTCGAGGAAATCGGTAGTTCTGGAGGGAGGAAAGAAATGGTCATGTGATGACGTTGTACTAACAAGAGGAGGAGAAGCATTGAAAGACAGATTAGAACAAGAGGTGTGCAGAAATGAGAAGATGCATGGTTTCGAAGAGTTCTCCGAAGGAACTGTTGGTGAAAATGTTGTGTCATCTAGGAATAGGAAAATCACACAAAATTTCAAGAAGGACAATGTCTACTATTGAATATAGTGGGTGCTCTCTACGAGAAATTTTGGGAAGTTCTGCTTTCCAGCCATATCCTTTTTGAACTGGTCATTGCAATTTTACTTTAGAGTGTCCTGTTGGGAATTCATATCATAAATTGGTTTCTTGTTTTTCTCCATCAACCTGCCATTTTTAATTGCTTATCTATTTCCTTCCATCTATCTGCTATTTCTGTAAACCGGGTGGAGGGGGAGATGTTATAATGTGCTATACATACTTTTGCGCTCGTGTCAAACCTGTGACGCACTGTATGATTCTGGAACACGTGTTCGAGAATCATACAGCGACGTCATCGGAGGCCCAGGCCTCCTTAACTGACATGCTCATGATTCCAGTGCTTCTACATAGCAGCACTGTGCTCAGCATGCGGCCCAACAGTGACATAAACCAGCTACCGAGAATGAGACGGACTGCTGGACAGTGCAAATAATGACACTCTGCTTCTTTGTGTGTCCCAGTGAAGATGACCCTACTTTCACCACCACCACCACCACTCCAGGGATCTCATCTGCTTTCAGGAATAAAGAAACAGGGGGCACTTGTGTTATAATGTAGTCTTGTGTCGTGCGCGGTCAGAAGTGAAAGGAGTTGATGCAACTGTCGATCTGACTGCCGTGCTATTGTCTACGCATAAGCCGCTCCGCCCTTCAGGCATTGCAGCGGCCAACGGGGAGCCTCCGGCTTCGGAAAAGCTGTTCTGTTCCCGCAGCACAAGCCGCTCCTCCTCCTCCCAGGGGGTTGCAGCGGCCAACGAGGGAGATGCCACCTGCCCTGTATCCAT
Organism: Ambystoma mexicanum; assembly: GCF_040938575.1. Taxonomy (NCBI): domain Eukaryota; kingdom Metazoa; phylum Chordata; class Amphibia; order Caudata; family Ambystomatidae; genus Ambystoma; species Ambystoma mexicanum. The sequence continues at coordinate 965,104,946 of NC_090924.1, forward strand.
GCTCATCTAACGTTACGGATGGTACCGTAATAACTGGTATAGGAGGTCTCCGATGGTGAACGACATGACTGCTTTGCTCAACAGTGGGCCTCTCTGTGGCTTCTGCTGAGCAGCTCCTGGCGTCTTGACAGCACTGGAGCCCTGTCGGTGACAAGATCTCTGCCAGAGCAGTGCACCTAATGTTAGGGAGGAGGGGAAGCTGAAGGAGATGGGAGAGGGTGGGAGGACGTCAGGCATTTTCTCCCATTTTTAGTTTAGGCTATTAGGTGCGCTTGCCACACCTGTACGCCAAAACAATTGTCATTGAAGTAACAGCTTCAGAGTGGAGATGAGAATGAGTGCTTGTAATGCTTTCCAATGGTTATGTGTCCACCCATTCCTGCCCATTTGTAGGGGAGACCTATGTAAATTCCCTCCCAAAACCACACCCCTTTTGCACTCGTTCTTTGCATTTGCAGTGTGAGATGAATTTGGCAGTCATTTTTACCTCCAAAATGGCGGCCACAATTTTAATGTTTGCACAAATGTATTTTAGTTGTTTTCTGCCTAAAAAATATATACTGGTGCTTGTAAGTTATGTTACATATATATATATTTTTTTAAATAAACAACTTAACATTAAAAACCAGTGTAGATATGTTAAGATCGAAAATGTCCATGTACTTATTTGAGGGTGTTAGTCTAGAAGTATTCTAATGTAAGCAGTACCAGATTGGATGTGGGGAGTGTTAGTGATGTCTGTATGATTTGATTGGCTCTGCAGTCTGTGCTTGTTTCCACAAGAGCGCCATTTTGTTTGGAGATCGAAGGGAGAGGAAAGGCTGTTTATTTTCTGTGTTGAACTTTATAACGTGTTGTTTTCTGTATTATTCATTTCATTTCTTATTGTTACTGGCTTTCTGCTACTTGTAAGTGCCAGGCTATTATGCAAGTCTATGCAAAAAGGACAAGCGTACTCGTCCTTGGCACTTAAGGGGTTAATTGGGTGGGGACAACTCTTAGAAGCAGTAGATATTTCTGTGAAAATGTGCAAGACTATTACCACAGTGTACCTATAGGTACAAGGGTACCTGTTGCACGCAAAGAAGCGGACCGCCCACGACCACAGTGCCTCATTGGATCTGCGTAGTACCCTGAAACATCGGACATCAACGCAGGAAGCCCTCTGGAGCCAGTTAAGTGCACCAGAGAGCTGCTTTACTAGTTACAGGGAATAGGTAGAGAGGTTAGATGGGAGAGCAGTAACAAAGCTTCCTCTCAGTTCTGGCTCCCATCCAGAATCCAGACCAGTGGTCTTACCTGGAATGTCCTGATCTCCAGATTCCACATTCCAACAGGCATTCTTCTAGATTAAGCGATACTCTCAGCTTACATGCTAAGCAATGCTTATGCAATGCACTCAGTTTACATACCACAATCGGGAAAGCTAAGAAGGGCCAGGGGTGGTTGGTTTTTGGATGAGATACCGCCTGGAAGCGTGCCTGTTAGATGTTCCAGTGTAGACCGTTTTAAAGGGACAATATAGTCCATATTATAGTTTAAAGCTAGAACCACTGCTGCAATATGCCATTTTATTTTTTAATTCACAGGCAGTTGGAAGGCGCTGCGCTTTAGGGAAATGAATGGGGTAATATGGCTTTGTGGCTAAAAAAGTAACGGAACCCTACGCCCATAGTACCTAAACAGGCCTGACCTCGTTTGATTGGGGACGCTACGTTTTTGGGTGGGAGACCGCCGGGGACTATGGCACTTTTTGTCTCGACGTGCCTTCTTTTTGGTAGCACAGTGCTTTAGATTATGGCTGAGTGGGCCAGGCTAGTGTGGCGTGAAAGAGAAAGGGCACTGTAGGTGCATTTTGTCGGGTATTTTTGTGGTATTTGAAGAACGTGCGTGTTTTCTACATTTTAGCAGGTCTAATCTCGCTGTATTGTGGGAAGAGAAAACGCAGCTGGTAATGCAAGCGCTGCAAAGTGCACATTTTAAGCCCCAGAATGAAAATATATAAACATTTTGGCTTGTTAGAAGATTGACTGAAATACTATTCCATCCCTGCATGCAATGTTCCCCGAGATCATTCATTTAGCATCTGCCCATAATCATTTTGAACAGAAAGCAAACGAAGGTTTGCCTACTCGGGTTTAAAAAGAAATGTGTAAGGATAGGTGTTAACATAAACCAGTCTTATTTCTAGTTTGAATGCATTTTTAAGTGCTTCGCACCACCATAACGCTGAAACCATTACTATTGAAAATGGAGAAAAAGATGGGGTTTTGGAACGCAGTGTCTGGTTGGCATGGCAACTGGAAATGCTCTGGATGCAATGGCCAATGCACAATGTGTTACTTTTAAATGAACTTCCGGTCTATGGGGATTAACATTGGGCAAGCTCGGGTGTCTCCATTTGCTCCGTTCATGGCAGATAAAGGTTGAGCATTGGACTTTGGCCTGTGCCTGCTGTGAACCGAGCCACTGGGGTACCCAGAAGAGGCAGAGCACATGATGGGAGATGCTGGAAGTCTGGCCCTGCCACCTCCATTGCGCTGAAAGCTTACATTCCTCTCCTGTCAGTCAGCGTGTCCACGTTGTGGAGGTGAGGGCTATCCAGTCCTCCTTGACCTGTGTGTATGTATAAATACCTACAGGCACATTACATAAAATAACAAAAACACATTATCGCATCCTCCCCACGTGCCACCATGGAGGACCAGGTGGCCCTCCTCTATGCAACATACTCTTGTAGAAGGATGGGATTTCCATTGCGACACGTGATGAGGGTGCAAACAGGTAAGTCTTTTTATTTCATGTAAAGTGTCTATGTAAACACACATTACATAAAGTTCCTGCAGATGTAAGTGTTATTGCATGAATAGACTGCCCTACATGTAGGCCAGTATATCCACCAAATAACACTTTTGTTTTACACTTGATGCCAAGTAAATAATGCTATGCCACGTTAAGAAAGTATGTGCCGCCTGTTGCTACTAATTGTGCCAGTCTGCATACACTTTCTTAATGTGACATTGACAATTGACATGAAGGTTAAAGCGAACACATTCCCCACGCTTGTGCTGTCATTCCTTCCCCCTTGCGCTGTCATTCCTCATCCCTTCCAGCATGCTACATATATAATGCAATACACAACAAATGCCAAAACTATTAACCCTGCCAATGCTTGTTTTTGTTATGAGGTGGGGTGAAGGGCACAGAGCGGACTAGCTTTGTCCCTTCTCCGGTACCAAAACACATGGTTTAGAGCCAGCATACATGTTCATGCTTCATTAAACCAATGGATTCATGTGGAATCCACAAGCTTTTTGCACCTGTTGAGTGGACGGAATCCATAGGACTCTGTTGTTAATTGGAGGAGCCATTTAAACTTTTTCAATCACTGATGCATGTGCAAAATAAGAAAAGTGTTGTTCCTTGTCACAACAATACTTTTCTTATATGAACAGAAGTCTGCGCTACGCGTCCCAGCCACTTATCTTAATAATCAGTATTTCTGCCCTGTGGCCTTAGCAATGGTTCTTTCCGTCCATACAAATCGGGCGCCTGCAATGCGATGGTATTTTCCTCCATCGCCTTTCTAACATCATTTTATGCACTTGTAAGTAAGGGCACTCTTTGAGGTGCTGGTATAATTAGAAAGTGCAAAAAACATAACTGGGTGCCTTCCTTCACTGCTCTCAATCACTTGGATGGGGATGTCTATGCATTGCTTGTATACAGGGGCTGGTACAGTCTTTAAAGTGCATCCAATACTGAGGCAGGGTGGCAGCCATCAATTATGCTCCCTTTTTTAAAACTCAACAATGGTGCCGCATTGATTCCTCATAGTACATTCCTCAGCCGGTCAGATAGCACAGCGAGTAGAGCGCTCTCTTTGACATGAGCATGCTGACACTGTTTCGAATCCCGGCAGGGCCAAACTCAGCCTCCTCGTCCTTCTGAGATCGATAAATGAGCACTATACACCGTGGGCAATAATGCACACTGTGGGTAATAATAAGCAGCGCTCAGATGACCGAGGGTTCCTAGCGCTATATAAGTGCAAATTATTATGAATTATTATTACATCAGCAACCCAAAAGTAACAATGCGGATGCGTGGCCAAGAGCCGCATGGTAAGGACGCACTCCTGAGGAGCTCCCATGCAGCCGCATGATCCGTTGTTAATCCCTGTGATCTACAACCTCCCCCTGGCATCCCGATTCTAACAAGGATACTTCACCCTGTCGAAGTGGAATCTAAGTGATTTGCCCGCGGCTGAAATTACCACGGGCAAAACCTTTGCATGAGAAAGGTGAGAACTACCAAAAGTTTGCACCTTTCTCATGCGAACACACATACATTCTCACACCCACACACACAACACACCCCCAGCACACCCACACCCACACCCTCAACATAAACAAACCCCACTTACCTTCATCTTCATGCTGAGTCCCTGCAGCGCCAGTTCCCTTTCACTTCCGTGATTGGGAACCGGCGCCACAGGTTCCTTTTCTTTTCTTTTTTATACCATAAAGTATAGTGAGCGGGGCAATGTGGGGGACACCACCCCTTTTAAACGGAAGGCTGCTGGGGTGTCTCATGCAACCCCTGCTCACCCTACCATAAAGTATAGTGAGCGGGGCGATGAGGGGGACACCCCCACAGCCCCCGTTTCTTTTTTTATAATGCTAACACCAAAGGTTCGACCATTTTTTTTTTTTCGGTACAATCGTCCTAAACCGTCAAAGTGCCTGCCCAACAGGCTCTCCAACCGCTCGTGCAGTGGGAAACTCTGAAGTGTGGCCCAACTAACCCCGGCCCTGGCAAATCGAGATCGCAGCCACGACTGCATCTTCCATGCCGGGCACCCGGAATTGAAGAAGAGGTCAGCAGATACGGAGGAGTTCAGCTGGGATGACCTGGGGGGTCGGTGAGGGAAGGCAGCTGACTCCCTCAGCAATGGTAATTCAGGATCGCTCCACAACATCTCTCGTTTTGTCACAGCAAGGCCCCCACTGCCTGAAGAGAACACAGTGGCTGACAACAGGAGCCCATGGGCGAGCTCTGCAGCGGTGAGGTGGTACCGCAATCTCCCGTCCCAGAGGGAGCGCTGTGGTGATAGTGGTGGAAGGGGGGTGGCTGAGAGGGGAGAATGAGTCCCTGGAACCAGCCAGTAGGACGTCGCAGTGCACACTACAATTATTGAGGAAACCAGCAAATTCTTCCTCTGTCTGTCCCTGGTTCCATTAATGGATGTTTAGGTCTGCGGGTAACAGGAGGCACACATCTCTCAACCATATGGCATCTGGGCTGTGAAACACATTTAGATTTAGGCAATGTGGGGCATTAGGCTTCCTTCACACAGGGCCACTCACCTATTGCAGCTCCCAGTACCCCTCAGGACTTTGATTGAGCTGTTGCAGAGAACAGAGCTGACTCAGCAGGCAGGGAAGAAGGGGGCGGCTTGAACCATGACCAGGTCAGTCCTAAGAAAAGTCTCGCCGACCAATACTGTGGACAAGTACACCCACCCTTGGAGGGAGCCAGGCTGGAGCTCAGGGCCCCGAATGCCATAGTAACCCAACAAGGAAAAGGTGAGCCTTCCCTTTTATTATGTTGGAGAAGTTCAGAAGTGGCCAGGCAGTGTTGAAGGCTAAAATTGGTGAAGTAGGCACTGACATCTCACTACTACAAGTGGATGTAAAGAGGCTGTCGGACAGGACAAAGAAGGAAAATAATCGGATCTCCACCCTCGGTGATGACTTGACAACAGTGAAAGGCCAGTTATCCTTGCTGCAGGGCACTTCCACCAGGTTGGAGAAGCAGGAAGAGAATGCCGAAGGGCATTCTAGGAGAACCAATATAAACATTGTATGCCTTCCTGAAAGATCAAAGAGGGAGTCCATGGAACTATTCCTGGAACAGTTCCTATCAGAAAGGTTTAGGAAGACGGCACTGTCCTTCTTTTCGATAGAGAGGGCACATAGGGTGCCGACTAGACTGCCACTTGCCGGGAGCCTTCCTGAGAGTCGTGATAGCATGCCTTCTTAATTTCAGGGAAGCCTTCATCAGAAGGCTAGGTGAATGGGCCCGATGACTGTTGGCAATACTAAGGTTTTGCTGTTGCCTCAAGTCTCGAGAGAGGTTAAGAGACTGAGGCAATCCTTCCAGGGGGTGAATCGTGAACTGCGGAAAAGAGATATCATATATAAGTTATTTTTTCCAGCCAAGTTGAAAGTAACTTTTCAGGTGCGATCTCTTCCTTTTTTAAATTGCCCCAGCGATGTCTCCAGGAAGTAGATACTGGCTCTATGGGAGGTAACTGAGATGGTAAAGGTGACTTTTGGGATCAAGTACAGGGGCAAGTGCATAACAGTTGTTCAGCTATCAGCATGATAAAGGGAGAGCAAATTATCCCTTCTCCAGCACAGGGCCTCTTTCGGCGAGTAAGCAAGCACAAAAATAATCCATATATGCTAGAGTGGGCGAGGTGGTGATGAGATGTATGTTCTGCAATGTGAATGGGCTAGGGGATCAAGTTGAGAGGTCTTCAAATTTTTAACACGCCACAATTCTCATGTAGTCATGCTCCAGGATGCACATCTCTGTGGCACGAACAGTCCTTTTCTAGATAGGAACATATACTTCAGTGAGTTTCATGCAAGCTCTACTGGGACCTCCAGGGGGGTGGCTATCGTGAGTAAAAAACGATCCCATGGGACACCAGGTGCATCAGAACGGTATGCAGTGATTATATGGAATCCCAATATAACTAATGCAATTACAATGAAAACGAAATTAACGAATTTGGGAAAAAAATAAAAATGGGGTTGTGAGTGGGAATAGTGGTTTTGTGGGTGGGGGACAGTATTAGAAAAAAAGGGGCTGGGGGCTTTGGGGGCAACCCCCCAAAAATAACCAAAAAGAATTTATTTTGGAATTCGTTGTTTTGTATTTGTTGTAATTGCATGAATTATTTTGGAATTCGATTAAATCACATGTAACCCCTCATAACTGGTGCTGGGTGGTCGTTACCTATGTGTGGTGGGTATGATGGTGCTTTAACATCAACCAGATTGTTGTTGTGCTCGATATCTCACTGGTTGTGTTGAATGAATGTCTTGGATATTTTCCTCGCAGATCAAGGCCGTTACCAACGCCTCCTCTCCAACTCTGCCATTCACCTGTGAGGGTCTCTGGCCATTTCCTGGCACCTTGAAGGTTTCTTTCCCCTGCTTGCTCGGCTCTGCCTTTTGAACACTCTCGGCTTCCGGAGAGCTTGGAAATCTTGCCTGGCTTTCTCCCGATCCTCTCACTTGCTTATCAGCCCATTGGCCTTCCCACAGCCTATTTTGCATCAGCCTCGTAATAGCTATTCCTTTTCGTACCCAACCTCGCTCAAAGTGTGTCTGTGTTCGCCACCTTTTATTTTCACTGGGAGCCTTAAGTGGCAGGTGTACATTATTAGAACTACGTGCCTGACTCTGCCTGCCTTGATTACAAGGACCAGGCCAATGCAAGTCAGGGAGGTAATTCTCATCTTTCTGGGTGCAGTACTTTTATCAAGACAAGGTCGGAAGGAATTTTGATGTAGTTTCCAATAAAATAAGCAGGGACAGGGGTTAGATGGGTTGTGGAAAAAGGGGGATATCATGTTTCAGAATTGGGTGCTTCTCCCCCAACACGTGAGAACCTCCTACCCCGCTACCCAGGTGATCCTCCCTCGCTTGTCCACCCTCAGGGTTGACATCCAAAAGCGATGGAATTTCCCTGACCACATGAGGAAGGGATCCCCGGGGACTAGGTTGTGAAACACCCTCTTGTTTTTCACAGCGCTCGCCCTTCATCTTCTCCTCTGCACCCCCTCCCCTTTCTTTTGTTATATCAATCAATCCACAATGTATATCCCATCTGAATTGTCTTCTCAACTGTTAAGTCACTATCTCATGCCTCCCGTTCTATTTCATATAGGTGGTGGTTATACATATACCTATGAAAACCCACACTTGACCCCACTCTTCCTGAAATGTTCACCCATTCTCTCTTCTTCCTAAAATACTAGTGTGATGTGTACTCACAGGTCTATTTTCTTTACTTGCACTCACTCAATCTGGCTTCCATCTCTCCCAGTCAACTCAGACTGCTCTTCTTTACATACCTAATGGCCTTATCTCTGCTTTCCTCTGTACTGATTTTCCTTGACCTTCCCACAGCCTTTGATACTGTCGCCACTCAATTCTTCTTCCTGCGCGTACTTGGCTTGGTTTATCTTGCTCTGTCCTATATGGTCCATTCCTATCTCTTGGATCAATATTTTGTCTCCTGGCTGGGAATATTTCCTCTTCACAACCTCTTCTTTATGGTGCCCCCAAGTGTCAGTACTTGACCCTTTTATAATTTTCCCTGTATACTTTATCCTATCCCTCTCTCTGGCCGCCTCATCTTTTTCTTATCCAGTTGCCTTTATGCCAATAATGCTCAAATTTTTCTTTCCTTTTCTTCCTTTACTCCTGGTTCTACTCAACCTCTCGCTTTCGACACAGTAGACCACCAGGCACTCACGGACACCCAACATCTGCGTATTGGGACAGCAACCTTGTCATATGCTGGTTCAAGTCCTACCTCGCCAAATGCCAGCAGTTTGTTCAGATAGACTACTCTAGATCACCAATGCTACCGTCACCTGTGGAGACCTGCAGTTTTCCATCCTCTCCCCAGTAATCTTCAGTCTATACATGGAGACTCTGGGAGCCCTCGTAGCCACACACAATATCCACATCCACTAATACGCCGATGTTGCACAGCTATACCTCAAGATGGACTCCATCAAGGACATTCACAGGCTCAAAACATGCCTCTCGCTGATCCAGTCTTGGATGTCCAGTGCATACTTTACACTCGACACCTCCAAGACTGACTGCCTACTCCTTACCATCACCAACAAACACCCAGACATACAGACCTGGCTATCAGCCATGAACCCTGAGGGGTTCACACCTAAGCTCACCTCCTGCGCCATGTCCTTTGGGTTCCACATCGACAAAGACCTCTCCTTCAAGACACACATAGCTAGGAAAACGCATACAGCTTGGTATCACCTCTCTCTCCAGTGGAAAGTCAAGCCCTTTCTCCCTCCAGACAGCTTTAGATCCACCATTCAAGCACTGCTCCTATCCCACCTGGATGTGGACAATGCCCTCCTTGAAGGCCTCCTGTCATCCTCCCTTGTGCCCCTGTGAAGTGTCCTACATGTGGCTCCATGCCTCATCGAGGGTCTATGGAGATAAGACGACATCACTCCGGCCCTCATCGACCTATACTGGCTCCCACTGCACACACAAATCACCTTCAAGTCTTGCTGCATCATCTACAAGGCAGTCGCCCTTAAGTCACCCAGCTACCTCGCAGAGAAACTCGGCATCTCTGGCCAGACAGCACACCACCAGAAGCCAGGACACGTGCAGACTTGAAATGTAACCACCGCAAAAAGGAAAGGACCAGAAAACAATCCTCCTCTGCCTATGCCCAACCTCCTACATGTCTGCTTCAGACTTGCTCCTGTCACGGCTCGATCCCTTCGCTCACGTTCCCGTCACTTGGGGACATGTTTTGGGGTTTATTCCCTACTGGACATTTCCTCCGAACCTTATGCTACAGTGCTGTGATGAATTGGGAGCGCTAAAACCTTATTTTCCAAGTTACTTCCCTTCCGGATCCATTCCAGGTTTTTGGCAGCCAGCGTGCTACTTTATTCTAAAGACTATGCTTCCCAGAATGCCTGGCTCACTGCTTCACCTCCTCCCTTGCAGGACAAGGTTGGGTGGAGGATAGGCAACACCTGTGGCTGCAGGTGCAGCAGGCGGCACACCTGAGGGGTGTGCTCGTTAAGCAGCTTTAAAAGCCTCAGTTTACTTCAGTCCAGCGCTGGTCATTGTTGCAGTGTTCCTGTTGTGACTGGTCCCTTGTTCCTGGTTCCTAGCTTTTGTGCCTAGTTCCTAGTTCCTGTTTCTTGTTCCTCTGCCCTGGATTTCGAATTTCTGTGCTTAATTGATTTCTGCTTTCTGGATTTCCCTTTCTGTCTTCCTCTGTCTGCAGGCAGCCTTTCTCTGTGCTCTACCCTTTGATGCAGCCCAATTTGCCTGTGTTCTGTTTCTTTGATGCTGTCCTTTGCTACTGAAAGACTTATGCATTAGTCTTTCCCTTTATAGATTTAGCTTCCTGCCTTTTCTCCTTGGATGGGTGGGAAAGGTTTCCTTTTGTGATATCATTTTCCCTGCTCCTGATCCTTACCTTCTATTGGGATCCATTCCATGTTTTCCTTTGCACTTCTGCATTTATTTCCCATTGATTATTAGGTGTGGGGTGCAGTTGTAACTAGCCCATGTGTGAATGCCTTTTGTTTTCCTCTCTATTCTATAATCACATTTCCTACTTGCCCCTTGACTTGGCTCTTATGTATTTAGTTATCCTCCACCCATTGCTGTTATAGCCTTCTGGGTCCCAGTTTGATCAACTGGGTTCGTGGGTTTACTGACATTCAAGTGGTCTTTCCGGTCCTCGTGAGTACTGTTTCTAAGTTCCTTATTCAGTATCTTCCAGAGTGTCCGCTCACAGATCCTGTCCCTGCTTGCCTTCTACGTGGGCGTAGTGCTGTCAGTATCTGTAATAGCATAGTGGGTAAGGAGTTTGCCGACTTTCCTTTCAGTCATAAGGAGGTTCTAAGTGCTTACCCCACATCCCTTTTCATATATTGGTATTATTGTTTCACTCTATTTGCACTCCTGGGTTTTAGTATTCACGAGTCTTGGGTATTGTATGCACGTTGTTAGATTCAAAGTTGTTCACTGTGCAATTCCGTGCACATTTCCCTTGACATATTCATTGCCTTCCTCCTTTCTTAACAGCTCCTACAATTCAGAAAATAACTCAAGACCCACCTCTTCAAGGGTCCTCTCCTCCTCAACACCAAGGCCATCGTGTCACCTCCCTGCACCACCTGACTCTCTAGATGCCATACGTCTCTCTTCTCCCCACTACCTTGTACAGCTGTACCTCTCCTTTGTGCCCCTCTGTATCCTACCCCCACAAGGTACCTGTTATGTTTGTTACCTTTGAGAAGTGCTCTGTTGTGTACCTGTATTGTTGTATACCTCTGTAAAGTGCTCTGTTGCTTCTCAAAGCTAGGTCTGCTCTCAATAAATGCCATCATAATAATAATTATAATACTGCTTCTTTACTGTCTGAAATTGCCTTTCAGCCACCCATCATTGGAAGACCTCTTACTATCTCAGTTTAAATCCCGCTAAGATTGATCACCCCCCACCCCCTCCTCCACCTTCTGTCTCCTTTCCCCTGTCCTCACTCCCCTTTTTCTCCTCAGCTTGTAATCTCGGGGCTAATTTTGACTCTTCACTTTCAATTTCCCCCCATTTCTCAGCCAGTGCTCGTACCAGTCCTTTCTTCCTCTATAATAATCCCCTCATCCATATGCATCATTTCAGGACACCAAACTCCTTATTACATCGCTCATCTCCTCTTGTGCTGATTACTGTTCTGCTAATATTCTTTGCCTTCTTGCTTCTCATCTTACCCCTCTTTGCTTGGTATACAACTCTATTTGTCTTCTTTTTTCACTTCCCTCCCTGCTCTTCTATCAGCTCCTCCTTTCTCTCCTTTCAGTCTTTCATTCTTTTTAATTTCCATTGTATCTTTTATAAATGCATCTATAGAATTGCTCCCCTTTACCTTTCCTCTTTCTTCTCTCTCTCTGCTCAAGATCCCAATTTCTCCTTTTCATTCCTAAACCCCTTGGTGCTGCCTCTCGCTTTCATTCTTTCCCTTTTAGCACCTGAACACTGGAACTCTCTTCCCTATCTATTCGCTCATCTTCTTCTCGTCATCTCTGTCTGCGTTCATTTCTGTTTCTTCATTGTTTTCTTCCTATCTGTCTTTCTTTATTTCTTTTTCTTTATTTCTTCCTGGCACAGGCCGCCCTGACCATGAGGCAATGTCTGCAGTGTGGCCTCTTCAGTTCCCCGGCCACCTGTGATACAGGCTTCGATGTGTCTAAAGTGAACTGATCCCTGCAAAAGTAAATCTGGGCAAAATAAGAGTAGTGAAGCATAAATGTTCTGCAATACAGGAAAGGTTTAAACTTCCTTGAATAGCCCACCAGATGGCACTTTCCAAAAGAGTTGATGGGATCTGGCTCTTTTCTGTACTTCTCAAGATGTTAATGGTTGTTGAACATTAACGTATATTATGGACACCAGCATGCTTTAATATCACACTTCTGTTTTTATCTCAGGGTTTTGATGACTTATCAGAGACTGATGCTAGCAGTGGAGATCAACAGCAGAAAGTGCAGTCCGACTTTATTGAAGAAAAACTAAGGTCGAGGCTATTTGAATTAGCTTCAAAAATGAGTGACAAAGAATCTTCCTCAGGTGAAGAACAGGAGATGGAACCGAGAACTGTATACGAGAACTCTAAAGATAGTGTGCCCTCTGAGGAGACGGGCCGATGCATGCAGGAAGAGCTCAAGAAGGTGAGTCTTTTGAGTATGAAAAAATGTATTTTAGAAACTTATATTTATAAATATTATATTTATACTTCTGTCAAAGAAATAACCAGTCCCTTGAATGTTATGGCCACATTAACACAAAAATAGAAATATTCACATTTCCCAGTGTTCTAGTAATATTTGGGCATTAATTACATAACAGAAAGGCATATCTTCACAGTAAGATTTTCCATGGGTTTGATCTTCTTCAGTTGTAGCTGCAAGATGCTGTTAGGAGCCAGAAATTAAACTCAGACACAATTTAGACATTGTTTTGGCTAAGGACTTTTATTGGGACACAAAAATGGGTTGGAAAATGCCACGCTGTCCCTGCACTAGCTTTGTTTCCCTACTTGAACTCAATACTAAGGATCTGTCAGTGTCAGAATGTCCAAAACAAAAAAGCCCTGTGTCCAAAGTGCTAAGCGAACCCTCACATGCTAAACAAAGGACTTCTAAAGTGAAAAGGTTAAGGTCTTTGGCCTTAAGTGTTTGGTAAATGTTCAAAGAAACAAAAAGATGGATAACTACTGCAGGATAGATCTCCTTACTCCAGAGGGTTCTACCCTTCCCCTGGTTCTTGGTCGCCTTCTTGGATTTCCAAATGATAATTCTTGATGTCCCCTTTTTGGGCCAGCAACAAAAAGAAAAGTCCTTCATATCCACTTTCTCAAATGTATTAGTATTAAAGGATAGTTTTTTTTTCCCTGGATTTCCCCTCACCCTTGGAAGTAGCAACTTCACTATATATACAAAATGAGCTTGTATCCTCAATACCAGAATATCCTTCAGAAGGCTTTAATCACATAGGGTAAATAGATCCCCTTTCCTTTCAGATGTCTGTTCTTCCCTTTTTATGTTCTGCGGCCTTTAAGTAGTCCTGATGTAAGTCTTCTCAAGACTTCCTTTCGCCATACTCCACCTATTACCATAGGAAATAACAGTTCTTGATGTTCCCTTGGTTCAACAACAAAAATGATCTCTAACCTGATAGTAATTCTTTTATGCATGGTCAGAATACCTGGTGTACTCTCCTGCCAGGGTTTATAGTTCTCCAGTCTCTTAGACAACCACAGCCTACTGGCAATTTCCTTCTGTTACTTTCCACTTGCCTGGTATGCTCCCCTACCAGGAATTCCTTCACTCCCTTGCAACTGCCTTCTATACTCCCCTGCCAGGTTTCCTGAATTCCCACTCTCATAATTGCCTGGTACACTATCCTGCCAGGGCTTCTTAAAGAATTCACACTTGTGATTGCTTGGAGTACTCTCCTACTAGGGCTTTTTATAGTGTTGTACTTGAAACTGCCTGGTTTACTATACTGTCAGGGCATCTCTTGAATGCACAATCTATAGCCACCTCGTATACTCTCTTCCCAGCGTGTTCTGGGTGTGAGCTCCTGATCACTCTCCCACCATTGATGGGTCTGTCTTGTAGCCGCCTTGACTAAAATACTTGGTTTCTTATATGTTGACTTTTCTCTATTTCATATACTTGTGACATACATGGACACACTTGAAAGTCTCTCCCTTTCCAAAACCCTGTCTTCTGACATTCTCTCCTTCGTTTTACAAACCGTTTCTTTTTTCCTTGTGGTTTCAAAAGTTTAATTTCTTTCACTTTGGCTTAGTTGCTGACACACCCCAGGGGTTCCCTCTGTCCCTCCATGGACTCACTGGTTCTTTGTGAAAAGGTCAAACTCTTCCAGAAGAGGTCCAAATTAATTCTTCCTTAATTGTCATCCGAAAGTGAATCAAAGGAGGAGTGCGAGATCCCTTCTTTTATAAAGTCCACAGGTAACTGGACTAAAGCATGCCTGCTTTAAGATGTGTAATCCCTGTTCTCAAAACAAGTGGTATTTGCCTTCTGACATAATACCCAAAGTGGTTTGTTCTAAAGTAAGTGGAGGAGACAGGAAGGAGAGCTATAGAGAGAGACATGATGGTGGAATCTTCCTCCAACTATGCTGAGTTCCCTCTCTCTACACTAACTCAGCCCTCTTCCCTTGTCCATAGATTAAAAGGCATGTTTATTATGTAGCACCTTGTTGTGCAGCTAGTCCTTTTGGGATTGGTGTGCCCTTTGATTTCTGTTTCCTAGGACGGCTCCTGCTGGAGAGAGGTGTTACCAGACCTCACAAAAGTTCAAAGGAGAGTCCCAGTCAATCCTGTCTGACCAGAATACACATAAACCTTCTGCAGCTGAGCTGCATGTCTGAACCTGCTCTGTGCAACTCGAGCACAGCTGCTGCAGATGAGGATACTGATTCAGGATGGCACAAGTTTATGCCATGCTTTTGGCATGGAATCTGCTGAAAGAGGGGTCTGGTTAGCAGGCCACCCTTTTTTTTAGATAGAATTACCAGCATCATTTTATTATTATAAAAATCAAAAAAGCCTTGGCGTCTGCCCCATTGCCAGGTAGCAATCTTTCACAGTGGCTACAATTTTTAAGATGAAACTGGCACTTATGAGTTTTTGGTAAGAATATTTAAGGCGAGTTACTTGTAAAACGACAATGCCAACATTTAGATATGCAGATAGTTGAGAATGTTTTAACACTTCTATTTAGGGGTTTAGCTATTAACCTTTCAGCGAAGACATTTTGAAGAATTTGTGCTCATTGAGAAGAGATTGAAATCTCCCACTTGCTGCAATGATCAAGTTCAAGACCCCCTGCATGGTCCACAATGCTTTCTGGGGCCGGAGCCCACACTACATCCAACTTTCTCTTCCAAAATACCTTCCTTCTGGAGCCCTTCGCTCAGCTACCTCAAACTCTCTGAGGGTCAGACGCTTCTCCAGGCAGGGAGTGGGTGGTAGACCTCTCTCCTCTGCAGGTGCCACCCTCTGGAATGGCCTCCCTGCCCCTCTCAAACTTGAGCGGGACCACCTGGAGTTCCAGAAGCAGCCCAAGACCTTCCTTTTCTCTTCTGATTTCTCTCCCCTGCTGACCCCCTAAGAGTCTGCTGGGTACCAGGTTCCTCCATGATCATTCTCTCCTGCACTGCCTCTGCCTCTGGGCATACTTCACAATTAAGGGCTGTAACTGTTACCCACAGTCCCCTGCCTCCTTGCATTTACCCATAGCCGCTCTGCCCTGGCTGGACTTACTCAGAGCAATGCGGCCCTAATTGCACTTCGCCCCTTTCCCTCTCCCTGGCACTTCCCTCTCCTCTCTTCCCCCTGCACTTTACATCGCAGCACTTGCACGATCTGAATGACACATAGCCTAGTAAGATTGTTTGTCGTGTCATCCCTCTGTCTTCCCTCCCTTGTCTTGTCACGTCTAGAAACGCTTGTGTGCAGGCGCGTTTCGAAATTACATATATCGTATCATAGCTTTTCTCTTTTTTGAATGAACTACCCTCCTCACATTAAAGCCATTCCCCCAATGGCACCCTGCCCATGTCAACACTTGCATAGCTATCAGCGGGGAAACGGGCAAAGAAAGAGTGTTGTCTCTTATAATGGCTCCTCCCACCTGAAAAATCAGAAATGGGTGGAGATGAGGTGAAATGATAGTGTATAATTTAGCAAGACATGTAGAAGAAATGCGTTGTAACAACGGTACTAACACAGAGCCTGGTTAGAGGCTAGAATTCTGAATATTCACTAAGGTGAGTTGCTCATTGTAAATCTGTTGAAAATAGATGATGTTGTTCAGTGTCATATTTGTTAGCAAAAGGAGCTTTAAAGATATGTTGGCATCTTCAATTGTGGTACACTTCAGCATATCTGAACTTTTTGCATCACACAATTGATTTTACACTACAACCTCTAGTATGTACACATGTTGAACGGTTACATTCATATTCACCAAATTAGCTGTGTACTAAAATGTGCATGAAGGTCAGGTGTAATAATGATGCTGGTGGTCTTTCCAAGTAATGCTGATTTATTCCAAGGTGAAATGCAAGTCGTTCTTAGGAGATCCCAAGCTCATGTCGGGAGATCATAAGCTCATGTCAAGTAAAGTTTGGGCCCATGAAACATGTAGAGCAAATTTATGTGGCAATTTTCTGCTGCCTACCTCATTAGGACTGGAGCACATTGCTTCTCCCTCTTCCCTTATCATATACATATTTGTTAACTGTGTGAACATTGTAAGAGTGGGGTATTGCACAATGTTTGATGCATGTGTTATAAGGAATGAAGCATACTTCTTTGTTTAACATTTTCGTTGGTTCAGACATTTATAAAGGTTTGCCATGTGGTATAAAATTGCATCAACATCTTTTTGTACTAGTCTTACTGTTTATGTAAACATAGACAATAAGTTTTGCTTGCAAGATCGAAATAGGTTTGACCAGTGGCGTATGGTGCATTTTTCTAACTGCAGTTACGGGAGCCTGATAAACCCGACCAGAGAGAAAGTAAGCCGATTAGAGGGCCATAGGGCTTCGGAGAGAGCCCAGAGAAAATAAGACTATCAACCTTGGGGAAACCAGCAAGGTTACGGGAGCCTGACAAACCCGAGTGGACTGAGATCCTATTCAAACCAAGTTGCAACAAAGCGAATAGAAAGACCGAGGACTTTGGGGAGTCCTGAGAAACAAATAGATGGTAAAATTCATGGCTGGGAGAGCCATCAGGGTTGCGGGAACCGAGAAAACCCGATCGGGCTAAGGCCCCTTCAAGAAAGAGAGAAAGTAAGCCCGTCGTAGGTCCAGAAGACTTTGGAGAATCCAAGAATTACAATGTTTAAAAAAGAGAACTGTGGAAAAAGAGAAACTGGTTGGTTTTAAGCATCTATTCGAGTTTGGAGGAATTGTGTGGAAAAAACTGTTTTATTTTCCCGAAGAAGAGGAAACTAATATTTAACTAACAGCATCAGCAGAGGGATTGGGAATTGTTTTTTGGAACATTGACGGACTCTGCAAACCTGCAGGAAAGAAAACCAATTGATTGGGCCAGGTAGAAGCCAAAAACAACCTTAATTGGCAGGGACTAGTTAGCGGTTAGGATTTGGACTAGGGACTATTTCCTTTGATCACCCTTACCTTTTACTTTCTTTAGTAAGGCACTTCCCTCAATAGCACTAGAATTATGACACACCTTAGTCAGAGTCCTTCTTCTGGTTCGCCACACTAGACCTACATTCTAAATGTATGCTTTACCCTTGATGCCAGGTAGAAAATGCCATTACACATAAGGAAGTCTATGCAGACTGACAGCTCTGATGTAGGACAGTCTATCCATATTGTGACACTCATCAGAAGTGTTATTACGTGGCTAGACTGTTGCATAGTAACTGTGAATTAAGTGCAAAGCCAAACCAAAGTGTTACTACGTTCTAGCCACATGACACTTCAATTAACATTTTTGCTTTAACCTTGATGACGGTACTGTGCATTAAGGGTACAGAAAAAAAGAATTCCGTGCCCCCAGCAGCTCCAACCCATATGTTTAGGGATGGGAGCTGACACACACACTGTGGCAAGCCAGAAGGAGGACTCGGACCAGAGGACATGGTTTCCAAGTAACTTTATTTAACTTGCAAGAAAATTCTTCACTAATCCTACTGCTAATGGGGAATTCCCTTCCTATCACAACTAAACTAACATGCTTGTCTAGTCAATAGAAAAATAGTCCTCGGTCCAAACATATCCACTAAACTGGCCCTACCACTTAGAAAAATGTGAAAGAAAATTAGCTAGAGTGTTTTACACTCAGGGTTGTTCACCACAATCTATCTCGGGTGTTCCAGGAGTTGTTACTGGCTCTGGATCCACTGGTTATCTGTAATCAACAGTTCTCCTTTTTTAACAGTTCTTGGAAGTCTATCAAAGTTTGTCAAGTTTTCCACATTCAACAATAAAAAGTCTTGGCTTCCTGCAAAAATAAACTGTCCAAATTGTTGTAGGTGGAGAGACATTTCCCTGATCTCTCTCCAGCACTTTGGTAGGTCTCTTCCCTACTTGGTTCTGGTACTAGGTGCCTCCATGCTCCCCTCTTATCTGCTCTTCGCTTTGTTCATTGCGCCCCTTTGGCTCCCTTGGGTTCCTCTGTCCCAATGTCTTATGTAACACTTTGGGGTATTGATAACCCCTCTCTCCTTGTGGCTCTCGTCACTCTTGTGGGTATCTGCGACCCTTCTGGAGGTTGATACTAGTCTGGTTTCAAAAGTTCCCATAACCCTTCTCTCGTGCTTTCCCTCTGTCTGGGCCTCATTGAACCGGGTAGGGGGTTAGGGCAATCCTTTCTTCTTTCACTCTCACTCTTTACTCTCTCTGAATTGGGCATCCCATGTATCTTCAGTGCTGCATGGTTTGCTCCAGGAAGGATGTGTCTCTTCAGCAGTGCTGGCATTCTACATGGCTTGCCGCTGCCCTCAATTTTGTATGAGCAGTTCTCGGGTTCCCCTCGTCTCAGAGTTTTCTCACGCTATTGCTCACTCATTGATAACTGAGAATTCACTCCTTCCTCTGTTCCTGGTTTGGCGTCAGTTCATGGGCATCGGCCCAATCACATCCTCAGCTTGGTGGTGCCTCCAGGTAAGCTTGGTTGTATGCAGCTTTTGCTTTCCAGGCTCTACATGTCTCTGTGTCACACCAGCAACATCTTCCTTTGTGTCTGCTTCGACCTGCACAACAGCCGGCTCCACTGTTAAGTGTGGCTTCGCTCCTTGCCGACATCTCCACATCAGAATCTTGCCTCTGCATATGGTTTCTCTCTCTTCACTGATATGACACAGGTAGTGTGAAGCCCACGCGAGGAAAGGGCGCGCTCATTACCACTCTTTGGCTGTCCTGAGCAATACCTGTGCCTATTGGTGCCTCTGGTGACGCTCACGTGACTCCCGTGGAGGTCTTTTTCTTTTGTGGACACGAAGGGGCTGGAAGGTGACCTATTACTTAAGGGTCCTCATAATTCAAAAGCATCAAAAGAAACAAAGGTTGTGTTTTCTTTAAGAGCCACGGTCCATCGCGCTGTAAAGCTCCGCCCATCCAGGAAGTGCGGACTATATCTTACCTGCAAAGCCGCCCTTGCGGCGTGAAGCCAGCGCGAGGAAAGGGCGCGCAGGGAAAGGGCACACTCATTACCACTGTTTGGCTGTTTGCTGTGCGCTGGACGTGAGCGGCGGACTTTTTTGTTGCCCATTTTAGGGCTCCATATCAGCAGTCAGCGGAGTAGCTATCACTGTGCTTTGGGGCACCGGTGGCTTGGCCCATATGCGACGATCCTCCAAGGAGGGGTACGCTTTTTGCTTTGCCATTTGGTGTGTTTTTTTTAAACCGGTACAAACATTTTTGTGGGGGAACTCTTCCTAGATCTTGATAGCCCTTTACAGCGAGCGGGTACTGAAGCTGCTTCTACTCTTTACTGTGCTTGAGTGCAGTGATAGTAGGGATCCAGTGAACTGTTTTTGGATCTTACCATCAGTGAAATTGCATCTAACTGAACAGAGTCTTCTGGTAGTACTGCCTGCGGGGTGAGCCTGAGGTAGTGGTGACTGCGGGACATAGTCCTTTGAGCCACGCTTCTGATACTATAATTGATGCGGAGCCCTTTGACTGGCGCAGGGTACCGATTTCTTTTTTATTTTTTATTTTCATTTTTGCTATCAGTTCTAGATCCCAAATTTCTTTTTAAGACTTCAACTGATTTCCTGTCTAGGGGATTGTGCAGACAGGGGATGTGAAATGTACGACTTGCGCAGTTCGGTGCAAAATAGTCGGGACAATCAGACTAAGTCAACTGCAGCACCAAAGAAGTCGCAGTGCCCCGAAAAGGGGGGGGACAAGTTTTAGTTCTTTTAAGCCCTACAAGACAGGTGGTCCCTCCCCCAGTATCTATCTAGCCAACAATCAGTCACCTACGTGGTCAGGTTTCCAAAAAGACTCAGTAGAACTGAGATATAAAGGAAGTGAATCCACCCCAATAAATCATCCTACCCGGGCTCTCTTTCAAGGAAATCTGGGCAACAACGATGAAAAAGGTAATTTCTAACCATCTTGGATTACCCACAGAGCTACCTATGAATGGCACTATCACTGCTCAATCTATCCAAAATGAGTCCCCAATCGAGTCTGGGGACCCTCACCAGCAGTCAATTATCAACCTCAGTGAACCAAGAGACGAAGATCTCCTGGAACTAGAAATGGTAGGGCCTTTGAATGGTCCCGCGGAACTAGATGTCGCTGAGGTTGGAATTAGAGCGGTCTATTGACATTGATTCAGGTGCTATCAAGTCCCCGAATCCTCCAGCAGATGCACAACAATCTTCGGCCATGCCTCCAGTAAATACATCTCTTAAATTGACACTGCCCACAATAACGGCTTTAAACTTTGTTCTCACGTCATTGGTCAATGTCTTTGAAAATTTTAAGATGGAAGTCCAACATCATACGGGCATATTACTGGAGGTCACAAAAGAGCTGGAGATAAAGGAATCAACTATGATTGCTCTGAAATCTTCCATCAATGAGTCAATGGGGGAAGCTGTGAAGGATCTTCAAAAAAGAAGTCAAAGTCCAATCGGCAGAAATTGATCATTTAACAGTCCTTTGTGGAGACCTAATGAAGATGTCGGTGACCATTTCAGAAAAACTTGAGCACATCGACAAAAGGTCCAAGATCCAAGAGAAAGGCCCCCCCCCCCCCACCCCAGAAAATTAGCACTGAATCTTTTACACAGGATACGTCGCGTTCAGCCTTGGTAATGGAAGAGTTTTTGAGGATGGCATTAGTGGTGGACAGGGATCTCTTGCAAGCGGACCAGGTGCGGCCGATGAATATATCCTCAGGAGACTCTGATCGGGCTCTTCCACAAAGAAAGAAAGTGAATGGAAAAACGAAAAGGAAAAGAAAAAGAAGGGCAAGAGTATCTTCCGAGGCCCCAGTGCAGCCAATTATAAAGGGCAAGCATAAAAAGAAGCTCCAGTCACCAGAGTCCAACCAATTCTCTAAAAAGCTAAAATAGGGTATGAAAAAGGATGAAAAAAAAACAGATAGAATCCCCGCCAAAAGGTGATCAAGGCAAAAAGTCCAAGAAGGCAACTAAATCAAATAGTCAAGAAAATCAGGACTCGAAGGAAAGAGGAGAATCAATCGAAAAACCAACTGTGGGAAGCCAGACGGACAAAATTGAGCCACCGAAGAAAATTGCTTCCATGTTCCTGTTGGCAAAACTGAAAAATAAATCTGCTAATTCGGGAGTGAAAATTGCACCAATTTTCCTGAAAAACGCAAAAAGGTATGCCACTGTAAACACGGGGGGGGGGGTCCAAGGCCCCAAACAACAAAGGGGGTGTAGGAACTATGGCTGCAGCATTAAATTTAGAGGACAGAGGGCACCCGAATGAAAATTTTGAAATGACTCCAGATTCTGGAGAACTCATCCAGGGATAACGGTCACAATCCTTTGTAAGGTTCATCAGAGAACACTAAGGAGCCAAGAGGATTGCAAAGGCTTTCCAATTCTAGCAGTCAAAGGATTACAGAGTTTATCTTGCGAGAAAACTTCCTTTCACCCAAAACACTATGCCCTTAAATCGATCAACATTCTTGAGGGAAATGAAGATGATCCCCACCTTAAAATATTTCACAACTGCTGACATTGATGTAGTGAGTTTTCCTTTCGGGCCTAACACAAAAAATGTGGAAATTACTCTGAAATCAAGACTGGGTGTGGACTTAATCTTGGGTGAGACAGTGGCATGGGATCAGAGAAGTTTGACGATATCCCAGATTTGCCCAGCACCAATAACTCCCATTCGAGTGTACACAGAGAACCAAAATCAGAAGACAGTAATCAATAAAAAATAGGGAAATCTCTCCAACCCAATGAATATGTGGGAGATGGTCACAGAGAGAATCTCACAGGTTTTCCATAAAATGGGCATGCCTCAGCAGAGACTCTAGGGAAGAAACAATTAAATATACTATCTTGACACCAGAGGTTATACATCCTTCTCCCAAGAACCAAGGAAAACACAAATATTTAAGTCATCTAATTTAATACTATTCCAAGAGACTTGGTTAACATGCTCATTTGGGTTTGATGGTTTCTCCATTTTTCAGCAATTGGCTCAAGGTTCAGTAGGGGTAGGACAACGGGGGGGTTGTTAGTGGCATGCAGTAATGAGATCTTTGAGACTTTGTAAAGTATACTAAATGTAAGTGAAGGTATACTTATGGAGAGAGTGACAAAGAGATCGGTTGCCAGAGGTAATAGCTGGCTCATTGCAAATGTTTACTGGAACCCCAATGTTGTCTCACTATCTGATTTTCTATACAATCTTTCGGATCGCCTGGTAGAGTGTTTTCAGCAGTTTCCGTTGGATGATCTTATTATTGCGGGTGATCTCAACTCTCAATGTATTACCACCGTGGATCCAATATCGGGAAAATCCTGTCAGAAGACCACCATTGGAAAAATATGGGTAGATTTCATGCAAGAATGGGGTCTCCAAATGTTTAATGGTAACATCAGGGGGGATATACCAAATGCCCCATCATGGCGTAGAGGACCAGCATTCTCAACCATTGATTATCTCTTTGCCTCGAAATGTACGTTTGAAATTTGTTCTGGGTTTTATTTGGGGGAGGGGGAATAGTGATGACCATGTAATCCTAAGAGCAACTCTGAGGTTGGAGGGCGATCCCGATGTATTGGTTTACGACTAGAAGCTCTTTACGAACAGAGCAGGTAATGTGGTAAGGAGATTTCACAAGGGGGGTAAAGTGTTAAACTGTGAATTGAGGAGTTTGATGTATGAACTCTCAGACCAACAACTTTCGAACCTTTGTAACCCAAGCAAGTTCTCTCTATTTCTTTCCAATTTGGCACCCCCAGAGTCCGAACCGAAGAAACCACATAGGATCCATAAAGACACTTATAACGTATAAATAACCGAACAAAAGAAGTACTTTAGAACACAAAGAGGGAGGTTAAAGAGATCCTGTACAGACTCAGAGCAGTTTAAGGAAGGTCTGAGAGTCCCTAGTAACAACTATAGAAATGGGCTTCGAGCCTATAGGCATCGTATGTGGCAGCAGGATGGGGAGATAATGTTATCGGCTCTCTTACGGGATAACTCAAGAAACCTCTGGACTATGGTAGGGATGAATGAGGTAAGTCAGAACCAAAAAATGGATGCTGTCATTCAAGAACAGGTCTGGTGTGACCATTTTGCTAGGGTCTATGACTCCCCGAATCCCATAGTCTGGAATAGAAATAATCAAAGTGGTCCCTGGATTTCTCCGCCTCGGACCTGGAAATGCTGATAAAGAAATCAGCTTCCAGAGCTGTGGGTCCGAATGGCTTGAGTAATTCAATTTTAAAAATGAACCCACCCCTATGGGCAATGGTATTAAAACAACTTTTTGAGAACATAATCTTGCAGAAGAGCTTCCCTGAATCCTGGAAAAACTCCATAGTTATTCCAATCTATAAAAAGGGGGACAGACTGTTGGCTACTAACTACCATCCAATTTCCCTTTTAGATGCAGACAGCAAAATCTTTACAGGTCTCATTTTAGGGGAATTGGAAGTTTGGGCAAAAGAGAAGGGCATTCTACCAAGGCAACATTCGGGCTTCAGAAAAGGCCTGTCTACTTCCCTTAATGGGATGGTACTGAGCTGGCTGATCGCGCCGTCTGTCCAAGGAGGGGGGTTTCTCCCCTTTTTGGGGCTTGGTTAGACCTCTACCAAGCTTTTGACACCATTGACAGGAATCTCCTTTGGAAAAAACTGGATGGATGGGGTATCCCACCCAGTTTATTGTCAATCTTGAGAGAATTACACCACAACAAATCTATGCAGGTGAGGCTTTATAGATCAGGCCTACTGTTAAACCTGATTAGGGTAGAGAGAGGGGTCCCCCAGGGATGCCTGTTAGCTCATTTTCTGTTTAGTCTGTTCATGGCAGACCTAGCAAGGTGGCTGAAGAACATGGGCTTAATATCTCCAGTACTTGGAAAAACAAAAATTGATTGGATGGCATTCGCGGATGACGTTGTAGTCCTGGATCATTCTCAAGTGGGGCTGCAACGTCTTCTGTCTGCAATAGAAACGTTTGCCGGTTTGATGGTAAGGTTGTTATTACGGGCAAAGTCCAAGATAATTAGATTCAAACATCCAAGAAAGATAGTAAAGCATTATGTATAGAACCTGGACCAACTCCTGATTGAGACTGTTTCAGAATTGACCTACTTGGGAGCAACAGTCCATTAATTTCCAACGAAATGCGGTTTGTTGCGTTCAATTGAGTTAAAAGTGGTAAAGCTGGGAGCGCAAATGAAAAAAATCAAATCCCAATTTGTAAATTCTCTGTTCTCCCGCTTGTGATTCAACATAGGTAAAGTAATTCCGGTAGTCCTTTTTAGCTTGGACTATAATTTTTTAGCCATGGACATTGAGTGGGACTTAGTAGAAGCAAAGTTGTGGAAATGTACGCTTGGATTGCCGGTTTGCGTCCCAATAGTCTCTCTTCGCTATGAATTGGGCCTGCTGTCCCTTAGATCATGGCTCCAATGGAAGTGGCTGACATTGTACAGATCAGTCTTAGACTTTCCTAAGAACTCTCTGTTTAAGGAAATAGATTGAGAAATGCAGTTGGGTAAAAATGGTTTCCTGTCCAAGTTCCAGCAGAGATGCTCTGAAATTTTAGAGAGAGCCAACTGTGATGCTGATATGCTCCTCCAGAAACCAGAAAAGGTAAAAGAGAAGATGAAACGGTATGATTGGATTGGTCTGAGGAGGGTGAAGAGATCTGCCTCCTTTACTGTGGTTGATAGGCGGCTATCTATGGTCCCTGCCTATCTAAAAAAAAAATCACCTGATCTGCGTTTTGCTTTATCATTCCTTAGATTCCGTCT
Source organism: Ambystoma mexicanum (assembly GCF_040938575.1). Taxonomy (NCBI): domain Eukaryota; kingdom Metazoa; phylum Chordata; class Amphibia; order Caudata; family Ambystomatidae; genus Ambystoma; species Ambystoma mexicanum. The sequence continues at coordinate 965,130,326 of NC_090924.1, forward strand.
AAACCTACTCCCTACTCTAGAGATTTTAGCAACCAGAGAGAGTGAAGGGAAATTAATGCCATACTGTGACAAGTGCCCTAATAATGATTTGCAAACATCTAAACACTTATTATCTAATTGGCCGCCACCTGGAGTATGAGAGTGAGAAGATTTGGTAGGTTTGTCCATCACGTATCCTGGCTAAACTCCAACGAATTCTGGTGGAGACTATCCTCAGGTCAGGAGTCTGGTCTCTCAATGGAACTCATCAGAGCCCTAAGATAACTCAATTTCATTAGTGATTGAGTCGGGAACTGACGAGAAGGAAGTGACTGGTAACTGTAGTTGTTCAGGTGCGAGCCACTGCATTCCTTTTTTCTCCTGGTCTTGGCCAATGGAGCTGTTTCCGCATAACGTTGACCTCCTGAAGATTTATATGCTTGCCTATTTTGGAATATGCTGTCTGGTGCTCTTTTTCTTTTTTGTTTATTCACTCCTGTTGCTCATATCTTGTTTCAGGGTTGGGGATATAGCTCTTCTTTTAATTGGAGATTTTAGTTAAGGGATTTTGTAAACTGTTTTAAATGTTTTAGTTTTACTTTTTTGTATTGCATGTATTATTGTCAGAGTGTTACAAGTCAAATGTTGGCTATTGCACAATTTAAATAAAAGAATAATTAAAAAAAAAGAATGACACCGGTAGTAAACCCAAAATCAAACTGAGCCACGGTAACTTGTCTCCACTGGCTGGGATTGACAGTCTATAAAAAGGGATACATTGAACACATATTCAAATACCCTTCCTTCTCTATCTCCATTCAAGGGTCAGTCTCTTACTCCCATGTAGGCAGATAATACTCTACTCGTAGGGAGTTCTCCATGGGAATGGGAGTACTTGTCCCCTAGAGGGGAGTCACTCCCAGTGCAGTCCTGCTTTCACAAACCCCTAGGGCGGGTTTTGTTTGGTGGGCTCACCTTTCTTGTCTCAAAGGGGGCGGGTCCCCCTAGTGAAGAAGGGATGAAGTCTCCAGATTAGTCACAACACACACACACTTTCACCTATGCATTCACACATCATTCATACAACTCCTTGTACGCACACATGTTTAGAAACACACTCCTAGAGACATACATACATACATGCATACATACATGCATACATACATAAAGATTACATTAAAAGAAACACATTACTTGCATGCACCCTCCAAATGTGCCTGCGCTGCCACAGGGAGGGACTGGATGGCCCTCCCCGCCTCTCTGCAACCTAAACAGGTGGACAGGAGAGAACTCCTTTCCTGTCAGTCCGCGTGTCTACGTTACTAGCGTAATAATGAGAGGCAGCATGGCCAGTCTTCCTACTGTCACCTCCCATTATTGTGTGCTAAGTTTTCTTCTGAGCCAAAAGGGCTCTGCAACAAAATAAATGAATAGATAAGTGTAGCAAGGGATGCGCCGCTGCTCAGCAGCAGGCAGCACAGTCCCCTTGCATAAGAAGCACACGGGGGACTGTGCTGACTGCCACTCGGGGGCACGTGCATCCTGCCACTTAGGCAAGGGGGTGTCAAAATCATGAGTTTGCTCCATTTCCCATTAATATACAGTAAACACTGGAAAGCACCATCAGAGTGTCCTGTTTTTGCACTGTGGAAGAAACCTGTGATTTGCAATTCCACTACTTACTTCCAAGTTGGTTACCACTATAAGCAGTCGTGTCTCCTTTTTCCCCTCCAGTCTATCTTGGTGTGAATTAACCTTTTTAGTTTTGGCAATTAGGTGGCATATACGCCTCAACTGTAAGCTGACATGATTGCATTGGAGTGCAGCTAGGAGGGAGATGGTCTGAGGAGGGACACACAACCTGTGGGTTTTTGGTTATTTCCTCACTTATTGACTGCACATGGTCATGCTCATCGATATGGCCATTTCCAGCCACTAACTGCCCTCTTCGCCCAAAACACATCCTCCCGGGATCTCTTGAGCTAGCTCTATCAAGCAGAATATCAGACTTTGGCTACCAGTGTTATTGCTAAAATGTCTGCTGAGTTAATGGCTTAATTGCAGCTGAAGAAACTACTGTCTAAAAATGTTCACCAAGTGCGTCTTCAGCCACTTGAGTTATATCTGTGCCTTGCATTGAAGTCCTTTCAAAAACTAGCATTGACACAGCCATTTTTTTGCTATTGTATTGGTATTCGATAGGCATTTGCCAGGCACTGCTATCGTGTATCCAGTTAATCATACCTTTGCGATATCATGGCTGTTTGACAACGGCAAACCATGGTTCTTAGCATTGTGCTGACGATTCAATTGTGGCTTGAATGTGGTAGTCATGGTAATACAGATGACAAGCAGATATCGAGTCCGGATGGAAATGATGGTTGCTGCGGTTCTAAGCAATCCTCGAGCAGTGCGGATCATGGAGATGAACAGGTTCAGTTCACCGGTGCAGTTCGTTTGCAGAATGGCTAAAGTCATGATGAGCAAGGCGAGTCAGTTTCATGCAATGTTTGAAAGTCACAGTTCGGGAAGAACACAAGGGTCCGTTTAATCATCATCTCGATTGGCAATAAATCAGCTGGAGGTTTGAACAGCGCAGGTGCAACGATGCTTCATTGTTCAAGCCTAGGCAATGAAGTAGTTCATCTGGTGTAATATGGCAGTGAACGGGTTCAAACGTGTGGTACTGTGGTTCGAAGGTCAACGAGTGGCAAAGGCAGCTTTGGAGGGCCTTGTTGGTTCAAACTGGGTCAAATACGCTCAAATTACAGCTCCCAATGGTTTGACCACAAATGTACAGGAATCCTAGCTGTCCTGGCTCTCGGGAGCTGTGAGTCCCACTACAGAGTCTCGGGGGCAAGAGTAGTCGTTCTCAAGCTCTCAAACACAGGGGGAACCTAACACACACCTGCAGGGTTCCTAAAGAATTGTGAGGTTCAAGGTACCATTATGGCTGATAGGGCAAGCAGTCCACCCCCAATTTGTCCTGTGGAAGGATAGGCCTTCCCAAAAGGGTGCAAAGGAATTCTACTTCAAGGTATGGTAGGTCAGAAGGAGGCGGACAAAGAGGTGGCATTTCTTCCTGAACTTGTATTGAAATAATAATCAAAAGGCCCATCTATCCCTACTTAACAAGGGGTTTTCCCTACTTAACAGAATTTAAATTGGGTGCTCATCATTAGTGAGGTCATCCAAATCAAAGTAGTCTGTCCTCCATCCAAAACTTCTCTACTCTGACCCTACCACTAAATAGCAACTAACAAAACAAAAAGAGGGTTCCAGTCGATTGACTCCCTTCTCCTGGACAGGCCTTCTCAGCCTGAATAGTCTCTCTTGAGCTAGTTCCTTGTAACATAGTTAATCAGGTCCTTTAATTCCTTGTGGGACTGAACACGACTCGCTAATGCAAGTCTTTCTTTGGTTGTTATGCCTCTCAACAGAGTTCTCCCCAGCAAAAGATTGTTAGCCTCCTTCTCTTTCTCTGGAGTATTCTTTCTCACTACACAGTTACCACTCTTCACAGTATTCCCTATTTGCCATAGAGGAGTGATCAGCATTACTCCTCCAGTCTTCCTCTTCTCAGTGGATTTGTGTTGGGCTCTAATATTGGAAGTGGTATCATAATAGCACACAGTGATCTGTTCAAGTTCTGTCTTCTGACGCAGTGGTGGTTTGAGGGGTTCATAGGAAAGTTGGACGAGGAGTTCCTTCACAGAATGGGAGTCCTCGTCCCCAAGAGGGGCATCTCTCATTGAGAGGACTCACTGGCCGCCAACCCTAAGGGACTGTTGTGTAGTGGGCTCACCTCTCTAGCCTCAAAGGGAAGGGCTCCAAATTGGGGAGAAGTGATAAGATCCCATGAATCGTCACAAAGGGTTCAAGTCCAGAGATGAATCAAAGGTGTACGAGCGCCCTTCTTTTAAAAAACATAGTCCACAGGTGATTGGACTAAGGCATGCCTGCTTTAGTGGTCCAGTCCCTTTCATTGGAACTAGTGGACTTTGCTTTCCGACATCATACCCACAATGCTTTGTATTAAAGGAAGTGGAGGGGACAGGAAGTAAGGGATGTATATAGAGATGAAAACAAGGTGGTGGAATCTTCCTCTATCTGGTCTGAGCTCCCCCCATCTGCACTTACAGTGCCACTTGCCTTGTGAATACCATCAAAGGCCCTTTCGGTATGCAGCACCCTGGTTTGAGGCTAGTGTGGCCTCTGATTCCTGCATCCCAGGCCAGCTTCTGCTAGGCGTTTGGATCACTGGAGAGAGGTATTACCCAATCTCACAAAGGATCAAAAGGAAAGGCATAGCCATCCAGTCTCCTGCACCGTCACATGGCAGGACCAGGCTCTCTGACCAGAATACACATAACCCTAAGATGAGCTGGGCTCACAGTGCTGGCCCGCGTGGGATATCAAATGAATGTGACTGTAAGTATGAGAGATGGTTGCCACTGTATCCTAACTCAAGTATGACCTATATTTAATGTTTACAACTGCCACCAGGATAGTAACTCACATAGCTATGTGGTTTGGGAACAGGGGTGCACATCTTAAATGAAGCCCCTGCTCTGCAGTGTTGTGGCCGATATTGCAGCTGTCAAGAGGGCACCTGTGAACCCTGAACCTACTTTGTGCCACTGGAGAGCAAATTCTGTAGATCAGGGTACTGAACCAGCAGGGCACAGGTATATACTATGCTTTTGGCATGGATCTTAAGAAATGCAGCCATCATTTTATTAATGAATACAAATCAAAAAAGCCAGGGCTTCTAAGCCCAGATGGCAATTCCGCACACTCCTTTGCACAGACAGAATGTATCCTTAAACCTAGATCCGGTCTTGCATTCGCACGTGCTAGAGTGGGGAAGACTCCAAACTTCAGGATTTGAAAGTTCAGTATAACCTAAACAAGACAAGCATATTGTTACCTCAGTGTAAACTCAGTCACCTTGAAAAATCGTGCGCTGATGTCAGAGAGGAAAAATACAAGCATGTTAGGAACATCTAAAAGATATAAGGGTCTTCAACCTGTTAGGGCACATGTGTTTGTCATTAGCAGGATGGACGAGGTTTGTTTGTTACACAGTAAAAGCACTTGAATCGCAGATTAATAGTTATTTGGTAACTCTAGTGTTTTGCACTCATACCTGCCTGCACCAATTAGGCTGAAATAGACCCAGAACTGTGTAGGAAAGAGTGGGGAATCAATAGTGCTATGCGTTTGTCACGTGTCTTCATAGGCGGCCTCACAAGTATCACGCTGCTAATTAACAACACACAATACATCCCACATATTTATCAAGTACTGCACAGAAAGCAGCGCCTTTTGTTTTCAAGAAGAAATAACTCCAATCAATAGGTGATGTCAATTACACTTGAACCCTTTGATGTTTTAAAAATGTGAACTAATGGGGCATGAAATAGTTCAGGGTAAAGCTTGTGTAACCAGTGAAAGCAAGGACGACTGAACACGCCAAGCAAACAATTGCATACAAGGCGGAAATCGAAACAAACTGCCAATAGTAAGGAAAAGGATTTACGCTCTTTGGTGGCAGAGAGTTCAGGATGGGTTTGCAGGAGTTCAAGCCACTCACGCGGGCTGCAGTGAAGATCAAAAAACCAAATGAGTCTAACTTTTTTTTGCAGTGAAAAGAATGTTTGTGTGATGCATATTAAGACATAGTGTATGTGTGTGTGTAGGGTTGCCATCTGGCCAGGGTAGCGAAGCCCTAACTGCTTTGATTTTCGTTTTAATAATACAATTATGCAGGTAATCCACCTCTGCAAGGGTGGTCCACTAACTAGGACCTTCTTTGATCAAACCCCGCGACGAAAGCATAGTGTAACCTGTACCCTGCTGCTTAAGTATCCTGATCTGCAGACCCTGCTCTCCTGTGGCACACAGCGGTTTCAAAGGGCACAGGTACCCTGATGGACAGCTACTGTGACAGCACATTCACAGCAGTGCAGAAACTGCATTGAAATCTGCACCTCTTTTCCATAGCTACCTAATTATGATAAACTATCCACCTGGTGAAAGTATAATCTGGAAATCTAAGTCGTACCTAGGATTTGGTCCCGTGGCTGATGGTTCACAATATTATTAGGAGCCACATCTGATTTGTAACATACTAGTGCCAACCCTGTGAGTTCAGGCAAGCTATGAGAGGTAATGAGGATTCTAGGCACCTTCCTGTCTGTATTTCAATGAATGGAACACAGGACAGGAGGTCTCACTCTGTTGACAACCTGGGAGGTTGGGCAACTCCACCCGGCCAGCCCTAGGTGACTGCCAACAGGAGCTGGCCTGGGAGCCTCACACCCACAAGTCCACAAGCCTGCTTCACAATAAGGGGTGGCGCTCAAAAGAGCTGTTGAAGTGCATGGCTAGGTAAGGCGGCGGGATTCGACGGGCAGGTCGAGCACAATCAAAGGGAGGAAGGATTCCTCATCTTAGTATTCTGTGGGCTTCTTTCCTTCCTGCCTACTACACCTCCTGCACAGCAAAGCAGTTTTGGGATGATGCAAACAAGTCACTAGTCACTTGTTACCATAACTAGGATTGGACGCCTTAAAGTTTGCTTGCTTTTAACCAATTTCCTGTTGTTTGTGGCCTTTGTAGGAAGGGGTCTCCCCCTCTTTCATTGATTCATGTTTGACCTTCAAGACTTCAAGAATAACTAATTTGGACCCCTTTTAGGGGAGTTGATCTTCCAAAGTCCTGTACCAATGAGGTGAAGCAGCGCTCCAAGGAAGAGGCAAGCTCTGCTTCCTACCGATCCCCATGGCACATTGGGGGTAGACTGCTGCTGGAGCAAGACCTACCAATCTGCAAGCTACACTGGTACCTAGCAGTGCTGTGTGCTGGATGGCTACTGTAAATTGCTATCGGTAGTACTGCAGGGCAGGCTAAGAAGGGACAGTGGAGATGGTAATGCCTCAGGAAGCAGGCAGAACACGAGGTAGACATGCTGCTCCAACAGACCAGTAATGGTGGTATTTAACTGATCATGTTCTGCATTGGTGCTGTGAGACAGGGTCAGCGATCTGACTGTGTCAAGAGGGGACGGGGACCACTCTCAACATGACACTCATCTTTTCAAGTGGCACTTGGCACACTTGGTCTCCTCTTTTACTAGCACTCTAACGTGATTTCATTTAAGAAAATAAAAGGACAAAAAGGACAGGTGTATTTTGACCCTCATTTTCCTGATGCTTTTGCAGTCATCTAGTGTTTTTTTCTTTTCTTCAGAATCTGCTAATTAAATGCATTTTCTCCTAAATGTCATTGCAAGCGCGGGTTAGGACAAAATAACCTAAGTAGAAAAGTCCTACCACCAAAAGTCCGACCCCCATGTATTCGCATATGTAGATGTGGGGGGTAAAGTTAATAAAAATGTATAGGTGTAAGGTGAGGGAGCTATGGGGGGGTCTTCTCTCCCCACATATATATATGCGGGAAAAAAACAAAACAAAAAACAGACTTTGGTGGTCGGACATTTCAACTCTGTAATTTCACGCAGATCCGTAAGCGCAGATCCCTGTCCTCTCCCAAATGCCCCACGCTCGCCTGTTACTCACCCTCCTCTAGTCAAGACCCAGAATGCAAACCTACGCCCCAGCTGTTATCCCCTGAATCTCTTCCCTCCAGGGCTGGACTGGCCTATAGGGAACTCTGGAGATTTCCCACTACGCCTTCAGTCCACCCCTGCTTCCCTCTTTTGCCAGGCCTCCTCTCCCGCCCCTGCCTTTCGCTCAGTCAGGATCTGAAAGGTCATCCTTGGGTTTATCTGTCATTGTGCTATGTGCCCGGACTCCCTACACTCTTATGCCCGCTCCTTATCTTCTATCCTCTCTATCCACTCAGACGGGACCTAAAGTGTGGCCCTTGAGCTCACTTGTCAACATCCCCGATCACCCTCCCATTTGCCCACGCTTTGAGGTGATTTACCTTGAACCGTAGGGGTAAAGGTTGTCTCAGTTTGATATGTTTGCTTCATATCATGTATCATATCATATCATATTTTATTTGTTGCTGTTTTGCCCGCCAGCTGCTTTACTCCTAACAAAGCTTTAAATTGAAATGTGTTGTTGTGCTGTGCAGGCACACACATTTGTGCAGCAGTCAAGGTACTTTTATGGGGCTTTGCATTCCTGTTGTGCTAGTAATATGGGTGCTTAGTGCGTGCTGCCACTTTGGTGTGTCGTTATCAACAGCCACGTATGTACTGTGCCCACATGTCTCGCCCCTCCATGCCATGTGTTATGTGGCCGTTTGCATGAATTGCTCATTCTGGGTGGTTGCATAGGAGCTGTACTCATTGTCGGCGCTGCTTCGTGGAGACCTACCATGTCTCCTGTGTGATGGTGGCAAGTACAGTGAGATGGTTTGTGCGTGCAATTCTACGCACACGACTATGCATGTGTTTTTTAGAAATATGCAATGCAGATGTCATGAGGTGGGAAAGCGATGTGTGGCACTGGCGGCCGCCAATCGTTGCATTTGGTGCGTGTCTACAGTGTCTTTGGCTCGTCCACAAGTGGAACTGCGTGCACTGGTTCTGTCTCTTCCTGAGATTGGCGAGATGTTATTTCATTGTTGTACCATTTGGGTACTTGCCAGCTTCTCATGTTTGCTCCTTACATGGTTATTGTATTATGCCCTTTTGGGATGCCCACGTGTGCCATGTTTTTGTGGGTGCCTTTCTCTTTCATTTGTTGATCATTCATTGTCAGTGCTAGGTGTGCCTTTGATTTCTGTGGATGTAGCAATGTTCGTGCTTAGTACCAGATTTGCTGCTGTATGGCCGTGAATGCGTCTGAATTTGCCAGTCGCACCTCATGAGGATGGGCGTTGGTGCATAATGATTGCAGCGGAGTGCTGACATTAGTGGGGACTGTTCTTTGAGACCTACTTATTATGACTTAGTTCGCTTTTTAACGATCAAGTTGATAACATGGAAAAGTGTCATTTACAGGACCCTACTGAAATCATCTGTAACACACATATGGCAATATTTCACTAATAACAATGCACACTAATGAATGCTTGGAAGAGGAGGCCTAGGGACCTTTAAAACCAAGCACTCCACTGAAAAGATGCCCAAAAGTTGCTGTTGTGAATGTGAACGCAAAATTCTTTTGACCCACCCTGCTAAAACTCCACCATGCATGGATTTGGGAGACCATCTACACACATAGTCTGCATGGATATCTTCAGTAAGCAGTGGAACATCCTGAAGAGGCATGTCCACAGCAAGGATGGCAGATATCACCAGAAATCCACACCACAAGACATTTCCCACTCCCCAAACTAGAGCTGGGTCCACATGGATGTGTTGAAAACCAAACTAAAAGTCGACTTCGTCCCCTCGGAGTTACCTTCTTAACCTACCTCTCAACTGCCTGCTAGCTAACATTTTTCCCTCGCCTCTAACCTACCGCTGTCCCTCACTTCCTCTGCATCCATTCTAGTACTTCACCCATCATGGTCACGTCCTGAGCACAGCTGGCCGTACCTCCTACCTGCACTTAAAAATGTCCAATGTTGTTTGTCCTTTAATCTATGTCTGTCCACTTATGTATTGTCCCTGGTGACTGTTCCATTTACTCCTCTGCACGACCTGGTCAGAATGTTCCTCAAACTCACCCCATTGTAAGAAGCTCGCTGCTTCCCATCAGATCAGATTTTGTATCTGTTGTACGTTCTTTTGTGATCAAAGGAGCATTGTTCCTCCTGTATATAAATAAATATAATAACTGTCTTCGGCATAAGAAGGCGACGTTAATGAACAACCTTGTTGCTATTTGAGCGAGAGTCCTAAACCTCAATACATGAGGGGAAGAGGAACAACAGATGCATGTCAGCCAATGTTTGCAAGTGTATTGCCCACATATGCTGTGGCTAATTGAGACCCTTCGGGTAGAGCTATAAATGGGGTTTCCTTTGCCCCATTCTATTCTCCTTCCCCTTCCATTGTTTCTTTCCCTCGGCTAGGTCCCCTGTCCAAATGCTAGCTTCCTTCTCCCGAGGGCGCAGGGTACAGGTGGACAAGCACATGTAACAGGCATTAAGCCATGCCCCTTTTCCGTTTTGGGTTCGCCTGCACATGGAAATGGCCACCTGCTCCACGAATAGTCCATTCTAGAATTTGGGCCAGGTTTAAACTGAGTGCCAATATTGCAGGTTTGACGCGAGAACCGTTTCATGGTCCTGTTGAAGGGAAAGTCAGAGTTGCAGTCCGGGTCCTGTAGAATGTATGGATCGCAGATTAGATGTGTGGACAGAATGGCAGTCCTGCAGTTCCTTGCAGTCTCTCTTCTTGTTGGATTACTTGCTCTCTCCACTGTCAGGCCTTCTCGATGATGTAGTCCTATGGGTCCACATAGAAACTGGGCAGCATTGCACAATAAACGGTTGGGGCATGAACAGGTGGTACTTGATTGTCATAGCTATGCAAAGATGGAAGAGACAGAGACTGGGGCCTTCCAAACTTGGCTGGGGAAGGACTGGCTGCCGTAAAAACCCTGTTGGACGATGTTTCGATAAGAAATTGATGCATGCAGCCTCACCCAAGGAACCACTATGGTCCAGCAGAATGGGTATGATCCAGCAGAGTTGGTATGGGACATGTGGGTAGTCTGTGGACAGACATTCTGAAAGTACTCAGTGGGATCAGCGCTACAGATGAGTATTGCAGTCACCTTAAGTGGAGGTACACATTGGTGCTGAACTGTCATTAACTCACAACATGACAGCAGGTACTTTGTGATTTTCCTCTGGAATTCTGAGGTATTCCTATGGGTATCTCATAAAGTAATTATCTCTACCCTGTACTCAGACACGTAAAACCAGGCATTATTTAATTTCATTATTTCATTCATTATGTTTGGTGACTTTAGTTTGCTGGAAAGTCCACCAATCATCGCCTTTATTAGTAAAGTCACGTTTGATACTACACACATTGAAGCATCTTTTGTTCAAGGTAGCATTGACTCCCTGAGAAACAGGAAAAGGCACCATTCGCAACCTAATCAGGGCTATTCATGGATTGAAGACTGCCTGGTTAGTTTGGGTGACATACTCACAGATCTTGCCCAGTGGGAAAACCTCTGGTTTTGTTGGCATTTCCTATCTGTCAGTTGGTAGTGGAGGCGTGCCTAGCCTGAGGACTATAGATGAGAAGTGTGATTTCATGGAACAGCAAGATGTACCCGGGCCAGCCTAGAGTGATTTTAAAAGCATAGACATTTTGGCCAAAAGTCTGTCTCTAGTTTGGAAAAGTAGGATCATTTAATTCTTAGTAAGATGCTCCCACACCAAGTGCCAATGAGAAATGGACATCCATAATTCACAGAAATACACAAATGCTGTTTTTGCGCCTCTTTAAAAGCTTGTATGCACAACCTTTCAAATAAATCCAACAAAGGTGCACATTTCTTGACTCCTGACTGTCATAGCTTCTGCTCTAAACCTTTTCAAAAGTTCTAACATGACTAATCATGACTAATGGGGGTCACTGTTAGCCATCTCCTCAGGCCATCACCCACTGAAGCGTTTAAAGCTCTGTAAAATGGAATATGCAGTGTTCAGAAGTAAGTAACACTTACTAAGATAAATTATTTTGAGAATGGGGAGAGAGAAGGTTGTCTTCTGGCTTATAGACTTAAAATCCATGAAAGTGATAGAGCTCTCACCGCTGTCGGACATCCCAATGACGCCCTAGATATAACACCAGAAGGTATTAATTACTGGACTTACTACTGATGTGGCAAATGCCTTCGAGACGGATCTCTCTTTGGAAGAAATACGTTATTCTATCCCAGCTCTGAAAAACAACAAGACCCCTAGCTCAAATGGGGTGCCAATTCAATTGTACTGTATGCTGCCAGCCTCTGCTATTAGACTGCTCTGTGATGTGCTTCTTGAGTCTCTTGAATCTGGTTGATTGCCTGATAGTGTTAGTAATGCCATAATTACTATTCTCCTAGAGAGAGACAAATTGTCAACTTCCCTCTCTTGCTGGGGTTGTGTCTCCCCGTTCCCCTCCTCCACCTCCTCACCTGAGTCCTCTTCCTCCGTGCTCAAGGATCTGTGGGATCTGTAGTCCTTTTCTTTTTTGTGGTGTAGCGAGGGTCTCGTACGGGAGGAAGCCACAGTGAGGGCTGCTAGGACACACCTCTCTGGGGCCCCCTTCCCGGAAGGGACCAATACGGGGAAAAAGCCAATTGTGGCAAAAAACCCCTTTGAAGTGGTGTACTGCCGGCTTGTCGGAAGATGTAGACACAAGCCACAGTGATGGGATACTTCCGGCAAGGAACCGGTAGCACTCGAAAATCGTGGAGCAGAGTGCGGAAAGAGAAACTTCCGCAGGCAGTATCAATGACAAGAGGAAGAGCAAAACAAGAAAAAGAAAATAGAAAGCAAGGAGAGAGAGGGAGAGACGGAGGAACTGAAGGGCGCTGTGGACCGAGCGCGGACCACGCCCGGGGGAGGCAGCTCAAAGGCAAGTAGAGCAACGGAGCGGTGAAAGCATCGAAAGGTAAGAAAAAAGACAGGAAGGGTCCGCGAAGAAAACACTGCGTAGCGCAACAACAGCAGCGAAAGCAGAAACACAGCTGACCGAAAGGTTGCAACGCGCATGTGTCAGAAAGCGGTGTGCCTCAATAGTTTACGTGCATGATGTGAGAAAGAAACTAGACCGCTGCATGCACGTAGATGAATGCGTGATGGATTCAGGAAGAACGGTGGAGAATCAAACGGGGCCACAGACACCAGTGTCCCAAGCGTCGCATGACACAAATCCCCTACACGATTTGCCAACTACAGACCCATAAGCGTGATAAATACCAATTGCAAGATCGTGGCCAAAATTCTGACTGCACGTCTGGAGAAAGTAATAACTTTAGTCATTCATGTGAATCAGGTCGGCTTTGTTTGTGGGAGGCATGTGGCTGACAATATGAGAAAACTGCTGGTGACCTTAAAACGGGGAAAAATCATCTACCGCAGCTATATCTTTCGATGCTTAGAAGGCATTCGATAGACTTGAGTGGGCCTACCTGTTTACCGTCCTGGAAGAGTTTGGCTTTGGGTCAAAATGGATAGGATGGGTGAGCCTCTTGTATGCAGAACCATCTGCGAGTGTCTTCACAAATGGCCTTATCTCAAGTAAGATTAATCTCCAACGGGGGCACCAAGCAAGGATGCCCACTTTCGCCTTTACTATTTATCATCGCAAGGGAGCCTCTGGTTATCATGCTGAGATTAAATGAAAACATTGAGTGAGCTGGTTTCGGTGGAGAATCAGGGAAGATGACCTTTTGATTGTGTTGCAGAACCCTGACAGGGGTTTGGCCCTCCTTATGAATATTATGGATTCCTTTTCATGCATATCCGGTTATACGATCAATTGGCGTAAATCTGAAATCCTGCCGATCTCTTCCCCCTGTTCTAGAAATGTATTTGACCAATGGAATTTCACATGGTTTGCTACACAGATGAAATACCTGGCGATACAGTTGTCCCTTGCTCTTAAAGATTTAATGCAAAAACGTTGCTCCCCTACTACCTAAAATCAAATCTAACCTGACAAGGTGGTCTCTCTTGAAACTGTCCTTATGGGGAAAGGTCAATAGTATCAAAATGAGCATCTTACCCAGGATTAAATATATTCTGTCAATGCTTCCTCTCAAACCCCTGAGTGGCCTTTTCAAGGAATTGGATGTTGTTGTACAATGCTTTATCTTGGAAAATGCACATCCTAGACTAGCTCTATGGAAATTGCAACTGCTAGCTGCATTGGGGGGAATGAATATCCCCAATACTAAACTTGACCACCTGACTTTCTCATTGAGACACATGTCAAATGTCAACACCAGATTTTGATGTTTAGGCACAGGCTGAAGCTAGCATGAATTCACCATTGGATCCAGTTTCCATTGTCACCATCAAGGCTGAAAGAACGTCGGAGAAGAACCCATTCAGAAAATTCCTGAGGGTCATCTGGCAAGCTATCTCAGACATTTTTGGAGTTGACCCTTTTATCTAACCTGATGCAGCCATATGGCAGAACCCCAAAATCTATTTTCAAGTTCATAGTATATTCTGCCCATGCTGGTTCCTGGGTGGGATTCGATATATTAGAGACTTGCTTGAGAATGAGGAATGGATCTCCTATGGTCACGTGACGGTCTGTACTTGCACTCAAAAAGAACTTTGAGTGCAACATTTGATAATGTACGTCTGATTTGGTCTCTATTAATGTTGTGTAGCTAATTCAGCGGCATCCTTCTACCGGCTTTTGGCATTGGCATCAGGGAAAAACAGAGACGCCTTGCAGCAATGGACCCAGGAACTTGATACATTTGACACCTGGTACTTGGTAAAGATGCCACAACAATATTACGCTTGTATCACTGGATTGGGCCTAAGAGCCAGCCAGATTAAGCGTCCACACTGTGTATAGTGGACACTTGTTAGGATGTATAAAAGAAATGCGTGACAGTGATTGTTACTGGAGATGCAAGAGAGAAAACGGCACGTTGACCCAGATGATTTAGTTGTGTCCCAAGACAAAGCAATTCTCGACAGACATATCAGAAAAAATGTATCTGGTCCTCAAAACTGATATTCCACTGAAAGCTTCTGTCTTTATCAGGAGTGATGATACATTTCTACCTGACTTAACGAAAGCAAGCAGGGCCTGGATTTTCAGAGGCTGCATGATGGTGAAGAAGTTAATTCTACATGCTTGGAAAACGGCTGATAGAATTGACATCGAGGAATGGATCCATGACATACTAAATCTCTCAAGCTTTGAAAACAGTATCTAAAAATGCAAGCTGATTTAGGGGTATCTGGAGTCCCTTCCTGGAAGCATATAGCTAATCTGTTTATTTACAGTTGTAACAAGCTTTATTACATGCACTTCTCCCGCTCTTTCTGTTAGGCAGAAACCTGTGCAGTTCCCTCTGGGACCACTGCTAAAGGTTTAAGACTACAGGTGTTCGGCAGTAAACCCACTTGGTAGCAGTCAGTACCACACAGATTCACTTGGTAGCTGTGGCTGAGCAGTCAGACTTCCCTCAAGAAGAGTTAGGCAGTATACAGAGTATTCACAATAGGTCAAAAGAACACAGTAGAACAAGTAAACACTGACCAGAGCTTGGTGTAAAAGAGATATAATTATTTATTTAAAACCACATCTAGTAAAACACACAGGCACTAATGTTAAGCAGTTCAAAAACACGGTCACTAAAAGATATACACTCCCTTAAAAGAATATTAGACAAGTCTTCAGTAAAGCCCCACTTTATTTTCAGACAGCGGTGAGCGCTTAACGCAGATGGCACTCTAATAATTCGTTTGAAAAAGGGAGAGAAAAGCAGAGTATAATTTGAAACAGATCCCAACACTTTCACAAGAACACAACAAGAGAGGAAGGCAAAGTAAAACCGTGAAGTTAGAGTTCAGAAGGCCGGATCCACTTTAAGAGGATCAGAATGAAATGTGTCCAAGGTTACACGGTTGAAGTGCACAAAAGTCTTGAAAAGGTTCAGAAAGAGTTGGACCAAAAGAAAGGGACCAGTTAGATGATCAAAGCGCCCAGCCCAGTCCAGAAGGGTAAGGGGTTATTATTACCTTATAGCAATCTTTAGAAAGGGAGGCCTGGCGGACACGGTACCTTAAAGTGGTGAGAATACTCCAGCGGGGGCAGTCGTTCCTGGCAGCGGATGCAAGTCGGTGCTTCCTCCGGGGGAAGAGAGGATCTCGTCGGGGAGGAAGACAGGAGTCTGTTGCACTGCCAGGGAAGAAACCAGCCGTGGAGTTCAGGTAAAAGGAGCGGTCCTTTTATTCGCGTTCCAGTGGTAAGTGGCCACAAGACGTCCTGGGATGCGAGGAAAAGAAGGTAAACTGGTTGTGCCCACCAGTCAGGGGAAGAAGCCTCTCCAGCCGGGAGATCTTCTCTGTCGTTGGGAAGTTGTGAGTCGGTTCTGCAGGGCTCCACCGGTGGTGTCGTCGTGGTAGGTCGTCTCAGCTTCTCCCTCGTCGGATTCTCAGGTCCTGTGGCGACTTCTAAAGTTCGAGTCCCCAAAGCCCTGCTTTTATGCAGCACACCCCCATTCACTCAGCCTAGCTGTCAATCAAACATGCTAAGTGGTGAGCCGGCCGGCTCACCACTTGGGCCAATCACACAAGAGTGCGACTTGAGTTACCAAGGTAATTCAGTCCAGGGTGCCTAAACCCCCTCCCACAACCCCTGTGGTACCCAGACAGAGTGGCACCACTTTTGGAGGCTTCTGTGGAGAAGCCCGCCAAAAAGTGGAACAAAGGGCACGACTTGGGTTGGAGTCACAGAAGAGAACACAAACGCCATTTTGGAATCGAGTCCTGGCATAAAATACCAACCGGCGAATTAATATTAAATAAATAAACCGGCGGTTTGTTCGAGGCTATGAGAATTAAATAACGTTGGTAGCCTTGAACAATGGGAAAATCCCACAGGGATATATTCGCGGTCGAATATAAAAAGTAGTATCCACTGCCACCAGCCAAAACTCGATCAGGGGGGACGGAGACATGCCCCCTCGACTAACAGAACCCAGGGCAATCGAATTGCTCCGACCAGTACGTCCACAATATGATGGTTTGTACCGGTTTCTTTTAATAATTTGGGACTAGTAAAGCCAATGGTGACTTTACATGCCCTGGGAGACAGTAGTCAGTCCCAGAGTATGGAGTCTATGGTGGGGTGTCACTATGACACCCCTGTGTCACTGCACGGAGGGTGCTGTGTAACACACATAGTAAAAACACATGAGGCCCTATGGAGTAAAGGACCCCATAGCCCATAAAACACAAACAGTCAAAGGAGCACCATAAATCATGTCCAAGAGTGGGCGAAAAAGAGTCTCACTCTTGGCAGGAGAAAAAAACAAACTCCAGAAATCCAGCAAAGCTGCTGGGGGACTCACTAGGTTAGGAAATTCAACCTAAAGAGAGAATTCTCCCTAACACTTTCGTAAATTGAGTACCATCATTATAGTGTTGTGCATCACTTTAGGCCGCCTATTTTTGTATGCAAGAGCTGCACTGAAAGCTATTTATAGAGACTTTGGGCGCTTGGGTAAATCTCTCTGTATAACCATGAGTATTTTACAATGCACAGTACAAAGTGTTTGCCTGAGTTAATTCATTAATGTCACCCGGGATGGTAAACCTGCCCTATGCATTTGCTTCTACGATTACAGGATTTTTGGATAAATATATATCTATTTATTTGTAATTTTTACCCGATGTAGTTTTTAGATTAATTTCTTATTGAACCAAATTTCAATTGGAAGGTACATTTTATTAAGACAGTTGGATAATATTCATTTGTGTGATGGACATTGCAGAATGAACGATGTTGAATCAAATTGTGAATTCATGTTCTGGAATGATGCTTGGCCTGCCATATATCTTCTTCCACCTGGTGCATTTTCTGTATCGGCAAGACTCTTAAGGAGATCTTGCACAGCTAATCGGACATTGCGTAAGCTTTGAACAACTTCACTTATGAAACACATCATTCACAGAGAAAAACACAGCGCCACCATCCACAATCTCAACAACCAACAACTGTCATTGCATGCCTCCAGTCACATCCTGCTTTGGCTCTCTAGGTGCCTTCTCTTGCATGGAAACTTTTCATCTTATAAGCACTGTGACCCAGGGCTCTTGCTAAACTCATCTGAGGCTGCAGAGCCAACTTCAGCATTCATCTGTAACCAGAACAGCTTCCTGATTGGAGAGTCACAAAAATGTTATACTTTTTCAGGCAAGAACCTACCCTCTATGTAATACTGGACTAGCAACCTCATAGATTAGCCCGCCCTTGAGCACCTGTTCTGGTGAAATAATTGCATGGATTCTTTGAAGAATTTCTAATATTTTCTAATACTGCGTATACCTCTGCAGGCCTCCACTGATGCCTAGTACAACATGTCAGTCAGGGTTCAACCCAAATTGTAGCACTGAGACAACCACCATCCTGGTGGTGGATGATGCGCTCCAAATCATTGATAAAGGCGACTCATGCCTCCTCGTCCTCCTTGACCTCTCGGCTACTTTCAACAGCGTCAATAATTGCATCCCTCTCTCCCTCCTTGCTGACAGGATGGGATTATCTGGCACTGTCCTGAATTTGTGACACCACGCTGTCCAGATGAACTCGTTGTGTTTTAAACAATAAAATACATTAAAAAATAAATTGGTCTTATTGTATTGTATTTTATTTTTATTTGTATTGCGCTCCAAGACCTTGGGCATCTGGGCGCATTTCTTACAAGGCAGTTAAATTGATACAGGAGTATATTTAAGAATACATAATTTACAATCGGCCTGTCAAGAGGTTAGGTAAATTACAGGAATGGATCGAAGAGACATGGAATATACATTTGATTTAGATTTGAGGATTTACAAAATACAGTATATACAAAGAGATCAGAAATTCAGTATATACAAAGACATCAATTTACAATTGAGTAGGGGAAGCTTACATATGTACCAGCTTTTGAAAGTATGTAACTATCCTGACGCTCAGTTTGCGGGTCAGTTGCCGGAAGCTAGGAGTTGATATTCTTGGGCCCGAAGCCAGAATTTAGTGGTCCTTCTAAATGGGTAATAGTTCTGTTCAGTTCTTATTGATAGAGGTAGGGAGTTCCATAATTTGGCTGCTAAAACAGGGAAGCTACTATCTCCTGATTTTAGTAACTTGAAGTTAGGGATTTTGAGACAGTGTGCTTGTGCCGATCTCGTGGGGCGGTCAGAGGTATTACGTGCAAAAACTTTGGTTAGGTAGCTTGGTGCTAGATTGGCTAGAACTTTGTGGGTGATGGAGAGGGTTTTGAACGCGATCCTTTGGTTGACCGAAAGCCAATTCAAGTTGCGTCTTAACTCTGAGATATGTTGGGATCTGGGGTTGTTAAGTGCTGCCCTGATGGCATTATTTTGCAGGACTTGCAGTTTCTTCAGATTTTGTTTGTTGGTTCCAAGGTAAAGTGCAGTGCAGTAGTCTAGCTTCGAAAGTATTAGGGCTCTGGCTCTTGTAATGCAGTTGGGGGTGGTTAGGTACGGTCTGGAGGCGGTAATTAGCTTGCAGGTGTAAGGTGTGGCCGCTGCCGCAATGACCTGTCTGGACACATTTAGTGAGGAGTAAATGTAAATTACAAGCATTTTAACATATTTGGAGACCTTAATAATGTTGCCGTCAATGTTAAAGGATTCAAATTTTGTGTCTAATCTATTAAGTTTGAGTTTGGAGCCTAAGAGATAAAGCTCAGTTTTTGCATCATTGAGGCATAAACCATGTTTCGCCATCCGGGCCTCTATAACGCCATAGATATTGTTGAGGATTTTGGCATCAAAGTTTCCGGAGACAGGTAGGAGTATCTGGGTGTCATCTGCATAGTTGGTGTAGGTGACACCGAGATAGTCTAGGTCATCGAACAATGGTTTTGTAAATACATTGTATAATGAACAAGATACACATGTGCCTTAGGGAACCCCACATGTGACTTGAGCTGGTTCAGCTGGGGCTGATGGTGAGAAGACTCTCATTGACCTATTGTCAAGGAAGGACTGGATCCAAGTGATAACTTTATTGGAGAAGAAGGCAGCTGATGTTAGGTGCGAGCAGAGGACTTTGTGATCTACTAAGTCAGATGCTGCTGACAAATCGAGTAGGAGGAGTATGGCAAGCTTCTCTTTATCTTTCAGCTCCTCGATTTGTGTCTTTAAGTCAATTAGGGCTGTTTCCGTGCCGTGTCTTGGTCTGAAACCAGATTGTCTGAGACCCAAGAGGTTATTAGTTTCTAAATGCTCCTGGATTTGCAGATAGGCTGCTCTGTCGATGATTTTTAAAAGTAAGGGGACTGTGGTGATGGGTCTGTAGTTTTTTGGGGACACACTGGTCTAAGGTTGGCTTTTTGAGGAGCGTCTTTAAGATTGTCAGGTACTATGCCTGTTGCGAAAGAAGTGTTGATAAGGGCAGTGATCAATGGTGCTAGTTCTTTGGCTGCCTCCTTGATGGGCGCCGCCGGGCAGATATATCCCTGGCATCTGGAGGGTTTTAATTTGGTGATGATGTCCTCTACCTTCTTGATGGAGAGAGGGGAGAAGTTGAAAGGTCTCATGGGTATTGGTAAAGGATCAGCGTGGGCTTGTGGGGCCGTAGTATCCAGGATTTAGTTTTTTTGGTTCAATTTTATTTTGCAGCATAGATATTTTGTTCAGTAGTGCCGACTGAATATTGGATCAATATTCGGTATTAAGGCCCTAGATATGGAACCTTCCTTGCTAAACTCTGTTATTTGCTGTACTGTCCTTTTCGTTGGTGCAAGGTCACAGGATGTGTTGTTTTTTTTTAGGTGAAGCCCACACCTCCTTTGTAGTATGATCAGGGAGTATCCTGGTTACCTCGCTGTTGGTTTATTTTTCACAAATGGATTTTCCACACCGATAGTTATTGGTGGTAAGTGCAAAAAAAGATTTTGGTCATCATTTTGTTAGAAACGTGGGCTCATGGTCCCAGTAGTGGTCAGCCGACACGTGTTTCGACCCAAGGGTCTTTATCAAGGGTGTTTCGAGAGAGATGGCGGTGTCAATGCGGCGGCGGGTAATCAGTGTCATGAATATTGGTGCACCATGAGGCGTCTTTAATGCAGGTGTCTGGGGGAGGTGACAGTGATTCCAACTCTCTGAGAACTTTAAGCAGTTCTTTGGTGTTGGTTTTTCCTTGGGTGACACGTGTGCTGTACGTTTCTTTTTTAGTTTGTAAGATTGCATCTTTGTAGTTAAGGGAGGAGATTATAAAACTGTCTTTGTTTGAGGCTATTGGGTGATTCTTCCAAAGTGCTTCAGCGTTCCTTTTAGTTTTGCGCAGTAATCCAAGGTGTTGGGTGAACCATGAGTTCAGATGCGCGATGGGTTTGGCTTTTCATAGTTTAAGGGGGGCAATTGGCATTGAGAATGGTATGGTTGAACGGGTCCTATAAAACCGTAGGGTCAGAGTGTTTAGTGTTGTTGGCATTGATGATTGGTTGGATTAGTGGAAGCAACTTTTCCACTGTTATATTTTGTGAGTTCCTAGTTTTGATGCAACGGGCGAGGTTGAGAGAGTTGTTATGGGTGCCTTCATCCTTAATTGTGAATGAGGTGTGTTGGATAAGACATTTATGTCACAGTTAGGTCTGCTAGCCAGTCTAGCGTCCTGCCTTTGTTCTGGGTGGGTTCTGAGATCCGGTGTGTGAAACCTAGTTCAGAGATAGAGGGGCAAGGGAGGCAGCTTTGGTATCTTTTACATCTTGGAAGCCCAGATTGAAGTCTCCCAGTAAGATTATTTGTGAACCAGGCTTGGTATTGTTTGATAGAAGAGTGATGTCTTCTTCAAAAGTAGATACAGGGCAGGAGGTCTGTATACCAAGTGTAAGGTAATTGAGCGAGAGGCAGAGATGGGTAATTTGACAGACAGTATTTCCGCAGAAATTAAGGGTTGGTTGGTAATAGGCCTAAGGCCCAATGCTGTTTTTTAGATAAAGGCGATGCCTCCACCTTTGGCTCAGTTGGAGTCTCTATTTGAACGGATGATAGAATACTTGTCAGGGATAGCAAGTGAGAGAGACGGTCCTGCTGCAGTAGGAAGTCGAGGTCGAGGGATGTTAGTGACTCGGCAATATCAAGGGCATGTGCTGGTAATGATCTAGCATTAATCATCGCACCTTTGAGTAATCAGATTGTTAGGAGTATTGTGAATCCTAGTGAAGGGATTGGTTGAGGAAACAGGCGTTTTGTATGTGGGTTGGGGTCGAGCAGGTGTGAGTCTAGAGCCCCGCCTTTCATTTCTAGTTTTGAACGAACAAGGTTGGTTATGCATGAGTCTTTGTGTGAATTGTTTAATCCAAAGGACAGGTGCGTTAAGATAAGGGTTGGATGGGCAGCCTGGTAAATTGGGATCAGGTTTGGTAGTAGCTAGGAGGCCTTGTGGTAGGAATGTGGTGGGTGGTATGTGGTTTACAGTCGAAGTCCTTCTAGGTGTAGCTAGCGGAGTGTTTTGGAGACTAGGTAGACTAGGCAGGGTGTTCATGTTGATAGGTCACATGATGTAAAATTTCCCTAGTAACTCCTGAAGTAGGGAAATCTGGAGAGCTCAACATAGTGTGCAGGTAAATGGTAATGAGGTGGAGCATGAGCATGGCTGATTCCCAAGGATTAGCGGTTGAGGACCTGTTGAGCGTTTGAACAGTTAACAACAAATTAGAGTAAGATGAAGTATTTTGTGCCAGGTAAAATACAGCGTTCAACATGCACCTTTCCGATCCAGGGAAGGACAGTTGAGGTTTTGCAATTTGAGCTTTGATTAGCTGGGCAAGAATGGAAAGGTATAGGTAGAGGCGAAGCACCACCGACAACTGAAGAGTAATGCTAGGTAATGGTGTGTGCCTGGTCAGTTACTGTGCGCAGAGATAAACAATTTAGGCTAAATCCGTTTAAGCATGACATTTGGTGAGGGCATGACATGAATTAACGTCGTTAGCTGAGATGCAATGCTAATAATTTGTATTTGGTTAGGCAGATGCGGTAGTAGACTGAACTTACGGAATTATCAGCGCAGGTTCGCAACACAATCCTCTATGAAGTAATTCTAGGTATTGGCATGTGCCTGGGTAGGTACTGAGCGCAGAGATGGGCAGTTTGGGCAGGAGCAGTTAAGCAGGACAATTTGGTCAGGGCCTAGAGATTAAACAACATAGTCAGCCGTAATAAGGCACAAGGCATTGGCGTGGTGTTAGGTAGGTGCCGGTATCATAAGCACGTGTGCAGCATTGCGTATGTTGCCGATTATGTGCATAGGCAGTCTTAGCATTAGACTGTATAAAATGCAGAGCGTAAAGGCAGTGCATATAGTTTCACTAATGCGCCGCTGTGGATCTAGTGCAAAGCAATATGTCATAACAGCATGGCAGGAAGCAACGGCAGAGTGTATCAATGCGTTATGCTTAAACAGTATTTTGGAATGAGAGCGGATTCGAAGTTAATGCAAAGGTCCAGTGTGGTAACGTTGATCGCCTGCAGTTTGAGGCTCCGTGGCGGGTCTGAATCAGAGGTTTAACGCACAAGGTGAGAGTAGGGCTAGACGATGAGGAGCGTGGCAAAACGGTAACGGCAGTGAGGCGGGTAACAGGCGTGAAGGGCAGTTCATAGCAAGAAAAGCGTTCTGTCAACATAGCACGTTGCTCGTTCCGCTCGGTCAGTTTAGTCAGGAGCCAAGTGTGTGTCTTGGGGGTGTGCCGGCGCCCTCCAATAGGCTGCAAGAATCGGATGGTAGCCAATGGGCTGCTCGAGCACAGCAACAAAGGTTGGAGGTGTGAGGATGCAAGCGTCGGCCATCTGGTCGCTGCAAAATAAGATAAAGCACCAGTTTAAAATGTCGCAATTCAGCTGCTTCAATCTCGGTAGGTATTCACTCGGCTTTAGATAAAAATGGACATTACATCAGACCACTTAATATTAGTGAAGTAGTTGCAACGAACGCGCTGTCATCGGCAAATATAGTAAAAGCCACAGGGGCTTACCTCCGACCTGATTGTTATGTCCTGTCTCCGCGCCTCGGCGCGAGGGGAGACAGCACGTGCAGGGCCTTATCAGTAGGCTGCAGTGGCGCAGCTCCAGCGGGAGCGAAATGAGACACGCCACACTCTGTTCGTCACTGTGCCTGGAACTGTTCCCCGTCCGCGGGGGTGGGGCTTTTATTGAGACGCCCTGCGTCACTGCGTTGCGGGAGGCAGGGCGGATATAGCATTCCTCCTTTATTTTAACTTCACTTAACATTTAAACAAAACATATCAAATACCACTATGCAGACACTCCCCTCTTATAGTTCTGATGGGGCAGACTACCACACAGTCTTTGAGCCGAGCGGGCGGCTTGGTGGCAGTTCTTAAACTATATCGCCCCCTTCTGGGGCTGGGCCCCACTGTCTCACTGGGCGCCTCACCTTCCATGTCCGGCTCACCCATGTCCGGTTCGCTCTGCTGCTCCCACATCCTGTCACCCACTTCAACCTCCTCCTGAAGGTGAGCGGGGTCTCCTTCGTTCGACTGGGGTTCTTCATCTTCTTGGTGACACTCGCCATCAGTCCACAGGTTGCGTGGCACCGCCTTGAACCACAACGCATTTCGTGTCACCTGTCGGCGTCCTCTATTTACCGTTATCAAGGTCCCTTGTTTCTCACTGACAGTCCATGGGAACAAATCATAGCGGGAATCCAGTTTGGACCTTGTCGGATTCCGCAGCATGACCACCTGGTCGCCCACCTGGTGGTCGGATGGCTTCGACCTCCTCTTGGCACTCATGTGCGCATTGGCCCCCGATCTCCTTCTTTCGGTGCGCTCCTTATCAAAACGGTCTGGGCTCCTGCTGGGGTGATGTGGAATGGAAGACTTTATGATGGTGCCAAACATGAGGTCGGCTGGCGGGACACCCGTCGTGCTGTGAGGCGTGACCCGGTAGTTTCACAGAAAACGGTAGAGATCGACCTTCCACGGGCTGGCATTTGCTCTTGATAGCCTCAGCACTTTGTTGAGTGTCCTCATGAACCGTTCTACATCCCCATTCACCTGGGGCCACCTTGGCATGATGTGATGGTAGCTTATGTTTAGGTCTTGCAGGTATTGTTTGAACTCGTCCCCTTGGAATGGTGCGCCCTTATCACTCTTGATTCATGTGGGTAGTCCATGCGTTGCGAACATCTTTTCCATGGCGGGGATTACCACTTCTGCTGCCGTGGATTCAACTACCTCGACTTCAGGATATCGGGAGTGATCGTCAATGGCCACCAGGAGGTAGAGGCCTTCTTGTAGTGTGCAAAAGTCGATGCTGATGGCATCCCATCTGTCAAGGCCACGTTCCGCTGACTGGATCGGTTCTGGATCTGGTGGAGCTCCGGTTATCTGGCAGGGTAGACAGGTGTTTATTAGCCTTTCGACCTTCTCGTCTATCTGTGGAAACCACACTCTGTGCTGGATTCGAGCCTTCGTCCGAGCCATCCTTTGGTGGCCTTCATCGGTTAATGCCACTATTCTGTCCTATAGGCTCGACGGGATGACAATGCGATTTCCCCTGAGCAGCAGTCCTGGCTCTGTGATCGACAAGTCCTGTCGTATGGTGAACATCCCCGTGAGGAACGCCTTTGCTTCCGCTGTCCTGTTGTGGGTGTTCTTCATGAAGGACTTCCAATCGCCTGAGATGATGGCATCCTTCACCAGGTCGCAGCACGGGTCCTTGTGTGTTTCCAATTCAATGTCCTCGATGCTGACAGCATTTGGCCTCATGGCCCGCACAACCTGGCAGATATGTTCCTCGGTCTCTTCGGCTACTTGGACTTCTTGTGGAGTCGCCGCTCGAGGGTGTCTTGAGAGGAAGTCCGCTGGGTTTCCACTTCCCGACTGATAGGCCAATTCAAAATTGTACTGCTGGAGGTGCAACAGCCATTTGGCTATTCTGGCCGGCGGGTGAGAGGATGTGCCCATGATGATGGCAACAGGGGTTTGTGATCCGTACCTGCTGTGAATCTTCTGCCATAGAGATAGAGGTGGAAATGACGACACCCCCACAGTAAGGCAATTGCCTCCTTCTCAATGTGCGAGTATCGCTGCTCTGTCATTGTGAGGGCTCTTGACGCGTATGCAATGGGCCTTTTCTCCCCTTCTTTGGTGACCTGCATGAGGATGGCCCCTAGGCCGACATGGCTCGCATCCACAAATAGTTCCGTTGGGAGCTCGGTGTCGTAGTATGCCATCTTTGTGTCGATGGACAGCGACTCTTTGATGTTTTCAAAAGCCTCCTGACATGCTTGCCCCCATTCCCATTTTGTGTTAAGCTAGATAAGTTCTCGCAGGGGTTCAGAGAGAGTGGCCAAGTTACGGATGAACCTCCCACAGTATGTGGCCATCCCCAGGAAGCTGCGCACTTCGGTAGGTGTCATTGGCGGACTCGCAGCCTGTATGTCGGCAACCTTCTGGGGGTCCGGGGAGATGCCAGTGCTGCTGAACTTGTAGCCAAAGAAAGATATTTCCATTTTGAAGAACTCACATTTTTCTTTGTGAATGGTTAACCCAGCGTCTTCTAGTCTGCCCAGGAGTGTCTGCAGTCTCCTCAAGTGTTCGCATCTGTCCTGAGCATGGATCAGGATATCGTCACTCACATTTAGGACACCTGTATGTCCCGGATGACCTCCTGAATAGTCTGTTGGAAAAATTCGGCAGCCGACGAGAACCCAAAGCTTAGACGTTTATATCTCCGTAAGCCCAGGTGTGTCGAGAAAGTGGTATGTATCAAGAGTCCTTATGCAGCTTGAGCTGGTGGTATCCTGCTTTCACATCAACTTTGGAGAAGACTCGTGACCCGGTGAGATCAGCCACGATTTCGTCAAGCGTAGGTGTGATGTGGCGCTCCGGCTTGATTGCAGTGTTAGGGAGTTGCATGTCTATACAAATCCGGCTGTTTTGGGTTTTTCTGTGACCACCATCGGGGAAACCCATGGTGTCGGCCCAGTTACCTCTTCTATTATGCCTGCTTCTTCCAATGCTTTAAGTTCTTTCTCCACTTGTTCACGCATGTGGAATGGGGTTCTCCTGTGTTTTACGGCCTTTGGCTGGACCGACTCGTCTATGTGGAGCTTGATTGTCTTTCCTTTCAAACACCCTATCCCGTTTAGTAGGTTGGGATACTGTGCCAGGATCTTCTCGACCGCTTGTGCTTCCTTCACGTGACAGACGAACTTGACTAACCCTAGGTCTTCAGCCGCATCCCCACTCAGAAGGCATTCGATCCCTGCATTTAATACGTATATTTTTGACGGTAGCCTGTTTTCACCATAGCTGAGGGTGGTGCGGAATCTGCCAACCACCGGTAGCGGCTTCCTACAGCCATACGCAAACAGTAAAGTGTCTGTGTTCTTCAGATCTGGTTGAGGTTGCAGTGTTTGGAATGTGCTTGTGGGCATAATGTTTATGGACGCTCCCGTGTCAATGGTCATCCATACCTGCTGGTTTTGGAGAGTGACCTGGCATTTGCGCCTCTGGAGCCTTTTTTCTTTTTGCGTTGCATGTCCCTGATCCAGGGCTGACACCAGGTAGACTTTTCTCCCTTTTTTCCACTGTTCCCTGCCGGATTCATGTTGGGTCCCGGTGACATCAACCCCTTCTTCCTCGGTCAAAGAGTTTGTTGTTTCGACTCACCTTGCGTTGGCTTGCTTCTTTTTCTTGGTCCCGCTCTTCTCCTGGGGAGTATTCAGGGGCAGCAGTGGGGTGCCCGATGACCGGCACAACTTAGCATAGTGGTCCTTTCTGCCACATGCCCCACATGTTGTTCCTTGCGCGGAGCAGTTTCGCCGTCCATGTCGCGGTCCACCACACCATCCACATTCTGTGGGTCCCGGGATTCGTGGCTGCCACCTAGCTTGTGCGTAGTTGCCACCGGCCTCATCCCTTGCGGACTGTCTGTTGGTGACATGGGCCACCATTGCTGTCGTGAGGGCAGGCTGTAGTTTTTGAAGAGTCGCCCCATGTTGGTGGCCCTGGTATGTGCCAGTTCCCTTTGACGACCCAATTCCACAATGCGTGTTAGAGAGATGCCCTTCTCACTCAGTACCATCCTTCTCAGTTTCTCCGATTGGATGCCGTTGATGGCGTGTCTCCGGATTTCTTTCTCGACATTCGTGAACTCACACGATATTGCCAGCTTCCTCAGTCGGGTATGGTAGGCATCCAAGGTCTCCTCTTCTGCCTGAATAGTGGTGCAGAATATAAAAGTTTCATAATCAGGGTTGAGCTGTGGGAGAAAATGAGCCGTCAGGGCATCCTTCGCTTGCTGGTAGATGTCCTGGCCATCATCAATGGTTAGCGAGTTAAAGATACGTAGTATCTCGTCCCCCATGTTTAGCAACAGGTGCGATCTCATCTTCCTGTCAGTGGATATGTCCTTGCATTCCATCGCCATTTCGAATTTTTGGATCCATAGCTGCCACCGGGGGCCAACTGATGATGGGTCCGTAAATGGATCAAACGGCTGAATCATTGCCAAGGAGTTCCCTTGTGGGCGAGCTTGTGGTGATGACATTGACAGATTGGCCGCAATTCTAGAAGGCGTGCCGGGCCTGGGGGTGGACGTGCCGGTCGCCATGGCAGGGCCTCACTGTGTCCTAACGGGGTATGCACGCCTCACCTTACTGACTGTCCTCAGGTGACTGTGCCCCTCCGCGGTTGGAAAACTCAAACTGTGGTGGATGGGCAGCTGCGTTGATTGGCATGGAAAAAGAGAGATGAAGAGAGAAAAAAAAAATGTTTCTTTCTTCGTGGGTGGGGGTTTTGTGTGCCCCCCCACCGGGTGTCCAAAAATTTCACGTGTCGCCGTGAGTCAGCAACAGCTGGCAGAGCGTTGAGCACGTGTGCTGGGTTCTGTTTCCCTCGTCGCCATTGTTATGTCCTGTCTCCGCGCCTCGGCGTGAGGGGGAGACAGCACATGCAGGGCCTTATCAGTAGGCCGCAGTGGCGCAGCTCCAGCGGGAGCGAAATGAGACTGTGCCCGGAACTGCTCCCCGTCCGCGGGGGCGGGGCTTTTATTGAGACGCCCTGCGTCACCGCGTTGTGGGACGCAGGGCGGATATAACACTGATGGTCTCAATGAGGAGGTGTGCTGCTTCTGTTGCTCTCCGGCATGGTCTCTGGTCTTATTGATTTGTATTATAATGCTTGCTCCTATCGTTTATAATCTTAATCAGTCTATTTTAGTACATGTATGCCCATTGTTGTACTTTAGAATTGTTTGCAGCATTTGGTTATTCATATATAGTGTGTTTATAATAATCTTGCTTTGGGTCTAGAACCCTTTAACTCTGAGCTATATTTCTTGTTCTACGTTTTTGATACCTGCATCCCCCAGGAACCACCCTCATGGCACTGCATTGTGAAGTAGGAGCTTTGTAGAGCACACATTTAACTGATGGCATATTAGCGCCTGAGATTGTGCAGGGGGTGGGGCCAAACGGAGTCCAAGCTTTGCGCAGTCATTGAGCCAAATGTCATTTCAGGGAGCCTTTTTGACCTGGCTCTGTGTACAGACTACTGAAATAGCACATTGTGGCAGCACTTGCCATTTTAAATCTAGAACTACACATCCCAGAATTCTAATGCGAAAAAACGGGACTGAATGTCTTTCTCACACATGGAGCTGGGAACATGCGAGCTCTGTTTCCATTGCAGTTCTCGTGCTTCAATCCTGTGTTTTTGTGGTGAAGATGCCTGCAAAATACTACACAAAACATACGGTGTATGGCTGTTGCAAGGATTTATGCTGTTCCATGTGTAGACTCATTGTTGTAAAACACTTGCTCCTATAAAGAGCCCAGATGTATTTTGTTGGGGACAAAAATGGCAACCTAATGCTTAGCCGCTGGCTGCACCAAAAGGTCCTTATTGTAGCAGATTTGATAAGGTGGTTAGGAGGAAAATGGGCCATGTTGTTTTTGAGATTTGGAAAAGTCGTAGATGTTGCCTTCTTTGCAACTGTGGAGCACCATCTTAATGCACAAAAACGACTTTTCATATGTCGTGGATCTTTCATATCTGCACCTTTTGTAATGTGGTGTTTTCGTGTCTGTTTTCCGGTGAAAAGTTGTCATGCTCTGTTTGAAAAATGAGGTAAACTGCAGTGCTACTTTGCGCTTCTTGACACTGTGCTATTTTTGTCCCCATCTGCCATTGGACACCTCACAGAAGTACTCGGCTGCTTCACTGTGCAACATTTCAACAAAGGTCCTCAAAGTCATCAACGCCACCGAGGAGCTGATAGCGGAATCCAGTGGCCCGTGGGACCCCCCAGAAAATACCAATGACCGGGGCACCTTGCCTTTAGCTGCGAATCCCATCACACTCGATGAACAGCTCACTAAACTGGAAGAAAATGTAAGCCTGCGTCAATGGATCCCAGAAAGCTTCTATATATGTTTCCCTGAAGAATCCATGCATGTTTGTTGTCCGTATGCGCCCAGAGTTACGTACATTTTGAATACGGCTTTTAGGCAGTGTTTTTTAACCGCTCTAGTACCTTTACTTTGAGAGTTTCTTTTTTTAAGGTGGCACTGTTTGCAATTATTAAGGTACATTAGTTTATTTATTTATTTATTTGTATTTGTTAAGCGCACAGAGTCAGCCCTGAGGCATTGTGGCACTGGTTACAGAAATAGCGCTGGTTACAGGAATAGCGCGACTTAGTTACAACATAGAGGCATACAAGCATACAGGTTTAGACAATAACAATATTTAGCAATGTGTGCCTGTTTGGCTGTAGGTAGAGGAAATTTAGTTAAAGAGAGAGGTTTTGAGTTTTTTTCTAAACGCTGTGAGGGAGCCTTCTGCTCTTAGAGCGTGGGGGAGATTGTTCAGAGTTTGGGTGCTATGTAGGGGAAACCCCGCCCTCCTGCTGTAGTCTTATTAATGCGTGGTACAGTGAGTTGGTTAGTGTAGCACAGTCTGGTAGGTCTGGTTGAGGTCGGTTAAACTTTTAGGACCTGGAAGCAAAAACTGGTACTATAGCTCTTGTTCGAGTCTGTCAAACCCATCCGGAATGATGATTTAGCAGCTGGCGATGAATTTGGCAGAAGGCCACCTTTCACAAAGGGAAAGACCAGAGTGGCTGTGGGGACAGATCATATCTGTCTTTGCACTGGTGCCGAAAAGTGGAGCAAATTAATGAAGCACTGATTTTTGTTCTTAAATAATTGGGAACAAAGCAAACAGATTTAGCCCCGATTTGTATTATCTAAACATCATTTCACGGGGACAAAAAGGAACTGTTTGATTTACTATGTTTAATGAGTGACATGTAAAGAAATGCAGCAAACAGATTTACTTTTACGCTAAGCAGTAAACATATTACAAAAAAAAGTATAATTTATTGTTGCCCCAGTGCAAGTGTTTTTAGATAATACGGATTGTGACAAAACCTGTTTGATCCATTTTATATAATCAAAGCATTTGCTCACTCTTTAGAAGTCGAGCAAATAATTAATAATCTTGCTGAGGATGGTGGCCATTAAGTGAAATGTGATTCCTCCACCAGGAAAAATGAAAGCAGAAAAGCCCAGACGCACTACTATGTGCCAGATGTGGGGTATTTCCGACATGTACTTTACAGTATTTCTGAAATGCCACTCCTGCTTTCTCAAATTTTCGAAAGCATTTTTAATCCGTGAATGAAGGCTGGAAATGTTTATGGGAGAGCAGTGATTCAACTTGGTGCTGTTTTATGAAGTGGCTCAGCGGCAGGATTATAGAGCTTTGCACTTGTCCAAAAATGCAGAGCAAACTAATTTAGCACCAGTGTTGCTGTTTAGATCATACGGAATGGAGCAAATGAGTTTACCTCCAATCGGTATTATCAAAAAAAAGGTATCACTATCGCAAAATGGAAACGGGCTGTTAATTTACTATGTTTACTACATTTCCTTTCCTTTTATGCAGCAATACCCAGTCGTATCATGTTGTGCCGCACACACAGTACAACAAAGAACCCGATTTATTTTTGCCACAAGTGAAAACGTTTTTAGATGATATGGATTGCAGCAAAACTTGTTTGCTCCATTTTGTATTATCAAAGTGTTTGCTCTGTTGTTTGGACTGGTGCAAATGTTGGATAATATGGCCACAGGGGCCAGATTATCAAAGCTTTGCACTGGTGCAAAAAAAAAATGGAGCATATTCATTTAGCACCAATTTTACTGCTTAGATATTAGGGAATTGAGCAAACAGATTTAGCCCCAATTTGTATTATCTAAGCATGTTTTCACAGGAGCAAAAAGGAAACCAACTGTTTTATTTACTCGTTTCATGGGTAACATGAAACGAAATGTAATAGATTTGTTTTTTTGTTATGCAGCAAACAGTTAAGAAAACAGTGGTTTTTTTGCCCCAGTGCAAATGTTTTTAGATACTACCGATTGTGAGAAAACCTCTTTGCTCCATTCTTTATTATCAAAGCACTTGCTCACTTTTTAGAACTCCTGCAAATGTAAGATAATCTGGCCCCTGAATGGCAAGTAATAGCCACTCTTCATTGTCTGAACATGATGTATTTTCATGGATAAAGGTAGTGCGCAGTGGTCGAAGTGTACGCAAAGAAGTAGTGGAACTATGTTCCCTACTGGCCTGCACCGCTCCCCACAAACACCATCACCACGTCCCCTCCCACGCACAATACAAATCCCAAAACACGTGTGCCTGTTGTTTAAGGGAACGTCCAGTGCATTGCACTGAAAGTGCAAGCTTCAACTTATTCCTACACTTTTATTTTAAAATGAAACCATTCTGGAACGGTGTTTAAAAGAAGTAGAGGAGCATTGCTCCCGACCGCTCCCGCCCACTTCGACCACTGGTAGTGGGGATGTGGGTATCCCGTAAAGTGGCTGCACATATGCCATTTATTTTGCTCACGTCTCAATTTGCAACTCTGCTGCATATGTTTGGCACTAAGCAAATCATATCCCTTCGCATACGAGACAAACACTTTCGATGCTAAATTCATTTGCTCCACTTTTTTGCAAGGGGAAAAACACCTTTGGGGTTCAGGTAAAGTTATGTGGCAATGGCTCTGATTTTTAGGTTTTAGGAGATATTTCAAAGAATAGTTGTGTGATATCTACAGCAGGTGTTATTTCATGATGTGGATTCCTCACTACTCATGATTAGTGTGTTAAATAAAAAAAAACTGATGGTATTTACAATCAGGGGCAGATCACCTGTAAGGGGAAGAGCAGACGGTTTTCCAAGAAAACTGCATGATGTAGTTTCCTCACTACTCATGATGCGGATGGTATGTAGAAATGGAGTATTTACAGTCGGGAGTGGCTTAGCCATAGCTGGGCACTAGAGTGCTGTCCCTTTCCAATTTCTTAGGAAACTCTGGGTACCAAAAATGAAACCTGGCCAAATACAAAATATAGATTTTTGTGTTGTAAAAGTTTTCAAGAAATGATATGTCGGGATATTCAAGCAGTTGGCTCCCCTTGCACACGTTTTCAGCACGGGACAAAGTGACACACGCTCTAGCTTCTCATGCACGAGCATGCAGTTCAAAACTTCAGCATCATGGCCTTCTTTGCCAAAGTCTCTTTGATATTCAAAGTCTCTTATTTCAGAGGGCTTGATGCAACATGACAAACATCAAAGTTACTTTCTTCTTAGGATTTCACATGTAAACATTCTGAGTTGATTTTCTGTTCACCTTGGGTCACCCAGGGCCCCCTCTGCCGTGCTTAGACCCACTTAATCTACTTTTTCAAGCTTTCTTTACTTCATAAAATCTTTTGATTCGGCGCAGGATTTTGCTCAACCCATCGCAGGACCACTTCAATTCACAATTATTCGCTCTCTTCTTGATATGATCTCTTTCACACTTTCACTTTGTCAATTCTCTGCTGGATCCCTGACAGAGACTTTCAACTGAGCACCCACACAGTGCCAGACCACTTGGTCAAAGGTATTATATCTTGCTTTAAAATCACTCATTAGTAGTTTACTTGCATTCTTTATCACATGCGTTTTAACAATGTCCGTTCCAGCACTCGCTATACAATATTGCTGCTTACAACCTTGGCTTCAACGTGGACCGGTCTTGTATCGGTCTCCCCAACTCCCAGGCTGTGTTGATTGTACTGATGCTGCTTTTTTCTTGGAGGCAAAGGCAGTACCACGCCAGCTGGTGCCTCTCCCCGCCTGATTATTGAAGCGAGAGGGCCCCGGGTACCTCTGACACACAATGCAGGATTCTTCAGCCTGGTTTCCTGGTCTTACTATTCTTGAGGTTTCTGGAAACAAAAGGGTTTTTTGTCGAAAAGGTCAAGGGAACTTCCCTCCTTTCGATCCCCTTCTGTTTTGCCATCTTTCTTCTCTCGTTCAACTTCCAACTTGGAACTCCTGTTTCCTCGTGTACCTTGCCTTGCTCAAAGTGTGCTCTCATGCTCCACCTTTTATCCATGTGGAGAAGCTTAATGGAAGTCAGGTGTGTGTGATGGTCAGTAATTGCCTGACCTCGCCTGACCATTGTATTGGGACACGTCAGGTATACGGCTCATGTGTTAGTCCGTTTTCTCTCGTAGCGAGCTGTCCGTGAGAAAGTGTTTTTGTTGTAAAGGGGGCTGGAAGGTACAGTTTATGATATGATATGGCATTTATAATGCGCCTATACAAAAGTGTTTCAAGGCACGCGGAGGCAAGGAAGGGGGGATAGAGGGAGGACAGAGACAACGATCTTACTAGGCCAGGTGTCATTCAGATCACGCAAGTGCAGGGGAGGGGGAAGGGGAAAAGTGCTGGGGTATGGGGAAGGGGAAAGTGCAGTACATGTGATAAATGGAAAAAATAAAGGTAATAAGTAAAAAGTGTGACCAGCTGGTGGCAAGTGCAAGGGTAAGTGCGGACATCAGATGGCAAGTGCTGGTAGGGGCCTGTTTGGATACATAAAACAGTCCCCAAGTGTGGGGGTAGCCAGGGAGGCAGTACAGGTGTGCAACTGGTGAGAGGGGGGACCTGGGCCTGAGGTCAGAGGGTGGCCAGGTAACCAGTGCAGTTTCAGCCAGGAGTTCAGCAGGGGAGAGGAGGAGAGAAAGCAGAAGCAAAGAGGAAGATTTTGATGTGCTTCCAGAACTGGAGATGGTTCTCCTCAAGTTTCATTGAGGCAGGGAGGCTGTTCCAGAGGGAGGCCCCAGCCGAAGAAAGAGATCTACCACCAACTCCTTCTTTGGAGAAGGGAGTTGGAGGCAGATGAGCGAAGACCTCGAGAAGGAAGATATTTAGGAAGCGATAGTTGAAGGTATTGTGCCCCCAGACCTCAGAAGGCCTTGTGGACAATGCAGAGGGTTTTGAACTTAATCCTTGCAGCCACTGGGAGCCAGTGCAGAGATTTCAGTCCTGAAGAGATGTGATACCTGGGCTTGAGGCCTAGGACAAGTCTCGCAGTCCTGTTCTGGATGAGTTGCAGAGGGCGGAGAGTAGAAGCAGGCAGATTTACAAAGAGGCTTTTGCAATAGTCCAGCCTAGAGAGAACCAGAGCTCTGGAGACAGTGAGCCTCTGGGGGAAGGAGAGGAGAGGAAAGGAAGAATACGTCTGAGGAGGTGCAGCTGGTAGTGTGACTTCTTAGAGACGTCAGAGATGTGAGGAGAGAAGGAGAGTGAGGAGTTAAAGATGACCCCAAGGCATTTTAGCCTAGCAGGTGGGAGAAGGTTGATGGCCAAGAGAGGCCGGCCAGAGAGTGACAGGAAAGGAGGGAGCTGAGGAAAATCTCAGTCTTACTGGCATTAAGACAGAGATCATTGATGGCACACCACTCCTGGATAGCAGACAGAAAGTCAGAGACGAGAGAAGGAGAAGAGGTGGCTGAAGGTAGCCTGAAAATGAGCTGATTGCCCCAACTTTCAGTGCTATGCGGTTGACAAAGAGCGGCAATGTGGTGGGCAAGAAGTGCCAGGTATTGGTTGAACAGCCAGGGAAAGGGGTTAGACACCTGGGGAACACCACAGCTAGAGATAGAGGAGAGGAAGGACCCAAGTTGGACCTAGGAGGGTCAATCAGAGAGGAAAGAAGTCAGCCACACCAGGGCCTGACCGGTGATACCCTGGTTATCATGGAGACCATTGAACTGGATGGCATGGTTGACCATGTCAAAGGCAGAAGAGAGATCAAGTAAGATGAGGACACAGGGGGTGTTGGAATAAAGGTTGGAGAGCAAGTCTTGACAGATGTTCAGGAGAGCAGTTTCCGTGCTTCTAGCAGCTCCGAAGCCAGACTGATGGTCATGAAGACAACCAACAGATTCAGTGTGAAGATTAAGCTGAGAGATGGGCAGCTTTTCTAGGAGGTTGCCCAGGAAAGGAGTGATGGAGATTGGGCGATAGTTCACTGGGCAGGATGGGTCGGCAGAGGCTTTCTTAAGAAGAGGGTGCACAAGGGAGTGCTTCAGGGGGGATGGGTAGGCTCAAGTGGGGAAGGAGTGGTTGCAGAAGTCGGGCCCGAGAAGGAGCCAGGGAGTCAATGTGATCCTTGATGGTTTTGGAGGAACAGGGATGGACCTGTTTTGACGAGACTTTCTTGGATCAGACTTGTCTAGAAACCTTGTCTGGGGAGAACAGGGGAAAGGCAGAGGAGGGAGGAGAGATGGCCGAAGAAGGGCCAGAGGAAAAGCAGGGAGTAGAGGGAGGAGTGGGAGAGGAAGAGAGAGAGGACAGCATGTCCTGAGTTTTAGAGATGAAATGAGAAGCCAGAGCCGTGCAGAGCGTTATGTTCCCTTGCCTCCACACGCCTTGAAACACTTGTGTATAGGCGAGTTATAAATGCCATATCATATCGTATCATATCATATAAACTGTACCTTCCAGCCCCCTTTATAACACAAACACTTTCACACGGACAGCCCACTACGAGAGAAAACAGACTAACACATGAGCCATACACCTGAGATTAAAATCTCCCAATATATAATAGCAGGGGTTTTAGGTTTGGTGAACAGAGGAAAGGTGGAGGGTGGTCGATATATGATTAGTATACTGATAGAGGTGTTATGATCAATGTGCAATGTAATCAGTAAGTATTCACCACTGTCCAGAACATAAAGGGAAATAGTGTAGGTGCTTAAATACTCTTTCATAATAAGTAATATTTGTCTCAATTGGCAGCAGCCATCGGCACAATATCGAAAAACTGTCCTATGGGGAATCATCATGAAAAAGAAAAAACTGCAGCAACCACAACATATCTGAAGAGGAGAACATTTCTTTAACTGGGGGCATGAAATCTTGTCGATGCCAGCAGGACATATACAGTTTATGGACAAACAAAATCAAAAGAAAGAATTACTTGCTATAATGAAACTTCAAAAAAGGTAAGAGGTGCCCCTCTCTATAACGAACACGGCATGATAACCTGTTCAGTGGTTTTTAAACACTTTGAGAGTTTGCAGCCATCTGCTTTTTGCTCACTGTACCTTTCACAGATGGGAGATATCCATTTGCATATCAGTCTTTGTCCCGCCCACATGGGCAGTCCAGCACCGAAATGCTATGGCAAATCCCCTCTGAACAAGAGTACCAACAGCAACCCCATACACGTGTTTCAGCCTTGTTGGGCCTCATCAGGGAGATGGACCTGTGCCTCTCTGAGCACAGTGAGCAGGGAGTCCATGTCTGGTTTCCCCCAGGTAACTTACGGTAGGTAGTTTGGTAGACTTGGTAGAGTCTCTCCCAGGGGTTATTCAGCCAAGAACAGGTCATTGGGCTGTGTTCGTGCTGGTAGAGAGATTCACAGACCCCCCCTTTTGTTTTGCATAAATTACCTTTGGGTCTCACCCTAAGTTACCAGGGTGATGCAGACATGGACCCCTTGCTCACTGTTCTTAGATAGGCACAGCTTCACCTCACTGATGATGCCCAACAAGGCTGAAACACGTGTATGGGATAGCTGTTAGTACTCTTGTTCAGAGGAAAATTGCCTAGCATTTCGGTGCTGGACTGCCCTTGGCCAGGACAAAGACTGATATGCAGGGACATTTCTTCTCTGCGAAAGGGACAGTGAGCTAAAGACTTGGTAGAGTCTCTCCCAGGGGTTATTCACCCAAGAACAGGTCATTGGGCTGTGTTCGCGCTGGTAGAGAGATTCCCAGACCCCCCCTTTTTGTTCAGCAAATATGCCACCATTGCTTCCGTATTTTGGACTACTACCACAGCTTCAAACATTTGTGCTTTTAGACAGGCTTCGATAAGATATACTTCAAAGTACTTCAACAACTTCAAGTAGGCAAGGCACTCTTCCTCTCAATAACTCTCTTCAAAAGGGGCAGCCTCTTTGCCTCTGTCGGTCTGCCACAACAATAACAACCTGGGTTTGCCTTGGAGACTCACATCTCTGTCTTCCCCAGTCTCTCGCACTACAGGTTGTGTCAAATTCAAAACAGTCTTTACTAGCAGCCTGTCCCCAATTCCCCAACTTTATCTGCACTTTTCTGTCAGTGGTTAGCCCAATTAATTACCAAGAAGCCTTGGTGTCACTCTCTTAGCCTCATGTAATACTTGCACACTGGTAGTTTCAGCCAATACACAGCTATCATCTCCACAGTACAGTTACATTGCACCTTAACTCTGGGAAAGGTGGGTTTCAACGTGCATATGCAGAGACTCTTGGCTTGGGAAATGCTCGTCTTCAATCGTTCTGCATTTTAAACTTCATAAAATGCAAGGAATGCCATGTTAGAATAAAGAATGGAATTCAGTCTTTCTTTGAAATTAAGAATTAGGTGCATGCAACCACTTCTTGATATAGTTTTCATGGTTTGAAGATTGGTATTTAATTGTATTCCTACATGAAAGTAAAGTACAGAGTTCAGGCCTCCTTTGGGAATCGCAATTGGGCACACTTGACCATTCTCTGATGCTGTTTTCACAAGTTATAGATTTTAACTCTTATTGTTAAAGTTAGGTATTCGGTAATGGTCCCATCAGCATCCCCTTTCCTTAATTAGGGACACACGACCACTCCTTCAAGCAATATCAGTCTTAGAATAGCAGAACAATGTATTTTAGTCACTTTAGCTTCTCATGAGAGTAAAGAGTTTTACCGTTATACACGAGTGCTCCATTTCCATTGTTCAATGTATTTTA
Organism: Ambystoma mexicanum; assembly: GCF_040938575.1. Lineage (NCBI taxonomy): Eukaryota > Metazoa > Chordata > Amphibia > Caudata > Ambystomatidae > Ambystoma > Ambystoma mexicanum. Next base: position 965,169,052 of record NC_090924.1, read on the forward strand.
GAATCAACCAACAACTTCTACTCATTTAAAGTCTTACACAAGTTAACCCGGAGCTGGATATTGTCACAAGCAAGTTTTGCACAATGTGTTAGAATGCTGTGCTTCACTCACCAGCTTCTTAGACACATGCTCTAAGGGTTGCACTACTTTCCCGACTTCTGCCAAACCTCTACTACATCTGCCTCACTGGGGTCCCACATGCTTCTCCTGAAAAGGTGTCTCCAGTCCGGCCACACTGTTTGGGAGCTCATTTCACTCCCGAGACCCACAGCTTGATAATCACTTCTTGCCTCGGTCTCCTGCACGTCTGCAGCTCGGCAACAACGGCCATCAGGCTCACATGTGAAAAGAACTTTCTCCTGCAAGTTTTCTGCTACACAGCCTCTGCACTTCAAAGTTTGGGGGAGTGGCATCCTCTCAGAACAAGCAGGTGTAATCTGCTGTATCCACATTCTGGCATCCCTCTTGTGCTCCCTCTTCTGCTCGGTTTGGCAGCCTCATGACTTTTTCCTTCTGCTGCTAGTGCTACAGCTCACCTTCCAGTCACAATTATAGCTCCTTCTACTCCTTCTAATGGCCTGCACCTGGGGGGCCTTTTATGCCTCCCAGGTTCCTTCAGGTGTGGACTGTCAGGCTTGATTGCCTGACCACCACAACTGCATGCCTCTTCAGGCCTCTTCCTCATTGCATTACTTCTAGCATTATGTGACTTGTAGTTATCTTCAACAAAGTCAGTTTTCTCAATTTCTGTAATTTGGCAAACAGCCAGCAAATCTGTGGGATTACAGGGAAAGTTAAACGGGGGGGTTCCCAGTCTTCCTGGTCTGTTTCCCCCGTGTGATCCTCTCGGAGTACACCACCCCCAGGGTCGGGATCACGAAGAGTCTGCCTTTTCCTAGCTATGAGGAGGGTCCCAGACCAGGTTTCTGAGAGTAATCATCACTGATTCATCACATTATGCACACAGTGTATACAAGTTCAAAGATTCAGGAAGACTCCCACAGTCTTTACTAGTTATTGTTCTCTGGACTTTGGAATTTAATTTAATTCCCAATGTTTTTTTACACGTTTTATTAATTTTACACACCATAGTACAGACTCAATAAACCTTATCCAATGAAACATCACTTTCTTCATCTGTCTGACATCCCCAACTCCCCCAGTCTATTCCACCTGTTATATCCTCCAGTGATCCATGTTAATTTGCTTGAACTGCTTACCAAGATCTCATACTGTTGTTTGTAATGGTGCATGTATCAGTGTCTGTGTATCCTCCTGTACGGAGGTTGTTAATTCCTGTATCATGTGCTTCAAAGCCATCAGATTCATGTTTTGTTCCTCCTGACCTTTTCGGGATGCCTCTTGCCAAACGCCCATCTCCGCCATTGCCCATTTCTGGAGGTCTCTTAACCATGCGTTTGTCGCTGGGCCCTTACGTGCCTTCCACCCCATTTTGATCCTACTTTTCGATAAGATGTACGCTAGGCCACAATATTTCTTCCCAAAATGAACGTATTTCAGCACAGGCCCAGAACTTATGTATCAGGTCTGCGTTGACTAGGCCACATTTTGGACGAGTTAGTATTGCTGCTGTGTTAAAATTAGCAATTCTACTCGGCATTAAATATGCTCTATGTGTAACATATAATTGGATCAACTTTAGGTTTGCGTTTCTGGACACTCTCTTATGGTATCCCATGGTTCTACCCTAAGATTAGTCGCACAATTGCTCCCCTAAATCTGCATTCCAACGTTGTCCAATCAGTATCAGATTGTTGTCTGGTTTTACCGTCAGGGTCTCAAATAAACGTGATACTGCGTGTCCTCCTTCAGAGATATAAAGTGTTTCTATTCAGTCCTCAACCAACACTCCTCCCGCTACTGGCCATTTCGATTTGAGCCTGTGTAGAAGTGTGGCGTGCATTATATGTTGCCCCGTACTGACTCCTGATTCCGCAGCTATCTCGCTAAAGGTCTTCGGTCTCCCAACCGTCAATATATCGGCCAGCGTAACCACCCCTCTAGGCTCCCAGTATTTCTGTATTTTCCACCTACGCCTGAGTATCATCGCTCCTGAGTGTCACCAGTGGGATTTTGTGTGAATAAGGTGCGTCTTTGCCCAGAAAGCGGCAGGCCCTTTGCCACATCACAATGCCTAGTTTCAGCAGCAAAGGAGGCCTGGGATCTTGTGGAACTTTGTTCCACACCATCTCTCTCAGGAAGAACAGGGTACATGCCGGTTGTAGTAACTCTGTATCTTGTGTCTGTTCATTAGATAACCAACACATGGCAAAATGCAGCTAGCACTCCACGTAATACCCCTCAAAGTCTGGTACTTTTATCCCTCCTTGTTCGTACGGCCTTTGCAGTCTTTCTAGCACTAGCCTACACATCATGTTGTTCCATAGGAAGCTTCGGCAAATGGTATTCAGTCTCTTGAAGAAGGCTCTAGGTCTATTGCATGGGACATTCGTGAAATATTGCAGCAGCCTCAGGAGCACCACCATTTTCAACAACGCTGCCCTACCCATAAGTGAGAGGGCAACTTGGCCCAGAATTTCATAGAGTTCTCAATTTTATTGACCGCCTTCACTGTATTATGCTGGTGTTCCACTGTGGTATTGTGGAAAATGTCTACTCCCAGGTATATAAATGTTACTATTTCCCATTTAATCGGTAATACTGGTAGCGCTTCCTGGTGGCTTCTACTGTACCCGGCTACGGGGAACATGCTGGACTTCTGTGGATTAATCGTGATCCCTGAAAAGTCTGTGCAACGCTCCAGCACATCCAGTACATGTAGTAAACTGGTCTCTGGTTGTCGTAGATAGAGGAGCATATTGTCCGCATATAGGGAGATCAGGTGTGTAGTACCATTTATATTAATGCCGGCCTCTTGATACTCTTTCTGCAGGTATACCGCTAGCAGCTCTAAGGCCAGTATAAACAACATACCCATATATGTAGGGTCTATCCCAAAAACTTTGAAGACTGCTAGTATCCATGTCCATCTGACTGAATCAAAGGATTTGACTGCGTCAAGCGAGACTATCACCATAGGCTGGGCGCTGTCTTCGGTCTGGTCTATTACGTGGTGCAATCGCCTTAGGTTGCATGTGATATTTCTATGCGGGACATATCCCGATTAGTCTGAGGGCACCAGTTTATGAATCATGGGCTTCAGCCTATTAGCCATCAGAGACGTCAATATTTTCCCATCTTGATTAAGCAACAAGAGGGGTCTGTATGAGCCACAATCCATATCAGATTTGTTCAACTTTAACAATGGAACTATAATGGACTCCCGCAATGATTGCGATAAAATGCTCATATCTGGGGATTCATTCAACATAGCTAGCAATGGGGGCGTGATTTCTGCCATGAATTCCTTATAGAACTCATTGAGCAGGCTGTCCGCCCCTGGAGCCTTGCCTACCGGCAACCCTCTTATGGTATGTTCCAGCTCTTCCTTAGTTATGGGGGCCTCCAACATGTCAACATCTTCCGAGTCTAGCTTTGGGAGATCTATCTGCTCTAAGGCCTCCTCTATCTCCGACTCTGGGGTGCCCGACGTCTCTTCATACAATGTCTTATAGAACTTGCAGAAACAATTGTTTATGTGCTGTTGCATCTCGCAAAGCTCCCTATCCTTTACCTCAATTGCTCGAATCACGCTTTGCTCCGCCTCACTCTTGTACCACCAGGCTAACAAGCGCCCTGGTTTATCCCCTTCAGCATTCTACATATTTCCTATCACTCAGTTTCCCAAGTCTAGCCCAGTGTACTAAACACTCCTGACATACAGCGATCGGTCCTCGGGTGCTCCCATCGGGTGGGTCGCTTTGACCGTTCACGGCTTCCAGCCTATTTTCAGCCTTCCGTAAGTAATTCTCTATTGTTGCCTCAAACCCTGTTTGCCTTAGCAATTGCTGTCCCTCTAATCATCACCTTGAAAGCCTCCCATAATGTGCCTGTTGACTCCACGCTACCCGTATTATGCGTAAAGTACTCCTGCACCCCTGTTTTCAAGTGTTCCCGGAACGCCTCATCTTGAAGTGACTCGCTGCAAAGTCTCCATGTTGGGATACGTTCTCTAGGGGGGGAGACACGCCAAGTAACCACCAGAGGGCCATGATCCGGCAACACTTGGGACTTCTATATCGCCCCTGTGAATTCCTTTATATGATCCTCTCCTGTGAACATATAATCTAACCTGGTGTTTAAGTCTTGGGGAGCAGCATAATGTGATTTAGCTTGGGCCTGCGGGTGTAGATTCAGCCAGTTGTCCACTAGCTGAAATGATTGCAACAATGTGCTTAGGGATTTGGCCGACGGGGCACGATGTATGTATTTCTGATCTGATCTATCCAGTATGGGATTCAGTGTACAACTAAAATCTCCACCCCAAATCAGTGTGCCATCAATTAATTAATAGATACAATGTACGGAAGTAAGCTGCTGTCTCTTAGTTAGTTGCGTATGTGTTGATAATACAAAATTCCCTATGTTCCACCCGACCTCGCAGCCCACCCATCCTGCCCTCTTTGTCTTGAAAGGTCTTAAGCACCTTCAGAGGAACCGATGGTGCCACCCATATTAACACACCCCTGGCGTAAACAGAGTATAGAGAGCCCAGCGTGGTACCTCTCCACTTTAATAAATCTATTCTGTTTAATATAACTGTCAAGGCCTCTGACATTCCAGGACACACCTCTAAGATCCCCCATCGTATTTAAATGTGTGTCACTATTCCACATCCCAGCGTTCAAGTCCAAGTACATCATATACAGCCTGGATTCATAGGCAAATACCCAACTCCCTCACCCTCCCCCCTCCCAACAGTTGCCCAGCTCAATACCTTGTGCTCAGGCATCCCCGCTTCTCGCCGTTGCTCCAGGGAAATGTCCTGATGTCATGGCCACAGGCCCCAGAACACAACAACCACACCATCTAGTGATGGGCAATGGGTCACTTGACTCACATATGTCCCTTTGGGACCTATAAACACAGGGGCCCTGGCTGGCGCAAGGCTCATATAGAGATGTGAGCAGGAACACTTTATTTCAGTGCAGGAGTGCTTTTATTTTATTTCAGTGCAGGAGTGTTTTTATTTTACAAGAACTTTCCAGGAGCTGAAAGCCTTTATTCCAGAGAACATCCTCATGCGCTGACTCATCGGGTGTGGCTTGATTGGCCTTTCTTCATGTGCTGACTCATCGGGTGTGGCAGGCAGGCTGAACCTGCTGGGCGTGGCTTCAGAAGCTCGGCTATATAAGCTGCTTCATCCCTAATGCCAGTGCTTCGCGTTACTGTGCACTCGCGTGCAACGTGGCTCTCACCGCCGCTTGGACCAGTTTACTTACCTTTGAAACCAGGCCTTCTCCTCCATACTCGCCTCCAGGAAACCGGTGCTTCATCTGCAGACTCATCTCCTGACATCCAGTGATCTTGTTCCCGACGCCACAGCACCACACTCTGCATCCACAAACTCAGACCCTGTGAAGAAGAAGAAAGACAAGGTTAGAAAATCCGTCCTAGGGCCACACCGCATTTGAACCCCGCGTGCCCCATAGTTAACAACTTACTAGCTACTGTACCTCTGCAGCTTCGTTCCTCATTTCCTCCAGCTGTCGCCTCGAGCTCCACAGCTTCTGCCGGGTCAGCAACATCACCTGCAAGGGAAGAAAGCAATTGAGCAAACATCAAAAGTGGAATGGACAGCAATACAAGACAATGAACTTCACAATACAACAAAAATAGACGAGGAAAAACAAAGGCAAACAGGAACACTTACCTGAAGTATAGTGGCTTAGTCGCAGCAGGACTGGAATTCCACGTGCAAGGGACCAGTGAAAGAACTCGGTCCAGATCATACAAGCGCCCCTGCCAGAAGCAGCAGGACGGGGTGCTCGCCAAAACAAATCAACAGTTGTGCATTCCAGGGACAACGCTTCCCACGGGTACCACGGTTTGGGAGAACGGCTCTGGAAGGTGATCAGGCAGACAAGCTGGAATACTCATGCCCCCTATTCTCCACGCAGGAGCAGTCCCGAGCAGCATCACCTATTACCACCAGTCACCACATAAGCTCAGAGGGTGAAGTCGGACCTGAGTGACCTCAGCCCCGGGAGGGCTGCAACCGTGGCCCAACGCATCCGCAGAGACCAGGTGAGCGTAACACCTGATGCATGGGCGCAGAAGGTGGATACGTAACCTTTAGTATCGTGCGAACACCGCCGTCCCTGGGGGTAGGTGTTTCTGTGTGGTGCATGCTCTAATAAGCACCATGTTGTGGGCTCCTGCATTCATTATCACATTGTTTTGTAGCTACCATCTGAAAGGGTTACCCCTTATTGTTGACCCGTGTGGTGGTCTCTTGCCTCTGCAATGTTCTTAGTCTGCAGTATAATCCTTCTCGCCATGACTCGGACCAGTCCCCGTTTCGGTTGGCAGATTCTGCATGTCCATCCATTTGTGCACTACTTCTGGGTTGTCAAAGAAAATGGTGCGGCCTTTATGGATCACCTTCAGTTTGGCCGGATACAACGATACGTATTTCAGGTTTGACAAACGTAATCTCCTTTTAACTCCTATGTAGTTCATCCCCAACTTCTGCACTTGGCGGGTGTAGTCCGGATAAGCTTTTATCGTGGCTGACGCTTGTTACATCGTACCCCCTTTTGTGGAAGTACTCCAGGATCTTCCCTCTATCACAATAGTTCACTATTCAAGCTATTAAGGACTCGGTGGAGCTCCCGGCGGTGGTTTCCTTGCCAATGTGCTCTTTCAACTGTGAATCCCTGCTTGAGGATGCCAGGGCCAATTTCTTGTTTTAGCAGGGACTCGATGTATTCCGTGGTATTCCTTCCTTCCTTCACCTTCAGGGAGCCCAATAAATTGCACATTGTTGCGCCAAGCCCTGCCTTCTGCATCTTCAGCCCTGTCTTCTAGATTGCGCACTTGTTGTTGCAGCACCCTGATGTCTTGAGAAGTGGCTTTAAGGTTGCTCGTGTGTTCTGCAACTGTCTTTTCCAGGGTGCCTGTGCATTCAGCCAGTGTCCTCACGTCCTATCTCAACAGGTTCACACCAATACTGATAGCATCAATTTTGGCTTTGACCGACTCCTTCAGGGATGCTGTGGCCTCTAGGACCTGTTGATATCTTCTTGCAGGTGCCGGCTGTTCCTGGGGCGACCTTGCACCTGCAGTGTCGAGGCAGGCTTGGTAAAAGTGTCCATCGTCAGCTGCTTAGCCTTGCTTTTCTGAGGCTTGGAAGCCATGGCTTTACTACTTCTTCTGTGTCTAGTACTTCACACTGACTCCCTGCACAGGTTTCTGCTGTACACAGGCATCATTCCGGCAAGTGGGATGTAGGTCCCTGGGGTTGTGCTCCTTTCGTTGCATACCCTTTTGTACCGCTCCTAGGGTAGCGTCTTGCTCTTGCAACCCTACATGTCCAAGCAGCTTCTGTGCTGGCGTGTAACTGCAATAATAACTTTCTTTTGCAACCTGTAGCGCTTGTGGCCACTTAGGGCACGCTGTTGTTGTATGATGGTTCAATATGGATTTTCAGGCACTGACGCTGGGGCGCAAATTTGAACCAGGGTCCGCAACCACATCCTGGCTTGTGTCTAGTTGCACCGGGGAACCTTCACAGTGACCACTCTCTCACGTGCGTAGCGCTGGGTTATGTCGGGTGTCTGTCGACCTGCTCCTCCAGCGTGTAGCTCTGGTCTTTTCCCGGTGTCACCCTCCTGTCTCCTGCAACGCGATATTCCTGTGTGTCATTCCGGGTCTCGTGTCCTCCGGCCTTGTTATAATTTATTCAGACCTCCTGGCAGTGTTACACAGCTGTTGACTGCTGGTGCGCTATTAATTATTCCGGTGCGAGGGCCGGGGCTGATAGTGTAACTCCCATCATGCCCTTTCCCAAGCATGCAATGCATTCCATACACAGTTATGGTGGGCACCTGTCCCCAGGATGTGCCAGGGGACAGCTTATGTATTGGTCGCTGTTCTTTTGTTTAGTGTGTGGCTGTGGCTGAGAGGCTTCCCTACCCTGCGGAGCAGGGGCTTTCTTCTCAGACCCAGTCTCAATCCTCCCGTGTGCACTGTACAGAACAGTTGGCAGTGTTCTTATGTTCTGTGTCTCGTTTCCATTCAGCTCCTTGTTATCTGTTTTCACGGGCGTTGCTAGCTCATTGGGTTGCGTTCCCTGTGGGGCGGGCCGCCGCATCAACAGGATATTTATGGAACATTTTTCGCTTACTCAGCTGTGTTTGTGCACACGTTGAGCCACATCTGGCGGACCACACTGGAAGCTGTGTATGCGTCTATACTCCCCTCTTCTGGGCTTTGCCTCGTTTTGAGGCGGACCGTGGTGGGAGCAGTCGCACTGCTATTGATGGGTTGCGCCTACCGTCTCCGGCGTTCCGCTGCTTAAATAGATCGATGACGGACCACAGTGGCAGCAGCTCTGCAGTTATGAATCTCATAACGCGTAGCGCACTATTGTTAGGCTAGATCCGGGGCGCACCACGGTGGATGCAGACATAAAATGATTAATTGTAATGTTCGTGCCGCCCCCTGTGCTCTGCTGCTTGGATCTGTGGTACATATTTAGCAAGACATCTCCCAACCCGCCTCTGGCTGCCACGGGGCAGCCACCACCGCCTCAGACCTTCTGGGTGGCTTCCTCGTGTGACGGCTCCAAAAATTCAGTAGGATGACGCCGTCCGCCTCCCTCAGTACGCTTCACTCCAGTACCTCAGCAGCACTGCACACATGCCTATCGCTGTCATTCGGCATCCGTACACCTTGCTGCTAAGTAAACACCACGGTTCCTCCAGTGCACTCCTTTGGGGTCTGAACCCTCTGGGCTCTCCTCATCTGAAGTGTGCTCTTGCAGCAACCCGCTATTAAAATCTTTCTGCAGCCTCAGCCGCCATCCACATCTGGTCTGGGACAACTCCTTGACACAATAGGTTGCGCCTGCCAATTCCTTTGTCAAGCTGCGTCCGCCATCTTGCTTTGACTTTGTGTCGGTCCGCAGATTCTCTGTCGCTTAATGTCCGTCTCTCATTCCATTTCTCATCCACTTCTTGAACGACTGTTAGCACGGCCACTTCTTGTACTCGGGCATCCGTTTCTGTGCGCAAGCACCTCGTATGATGACGATTATTTACAAGGATCTTGCTGGATCAACAGGAGCTCCACAGAAACGAGTCCTACAGCATGGCCCTTAAGCCACTCCCCCTACTTGTACAATCAAATGTAAATCATATTTCCAGAAAACCATTACAAACGTTGACCCCCTGTGTAGAATCTGAATACAGCAGTTCACATGCGCTCTCTTAATATGACCATTCGGTGCCATAAAACCCTTCAGAGGAGTAATTGTTCTCTATGAATATCAAACATAAAATATGATGCATACAGCAGGATGATGACAAGGTCCCTAAGGGCATGACACAAACAGGGCAGGGTACTGCCTACTGGCCCTTCAGTAAGAAAAGAAGTGAGATCGGTTTGAGTTGAGTGTATTCAAAGCTGCAATGGTGCTTCATCAAAGACCTTGGAGGAGCCTGTGCTTGCTGAACCAGGTTAAAACAGCTGAAATCGAAAGTGGACTATTGTGCTATGATTAAATAACTATTATCATTCATATGCTTTCTAAAAGAGCATTTTATACTTTTCTCAAAAACTCTCTCCATTACTACAAATTGGAACAGGACAAATAGTTTTCACAATACATTTTTTACTTAAAGACTCTCAATATGCCTGTCTGCTGATGGAATGCCTGCTTCCTTCTTTCAGTTCATGCCAGCATCCCAGACATCATCTTAAAGCCATGTTTCCTATGCAAGTTATCCTAAACTCTAGATGGGTTTCGTTGACATACTGTTAGTCAAGCTCAGTTTTCATCACCGGAAGGAAGCACCAAAATCTTTTTATTTTTATTTCTGCTTACCCTTACGGCCACCATATTGAAAAAGTATACATTCATAAAGGACGCATTTTGGTTCTGTAAAAATTAGAGATTTCAACAAATAACCCCCATGTTGCTTATGTAGATTAAATTAACGGCCTACTTCAACCATAGCTTTCTAAAGACATGCGCCTGCTACTTTTTTGTATTTTTGTGAGGAACTTGGGGTTGGTCACCCGAAGTTACCTGGGGGAACCCAGACGTGGACCCCTTGCTCGCTGTGCTCAGAGAGGCACAGCTCCACCTCACTGATGAGGCCCAACAAGGCTGAAACACGTGTATGGGGTTGCTGTTGGTATTCTTGTTCAAAGGAGGTTTGCCTGGCATTTCGGTCCTGGACTGCCCTTGTGGGCGGGACAAAGACTTATATGCAAATGGAATTCCTCCTTTGTGAAAAGTACAGTGAGCTAAAAGCGATGGCTGCGGACTCTCAAAGTGGGAAAAACCACAGAACAGGTTATCATGCCATGTTCTTTCGAGAGAGGGGCACCGGCTACCTTTTTTGTATTTTTGTAAGGAACTTGTGGTTGGTCACCCTAAGTTACCTTGGGGAACCTAGACGTGGACCCCTTGCTCGCTGTGCTCAGAGAGGCACAGCTCCACCTTACTGATGAGGCCCAACAAGGCTGAAACACTTGCATGGGGTTGCTGTTGGTACTCTTGTTCAAAGGAGGTTTGCCTGGCATTTCAGTGCTGGACTGCCCTTGTGTTCGGGACAAAGACTGATATGCAAATGGATTCCTCCTTTGAGAAAAGTACAGTGAGCAAAAAGCGATGGCTGCCAACTCTCAAAGTGGGAAAAAAAACACAGAACAGGTTATCATGCCGTGTTCTTTCTAGAAAAGGGCGCCTGCTACCTTTTTTTGTATCATAGCTTTTACTTATGCTAATCAAATTACCTGCTGTTAGCACATTTGATGACCATTTATATTTTGGAATCAGACAGTTAAGTTTAAGTGGACTGTGAAACCTCTACAATGGGGCCGTGAGACCCACCCAGGATGTGACCTGTACCTTTTATCCGGTCCTCCTAGTCAAAACTACGGAGCTGCTCTCTATCACAGAGAACAAGCCTGAAAACCAGTATTTTGTGATATCATCCAACACTTGGAAAATGTCTGCTTTGGGAGCACATACAAGCACACAGCATCCATGCTCTATCATGCAGGTCCGCAATCTGAGAATCGGTCTCGGGAGGATAGCCCAGTGGCAACATGCTCGCCTTGGAAGCAAGACGACACGGAGCAACACAGGTTCGATGCCCGGGTCCGCGCTTAGAAACCTCTGGGTATTAAGCGTGTTATAAATAACCTATCAATTGTTGTGTGAAAGAGCAGAGGGCTCCACAGGGTTCATGGTTTCTGATTCCTCCAATTACTGCCTGTCCTGTGGTACTTTGTAACTAAAGTTAAGCAGTGCAAGTTAATGCTGATGGAGGATGACACTCATCAAAAGTTTAAACAAATAACATGATTTGGCATAGTTATAATAAGATAATGCATTTCAAAGACTCAAGCCATATTTTATGGACGGATCTAGTGAACCGTATGCACTTCTGCATTGGAACTGGGTTACACCTTGTACTATAACTGTATCTCCTCTAATGTAATCATTGTATGTACTTTGTCAAATGTTATTGTAACTACCTGTAATTGTAACTTGTAAATTTGCGCCCAGATACCTTCGGATTAGGAGTGCTATTTAAATAAATAAAGTGTTTGTTAGTACAGGAACATCTATGAAATGTTTCCATTCTGTGTTTTGTGAATATCAGTTCCAGAATGTGTAGAAACAGCGTACCAACTGCACGGGCAAGCGCGACTCACTTCGCTACTATGTAAATTGCAGTTGTTTGGGTGAAAGGGCTTAAGCTTCAATTATTTGATAATCGTGTGTTCCACTTGCATGACATTTGTTTTGTGATGTTTGTATGTTTATCACATTCATCGTTGCAAAAGTCGGGTTGAGCTTTTCCCATTGCTAGTATTAATGTTATTGAACCCTGAGTAACTGCCCTCCACTGTTTCCTCCCAGGTTTACCTGTCTGCGGGCAGTGTATATGGCTTGGAAAGTCACCTGAGTGATTTAGAGGACTCCGCCCGCAGAATTAGTAGCGTTTCAACAGAATCTGAGCTTGCTGACCTGGAAGATAAGGTGGCAACAGCTGCAGCCCAAGTGCACCATACGGAGCGCCAGGTGGGAAACTTTGCTTTTTACCTACCATTCATCATCCTTGGGGTTTATCATGAAATGTCTGCTTTTGTAAATCTGACTAAAGCAGGGTTGACAGCATAGTTGCAGCTCAATGATATTTGTAAATCGATGAACACAATTATTGCCCGTTATTTTTGATGGTGGTTTTTCTCAGGGGCTATCTGGCATGATTTCTTCTCTCAACTAAGGGCCAAGATGTAGTATAGACAGGACACATAACTAGGAATTCAAAACTATCTCTAACATTATTTATAAGGTCCATGGTCAGTAATGTGATTAGGTCATGAATTTATCGGTGCTTAGAAATTTACTGGAATAAATGTAGTTGAATGGATGGTGTTGTTGCAGCATGAAACAAACAAACCTGCTAATTTGCAAGTTATGGTTCTCAAGGAAATCGTAAATCAGCCAACTGACAGGAAAAGGGCCTTTTTAAAATCACCTTTCTGGTCCATTTGGTCATTGCTTTTAAGGTTGGAACGAAGATACATCTCAAAATAAGAATTCTTTGGATACAGGTTTTCCTCTGCTGTATTTCTCCAGCATGGGAGCTTTATGGATTCACATGCTCATGATAGTCTCCATCATCAGGCTGGGAATCCTCTGTAAATATTAAAGCAGTTTAGCTTCAAGGCTTAAACTGCCTGTCAATTATAATAGCCTCTTGCTGTCACTTTGGGTCATACTGCCCCAGCCAATGGCACTAGACCTCCTTAGCTCCATCTCTGGTGGCCATCTTCAGATTTTTGACTGCACATTTACGTGTTGGGAGTCCCTGTGTTTTGCTCCTCGACATTTTTTTCATCTATTTTTGGTATATCTTCAACCTTTTTTCTTCATCATCAGACTCATCTGGGACTGCTGGTAGCAGGGATCCGTTGCTGATGAAGATCTGGACATCAGAAGATCTTCTTGCCGTGTGAGGCCGGCCCTCTACTCCACTTTGTTGCCTCCTCCACACGGCCATTGCTAGCAATAAGAGCCTTTTGAGGCCCTGCTTGAAGTGTCGCCTCAAGAAAATGTTTGTGGATGATTGACATGGAACATGTATATATTGCCTGCACCCAGACCACAATGTGGATGCCTGCTCCATGTTCCAGTCCTTCTCCATGAAGACATGAAAGGATAGCCATAGAAGGTTGGTGACTTGGCTGGAGGGGGTTTCCAGGGCCTCTGACTCAGCCTCGGTTCAAAGTCATGCCTCTGTCAGTATCGGCAGGTCTGCAGAAAAAACTCCTTCTGTGAAGAGGTCAAGATCTCATGAGGACACTTCCCTGGGGGAGAAACCAAAAAGGGGACATGGGCATGGTGCCCAAGACCCCGTCATCCATATTGTCAATGGCTCTGTCCACAATAAAAGCACCCATGATCACCACGACAGGATTGTAGTCTTCCGTCAAACAAAGTCTATTGACATCCACAACACCACCATGGATAACCCACACGCACAAATCGTTATCTACATTGATGACAGTCCTGTTGATGACCCCGTTGATGAGTCGTAGGTCCAAATCTTCCACGACTGCACCATCTACGAAGAAATCATCGACCACCTCGTACATGGTTACTACCATCATGTCCAGGGTTGTGTTACTTCCCAGGCCAGTGCCCACAACGACATCACAAGCTCCTATGATCCCTTACTTTGCTAAAAGTGCTAATGTGGAGAGGGATGTGCTGCCAGCACTCTTTTTTTTTTTTTGCCATGAACATCCAAGGCGAAACCAAATGTTTTCTCTGGTGCCTATGGCTACTGCAACACCACCTGTCCAAATGCTACAGGAGGTTAGCATGTCAGAAGATGAGCCTCTGGAGGCTTTATTTTCAGATCAGGAGGAGATAGAAGAAATTCCTGACCCTATTCTGTCGGCACCAAGTCAACCGGTGTCTAATCCAGCACCTTATCAATTGTTGCCTCCACCACGTCCACCTTCTGCACCCGCTTCTGTCCCTGCAGTTCCTGTGGGAACACCATTGGCACCTAGGGATTTGTCATTAGAGATCTGCTCCGCATACCACCTTGGTGACGGAACTGCAACACTGTCTCCCCCTCGAGTACCTCAAGGTGCCCCTAGTAGGAGCACTCCAGCACTGCATGCGTGGGAAGATCTAATCCCCCAGTCTCTGCCTCCTCGACCAGTGCCTCATTTGCTATGCCCAGTGGCTGCTCTCATGGACATGGATACCGGTCCGGACACATACATAAGCCAGGGTACGCATGTTACTACTAATGTTTATGGTGACCTAGTGCCAGCAGATGGAGAACCTTCTGAGGTTCCCTCCACAAGTTCTCCACCAGATGAAATAGGGAGGGGTCCTTCCACGCACTGTTAACATGAGCAGTGAAGCTATTCAACCTCGTTTTGGAGGAACAGAAAAAAGGTTTCCAGTTCCAGAGTCGTGAAGCCTCCAGAAAATCTGTGGTGGCTATCCATTTGCTCGATGACATCTGAGACAATGTTTTATTGGTCATGAGAAACCCTTTTTTTCGGTGCCACCCAAAGGAGGATGATTGGGGGGAAAAAATTAAGTTCGAGACACCGCGCCCAAGTATCTTCACCCTCAGCCATTTCCAGACTCTGTGGTCTCGGCTACAGGAAGGAAGAGATCCACTAACCTGTCCTCCCCATCCATGGTTCACCCTGACAAGGAAGAAAGCAGTTTTGGAAAGTGGGTGATTGTCACGAATGTTACTACGATCCAGGATGCAAATTCATTGCCCATTCTTTCCCAGTATGACTGGGAATTGTGGTAAAAAAGGGGTCCCATCTTGGATTTCCTGCCTGGCGACAAGAGGAATGAGTCTTTGGTCTTGCTACATGAGGGTGAAGCTGCATCTGATCACTCCATCACCATGGCCTTGGATATTGCAGACACAGGGTTCCGCCAGATGGGAAATGGTCGGTTCTGAGGAGCCAGGGGTGGCTGAAGGCCACCAATTTCTGCCCGACGTGCAGTCTAAGGTCATCAACATGCCCTTTGACAGCATCGACCTCTGGAAAAAAAGGTCAACGAGACCCTTCACGCAATTTAGATGGACACTAGTACTGCCAGCTTCCTTGGCACCCTGCAACAGTGTAGGCAGCCTTTTCAATCTGGGAAGGAAAGATTTTCAAAAACCACCAGAGATTATCGGCCATCATATGTCTAGCACCACCTCAGAGGTGGCATACCGAGGGAGATCGCAGGCGTACAAGAGTACACAGAGATGGCGTGGAACACACCCAAGCGAGCATGACCATCATCGGGTTCCGGGTCCCCACTTCAGCACCCCAGTAGGAGGCTGGTTATCGCAGTTTGTCGAACAGTGGTGCAACATCTCCACCGACAATTGGGTGCTCAACATTGTTCACCTGGTACCCTCAAATTCCTGGGCACATGCCATTCCATTCAACCAATAAACAAAAAGGAACAGCATCTTCCTCTTGCAGGAAGGTCAGTCCTATGGACTGTACTCAAGATATTTCCTGGTGAGAAAGGAGTATGGTTGGTGGACCCATCCTTCACCTCAGGTGGCTCAATAAGTTCTTGAAATCGCAAACGTTCTGCATGGTCACGCTATATGTTCTCGCCCAGCTGGAACACAGAGACTTCCTCCTCTCTCTGGACTTGGATGATGCATACTTCAACATTCCCACATACCGCAAGCACAGATGCTTTCTCTGTTTCGCAGTGCAAGAAAAGCATTACCAGTTCAAAGCTGTACCCCTTTGGCCTAAAATCGTCTCCAAGAGTCTTCACAACATGCCGAGCTCTGGCGGCAGCCCCACTCCACCGTGCAGGCATTTTTATCCACAGCACTGATGCAGACTCCCTCAGCAAGGAGCTGCAATTCTCCCATGAATGGGAACGCCGTCAAAACTAGATTCTTCGTCTTTTCTCAACATGGGCCAGCGGAAGATGGACCTATTAGCCACAGCGGCCAACTCCAACTACACCTAGTTTGCCCGCAGGTAACCTCAAGTGAGAGTCTGGGAGAAACCTTCCCCATTCCATGTGAGGGCCTGTTCGTCTACGCATTCCTGAATGAAGAGATACATTCAGAGTATGCAAACCTATGTAACAAATCCATTTGGCTATCTAGCGTAGATATGTTATCAAAACTCAGGGTGGGGGAGAGTAATGTTAGCCTGGCACAAGGTAGACTATGAGGAAGAAAAGAGTCCTTGGGCCTCATTACGAGGTGGGTGGTAAGTTACGGCCCTTACCGGCATGGAGCAAATACTGTGTCTGTGTTGCTTCAAGGCCGCAATTAGAGGGCCATTACGAGTATGCGGGCACGAGCTTTGCGCCATGCCGGTAACGACCTTACCATCCTGCTGTTAAAAGGCAAAAAATCACCTTTACCGGCATTGCGTGAAGCGCAGATTGCTCCACCGCCATCTATGCCACCGGTCACCGCTAATAAGCGGAACCGGAAGTAGCGTCATCGCACAGGAATGGGAAAGAGCATGGCGGCCATCTTTAAAAACACAATCCATTGCCAGCCTCTGTAACCAGGACCCATATCACCACAATACCTGTACAAACATATACCTGCAGCATTTCACAATGCCCAACGCCCTTAAAAAAAAGTGTGCAGCGCTTGCGCAAGGAGCGCTTCTCACAAGAGGAGCTCAACATGCTGGCTGAGACGCTGGCAGAAAATGCAGATGTCGTGTTCTCCACTAACATGCAGCAACCTGCAGTGCAGTGCAAAAAAGAGATATGGGCGGTGGTGGCGCAGAAAGTGAGTGCCGTTGGCACCACCCCGCGCACAGCTAAAGATGTCCAGAAGCGCTGGGACGACCTGCGCTTACGCGTGCGGAACATCATCTCTGCCAACGGTAACTTGGGGATGCCAACAGGTGGTGGTGCGGCCTCCCCCATAAAGATGCAACCCTGCGAGGAGATCTGTGCAAGCACCATTAGGATGGAGGCAATTGAAGGAGTGGGGGATATGGAGCATGGAGCCCCGTCATCGGCTGATGCAGGTAGGTGTCCCAAATGAAACACTGTAAAGAATTACACGATGATGTCACCCTGAAGTGACAGTGCAATGATGGGAAGCAGGGTCCACCAGACACATTTGCGCAAGTCAGACAGGGGTCCACCCGATGCTGCCAGTGGAAAGGGGGTGTAGGCGCAGCCTAGCAATCCGGACTCCTGAAGAACAATGCTGCATGCAAGTGCACACCATGTGTGGGGAAGTTGATGGGGGACGGGGAGGGGGGAGAGGGTGTGTGGTGAAGTTGAGGGGGGAACGGGAGGGGGGAGAGGGTGTGTGGAGAAGTTGAGGGGGAGGGAGGAGAGGGTGTGTGGGGAAGTTGAGGGGGGAGGGGAAAGGGAAGAGGGTGTGTGGGGTGGAGGGCTTCTGCACTAAATATGTTAAATTTATTCAATACACCTGTTGTGAAATCAGAATTTGAATGAGCGGACATTGTTTATTGTGTACGTGTTCTTTATTGGTGAACAGTCTACAGTGTCCATGTCCCTGACACACCCAGTGCTCTGAGTCCCGCCTCTATGTTACACTCCCGATCCATGTGTGCTAGAAACATTGGTTTATCAAAGTCTGACGCATGGCACGTCCCTCCTGTGCATCGCTGCCTCCCTGAAGTGCAGCCCCATCTCCACCCTCCTCATCCTCATCATCAGGTGGTTGCAGTTCAGCGTCAGGGGTCAGAGGCACATTCTGTCTGATGCACATATTGTGTAGCATGACACATGCCATGACGATCTTGCCCACCTTCTCATGCCCGTACAGGAGTGCCCCACCAGACCTGCTGAGGCAGCGAAACCGTGCCTTCAAAAGGCCAAATGTCTGCTCAATCACCACAAGGGTACGTGTATGCGCACGATTGTAGTCCTCTTCATGCCTGTTCTGCGGGTTCTGGACTGGGGTAAGGAGTCGCCTCTTCAAGGGATAGCCTGCATCACCTGCATGTGTGCAAGAATGGTTATGTGTAAGTGATCACATCATATGGAACGTGTATCAATGACACCATAGCATGCATTTATTTTCTGTTGGCACCCACATGTCCATGCATGAATATTGCCTCATGACGTTACTGCAATGTGTGTATTCATCAGATCGACAGATGTGCGTGGCATTGTCTAGTGGGTGCAGGGGGTGTCCTATTCCTTGTGAGTGCCCATGCACTGTGGTAGTCCACGCCGTGTGGTCAATTGTATGCTTTCATCCTGTCACCGTTGATGGCAGACTCATGATGATCTCACTCTGCACAACAGATGTGGACATGCTGCTTTGGTGGGCCTCTGTGTTGGTGTTGGGATGTGTTCATGTATTTTGCCCTCATGTGACTCCTTTGTATGCAGTAATTGAGAACTGTCCTTCTTGATGATGGTATTTGGTGCTGTGCATTAGCCATACTAACTGCCTGTTGCTGCATTATTGTGTTGTGGGGGCTATGGTCTGATTATGTTCAGTGTACATGTTGATGGCTATGGAATGGTTGTAACACT
The DNA here is from genome assembly GCF_040938575.1 of Ambystoma mexicanum. Taxonomy (NCBI): domain Eukaryota; kingdom Metazoa; phylum Chordata; class Amphibia; order Caudata; family Ambystomatidae; genus Ambystoma; species Ambystoma mexicanum. Next base: position 965,187,719 of record NC_090924.1, read on the forward strand.
GCATCATTTTCATGGTAGGGCAGCTTACGTCGTGCATTTTGGGGTCAGGTGTCAGGTGAAGTCTGGCCTGCTTTGGGGTATGAGCATGGTCCATCCTCTCAGGTACTCTCAGCCAGGTGAAGTATGCATCTCTCCCCACAATCACCTACCCACATCGCGATGCCATGAGCCTGACATGCAACTCACTGAGAAGCCAGGATCTCTGCCCTGCATGTCGCTCCATGTAGCGTGGTATCGTGGAGTTCCGCAAGATCATTGAATCATGGGTAGATCCGGGAAATCGGGCACAACAATGTGTGATGATCTTTTTTGAGTCACATACCATTTGCACGTTGATGGAGTGGTATAACTTAAGGTTGCGGTACACTGCCACCATGGCATGTGGGACCACCAATTCAACATGGGTGCAGTCGATGGCGCCAATGCAACCAGGGACGCCAGCCAGTGAATGGAAACCAACTTTGGTGTTGGAGATCTCCTAGGCTGTCCGTGGTAGGAAAATGTGGTCACCTGTGTGCTTCAGGAGGGCATCGAGCACTTGGTTCAGCGAACGTGAGAATAATGGCTGTGATATTCCATGCATGTGCCCCACTGTGTGCTGGTAGGTGCCTGTGGCCAGGAAGTGGAGCACAGACACTACCTTCCATAGAGGTTGGATGGCGGTGCGTATTTCAATGAGGCTGACAATGTCGTCATGTATCATGTCCACAATGGTGGTGATGGTGTGTCGGTCAAGACGGTACAGGGTGTGGATCTGCTCAGGGTTTAGGTTGAATGGACTGGCTCTGATGCGAGGGATTGGGGGCATGCTGGGCCTTCCTCACCCTCCTCCTCCTCCTCCTCCTGCGTCTCCTCTGTGCTGCCTGTTGTTGTTGTTGCTGGAGTTCCACTGCAATCATGTCCTCCAGCCCCAGCATTGCTAGTAGTATTGGAATCATTTTGGTGTGTGACTGGGTGTGGGAAGGGGTGGGGTGTTCTCCTTTTGTGCTGGCCCCGTCTATATTGCCTCCACCTGTGCTGATTGTGTGCACCTGTGGCAGTTGGGAACACTGCATATGGCCGTTTACGGGTGGTCCGCGATGCTGGTATTTACTCCATGCCGGTAAGGTACTTTTCGGGCTTCAGTAGGCCGTTTTTTGCATGTCCTCCTGACTTGTGATGTCCACCTGTTTACCCTTACCTCCAACCTCATAATGACCCCCCTAGTCTTTGAGAACCCTTGCATCCCCTGCACACCACTATACTGGAAACAGTCAAAGTTGAACAAGATGTGTGAAGTATATTCAAGATAAAATATCAGAGAAAAAGATTTTGAAAAACAAAACATTATTTTAATCAAACAGATTCTCAATATAAGACCTCAACGCATTTCCGGATTCCCCATTCCACAGGAGCAAAAACTACATCATCATTCCAGAACTTTTTTCTTCCCGAACTACAAAGTAAACACTGTTCAAGATATTACAACAGTGCTTGTGTTTGTTCTTGTCACATTGAAATGTGGGCCTTACAACCGTATAGATTACTAAATTGTCTGAGTAACCAGCATTGTGAATTTTGGACACGAGAATTCTAATTGTGCCCACCATTGTTTTCTATTTTTGTACTCTTTGTATAACGTTTGGATGTTTTCTTTGATGTTTCTCATCACATGTATAAAAGTCTGTGTTGTGAGGGATTGATTAATTTTATATGGCTTTTTTCATAAAATAAATATGTTCTCCAGCATGGGGTCTGGCATGGATTCACATGCTCATGAATATTCCCCGTCGTCAGGCTGGGAATCCTCAGTAAAGAAAAAATCAGTATCAGTATCAGTTTCGTTTCTGATCGGTCTTTCTTAGTAGTAACCAATCACTGGTCTCTGGGTCAAACTGCTCCCAGCCAATGACTGCCCTCTCCCTAAGCCCCTCCCCTGGCAGCCATCCTCAGATTTTTACAGCATCTTCAAGTGATGGGAGTCCTCGTGCTATAGCTCTCAAGCTTTTACTGCGTTTTCGCGCTTTTTTCAAAGAGATTTTCTCATTTTTCGGTTAAATCGAGCCTCAAGCTCCACCGTTCTACTTCCGATCAACGGGGACCCGTTTCGGAATTTTCTACACCCCTCAAGGGTGAAGTTTTAGTCGAGTTACGCTTCTTGGAGGATTCCGGAAGATCTGAGGCCTACCATGGACATGGCCCAGGACGAGGGAAGCTCGACGCCCGGATCCAAGCTGTTCAGGAACTGCCCTGGATGCGGGTTACAGAATGTTTTCAAGGAGGACGAGCATTCGAGATGTCTCTACTGCCTTCATGAGGACAAGACGCACGTGGAGAAGGACTGTGCGTTCTGCAAGAACCTATCGGAATGGACCATGAGGGATCGTCGTTCCAGCCTCGCCAGCTGGCTGGAGAAGGGCCCAGCAGGTGAGAAGAAGAAAAGGTCTGAGCGGTCTTCTAAGTCCTGTGAGGGCTCCCCAGCGAAGGCTAAGCACCGCAAGTCCGCAGGCACCGGGAGCGCCGAACGGTCGGGCTCTTCGGCTGCCAGGCAGGGCGCACCTTCCCTGGCACCATCAACCACGAGCCAACGCTCTTGTTCGGGGAAGAGGAAATCCGAGAACCCGGGTAAGCTTCTGGAGAGGCCCCGGTCGATCTCGAAGGATTCGGCCGAGGGGGAGCGAGGCGGTGACCCTCCCCCCAAGGTGAAGGCCTCAAGTGCGCCCAAGGTGGCGAAGGCCTTGATTCACCCGGCTAAGGCCTCTATCGAGGGAGTCACGGCGGCCCTGGCGAAGCCTGGGAGGCTGCACCAGTGGAGGCGATCTCGGGGCCCAGAGTTTCCCTGCCACCACGGAGGGAATCCTCTTTCCAGCCCATCGACAAGACCCCCGTGAAGACCCCGGTGGAAAAAGACGGGGGGGGCCGGTGGCCATTACGGACACGGATTCAGCCTCTGAGGAGGAGCTGGTGGAAACCGTGAAGAACCTCAACAAGAGGTTCGAGAAGGTACGATCCCATGGGAGGGATCCCAAAGAGGTGGTCAAAGAAAGCGACGGTGGTGCCGACGAGGCCCCAGTGGAGGAGCAGCCATCCCTCCCGTCGCAGTCATTGGCCGAGACTCAGGACAACTCGGCCGCCATTTTGATGGCAATCCAAACCTTATGCACAGAGATAAGGACGAGATTACCATGAACCCCGGCGGACGATCCTGAACTGGGCCTGTCGGGAAGCCCTCCGAACAAGCGGAGGAGAGTTCATCCCCCCCGCCCTTCATGCACTTATGACCCGTGGAGCCCTCATCCCCCTCACCGGACCCCAGAGATGACACGGCGACGACAGGGACGGACCTTCCATCACCACTCCCTCGGGCCTCCCCGCCCGAAGAAATTGGCTCCTTTCACGCCATGATCGCCAGGGCATCTAAGCTCTTCCAGCTCTGCCCCCGAGGAACAAAAGAAGGAGGGTTTCCTCTATCAACAGCGAGAGGCCAAGAGAAAACGGCCCTCGCAGTACCATTACTCGACGATATCTGGGACGAGGGACTTGCGATCCTGAAGAACCCATCCACGACGCCTGCCAAGAGGGAGAGGTACGAGAAGAAGTACCGGGTCCCCGACACGACCCCCTTGTGCCTCAGGGCTCAACCTACGCCGGATTCGGTCGTCTCAGCGGTGGCCAAGAAGAAGGCGGCTGGGGCGACAGCCTCAACCTCTACTTCCCCACCTGACGGCGAGGGTAAGAAATTGGATGCCATGGGGCGACGGGTCATCTCGTCGGCGGCGACGACAATTAAGGCGGCCAACGCCTTAGCAATTGTGGCCCGTTACGACAGGGAGCTATGGTACAAGATAGCTCCCCTACTGGACTTCCTACCAGATGACAAGAGCGCAGAGGCCTTGCAGATTCTGCAGGAAGGTGAGATTGCATCGGACCACGCCATAACGGTGGAAATGGACATTGCAGACACCGGGTTTTGCCAGTTAGGCAACGGTGTTTGCCTTCGATGACGTGGCTGGCTCAAGGCGACAGACTTCCGTCAGGACGTGCAGACCAGGGTTTTGGACATGCCGTTCGACAGCAACAACCTGTTTGGGAAAATGGTGGATGAGTCGCTGCAGGTCATCAAGGCCGACACTGAGACAGCCCGAGCCCTGGGAGTCCTTCAGCAACGACGGCCCTTTCGGAGCACTGGAGGCAGACAGGGTGCCTCCAAGGGATAAGGTGGTGGCTCCTCTACGTACCGCCAGGCGGCCCGCTTCTCGTCCCAGGAGGCTTACAGAGGTCGCGGCAAGCAAGGAGGATCTCGTCAGCAAGGCCGCCTCCAAGCAAGATTGAACCGGCCGTAGCGTCGGGCCCCCACCGAAGCACCCCGGTGGGAGGCCGGCTGGCGAAGTTTGTCAGCATGTGGGAGTCCATCTCCACCGACCGTTTGGTGCTGGATGCCCTGGCCCACGGGCACACTCTCGAATTTCTAAAGAAGTGTCCCTGCATTCCTCCCGTGGCCAGGAAGGAAAATCACGTCCCTCAACTGCTGTTGGAGGTAAAGGTGATGCTCAAGAAAGGGGCCATCGAGCTTGTCCCCAAGAGGCTCCGAGGCTCCGGAGTATACTCAAGATACTTCCTCGTCCGAAAGAAGGCAGGCGGTTGGCGCCCCATCCTGGCCCTACGTCGATTGAACAAATACATCAAGGCACTGAAGTTCAGGATGGTCACTCTCCAGCACGTGCTGGGACAGCTGGAGGAGGGCGACTTCCTATCGTCGTTGGACTTGGAGGATGCTTACTTCAACATCCCCATCCTAAAAGGACACCAAAAGTTCCTCTGATTCGTAGTCCAAGGTCGCCACTACCAATTCAGAGCTCTGCCATTCGGATTGAAGTCGGCACCCAGGGTGTTCACCAAGTGCCTAGCACCAGTGGCGGCGTGGCTGCACCTTCAGGGGATCCACATCTACCCCTACCTGGACGACTGGCTCATCTGTGCAAGGTCAAGAGAACTCGCCGTCGAGCACACGGCGAAGGCTGTCCGCTTACTCACGGAGCTGGGTTTCTCCATCAACTACCCGAAATCCCATTTGGTTCCGTCGCAGGTGGCACTGTTTCTTGGAGCGAAGCTCGATACAGTGCAACGATTGGCGTCTCCGTCGGAGGAAAGGACGAAGGCCATTTTAGGCAAGGTGCAGCGCCTGCTAGCCACGGACGTGGCCAGGGTGTGATCCATCAAGTCCCTCCTCGGAATGATGTCCTCATGCATCCATCTAGTGCGCCTGTGCAGGCTACGGATGCGTCCTCTACAGGAGTTCCTCAACGCCCGCTGGATGCAAGCGGCGGGCAGCTTCGAAGACAAGATCCCAATCAACGAGGTTTTTCGTTGGGCGATTCAGTGGTCGGGCACCCGTGCACACCTCAAGGCGGGCACGGACTTCCAGACCCCGGCACATCAGGAGACGGTGACGATGGACGCCTCCCTGGAGGGATGGGGTGCACACACCAGAGATCTCCACACAAGAGGCCTTTGGCTCCCGGAGGAGAGGTCTCTCCACATCAACATCTTGGAGCTCCGCGCCGTGTTCTGGGCGCTCAAGTCGTTCCTCCCGTCCCTCAAGGGCAAGGTCGTGAGGATCTTCACCGACAATACCACCATGATGTTCTACATCCGGAAGCAGGGAGGCACCAGATCCCCAGCCCTAGCCAAGAAGGCCCAGGATCTGTGGCACTGGGCCGTCGCCCAGGGGATGTTTCTGGTTCCCTTCCATCTGGCAGGAATCAAAAACACCATTGCCGACTCACTCAGCAGGGAGCTGCGCTCGTGCCACGAGTGGGAACTACGCCAGGATCAAGTGGATCGGCTCTTCCAACGATGGGGCAAACCCCAGATCGATCTGTTCGCGACGGCAACGAACTCCAAGTGCCAGAGGTTCGCCAGCAGGTTTCCCCAGCTGAGGAGCATGGGCGATGCTTTCTCGTTCCCCTGGGACGGCCTGTTCCTGTATGCATTTCCTCTGTTGCTGCTGCTGCTTTGACTCATCAGCCAGCTCAAGAGGTCCCAGTGCAGGATGATCCTCGTCGCAACGGCGTGGCCGAGATCGATCTGGTTCCCGGACCTTCTGGACCTCTCAGCATCCCCACCAGTCAAGCTGTCGACGGACGCAGATCTTCTCTCCAGAGAGGGAGGTGCCATCCTTCATCACGACCCGGAGTCGCTGAACGTGCAGGCCTGGCTCCTGCAGCACTAGAGTTTGGAGGGAACGATATCCCGGCAGACTGCAGAGAGGTTCTTGCAAAGGCCAGGGTGTCCTCTACTCTCAAGTGGTGCTACGGACATAAGTGGACAGAAGATCAACCCTCTACGGATTATGGCACCTCAAGTGCTACCATACCTACTGTCCCTGGCCAAAGCTGGACTAGCTCACGCTTCCATCAAGATACATCTGGCAGCGATCTCCCGATACACCAGAACTGCAGGATGGCCGTCCTTGTGGTCTCATGGACTGGTGAAGGAATTTATGAAGGGACTGTTCCGATCGTTCCCGCCGGTGAAGGCTCCAGCCCCGGCGTGGGAGCTCAACGTGGTGCTGACCAGGCTCATGGGGCCACCATTCGAGCCTTTGCATTCGGCTCAGTTGAAGTCCCTGTCGTGGAAGACAGCGTTCTTTGTGGCCATCACCTCCGCACGACGCGTGGGAGAGATTCAGGCCCTATCCTGCAAGCCTCCATACTTGACTTTTCACGATACGAGGGTGGTGCTGAGGACGCACCCCTCTTTCATGCCCAAGGTGCCGTCGGACTTTCATCTTAACAAGCCCTTGGTGTTGCCAGTTTTCTTTCCGTCGCCTTCGTCGCCGGCCGAGAGGACTTTGCACTCGCTGGATGTAGCTAGAGCGCTTAAGTTCTACGTGGACAGAACGAAGAGTTTTCGGAAGACATCACAGCTGTTTGTGAACTTTGGACCTGTGAACCAAGGGAAGGCTCTCTCAAAAGCTTCCATTTCCAGATGGGTCTCCGGCTGCATCATGCACTGTCATCGGTTGGCCAACCGACCATTGCCCGGCCGTCCGAGAGCTCATTCGACCAGAGCGATCGCTGCTACTACGGCGTTCTTGTCTGGTGTGCCCCTGCTGGACATCTGTAGGGCTGCTACGTGGAGGTCGACACACACCTTCACGAGATTCTACTGTGTCGACCGGGATTCCAGGGAGGAGTCCAGAGTCGGCCAAGCAGTGCTGCGCAACCTGTTCGCCAGAAAGTGGGCCTGGTGAGGAGGTAATAGTTGCTTAATGTTGAGTTTATGTAATGCTTAATGTTGAGCCTTTTGCCACCTCCCGTTGGTTGTGCATGTGTGTACTGCTATGTATTATATTCATGAGCATGTGAATCCATGGCAGACCCTATGCTGGAGAAGGAACAAGTTACTTACCTGTAACTGTTGTTCTCCATTATGGGTCTGGCATGGATTCACATGCGAACCCTCCCTCCTTCCCCTCTGCAGCTCTTCACTTGATCATACAGCCGCTTTACGTGCTACCAAATCTGAGGATGGCTGCCAGGGGAGGGGCTTAGGGAGAGGGCAGTCATTGCCTGGGGGCAGTATGACCCAGAGACCAGTGATTGGTTACTACTAAGAAAGACAGATCAGAAACGAAACTGATACTGATTTTTTCTTTACCGAGGATTCCCAGCCTGACGACGGAGAATATTCATGAGCATGTGAATCCATGCCAGACCCATGCTGGAGAACAACAGTTACAGGTAGGTAACTTGTTCCTTTTCGTTTATGATGAGTTGTTCGATTCATCCGATTCATGTTAACTTCAGATACACGTTTTGTATATAAAAACATATGACCAGCCCTAATATCCGAGGTTGTTAAAATGGTGGCATGCCTACCTGGTTTGTTACACGCTACAAAGTAAACAAAACATTTTTTAGAAAGATATAATCTTGTAAATCACCCAAACTACTAATGCAGTAAACCATAAAATACATTATTTAAACATCCTCCCATGGTCAGGAGTCCTCATACACCTGGATTAAGTTGCGAGCAAGGGCCCATTGTCAAATGGGTTCTTTGTATCAAAACAAGCCTGTTCTTCCTCATTGTTTACGCATTCCCTCCAATCCCACTCCTCCTACAATAAATCGAGACACACAAAGCCTGTGCAGGATTATCCTCATTGCTCTGGCGTGGCCGCATCATATTTAGTACTCCAACCTCCTTCATCTGTCAGTAGTACCTGGCATCAACCTGCCTCCTCTTGCGGACCTACTCTCCAGGGAAGAAGGTTCCATTCTGCACCACGACCCAGCATCCCTCAAATTGACGGCTTGGCTCCTGCAGCCCTAGAGCTTGGACATTTGAAATTGCCTTTGGAATGCTGTGACATCCTGGCAAAGGGTGGTGCTCCATCTACTCTATCATGCTACAAACATAAGTTGAAGCATTTTACTATATGTTGTCATTCACAATAGCTCGATCATCTTCGAATCAAGCCTTCCCAGATTCTGCCATATCTGCTATCACTAGCAAAGGCACGCTTAGCAAACGCATCCATAAAAGTCCACCTGGTTGCTATCTCTCGTTACACTTGCAGGACAGGCAGGCCTTCTCTCTGGTCTCATCGACTGGTGAAGAAATTCCTCAAGCGCCTGTTTCTGACTTTTCCTCCAGTAAAGGCGCCTGCCCCAAATTCAGAACTGAATGTGATCCTCCCCTTCGAGCCTCTTCCCTCCCGGGCTCCTCTGATGTTTCATTCATGGCAGACTGCCTTTCTAGTGGCTATTACTTTTGCCAGACATGTTGTAGAGTTGCAAGTTCTCTGCTGCAAGCAATCGTATTTAATATTTCATCAATCCAGGCTGGTGCTGCGCATTCATGCCTCATTTATGCCAACGGTATTGCCAGCTTTTTATCTCAACGAACCTCGGGTCCTACCTGTGTTCTTTGGCTCTCCAACCTGGCGGAGGGGGAATTACATTCACTGGACGTTGCCCATGCTTTGAAGCTCTACGTCGAACACACAAAAGGCTTTTGCAAGACTTTGTAAAATTTTGTGGCATTTGGACCTGTTGATAAAGAGAAGGTCCTGTCACAGCTTCCATTTCCAGGCTGCTATCTTGCTGAATTTACCATTGTCATGGGCTTGCAAAAAGGCTGCTGCCAGGAAGACCTAAAACACATTCCACCAGTGCTGTGGCTTCTACTATTGCATTCCTGTCTGGTGTTCCTTTGCTCGACAAGGCTTCTACATGGAGGTCTATACACACCTTCACAAGATTCAACTGCAGTGACAGGGTTTGCAGGCAGGGGTCCTGTGTCGGACAGGCAGTGCTTTGCAACTTATTTAACTGAGGTGAGTGTTCAGAGGTGAGGTCCATTGCTTCTGCAGAGCAATCCCATTGGTTTCTCCTCCCTTTGGTTGTGATATATGTACTGTTGTGTAATCGTATACATGAGCATGTGAATGGATGAAAGTTCACATGCTGGAGAAGGGACAGGTTACTTACCTGAAACTCCTGTTCTCCAGCAGGGGTATCTTCGATGGATTGACATGCGACCCTCCCTCCCACCCCTCTATGGCTCTTCTTGGTTCATGCTGCTACATTACGTGTCCTTCCAAATCTGAAGATGGCCACCAGGGGTGGAGCTAAGGAGGTCTAGTGCCATTGCTATATATATGATATGATATGATTATTTATAACGCGCTTAATACCCAGAGGTTTCTAAGCACGGACCCGGAGATCGAACCTGTGTTGTTCCTTGTGATCTTGCTTCCAAAGCGAGCACGTTGCCACTGAGCTATCCTCCCGAGACTGGTGGTTGGGGCAGTATCACCCAAAATGACAACAATAAGCTATATGAGTGGCAAGCGGTTTTTTAAGCTGTAAAGCCAAACTGTTTTACTATTAACAAGGATTCCCAGCCTGGTGACGGGGAACATTCATGAGCATGTGAATCCATGAAAGATGCCCATTTTGCAGAACAGGAGTTACAGGTAGATAACTTGTTCATTATTCCCAAGGCCCTCTGTCACTAGTAGGGTATGTGTTTTTCTGTGAAGTTGTGTTGTCAGGAGCAGTGAAATTCTGCTGTATGTATGCCTGCAGCAACATATTCGGGATAGCATATTTTGAAGGCCCCTTATGATAATGGATCGATATATTGAGCATTGGGAAATAATACAGCCTTGGCTGCTTGGCCCAATGAATAGGCAGCTTTAACCTCATGAGAAGCCCAGGATCAAGAGGAGACCATCAGGCCATTGTGACCTTCAGTAATTTAGTCACTCTTTTAGTCATTGCCATTGTAAAGGTAGTGATAATTGTTTGCACTAGGGCTGATCATAACTTTAAATTTAGATTTTGTTTAGCAAATATACAGGTGTAAATGTGCAACATTGATAATTCCTTTATTCACTGCAAATCTATACTTAAATGTCGTCGTTATAATACACTTCACCTTATGACCAGTAAGACTTCCCTTGGCCCACAGTTTCTTGAATTGGGTCAATTTCCCTCTTCTTGCCCCTGCCAAATCTCCAGATTTTGAGTAATCTGTCACTTGCATCGTCCATATGGCAGCTAAACTGAGAATATAGATTAGGCTCTCAGATTCATTAGGTTCTGCGTTTGCGATTTCCAGGAGCATTGCTGAAATATTATCGGAGGGCCAGGACCAGCGACATTCAGAATGGAACCACAAGTCTGTATCCAAAATGTCAGAAGCACCCCAGAATGTATCAACATGTGTAAAGTATAAATGAACATCTAGCACAATTGAAATTCAGCATCTTCTGTCACCAAGCTGTACTGGTGTGAAATATAAATCTTTTATAGTGTTGAAATGCTGAAGATTTAAATTGAATGATGCTTGCTTTTGTTATAGAGTGATGCAGAGTGGTGGCCCATTTCTGCACTTTCAACTCTAAACCGCCAGTTTTTATGAGTAATGATACAGTTGTCTGATTTTGATACTGGATGTGTGACATATAACATGGTAAGAAATAGATTATAATGTTTTTATTTGTTATGACCTGACAATGGACAAAGTACAAAGCAAGCCTTTCACAAAAAGAAGAAAAAGAAAACAATTTTCTTTTACACAATACATCATAAGCCATCGTGCAAATGTCTAAAACAGAATGTCCTTCGTTCTCAACATTCTTTAAGCTTTCACAGTATATCCTGTAGGGAATTGTAAAGTCCTAGAACAAGTGACGTGTTATCCCTCCACATTAACCATACCCAAAATAAATCTCCCAATGTCTCTCCCTCTGAGCCCAAAAAGGCCCCCAAAAAAAAGTTTTGCGTTCAGTGAAATAAGAACAAAAGAGCATAATATGTTTCAATGTCTCCGTACAAGCTGAGGACCATGTCAAATTGTTGCCCCATTTACTAGTACGTGGATAGTAGATTTAGTTTAAATCATAAAATATAGACTTCGCACAGTTGGTGATGGAAACTGTGGGATGTCTCAACCCACTGGTCCAGGCCCTGCAACATTACTGTGCATTGCTGGCAGCAGAAGCATCAGAAATGGCCACCGGAAAGCATGCTGCTCGCTAAAAATCACCAGAAAGTGTGCAGTAAAAATCTGGAAATTAGGCCGCCATCATCTTTTACCTATCTTAGTGAGCACAGGAGATCACTGCCAAAACCCACCATTGGGCTACCCACAAAGTAGCCTGAAATCACTCGAAAAAGCAATGCTGATTGCCAAAAAGAAACACAGAGCTGTTTGGAAATCCGTTTTCTTGATTGTCAAAAATGTGCAAATATCATGGCTCACAAAGCACCTAAAAGATCCAACCTCCTTGTTGGGTGTTCCACATTATTCTACTGCAAGAATCCACATAAATACAATGTCAGCAAGAATCATATGTATCAGAACAAAATCCTCTTTTAAAGATACTTGATGGAAAGAAAGCTGTCAAAAATGGGTGTAGTACCGTTACTCACCTCTGTCAGAAGCCGGCGATTTAAAACTTATGTGTAAAGTTGAACATTGAACTCAAACTATGCCAAAGAAGAGATGTCCATCAAAATGCCATATAAGAGTGCCACACATTGATTTTCATGTTGAAAAAGGACTGGAAGTAAAGATGGGTTTGCTTATTTTAAATGTATAAATGTATTTCTTTCACAAGGAGCTATGTTACAATTGACCAGAAGGTAACCTGGTTCAGTTAAAACTTCCAAGAGGCCTTCTTCCCCTGAGAATCTCACACCTTGTTCATTCCCTCCAAAAGGAGAGCATTTCGCATTGGCATGTTAATCAGAAGGGGAGGAGATTTCCCCTGCTGCCCAGACCAAGAAACAATGGATTCCTTGGGCTGAATAAGAATGCTAATTCGGGTGTGACTGACAACAAACTGCTCTGGCAGGAAGGCAGGCCATGTGACCCGCTGACTCAGCCCAGCTCTGGAGGCGGGCCAGACTGAAATTGTTGATTGAAGTTGGTGTAAATGTATGTTTTAGAAAAATGCTTATAGCAAAGTGTACTGAACTGACAAAAATATGAAACTTAGAGATTGTTAAAATGGAAAATTCACTCACAGTTTAAGACTAAGATGTGCGATGTTCTGAGACTGAACCCCGGAAATGTTTCATATTGTAAGCCGTGTTTATGTTAGGAACATGAAAAATTACAGGAATGTGCCCAGAGGGGACGTGCATGCATGTATAAAAATTGGTGCAGAACTAACATTGAGAAACCCACCAAAAGCGCGAAAAAGTTGTCATTTATGAACCATAGCTCGCAGGAAGATGGGAGTTGGACAGAAATGTACCTTACGCAATCTGTCATGTAATTATGTATTAACAACTTGTGTATCTTGGAAATATGTTTTTTGGGGAAAATAGATTTCCTAAGAAAAAGCAAAGGGGAGGGATTTCCTTTGGGCCATAAACGCAGCATCACTGACACCTGATGACACACTGCTCCTGTCTCAAATCAGGAGAGGGAAAATTCTCTGACCTATCAGATCCTTAGAGGGTTGGGCATAGTAGAATCAGCCTCCCCACCCACTTTGGAAATGGATAAATAGGGAGTGCTGAGGACAGGCAGGACACACACTTTTCCACTCCTCAACTTATTTCTTGGCGAAGCACCCTGCAGGAAGATCCAGGCTCTAGACATAGATCCAGAGACCAGACTCTAGAACCAAACTCTAGAACTTAGAAGCAGAGAGGCCTAATACAAGAAGCTGAACCCTTTTTCAGCAGGCTTCAGAATCTTAAGCACCCTGATTTAACCCCTCAACTTCCAAGGGGCTCAAATTCAACAGCCGGGCTGTGCTATTTTGCTGTCCTAGCTAAGAACCTTGTGCTAGAACCAAGATGCAGACCCATAGAGCAGAGCTGTATCCAGAACCCGTCAGATCCAGTCCAAGAGGCCGTGCAGACCAGAGTGCCATGCGGAGAGCAGAACCCAGTGCCTGAGACCTGTCTGGTGGCGAGAGAATCTCAAATTTAAATGCCATTTTGAAGCTGACATCCTCAGCTTTCAAACAAACCCAAAACGACAATTTCTGATAGTTTTGCTGTAATCACAAATTTGCAATTTGGCTCAATTTCACCACATGTCCAAATAGCTGTTTCTTGTTTTCAACTGCTGAATTTCGTTTTTCAATCTGCTAATCATTCTATAATCATTGCTAGTGCTTACCTGACCTAATCCAAAGCAACTCTTACTAATTCTGAATCTCATTTAGTGAATTAAAATCAATTTTAGTATTTTCCCATTCATTCAAACCACATTTAAAAGCGATTAACCTGTTTTAAAATCATACCTGTTCTCTCTAAGCTTGCTGTGGGAACTGGGATTGAACTGCCTGCATTGTTGATTGATATTTCTGAAACCTGTGTGCTCTCTTCCACCTCTTTATATTGCATACTGGGGGGAGTGAGTAACAGGGGGAAAGAGTGATCATATTATCTGTTGATTGAAGTCCTATCAAGTCTTACTTCTGTGTTGCATTCTTTCCTATCCTTGCATTTCCTTGAACCATACATAGTATTCTCTGCTACGTTATTCTTCCTATTTCTACTCCAAATTGATTAAAGAGATTGATATTGTAATATTACCCATTGATGATCATTGTTCATATTCATAAGTGTGCTATTCAGATATTATTCATAAAAGTATAATCTATATATTGTTCAATTCTTCAAATAAATCTTTTAATTTGCAAAACAAACCACCTTCTTGGCTCAGTGAGGCCGGGGGGATTCAAAGAGAGGGGCATTATATAAGGGTACATCATCCAGAATTAAAAGAACTTTGACATAAAAATATATAAATAAGGGTTTCCATTGGGCATCCCATACTAGGCATTGACTTAGTTGGAGTGCTGTATTGAAATCACTTAAAAAATACATAGATATACCTAGGCAAGTTAGATCTTATTTTTTGAAAATGTGCATATTCCCTATAGGACGAGTAGGAACCCAGGTTTTATTATCAATTGTTCTACCACAATCAAGCATGAACAGTTTGCGGCCTGCCTATTCACCAACTCATCTTAAGATGAGTTGATTTCACTTAAAAGGAAGCACATAGACATTTTTAAAAATGACCAACCAGGCAACTGTCTCATGCTGACAAATAACCCCCAGGTCCTCATATAGTGAGTGCGGGGGCGATTTGACAATCTTAGCATAGCAACCCAGTTGCCTCCATGGGTACCTTGAGCTAAGAGAGACCAGGCATAGCTGAACGTGGTCTATTGCATTAGGAAATCCCAGTGACACTATCCCCTGGATCGAATCAAGGGTGTCTCCCAGGTCCAGTAATGAAAAATCTAGACTGTACAGAACAATTGGCTCGACCTTGGTTAAGTAGAATTTTATGAGCGGCAAAAGAGAGAATCTTCAAAGAAGATTGTAGATCCTATTTAATTGTGAGACCAATGGTTTTGCTTTTGCCTTCTGTACAGCCCTGGTTTTCACTAATAAACTGATGTTGGTTAGGTTATAACCCAAGTACTGTGTCGTCAAAACTTTCTCCAATCTTTGATCCCCTACAACCCAACACATGGTCTAAAGTCTCAATCCATTGGAGAAGAGGAACACCTTAGACTTTGGCCCATTAACTAACAGGTTGTTTTTCACTGCATAGATGGAAAAGAGGTTGAGCTTTCTTTGCAGACCGATTGCTGTTTGATCTAAAAGACTAAGTCATCTGCAAATGCCATCCAATTGAGCTTCAGACGACCCCTTCTGAATGGGAGGTAAGTTAATGTCCCCGTCCCAAACACGTCTAGGTTGGATAGGTAAGCATTACATAGTAAGGACACAACCCTACTTAACACCGACATGGGTTGGTACTGGCCCTGTGTATGCCCCCTGCTTAGTGAGCCTTACCTTCAGGGATGTGTCAATGTGTAGCTGCTCCAACAGCAAGACTAGTTTTGTGGGAAACTTCCAACTTACCAGTTGCTTCCATAGTACACTGCGGTTGACCCTGTCAAAAGCAGAGCTCCTGTCCAGAGAGGTCATATAGGCCAGGCCATGCCCCTGAGATGGGCCCTGATAGTTGCATTCAACAGGGGGCCTATACCCACCCTGACTCCAACTTGGTAGCATGAAATCACTCCCAACCTCTGAATCGAGTCAGAGTTATTTCAGTAAGAGAGGGGCAAAGATTTAGCTCGAAACATCCATCAATGCCATGGGTCTAAAATTGTTACGATCACCAACATCTCTCTTTTTATGTATAATAATGATCAGCTATTTATGCTAAAATATAGGCACCAAGGTGGACTCCCAGATGGTCCTAAACATAGGGCACAACAACCATGCACATAGAAGGTGATCGCTTTTGATCACCACAGGCACCAGTCCGTCCGGGCTTGGTGCTGGGAGGCCTTTGCCTTCTTGACAGCTCATACCACGTCACCATCCACCCATGGGAATGGTGTTGGAGGTTCGGTCTCCAAACAAGAGTTCACCCTGTTCAAATTCCCATCAGGACTTGGAAATGTGTTTGTAAGGAACCCTACCCATCTTCCCTCTGTTAATGACTGACCAGTTTAGGCTAAATAATAGCTGTGTTTTTGTTAATAGTGGACCAAAAGTTGACACAATTACGTGAATCGATTTAAAAAGGTATCTGGTCAATCCATTGACAACCAAAGCATCGGCAGCCATACCATTGAAATATATGCAACGAAATTCCATTCCATCAAATAGCCATTTCGTTGTATATAATTCGATGGATCCATCAAAATTAGTGGCGTTAGGGTTGGGGCTAGGGTTAGATTAGGGATTAGATTAGGGTTAGGGATGGGTTAGGGTTAGCGCTAGGGTTGGTTAGATTAAAGGTTAAATTAGGGTTAGGGTTGTGGCTAGAGTTAGATTAAGGGTTACATTAGGGCTAGGGATAGGGTTAGGGTTAGATTAAGGGTTGCATTAGGGTTAGGGTTGGTGCTAGGGTTAGATTAAGGGTTATGTTAGGGTTAGGATTGGGGCTAGGGTTAGATTAAGGGTTATGTTAGGGTTGGGGTTGGGGGGGTGCGTGGGGGCTGTTTTCTTTTTTTTGGGAGACACCTCCACCCCCAATATACAAAAGAAATATTTTAAACTTTACAAGGAGCTGGAAAGTGCCAAAAGTTCAGCACTGGACAGCTCCATGTAACGTTCTAATGTTACAACAACAAAAAAGGATTGAAATGCAATCTTTTACATGTAAAAGTGCATTTCCATTGAAACCAGTCCATTTATATTTTCGATGGACTGGTTTAGATGGAAAGGCACTTTTACATGTAAAAGATAGCATGTCGATGCTTTGGCATTCGATCCTTTTTATTAGATGCTTTGTTTTTTTTAATGTAATCACTATAAACCTTTAAAAAATCACCTCTAGCTGTGGAAGTACAATAGCAGACAGATAATTAAGAAAGTAAAGATTTAAAGAAAGGTGCTTTGCTCAATTGAAGTTTTGTGTAGAATGATTTGAGGGCTTTGTCTTGAAAAAACATCAGAGATACTATATTGCCACTGTGAACCTCTTGCTAGAACATGAATCATTTCAGGTAGGAGATCATTCTTGTACATCAGAATATATTGATTATGTTTGGATATTTCATAAGCTTTAAACCAATCATTCCAGATGATAATCCTAAAGAGTTTGCTACGTGACAGTTTTAGGGACTGAGATTGCCACTGTTCCGATCAGTGCTAACGCTGTTGTTTGCAAGCAGTATTAGAGCAAAGTGATATGAATGGACAGGTCACACTGCAGTTGCAACAGATGGTTGACCATGGCATCCTGTTAATAAGAAGTACAGAAGGGAAAGGCTTCCACTTTCAGGAGACAATTGGATATATTTTGTGTCACATCTAATGTTCACTCCTCTCCAGATGAAGCTTTCGTTATCCTGAAACAATATTTTTGGAACTATTTGGGGTGTGGGCAGAAAGGTTAAAGGAAGTATGGAAGAACAGACATCTTGATAGGATTTTCTCAACCTTATTAAGCTATTGGAAGTTTAGACCACTTTTTGAGTTGTACCAGCATGTCAACATAGAGTGGTCGGTAGAGTGGTCGGTAGTTCAATGTAAATGGCTTGCCAATGTCATTGGTTAAGAATGTACACAAGAAATGAAATCAAGCTGGATGATTTCAGAGGAGCTTTTTCGTTCATGTTTCACTATATATCCAGATAACTTGCCAAACCTTGTGGGAATAACATAGTGTTGTCAACTGAATTGTTAGTTCTCCCTATCAGCATGAAAATGTATGAACCCATTGCTTGGAATTTTCTGCGTGTCAATGTTTGAATGAGTGTTCCACCCAGTCCATCAGTCCAGGGAAAGGGGATGCCGGGGATCTCTACATCAATTGTTCTGCCTGTGTCCTGTGAAGTATATTTCATCCCATGCTCTTGAAATAAACCTTAACTGAAGCTTTAAAGAGCCTCCAGAATACCGCCTTTCTGATTACACATCAGCAATGAGTTATTGGGCATCCCTAGAGTCCACTGCATCCTTTGCCAGCTGATGACCTGCGCCAAAGGAGGGCTGTAGGGAGTTTAATATCTCTGGCATGTGCACCACATAAGCATGCTGCAGCTGTTGACTACTTATGATCAGGACCTGGAGGGCCATAGAGTGCTGGGTTCTGCCAACCTTTGCTCCTGAGGAGCGGGACGATTGCAGAAAGAGCTGTGAGAGGGCTAATGTAGGTGGGCAGAGCAGGGATGTTGGCTTGCAGAGTGACCAGTAGCACTAAAAGCTGCAATACTATTGCACCTCGCTGGTTAGTGACTTCTTATCTGCTGCTGGCAGAAGATTGGTGCTCAAAGCTGTAACAGATCGGAATCCCCTGGCAAAGGTATGCTTTCCCAGGATGCTTCCCGGAGCTCTTTTGATGTACCAGGAACTGTTGAGTCATGTGTATGGTTCTGTCAGGTGGGTGCCACTTGTAGCAAAGCCTTGGTTATAACAAGGTGGGTGTTGTGCAGGAGTATTGCACTCTACGGTGAACCAGGCAAGAATGGTGGTGATGTTGAATTTAAGGGTGCTGTGTCCACCAGGAACAAGTCAACGGGACCTTCAGTGCAGTAAAGATCAACGTCAAACTGTTAGTAATGTCCTCTTTATGAGAGGGAAACAACCATGGGGAACTCTCCATGGATGGTTCAAATGTTGAAGGAACGTGTACGACAGTAAAGATTGTTCTGATGCTCGAACCTGGTAACAAGTCGAGGGGTGACCCAGGAGGTCCTGAGAAGATGGGCTGGTGGTACAGGAACATTGTTTCAATTTTAAGAACAACTGTGGAAAAAAATTAAATGTGACTTGTGCATGGTCTGGGGAAAAATCACCAGAGAACCCTTTGCCAAAGAGCAGTCCTGAATGCTGGTGAGAAATGCACCTATTGTTTTGTAGGATTTTCAACACCCTCTACGAATTCTCTTAAGTGTTTCTGAAATTGCTACATGAATTGTCATGTGGTGTTGACTAATCCATGCTGTGGCCTTCTGCAGTGTGTGGTATGCTCAGAGATAGAATGGGTGGTAAGATGTGGGCATGTTTGCCTTGTTGACTTGAGATGTGCAATGAATATTTATACTTTAATATTATACTTGCTTATGATTACCTAGGTGTATACACAATGTGCCTTCTCCGCAGGAGATGTACATTGATAATTTTGGTGGCAAATATATGCGTTTACATGTGGACCTCAAATGTGCTTTCCTCCTTCTTGTCTGCATGTATAGCTATGTTCCTTCTGTGGTAATGGATTGCAAGAGGTACACTTGAGCACATTCAGATGATTTACCCTATTGTCCCTATATCCAGGCAGATGATTTCCAGAGCCAATGGATGATGGGCCCGGGAGATACTGGGGAGACCCCCAGTCATCTTCCTTACATCCCCTTTGCATGTCCGAAGACAGTCCTTAGAACCCCTTCTGTAGACTCCCTGCCTATATGAGAGGATCGAAAGCTCTCTCAGAGCAGACCCAAAGTCTTAAAGATAAAAGCCAAATGTTTCACTGTAACCTGAGTCACTTTAATTTGCACAACATTAGCAGTGTTTCTGTTAAAATCCAACCCTCGTTATAAGGGAAATCACTTAAAAATCCCATGGGGATGCTCTGTGAACTCTGGAGACCAACACTTTAAACATTGTTTCCGATTTGTGGCTTTCCAACCATGGGTTTTTACTGCATTTGGTGCAAAGTTGCCAATTCATTGTCTCCCACTAAAGGTTTCAATCGCCAAATATATAATATTGCAAATTCACCACCAACCAGCGTTCTCTATACATTCGGTAGGTTAATTTACCAGTTGTTTTCCCCACATACGACTCGCATGCTGAGGAAACAAAACTCAAGAGTGGAAACCAAAATGTCAGACGGGCTGAATAAGGCTTTGCCATGTCCTCTAAAACCAAAGTGAAAGCTTGTGCACCTAAGAGCAGCAATAATCAAAATCTTGAACCAGTTACAGGATAGAAGTTCAGTCACTAACCAAATGCCCAAACCAGGGGTAGGAGGAAGAGCACTATAGGAGGGGAAGGGATATGGGGAAACGAGCCAGTGGTAGGGGTCATAGGGAAGGTGGAGTTGATAGTGTCAAGAGTGAAGGATGAGGTGGTAACTTCAGAAACGGGATGAGCTGGCAGCATTTGAAGGGGTTGCAAGGTCAAGATTGAGGAACAGGGGAGGGCAAACGTAGTGTTTAAGTAATTCCATAAATATCCTGGATTACTTATTTTGTAGGAGTCTAGATCCTCTGGTAAACTGAAATTAAACATGCCCATAAGACGAGGAAGATGTGATGAATCATATTGGTCAAGACTAGCCTGCCAAATAACAATGGGTTTAGACACCTGTCTATGCCCTTAAGATCTTTGATCCCCTCAAACACTTCAGCACAATAGCTGTGGACTATAGCGCACTCCCACTATACGTGCCAATAAGTGTCTTCTCCACAGTTTCACCAGCATTTATCACTTTTATAAAACTATAAAGCCTGTTGGATGGAAGTTGCCATCTGTGCAAGGGTTTAAGACAATGGGCCTCATTACGAGTCAGCCGGTCCAGAAATAACGGTGGCGGTGTACCCGCCGCCACCGTTGTTTCCGGACCGGCTGATCTCGAGTTCTGCAGGCGCGAGGTGTCATTCCCGCCAGGTCTGACCTGGCAGGTTTAACACCAGCCGCCTGCAGGCGGACGTGGAAACACCGGCATCATTACAAGATGGTGCCAGTGTTTCCACTTCCCCATTCCCAATCGGACTCCATGGAAATGGGGATTTACCGAATTCCGCCTCCGGAATTACCGGGTCACCGAGGTTGTAATGCCCCAGTGATTCCGGGAACCACAGAGGCAGAATGATAATACGAGTCCGGCGGTAACCTGCTGGAATTTCTGGCACGGTTACCGCCGGACTCGTAATGAGGTCCAATGTCATGTATCCCGATCGTAAATCAACACTTTAACACTTGGATGACACAGAACAAGAGAACTGGGACAGGGAACTGTATAAACCAAAAATAAATTAATAAATACCTGGTGATAAAGAAATACTGAAAGATGTCCCAATCCAAACTCTCTTCTGGTGTTTGAATATTAATATACGTTCTTTAAATTCAAAGCTGACTAACAGCTTCGAATCCTGCCTCAAACCAATGCTGAAATTGGTTTGCCTTTTCCGTGTCTGAGAAAAATAGTGACACTCATAAACAAGTAGCAAGGTAAGGCCTGGAAGTAATCACAACCGTTGGTCTAGGATCTCTTCACACTTTGCAGAATCATACAGGTGTTCTCATACAGCATTGAGGATCACCAATTTATGGACCCATAATCTTTCCCCAACTATTACAGGATATTCTCAAGGGCAGCCAACTTTGGGGCATTTCTCACATAGTCAGGAGTGACTCTCAATTTGTCATATTATGTTGTTTTTCCGAGGTAAAATACTCTATTGTACTTTAGTATGACAAAATTGCTATGTGGGGAAGTAACTGCATATGTATGTAAGGGGCAGGAGGTAGTAAAGGTGGGGGCAGGGTTGTGAGGGTGAAAGGGTGGCTATGGGTTTAACCCCCTCCCAAAATAAATTGGGGAAAATTAAAAAGAAGGTTATTTTGTCAAAGTAAAGTACAACAAAGTATTTCACTTTGGCAAAATGACTTAGAACCACAGTAAGCATTAAAATCCGGCAGACCCACTCCTTCCTCGGTGGGGAAGGGGGATATTCGAGATCCAAGAGTTAAGACTTCCCATCCATGGGACACAAGCCCGCCCACCTTCACATATCCAACCTGATCTGTTCCCAGAGCGGAGGATAATTTACCTGATTATAGGTTGGGTAAATCCAATGTCAACCTTAACCACAGATGTTTCATCTTATTTCTCTAACCCCGGAAAGGAAAAAATCAACTAGTTGATGTGACCTTGGACTTAATGTAAAAAAAGTCTAATTTTGATTTGTTTTGCAGGATGACATATCTCCATAGCCATGAAAATCATCCAATAATACAATGGAGGATTCTGGTAATCTATAAATTACCCTAATGTATACTCGCCTAAGCCCACGTGTAATTCCATTAATCTTAGCATGTTGCCAAATTCTAGTAGAAGAGGGTCTGTAAACAAAGCAAATGAGATGTGACAAGGGACACCCCCTGTCGAAATGAGAACAAACACTGTTAACTCAAAAAGAAGCAATTAGATTGGAATACAGCTAAACCACTCATTCAAGCCAATTGGGTCCGAAGCTGCATACCCTTAATGTTTCTTGTTGAACCCTCCAGTTTACACAGCATCTAAAGACATCAATACTAGAGAGTAAGCTGGAGAGTGGCAAAAGGCATAAACTAGGTCTTTGATCATACAGATATTATCGGCTCCCTGACAACCCTTGACAAAGCCCTCCTGATCTAGGTGGATTAGCTCTGAGAGGTACCTTTTCAGACTAGTGGTCAATTACCTTGTCAAAAGGAGTGCACAATAATATTAACCTCTAAGAAGCACAATATCATTTTCCTAACACCCTTCAAAATTTTGAGGCCAATCTAGCCTGGAACCTTTTATAAAAGTAGACTGTGAAGCCATCACTCCTAGGCAACCAGGGAGCAGACATCACCTTTATTACCTCAACAACCTCCAAATCTGTTACTGGAGCATCCTTAGAATCCTTTATTTCTCTTCTGAGTTATGAAGATTCAAAGACTACAAATACTCCAATCTGAGCTAGGGACTTGTGTTCTCTTTTCTCTATTTTCCTACAGAGTTTCATAACATTCATAAAATGTTTCTGCATTTGCAGCTGGTCTACTACATTTGCTTCACAAACCTGAAAAATGTAACTTTCAAAAAATATCTGCAAATTGAGGTTTTTGAGCTCTCATCACTCCAGTGATCTCCTCCATCAAAGTAATTCCATCATCAGTCACACCAAGCTGAGCCTTTAAGTTTCACAGAGAATTGTTCAAATCACCCTTATTTCGAATTTTTAACCTTTTGCGCTTAGCAGTTCGGGCCTTTAACTCAGTCTCCAGGGCCCATAACTCCCGGTATGGCTCGAGTGCATGGTTTATAAAGCCTGGAGTGGTTGCTGTGAACTGGTTAGTATCTATCAGCCACATACGCAACATGATGAGGAGCAAGGATGGGTGGGACATTGGCAACACATTGAAATGGCTGTGGAGGTCATAGTACAAATGCCTGGTCGGGTTTGACAGGTACAGCCTAGCGGCAGTTTTATCCAGCGAGAAGGGGAGCAAAGCCCTCTGCCCCCACCACAGTAAGGTAAGAGAGGTAGTGTGGGGGGGTGGAGGGGTTTGGTGCCCAGCCCGCATCTGCCAGGTTTAGCTCCAGGGAGTAGCGTTGCTTCCTCTGGGATCTCGGCGTAGCACTCCCTCTGTTTACAGTAGCTCCATGCTGAGAACCGCATGGGCAGCCGCACTGGTAGCAGGGTTCTCAGTGCAGTGCTTCTGTGATCAGACGGGGCGCAATGCCAAGAGCCCTGAGGAGGATGGCGCTGAGAGCAGGGCTCTCAGCACAGAGCCCCCATCACAGGAGGAGGTGCCACGCCGAGAGCCCTGCCGACAGTGCACTCCCACCAGGGGAATGGTGTGGCATCACTGCATTGGCCAATTTCCATGCCATACCGTAAATTGGCCAATGGGGGAGCGCTATGTCACTCCCTTGGGACATAATACTCAATAAACACCTAAAGGTATCCTTCGTTGCATCCCATAATAGACCTGGCAAAACCTTTTCAGCACATTAGCCTCAAAGTAGTACCACATTTCTTCTTTAAAAAAACTCTCAGAATTTTGATTATGGAAAAGCAGATTATTGCTTTACCATTTCCACTTATGATGTTCCATCTGGGAGCGGTCTAATTAAATCAATATTGAATAGTGATCCCTCCAAACCACTGGGACTATCATGGCCATATACAATAAGTGCTGCTGGTCAGCCTTCAAAAATATAATCTATGTGGGAGTAACTTTTGTGCAGGTGTGGAAAAAAAGAACAGCCCCTGTCTTGTGGGTTTACAGTCCTTCAAGTTTCCATTATCGCATGATTTTCAAACAGTTTCTGAAAATTAAGTAAGGAGCCTTTTGCACCAAAAGCTGCACCCAGTACCAAGGTACACCTGTCCATGGTTGGATCTAATACTAAATTAAAGTTGTTTCCTGATATTGCTATCCCCTGAGCCAGGGGTTTAACCCTCATGAATATCTGGGAAGGAACACTATCTGACCAGTATTAGGGCAATAGACTATACATAGAAAGGCTACAAACCCCTCACCATTAACAATCTACCCTCGATTGCCTGTTAATCTTCAAATAGTCTCTTCTCAATATATGTCACCAGCAAACGCACCCTGCCTTCTTTGAATTGAGTTGCCCAATAATGGTGCACTATTACCTAATCACTTGATGTTACTCTCATGCACTCTTAGAATAAGTTTCTTGTAAAAGAAAATGCCATCAAGGACATTTCTTTTAAATGCTCAAGCAAGGAGGGAACGTTTATTTGATGAGTTGAAGCCCTTTACGTTTAAAGAGATCAAGAAACACCCACGACATTCTTGAGTAGGCACCTCTTTGGAGAATTAGCATGTGTAGAACAGGCCACATTTCCAGGAGCTTGCCAGTATCTCCGGAGGTATCAACCCACGAGTAGTTCCACATTCTGGGAACATCCTAACAGCATTAGCATCCTAGAAGGGGGCACTGGCCAATCAGGATGCTCGTAACAAGGGCTGTATTGTGTGGTACAAGACCGTGTTTCGAGCAGCCTGCTCAGCTGCTAGCCAGCGCCCCCTTCCTCTCTCCTCCGCCTCTCAGCATCCATGTAGTTTCCTACGTGGGTGCTAAGAGTGTATTGTTATTTTTTTAACCGTACCTTTACTGTGCAGCACTGGGGCAACGCAGTGCTTTCCCGAGTCAATAATCAATGTTGATGATGTCACAGTCCTTAACATCGAAAACTGACGTAGGAACCATGCCGTGGCTCCAGGCCACGCATAAAAGGTACGTTTCTTTAAAAAATAAAGACACCCTTAGCACCCATGTAGGGAACTATTCGGGTGCTATTGACCCTCGGCGAAGGGCAAACCCTGTCCCTGTCTAGCATCCTAATAGTTTACAACAGTTCCCCATCTGAGGTTCAGCCCTCCCCTCAAAGCCAAATAACCTTGCTTTCTCCCCCAACTGCCAATTGTCTATTCAAGAAAACAATATCTTCAAATGTTATCCGAACACGTCATGTAACGCTAGTGCCCTTTATTTTGAATAACACAGAAAAAGTAGACCAACACCCACAACGAATAAGCATATAGATGTCCAACCCAGCTCAATATTGCTTTCCCGATTCCATATTCAATGTTGATGTCACAGTCATCAACATCGAAAACTGACTTGGCAACCATGCTGTGGCTCCAGGCCATGCAGAAAAGGTATGTTTCTTAAACAAAAACAAAAAAAGACACCATTAGCACCCATGTAGATAACTATTCGGGTGCTAATGGCGATATGCCCATCAGCATAGTCTCCAAGTGAAGGATTGCGCTTGACATCTCACATTTCCTGCAAGAGTATGACGTCTTTTAAATTTGTGAGAATTGGAACCCACAGCCTTGTCATGTTAGAATGCAATCCATCCTTCTACCAAGACATCACTTGGGTCACCTGTAGGAGGTTCTCAAAATGAGTTACGGAATGAGTCCCTTCCAGTTTTAAAAAGGGAAATCCCCATCTGTACTTGATACCTCTATATCTCTCTCGCAACCATGAAGGGAGAGAGAACATGACATTTGCAATGTTTTGCTAGCGTAAAGGCAGATGCATCCTGGAAAATAAGGGTTTTGTTTCCTATGAACATGGAGGCCTTTTTACCTCACGTTTTATTTAGGATGCAGGGCTTATTGGGAATGTAATGAGAGCATATTATAATGCATCGAAGTTCAGGGCTGAACTGACCCATCCTTTGTGCTTCATCTACCCATAGATGCACCCCCCCCTTTCCTGGATCAGGACATTCATTTTTTCCTTGACAAGATTTTCATCTTGTACAGGGGTCTCGCCTTCTGATCCCAGAATATCCTGGAACCTTTCTCTGTTTTCAGTGTCCTCGACCTTAAGTTCAAGATCCCGGTTTCATCTCCGGTTTTGTCAGGCATACAACATAAATTCCAATTCGATGATATCTGCTGACATTGAGTATTTTTTACAGCTTCTAGTCTGTCTTTTATGTCTGGGGATCCCCCCCTCGGCTCAATGATGGAGGATTGTACTTCACATCAGAGTGCTCTAATCCCTGTCAGGGTATTTTTAATTTCCTGCTTCATAGAAGCCTCCAGCTGCACTAAAAGTCCTGTTAAAGCATGAATCATCTCAGGTTCATCGCCTCTCGTTTTCCAGATAAGTCTGTATGAGAGCTGCATATACATGAGCGTGCTTTGGACACAGAACCCTCACTTGTTCATTCGAGCAGGGCGTGCACGTCTAATGGGAAAACAACACAGACCTTATTTACGCTAAGCTCATGCTTTCCCCTAACTATACTATAAATATCATTACCACCTACAGACCACCTGGTACAGCCCCCGACTTCCAAAAGCACCTCCTACAAATTCTTGGAAACAACCTAAAAAGCTCCACAAAAACCCTCCTACTCGGAGACCTCGATCTAGGCCTTCATGACCCTAAGAACAAATCAGCCGCATCATTTGCCAAAGACCTCAGTGACCTGGAATTCACCCATAAAGTCTCAGAACCCACTCACTGCAAAGGTCGCTCCATTGATTGGGTCGCCGACCATAACTGCACAGTTGCCATCACTGAGAATTCAGCCCTACTGTAGACGGACCACCACTGCATACAATTTACTATTGCAAACAAACCCACCACTAAAGTACTGTTGTACGCCCCTCCAGCCAAAGTCAGAAGTTCCAAAAAACTCACCAAAGGCAATCTCATCCCCTTTCTTGACATGCTCTAATTCAAACCTCCCTTTTCCAACAACCCTACGGTTCTCGCCAAAATCTACTCCCTTATGCTTACCAATGCCATTGAAACCATAGCTCCGCTAGAGGATAAGAAAGAAAAAAAATCCATGCACACTAACTCATGGTTCACTGAAGAACTAGCAGTCCTACGTTACAACAAACGCCTTGCCCTAGCTAAGTGGCAATCATCACCCACCCCCTCCACCTTGACTGAATTCAAAACCTACTCCACTACGTACATTTTTAAAGCTAAATCTGAATCCTTTAATCTCAGAATAATCAATGCCAACTCCAAAACCAAGGAAATGTTCTCTATCTTCGAAGATCTCATTACCCCATCCACCAAATCAGACGAAATATCTAAATATGAAGACTGGTGCTCAAGCATTCAATCAGCCCTCTTTAACAAAATTAAACTTCTTCAAGGAAAAATCCATTCTCAACGCAAAGCCTTACCCAACCAGGGCAACTTGCACCCTTCCATCTCCTCCTCTCCCACATCCCAACACCCCATTCTTCTCATTCAGAGACGTCTCGGAAAAGGAAGTCTTCGACCTCCTCCAACACATCAAACCTTCCACTTGCAAAGGTGACCTACGCCCACCTACTATCATCAAAGGGTGCACCAACAGTTTTACCCCTATCATCACTGCATTCATCAACGCTTCCTTTTCCTCAGGCATTGTACCTCAAAGCCTAAAAGAAGCGTGGGTCCGCCCTCTCATAGAGAAACCCTCCCTTGATCCCTCATTCCCCAACAACTACCGCCCCATCCCCACAGTCCCCTTCCTTAAAATCCTTCACAAATCTGCCCACACCCAAATCCAACACTATCTGGAAACCAACGCTATCTTGGGTAATAGACAATCTGGTTTCCGGAAAGGTCACGGCACAGAAACCGCCCTACTAGATCTCAAAACCTAAATCATTAACATCATGGACAAGGGTAAACCAGCCATTCTACTTCTCCTAGATCTCTCAGCGGCTTTTGATCTGGTAGATCACAACATTCTGACCTTCCACCTCTCCAACGCAGCTCACTGCTCTACAGAAGTAACCTCATGGATAACCTCCTTCCTAGAAGTTAGAGCCATGAAGGTCTACTCCGACCAAGCCAATGCTGCCCCTGACACCATTCACTGCGGAGTACCCCAAGGATCTTGCTCTGCCCCCACCCTCTACAACTTGTTTACCAAGCCACTGTTTGACTTACTTGACTTGTTAGGCATAGCATACACAAACTATGCTGACGACACACAAGTGCTACTACCCCTCTCTGGTAATTATGACCAAGACGCAGTAGCCCTCCTCCAAATCTACACCACCATACAAACTTGGATGGCAATAAATGGTCTTTGCCTTAATGGGGACAAAACCGAGATCATACTCCTCGGTCCCAAATGAATCTTACCCAAACTCAACAAAAAATGACAACTTCACTATCGACAACACCATCATCCCTGTTTCCACCTCTGTAAAAACCCTTGGAATCTACCTAGATTCGACCCTCTATGACACGACAGCTCAGCGCCATTGCTACAGCCTCAGCCCACAGCACCAAACTCATTAATGCCATCAAACCTTTCCTCTTCACCCAAAACTGCCTCTCCATCGCCCGTGCCACTATCAGAGCTAAGTTGGACTACTGCAATGCCATCCTTGCAGGCACCTCAGCCAAAAAATCTCAACAGGCTCCAAATAGTGCAGAACAATGCGCTGCGTGCAGCTCTAAGCATTCTCAAAAGAGTTCACATTACTCAAGCCAGACAAGCTGCTCACTGGCTTCCCGTTAAGGAATGGGTCAAATTCAAAATCCTAACCATCACGCACAAATGCATGAGTTGCACTGCACCAACCTATCTAACTGATACCATCAACAGAGTCAACTCGCCAACAAACTGCAAGTCCCACTCATCAAAAGAGCTAACGCCAGAGGTCTAGGCTTCCCTCACATGCCTCCCAAACTATGGAATGCTCTCCCTAGCGAGCTTAGAGCAGATCCATCCCTCCTCATCTTTCGCAAAACACTCAAAACTACTCTGTTCAACTAACCCTGCTAGCTCTCCTAGCAAAATCTGTAACTTTCCCCCTCTGTTGCCCAATTAACCACTAAGCCATGCATGTATTCAACATCTACTATATCCAATGTAAGCTAAGCATGTAACTAATATCCACTGTAACCACCATGTATATTGTCCTGTACTGTATCCAATGTAAGCTAAACATGTAACTAATATCCACTGTAACCACCATGTACATTGTCCTGTTACCACAAGCGAAGCTGCCCTGTAACCACTAAGCAAAGCTGCGGCATGTAACCACTATGCTCTCCAGCCTCTTTGTAACCCGCAAGTCTCTGCTTTGTAACATCGCCACGATGCCTAAGGGCTGCTGTGCGCTCTATAAATGCTAATAAATAAATAATCCACACTATCCATTGAAATGTCACAAGAGGAATGTAGGATATGTAGGGATAATGGCCATAAACTACTGGAGCCAAGACAGAGGCTCCCAACGTATATGCAGTTCAATGGCAGTTCAGCGCTCCACCTTATTCACCTCAATCACAGGACCCCTTCATTCACAAGCATTAGCAAGGAGAACATTCATGTTCTTAACCGCCACACCAGCTTCACACACTTCCTGTCCAGGACCTCAGTCTTAATTCCCCAAC
Source organism: Ambystoma mexicanum (assembly GCF_040938575.1). Lineage (NCBI taxonomy): Eukaryota > Metazoa > Chordata > Amphibia > Caudata > Ambystomatidae > Ambystoma > Ambystoma mexicanum. Next base: position 965,217,347 of record NC_090924.1, read on the forward strand.
TCCAGTCTCACAGGTCCATGTTGGAACCATGCTGTGCAACCCCTCCATCTATGTCTTCATGTTCTCCTCTGGATGAGGGGAAATGGTAAAACCCCAAAGACCCCAAAAAATGATGCTCACCCTGGGCAGATCTCTCGGGAGCAATCAGTAGTGGTCCACCTTCCAAGACAAAGTTCCAACGAAGTTCTGGTATTCCAGTTCTGCACCTCTGCAGTGTTGGGTCAACAGGGCTACCCAACTAAAACGCTTTACTGTGCTCCCTTCTCGGAGTGGGGGGTGGGAGGGGTGCAGGGCCACGAAACGACTGTGTTGAGCTCTACTGTCAACCCCAAGACTGGTGGGAGTCAGCACAGTGCTGCAATGGTCAGGAAGCCTGCCCCAAAAGGGAGATAATGAGGTCCTTCATACAATGGACACTGGAGCTTAGTCCTCAGGTAGCCATCCTTTGATCCAGAACCTCTTTTTACTCTCATCCAGACCCCACTCCCATTAGCAAAATGCCAAATCCAGACCCCCTGGTTTATTGTTGTATCCACGCTTCCTCTTTATAGCCCCATCGAGGCCCTTCCGCTCTGCACTGCTGCAACGGTCATAAGGTTGCGTGGGGGTGGCGGGGTGCATGGAATCTAATGTGCCTATTTATTAGGTAGGTGCCCATCTTTGATTGTAAATTGAGTTTATGTAAGAAAAATATCTAGTTGGTGTCTTCATTTCAAGAGTACTCAACAATTGCATGCTTTGCTGTTATATGTATTGACCTTCGAGCTCACAATCTTAAGAGGAAGGATTTAGAAAGCATGTGTGTGTACGCCTCCTTTCCATTATGGGTGTTCCTATGCAAATCAATCCCCAACAATGTAATGCTCTTAGCCAAAGTCCCATAGTGGATGACTTTGCTGTATGGAATCTATACCTGTTTCTGGTTTCATAGGATAAGGGAGAAGTCCAAAGGAAAAGGAGTGAGAAATATTGAATATAATTGAATTTTAAGTTTAAAAAAAGCCTTCTCTGCTTCTTTCTCTGCTTCTTCTGGCAGTAATCAGAAATGGGTAGTCTCCTCTGTTAAATTGGGCTTTGTAGGAATAGCCCTTCTCTATTTGTTGAACGTACTGAATCAGTTGCCATCTTCTTCCCAATGCTCCCACTTTCAAGTCCCTTCATCAAATGCACCATTCCTTCAAATATTTTGTCACTGTCATATCCAGAATATTTTAGAACATATTTCTAGCCACAGTACATCAGGACTGCTGATCACTCCCCTTCCATCCTCGAAAGGAAAAGAATGCACTGTTTCTATCTCATAGTTAAAAACCTTCATTTTCATCTCTGCGAGTAAACTCACAGATATTCGCTACATTGGGTCGACATTCCCGGGCACTACAATTTTCAGGGATTCCATAGAGTTTGAGATTATTTCCTGTAGATCTGTTTTTGTGGTTTTTAAGTTTTCTCACTATGCTTCAGTGATGGTGGCTTGAGATTCCATATGTTCTGTATGCCATACAAAGCTGTTATCTGTGTCCCGGCAAACTGCTATAGTGCATCCACGTCGGGCTATGGTTGGAATTTGAATGCACATATGGGTAAGAGACCCCTGCATTTAGGAACTATTTGCTCTGGTCTTTTTCTCCATAACTTTAACTCGTATAATTTCCTGACAAAATTGGCAATGGAGACCAATTAAAAATGTGTACGGAATGAAGGTCCCCGATTGGTTATTCTACCACTTGCTGGATTCTCAGGGCACCAGATCTCTGCAGTAAAGCCTCTATTCAAGGTTTCTGTCCGACAGTCAAAAGTAGTCTTGTAGCCTCCAGGATCTGTATTGGAAGATGTTGCTTGTGAATTAACTTAACTGGTAACACCTTGCTTTGCCTTGAGAAATGTGCCTATTGGATAGTTAATAGTTGGGTTGATGTCTTCCTCTGAACTGACTGATTTGTTTTTTCTATCGCTTGTTCTTCCCAGTTACCAGTGCCCAGTCAGTCCAAGGTGCTATGAGACCCAGTTAATTTGGAATAGTTACAGATACCTTCTAAGCTGAGTGTAAATGGGTCTATAGTCTTCAGTGATCCTTGATGTCGATTCTTTGAGGGTGGTGAATTTATGAATGGCTGTTTCCCACTGATAGCTGCAAAGCACACAAGAGGCTAAAAACATTAGAGCAGCTGGAGGTTTAAGAGACTTTGCCAATGGTTAAGCTTACTTAAAAATAGTGCTTGTGGATTTGGTCATCTCTGACAATTTCAGAGCATAAGTGCCTCGATTGTCCATGAAGGGTTGCACTTGGAAAACGTGGCAGATGGTGTGCCCGATGCCACATTCAATAGAGACGGTGGTATTTGCACAGGCCTTCAATGTTGTATCAAAAATCTCAATCAAATCGAATTTAGGGTTGGCAAAGGGAATGTTCATGTTATGAACAAGGAGTGATTTCAGTGTTTCCATTGTTGCAAATGCTTTTTCTTAGTGCTCCAAAGCAAGGTATTATGCTATGAAAACTCGACTGGAAAACTCTGGCCTCACTTTTCCAGGAATCGATCAAGAGATTTATCGTCCATTATGCTTGCTCAGAGAGATGTAAACTGGGAGGGGGAACCGAAAGCCTGTGATTTCACAGACGTTGAGACAAGTGCTATCCCTCCAGATCAGTGCTTAATGTGTGAAGGGGCTTGCCAAGGCCCACCCCCGGTACATATTTCTGATCCCAGCTTGATTGTGTTGTGGTGTTTTACAACTTATTTTATTTTAACTGTCCATCAGTCATAGGAATATAACAATGAAAAACAGCGTGCACTGGCCAGGGTCTTTGCATCCCGGGCTGGCTCATTGTTATTCACAAACTTGATGACACTGGTTTGCAGGACCATGTATCCACCAATTAGTTGTAAGGTGGCAATGCTGGACTTTAATTCTGTCCGTGCCCACACACAGCTCCACTCAGCCTGCATCACATTGCTGCACATTCTCTACTGTAATAAGCAGCAGGGTGGGTTGACAACAGGGCAATCGCCAGCCCCAACACAAGCGCAAGCTCAGTGAAAGGTCCAAAGGTCCATTATTGAAGAGGAATGCCTGTCATGAGTGACAACCTGTGCAAGTAGGCGTTGCTGCAGCGTTTCACAGGCAAGTTCTTTAACTCCGTAATGATTTTACCTGCATTTGTCCATCAATTTACCACAGGGGGAAAGCATGTTGGCTCTTTAGATGTATGGTTAAGAAGTTCCACTTGCCACCGAAAGGATCTGAGAAAAATGTTAAGGATGGTGTGTTTTAAAGAAACAAACATTAATTTTTTTTTTAGCCAAAACTATTATGTTATGTCGATAGATATCTGTAAATCGCACAGTGCATCCATCAGTGAACAGTTGGGAGTAACAGCTTTTACCTAATATATGTTGACACTGTACGGCACACCTGTGGGTTGTGTCAACAGTGGGTGGGGAGCTTACACCCTGATGTGTCACAGGCATGCTAGTAAATATTTGGGCCCAGGCACTTATTTTCTTACAAATTAAGCACTGTTCCAGCTGCTGCAGTGATTGGCATCACTGATGATGTACTTGTATGTACCTGGATCATGCATTCAAGTTTTTCAGATGGCAAATGCAGCAGGGGAGTCTGGTCTTAATGTAGTTGTAGGTGGGAAGAGGTCATCCAGATCTGCTACTAATGAAGCTGCATGTCAGATGTCTGTTCTTCTCCCCCACACCACCGTTATAAAACCTTGCCACACCAAGTATGTTTGCTTCTGATTTGGGAAGGGTGCGGTTCGTGAGAGAGTCAACCCCCACCTTCCTCTACCATACGTTGAACCAGATTCGGCTGACAAGGTGTGGATCGCGACTATGGATGAGAGCGAACCCCTCTTCTCCAGCTATCTCTCCTTTCGGTGCTGCATCCAGTAGAATACAGTTGAGTCTCACAATAAATGTGGTCCAATTGTTCATATAGCTCTTCCACCTTTTCCTTCCCATGCCTTCCCGAGCACTTTATCTATGCCTCGCCCTCTATGCCTCGCCAACTATCTACCTGACTTTGCTCCTCCTTACCACCGCTGAATGTTCTATGAAACTCCTCCTTTGCCACTATGACGGGCAAAAACAGTTTCATGCCATGAACTACAACAGTATACACTATACATATATGTCAGGGAATTCCCAATAAAAAAGGCAGTGTCCTCAAACCCACACAGACCAGCCCAACTTGTATCTCTTATGGGTTCCTGTGGCCAGGATTCTTTCAGCAATTCCAGAGCAGCCTTTGAAATTCCCTGGACCTTCCATGATACTCTGAAATCGACCAAGATAGAAAGCAAAGAAATCCTTGCGAAGTCTGTGTTTTTACAATGTCTCCTCTGAATCCACCAACAACCCAAAACAATCAGTGAAGCTTCTGCGTTCATCTCCAGATGATAAAGGTATCATAACTATGCCACCAAATTTGGGCAGCTAAAGTCAGATGCACCAACAATCTACTCTGGTCTAGAATCATCATTGGAATCATAATAACAAAGGAATGACATCATATTTGATGCCACAAGTGGAAAGATTGGAACCAGGGCTAATGCTTCTCTTGTCTCCAAATGCAAAACTCTGAAATTTAATCTTATTTGTATTCAATTATGGAAAATGAAAAGTGCATGGGGAAGGAGACTGCACAAGACTGAGTTTAAATACATCTTCACTAACTACAGTATTTATAGATAGGAAATCCAGTGATTACCGTTTTTGGGGATCTTTGGTGAATGATAGCCCTCTCAGGCCCTCGTTGGGATTATGGTGAAAACAGTAAAACGGACTGTATTTAAAATGATTGCCTGTTTTTACTCCAACCCTGATTATGGTCTTGGTGACATTCACTTATGTGGTATTCCACTGGAATTAGTGGATGATTCTGGTTGAGTGGGCACAGCTGCTTGATTGTGTTCTCATGTATACTTTAAATTCTGCTTCTGTGCTAGAAGTATCTTTCAGGTTCTGCAGCCATAATGACCCCACTTGCACCATGGGGTGAGTAATATGCCAGAGGATATTGGCTGGGTAGGGATTACTCCCAATGGAATCCCAAGCCAGACAATATCCTCTACCATATTCCATTGGAATACCACAGGTGTTAGTAATTGCCAAAGTATTAGCTAAAATACCTAATAATGTAACTCAATTATTTACAAAGGGAAGCAATTTTAAAACTTTCCAGAGGTTTTAAACATTTTCATGTACTGAACGCAAGTGATCTGCAACCAATTTTCATCCGCCAAATGAAAGTAGAAATGGATTCATGAGAAAAAATGCATGTTGAGTTTCTGAAATAGCCCATGCAGTATTTCTAGAAATGTGCATCCATTGCCTCCAACCTAGCAGGTTTCTCACTTTAGGCAGATGTCCAAGCATGCATACGCAGCAACAAGGGCCTAATACACTAGTGCCCCCTTATGTGGCACCCTGGACACCCGCGTTGTTGTAGGCGGGGGCAGGTGGTAGGAGGTGTAGCAGTCTTGTGGTTGTTAAGGAATGTAGGTGAAGTAGCCCAGTTTCAGGGTTGGCCAGGTCCTGGGGTGAGAGCCCAGTTGCTTGTTTGTGGCAGGAACAGGCAGATGGATGACAGTATTTTTGTTATTGGTACATGGAATGTAGTTTGTCAGGGTGTGATGTTTTGATGTTTGGGTTTGGCCGTGGAAGTGTCTGTCTGCCAGTTGAGTGTTACGTGTGCGTATATCTTGGAAGGTGGTAGTTGTGTTGCTCTGGTATGTGACTTGTTCTGTGCATGTATGCTTTAGTAAAGGAGGGAGGTGTGTTGTATTGTGCCTGTCTGAGGTGAAGTAGCTTGAGATGTCATGTGGAATGTTTGTGTGGATGATGGAATATTCTGAGTGAGTGTTCTGTGTAGAGGCGGTTACAGCTGGCTGACCCTGGGTGATGGGAGCCAGTGTTGTCACTACTTATGTCATGCATGTCTTCATGTGGATATGTAACTAAGAACTTGGAAATAAACTTACCTGAAGAAATCTTAAAGAGCCTGGAACCTGCTTTTTAACATCAGTGAACACACCAATGGCTCAGGAGGGTCTCTCTCAGAATACATTGTGAGTTTGGGAGGTAATGGAACAATGGCTGTTGACGTGCACATTTTTACTAACCCCTAGGCACTTTATTACGGCGGAGGGAAAACATGTTTTAACTGAATAGATTTGATTTTTAAAATAAAAGCAGTGTCATGCAAAAAACAAATGTAATGAATTGTGTGATAATTGATTGCGATATTTTCAATAGACCACACTGTCAACCTTTGCTGAATACTTGGCGCATACAGATGCTTGGGTGGGCTATCCTATTTGTTTTTTAGATTTCTACTTATATAGTACCCTAATTTCGGTAGGATCCTTAAGTGTGGGTTCTACCTATATTCGTTATGCCAGGATTAACCTCCTTAACATATATAAAATCTGTCCCCATCTCATCATTCACTCTGCTGAATTAATCACTACCCCATGACTTCAGTAGGCTGGTGTACTGCTCAAGCCACCTCATGCAACTCACTCACCACACTTTCGTACTCTAGAAAAGGCGATGGATTGTTCTACCCATACCCTTTACAAGGTTCAATAATACTCGCTCACCACTGTGCACCATCTACACGCAGTGTGACGATCCATACAAATTCCTTCTTGTATTTAAAAACAATTCATTGGTTTGTCACCCCTAGCTTGGCTCAATCTATTTGCATGTACTCGCCCCTCACACTATGCTCTCAAGCTCTTCTCAACCTAATCATCCTCTGCCCATCCTGTTCTATCTCCTGCTTTTGCCATTTCACTGTCCTGTCTTTCTATCACTGGAACGCCTTACCGCCCCAACTCAATAACATTCCAACCAGTGACTGGAGTCATGATCGCCCTGGAACCCCAGCAGGCCTCTAGACTGCCACTCTAGAGAACTGAGACCTCAAAGCCTCCAAAAAGACAATCACAACCTCGCTCCAACAGGGATTCACAAAGTGGAAACATACAACATCACTGAGATCACAAACACCCATGGTCTTAATACCATACTCATTACACCAGACCAGGATGTCCAAGCCTTCCAAACACATTGGGAGCGGTGGCCACACACCCCCAATGCCAACATCAATGACTGGTAAAAACTAAACGGTCTTATAGCAAGGAAAACATCCTAACCCAAAACAAGCTGTTGAACCCATTGATACAACAAAATCCACAATAAATACTACAAGTAACATAGAAAACAATTTACTCATCTCAGGACTTACCACACTCAATACCTACGGGTCATTACCAGGCGCCCCCAGCTACCCCTTTACCACCAGCTACCTACTGTCCAATGTGATGAGAAGGATAATAAAAAAAACTAGAGGAGGCGCTACCTCCCTCACAGAACAACCTCATCGCTGTTCAACCTTTACCGGAATCAGGCAACCCCTATAACCAGACCAATCCCCTCACATGAAATTAGAAAATCCTAACATCCTTAATTGAAAGAGTCGAGGCGCTACCTCACTCTAGAACAATCGCATGGGTGTTCAACTTTTACCACGACAGGTAACTACCCAAACCAAACCAAAACAATGTAAGGAAAACTATATCCCCCACTGACATTACCCAAACAATTCAAACCATGCATTTCACACTGCAACACTTCCATGCTGAATGTGAGTTCACCCAATACCCAACACTCACTGACTCTCTCCAATCTATCTGAGTCAGATTCATCATAACATGCATTCCAAAACCATAGAATGCTGCAACCATATGCTGTAAACAATATATAAACCGCATTGAAAGCATTTGTGTTGTGCACATTTGAATACGAAACCATGTTGCTCACAGTAAGTAAAATCCCCAAAACTAACACTTTTATGAACTAAAACGTCCATAGTCCTTTCCAGGCTCTTAAGCGAACCTATGAGTCCATAGCCGTTTACAGGCTCTAATGACATGTGCAATATAGCTGAAAATCCTCAAAATGATTAAAGCTATCACACTCATACACATACCACCCATCATACACTAACAGCAACGATTTATGCACATTAGTGTCCATGTGCCATGGTGCTTGGCACTCGAAACCTGCAATTCCTCAAATGAATTATGCTAAATACCCTTCAATACAACATATTACCACTCTATATTGTCACCGTTTCACTTACCCATTGACATAACAGAACAGCGCCGTTTAGGATGCATGTATATCTTCTATAAACAAGAACTCATTTGCATCCTCGCAGTGCCCCCATTCTACAGATTCACATCGCACCAAGGCACTAACCATCCTGCACATGCAAAATGCTCCGTCAGTTTTAAATAGGTATATTAAAGTTCCAAACTACCCAACATTATGGCTGTTACTCTCTGCACAAGCCTATACCCCACCATACTGTCATGACCTAAAAATGTCACCTTATTTGTTGCCCGCTACCTGTCGCCTCACTAACTGAGAGGGAGCGGCATGCCAGCATCACAATACGCCGAAAATGTCTCTTTTTCCAAGCAGAGACCACAGCATTTGGTGCCTATTGTCTCTTGGATCCGATTCGTATCATAGGGTTTCCATGTTCTAAGCATTGTTCATTTCTGCCTTAATATAGCTGCACACATATTTTGCTTCCTTCCTTCTAAGACACATGTCTTGCCAAACGTCAGATTCCTTAAAGTACTTTCCTTTTTACATCCTCAGGGAAAACAGCACTTATAATACGAAGCTCTAACAATAGCACATTCCAAAGAACATTTTACGCTTCACCATCTCCCCCTGCTGCATGTGTGACATCATCAGTCACTACTGCTCAGCAGGGCTATTCTGAGCTTCATAGGCCAATGGTCGTTCACTTCCCAGGAGACCTCGCCACAGGCTCATAAATCACCAGAGTTTCAGACAGCCAAAAACATGATGTGCACGATAAGCACAGTATGGTGCTGCCAGGCTCCCATAACTTCAAAGCCTGCAATTATCTTGTGAGAAGGACACCGTTTAAAACAGCTCCCCATTGCTATGAGTGCAGAAGACATGGGAGTGACGTGTAGTCGGGCAAATAGTCCTCCTTGTTCATGTCAAATTCACATCCATTTCCCAAACTCAGAGCAGCGTCTTTTTTCTATTGCCATTCTAACTTTAAAAAAAACGTAGCATCACATTCCTCCCAGTGGCTAGCTCTTCATTACATCTCACGGAGGACCAGGGTACAGCCTTAGCTTTCCACATCAATTTCCCAGTATTGCCAGTATTTTCTTGGGGCCCAGCTTGCCCACTACTTATGTGCGCCGGTCCCAACAAAGATGGGGCTTTAATCCTCCGGCTCCCCCGGCACCCTGGGTGATGGGACTTAGTTTTTGGGGCGGTGTTGTCCTTGTCCAGAAGCTTGTCCTTCCTGCACCCCCCGCAGCAGGGTCCTCAGTCCATCAGCTTGTGGAACGTAGGGTACCAAAGACTGACTCGTCGCCATTGTTAAAAGCAGGTTCCAGGCTCTTTAAGATTTCTTCAGGTAAGTTTATTTCCAAGTTCTTAGTTACATATCTACATGAAGACATGCATGACATAAGTAGTGACAACACCAGCTCCCATCACCCAGGGCCAGCCAGCTGTAACCGCCTCTACACAGAACACTCACTCAGAATATTCCATCATCCACACATAAACATTCCACATGACATCTCAAGCTACCTCACCTCAGACAGGCACAATACAACAACTGACTCGGACAGAAATGGATTGATAATTAAAAGCTGACTAAATTATTTCTGTCTGTCTAAATGATATGCCAAAAATCCTATATTATCTGTCTGTAGCACTGGGTCTCATTTGCAATGACGACACATGTAATTTAAAAATTGATATGTCAACCCTCCATGTTTCTGACTCTTATCATGGGTCAGAAAATGTTCTTATGTATCCCTCAATATGTTTTGTTGATGCAGCCTTCATCCGGAGTTTAGAGCTTCTCATTAAAACGGCTCCACTTCTTAATGGCCCTATTTTCTTCTATGCAATGTTGCATAATATAAAATATAAATGAAGGTGTGTTCGATATTATTGATCGACTCGCTCCTAATGTATGTATACTTTCTAGTGCCCTCAGTTTACCAGCCTTCGTTCCTCACACATGATATCTGGGTGTTATGCATTTCAAACGCGCTCTCTCTGGCATTGGGTTATTTTCTCCATCTTGGAATCCATGTGAATATGCAACAATGTCCCTACCCGTGTCAATGACATAGTTGCATATGCCAACTACACATATACATCTTTATAGTTTAATTACTATTTCCCTCAACTCATTCTTAATAAGCATCTCAATATCATGTCAACATCATTCTGTCATAGTGCCACATATTAACTTCACAACTACGTATTTTACACTATGATCAGGCTTTCCCTTGTTCAATCCAAATTATGGCCCAGTATCGATGGACGGTTTGCGTTACAGAATTTTGCTGTACAGATTGATCTATTTGTGTTCAATATTTGTATAAATATAATTTGTCACTCTACCTGGTCTCATAGTGGGCTAAGGGCGGGGTGCAGGCTGTCTGCTTCAGCTGTGTCTTTGATCAGTGAGGGCTGACAGCGCTCTTAAATTGATATGTATTGTGAAGGCATCATGAAGTAAGACACAGACAACAGATTCACTTTTCTAAAATTAAGGTTTTATTTCTCAGATGTCAGGATGGAGTGAGGCCTAATTTGCCCTATGCTAAGGTTGGATTTCGCTACCTAAAGAAACTAAGGATAGTCTGTGTCAAAAAGACAAACCAATGGTTTACCCTGTACTCTATTTCGTAAACATGACATGTTCACAGATTGTCTGACCTCTCTCACTGTTTTGCCAATCAGGAGTAATAAACATGGATATTGAATGCCATAGATCACATGACTGCTCTTGCAGTTCTAGAAATGTCTGTAGTCCACATCAAGCCATTCAAATAATCAATCTTCTGAGGTTCTGGGTTAGAGAGCAACCTGAACAGTTTTCGCTTTTAAATTGACCCATTGGTTTAATGCCCCATATGTTGTGTACAGAGGCGTCTTTGTTGTTAATTGTTTCATGTGTGTGTACCAAAGATTGTCTTAAGTTATTTGAGCATTTAAATGCAAATCATGTTTTTTTGTCGTGAATCCTGGTACTTATAAGATGTGCCAATTGTGTAAAATGTTTTTTCGTAACAGGCTACTGATCTGTCTATATGTAGTGACCCGTACTCGTTACTGCTTTTGTTTGCTCTTGATTGGCTAGACAAGTGTCTCAGTGTACTGCGAGGAACTCATGGTATCAAAAGTAAGAGCGCAACACAAAGAGCAAGTTGAGCGATGTTTATTGAACAGTTTTCAAGGGGTTTGGGAAAACTCCTATGTCGCCCTATAGTTATGATGGGAGTAGTCTCTACCATCAAATATTAAAGAAAACACTGTCCTAGTCAGTGTATGTCAAATCAAAATGGCCTATACTAATAAAACCTAATGCCTCCCCTATCTCTTTTACAAAAAGTGTGCTAAGGGGAATGGGTATGCAAAGGAAAGTCTGTGTTATAGCCTAAAAGAATCAAGGTGGCAGAGTAAGGTCTCCTCACCACGTTGGACAGCACGGAGTAAGGCGGCCCCGTAAACTGGATGACACACTCTGGCTCAGGCTTATAAGAAAAAGGCAGTTCAAAATGTGGGTCGAGGCCCGCTTGGCCTTCCACGCTAAAGTCACTTATTCTTGCTTTTCAAAAGTTCTTTCACAGTTTAACAAAAGATCACGTAGGTCTCCCTCTGTCAGGCTCGGACCTCTCAAGGCAGCAATAGTTCACTTGGGTCTCCCTCAGTTGGGCTCGGACCTCGTAATCACAGCACTTGCAGGGGTTCCATTCACCAATCTTCATTCACATTCTTTAGGGGTTCTCTTCCCCTAACTTATTTTATGTGTCCGTTCTCCCTCAGTCGGGCTCGGACCGTTTACTGATGTCGAAGACTTTTGAATGTGCAATGCTTTTACCATAGACCTCCGCCAAACTACTTTGACATATTCAGCTCGCAGGCTTTCAAAAAGACGATCTCAATTATGCCGGACTGCTCTCCTTCTCATTTTCAGGGTTTTGATCTTTTGCTGAAAAACTACTAGTCCCATACTGCACTTGGACTCAGTTCATTAATTTCCGTTATGCTTTAGCCACACACATGCCACCGGGTTCCTCTCTCTCTTAGACGCACCCAGGTGGAACAGCGCTGAAAGGCAGGGTCTGGTGCTTTCATGGGCTGAGGTTAAGGTCTCACCACCTGCAACTCCTTCCTCCCCAACTCCTTTGTTCACTTTTCTAAAACTAAGGATTTATTTCTCAGATGTCTGGATAGAGTAAGGCCTAAGTGCCCTATGCTAAAGTGAAATTTCCCTACCTAAAGAAACTAAGGATAGTCTGTGTCATAAAGTTAAACTCAAAAGTATGCCTGTGTCCAAAACCTATGCTTGCCCTCACAACTAAATCTATACAATGTGTAGGGATGTCAGCAACCTAAGAAATAGTGTTCAAAATAAAGTTCTGAGCATCTACCAGCTCCCGACTTGCTCTCAGCTTCCTTTTCCCCCAAGTTCAAAACAGTTCCACAAAAAGACCTTGTGATTCTCCTCCCCAAGTTCAACACAGTTCCAAACAGCCTCAGGGTTCCCTTCCCCAAATTCAGCACAGTTTCAAATGGCCTTGGGATTCCCTTCCCCAAGTTCAACACAGCTCACAGTTAATTCAACATTCTCAGCTTTCAATATTAGTTCAAATCCACTTTGTAACCTTTCATGCTTTTCAAACATTCATTTGGCTTATTATTCTCGTTAGTCACTTTAATATTTCTTAGACAAACCAAGTTCAACCTCTTCATTTTCCTTGGTTCACTCCAAGTAGGGGTTACTCAGTCTAGGCGCAGTTGTCGGACCACACAGTCTACCCATCACAGGTCACACAATCAATAACCATTGGCACTTTGTAATGTTCACCGATTCTCATTGGACTTCCTTTCCAACATAGGTTTCCTCTCTGCACCTGTGACATTAGCCCATCTGTACTCCTGTTTCCACTTGACAGTCGCTTGACTCTTCAACACGTGCCTTTCACACAATTCACTTTGTGGTGTTTATCCCTTGTCACCACCACCAATAGTGCTTTTCATTTGGCTTTCACTTGCTTCGCAAATTCTCATTACTGGTTTTCACTTGGCTTTGTACTTTCAAATTGTTCATAAACGCGTTTTCCTTATTTTCACTTAGTGCGTAAATACACATCACTTTCTTTCCACTCATGCAGTATTTTCATATATTTTTCATAACCTTTCTTTAGTTCGGCATTCAATAACTCATTAAGAATTCTGCAGCTTGTTCGGTATTCAATATTGTCAATTTGGTCTCCAGATCCACTCATTACATACGTTCACTTTATCAACATCTTCCTTTGCCCATACCAAGCCCCTGGAGTACCCTGGCATGAGTGGTCTCTCCCTGTATTTCACTGGTGTACGACTGATCCACTAGGTGTTTTCGCATTCCTCTTCTGATTTTGCTCACTCCCCTCTCTCTCGTCGGGAGCACCGGTGAGCAGTGCTCACCTCTTCCAAACCTTTGCCGCTTCCTGCGGCAGAGTGGCGAATTCTGTGTCCCCGAGCTTCAGCTGGGGGCATGAGGCTCTGAGCTCTACAGTGCTCTCAGCCCTCTTGCGGCCTGCTTTGGCCTCAGTGTCTTTCTTGCTCTCCTGCAGCAGTCGGTGTCCTTTTCACTAGCCCTCTTCAGCCTGCTCCACGTCATCCTGGTTTCCAAGGCGGTTCCCCTTCTCCAGGCTGTTCTGTCCTTTTCATATGCACCTTTAGCCTCTCGAGCGGCTGCAGGTACAAGTCCTTTGCCTGACCACAATTACTTCAGTCAATAGGACAGGCCTAAAATTTAGAGTGGGATCAGCCACCAGGGGGCGCAGAGGCTTCCATGCTTTTCGCGTAAGCTCCGTTCCTAGAGCCCCGAAAAGTGATTTGAGCCACCACTTTCCGGACCCCCCACAGGCAAAAAAGAAACCCCAGCTGGTGGAACATCCTCCCCCCAACTGGACGAAATCCTGAACGAAATCTGTGGAGGAATGCCCCGAAACACGACTGGACGCAGAACGGCCTCGCCGAGCGGACAAAATGAAAAGTGAAACCTCCGTGATACGCACCTGCTGAGGTGTGCCATCTGCCCCCCCAGAGAACATTTACGGGTGCTCCTCGGGCGCAGCGGTGTGCGGCCCACGACAGCAGTAAAGGAGCACCCTGCAGCCGAATTCCCGGCCTCCCGACGATCAAAAGAGGTGGGTGTAAGTTGCCCTGCACCCTCCCACCGCTCGTTGCTTCGTACGCCTGCGGCATGCTCCTGGGCTTGAGGGAGGCATGCACCGGGCCCCCAATCGGAGCGGGTTGCAGGCAGTGGCCTAACGCCCCACATAAAGAAATCTCCCCAAATCAACATACATACTGCCTGCAACGTCCCAAGCCATCCCTGGCCCCCCACTGCTGCATCCGCCAACCGGGGCTTCCCCTGATGGGACACAGAGAGGAGGTTCCAGCCTTCTTAGGAACGAGTACGTGCACTGGGCTCCCTCCATCCCGTGGCCCTGAGTTCCCTCACGGAATCCCTGAAAAGAATCTCCTGGCGCCTGCAATACAAATGCGGGACCCCGAGCCCGCCTTGGCCACGGCAAAGCTCGAATACTCTGGTCAACCTGTGCACGCCATATGGTGGAGCCCTTGAGATACGGAGAACGGCTACCCACAAATAGAGGGAGAACTGACTCCAAACATCCCAAACATATCTAGGGACACACCCATCAGCCCCAAACTACGGAAAGCAACACCAAATAAGAGGTGTAGAGCCACAAAGAAAAAGTGGCAGACCACGAATCCTTTAAGTCCTAATCACGCATCACATCAAGAGACCATGAACAGTGTCTTACATGACAAGCATCCCCCTGAGCCGCAGTCCCAAAAGAAAAGAGGCAACTCCCTCCAGAGCCCCAACCCAGCTCACCAGAAGCGTAGCCCCCGGACTCTCATCAGAAGCGACAAAAGGTGAAAACTCAATCTCAGGGACCTAAGCATTTAACTGCGCACCCTCCATTCCATTGCCGCAGACCACATAGAAAGACTGCATTCCGAAATCCCCCCATACAAGAGCTGCTATTGCTCCGGCGTTGAACTGTTACCACCTTCAAGGCATCCTGGAACACATGAGCGCAAAAGAGAAATTGGCCTAATTTGCCTACACATCTTCACCCCCTGAAACCAGCGAACTCAATATGGAAAATACAGACATGACAGGGAGTGAATTAGCAGCCACCAAGGGGGACATCGCAGCCTTGCTGGGAGAAAAATAAAGAGCTTGGGGGCCAACATCGGATGTAAAATAGACAAAACCACGAATCACCTGGACAGCATGGCAGAAAGGCTGGTATGAGTGGAAAGTAACCAAGCCTCCATAGACACACTCGAGGCACAGCTTGACCTGAGAATGACGGAACTAGAAAGGCGGGAAGAGAACTTTAAACTAAAACTCGATGATTTGGAAAACCGTGAAAGACGAAAAAATATACGCATTTTTGGGATCCCAGAATGAGAAGGGGAGATGGAGGGTGACCTAAGAAACACCTGTCATGATGCCTACCCCCGGGCATCAGGACCAAGCCCATCAGCTCCGAAAGCAGGCACCCAGATACTTACTAAAACCCCAACAGCCCCGGCTGGGGGCTGTTTGGGTTCAGTCCTGGCGCCATAGGCGCCAGGCTCATAGACTTTTCTTACCTGATGCAGACCATGCTGCTAGTGAGTCCAAGCCAACGTGAGGCCTGGATGGGACTATTTTTCTACAGGGACTATTTTTTTACTCGGGCGTGGTTCTAGGGAACTTCTTACCTGGAACTTCTTTGGAGGCTATTTAAACCACGCCCGAACAACAGCACACGCTTCGCGTTATTCTGCATCCAGCAGCGTAACGCTCACCATGCCTGCAGTCTGCATCCAGTCTTCTGCCACGCCCGCCTGAAATCTGGAGCTCCTAAAACCAAGGGGAAAGAAAAGGACAAGATTAGAAAACGAACTATTTCGAATTCCTCAACTGATTTCGGATCCATCTCGCCTCCGGACATGGAAAGAACATCATTTCAGTACGCGGCACATCTCCAGCTGCAGTGCCGCGCCATACTCACCAGTCCTCGCAGCATCTTTCGATTCGGCGCTGCCTCCATCATTTCTTCGCCGAACTCCGGCACCTGAGGGACAAAAGAAAACAAGGTGAGCCGAGAAAACCAACAAATAAAACACTTATCATAGACTTACCTGATTACTACCAGAGGCATTATTCTATAACTCTCCAATTCTTCATGTGCCGTACCTGCAAAGAGAGAGAAAGCAACACGTTAAACACTGGCAACATTTACCGAATAGCATTGGGTAATACATATTCTTACCTGAGCGCTACCAACTGCCACGAGGGGTATCTTCTCACGATCTTAGTTGCAAGACAAGGAAGGAAGGGGGGAACAAGAGTGAATCCTCGGACATATTGAACTCTATGAACTTGATACTTACCGAACCTTGCCAGGAACCTCAGAGTCAATACTCTCCGGAAACTCTCCCACGCCTTCAAACCAGTGAAGTAACTGGCATCAACGCGCCCCTGCAATCCACGCAGGATGGAGAGCTCATCATTTAAAAACATAAGGTGAGGTTCCTAAAAGGGGATATCGGAGGTGACAAGAAGGGAGAACGAGAACAGTGGGAGGGGGCTATCACTCATATCCACGGGTGGCTAAATCCCTTTCTCCACTTGCAGGAGAATACTTCTACGGATCAAGCAGACGAGATTAGGCAGGCCAGTCCAGACAGTCATCTCGGCACTACGCATCACGTTGGTGGAGACCACAGCTGTCCGGGTCCGATCGACGCCCCTGTGGGAACCAGGTGAGCGGAACAACACCCTGCACGACATCATTAAACTCCTGGTCGCTTATGACGCCATTGACAAACCCAAAACTGAAAGAATTCACAGGGCCGGGGGCCCCCCGGGCGGACCGAGATCAGTGCTAACATGATTCCACCGCTTCTAAGATAAGACTAGAGTTCTTGAGAGAGCAAGACACAGTGATGGAATCACGCTCGGAGGTGCTCAGATTTCAATATATCAGGACTTATCATCGATGACTCTCGCACTCTGGAGAATGTGCGGTCCCCTAACGAAGCACCTGAAAGAAAAGAATATCAGGTACAGATGGGGGTACCCCTTCTCCCTCTCCTTCGAATACGAGGGAAACAAAATAAAGCTGAGCTCGGAAAGGGAAATCAAGACGTGCATACCCGACCTGCTTGGCCCCCAAGGGGGGAAAAAGGAAGAAAGGGAAAAGAATAAGGAAAACTCCCTTCTCGCCTGATAACAAAGTCAGGATATGAACATGGAGGGGTGGGCACAGGGGGCTTAATTGAGATGATATATCAAGCAAGGGGACGTGACGTAACAGTCTCCATAGGTGGTTCGATGTTGGATCAAAATTACCACCCGGGTTCAATCGAACGCCATCAACTCGGGGAGGGGTAGTGAAGGGGGAATAGAAGCTTAGAAAATGTTGTAGCAACATCTGAATTAATCCGAAATATCAAAGGTAACGTGACACTTGGAGATCGAATAATTGTCTGGCCGCTGAAAGTGAGCAACTTCCCAATAACAACCAACGATGGCATCATCCGATGAACTCAGTGAGGGACTCGCTCAGAGTAGGGACCATAAATGTGAAGGGCTTGAACTCGCCAACCAAGAGATCACTGGTGTCTAGAGAATTTCGTAGATCCAATATCGACATCCTTCTCCTGCAAGAGAAAAAATTTGCCAAGGGAGAGGAGCGAAGCATCCTTGGGAAGCGGGGAGGTCTGGAATTCTGGGGCTCTTGCCCACTCATGAAGGGAGAAGCGTCAGAATCTTACTCGAGAAAGGAATTAAATTTGAAGTGGATAAGACATGGTCTGATGTGGGAGGTCGTGCTCTCCTGATAACGGGGAAAATTTGTAAAAGTAACAATCTCCACTGTATACTCACCCAACACTGGACAGGCCAAATTCCTCGAGAAAACGATCCCTAAAATAATGTTGGAAGCCACAGGTCATACCATCCTGGGAGGCGACTTTAACCAGTGGGCGGACCCGACCAAAGACTGGAAACCAGGTAAACCCGAAACGAGAAGCCACTTTAAGGGAGATCGCACTGAACTGGCCGAAATAATGGAACTGTATGAAATGAAAGATGTGTGGAGAATTTTACATCCCAGCAATAGCGGATACACTTTCTATTCAAACCCCCACAACACACTTACACGTATTGACTATATATTTCTCACAAGCGATCTCACAAACACTGCACAATACTCAGATATCATCCTGATAACATGGTAAGACCATGACATAGTCTTAGATATTAGCTGGGAAGATGTACCTGTTATGGGAGGGAAATGGTGGTGTTATGAGAGCCTCTGGAAGGATGAAATTTTCAAAACTGTAATGGAGACCGAAATTAACGAATACTTTAAAATTAACAATAATGGGGAAGTTTCTAAACAAACGATCTGGGAGGGCAGGAAGGCCACATGGAGAGGCATTCTAATACGAGAATGGTCCTCTAAGAAAAGGGAGCGAAAGATCATAGAACATAGACTACGAACTGGAATATGCCGATTGGAGGGAGAGATGAGAAAAGACCCTGAGGTAGATCCTGACAAAATGAAAGCAGCCCAACGAAAAAGGGAGGAACTGCGGTTGTTGGAGCATGAACAAGTAGTACGTAAATTACAATTTCCTAAACAGACTTAGAGAGCAAAGAGTGGAGCGCAAGGTACAGGAAATAATAGAGGACTCTACCTCCTCAACTCACACTCCCCACTCAATCCCAGAGTGCTTTGCCAATTTCTACGAGAATGTTTATACCTCTGAAATAACGCCTGGCCAATTAGACACAAACTCCTATCTATCCCCAATCAACATGCCCACAATAACATACGCAGAAACCAAGCTCCTTGACTCTCCAATTGTTCAACAGGAAATCCAAGATGTAATCAAAAGGTTAACCCTGGGCAAATCTCCAGGGGAAGATGGCTACACTGCTGGCTTTTATAAAACCTTTAATAAGCAACTAACACCTTTCCTAACAGAACTATTCAAAGAGATAATAGAGACAGGGGTGGCACCAGACTCCTTCAAAAGAGCATTGATAACGGTGATCCCCAAGGATGCGAGAGTCCCTAAACAGTGTGGATCATACCGCCCTATTTCCCTCCTTAATCTTGATGCCAAAATCTAGGCTAGGGTGTTAGCTGCAAGACTGGAAACACTAATGCCCCACTTAATACACCCTGACCAGGTTGGGTTTATACTGGGGAGACAAGGGGCGGGTACCATGCGTAAAACACTACACTTCGTCCGCGCAGCGCATAGCCTCCCCAGCGATCCGGCCCTTTCATCAATAGACGCAGAGAAGGCCTTTGATAGAGTAGAGTGGGAATTTCTAGGAGCAGTCCTGCAGAAGGTCAGAATAGGCCCGATGATTAGAAATGGAATACAGGCGATATACACATCCCCCAAGGCATCGATATTTGTAAACCGAGAATACTCCAGATGGTTTGAATTGAAACGTGGGACTAGACAGGGATGCCCCCTCTCTGCAATTCTCTGTGCACTCTCCTTAGAACCCCTAGCACAAAAAATGAGAGCTGACCCTAAAGTAGAGGGAATGCGACTAGGGGCAACTGAATATAAGGTAGCACTCTATGCAGATGACATCCTCCTACACATAACTAACCCTTCAGAATCCATCCCTCATGCCCTTAAGCTAATAGACGGATATGGGCAATTCTCCGGGTTCAAAGTGAATAGGACCAAATCCATACTGTTCCAACTCCAGGGATCCGCAGAAGAAAATGACACCAGGTTCCTCCCACTAGGCCTTAAGATTGAACACACCACATTGCAATACTTGGGCATACAGATTACTAAAACCCTGAATGACCTATACAAAGCCAATTTCCCCCCACTTCTCCAGCGATTCACAGCCGATTCTAAAAAATGGAATAAACTCACGATTTCCTAGCTAGGGCGAATTAATGCTGTCAAAATGGTATGCCTCCCCCGATTCCTGTACCTCTTCCAAATGTTACCAGTGGATATACCAAAAGGGTTCTTTATTGAGGCCAAAAAGATCATGGTAAGATTCCTCTGGCAAGGGAAGAAAGTGAGAATCCCATACAACACATTAACACTTCCCAAGGACAAAGGAGTAGTGGGGCTCCCCGACCTAAGAACTTACTACAAAGCTGCCCAGCTACGCATTCTAATCCCACATCTCTGAGATCGTAAAAATCTCCAATGTGTGCAAATGGACAACCACTATCTATCCCCAGCTACAGTATCAGAGTGGCTATGGACCCCACATAAAAGGGTACAACGGAGAATCAAAGGCCACCCCATATTGAGCACCATATGGAATATATGGCAAACAGGCAAAGAAATGCATAGAATCACTACCTAGCCGTCCCCGCTCAGCCATTTATAGTCTCCTGGCATAAACAATCACATTCCCAATGTAGGAAGGTTCCAATCATGGTATGAGGCGGACCTGGAAAGGGTGGGGCAGTTGCAGTGAAAAGACTCGTTCATCACTCTACCAGAACTGATGGAGGCCCTGGGTATAGGCACACTATCCACATTCCAGTATATCCAACTAAAAGGCGTGCTAGCGAAACCCGAATGGAAGGACAAACTTAAGAGACCTTACCCCATTCGAGAAACTCTTAGACTCTAAATCCGAAATGAAAGGCCTCATATCTGCAATTTAGCAAGAATGAATGGCGGCAGGAGATGGATCCACGGACCCCCTGAGAAATAGATGGGAAAAAACATTGGGAAGAGATACATGTGTAGAGCTGCACCTAAAACGTCCATATCCAGTCAATACAAACTTCACGCCATCAAACTCTTACATAGGTGGCAATACGACCCCCTCAGACTCTCCAAAATGTCCCAAACAATGAGCCCAAGATGCTCGAGAAAATGTGGAGAAATAGCCAATTACTGCCAAATGTGGTGGGGTTGCCCGCATATTAAAGTGTTCTGGGACGAGGTCCTGGGGTGGATCAAAGAAATAGATGGCATTCAAAGAGACGCCAACCCCTATTTAATACTAGTTGGGCTAGAAAGAGACGAAGATGATTGGATCAGAGTTAAAGGACTGCACCCCCCCCATCTATTATTGGCGGCTCGGGCCTTACTGGTGATCAAATGGAAATCCACAACTTTTCCGGGAAAGAACGAATGGATCAATTTAGCCTCAAACATCTACTCAATGGAAACAATTACCGCCTCCCTACACGACAAAGCCGCGCAATTCGAAACTTTATGGATGGACTTCAAAAATAAATATCTCGCAACAACCTCCAATTCCTAATCTGGGGAGCCCCCAGGGACCTGATGCAAGATGCAAGACACAATAGAAGATCATGGAAGAAAACTCAGATTAAGCGGTGATAGGTCGACCAAACAATAGAACTATGTTCAACATGTCTTTGTATTTCCCAAACCAATACAACGTTCATATGATGTGTGCTAAACCAAGGGGGGTAGGGGGGTTGGTGTGGGTAAAGTTTTCACCCAGAGATACACCCAGAGATATGGAATGTATGTTAAGTTGTGAAAGTAAAATGATATCACATGTTCTGTTTCTGTTAAGCAACCATGGGCCAACAATGGTGTATTTTATATAATGTGAAATGTTTCTGTTAAAAACTAATAAAATCAAATTTAAAAAAACAATTAGAGTGGTGTTCCACAGTCCTCTTCCTTGTCTCAGTACCAAAGTGGTGTGCACAGATGGAAGTGTGCATTACTCCTAGCTGCCTCTCCCTTGTCCCAGTCTTAAAGGGATATGAATGCTGGCCAGTTGAAGTGTGTGACAGTGGGGAAGATTGGTAATAACCTACACAGGTTGGGGGAGGTTAGGATGTATTCTGACAACGGATGCCTCACCTAAAGGCATCTTTCCTTCACTCCCAAGGTCCCTCCACCCGAGTGATCCTGCCTCGCATGTCCACCCCTAGAGTCAGGATCCAAAAGCGGTGGCCCTTCCCTGGGCACCTAAGAGGCTCCTCACAGTATCTCTCATACACTGTGTCTCAGCGCTGTTTAAAATTGCACGACGGTCGCTGACATTGCCGGCCTCCATTGGTGTTATGTGAATCAAAAAGCTACAATGCTCCATTCTTTTCTGTTCCCGCTTTCTGTGTGGGCACCATGTTGAAGAAACTTTGAGGGCTTTTACCATTGTGTTTTCACATGTGTTCATCCGAATATCAGAGCAAACACATTATAATCATGAATTAAATGATGTGAAGAGACCACATAATCTTTGCCATTCTACTATTTAAAATTGTATTTTGTGTGCATCATTCAGCCTTGAGTTCTACCGACAATTACTGAGGAAGATTAAATCCACTTATCTTAACACATCAACAAATGCTATTCTGCTCAATTCGCTGTGAATAAATATTAATTCATTTATAGAAATTGAGATTCTCAATCTGTATGACATATAGTGGGCTTCACACTACCACATACGTCTTACAAAATTGCAGGTGTCTCTTAAATTCTTCATCTGGTGTTGTAAAACCAGAAGTGTTTAAATTCATTTGTTCCCTACCAGATTTGCTGAATATTAGGTGAGGGCCAATTTATCCTCACTCAAATTCATGTATTTGTTATGAACACATTCCATTCCACACCATTTCTGTTCTATCTTTCTCAGTTGTATGTCCCAGTCACCACCTTGAGGGCGAGCTTTGACCATTGTAACCACGAACCACATAATAGTATTTGGTTTGTGATTTAGTCATGCATAATGTTCAACCAATGGTTTGTCCTGTACTCTATTTCGTAAACATGACATGTGTTCACAGATTGTCTGACCATAGATCACATGGCTGCTCTTGTAGTTCTAGAAATGTCTGTACTCAACATCAAGCCATTCAAATAATCAATATTCTTGAGGTTCTGGGTTAGAGAGCAACCTGAACAGTTCGCGCATTTAAATTGTCCCATTGGTTCAATGCCCCATAGGTTGTGTAAGGAGGTGTCTTTAGTGTTAATTGTTTCATGTGTGTGTACCAACGATTATCTTAAGTTATTTGAGTATTTAAATGCAAAGCATGTTTTTTTTAATGGCGTGATTCCTGGTACTTATAAAATGTGCCAATTGTGTAAAATGGTTTTTCGTAACAGGACACTAATCGGTTTATACGTAGTGACCCGTAATCTTGTCAGCTTTTGTTTCTTCTCGTGTGGCTAGACAAGTGTCTCTCTCAGTGTACTGTGAGAAACCCATGGTATCAAAAGTAAGAATGCAACACAAAGAGCAAGCCCAGGAGTGTTTGTCGAACAGTTTTCAAGGGGTATGGGAAAACACCTATGTTGCCCTATAGCTATGATGGGAATAATCTCTACCATCAAATAATAAAGACAACACAATCCTAGTCAGTCTGTCAAATCAAAATGGCCTATTCTAACAAAACCCAAATGCCTGCCCTATCTCTTATACAAGAAGTGTGTAAAGGGGCATGTGTATGCAAAGGAAAGTCAGTGTTATAACCTAACAGATCAAGGTGGCTGAGCTAGCTCTCCTCCCCACTTTGGACAGCACAGAGTAAGGCAGCCCCCGTAAACAGGATGGCACACTCTGGCTCGGGTTCATAAAAAAAAGGCAGTTCAAAATGTGGATCAAGGCCCGCATGGCCTTCCACGTTAAAGTCACTTATCACAGCTTTCCAAAAGGTCTTTCACACTTTAACGAAAGTTCATGTAGGTCTCCCTCTGTCAGGCTCGGACCTCTCAAGGCATCAATAGTTCACGTAGGTCTCCCTCAGTCCAGCTCTGACCGTTCACTGATGTCGAAGACCACTTTGACCTATTCAGTTCAGAGTCTTTCGAAAAAGGCACTCTCAATTCAGCCGGACCATTCTGCTACTTATTTTCAATCTTTTGCTGAAAAACTACCAGTCCCATAATACACTTAGCCACACACGTGCCACTGGGTTCCTCTCCCTTAGTCTCACCCATGTGGCACAGCGTTGACAGGCAAGCCTGGTGCTTTCTCGGGCTACCGTCAGGGTCTCACCACCTGTCCCTCCTTCCTCCCCAACTCCTTTGTTCACCTTGGAGAGAGGCGGTTACTTCTTTGTGGGTCTTTCCTCCCCAACTCTGTCGTTCCCCCGGGAGGCAGTGCACCACTTTTCCCAGAATGCACTTCTTCCTCTGTCAATGCACCAGAGGAATGGCACTGGCCTGGACATGTTCATCTATGAGCAGCTCCCTCTGCTCTGGCTTCCAGGCATGGTTGAGCGTCGCCAGCCCGCTCTCTGACCACTTGGTACTTAGGTAGGGATCCTATGCTGGACTCAGCCTTGCAGCCTCCCTCCTGGCTTCCCAAGAGCAACTGCCTTCTCTTCACCTGCAGTCTCTTTTTATGCACCTGTGAGATGTTAATTGTCTGTAGGTGTTTGGTCAGGGTTTGGTCTGCCTAACCTTGCCTGTCCTCGTTAACAGGACAGCCTGCTTTCAGAATGGAAGAGCCTGTCCTCTGTGTCTGAGTGTGTTTTCCTTTTGTAATCTAAATACTCTTATTCCCTCTCTTCCTCATCTCAGTCTTGTGGTATTTTAGTAGAAGAATGGGATTATGGGAGTTGTTTCCTTTGACGGGGAAAGAAAAATAGGGTAGATTTTTGTCTGAAAAGGGAGTTTGGATGTAAGGTTGCTGAGAAATGGGTTTCACTGAAGAAGAGGTAACATTTGCATTGGGGTTTAGAGATGGTCTTGGTTTCCCCTGATGGTGCTGTCTTCTTTTCCGTAAGGGAAAAGGCTGTGGTAGGACAGGACTCTGATGACTATATCCCATAAAGACAGAGGGGTTGTCGGGTAGGGGTTTAGGCAGAAAAAAAGGATACTGCATCTCGCCCAAGGCCGCTCCTCTCGCAGTCCCCAAAACCCCCTTCCCAGGTGATCCTCCCTCGCTTGTCCACACCCGTGATTGGGATCCAAGAGCGATGGCCCTCCCCTGGCCACTTGAGTCAGGTATCCCGGGGAATAGCATGGGAGAAACGCCTCAGGTTTCTCAAAGTACTGAGCTCTCTTTTTTGCATTTCTCATAGTTTTAGAAGGAATATCTCCCCGCTCTAAGGCATTGTTCTTGAAGATCATAACATTGCAGAGAAAAAACTGAGGCATTATGAAAAGGAGAGAAGCTCTAAAGTCCAGATCAAGGTGAATAAATACATATTAATAGACACATTGGGTAGTGTTTACCCATGATAAGAGGCTGGAATACAGATTTTCGACATTGGTTATATCCATTTTTAAATAACATTTGTCGTCATTGAGAACACCATGCGCTACAGCCAAATAAAACAGGATTTGTGGCTTATATTGACAGACAGAAATGGTTTAGTCAGCTTTTAATTATCAGTCTGATTCTGTCCGAGTCAGTGAACACACACTTGGCTAAAGAGGGAATCTCTCATAGAATACATTAGAAGTTACTAACCCTTAGGCACTGTATTACGACAGAGGCAAAACATTTTTTAACTGAACATTTTGGATTGTTGAAATGAAAGCGTTGCAATGCAAAATGGTCATGTAATGAATTGTGTGATACATTATTAATGAGATACTGTCCTCAACAAACCACATTGTCAACCTTTGCAGAATCCTTCCCAGATAGAGATGGTTAGGTGTGATATCACACTGGTTAATCCCGCCTGCCATAGCAGTGGAAGTGAAGTGTTGAAGTCCTAAAATTGTGAGCTTGAGTGATGAGGTAAGTAGGTCAAGGGGATGGAAATAGAACAGGGTAAAGTAGCCAAATCTTGGAGAGGGTTGCAGAATCTTCCCATTATATACTACTCCAGGGAATGCCTAGAAAATAGACCTAAGGTGGTGCCTTACCCCCGATAGACTGCATAAGATATACAGTTCATCTCCCCTCTGCCGAGAGGGTGTGGGACTGTAGGTGCCATGTTCTTCCGAATGGATTGCCTGGCGTATACTATTTTGGAGGGAAATGTTATGCTTGGTTCCATGCTATAACCTAGGTGTTTCCCACTCTTCTCTTAGGTCCTCGGGGTGATAGTGGGGGCAGTAAATGAAGAGGATGCTTTGCCTATAGGAATGCATCAAGCAGGCTGATGAGTCAGATGCTCATGGCGGATAGACTCTCTATTGCACATTGGTGGAAGGAGCCAGAATCCTCACCAATGGCTGTGGTCTGGCTCAACATGTGCCTGCAATTATTGATGGGAAAATTTACGGACATTGTGAACAGATTTCTGGAGACCTATATGCATATGATTGACTCTATCCAGGCTGTGATAGGAATGTGCACAAGGAGACCATATGATTTGCGTCGTAGCTATTAGGCTACGACACTGGGATACCTAAGGTGGTGAATTGACAGCCTGGTGCTTTATTTGTATATATTCTATTCACTATGAACTTTTCGTTTGATGCATTCAGCTTCACATGTCGCAATTGATTTTTTAAAAGACAATATTGCAATAATGATATGCTAAAAAAAAAAAAAAAGTTCATGTGCCTAAAGGTGCTAACAGAAAATGTTTAAAATTGCCTTGAAAGAGTTACACGACCTTGGTGCTTTGTACGCCATTTGCCAGATGTGGAACTGGGTAATTTTCATGCGAGACCTGTCGTGTCAATCCTGACCTGCTGCAGGACGCTTTTGCATTCTTGGGAAGTGGTGGTTGCAAGATCTGACTCTCACCAAGAGCTGATCTCTTCCAGTTCCTAGTAGAGACACATGCAGAGTCCGCGCTCTCTAACAATGGCCTGCAGAAGCGTGGGTGGTTTTAAGCACTGCTGATCCTAAAACGAAGTATGCAAAATTGATGCCACTGCACTAAACTACTTCAACAAACTATTACACAATAATTGTGATTTTATACAGTTCTTTCTGTAAATACAAGATCAAATTATATAAAACACTAATGTAAACCAAACTAAACCTAAAACGTTTAAACGTACAATCAGTGTTCAAAACAACACATTAATTCCTTATGATAAGGAAAAACTGATTATCAAACAATTGTGGATATTTTGGTTTTAACTTTAGGAGCTAATAATGTGTTAAGATGAATTGAGCAAAAAGAGAGTGAAACAAGGAAAGAAATGCAATGAACTGTAAAATAAAGTTTGTAATAAACTAAAGTTTACAATAAAAAAAAAGGAACCTCGGTCTGCAACAAACGCGAACAATCCCTGGAGAAGCCAACAATTCTGGTGTTTATGTAGGCATGGGACAAGCATTTGCCAAACACTGTTATAATGGTGCTACCTTGCCACAAAATGATAACCACTGGCAAATGGTGCTATTAGCTTCGTATGTTATTGCCATGCTTGGCAAATGCCTGCATAATTCCTAGAGCTAAAACGGCTAGGTTTGCCAATGTGTGTTTTAATGGAAAATCCAGTATAAAGGATGCGAGGACACCAACTCTATTTATATAATTCTCTTAGGATGTCTGTGACATGGGAACTGAGCATGTGCACAGAGATCTTTTACATGAGACCAGGCTAACATTGTGCACAGTAAGGAAATACTATCTCTGGATTGGCTTTTGGACCCTGATGGAATGGCAGATGTCACAGCCATTCTCTCCTCGCACCCAAACTCTGTGTCTGCGCTAATCATTATAAATGCAATGTAAGAGGTCTTTTACCACACTCTTCTGCCACTTTTGGTGGCTACACTGTGTGTGGCTCTGGAATGGGGAGGTATTAGTGGGACAGTGGGAGAGGCAGGTGTGAAACCAGAGATGTTGATGGGTGCAGGTCCGAAGTACCCGGTACCGGTTTCCAATCTGCTTTGTATGGGTTTGGCTGGGAGACGTGGGTGTATGTGATCCATAGGAAAGAATGCAAGAACTGATAGACTGTGGTGCTTTTAGTCTAGTTAGCCACTGATGTGGGAGTCTGTAATCTGGCTAAAGAGGAGTTGTCAAGGGTTTTGACCCATGTTGAATCCTTAGACTGGGTAGATGTGGGGATGAGCTGTCGCCGCCTACATTCACGCCAGAATCCAGGAGAACTGCGCAGTTGGCACAAGACCACTCCAACGATACAACCTTCTTGTGGGGGGGTTCCACATCACCACTCTACTGTAAGGATGCCATCAAAACAATGTTAAGCAAGGGTCCTATACTATCAAGCAAAAGACCACTCTATTGAAATGCAGTAATTCAAGACAGATCCCAAAAATGGATGCAATACCGGTACTGTATCAGAAAGCCAGCGTTTTAAAATCACCAGACTTTTGTGTAAAACTGAACAGAGGAACACAAACCAGGCCAACGAAAAACTTGTTAAGAGGTCGGATACAATGTAAAACTATATTCTGAAATGACTTGAAGGAAGTAATTATTTAATGTATATGTAAAAAGTGTAAGTTTGATTTAAACTGGGAACTAAAGTGACATTTAGCTGAATTCTGCCTGACAACTACCCCCGACAGGAGAAACCTGCTCAGTCACTCTTCCCAGGCCTAGCTGCATCCTGCTTCCCCACCAAAAGGAGTTGACACCTCTCTGATTAGATTAGGGGAGGGGCACCGCAGGAGGTTGAACAAAGCCTTGTCCTGGACTCAGGCAAATGTTATATTGGGGGGCCGTAAAGTGGCTTCCTCTTGGGAGAAGTGGGAGGAGAAGTGCCTCTGGGAGACCCCGAGCTGGAAGCGGGGACAGGCAGAAGCTTCTCCCATATGCTTTGGAACCTAAACCACACCCATCTGGGCCAGAGCATAATTTTAAAAAAGATGGATAATTCATAGTACGGACTTGTCAGAATTATATAAGTAATATCATTATTCTTGTGATTTTTCTGTGCACGTTTTAAGGTGTTAGGACCCCGTGGTGTATGCTGGGGGGTTGCTAGCGGAAAATAGGGTCTTACTCCAAATGTCTGCATGTTAAAAATCTGACACTTCATCAATTAATGTCCATACTCCTTGCGCACATGTGTCATTTTTGGTAAATGTCCGATATTGGTAACCCAGTCAAAAAGCGCAAAATGTTGTAATTTTTGAATGCCAGCCCCCAGGAAGATCAGAGGCGGACAAGCATGGACCATAAGGAATATATAATGTGTACATGTAATTTCAACAAATTGTGTATCTGGGAAATATGTATTTGAATCAAATATAGATTTGTGGGCAAATTGACCAGGGGAGGATCCTCTCACCCATAAACAGACCTCATCATGATGACAATCCATTTCCTTCCCCCAATCATGGGAGAGGGGAGAATTGGGCCAATGACAAGTAGAGAGGGGCAGGCTTAGCTAGACCCAGGCACACACCAATTTTCAAAACACATAAAAAGAGACTGCTAGGACAGGTAGAGACATTCAATTCCATTTGCTGCGGAGCGTGCTGACCGACGACTTCACATCCAGAGATCCAACACTTAGACTTCCAAGCTAAACAGAGACTACAGAAGTTTGAACCAAGAAGGCCCACTGCAAGCAAAAGTATTTGTCAGCAGGCCTCAAAATCTTTTGCAACTGAACTCTTCAAATAGCCGGGCTGAGCTGTTTGATTCTGGCCTAGAACCCTGTGACAGAAACATCCAGAACCAGGAGCCGTGCTGTGTCCAGAGAAGGCAGAACCCGACCCAGAGAACCGGTGCCTAGCAGACCCAGGACAGCAGAACAGAGCTGACCCAGACGCTGTGAGCAGAACCGCCGGAAGTCCCGTCCAACCTGACCAGACCTTGACGGCTTATTTCAAAAATATAGTGTGAGTACTCACTGTGCCAAAACCAATCTCTTAGTTTAAAATAATCTAATCCAAACTATTTTAGCCTATTAGAACTGCCTCCTAGAATCGTGTCATTCTGTCATCTTTAAAACTGAGAACTGTCATCTGTCATTCTGAGCTTTAAAATTTCAAATCCGAAAAACTACTTTCACAAAATCGTCCGTATCTCCGGAACCGTTTGTGCTAAGAACGAGATTTACTTTCATCTTAAAGCTAAGATCCTAGGCTTTTCAACGAACCTAGAACCGACTTCCTACTCCTTATAGTGCCTCCGTAATTATGCTCGACGCGCGCGAGTAAATTTGCCGCGATTTGACATTTTGCACAATTTCAGCCACGTGTAAAAATCAGCAGCTTCTTGCTTTCCTTTGCTAAATATCGTTTTAACCTGCTGGTTACACATAGGGCATTGCTAAAGTGAGCCTGAACTAATATAAACTAGATATCACCCACCCTGAACCTCTAGAGGGAATTAAAAGCATTTTTAGCACATTTCTCACTTCATTGTCATCACATTCAAAGCATTTTGGGCCTGTGTTTCAAACCTCTACCTGTTTTCCTCTAAGCTTGCTGGGGGGGGAGCTGCATTTCGTATTGCATTTTGTTGGGATTCTTGAAGACTGTGTGCTGTCCTTCCATTTCTTACATTGCATAGGGGGGGGAGTGAATTGTCAAGGAAAAGTGATTACATTGTCTTTTGTTGAAGCCATATCAAGTTATTTTCTGTACTGCATTTCATTCATCATTGCGTTTCCTTGAACCATATAAAGCATTCTTTCCCACCTTATTCTTCTGTTCCTATTCATAAGTTACCTCTTGCTGATTACTGCTCATATTCACAAGTGTAATATCCATTATCAATGTATTTATAGAAGTGTGATATATATATATATATATATAGTTTAAATTTTCAAATAAACCTTTTAATTTGCAAAACAAACCTACTTCTTGGCTCAGTGGGGTCAGGGGGATTCTAAGAGGGGGTGTTATACAAGGGTTGTCATCCAGAGTACTGAACTGGACATAAAAATACATCAATAAGGGTTTTCCTCAGCATCCCAGACTAGGCATTAGCTGTAGTGTTGATTGAATATCGCTTACAGAGTGCTTAGCCATGGCTCATTTATTGTTGTGATAACGTTAGGCCTGTGGCAGCCATCTGTGGAGAGGGTCTGTGTGTGTACTGTAAAATGGTAGGATATCTTAGAGGGGAATAGGTTAGTCGGGCGAAGGGAGGAGTAGGCCTTACGAGGAAACCCTTCACTCTTACCATGGCCTCTTTGCAGACTGGTCCCAATTTAGGTTCCATGTCGTTTAACCAACAGGAATGACTTAGAAGTAATTTACTTCTAAGTAATTCCTTCGAAAACATGCATTGATTTTCTTTTTTATTTTGGGGGGTTCCGTGGTCGAAGTCTACGAAAAGAAGTTGTGGAACTATGTCCACTACCGGCCTGCACCGCTCCCCACAAACCCCATCGCCATACCCCCCTCCCATGCACAATACAAACCCCAAAACACATGAACCTGCTTTTCAAGGGAACGTCCAGTGCACTGCACTGAAAGTGCACGTTTGAACTGCTTCCTACAATTTATTTTAAAACGAAACCATTCCAGAACGATTTCTTTTTAAAATAAAAGTATAGGAACGGTAAACCTTAATTAAAAGAAGTAGAGGATCAACGCACCCGCCCATTTCGACCACTGGGGGGGGTTCCCCCCAGATTCCTCCCTTTCCCTGTACTAGTACCTCACTCGCAAGCCCCTCCCCACCTCTTTTATCCCCTTACCCACAACCCCCTGTATAATTAGATGAGGTTTTTTGAAGGAATTACTTCAAAGTAAAGTACTTCTCTCTGGTCTCCATTATTCTACTACTGAGCAGCATGCAGATGTCATTCTGTATTTGACTGTTCTCTAAATCTGCAAATTTTGCTACCATTCTGTCATGTTTTATTCACATTACGTCAATGGCAAGGTTATCTGAATGTTCGATTTGGTGTTTTCTTAACCTAGCAACATGTGTTCAACATTACTCTTCAAACCATGAGATCGCCAGTCTAATGCTTGAAGTTGTTCTGGGGGAGTATGCTGCCTATTGTGTATAACGTGCCTTGTCCACTATGAACACGTGTTAGAAAACTTTATTTTTATTTATTTTATTGAGCATTTGTTAGGCACATAAACAGAATTGTGTTTCAAAGCGCCACAAGGCTAAATGGGATGCGAACAGGGGAAAGAGTAACATTGGCAAAACAGTAAAACAGTTGTGGTCCTACTAGGCCTTGTGGTATTCGGACATGCTAGTGCAGTGGATAGAAGTGCAGGAGAGAGGGATTGCTGTGGGGGCAAGGAATAGACACGTGCTGGTGGGGGGCCGGGAGGTAAATGTCAAGGGAGCAAAGGACAAGGCTTCTGGCTAAGTCCTAGTGCAGGTGATTCCCAAGGGTGGGATTCAGAGCTGCTAAGCAGGGCCCAAAGGGGCAGTGCAGTGGGCGGGACAGTGCTGGTATCGACTGGGTAGAAGGGCCTGGTATCCTGAGAAATTCATAAGTACCAGGCCACCCCGGCAGTAGGGTGATTAACAGGGATGGGAAAGAGGGAAACTACATGCCCCCCTCTCTCTGCTTGGAGAAGCATTTGACAACTGGTCCACTTTTCCATTATTTTCTGAGGCTGAGGTCTTAGCGGCTTTTTTAAAAATCAAATCATCTTCACATGAGGATGCGATCCCCGCGACCATCATAAAAAAGGTTGCCCCTGACATATTAGTTTATATCACGGCCACCATTAACAATTCCTGCCAGTCAGGACTGGTTCCTTCAGAGTTGAAATTTGTGAGGGTTATCCCCCTCCTCAAAAAGTCCTCTCTTGACCCCACAATTCCAGCTAACTTTCGTCCTGTCTCTCTACTCCCCTTCTTGTCCAAACTTTTGCAGTCCCTTATCACCCCCCTTCTATCTTCTTATCTGGAGTCTTCAAAAATGTTCAACCCTGCCCAGGCTGGTTTTAGGCCAGAAAGGGGTACGGAAAGCGTGCTTGTCTCTGTACAAGACGATATGTCCAGACTGGTGAATGCAGGCGGAGTCGGCGCCCTGATCCTGTTAGATCTTTCAGCCGCGTTTTATATGGTTGATAATCCCATTCTGCTCTCACGGTTGGCGCAGATCGGGATATCCGGCTCTGTCCTTGCATGGTTCACCTCTTTTCTTTCAGATTGCACCCAGACCCTCGCTATGCCCCCTTTTTTGTCCTCCTCTTGTCCCCTCACTTGTGGTGTCCCTCAAGGATCTTTACTCTCTCCGATCCTATTTAATATTTATATCTGGGCTCTGGTTTACCTCATCCGTTCCTATGGACTAAATTGCTATTCCTATGCTGACGACACCCAAATCCTGATCCGCTTAGATAAAGATCCGGTTTGAGCCTCGTCAGGCCTTCATGAGTGTCTTAGGGCGGTGGGGGATTGGATGGACCAGAACTGGCTCAAACTCAATGGCGACAAAACGGAGGTTATGGTGGTGGGCTGCCCTCCGATCTCCTCACTGTGGACCCCTGCTTTTTGGCCCTCGTCTCTGGGCCCTTTCTCTGGGCCAGTGGACAAAGTGAAAAATCTAGGGGTCATTCTGTCCGCCACCCTCTCTGTGTCGAACCAGGTCACTGTGGTGTGCCAGTCTGCCCATCACCAGATTAGAGTTCTCAAGAGGGTTCTACCTTTGCTACCTGAAGCCACCCGCTCCCCGGTGGTGGCGGCATTAGTTCTGACACGGTTGGATTATAGAAACTCTCTTTATCTTTCCCAACTGATTGGCCTTACACAGCGACTTCAGCGCATGCAGAACCTGGCGGCCAGGCTAGCTACTGGCTCTCCTTATGGCGCTCACATCTCGCCAGTGCTTCGTCGACTTCATTGGATTCAAGTGGCCCAGCGGGTCCATTTCAAGTCACTCTGCATCGTTCATCATGCGGTCTATGGCCAAGGAGCTGAGTTTTTACAAGCTAAGTTCCTTCGCTACTCTCCGGGACGTGATCTACGCTCGTCCTCTACCAACCTTGTCGCTGTTCCTAGTTTTAACCGCAAAAGGTTTGGCGGCAGGGATTTTTCCATTGCCGCTGCAAAACTTTGGAATAGTCTGCCTCAATCACTTAGAAGTACCCCTAACCATCTGGGGTTCAGAAGAGCTCTTAAGACTATCTTATTTTAGTTTCCCTGTTTCTTATGTACTGGTTCTTCCTCGGTAAGCAGCTTTCCCTCTCCAGCGCCATGATGCCCTTGGGCGAAAGTGCGCTATACAAATTCAATTAACATAACATAACAATCAAAGAGTTGAAGTTCGCGGAGTGAGGGATATAGCAGGGGAGTATTTAGGGAGGGAAGGTTGGAGCTAGCATGGTCCCAGGCCCCAGAAAGCCTTGTGGATGATGCAGAGGGTCTTGAATTTTATCCTTGCATCCACCAGGAGCCAGTGGAGAGATTTTAGGTCTGGAGAGATACGGTCTCTGAACTTGAGGCCAAGGATAAGTCTTGCAGCCCTATTCTGGATTAGCTGGAGGGGGCGAAGGGAGGAAAGAGGAAGATTGCAGCAGTCCAGTTTAGAGAGTACCAGAACTCTGGAGACATTGAGCTTCTGGAGGAAGGTGAGGAAAGGGAGAGTGCCTCTGAGGAGGTGGAGCTGGAAGTGGGCCTTCTTGGTAAGGCCCGTGATGCGAGTGGTGAAGGAGAGAGCAGAATCGAAGATGACCCCAAGGTTTTTTGCCTTACATGTTGGGGAGGGTAGAGGGCCCAGAGAGGGTGGCCAGAGGGTAGGAGGAAAAGAGGGCACAGGCGTCCCAATGGGAAGGATCTCTGTCTTACTGGCATTAAGACAGAGATCATGAGCTGCACGCCATGTCTGAATGGCGGACAGACAGGCAGGGATAAGAGAAGAGGAAGTAGTAGTTACTTTGTATTCTTTCATCTTGAGATGGTCAATCTAACCATCGCTCGAAGTGCATTGAAGACTACCGCCAATCGTCCATTCTGCAACAGGAGATTTATTTGTAAACTTTAATCTGTTGCAAAGCACAAGAATTGTTCTATATGAAATGTGTGGTTTTACTGGGCAAAATGAGCAAAAACACAGGAAGTTTTTTTTCTGCAATAATCCCTCACCTTTTCCAATAAGCATTAAGTGAGAACATTGGAAAGGATTTATTGGGAAATTTCATAACGTAATGTGTTGATTATGTAGAACTTGAGTTTAGGAATACTGTAATTTTCGAATACGTGTTATTAAAAACTTTTGTATATGCCTTGCATGCCTTTTCTGTTCTGAGCCATATATTGGGCGAAGGTCTCCAGAGGTTTCACTGTAGGCTGTTACATTTGACTACTTTTAGAAGAACTAGGAACTTGTGCTCCCAGGCGTCTCGGGTCAACATAATGCTTTTAGTGGTTTTTCGACCAATACTGTACATATTTCATAAAAGTACATAACTAATGGATTTTGTACAGCACTTGGAATCTTTTAGCTGTGATAGTTTTTAAGCATTCCTGTTCAACTTTAAAATGTACAATTTATATTTTCTCTAATAACTTAAAAAAAGTACAGTATGAAAGTTAAATGCCCTCCTTATATTTGTTTTAGATTTCAGATATCGAAAGTAGGATCTCAGCCCTTACCCACGCAGGTTTAAATGTTTCCCCATGTGTCCGTCTCACCAGAAAACGGGAACAGCAGCAAATAAACCAGGTATGTGAAATATGTGTAGATTTACTAAGGGAGCAGTACTATGAAATGCAATGTAGTTGATATTTTGACTGGTTGAATTGTTCATGTGGTTTACTTCTAGATGAAAACCATAGATACTTCAAGGCAGCAGCGGAGGAAACTACCAGCACCCCCAATGCCAGGTATGCAAACTTGTGGCATTTATACATGTGCATCATCGATCAAAGTAATCCCGGCCCAGCAGCTTAACCCACGGTGCAAGTTGTCAAAGGAGGGGTTTTCCCCTCGAGCAACCCATGGTCCAATTCGGAGTCGGGCAGTGACTAAGCCTCAGCATATATTGCACCACCGCGTGAAGTCCACCACAGGCTGCACATGAAGAACCATCCTGTTGCAGGTGGTGGACAGGCTTCGGTGGAGCCTTGCCAAGTCTAGACATGGCAATAGTACTACAGTGCCACCATACTGACATAGTTACCTGCCCTGGGTGGCCACGATGATTCTGCTACGCTCATCTGGTAGGTTTTTCCGCCCTCCCACTTTTCCACTATTTTCCTTAGAAATCTTGGGATCCAAACCCCCACAAACCTGTATATGCTCAGTAGGCCTGGTGGGATCCTTGCAATGCTCCCATTTTGAGATGGGGGAATCCTAAGAAGAATGTCCTAGGAAATCTTCCACAATACTTGCAGATCATGCATTGTGAATATGGACGATGGGTAATGATAACCCCCCAGCCCATGGAGTGAGGGGCTAATGGAGGCTTCTACCAACCGCTACTTCTCCATTGCTTCCTTCCCTTTGTGGACACCATGATGATAACAGGTGGCATATCACACTGCACAGTCTCTTCATTGACTTGTGGCATTGGTGGGCAGATGTTCTACTAGCTACAACTAGTACGATTTTCCTCTTCCTCTCGCCCCCACTGCCTGCCAGTAATGGCACAGCCACCAGGAAGAGGAGCGTGCTTGATAGGCAAAGGCTTCTTCTTGCCATGTCTAGAGTTATGCCCTCTGTGTCGAATGTATATTTGTGCATTACACTGTGTTTATTGTTTCAAGGAAGTTGTTTGCTGAACATATAAGCCAGAGTCCGCACATATATACTGCTGTTAACATGTCCCCA
Organism: Ambystoma mexicanum; assembly: GCF_040938575.1. Classification (NCBI taxonomy): domain Eukaryota; kingdom Metazoa; phylum Chordata; class Amphibia; order Caudata; family Ambystomatidae; genus Ambystoma; species Ambystoma mexicanum. Next base: position 965,254,081 of record NC_090924.1, read on the forward strand.
TTTTTATACTGATATTAGGAGTGTTTATATATTTCTATTGCTGTTATTTGTCAACACATTATTGTATATTTTATGTAAGTCTATATACATCTGTTACTGCCTTAATCTAGCCATTCAGAGTGTCTGTTGTTGTCCAATTCCTTGTTAATGAGAACATTGCTGTCTGAGCTGAATAGTGACCACAGTTTTAGGGGCTTTGTGGCAAGGGCACTGATATCCACCTCTAATGGGGTGGCATGATGATAGTTCAAACTGTCGTCGGAATACCCCTTCCTCTGCTGGCGATGTTAGGTGTGGGTAGTTTTAATAGAAGCTACCGCTACAATAACCTTGCGTCTCTCTAACGTCTTGTGATTTCATCACTGCGATTGAGCTATACATTCAGTGTAAAAAGTGACTCCATGATTGACATCCCAGCCTTGTGAAAGGGCCTGTCAGCACGAAACATGCTGAATAGGTATTTAACTACATTGGGCCACCTGTGAATGACCATCTCCTCATCTAATAGCTACTTTTGAACACAAACTGCTTAAATAACCCTAAAACCACACTGCAACCTGTCCGCATAAGGATGTTTTCTCCAAAGCAGCCACAATTAAGCATGTGTGTAACAAATTTACAGGGATTCTTTGATTATTAATGAATGGACAAACGTGGACCTTCTACAATTGCATACGCGCACGACCTTACTAGCACATTTTGAACTCTGCTGTATGAGAGCTGCACAGTAGTCAAGAGAGGGGTGCTTGAGTTTCCACAAAAATTCCCAGTGGGACGCTTCAACCTTTCAAGGCAGGTTCGGTCCCCCCTTAGGACTGCTGCAGTATTTTGAATGGGTTTGAGTCCTGCTGCCCAATGAGGAGACTTGAGACACTCGAGACTTGAGACACTCGAGACTTGAGACACTCGAGACCTGAGACACTCGAGACTTGAGACACTCGAGACTTGAGACACTCGAGACTTGAGACACTCGAGACTTGAGACACTCGAGACTTGAGACACTCGAGACTTGAGACACTCGAGACTTGAGACACTCGAGACTTGAGACACTCGAGACTTGAGACACTCGAGACTTGAGACACTCGAGACTTGAGACACTCGAGACTTGAGACACTCGAGACTTGAGACACTCGAGACTTGAGACACTCGAGACTTGAGACACTCGAGACTTGAGACACTCGAGACTTGAGACACTCGAGACTTGAGACACTCGAGACTTGAGACACTCGAGACTTGAGACACTCGAGACTTGAGACACTCGAGACTTGAGACACTCGAGACTTGAGACACTCGAGACTTGAGACACTCGAGACTTGAGACACTCGAGACTTGAGACACTCGAGACTTGAGACACTCGAGACTTGAGACACTCGAGACTTGAGACACTCGAGACTTGAGACACTCGAGACTTGAGACACTCGAGACTTGGAACAGGAGTTCAACCAGCAAATTAGAGGCCTTGAGCGAGATCAAGAAATGCCCAGCTTACTTCCTGCTTCCTTTGTGGGTTTGGATGTAGAGGTAGGGGTTGACAAACCTACTTATTGTTGCTCTTGGAGTAGTATTGGCATGATTCTGGAGGTATTTTTTAGTTGCTAGACATATTTGATGTTCTCGTTTGAACCCCTTTTGTCTGCATTTAGTTGTTTATGGTGATTGTTTGTGTGTGTGTTGCCCCCTCTCTCTCTGTAACAATACATCACAAAGTTTCCTAACACCTTTCCTTGTTTATACTACCACTGTGTACAAAAATCGTACTAGGAACCAGAAAGTTTTTCCTCTACCGTTTATTAGTCATCCGCCTCCTAGACTGTTGGTGTGTTCTCAGGACCTGTTCCCATGGAGTCTTGCATGAACCCATGTGTTTGTCTTTGCCACTTGTCTTGTGTTTGACACTTTAAGAAACCTGTTTCATATAGAGGGTGTGCCTTGGGAGATGTGGAGATGGAATACTCTACTCCCATGTCACAGGTGGTCAGCCAAGAGGTGGAAACAGAGCTTGAGGCGTGGAGACAGAGCTTAAGGAGAGGCAGTCCGTACTTGAGGAGGGGTGCAGGGAGGTGGGAGAGGCTGGTCCTTTGTAGGGGAAAATATCTGGGCAGGAAGAAGTTGGGCCAAACTAAGTGGTTGAAGGAGCTGGTGAGTTGCATTGAGAAGACTGGGCTACCAATCAGAAGGAGCTTGATCTATGCACAGGTGACTCTACGAGTTCCAGCAGCACATGGATATTTATTTGTATCTTGGAGTTGTTGGGGATGTGGTATCTCCCCAACAGCAGGGAAAGGACACCACAGTGGTGCAAGGCGGGGCAGCAAGAAGAGGCACGTTTCAGAGGTGGTGCTACCAGAGACTGAAGAGCCCCAGCAGGAGATGATCCCACAAAAGATGGACCATTGCCTACACATGCAAAGAGCATAGAGGGTAAGGCAGGCTCAGGATTTCTTTGCAAATTCGAAGATGTCAGAAGTCGATCCCACATATGACACTGCCATGGGTCTGAGACTTGTTCAGCTTTCTGGAGGCTAAGACTGTTAGCTGGGAGGAATGCATAGTAATAAGCAAACTAAGGCAGTATAACACAAGCCAGAGTCCCTTGGGCACCACGTTGATGCACACACATTGTAAAATGTAGCACAAGTATGTGTACAGCAAGCACAGATCGCCTGCCACAGACCCCACTACTGCAACACGCTTCAGTGATGACAGCAATGAGGGAGTGTCGTATCACACACCAGCTCTTTGTCAGTCATACCGCAGCAAACCCTCATTCCTTCCTTAATCTGTGCCAGCTCAAACCTACAATGACCCTTCCCTTCTACTGTGTCTGCCCCAGTACAGCTTGACCCACTGGCACCTTCCACTATCGGAACTGCTTTTTTTACCAACATCATCCTATTGATAATGGCAATGTTCAGGGAGTGGCAACATTTGGGCAGGAGAGAAGAGGGGAGCTTGAAATCTATTAGTTGAGGGTGCTTGGTCCCATGGCAGTGTTCAGCCATACCCTCTTGTTGGTGACTGGGCAAGAGAGTAGGAAAAGGGGAGACATGGTCAACTGGGAGTGTCCAGAAAATATGCAGGAGTAGTTCAGCTGGTAGGCATAGCCACATAATGCCAGGTTGTAAGCATGGTACGAGGACAGAGGGAGTGGACCTACTGGCCCTAATGGCTCTACTGGTTGTTAGAGCAAAATAGTTTAAGGATGAAGGAAAACAAAACTTTACTTTTGAAATGTAAAGGATTCTTGATTCATTCAAAACCATGTAAAGGATGTCTGAAACAGTGGTTTAATGATTGTGTTCATGGCTTGCCCTAGTAGGGAGGGAGGGATTGATTGGAGGAGTGTGTGATAGAGAGAGAGGGAACTGAGAGGCAGGAGGAAGAGTAGAAACAAGAGGAGAGGGGAAGGGAGTTAGTTCCTGGAAATGGAGTATGGAGAGATCAGGAGGGTGGAGATAGAAGATGAGGTAGAGAGATGGACAACCAGGGGGGGGGGGGGGTGGGGGGGGGGGTGGGGGGGGGGGGGGGGGGGGGGGGGGGGGGGGGGGGTGGGGGGGGGGGGGGGGGGCGGGGGGTGTGTGTGTGTGTGTGTGTGTGTGTGTGTGTGTGTGTGTGTGTGTGTGTGTGTGTGTGTGTGTGTGTGTGTGTGTGTGTGTGTGTGTGTGTGTGTGTGTGTGTGTGTGTGTGTGTGTGTGTGTGTGTGTGTGTGTGTGTGTGTGTGTGTGGCATCAGCAAGAGTGAAGAAAAGATTGATACACGGTCATCTGAAGGAAGGGCACTGGAGCAAAGAGACTACCCACTGTCATTTGTCAATGAGGGAATTCGATAATAGGGTTAACATTCACAGTAGGGGTTACCTGGCAATAGAACGAAATCTGTACTGGCATCAGATATGTTAGTGTAGGGAAATGAGAGCTGTGGTGGGTCAGAAGGAGGGGACAGATTAAAGGTTGCCATATTAAGGTACTTTTATTCAAATAATAGAAAAATGCCTATCTTTCCCTAGTCTGCAGGTTCCCCTACCTAACACAACTAACTAGGGTGCTTGTTGTCAGATTCTGAAGTCCAAAGTAAAGTCTGTCCTTGGTCCAAAATTGAACTATGCTGACCCTACCACTAAGAAAAAAACAATTAAAGTCCTGGAGAAAAACTCCCTTCTCTTGGGCGGCTTTCCCCGCCTTTGTCATGGTCATCGGGCCAAGGACACAAACATTAAAGGGCCACATACATAGGGGGCCCGGATGGATTCAGTCCTGACACCATTGGCATCAGGCTCATGAATAAAAGTAAGCAAGAACATTTTATTTGAGACAAGAATGCTTTTATTTGAAACATAACACCTCATTTCGGGTGCATGGTGCATTTAACATGGAACTTCCATCACTAAAGCAACCCCACGTGTACTCTTGGGTGTGGCTGCTGATGCTACTGGGTTGCCTTGCACGTGCTGACTCTTTAGCAGTGGCAGGGTTTAGTTTAATTTAGTTTATTTATAGAGTGCACCGAACCCTTAGGCAACTGGGTGTGGCAGGCAAGCCAGGCCTAGTGGGCGTGCCCACGATCGCAGCTATATAAGCTTCTCCGATCCACGAGGCAGATGCTTCACGTTATTCGGCACTTCCATGCAGCGTAACGCTCACTGTCACCTGGGATTAACTTACCTTTGGAAATCCTGATTCCTGTGTTCATACTTAGCACCTGGGGAACCTGCTCTCACCTGTGCATGTCTTCGTTGATCCTAACATTCTTCTTCAAATCTTCCGGAACGCTGACATCTTCATCCTGGTACCGCAGCTCTTCTTCAAATCTTCCAGAACGCTGAAATCTTCATCTTGGCACCGCAGCACGACGCGCTTCATCAGCGACCGCAGCACCTGCAAATAAAACGAAAGGCAAGGTTAGAGACTTAAGACATTCAGTTTAAGGTCGCGCTATCACCGAATCTTGCGCTTTGTCATAAATTATCACTCACCTGTTGTCGGACATTGCGGTTTCATCTATCTTCCTCTTTACCGCACTCCGTGCCTCCACAGCTGATTTTGGGCTGCTTTTTCATCTATTGGGAAGAAAGTAGAAGAGGAAAACTTATTCAGGAATTAACAGCAATATTGAGAGCAATAATGCCAAGAGAGAAAAAGAGAAGAGGCAAAGAGAAAACAGAAAGGGAAAGAGACAAGAGGAGAAGCATAGTTGCACCTGGACTGGACTATTACTTACCAGGGATCAGTGAAGGAACTAGATCCCATCGACAAGCGCCCCTGCCAGAAGTAGCAGGATGGAGAGCTTACCATGAATAATTAACAGGTGAGCCCTATGGGCCGGTACATGCCCACAGAAATCGCGCCTTGGGTAGATGGGTTTGAGAGGTACAATAGTCACCAATCAGCGCACTCACGTTTTCTCATATACACGCAGGAACAGTGCCACCAACTGCTGCTGCTCACAGCTTATGCGCAGAGGGAAAGACTTGACGGGGGTGATGCAACTCCTGGGAGGGCTGCAACCGTGCCGCAACGCCTCTGCAGATACTCCTTACCACTAATACCAGAACTCCTGGATCAGGTGAAACACGGTCAGATTTACACAAAGCTGGATTACGAGGGGTCTACCATCTTGTGAGAGTCAGAAAAGGAGATGAGTGGAAGACAGCCTTTCGCACGAAGTATGGCCTCTTTGAATACCAGGTCATGCCCTTAGGGTTATGCAACGCCCCCGCGGTGTTCCAATTCTTTATGAATGACGTGCTCCGTGAACTATTGGACGTTTGCGCACTTTTCTACATAGATGACATTCTCATCTACTCAAATTCCAAGGAAGGACATGTTGGCCATGTCCAGGCAGTCCTAAAGAAGCTTTGACAACACCAGTTTTATGCCAAGCTGTAAAAATGTTTTTTCCATGTGACCGAGGTCAAGTTTCTCGGTTTCATGCTCACACCACAGGGCGTACATATGGGCATGCGAAAGGTGGGCGCAATCCTCCAATGCAATATAAATTACACTCTACCCCTCTCACCTCCACTTGTACTTCACCTGACACGCAACGACCCACTATATTGTTTGCTCGCCACTGACTTGCTATACTGTTCGTTTGCCATGGATTTGATTGACTGTGTTTTATCTGCACCTGCATTTGCACTACCTGGCAGAGTCAAGAAATGTCCACTCTGACTGCTCTATAACCTGTAACTTGTAACGTATATGACCAAGCTGTGAACTTCCTTGTTCTCTTGCGCCCTGCTACCTCAGGGTCCGGTGCGCACAATAAATAAATAAACAAACAAACAAACAAACAAACAAACAAACAATGACCCTCACCAACATCCACGAAAGGAGTGCAAAGCATGCTCTGATTCGCTAATTTCTATCGTCGATTTATACCTGGGTTCTCACAAATCGTACACCCAATTACTTCCCTGCTGAGAAAGAACAGGAAATTCCAGTGGTCCACAGAAGCTAAAGAAGCCTTTCAGAAGCTGAAACTAGCATTCACCCCAGCACCAGTTCTTCGACATCCTCGACCAGACCTGCCATACGTGGTTGAAACAGATGCTTCAAACGTAGCCATGGGAGCAGAATTGTCCCAAGGGGACCCGGAAACAGGACAGTTAAATCCCGTCGCATTCTGATCCCGCAAGTTTTCTGCCCCGGAATTGAACTACGCAATCACGGATAAGGAATTACTGGCGATTAAAGCAGCATTCAACACATGGAGACATTGGCCCCCATTACGAGCATGGTGGTCTAGGAAGTATGGCACCGGTAAGCATGCCGGTACTGTACTTCCCAGACTGCCATACTACAGGTTCTGCTCGCAGGGACCGTTTCAGGTTTTTCCTGGCGGGTGTAATGGCACCTGCGAGCAGAGCACGTTGGATGCACTGGCACATGCAGAGTTGTGCCGGTGCATCCAACATCCCCATCCCCATTCAGCCCCTTGAGGCAGAATGTGGATGAGGAGGCCCTTGATTCCGGCACCCGAAAATGGGCAAGTACCGGGTCCGCCTAACTCAGCATGACCTGGTTCTTGTCCATTCACGGGTGCCGGAAAAAATGCAACTCCGGTGGGAGCCGTGCCATTTTTAACGTCACGGCTACCGCCAGAGTTCTAATGAGGCCCATTATCTTCTTGGGGCAAGACACACGGTCACAGTCATCATGGACCACCGTAACTTACAATACTTGAAGACCGCCAAAGCACAATCGTCACGTCATACACAGGGGGCCCGGATGGACACAGTCGTGTCTCAAGGGTGTGGCTGCTGATGCTACTGGGTTGCCTTGCACGTACTGACTCTCTAGGAGTGGCAGGGTGTGGCAGGCAAGTCAGGCCGAGTGGGCGTGCCCAAGATCGCAGCTATATAAGCTGCTCTGATTCACGCGGCAGACGCTTCGCGTTATTCTGCACTTCCATGCAGCGTAACGCTCACCGCTGTCTGGGATTAACTTACCTTTGGAAATCCTGATTCCTGCTTTACCACCTGAGGAACCTGCTCTCACCTGTGCGCGTCTTCGTTGATCCTGACATTCTTCTTCAAATCTTCTGTGACGCTGAAATCTTCATCATGGCACCGCAGCACAACACGCTTCGTCAGTGACAGCAGCACCTGCAAATAAAACGAAAGGCAAGGTTAGACACTTAAAAGACATTCAGTTTAAGGTCACGCTATCACCGAACCTCACAATTTGCCTTAAATCATCACTCACATGCTGTCAGACATTGCGGTTTCATCCATCTTCCTCCTGGCCGCGCTCCGCACCTCCACAGCTGCTTTTTGGGCCACATTTCCATCTATTGGGAAGAAAGCAGAAGAGAAAACATTACTCAGGAATTGACAGCAATATTGAGGGCAATAATACCAAGACAGAAAAAGAGAAGAGGCAAAGAGAAAACAGAAAGGGAAAGAGACAGGAGGAGAAGCATACTCGCAGTTGGACTGGACTATTACTTACCAGGGATCAGTGAAGGAACTAGATCCCATTGACAAGCGCCCCTGCCAGAAGTAGCAGGATGGAGAGTTTACCATCAATAATTAACAGGTGAGCCCTATGGGCTGGTACATGCCCACAGAAATCGCACCTTGCGTAGAAGGGTTTGAGAGGTACAATAGTCACCGATCAGCGCACTCATGTTTTCTCATATCCACGCAGGAGCATTGTCACCAATTGCTGCCGCTCATGGCTTATGCGCAGAGGGAAAGACTTGACAGGGGTGATCTAACTCCTGAGAGGGCTGCAACTGTGCCCCAACGCCTCCGCAGACACCAGGTGAGCATAACAGCTGTGTGTATTAATCTGAAGTCCAGGAGAAGGACTTCCTTCTCGTGAATCTGCTTTCTCAGTTCATTTCCTTTTTAATAATGGATCTTCAGGTAGTTCTTTGCTATCTTTTCCACAAGTTTTTTCAGCTCATTAAGAGGACTGCAATAGTTTTCGGGCTTCACCTTCCCCTGTTACTGAAAGATCCTTCTGATCGAAGTTCCTCGTCTTTGTCTTGGATTCCCTTGGTCTTTCTTAGATGTCGATAAAATTTACTTGCTCTGGTTTATGCGCGCTTAGTCACTTTCTAACGGAGGTAATAATGGTAACCCCGTTATTGGATCTCGCTCTTGGTTAATGGTTTTCTCAACCTCTTGCTTCTTAGCCATATCACTTGGATGAATAGAATTAACCCAATCGCTCTTGGTTAATGGTTTTCTCAACCTCTTGCTTCTTAGCCATATCACTTGGATGAATAGAATTAACCCAATGGTGGTTCTCAATCTTTTGATTACTGCTCCTCTCACTGGGACAAGTAGGATGTCCATGGTAATTAGTCTCACACTTCTTGATACTGGGACGAGTATAATTAGACCAGTAGTTATTCTCACTCTCCTTGCTACTAGGACGATTATGATTGGTCCATTGGTTATTCTCACTCTCCTTGCTACTGGTACGAGTATGGTTGGTTCAGTATTTATTCTCAGAATCCTTGATACTGGGACGAGTATACTGGACGCAGTACTTGTTCTCATTCTTCTTGTTATTCTTTGTACCACTGGGACAAATATGATTATTCCAATCGTTATTTTCATTTTTGATAATAGGCTGATTAGGAGGATTATGGAAATCGTTATGACCACCTCTCTCCCTGTTACCTTCCTTGTATTGGGGCCACATCACTGGATTGGCGTTCTCCTTCTAGGTTTCTCCCTCTTTTGTCGTGGCGGATCTCATTTTTGGTTTTCTTGCTTCTCCAGATTTGCTTTGGTGTGCTTCGTGAGCAGTGCAATCAGCACTGAGAGGGTCTCTCTCTCTCTCTCTCTCTCTCTCTCTCTCTCTCTCTCTCTCTCTCTCTCTCTCTCTCTTTATCTCTTTCTATCTCTTTCTCTCTCTTTTTCTCTCTTTTTCTCTCTTTCTTTCAAGTCTGGTCCCCGGCTCCATTTCCATCTCAATCACTGCTCAGTGTGCTTCCTGGTAAGTGGTATCGGCATTGAGAGGAGTTTCCTCTTGTACCGTCGCTCAGCTGCCACTGCTCACTGCCATGTCCCCCCTGGGATGGCAGTCTGCTTCACAGCCTCATGGTAGGCTGTCTTTGCAAAGGTGCTTCCTGGGCACCTATTCCTCTGTGCTTCTTACTTTGCTGGGTGTAGGCGTTCCCTCTGGTTCACCAGCCTCCCTTCTGGTACTTCTTTGAAACTCCTGGGTCTTTGTCGGATGTATTTATGCTCCTCCCACTTTTATGATGCTGCTCTGGGGCTTCCCTAGCTTCTCATGGAAGTTCTTTGTCTGTGGCTGAGTTATACGTGTCATGATTCCTATGGGTTTCTTCATCCCAGTATCCAACAGGCACTTGTTCTTTATAACTTCCTGAGTGTTCCTCGTCTTGGTACCAAGTAGGCTCTTGTCTTCTGCTAATAAATCACAATAGCAGATGTATGAGGATTTTCCTGGTTTTCTGTCACTGGCCTTGATGTGGGTGGGTGTCTGCGTGAGATGGGACAAGAGTTTTTGTCTCAATGGGGGGGAATCTCTACCACTAAGTTCCTGCTTGCCTCTACCCCTAGTAATGGGTATCACGTAGTGGGCTCCCCTTCATGGCCTCACAAGGCAAGACTCCCCCCCCCCCCCTGGGGTGAAGTGACTGAATCCCTTGATTCGTCACAGCACCCTCTTTAAAGATGATAGAAAGGATACAGGCGCTACCCCTGGACCCTCAATTGACTTGGTTTGTATTTTTATAGTAAAAGTGGAAATCCTATTCCAGTTTTCCTGTGACTCATTGGGAACACTGTCACAGTCAATGTTCCCTCTAAGGTTGTTGGCATGGGTGCTGGCCCAGCTTCCTTCTGGGTGCCGCTCAGAAGAATTTTATGCAACAAGCCACAATATGTACGTAACATTTGGTTTTTCTCAAGGCTAAAGCACACTAACTAGTCTTGATTTTCTGGTGTAGTCCATTTACATTGGTCTACTATGCGCAAACTTGAAAATCTAAAAACTATAAAAGCAGAATGCACCCACAAGATGTTAAAAACTAATATGAAAGTGGCTCTGTGAAAATAAGATGTAACTAAAATATCACTGCAGACATTAAACAAATTACCTTCCCTCCCCACCGATGACTCCTATACTGAACTCTACGACACTTCTACCTTATGACTCTACTGCCCCAGATCACTTTTAGTTATTACCGGACAATCTTGACTCTGCCTAACTTGGCCCTGTAAAAGGTTACCAGACTTGTACCAGCATCCACTTGTTTTATGTTTATTAAAATGTAACTAACGTGCAAGCTCCAGAATTAATCTTGAATTTCTGTTATTTATGGTGACTTAGCAAAAGCGTCACTCACTGTGAGAAACCTGAGGGTATTCTCACACCCACTGGATCCTCTTCTCAGTTAGCCAGGTAAAGGCCACCCCTTTTGGATCCCAAGCTGGGGGGTGGAGAAGCGAGGGAGGATCACCTGAGTGGAGGGTCCCCAGACTTTGAGAGTTTGGGAGTTTGGATGTGGGGTACCCATAGATGAGACATGGTATCCCCCTTTCCCTAATCTTGACCAACCTAGCCCTCCCCCAACCTTTATGGGTTATTTCAAGACCTCGCCCCTCATTTCCCCACATTTAACACTTGAAAATACAGGGACGTGGAAGAGGACAAGGAAGAGAAGACTGAGTAATGAACACTACACCTTAATTTTACCACTCTGGTTCTGAGCCGAGGACGATGCCTGCAAGTATGGTGAGAGTCAGGCATGTCCCCTTAAACATGGTCAGGCAAGTCTAATTGCACATTAATTCCTGCAGCCTGTCAAGGGGCTGCATGTTTATAAAGGGATACCATTGAAGAGAGACAGAGAGCAACAGGGAGGCCTATGTAAGAGAGACCAAGGGACCCTTTCCATGAGGAGGCATCCATGGTGGGACCTGAAGTGTGACAAGGACGCCGGCCGACAATCCTGAGGTGTGGGAGCCTGCGTGATGGAGTTTAAGCAGCTGGGAGCTGCGAACAAGCAAAGGAGAGAGAGGCGCTAGCTGAGTCCAACGAGAAGCAACAGGGTTGCCAGTGCATGCAGAAGTCAAACCGGCAAGCGAGCAGGGCTCTCAGAGGTCAGAGCGCCAGCCTGGGAAGCCAGAGAAAGCAGCAAGAGCTGCTGGAGTAAGACGCAGCAGACCGGTGAGTGTTGGAGGAAAAGAGTCAGAAAACCGTGCACTCTGGGTGGGCTGCGTACAACAAATGAAGCGCTGTATGAATGAAAGCTTCAAAGCAAGATGAGTTACATATTGAATGCTGAGCTGAATGGAAGTAAATAGAGCTGTACTATATATATGTGAATACGTAACTGAATGGAAGTTAAAGAGCGCCAAACTATACATATTGAATAGCGAACTGAATTGAAATTTTAAACAGAGTTAAACGCATACCGAACGCTGAACTGAATGGAAGTTTTAAAATCGTGCTACACCTCGCAGATTGAATACTGAATTAACTGAAAACCTAAAATCAAAACTATATTGAATATTAAGAGAAAATATAAACTTTATAAGCAAAGCAAATGGCTAATAAAGGCTAAACAGGAAAATACCCATATGAAAGCAACCTATGGGGAAGGAAACCATTGTGAAGTAGTGCAACCAAAGGTGTGGTATGAACAAGACTACCACAAAGTGAACTTTGTGAGTAAATGCAGTTCGCCAAGGCCAAAGACTGGCAAAAGGTGTGCAACATGTTATGGCAGAGCAAAGAGGCTAATAAGGAGAAGCCAGAGGAGTGTAAATATTGCACAGAAAGCTTAGAGGCCAACATGGAGAACCTAAAGGAACATGACTTTGTACACAGGGACAATGCAGAGGAACCTGTGTGGGCTGAATAGCTAAGGGGTCCTGGTTGCGCAACCTGTAATGGGTGGACATTGTGATCCAAGAACTGAGCCTGAGTCCTACATTGTGAAAATAAACACATTGTGAAAACAACCAAGAAGGAGCGCTGCAAGTGAACTGGTGAGGCAGACCAGAAGGAGTGTCAGGTTGACCCAGTGTTGAGATGAAATTTAAAAGACTGAATTACACATTGGTTTCTACGTTGAAGTCTTCCGTTGGGGACGGGAACCCTAATAGTTGATGAACTACAAGTATCGTCTTGAGGACAGGGCCTCAAGACCCTTTTTGTTTCGACTGTGTTACTGTGAACTCAGGGAAGGGAGTCCTGAGGAGTTTGTGGAACTATTTGAACTTGAGAAGGTAAATCCTAAAACGTTTTGTGGAACTGCCTTGAACTTGGGGCTGGAAGAAGCTCAGACTTTGTGTTGGTCACAATTTCTTTGATTATTGACAACCCTACACACTGTTTAGCTTTAGTTGTGACGGCAAGTATAGGTTTGGGACACACAGACTTTTAAGTTGAACTCTTTGACTCATACCTTCCTTAGTTTTGTACAGGTAGGGAAATCTCACCTTTGCATAGGACAATATCTTCTGTTTGAACTTTGTCTGTGTCTTGTTTCATGATGCCTTCACACCACACTGTCACCCAACTGTCAGCTCAAATATTGAATACTGACTGTAAGTAAGCAGGCTACTTGGATGTGTAACCGCATACCATGCTTCCAATTCTTTGTACATATATGACACAAGCACTTTGAAGCAGTCCTTTCACCCTCTATGGATGTTCAGTGTTTTAATGTTATGCTCAGTATCTCCTGCTTTAACATCCCTAATGTGATGAATATCACAATGTCATCACTGCTTCCATGGGGTGGAACCTCTCCTAATATGGGCTTGGTGAGGCAGATGCTCTCTGTTCTGAACCCTGGGGGTGGCTATTTGAGGGAGGATCACGGAGGTAAAGGTGACTTGCCAGATGAGACATGGAATGCCCCCTTTTCATCTGGGAATAACAACACCCCTATAGCACCCCAGTCCCTTATGGCACAAATTAGTATGACATTAGAAGGGAGTTATACAATCAGTACTGTGATGATGGAGAAGAATGGAGAAATGAGGATTACCTGTAGGTAAAACATACAGCAGTATAGTCTTTCTCAAAATGCTATTGGCCAGAGGCAGTATAAAAGCAAGAAAAGACTTTGGAGGACCTGGCTGCAGGATTTGCGTGTTTTTACAGGAGAAGGAACTGTGGACTGCTGTTTGGGCCAAAGGAAAGGGAAGTCCTTGCACCCCAAATGCTTATGCAGGAGCTGAGAAGTGCTGGAGGAGCCAAGGGGACCAATCTGCTCCCTTGTTTTGTCTTCCTGTTTTTTCAGTAATTTAATGATATCTTTTTAATTTATGGGGTTCCCCTCTGCTGCTGTAAGGCAATGTGCTTTGTCATGGAACGCAAAGAATTCATCTACACCTCATGTAAAGTTTGAAATATTTATTATCGCAATTCAAGATTATCACAATAAAAGACAGATGGAAATGAAACAGAAATGCATCACCATTAGCATGTCTAACATTCTTCATCTCTGCCAAGCCTTCACTGGGAATCACCATTGTGGGAGCGAGAATTCTTCACCAACGGGAACGGGCTAACGGAAACACACCTGCTTCAGTCAGCCCAGCCGAAGTTCAAAGCAAGAAGTCCATAAGTGAAGTGACTTGTGCTTTCCTTGTCTGTGTGATGCCTTTCCCTCTAACCAATCCAGTAGTTTTCCAGAGCTGTCCAACATCAGTCGAACCCCGTTGCAGCTACAAGATTCTACTGAATTTGTAAAAAATCTCTGGATTCTCATGAGAAGATGCCAGAATTTGCTGTCTGCTACTAAAAGAATGCAAAATAAACTTCAACTGAGTACATAAACCAGCTGTCTTTTCATCACTCCAGGAAATATACATTTTGCTTAGAGAAATGGGTCTCTCTTTAAGCATGAAGTCAAATGTTCATGTGAGTTCACAGAATGCATTTCACTTAGACTCCATCTTAGAATCAAAGGTTACATTTTTTAAATGCACTACATTCCACCCTTGGGCATTTGACTTCCATAACTCAATGGCACGAAATTCGGTTTTTGAAATCTATGCAGCATTATAACTTGGCTAGAAACACATTGTAAACAACAACACAATAAAACAAAATAATCAGAATAACAAAAATGCAGGCAAGGGCATAACTTAGGGTCTCACCAATATTTGGGATCCATGCAAATAGCCAATCCCACCAATTACCTGAATGATAAACAGTAACCTCCTTGGTCAACTCCTTCAATTTGTTGATATGATTTTGCACAGACTGGGAATGAACACTTAAATTGAAACCGCACATCCCTTCAAATGCATTGCACCCTAAATTATGCTAAAGATAATCAATAGCAGCTCTATTTTGCAAAACAGTTTTTTTCATAAATTTGCTATTTAAAAGCAATTCTTCTAAGGCTTGAGAAGTTTGATTTAATCCTTTGACTACTAAACAAGCTAATTTGATTAAGCTTTTATATCCCCCAACAGCTAATCCCCACACTCCCACTAAAGAGTAAACAAGGGCTAGTACCTCGGATTCTGACAATAACTTCACATTAGAATCACAATCTGAGTGTAGCCCTATAGATTAAAAAATAGATTGCTTTATTTTAGGTAATGTTGGCTTCAAAGTGCTAAACGTGTGATGGCACATGGACCTCCAGAAATGTTAGCAGGTATGTCTGTAAAAATAGTATTCCCACACGAGAAGCTCCACCCTACTGGCAGCTTAACATGGCTCATATGACTGGCCTCTACAATTGTATGATTATATTTTATGTTATTGTTCACGTTGGTGCATGTGCTTTGGGGCATGCGCACACAGTTTCTCTTCAAACACAGTACGGTTGATTTCTTGCTGTACAATAACTTGTTCACACTTGCCAACCTCCTTTGGCTGACAAGTCATGATGAAACAAATATTTCCATTGGCAATGTTGTAAGTGTAGAATTCAGTCCTGTTTTTCCATTTATCATTTGTCTCCTGGCAAAATTGAAAATAACTTTAGACTGAAAAAGTTTGACGAATATCGTTGCCCTCAACTAAAGCATGTTTGTGAAGTCCTTGAAAGATTTGTTTTAATATTGGAGCAGGCGTTGGCACTGCTACCAGACATGTCATCAGTAGGTGCATTCCATTATGAACATCCAATAAACAAAAGTAAGACTTATTAAGGCTTTCTTTGGCAAAATGTTTCCAAATATTCTTTGTTTGAGTAAATTGCCTTTGCATCATTCTTATTTCCTTTCAAATCTGTTTCTTCGTGCCTGTTGGGACTGGTGTTTTGTGTTTGTCATCTCTTGATTTTTTAATCACATTCTCCATTTTCCTCATATGCACATTGATCCGTTGCACAACAAGGGCATTTGGATTTGGTTTCTCAATTTTTTGATTTGAGTCTTCCAAAGGGAGACCATTGATACTTTTGTTTACACCAGTCAGGCACATCCAGTACAGAATCTGTAAAGCAAATCAGAAACAGGAATATCAGTTGTGATAATTATTCTCTTAAATAACACTTTTCAGCAGGAACATACTTCTATTTTTTCTGGCCAGGTTCCATGACTACAACCACTTGGTCTCTGCCTACAGCAATTATCTCTGCGGGTACAGGTGGGTTACAAGACTTCTCTACTCACACTTTTGCACCCAATACCATGTGGTATGATGAACCAAAACCACGCTCACCCGAAATAGGTAATACACTAGGGAGCTCTCCCTTTTTGATCATGGACAGTTTGACAGGTATGACAATCAATTGGGCTATCCTATCTCCTACATGGATAAGCACAATCTGATCTCTACTGTTCATCAAAATAACTTTAATCTCTCCTTGATAGCTTCTATCACTCCTCCTAACACTACACTTCAATGCCCTGGAATGCTTATCCAGATCTAGGGGCAATTCATCCCATATGCTCTGAGTGAATGTGTACTCCAATCCCTGTCACAATGACTATTCTATCCATGGGTTAGTCTGGTTTCTTTCTGAGCATGCACATCCACTCCTGCAGATTCTGGAGTTACTCAATAAGGAGCTAAAGCACCTGGTGTCAGTTCCCAGGAAATCAGGGTCTCTGTAGCTAACTGCGGTTGCATCTGTACATTAGGCGTCAAAGGGCATGTTAAAGGAATGTCACACTCTGCCACAGGGTGATTATTCAAAATCTTAACTGCATCAAAAATGCACTCATGCCAGCCTACTAGGCTGCCATTCCCTGACTTACATAACTGCTCCTTCAGCAGTCCATTCATTCTCTCAATGAGGGCTGCCCCTTCAGGATGTAAGGGGCATGGTAGACCCATTCAATATGTGTCTCTTGACACTACTCCTAAATTAGTTTGCCTTTGAAATGTGTGCCATCGTCACTCTGAATTGAGCACTCCATAATGCAATATAATCTGGTCTAGCAACTTTATGGTGTTCAGCTGTTTAGCCCTTGTGCATGGCAACACCATCGGATAGCCTGAAAAAGTATCCACAATAGTGCATGCATATTGGCAGCCTTTACTGATTGGCATAGGCCCAATATAATCGATCTGCCATGTTTGACCTGGTAATTTGCCTCTTCGCAAAGTGTCTTAGACAGTATGAGGGATGGGTCTATGTCGCTGATGTTGACAAACCGGACATTGCAAAATAACAGTTTTCACTACTTCTAAAGGGATGTTGACTCCTGAAGCTTGTGTCCACCTTCGAGTAGCTTTTTCTACAAGGTGCCCGCATTTCTGGTGAGCCCATGTGGCCAGACCCTGCAAATCCTCCTCCTGAACCTCTGCATCCACAGATGAAATCTTGGTGTGTTCATCTGTAACAGAATGAAACCAACATTCTAATAAATCAGTGGTCCACATGATACACTGTCACTTCACTTTGTGCTAGTGTTTCCCATATGTCTTGCCACAGTTCCTTTCCCCACAATTCTTTTGAAAGTATTTTCTATGCATTATTTTGCTATGTTGGCAGCCACATAGCTAGCCCATTGGCCACTGACCAAGAATCTGTGTACAGATGACACTGACCAGGTGCCTCTTGGTTCAAATCTTGTAGTCTGCATAGAGTTCTGCAAACTGACTGTTCTGTCCTTTCCCTGACATTGTGAAGATCTTTTGTGTCTTGGGATTATTTATTTTATTCATTTATTGTGCGACTTAGTTTCAGCACAGTACAACCTTACACACATCGATCCTGTAAGACAATAAAAACTCAAAAATTGTAAAGAAGAGAATATAAACACAAAAGCATACAATTCATACATACAGTTCATATATCTTTAAGATAAAGTGATTTAATCCAATAAAATGCTAGTTACAAAATTCATAACAGTAATAACCAATTGATCGCTTGGCTAAACCAGCAAATTCCACCACAGCAATTCCCATGTAAAGAGAGGTCTTTTTTTAAGATAAAGCTCAAAGGTTGCATCGTAATAATTACAGAGCATTCAACACTTGAGTGTTTTAATGTGTCCCTTGTCAACATACAAAACTGACATATACGCTCAACCTCTGGGGCTCTCGTACGTGTGCCAATGACATCTTTTACTGGTAATATATGTAAGCAAGCCATGGTATCAAACAGTGAAGACAGACACAAGTGATCACAGTTCAAGGGTGTTTATTGAACTTCAGTGGGTTGGTTAAAGCCTATCTAATCCTAAATCTAAGGATGGGGGCAGCTACAACCATCAAATAATAACGCAGTCCTAGTGGAGTCTGTCAAAATACCAGGGCCTTTGCTAATAAACATATTGCCAATCCTTACTGCTAAATAAAAATGGTGTGGGGCAAAAATGTAGGCAAAAGAAACGTGTTCAAGAAATATGTCAGGATAGTTGAGCAGTTGACTTCCCTTCCCCGCGTTTTCAGCACGGGACACTGGCTTCTTGGCCACGAGGAAACAATTTAAAGCACAGGTATCAGGGCAATGTGCCAAAATCTCTCCCCCAATGACAGTCTCTTATTGCAGAGGACCTGACATAACAGACAAACGCCAAAGTTCCTTTCTTATCAGGATTTTAACATTCACAGCTTTGCAGTTGGTCTCCCTCATTCGGGGTCGGACTACGGGTCTCCCTCTTTCGGGCTCAGACCACTTTAGAACAATGTTCACAATTGGTCCCCCTCGTTCGGACTTGGACCATGGATCCTCCCTCATTTGGGCTTAGAGCCCTTTCTATCAAAAACCAAAGATTTTCGATTGGGCAATGGGTTTTGCTTAAACTGTCGCAGGACCACTTAGATTCACTACATTTCCCATTCTTTGTCTTTCACTTTCGCTTCTGCCTCCTTTTGCACCCTTTTGTATTTGCTGTCTTTCTTCCCTCGCTCAGCTGCCATCTCTAAACTACTGTCCCTTTGTGTGCCTTGCCTCACTCAGAGTGTGCTCTCATGCTCTGACCTGTTATCAGCGTGTGGGGAAGCTCAATGGAAGTCTGGTGTGAATGGTTACCAATAATTGCCCGTCCTTTCATGATCATAGTAGTGGGACATATCTGGTACACTGCTCGTGTGCGAGTCTGATTTCTCCCAGAGAGGGCTGTCCGTATGAAAGTGTTTGTGCAGAAAAAGGGGGAGGGGTAGAATTCCAATATATCTTACCAGGTAGGATGGGGTAAAGGTGTTGCAGGGAGAGGGATGCCGCATCTCGCCAGCGGGTGTCCCACTCCCTAAAGACACCTCACCCAGGTGATCCTCCCGCACTGGTCCACCACCAGGGTCTGGATTCAAAGGTGATGGCTGTGCCCTGGTCACCTGAGAGAGAGGAGACCCCGGGGACTAGTGGGCGAGACACCTTCTGGTTTCTCACATAGATTTAACTTTACCCTTAACCAAAAGTCTCTGGGCCTCATTACGAGGTTTGAGGTAGCCATGGTGCTACTAGCACCATGGCTACCCCCTTACCGCATACCGGGTCCGGGTTCTCGGAATGGGTACTTACCGGGTCATTCCAACCTTGGAGGACTCGGTAAGTCCCCATTCTGAAAACCATTCCCCATTCCCATTTGAGCCCCCATAAGGCTCAATGAGAATGGGGAAGGAGTTATTAGCTCCCTGGTCCCTTAGCGGCTCCCACTAAGGGCTGCTGGTAAAACCAGCCGGCCTTAGTGGGACTCACTAAGGGACCTCAGAATGCAGCGGTAAGGGGTTAACAGCACCGGCATCCTTACCGTTGCCGTTAACCCCTTACGGCCCCACTCGTAATGAGGCCCTCTCACTTTGTTTTAAGGATGTTTTGTCAAAAAATTCTAAATTATATAGCTTTATATCCTGGGTGAAGAAATCAAGGATTTTATGTATCCAGATGTTGACGATTCAGGATTCAAATATTTTCATATATTTTCCTCTTGATCATAACAGGGATAAGCTCTAAATCCTACACCAATGCAGAATTATTATCCAAAATGTCCATGGAGCTTTGGAACCATGTATTCATTACCCCACAATCACCCCGTTCAAATACACCATTCAATTGTTCAAATAAAGAGAAGGCTGGGGTAAATAATATACTTTGCAATAGCAACATTCTACGCCAGGATACATTAGCTTCCAGGGAAATCGGTCGCAAAATATGTCTCACTGCAGCAAAAGGAGTGCCAAATGGAAGAGAAAACGCATTTCCAAATAAGACACTACCTTTGACCAAGCCGGGCCTTCTTAACGCACCTCATGCCTTGTCTTTGGATTAAATGACACTGCTTTCCAGTACCGCTCAGTCCCTACATAGCGAGCAGAGCCATTAGTAAACCAAACATGCTCTGTCTGCTCCACTGTCAGATCTCCATAAGGTACCCCCCATTTTACTGGAGATTCCTGTGCTTCAGTCACTTCCTGTGGTATTTAATCTACGGGTGGTATATTTGCCACTTGCTCATGTCATTTTTCCACTCCACCCTTTCCTGATTTGGCTTTGTCTTTAATGTACCATTTCCATTTGATTTTGCTAGCCTCTTGGGCATGACTTATCCTGTGACGTTTAGGAGAGATCGCTACCCACTGCATAATTGGGATTTCAGTTCTAGTCAGTACATCATGACCCACAGTCCAATTGTTCAGTATCAATAATAGCCCACTAACGTGCCAGCAGTTGCTTCTCAAATGTAGTGTACATATCACCTGCCTCAGGTAATGTGAGACTCCAAAATCCCAAAGGGACTCGTTCATTGTCTTGCTTCTGCCACAAATTGGAGTTAGCACAATTTAACAGTACAGAGACATTTAACTCTACTTCTCCTGGCTTCAAAGGCCACAAATCAAGCACTCGCTGCACTGTGCCCTTTGCCAATTCAAAGGCTCTTTGCTGCTCATCTCCCCATTCAAATTCGTATTTCTTTTGTGTCACTTTGTACAGTGGGGCCAAGATTTGCTCTAAATGTGGTATGTGATGTCTCCAAAACCCAAACAGCCCTATGAACTGTTGAGCTTGCTTCTTGTTCACCGGAGTAGCAAATTCAAGTATCTTTTTCTTGGCTTTTGGCACTATCTCTTGATGGCCATTATGCCATTGAATTCCCCAAAATATCACCGTCTCACCTGGCCCTTGAATCTTTTTAGGGTTGATTCCCCAGCCTTCCTTTTTCAATCCCTCAATGATTGCTTCCAATTGATTTTGCACTCTGTGCTCATCCTTTCCCTGAATCAAAATGTCATCAATGTAGTGTGTGAGTTGAATGTCAGGCTCAGATGGTATCTTGTCTAAGAGTTCTGCCACCAGCCGTTATTGGCGCATCCCCTACTTGGCACGCTAAGGATGGGGCTTTTCACTAACCCTTCTCGAACGTCCCCCAGGGTCTATTATGGATTTCCTGCGCTCTGCTGGTTGGACAGCGTGCTGCTATCCCTTCTTCTCCGTAGTTACTTTTGGACAAGCAAGACAGTGCCTTCATCGGTTTTCCAGCATCCTCGAATCCGGACTGTTTGAAACTCTGGGTCTCACTTCCTTCTTCTCTTGACCTTCCTCTTTTTATGACGCACTGCTGGGGCGTCCCCAGCTTCCAAGCAAAGGTCATCCTTTGGGTTGGGTCCATATTCACTATGCCTCCGGTTGACTTCTTCGTGTCAGTATTTGACAGACAAACATTCTTCATTACTCTCATGTTCTTACTCTTCCCAGTATCAGTGTGACATTGTTCTTCTTGTATTATATTACAATAATGCATGTAAGAGGATTATAGTTCTCTGTCAGTTAATAGAGTTGTACTGGGTTTTGGGGATAAGAGGGGTGCTCCTAAGGGAAACTGAGTCCTTATCCCCAAGAGGGGAGGCTCTCCCTGTGAGGTCCTGCTTACTGCCACCCCTGGGGGAATGTAGCATAGCGGGCTCACCTCCCTAGCCACACAGGAAGGGGCTCCCCCCCCCCCTTGGGGAAAGTGACTGAATCACTCTATTTGTCACACAAATGATAAGGTAACTCGCTGCTATACAAAATGTTTCACTGAGTACCAATAATGCTACCTAACAATATGAGGGTGGCGTCTGTTACAAGCAATCTTGTATGCACTTCCAAATAATTGTGCACATGCAGGTTCGTGACACTTTCTTGAACTGTATATAATATCATGGTAAGACTTTAAATATGTTTTGCTTGCAAAGTATTTTGGGTATGCAAATATTCCTCCGAGTGTTTTACTGCTGCAATCTCTCAACTTTGCTTAGCCTTTTCAACTAGTGTGGGTGCTAGAGCATGAGCCAGAAAA
This sequence comes from Ambystoma mexicanum, assembly GCF_040938575.1. NCBI lineage: Eukaryota > Metazoa > Chordata > Amphibia > Caudata > Ambystomatidae > Ambystoma > Ambystoma mexicanum. Next base: position 965,276,216 of record NC_090924.1, read on the forward strand.
GGGATGTGTATGGGTGGAAAGGCACAGAACACTCTGGGTTGAAGAACAAACCAGCAACTTTAAAAAACCAAGTCAAGTGTTTCGGCATTCTACAACTATTAGGATGTATACCTTCCCTTAGAGGTTTAACCAGAAAAGACTTTCACTTCGTGGAGCAACTAGAGCTGACACGATATCCAACAACAATGGTCCATTGTTGCTTGCACAAGGTGGTAAAAACAATAAAAGAACATGGTCTGTGATGAATCCCTGGATGTCGTCACTTCTCCCCTAGGGGGTGCCCCTTCCCATGAGGCCAGGGAGATGGGGGTGGTACTCAGTGGGTGGATCTCATGGGGAGGGAAGCCCCCAATGGGATTAGTGATGACCTGGGGACAATTGGTATCCCATAGCCCACCTTACCCCATCTTCCTCACCAACACCCCCACAACACCAGCCCTAATGTTCTTTCTGTTTCATGAGACCCAGTAGGGTAGGAAGTACTGAGACGAGGGAGAGACCAACTGACTCACTAGCAATCCTCACCAAGATCAGTACTGTGACAACCACACTGAGCTGTCTAGTTGTTACCAACTTCTTATTGGCCAAGGCACAACTGAAATAGAAGAGGACATTTAAAGACAGAGAAAGATCCTCCCCGGAGCAACCAGGAGATGCGAAGAAGGCAAAAACAGCAGACGGCAGAATGGATACCCTTCTGCTAGACTTCCCCAGAGGGCTGGAGCAGGAGACGTGAGGCAGAGAAACCAGTAGGCTGAGAAGGCTGGAGCGAAGGAACTGCGAGGGACGTACAGTCCAACAGGGAACAGCTGCGGAGCCGCCGTAGTCCCTAGAACAGTTGGAGGAGGGCAGAGAGAGTGCCCCGAAATTCAGAGAAACCAATACCAAAGGTGTCTTGGGGGCTGCGACCTGAGAGAAAGAAAACAATACCAAAGGGGCCTGGACCCGAGAGAAGGAAAACAATACCAAAGGGGTCTGGGACCCGAGAAAAAGAATACCTGGAAGGATAGTGAACTAAGTGTATTTGTTGCAAAACAAGAAGAGCCAGGAAAGGTCTGGTACCCACATCTAATAACCTCTATAATCATCGTCATAATCACAGTACCTGGCAGCGTAGTGAACCTGCTGGACTCTGGACAGAGTGATCATTGTGAGAAGGTTCAGGGGAAGAGAGACATATCCCTTGGTCCTGATAAACATAATAGTAGCCAAGAGAAGGGAGTTATTTTCCTAGCATTGCAAAGAGCTTGAGAAAGGCCAGGGGAAAGGAGACATACACCATGGTCCCGATAAGCATTATTAAAGGAGCGAAGAGAAGGGAGTCATTCTCTTTGCATTGTGAAAAGCTTGAACTATAATTGGGGAAACCACTGACAAACCTGAGAAAGTCAGGGGGAGGGAGTCTCCACCCTAAGACTGGAAGATAAAAGACTTTTGTTTTGTACACCTTGCTGGTACTCCAGCCCTAGCAATCTTATGAGACTTTTTGAGTACCCTTTGAGAAGATTTAATTTACCCCACCCAGAAGTGAACTTTGGGCAATCGTTCAGAAGAAGGGAGTAATTCCTCTGCACCAAAAACACCACCCCTTGTGTTTAGTTAAGTTTATAGTGCAAGGGTTGGAAATAGTTTTTAGACGGTGGACTTTTTTGCTTTTGACTGACATCCAGACAATCTCCTGAGTATTTAGTTGAGGCAGGGAAACCCCTCTTAGAACTAGGGTCAGCTAGGTTTTTCTCTTCTATTTGCTCATTAATAAAAATCTATATTGTATTTGTTGGAAACTTTTATGGCCAATGTGAGTGGTCAGAAATATAAGGCAGACACTTGGTAACTTTATTAACTTAAAAGGGTATGACAAACACCACACTATCACTAACCTAGAGAGAATGTCCCTGCCTATCAAAATAATTGAAGTAAACACTCTGATAAAAGGAATCTGTCCCTCACACTTGTACATACGTGAAACGCATAAAGGAAATCAAAGGAGCTTCCCTCGATCCTGCGATACTATGGTGCTCACCGGCCACCAAAATGTAACACGCAATACAGAGCGCCTTGCTCTTCTGCAGGAAGGTTTGTTACATTCTCGCTTCCCACTGCAAAACCTCTGCAATCAAATTCATCACGCTTGGAGACCCTCACATGAACGTCACCTGCTCCACATACAGCAGCGGTTCTGCTAACTTCCTTCTTCTGCTGCCACTGTGAATGACAAATCTGCAATTACTCCTCCTCCTGGCTGTGCTTCTAATGGCCTGCACCTGAGGGTCCATTTGTATTCGGCGGTCCCGCTCAGGTGTGGGTCATTAGAACCATTAGCCTGCCTCTGAGAGTTTAGTGCCTCTGACTCCCTCCTACTCATGCCAGTACTTAGGGCATTGTAGTACTTGAGGTCGTCGATACAATACAGGTTGAGAAAATACCCCAACATTCACCCATGCAAGGGCAAACCTATCTCTACTGTCTGCGGTGGACATAATTTATATAAGCAAAAAGAAGGGATGGAGAGTAACAATTTTTTAAACATTATTTGGTGATTAGTTTTTCTTCCAAACTACTGTTCAGTCCTGAAAGAATGGATCCAGTAGACTTAAACTAACATCTCATATATGAATGTATTTCATTAATTACCATAATTAAACATATTACAAATCTAAAACACTCCTTAATATCACCCACAGAATGACTTTCAAATACAAAAAGCAGAAAACAAAATACATCTACACATCACTTAGAATACATTCTTAAAAAACATAGCACAAAGACACTATAGGACAAACAGTACCATATTGTTCCAAATCACGTGTCCATGTTTCAAGAACCCAACATGTTTCTGTCCCCTGCACCAAATCGGTAGGACATTCATCAGGGGCTGTCCTCTGTATATCCTTAATGAAGTTCTGATTCTTGTATCTTGGGTGAAGTTGACATAAAAGTACTTTGCATACAACCACTCCACAGAGGTGAAATGGGAAGAAAGAATAAAAATATAAACAAACGTCACCAATCAATTCATTAATGATATCAATTCATATATATATAACCAACCACAAACAAAACCATTTATGTTCCACCATTGTATATGTTTGTGAACACACAAACATGATATGCAAGGGTACTTGTTCATTATGCACGGTAAACCCCCATGTAATTGAACAATTAATTTGACTGTCCTCTTTAATAGGACCCACATTTCAATAAAGCCTCCAAATGGCCTCTGAGAAACACTGCAGAAAACATAACGCACACAGGGAAACTGATCAAACGTGTATTCATTCAGAAAAACATGTAATTCTCAATTAGTACTTGCATCCAACCCCAAAAGTGTGTGATCAGAGTTAAAATTATCATCACTCTCATACCTTTTCCTGAAGGTGAAAAGGTCAATGGTATCATGAAGGAGAATACAATTATAGATTCCACAACGGGTCAAAGAACAGGTAAGCGTCATACTCTAAGGAGAATCCAATTATAGATTCCACAACGGGTCAAATAACAGGTAAGCGTCATACTCTAGATGAAAGGGAGTTGGAAAAGAGAAAAAAAAACGAATTCAGTAATTATCACCATCAATATAGTGCTGGTCTACCATAGAGGTACGTTGCACACATCCTCATTTATGTGGTCTTTCTGAATCACAAAGCAATTGCAAAAATCACCTCTGTTTTTGGCTCACACCGCAGAGCACTATAAACAAGCCCCCAACAAACGGGAAAACACGTGCTATTGTCAAATGTACAAATTTAAATTCCTTAAGATAATATGGTTAACCATGCCAATAAATGAGTATCACCTCTAATAGTGTGGAGGGGAACAAACTGTATATTTGAAAGTGGACGACGTGTACTCCAACACGTTAGAGCCCAGGGCTCGTTTTTCTACTTTCTAACTTCCATGAAAGAAAGCAAAAATGGACCACATTTCCTATTATCGCTCGTCTGTACTACCTGCACAAACTGATTGCCATCTTGTACAAATCACATGCCCCTGATTCTTACAAATACAAGTTGTATGTTGGTAGATAGGATAGCGAAATTCATTTAATCCAACACCAAAACGTTCAACCATTCAAAACCCACACATGTTTCCACAAGTTGAGCATACAAATTAAAACATTCCAAGTATGCAATTAAATTTTTATATATTGTGAATAAGAGGGAAACCGCGGTGCAACTAGGTGGGCCTAACATTATACCATTCAACCTCTTTGTTTAATCCACAAGCACACTTTGAGTTTTAAAAATAATTTGTTGTTCAAAATTAAGGAGCTTGTGGTTGGTTTCTTCCTTATTGGAATCATGGATCTTCTGAAGGATGAACCAGGTAAAATCCTCATTGCTATGGCCTTTTTCAATAAACTGTTTCACCATTGGTGCCTGTGTGATTTTGCCTTTGATGCATCTGCAGTGCTCAATCAGTCTGGTCTTACACTTTCTGTTCGTCTTTCCTATATAATGTAGCCCACATGGGCATGTGATCATGCACACAACATTTTCACTGTTACAGTTGCTCAATTATTTCAAACACCATTTTATCTGTAGCCCAATGTCTATCTCATTGGTTTTCATCGTGTATTTACACATCACACATTGACCACCAGGAAATGGCCAAACACTGGAGCCAAACCCCACAGAGTAGTTTGTCGTGTCAAACCCTGATGTTTCTCATAAATGTCATTCCTGACTAGGATTTTGCTCAGATTCTGGCTTCTTTTGTACGCTACTAGTGGTGCAGGTTTCACCTTATTATACACTTTTCTCCAAGTTTTGGAAACCACCTCTTTGATTTTATAGGACAGGTTGGAAAAAGTATTCACAAACACTGGCCCTGTCTTTTGTATAATTCGAAGAGGTGCTTTTTCCAGGAGGGCCTCTCGGTTATTTTTGTAAGCACGTTTGGCCGATTCCCTGACCAATTTCCTAGAATATCCTACTTCCAGCATTTTATTATTAAGTGTACTGGCTCTGCTCTCATAATGCTCCTTCATATTACTGTTTCTTTTCAATCTCAAAAACTGACCAAATGGCAAATTCGAATTTATATGTTTTGCATGGTGGCTAGAAAATGTAGAAGAACATTTATATCTGTCGCCTTGCTGTAAGGCTTGATCCACAAGTTTCCTTCCTGATAGAAATACACTTCTTGGCTATAACCATTTTCTAAGTCACTTATTTCTTTGGTAAATTTCAGAAAGGTATTCTTCTGATAAAGCCACACAATAAAGCTCTCTGCTCTCTCTCTTGGCACTTCCCATACAATGAAGATAGCATCTATATATCTTAGCCACTGATTCAAATTCACTTTGCAGGGATTGTCATTGGAGTATACAATCATTTTTTCAAACATTTTGACATACAAATTGGCAAAATTGGGAGCCATCAATGCACCCATAGTGCTCCCTACTATTTGCTAATAGAAATGACCCTGAAATTGGAAAAGGTTTCGGTGAGAGCAAACTCACTACACCATAAAATAAAACCATTGCTTACAGAATTATCTTCATTTCGACCCAATAGTACCTCTTCGATCACCTCTAAAGTCGATCTCTGAAGAATCATGGTATAGAGAGACTGGATATCCAGACACAGAAGTACATGTGTACCAGGGGTAAAAGTTAACCCTTCAATCTTATTGACCACATCAGTGGTGTCTCTTAGGTAACTCGCCATTTGTTGTATGAATAGTAATCAGCAAATTTGGACAAAGGTTCCACAATGGAACTCACTCCTGAAACAATGGGATGGCCAGGGGAACTCAAAGGATTTGTATGTATTTTGGGCAATCTATAAAACACAGGGATTGTTCCCTTTTCTCTCATCAGGTAATCTGCTTCTTGTTTTCCAATTATCTGAAGTTCCAAAGCTTGTGTGGCTGACAATAGCCTGAAAAGGGGAGGGGTGTATGATGCGAAATATTCTACTAATCCACAACAATGGATATTCAATATATTATTGAGTAGAGATCATTATCGCTGAACATTAGTATATGATGCTCTGCTTTCTAAACAAAAATGTAAAAAATACTTTTGTTCTTTGTTCACTGATGTTTATTTTGCTAACCATGCTGGACTTTTTCACACATGGTATTGTAACCATTGAATAGCCTGTCCATTTTATGTTAGAAACGTTTTACTTTGGCAACACCAATATGTTAATGTTTTCTATGACAAACTTACTCAACATTAGTAACAGGCACTCAAGTCCATGGGATTACACTGAAAGGTGATTGGCTCATTTCCGAGCCATACCTCAGTGTAATCCCGTGGACACACGTACGTGCACTGCTGGAGTTCGTTCCCAGCGGGGGGCATGGTAGCCCCTTGGCCAATGAGGAGGCTCGAAATGGGGCAATCCCCGCACCAAGCCTCCCCATGGCTGGCGGCTACCTTCGTCCCCCGCCGAGGACTCATTTCATTAACTATTATGGACTATTGAAATAATTTTAGCCCAGCACGATTCGCTAATCCATTAATCTGTTTCCATTGTCAGTATATGGAGGTTACAAGCTGAGCCTCCAGGATTTTGTGATGCTGCAGGCTTGGACAAACAACTCACAAATTATTTTTGAGAGTCTTTGTGCAACCATTATCGTCTCTACCCAATTGAGTCAATTTACTTCCTATGATAAGACTATAGTTATGCGTAAGAGCCAAATGAGGCAGGACATTTGAAGATCTAAGGTGCTCTATACTGAGCCTGACTGCATTTTTCAAAAGATGAAAAGAATGAAGAATGAATATCGAAATTGGGTCAGAACCCACAAGGGTGAGACAAAGAAATTATGGAGGACCTTTGCTAGTCTCAAGAGTGAGGAAAAAGATTCCTTAAATATTATTGATGGGGAAGAATGGTGTAGCTACATCACTTTTTAGAGTGGTCGAGGACTCTAGACTCTGTACTGAAGATATAGATATTAAGTTTGAATTTGAGGCAGTGCGTTTATTACAATAATGACAGCAGAGGGTAACTCCATTCTTACAGTTCTACAAAGGGCTATGTTGGACGGTCGATATCTTTCACAATTAGAGTTTTGAGATATCGGTCATGAATTTATTAGGAAGATAGTGAGGACTCCACAATGGGAAAAGGGGTGGGGAATTCTAATCCAAGATCTTAAAAAGCAAGCTAACCTATGTGATTAGATATGGAGGTTTGAACACGTGGGTAGATTAAAGAGTTGAAGTACGTTTTTGAGATTACCTTCAATCTTCCTACTAGCAGCTGTGAAAACTCACAGAACAACATAATGTGGATAGTAAGCAGAGGCCTGGGAATTCTGACCATCATATTCTGTGGTGCAGTTATTCTGTTGCTATTATCATCCTTACTCAAATGATGAGGTATGTTTGTCTGCCCCTTAAATTGCTTAAAGTGCCACATGAACTCCTATTGACAAGTTTTCTGATGTGTTCCTTTTAGTTATTATTATTATTATTATTTTAGTTATAGTTAGTAAATATTGTATCCTGTAAACATTTCGAGCTAACCACATTGAAAAAAGTGTTGTAAAGTACACCTTTTAGAGCAATTTGTAAACATTTGAAGTGGTTGGGAAGTGGATTTTCCCTTGCATATTCTGTGGAGATTGTAGCTCACTAGCTACAAATGCTCACAAAGTGGCTTATCTCATTAGTCAGTTGCGCACATGAAACATATTGTGCACACAAAAGCTAACCATTTGCACACTTACAGAAAAATAATTAGAGGCGACATTGGAATACCTAACACTGCATTGACTTTCCCCCTCCACCAAGCAAAGCCACATTTGCCTAACTCTGGTTAGGCTTTCTCTTCCAACAAAAGACGCATGGATAACCCTGCTTTGGCATTCTCCTCCACCAACAAAACACATGTGTGCATGGTAGTCCTTTGGTCTTCCATACCAACAATAAGGGCTTTGTCTCTGGTAAATGCTGTACTGTAACATTCAAGAGTGTGACTCACTGGGTTGGCAGATTGTCCCTCCACTCACACAGAATTCTACCTTAATTCCGTAAAAACACAAATATTTTATTTCAAAATGCTTTGCATCGTCCACAGACACATAAATGGCGAAAGTTAAGAATTCCTGCAAGAAATACTCTTCATCAATGGGCCGAGAAAAGTCTATGATGTATGTCTGGAACCCAAACAGTCGACGATGGATGGTTCTTGTAGGTCCCCTGACCTCTGCAGTCAGCCTTAGGCAGCTAGAAAGTGTACCTCTGGTGGTGGTAGTGTGCTGAGTTCAATGTTGCCCTCAGCCCAGCTGGTGAATCTTTGATTTGCCAGCCTTAAAAGCCAAACCACGTTCTAGGAGAAGCATGCAGGGAGGTATACCACAAATTATGGGGTCATGCAAGGGATGCCAACCCCCCAGCGAAAGAAGACGTAACATCGTTAACCATCACACAACTTATTTTAGTCTAAACACCAAACAATGTATGCAATGTTGGCACAAGGATCACTCCCGCCTACGTCTAACCCTACTAAAACTCTCCATACACACCACTCATTGACAAAATACAACACCTACACACTGCAACCACAAACCCAACCATATAGCAAAACTCACTCAAATGCAATATGCTCAAGTCCAACCTAATGCCACAGCCACAAAAAGACACCATACAGACTCAAACCACCCAGAAGCAAACACAACGCACATTTACCAGTTTTTCTGAATTGAAACTACCATCAGAAATACAAAAGTACTCTTGGCTCTTCCTCTCCTTCCAATAACAACCCCTTTCCTCCCCTTTCTCTTTTCAGATTCGCCAGAGCACCTGGAGGCCATTAAAACATCAATTTAATATTTCTCCAACCTACATGGTTACTAATCTAAATCTATTTGCTAGCTACGCAAGTTCCCTTCCTTAACCAGCGATAGCCCTGAGGTATAGCTCCTGTCAACCAACCTGTCTTTCACACTTGTACTGGCCAGACTAAAGAGTCAAATTCAACAACCTTAAAAAGTTTGACCTACTCGAACTAGCTTAAGTTGATGAGTTTCAAGTTCTTCTCAAACTGTTTAACCCATGCCTAATCAGTAGTCATGTGTAGGAATGCATGCAGGCAACAGGTCATTCCTGATTGGCAGGTACAGGGTATCCTATAGAGCATAGCTTCATGTAGACGTTCTAGTTGCAGATGAGTGGGAGGCGGGAAGGGAAGTGACGCCGGGGAGGTGGGGTTGAAGCAGCTCAGTCTGTGTGTTCATCCAGCGCAGCGAGGTGCGTGCATGTGAGCATATGGCTTGGCCATAACACTGGCGACGAGGGGAACCGCAGGAGGTGCGGAAGCCCATAGTGCCTAGGAGCGGAGCAGCTTGGAGACATGACCGTCTCTCGGAAGGAGAGTGCTGCGCCACAGGTCGCTCCTGAGCCGCACATGAACGGAAGGTGCCCCTTCCACCCTGGAACGCTCAGTGGAGCGGATTGGAGTCTTGGGCTGAGGCAGCAATTTCTCACACGCGGCGAGAAAAGGGGAATGTTTCTCCATGCTGGAAGGCACCCTGCCCACACTGGAACGCTCAGTGGAGCAAACTCTGGTCCCAGGCTGCGGCAGTGAATTATCACACACAGTGAGTGAGGGGAATCATCCCTCCAATTGTGCTTGTGACAGAAGGCAGCCATTGAGAGGTCCAGCTGCTTTGCAGGGCATTTCTCTCCCACAAGCACAGTGCTCGTGCCTATAGGCAGCCGTAGGGATCTCGAATGGCGAGGTAATCATCCCAGAAGGGAAAATGTCTGACCAGGATGGGGCACACACACAACATGGGGCTCAAGGGGCAGTGGACCGGGAACCAGCATCCCCACAGGAGCAGGCCCAATACAGACTCCCAGGGCTTTGACAACCCAAATGCCAAGGGCATTTGATGTAGCAGATACCATCAACATGGGGCCAAGATGGTCTCGATGGATGAGAGACTTTGAACTGTACATGGGGGCTACAGGGCCCATCGAGGAGAATAGACAGGAATGGCTGCTGAAATTGGCAGTTCAGTGGCTACGTGCGACATCATTGATGAGATGCATGCAACATCTATAGACTCCCTGCAAGAATTAAAGGATGCACTATCGGCATACTTTACCCCACATACTAATGTGGACTATGAGCGACACCTGTTTCACAGCACCAAACAAGCCAAACGTGAGACGATGGACGCTTATGTCATGAGACTCAGAATAAAAATGAAGCATTGTGACTTCGCAAATTACTCCAACACCGAGGCCCTGCGATCGCAAATCATTGCTGGATGTGAATCCCAGACATTCCGAAGAAAATTACTGCAAAAAGCCTGCACATTAGATGAAATACTGACGCTGGCCAGGGCGGAAAGGGCAGTTGAATCACAGGTGGAAAGCTTTAACACCACAGCCATAGTAGAGACAGTACATCGATTGCAACAGGAAAGGGGGCTGAAGGACCCCTATTGCTTCAAATGTGGGTTTGAGTATCCACACAAAGGACCCTGTCCAGCAAGTGGACAGCGTGGTACCACATGTGGTGAAGAAGGACACTTCAAGGCAGTCTGCCTCCTCAACAGAGACAAAGGAACGTAAAGACGGCAAGGGTTCCTCCCAGGTACAAGCCCAAGCCCCGGCCCATGACACCCCAACCATCGGGTACGACACACATAGCAACAAGATCGATGGACCAGGAACCCAAAGACCCAGACTCGGGGGAGGAGAGAAACCAAAAAGAGAGAAGGGAAAGCAGAAGATATGTGACCCTGGTAAAACCAGAGCAACGCTCACGTCGCCACATGCGATACTTAGTCGAACAGTCCCTGTCAGAGTCTGAAGGCAGCTCCTCAGGGAGTGAACACCGAAGTAAGGTATATGTCTATTCCCTAGGAAATGCCTTGGCCACGGAGCACGTCCCATGCATCATAAAACTCAATGAAAGACCCACAGAGTTCCTCATTGACACAGGGGTGACCGTGAACGTCGTCGCGGTGAAGAGGAAGGTGATAGAGCTGGCACACGAAGGCCATAGGGGTGTGGTCTCCACGAAGTGAATCCTGCGCCAAAAAGTCTGGTTTCTGCAGCTGGACTCCATGGTGGAGGAAATTCTGAAGCAATGCCCCACCTGCTGTCTCCTGACACCAAACCGTCATCCGGAATCTCTGAGAATGTCTGAACTGGCCGGAGGGGTATGGGAGGCAGTGGCAGCTGACTTCTTTGGGCCTATTGAAGGGGGAGATATGTTCTGGCCGTGATGGATGAGTACTCAAGATATCCTGAAGCGCAAATTATATCATCAACCGCTGCCCATCATGTGATACCAGTGCTAGATCACATCTTCAAGGCCTACGGCGTCCCACACCAAGTAAAGCCGGACAATGGACCTCCTTTCAATGGACATAGTTTCAGCAACTTCAGTGAGTACATGGGGTTCCACCACCACAAGGTCACTCTACTGTGTTCTCAGGCCAATGGCATGATTGAAAGATTCATGGTCAATCTGAAGAGGGCATTACAAGTGGCAAAGCTCACTAGGCAACCCTACAAACAAGTACTACACAAGCTGTTGTGAGACTATCGCAGCACCGCCCACAGTACCACGGAGAAAACCCCAGCAGAAATTATGTTTGGGAAGGACATAAGGACTCGGGTGCCCCAGGCCCGCCAACCAGAGGACCGGCCGCCGGCGGACACTGAGGTGAGAGAAAGAGATCAGGCAGCAAAGGAGAATATGAAAGAATATGCAGACAATTGCCGGAAGGCTCAAGACTCCCACCTGGCTGTCGGGGATGTGGTGTCTGTAAGACAAACCCAGACCCACAAACACACGGCTGCATTCCAAGAGGAGCCACTAATAACTGAGAAGAAGGGCTCCATGATCACAGCCCAAGGGGAAGGGGGCTCGACCAGGAGCAACTCGTCACACTTCAAGAAGGTCCCGCTGCCAGGGCCACGGCGTCTCACTGGCAGAGTGGAGATACCCCTTGACTATGAGTCTGATGATCCATACCAAGGAGATCACAAGGACCTAGAGGTGTCTGACCCAGAGAGCATGGATGGGAGATCGGGCTAAGAGAACTTGTTGAACACTCTAGCTCTCGACCTCGGAGAGCCAGGAATAGGCCTTTCCGCCTCATAGAGGAAATGGCCTAGTGGACAATGTTCCTGTGCATTTTACCCACGTTGGGTAACTGTTTAAATTGGGGGGAGGGTCATGTTGACGTTCTAGTTGCGGGAGACTGGGAGGTGGGAAGGGAAGTGACGCCGGGGAGGCGGGTTGGGCACTTTGAGAAAGATATAGAAATAAAGAAGACGTATTGTGAAGCGTCTTCGTGTGCTCATCCAGTGCAGCGAGGTGCGCACATGTGAGCATATGGCTTGGCCATAACACATAGTTTCAATTGTGTCATTTCCAGGATGGTGTGACCCAAGTGTTACATACTAAGGTATCTCTGCCCTCCAAGAGCCTGGCAGGCCTTCTGTTTTGGCTTGCAGGGATGACTCCATCATGATCTCTGCAGGTGTGAAGGGATATGGTGATGTTTGCTTGCAACTCATGTATAATGTTCTGTGTGCCATCCATTAGCAGATGTGGGTAGACTGCATCCTAGTTTTGTCCATACTGTATGGCAGAGTTGGGTGTTCATGGGACTATTTTCTCAGGGCCAAATGTTTGCGGGATGATGCCTGTTTGCAGGGTGCTGATGAGTGTGATGGGTATCCAGATGAGCATAAAGCATTGAAATGAATTTTGGAGATTTGTATCCAGAGTAGCACTTACGGCTCCAGTGGACACTGGGTCGTTTTTGGTACACTGTCCACCTCGCTAGCCAAGCAGCATGCGCTATGTTGCAGCCTATGCCGATTCATTCTTGCCAGCAAGTTTGTGTGTGTTTGACATGTGGCATATTTTTGGGTTTTGTTTGTACTTTTATTACTCGTGTATAGGGCTCACCCTTGTGGCTTACAGTGTAGTTTTACTTTCTGTATGCAATCGTGGCCTTCCATTGGTCATTTCCATGGGTGGCCTCTGCATTCTCTCTCTGCACCTCCATCTCCATCTGTACCTTCAGCTCGTTGTGCCTCCACCTCCTACTGCTCCTTCTGCCCTTACCACACTTCTACCTCTCCATGTCTCGCTGCTTCTCCAAACACCCACCTCCTCTGTGTCTCTGCCTGGGCTTTTGAAGCCCCTCGCTTGGGCGTCTTCCTATGACTTGCATGTGTGTTTGGTAATTGTTTCTTGTTTGGGATTGATTACTTTCCAAAACTCTGGCGCGTTTAATAATTTCACCACTGGTTGCTCCGCTCCATGGACTGGTTTTTTTAATACTCTGGTCTGCCATCAGGAAAATGCATATGCAGCGTTCGCTAATTGAGGGTGGTAGGAATACTCTCCCTCTAGAGTTCTCTGCTTGTCCTCCTCCAACTCTCTGCGGGTGAGCCGCTTTCGCAAACCGAGATTTGGCGGTTTAGCTTTATCCTCTGCAGGTGCCTCCCTCTGGAAGTGCCTCCCTCTGGAACAGCTTGCCTCCCTCTCTCCGTCTTGAGCCGGAGCACCTTAAGTTCCGGACACTCCTCAAGACCTTCCTCTTCACTTCCTCCTTCTCTCTCCCTCTCCCCTGCTAACCTCTGTTCTTTTTCTTGCCACCCTCTTTCTCCTCCCTAACTCTGTTCAATTTTTGCTGACTGGTTGCGAGGTTCACCTTCAGAGCCTTACAGGTCCCAGGCTCGTCCGCCAGTCTTTTGCACTTGCCTCCGGGCCGCTGCAATATGTGCAGCATTACTGCACTTTCAGTTTACGGTCCATGAGCGGAGCAATCTCTCAGCACTTAACCAAGACCCCCTTCTACGCACTTCCGTCTGTACGCATGCATGCCGTCAGGCCTGTTGTGATAGTTTTTCTGTTAGATTATTCAGAAACTTCAAGGTCTAAGAATGATTACTGTAGTCCCTTATTCCCTTCCCGCCTGGAAGTTCCTTGAAGCACTCTACCTGTGTATAAGTGCTGTATAAAATAAACGAAATAATCACAAATTACAATTTAGGACCAGCAACTTCTCAGTTTCTTGATGGTTGGTTACTCGGACCAAGATGGTGAAGTCATGCTGGGAACACAAGCGGGTTAACCATGACTGTGAACAAGGGTGAGCTAGGGAGGGGGCAATGGGGCCATTGCCAGGGATGCAATATGTAAAATAAAATGTGTGGAAAGAGAAAGTGCCTTGCAATTCAGCCTGGCTTGAAGAAACAAAGTTGTGCACTGCTTGGCTTCTGTGTAGATGGGGTGAAGCTACACAGATGGGGTGTAGATGGGCTGAAGCCCTTTTGTTAATAACAGCAATGTTGTAAGTGCGCTATGGTTGTCCCACAGTGAGTGAATAATAGGGAAACGGGGTAGGCGACAGCTGCATGTTTCATACTGCCCACAGATGATGATACACCTTTAAATAACGAATATTTGACCCTGGATGTTAATGTTGGCACCAGTTTTGCCCATACACTATTGGTCTGTTTTGATCCTCAGTAGCTTATCGTGATTCTTTGTTGATGAGGAAGTAGGAGTCCACATTTTACTACATTTTGTCTTCTTTTTTATCTTGTGAGACTGCATCCCCTAGGTTCTGGTTAACTTCTTGATCACCGGTGAGTTCTTTGCAAAAAGAGTTTAATAGCACCCAAAATGGCAACAATGGGTTGTTCGTGTATGGTGGTTATTTTAACGGCTGTTGGATTGCTTGTTCTATTGGATTTCAAACTCGGATGACTAACCCGCACGGAAAGTTGTAAAATAAATTCATGAATTCCTCATTAATAGACTGCAAAGTGTGTCTGTGACAGTTTTTGCTTGTCTTGTATAGAGCACTCTTATGTGAACAACAAAAGACACGCTTACAAACCAACAACATATATGCTTATATGGATATTCACAAATACACGCACACACATAACCACAGTTAACACAAACTGAAACGAATATTGACACATACACAAATGCACCATTTTGCTTGTAAACACAAATATAGTAAGTCACCCTTACCCTCTCCATCTCCAACTCCCACACTGACTCTCCTCACAGTTTACTCTGCCCCCAGTATACAGCTGGCAGATGACTTTCCGAGAAGGTGCAACTTGAGAGCACAATGAAAGCCAAGTCCCCTTGGCATTTTTCTTTAGCGCTGTGATCTCCAAGTGCAGACCCTAGAGCCACAAGTACAAACAAGACCCTGGCCACAGCTCCTTGGCAGAGGCTGACTGGCAAATCAAGAAGGTCTGCCATCTACATGTGACCCGAGCAAGGAATGGACTTTGTGTGGTGGGCAATTGAAGGGGTGAACAGCGGCGAATTGGTGACTGAGCAATATAGGCAAAGAAATAGAGTGAGTATGAGGTTAGGGAATGGGATTGAGTTAAGGGATGAAGCAAAGGGGGAATAGAGGTCTGAAAGTTAATTGTAAGAGAAGGGGGTCTAGGTGCATTGACAATGAAGTCCAATGTAAGGACACTGCAAGGTGATGGGCAAAGAAAATAGGGTAAATGAGACAGAGTTGCAAATCTGGGGTGGCAAGTCAGCACATTGTGTTACTGTTGCTCAGATCTGTGCCTAATCTGCATGCTACTGCACCTGATTGTGGGACTGGCTCAACCCGTTTCTTTTTTTCTGGTAAATTGATGCATACTTGCTTTTGGAATGTGTTTCTATTAAGGTTTATCTACTATATTGTCAGGGTGCTTTATTATTTGGCTTGGTGCATTGAAATCCAGATTAATTTAACAGTGTGGAAGTAAGATTTCTAGCACAAAGTCTGCAGCCACTGTTTGGGGTGTGCGGGGTGCCAGTTCCAACCTGTATACAACCCGCTTCTAAGGGCTGGGTGTTTAATTTCTGATGGATGAACTTTTCGCTGTCGCACATGGATGGAACCTGGCTGCTAAAAGCCTACGGAGTACAACTGGTGGATCTGCAGGCAGATGAGGAGTGTTTGACGGCCACACAGCTCTCTTAGCGACTGGTTCAGCTCGTCCAGCAAGTCGTGTGTACAGCCTGCTACTTTGGAGCTGTTTGGTTGCTCTGTGGAGAAAAGTGTGCTTTCTACCCATTTTCCTCCTATTATTTTCGTTTTGGAGCTTCAACGATTAGTGTGTACAACGGGATTTGAGCGAGGGAGGCTTTCTGATGCAGATCTACTATTTTCAAACCTACTTTGCTCCCAGATGAGTTTTGTCCCCATACAGGCTGTGCTGAGTGAACCCTAAAGCGCAAACTATTATTGAGCCTCGCCCTCTCTCTAAGCAGCTGGAGGTCTGTTTATTTCTATTCAGCTACTAGGTCAGCTGCACTTTAGAAACCCTGGTTAGCATTTCTCTTGGATGTTGTACTTTGTTCTTCAATCCTTCAGCACAACACTAACCATCAAATAGCCAGCTCTGCACCTGTAGCAGGGCCCATGGAAATTTTATAGGAGGAAAACTTGTATCTAGCTAGATTAATTATCTGTGCCGTGCTTTTGTAACATCGTGCAGCTCCACTTTAAGGAGCGGGGAGGTGGAGACGGACTCTGGATGCCCACTGAGCGATCGCACGTCCCACGCTTGCTCTACATTTTGTATTGAATAAATCAAGTTTTGAAGAGGTAATACCCTGAATTATTTTAATAGTTTTTGGACCTTTTATTGCTTTCGTTTTGTGTTGATTTTGCAAGCAGTTGACAGCAGTCTAAAGGTGGGCAGGGGGATTTTATAGAGTGTTTTCCCTCATAGTAAACCAAGGAATCGCTGCATCATCAATTTTATCCCTACTGTTTTAATTCTTTGAATGCGTTTTTAGTATTATTTTGATTGTATTGCTAGCTTACTCAATTCTGTCATTGTTTATTCACTTGTATTATGTACTTGCACTTTTTGCATCACGTATTTGTATTTTTCATTTTGTTGTCAGTATTTTAATAATGGTAAAACGCAAGGCCAATTTCGTGGTTTCTCCAGGGATCGAATCAAGAAGAGCCTTCCAGCACTTTAAACCTATGAATGAGGTTAATGAGTTTATCTCAGAAATCAAGGACTTACTATATGACATTGATGGGGGCCCTAAAAAAACAGTGACTTCACATTGCGCCATTCAGTTAGAGGCCATCAAGCAAATGAATGTGACAGAGCCAGCATAAGTGGGTGGCCCTGGTACTCCAAACGACAGAATGGTAATATGGAGGTGCACAAGGAGATTGAGCAACATGGACCCCCTCGACAAATTTATAATTGAAAATCATGTAGGTCGTGAGGGGGAATTATAAACTCCCAGTGTGTAATCCAAAAATGTTGAACTCCTCAAATGACAATATTATTGAGGTATACCCCTAACCAGGACAAAGTTTGTCCTTTTGTAGGTAGCGACACATTGTTACCGCACATTGTTGATTATTGATGCCGGGGAGACTTATTGTGCCTCAGGAAAAGGGTCAGGTGAATTTAAACAGCTTAGAACCCAGTATGGGCAACACCTGGGTAGCCCCCAAAGTTCATCTACAGAATAGATTTGCTTTATAGATGGGGCATGAGGTTGACTCGGAATCGTCCAAACAGGATGTACCTGACAATGCAGCTCACTTTGGAGCTAGACCTGCCAGAGACGTGGGCAATGAGACCCATGATGTGGAAGTTGTGTAATGTTCAAAGAAAATGACAGTTGGGGAAACATCTGAATGCCCAACAGTAAAACTCAACAATAACACAGATGAACCACATTTATACACAACCTTTTTTTTTTTAATATATTCTTGTTTTTAATCAAGAGATTTTTTACAAGAATACTTCGAAATATAAGTAAAATATGAAAAAATAAGTAAAATACATGAAATACATTAAATAAATTAATGCCATCATAATTTTTACAATATATTATAATATTACCTTAAGCCTCATGAACTTAAGCATATTAGTGCATCTGACATGTAATTGTAACTAGGACAGATTTTGTAAAAGAGTCAAGTGTCGCATGGTGTATACAAGCTAAGATTGTTCAAAAACTCAACAGAAGCAATAAATAGACTCATATTCGTTGAGTTCAGCAGATAGGCCCATCTCATATTCTGCTGTACATTAGCAACCACAGTCATGTGTTTCTTGTAGGCATTGTTCCTTAATGGGCACAGCGCAGGGCAGTCCACTACTATGTGTTCTAAAGTTTCTTTTTGTGATGTCTTTTGGCAGAGCCTACAAAAGTTATCTGACTTGTCTATTTGTTTCCGTTGAGCCAGTAAGTCTCGGGTCAACCACAAGCCAAAACGCATTCTCAAGATTGCCGTGCGAAGTTGAGGAGATGGTGATTTTAACATGTAAGTTTCAACAGTTCCCATTTTTTTATCTGGAAACACATAACTACTAAAATGTTTGTATTGAAGACAAAGAGTATGATTCGCCAACCAGTCCTGATAGATTTTTTTTTTTGCTCGGTTAGGGTTCTGTGTTAGAGTTTCTACGTCTACTTCAGCTACAGCCATTATTTGATAGACGTAGGTGGCCCATTTAACTATAAATCGATGATTTGAGTTAAATAAATAAGCCGCAAGTACAGCTAGAATTGATTCACTTTCAATGTTCAATAAGCATTTCCTAAAAAACGCACACAGCTGCCAATGATATCTTGCCTTGAGCGATGTAAGACCGAGTTCATACCTTATGCATGATACTGGGGTTGCTTGTGGAAGATGTAAGATGTTTCTCCAAAATTTTGCTTCCATTCTATCTAGATCTTTCACGTCAGTTAAAGCTTGTGCCTCCATCCCATATAAAATTGTAGGAGTTACTTTTTGTTGCCAATAATATAGGGCAGGCTTGATCGAAAATGTACCATATTTATAAAGAATCAATTTAGACTGGGAAATTGCTATATTCAATTTACTTTGTAGTGAACGATGATGGTCAATAGTCACTGAATTGGCTTCAAATTGAGTACCCAGATACTTATAGCTTGAGACAATATCGAGGGTAATATTTTTGACCCTCCATACGAACTTAGTTCTTTGTGATCTCGCAGGAGTGTCAGCTACAATCTGGGATTTTTTTATGTTCATTGATAGCTCATTATTTTCAAAGTAGATTGAGAGTGCAGTTATTAACTTTTGGAGGCCTATCAGTGTCTTAGAAATTAGCACAAGGTCATCGGCATACCATAATGCTTGTATTATAAGACCATTCATTTTTGGTGAGTCAGTAAGTAAGTTGTAAAATATTTCTTGAACATCATGAATGAAAAAGTTAAATAGTGATGAGGCACCCTTGTTTCAAGCCTCTTGATGTGTTGATTGCTTGAGAAAGCAGGCCAGTAGAGGACAACCGAATTTGAATGGACGTGCCTGAATGAAGAGCGGCTATGATATCGATTAGATCTTGTGGGCACTGTGCTTTCAATAATTTTTGAAGAAGTTTTACGCGAGAAACTGAATCAAACGCAGCATTTAAATCAATAAATGCGAAAAATAATGCTGTTTTTGTTTGTTGTGCTTGAGCTTTTAGTGCATTTAGAATCATTAGGTTTACAGACGTCCTCAATCCGAGAACAAAGCCTGTTTGATTACGATCTCTGATTTTATTTTCAAGTGTCCAAGTATTGAAGGCCGTTAAGACTAGTCTATTAAATATTTTGCCTGGGGAATTCAATAGCGCTATCGGGCGGTAATTAGCTGGTATGCTATGGTCTCCTTTTTTAAAGATTGGCACAATGATAGACCTACGCCATGAGTCTGGAATCCTCCGTATCTTTAATATATGCTGGAATATGTTGTTCAGTATCTTGGCCCAAAGTTGTGGGTGTTGTTTTAGCATATAATTAGTTATGCCATCCGGGCCTGCTGCTCGCGAAGATGAAGATTTGGTTATGAGCGTCTCAATTATTTCTTCTGAACATTCAATGTTCCAGGTCACTGCTGAATAACTCTTAGGATCATACTCGAAGGCTTTATCTGTGTACAATTGTGAAAAATGTGCTACCCATTCACTTTCAATTACTCCATTTAATTGTGATTGCTGAATGTTTGGGTTTAGTTTTTGATTGAGTAATTGCCATATTTGTGCAGAATTCTTACTTATTGCAGCTTTCAGAAACGTCTCTCCATCCTGTTGAAATAACTGTCCTTTATGAGCCCGTATCCAGGATCTATAACGATTTTTTAAAGTTTTACCTAATTCTTCATTTTCAGGCCAGGGAAGATGTCTGGCTAATCTCAGCTCTTTACGATATTCCTTTTTTTTTTAGATAGTAACTGATCATATGTATGAGGGTGAGAACGGCCCGAAGGGATAAAAAAAGTTTTGTAGGTGGCAAGTTCTTCGACATATGTATGAGTATTCCATGAGTCATTTTGTAATATTAGATTTGCATTTAGGCTTATCAGTTTAGTCAGTGTCCACTTAAATCGTGATTTTGCATTATTGATTTCCAATTTTTGCGGCATCCATTGAGATGTAATGCTTTTTTCCTGTGTGCCTCTTGACCATGATAGAGATAGCATATGATGATCACTGCTCGATTGCTTGATTATCTTAAATTCAATAGATGACATAAAAAGCCCCGCTGATAGGTATATGTAATCTATAATGCTTGTCAATGTTCCTCTTTGCCACGTGTCATGTTGCGGAATATCTCCCGGTAATGATCCATTAGCCATTCTCATGTTAAATAGCTTCATGAGAGAACTTCCCTTTTTGTAATCCTGTGTTCTTTTCCCCCGTTCACATTTGAAAACATCAATATTAAGATCCCCCGCTAGAATAACATCAGTTATTTCTTTGGATTGTGCAATTATATCAAACATATTGGATAAGTCTTTGTAAAAACATAGATCCGTAATCGCGGCTGGGTTTCTATAGATGTTTATTAATGCAAGCCTTTTAGTCTCCATTGAGATTTTTACCAACTGTATGAACTTATTGGGGTTTTCCCATGCCTGTAACTGTATATTAATTCCCATCTTAACGGCTACAAGAAGCCCTGCCATTGGGCGACCTTTTAGAGCTATAATTGCAGGGTTAATTACAATGACATGGTTATCCCATAGTGGTACATCACTTAGCCATGTCTCTTGAAGGACTATGATGTCTGCGTCATTCAAGAGGGAGTTAGGGTTAGTTAAAAGATGGGAGTAACCCCTTGTATTCCAACTTACAAGTGTAGCAGAGTCAACTTTTTGCTCATATTGTTCTTGAGTCGGTGGTGGTTATGACTGAGAGAGACGGGCATTAGGAAATACAGAATCATCAGCATTGCATTTCAAGCACTGGCAAACACTTGTAATTGGAGTAGCCATTACTTGTTCCTCCGGGGTTGTTTCGCTATTGTTTCTTTCCGGATCTTGAGCAAGGAGAAAACCCATTGCAAAGAGTTTCATTCGTGCCTGCCATAGGTAATTCATAACTAACCCGGATTTTATCCATAAACGCACAATCCACAAATTAGTATCACAAATAAATTCCACTTGGCTAATATCAAATGAGGTGAGGTCTCCTAGTTCTGGCACATCACTAAAGATGTTGAGTACACTTTTGCGAGACAGATCATATTGAGAGTAAGGAGCCGCACGACGTTTTAAAATTAATGTATGATGGTTTGCAAATTTTTGTTTCCTTTTTAGGTCCTGTTTTTGTTGTTTTGATATAGGTTCTTGAGTTTAGGAAAATTGTTTACTGTTCGATTCATTGGTCACTTGTTTAGTCTTTTGACAAAGGTCAAACTCACTGGCAAATCTTTGTTCGTCAGCAAACGTTACTTTATTCGGTTTGGCTAATAAGCATCTTGGCGGGAGGAATGATCCTAAACGAGTATCCAGATAAGATTCGATTACTGATTTAATTGTGTCATTCTGATCGTGCCTTGTCTCATCACTATGGGTTTTGTTTGCCACCTCTGGAACGCTCCAGACATTACATGTAGACTGTCTTCTGTTTTCTCTGTCTTTTACACACTGAGTTTCAGCAAACGCTTTACTATGCTGTACCGTGTCCACAGAGCATTTCGCCACAGTGATCTGTGAAATTTTTTTTGCGGCCAGGTCCTTTATCTCAGATGTACGCTGGAGAATGTATGCATCTACTGCAACTTTGAGTTGTTCAATTTGTGGTATCTCCGTTGTTGGCAAGATTCCTTGCATTATTTTTTCCGTTATATCAATTGATTGAGCCTTTGGATAGTATTCCTGAGTCACTGGATTCATTGTTAATGCGGGCTCATTTGGGATTACTGTTTCCAAAGAAGAAACCAGTTGACTTAATGGAGACTCATTGATTTGTGATATATGACAGTTTGACGATGTAAGTGTAACAGGGACCTTTTGACCTGAAATGTCATCATCAATAGATTGGCCAACACTAGACTTTGTAGGATCTGTCAGGTCCACTGTTTGTGCGCGGAGTATTCAATTAGTTATTTTGTTATTTCGTTTCATTGATTGGAACGATTTGGTGATAAAATGTCTTGCACGGCCTTTATTCCGTGATTGTTTGTTAAATAGATCATATTGAGCTCCGTTTGCTGGTTGCTTCACTTTTTTAGGCGAGTTCTCAACACTTATCCATGATGTAGTTTGTTGTGTGCTTACTTGCTGATCCGCTTCAATTGGACAAATGACGTGTTCAAATGTTGGAAGAATGGCAGAATATGTAGTGGGAACAGTCACAATTTCAATACTTTTGGATAGATCATTATATGGTTCTTCAACTCGACCACATTTCTCCATTTGTATAGCTTGAGTTTGGATCCACAAAGTTATATGGTCAATCTTGGCGAATTGTAGATTAATCTTGCATTCAAGAGTTTCAAATAGCTTGAACAATTGTTGTGTTTACTGCCATAAGAGTAACTTCCAAAAGCCCGGCATTAACAGGAGCCTTTTCTTTTTCACGTGATGATTCACGGTGTCTTGGCGTTGGAAGTATGTAGGATGCAGCCTCCGAAATGGTAGAGTCCATTGAGCATCGTTGGTGATAGTCCGTCGGTGACCTGGTGAGAGATGTATGCACACTTCTAGGCGTCATTTGTTTAACTTCATCTACGAAGACCTCCTCATTCGAATCATTAAGATCCTCCTCTTGTATTTCTGTTATTTTATCCAATTGGAGTTTTGGATCTTTCTTTTGTTCGATTTGATTTGTGGATTGAAGCATGGTATTATCAGAAATTGGCATGTTTTCTAAAACTTCCAACTGAATACAGTCTGCTTCAAGGATTCCATTTGAATTGAGTCCAATGTTGCATTTGGTATATTTAGGGTTGGTTCAATTTGCTCTTCATTGCACCTCATGGAGGGGCTTATAGGGATTTCCATTTGTACCTCATTAGCTTGTTTAGATATACCTTCTACGTTGAGGGCGTCTTGTTGGGGAGGGGACATTGTACTTAGTAGAGTAGAATTTTTTAATACAGGGCAAAACTGCCTAATATCTTTGCTTGCAAGTTGCGTTTTTAGGCGTGTTTTTGCACGCGGAGTCAGAGTTATTGTTGTGGATGATGTAATTTTTTTCAAGTTACTTTTAGACCTGGTTGCGACAACCTCCATTGGTGTGATGGAGGCCACCGCAGGTGAAGACACATTGGTTTTGCGAATTTGCAGAGTTAGAGACATTTTGGTTGTGCAACAAGGCTGTGTGTTGATGGAACAAGAGGGCACTAATACCCAAAATTTACCTTTAATGTCGGTGACGGGATCAAAGAGGGCACACCTCCGCAGTCTCCCGTTTGAACAGCGCCAAACAGCCGCACAACAGTCAGCGCCCTTTTCCCCGACGGGCTTGTCGCCGCAAGGGTGACTCTGGCGCAGGGATGAGGGCTTGTGTTGCTGACGTGACCACTCACGTGGGGGTCTGTAACTCCGCCTCCTCCAGGAAGCAGATTGGGAAATGCAGTTCCTGGCAAGAGCTTCACTCCTTTGCTCGCAGTGCCGGGAACAGAAAATGCAGTCCAACAGCAGAAGCACACAGAAAACGGCGCCGCTTCCGAGCTCCAACACACACGCCACTCGGGCGACTCTGGCGCAGGGATGAGGGCTTGGGTTGCTCACGTGACCACTCACGTGGGGGTCTGTAACTCCGCCTCCTCCAGGAAGCGGATTGGGAAATGCAGTTCCCGGCAAGAGCTTCACTCCTTCGCTCGCAGTGCCGGGAACATAAAATGCAGTCCAACAGCAGAAGCACACAGAAAACGGCGCCGCTTCAGAGCTCCAAACCAAACCACAAACCACATTTATATAAGATCTGTGGGTGAAAATGTAATTTAAATGATAATCTAAAAGGAAGAATGGGGTAGGTTGGAAAATAGAAAGACTTGGTAGCTAATTTGAGTAACATCATTGCCAATCAGGGGATTCGGCTTGCGAAGTTCCAGAAAGATTTTGCCTCCAACCAACCTGCTATTGTGCCTGATTTGGTTGTTAAACAAACCGCAACTGAGAATCTATAAGTCCTGAAAGGCAGTTGAAAGGCTATGTTGGTCCATCACAGCCTTTGGCAAGGAAATGTGAACTGGGGGCATCCATCAACGCATTGTACCAACACCCAACACGCCTAATCAATATGTATTTACTATATCAAGTAAATACATGTTGATTAGGAGTGTTGGGTATTTCTTAATATTTGCTATATTAAGAACAACCAGAACTTCCCAACCATCATTCAGCGTTCAATCTTAAGTAAAAGCAACACCCCACAGTCAAGTAATGTCAGTAGAGCCACTATTTATATGTCTAATGTCCCAAAGCTAGGACCAGGTTCCCTTGAGACCAAGGAAATGCTAGTACACAGGAGTATCTACTGGATATGTCATGTTAGAGGATGTACCTCTGTTATCAGAGAGGATATTAATTGCAACTGAGGTATAATGGCCAAAGGCCAAAGAGATTATATCCAGTTGGTACTGAAGGATAATTTACTGGTCGAGAGGTTTGTTGGCAATCGAGGCAAGATCTTACTCCCCCTTGGGTACATCAGTATCATTAGGACCGTTTGTCCAGTGTGGCCCGCAACAGGTGCTATGGGCCGGTTTGTGCGGGTTATGCACGGGGAGGGCAGGAAGGCTTGTTAAGCTGTTTCCTTGCTTACAGAGTTAATACCACTGTAAATTCTTAAAGCCTGCTTGATATTGTTATTTTAGCTGACATACAAAATGATCAGTAAAGGGATAGCTTTTAGGATTATTACTATTTTATTCATTATAGTGCTACATCTACCATTGACTTTCTCTGTATTATGCTTTTAGGTTGTGCTTTCAGGAGTGTTTTTAGAGAACTTTGAGTGGATTGCTCATTTGTATTTTTATCTGTTTCTTATTATTGCGTACTCAGGAAACGTTTATATTAAGACACGCACAGCTTAACTGTATTACAAAACAGCCCTTTCGTACTTGAATTTGTCTTTAGAATGGGCCTTGTGGAGGTTTTGGAGTCCATAAAAGCCACATGCACCAAACCTGAAGCAAATAGCCTCTCAGTCTCAAGGCTGGGTAGCTGTAATACAATGGAGTCATCCATCCATACAAAATATACCCATACTCATGGTATGGATATAGCTGTATGCAGTAGTACACGTGATGTTTTTCCTCTGATTCTAACGCCTTTGTCCTGCGGTATCATTGTTCCCTCTGGAAAAGCCTATATGGCAAGGAAATCACCCAACCCCAATGGAGAACATGGCCCCACCCACCCTCTGTGTATGGCCCCTTATAATGCTTTCCCCTTACCATCCACGCTATCCTGCCCCATGAGGTTGATTTCAAGGCCCATGGGAAGGGAGAAGTGGCAGACTGTCAGATGTTGGACTGTAAAGCTGGGAAGGACCTCAATACTTCTAGTGTCCCAGAGAACACACATACACAACTCCCCAGCACTTAGGCGAACAAAGTAGAAGAGGAGCCATGGTCATTAATGTGGTGCCCATCCTCGCCTCCTACCCTGATCAAACAACCCAGGATATACTGGGTATGGGTCAAGGGTTATTGGCCTTGTCCATCGGAAGTATGATGTCACCTGGGTTTTGCCATATTGATACATCCATGCCCTCTATATACATCATAGGTTGGACCTGCCATGCAGTGAAATTAAAGAGTATTGTTACGGTCAAAGTGAAATGTATGCTACTTAACACTAGGTCTTTGATTAGGCATTCCACTGAGATCACATATATTGTGGATCAACAAATAGATCTCTGTGCGGTCAGAGTCATGGCTGCATGATGCAGCTGGATCCTCACTTACTCTCGCGGTTCCCAATGGTTATAATATTCTTAGGTGTGACAGGTTAAATGCCAGAGGTGATGGGGTTGCCTTTAATATACGTAACATTGATACTCCGCAGATCCCAAACTCTGAAGTGCTCTGGGCTAAGTATCAAGTCAATTCCAACACTACGATTAGCATTGTGATCATTTACAGACCACCGCACAGCACCAAGGATTTCATCACACATTTTGGTGACCTTCTAGCTCCCATGTTAAAACCTAATACTAAAACTTTGATCGTATGGGATTTCAACTTTGGCTATTTTAATATCTTGGACGCGCCAGCTATGCTATTGAAATCCATGCAACCCGACCTTGGGTTCGACCAGTATATTACGTCATCCACCCATGAAAAAAGTAAAACCCTGGATTGGGTTCTATCTCAGAATATCTGCATTGATGATGTAGATAATAGTCAATGCCCGTGGTCGGATCATCATCTCCTGGACTGGAATATGACTCTCACCAGTGCAAAAAGTTCTTAGAGGAGGTTGCAGGGTTACTTTTAGAAACACCTGCAAACTTACACCGGAAGCTATGGCCCCCTTCTTTGCACCCCTGACAAACGATCTGTCTAACCTTCACTCGGCGGAAGAATTATCCAATGTCTTGTAAGACATTGGAATTAGCCGTTGAAAGCTTACCTCCAATGAAATAACGCACATCTACAAAACCTCCCGATAAAAAATGGCTTATGCCAGAAATTCGGTTTCTCCGAAATAATGTCAGTTTGAAATTAAATTATATGAAATATTTTATTTATATCGCACTTGTACACAAGTGTTTCAGACCGCAACCAAGCAAAAAGGGAAAAAAATAAGAGAACAGCGATCTCACTAGGCCCAGTGACATTTAAAAAAGCGCAAGTGCATGGAAAAGGGAAGAGGGGGAAAGTGCATGGGAGGGGGCAGGGGGAGTGGAAAGTGCGAAGCAGAGGAGAGAAACAGAATGCATATTAAATCCAATAAATGATTAAATAATTTGACACTGGGATAAAAACAAGGCTAATGGGGACAAACTCCTCTATTTGCAGGTTGTTAAGGCCTATACATTGTCCATTACCTGGGCAAAAAGGAATTATTATGACCTTCGCATCTCTGGTGCAGTGTCGAGCTCAAAGGAGCTTTTTAGGATCCTCAAAGAGTTGGTGACTCCCTTTTCTCCGCCCAGCCAGGTGGTAAAAGATGCCATATGGTGTAATAATATCCAGGAGGCACTCTTGAACAAATTAGAAAAAACACAGGAAAGTATCGGTCACAAAAACAAAGACTTCCCAGTGGACGGGAAGATCATTTTAGAAGAAGCAGCTCCCAAAACATTCCCAGCGTTTACATTCAAGCCCATATCAGAGAAGTATCTGTCCGAGATTTTGGGCAAACTCAAGCCTACTAACTGTAGGGGTGTTGTATGCCCGGCTATTAGTGTTAGGCCTGTGCTCCACACCTGGTGTCCCTGATTACAAAGTTTGTTAATGCATCTTTTAGGGAAACTCTTTCCCAAGCAATATAAAACAAGCTTGGATCTCTACACTTTAAAAAAAGGCTTCTCATGATCCCAGTATAGCGGGCAATTATCACCCCATTACGAACGTACCCTATTTATTGAAGATCCTCGACAAAGTAGCTCATCTTCAGATCAAAGCCTTTTTGGCCACACATAACATCTTAGGGCCCAAATAATCTGGCTTTAGAAAAGCCCATAGTACCAAATCCACTCTCTTAGAACTCAAGACTAACTTTATGCAAACCTTGGCAGGGGGCAAAATGACTATGCTTATGCTTCTGTATCTCTCTGCCACGTTTGATCTTGTGGATCACGCTATGCTGGCAGAGAGGTTGCAGACATTGGCGCACTTCTCTGAATCAGCGATGGAGTGGGTGAAATCATTCCTTGCGGAACATAGAGCAAGGGTATTTTCTGATGATGCCATGGCTGAGGAGTTCACCATCTTGTGCGGGGTCCCACAGGGTTCATGCGTGCCACCCACCCTTTTTAACATCTTCATGATCCCACTATTTGAGCAACTAGATAAAGTTGATGTGGTATATGCAAACTATGCGGATGATACACAGTGCCTTGTGCCCATCACTGGTGATTACACTTGAGACTCTGTCTCGTTAAATTACACCTATGAAATCTTCCAATCATGGATGCATGTAAATAACTTGCCCCTAAATAGTTCAAAGACTGAACTTATGATTCTGGGAACTGCAGGCAACTGAAGAAGCTTAATGCAAAATATTTATTTAAAATTGCAGACTATCATATCAATACCCAGAAGAAGGTCAAGACACTTGGTGTGATCTTTGACCAAGAATTGGCTATGAAAAACCAGGTTAACTGTCTTGTCTCTAGCACGTGTTATCATTTGAAGCTCCTGGCTCAGCTACAGCCCTTCCTATCATCAGCCAATTGTGCCACAGTGGCCTGTGTCATCAATGGAGCTAAAATTGATTATTGCTCCAGTCTACTGCTAGGAATTTCTAAACAAGATATGACCCGGTTGCAGGTGATCCAGAATGACGCTGTGTGTATTGTTGCAGGTCTGCAAAGGAGAGATTACGTTACAACGGCTAGGAGAGCATTAGATTGGCTCACCATCTCAGGGCAAGCCCCCAAGTATCTGGCCAGTCGCATTTTGCACCTATCGGCGCGCAGTGTGCTGAGATCAAATAATACTGATTTACTAGAAACTCCCAAAGCACATCTGTCATATGTGAAGCATAGATCCTTTCTACATGCTGCTCCTTGGATTTGAAACTCCAGACCGGAGGTCATGCACTAATTTGCAGCTCTTTAATAGCAGGTTGAAAACCCATCTATTTGACTAACCTTTGTTCAATAATCAGACTCTGTTCTTCTGCATGACTGCTTTTTCTCCCTCTCTACTCCCTTTTGGATATTGTTTGTTATGTGTTGTTGGTCATGTTGGTGCTATTATGCCTACGGGCTGGTTACCAAGCATGTTACAAATATAATAATAATAATAGACATTTTTTAATAGACATTTTAGGAGTCACTGCCACTAGGCAGTGGTGGTAATCTCTGCTTCCCTGGGACCAACTTGGAAGAAGTAGATTGACTCCTACCAACACCCCTCCCGTTTGCTCCCGTAGTGGAGGCTCGGACCAAGATAAAGGGTGCCAGGGTATTATCTTGGAATGTTGCTGCAATTGGGAAGCATTTAACGGACCAGGGATGCATTTCATGCATTGAAGATTGTGAGATTGTATGCATCCAAGAAACGTGGGCACTATCCAAGGTTGAGGTCCAAGGGTTTAAGACTTTAAATACTTTAGCGTCAAAAGGTTCTAGGGGACGACCATGGGGAGGGCTATTGGCCCTTATAGCAATCGATTCAGGATGGGTCACAGAACTCTATAAACAGAGTTCTCTAGACCTATGGCTGGTAATAGCTCAAAATAAAGGCAGGCACTCCATACTTATCATTAACCTGTATAACAAGCTCAACGGAATCAATCTGTTAGCAACGTTAACATTACTTCAAGAATGTATTGTTACTAGGGATGGTATTGCACCTGAGAAACTGCACATTATAGTAGGGATGAATTTAATCTCCAACCTGAACCCTTGGGAGAGTTGGAGGGGATATGGGATGAGATAGACCGGGAATGGGACATCCCGGTGCCTGAAGTAAGTTTCCCTCCCAGGGTTCACAAACATGCCCTTGAAACTACCTGGATATTACAAGGTCTTGATTTGAGGGCATGGAAGGTGCATTGGTGATTGTCCAGGTAGGGGCACGTTCTTTGGGATGGACTGTTCCTCGCAGATTGATTATTTTCTCATCTAACTTTCCAATTGGAAGTGCATTGAGCATTTCTCTGTAATTGATCAAAGAGACAGTGACCACAAACCGCTTCTGCTGGTAATACGACTGGGTGACAATTGGAATTGCCTACAGTTCCAATCGCTATCATAGAGAACGGCAGGCATGCCATTAAATGGCAACAGATACAGATGGCTGGGCTCAAACCCTCCATCTATAAAATAGTGTTAAGCAATATTGTATCTGTTTATGATTCTAATACCAGTGAGGGGGCATTTTGAGGCAGTACGCGGACCTAGTGGCAGGTTTGGCTCCCCTCCTTACAAAACCAGTGAAAGTCATAAAACAGAAGGGGATGGATAAAGACTATCCATTTGATGCCAAGTGTAGGACGACGAAAGAAATCCCTATGAAATTGTCAAGCCATAGACGCCAAACTCCACAGAGAAGAACTACATTCATGTAGACTCACTTATAAGACATGGTGCAGGAAAAGAAAGAAAGATTTAACAAATCAAAGTGGGAAGAACTTAGCAAAGCAGCAATCACAGGGGATACTACTGCTTTTTGGTCTTTGCTTTCTCCAAACAAAGGAACTAACAATAGGTTCCACTGTTAGAGTCCCCAGAGGACTGACTTAACCACTTTTCTGGGTTGTACAAGGGAAACATTGATGAGGAGGTTGTGCCTTTTGAGGGAACTACTGAGGATGGCCCACTAAAGGAGGACTGTACACGATCAATAATGGTTATAACTCTAGCAGAAATAAAGGGGGCAATTATAAGCACAAAAAGCCACAAAGCACTTGGTCCAGACAGGATCCCGGTTGATTGATCGAAGGATTAGCCAGAGTTCTGGGCCCCAATCCTATTGAAATTGTTTATATCAGCTGTCAAACCTAATCCTGTTCCTACATCCTGGCGATCGGTTCAAATAGCCCCGATCTACAATAAGGGTGGCAGAAATAACCCAAGTAATTCTGGGCCGATCTCATGACGCCAATGATAAAATGTTTGCAAGTGTGATTTTAAACCAACTGCAGGATAGGGTGGACACAAATGATCTGGTCTCACTTGCAAGCAGGATTCTGATCAGGGATGGGTACTATTGACCAATGCGTTCGTCTTTCCCTTGTCCTTCAAAAATGTACAGTGTTAAAATGCATGCCGGTTAATGGTGTTTTTGTGGACCTCCAGACTGCCTTTGTCTCCGTTCCCAAAGATCAATCGTGGCAGGTGCTGATGCAGCACGGAGTACTGTCAGAATTGGTAAATGCAATTCGCCTCCTCTATGATAACAATACTGCAGTGGTGAGGTGGGGCAATGCAGGAGAGTGCACGGATGAGTTTATGGTGGACAGAATGTGTGGCAAGGCTGTGTCCTTGTCCCTCTCCTGTTCTCCATTTTCATTAATGAGGTCATACTGGTGCTGTTGACTAAGTGCACTGGGGGTAGGCTTGATCCCCCAAAACTCGGCATCAACATCATTCCAGCACTCTTTTTTTGCTGATGATACAGTGTTGCTATCAACATCTCCTTTGTTGATCAGGCGTAGTCTTGAGTTCTTTGTCTGTTACTTCAGTAGACTGGGCTTGGCACTGAACAAGAGCAAAACCAAAATAATGGTATTTAGGCCACCAAAATCTAAACCTAGTGAGTGCCAGGTTGCCAGGTAGAAGTTGAAGGGGTCAAGCTGGAACAAGTGTCATATTATGATTACTTGGGGATAAGATTCACTCACAATGGGGTAAGACTTGCCCAGCTAGAAAAATCTTGATCACTCTTGGAAAAAGAAACAGTGTGGGAGTTGGGATTTTCTTTGTAAACCACAGAGAAGGGTCGGTATCCCCGGCTGTTAGAATGTATAAGATTCAATCTGTCCTGACTGCCCTCTAGGAGAACTGTTGGGATTCAATCATTGTCAGAAGTTGGGGACCATAAGAGAACAAGCATCTAAAAATGTTACTGCATCTCCCATGAAGCTTCCCGAATGTCCCCCTGTTGATGGAGTGCGGTCTTGAGCCCATTGATGTACAACTATCTTGGAAGCCAGTCTTCTATTGGGTAAGGCTCTGGGAGTCCACAGATCTTGGAAGATAACGCAAGTTCCTTGTAGATTCGCTTGGCTATCTAGGTGGGTGCTCACTGCCACCAGCGAAACACGTCTGATTATCATTGGAGGCTCTAGGTCCGAGTGATATGTGGAAGAATGCTCAAAACATTAACAAATGTACCAGAGAAGATGTGAGAAACACTGTAAGGCAGGTTAGTTATGAAAAACTCATAAACAGCTGCCTAAGCTTAAAACTAGGCCTGGATTACCTTAGTCTAAAAACTTCACAGGGAGCAGATTGCTATTTGGACATGATGACACCGGTCCATGCACACACCCTGTTCATGGCTGTGTTGTCCCTTATGTAATGCAGGTTCAGTATCTGTTATGCATTTCTCGCTATTTTGTGAGTGCTATGGGGATCTGAGAAGATTGTATTTGCTGCCTCTGCTCAGGAAGACTTGGGTCACTCATACTACTGAAGCTCTACTCTAATGCCAGTCCACTGCGGTTTTTAATGGCATATATTTTGTGGCAAAATGTGTATATTGAGCATGGACTCTTTGGAGCCATTTGCTCAAGTACAAGAATTGAAGCTGAGTTGTGTTTTTAATGTAGATTTCAATCCAGATGCTGTTGTCCGCGTTATAATTTTTTTATGATGATGATGATGTGAGTGTTAACTTGTTCTTAAGCCTGAATTGTGTCCGTGCGGCCAACATTGTGATTTTATTTTATGCTGGCATGATGAATTACCTGTTACCACTGCTGCTTATGTATAAACTACTTTTATCGATTAATTGTGTTCATTTGTGGTGTATGAATTGTTGCTGAAGACACTTTTGTTCAATAAAGCATTTGATGATGATGATGATAAAATCACAGAAGGTATTTTGCTGGTTCTAAAACTGGAGCTTGTGTAGGAGAAGAAAAGTCTCCTCTGCTCTCAATTTTGTTTTATTTGTTTATTTGTTTAAACATACAACCCTTCACAGTAATTCAAGAACACATTGATTACACCATAGATATTACATGAGTAATACTGATCATAAAGCTTCGCCCTCATAAAACAAATCATATCAAATCAATATTTGGTCAAATCAAAATTGAATCTAGAAAATGTGCCACTGCTATAATTAAAGATATTTGATTCCTCATTGTAATTCTTTCCCAAAAGTGATCAGATAGTAAACTCCTTTCAAAAGTACAAAATGTTTAAAATGGTAATCTCTTTTAGTCGCTAAAGCTCGACATTCAATGTTCCAATGCTTTGATGTCTCATTCGCTGGAAAAATCGACAAAATCTTTGGCTTCTCAGAATAATTAATATCGCACCCTTGAATTAATTTGTTACAAATACATTTAACTGAAATCTCATGAAATAATTTCCATGTTTCCTGTTAGAAAGGTGTATTAAATGTGGAAGTATGATGTTGTAATGTTTAATCATTTATTGTAAAAAAAAGATAGTATGCCAGGACATTTCCCTTGTATTAATCCAGTCAATGATCCAACATTTCTTTTTCATCTTAATAGGATTAAAAACAAAATCAGAAGTATCGCCTTCCAAAGATCACAATTTAGACATGCAAACAGAGGACGATGGGTTGAATGAGGGACACAATCTATTTTCCTTGAATTGTTGAAATTCCCCCAACAAAGAAAAAAGCCAGAGGTTTCAAAATCTTGTGAAATAGTAGTAGTCATTTCCAATCTACTAATGTCTGAAGTGATATAAGACCTAATTCTTATCAAATTACTGCTATTGGAATGTCTGATGCCAAGTTTACACAGCGTCTCCGTAAAAAACACTCTAGTCCTGTCCATATTCAGAGATTTTGATTCTGCACCGAAAATCAAAGTTGGTAGTATCTTCTAATTATACATTTTTAAAATAGGTAAGATAGAAAACCTTCCCAATTTGTAATCCACTTTTTTGATCTGTAAAGAGGTCATGTTTGGGAATAGATTTGTATGATCATTCATGCTGTCCCCTTTAGGTGAACACAATAGGCCTAAATATTGAAAACTTTCTTTAGGTACTGGGATAAAGCTTGAAAGGATTTTTGAAAGGATATTTAAAGGCCTATAGTGGTCCAATCAAAAAGAATGTTATTGTCTGCATATGCGATATAATGTAAAGATCATTTTCCTAAATGCGGATGAAATGTATTTGCAAGGGCTAATACACAATCTTGTCATGCATGGCCCATGAAATGTGTTCATTTCACTAGAACAATTTCTTATTGATCAAGTTTGAACTTCCTTTTTGTGTTTGGAATGTAGATTAATTAATATATTTATTAAAGGGCTAGGACATCCCTTCATGTTTAGCTTTGACCATAATTGTAATGGTTGCCCAGAGACTTGAGGTAGTGTAGATAAGTTGTGGCGGTGGCTGGTGCGCGTGGATGATAGTACTGTGATGTAGAAGTGCGAGGTGTGAAGGTGTGATCTCAAGTCTTTTGCTAACATGACACCCTCCAATCCCTACCTCAATGCACCAGCCCTCTGGCTACAACACTTTGCATCCAAACCCATGCCTAATCAACCGTGCCCTACTCAAGTTAGAAATCTGAGTCAACCAGACCACAACTTTCAATAATAAAGCCTCCTCTGCCAATCGCCCCTCCTCCATCTATGTTAGAAACCAGAGACTAAGTACCAGATACTTAACCACTTGTGATATTTTCCCTGTTGCCAACAGACTTCTGCCTACATACTTAGCTGTTCCATCTTTTACTACCAACCAGACTATACTTACATACTCAAGCCAACCCTGTGACACCGAGGCCAGAAACCTGAGATTAACATCTAGACTTCACTTGATCTATCGTCAGCACCACGACTCTCACAACAATTCCCCAACATCCACCCAGCCACTGTGCTGCCTGCCAAATAAATTGCTCAAGCCCCCCTGGCTACCAGCATCACCAACGCCAAGGACGTTAAGGTCAAAGGTGCATTCATCAACGCTCAATCCCTCCATGCTCATGCCTTAGAGATTGCTGACCTAATCATAACTGAGAACTTAGACTTCCTTGCCATCACAGAGACTTGGTTGTATGCGGCAGCGGGCCCCACCCTTTCACTTGCGATCCCTGACAACTATTCCATCATTAGGTGTGATAGGGACTCTAATCAAACAAAGGGCAGAGGATTAGCCTTTATCTTCAAGAGTTCACTTGAATTTAGAACTATCCCTAACCTTCAGATCCCACCTGCTGAGCTACTCTCTATTAAACTACCGATCTCTCCCAACCGAACTGCCACAATGTACCTTATCTATAGACCACCAGGTCCCACCTCCACGTTCACGGAGGACATCTCTTCCATCCTTGCCACTAATACAAAACCTAACTTACAAATCCTTCTACTTGGCGATCTCAATCTAGGGTACCAGGATGTGAACAACCCCAAAGCCCTTGACCTAGCAAGTCAGCTAACCAACTTTGGACTCACCCACGCATGAAAGAGCCTTCCCATAATAAAGGACTCACCCTTGATTGGTTTAATGACCTGAACTGCTCGCTCAACTTGATCTCTGTGGCCCCTTGCTTCTGGTCAGATCATCACAAAATAATGTTCTCTATTAAGTCCAACCCTCAAGCATCTAAACCTAACCTCGCCCCTCCCATCCACACTCTAATAAGAAGGATATCACAAGGGAGAAACTGCTACCGCTGATCCTCTCTCTGCTTAACACCACATTTGCTTCCTGCTCGGACCCCACAGTCCTAGTAGATACTTATAATCATGCCATGCTAAACGCCCTTAACACCATTGCGCTGCTAAAACTGCGCAAACAAAAACCTCACCTCCACCTCAATACTTGGTTCACACCTCATCTCAGAGACCTGCACAAAGGAAAAGGAAAGGCTGAGGCACATTGGAAAAGTACACTGTCACCAGTCAACAAAAATAGCCTCACCATTGCCTCTTCTATCTATAAAGAAGCTGTACTGGATGCCAAAAAAGACGTGTACAATTAACGTATACTGCTAGCACAATCTAACGCAAAGGAACTCTTTAAAATCCTCAAGGAATTAGTCTCCTGTAGCCCCTTTGGACACCTGTACCCCTGATACTGCCTGGTGTACTAACATCCAAAAGGCACTCCTAGATAAAATCTCTATGTTGCAAGCTAAAATTAACGCCAAAAGAAGTAACCTCTCAGACTCTCCAACTAACTCCCCATCTCACAACCTCCCCACGCCTAAACACGCCTTCAAACCTTTCAGTTTCACGCCTCTCGCCATTTGGGAAGTTGAAAATATTATCAAGAAGCTCAAACCTTCAAATTGTCAAGGTGATTCATGCCCTGCTCCCATCATCAAGAATGCAGCGCATGATCTTGCTCCCTTTATCACCCCCTTCATTAAACCTGTTGACCCAGCTACTTATTTTTTACAATAGGTTCAATTGACCAGGACCGGGAGTGCGCGCCTCTCCCACCTTCTTTTTTGTACTGAATGCTATGGGAGTCCCGGGCTCCAGAGGCAGCGCCACGGGGTGACTGTGCCCCACTTTGGAGAATCATAAAGATGGTTCTCTCCCCTCCCCCAAATTTGGGAAGGACTTGTGCTTTGGAGGGGTGTCGGTTGCTGGCAACCTGAACAGAAAAAAACTTTTTTCACTACAGCTACCAGAATCCTTTGAGTCTAATTAGACACACCTGCTTAACAGCCTCCCTGATGATTATTTGAGATAAGAAAGCGCTAGGAGGAGAACAACTACAGACCACAGAAATGCAGCCGAGGGATCTAACCCTTTTATTACTGAGTACCTGATTTGCAGCAAGGGATCTAACCCTGTTATTACTAAGTACCTGAATTGCAGCAGAGATGGTTCTCTCCCCTCCCCCAAATTTGGGAAGGACTTGTGCTTTGGAGGGGTGTCGGTTGCTGGCAACCTGAACAGAAAAACACTTTTTTCACTACAGCTACCAGAATCCTTTGAGTCTAATTAGACACACCTGCTTAACAGCCTCCCTGATGATTATTTGAGATAAGAAAGCGCTAGGAGGAGAACAACCACAGACCACAGAACTGCAGCTGAGGGATCTAACCCTGTTATTACTGACTACCTGATTTGCAGCAAGGGATCTAACCCTGTTAATACTGACTACCTGATTTGCAGCAAGGGATCTAACCCTGTTAATACTGAGTACCTGATTTTCAGCAGAAGGGATCTAACCCTGTGAATATTTGTCCATTTTGGGATGTGACCCAGCTACCTATTTTTTGCAACAGGTTTAATTGACCAGGACCGGGAGTGCGCGCCTCACCCACCTTCTTTTTTGTACTGAATGCTATGGGAGTCCCGGGCTCCAGAGGCAGCGCCACGGGGTGACTGTGCCCCACTTTGGAGAATCATAAAGATGGTTCTCTCCCCTCCCCCAAATTTGGGAAGGACTTGTGCTTTGGAGGGGTGTCGGTTGCTGGCAACCTGAACAGAAAAAAACTTTTTTCACTACAGCTACCAGAATCCTTTGAGTCTAATTGGACACACTTGCT
This sequence comes from Ambystoma mexicanum, assembly GCF_040938575.1. Taxonomy (NCBI): domain Eukaryota; kingdom Metazoa; phylum Chordata; class Amphibia; order Caudata; family Ambystomatidae; genus Ambystoma; species Ambystoma mexicanum. Next base: position 965,313,781 of record NC_090924.1, read on the forward strand.
TAACAGCCTCCCTGATGATTATTTGAGATAAGAAAGCGCTAGGAGGAGAACAACCACAGACCACAGAACTGCAGCTGAGGGATCTAACCCTGTTATTACTGACTACCTGATTTGCAGCAAGGGATCTAACCCTGTTAATACTGACTACCTGATTTGCAGCAAGGGATCTAACCCTGTTAATACTGAGTACCTGATTTTCAGCAGAAGGGATCTAACCCTGTGAATATTTGTCCATTTTGGGATGTGACCCAGCTACCTATTTTTTGCAACAGGTTTAATTGACCAGGACCGGGAGTGCGCGCCTCACCCACCTTCTTTTTTGTACTGAATGCACAACATTGTAGTAGCCCGCAGTCCCCTGCTCCCCAGGCCAAAAAGTGCGAGTCCTACCCTGACTAATGCATGCTTTCTGCCGGTCTGCATGAACTCGGGACGTGGCACTTGATTCTGCCTATGGTAAAAGGTTATTGACAAGGCCAGTATCCGGCTGTCTGCACCATCACTCGTGGTCACTCAAACACACCAGAGGAGGCCCATCGGGTTGGGGGGTTCAGTGAGGGGCAGCCTCCTTGTTAATACAAATCTGTCCCAAAGAGAGGGGGAGCGAATGGGCAGGTAACACTAAAAAGGTTGCACCACAGCGAGCGAGAGCAGCCACAGCAGAATCGCAGAAGAGGATACCAAAGCTTGCCGGAAGGAAAGGGGACAGCCATATCTCGGGGAGGTGTAAGGTAAATGGATGCAGGTGGTATTCAAGACACCAGCATGGAATAGTTGCAAAATTCCCTGGCGGGAATCTGGGCCACCGATGGATGCTGAGTCTATTTGGAAAGATGTTGACAGATCACAAAGGAATGTTCAGCAAAGAAGCCTCAATGGGGTGTGGCATGCATCAGTATGGATTTCCCTTATGTGCCCTACTCTTGTACCACTGTGCCCTTTTGTTGCTGTGCCTTTCTCATGCTGCTTCCAACCTGTGCTCCCTATGGAGGGCTTGCCACTTTATTTTGTATCTTACCACTGCTCCAGCCACTCTCTGAGCCCGCAACCACAGAGAGGCTTTTCACTGAACTAAAGCCCAAACTAGTCACTTTTGCAATGCTTGTTCTGTGGTCATCAACGTCTGAACGTATTGACAGTTCAGATGTCAGAGGAGTCTGTGTAGAATTGGGATTTGGAAAGTTAGCGTTACCCCGATGCTAATTACCTATTCAGTGCGCAGTTGTATCTTACCCCACTTCGTTCCCTGCCCTCCTGGCCCCCCACACCCTGGAGTTTGTTGGAAATGGAGTTGCTGGCTTCTATTTTTGTTATTGTGAGGAAGCCATTTAAATCCAATTCGTCTGGAAATGTGGCAGCAGTCTATGGAAATATGAGCTTTCTGCAAGATTTGCTCAAACATGGGGTAAAGTTAATGACCTCCACTACTAGACCCCAACCTTTTGGTTATTACATAACCTCATTTCTTATTGACCAGAAGAACGTTTTGCATTTGATTTCAGGTCTCCTGTTCGACTGGTGTCTTTAAAATGGTCGATTAAAGGTTTTACTTTTATTTAAACATAATTGTGTTCAGCCTCATAGGAACCGGCTCGTTAAACCTTCACAGCATGCAAGTGTATGGGTGCTTTCGCAACAGATGCAGGTAATTGCTACTGCAACTAAGAGTCACGTCACATTGCCATGGCAATGAGCATTAATAGAAATATATGAACCGATGCCATCTTCCTCTGACACAGGGTTTTCCTATTGAATCCTTCCTGAGCCGTAGCAGAGATTGGAATCTGACTCAATACCAATCAAGAAATTGATTTTTCAAGCATTTACATGTTTTAGATCAGTTTCCTGTAATAGCTAACTTAAGTTCATTAAGGAGTTGTGAGTGCATCCTGTACAGTTAATTAAACTAATTATGTGTGGGTCTGTAAAACCTCCAAGTCAATGAGTAGCTCGCATTGGATTACATTTCAAGAGCGCTTCTTTTACTTCAATAATGCTTTGAGAACATACTCATTAGCTGGCATCAGTGTAAAGATGTTGATTTAAAAGCCTGATACATCTTCATAAGCAGGAGGACACATAACACTTCAGGACAGTGCAGTTCTATTCTCACATGAAGGACTACGCAACGAGACGTGTGCACTGGCTTCGTTTGCGGTGCCAGACCATCCACTCGGTGCTGGCAATTCACTATTTGCATATATTTCGAGTTCATATATCAGGAAACAAAATTCTTTCATTTGTGCATTATCTTTCTCAAAATTTAAAAATTATTTAAATAATTGTTCCTACATATAACCCGATCCTTTGCTACTCTATGGGCTCTCCTTTCTTGATTGCAAACATTTCAACATGATCATGTGTAGCAAGAGAAGTGAACGCATGAGTACTAAGTCACATACAATATGTAAGGATCAATTCATGGCAGATCCCTCCCAAGCCTAGGCCCTATAATAGGTGTCTGTTAGCAAAGCATAGGATTATGGTCAGATTATGATCCATATTGAAACGGCGTCAGCTGAGTGACATCACAGCTGGGTGGAGGATGGAATCTTTGGGTGGAATGTGGTGGTCGATCAGATTCCTGATGCAATGGTTGAGAGCGTCTGGCAAGATGGAGGTTGCGTATGAAGCCTGTGCTTGAAGATGAAGAATGAAGAAATAAAAATGCACTCACGTGATCAGTGCGAGTCCTTTCTTGAGGTGATAAGTGTCCTTAGTACCCAAGCCAGAGGTATTCGGTGCATTTACCGATCTCCCAAGGTGATATAGCGATTGTGACTGGGGGTTGCACACGATAGCTGAAGCAAACACTTCATTTGCGAACTATCTTGCGAGCTAATGTGAGGGTATCGTTTGAGAGTTTATGAAAGTTGTCTACCAGCGTTCTGCGAGATCCCGGCTGCTGACATAGAGAGGGATCATTCACAACAGGTTGTTAGTCTACAATTTCGAATCAAAAAGTGCAGTCTTTCAGTCAGTGTCAGAGCCAAAAGGGGTAGCCCCCAAACCGCAATCAGATTCTGCTGCGCCCCTCTATCTACGGAGGGCTTGTACCACGTGCGCACACCAGCCTCCGGCGACCGCCCGGGCAAGTTGAAATCCTATTGGGCAACGATGGTGCTGCATTTGTTCCTGCCCACTCCACCACAGCACTGGAGACAGAAAACCCTAGGTAAGAAGTTTTGTAAAAAACAAATTAAGGATGTAGTTTTGTACTGTATGCATGCCTGTTTGAATGCAATGCATGCAGTTTGTGTGTGTAAGACTTTTGAGTGAGTCTGTGATGGGTATGTATATTTATGATATCGTTGTTGGCGTGCATGGGAATGTTTCAGTCTCTTTGGATGTCTAGGTTTTGAGTGAGCATGAATGTTATGTGTGCATGTGTTTGTATGGCGGCAGGCAGTAGCTATGCTGATATTTATTGTGGGTTGAGCTTCACGAGTGATTTACAGACTGTAAATCACTTTTGTTCACCCCACTTGATTCCCATAACTGGAACTCCCTGCCCCTTGACATGGTCTATCCCGACTGTATAAGGCTTCAAGACTGCCCTGAGGAACCTTTGCCTTGAAGCAGCATATAAACTCACTGTTGAATTATGTCCCTCTTCTCATTACTGTCTGCCAAGCTACTAAGCTCAATGCCTAAGCGACTCCGCACAGAGGAAGACAGCCTAGTCTCCAGGAAATCTTTCAGAACATGGTATCTCGCAACATTCCCACAAGTGACTTAGCATGCACACTCAATAGACTGAACCAATCCGACCCCAGACTGACTCTAAACCCACCATAACCAGCCATTCAAGCGAGCCAAGACAGACATGCAGCTCCCAAGAGCTGGACCACTCAGAAAAATATATAATGGACCTCGATCCAAATCCCAGCCAAAGCGCCCACCTCACAAACTGAAAATGAGTGATTAGACCAGTCTAGGGCAGCGTCACAGATGCATGCACATGCCTGTGCCCAGTACTTAACTGAAGGACACCTTGGAACTCAGTCTCCCCTCTCATCGCCATGATACTTAAGACCCCATCATCACTCTAAAACCAGCATAAAAAGGAAGTCAACACAGTGAAAAAACACTTAATCCTGACCTCAAATTACAACCCAACAGCAGATTGGAACTTCCCGTTGTTCAGCCCCGCCTTTAACTCTAATAGGACTTCTCAATAGACCTGAAATACTCTTCCTTCCCCAACTAATTGACTCACCACTTGCACTGCATACATGGACCCCCCACACAGAGCACCTTTATGCCTCATTGTGCCACCCCTACCACCACACTAGCCTCGAGGAAGCTGTTCAGCGCTTACTGCATGGCCTACTACATACCTAGCCCCATCACATCCCACAGCATCCCAGAGCCTCTCCAAACCAGTGGGTCTCCCAGTACGGCCATCTCATAGATGATGGAGTTCCAACCCCACAGAAAAGAGGAACCTAATTGTCACCACCTCAAACCACAGGGATCCCAGGACTCTAGCCTGTACTATCCAACATGACAGGCTTTCACGCGTGTGTTTCTTGCTCTACCCCACTAATTGTCTCCCAAGCTTTTTTTCAGAACCACGCACCACAAAACCACAACATGGTTGCTTCGCAAGACCATTTTACGTTGCACTAATCCCAAACCTGATGTAACACATGCATATATGTTTACATACTGAAACATTGTAGTCTTGTAACATTTGTAAATATTTATTATGTAATATTTTTTTCAGGAATCTTTGTGTATCAGCTATCCCAACAAGCACAGGTACCATTCGCGGGCTTGGACACACCCAAATATTCACTTTCCAGATCTCCTTTGTTTCATTATATCCACTGCAGGCCTGTTAGGATGTGATTTTATATACGACCTATTTCCTTTGGTTTTCTGCATGGGGCTTCTATTTTTCTCCATATCATAATAGAGAACATCCACATAAATCCTTTTTTTATTTTTTGTTGTTTATATAGTGCTACGAACCCTCAGGTATCTGAGCGCTGCGTATTTCCCACAGTGTGTGGTGCTCATTTATCGACCTCGGAAGGATGGAAGGCTGAGTTTGGCCCTGCTAGGATTCGAACCTGCGTCAGCAGGCTCTGCACAGATGTCAAATCGAGCGCTCTACTCGCTGTGCTATCGGACAGGCTGAAATACATTCAGAAATACATTCTTAAGCACCCAAGCTCTCTGCAGTCCAGTGTCTAGCAATATAACTTGAGATGCTGTTGGGTTAAATATACCTGGAATGTTTCTTCTGGGGCCCTTAACTCCTTGATGGCTTGCTAACCTACCAGAGTCTACCTACACCTAATTACTAAGGGGACACAGAAACAGAAATGGAATTTGCACCGAATAATTTCTAGACCCCGACATATGTTTACTCCCAAGGGTCTCAATTAAGGAATGTGTGAATAAGGTAACATTATAATTTGGTGACCGCTTTTTTTAAATAGACGCCCTACTGGGCTGCTTCCATCTATAACCACCCTCCTCAGCTGTTTGTGAGGCCTTCTTGTTTGTCCATGAATTTCATTTGAGAGTAAGAACAATTGGTCCCATAGGCAAAGCAATCCCAGAATCCACTATAGGTAAGAATAAGCACACACTACTAAGAGTACAATTGTATTGGTAACATAATTTGTATTCAAGACACTGTGGATAATGGACATGATGTAAACCTAATTATCAGAGCCGCAAGCTAGAGCAATTACACTCGTGTACAGTACAACAGCACTGTTCATAACCTTGTATTGTCAGAACAAAACCGACTGCAAAAATGCCATTCCAAACAGGACACTGCTCAACATGCACTGAAAACATATGAAATATATAGGCACCATATGCTGGAAGTGGTAAATAAGATGGCCAGCATTGAATTTGCTTTACAGACAAAAGGAGAGGTTTTGATAGTCTGCAGGACCAGTCATGTTACGGATTAACTGAAGGATGATCAAATATCCTTGGAAACTTGTTACATTGTCTATTGACCCTAAGGTATACATCAGATCTGGTTTAACATCCAGGTAACACTGAAAAGAGCATAGCAAACCTTAACCTACATGACACCCTGTCAATCGAAGAATCAGGAAGAGGTTCACTGAGGCCCATCAGCAGAGCTAGACTATCGAAACGTGTGGACTCATGGACAATGCGAGGAATCAGAGCGGTGGATGCATTGGGTGAAGTGCTCACATGAAAAAAGATTAACCCTTTTGTTCAGTGCACACTAAGCTGGTGCATGACCGTCTGAAAGTTAAGTGCCAAACACAGCCAGGGGTAGCAGGCAAATCATGACCATTGGTAAAAGATGGAGAAGGGACCACCGTCATATCCTGACAGTCACAGTGAAATAGGAAAGAGGATATTTCCGGTTATTCCAATGGGAGACACACCCACCTGACTATTTTTATTAATGTGCCTGCTGTATGGGAACATTTAACACCGGTTCATTTTTGGGAAGTGTGGGCCATGCCACAGTTTATACGATGTCCGATGTCCGTAACAAATGCAAAATGACTCTGATGAAATACCAACAAGTAGGCCCATGAGACTTCAATAATGAAAGCATCCCTTAGAGGACTAGTAAAAAGTGGCCTGTAAATGACTATCTGGAATCCAGAGAATTGTTCTACCAACTACGTGATTCACTCTCAAGGACTAGGACGAACCGCTCCAGTCGCTTACTCCTCACTTCACTTCTCCGTCACAGACTACTGCTTTTTTTTGCTGCAGTACTTTCCTTGATGATAAATTAAAATGTTTGGTCACAAAGAATGGAGATGAGAGAAGATGCAAGAGCAGAAATACTTCAAATAATGAGACCATCTTTCATCAATTGAGCCTTTAAGCTATGTGATTCAATGAGGACAACGTCTCGCCCTTTCCTTAAACCAGATGCTAATCGCCATAAACTATAGGGGGCAGTCGCACTACAAGCAGTAACACACAGTGTCATTTCTGAAGAACCTTGTGCAACTCAATCCCATGTAGCAATCTTAAATTCAAGCTGGCCATCTTTGAGACATTGCAGATATCCCCCTCAATGAAGGATGTGGATCACAGAAGACGAAAGATGTGGTCGTCCTCCCAATTCATTCCTAGCATTAATGGATGAAACTGATGCTTCTTCAAGCAGGACCATATGTCAGGCGTCTGTTAGTAGAGCCCAGGGTAATAGATCATATGGCACAGTAAGCACTGGAGGGTAGTGGAGATTTGAAAGGTAACACTTCACATAAATCAGCCTGTTATCTACCCTGTTCCTGCTATATGCTGAGACAGGCGGCTGCAGGAACTGCAATAGCAGGAACAGGCTGTAAGCAAAGGGCCATAGAGAGAAAGGGAAAGCATGCAAATATACTGGCTATTGGCATAAATACAAAGCAGGTTACTTTTAACAACTATCATAAAGCAGAGTCCTGACTTGAACATGCTGAAGAGACTGTTGTACTCGGAATAGGGCCAAATCTGAAGATCATTTACTGAGACAGATAAGACTCCAACAGACAAGGTGGAGTCTTTCTCTTATCTGATCCTCAAGAGAGACTGTCCCGGGGGTCACACTGTATATGGATACAAACTGAGGCCCACCACTGGACCATTTTGCAATGAAGGCAGAAAAACAGAGTGGACAGAAATAGCCATGGAATTTCTAAGCAGAGAAAATAAAACAGTGCACACAGAAACAGAAGACGAGTGCTGCTATACAAGCACAGACTTATACGGCTCACAGAAATTCTAGTAGAGAGGAAATCATGGCCCAAGAAGCGAAATGGATATCATGGACTTGGAGGGAATCAGGCAGAAAAAGCTGCTATGGGAATCTGGAATCTTAGCGTTCTTCTGATACCTGGAACCTCCAAACACTGGTTGCAGACCAGAGAGTAGGTCACTGCCAAGTCAGCAAATACATGTAATTATCAGGGAACTCTGAGCACTGAAGAGCAATCACAAAACACTATGAACTGAAGAGTGAAACACAGAGGAAAGCCTAGTGTACAAGGTTGCTGCTAACTCAGCAAATACCTGGAATTGGAGAACAGGAGAAACATACAATACAGTAAGAAAGTGGGACTGTAGGGTGAAAAAAGATGGAAAAGCACTGGCTAAACAAGTGGAATCTGCGAGGGAGGAATGCTCACAGCGAAACAGGATCTTTATAGAAAGACAGCACAGAGACTGACAGAGACTTAGTAAGCAGTAACAGCAAATGGGACAGAATGCTGCACAAAGCAGCCACATCGGGCAAGAATGAATAGCAAATTCAGGATCTCAAGGAAAGGTTACAAAACTGCTGGAGGCAGTTAATGGAACAACTGCTAGTGGTGAAAACAAGCTTACAGAAGCCCTTCTAGGCCACGCCTACACAGGGTGGAGTGGGCTGCAAAAACAGAGGCACCTGAGAGCAATCAAGTTTATTTCCCCCATCCCGCTGCTTCATATGCAGTAGCTGACTTTAATTAGAAGCTTGAGGCAGGCAAAAGCAATCAAAATCCACAATTCGGGTCTTTGCCTCTTGGAAATAATTTGTTTACCAGAATGCACTTGCTGGATTAAATGAAAACCTATCATTAATGGTTTGGTCAAACATTGTAGCTCAAAAGCAGGCAAAGTGATTTGTTTGTGGGATCTAAAACAATAGTCATGCTGGAAACAGTCTTAGGGGTCTATCTCGACTCAGCGCTCACATTCAAGAAACAAAGTAACTCACTAGCATCTTCCACTGCATATACTTGTAAATTGATCCAAGCATGTAGACCATTTCTAACTGAGACTAGCTGCATTACACTAGCTAATGCACTCATCATATCCAAGTTGGATTACTGTAATGCTCTATATGCAGGATCTAACAAGTATATCCTTGATAAACTCCAAACTCTCCAGAATAACGCTATTAGAGTAGCTTTAAATATTCCTAATAGAGCTCATATCTCCACCTCTAGGAAAAATATCCACTGGCTAAAAATCAAAGACAGGATTGCCCTCAAAACCCTCTCCCTCACCTCTAAATGTCTTAACAACATAGCTCCCCCCTACCTGGTAAACAGAGTCAACAAGAGAATCTCAAACCGTCCCACTATAACGACTAATGCCTATACTTTAGTGGTGCCTAGATACAAAAAGAGTACAGCTGGCGGCTCCAGTTTTCCGGTCATAGCTGCGCAAACTTGGAACAGACTCCCTCTGGATCTCAGAATGGACCAACCCTACCCTAGCTTCAGGCGGAAAGTCCTCACCTGGATACGTTCCAATGACATTTAGCTCGACCTTCCCATTGCCACCTGCTCTAGAGACCCCTGATGACTGTAACTAGATTAATTGGTTTCTGGTTAACTAGCTTTAACTGTATTTTCGCATTTGCTTGTACATGCACCACTTTGTTACTAATGTGAACTGCATAACTGTATTTTCCTGTAACCAAGTTCTCAAGTATCCTTGTATTGTCTGCGCCCAGCTACCCTTTGGGTTTGATTTTGCGCTATACCAAATAAACAAACAAACAATATCCGCATGCGGAAGCACCAGGGGGCAGGCAGATAGGTTCTACTATACTATACGTTTAAGTGTAGACAAAAATGGAAAATTAACTGAAAAAATATTCATGTTAAGGGTGTTGACGTTATTTAGGGAATATTTGAAGAAATGTAACAAAGGCAGCGGATTTAAGAAACATAATACAAAAATTGCTAAGATATCACCCATCAGTGACACCTCCTCTTTCCCAAAATTCTTAGTATCTACATAAGATCAGACTACAGCACTCCTAAAAGTGATCAGGCATCCAGAGATCAAGTGAACTCCTAAACCGTTTGCATTACGAAAGCAATCTCTCTTAAATGCAATTGACACTCCCCAGAAATAGGCAGTGATCTGCATCGAGACCATCTCAAACACCCCTAGAACGTTACCTCAGAGATTATCTGGTAGGAGTTGATGCCATGCAGAGTAAGTTAAGGGAATCGGCAGAAGTCCTTTAGGTTTTGGAGTTGGATAGTGGAAGATGCTATTAGATGGATGTTGGGGTTCCAGTTGGTCATGCGAGGGAGATTCAGTAGTGGCTCCTTGGAGTGGATGAAAACATTAAGCATATTAGTTTCTGAAATATCTTGAGAGCTGAGTCTTTCATTGTGTTAAGACTATCTTAATCAGAGAGCTATTTCTGAACGTTTCTCCATGCCATGCTTTATCAATCTCAACCACCACTAGATGCAATGGCCGGACACGTTTCCCTGGCATAAATGTCACATTCAGTATCCCATATAGGTTTTAATTTAACAGAGGAATGTTTCTATTCTTCCTGGTTCCATCTCGAACATCGATCCTACTCCACATTTCTTTTAAAGAAGGCAGTAGTATAAACTGACCGCAGTGCTGAAGTTGCGTTTGGAGACCAGTACATGATGTTCTACTTCTTCACCTGCTCAATGAATCCTGAAGTGTCTGCTAATAGAATTCTATTTTAGTCCGTGTTGTAGGACTGAGAGTATCCATTTGTATTGTCCTAATTCTGTTTACCTTTTCATCAAGGATTCCAAACACTTACTTTTTTTCATACTTTTTTGTTCTGGCTCAGAGGGGGTACGACAGAGCCACTCAACGCATGCCATAACGATTTGTTGGGACTGTAGGGCGGGGGCTATGGCATTCCTTCCACCATCTCCACGTTCCTGGCACTGTCATTAGCTGCTAACACGTGTGACAGATTGGTTGCATTTTCTGTCAATCTGATAGAAATAGCCATTTTAGTTTCTACAGAGGATGTGTTTTCTAACAGCTTCAAAGACTCTTATCTCACTACTTGTCCCATTGAATTGGTTTGTGACATGTTAATGGACTGTATAATTGGACAAACTATTTACTTGGCTGGGTTGTGAAACATCCATGAGAAGTAATAAATCCGTCTCAAATAATATATGAGAACTTGTCTAGAAATTGTCTTGTGCAGTGGCGTCAGAAAACAGCATTGGCAAAGGTATCGGGTGTGGGGATGAAAGGACAATGTGTTGTCTGTGTTTTAGGAACAACAGGCTCTTGCATGTTTTATGACGTTTTATTGTAGTGCATATTCGACTAAAAACGTATGCCTCACCGTATAAATATAGTAAACAATAATTGCTACCAGCAGGAGCGGAAGCCACCTCCTGGATGTCGGACATCACCCAGTAGGCAGGAGCTACTGCTGGGGAACCTGGAGCGAGCACAGAGGGCACCACAAATCTAACTTCTATAGGAGTGGAAAACTTTACATTTTGCACAATAAACTGTTTAACCCCCAAGTGCCAGGCTACTATGCAAAAAGGACGAGCATACTCGTCCTTGGCACAATGTGTACAAGATTTGTCATAATTGTTCTTTATGAGCATTCTCAAATACTCAAAGTTAATTTCACATATGCCTGTTTGCTTGTTTGTTTGTTTGTTTGTTTATAATGCGCACCAGACCCGAAGGTATTAGGGCGCATAAAGCAAAAGAGGAATGTTCAGCTTCGGTTACATTGATGTGCGTTGCAATACAAAACATTAATAAACAGTGCAGGCAGATATAATACAAGTAGGCAAGTGGTGGCTAGAGACAACAATTATATACAGTAGTAGTGGTAAGAAGTCAGATGTCATGTTCCTTAATCCATAGGATAAGGTTAGATCTAAAACGTGGGTAAGACATGTCTTCCCTTAGAGAGGGTGGGAGTGAATTCCAGTTATGGGCAGCTTTGTCTTTGTGCGTTCGAATCTGGGTACTCGAAGTAGGTTGGCAGTGGCTGTTCTAGAGGGGCAGTTAGTGGATTGTCTTAGGGATCTAGTGGTAAGGTACTGAGGGGCGGCCATGTGTAGGCATTTATGAGTCAGGGAGGCTGATTTGAGGAAGATTTTATCTTTGGTGGAGAGCCAATTGTTGGATCTTCTGATGTTGGATATGTGGGCTTTCTTAGGGATGTTGAGAGCTGCTCTCAGAGCATTATTTTGCATGATCTTAATTTTCTTAGTAATGGATTTGTTACACCCTACGTATAGGGCATTACAATAGTCCAATTTGGATAATACCATGGCTCTTGCTAGTGGGATACAGTTGTTGGGTGTAAGGAAGCGTTTAGCTGCTTTGATTAGATTACAGGTGTAAGCGGTCGCCGATGCCATGGAGTTTACTTGTTTTTCGGAGTTGAGAGTAGAACCTAAGTAGAAACCAAGAGTTTTAACTTCCTTGGCTACTGTAATGTTATTGTTATCTATGATGAAGTTAGAATAGAGGTGACCCAATTTATTGAGATTTGCCGAGGTACCAACTATAAGGAGTTTCGTTTTGTCGTCATTCAGGCATAGTCCGTGAGAGGCCATCCATGCCTGGATGATGAGATACACTCTGTTCACGAAGGCCAAATCCTTGTCATAATCTCCCGTCAACGGGTTGAGGACAGTGTATCATCCGCATTGTTAGTGTAGGTGATACCCAGGCCATCTAGATCATTGAAAAAGGTGCTTCGTAAAGATGTTGTACATGTTGATGTTGTTTGCAAGGCACCATTTGGCCTGTGGAGACAAATGTAGCTCCTGGTAGTTGCTGGTTTGTAGCTAAGAGGCTCTTGTGTAACGCTCACCTGGTATCCACAGGGACGTAACTCAGCCTGTTCTGACCTCTTACGACCTCGAACCCTTCCCTGGAGTCTACTCGACTGGAGACTGGGCCTTGTTTTCTTGGAAAGGTGCTCTCCGTCCTGCTTTCAGCGCAGGGGTGCGTTGATTGATGCAGGCTCGTTGCTGCCTAGTTACTTCACTGACAAGAGTCCGACAGGTAAGTATAATGAGTCTTTTGAACAGTTCTCTAACTTCGTTCCTTTCCTTCCTTAGATGATGGCCGCGTCCAGGGATGGCAACGTGCTGCTGAGATGAGTAGCACTGAATGTGAGTGAGAGCACGATGCGCGATGTGACCCTTTCGTATTTGTATTGAACTGAGTTCTTTTTCTGTGTCTTTTAGGTGCCGCAACATTTTCAGCGTGGATGCCGATTATGAAGAAGAAATGCGGTGAGTAAGCGCGGTATGCAGCGCCTCTAGATGTTTCCACGCTAACCTGGAGTGTTTTTTCCCTCTTGCAGATGGATGAGAAGTTCTGGAGACAGAGTTCCCCCAGAGCGGCTGGGATTCAGCTAAGCGTTTGAAGCGCGTACAGTCTTAATAAATAAGCGAAGATTTGCTGAATGCTTACTAATGCCTTTTTTCTGTTCTTTTCCCTTTTCCTTAGGAAGCAGCGTGCCGGGATGGGAATGACACCGCCGAAGATGTCCGTAGATCAGAAGGAGCGATGAATGATGGGCAGAAGCACCGCAAGGTAAGGCTGTTCCTAACGGTGTTCTTGTTCTTGCAGGAGCTGAGCGCAGAAGAAAGATGCAGGCCTACTGGAGACCGATCTGAACACGGTGAGTGTCACGCTGCAGGTGCAGAAAACACAAAGCATGTTTCTCAGCCTGAGCGTGGCTTAAACGGTCTCGGGGTATCCCAGGTGTCTCTGGGCTTAACCACACCCAAAAGACTAGAGCGCACATGCAGTTCTGAGAACCGAAATATGTGGGGGCATCCATCTTGTCCCCATCAATGCACTACAAGTACAATCCCCAATGTTATCCTATGGGAGTGAGTGAGTCTGGTGCCACAAGCACCAAGTCTGACTCCAAGTGGGTCTTTGGAGGGATGGAGAGGCCCTTGAGGGCCATGTAGGTGATCGTGGCCTGGCTCCAGCCTGACATCTTGCAGGGCTGAGGACATGAGGGGCAGGAATCATGACATCTTGTGAAGAATCCTGCAGATCCCTCACTGAAACAATGCCTAAAGTATCCTCCCAAGTGGCCAGGGAAAGGCAGACGTGTCCTAATTCTGTCCTTGGTAGTGGTGTAGGAAGGAGCTGGAACTGTGACTGGGATGCTAGCTGTAGCAGTAGTTGCAGAAGGAAGAAGGCACGAGGCTGGCAAACTAAGCAGAAGTGGGAGAACAAGATGCAAGCTGGAACATGGAGACAGATTTCACCTGCTTGTTCCGAGAGCGTCCTATTTCCCCAAACTCTGAAGGGCCGAGGCTGAGCAGTGGAAGGTGTGCAGGAGAGCTGTCTTGCCCCATGTGAACCTTATTGCCACGCAGTGAACGTGCTGGAGACCGAGTCGAGGAGCAGTCATCAAGCCATGGATCTCAGGAGTGAGAGGAGCTCCGTAAACATGGGGTCGGACTGGAGACACCTTCAAAGAGGAAGGATTATGGGTCCCTAAGAAGCCAGAAGCAGTGTGACCCACAGAGCAAATGTTAAAGAAGCTGGTGAGTGAAACACCTTGCACAAGCATTGCTGGCAACAGTATCCAGTTCCTTATTCTCTCGAATATGGTTTAAAGCGAGTAGAAGTTGTGTGCTTAAGCTGAAATACCTGAACAATAGAAATATAATCTGAAAGTTGCTTTACTCGCATAGAAGGTAAAACATAGCTTAACTCCATTGCCCAACCCTTAAAAGACTGTTACTGTCTAAAGGAGTGGTCGTGTGTCTCTAATTGAGAAGAGTGAATGTAGCGAAGACCATTACCAAATACCTTACTATACCATTGTTGAAGACTTGAACTTGTGAAAATTAACCTTTCTCAGAGTTACAAAACAATATAACTTTACTGTGAAGTTAATAACAGTTCAATTGGCCCGAGATACACGTGTGCAAGTATTACCTGAAGCTACATGAGTGGCACCAAGGCTTCTGAGTAATTACGTGGGCTGATAGCTGACATAAAAGTGCAGGTACAGCTGGGGAAGGGAAACTGGCTGTTTGTAAAGACTATTTTGAAGTTGACACAACCGTTAGTGCCAAAGACTGTGAAAGCCAGGGAGTAGTGAATCTTAAAGACAAACCCATGGAAAGCTCTAGGAAGGACCTTTATCGTCTTTCTTTCTTCCTCAAAGACGAGCTAGCTCAAGTGCCCATGGGCCAGTTCACATCCATATCCAGTCCTGGGAGGAAAGCTCAGGGGCAACATGCTCACCTTGGAAACAAGACGACACAGAGCACCACAGGTTCGATCCCCGTGTCCGCGCATAGAAACCTCTGGGTATTAAGCGTGTCATAAATAACCAATCATATCATATCATACCCCAGACATATAGTATCCCTGATGAGCCTTGGCTTTGCCCTTGGTTGTTCACTGTCTACACGAGGACCACTAGCCTATGTCAATAAATATTTCTCAATCATATTCCAGCTTTAAGATCACAATACTCAAATTCTGATCGGTTTAGATGACAGACACTTTGAGAGGACATACTATAGCCTGCCTGAACACGATCCACAACTGAATGCACAACAAATACCTATGACTTCAAAGTAGCACATTGGAAATCCTGTTAAGTGGCCTTCCAAATTCAAAACTCTTGCTCTAGGCCTGACCATAATTCTCGGGCACCACCCTGAAGCCTGCCGAAACATAAAAAAAAGCCTAGGCATCATATTGGGAAGAGACCATTACTTTGGACTTCGAAGGTGAATGCTGTCACAAGAAATTCACTAAGACCTGAATTGCTAAAACACACCCTACCTAGACCAGAGGTGATGTTATTAAGGCCCTGCTTAAACGGATGGATTACTGCAACTTTATGAATTTTGAAATTCCAGAGGGCAGGCTTAAGCATCTGGAGATGATGCAGAATCAGAAGATATGCTTGGTATTAGGCTTAGAAAAAGAATCTCATCACCCCCGCTCTCAAATCCCTTTATTGATACTAGTTAACCATAGAGCAACTTTTAAAGTGCTTGGCATTACCAATCAAGTCATATGGGGTTTTGGCCCATCATGTGTGGCGGATGTACTCCAACCAGGCGCCTTAGAGTAACCTAGACTGGCCACCTGTGTGTGCCTAGTTCAAATAAAAGCAGAGTGGGGGATAGATACCCTCACACACTGGGCCAAAGATATGGTTCACCATCTTTCCAGAAAAGCTTTACCAAAGAATGAGGAGGCTGACCGGCACTGGGTCAGTTATATGAGCAGCCCTCTTTCTCAGCTGAGCGCTGCAGACATACTGAAACCATGCCCTCACCGCCCTTTGGTACTGCTGCTCATCACCTCAAGCACATTTGGGATGTTTTGCACTTATGTTAATTTTCCACATGCGCTTAACTGTTAGTATTCTATCTACACATTAGCCGGTGTCATGAATGCAACCTCAGGGTGTGCTGTGAATGTAATCATCCTCCGCCAACCCTCCATCCTCCCTTTTGCTCCATTCTTCCATTACCTCCCTTCTGTCCCATATCTGCGGCCTGAAGTAAACAGTTTCTGCACGTGACACCTAACCAAACACCAAAAATAAATTAATTGATGCGCCTCATCGTATAATCAAGTGTGCACACATTATTTTACAGTAATATAAACAATTAGAAATACTTTTAATGTGTGCATTTTTCTTTCACAAAATGTGCTTGTATCACCAAATTCGATGCCTCTCAATGGTTTGGCATCGGAAATATAAAGGGAAGAGTTTTACCCAAATCAAAGGTACATCCCGGCTTAATATTTTAGTTCATCCGTTTTCCTCTGCTGAGGCCCATGGGCGCCAAGCTAATTGTACTGGAGTGGCGCAAGCAGGGGCAACTGATGGTTTCCTTATTTTCACAGAAATCCCCTAACCACTAAACAAGGATCAAACTCCAGAAATTGATTGTTGAGTAGTGGTGCCACCTGATAGTTTTTATAAGGGTACACAAAGATAGGAAACAACCATGCTTTTTAAAAAAATGTTTAAGTCTGAGTAGAGGAAGACTTTGTTCTCTACAATAGCTCTTAAATGCTTATCTAGAGACACCCAGGGTGTATCATCCAGCGGGGCAGTACTTGTTTACTGGAGAGTGAAAGCACTGCGGGACTATAGCGTATTGATTCTCGACCCTCTCCAGTGAGTACTTGGTTGTCAATTGGTTCAGATACAAGGTATTTCCATGACACTCCTCCAGCCATCCCCCCTCCCTCCTTCTCTTCCTTTCCTCTTTTCTCTCCTGATGAGGTCGCTAGACAAGTCCGATCTATGAAAGCCTCGTCAAAACAGGTTCATCCCTGTTCCTCTAAAACTATCAAGGACCACATTGATACCCTCGCTCTGGCCCTTGCCGATTCTGCAACCACTCCTTTGCCTCAGGATCCTTCCCCTCCCCTCTTAAGCACTCCCGTGTGCATCCTCTCCTCAAGAAACCCACAGCTGATCCCTCTTGTGCGGCCAACTATCACCCAATTTCCATTACCCCCTTCTTGGGCAAACTCCTTGAAAAGCTGGCCATCTCTCAGCTAATCCTTCATTCTGACTCTGTTGGCTGTCTCTATGACCATCAGTCTGGCTTTAGATCCGGCAGAAGCATGGAAACTGCTCTACTGAACATCCGTGAAGATCTACTTTCCAACCTTGACTCTAGCATTCCCTCTGTCCTCATTCTACTCCATCTCTCCTCTGCCTTCGACACAGTCAACCATACCATCCTGCTCATCCGTCTCTGTGATAACCTGGGCATCAACGATCAGGCTCTGGCCTGGCTGACCTCTTTCCTCTCTGATCGACCCTCCCAGATCCGACTTGGGTCCTTCCTATCATCTATCTTCCTCTCCACCTGTGGTGTTCCCCAGGGGTCTAACCTCTCGCTGTGGCTTTTCAACCAGTACCTAGCAACTCTCGCCCGCTGTATTGCCATTTTCTGCTCAAACTTCCAGTGCTACACGGATGACACTCAACTCATTTTCAGGCTGCCCTCGGCCACCTCCTCCACCTCTGCCATCACTGATTGCCTAACTGCCATTCAAGATTGGTGTGCTGCCAACGATCTTTGTCTGAATGCCAGCAAGACTGAGATCCTCCTCATCGGCACACCATCACCTTCCTTTCCCCTCACTCTCTGGCCGGCCTCCCTTGGCCCTACTCCTGTCCCCACCTGCAAGGCCAAGAACCTTGGTGTCACCTTTGATTCCACACTCTCCTTCTCCGCCCACATCATTGATGTATCAAAAAAAGTCAAACTTCCTACTGCACCTCCTCAGAGGTACTCTTCCTTTCCTCTTATTCCCCCAGAAGCTCACTGTCTCCCAAGCTATGGTTCTCTCTAAGTTGTACTATTGCAACAGCCTCTTTCTTAATCTACCTACCTCTACTTTCCTGCCTTTGCAACTTATCCAGAACAGGACTGCAAGACTTGTCCTTGGCTCAAGCCCTGGGATCTTATCTCTCCAGCTCTGAAATCTCTCCATTGGCTCCCAGGGGATGCAAGGATTAAATTCAAAACCCTGCATTGTCCACAAGTCTTTCTGGTGCCTGGGTCCAACATACCTTCAGCTATCCCTCCGCAAATACCTCCCATCTCGAGCACTACGCTCCTCTACCTCTAACTCCCTCAAGGTCAGTTGTTTCTCAAAGAAACGAGCTAGGGGTAGATCTCTGTCTTTGGCTGGGGCCTCCCTCTGGAACAGCCTCCCTGCCACTCTAAAACTTGAGGAGAACCATCTCAGGTTCCGGAAGCACCTAAAGACCTTCCTCTTTGCTTCTGCCTTCGCCCCCCCCTCTCCCCTGCTGATTCTACTCTCCCTCAGAACCATGCACCTGGCCATCCTCTTTCCTCCGGGCCCAGGTACCTGTTCCTCTTGCCACCCGCACACACTGCCTCCGGGCCACCCCTTGCACTGGGGTCTGTATCTGTACCCATACAGCCCCCACTCATTTTTTGTTCTTCCTGCACTTATCAAACCTACCCAGCCTGCTGCCTTAAACCCAGCACTTGCCACTTGCTGGCTGCACTCCCTCTGTTTGTTGCCTTTTTATTTATTAATTTATTATTATTTATGTTTTGTTTCCTCCTTGCTCCGCACTGTCCTTTTGTCCCCCCTTCCATGCACTTCTCCCTCTCCCCCTCTACCATGTACTTGCGCGTTCTCAATGTCACTGGGCCTAGTAAGATCAATGTTTTTGTTTCTCCTCTGTTCCCCTTCCCTTGCCTTGTCGCGCTCTTAAACACTTGTGTATGAGCGCGATAGAGGACAATGTCCTGCTCTCCCAGATACCTATCTAGGAGAGATCTGGTTGGTAGCTTTCCAGACAGAATGGCGCACGCATCGGGGCGAAGTACCTAGAAGTACCGATTTGCCGCTCTCTCTGCTGCTCCCTGGATCCATTATTGAGCTCTGCTGCAGTCAACGGTATAACTTCACCACAGAGACTTTAAACAGTGCTGCCTGTGCACTCTGAACATGTGTTCTTACTATATTGATTGTATTTCACTTTACTCTTCCTGTTTAGGACTTGTAATCATCATTACTTCTGCTACTATCCTTAAGCCATGCCCCTTTTGGCAAAATCTCATAAAAACCAGCACGTGCACCGGGGCGAAGTACTTAGAAGTGCCGCTTCGCTGCGGCTCTGCTGTCAGATGGCGAAAGCAGTTTCCTACAATTCTCAAGGTCAGTTTCAAACCTTGATTCTACTGCTCCTTATGCAACGCGGACCATACACGCTGAAATCCAATATGCCATCATTTCCTCTTAATCAGCATAAAAACTAATAAATGTAAATTTTCCGAGAGCACACCTCGAAGTCAAGCTGCAGTGATTGCACACTCATCTTCCATTCTATCCACCCCTCGAGCTCCCTCAGCCATAAATTCCAAACCAGTATAGAACGCTGATATTCAGCACTTTTGCGAAGAGAAGGTTGCAACTCTAGACCATATACAAAGCATCTCACCGGCAACTGAAGGTGTGCTCTCAGTTGGCTTAGCTTCTTCAACCCTTAATAAAACATCCTCAGCCTTAATCCACACTATCAATCTTGAGGGGAAGTCCACATGCCCCAAGTCTAACACAATGGTTAAAACCTGTGACAAAACCCAGGTGCCTCAAATCATGGAAACTGTGAGAAATGTGCAAAAACCATATAATGAAGCTCAGCGCCCGACTGACAACATACCCAATAGCACATCTTTATCCGACAGTCTAGTACTACTGAATGCTCTCACGGCTCAGATTTTACCTGAGACTGAGCGAACTACTGACAAGATTGATCAGGGCGCAGTTTCCCCTTCGTGCAATCAAGTACTCCAACAGATTCCATGATTATTGATCTCGAATCAAACGGCTCCTGTTTTTCGGCTCAGGAGGAAACACAAAATGTGTCCTATTCACCCGACTTATTTCCGGATCTAAGCAAAGAGGCGTCGATATTGGTCACCTCTTATACTGCCCCTACTCCATGTAAACCAAATGTTTACACTCCTCCTGACATTACTCCATTGGCCTCAACCACCTCGAATACACTGATTGAAATCACGCTTAATGCCATGAACACAGAGATGATTTCACTTTCAAAATTATTTGAAATCCTTGATGCTAAATTCAATGATCAAGCCCTTCAAATAACCAAAATAATCAATTGGCAGAAAGCCTACGATTTGTCCAAAAATCAAAACCCAGGGGCCGCTTCTGTAGCTTCTATCTTAAAAACTGATTCAGAAAGTTGTGGGCAAGACAGCCATACAAATCACCAGAACTCGGAAAAATGTCAGACAATTGTACCTTTCAGACTGGAAATAATTACTTCTGAGGAAGCTGCAGGAAATCCCCCATCTGTGATCAAGAATACTCAAAAATCGTTGGACATGTTGAACAATGAATTATCCGATGAGCCCTCAAAACGGGCATATACAATTTTTTCTGGTCCATGTCAACAAAAACGCAAGCACCTCTCAAGAAAGGAAATCATAAAATGTGAAAACAACAAAGCCAACTACACATTCTGTGACAAAACATTTTTTTTAATCGCTCAACAGTAAGAAAAAAGATTTAATGGCCTCAGAATCAATTACGAAAAAATACTCTGTTAGCCCATACGAAGTAGCTCAGAATGCATGAGTCTAACATAAATTCCTTACCCTATGCCCCACTTGATGCACTTATTACTGCTGTGGCCGACCTACAGTAAACGGAAAGTTGGGAAATATATGTGCTGCAGGATCGGTCCAAAATTACTGAAACACCGTCAACCACCAATATATTAGATGATCAAACAATTGATGAGCGCTGCCTCGAAATTTGAAAAGCAGTCGACTCTTATGACATCGCAGAGATTCCAACCGCCTCTTTTTCCATCTAATCTCCAAAGGGGGATACTAAAAACATCCTCTAACTTTTTCAGAGAACCCAAAAACGCTCAAGTCAAAACTCGACAAACAAATGATCACCTTTAAGGCGCCCACCCCCACAGCAGACAAAAATAAATCGACGACTAAACCACCCTCTGAATTGGCATCCTCTGATTCTAACAAACCGGCTGCAGTTTCTGGCTGTGAGATCTCCTCCGGCAGACCTGATGAAATTCGAGATATTATTGAGCAACACTTAGCAAAAAAATTGAATTCATTAATGAACGAGATTTAAGAATAGCCAGACTTTGGATGAAATCGCGATTAGTACAAAATACCATCTGGTTGGCTAAAAAAGAACTGTTTGATCTGGGCTTTGAAATATTCAGAGAACGTTCTCCTGTAATAGACTTTCCCCAAAAAGAATCTGTTCGGCCAGAAATGCAGTATAACACTCTGCATTCTGACCACAACACTGACAATCACAAGAACAATACAAACCACACAACTTGTGCATGTGGTAATAATCAAACGTAACTAGATTTGACCTCCGATGACAAAACCATTTCTTTAATAAGCTGGAACACAAGAGGATTTACTCATCTAATAAATAATTCTGACAATCGACTTGAGCAATTTGATATAGCCATCTTTCAAGAAACGTGGCTAACCGCTAACCCGTCGTGGGACAATCGTGACTTCCAATTGCTCCCTGCCAATCGAGGCGTGAAGGGTAGACCTATGTCAGGACTCATGGTCGCCGCAAAAACCAGCTCAAATATTTCTATTGAACCGTGGGCCACTCCTAATACATTTATGCAGTTGATAAAAGTGCACATCCAAACACTTACCTATGCCATCTTAAACGTGTATTGGAACCCTTTGGGGATATCAGATCATCAATTTTTTGAGGACTTAAATGAGCTATTGGACCTGATCCACTTGGCGTCCAACGTTTCACATATTATTTTGGCAGAGGATTTAAATTTACACTGCTTGGATAGAAAATTACTTATTTATTTTTGGATTCATAAAGCGCCCAGCAGCCCGGAGGCATCGTGGCACTGTCACAGAATATTAACTTAGCAGTTTTAGGAACGACATTACGAGGCAATAATATAGAATCAATGGCATTGTTACAAGGCATTCCGAGGTTACAGAGGAACAGAGTAGGAGACAATATGTCTAAGCGTTCTAGTTGAAAAGTACAGTCTTTAGCATTTTTCTGAACACTGTGAGGCATACCTCTCAACCTTTTGAGACTGCTTGGAGGGTGAGAGCCTGGGTTGGACACCGGAGGCAGCGCCCAGGGTTAGAGGAAGTGACATCACAGGAAGTGACATCACAGGAAGGTGTGTGAAGAAAATACCACTATTAACTTACTACACTGCTACAAAACTAGGCTCTTTTGCATGCAACCATTGTACCAAGTAAATGCAGTTAAAAAAACAATACACATGTTCTTTCTGTACAGTTTATTTTTTTCCCCCAGAAGCAAACCTGCCTGCAAAATAAATGTTGAACTTTCACAAGAAACCAACTGTGCTCACATGATGTTTAAACTCGAAATAGTGGAACAGAGGCAGTACATCAATCTGGAGACTAAATCCTCAATTTGAACAATTATTCATTGGTCAGTTTGCAATTCAAATACCTTAGTTCTTATGCTTCAGGTTGTATGCTCGTGTAGCCTTTTTGGCTAGCTCTATCAAATCATCATTTGTCTTCAATCTGTGGCAAGGTTGTGAGGCTTCATTGTTGTGTAATTTTACTCGTATAATTGACGATAGTGTTCTGGACAGATCTAAGCTGCTTCTAAATTCTGTTTTGTTCTTTCTTATCATGGAGAACACCCTTTCTTCCTGAGCATTTGAATGAGGCAAAATTAAAATTAGGAGTGCCAGTTTACAAAGATGAGGGAAGAGTTTTAATTTAGTAAACCTTGCCCAGATTGTGTCCATCCTTTCAGGTGGCTCATCAATGTCTTTATTTGATGAATCCCAGGGAATTTCATCATCAGCCAAAAGCTGATCGTCCACAAACTCATCGTGAAGGAGATATCTGTCAGAATTCTTAAAGTGTTTGTACCTATCTAAAAAGTATTCAACAGACTCAAAGGAAACCATTTCCCTCCTTGTGACATCAACAAACCTTGCCTGCTTTAGGAGGGCCTCATTAAATGGCAGTTTTTGCAAAGCATAGGATGCTGCTGCTTCATAGAACTTCCGACACGCTGCAAAAAAAACAGTTTGTCTTTGCGTGATATCACCACCTTCGAACAGTTTTGACAGGGAGGATCGTGTTAATGCCCCAATGAATAAGCGGTCATCACTTTGCTGGGTTTTTGGGTCCTGATATGCAACGCCTACTGGGGAATCGGCTGCTTTAATTACAGAAATCAAAACAAAACGGGAAAAAATCTTGTTGACAAAAGAACACATAGTGTGATAAAGTAGATGAACCGTAGGCTCGTCTCGCTGTAGAAATGTATTGGTCTGCTCAAAAATTGGCAGTACTTGTGAAAAGAAAAGCAGGAATATTTCAGTCATTGGATCACTGAATCGATCTTTCAAACGCTGAAACTTCCCATTTGCAAGATCCTTTGACATAAAATATCTTTTTAGGGCTGGATACTGCTGGTAAATTCGTGACACTGCTTTACCTAAAGTGAGCCACCTTGTGCCAACATGCTTCACCAAGTCTCTATATGTAATGTCCGTAAAATCATAAACCTCATTATATTCCCCTTTACGCTGAGTGCTTTTATCGACGTAGTAAAAAACATCAACTACAAAGTCTTCAGCATCAAATTTGGTTTCACTGCAGAAAGCAGTTGCATCATGGCAGGCTGTATTATGTACAATGTGACAACCACAACCGTGGAAAAAAAGACCAGGAGCCTTAGCCTTTGCCATGGGCATTATCCCATTCAACCTCCCCATGTTCACAGATGCGGTATCTGTAACAAATCCCACACAATTGTGCCAGGGTATATTGTTTGTAACTAAAACTTCATCTATTTTTGAGAATATGGCTTTGGCAGTGCCTGCCTGGTTATCCCCATATCCAGAAACTGTGTTGTAACCCTTTCTTTATCTAGGTCGAAAAGCCGCACTGTTATGGGGTTAGGTTTTTTCAAACTGTTATCCCCAGAACCATCACTTGCTAAACAGTATGGATTTTCCTGCATGTGTTTTACCAGATCAGCCTTTAGCGTGATGGCTAATGCATCATTGAGAACGCATGTTGTTTTTGTGGCGCCACAACTGAAGTTCTGAGCAATTTGGGAATCTGGAAACATAGCCCTCATTAAGGGTGTGAAGTGGTCTGCTGCGACTATGGGGAGATTGTGGTGGACTAGAAAATTGACCATCTTCACCTCTGCAACAGTAACTGATTTGTCCGCAGAGGTTTTAAATTGAGACGATAAAGAGGGCTGTTTTCCTTTAACTTTAGAAAGTTCAATGTGCAGAGCACGGTTCTTGTGCCTCACAAGATCCCTTCTGCCCATATGACGGATGCACACGTCTTTGCTACAAATAGTACAGTAGAAATAATAAGGTGATTTAGAGGGCTTAACAAAATCAAAGATTCTACACCAGTCATGTTTGAACCTGCAGTTGTACTTATGTGACCCCTCTAATTTTCTAGTGGCAGCTTCCCTTGCCTTTTCTTGCAGAGTGCAGTCATCCAAGTCTACATTCCCCATAGCTGCCTCAGTGATTCTTTCAGTTGTGCTTGCAGTGTCCAACTCACTCGCCATCGACTGTGGCAATAAATCTGAGCTGGCACGTAATACTTTTGCTGGATACATTTCTCCTACACTCCCAGTTTCAGAATCTGTCATGATTGCCTCGGTCAGCATATCTGCCCTGACATTTCCGGTCTTTCTTTGGTTTAGTCCTCTATAACTGCCTCCTGTGATCCTTTCTCCTAACTGTGGGTTCTCTGGATCACTCATCACGACCTCGGGTAATATATCTGTAACACCAACAAGGTAAAAAAACATTTCAATGTGTCATGTATCAGCAGACCGATGTCGGCTTTTGACTAAGAAAAAACACTCAGTGAAACCTCTTGAAAAATAAAAACATTTTACAAAGTAATAGAAAATTGTAAAATTGTAATTTAAAAACAAAAAGCAGACAGCAGGCAAGTTTGAATCACAATAGGCATGGCTGTTTGTTTTTGTCCGAAGGAAGGTTACTACCATTACATAAATCATAACTGTGCTTACAGGTGGGAGGATCAAGATAATAGTGCAGCTTGGCATGAGATTAAAATGAAGCCACTATATTAAAACAAATCGTACTAAATAGAGCAGAACTGACTTTATAAAAATTGCAAGGAAAAAAAAAAATCAAAATGAGCAAAGTGAAAAAGGCTACACTGAAACTAAAATAAATTTAAAAAACACTAATGTCAGAGAAAAAAAATGTTTCCTTCTTACTTGTTGATACTGCAGAGTTCCTGGGGATTCGTGTCACAAACCTATCCATTTTAAGCTCACTAAGAAAAAAAGGGAAAGCAGACAGATGAAACGCTGATTCTCTAGTGTGGGCTATTGAAAACCATGACCCCTAAGCACAGCTCATTGGAGCACCTAGCCTTGTAATCAGTCAAAAGTGTTGTGTATATAAGGGACCACCAAATAGAGGTCCCACCTAAAGCACAATCTGGTCCCCAGTTATTCCCAGAGCCCATCCCACTACTCAACCCAGTCTATCGCACTGCCTAGGGCTTAGCTCAGCCCCGCCTGGATCCCAACACACTCAAAGGCCAGTCATACATGGGCATATAACAGAAAAAGCTGGCTAATGTTACAATTGATACAAATGGCTATAAACATACCATGACTATTGCCTTTGACCACTAATATTCCTTTGTGAGTTTTAAAAACACCTGCTAGTTAGGAAGCCATTTCTATTTTTGGATGTGAAGTGTGCTATTAAATGTGCACATCACGTAAACTGGTGATTCATAGAATCATTCATAAACAGTATGCTGCCCTGCCTCTGATGCCACTCACCAGGCTATGTTGTTGTCCTGTTTAGAAGCTGAAGCAGCTCTGCGTCTAGTTGGTTATCAGCTCTGGTGCACGCTCCCTCTGCGTTCTCACTGGCCTCAGCCCTGCTTCCTCCACTGGTTGAGGACTAGAATCTGGTCTGTACAGTGCTATGCGTGCCCCTCAAAAAATTGATATTCTTGTTAATGTATGGCACTTAAACACATACTCTTATTGCTCAACATATTTCTATGATGTATATAATCTAAAGCTAATTATGAAAGGCATTTTTACAAATAATGTATTCGTGAAGCACATAAAAGGCAAAGGGGAACCTTAATAAATATCTATATTAACTAAACTTGTGAAGATGTGGTCTGTGGCTTAAATTGTCAACATCCCAGTTCCACCATTTAACCAAAGTGTGTGATCCTGGGCAGATCTGCAGCTCTGTGTTTTACTCTGTAAGTGTTTGACTGCAGAGCGTATGTTAAAGTATCATGCTGTTATTTAAAAAAGGCCTGACTATAGAGTTGTCCCATATATAACAATCGTGCAATTTAGGTATTTTGAACAACAAAGTTATTTGCCAATTGGCTTACTTATGGCAACGTATTCTTAAGTCTACTTCCATGGTGCCTCCATGTAGCAAAAACGGATGCAAAGCCCTTTTCTGTGAAGGCCCTTCTGTTGGTGCAATGCATATACAAATTAAGAGGTTTATATCAATTTTGCCCCATAGAGCATTGACTGAGCTCTAATAGATGAGTTCCCTGCATCTGTAATGATTTGAAGTTTTCTTTTTTTGTTGTGTGTCAAAATGTCATGTTCTGTTTTTATAATTGTGGTGGTAGACAGGCACAGTCCTGCCGCTCCTCTGCAGTCTACCCGTGATAGAGAAATAATCTATAACACAGGATGAAGGGCAACAGTGACAGCAACTTGTATGAAGACGCTACATAGAGAGGCAGCTGGCCAGCAGCAGGCAAGACATTCCAGCACTCCACAAGTGAGGGACATTCTATTAAAGTGACATAACTTTGATATTATTCATAGATGAGTATTTCACTTATATCTCTCTCATCCACGAGTAATATGAACCACCCTGCTCAGCATGTGCCCTTGAAGGGTGGACGGGGAATGCTCAGCGCAAATGTTAATTCCGTTTCATGCTCTTTCTCGGCCTCCAAATGGCTGTAAAATGCCTGGGAGGGTGAAAGTAAACACACCCGCCTTGTACACCTTACTTTTGCACTTGGGGGCTTTGGTAAAGGCCCAAATGTTTGCAGAATTAGATTGGTGGTCACCCTGGCCTAGTTCCAAACTGAGCCACGCCCTGGGCCCAACAGGAGATTGGCCAACTCACTGTGCCCAACTCCATGCTGGAAACACCCATGCCATTACTTGGTATAACAACACCTTCTGCCAGCACCAGACTGAACAACATTTTGCCCAGTAACAGACTGAACAACTCCCTGTCCCAAACAACAGACTGAACAGCAGCCTGTGCCCAGCACCACAAAGGTCATGGAGGTATGCCCAGAAGTCATGCGAGTCTCTCTCTCTCTCTCTTCCCCCCTCTCCCTCTTCATTTCCCTCTCCCTCTCTCCATCTCCCCTT
The DNA here is from genome assembly GCF_040938575.1 of Ambystoma mexicanum. NCBI lineage: Eukaryota > Metazoa > Chordata > Amphibia > Caudata > Ambystomatidae > Ambystoma > Ambystoma mexicanum. Next base: position 965,341,528 of record NC_090924.1, read on the forward strand.
CCATCTCCCTCTCCCTCTACCCTCCCCCTCTCACCTCCCTCACCCTCCCGCTCCCTTTCCCCCTTCCTGTTCCTCTCCCCCTCTCCCTCTTCCCCTCTCCCTTTTCTCCTCATCTCTCTCCCCCTCCCTCTCGCTCTCCACTTCCTCTTTCCTCTCCCTCTACCCTCTCCCTCTCCCTCTCTCTATCTCCCTCTCCCTCGCCCTCTCCCCTCCCACTCCCTTTCCACCTTCCTGTTCCTCTCCCCCTCTTCCCTCTCTCTCTCCCCTTTCTCCACATCCCTCTCCCCCTCCACCTCCTCCTTCCTCTCCCTCTACCCCCTCCCTCTCTCCATCTCTCCCTCCCTCACCCCTCCCTCCCCTTCCCTCTCATTGTTCCTAAGTAAACTACACTACGAAAAATATGGTTATGATTTCACTAAGGTGATATACATTTCATAGAAGAATGGATCACCATACGTATCATTAATATCTGTGTGTATAGATCCATATTGTCAAATTACTGTGACTCCAAGCAGACGTCCAAGGCCACATGATAATATGGTATTATATAGCACTTACCCTTAAGCTCTTTTTTTATAGAACAAATATGCATACAAATATCATTGCAGGGAATTATTTTTGAAACGTGAAAAATCCTACATTTTTTTGGTCACAGAATGTTGGCAAGTTACGTAGTGGGGCTGACAACACTTTTCTTACCTGGAGGCTGGCTTTGTTTTCATGAAGTAATCCTCCTCGCCTCCAGGACGGAATTCAAAGGCGGCACAGCAGTGGCTCAGAGTCCTTGGATCCGAGGCTGCTGCAGCAGCAGGCAGGCAGGCACTGCCACTCCGAAACAAGGTAGTCTGTCTCGGGCGAAAAAGCTTGCAGGATGCACGTTGCACGCAAGAAACCAAACGACTTTTGTTTCCCGCGCACTGGCTCATTAAACATGCCAGATGCCTGCGCCCAGAGCCAGCAGCACGCATGCACAGTGCTACTGAGTCTCATGAGGTGGGGATGAAGGCGGGTGAAACCAAGGAGCTGGCTGGCAGGTGGGCGGGTGTGTGGATGCTTTTGACGGGTGTCACCCGCCAAAAGCGGGTGAGTTGAGAGCTATGGTGAGGGATTCTTTGTTTCTTAGGCTGTGCAGAAGGGCGTTCCAGGCTTATTGGAGCTAGAACTTCAAAGGTAGTGCCACCAATTTTGGCTCTGTTAAAAGCTGGGACTGTGAGTAGGTGAAAGTATTGGTCTCATTTTGGTCTGTGAGCTGGGGTCTGGTGTATTTTTTCTGCTAGGTAGGCTGGGGTAGTCTGAGAAAGGCATCTGTGAGTGATCGTGAGGGCCTTGAATGTAATGCGTTCTTTGATGGGGAGCAAGTGGGCCTCTTTTCTTGCCTGGGAAATGTGATCTCTCCTTGAGATACTGAGGGTAGTTTGAAGTCTGTTGATGTTCTTGGTGGAGGTGCCTAATAGTAGACTGTTACAGTAGTCTAGCTTTGCACCAATAGTGGCTCTGGCGATATTGAGACGGTTGTTTGGCGATAGGTGGGATTTGACAGCATTTATGATCTTAGTAGTAAATGCAGCAGCTGAGGAAATGGCGCTGACTTGCCTTTCCAGTGATATGGTGGAGTCAAGGTATACCCCTAGTGTTTTCATTGCAGGAGAGGCAGTGATAACAGTATTCTCAATCCTGAAGGAGCTGTATTTACCATCTAGTTTTTTTAGGGACTCTTTAGGGCCTACCAATAGAATTTCTCTTTTTTCCCCGTTCAGACATAGGCCATTGGCTGCCATCCATGCCTGTATGTGAGCATATGTCTTCTGGAGGGTGTTGAGGTCTTGTTGATAGTCCCATGTTAGGGGGAGAAGGATTTGTGTATCGTCGGCATAGTTAGTAAAGGTTATGCCGAATTCCTCTAGGTCACTGAACAAGGGAAGAGTGAATAGATTATAGAGAGTGGGGGATGTGCAGGATCCTTGTGGGACTCCACACCCAATGGGGGATGGAGAGGCTGTAGCCTGGTCAGAAAAGACTCTCATGGCTCGGCCTTCCAAGAAGGAGGTGATACATGCGGTAGTTTCTTTGGAGAAGTGAGCAGTGTCAATGAGGTGTTTACACAGGATCTTGTGGTCGACCAAGTCAAAGGCCGCTGAGAGATCGAGAAGTAGGAGGAGTGAGGATTTACGTTTGTCCATGGCTTCGAGTAGTTTATTCTTAAGGTCAAGTAGGGCTGATTCAGTGACATGACGAGGGCGGAAACCTGACTGTCTTTTACCAAGAATGTTGTGTGTTTCCAGGTAGGACTGGATCTGTAGATATGCAGCCTTACCCAGGATTTTCAGCAGGAATGGCACGGTAGTTATTGGACGGTAGTTGTTAGGGGAGTCAGGGTAAAGAGTGGTTCTTTTTTAGTAGTGGCCGGACCCAGGCTTCCTTAAGGGCAAGTGGGACGTTGCTAGTAGCGAAGGAGGCATTGATGAACGTGGTGACAAATGGGGCCAGACTGTCGCCCATTCCTTGACTAAATTAGCTGGGCATGTGTCACCTTTACATAGTGATGGCTTGATGCACTTCATGATCCCTAGGACCTCAGAGGTTGTTACATCTCTAAAAGCAAAGGGTTTGGGTGTGTTGGTGTCATGTTGAGTGCTAACGGATGGGGGAGTGGGAGTTTTGGACGTGGGTGGAATGGCTTTGGGAAATTTGTCGAATTGAATCTTAATCTTTTTTTGGAGGGTTTTAATTTTATCTAACATGGCATGTTGAATTTTGTTACACCATGTTTAGTTTTTTTCTGTGAGGGGGGATGGTTAGTTCATTGTAAATGGCAAATAGTTCTTTGGATTGGGAGTTGGCTTTCTCAATTCTAGAGTTATGGGTGGCAGCTTTGGCTTTGGAGATTGCCTTTTTATAGTCTTTAGCGATAGCAAGGTAGGTGTCTTTTGTGGTCGTGGAGGGGTTAGTTTGCCATGATGTTAGTGCTGCATGTTTGGATCTATGCGCGTCAATGAGTTCTTGTGTGAACCACGAGTTTGCATGAAGTATTTTCTTTGCTTTTTTCTCTTCCAATGGTGCTACTGTGTCTAGTATTTCTTTGAGAGTGGTATTGTAAAGCTCTACTAGTCCTGTGGGGTTGTTAGATGTGGGTTGAGCTACCTTAGGGGATTCAATGAGGGGGAGGATTCTATCTGCAGTGAGTAGTTTTTTTTTACCTTGCTGGTGTGTTTGGGCTTACTCCTGTTTTAGGGGGTATGAAGAAGTGTAGTAAGTGGTGGTCAGTCCATGGTTGTGGGGTGTTTGAGCTGATGTCAAATGCGCAGTTGTGATCTTCTATCCAGTCTAGTATGTGACATTTGTTGAGGGCGAGTTGTTGACTAGTTGAGTGAATCCTAGTTCTAGAAGCGTTTTAGAGAGGGCCTTGCCTTTCTTGTCTTGGGGGTCTCTAAAACCTAGGTTGAGGTCTCCTAGGAGAATGGCTCTAGAGTTGGTTTTGAGGTTGTCCCCTAGAATGTAGGTGCGTTGGCTTGGAAGTTGAGAGTTCGGCCTGGAGGGAGGTAGACTAAATGTAGTGTTATGGTGTCATTGGGCGAGGGAGATATTCTTGCTGACTGCATGTCAAAGTTGTCAGCTTGTCCGATTTTGAGTTAGTTGTCTGGCATTAAGGGTTTCCTTGAGAATTAGGATGACACCTCCCCCTTTACAAGAGGTTCTGTCTTGGCACAGAGTGATGTAGCCTGGTGGTAGGGTTTGGCAAATGGCAGGACCAGAGGCTTCATGTAGCCAGGTCTAGATGGCTAGTGTGTCTAGATCCAGATCAGTGATGAGGTCATGAATCTCTGTGGCATGGCTGTCAGTGAGCGTGCATTGATAAGTGCACATTGGAATGGAGTTTTCTGGGTGATGACTGGTTTGGTCTTGGTAGGTATGGTCTTTGGGTGGCAGTTTTGTTGTAGGTGTTTTGCATGGGGGTGATAGTGGGGGAGGGCAGGTTGCAGGGTTGTTCAGTTTTTTTTTGTGGGTGGCAGCGAAATGGGCAGAGCGGGAGCTTAGCCTTTTGTTTCTCAGGCGGAGAGGCATGGGGTAAGTGTAGGCTTTTGTCCTGAAGTGAGGTTTAAGTAAGTTAGTGGTGCTCCTCGGCGTGGGGGCTAGGGAGTCACTCTCCGAGCTTGTGTTGGGTGTAGCTGTGAGGATAGCTGGTAAGAATGGCGTGGGTGGTATGTTGTGGGAGCACACCCTGCTTGATCGAAGAGGTGGGAGGAAAGATGTAGGTGATATGTTGTTGGGGCATGGATAGTGGATGACATGATGGGGAGGGTAGTAGTGGCTATATGGAGGTGATTGGGTAGTTTAGTGGTTATGTATAGTGATAAGGTGCTGGTGGCAGATAAGGCGGTGTTGGACAGCCGTATTTTTAGGGGTGTTGAAGGCCACTTTCATTACCAGGTGAGTACCAGCAAGGCAGATGTGGGCATCAGGCATCAAACAACGACATTTTGCAATACAAGGTGAGAACCAGCAAGGCAGATGTGGGCATCTGGCATCAAACTGTGGAATTTTGCAATACAAGGTGAGTACCAGCAAGGCAGATGTGGGCATCAGGCATCAAACAACGGCATTTTGCAAAACAGTGTGAGTACCAGCAAGGCAGATGTGGGCAGTATACTTAGAGAGGGTAGTTCGTCATAGCATGTGTTAGGTTCACTCCAAAATTGTGTTTAGTACAATGTCTGTACAGGTTAACGACATGTAGGTAGTTGCAAACAATCTTAGTCACTTAGTAGCTCAGAATAGGGGGGGCAGGAGTAGGCGGCAGAGTCAGCATGCAGCAGTTTATGGTATCGTACAGTGATTCAATCAGGTAAGCAACAAGTACCACTAGTACAGTCCATAAAGATAGACGTTTAGTTTGATGTAGCAGTGGGGAGTGCGAGCTTGCACAGGAGTGGGGGAGAAAGGAAACCGAGAGGTGATAGCCACGGTGGTGGGAGAAAGGGGGGTTGCAGAAGCTTTCAGGAGTATACGGGATGTTGATACTAGGGGAGGACGGGAGAAGGTGGAATGGTGGTGTCACAGATACATCAGGATAGGGGATAAATTAGAGGGTGTGTTGCCGTAATAGGACATAGCAGTGAGGAAATTGCATTCTTTTGAGGGTGACAATAGCACAAGTGTTCACAAGCAGTTCTTACCAGGCAAGTAAGTTCGGGAAACACGTAGACGGTTGGATCTCAATGGGGAGGGGCAGAGGTAATGGCCCTGGCCCCTGTCAGATCCAGACAGGCACGGACAGGAATGTGCCTTGTGAAGAGTGCCTTAGGAGGCAGTGCCGGCTGTAGCCTTCCGGCGGCCTCAGGGTCCGGATATGGCAGGGTCAGCCTATCGGATTCAACAATAGCGGGCCTGGTTGCCTAGCAACCATGTAGCTGTAGTGTGGCTGCCATTTTGGAAATGTCCTTGTGTCGGGGGAAAAAAGATACGGTGCAGATGGGGCTGGATCAGGCTTTTTAAGCTCTGGTGGCGAACAAATCAGGCAATGTGGGCATAGAGGAAGCAGCGCCTCTGCTTACCCCACAGTTCCACCTCCTCCAGATCACGAACATTGCTGCGCTTCAATGCAGGCAAAGAGGTGCGTGGGAAGTGGGCTCCTGCCCCTCCTGGGATCCGTAATTTCCTTGCTGCTACAGGCACGGGCGGGGTAGATGGGGCTGGATCAGGCTTTTTAAGCTCTGGTGGCGAACAAATCAGGCACTGTGGGAATGGATGAAGCAGCCCACAGTTAGACCAATCGAATACAAGTTAGTGCAATGGAATACACTTGTTAAAGCAAGGAATTGAATCATGTTAAATGGAGCCCTTTTCGATGATATCCCCTCTCAAACAACATTGTAAAGCTGCACCTCTAGCGCGTTTATTGATTACATATATGTCGACGACTCCTTATTTTCTAAGGCATCACACTTTCAAATAACAGCTTCTGAACAACGTGATCATGATATGTTAACTTTTACAAGGATGAGCGATAGCCCACATAACATCAACTCCCATCTTAAATAACATGGAACACTTGCTATCAATAACGAGCTTAATCGATTCTGTTGGTCTGAGAAATCTCTACATTTCAATGAATCTTTGAATACAGCATTTTTGAAGTCATTTTCACAATTGAAGAATCCTTTAGTTGAATATTATGACTTGCTACAACTGTATCGTACTCCAGGTTTGGGCAGTACAAATAAATCAATACCATCACATGCGTTTGATCCCCTCATTAAATAAAGAAAAACGTTGCTTTGCCAAGACAAAAGACAAGTGAGGCAACTATCAACAAAGTTGAGATGGATTGCACTAACAGAAATTAAACTGAAATATAAAAATTGGATTTGTGCACGAAAATCCCAAATATTTCAAAATGATGGTGGAAAGATGCTAAGAATGTTACACAACAAAACACTGCACAAGATTTGGGCTCTGATGAATCAAGTAACAGCAGATTCTGAACTGACAGTCCAAATTAACGGTGTAAGTGAACAACAGTGGATTGCTCATTTTAATAAATTATATGCTCTGCCTCAACCAATACAGAAACACAACTTGTACCAAACAACTGGCCATTTTCACATAGACGTCAGTAATGAGGATATCTTGTTTTTTATAAACAAAGCAAGCCGTTCGAGAGCCCCAAGACCCGATGGACTATCCAATTACATGCTAAAACAGCACACCGAAGCACAGGCTTCAATCTTTTTTAATCTATTCTCCTACTTAAATCTTAAACAACTAATTCCACGCTCACAGAGACATTTTATCATTCTCACAATATAAAAGAAGGGCTGTCGACAAAATCCAGCTAGCTACAGGCCAATCGCCCTTCTAGATACACCCAGCAAGATTTTCACCCGCCTTATGTTAAGTGATCTAAATGCATGTCTCTGGCCACAAATAAGAGACCCTTTCCAAACAGGATTTGTCGCTGGTTTGGGCACCTCCTTATAAATAAATCAGAACGCAACAGATTTCGTGGTTATTGTACGCGGATGATCTCGTGGTTTTATCACAAACTTCAAGAGGTCTGCAAGGGTTGCTAAATAAATTGGAAATCTACGCGCAAAAAAAATAACATTCTTATTAATCTGGAAAAAACGCAAATCTTGGAATGTGGGAAACAATTAAAGCAGAAATCAAGATCATTCACCTGGGTACTTCAAGAGAATAGACTATCTGTAATTCAACAGTACCTAAGCATTGTTATGGTCAGCGGTCAATATAATGATAAGTTATATCTCCTTAACATAGACTCCAAATTAGCAACCCTTACATCGCAAGCAAAACTCCTTTTCAAATTTGGCAAATTTACCTGCAGTCATATAATGACTTATTATCTGCAATAGGTTGTGCCTATCATAACTTATGGCTCTGAGACCAAGGTCGAAAGGGCTGTGTAGATGGGTGGGCACCATGTGTCCTAATATATCTTGTAAATTCCAAAAACACAATAGTAATGGTAATAACCAATTTCGAGGAGCTGACTGAGTGGGGTTTCAGAGGCACCTGGACCCAAAATACAGCCGAGCAGGGAGCTAGATGGGCAACATCTAGCTAATCAGTCACTCACAATCTCTACCCTCTAAGGGGTTACTTTAGGCAATTCAAAAAAATGTTTGCTGAATGTTCATTCAGCATTCGATTCCCCCTACGAGAGCTCATTGGGGAAACTTGAAGGGGGAATCGAACGCAGTTTGAACAACCCGGAGAGTTGCCACACCTTCGTGCAGTACAGTACGTTCAACACTTCGTTGAGATCGAAGTGCAACATCGAATTATCAACTTTGATTGGCCAACATCCAGACATTGAGAAGTATAAATGGGGCCTCACCCTGATGGAGTAAATTAACTCCGAAATACATTGGCTATTTAGCCCCACATGTACTCGAATGAATGGTGAACTCTGACGCATGAATAAATCTTCATACAATTGCAGAACCTTTCGCATAACCACCATGAGGAGTTCTTCTCTTAATTTTGAATTACATTTTTACCTTCAAGCATGTTTATTTTTGAATGAACATTCAGCAAACATTATTTTGAATTGCCTACACTAACCCCATAGAGGGTACAGGTTGTGAGCGACTGATTAGCTAGATGTTGCCCATCTAGCTTGTTGCTCATCTGAGACCAAGGTCCCCAGAGAGCGTTTATTCTGGTGCATATTGGAGGATCGTTTTTGGTGGGCGATTTTAAAATTGCCCAACTGTACGCCAATGCCCATAATACGCTTTAAAGTAGGAGTCTTATCATTGTATGTTCATTATGTATGCAAAATGTGCCGTTTGTTCAGAAAGTGTTTACTGGGTAAAAATGCAAATAATATTGTGCATACTGGCTATACATCTATTGACATCATCTCAAGACTTCCCGAGAAAATGGCAGACCTTCACACTAAATGCACTAGCTGATGCAGACATCTCAATAGAGCTGATTGTAAGTAAGAGCCATAAACAAATTAAACCAACATGACTCGACTTACACGCAAGCCCAATGCCGAATTTACAGAGACTTTGACCCATTATTCTTTGCACATAAAAAGTTTGCATCATGGCCGACTATTCAAATAAATGTCCATCTTATCATTTCAGAAGTCAATTTTTAAGAATTAGATTAAATCTATGGCCATCTAATGATCTTTTAGCCAGATGCGGCATTATTCCCAAAGAAAATGTTTGTCGCTTCTGTAATAAAAAAGATTAAAAAGAGATTGTCCAGCATCTGGTTGTTGAATGTCCTGCTCTAATCTCGAAACGCTTAGCTCATTTTAGAAATCTTCTTAATTGTCAGCTACCTAGGTTCATGAGTGAAATTTTGCAAAAAATCTTTTCTTCATCCAGAATATCGGTGAAAATAGCCTTGGTACAATACTTGGAAGACCTGCAGTTAACCGTTCAACATTGAGTGTATATGTGGTGCACTGTTTAATGAGAATACTAGGACATAACCTTTGAGTCTAATGTCCTCTTTTAAAATATAACCTGATGTTATCATACTCCGAATCAGCTCAAGGAACGTCTACGAAATGTGATTTTAAAATGGAAAAACTGAAATTGTTTTCTTTATTGTTAATGTTTTATCAAATCAGACTGTTTTAAATTTGATATGGTACTATAATGTAAATCTCGCAGTGCAATCTAGATGATTTTACCAATTGCACAAGAAAGATATTTTCACAGATGTATTGCATTGAATTGAATGCATATTTGTATATGTGTATACATTTTATTTTTTTGAAAGGTAGAAAATTGTTCAGCCAAATAAAAAAAAAAATGGTGATACACATAGATCATGTTGGCTGACTAAAATATCATAGCATCACATGTTTTGTTTTTGGACAGTTCAACAAAAAGTACCTGTCAGAATTCTTTACACGGACGCACAAAGGTTCATGTTGGAGTTCCAACGAGATGCCATCCTTAGCATTTGGTACCAGTGTCAGCTGATGGCCGATTTAAATAAATCCATAAATTGGTGTATATGATAGGGCATGACTCAGTGCTGGTGCAAAGGAAACTTAGTACATAGCTGGCAGCAAAAAATACAGAAAAACATGTGTACCCTAAATATCAATGCAAAAAATTGAAAAGGATGCTGACTTATCTTTGGGGTGAGTCAGTGGTTTACAGACTAACGGGGACAATGGGGCACCTTAACAGACAAAGGAGCTCCTGTTGAGCTGGGCGTACCGTAAATGAAAGGCGTAAAAGGCTTTTACGCCTTTCATTCATGTCACGCCCTATTTTCATTAATGTGTATGGAGAGAGGAAGGGTGGATTGTAATTAACGATTCCGCCGCTCCCTTTATCTTCACCATACAAATACTCCAGCATTTGCACCAGCAAGCATTTTTATGCTGGCGCAAATGCTCGGCATTCCTATGGAGGCCGCTGACTTTTTCCACCTGCAGTGCCATGCGTACATGGCAAGCAGCGTTTACTCAATTTGAATGACAGAGAGCAAAAGAGAGGCGTCCTTCCCTTTTGCACTCTGCCGTGCATATGATGAACATTAGGCTGCGGGGACCCGTTAACACATAAGTGTAAATGTAACAAGTCCCTTCTGCCTAATTACACAGGACTCCAAAATGAGCCCTAAGTCGTATTAACAGTAATCATAATTAAGACAAATAAAGAAACTGAATTTTTAGATCAAACAAGTTGAATTCCCAAAACATATCTACTTAAAGAGATCATATATATGTATTCACTGAAAAAAACTTAGTTAGGGTGCAGTTAAGTTGTGCAGTTTTAACGCAACAAAACCCTTGAAATTTAGCAGATGTGGCAAGTCATGGCGAGCTAAACTCGACGCGTCCCTGTTGATGTCCCCCATAATGCCATGTCCCTATTAATGCCATTTTGGATGTCCATGTTGCAAAGCCCATGAGCTAAGACATATTATAAGAGAAGGGATTCTCAATGACATACAAAATGGCATTATGGGGGACATAAACAGGAACACGCTGGTTATGACGTCTGCCATTTACTGAATTTCAAGGGTATTGTTGCGTTAAATCTACGCAATTTAGCTGCACTTTAACTATCGTTTTCTGAGGGCATTTCAAGGATTTCGTTAATATCATAGATTTTTTTTATGGGCCACTAGGCATGGCCATGGACTTTGCCCCTGTCCAATGTGCATGTTCCCCCAATATGTTTCTTTTCCACCCACTAGGTGGCCACAGCCTTTGGCCATGGCCACTATACATGTCTTTGGCACCTGCCATGAGCACAGGCTTTGGCTTTGGCCGTGCCCACTGTCTCTTTTTCAAAACATAACCTTGCTTTCCAGTTGCCCAGCCATGGCCTTTGGCCCCTTTCCATAATGCATCATGCAGGTCTTTAAAGTAAACCCGTAGCCATAGATTTTGGCCACACCCATTACCTCATTGTAGCTGTACAAATTCCACTTTTCTTTGTATTATTTTTGTAGACCTTTATTCCGAAAACCACGGTTAGTATACCACCGATAATAGCAATACACTACAAATAACACTGGTTATCTGTAAAAAGCATGCAAAATCACAAACTCTTTCCTGCCCTCCCACGCACTCCACAACCACAAGTGCCCCCTCTTTGCCATGCTCCACCACTCCCCTTAAGTCCTTTTTCCATCCTTAGCCCTCTCCCACCCCCCAACACTCGTTGTTTCGTGTGTGGCACTTTCCTCCCATATCACGTTTTCTATCATAACCGGGCTTATCCCGCACAATAACCATGATCATGCAAAAAAGTTTGAGCTCTGAACTTGGTCCCCAGCCGTCTACCCACTCATTTCACATGATATCCTCTTTCCCCCTCCGCTTCTCTAGCATGATGCATTTCATCATTTTTCCTCCTCCAAATGACTTTCTTTCCACTTTACGTTTTCGGCTAACCCCGGTCATACGTGTTATGACCACAGTTATCTCGCTGATCGAGCAAAAATAATGGCTGCTTTTCATTTCTGAATGTCCTCTACTGCAAAGCACTTTGGGAAAAATGTAGCTATAATTTTGGGAGAAGCAAGCACCCTCTTCTACATCAAATATTTTAGCAACTTCTGGCCGGAATAACACCAGACCATTCCCAGAAATTGAGTCAACGCTTCTTATCCAAGTTGTTTCGTATCTGGTCCAATTACATCCAACGGTTTTTGCTGTGCGCTGTGCACAAAGTTTGACTTTTTCTCTATGGTAAAATGAATGGGATTAGGCCGCAAAACAGTGTTTTTTTACTTGCATAATAACTTTTATTTTTTCACGAATTGTTCCCAAAATTTCCAGTCTGGGGGCCTGTGACAAACGTTTTGTTTGCAAAATATCAGCAAATCCGTCATGCAAGTCAATAGTTATTAGCAATAAAGATTACCCCGGCTTACAGTTCAGGTATTCTTGATTCTATTAAAGAGAAGGAGGCGTGCATTATGCTTTACTTTCTTTATTGCTGCCACATCAGCACTTTAAAACATGAACATTTAAACTGGGCATTTATGGGTTTTACTCTAGCCCTCTGAGGAAAAATCAAATCAAAGTTTAAAGTTCAAACCAAAATGTTCAAGAAATGTTCCAAAGGCACCACAAGACCCTTGATCCTCTGGGCTCTGGTAGTCCTGACCTCCTCCTCTGCACCTATCAGGAGCCCGAGTGAGGTATAAGAGCCCTTAGCCCCGCAGGTCCCTTCCTCTTTCTTTCCCATCAGTGTCCTTCGATCCTGAACGTCAAACTTTTCTCTGTAAACGAATGATCCCCACGATCGGAACTGTCAACTGCTCCTCTGAAGCCAAGTACTCTCTGGTCCAACTACATTCCTCAATCCCCAATCCTTCAAGCTCTTTCAGGCTGTCTTATGGTCGCGAGGAATGGAGAGGAAATAATGAGGGCGGGAATGCGCTTAAGCTTTTACACAGAATACTTTACATGTCAACTCAAGACTTGTTCCATTCTGGGTGGGATATAATGCTCGCCTTCTTGTCTTTAATAGAATCAAGACTACCTGAGCTGTAAGCCTGGGCAATATTTATTCTATGGCAAGACAGAAGGCTCACATCATGCTTGTTCAAAGCTTGCTACCACCCTATTCGTTATATCTGATACAGGTTTGAAATAAAATGTCTTAAAGGTCGACTCAGGGGACTAACCTGCTGATTTCATTATGTGCTGTAATGAGACACCTGCCGCGAAAGCAGCTCTAGTAGCGATTGCCCCACTAGCACAATTTGCACCAAATATGGACAAGTCTCTCCCAGCCCATTGCACCACTTCTCTCACCCACCTAGCAATTGTTGCGAGCTATAAGCAGTTGTTTTACACCCTGCAGCCTAAGCTGGGCTGTCGCCTCCTCATAATCTTTAATGCATTGTGTTACGCATATTTTCTTATTTTCTGTGAAATAAGGAGAGGAAATTATTCTGGAATGAGTCTTTGTTCTCTTCGCTATGCTAAAGGCAACTCCTTCTGGATAAAATATCTTCCCATCTATCTCTAGGACCTTGACGTCCAACACCCTTCGGCATGCTGGCCAGCTAAGGAAGAGGTGAAAAACGTCCCCGACGTCCCACAAAACTGCATATTTAGGTTCTGGCGGTCTCTTCAACCTTATTCCTCTGAGAAGTCTAATGACTGCTAGGTGTTCCCCTACTGGACCCCCTTCAACCTTCTCGTGGCCTGCTAACACTGCTGATCTATGCACCCCTAGTGTTCTGTAGGCGCAGCCGTCTTGGAACCTGGCCGCTAGAAATTGAGGACATGTACTACGGGGCTGAAATGGGATCCATGTTCTGTGCACCATTGGGTCCAAGGGTCCCATGTGACTCCATAGCTCCTAATGGTGGAAGGTGCCCAGGAGTCTCTGATAGTCTGCAGCGAGTTGCGAAATGCCTGGCAAATCCCATCTCTTCCTGAAAACCTGCAGGCGATCGAGCGTAGAGTGCACGCTTCTATCAACGGGTGAGGCTGGTCAAGAAGAAGATCCAGCCAATGCGGAACTATCCTCAGAAAATCCGAAGAAAGTTCCATCGCTACTGGAAACCAGGCTTGGGACTTCCACAATGGTGGTATCATTACAATCTCCACTCACTCTCTGCGGACCTTCGCCAGTGCTCTCGTGAGCATGATGAACGGTGGGAAGGTATAATGCACTGCTCCGCCACACGGTGCAGAAAGGCATCTGTCCCTGCTGATCCCCGGTCTATCCTCCAACTGAAGTATTTGTGCGTCTGAACGTTCAGTCTAGATGCAAATAGATCGATGTCTAGGGGACCCCAAACTTCTTGTAATCTTTTGAATATCTGAGGCTGAAGCGTCCAATCGCTGGAGTCTACAATATACTGTGAGTTCCAGTCTAATACTCTGTTCTGTGTCCCTGGTAGGAACTCTGCTGCTACTGCAATCTGGTGTTAGAGGCAATAGTGCCAGAAATATTTTGCTTGTTCTGCTAGCAACTTGGATTTGGTCCCGCTTAGATTGTTTTTGTAGCGTACGGCTAAGATGTCGTCCATCTTGAGTAAGACACAACATCTGACTTTCTTTGGTGAAAACGTGTACTGCGAAACAACCCGCTAACAGCTCGTTTATGTGCGACTTCAATTCTTCTCCTGACCATTTCCCTTCTGTCTCTCTCTGATCGCACCTGGCTCCCCAGCCTGATCTGCTTGCGTCCGACTCTATCACTATGTCTGGAATGTCGCTGAGGATCGCTCGACTGTTCCAAGCCTCCATATTCTGCAGCCACCAATGCAGTTCCGTGAGAGCTTCGCTGTCTAAGTTCACTAGTTGATGGTAACCTACACTCCCCTGTAGGTGTCTGATCTTGAGCCTTTGGAGCACTCAATAATGGAGTGGTCCGGGAAATATCGCCTGAATGGAGGCTGTGAGCAGTCCCACTATCCTGGCGAGAGTCCAAAGCGCAATAATCTTCTTCGCTATAACTGCTCTGAGTTCATTCTTGATCGCTTTCACTTTGTGCCCCAGGCACTCGAGAATTGTTTTTGTGGTGTCTATCGTGAATCTGAAGAACTCTATCCTCTGAACTGGTAGAAGCTGAGACTTGTCTAGGTTGACTAGAAAGCCCAGCGAGGATAATAGGCTGAAGACCCACTGTACATTCGTGCTGAGCGTTACTTTGTCTGCTCCCAACACTAGAATGTTGTCTAAATAAATGATGATCCGTATGCCTCTCTCTCTTATGGCTGCAGCCACAGGTCTCATCAGCTTCGTAAAGGCCCAAGGCGCGGATGCTAGGCCGAATGGGAGGCAAGTGAAACACCATATCTCCCCGTTCCACCGGAAACGCAGGTATCTCCGATACGCTGTCGCTATAGGTATCGTGAGGTATGCGTCTTTGGGATCCAGCCTTGCCAGCAAATCTCCTGTGCGTAGGAGATCTCGGAGCAGATGAATGCCTTCAATCTTGAAATGATTGTACACAAGCCATTTATTTAAGCTCTTTAGATTTATGACTGGTCTTATTTTGTCCACCCTGTGCATTAGGAACATATTGCTGAGGAAACCTGCTCCTCCCTGTGTATCACGTGCTATCGTATTTTTGTCTACTAGCTTTAGTAGTTTGCTCTGCAACAGCGCTGCTTCCTCTTACAGCATGTATATCGGGTGAGGCTCTATCCTCTGAATGGGGTTTCCTACAAACTGCAATCAGAGGCCCGCCACTGCTTGGAGCACCCATGCATCACGCGATAAAGTTTGCCATTCGCTCAAAAAACGGAGGGTTCTCCCTCCTACTTGCTTGCATGCTTTACTCACCGCCTGTGGCACTGGGCTGCAGGTAGACACCTTGTCCTCTATGACCTCTTGGGAATCTTGATCTGGCTGGGAAGAAGGTGTCCTGCTGTCTTCCCTCCCAATATTGGACATGCGGCCCCTGGGTTCTGTGCTGGACGTTGTAGCGACCGGAGGACCCACTCTGGTGACGTCTGGTCCTGGCAAAAACCCGCCCTGGGAATATCTTTCCGATGGAGTTTTGTGCTTTCTCCAATGCGGAGTATGTCCCAACAAACTACGACATTTCTTTTGCAAATGCTTTTCCAAATAGAAGTCCCTTAGAGCCTTCACCCGCTTCGTAGTAGACGAGGTCGCTGAGTTTCCTGTCTAGTTTCAATAACACTCTTCTCCAGAGGGCGCAGTTGTCATTGCCCAAGAAGCATACTGCGCATTTTGCCCAGTTACCCAAAGCGTGGGCATCAACTGGTTCCCCGTGTCCTTGGCCTTCTCCACCAAATTCAATATTTTCGCCAGTTTACCAGGCTAGGTCGAGGACCTTATCTTGACACCCCCTCCAGGCGCGGTCAACACCGTTCCTGATGTCTCTCGCCGCATTGGTCACAAAGGTGACCATCTTCGGGTCGAGGTCCGGGGTGTCTGCCAATTTGCCTGGTAGCTCTGTCCGTGGGCATTCTGACCTCATCCGAGAGCGCACCTTTCTGTCCAGAGGTTTCCTAATATGTTGCAAAGCAAAAGGATAGAGTTGAGCTGCTCTATCAAAAAACCGGTGCTCTCAGTTGGCCCTAAAATAGGGCTGCACATTAAATATGGACCAATTGTCAAAGATTGATAAGTAAATTGCCAGCATTAATTAAATGTATCAAAGAAATGTTTATTCACATCTCCTTTGGTAGTTCTTGGTTAGAAAGTTACTCAAATGAATATTTTTGTATCATATTCCATGAGGCTGTGCCAATATCAGGCTGGGATTATATGTACATATGCCAATGCATTTCGGTTGTAAAAAACCTTCATCAGGGTGGTACATTCAATCAATAATCTATTCACATATATCTATACATTAACAGTCATTATAATAGTGCTTCCAAACACATACCAGATCCAAATGTTCCATAGTGAGGATGATATGTAAAAAAAGAGAGAAATTCTAAGTCAATAACTACACATCAAAACGCGTTATTTGCTATCATAGCGTAAGTTAGGCAGAACTAAATAAAAGACTGTTGTTCGTACCTATGTATCCAAATGGCTCGTGTTCGTATTACCATCCAGTGAATTAAGTTCCTGCAAAGCCACAGGAAGGTTAATCAGTAACAAGTAGTTTAACAATTCAGGTCATGTATACCGAGAAGGGATAAAAGTAGAGTCAGCCTTACCGTGCAGCAACGCTGAGTCAATGTCAGCCGCATTTTGCACAGGTGCGCGCGCGAATGTCAGTCTGGGAATTTAAACGTTACCATGGTGACCACAACGGCGTCGTGTCAGAGGACGTACCCCTTGGGTCCCACCACCGTGGCATCACGGGAGGTGGGACTCATCACCATGGAAACGTGATCCGTAGAACGGATGCTTACTCATGTGAGTGTTTCAATCTTTGTAACTTAGGTGCACAACATTCTTGTGTATCTGAGCAGTAAAGTGAACAGCATAGTCGTGTGTGTAAACAGCTATCACATAGGTATGTAGCAATATATTATAGAAATACATAACAAACAAAACAACAAATTAGCTCAATCAGTGCAATTATATCAAAATCATTTTCCTGATGTATATATTAGCAATGCATATCCTGGTCAAGTGGGGAAAAAATATCAAATGGAACATAAGAAATGTGTAACCACATATGACATTAGAAGTTGGTGAACAGAAATGTAATGCAGTTCAATGTACTGTATTCAAATGAAAACTGTCAGTAAATGTCTTTGTAAAAACAGCCCACTGTATCATTGGAAATCCATCACGGCTAATTTTAAGGAAAAACTCTTAAAGGAAAAAAGGAATTATAGATAACACATATAGTTTATTTCTTCGTTGATCCCCTTAGGTGCCAGGGTCCCCAAACTATCAATCCAGTAAGTTTCACGTTGATCAAGTTTCTTTTGCAAATTTTCATATTTGTTATACCTTTGTACCACTTTTGGATAACAAATTTAATCTGTGCCAAACTGTGGCGTTTCTCACACCAGTGTCTAGCTACCGCTGAGGTAACTGTTCGATTCCTAATGCAAGATCTATGCTCATTCCAGCGTATCTTCGCTGTACGTTGTGTTTGTCCGATGTAAAAATGCCCACATGTCACACGTCGCAAAATCCTTTAATTTGATCTTTTCTCCAGAATGCGGATGGTTGATGGTTGGTCCTTTCATGATGTACTGACAATTGCTGCAATTAAGGCACGGGAATGTGCCAGTACGGTCTGAGAGTTTCTTCTTGCGTGGAGGTTTGTTGTTCACCAACTTGTCTTTCAGATTCTGACTGCGTTGGTATGCGAAGGTTGGGAATTCCCTGAACAGATGCTCTATTCTTTGATGGCAAGTTATCGTGTTCCAGTTTTTCTTGATTATTTGTTTAATTCGATTGCTTTGTCTGGAAAATTTAGATACAAAGACTAGAGGAGGTGCTGATTTGTTTTTAGTTTGATGTTTTAATAATTCCTTTCTGTCTTGTGCCGCTGTGCGGACTGTCGCCGCCTCTATTTCAACTTCAGAGTAGCCTCTCTCCAAAAACTTATCTCCCATGTCTTTCACCGCTTTTTCATAATCAATAGGGTCACTAACTATTCTTTTGACCCTTAGCATTTGGCTGTAGGGAAGATTTTTGGTTAAGCTCGGTTGGTGAAAACTGAGTCTCTGTAAAAGGTTATTGCGATCAGTACTTTTTCTGAAAATGGTTGTTTGATACCCATGGTCTGTGATCTTTATTTCAACATCCAAAAAATGTATGATTTCTTTAGAATATTCATGAGTGAATTGTATCCTGGGGTCAATGCCATTTAGATAGTTGAAAAATTCTAGCAGTTCGGTTTCTGTACTTGTCCAGATACCAAAAATGTCATCTATATACCTGATCCACAATCCTATGTTGTTATTCCATTGGATTTTTTTCAGAACAAAGTCGGTTTCAAATTTATACATAAATGCGTTAGCATATGCAGGTGCCATTGTCGCCCCCATTGCAGTACCAGCTATTTGGAGAAAAAATGAGTTTTTGTATTGGAAATAGGAGTTGTTGCCGATAAATTCTAGTAATGCCATTATAAACTCCTTCTGAGCTGATATGTCTTCTTCTTGCAAAAGTAGCCATTCCACCGCTTCACAACCCTGATCGTGGGGAATAGATGTGTATAGACTCTTGACGTCTATAGTAAAACAAATGTTATTGAAGTTGAATGGTATAGATTCAAGTAGCTGTAAAAAATGTGTGGAATCTTTGATGTAGGTGTTAGTCTTTTGAATGATGGGCTGTAAAAAGAAATCAATATATTTGCCCAGTGGTTCAAGGATACTGTCTATCCCAGCTACTATGGGTCTCCCTGGTGGTTTCAGAGGATCTTTATGGACTTTGGGAAGAATGTAAAAATGCGGAATACGTGGATAGGAGTTAGTCAGGAACTTTCTCGTATTATGATTAATCCAACTCAATTCTTCTGCTTTAATAAGTAGACTTTCCAAGTTCTTTTTAATTTCTTCTGTGGGGTCAATATCAAGTAGAGCATATACATTGGTGTCATTTAATTGTCTGATGCATTCCTGGTCATAGTCCTGACTATTGAGTAGTACAAGACTGCCCCCTTTGTCTGCAGATCTAATTGTGATTGATTCATCTCCATACAAATCTTTAATCAATTTCAGTTCATGCGGTTTCATATTGCGTTTCTTTGAATGTCCAAATTAAATTTTTTCTAGATCTCTGGTATCTGAAATATTTCAACAGAAGGTACAGTGATGGGTGGAATGAAGTTGCTCTTGCTTCTAAACGCTTTGAAATCTAACGGGTCATCATCTATATGTGTGTCCTGTTCCAATTCGCTGAAAAACACTTTCAATTTCATTTTGCATACTAATTTGTAGAGTTCGATCTTTGATTCAAAAAGGGTACTGTCATATGTAGGAACATAACTCAACCCTTTTTGTAAGGTTTGATTCTCCTTGGGTGTTAACACTCTCAATGACAAATTTATCACTATGTTTTCTTTTGCTGCAATCTTGTGTTCGATTTTTTTTTTTCGTTTTTCTTTTGCCACTTCTTGTTCTCTTCGACCTCTGTCTAAAAAAGGAACTCTGTTTCTATCAAGATCTGTTGAACTCCCTGCTGCTACGGAGGTACCTGGAGTGAATTCTTCTTCTTGTTGGGTAGTTTCTTTTTCAGTATCTGTTCCTGAACTTGATGTTTCACTTGTGTAATTAGCTTTCGGTTTCCTTATCGGAGGTCCATATTTATCCATCCATGTGTAAACCTCCTCGTCTTTTAAATAGTCATAAGTATCCCTTTTAAATTTTCTGATCTTCTTACTTTCTAGTTCCTTTTTGTAATCAGACAATTTTGTGTTGATGTCCTCTAGTATAGCATCTACTTCTTCTCGATTAAGGGTTGTCACCAGATCCTTCTCTATTTCCGCTATTTCTTGCCCCAATTCATTAAGATTTTTCGCCAACTCTTGAATTGTTAGTAGAATGAGATCAAGAGAACATTTATTGAGTATAGCTTCCCATCTTTTTACAAACTCCTTATTTTCTTTACAGAGGGTTGGTCTTAGTTGTATGCGTAAGCCCCTAGGTATTCTTTTTTAGACAGAGGTCGAAGAGAACAAGAAGGGGCAAAAGAAAAACGAAAAGAAAAACCGAACACAAGATTACAGCAAAAGAAAACAGTGATCAATTTGTCATCGAGAGTGTTAACACCCAAGGAGAATCAAACCTTACAAAAAGGGTTGAGTTATGTTCCTACATATGACAGTACCCTTTTTGAATCAAAGATCGAAGTCTACAAATTAGTACGCAAAATGAAATTGAAAGTGTTTTTCAGCAAATTGGAACAGGCCACACATATAGATGATGACCCGTTAGATTTCAAAGAGTTTAGAAGCAAGAGCAACTTCATTCCACCCATCACTGTACCTTCTGTTGAAATATTTCAAAAGCAAGATACCAGAGATCTAGAAAAAATTAAATTTGGACATTCAAAGAAACGCAATATGAAACCGCATGAACTGAAATTGATTAAAGATTTGTATGGAAATGAATCTATCACAATTAGATCTGCAGACAAAGGGGGCAGTCTTGTACTACTCAATAGTCAGGACTATGACCAGGAATGCATCAGACAATTAAATGACACCAATGTATATGCTCTACTTGATATTGACCCCACAGAAGAAATTAAAAAGAACTTGGAAAGTCTACTTATTAAAGCAGAAGAATTGAGTTGGATTAATCATAATACGAGAAAGTTCCTGACTAACTCCTATCCACGTATTCCGCATTTTTACATTCTTCCCAAAGTCCATAAAGATCCTCTGAAACCACCAGGGAGACCCATAGTAGCTGGGATAGACAGTATCCTTGAACCACTGGGCAAATATATTGATTTCTTTTTACAACCCATCATTCAAAAGACTAACACCTACATCAAAGATTCCACACATTTTTTACAGCTACTTGAATCTATACCATTCAACTTCAATAACATTTGTTTTACTATAGACCTCAAGAGTCTATACACATCTATTCCCCACGATCAGGGTTGAGAAGCGGTGGAATGGCTACTTTTGCAAGAAGAAGACATATCAGCTCAGAAGGAGTTTATAATGGCATTACTAGAATTTATCGGCAACAACTCCTATTTCCAATACAAAAACTCATTTTTTCTCCAAATAGCTGGTACTGCAAGCGGGGCGACAATGGCACCTGCATATGCTAACGCATTTATGTATAAATTTGAAACCGACTTTGTTCTGAAAAAAATCCAATGGAATAACAACATAGGATTGTGGATCAGGTATATAGATGACATTTTTGGCATCTGGACAAGTACAGAAACCGAACTGCTAGAATTTTTCAACTATCTAAATGGCATTGACCCCAGGATACAATTCACTCATGAATATTCTAAAGAAATCATACATTTTTTGGATGTTGAAATAAAGATCACAGACCATGGGTATCAAACAACCATTTTCAGAAAAAGTACTGATCGCAATAACCTTTTACAGAGACTCAGTTTTCACCAACCGAGCTTAACCAAAAATCTTCCCTACAGCCAAATGCTAAGGGTCAAAAGAATAGTTAGTGACCCTATTGATTATGAAAAAGCGTGAAAGACATGGGAGATAAGTTTTTGGAGAGAGGCTACTCTGAAGTTGAAATAGAGGCGGCGACAGTCCGCACAGCAGCACAAGACAGAAAGGAATTATTAAAACCTCAAACTAAAAACAAATCAGCACCTCCTCTAGTCTTTGTATCTAAATTATCCAGACAAAGCAATCGAATTAAAGAAATAATCAAGAAAAACTGGAACACGATAACTTGCCATCAAAGAATAGAGCATCTGTTCAGGGAATTCCCAACCTTCGCATACCAACGCAGTCAGAATCTGAAAGACAAGTTGGTGAACACCAAACCTCCACGCAAGAAGAAACTCACAGACCGTACTGGCACATTCCCATGCCTTAATTGCCGCAATTGTCAGTACATCATGAAAGGACCAACCATCAACCATCCGCATTCTGGAGAAAAGATCAAATTAAAGGATGTTGCGACGTGTGACACCCAAAATGCCATCTATGGTATAAAATGCCCCTGTGGGCATTTTTACATCGGACAAACACAACGTACAGCGAAGATACGCTGGAATGAGCATAGATCTTGCATTAGGAATCGAACAGTTACCTCAGCGGTAGCTAGACACTGGTGTGAGAAACGCCACAGTTTGGCACAGATTAAATTTGTTATCCAAAAGTGGTACAAAGGTATAACAAATATGAAAATTTGCAAAAGAAACTTAATCAACGTGAAACTTACTGGATTGATAGTTTGGGGACCCTGGCACCTAAGGGGATCAACAAAGAAATAAACTATATGTGTTATCTATAATTCCTTTTTTTTTCTTTAAGAGTTTTTCCTTAAAATTAGCCGTGATGGATTTCCAATGATACAGTGGGCTGTTTTTACGAAGACATTTACTGACAGTTTTCATTTGAATACAGTACATTGAACTGCATTACATTTCTGTTCACCAACTTCTAATGTCATATGTGGTTACACATTTCTTATGTTCCATTTGATATTTTTTCCCCACTTGACCAGGATATGCATTGCTAATATATGCATCAGGAAAACGATTTTGATATGATTGCACTGATTGAGCTAATTTGTTGTTTTGTTTATGTATTTCTATAATATATTGCTACATACCTATGTGATAGCTGTTTACACACACGACTATGCTGTTCACTTTACTGCTCAGATACACGAGAATGTTGTGCGCCTAAGTTACAAAGATTGAAACACTCACATGAGTAAGCATCCGTTCTATGGATCACGTTTCCATGGTGATGAGTCCCACCTCCCGTGATGCCACGGTGGTGGGACCCAAGGGGTACGTCCTCTGACACGACGCCGTTGTGGTCACCATGGTAACGTTTAAATTCCCAGAATGACATTCGCGCGCGCACCTGTGCAAAATGCGGCTGACATTGACTCAGCGTTGCTGCACGGTAAGGCTGACTCTACTTCTCTCCCTTCTCGGTATACATGACCTGAATTGTTAAACTACTTGTTACTGATTAACCTTCCTGTGGCTTTGCAGGAACTTAATTCACTGGATGGTAATACGAACACGAGCCATTTGGATACATAGGTACGAACAACAGTCTTTTATTTAGTTCTGCCTAACTTACGCTATGATAGCAACTAACGCGTTTTTATGTGTAGTTATTGACTTAGAATTTCTCTCTTTTTTTACATATCATCCTCACTATGGAACATTTGGATCTGGTATGTGTTTGGAAGCACTATTATAATGACTGTTAATGTATAGATATATGTGAATAGATTATTGATTGAATGTACCACCCTGATGAAGGTTTTTTACAACCGAAATGCATTGGCATATGTACATATAATCCCAGCCTGATATTGGCACAGCCTCATGGAATATGATACAAAAATATTCATTTGAGTAACTTTCTAACCAAGAACTACCAAAGGAGATGTGAATAAACATTTCTTTGATACATTTAATTAATGCTGGCAATTTACTTATCAATCTTTGACAATTGGTCCATATTTAATGTGCAGCCCTATTTTAGGGCCAACTGAGAGCACCGGTTTTTTGATAGAGCAGCTCAACTCTATCTTTTTGCTTTGAATTGTTTGGTCCCAATGTCATAGGACCTCTTTAGGTGCCCCAGGCTAAAGTTTATCAATTTAAATCAACTGTGAATAAAACTTAATTAACAGTATTTTTGTAGTGCCCACCTTTTCACTCAGTTTTGATTTTTTCTTTCCTAATATGTTGCGCCATATACAACGCTACTCTGGGCGATGGCACCCATTCAGATGACTTGGGGTGCCTAATGGCTTCCGAGTCAAACATGTCCCCTGTGTTCTCTTCTTCTTCAGGGGCAACACTCTCCTTGATGGGCTCTTTGTTGGTGCTTTCTTCTTGTTCACGTCCTTCATCATCGGGCGAATAGCCCTCATCATAGTCCCCTGAATTATTTACCCCTGGGGTAGGGGGTCTGTCATGGCATTCTGCCGATTTAGATTGGAAGGCTTTTTTCAATCTGGCGACAGGGTCGTCCTCTCCTTGGGGAACAGCGTTTACCCTCTCCACTGTGCTCGGGGGTGGGGTTCAAAGAGTCTCTCCTCTTCCGAGCTACTTTACACCCCTTCTTCTCAATCCCTCCTTGGGGGTGTCTAGCTGACGTCCCTTCTCCAGGGCTGTCTGCCAGTCTTTCCTCAAGCATATCTAGCCTCTGGGATATGGGTTGTACCCTTTGTGAGACTGCTTGTGTAAGGGATTCTCCCAGCACTTTTTTGAAACTGAGAGATAACTCAGTGTCTTGCTGCATGGGCTCTTCCCTCCACTCCTCCTCACTCCACTCTGGGGTGGTGGATGGAGACCCTCTGGGGCTTTCATAGCGAGCCATTACTTCACGTTTTGGCAGGGCCAACTTTCGGGATGTCAGCTGATAATGTGTGGCTCTGTAGCAGAGTTAATGCTCTGTCAACACTCTGCGCCTCCAATTCTGCTCACTCGGTAAATGAGCGTGTATTATTATTTTTTTTAGAATCCTGCTGGGCCCTTATGTCCGAGCTGCGCGTTGTTTTGCTGTGTAAACGAACTGCGCGAGCATTATGGGAGTCCCGGGGGATGCCGGGAAGCTTAGGAGCTTTCCGATCCCCCGCGTCCTAGAGTTCGCCGTATTCGACAGCGCTCGCAATGCGAGTTACTCTGAGGAGCGGTGCTGGGTGCCTGGGGCGGGCGCGTTCGCTCATGGCTCCGGCCCGGACTCCTCCCAATCACTTTACAAACTAGAAATAAGTTGTGTGCGCGCGTTCGCCAAGCTCTTCGGGTGAATGCTATCACCCAATGCACGCAAATTAACGGGACGCAAGATGCACATCTAACATTCTAACACACGGCAATCTTTAATACTTAATTCCTACCAATAACTAAAACATGGTAACGGTATGCCTTGATATCTTTAACAGAATTCTGACAGAAACTAGTGTTCATTTTGAAAGCATTATGGTATCACAGGGCAATTAATCCGAATTCACTTATCTGTTCAGGCAGCAAAAAGAAAGAGAAAGGGACCTGGGGGCTAAGGGCTCTTATACCTCACTCAGGCTCCTGATAGGTGCAGAGGAGGAGGTCCGGACTACCAGAGCCCATAGGATCATGGGGCTCGTGGAGCCTTTGGAACATTTCTTGAACATTTTGGTTTGAACTTTAAACTTTGATTTTTCCTGGGAGGGCTAGAGTAAAAACCATAAATGCCCAGTTTAAATGTTCATGTTTTAAAGTGCTGATATGGCAGCAATAAAGAAAGTAAAACATAATGCGAGCCTCCCGTCTTGCCATAGAATTTAATTTTCTTGTTTCTTGTGGAACTTGATACACAATTGTGGAGATTAGCCTCCGTCACATCTAGACAGAATTGTAATGCTAGCTTGCGTCACATCTAGACAGAATTGTAAAGATTAGCGTGAGTCATTTCTAGGTAGAATTGTGAAGATGGTCAAATGCACTCAGAGTGGAGTTTGGAAACTACTACCTAATAGCCATCACAGACATTTTTTAAGTGACTGAATTAGATTTTACAGATGCTGGAAGTTCATGTATCGAGCAGTGCGGTGCCTTCCTTTACATTTCTCAAACTGTCACTGGACGCACACATCGCACACACACCACCAATCAAAGGTTTAATGCGTCCTCACCCCGTTGACCAACCTTTTCATTCTACTGCGTTAACCAGGAGGATGCTATGCCTGTCTGTATTGTTCGCAAGCGGATTGAAACTGTTCTATGAACAAACGCCTGTTCGTAACTGTTCGTAACTGTTAGTTTTGCTTGTGTCGCACTTTTAATTAGTTTCAGGACCCGAACAGTGTCCGTAAAACACCAACGTGCATGCGCAAAACAGTTTAAGTGCATTTGGTGTCCTGCGGACACCCGTTCCCTTCGCGGACATGTTCGTGAAGCTATCATGTGACCGAACCCATGCTGAGCGTGTGTTCTGACTGCGGACACTGTTCGTGTCCCCAAACAATTTAAAACTACCTTTTCA
This sequence comes from Ambystoma mexicanum, assembly GCF_040938575.1. Lineage (NCBI taxonomy): Eukaryota > Metazoa > Chordata > Amphibia > Caudata > Ambystomatidae > Ambystoma > Ambystoma mexicanum. Next base: position 965,367,570 of record NC_090924.1, read on the forward strand.
GGCAATCCACAATGTTTTTCAATAATAAATCACCATAGCACAAGTCCCAGACAGTAATCCTAACTTTCTACATACTTTTTGGGACTTTTTGATCCATTTTTTGGTGTTCGATCTGTCCGCGGACAGCGCGGGTGTCCGTGAACCGCGCACAAGCAACCCTATAAAAGGCCACACCCCAGAGCTCATCCTCATTGTGTTTCTGGCTATCTTACCGAACACAGTGCATTTTTGCTGCCAATTTTCCAGATTTATTTCTGAAACCTGATGGCATCCATGGCTGCACTACTGCCACCTGGTGCTACATCTGCCTCAGCACCCCCCCACCCCCTCCACCTCCACCACCTCTCCAAGGGCCTGAAGAGGGCAACAGGAGTGAGGATGCAGAGGAGGATGAAGAGGATGACAAGAATGAGGTAGTGGAAGTCCCTACTACCAGCACTCGCCGTGAATCTTGGGTGTCGCGGTTATTTACCATTCATGGTAATGTACCTAAGTCACCTGCGAACCAAGTCGCCTGCAACCAGTGCAAAATGGTACGGAGTCACGGGAGGCCTGGTTCGTACAGCTTTGGTACGAATACTATGAAGTGACACATAAGGTCGTTCCACGCTGGGGCTGTTCGCAAGGTTGCACCTTGCGAGGAGCATAGCAGGTTGACTTCCTCTACTACATTCTCCGTTTACGATCCTGTCACCACAAGGAACACTCCTGTGGGACAGCGTATTCCTCAAGCTGCCTCACAGGCCATTCGCAATGCTGATGACCCTTACCTTTCGAGGGTCACAGTTGTGTGTATGTACTGTGACGCAGTTCTCTGCAGGGGGGAGAGACTTCGAAGTGCTTTTGAGACTCTGGTCTCAGAGCACGAGAAGACCTGCTCACTACCTAAGTAAGGCCCACCCTACATCTTCCTCTCTCCACCCGCCCTTTCTTATCCCCGTGGTTGGTGTCCCCCTTACCCTCCTTTTCCCTCCTCTCCTAGTGTGTCGTGTGTAAAAAACCCAAAGAAATATAAAACAACAAAAATTGTAAAAAGGCTCTTTTCAGAGCCGCCTTTCACAGTTTAAAAATCGAAGTGGAAAATAAATGGAGCAGGGCCTTGTGTATTTTTTAGAAGTCCGCGGACCGTTCACAAACATCTAAAATTTTGGGGTGCTGCCCTATCATAACCATTGCACTTTTGTCTCGGAGGAAGTGGTGGCTCTGAAAAGAGCCTTTTGGTGGTGTGTGTTTGTGTTTGAAAAACTTCAAATGGTCAACACCTACTACAAAATGGATTCTGTAATTCCAAAAAAGGTTGCAATGCATTTTGTACATTTATCAGAAAAATCTGATTGCCTGCATTAGTAAGATGGACTCCATCTCTGCGAAAAATGTATGTGCTATGAAACATAATATTTTCATTGTGAAAAGAGGACATGCCACATCTCTTAGAAAGGCACAAACAGCCTTATTGACAGTGTGCCTTGCTTTCGCCATTTGTGGACCAAATGAAGAAGAACGCAGCCACTTTTGTCTCTGCGCGATCGATAAAAAATTACTTGAGAATTTGGAAACATGTCCATGACCTTCCCAAGTCCTTCTTTCATTGCAAATTGCAAAGAAATTCCAGACACATGTCCTAAACTGTTCCCTCCACAATGAATTACAATTATGTCTGGATGATGCTCTGTCTCCAAAGTAGCACAGAGAGGTAGCAAGTCCAACCACTTCATTCCACGTACTCCATGCCAGTGAACTTCCACATGTGGGAATCCAAGATCTACAGCTACTCCACAGGTTTCTGCATGCACCTTCAACGAATGTATCCACGAGTCTCCCAAAATCCAAACAATCTGTTTTCTGAAACACACAGCCATAGCTATCTGTTCTTCTCTCGGGAAAAAGAGTATCTGACAAACTCTCTCCTGGCACAACACACCCTCTAAACTTTACCGACCAATCCCTTGCTCTGCTCATTCTCATTTGCATGCCTCCCCATCCCAAAATCCCCATATGTAACACGCGATGTCCGCAGACTACCGCCATGTCCGCGGACATATCGTAAAATGAACAGCCCTTCTACCATTTCCACTTCACTTTCTGTACCATTCCCTCATTGGATGTAGCTAAGAAGTCACATGACCATCCACCAATCACATTCAAGACATCTACATCTAACTGCATCATAGATCAGCACTGCAAATGTACTGTGAATCTCTCGGAGTACAAGTGTCATATCATTGGCAAGCACCATCTACAAGAAATACTGTAAAAGTCTCCAAGATTTCTACTTGCAACTGGATGTATATCCATATGCATGAACACAAACTACAGGTATGCATATTTTCTGTATAGTACATGTTCAATTCTTATACATTCATATAAACAGATTAACTGACTTTTAACTTGTATAACCTATAACATGAACTTACTGTTATTTTCCCCATCTGCTATAATCAACTGTCACTTCCAAACCTATCTGCTATTTCTTTTTACACACACATTTGCAAAGCATGTTGAACTAACATATTTAAAGTAAAATATGAAGAGTGCACAGTCTAACAAAATTGCATGCACACACTATGTTCAAATATCAAACAGTACTTGTACAAAAACATAAAAATCAATGTCTAAATTAACATCAGTGCTATCATCACACAAAATTACTAATTTGTTTCCTTTACAATTGCAGTGAAGACCACTCTCCTGAAAAGCAGCAGCAGAATTTGAAGTACAAACAACAACTAAGAAGAAACCTGCTCATTCAACAAAAAAAGTAAGTTAAATACCACCATAATATTTTTACTATTACTCGAACACACGGTGGGGTTAATTCATGCTATTTCTGTGCCTAAAAACTGAGATTGTGCACCATTCTGTCCACAAATCCCCATTTGTTAAACAGAGATTTACAGGCAGAATGGCGCACAAATTCCAATTTTTCGGCGCACAAATGACATAACTCAACCCCTAGAATTTTAATATTATAGAACAAACAACTGTTTTAATTCTATACCATTAGATTTACTATTTGTGCTTCTCCTCACCACTAGTTTACTTTCTACTGTCATCTGAACCCCAGTTTCATAGCAAATAAATTCAAGAATACCCATTCCAACTAGTTGTAGTTGCCCAATGCACAATCACACACCATCACTAACATCTTTATCATCATACTCAAACACTAATGCACACAGCACAGATACATTTCAGAACACCCCAACCCAGACCTTCTTTATTTTTTTCAATAGACCCTAAAGAATGCCTACCAAAAATTAAGTCTGTAGAAAGCAACGCAGAAGTAGAGCAAATTAAAATAGAAGTGTCCAAAATAAGCATCCATGTCTAGCAGAATTTGCAAAAAAGTGCTAACAAAACAGGTAATACAGTCATTTAGCGAAACAAAACAAGCTTCAAGTACAGAAACTTTGCCTACTCTATCAAAATGTAAAACAAAACAGAAAACGATTAACAAGAATTCAGCTAACACTACTTTTAAAACTGTTCCTATAAATCTTGATATAGTACCAAGTAAGCATACCAAAAAAAGTATTTTAGCAAAAATGTTAAGCCACATAGTCCTTCAAAATCTTATAAAAACAGGAGAGAAATCATGCACAACCCTTAAAACCTACCGTAGGAAATTGATTTTAGAAGCTTTGATAGACAGAGCAATCCTTCTCAAAAGAATTTTATTTATTTTAGTGTTAAACAAAATGAAACCACTAACAAAACTAATGACTAAATTATAAAAAAGACTTCTCAATAAACGAAATGTCAACAAAAATAACTTCTTAAATATCTGTGGAGGTGAGTGGAGTCACACTACAAGCACAGAACCATATTTTAATGAAGAAGCATTCAAACAAAAGCAAACAAATACAATTGCCATACATAGCAGTGGACGAGGTTATGAAAAAGTTAATAATACCATAATGGAATAAGAAATACTGCTTACAAAAATATCCCCAGAAAACTTAGAATTACCTCTCAATTCAACTGAACCAGAACGTCTAGTATACAAATGGCCATGCACGTCAATGTTTAACATTCCCAAAAAATCTTTCAAGTCTTTACGCCAATTCCTCAATCAGTATGTGAAAGGCAAAGACAAAATCAAAATGAAACTACTGCAAAATATGGATACCTGTCCAGTGCGCACAGTACACAGGACTACAAGGACATTCATTGGCCTGTATTTCAGGACCTACTTGCAAAACCACCTTCCATCATATCAAAATGATATCAACACATCATTCAACTATAAGAAATCTAGTCTATAAACTGTACTATGCTAAAAGTCCTGCTTTAGCACTAGCCAATTTAAATAACATTCTTCTACATGCTAGAGCAAAAGACCTACTTGAAGAAATCGACTATATCCAGAAAAAATATGTTAAAAATGAAAGCCACTTACAGAATGAAATAGGTTTACAACAAATTAGCAACAATTCTATGCATGGCAACCTTCTACTACACACATACAAAAAAGAAAGAAGTACCAAACCATGTGTGTGTGTATATTGCACCAGAACCTTTTATAAAAGTAACACAAAAACTGTAGACCCAACATACAAAATAGAAGACAATGAAGATTCCAAATGGTTTGAATTAGCTCTCTACCTTATAGCAGGAAACAAATACGAAATAACTGACCCCTTAATACTTTGCAGTTACTGCACTACAAAACTTGACAACAACAAAACTTCACGTGGTATCACACATAATTTTGAATTATTCCCACTACCAAAACCCCTACAACAACTCAATTTATATGAGCGCATCATAATTCAAACATTACACCCCTTTCAAGCAATAATACGCCTTCAACCTAAAACAGCAAAATTACCTCCCTCTGAATTGGTGAAAGGCATTCGTGGCAAAGTAGTGTATTTACCATTAGATCTGAAACAAAATGTGCACACTCTTGGCAACAACTGGTAGACTTAAATAAAGTTAGACAAGCCTTGCAATATCTAAAAGACAATAATGAATACTACAAAGAAATTAATATTGAAGAAAACTTGAAGGAAACCACTGAAATAATACAAGAGTCACCAGAAACTGGTCAATTTGAGCTTCTAGATCCTACTACAGTATCGAGTACTTTAGACCATTATACAATTCACCCATTGCACTCTAATGACACCGTAGAAGATGCACTAGAAACGTACCAAATGCGACAAACAAAAGGATCACCAATCGGCATATGGGGAAAAAGTATAGAAGCACATGCTTTTCCTCTATTCTTTTCTACCGGCAAAGGAGGAAGGTACAATGATAGACCTATTCAAATAACAGCATCAGAATACCTCTCGTTACGGATGTATTCTGAAGATCCCAGATTTAGACAAAATGTGGAATACTTATTCCACCTACTCTTTGAAAGTGAACTAGCAACTCTATGTTACGGAGTTGCACACACATTAAAATCAGGAACCCACTTTCAAAATATGTCAGCTACACAATTATTACAAAAAGTGCAACAAAAAGATGAGGTTTTACAATCAAGTATTACAAATCTATTAGCAAACATGCGGGGTCCTAAGAGTACTGGTTCCGACGTCATGGAGATGTACGTTGTATGATAAGAAACCTTGGCCCACCCACTTGGTTTGTTACATTAAGTTGTGCAGAATATGCATGGGAAGATTTACATGATTTCCTACGCATATCAAACAAAAACAAAACAAACATAGATATACTAACTAACACCAGGAGAACTTTGGTCTCTAGATCCTGTTAATGTTTCAAGATATTTTCACCATCGCTTCATTGCTATGCTACACTTTATTTGTAATAAAACTGTTGCTCCCCTCGGAGAAGTGCAATACTTCTTTTGGACAAAAGAATACCAAGCCAGAGGAGCACCACATATCCACATGCTTTTATGGATTAAAGATGCTCCTAAATTTGGTCAAGACAATGATGCCACTGTGTTACAGTTAATCGAAAAATATGTCACTTGTGAAATTCCATCGGAAGCAATAAATAGTGATCTTCATGCACACATTTTACAATTTCAAAGACACAAATGTGGCAAATATTGTCGTCGCAAATACAAAAACAAAGGGAAATACTACACCAAATGCTGCTTTGGTTTCCCTAGACCAGTTACAAAAACAGGTCAAGTAAACAACTTCATGTCTTCAGTTAGACATAGTGTTAAAGGTAAATCACCTAAAAATACGTATTACATAAAAAGAACAGAAGAAGAAAAATATATCAGTGATTACAATGCAATCATTGCCCACTTATGGAATGCAAACATAGATGTGCAGTACATTGCAGACAATTCCACTGCAGTTGCACGATATGTTACAGCATACTTAACCAAAGCAGAAAAAACAGAGCTCCAAGTCCTCTGGAATGACCTGTCGTCAGACAAAACACTGTCTCAGAAATTATACAGCTTGGGCATAAAAATGCTCTCCCATAGAGAATGTGGCTCTTATGAAGCAGCAGATCATTTAACCGGTACTGCTTTGTATGGACAATCTGAAAATATAGTATGGCTAAATCTTGGTCCTGCTAAATCTAGAAAAAGAGTTCTCAAATCATACGACGACATATAAACAATAGCCAAACATGATCCCAACAGCCAAGACATTTTAAAAAACAATTTTCTTGGCACATACTACCCAACCAGAAGTACCACTTTGGAAACCATGTGTCTATACCACATAGCCCAAAACTTCACATACAAAAATAATATAAAACCTGATGAAAAAAAAGGTAGATACAGAGTGTCAAATTGTGAAGGCAGCTTAGTAAAACTCGCCAAACCAAATTTATTTAATCATATCAAATTGTCATTAAAGACTCCTCAACATAAAGAACTATATTACATGTCCCTGCTACAACTCTTTGGAGAAAAGAAGAAAAAATACTAGATAACTATGACTCCTACGAAGACGCTTTCAAAGCAAATGAAAGCACTATAACTGATGTAAACTTTACACACTACAAAACAATGTTGCACAATGAACAGCAACACGAAGAAGAACTCCAGGCCCAACTAGATAAGGACACTCCTGACAGTAGTCACCCTTCTGTAACAGGAAGCCAAGAACCACTGGGACAGCCACTAATAGCAAATGAGGCATAATTAGCTATGACAGAAGTAGAAAACACCATGTGTCAGTATGAAGATAAAGAAGACGTAACTATACTACAATCAAAACTAAACAATGAGCAACGTAGCATTTTTTAAGAAGTAACAAAAGAAATTGCACATGGTGTACAACATGAAAATAAAGAATGCACCTGCCAAAATTACAAACCTATACTACTGTACGTCAGTAGTGAAGCTGGTTCTGCCAAAACATTCGTAATCAAAATCAGCAGCAAATTCATTCAACAATTGACAAACAACAACCTGTCAGCTGTTGTCACTGCCCCCACAGGTTTAGCTGCCTACAACATAGGCAGTGTCACTTTACACAGATTACTATTCCTGCCAGTAGAACACCAAAACAAATGAGACTATTACAAACTTTCTACAGAAGCTGCAATGGAACTACGCAGAGTATTAAAACAAATGAAAATGCTACTAATAGATGAAGTGAGCATGGTCTCCAATCTAATGTTGGCTTTGATTCACCTCAGATTACACAAAGTACTCAAAACAGATTACGAAGAGCTCTTTGGAGGAAAACACATTATTGTTTTCAGAGATCATCTTCAATTAACACCAGTGAAAGGTGAGCCTATTTTTAAAACCTTAGGACACGAACTCTGCTGTAAAACTGTTGGCAGCATAGGAAATGTCAACCTTTGGCAACATTTCCAAAACAGAGAATTAACAGAAAACATGCGGCAATCTGCAGATCTCACTTATGCCAACATCTTAAAAAGTATTAGAGTTGGTGTACTATCTCAAGATGCACAAGCAATATTGAAAACCCGGCACATTCATGCACTTTATGGCGATAATGCATGTGCTATGGATGTTATGGAACAATTAGCGCACAAAAATGTCAATTGTATGGCCTTAATGCCAACTCTTGCAAGCTGTTTCAAATTAAATGAAACAATGTTAAAAAAAGAAATGCAACCAATAATTGAAATTAGTGCCACAGATGAACTAGACATACATGTTATGACACTACCCATGTTTGAACAAGCCACAACAAGACTAAATAGTTTAGAAAATTCAATCTCCAACACAGCTGGATTGGAAAAAATATTAAAATTATCCTTAAATTGCAGAGTAATGCTTAAACGTAACCTTGACGTGGATCAAGGACTAGTTAATGGAGCACTGGATACAGTTGTTGGCTTTCAAACATACCCACGTGACAACAACATTCAGTTTGTCAATATTCTCTTTGACCAACTTTCAGAAGTAAAAAGAATAGGACGCTCAACAGCTCAATTACTTCTCTTCAAAGACATGTATGTACGCAGAGAACAATTTTCTCTAACTCTTGCATACGCAGTCACCATTCATAAATCACATGGTTTTATCCTAGACAAAGCATTGATAGACTTTGGTAACACAGTCTTTAAAGAAGGCATGAGCTACGTAGCACTATCACTCATACGTACACTTGACGGTCTGTTTCTAATCAACTTTGATGCAAGTAAAGTCAACGCTGATATTCCTTGCATTTTAGAATACAATAGACTTCATTCACTATACACCCCCATCTAAAAACATATCCTGTTCCACAAAAAGTAAAACGTTGTAAAAGAAAACTAAATCAAACAGAAATGCAACAGGATGTCACTGCAAATCATCCAAAGAGAGTAAAACAAACTAATACTTCATCAAGTACCACAAGCAAAAAAGAACCTATACTGGAAAGTGAACCAGGTACTTCTTCAAAGAAGGAAGACAAACTCAAAAAAAAGCACTCGGATACAGAACTACCTGGTCCATTTAAACTTTCAAATATAACTGGTGTAAATTGCTACGCAAATGTAGCAATGAATATTCTATTTCAATCACCACCAATTGTTGACAACATTTACTTACACAGTACAGACCAATTGTGTTTGCAAATGTTAGTACTTCATAGGAACGCAACAAACAATCCTGACAACACGTATAGTGTTTATGGAATAAAACAAGAATTGGACTACTGTGCTGGAATGGTGAAATTCACTCTAAACTCACAGGAAGATCCACAAGAATTTCTAATGTACTTACTACAAGTACTGGAAAACAAAAACATACCTATAAATGAAATCTTTCAGATTTCATACATGTGGAAACATACATGCCCTCTCTGCAACAATTTGACACAAGAACAAATCCCCAATGAGCGCTTCGCGTATGTATCAATAACTAATTGTGAATCCGTTCCATTTCAGCAACTTGTACAAAATGCAAACCATGATAGATTATGTACTACCTGAAATTCGGCTAATCGCTCCATCTTACTAATACAAACACATAGTAAATATGTAATACTAATGCTTCTACGTTACAATGCAGATGGTACAAAAAACAACTGCAAGCGGACTGGATTCACACATGGTCAAGTATCACTTGGTAAGAAAACCTTCACAACAATAGGTATAATCTACCACACAGGAGCCACAACCAATGCAGATCAGTATACTGCATATATAAAAAAAAATGTGGATGGTTCGAATGTAATGATGGTACCATTACTTATTTAATCTTCTTAAAACCAAAATGTATTAACTAAACTGTACTTAAACATTAACAAAACTTCTATTAAAAAACTATGAACTGTTAGAATACGCCAACTGGTATCTAACTGCCCCAAGATTTTACAATATCAAAACAGATAAATCAATACCACTTCATTATAACAAAAAATAGACAGTTACAATATGTCAACAGGTATCTAACTGCTCCAAAAATCTGCAACAAGCCAACATATAGAAAATTAGCCAGAAACAACAAGTGAAAACTGAAAACAAACAAATAGACTTTAGCATAACAAAAACAGGTTTTTTTTTAATCCAACATGGATTTTTTTTTCCCACAGACCCAATGATTTTAGCAACAAACACAGAAACAGAGAAAATTGCACAGTACACTGGTTTGTAATCTACTAAATATGAGGGTCAAAAATTTTCATTTGATTATTCAATATTATAAGTCATTACAAAATACCAATACTAACATGATCTTTTCTTTTATCACAGAAATTAACGAGGAATGTATATACTCCAGTTACTAAACCAAACAGTAAGTATATTATAATTAGTACAACCATCGCAGCAAATCACACCCATAGTGACTTATACATTCCGTGTTTATAAATTTGGTCTTGTCCATGCACCCAAGACTCTAGGCCCTGCCCAAAACCACCACAGCATATCACACTCATACTGGCTTATAACTTCGTTGCTTATAAATTTGTTCTTGGATCCCAAGGTTATAAGCAACTATAGGTGTGATATGCTGCGGTGGTTGTGGCTAAGGCATAGAGTCTTGGGTGCTTGGCCACATGGCCAAGCACCCAAGACTCTAGGCCCTACCCACAACCACCACAGCATATCACACTCATACTGGCTTGTAACTTCGTTGCTTATAAATGTGTTCTTGGATCCCAAAGTTATAAGCAACTATGGGTGTGATATGCTGCGGTGGTTGTGGCCAGGGCATAGAGTCTTGGGTGCACCCAAGAGACTATGCCCTGGCCACAACCACCGCAGCATATCACACCCATAGAGTCAAACATTTTAACTATGCCATATTGGCACTTTTAATGTCTGTGAACATGATGAGTGTTCTTAGAACAGTTTCAACTTGCCTACGAACAGTACGGACAGGTATAGCGTCCTGAGAACACCCCCATTTTGTTGATTTATGAACATCCCGGGACATTTGATGTGTTCTTCGAACAGTTTCAACCTGCCTACGAACAGCACGGACAGGTCTAGCGTCCTCAGAACACCCCCATTTTGTTTACTTACGAACATTTCAGGACACTGCATGTTAGTTTGATTGCGGACATCCCGGACACCGGATGTGTTCTTAGAACAGTTTCAACTTGCCTGCTAACAGTACGGACAGGTAAAGTGTCCTTAGAACACCTCCATTTTGATTAATGGCAGACATCCCGAACACCAGGTGTGTTATTAGAACAGTTTAAACTTGCATGCTAACAGTACAGACAGGTATAGTGTCCTTAGGACGCCCCAATTTTCGTTTCTTTACGGACATTCCAGACACCTGCGCTGTCCGCGGACACCTCAACTGCTTTTAAAAAAAAAAGAAATGAATTAGGACAAAATATAATAATTTTACTTTATTATATATGGATGTTAAATTTATGATAGAGAAGGTGAAGCAGAAACTGAGACAAACACAGGAGAATTGGGGGTTTCAAGAGGATTCATATGAGGTGAAGAAGGGTTGGAAGTCTCATCAAAACGTTTTTGTTCATGGAGAGGTTTTGGGGATAATTGACTGGGATATGGTGAGGAGGGACAGGTACATGTGGGACAATGGCATCTAGTTTTTTCTTTCAAGTGATCCTCCACAAAGTTTTTTTAAATTGTTGAAATTTTCCATGAGTATGTCCATTTTTTCTTCCATGTGCTGGAGAGTCTTATCCAATATTTCTTTTCGTTTACTATTTTCAATGTTTGTATGGTCTGTACCAAAAAAAATGTATATAAAATAATATTTATTAATTGGTTTATACAGAAAAGTGTCTACCATTGGGTTCACTATCTTCAGACATTTCCTCACGTGGGAAATGCTCCTCTAGCCACTCCAGAGTACTAGACATTTCTGTGAGAAAAAAAAAATATATCACTTTTTTTGTATCTAATACAGACATTTTAGAAACATATGAGTAAAATGAAGTACATTTACTAGCTTCTGGTAAGGTGTGTTCTTACTGGTCTGTAGATTTGCTGTTGCTCTTAGTTGTGGAGTTTCTGTGAGGTAATCATGTTGGAAGCCTATCTTTCTTCTTTTGGTATATTCCATTTTAGAACATTTTGTATTTAAATGAATGGTTGATGTGTTATATATATATATATATATACATATATATATATATATGGATTACCTTCTTATTTATTACTACATATAATGTGTATTTGTGCAGTGTTCATATTTTATGATATAACGATTAAAGATACCCCCCAGACTTTTTGGATAGTGCTGCTGTTGTCCGCCGCTGTCCATAGACATGAGAAGAGTTCGCGGACATCAAATTCAGTAGAGGGGGTTCAGTTATGTTCCATGTTACATGTACATAAATTCAGGGATATTATTGTTAAGCTGTGCTACTAAAAACCTATGAAATTCAGTATAAAATCTTGGTTAAAGGGAGGTTATGGTTAAGTTGCGCTACTAAAAACCTATCAAATTCAGTAAAAAACTTTGTTAAAGGGATGTTATGGTTCCAAGTAAAACCGAAAAACCCCTGAAATTCGCCAGTTATGGTAAGTTAAACAACCATAACTCGCGCCACCACTGTGCACTGCTAAAACTAACACCCAGGATATCAAAGATGACATCACAAATTAATTTGATAGGTTTTTAGTAGCGCAACTTAACCATAGCGTCCCTTTAACAAAGTTATTTTTACTGAAAATAAATATATATATATATAACTTTGATTGGACATTTGTTTATCATCATATTCACATCACTCTTAAAAGTATATTCTGCGCTTGGCCCACGTAACCACAAAAGGTGAAGGACGTATGTCTCTTGACAGTGCCTGTTTCACCTTTATGAATGGGGTCACTGTTGGTGTTAAGTAGTGGGAGGACTGAGTAAGCCGTCTAACCACTACTCATCCTTGAACTCCTGCCAAGTAGTAGTAATATCGTCACACTTAGCCTGCTAAATGAAAATGGACTTGTATCCTTAAGAATAGAGGAACGTTTCCTTCCGATGATCTTATCCATGTCTCACTGCAGTCGTGCCACCCACTCTTCATGTATGAGATTTTCACTGTTGGGGGAAGGGGAAGCACACTGTTTCCCGCATCCCTATCAGAGGTCAGTGCACCAGGCATGTAGACTGTGTAGAGAGGGACAGAAAAATGTTGCAATGCGCCAGGGCATTCATTTATGTATGTATGTATTTATTTAGTATAATTAAGGTAAGGCTTTCAGGAGAAGCTGGCTCCACAACATTATATTGGTAGTTGTTGCAGTCCCAAAATTCTGGGTGCTTTACTAGCGATGGCCTGTTGCAATGTTTGATGCATAACCTTGTTAGAGGGTGGAAGAGACGGATAAAATGAATAGATGACACTGATGAACTTAATATATCAAAATGTGATGTCAGATTTAATATATATTTAGTTAACATATGTCCAGGGGTAGGGCCTGATCTCTGATTAGAGGGGGATGGTAGTGTTGCACACCACAATGACTTCTAGAATTCAAGGAGGTGATTCTTGAGGTTCTTAATGAACACTGAAACTTTGTGAAAATGTTTGATTTCAGCATGGTAAGGAGTTGATGGGGAGCCTGGAGGAGGAAGAAATAACAGCGGGTGGCAGAGCATGCTGTGTAAGGGCCAAACTGAGTAGGACTGCTAAGTTGCATGGTTCCGGCTTGTCGTCCATCGATAGAAAGATCTATGTAAGACTATATGGTAATGTGGACCCTGCTATCCCACAGCCAACATGGTTCCTACCCAACGCCGAGCCCAATAACGGACCCAGCCAGCTTCATTCTATGACCAGCACAGCTGCTCTCTCTGTGCTCCAAATCACTCCCCCACACTCCAATCCACCGACTCACAGTTCACAACAGCATCCCCGCCCTACCACGAAAGGCACTACATATCCTCTCTGCCTTATCATCTTCTTGCCTTCACGGCCAGCCCTATGCAGCCAACACCCCTCATGCCACCTCCACTAACACATCTGCAGTTATGCTGCTAAAGACCTACACCTCCATCCGTTTGCCTGCACAAAAATTACAAAAACGCAGACTCGCAATGCTGCGTGACCATACTAATCCTGTTCTCCGCCCCTCTTGTCCAAGAGCCACGTCCTCCAGAAATCGTCTACTCGACCTGCGCACCCAAGCCTCAGCATCCAAATACACCCACACTAGCTTCAGCACGGCTACCACATACAGTTACAAGCCCGCCGGAATTAGGCTACTCACCTGTGAATCACCTGACCACACTGCAACTGCATGCATCAATCTCCCCAATGGTTGCCAAGCTCGCCTGCATAACTCAGTGGCTTTTTACGCGCACCTTATAAGACCCAACACCCATCTTATTGCACATCAACTGCGTACCCCAACTCTGTATCACTGCAGCAGCTCACTCTAGATGCCACTCGGCCCTAGCCATCTCCATCCACACTCACATAAAGAGCATTGTTATTTTCCTTGCCATAGCTAAGAAAAGGATACAGATCCTTCATACACATGAACCCAGGTACCCCAACATTTTCATTTGCCGGCACCTCTAATCAAATACCAATCGTCACACCTGCCATAGCTACCTCCCCTAACCCACCATGGAAATCCCCGGGCCTCTTCACATCCACTCATCAAATGACCACCTCTTCTGATCCGGATACTGGGTCACCAACGCAGGAGGTAGCACCATTGCATCTGATTGCTTCATTTGCCTGCCATCCGTGCCAACATTTTACTGTTCCTGCCAATCTTGATATGTCTAAACCGTACACTGCCAATCACTATCCCACTGCCTATGCCAGACCCCAAATCTAGCTGATCCAAATGTTGCCCCACCTCATCTGAATGTCCCACCTGTAAATACTCTAGACTCGAATGTTGTTACAAAATCAAATGTCACACATGTAAATACTCTGCACTCAAATGTTGTTACAAAATGGAAACTTGCTTTGCCGAACCCTGTCATCCCCAACATCAACCACTCTGGTTCCAACCTAAGTATAGCTCACACTCCTAGCCTTCCCGCCACAACCACCCCAGATGTGATTAATAGCCACCTTCCTAAGAACTCTCACAAACCTCCGGCCTCATTTCAATGTGCAGCACGGAGGTTACAGGACGCCCATTACGGGTTTTACTAGGCCCAACTGGAGCCACTGCAAACCGCAGCACTAGTACCAGATACTTCTACCAGGACCCCACAGGGGGCTACAAGCCAGTACCATTAGCCTTGATAAAGACCCTTGGGTCGAAACACGTGTCGGCTGACAACAAGGGGATTCAAGAACCTGCCAATGTACCATATGTATATGACAACGCTAAAGAACCACTTGCACGAATAAAAGCAAAATTACATCGCAATTTACAACGTTTAAGAACAATTCTTTCCAAACCTATTGAGCAAGATAGCCAGGAACGAACCCCCTTTTCTCCTACTCAACAAATTAGGTGTCTGGCTAAACCTTAAAACCAGTTACCTGTGATCTTGCAACCTGCCTTTTCACCACGATGCACCAAGAATACAGAGCCTAGCAAGGTCACTTCCAAATCTAGAGCCAACTATTCTTCTCTCATTTCAATGTGCCCTCATTAATGCCCGTGTGCTGGAAGAGAACGGGCATTAATGCCCTTCCAGCATACGCATTGGAAATTTGCGACCTGCTCACTGTTCACAACCTGGACTTCTTAGCCATCTCGGAAACCTGGCTCAATGAAGCCTCTGGCCTCACCATCTCCTTAGCCCTTCCCCAAGGTTACAACATCTACCTTCAGGACTGCCAATATACCAAAGGGGGTGGAGTAGCCCTCATAGCCAAAGAATCCCTTCCTCTTAGACAGATCAACACCTCTCTCGAGGGTGACCGTGATATTCTGTCTCTCAAGCTTACCATCTCCCCTAACTGCACCATTGCAATACACATTGTTTTTGCCCCGCACCACCCCACCCCGGCCCCATGGCTGACTTCTACGAGAACCTCGTCCATCTCCTATCAGACAATCTAAAAATCTCCTCTAAGTCCATCCTACTAGTAGCCCTGAAACTCGGATTCAACGATCCTGAAGACAATCAATCACAAACCCCTCTCACACTAAAGGCTGCATCCTGGATTGGATAGCTGACCACAATTGCTCCCCATCCATCAGCTACAATTCCCCTTGCCCCTGGACAGACCACCATGTCATCCTATTCTGCATCCCCATGCCAACAAAACAAAAACCTCTTGCCACTCCCCTACCAACCGCGCTAGATCGGAGCACACGTAGGCTTACCACAGAGGAGCTATTGCCTGATCTAGAAACCCCTGTCTTCAGACTTCCCTTCTCCAATGACCCTACAGCTTTCGCTGAGACATACAACTATGCATTTAAAAAGGCAGTTGACGCCATAGGCCCACTGTCAGCAAGGAAAGCAAAAACTGTCAGATATGCAAACTCTTGGTTCACACTGGAGCTACTTGAACTCCGAACCATGAAACGCACCGCCCTCTCAACTTGGCAAACTAACCCCCTAGAATCCATGAAACTAGAATTTAACAAGATAGCTGCCCAATACAAAAAGGCAATCATCCCAGCCAAATCCGCCTCGTTCAACACCAGGATTGCCAATCCAAAATCTGGATCTAAGGAGATCTTTGCTGTTTTCAGGGAATTGGAATCACCAGCTCCCACTACGCAGGTCATCTCCAAAAACAAAGCTTGGAGTTCAAATATCCAATCTGCCATGCTTAATAAACTAGACCTTCTGCATAGCCGAATCCTAACTAACCAGGATGTACTGATCACACCCCCAGCCACACCCACCACTAACCCCTCCACCCAAGACCTCCCCCTCTTCTCCTTCAAGGATGTCACCGAACCCGAAGTTGTCACCTTCCTGAAACATCTCAAACTATCTAACAGCAAAGGTGATGACTGCCCAGCCATGATCATCAAGGATTGGGCTGCCACCCTGTCAAATATCTCACAGCATTCATAAACCCCTCCTTTGCCTCAGGACTGGTTCCCCCTTGCCTCAAGGAAGCATGGGTACAGCCACTTAAAAAAAAAACTTCACTTGACCCGGCTTCCCACAACAACTACAGGCCCATAACAACAGTCCCCTTTCTTTTCAAAATCCTTGACAAAGCAGCCTACATTCAGGTCCAACACTTCCTTGAAACCAAATGCATCTTTGGTCTACGACAATCTGGTTTTTGCCCTAGTCATGGCACGGAATCAGCTCTGCTCGATCTAAAAAATGAATTATATGAGATTAAGGATGAAGCAAGCCAACACTACTCCTCCTTCACTTATCTGCTGCATTTGACTTGGTGCACCACAAAATGCTGTGGCGTCGTCTCACCTCCTCAGCTTACTTCTCCACCAAAATCACAGCTTGGATCAGGTCATCTCTCCCACTCTCTAACATTTTTACTAAGCCACTATTTGACTCCATCGGCATAGCTCAAACCAGCTATGCTGATGACACCCAAGTCCTCTTCCCAATCTACGGTAAATACGAAACAGATGCCAAGGCCCTTAACACAGTCTACTCTCCCAATTGGCTGTGCCTCAGTGGTGACAAAATGGAAATTCTCCTGGTAGGCCCCTAGGAAACTGGAAAAACTCAGTAGCCAATACACTACGTTGACAGTCGACACCAGACAGATCCCTGTCTTTTCCTCTGTCAAGATCTTGGTAGTCTACTTGGATGCCACCCTCTCTGTCAAGTCAGCGCTATTGCTTCCTCAGCAGTTTACTCCAGTAAGCTGATTAATGCAGCCAAACCATTCCTATCCACCGAAAGCTGCCTCTCGATCGCCAGAGCGACAATGGGTTCAAGATTGGAGTACTGTAACGTCCTTCTCGCCTGTATCTCGGCTAAAAACCTAATGAAAGTACAAATAATTCAAAACAATGCACTTCAAGCTTCCCTCAACATTCCCAAAAGAGAACACATCTCAGCAGCAAGACGGGAAGCCCACTGGCTTCCCATCAAAGAACGTTTCTTATTCAAAACTCTCTCCATCAGTCACAAGTGCATCACTCACACAGCCCCCCGAACCTTTCCTCAAAAGTAGTTTAGCGGGCTCGTCCAGGCTCACCAGAACACCATACTACCACCGACTCATAATCCCCAGTGTCAAACGCGCCAATGCAGGCGGTGCCAGCTTCCCCTTCATTGCTGCCAGGCAATGGAATTCCCTGCCACTTACCCTCAGGAATAAACCGTCCCACCTTGCATTCCACAACGGGTTCCTGTCTGATCCTGCTTTTTTTTCTTCTTCAAGATTGCACCATGCTATTGGAATGGAGAGGATAGCGGGATGCATCTGCAAGCGGGGGAGCCAACTTTTGAATTTCTCAGGAGGGGCGGGGGTGTGTTGAACAGATTTTATAGAAGTTCCCTTGTAAGTTTGCAGGCCCCGGTGCACCCGCGGACTAGGACCTGTGAATAGGAAAGACTTTACATGTGAAATGATAGTGGAAACCGAGTTTAGCAGTGCATGTATCTGTGTTGTTAAGTCATGTTCGTTTATAATTAGGACTGTAAAACCTAGATGGTGAATGTCTCAAGTCATACATTTGCACTCAATGAATTTGAAAAATATGTATTATTTGTATATATATGGAAGTTTTTTGGCCCCCTCGTACCCCAACATGTCCCTTGAGAGCACCATTAAAAAGTTGGGGTTTGATGCAGCTGGTAGTGACAGAGCCTTAACAGGGCTGCATAACCCAAACCAACAATGACAGGCCGAATATCACATTTGATTCACAGCATTTCCAAACACTGACTTTCGATTTGCAGATTCCTATAGTGCAAAGGCTTTGCGGAAATGCATAGTTTACTCTAAAACCCAAGTGGCAGTCGTAATCACAGCTGTGGGACACAGCATCAGATTGTAACACAAAATACTCCTGGGCACCAAATTAAATGTCCCGTATTCATAAATCACGGTTAGTGATTTCACACGATGAACTGTTGGAAAAGTACCTGGGGTCGGTTTTTGGGGGATGATTTCTGTTTCCTACAATATTAACCGTAAAGAAAGGCTTTCCAGCCACGCACCTTGGCCGTGTTAATAAACACACAGTAGGTGTGGTAGTGTTAGTAATGGGTGCTCGCTCGTGGACTGTCTCTTGCATTTAGAAAACCCCTATTTATTTCATTAACATGATGATGTTTAACTCTGCTTCCCCCCAGAAGTGTTCATACACTGCAACATTCCACCTTTACCATAACAAATATTATAAACAACAGTAACATGAGACGATATGTTGTCACAGATTCGGCCCATGATCAGGACTCCATGGGAATGGGAACTTACTGTGCCGCCGCTGCCCGTAATATCCCGGTATTACTGGGATATGGGACGGCAGAAACAGTAAGCCAAGGTTGCTTTTACCGCAGGTCTTCTAGCAACCTCATAATGAAGGCCTTTGTCGTGGTCGGTGATGTCCTTTGAGGATATCGCAGCACTGGAACCCCAGCCTTTGACAATATCCCAATGATACCTGAATTTCACAGGGACTGTCTATTATACCAAGTCCAGGTGAATCAACCAGGGGCGAGGGTCCTATCCCTTGGAGTTCTTGCACCTCAGGTATGTCATAGTATTCACATGGCATATCACTGTTCTCTTTCAAATCGATCGATCCTTTCAGCTTCTTAAATAAATTTGTATTTCTGGTTACCAAATGGGTGAGGCTAGTATGTGAGAGTCAACTTTCCTGTTGGCTTGCAAGTCCTTATCAGCGCAGTGTCCTCTACGACTATGTTCTGATCACATACTCTGGTGTCTGCTTTCCTGGCCATTTCTGTGTTCCTTTAATTAGCTGGTCACAACATCATCAATGCGCAAGGCTTCCCTAGATGCATGATGCAGCATCAGCCCTCAGAGATATATTCCATGAATAGTGCCTCAGCAGGAGGCGCCCCGGTAGATTAATGAGATGTCAGCCTATAGTCTAACAAGAATTGGTATAGAGCTTGCTCAATGCTTGTTCTTTGCCCCTGTGGATTCCTGAAAACCTTGTTTAAGGTCCTCTTAAAT
Source organism: Ambystoma mexicanum (assembly GCF_040938575.1). Taxonomy (NCBI): domain Eukaryota; kingdom Metazoa; phylum Chordata; class Amphibia; order Caudata; family Ambystomatidae; genus Ambystoma; species Ambystoma mexicanum. The sequence continues at coordinate 965,387,426 of NC_090924.1, forward strand.
CTGTCTGCATCACCATTGACTGTGGCTAGACAAGTTATCTTTAGATAATGAATTCCCCTGTCTACCATAAATGGATGGATGTCCCCACCTTGAAATTGTGCGTCCTTTGTCCGATTTCATCTCGACCGGGTATCCACGTGTCAAAAAAATCTTCTCCAAAACCTTAATGACATCTGCCACCGTGGAGGATATAAATTGGACATCTGGATATCCGGACCATTGATCAATGACAACTAGGAAGTGTTTTTGGTGACTTGTAGAGCCAACACATGCTCTCAAAGAGCACAACTTCTAGGCTCAGACTGAATGGTAGGTGCTCTCATCTCTGGAGCTGTCGCCTGAAACCACAAACAATCTGTTTCATGTGTATCCACCTGGTCATCCAACCTCAGAAACCAGACTTTTTAACGTAGCCTCTACTTAGTCTTGGCTTTACCTCTGGTGGCAATGATGAACCAGACTTCTAATTTTGGAGAACAGCTTTGTTGGAATTGCAATCATAGAGACTCTTAAGATCAATCCTTCTGGACCAAGTGCCACCTTGTGTTTCACCCATGCAACGATCATTCAGATAGCATCACTTCTCCCCACGGCAGAGCCCCTTTCCATGAGGGTAGGGAGTTGAGGCAACTAACCAATAGTACCACTAGCGTTGGTAACTTGCAGGAGAATCTCATGGAGAGGGACTCTTCTACTGGGGATAAGGACACGATTGGGAGACGCAGCCCCTTTAAAACGCAATCCTGCAGGCTGATGTGGATGCCCAAACCTTTTACACACAAGCTTGTGTCCGAAACTGTGTTACTGTAAAATATCAAACCACCCTGATGACATAGGTACAGGGACGAAGATGAGCTTGAGAACACTGCAATCGAGCGGGATGAAGGCTCGATCAACTGCTGTCAATTGGACTGACGTTACGCTGGGACCGTCCCTGCTATTTAAACTGAACATCAAAGGAGGACCAGTCATCTTCTGACCTGTCCGGCAGTAGCACGTGTGGTTCTGGTATGCTGAGAGCTGTTCTGTATCCAGAAGGAGAACCCAGTGAGTTAGTGGGCTGCCCCAAGTCTGAACTTGGGCGTCGGGGGACAGAGACAAGCAGTGGGTTACCCGAGAAGTGTCTTAAGAGTCGGCTGGGAACTGGCACAGTAAACTGGGAGGGATGGAAAGGTGATGGCATGACCTGTAGTGGTGGACAATCGGGTCCAAGAACAGTGCAGAGACTGCCTACCGTAGCCAATAGTACAGCTGCGTAGGCCAATGTGCAGAGAGTACAAGAGACTATGTTAGTGTTGTGACATGCCCTGAAACCGCCAGCAGTAGTTGGGTTTTCAAGGAAACAGGCTGCAGAAGTATTGTGAAAGAAGAAGCTGAAGTAGAGGGAGAGGACCCGTGACCTCTGGCCAAACCAGTGTAGAGTTCCCCGGGAGAAGGTAACGGGAACAAGTACAAGTCCGGGAGGGGGGCGGGAAGATGTGAGACTGTAAGCCATCAAGAAGCAGAGGAAGTAGTAAATCACTTTGTAGCCCAATTCCAGAGATTCCAGAGGGACTCGGGTGCATCTTCATCCTCCCAGTGGGGGCAGAATAAAGAAAGTTGAATTTGTGGAAACCTCCTTAAAGGAATTACAAGTTTTGCTGAAAAGAATAAGGAGCATTGGGGAACCACATACAAGAGGGGAGTCATTCTCCTTGCCTCCTTTTTTGTTATGAGTTATAAAAAGGCCAGAACTTTACTGGAACTTTACTTTGAGAAAATCTAGCATCTTTAGAGCACTTTACATCCAGGAGAAGGGAGTCATTCTCCTGGGGCAAAATCGGAAATCGGAACCCAAACTTTTTGATTGTTTATTTTAGTGACAGGAAAAGCGTAGGAGCTTTTTGACTGGGACGGTGTGTGGGATGTTCTGACCCACTAGGCTCTGCCCTGCAACATCACTGTATGCTGCTTTCACCAAAAACAGAATGGCCGCCGAAAAGCCCTATGCGTGCTAAAAATCTCTGAGAAGTGTGCAGGGAAACCTGAATAATAGGCTGCCAAATCTACTTTGCCTGTGTCAGTGGTAGAACAGGAGACCATACTGCCAAAACCTGTCATTGGGCTGCCCTCATTGCCAGGAAAACCCAAAAGTGCTCTAAAATCTGTTTTTTCTTTGGCTGTTAAAATTGCAAAATAATGGTTCCTAAACATCAGAACAAATCCAACATCTTTGTTGGGTGTTAACCATCACCTTATTTAAGGAATCCCCACAAGCACAATGTCAGGAGAAGCACATTTCATCACAAGAAAATCCACATTCAAAAAGGTATTTGCCTAGGAAAATATGTCGGATATGGGCGCAGTACCGCCGCTTGCCTGTGTCAAAGCGGTCATTTACTTATACTGGCAGTTTAAAACTTGTATCTTAAAATCAAATTGTGGAAAAGAAGACACTTGCCATCAAAAGCAATATAGGTTGCTACTATTCAATCTCTATGTTTCAAAAAGACTGGAATTAAGAGATCTGTGTGTATATTTGTTGAAAAAGTAAAGTTTATTTAGAAAAGACAATTTTAAACAAAGTGTTTTAAAAGTGAACTGATGCCAGCCACACAGGACTTCAAAAGCACATTCCACAGTTTGCTCCAAACAAAGGTGCCTTCCCTTTTCTCTCTGCCCAGGAACTATCATGCAGATGCTAATGAAAGGAGGAGGGGATTTTGCTCTGCTTCTCTGGGAGAGAGACAATAGGCTTCCTGGACTGAAAGGGAATGCAAATTCGGGTGTCAACAGAAACTAACTGCCTGCAGGAAGAGGCCAGGAGTGCTCTGGACGCAGCCAAACCTTGGGGGTGGGACCAGACAGATATGTGTATCTTAAACCACAAGGAAATATCTTTTTGAAAAAGACTCATAGAGAATTGTGCAAAATTTGGAAAAACCTGTAAATTATGGGTTAACATGAAAATTCTGCTCACAGTTTGAAACTACTCTGAACTCTGTGCGATGTTCAGAGACAGGACTACCAAAATGTTGATGTTGCAGCAATTGTGATAATGCTAGAAATATGAAACTTCACAGGATAATGCCCAAATGTCATGCGCATATATGTAGAAAATTGTGTACAGATCTGACACTGGGTAACCAACCAAAAGTGCGAAAAACTGTCAAATTTGAACCGAAGCTCTCACTAAGATGGAACTCGGACGGATACTTGCTCTACTAAATCTATGATGTAAATGTTATTGCTAGCAAGTTGGTTGTATTATGAATATGATTTATGTGAAAAATAGATATATTGTACAGAAACAAAGGGGAGGAACTCCCTGGATTGTAAAACACAGCAGCATCATGACATCAGATGTCCTTCTCAAATCAGGAGAGAGGACAGACCCTAACCAATAGGATTCCTAGAGGGTGTGCCTAGTATAATTTAGCCTACCCACCCCTTTGGGAAATACATAAACAGGGACAGTTTAGGACCTAGAGACAGAGATTCACCCATTAACTGGCGTACTGGCGAAGCACTCTGCAGGAGAACCCAGATCCAAGACTCCAGAACTTTGAAAGCAGAGAGGCCAATTCCAAAGCTGAACCCTTCTCAGCTAGGCCTTTAAAATCTTGCAACCTGATTTTACCCCCAGACTTCCAAGGGGAACACCACCAAAAGAACCGCCGGGCATGCTGTTTCTGCTTTCTTGCCAACAACTCTTGCTAGAACCCAGAGATCCAGACCAGTAGAGCAGAGCGGTAACCAGATAGCTGCAACCCGGAACCAACCCGTCAGATCCAGTCCAGAGGCTGTTCAGTGTCCGGAGTGCTGTGCTGAGTGCAGAATCCGGGTGCCCTGAATCCTGTCCGGTGGGCTAGCAGAATTCCAGTCCAGAACCCTTTGACCAGATCCTGACAGGCCTATTCCAAACAGTAGTAGTGAGTATCTATAGCATAGAATTGTCCATAGCCAGCATCCTATCCTTGAGTAATCCTATCCAACCCATTCTATCATATCCAGAACTGTATTGTAGAATCTCTTTTGTTTTCCTGAATCTTTCCCTCATCCATATAGTCTGTTGATAATAGTAGTGATAATATCATCTTTGCGCTAATCTATTTGCTGAAGAAAGACAAGTGTCTCGGCGGGCAAAAGTCAGAACAGAGGCGCCGCTGATCTGATGACTGTTCCGTTGGGTATCTTGTATCTTCATAGCCTCCCTAGTGTAAAGAAATCCTTGTTTGTAATTCAAAAGCGCATCTTCTATTTGAAAATCTTGACGAAGGGCGGACAAGGGCAGTCTCTGCCTTAGTGGACTGGAAGAGGAGGGGTTAATGTGTTTCACCTGCTGCCTGCAAAGAAAAGCTCCACTCCAAGGCGAAGCCGTGGCGAAGGGCGGACAAGGGCAGTCTCTGCCTTAGTGGACTGGAAGAGGAGGGGTTAATGTGTTTCACCTGCTGCCTGCAAAGAAAAGCTCCACTCCAAGGGGAAGCCGTGGTGGAGGGCGGACAAGGGCAGTCTCTGCAGTCTGTGTGAGTCTGCAGAGCTGCAGGTTTCCGGGGCTTGAGGGCTGTAGCTGCTTTTTTCCTGTCATCAAACTTCAAAACTTCAGCTCTGCATCACTGCACCGGACTGTGATTTCTCTTCGTTCTCTTCGTGGATGTAGGAGTGTACCTAAGGCAGAACCCGAGGCGGAGTCAGAGGTGAGGAGGGCCACGGTTGACTCAATTTACACCCCTCAGCACCAGCCCCCCTGTAAATTCCGCCTGCCCCTGTGTACTCTTGGCATTAATTGGCCCAACCTCCTCACCACCCTGACATTTTAACAATCTGGTGTGTTCTGGAGCGCCCTGTGCAGAGTGGCTGCTCGCACATAATCAAACTTTCTCCCCATCCATTTTTATGGAGATAATGATCTGCATCTGTAGCTGCTGAAGGCAGGGGGCAGGGGGCTCGCCCACCCACGAAATCTGACCTATCACCTGTTCAGTGGCTAATGGCATTTCTGCTCATTGCCATTGCCACTTAGCTTTTTTGAGAAATGGTAGTTTTACTACCATTTTATTTTCAGTTGCAGCACACCAAATAGTTTTTATTTGGATGCCGCACATTGGCTTAATAAGCCTCTGCCCTGATTGTTGCCTGATTGCTGCCTCAGCCACTGCCCTATATTAAGCCTTGTTATTGTCTCTATACTGGGAACTTGGTGGCCATTGCAGATTGAGGGACAGGGGGGGAGTGACGGACTAAGGCAGCTCCTCAAGCTATCGGACGTGCCCTGTCCTCACTGCCTGTTTTTCTGCCTTTATTTCCCTAAACTGACTGTGTATTACTTCTGGTGGACCGAGGGACAGGGGGGGAGAGACGGACTCTAGCCATCGGGCATTCCCTGTCCCAGTCCCTGGATATAGCGTTCGATCCTGTTATAAGTCTGTGCCAGAAGAAATTAATTCTGTGTTCTTTTTTGTGGGGATGTTGGTGCAACCGATTCATTCGTGTCATTTCTTCTCTTAGCGCTTGGTTTTGGCATATAATGGGGTTTGATCCTTAGGGTGAGAGGCTGCGAGTATATCTCTCCCCTCCTCCTTTGTTGGCCCACAGCTCAGATTTCTTTTTGTACCTTTTGTACTGTGCCCATTTCCCACCCGCACTCCTAGATTTTATATTTTTACTTATTGACTTTTTTATTCTTACTATTAACCTGTTGCATGTGTGTTTTTTAGCATACTGGTCCCTGTGAGTATCCTCTGTGTTGTTTTTTGCTCTGCATTTGCACTTTAGGTACCTTGCCTACATTCTTCTTACCAATAGGGGCTTTCTGGCTGTAGCCCATTAAGAAATATTTTTGGACAATTTATTTGGCTAAGTAGGTGTTGCCTCTAACACTGACAAAATATGTCCAAACGCAAGGCCAAAGCCCCTCCACTGATTCCCAATAAAACAAAAAAAAGCAAACCCAGTTCCATGGGTGGTCAGGGTGGATCTGACCCAGGTGGCAATTTTTCTAAACCTAAGGCCAGAAAAAGTAAGGGCCCACAGATCTCGCCAGGACAATCAACCCTAAATGAATATTTGAAACAGATGGCAGGGAAACTTGAAGAGCACATTTTACACACTGATAGAGCCATTGAAGTTGCCAGCCTACAATCTAGTGCAACTGGGGAAAAAAGAATGCAATTCCTTACCTTCTCCAAATTCTTCACTCCCCAGTCTCTCGCAATGTCTTGAAACCTCATTAAATAATAACTCCCCAAAAAGGGATCAATTGGGAGGTGGTAGTGTGGAGACCCCTAACGGGGCTCGCACACTTGAAGAGTTAACAATAATTGTACCCCCTGACATCTTGGTGGACAAAGGACCCAACCTCAATTCGATGGTGTCTCTAGATGACTCCATGGAGTCAGCGTCTAGTGACTTTAAAATCCTGGACGCAGTGTTGGACAGAAAGCTTGCACCGATTTTAGATGACATAGGCACCCGTACAACCCTTTGCATCATGGATGACCTAATAAGAGGTCTTAAAAAAGACATTTTGGAAATTAAAACTTTGGTTGTAGATCGAGTAGGGATAGCAGTGCCGGGGAGCATTCCCGAAAATTCTGCTCACCACCCTTCACATAGCCCTAATAAACCACACATGGGTGAGACTATAGTTCCTAACACCACAGATTCGGATGTACCACCTTCTCTCCCAATACGCCATAATGCTTTCCTCTTGGAGAGCACTCTGTAGAAGGGGACCAAGAGTGGTTTGGGGGTCTCAGCCGTGGGCTCACATAAGATATTAAAGGATAAATGTTCCTCCGGTGCGCAAGACGTCCTCAACCTCCCTCCAGAGGCTGCCCCATTGGTTGGAGTAATCACGGGGCTCCCCCAACTTGATTGAGGTCAGGTGGAAACCACCCCCTCCATTATTAACAAAACTGCACAATGGATTAATACTCATTTGCCAGGGATGAAGGTGAATCCTAGAGGTAGTCTCATGGCCAGAAGGGTCTCATGGGTGGGGAAGCAACCCAAATGGGCAAAGGGGGACTGTGTGGTGGTGTCTATGACTGCTCCAGCTATGCTCAACTACGTAGTTTCCTCTATTAACCCTGAGTGGCGCTCTCGCCTCCCCCCATCAGCTAACAGTGCCTTTTTCCCCCTAGGAGCCTTCTACCCCGCAAGCCCCCCTGTCCGACTACCAGACCAGCAACAAACTTCTGAACCCACGTATGCCTGTGGAGGGTACCGGGGGAAGGAGCCTATTGGCTCCAATGATGCCAGCAGCCACAGTGGATTTGAGAAATCGTTTCCAGGCTCTGGGGGAAATAGAAGAATTGGACTGACCAGCTGCTGTGGGGGAGGTGGTTCAGATCGCGGAAGGACCAGGAAGGGGAGGGGAATCTGGTCAAAATCTCCCTCTAGAAGAACTGGTCTCCCCCTCTTTGTTTTTGTCTGTGCTGGAACATAGCCGGTGCTGAGTCTAAGCTTTCTCAGGGGGAGATAGCCGCTATCCTGAGGGAATATGATATTATATTCAGGAAACTTGGGCACTTCCCCAATATGCTTTGATGGCTATGTTGCAGAGTGTGTCCCTGCGGAAAAGGGAAAACGAGGGAGATGTTTTGGTGGCCTGGCAATCTTGGTGATGGCATCTCTAGCCTTAACCTTAATGGGGAGAGAAACAAAAAATCAGAATATATAATGTGTTACTTCACGCCGTGCTAGGGGCCGTCCCCTATTTCTGGTTAATGTCTACAATAGCCCACATACCACTAATCGGGGGTGGCCAGGGGCTCTGAGAGACCTGATTGAAGGAAATGTCATTGCCAATGGCAGTCGGGCCTTATTACTAATAATGGGATGTGATTTTAATGTGAAACTGGGGGCAGGAATTCCAACAGTGGATATAGATCCGGGTGAAGACCTTCTGCATGGGGTTGCTTCCGCACAACTGGTGGATGAAAGAATGTGTGAAAGGGGCCTGCAGCTCTGTGAGTGGTTTCTGGAGTGGGGCATTCGCTCACTGAATGGTCGGGTGGGAGCGGATCGACCTGGAAGGCCAACCTTTGTGGGCACTCAGGGATAGTCTACGATTGATTATTTCTGTGCCCACATGAGGGATTGGCATTTAATTAAGGAATTCGAGGTACTTAACCTACAGAGTGACCATCATGCACTCCGGCTTGTCATAGGAATAGACCCGCCAGTGGTCCCATTTGTCAATTTTCCCCAACTGGACCAGTGTGGCATCAATCCCCTGTGCAAGCAGAGAATTAAATGGGCCAGACTGGACCCTGTGGACACTCAATCGTCCGTTTTCAAATCCAATTTGGGGGAACTTTCTATTATTTTGGCAAATGGATCTTCCCCAGGCTCCATAATTTTGGCATCCCAAACAATTTGGAACTATATGTCTGGCACTTTTCAAAGGGAATTTAAAAAACGGAAAAAGATCCTGGAAACCTGGTTCGATGAACCTTGCCGGATAGCACAGAAAGATCTTAAAGGTATTTTAGAGAAAAAAGACAGTACCCGACATGAGATAATTACTGCCCGGGCGCAGTATAAACGCGTCTTGGCAAAAATGAAGGCCCAGCTGGAAGAGCAAGCCTGGGAAGACCTGATCCAGGCTGTGCAGTCAAAGGACTCCAAGACCTTTTGGGAATTTGTGGCTAATGGACCCCCCCACAAAAGAGTAAAAACACACAAAGAGAATAATGTTAGTGCACTGGCTTGGTCTAATCATTTTAGCACCCTTTATAGGGCAAATCCCTCAACTTCCTATAGTGGGCCCAGTGGTTCCCCTCTCCGATTAACCATAAACGAGGTAGAGACGGCTATTAACAAGCAACTCCCTAATCGAGCTCCCGGACCAGACGCTATCCCTGCGGATATTTTCTGTGATGAGGTGGACCTATGGGCCCCAGTTTTGACTAAGTGCTTCAATGCATTTTTGGAGCTTGATACCTACCCGGCAACATGGAGGCAGGCAATCATTTTTCCTATTTTTAAGAAGGGTGACCCTAGTAGCCCCCTTTCTTATAGACCCATCTCTCTGCTTGATACCTCCTTCAAAATCTTCGGCTGTGCGGTTTTGGCACGGCTAGAACAATGGATTTCTGACTCTGGGGTTCTTACAGAGACTCAATATGGTTTTCGCCCGGGCCTAGGAACTAGGGACCAGGCTTTGTACCTGTATTTGGTGGGTACATGTGAGGGGTGGGCCTTTGTACTTAGCATTCATGGACCTGAGCACCGCGTTTGACAAAGTAGACAGGGCTATGCTCTGGGCGGTGCTCAGGTCCATGGGTTGCCTGGAGGATTTGGTCATGGTCCTCCAGATAATCCATGAACATACATCGGCTTGTGTCAGATTCGGGGAACAGGGACAGTGCACAGCCTTTTTTGAGACCTCCTTGGGCGTCCGCCAGGGCTGTGTTGTGGCCCCGGTATTGTTTGCCCTTTACATAAATGGTGTCTACCAGGCATTGGTTAACTCCCATACCGACTATATCACGGTGGGTGGCGCCCCCCTCCCAGTCTTAGGTTATGCCGATGATATGGTTTTAATTACCCTTACCCCCAGAGCTTTACAATGCCTGGTGGATGTCTACACCCAATTTATGGCTTCCCATAAGCTGACTGGGAATTCACAAAAATCAGCAGTTATGGCATGTAAGAGTTCGGGTGTTAGACATCTCAAGATGCGCACGATATGGAGTGGAGGCAAGCCTATCCCGAGGGTCACCAGCTTTGATTATCTGGGAATTTGTTTTACAGAGAATTGGCGAGGGTTTGGCCATGTCGATAAGCAATGTATGAGGATGAGACAGGCGCTTGGGGGTTTGTCCCGCTTTCAACATAACTGCATGGGGCACCCATTCAAATTAATTCTCGAAGTATACCGGGCTCAAACAAAAACTGCCACTAATTATGGGGCAGCACTGTGGGGTATGGAAAGGATTCTAAAAATCAAAAATGTGGAGAACTCCTTTCTTAAAAAATTGCTTGGGCTACCAGAGTCTGCTCCAAACTATGGTACACATTTAGAACTGGGATGTCCACACATTGCTGATGAGTGGCTCCAGTCTCGCATTGGCTGGCACTATGGGCTAACCAGAAAGCCACTCTTTCACATAAGATCATAAGAGCCCTGGTGAGTAGCTCAGGTGTAAAGAAAATCCCCTGGCTTATGTACATCCAGAAATGCATTAGACAGTTAAATTGTGCTAATTCTGTCTGCCCCTCAATCTTCTTGACCCCTTGTGCGGTCAGGGCATACAAACAAATGTTTAATTCCATCTTGGTGGCAAATAGGGAGTCCGCTGCCTTGGTTATTCTTGCAAACAGAAGGCATATTGTGTTTACATCTGCAGACGCTATTCAGCCGGCACTTCCTCCACAGTGATAATCCTGCAGATCGCTGGGCCTTGACCTGAGCCCTGTTTGATTGCTTATGGCTAGGGGCACGAGCAAAAAGCTGGACTCATAATGTGCAACCTACAGCTTGCACCTGCTGTCAGTGGCCAGTGGAGGACCTTCTACACTTTGTGTTGTTTTGCCCACATTACACAGACCTAAGACAAAAAACACTTCTGCCACTACTTAGGTCCGCTGGCTTGTCTCAGGCTAGGCCTGCTTTATGTTATCTGCTTTCAGCCGCTATGATGCCAGTGGCCTGGGGCATGGTAGACTACTTGAGAAGGGCCTGGTATCCGAAAACTAAATTCACTATCCAAAATATGATCAAACCCTGAACATTTTATTGAATCGTTTGGACGCTTCCTGTGGATTTTATCTTGATTTACACACATGCACATTTTAATCTTTTTTTATACATATGTAATGTTTGTAAGTTAATGCCATGGACTTTTTTTTAAAATAAAATGTTGAATTGGATTTTGTATTACTATGCAGTTCTATTTTGTGTATGGTTTATGGATAATTTGCTTCCGAATAAACTTAATACAATGAAATCTTGACTCTTTCTGAAAAAAAAACGACCTCTACTAAAACCTTCATAACTTCTGAACCATGCATGCTAGAAACAGAATTTAAGTGTCAAACGCTGAAAAGTTTGCTGCAAATTTGCGTTTGGCTCAATTTCATCACGTGTAAAACAGCTATTCTTTGCAATTGACCTCAGAAGTCAGTTTTCAATCTGCTAGTTATTCAATCATCAGTGCTAGTGTTTACCTGAAACTATACAAAGTTTTGAATCCAATTTCGAGAATTAAATCAATTTTTCAGTGTTTTTCCCATTTATTCAAACCCACATTCAAAAGCATTTGACCTGTTTGAAATCATTCCTGTTTCTCTCTGCTTGCTGGGGGGAATTGGGATTAAAACTGTATTTGTTGAGTGTGTATTTCCTGAAACCTGTGTTCTCTCCTTCCAACTCTATATTGCATATTGGGGGGAATTGAGTAGTGTGCAGGGGGAAAGAGTGACATTACATTTGACTGAACCCACACAACGTTTTATTCTGTGCTGCATGATTTTTCTTATCCTTGCTCCTCCTGATTAAAGAGATTGTGGATTGTAACATCACCCATTGGTGATTGTCTAAATATTAAATAGTGTGATATATAGCCCATTTTCGAGTTTCGAAAAACAAACTGTAATACTCCGCAGCTTCCACTAGATGTCGGCCTTTGCACAGCATGTGAATCTAAGCAGATACAAGCATCAGAAATACGATTACGGTGAGTAATGTATCCCATATATATTGTTCAAATTCATAAAATAAATCTTTTAACTTTGCAAAACAACCTGCTTCCTGGTACAGTCAGACCAGTGGGGGGATTCAAAGAGAGGGGCATTATATAAGGGTACATCATTCAGAAATAAAAACTTATAGACACAAATATATAATTAAGGTTTCCAGCTGTGCATCACATGCTAGACATTGACTTAGGTGGAGGGCCGGGTTGTAATCACTTACAGGTGCCTTTTTGACAGACTTTCAGACTGCCTGACAAGCACTAGTTTAGGTAGGGAAACCCTGTTAGAGTTAAGGACGGATCAGTTTATCTTTCTTTTGGATAAACGTTTATAGAAATCATCATCGCACCACTTGGTCAGTCTCTTCATTCCTTGTCGCCACATCCTTCATACCTTTTCTAGTTTGTCTTTGGCCTCCAGAGTTCTCCTGTTCAGCAACTGAAGTACTTGTCTCCCATTCCCACTCTATCACCTGGCCTATAATCTGAATGCACTCATCTTCTGTTGAAGCCTCTGTGATTTCCAACAAAGACATTTACTTCAGAGCAGTATTCCTTAGGATCATCTATATGTGACTTCCACTGTCCTGTTCTACTCCTTCAGTAGGCTAGTCATGGGATGATGGGTGGCTCAATAGTCACCTCTAGGTCTATAAGTTAATGTTACATCATAATGCTGCAACTCTAGCATCCACTTTTAGATCTGCGGTTGAGTGGGTAACAGGGGTCAAGTCCTTGAAACAAAAAAGTGGGGGGCTCATTACATACCAATTGAATGTGGCGTCACCAGAAATGAGCATGTCAAGCTGCCCTCTGAAAAAAGTAGGGGCACTCCGTAAATAAGTGGGGGACACCCTCGACTTGAGCCCTGGTGGGTAAGGAGAGTCCTGTCATTATGGGGTTCAGTAGATTGTGATCGGTGATCGCAGAAATGGGTCTCCCATGCTTATGTAGATGATGGTGTCTCCATCCCAACAGTACAGCCAGCGCTTCACGTTCTATTTGGGAATATCTCTGTTCTGTGATTGAAAGAGCCCAGTTTGCAAAGACAACAGGTTGAATCTGGTTCCTAGGGTCCTTTTGTAGGAGAACCGCACCCAGCTTAAAGGAACTAGCATCCACTATATTTTATTTATTGCATTTATAATAATAATAATACTACAGTTCAGAACTTCTTCCTGGGTCAAAAAAAGCCATGGTTTGATTTTGATACATTTGTATAATGCACATAACAAACTAAATCATATCTAGGCCTAGGATGGAAAATCGAAAACAAAACCAAAGCTACAAATGAATGAATCGCATCACTATACCAGTTTCAATCTTAGATTCCCGCCCATGTTTTACTTAAACATGTAGGCTTTTAGGACTTGATTAAATAGAAGTAGAGATTGGAGGGAGCGAATCTTCAGGGGAATACTGTTACACAGTTTTTGTCCATATATGCAAAATCTACAGTCCCCCCCTGGACACAAAATTGGAGGGTGGGATTTCCAACAACAATGTATCACTTGATTGCAGCTGATGGGTCGGTTGATAACTGGAAATTATATTGGATAAGTATCATGGGGCCAGTTTATTTACACATTTAAAAACCAAGCACAGGACTTTAAAGTCAATTCTGTCACGGTATGTTAGAGATCAGCAACGATTTCTGTACTCTTAAATATAAGTTGCACAGCTGCATTTGCAGTGGAGTTGTGTAAGTGGAATACCTGCAAAGCAGCAGTCCGTTGCAATTATCAAGTCAAGAGTTAACCAGTGCTCAGACCACTGCTGGATGGTCAACCGCTAGAACAAACGGGAGTGCTTGTCGCTGGAGGGGCAGGGTGCCGAAAACTGATTGTACCTTAGCACTAACCTGAGCTTTGCTCCCCAGATTTTCCTGCCAGATGCAGCCCACGTTTTTTTATTTTAGAAGCAAACAGTAAGTCAGAACCCATGAAGCGTAAAGGGTGTGGACGTCTGCTCTGATCGGCCCAAACAGACCTACCTCTGTTTTACTGGCATTCAGTTGGATCCAGTTGGATGACATCCACCCTGACTTTCTCCAAACATCGTTCAACCCTCTGAAAGACCTCCTCCACCTCCCCTATTTTGATGAACACCAGACATGGTGACAGCGAATGTGAGAGCACACTTGATCTCTTGAAATGTGGACTCTTCCAGTGGCGTCCTTTGCCAGGAACTGTCCCTCTTTGTTGGATGTTGGAGAGGTTCTGAGAGCGTTGTCAAGTTTTTGATTAATCTCCCATAATATGCAACCACCCAAAGGAAGCGCCTCACCTCTGATGCATTTTGAGGTGTGTTAGCCTCGTGAATGTCCTGAACTTTCTTTAGATCCGTAGATATCTCATCTGCTTGAAACCGTGAGGCGCTTCGTCTGGGTGGTTACATATTATGGGAGATTAATCAAAAACTTGACAACGCTCTCAGAACCTCTCCAACATCTGACAAAGAGGGACAGTTCCTGGCAAGGTTTATAGTGATAATTTCGAATAACATAATGTCAAAAGTCAAAATGTGGAAAAAAAAGTGGGCAAATTTTTTTTTTTTCAAATGTCTTTTTTAAAAATGTTCTGTTCGAAATGGGGGGTTGCCCCACCAAACCCCCCTTTTTTAACCCTTTTTTTACGCACGAAAGCAACAAAAAAAACAGGTAAATTAAAAAATGACATATTCAGGAAAAATTATGGATTTGACATTTTAACTGGACACCGCTTGAAGCATGTAATCAAAGAATTCCAACATTGTTTGTTGGAATGCACACTTTTTCTGCGATGTATAAGGCCAAGGATTTCCACCTCTCTAGCACAGTTTCCAGACTTTCCAGATGTTCAGTCTCTGATGCAGCACTCGTTAGTATGCCATCACTAATGTGCAGCATTGCTTGGAGACCTGCCAGTGCACCTCTTAATGGTTTGCTGGAACACTTCAGCTGCCAATGACATGCTGCAACCCAGCCGTTGGTACCTAAACAGCCCTTAAGCTGTAGTGAAAGTTGTTATATATCTAGAAGTAGGGTGGTGCACCACCTGATGGTAACCACTTTTAGGTTGAGACTTGAGAAGAAGGCTGCACCACAATGATGTAATCTATATTCCTCTCACTCTTGATCGCTTTATTGGGCAGCGGCATATACTCGCAGATCCTCCCTGATCCTGGCTGCTTGGGTTTAGCTGCCACCACTAATGGGGAAAACCATAGTGTTGGACCATCCACTCTCTCAGTTCGGTCATTAACCACAAGTTTGTCCAGTCCTCTTCCACCATCCCTACTAGGCGTAAAGGATCCAGGGATAATTGCTGGATGGTGTCCTCGATATCAAGTCTTATAGGGTCTACCTTGAGACACCCCAATCCCTTGAATAATGAGCTGCACCTGTAGCATCTTCCACATACACAAAGTTCAGTGCTTCTGCTGCATTGCACCCCAGCAAGGTGTCTTAACTTATAGCTGTTACATATAATCATGCACTAATTTTTTGTGATCCATGTTGTACCATGGCCACAAATGCCTGTTTCACTAGAATGGGTTTCGAACATCCAAATGTCAAGATTCAAACCTGCGTGCACATTAGCAGAGGCGATGTGCACAGCTTCTGGCAATGTGAGAGAGCCATTATGTTCACCAAAGCGTCACTGTCGATACCACCAGGGTATTCGTAACTTCTATTCGGAGGACACATCTAGACTGTCTTTAGTGCAGAACACTGGAGATGAAGAAAACCTCATCGTCCTCTTGATCCACTGTTTTCATATCTTCATCAGGCAGTGGTGTCACTAATTGAGCAATTTGAAGGCGTCTCCTCGCAAAGAATGGATGTTGTATATGCTTGTTTTGAGAGGCAGCTTGTGGTAGGTGTGCCTGGCAGACCTCAGCAAAGTGGCTTATCCTCACCTATCACCAACAGGCGTGACCCTTTGCTAGGAATATACCAGTGTGTGGCAGGACATAACTGCAGTAAGTGCTGATGTCACTTGAGTCAGTCAGCCATTCATTCTTAGCAGACATCACTTTCGGGGGAGCCTTAGGTTGATTCTGAGTGACTGCACGGGCTTCCTCTAGTTTCACTGCTTTCAGGACTGAATCCATTCTTGATGCAGTTACTTCTGCCAGTTCACGGGATCTCCCCAGCTCCAAGATTCTGGAGAAGCCGATGTCAGGATCCCTCAGGCTGTTTTACCAGCTTTACCGAAAAGCAGCCTTGGATCACCTGGACCATAATCTTGTCTTCTTCATTCAGGAACACCAGTGAATGCAAGTTGTCTCCTTGTTCATAATCCGCATACACCATTGGGCTAAAATAATTGCTTAGTGCACTCTTTTCAACTTGATACGTGTTATCTACAGGAATTAAGGTTTTAAAGGTTATGTCCACTGCACGGCCTGCCAAATATAGTAGTGTGGATCTTTTGGCACTATTGTTGACTTCCTGGTGTCGTCAAAAGTACATTTCAAGCTCAGTGCACGCAAAGAGCCCACCTCGGGCCTTGACTGCACTGGGCACACATGTGAGGAATATGAGGGCGTCCTCACTTCTTTCCCCAAAATATCCTCCACCCAGGGGTCCAGGGAAAGGGAGTCACTATCAAATCCTTACCCCGGGGGTGGATATGCGAAGGAGGATCACCTGGGAAGAGGAGACTTGGGAGTGGGGGTGAGGCACACATGGGTGAGATGCGGTATCCCCCATTTCCCTTTTCTTATGAATATAACACCCCCAGGCCTTCATAGGTTGTTCCCAGTCCCTTCCCTATCTTTTGTATGTCTTGTCTCCAAGTCAACACCACTAAGATGAGGAAGAGACACACTAGAGCTATACATTACATACACAAACACTACTTTGGTACTGGGACAAGCAAGATTCAACAAAGACTGACAACAGACTGCAGAACTCTCACTGGGCAGTCTAGTTGTCAAAGACCAATTCCAGCTGGTGGGATATTTAAAAGCCAGTGCTAGGACTATGAGAAAGACGTGAAGGAGAGGTACCTGTATGCAAGAGCAGCCATGTGGAAATTTCGTAAGAGATCCAGAAAAGCCGAAGAAGGATGCAGAGCAAGAGCAGCATGGGAGCCAGGTGAAAAGCAGACCAGTGCAAGCTGGAGCTTTCCTCTGAACCGGAAAAGCAGCTGGAGAGACTGGGAGAATGCCAGAGGAGCACTGCCGACCGCACCGCACCATAGCAGGGGCTGGCGGTGTCGCAGAGGCAGTGAATTGCATCGGCGAGACCAGCGGGTGAAAAGAAAGCTGTCTGTGGACAGAGAACGCTTCCAAGAGACATGACAAGTGCTGCAGACCCATACCATTCGTCAGACACACCAAGCAACATCAGTGAGTCGGCCCAGAAGCACTGGGAGTACGGGGGGAATACCGACACTGATTTTATGGGGATAGTTACAACATATGGCAAGCAACTAAAGTAGAGAGACTGTAATTATGGGAAATCCATGATTTAAGCGCATTGGTGAAAAATACAAGCAAGTTATGAACCGGGGTAAAGCCAGAGAAAATGTTAAGCTCATTTCAGTGAATATAAGAAAAATCTGGCAGCAAATGCGTCACAGGTTTTCAACAGAAGAGCTGAAGAAGTATATACGTTTCCTAACGGGAGAATGTACTAGGAAGCTTGTGTGAGTCATTGCAAGTTAAAGCTAATAAACCAGTGAATGGTGACAAAAGAAGAATCAATAAAGCTTCAATGGCAAGTCAAAGGAATACATCAGGCCTTATTGTGAAGCAGGAACAGTGGCAAAATTACTTGTGAAACAGAAGCGAGACGTGTGGTCCAACAACTGCACCTAGCCCGAAAACACCCTCCCGAGGACAAGCCACTGTGTTATTGAATAAAAGAAAAGCCTGTGTAAGTGAAACTGAGCAATTGAACTTAAAAACTGGTGGAGGAGAACAAAACTGGAGAGCTGGTGAGTGTCCCAAGTAGTTGTGTTATTTTGGAACATTGAACATCCTTAGGAATTGCTGCTATTTTGGAACTGTGATAGACTTGAAAGCTTGGGGAAGGGAACTCCTCTTTTTTGACGTGAACTATTTGAACTTTGGGAAAGGGAAAACCCAATTCCATCTGAGACCTGGAAGAAGAACTTAACTTTCATTTGACCACTTTTCATTTGATGCTGACATTCCTTACACATTGTATACAATCATCTGTGAGGGCAAGTATAGGTTACGTACAGAGATGGACATCTGCTTTGGATTTCCTGACACAGACTATCATTAGTTTAAGTTAGGTAGGGAAATCCCCCCCCTTGAAAATAGGGCAAGTTAGGCCATTTTCAACTCTCAACTTTTAGTTAATAAATGTGTGGATATAAAATTGTATTCAGTTGTCTTTGTCTACTTCATGATGCCTTCACAATACCAAATTCTACCAAGGGGGTCAGAGAACCTTACTGCCTGGGGTCCACAATCTGGGCTGAAGATGCCTCTGCATCATCTGCCATGATGAGGCAATGTCTGCACATTGACATGGACGTGTCCGCAGCATTGAGGTGACACAGTGACTGAAGAAATATCAAATGATAAATTATTCATAGCCCCACCATTGAAAATGATACATGTAGATATTTTTTTTTACTTCATCCAAGGTTAATTGCCAGCCCATAGGACCACAGATAGATGCAAAAAAAATCATAATTGAGGCACCCAATCACTTCTTTTAGTAGACACTACCTCTAGGCTAAGCACTCCTCAGTGAGCTCCTTTCGACTCACAGGTATGTCTTGACTGGACACTTGGAGAACCACACTCTGATGTTCCAACAGAGGGCTCGATCCACTGCCTTTGCTCCAATGCTTGGAGTGGTCTGTTTCCTTACAAATGGGTACCACCCAACACATACCGAGAGCAAAGTGCTGTCTTCCGATCATGGGGCTCGATTGATGGTATCTGGTACCCCAGATGGAGCTGGAAGGATGCTCCCCGGCGTTCGGGCACCACACATTTGTGCTCCAGCACTTTGAAGTGTCTCTTGTGCTAGATGGAATACAAATAAAGATCACAGACCACATAACCAGACAGATTCAAAGAATATGACAAAACACTACTTTATTCAAAGTAGGGAGACCCGACAAACATCGGACTGATGTATGTACACTCACAAAGCAACTTGATTACCCAGAGGTCTTTATACCCCAACATGCATCATACATACGTGCAATTCTGATTATAATGGACACACTGTCAGTGGATTGGTCTATGCATTATTGTATGTTAGGTTGTCCCTCAAACCCACTGGTTGGTTGGCATACTATTCCAACCTTGGACTTTCAACTCTTTTAGCTGCACATAAGCGAAACGAAATGTAGGTGTTTGATTCCCGTCAGACTACTTCCCTTTTTCCCTATTAGTTCATCACCTCTCGTCAGTAGGCCGTAAGCCAAAGTCTTTCTTTTGTAGTTGACCTTGTTGACTGCTCACCGGTCTGGAACATTCAAGGGAATTTGAGCACACCACTATCTTTTTCTGAGGCTTAATGAATAGCCCTTGTTCTCTGCTCTGAAATCACGTTTGGCAGACCACAAATTTGTCCATTTCAGCCTTCTATTTTCTGCGATTTGATTTAATTATGCTGGATGCATTTGCTCCACTTGGCCTCTAGAGACTTGCTCACTCTATCTCATATAAACTTTATGCACTTTTTAATTTACCAACAGTTGGCTCCTGCAGATGTTTTCTTCTTCAATCTATGAGGGATGCCCCATATTCAGAGCTTATCCATGTAACTCCCTTGTGCTCTGTGCTTATTCCTTAAAATAGAATCCTTCATTCTGGGCCAACCTTGACTCGTCGGTTCTGCACACAGACTCCTGATCATGCAGCCTTAGTTTGTTCTTCCACGTCTCCTGATCATGCAGCCTTAGTTTGTTTCGGCGGTAGCTTGGATGTATCAGACACAAATCGACGTCCATTTTCCTATCATGGCCGTCTTAGTAACATTATATATACCTTTGTAGCAAACTCATTTGTTTCCTTTCTAGCTTGCGTTACTGCGTATTTACAGTTATTGATCAGTAAGTAACTTTATCTTCTTTGCAGTCATGATTACTTTAACTTTTGTTATGTATTTCTGCATGCTGGCATCCTTCTACTGGTTCTACGTGAGGGTACATTCTGTATGGCTGTCTCACTGCATAACTTCTCTCGTACACTCGATGTGGTATGCGAACGACACAGGCGGTCCCATTTACTGCTCTTTTATGATTATTCCAGTATAACAGTGGTGAGGGGGCATGAACTAGTGAGAAAGCAGATACATGCTCCTCTAAACAGTGGTGTGACTTCTGAGAAGCATTGCAGGATCATCACGTGTGCCCATAGTGCACCTCGGTGATCCCTCC
Organism: Ambystoma mexicanum; assembly: GCF_040938575.1. Taxonomy (NCBI): domain Eukaryota; kingdom Metazoa; phylum Chordata; class Amphibia; order Caudata; family Ambystomatidae; genus Ambystoma; species Ambystoma mexicanum. Next base: position 965,407,470 of record NC_090924.1, read on the forward strand.
GTTCGTTGCCAATATTAACTACATTATTAACCATAAGCAAAGGCTGATGAGGTATGTGCTTTTGCCAAGATAATAAAAACACAGTAGAGGTGTTAGTAATGGGTGCTCGCTTCGACTACCTCTCACATCCAGCAACACCCTATTTATTCCAACAGTGTGTTGTCCCTTAACTCTACATCTGCCTTAAGGGGACCATACACTACAACAGTTTCAGGGAAAAGGGTGCCTTTTGGAGAACAAAGTGGCCCACATTAGCCCTGAAAATCTGCCTCTGTCTCTCTTGTGTGACTAGAGCTATGCAGCATTGTTTGATGAATGTTGTTTCTATGATTTTGCTGCGCGGTAATGAAATGTCAGTTAGCCTACATGAAGAAATATTTCCCTGCATCTTAAATCCATGTGAGCCAGACACAGCTATGTATCTTGGGAGCTAGTTGGCAATGAATACCTATAAATAGATTCTTTATGTGATTAAGCTGGTGAGTGAGAATCCAGATTGTTTCCAACACAATAGATTAATGGTAATGATAGCTGAATTAAAAGCATGCCAATGGACGCTGCGCTGCTTTTAAAGTGCTATAACTTACAAGCTGCAGAAGTGACATGTCCATTAAGAGTGAACGTGGAGAAATAGATGCATTTGAAGGGATGGATTAGGCAAGACGATTGTGCTGAGAATCTGTAATTTCCTCTGTATCAAGTTGTTTCTATTATTGCAAAGGGCATATTAAGATCCCACCTAAAGAGCCACCCATGGGTTTAGAGATGAACGCTTGTGTGAATACATAGCATATGGAGCAGGGATGTTCTGCAGCTTTTTGTACTGAAAGTGATATGTATAATAAGGTTTTGCAGAAGGATCTTGTTAGAATTAATATGAACCCTCAGTGGCATGAGACAGAGAAAATGACCGGGAGCCTGTGGAATGTGGTAGGGGGAACATTAAAATTCCTGAAAGGAGAGGTTTGAAGGGCATGAACAGAGAGGGGCCCCTGAATATGACAGTGGGCTACATCCAGGGCTGTTTGTTGTGGAGGAAGAAACAGGTGGCCGCAAGAGTGCTGTTGCTTTTAGAGAAAAACCATCTGTTCCAAGCCTTCCCTTGGAGACTGCTCTATTACTCTTTTATTTTTTTCATTTCAAATCAAGCACGTCATCCCAGAAAACAACTTCAGATCTGCTGTCCAAGCCTTGGCCCTCTCCCACCTGGATGGTAGCAATGCCCTTTTGGATGGCCTTCCAGCATCTACTCTGGCACCCTTGAGATATATTCCCTGTAGGCTGCAGCACCACTAATCAAAGGACTGTAAATTCAACCACATCGCTGACCCTCATTGAACTGCACTGACATCCGCTGCAAGCCTGTATCATCTTCAAATCATACTGCATCATCTACAAGGCTGTCATCGTGAAGTCCCCAATCTACCTCATTGGAAACACTCTGCATCTCTGGAGGGCTATGATCCACCAGAAGTAAGGATATGTACAGACTTGAACTCTGCTTGTGCATGAAGGAAAGAACCAGAAGACATGCCTTCTCGGTCCATGGCCCCAGACTCTGGAACCTCCTCCCTATCCTGTCAACATCAGGCTCACCCCCTTGCTTTTACAGATCAGGACGGTGCTCAACACCCTCCTCTTCAAGGAATTGAAATGCTCCTCTTGAAACACCAAGTCCATACTCCCTGAACTCCCCACCCTACCTGAGACGGGGTGCTATACTCCCCAGTGGTTCATCTCATGGTTGCTTGTGGAATCCTTGTTCCCAATTTGCTTGCCCCCCTCCCATATTGTTAGCTCCCCACTTGATGTTTCTCTGCTTCCTTCACTTTGCTCTTCCCCCTACAATTGCAACGCAAACCGTTTCTTCCTGAAGCTAGGTTCACGCTCAATAAATACCCTAACAATAATATTAATAGACAAAAATAGGATGGCACAGGGCCTCATGCAGAATTATGTTGTATCTTCCTACTACATCTTTTTTCATTGGCAGAGCATTTAAATGGGTCACAAGGCTGCCGACACACCAGTAATTAAGGAGTGGTCAATCGGATGTCGTGATTGTCTCTCTAAGGCCCCTCAGAAATGTGAATGTTAGGTCATTAGAAAAGAGGTGATTGCATACAAGCTGCAAACTGTGTGAAACACTGAATGCAAGCAGGTGACTGCATCATGCCTTTTCTTTTACCTTTGTGTCTTAAGTGCAATTGTCAAACCAAGAGAAATGAGTTTGCCTGCTGGTATGTGCACTCTTTCAGTCATGGTCAGGAAAATAAAGCTACACCTCACACACTTTTTGCTTTACATGTTACTCTCTGAATTCTAAAACTAGGAAAGGATCTTGATGTTCTCCAGGGAGGGTGGTCAGATACAAAGAGCGTCCTCTGTGCTGGGCTTATACCCTGGCTATACTAATCAAGTCCAGAGCAAACATAATGCTTTTGGTCCAATCAAGAGGAGACTACACAAACACGATCTTAGATATATGTTAATATATCCAGCCAAACTGGAGGTGCTGCACAATGGGGAAAACATATGTCTTTGATTCACCGGAAGAGGAACGTCAATGGGTGGACAGTAACAAGATGGCTGAACTGTGAAATGGAAGTAACTATAAATGAGGATTTGCTGTGGCGTGATGCTAGACCCCAGGGAAACATTGGTGATTTGCACCTGCATGACGGGTCCGGATATTATAACTTGGAGTTGCAATTCAGTTACTAGGAGCTCTGATGGAGTGACACATCTTCATATGTTATTGTTGTTCACTTACATAATATTTGCTTATGTGCCCTGTGAATTTTCAACATCTCTTGGGTATACCCACGGTTGCCAGACATAAATGCTTGAATGGCTTTGTACTCTTGAGCACCGTTTTTGATTATTAGTTGTGGTTGTTTTGTTATACATGCTTGTCTCTGCTGTGTTGTTTTTGTATTACTGGTGTAACATGCAAGGTGGTCCAGGCATAGATGGTACTTAGAGATATGACTTCATTTTTTGGTATGACAATACGCTTGTTGGGTAAAGGTGTGGGAGCCTTTCCTAGTCCCTTCTCACAATTTTTGTATTGCTCAGGTTTGGGCATGCTGTTGGGGAAAAGTTGGGCAATTGGGTGTTACGGTCTCTATCCTATTGGATGAGCAATAGTCTGAATGTGCTTATGTGGAATGTCCTGGGGGCTGAATGGTTTTATCAAGCAGAATCAAGTTGGGGCAGACTTATGTAGGAAACACAAATGCATTGCTACAGGAAACTCATTTTACAGCTGCAAGACACAATCTTATTAAAAGATGGGGAGGAATTGGTAATAGTTCAACTTGGGTGATGGGGTCTGTACCTTTTAAATGACTGGGGACTCATGCAGATGAAGGTAGGATTGTGGTAGTTCATGATTGTGTGGAGAATAGAGAAGTGTGTGTTGTCAATACTTATGCCCCAGATCATGACGCCTCTATATTTTTCCACTCTTTAAGATTTAATATATTGACCCCTTTTAGTGATGACCTCTGGCTTGCTTTGGGGTGAGGATTTTAATTGCACCTTGAACCCCTTAAGTGACAGATCAGATAACAAATAGGCGTGTCTGTCCCCAACAGTGAGCGTTCTCCATAGCATACTTCACATAATTTATTGGATATATGGAGAGAGAACAGTGCTTCGGAAAAGGCATATTTACTTTATTCGACCCCACATAGAGAATGCCCTTGCATAGATTACCTATTTATGGGGACTGAGAGTATACAAGAGTTGAATACAAGATATTTGGGGAGAATACTCTATGACCATGCTTCTCTAATTACTATGTTGCCGTTATGTGGTGCTGTACCCCTCATTTCAACATGGAAATTGAGAGCAGAATCATTAAGGGATGAACCGTTTAAAGCACACTTAGCTGAAATAATTGAGAACTTCAATGTGGGTAGTGTGGAAACCTATGGCACACTGCGGGAATCCTTTAAGGTAGTTGTCCGGGGGAGGCATTGCAAAAGCAGGGGGATTTGAATATTTCAGAATCCTGGGAATTGAAAAAGGAAACCAGGCAGGCTGTCCATTATCTCCTGTGTTGTTTATTCTGGCACTAGAACTGTTAGCAGAGTTTCTTATGGCAGAATTCACTGAAGCAGGTATATTGCTGGACAGAACTAGGCCCCTGATATCCCTCTATGCTGATATGCTATTGTGCTTTCAGAACCCAGAAAGAAAGCTACCGGGCATATTGGAAGTGTTTGTGATAATTTTGCTACAATCTCTGTCATAGCTATAAACTGTGAAAAATCCTATATCTTTCCACTAGCGGCCTTGGCTTCCCTCAAGGGCTGCACATTGCCTAAATTTGGGATAACATGGGTTTCGAATTCCTTTAGATATTTGGGGATTAGTATATGTCAAGATGTTAGACTAACAAGAGCGTAATACAATGCGAGCATTGGATGGCATCTCAAGGTCCATGGGATTTGGGGGAAATTGCATGCATCATTGATTGAACGGGCATCCTTGGTTAAGATGATCATCCTTCCTCGCCAATTCTGCTGTTTTACGAATGTCCCGTTCGATATACCAAAGACCTTTTACCGGGTGTTGAACTCTACTGTCAGGGGGCTCCCATGTGTAATGGGAAGACAGGGGATTTTACAGGACATACTCTGTTTACCATGCGAACATGGTGGCATACACCTACTGCACTTTGAGCTGTATTATATGGTTGCCCAGGTACAGTATGTCTCGAGGTGGTTGACGGATGAAGTTACACTAGATACAGAACTGATGCAGAAGGCCATTGGTTTGATTATGTTGAAAGAGACTTTGTGGGGTGATGATAAAAGCTTCCAATGCCACCCCTGCCTTTTGCAATTGGGTAATAGAATCTGGCAGAGGACATTAAAACTATTGGAACTGCATGCTCCTTATTCCCCAAACGTCCTTTTGGCACCTATGTTTTCGTGGCGTGGGAGATTTGCCATTTATCAGGAGATAATAGGAAGATAAGAGGGTCGGCATATGGGGGACATGTTTAGAAATGGCATACTGTTGCAGTTTACAGGGTAGTTCATGTCGTATTTATAATTGGTGCTTACTGCGGAGACCTTTTAGCTGGCGTGACCTGGGGGGGGCCAGAGGAGGATGCAACACTTGTGCTGCTGTATGAATTGAGTGAGTGTGGAAAGTATGTGTCCCGAATGTATAAGAGGTTAGCATCTAATTTACATAAGGATGTACTTTGGGTAACGGGTATATGGAAGAGTGATCTTGTTATGTGTTTTGAAGAAGTGGACTGGCATAAAGCATTGGTTTATTTTCAGAGAGAGTCTGGAAACGCCAGTCAAAACATATCCAGCTACACTTACTTCACAGGACCAATACGATATCATTTAGAATAGCTAAACAGACACCTCTGGTTGGCTATCCGTCAGAAGATGGAGGCTGTGGGGATTGTACACTTTTATTGAGTGTCTGAGACTTGTATATTGGGCTTGTATCCTCGCCCAAACAATAAGAAACATAGAACTAAACTACTTGATCTAACATGTATTCTTGCAAATCGAACTATTGCTATGTCATGGATGATGAATGTGAGTTGTGAAGGGACAACAATGACAGGTGGACACAAAGTTGAAGTATGTTCATTAATAAGAGGTTAGGAAAAAGGCCTTTTCTTTCCCTAACCAAAGCACAAAATCCCTTCCTACAAAACCAAAATAAGTTGACCTTGTGTCTAATTGCATCTATCCCTCAAGCTAGCATACATAAAAAGGTATATCGTAGTTTCTAATATCACTTCAATTAGACTGTAAAAAACATTGCATATATACAGTTTCAACAAAACAACCCTTGTCTCCAGGTTCAGTTTGCCTTCCCCTGAACTGTTTCAGGAAAGGAAATTCCTAAACACTATGTTTCACCAATGTTCCCATTTTAGAGATAATGAAAGTGTCTTTTCCCTGGATATTTTCCTTAAAATTACAAGGCGAACTGTTCTTTTTACCATTAGAGATGAAATGTATTGAAAAACAGTCTCTTATATTTTGCACGATGGTTAAGCCAAATAGTTAAATTTCAACAAGAGCAGTATTCAAGATGGCTAAAGCAAAATTGTTCAATTTCAACAAAGTTCATTAGAACAACACTACTTGTTCGCCCTTTGCTTTCTATAGATCCCCTGGTGTACTCTCCTGCCAGGCATCTTTTCCCAAAGAAAGTTCAACCACACGCTTTGGTAATCTGGTTTACCCTCCTGCCAGAAATATCCCCCCCTTTTGATTCAACAGATCCCCTGGCGTACTCTCCTGACAGGTATCTTCTCAAAAAGGTATGTCTTTCAACTCTTGGTAATGCTTGTTTCAACTTTCCCCCAACCGACATCTCATTTTAGGAGAATTGCACAGTTCTCGCCTCTTCCTTTCTCTCTCAATTCAGAAGCTTATGGCAATGCTGGTTCCAAGTTTTCCCCAACTGACCTGCCTCATCACGGAAGTTGTGCCATATCTGCCCTCTTTCTTTCTCTTTACAGTCTTATGGATTAAGACAATGCTGGTTCCAAGGTTCCAAGGTTTCCCCAACTGACCTCTTGTCAGGGAAGTTGTGTCATACCTGCCGTCTTTCTTTCTCTTCAGAATATCCTCCTAATTTATATCTGAAATGTTCACTTTCATTTCCATGCACCCGTCAGAATGCCCTGGGGTCACCTAAACCAAATGCCCAATTCACTAGTTTTCCTTGGCATCTCTGACCCGTGGATTGTGGCAATATCAGATTTCTGCTTTGGATATGGCTCCAAGGATTGACCAACCCCCCTTCTTTATCTTTATTAGATATACATCTAGTCGAAAGGCTTTGTATAACACATGAACAAACAACAATTACGAATAATCATACAAAAACTAAAATCAGTTAACAATTCTAAAAGATAACCTCAATACACTTTAAAATACATCATTCAATGCATTTTAAAATCGCCACGATCTTTACATGAAATATTACAAGGTAGTAGATATGGTTAATATCATTGCCTCTCATAAAAGACATCCACAAATCTGTTGTATTCATCATGTTAATTGCATTATTTAAAGATTTAAAAGATTTTGTTCTAATCTCTGTCAGACTTTCACATTTCATAATAAGGTGGAAGAGTGATTCAGTTTCATTGTTGCCACATAGGCGGCATTTCCTCATTTCATGTGGGATTCCAATTAAGTCGCCTTTTGAGGCGATGTTAGTAACATTTTGCTCATGCCAGAGGTCATACACTTTCATTTTATACCCCTTTTTTTGAACTGCAATCGTTAACGTTCCAGGGACGCATTCACACAACCATTTTCTATATTATCTTTGTAAAGTGTCAATAGTGCCAACCAACACATTACCCTCTAAGTGAAGATACGCTCGTATATGTGGTACGATGATCGTATGATTGGATAGGGTGACAAGCTTTTCGTAGGACAATACACATTGACATATGTAGGCATACCAGATACCTTTAATAGCGAACTCCAAATACAGGTATTCCACACTTTTTATTTTGTGGTAGCCGCAGTAACATTCACAAAAGTTTAGCCTCAAATACCACCATACGTTTGACATAAGGGTGTCCCCATATCTCAACAGCATAGAGTAAAATAGACCTAATTTTAGCCAGATAAATGTTTACAACAGCAGTGACTGAATAGCCGTTGTTACGGCCAGTGAAGGCACTCAACGCCTTTGTGGATACTAGACACCGATTCTTAAGTGCAGTCCATTGGAGTTCCCATGTAAGCTTTGCATCAGCTTTGCATCAATTATGAGACCAAGATATTTATATGATTATACTTGTCCCAGATTTTTTTTAGGCCAATTTCCACAGATATCTCTTAGGTCTACGTTTTTTGGAGAAGACCATTATTTAACTTTTGTCGATATTGATTGTCAAACCATTGACTATAGAGTAAGCAACCGGGGAGTCGAGCATATGCTGAAGACCGGCTGGAGTGTTGTCCAGTAACAGCAGGTCATCTGCACATGCAAGGCTTCCGACTATCACACCATTGACTTTCACAGGGTTGGCCGTGGATAGATTCTAGACTTCCATCATATCCGACAGGTAGAGGTTGAAAAGAATCGCAGCAATCATGCAACCTTGTTTGACTCCATAACAAGTTGCCATATTTGTAGATAGTCTTCCAGCAGCATTGAGTCTTATTTTTACAGAGGTATCGGTATGCAGTAGCATCAACATCCGCAATAAACCATGTGGAATAACCCAGGAGTTAAGTTTTTGCCGCAATCTATTGCGGAGGATGGTATCAAATGCTGCTGAGAAGTCTATGTATGCACAGTAGACATCTAAATTCCGTTTGGACCATGCATGCTCAATTGCAGATGTTGATAGCAGTAGGTTATGAGTAGTGATAGAATTGTCAAGGAAGCCTATTTGGTTCAATGGTAATATATTAGCTTCCACAATCCATTCATTCAGTTCCTGAAGCAAAATCTTAGTAAACATTTTGGAGGAGACATTGAGCATTGCCAACATTCGGAAATTTGCCGGGTTATCCCAAGACCCTTTCTTGTGGACTGCCAATATGTGGCTGGTTTGCCAAGATGGTGGAATCGCACCCAACCTACCAATTTGTTTAAATAGCATTAATAATGCGGCTCCCCATAGTGCTGGTTGTTTTTTGATCACTAAATTGCAGTCACCATCAGGGCCCGCTGGCCGGGAATTTTTCTATTTTTCAATGAGCCTAATAATCATAATTGCAGGTCCATGTTGCATCCGGCAGTGGAAAAGTGGAAGCGGACAATTCGGTTTTGCCCAGAGTATTTTTGATATATAAAGCCCACGTTTCCTCAGGAATACAATTAATGGACAAATCTCGTTTTTTAATGTTTCCTCAGCAGATGCCAAATACCTTAATTATTATTAGATATAGCCATCATGGCAATTTTTTTCCATAAATTAATCTCATTATCCCTCTTATGTAATTTGAGTCACTGTTTGTAGTTCTTTTTGAGAGTTTTAATTTGACAGGCAACACTCTGCTCGGATATGGTTAGATCATTTTTCTTTACTACCATTCGAATAGCAGTACGAAGATTATTTTTTGCCTCTCTGATCATTTTATCATTGTCTGGCCTACGGGGTAGTACAATATTGGACCGTTCACCAACGGATTTTTGAATATTCTGCATGAGCTGGCTGAAGTTAGACAAAATTTGGCTCTCGGAGACCTTTCCCGATGCTCCCTCCTTAATAAACTCGGGTAGCAGTGCAAATACAACATGAGTAACATTCGCAATATTACGGGGATGCCAGACAATTCTATTTTTACTTTCATTAACTTTTACGGGGGATGCCAGACAATTCTATTTTTACTTTCATTAACATGAATCGCCCCATTTTCATCATGGTCACAGCCTACATCACATTTACCCGGAAACGCATACAAGAGGCAAAGTGGGAGGTGATCACTTTCTTCTCTTTCCACAGTGCACATATCCTTGATGGAATGTAAGCCAATTTAATTAATAAAGATATAGTCTAGAATCGCAGCTGATCGACCTTCAATCCTTGTGTATTTCATCAGAGCGTCGCCTGGAGTGAAGCCATTTAATTTCACTAAACCATGACTGTTGGCTAGGGTAGCCCATTTTTTCCCTTGCCTATTAGAGGCTAGATTGTTGCCTGATCTAATAGCCCCATCATGCAACCCATTATTATGGCTACTATCACCAATTTTGGCATTAAAATCACCTAACAGCCATATTGGGTAGCAGTGATTGTACTGCTTTAGAGTACTATCAACAGTCCGCATATTTTCAAGGGTGTTGGCCATATTTGGGGGGTCATAAATGTTAATGACTATTATCAATTCCAAGACCCAGGTAAGTTTGGTGACCAATACGTGTTGTGTGGACAGGGGTAACTTCAGCATCTTCCACAGTGTTTGGACAGATACCAACAATCCCCCTTTCGGACGGTCCATAGGACCATTAGTGGCTACCTGGTGTACAGAGTTTCTATCATCCAGTTGTATCTCAGATGTCAACCAGGTTTCTTGGAGAGCTACGATTTGGAATATTGACAGGTGTTCAATCAAGCCCTCCTCCTCAAACAAATGTGAATAACCCCTGGTGTTCCACGAGTAAAGCAACTGTAAGGAGTGGAGTCAGTTGCAAGACTCTGCAAAGTGGGATTTAAAGGTCAATGGCAGCCATTGCCAATATCCATCAGGAATATCAGCGGTGTGACCATTGACCACATTCGTAGCAGGTGGATTCGTAGCAGGTGGATTCATAGCGGGAGGACCAGATGTACTAGACCCTTGATGCACTTGTCCTTTCCCAGAGTTCACCATAGTCTGACATTTCTGATTCAGTTGATCTGTTACAGAAGAATCAGATAGGATAGGCTTCTGCAGTGCTAGATTTTTACGAGGTTTCACACGTGGTATCATCACTTTGTGCACAGCATAGCCCATACGCAATAGGTCAACCTCATAATACAGCACATAATTTAATGTACTCTCAGCTTCAAAACATACATTTGTGATATATTTATTAGTAAGTTCCAACTGATTGACCAAACGGATATCATTTGAGGTGATAACCCTTAAGGGCACAATAGATTTAAAAATGCTCAGGACCATAGCACGATTCAGCGGAAGTGAGAATTTGTCTGTATGGATTTGGGTGAATTGCAGCTCTGGCAACAGGCCAACACTAGAAACCTCCTTCACACAACTACTAGAGCTAACAGTGTCAGTGTTTTTCAACACGCAAGCATCTGGCAATGTCAGTTGCAGCGAAGCGGCTGCAGCACCATTATTTTGGGAAGACCCTGCAGAACTTGACTGCTTCAAGACTGGTGGGGGAGCCTAGGCACCGTTGTTGTGTCATCTAACACACACATGGAATCATACATAACACCCATAGTTTGTGCATCTGTTTGACCCTGTTCATTATCGATGACAGTGGCAGTAGCAGATTCTACCCCTATGGCACCGATATCATTCGATGGCACAGCGTTTGGACCTCCCAGTGTTTGCTTTTTCCATTTCACAATTCGCTTACTATACATAAAGACTTGCTTCACACTTGGGGGGTTTTCTTTTAGCAGAGGTAGGCTTTAACCACTGCGTTCCCACCCGTACACTTTTTGTTTTTTTTCACGTTAGCTACTACTGGAGATTTAACATGTGACATAATGTGCTTGCTATCACACTCTTTGCAGCGATGCTCCTTCAATCTAGAGTGGATTAACAGGGATTGCACATCAATTTTGGTTTCTAAGTGGGAACACTTCTCAAGTAAGATAGAAAGCAGATTTTCTAACGCATTAAACATTTCATCAGAGTTCATGCTGGTGTCTGCATCATTATCACACGAACCTTCCCCACTGTCGGTGATCACATTTCTAGGTGAATACATAGGTTTTCCTAGCTTTGCATTGGAATGAAAACTGAATACAGGAGGTATATTAGAATTGTACTCGGATACACACTTTATGGTAGGCTCGGTATGAGTGTCATCTTTAACATCAGACACTAAAGTCAAAGCCATCTTCGATGGAGGGGTAAAATACATTGGGGTCACAACTGCCTCCACTAGGCACAGTTCAGGATCAATACCCAAATACTCAATAGTGAGTTCTTCGAGCTCAGAGTTCGATATGTCAATGATACTCTTAGTGGGACTATTGGGTTCCCTATGAATGATAGCAGCAGTACAAACATTTCTGGGGGGCCACTGTCGCTTACTATATTGCGCAAGTCAGCGTTATCAAGTGGCAAATGCATTACGCCAGGTAAAAAAATCAATGGGTTTTGGATCAAGATTTCTAGGTATAGTGGTAGTTGCAACATTAATGTTGTGAGAACTACCATCAACACCAACATGCATTGGTAACGAGGGACCACCTAACACGTCACTGAGAAGTTTCGTGCTGACACATCCCAAGTTACAAGTCAGCTCAGAGGCCAACTCAGCAGATGCTGTGTTAGGGGTGCAGTATCAGCAATCGCAGGTTGAGTATCAGCAAAGGGCATTTTACCAAAGTAGTCATGAATTGAGTTTACCTGTACCGTGCCCTTTTTGGGGCGTGAAATAATCTTTGGGACACAGATACGACGATTGCGCACATTTTTATGCATTGCGATTTCCTTATCATAGTCGTCTATACCAGCCTGCAGGTAGATAAGGTATCAGTGATTCGTGTGGTTAATGTGTATATTTCAATGCTAGGTGAATCAGATTGGTTTGCAGCTATTAGAGGCTAGATTACTAAAACAAACATACAAAGCCACATGTAAATCGAGGTAGCCGCTGAGAAAAATAAGCTTAAGAAAATAATGCCAATTATCAGTATAGCAGGTAATAGCACCAATGGATAACCCCTTGGGCTTGAATGCAATGTAGAATGTTGAAACCGGATAATTTTGAGTACGAGAGCTGACAATCAGACAAAGCAAACAGTGGACTGCTTACCTGATACAAGTGACAGTCAAAATGCAAGCGTTTTTTAAGAGCAGACTTCCTTATGTCACATAACGCTGCCTCACATCCTCACGACTTCGTGCAAATGAAAGCGTTGGGTAGTGCTGTAGAATGACACCACGGCATCCGCTCTTACACCCACTTACTCTGACAGAGACTAGAAGCTAGGCACTAGGGACTAGGAAGAAGGGGGAAATAGCGCTGATAATGGCACCGCAGCTCGCTTGCCGAGCAGCAGAACAGCAAAAGAGCCACTTCCGAGCCACTTTTTGGAGCGCGCATGCAGGAGCACACGGGTGGCCCTTTTTGATGACAATTAGGGGGCGTGGTTATTATTTCCATGTCAATCAGATCCTCAGGTCACAGGCAAGCGGAGTACAACAGCAAAACAGCCACTTCCGACCCACTTCTCTGAGCGCGCGTGCAGGAGCGCACGTGTGGCCCTTTTTGATGACAATTAGGGGGCGTGGCTATAATTTCAGGAGAGGCCTTGTAATGGACATCAGGGAACATCAGGGCACCTCTGGGACAGCAAGGGTGTCAGTCCTGGATATTCCCCTCTGGCTCCTCCAAGGGATCCCAGTCAGTCTCCTGGTCCCTGTCTCCAATGCAAGATTTGGGGCCTCTATGCTTGGATGTTTATCGCAAAAGTTCAGCAGCAGGTTACCTCCAGGAATAAGTGGAAAAAGCCCCCCTTTCAGGTTCTCTGATGCCTTCACGGTCCCTTGCCGATACAGATACGGCTACGCTTCACAGCAGTGTTGAAAACCACCTGCGTGTGGTTCCAAGCACCTCTGCGGTCCTCGTAAGAAATTCATACCCTTCCTCAGGTTTCCTGCCACTCCGGTACTTTGGAGTGGAAAGAGGCAGTCAGGAAGCACTGTGTCTCTTCACTCTGGTGCACTCCCACGCTCTCTCTGCAGTCTGACCTGGCTTCTCCTTCTCTTTCTCATTCCCGGTCCTATTCTGCAGGACCTCCTTCTCGTTCGCTCTCCTGGCTTTGCCCTGCAGCTTGCACGTGTTTCTCGTTTTTAAATGTCCTGCACTGACAATTAAAGGGACAACAACTAGACCGTACTTTACCAATGATCGTGTTGGCAATCCTCATTAAATCTTTATTCTTCTTCTTCCCAGTACTTAGAGAATTCTGAAAGTAGAAGTCCCAAGAATGATGGTAGTATTTTAAGATCTGTAGTTGTACATTTTTACCTACATTACAGTCATTATTAACATCAGAAAAAGGTTTGAAAGAGGTTATTCATGTGTAAAGGAGGAAACATGTTCTGCTTAGACTGTTTAATAGCAATACATTTTAAGACTTCAGAACTAAATGGTTCTGCATTGTGGCAGCAGGCCATCAGAAACTTTGGAATTATAGTTTCTTCTTCATTATTAAGAGGTGAATACCATGTCTCTCCCATCAAAGTCACCACCTCCCCCTGATAGCCATCTCCTCCCATGTCAGGATCGGGTAGCGGCTGACTTCCCCTGGCCACATGGGAGGATACGTTAAGGCTGGGGTTCAGTGATGACTCCACAGGATTCATCACAGGGCCTACGGTTTAATTTATGATGGGGAGATATGAAAAGATGGTTTATGGCAGAAACGTAAGTTTGATATAGTGATGTGTATTGAACCTCAATAGATGTCCATGATAATATACTGGCCTAGAATACATGAATACAATCCTTGTTCTATCTATTTGATGATATGCCGCCATGAGAGATGTATTAGAACTTGTATCATGTGATGTTAATTGGAAAATGCCATCAAAGTAGGGGGGTAGTTCTTAGCTTAATGTGTTGGAGTAGCATTTTTGGAGGCGAAATTATGCTGTTATGTTATGTTATTAACACTTATAAAGTGTACGGTCTCCCGAAGGCATCATGGCGCTAAGGTACGGTCACTACTTAATGATTTAGAGTGGTTACGAGCGGAGAGATTGGGGGGCAGCATTGGGAGGTGAGCGGTTACTTGTTGGGTTTTGTATTCTGCTTGGGATATCTGCATGTTGGAAAGTGGATAGAATGTATATAGTTCCTTCAAATATTGATTTGAAAAACAATAAACGGATTTAAAAATAATAATTGTAATAAACCAATAGACTGGACCTTCAACAGACTTTTGACATGGCTGTCTCGCTCGTCAGATCGCAGTGAACGTGGAATAGATGTTGAATATCTACAATGCGACTGCAGACTGGCAATCCCAACATCTTCAGGGTTTGAGCGATTGGATGCTGCATCCAGCAAAATTCCATACCCTTCTGTAATGCTGGGGTATCCTGCCAATGGGCTGGTTTGCCCTACAGCTCAACCATAAGGTCTTCTGGTTCTTCAGGACCCAGAAGCTTTGGCAATGCATATATCTCTGCAGGACTTGTCCCTAGATCTTCTGCATGCATTTACGCCATTCTCATTACTAGCCAGGATCCTTCATTGAGTCCGGAGTCGGAAGGCTCACCTCAGTGAGGGCTAATGCAAATGTTATTTATTTTTACTGCTGGTTGTTCTTTAAAGTTGATATTATTGGCACTAAAATTTAGAAGGCATTTTACTTGCCGCAGTGTATTTTATAAAATTATGGTTTTATTTCATAGAAAGTTTTATAGAAAGAAAGAAGTGCTCAATGGATTCAAATGTTATGTTATTGGGGTTAATATCATGCACTGCTGCCATTTTAATGGTCTCCAGAAGCTTACGTTGATAAGCACGAGCAGGAAGGTCATCAGTAGAAGACGCAGGAACACAGCACTGTTAGTAAAGAGTCTCTTTACTGCACCTTTCCTTCCATCTTTATGGAACCCCCAAACGTTTTGCTTTTATTTTTGCAGCTGACCTGTACTTTTTGCAATACAGTGAAGCCTTAAGATGCACTGCACTGGCCTTTGCTCACATGTTATGGGGAAACTGATATGTCCTTAAAGCTATCAGTACTGGGAAACAGTGTTTCCCTTAGTCGTGCTAATATGTTGCAACTTGTGGTTACTTTTGTATCGCTTGTGGTAACATTTTATCATTGCACAAAGCAGCTTACACTGCAGTGCGATGGGGTACATCTCTGTTTTGCCTTAGACTAACACTCAGAGGAGTTTGGGTACTCTAGATGTCCTTAAAAGATGGGCTGGTGGCAGCAGTGACTTTTTTCCCCACTTTTTGGGGAATTTCGTTTTAGCTTTACCGCGTTTACAGAGTTTACCGCATTTGGCTACTGACTGTGGCTACTGGTCAAACATGGCCGTGCTACGAGATTTTTTTGCCTGTTCTTTTTCCATCTTGTTGTTTAGCCTTCTTTCTGGCCTCAGAGTCGAGGAAGATCCTTATGAGGACTTCCAGTGCCTGGGAAAGCAGCAGCTTTTGGCGGGCTACTGGAGGGCTATGTGTGTTTGCAGGCAGGATGTGGGCTGGGTCAGTCTGACTCCATTCCACATACTGGTTTCTGTGTGTCTGAATGGTATACATGAGTGTTCCCACCAGTGGTCCTGATTGGACAACTGTGGGGTGTGTGTATGGGCTAGTCCTTCTATTGGCTAGTGGTAGTTTCAGCTCCTACCCGGTTTTTAGGATAAGAAGGGGACCCCTGCTCCCATTCTTCAGAGATACTGGAGAAACCTAAAGGAGCCAAGGATCCTGTCCAGCTGTAAGACCTGTGAAGAAACCGGAAACCTGACTGAAGGAGGCCTGGCAACCAACTTCTTCTGCAGCCCTTGTGGAGCCCTGTCTTGCTTGTGATCTTGAGTAGGCCTGCAAAGGTGCTACGTCCCTTGGAGTGGAGGGACCATCAATTCCCAATGTCTGCTCAGTGCCCAGCACAAAAACCCCCTTCGGATGTGCCCTGGAACCGTCCTGTGGCTGACCAGCTTCAATTTTTGGCTACCGTGCTATCTTTGTCGCTGTGCCACCTAAAACTTGGTAAACTCTCAGCTGCCACTGCAAGGCTCCCGCCTGCGTACTTTCGATGTCCTAGCACAAAGGGGACCCGACATAGACCGGAAAGTCTGACCGCAGCTACTGAGTCCGGTTGCATCGCTGTGCGCAGCGTGCACCGTCCGAAACCTGCTTACCTGCCACGAGTCCAGTCCTGAGGGGGGTGCTGCATCACTTGTTTTTGCATTCCTTGACTGAGAGTCCTTGCACCAGCAAAAACACCAACCAGAGTGAAGCTCGAACCTGCAACCCCTGAAAATCGAGGACCACGAATTTCAGGGGAAAAAGCAACCTAGGACACCCTTCCTTTGTTCTACCAAGACTGGGGAAGATTCTGAGTAAGGGTGGTAAATTACAGAGCTTTTAACCTACCCCTGTGCTCCTATTATAAGTCAATGGGCTTATAATAATCCAATTTCTGACTCTATTGGCTTTGCCAATGCTTGCCTTTGCAAGGCTTCTGACTGTTGGGGATAATTGTGGGCATTCGTCTACATTGAACCCTAACTCTAAGAACCCTTCACTGGACCCCATAGACCCTACCTGCATTTTTTCCTGCATCCTATGTTCTGTGGAACCGTATCCTGAACAATAGGGCACAAGGGCCCTGACAACTTGGGGCTGGACAATTGTAGCTATGGATCATCTCTGTGCACCTTTTTGGGGGTATATTACTTGTCTATTCATTCCTTTGCAGCAGTATTTGATTTGTAGTGTGCACTTCAACCAAGTGAATGTATATATGTATTTAGTTTGATAGTATTGTGTGATAAGTCTACTTGCTTGTATTCATTTTTCTATAGTGTGTTTTGGCCATAATTAAATAACTGTATTTTTATACATCCTGTCTAAGTGCAATTTGTGACTTTCATTGTCTGACTTCATTGTGGACCGTTTACAAGCTCACCAGCTTTGAAGAACTTAGCCTAGACCGCCTGTCACTGCTACCTAAACTGGCTTGGCTACAGCATCCCAGAGTTGTCCCTGTCAGAATATAGGTTGACCTTTTATACATCTGTCCACCAGGCCAGAGTATAGAAAATCAGTCTTAACAAGCACCTGGCTGGCAGTTCACAAGGAAGTGTGATCACAGAAGGCGCGCTGGAGAAAGAGGAAGAGCAGATTTCACCTTCAGGCTCTGAGCTGGTCCTGTGCTCACAAACCCTGTTTGGCTGGGCTAGTATTGGAAGAGACTGGGAGAAACAGTCTTTCCATGTGCGCCAAATTGCTGTGAACGAAGAGCTGAAGTCGTGCATCCACCCAAGGCCCATGTGCAGAAGCAAGCTGAGGGAACCTGGAGAGTGGAAGACTCTCCCTTAACGAGGCCAGATCGAAGTCACACGTGCAAAGAGGGGTCTAGGTCCTAAGAGCGCCCAGACTAGTAGCAGCAGAAGAAACTAAGTCGGGAAGTAGGAACAGCCCACAGCTGCTGTGATTGTGGAGTCAGCGAAGGAAGCTCCATACTTCAAATCATCAGGAAAACCTTGCCAATAACTGTAACCAGCTTAATTCATACTCCAGTGCATAACAAATCCAGTAAAAGTTATTTGCAGAAGTGGGAAGTCATTTTAACAAGGGAATTGTATCACACACTTATAACAGAAAAGTTAAAGCACCCGCATGTAGAAAAAGCTCTTCTTTTACCCATTGTAAAGAATGAACTGTAAGAATAAACTGTTGCGGAGCGGTCGCCTGTCTCCTATTAAAGAGGAGAACGTTGCTGGTAAGCCGTATGAAATAGAAGCTGACTTGCCTGAATTGTTACAAGCTCATTAAACATCAAGATGAGGTTGCGTGAAGCCAAGCCACACTTCTGAGCCCGGGATGGCAATTGAGGGAATCCCCATCTCCATAGCACTGCCCATCTGAGTTGGAACGGGGAGCACGCGGACCGCCTACACTCCATGTGGAGCGCTCCGGACCCCTCCTGCTGACCTGACCTGAATCAGACCATGCTCAATCAACGGACCTGCGTAACCCAGCAAGAGTATCGGACAAGATCCTTCGCCTGCCACAGAGCCGCTAAGGAGAACTGCAATGGTCAGGGTTCCCCCGACCCCGCTCCTTTATCCAGACAGTACCCGGACTGGGTGTGAATAGGCCCCATTAGGGAATGAACCCCCCCACCCCCCCTGTGAACCAGCAGAGAGCAGATAGAGGTGAGCTGGGGGAAGGCAGGTGAGCCACTGATTCAACAAAGCATCCCGCCTAGAAGACCCTAACTTCAAACCTAGGGACACCCGAGAAAGACATGGCAAAAAGCGGGAAACATACCAAACAGGTGGATATCTCGACACTAATGGGTCAATCCAATCTGGAAAAGGGAAGATAGGGGACCTAGCAGTGACACAACAAACTGAGACCCCATCAAACTCCGGAGGCGCCTCACTGGCCCAATCTGCCACAAAGTCGGATCTCCAGGACTTGTTATCAGCAATGACAAAGGAATTCCAGAAAGGGACACAGAAAGTCATGTGAAAGATCTCCACACTAGACAAGAGGGTGGAGTCAGTGGAGAACAGAACAGTGGAGGTGGAGAACAGCCTCGACGAACAAACGTTCAAAATTGAAGTGGGGCTGGATCGGATTGCTGCCCTAGAAGCTAGATGCGATGCCATGGAAGCAAAACAAGAGGAAGCAGAGAACCGTTCAAGAAGAAACAAAATTCGCCAATGCGGAATTCCTGCCTCAGTCACAGATGCAGACTTTGGGAGCTACACATCAGACCTGTTCTGGTTTCTATTGGCCTTGCCAGTCAGTGCCCCACTAGAAATAGACAGAATTCAACGCACCAAATCCAGGCAAAAATACTCCCGTCCTCCGGACGTCCTGGCTAGGATCCATTTTTACAAAGTGATGGAGGAAATTATGAGAGAAGCCAGAGCCTCGAAGCAGATCCTGTTTAGAGACTCGATGATCCTAATCTACCAGGATCTGGCGAACATCACACTCCTCAAAAGGAAAGCGCTGAAACACCTCACAGAATGGCTCAGAGAAAAGAAAATACCTTATCGGTGGGGTTTCCTGACCTCTTTAAATTTCACGTGGGAAGGCAGTCAAAGACAAATACGTACTCTAAAAGAAGCAGAGAATCGAACAGAGAACCACCCTCCCAAGACCTGACAAAGAGGCCCACCTCATCGTCCTCGACGAGAGTGGATCGGCTGCGCAAAATTCGAGGCCCTCCCTGGAAGAATAAAAACCCTGACTGATCTAAAACCAACAACTTACCATGGTCAAAGTTGGTGACTCTCCCTTTCCGGGTTCCCCCACTAGACCTAACTGGGAACCACAATGAGGGTGTTGGGTGGATGAGTAACTAAAGGGACCCGGCACAAAAGAGAGGGAAAACAGATCCAAAACACAAGGACGAGGATCTTCGGTGGGACTGCTGTTAAATCCCTAACCTGCAAACTGTAGCTAGCATGCTAGTGTTTGCTGTGTATCGCCACTTAGTGAGCACTTGGCCTGGTTGGCCTCGAGTTAGGTCGGTGATGAGTTTAAGCCGGTTACCTCATTCGGTCAGGACTGTTCCCATACCTGGCAGTTATGGGTTGTGGAGGGTAGAGGAAGGGGAGTGGGATGGGAGAAAAAAGGGGAAGACCTCTGTGGAACAAAACATCAACATCGAGAGAATCCAGAGACACACAGAATCAAAACAATCCAGGCCCTACCGCTCGGGAGGGAGATCAAACACACCTACTCTACAGCAATAATGTTAACAAGCAACATGGGGTCGGATAACGAAAGCAAAATAAAACGAATAGCATGGAACGTCCAGGGACTTAACTTCCTGGGCAAAAGGAAATCTGTGGAAAGAAGGCTAGGCCAGCTCATGTGGGACATAGTATGTCTCCAGGAGACTCATCTCCTACCAATGGATGAGCAGCGCTTTCAATATAGTAGATTCAAGAAGCGTTATTGTGCCACGTCTGGGGTTAAAATACAGGGGGTAGCCATAATCCTGAGTGAAAAAGTCCCCATAACACAAATTACGGTAAAGAAAGACCCCATGGGTAGATACCTCCTGGTGAAGGGATACTTCCTGGTACAACCTATCACCATAGCTGCCATCTACTGCAGGAACAATGCACAGTGTAGATTCCTGCTTGATCTGCTCCTTGACCATTCTAGCATTCTCCGAAGAGCATCTCCTGATGGCGGTGGGGGGGATTTCAACATGCTCCTAGAACCACAAAGGCACAAAACGCTTCCCCCAATCAGAACAGGTTTCGTCCGGGCGTTGGGTCTCCCTAAATTCCTTAGGGAAACCGAGGCGGGGACACCTGGAAAATAGCTAACACAGGTGTTAGTGACTTCACTTTTTACTCTAATGCACACAAAGGTTTCTCTAGAATTGACCTAATACTAGCGTCAAGTGTCTTATTCCCCTGCCTGTACAAGGTGGAAATACACACTAGAATGCTATCCAACCATGCACCAGTCACAGCAATCCTACGAATGAAGGGCTCTCCCACCCCCTCCCCTGAAATACTGGAAGTTGCTGGACTCCATGTTATTAGACAAAGTCATCAGAAGGGAGATGGGCGAGCCCCTCACGTGCTACTTTAGAGAAAACACAATAGAAGATACCCCCATAGCCAGAGTCTGGGATGCTATGAAACCTGTGGGGCATTTATTAGTGTAGGAGCAGAGCAAAGGCGAATCACCCGATTTCAAGAATCTAAATTGGAAGAGAAAGTAACAGAACTAAAGAAAGGTCTCAAACATCACCAAGGCGGAAAGGGACCTTAAAAAAGCCAAGACAGCACTTGAAATTCACTGGGCAGATAAATCGGCTAGATCACTTGCATACACAAAACAATTCTATTCTATCAAGGGGAACAAAGCCAATCACATACTCGCATAAAAACTGAAAAAGGTACACAAAAGAATCAACAAATCACGATTTATAGGGGCGGATGGTAAAGCACGTTACACAGAGGGGGACAAAATGGAAATAATGGTAGACATCATACTGAAATAATGGCAGGTCCCCCTATACCCACCGAAAAACAGACACAATGCCTACACTCAATCAAGGAGCCCTCCCACAGAACCCAACTTGCGCCCATAGAACTACCAATTACACTGGAGGAGACTGTAGAAGCAATTAAATCTCTGAAGAGTACAGCCCCGGGACCTGATTCCAAACAACAAGCAGCATCACCCCTTTCATGGCAGAATCCCAGACAATACTAGTCTATAAACCAGGCAAGGACCCCAAACAAAGGGCCTCCTATAGGCCTATCACTCTGATGAACAATGAATCGAAGATATTCTCGAAGATCCTGGCAACTAGGCTGAGTAAGGTACTCCCAAACATGATAGAGCCAGATCAGACCGGCTTCATCCCGGGGCGATGCTCACAAGACAACATCAGACGCACGCTCGACCTAATAGAAAGTGGCCCTCATTACGACCCTTGCGGAAAGCGACTGACCGGAGCGCCACAGCGTAAATAGCGTTTCCGCCATTGCACGAAGGAGCAAAGTGCGGCCCATTCCGACCCATCGGGCACGAGCACCACGCCACGGCGGAAGTGCAAAGTCCGCGATGGCGGAAATGACCCCAAAACGGCCCACACCGCCGCCGTACGGCGCCCTAGGTGCAATACCGCCACCCCTCTTAGCGGTCACCGCAGTGTGCGCCTACCGGAAAGTACGGTGACCGGAAATATACGGAAACGGAAGTTAAAACATGGGCCCGGAACGGGAAACATCCCGGCGTACACCTATAAAACCACTAAAACCACACAACCACTAAAATCACTACCCTGAAACACACCCCAACCCGTCACCCACCCTAGCGAAACCAAGACAAATGGGAAAAGTAGCGAAGAAAGCGTGCGACTGCAAGCGGCAGGTCCACTTCTCCCGCGAGGAACTCACCGTGCTAACAGAGACCCTCCAGGAGAATGCTGCCGTCGTCTTCTCCACGCAAATGACCAGAACGGCACTTGCAAACAAGAAGACCATATGGGCTCTGGTGGCACAGCGGGTAAGTGCGGTGGGGACCGCACCCCGCACCCCACAGCAATGCCGCAAGCGATGGGACGACCTGCGGATACGCGTCCGCAGCATACTCTCTGCCAACCGCAACATTGCCACAGCCACCGGGGGAGGTCCTGAATCACCCATCAAGTTGACCCCCTGGGAAGAAATCTGTGCCTCCACCATCGGAATGGAGAGCATAGAGGGAGTCGGAGGGATGGAGAAAGGAGTGCAGACATCCGAAGATTCAGGTAGGTGTACCAGATAAAACAATGCCAAATCCACACAGTCCATCCATGTGAAGTACCATGCGTCCACATAGTGCAACAGAAACACATGTCCAGGAGAACGGCCACACACATCGGCCTGATAGCGCACGTTAAAACCCACAATAAATACATAAATAATTAAAAACCCCTAATACACGCACTACACGTGCAGCAGGCACACCCTAACTGCAGGCTGCCAAACAACTGCACCCTCACTCCACACACAAATCAAAGCACCTCCAAGGACCCGACCCAAATCACCCTCAGGTACCACCCCAGAGCATGTGATACAATGCCATTCCAATTCCCACAGACCCATCATTAACCCTCGCCCTCCTTTACTCCACCACAGGGTCCGATCCAAACGACGAGCTACAGGACACCCCTACCAGCACACCTGCAAAGAGGGCCAAGACCAACGGCCAGAGACCCTCCACCTCAGCTGCACGCATCAAGACACGGCAGCAGCACAAATCAGGTGGCAGCACAGAGGAGGGAACATCAACAGGCACCCCAGCAGCCAGCATGCCCACAACACCACCACCACAGGTCCCCCCAATGGATGCCACAGAAGGCACTGCCTCTGGTGGCAGCAGCACCATAGGTGACACCCCATTGATGGCAGCATGCTCCGACACAGAAAACGGGGATGTCGAAGTCAGATCCATCCATGACCTGTCCCAATCCCCCTGTCTGTCCCATCCCGTACAACATGAGGATACCACGCAGGGGCACCCACAAGACAACGACTGGCCATCCCCCACAAGCCCTGTGGCAAGGCAACATGAGGACAACAGCCCCTCTGTGACACCCCCGCAAATGGGCATGGCCCAGCAGAGGCAACAGTCCCTCGACAAGTTAATCGTGCAACAGCAGCAAATGGCCACGCTCCTCAAGGACCATGCCGGTGAATGTGGGGGCACTAAGGCAGACATAGAAACATCAACAGACACACTTAGGGCAGAAATGGAGAGAGGCACAGAGACGCTAAGGGCACAAATGGAGAGTAGCACCGAGAGCCTGAGAGTCCAAATGGAGAGAAGCACCGAGAGCCTGAGGGGGGAACTGCATGCGACGTCCAAAGACGTATGTGCCGAACTTGCCGCAGTGCGCCGTGTGCTCACTGAGCTCTCGCAAACCCTTAGGGACATGCATGGACGTGAGCAGGCAGACACATCATCCGTTGCAAGTTCCGTCCAGGGCAGCCCCCAACGTAGATCTGGAAGGAACCTGCGCTCCACAGGCAGGGGTGCCCCTGATACCCGCAGAGGGGGCTTGCAATAGCGACAGCCCACTGACAATGAGCATCTTTGGACACTGGGGTTCGGGGGGGAGGTAGGAGGGTGGAGGGGGTGTGTTGGGCTCACTTGGGTGGCGGGTCGATAGGGTGTTCAACATGACATCACATATGCCATATAAAGTGCACGATCAACCAATGAGATGTGTGGACATTGATTTTTGTGTACTAGGCCATCATAGGCGTACAGTCCATATTGTGCATGTCCCAGACACGCACAGTGCCACGAGTCCCGTGTACATGTATCAGCCACCAGGCGTGAGTGCTAGAAGCATACATCAATGAGATACTGACGAATGTCACGGGCCTCCGGTGCCTCGCAGACTCCATGAGGTGCTGCCACATCCCCACCCTCATCATGACCATCATCAGGTGCTTGCAGTTCTGCGTCAGGGGGCATGGGCACATTTCTACGTACGCACATGTTGTGGAGCATGACACATGCCATCACCATCTTTGCAACCTTCTCATGGCGGTACAGGAGTGCCCCGCCAGACCTGCTGAGGCAGCGGAAACGAGTCTTCAGTAGGCCGAATGCCTGTTCAATGACTACACGGGTACGTGAGTGGGCATGGTTGTAGTCCTCCTCATGCTGGTCCCGTGGGTTCCGGACTGGTGTGAGGAGCCATCTCTTCAGTGGATATCCAGCATCACCTGTATGTGGACGAGAAACCTATGATGTGGAATGCCATTGCTACGTACGCACACCCCCCCCCTTCCTGCCAGGTCATTGCCAAATCACATTCCCCACATAATCATGCATGTAATGAGACTCACCGAGTAGCCAGGATCTGTTCCCTGCGTGTCGCTCCATGTAGCGTGGTATTGTAGAGTTCCTCAAGACCATAGAATCATGGGTAGATCCAGGGAATCGGGCACAACAATGTGTAATGATCCTGTTGGAGTCACACACCATTTGTACATTCAGGGAATGAAATTGTTTTCTGTTGCGGTACTGGGCCTCCATTGCATGTGGGACGACCAATTCCACATGGGTGCAGTCGATGGCACCAATGCAACCCGGTATGCCGGCAAGTGCATGGAATCCCACTTTTGTGTTGGTAATTTCCTGCTCCGAGCGTGGTAGAGAGATGTAGTCGTCTGCGTGCTGCAGGAGGGCATCGAGCACTTGCAATAGTGTCCGTGAGAACAGTGGCTGAGAAATGCCATGCAACTGTCCGACTGTGTGCTGGTAGGTGTCTGTGGCCAGGAAGTGGAGTACAGACACCACCTTCAGTAGGGGTGGGATGGCGGTTGGGCTATCTATCATGCTGACAAGGTCAGCCTGTGTCATGTCCACAATGGCGGCTATGGTGTCCCGGTCCAGACGGTAGAGGGTGTGGATCTGCTCATCAGTGAGGTTGAACGGATGTGCTCGGAGGCGTGGGATTGCGGGCTGCCTGCGTGGTGGTAGTGGCTGTGCTGGCGGCCCTTGCTGGCCCTGCCTTGCCCTCCTCCTCCTCCTGCGTCTCCTTCGTGCGGCCGGTTGTAGTTGGTGTTCGTCTTCTTCTTGGAGTTGGAGTACTTGCAGTGCTATCAGGTCCCCCAGGGCCAACATCGCGAGTCCTGCCGGTAGCATTTCGGTGTGGTTGTGGGAGGAGACTGGCTGTGCAATTTATGTGTTTTCAGGCTGTATGGCCTCCACCTGTGGTGATTAATTCCACCTGTGCAAGCTGCTCTCCCCTTTGGCCGAGCACGTCCCGCGCACAACGCTGCAAATCTGGGAATGGCATCTTGCTATTGCAATCATGTATTTGTACCCGATGGCCGTGTAACATTGGTTGACATGTTCATTCTGCTGTGGTCCCATTGTTGCACATACTATCTGTGCAGTCGCGAACAGACTTGTGAAGGGTCAGTGGAACGTAGTACTCGAGTAACGGTGGGCCCTCATGCATCACTTTACCGAGTTGTAATGACGGGCGGGGCGTCCCATTTGTGGGTGAAGGCAGTTGCCATTTTCACACACAGCCGCACTCGATGGAATAATTAGTGATTTCAAACGGCCACAGATGCCTTTTCGGCGTGATGTTGCAAATGTGGAATTCCAAGGGCGGCGCTTTCGGTTTCCAGCTAGCGGCGAGGAGATGCCCACAGGTCTGACTGCAAATATAACGTTCTGTTGTTCAATGTCCTTGAGACAGGGCCCATGGCGAGGAAGCAATGATTGATATGAATAGTTTGGGATGCGCAATTGCTACGTGGGCGATGAGGCCGGCCGTTCCCAGATACATGTTACTTCACAACACTGGAATTACGGGCTGGGGCACTGTGGATTTTGCAGGCTGCATAACGCACAGACTCAATGGATGTTTCTAATGTTATGTGAGTAATTATTCAGGCGTTTTGATTCCGGGATGAGGGAATGATGAATGGATGCATGGGCAGGTGATTTGATACAGAGTTTGCCATGTACAGGGCTTCTTGGGATCTATCCGCCTCCCCTACGCTATGTGATGCAGGGCTGCCATGGTGGGACCATCGTCTATCTGGCCTTGTTGAGCCCTCCCTGTCTCGACACGCCCTCAGACACTTCTGTCCATGCACATTAACATTCCCATCTGATGGATTCTGTTTTGACAGACGCATGCACAGGTACACTCGTTTGTGATGGTGTTTGCACCTCGATATAGATGGTTAGGAGTCGCAAGTGGTTTTGGGGTGGTGATGATCCTTTGGAGTGGGCTAGCATGCATATGGCTGTGGATTTCGTGTGATCATTGAAGTGAGTTGTTGGAATGTAGTTCTGATGGCCATTCTGTTCTTTTTCTTTTCTTTTGGTTGACAGGTATCTCCTCCCCTTTTGCCACTGCCATCTGTATGCCACTCCTGCAGATGGGTTTTACTCCCGACACCTGCTGCTTCGTGTTAATCAGTGGAGCAGCATTACGATCTTATGGGACGATCGCCAATGGCCCACATGCCCTTACGCTGTACTGGTGGCTCGGAGCAACATTTCGGCCTTTCGGCTGGACTAGTGCCTCCCCATTGGGACGGCCCTGCGGTTCTGTGCGCTTCCATGTTGCCTTTTCGTACGTGAATGTGGCTCTGTGTACCATGAGGGAACAGGACGACACACAAGTAGTGGCTGGTCATTTCTTGCGGATGCAGCCCACAATGGTGATTGGTGTTTAGGTGTTCATGGCCTGATGGCTGTATGGGCTTGGTGACTTTGATGTGCATTAAATTTCTATTCTGATTTGGCCCGTGTAGCGTTTTTCTTTGCAAGTGATGTGGCATATGCCTATTTGGGGGGCGATGTATTGTGAGGAGATCTGCATTGGGTTCCAGCTTCGGAGTTTAGTTGCGTGGTACTGTACTGGGCGCGTTTGCCTACTAAGCCCGTGAGGTCAGGGATGGGGGCTGCCAATATGACAGTTTGAATGTTGTCATGCTCAGGGCGGGGGATTGGGTTTTGTGTAACAGATGCCGGTCAGTCAGGTGGACTGGTGGAATGATGTGATTCTCGGAATATGGCTGATCACAGGTGCCTGTGTTTGCGTGCGTTTCTTGGTGGGGGACTGTGGTCATGTCCATTGGGATGGCTTCTGTGTTCGTGCCATCTGTGCCCTGCAGCTCCCATTGGCCCCTCTTGTGTTTCTTTTGTTCGTTGCCATGCATGGGTGACTTGTACATTTCAATGGTTGCATTGTGGCTTCATTGCACCTACGGGGAGTTGTACTTTGTGGGCAGGGAGCGGTGTACAGGCACTCAGTGGGGCCGTTTACGGTTGATTCGTGATGCCGTACTTCTCACCATGGCGGAATGGTACATTACGCCATGCCTGATGGCGTTAGGTACATGTCCGCTAGGGTCGGAATTGGCGTACCGTTGCGCCATGGTGGTGTTTGCGGTTTCGCATGGCGCGCGCGCGCGTGCTTGGTGCAGTTAGCGTTGGCGTTCACTACGGTGTCGCTAATGGCTTCGTACTTTGCGGTGACGGGTCATAGTCGCACCGAGCGCTATTCGATGGCGGTATTGCATTTCCGCCATCGTTTTCCGATTTCCGCAAGGGTCGTAATGAGGGCCAGTGTCTCTAGAATGGGGGACAAGATGGCAGTCCTCTCCCTAGATGCACACAAAGCATTCGATTTGCTAGACTGGGGGTATATTAGATAGACACTCACCCATCTAGGGTTTGGCCCCAATTAGGTGACATGGGTGATGTCCAACTACCAGAACCCAACTGCACAATTAAGGATCAATGGCCTAAGATCGGGAAAAATACACATCACCAGAGGGACACGGCAGGGCTGCCCACTATCGCCTTTAATATTTGCCCTCTCCATGGAGCCATTTGCTCTCAAAATCAGGTAAAATGTAAACATACATGGGCTAAATTGGATATAGGGCACCTGGCAGGACCCTGAAAGACCCAGGCGGGAATTCCTAAACTAAACCAAAATTTCAGGGTGAGAGGTCAAACAATTCCAATGTAGTACTGGAAAAAACAGTTAGTCGTACTGCATTCCATTCTTCACAAAATGTATTTTAATGACATCTGGATAGTATTAGTGGGGATAGAGCACCCAGGAATATTAAGACACAACAATACAAATAAGTGTGATCCAGTGAACAACAACTGGATCTCAGTGCAACAACAACAAAGAGGAACCGCTATTTTTGATGAGTCATTTCAATTATGCAGTCACTAGAATAATCATACACCCACATTAAATGGACATATATACAAAAGACACATGAACAATGCTTCCAATGTGCATTGTTTGAATGGTGATATCGTCGACACAACGGTGTTTCGGCCTAAAGGAGCTGTGCAGTGCAGCTATGTGAGCAGGCCTTCATCAGGACGTGTGATGACCTTACAGGTGGTCCTGGGTTCTCTATCGGAGATTTATCCAGTGTAGGAGTAAACGAGAGAATCCATCACAGGTATAGATTTCTGGGGAGCACTGAGTGCGTCGTGGAGGGACATAAACTTGTACCTCGGGAGGTAAGATGAAACTTCTCAGCCGGAGAAAGTTGAAAAATCCACTGTAATTAGTGGTTCCTCAGCCCAGATTGTGGTAATTCTAGGTCTGGGAGCAGCAGAGTAACGCAGCGTCCTGAGACGCTGCGTTACTCTGCTGCTCCCAGACCTAGAAATACCACTATCTGTCACGCCTTGGACAATCTGGGCTGAGGAACCACTAATTACAGTGGATTTTTCAACTTTCTCCGGCTGAGAAGTTTCATCTTACCTCCCGAGGTACAAGTTTATGTCCCTCCACGACGCACTCAGTGCTCCCCAGAAATCTATACCTGTGATGGATTCTCTCGTTTACCCCTACACTGGATAAATCTCCGATAGAGAACCCAGGACCACCTTTAAGGTCATCACACGTATTGATGAAGGCCTGCTCGCATAGCTGCACTGCACAGCTCCTTTAGGCCGAAACACCGTTGTGTCGACGATATCACCATTCAAACAATGCACATTGGAAGCATTGTTCATGTGTCTTTTGTATATATGTCCATTTAATGTGGGTGTATGTTTATTCTAGTGACTGCATAATTGAAATGACTCATCAAAAATAGCAGTTCCTCTTTGTTGTTGTTGCATTGAGATCCAGTTGTTGTCCACTGGATCACACTTATTTGTATTGTTGTGTCTTAATATTCCTGGGTGCTCTATCCCCACTAATACTATCCAGATGTCATTAAAATACATTTTGTGAAGAATGGAATGCAGTACGACTAACTGTTTTTTCCAGTACTAGATTGGAATTGTTTGACCTCTCACCCTGAAATTTTGGTTTAGTTTATCTAACATACATGGGCTGAAAGTGTGGGAAAGGTAATACAAAGCGGCCATGTACGCAGATGATGTACTCCTTAATATAACACAATTAGACGACTCACTGGAACCACTATGGAAGGAAATAGAGGCATTCGGGAGGCATCGGGATTCAGAGTAAACTATGATAAGTCATCAACACTGGCAATCAATATCTCACAAAGGCACAGTGAAGCGCTTGCCCTCAAGCTCCCCAATCCGTGTGCAGAAACCTCCATTGGGTATTTTGGAGTCCAGATCCCCAAGAACGTTGAACAAATCTATCAGAGTAACTTCCCACAATTGTTCAGGGAATTGCAGAAGGATCTAGAACGCTGGCAAAAGCAGGTGATCTCATGGCTTGGAAGGATAGCTGCAGTAAAAATGAATATAGCTCCTAGGGTAATTTACCACTGTGCAGCACTCCCAATACACATCCCAGAAGGTGATCTACTGAATTTTCAGAAAAGCATATTGAAATTCATCTGGGGGGACGGGAGAAACTGTATATAGCTAAACACATCATACTCCGAGGGAGGGGCTGGGTGGTCTGGGAGCCCCCAACGTGGCCAGGTTTTGTCGGGCAGCGCAACTTTCACATGCTTTTGAATGTGAGGTACCAAGTACAGCACAGCCCTACTGAAGACAAATCAAGGAGGCGTGGTGCTCAGCCCCTCTCTCTGATCTCCCACATCTCCTGACCACTCGAAACTCCACAAATCTAGGCCCTCTTACAGCCACAAAAAACAGTGTCAAATTGGAAGAATTCAGCTCACAAATGGGGATGCACAGGCACCATTGGCCCGCTCACCCCAATCTGGAATAACCCAGACTTCACCCCAGGCATTCCCCCCAAAAGCTTCAAGGCCTGGAGGGTAGGAGGCCTTGAAAAGGTAGCAGACCTCTTGGCCGATGGCATCCCTCTTACGTTCGAAGAATGTAAAGTAAAGTTCTATATCTCAGAGAGGCAGAGCGGTTCCGTTACACACAGCTAAAACAGTGGATATCGCACAGTCCATAAGGGAAAAGGGAAGGAGGGAACTTACTGCATTGGAACTGACCCTAACCACACCCACACACTGGGGTAAAATCTCAACTTTATACCGCTTACAGGACAAAGCAGACCTTCCCAGAAAAGAAAAATATATGCTCAGTTGGGAAAAAGACCTGGGACTCACTATTGATATAGAAAACTGGGGCAGAATATGGGCTAGACGACACAAATGCACTCAATGTATAACCAACAGGGAAGGGGAATACAAGATATGCTACAGGTATTACATAACCCCGGAACAGTTGCACAAAAGTAACCCGGCGATCCAGGGAGGGGGTGCGCTGCCACCGGTTCCCTATTTCACCTGATGTTGGCCTTCCCAAAAGCGAGGGAATTCTGGCGTGCAGTACTGGACCAAATTAAGCTAATCACAGGCTTAGCAATCCCTTGGGACCCGGGGATAACAATTCTGGGAGACACTTGGGGCGGGCCATTCCTACTAACAGGCCAGATAGCACGCCTTTGCACTCATCTTGTCAATGCCGCCAAAATTGCCATAGCTCGGCTGTGGAAGCACCCCAAGGGCCCCTCAATACCCATGTGGTGGACGAAATGCTGGGAAATTATGGTATCAGAGAAAATAACCGCAATCCGGATGGGAAACATTAACACCTTTCGAAACACATGGGCCCCTTTTATGGACTATGCAGAGAAATTCCCAGGAATTGCACGTCGTCCGCCCATGACATGATGGTTCCAATAAAGACTCAATATCGGACGACACCACATAGAGCTCCCGAACTTACAATAACAGCAGGGTGGCAGCTCGTCCCGGAGGCGCAAAGCACTTTGGACTTCTGTAGCGTCTGTGAAAGTCAGATATTAGAAATGCGCGATGATGACACTGTGATGCTGTTGTAACGCCCATTAAAAAAAAAAAGAAGACGTTGCGCATGTGGAATTATGTTTCCCAAGTTCTTTTGATGAATAATGCTGACCGAAAAGAAGGAACGCACACCTTTAAAGTGGCAGTTTATCATCTAAACTAAATTGGGTTTGCCTAATTTAGTTTCTATTGAAAAACTGGGTGCTTGTAACATATTAAACACTAATGTAGCAGTTGAAGTAGTTGCTGAAACTAAGAGAACAGCAAGTATTACCCAAGCCAGTAGACCTAACCCTTTTAAAGTAGCACCAGCAAAATTAAGAACTGAGACTCATTGTTATGAAGTTGTCGAAACTGTCAAAGCCCTGATACAAGGATGAGAAGGTTACCCAAGGCTGGAAGAATGTCAATACAGCTTTGGGGTAACTACTGGAGACAAGAAGGTGCATATGAAGCTGCAGAAAGGGAGCTGGGTATTTTTTAAAGAAACTCATTCTAATTCTGTACAGCTGTGACAGTTCAAGCTAAGAAGCAGCAATCTGGAAGCCAAAGACAGTTTTCTTGGTAGCTGCAAGATCGAAAGGAAAGGCAAAGAGGCTGCCCTTTCTTGCTATACAAGAAGGAAAAGGGCCTTGCCCACCTATATAGGTCGAATGAGTCTTGTTGAAGTTGCCTAAAACTCTAAGTAGCAGCAGTAAAACAGTGGTTGTCAATACTTTTGTCAGAACGTTATTATTTT
The DNA here is from genome assembly GCF_040938575.1 of Ambystoma mexicanum. Lineage (NCBI taxonomy): Eukaryota > Metazoa > Chordata > Amphibia > Caudata > Ambystomatidae > Ambystoma > Ambystoma mexicanum. The sequence goes on from NC_090924.1 coordinate 965,439,825, forward strand.
GTAGTAGAAGCACACTGTGGGACTAGATTCTACTCTCACAGTATCAGTAGCATAAGGGAATTGCCCGTGAAAGCCCCTGTAAGTCCTGCTTTGCCGCGGGTTGCTCTCTAGCGTTTTGCACTTGGATTTTGTCTTCTGCTGCCTCAACGGACTTCAAGCCCCAGCAGGTGAAGGACATACAGAGAAGTGTTTATAGTTCATATTTCCCTGGAAACAGACTTTGATACGTTTTTATTTTTTCTTATTTAGGCTTTCTGTTTATACCTACTGGGCGGCGCTATTTAAAGACAGTCGCGCGCGCACCGTGCGCATGCACCCGTGAAAGCCCCTGTAGGTCCCGCTTTGCCGCTTCACCGCGCTTGTAGCGGTTAGTGGTTAGTTTGTGGTTTTTTGTTACAATTTTCTGGTCTCTCCGTATCACTTTTTAGGACTTGTGTATTTGAATCGATTTGACTTAATTTTACCATGAAACAAGGCATTACTACTCTAAAATCGGGCATGCCCGTAGTAGCTGCCTTGCATTGCACCAATGGTGAAAGCTTTCCATACAATTCACCACCTTGTCCAACAAAAAGATCTCGATTAAGCTCCACTCCCCGTATGGGTGTCATGAAATCTAAAACAAGATCCAGCGCTAAAATGCTATTAGGCATGGACATTCGACCCTTTTGTCGAGATGCAAGTCATGTGAATTCTATTGACTTGAACAGTGAAAATACCTTGGTTGTGTCAGCCTGTTGTGCGGAAAAAACGACTGCCCCAATAATCCCTCACAAAAAAGACGTTCCACATGGACATTCTGGCAAACATGACGCTGCGGATGTGGGAACATCTGGTGGGCAAGAAAACCATGTGTCAGCGACCGTGCCAACGGTAACTTTTGCAAAGGAAAATGTATCTTTAACAGATAGCATTTTGTTGAATAATGTGTTACCTGGTCCTGTTGCTTCATCTGTTAAAGCACCTGATGTGTCTGTATTGTCTGATAATGATATCTCAAATTCTAAACTGTCTAAAATATCTATTCCAGGGGATATGGTTGTAATTGATTTAGACACAAACGCATCATGTTTTTCCGCTCACACCATATCTGAAAACCTATCCAAATCCCTGAGGAGCGTAAAGGGCGAGGACTTTCTTTGCTGCCTGTTTGGCTGTGGCTGTGTGTTTCCCATGTCTCCCGAGGGCAGCCTTTTGGAACCTATTTTTGGAACTTGCTGCCTGCATCTGTTTATTTACTGAGACTGCGGTTCTTTCAACCTGCGCACAAAGATAAACTCAGCTGATTACAGCTGACTACAGCTGACCACAAGTGACACGTGACACGTGAGCGACCACGCCCACTCCCGGAAGTTGAAACAAAAAGACGCCCCAGCCGCCCTTGCGGCGTTAAGCCCAAGGAGCGTAAAGGGCGAGGACTTTCTTTGCTGCCTGTTTGGCTGTTTGCTGTGCCGCAGTCCCGCCTCGCAACAAAACTTCGATCATTTATGAACTTTGCCCACAAGAATAAGGTAACTTACTTCCCATTTACCTTCTTATTCCTCCTGTGGACGTCTGAATTTTTTTGATCTGTCTGAAGTGGAGTTTACTAATACGAGGAGTTTGATTCTTACAAGTTTTTCCTTTTTTGGGGCATTGGATCATTCAGGCTTGCGGGCTGTAGCCTTTGACTCAGTGTGAATATTTACCTAATTCCTTACCACCAGCGCCACTGAGGACTGTAGGCTGTAGCCTTTGACTCAGTGTGTGGTAGGATATCGTCTTTAAACAAATCTATATAATAACTTGCCATCAACACACCTGAATCTACAAATACTTGAGCTTCAACGTTGATTAAATACGCTCAAGAAATTTGGAACTTGTATAAAGATCAAATATCTCAATACAGTGCTACCCTCCAGTGTAGTGGTGTGCACATGCTGTGACCTGATGTTTACAGTATGGAAGACTCCATCACAGTTAGTATGCTCAACGACTCTAACAATGGTCCACATACTAGGCAACGAGCAAAATTAGAACATGGAAAACTTGCCCCAACAATAAAGCCAAATCAGAAGAGGAATGATATTTCCCACCTCTCTGCGGATATCCTGACTTTACAAGTACAACAGATTTCGCTCCTGGTGTTGCCACATTTGACCACTGATAGTGTAAGGGATTTGCAAACGCTTCCCATTACATCGCTTCTACATCAGCAATTAATGATCAACCACTACAAGTTCATATGCAACCCATTAACTTAACCTCACCAATAAGAACCAACCTGTTACAAACAAAAGATAGCATGGAAATGCAGGACCAAAATAGCACTTCCTATGATGCTCAGAACATCAAAATACATGAGTGAGTTGTCTGCTCTTATTTTTCCACCAACTGCAGAACAATTAAAACAAGCTAATTCTGACATATCACAACCTGTGCACTCCACTTTTCCATCTTGGAACACAGATGATGATTCACACCGGTGATATCACAGCGAAATAAAGCAGCCTTAGCTAAAAGACGATGGCAATCGCTTCATGAAAGTAAACGTCTCTCACGTGATATGGCAAATTCTCTTATAGCTCAACGAAATCCAAAGATAGCCCGTCTTTCCCTGGACATGATTGAGATCGAAGCACTTCTGCTAAACCAGGAAAAGCGTAAAGCAGTCTTTGGCCATTCAAATTATGATACTTCCTCACCCTCCTCAATAATATGTAACCTGGATAGCCTGGGAAACTATGTTCCATCTAATACAGAGGCGCCACAGCAGAACATTACGTGTCATACTTCACCATTGACCCAATCTATTCCCTGGGCAAATCTCAGTCTTGTCAGTGCAATGCATCCTTGCAAGAAACAGGCAACATGCCGTCCATTCCAACCACTATGCAAGATCTTCAAAATATGCTAATAGCAGTGACATCTCAGACAATGATACCATTCGTAAAAATGCAAGAATCATGCGTGGATGCGAGTAAAGATCAAGCTACTTTATTAGCTCTCATCCACGCTAAAAAAATCTTTTTGGAAGATACAGGATTGTTTGGACCATGAAGCCGAAATGACTCAAATATGGCAATCTCGATTGTCAGATATCGCCAGAAAAGATTGTGCAGACAACACTCGGCTCACTTAGGCTCTAATTACCATGATATCAGCCATGCATCGACCATGCAATCTTTCACAAAATGAGATGCTTCAACGGCCTCTACAAACGATGAATGATTTAGTGACAAAGAACCAAACTGCTGGTACAGGGGCGGATCTATCCCAAATCTGACCAGAAGTTAATCTACCAACTTTCAGTGTACCAGCTAAAATTCAACCCCAAGGTTCGGATCACAATGTCAACACAGAAGCTTCTACCAACCTTATCTTTCTGCCTCCTGCCCTGCAGACCAAACCACAAAATAAACCAAAAACGAAAAAAAGACAGACTGGCTCGAGAGCATTCCTCCGTAATCTGACAACACCCAAACCAGCCCCGCCTAAATCATTAACGAAAAATATAGTTGGCCCATTCATTGCCTCTTTGCAAATCGAAAGTCTGGTAGCAACTACAACCTTAGCATCCCCGCCCAAAAATATGTTGGAAGTAACTTCTGAAGATGCCCAAATGAATGCTCTATTAAATTTATCACAACATCTAAACGTTGTCCTAGATATCGCAGAAGAAGCCCAGATACAACCAAGCAAAACATCACTCATCATTATGGATGTATATGAACAAACTGAATCCCACTTTGACTCTGAAATGTCTCTAACATGTGATGATATCTCAAAAACAACATTATGGATAGACGAAGTAGCTAAACCATCTACTGGCTCAGTGCTACCACCGACGCAAAGTAGTCCTCAAAATAAAAATCCATCAACCAATATACTAACTCAGCCAATATTCGTCAATCCAAGGAGATATAAACCTTCGCGAGCTGTATTACTGAGATGTGTAGAAACAGATACTCAAGAGCTGATCATGAACAGATCAAATGTTCTACTATTATTCAGCGTCATACCGCAATTACAGAATTTAAGAACGCAAGAGATCCTCACAGTGGAATTTGTAGACGATCAACATCTAGACCAAACATACCTACTCCTTAAATCCACCAACGAAAAAGATCAGATTATGGGGGGAAAAAATAACTTAAATACTAGGCTTTGACATACAACATGTTGACTCCAACAAAGAAGCGCAAATGGAACTAACTCTACGTAGGAAAAGTTCTTTAACGCAACACACATATCAGATAGAAAACAAACGATGGATCCCAGAAGATGCAAATTATAATCTCCAGGGACAGCCGACATGAGAGCATCAGACGGACAACAAATGTAGGAGCTCAGAAGATGTAAACTACAAGACACAATAATGGCAAAGACAAAATATTCAACAATCTGATCCTAAAAGCGGTTCGTTCGCCCTACCTTAAGACTTTTCTGCTACATTCATTCATGACTGATGAAGACATATGGTGGGCTCGGCTGATTGGCGGCCATCGAACAACATGGCAATTGGCGACCTTCAAGATCTTACAACAGTTAACAGAAAAGCTAGAACTCAAACGAAAGGAACAAGCTAGGACTCTCTGTTCCCAGACTTAACACTGCAAGTACAAACGTTGCAAAAAAATCAATTATTTGATTAAAAATTGCAAAAAAAAAAAAAAAAAGCGGTTATAAATACCCGGATCACACTATGAATCACATACAGAGAGTAATGGATTGGTCGCAATTAACAACTTCAGAAAGTCCTGATTCTTCCTCTTAACCATCATTGCAGCCTTTGAGATCTGAAATTTCATTATGCTCCTGGAACACTCGAGGACACAGTCATCTCTTTCGAGAACAGTCACAAGATCTTTCACAGAATGACATCGTCTGTATACAGGAATCATGGCTCACAATACAACCAATCTGTGACGGATACACGACGTTGATGGCTCCGGCAATAAAAAATAAGAGGACGTCCATCCACAGGCCTTTTGACCCTTATTAAAATGTCAAGTAACATCAGAGTTATCGAATCATCTAAAATAAATGACTGGATCCAAATTACGATACTCCAGTCAGTTAAAACCAAAACACCATTAACTCATGACATTTTTAGTATTATTAATACCTATTGGAATCCAATGGCCATCACTGATGAGCTATATATCGGCAAACTTTTTACCTGTATCGATGAAAACACTATAAAATACGCAGGAATTCAAACAATATTATGTGGAGATCTTAACACAAATTTCTATGACAGTGAAGGGATTGAATTAAAACAGAACAACATGTCCCCAAGAGCTCATCAATGGCAGAAAGAAACAATTACCAGGGGTCTCATTAGAGTGCATTTCCTTGATATTCAAACAAATAAGCCGATGAATACATGGCGCCTCAAATGCCTTAATAGACTATATCTATACATCAAATCAAATTGCCCTGAAGTTAACACAGAACGAGATCATACAAAAAATCATAGTGATCACGCACTACTCACAATTACGTAGGTAATGCACAATCCCCAGAAACCCAAAATAAACTTACCAGAACTAGTACTTAACTCGAATCAGACTAGATTGAGGATCTCGCAAAATGCCCTGATAATGCTGGCAAACCAAATAAATTCACCAGCAATGACAGATGACAAACGCCTAAATTATCCACAACTCCTGGTGCCATTTAAGTTATACAGATAACCAATATCTTTAATAAACCTCGTCATACCCATGCCTACTCGTCCATAATAGAAGAAAGAAAAAACAAATTGAGAAAGGACATTAAGGAAATACAGCGAACTAAATCTAAGGATCATGACAAAATTTGTTTATTAAAGCAACAGTACAAAAACTGGATGAGATCTAACAGAGCACTTCAAGGGCAAAATGATGCAGAAAAAAATGTTACGTGCTCTAAAAAAACGTAACACTAGAGACCTGTGGAAGCTATTGGTTTCACCAATAGGTAATCTACCGACAATGACAATCGATGTTGACGAGCAAGGGTGGAATTCATATTTTCAGAAGCTTTACAACATAAATTCTGAACTAAATACTAAAGACCCTACAAATCAACATACCTGGACTGTCACATGGCAACAAGAGGACCTAGAAAGAGCTATCATCAACTTGAACCCCTCACGAGCTCCAGGACCGGATGGCCTCTCAAATGAACTCATCAAAGCTAATAGAACTCTATGGGCACATATTTCTTCCATTATTTATGAAAATATTAACAGAACTCAAACTATTCCACCTTCTTGGAAGACAGCAATCTTGATACTCATCTATAAAAAGGGAGATTCAAAGGATCCAGCCAATTATAGGCCCATTGCTTGGTTGGACCCCTTAGGAAAAATATTTGCTAATTTTTTGCTGGACAAATTGAACATCTGGGCCAAAGCAAACGATATATATGCACCGAGACAAACTGGCTTTGTAAAACCTGTGGGAACCAACATTAACCTACTTCTACTTAATTTGCTGAAACAAGAGGCCATCTGCAATCAAAGACAAATATATGCAGCATTCATAGATTTGAAGCTTGCCTTTGACCTAGTCGATAGATCACCCCTATGGTCGAAATTGCGAAAATGGGGCTGTCCTGATGATATCTTGGAACCAATAAGTTACTCTATGGGAAACATCTATTAGAGTCCGATTGTCACAAGACGGTACAGTAACGGAATCCATCAAAACTAATAATGGCCTTAAATAAGGCTGTCCACTAGCGGCAACGCTTTTCAATTTATTTACATCTGATTACGAAATTGAAACAAACTCGTCATTATCAAACCGACCGAAACTAAATGCCACAACCATTGCGTGCCTGATGTATGCAGACGATATTGTGCTGTGTTCACAAACTCCAAGAGGTCTCCAAATAGCTTTGTCAAACCTAGAAAGCTACAGGAACATAAATCGACTTAAAATAAATGCACAAAAATCGAAAATAATGGCCCTGGCTCCATTACATAGAACAAAACAACACCCAAAACCCTTTCTTCTTAATAATCAACCCCTCAAACAAGTGACCACAGTTAAATATTTGGGGATCTGGATGAACCAATCTCCCACTGAAACAAACTGGTCCAGTTATCTACTGGATAAAACTATATCATTAGCCCGTCAGGGACGGGTTCTACACTTGAAGTATGGAAGATTCACATTCAAACCAATTATATCATTTTACAGACAAAAAGTCACGGCAATTCTACTCTATGGAAGTGAGGCCATGATTAACATCGACAGATCCATATGGTTGCGACTAGAAGGCATCTTCTGGCGGAAAGTGCTCTCTTTACCTCAATCGTTTCCGATGGCCCGTATTCGATATGAACTGGCACTTCAGTCTCTTACTTCACTTCAAACATGGCGAAAACTAGACCTACATAGGAAATTTAGCTCCAATTTGCACATTCCTGCGCTTCATATCTTTCAGCCAAAAGAACACACAACCCAGGCAATTGCGCTACAAACCTGGAAGTTTCATATGGAAAACACCAGAATAATGGCAGACATATCTATGGAGCAGCTAACGCAGCGTCCAGTAAAAGCTAAACTCGAACTTGCGCGTGACGACTGGATAGCAACTATCGAAACCAAAAGACAACTTAAACTTAATCTGGAATGCAAGTTGGACATGCACCCATTACACTTTCTTCCATTGTATTTACAAAGTTTTCCATCTGCCTCCGTCGGAGACACTTTCCTACGGTTCCGCTTTAATTTGCTACCAACACGAGAGCTGCTACAATCTAGGAAACTTCTAACTAAAGAAAATTCCTTCTGTCGGTTCTGCAAACAACAATCTGAATTAGAAACCCTTCAGCACATAGTCACCTCTTGCCCGGCTCTTGACGAAACTAAATCCCGAATTAGAGACATGTATCTACCATCTACAATCAAACTCTTACCAGAAGATCGATGGGCCACATTTTTACATGGTGGCATAAAGAAAGACATTTTCGCAATTGTCAGCCTTTTTAATTTATTATTTAAATCTATTTAAGGAAAGGAATGGGACTAAGAAAGAGATGTTTTTTTCTTTTTTTTTCTCTTTTTTTTTTCCCTTTCTCTTTTGTGATTTGGAATGTATAAAAAGATGAAAGGTTTAAACTTTGAACCATATCATTTTTAATAAAATACATTTTTAAAAAAATTATCAGTGCTGCTAATTCAGTAGAAAAACTATCATTCATTGCTCCAACATCCCTAAAAATTGGGGTCAACTGTTCTCCTGTTGTGGACCCGGTTGAAATCCAAAATGTATTTACTGGTATTGCTTTGACTTCAATGAACACCGCTATTCTTTCACTGGCCAAATTGTTTGAAGCTTTGGTTAATAAGGCCGATGTACACTCTAATCAACTCAATCAGATCTTATCTGGGCAACTTACGATCGCAAATAAACTTGAAACTCTGGGTGGTCCCACTATCTTGCCCACTCTTAAAAGGTCAGTAATTTCCCAGACTTTTTTACAGCCTGGTGCCCCCACGCAGAATTATCAGAGCATTCCTTTCATATCGAACCTCATTATTGACCTGGCAAATATTGCAAATGAAGTTACGGCTGATCAACAAAAAAAAACAAATTATGCACTCTTCAGTGGCACATGTACAAATGTATTTTATATCCCTGCGAAGTTGGGACACAATAGGGGTGTCCTTCCTAAGAAATCCAAAAATATCAGATCTGTGGCTAGACGATCATCTCAAATCAAACCATTTGTCAAAAATCTTTCAATTCCATTAACAACTACTAAAATTGCTTCAAAAGCCATAGCAAAAAAATACCTGTTGCAATCGCAGGCTAAGAAGGCCAAGGTTTTGCCAGAACCAAGCCCCTCTGTCAAGTCATATAGCCCCTTAAATGACTTGATAAGTGCTGCTGCTGCTGCTGTGGCTAAAGATACAAGCAAAAATCAAATTGCCAATGTTTTTTGCTCAAAGCCCCCGTTAGCCCTAGAAGATCAGAGGTTATCAGATCGCCGTAAAGAAATAATAATTCCGTGTGCTAAGCGACCTGCAGTTCACTCATTAACTATCAGATGTAGGCCCCCTCCTGCCCCTCAATATCACTTGAATTGAGCCTCAGTTCTATCTATATTCAGTGAAATTCCTGAACTAGACAATATTGGCACCATTGACATTGAGCAAGTGGAGTTTACTGATCGGTTGAAATGGTCCTCTGTGAAGCTATGGATAAACTCGAGGGTCGTAGTTAATACTATCTGGGCAGTTAGGTCCCAGCTTTTTGACCTTGGTTTTATCCTCTCGGCAAGTCCGGATTCCTCTGAATGTATATCATCTGAAACACTGAAGCAAATCACACAGCAACATATAAACAAAAATCAAGGCAATTGCTCTCATAAATGCAACTGTGACTTAAAAGATAACCAATGTTAGCATCTGGACTCTCCAGAAACTACTTTGTCCTTGATCAGTTGGAATTCTAGAGGGTATAGGAATTTATTGAACAATCAGGCCATCCATTTGTTAGACCACAAAGTAATTTTGATACAAGAATCTTGGCTCACTAGCGCCACATCGTGAAACAATTATGACACCCTCTTGATTCCTGCAGTCAAGAGACTTTCTGGGCGTCCTGCCTCTGTTTTATTAACTGCTGTTAAGCAGAGTTCAACCCAAAAGGGAGAACCTTGGTTTTCTCCAAATGCTTTCATCCAAATGTCCAGACTTACTGGACATAATTTCTCACGTGCACTCATCAATGTTTACTGGAACCTTTTAGGTATTACTGATGACAGGTTTCTGGAATCTGTGAACAAAGCTTTGGACCTTAGAATTTTGGATGGCAATTCGGACACTATCATCCTAGCCGGTGACCTGAATCTTCATTGTTTGGGCCCAAACCGTAAATCTGAAACAACACGACTTGTTAAATGGGCAAGCTTTGTAGAGTCCAGAAGCCTGTTTGTGCTAAATGGCTCCTTTCTCCAGGACATCCCACACAGGACAACATGGCATCAAGCCTTTAGCAAGGGAATTATTGCCTACATATATGTTAATGCAAGCATGTTGAATAAAGTAGCATCCTTTCAAGTAATTGATAGGGAAGCGAGCGATCATAACATGCTCAACGCGACATGGCTCCTTAAACCTAATATGATACAAGGGAATCCCCGCTATTTTATGGGTTCCTATACTGTAAATTCAGCTAGAAATAGGTTAACGTGGACGTAGTCTTCTTTGGAAGCGTTCAGGTCATGTTATGATGCTCAGCTAAAGTGTAAAGTTGCTTGGAAATGAGGTTCAGAGGTAGATTATCACAAATAAATGCAGCTTTTTCAACTAGCTTCTATCACTCATAAACAAAAACAAAAACCTCATTTTCATATATTCGACCATGAAATTAGAACCAGGAAATCCTTGGTTCGGGCGGAAAAGAGAGAAGCCTACAAGCTCCCCTGTGATAAGCGAGCGATGGCCCTAACTCTTATTAAAACTAGATACAGCAATTGGTTAAGAGGGATGCAGGCTAAATTATACCAAAGTGATGGTAGTAACATGCTAAAACTATTGGCTAGCAAAAACTCTGCAGAATCGTGGAAAATCATTAACCAGGTGACTGCAGGCCATCAGGTGGCTGTCCAAACCAATGATGTGAGTGAAGAGATGTGGGTTCAGTACTATTCTAATTTATATGCTGCACGCCCGGCGGATCAAAGTATACATAAGCCTGAGCCCCAACCTAAATTCCATCTAACCTTTCATAAAGATGACATCTTACTTTTCATTAACCAAGCCAGTCAGTCTAGAGCATCTGATCCGGATGGGTTGTCAAACACACAAATGAATCAATTTCCAGACATTTGGGCTGACTTACTACATCTTATGTTCAAGAATATTCTTTTATCTCAAAAAATACTGGTGTCCTGGAAACAATCCATCACTATCCATCTATACAAGAAGGGTGAACGGGCCAATCCGGCCAGCAATAGACCCATTTCCCGGTTAGACGTGCCTGGGAAGATCTTCTGCCGTCTAATTTTAAGGGATCTGAATAACTGGACCAAAAATTGCTTTAAGAGAGATCCTTTTCAATCTGGATTTGTGAGTGGGCTTGGTACTCTCCCTAACATCATCATTATTAACATGCGCAAAGCTCAGTATGCATTCCGGAAAAAACCCTTATATTTCGCATTTATTGATTTCTGGACTGCATTTGACTAAATAAACTGGGATTTATTATTTCAAAAGCTAAAACTGCTTGGTTGTCCATCATCTCTCTTAGCACTAGTGATCCAGTTAGACACGGAGACCTCTATGCGTGTAAGACTATCTTTAGAGGGTCTCCTGTCTTCATCCTTTTCCACTTGCTTGGGTCTCAAGCAGGGTTGTATTCTAGCTTCCATATTGTTTCATTTATTCATTTTTGACATGGGTAATTCATTTCTTCGAATTGCTTCTGATACCCCTGAATTGGGGGGGTCAGCGTATAGCTTGGTTACTGTACTCTGACGACCTGGTCTTAATATCACAAACTCCCAAGGGACTTCAGAATGTACTATCTGCCCATTCCATTTATGTTGAAAAGAACCATATTATAGTCATTTTGGATAAATCACAGATTGTGGTTTGCAGATCGCAAAGGCAAATGCAAAACTAATAATTGCACTTGGTTCATCCAAAAGGAACGCATGGAAATAGTCTCAGAATACAAATACTTGGGGCTTATGATACAGAACACGGTCATTGATAATATCTATTTGATCACTCTTCAGTCTAAACTCTTGAATTTGATCTCACAGGCTAGAATCCTCCTTTATAAGTATGAGAAATTTACCTTAAAACATCTTCTAATGTTCTATGAGCAAAAAGTAATACCCATACTGCTTTATGGTGCTGAATCAAAACTGTATATGAATGATAAAACATGGAACAAACTGGAGGCCTGTTTTTAGAAAAGGGTTTTACATCTCCCGAATTGCTCACCCACGCCCATTTTACGATTTGAATTAGGCTTGAATTAATTGGCCCGCAGAGTTAAGTGGAGGATGTGCTCCTTTTTTCGTAAGTGTTTGTTGGGTTTGGAAATTTACAACATCTTGAGCACGGTTGCCCATTATTTGTCCTCCTCAAACCATGTTTTCCCAGTGAGATGGCGTAACCTTGTTCTGAATACACTGGCAGAAGCTGATATATCGTTACTGCTCTTAATTGAAAATCCTGTCCTCGCTAAAATAAAATACTGTCGCTGGGACTGGATACAAAACCGTGTATCTTGTTCAAAATACAAAGATTTCAATAGTAATAACTTTGGCAACAAGAGGATGTGCCAAGTGGCAGGTTATCTGTTGAAATGTCCTTCTGGCAGTATACGGAATACATTTCTACCTCTCAGACTAAACTTATGGCTAACCAGGGAAGTACTGGCTAGGCTCAATATTATTCCAGTTAATATGAATTTCTGTTGCTTCTGTGAATCCCCTTCTGTAAGGGAAACTCTACAGCATTTGATAATATCTTGTGTTAACCTGAATGAACAAAGAGCCACATTATTTACTAACCTGTTGAGTTTGCATGAGGAATTAGATATTAATCAGATATGGAGTATTGTATTCTCTAGCATGAAATTCCCAGTGATAAAAGCTTTAGTGCACTTCCTTGAAGCTATCTTGCCACGTGAAATTAAGGTGTAAAAACAATTGTGAATATCATTTGCAAATATCTAAAGCTTATTAAGTACTTGGGAATTGAATTGTTTAAGTTTTTAGTTTTTATTTGTTTTTATTAATTACTGATTATTTGAATTATTTCTTTTATCATGTTTATCGTGTTATTTTGAGTATAATTGAAAAGTGTAATACTTGTTTTGTATTTTTGAAAAGTTGATTTATTCAGCTATATCAAAATAAAAGAAAATAAAAATAATTTTTAAAAAATGCTATAGAGAGAGCAAACCCTGAGAAGAAGCCTCCTGACAAAGACGCTACAGAAGTTGTAAGAAGAACAGTGGCTGCTAAACGGAAGTAATACTTTTGTCTTGAACTTCATCCATTCTTTCCTGGTGTTGGAATTGAAATGATATTTTGCCTCCTATCGCAGTATTTGAATGTGTGTTGGCCTACGCCAAGTTGTCTAAAATATCATGTAAATAGACTCCGCGGCAAGGTCTTGACCTTAAAGAAAAACTTTGTAAGTCGCCATCTTGGATTTAGCCGCCATTTTAGGTTCTCTTGTAATATGGAAGTCACCCTGAACATCAAAATGGAGGCCGAATGACATTCTGAGTGAGATTCTGGCCGTTGTGACCTCCGCACAATCATATGCCTGCAGGCCACTTGTCGGGGTCGCGAACTGAGACCTTGTCCTATCCCTGACCTATGTGTAAATGTACAACTATCAGCGAAACAGATTAAAATGCATAAATTATAGGATTGACCTGGCAAGGAACCCTTGGCCTGGTCCCAAGAATGGTTAACCCGCGAGGGGGTTGGCCAGGGCTGGATAAAGAGTATAAAAAGCCCAAATATTCCAATGTACGGTCTCTCTAATAATCCTTCGTTGAAGTTCGTTACGTTACTCTGAGAGCCGAATAGCTATCCGTTTTTCAATTGACTTTTTGGTAACTGTTGTAGCTTTTAAATAAAGCACTTTGTATGTCCTTTGTAACCTGTGTTGGTGTGTTTCCTTTGGGCTTCCCAGCCTCATATCAATTTCTTTGTTTTCACACTGGAAGGAGGCTATCCGGGAAAACCATTGGTGCTGTTGTCTTCTTTGTGAAAGTTGGATAGGGATCTTTTCATCAAACGGAGAAGGAATAATTACCAGTGGATTTCTGTTTGTGTGGACTTTTGGCTCTTTGGAACTTTTCAGGACTTTAATTGGAGGAAATTGACTTTGGGACATTTCTGGGGGGAGCAAAATCTGCCCTGGACAAATAGAAGATCTTGCTGGCCCCAAAAACAGATGGGGCATGTTATGTTAGATGAATCAATCGCCATAAATCCAATGGCTGCCGGTTGCTGGTTGCCACAATCCACATCCAGAGACTCTGCCATCTGTGCCATCCATTTGTTGGTGTACACAATGTTACTAAAAATACAAGAAAAAATATAGATTAAGTATAAAGCATCTTTTACATGGTGAGCATCAGTGCAGTAAAATATTCACCAACAATATTACAACTGTTGCACTTCACAGCGTTTTGCAATGTCAGAGGCAACATATTAAAGCCATAGTAACAACCAAGTAAAGGGCACCTAAGAAATCGACATTTAAATCTGTTTATATGACAAAAGCTCTGCTGCACCACTTCATCATCAAATGTGTGATCTTTGCCAAACATTTCAGTCCCATGGTGCTTGATCTGCCAAAATTGGGCCTTGGCATTGCACGGATTGTCAAGATTGCATAAAACACTGCAAAAGTTAGAACTGTATTTTAAATGCCCTGGCACATTTCTACTTCACAATTGTGTTTTAAAGCAGATCTTGCAGTTTTCACATGTAAATATGTGAGGCAACACTCTGCGGTTCCCCTGTAGACAGAGATTAGACACTTTGTTTTACTTTCTGCCACTCTGCTTGCAGAATAAAATAAAATGTAGCGCCTACTTGGAAGGAACAAAACAAATTGGGCACAATCTAAAACATGCACTATCACAGTTGATCAATACATAACACATCCACACACATATCAAGTAAGATGTAGCACCCTGACACTCGCCACCCTTAATAATCTGTCATGACGACGGTTTGTACAAAATAAATCTCTGGCTATAGTGTTTGCGCGACATGTGTGATCTTTGGTGAAAACTAAAATACCCAAATACTAAATTCACATTGCATGCATTTTAAATATTTCATCAACTTTATCGGTGTTGTGAAGCCGAGTCAAGGAATTGTGCGCATGCAAATATGTTGCCACACAAAATGACAAGTATCCCAAAAGTGCAGTCAAGGGTTATTTCATGTTTACTTTAATGTGTGGAACAGCAATAAGGGCTTTGGGTTGCAAGCTTTAATATTGAAGTGTCTGAATGATTGTGTAACAGTGTTATAAATACTGAACACTTAAAAAACCCTTATCAATTTTCAACATCTTCAAAAGCGTTGTAGTAAAAATCTGAAAAACGCGTCATTAAAGGCACATAGCTGTTTAGTTTAAAAATGCACAGCCATGGCTCAAAAGGGGCCTGCCTATTGATTATGACAGTGTAAAAAAACTTATCAAGCTTGAATAAAACCTCATAAATTGTAAAAACCACAAAAATACATTAAAGTATTGCATAACAGTCCTAGAACATAAGTTCAACGCATAGAAATAAAATCTGGCGCAACCAACATCTATGCTCTATCCAAGCTGACATGCAAAACCACAGAGCATTCTAAGCACACTATACATTTGCAAACGCATCATTAAAAGCACATAGCTGTTTAGAAATGCATAGCTTGTCTTAAAAAATTGACTCCCTCTTGACCTGACTCAAAAGGCCTTCCTATCGATAAATACAGTAAAATAAATCCTTATCAAGCTTGAATAAAACCACAAATTGTACAGCCCACAAAAACAATACATCAAAGTATTGAAATACCCCTCATGCTTACCATTTTGCTGCTGTTGAAATGAAACGCTGAATAACCAACAGCCCCAAATTCCAATCAACAGGCTTTGCTGGAGCTCTCCCAGTGTTTATAGACACACAAACAAATCCAGCTGAGAAGCAAGGCACCCCTGGGAAGAGCTGCAATCACCTCTTTCAAGTCAATTAGTTGCCATTGCAGGAGGATCATCAGGCAGGCGTTCTCACACTGGGCTTGACAGTACCCCTGCTGGAGTCAGAGAACCCCTTTTAAAGGGTTGAAAGCTCAATGTTGTTTAATTATCAACAATGCATAGATTTATGTATGTCTGTTTAGTTAGCAGAAATAGGGTTCTTATCAACAGAAGCAGAGCATGGTATTTCCTCCATAATGCTCCCTATGTGTTTTAGCAACATCTAAAATTAAGTTCAGCATGCAGATGCTTCCTGTGCTGGCCTTCAGTCATAGGTTAGTATTAGCCATGCTAACGACCATTAGTTTTAGTTGGTAAAAATGTTTCATGTTTTTTCACATGAACGGTTTGTTTAAATAGCTGGCATAAACATATTCCGACAATCTAAAAATAAACCCCATCTGTGCTTTCTGCTGATGCGGCTAGAATACCTCGCTATGGGTCACCACATTCCTAGGATTCGCCAGGACTTGTCATAATATAAAACCCCTGCAGTGTTGATTCACAGCTCTTTGGTGGGTCACAGAGGGATACGTGTATGCAGCGCATGAGCTGCTGTAGACCCCTTTGATGTAGTACAATGTCATTATACCTGCATGATGATACCAATAGACATAGTCATCTATGTCAAGGTTGTCAATGGGCTAACTAATAAAAGCTCTCGTTAAAGAACTGGATGAATAAACCAAAAATGTACATGAATGAATGTGAATACAAAAATATTTATGACAGGACGCCCACCTGTTTCATAACTTACTAATAGTCCTCCCACTAATAGGGCTGTCCCTCTAGTTACTCCGTAGACCCCTTAGAAACATGTACCCGCTCTGAGAAGCACACTTTACTTATAAAGTAAACTGATTTTCATTATTTACACTCGGTATCAAAGCCAGTTCATATAAGATTGGTGTTCATTTTTATATAAAAAAAGATATAAAACATTTTTGATATCAACATTTTTGGGGAAGTTTATATAATAAAGGTAAATTAATATTTTATATCAAAAAGAAATATTTTGTACATACATTTATCTATCAAAAATATGATTTTTAATGTTTATAAGAAATTCCATATCAAAATGATTTTTAATATTGCTTTGTATATAAATGTATATATCAACACATTTGTTCTATTTTTACATGCATGTTTATATTAAAAAGATATAAATTGCTTTATCATTTTCCGCTCCCTATAAAGTTGATAGCAATTTTATTGAACTCCAATAAATTGTATATCAAAAACTTTGGGGACTTGTCATTTTGATATAAAATGTATCACTCTGCGAAACCCTAGATTGACAATCCCTGACTTCAGAGCTCACTTAGCTCTTAGTGCTCAATTGAGCAACATCGGTGAGCAACGCTCCCATCTAATATATTGTATATAAAATGTATATTCACTTCATATCAAAACTGATATAATAGAAAACCCTTTATAGCCAATATAAATGTATACATTTGATATAAAATCGATAAGAAACATTTTTGATATCCTTTTTATATTAAATTTATATTAAGATTATACATCAAAGCACATCGAAAGGGGGAGGAACTAATACCAGAGCAAGCGGTGTGACCACCTGTCAAAATGTAACATTGTGCAAAAGTAGGGCCCTTCTGCTACTTACTGTTTTAGCGTCATCTAAAATTAAGTTCAGCATGTTCGACCATTACTTTTAGTTGGTAAACATTGTTCATGTGTATTCACATGGACGGTTTGTTTATACAGATGGCACAAGCACCCTGTATTCCGGTCATCTAAAATAAACCCCATCTGTGCTTTCTGCTGATGCACCACATTCCTAGGATTCCAGAGGACTTGTCATAATATAAAACCCCTGCAGCGTTGATTCACAGCTCTTTGGTGGGTCACAGAGGGACACATGTATGCAGCGCATGAGATGCTGTAGACCCCTTAGAAACAATAGTTTGACTTTTGTACGGGCTCTGGGAATTGCACTTTACTTATAAAGTAAACTGCTTTTCATTGTTTACACTCTGTATCGGTCAGTTCATATAAGATTGGTTTACATTTTTATATATCAAAATTGATATACATCTTTTTTATATCAACATTTTTGGGGATGTTTATATAAAAAATGTAGAAGATTTTATATCAAAAAATATAATTGTTTATATACATTTCTGTATCGAATGATTTTTAATATTGATTTTTTATATAAATGTACATATCAATGTTTGATATTTTTTACTTCCTATAACATTTACATAAAAACTATTGGGGTTCAATAAAATAGCGATTAAAAACTTTGGGGGCTTATCAATTTGATATACAATGTATATCAGCTTCTCATCATCTGGAGCGCAGCCCCTCTGGGACGTCATCATCACGTCACTCTGTGAAACCCTAGATTCCCAGTCCCTATCTTCAGTGCTCACTTCACTCTCAGCGCTCGATCAATCAACATCGGCAAGCGCTGCTCCCATCTATATATAGATTTTATACAAAAATCTATATTCACTTTGTCAACACTGATATAAGAGAAAACACTTTATAGCCAATATACATTTGATATAAAATCAACAAAAAGTATATCCTTTTTATATCAAATTTATATTAAGTTCATATTAAAGCACATCAAAAGGGGGAGGGACTAAGACCGGAAGCCGGGGGTGTGACCACCTGTAAAAATGTAACATTTTTCAGGGCCCCTTCTACTACTGATGTGGAAGGATTTTCATTCTTTAATGCGATGACATTTTAGTGAGGTATCGTTGCATACATTCTGTTTTCAGGTATCTACCAAAATTATTGGTTGATGGGCTTAATGGGCTTTACCTGTATGGAATACTAGTCCAGAAAGCGTTTTGAACAAGTGCTATTTGAGTTTTCCTGTAGGTTTGTTCCTTGTTGTCAGTTTCTTATTTTATTCCTGTTGGGATTGTTGCTTGTTGGGCAGATTGTAGGTCATCTAGTGACCATGAGTCTAGTTGTGCTGTGCCAGTATGGCTACTAGCTGAAAGCAATAAGCATTAATGTAATTTAGTTGTTTTTGTAGGTTTGTTCCTTCTACCTCAGAGCTTGTATGTGATGTTTGTCCAACAGCATTTTGTAGTAAAAGCCATTTGCATTTTTGTGTAGATTTGTTTCTTGCTGCCCATTTGAAACTTGTGTTATTTTTTTGTTGTTGTTGCCATGTACCAAGTCGACCAGTGTTGATGTTTTATGTGCTCCACCTGTATGGCATGCTAGACTAAAGCTATATGAGGAAATGCGATTTGGGTTTTTATAGGTTTGGTCCTTATTGAGTGTTTATTCCTCATTTTTGTTCTGGTGTTTCTTGTGCTAGTCAGGAACCATGCTGTCCGTTATTGACATTTGTATGGTAACATGCTTTTTTCCCTCCTTCAGTAATTGGGAGTTTTCTTCTACCCCAACATACTAAAGAGGCAGATTTTGAGCATTTTATAAAAACTAGGTGATCTTCTTTTGTTCGGATTACTTTAGGGATGGATTTCCACAATTTTGCTTTAAGGATGGAGAAAACTGCTCCTCTGTATTTACATACTGTTTGGATTCCAATAGCATGTTGCTGCTAGATGTGATGGTCCAGGCCCTTCAACTTCAGGATTGACCTCCGCCACGATGGTCTTCACCAAGCTGATGGGGGTGGTGGCAGCGTATCTCAGGAAAGGGGTGATTCACGTCTACCCCTACCTGGATGATTGGTTGATCAGGGCGTGCTCCCCTGAGCTAGCCCTGGATCATCTGTCCTTCACCTGCCACTTCCTTCACAAGCTGGGCTTCTCCCTCAACTTAAAGAAGTCTCATTTGACACCTACCCAGCGGCTCCAGTACATCGGAGCAGTGCTCGACACATCCCTGGGGCAGTGTTCGCCTCCCAAGGCGACGGCTCATCACATTCTACAGATGGTGGACACGTTTCAACATGGCCAGAGTCTCCCAGCGTTCGAGTTCTTGAGATTGCTCGGCCTCATGGCATCTTGCATTTTACTGGTGCCAGAGGCCATGCTGCGGATGAGATCTCTACAGTGGGCACTCAAGATGCAGTGGTCGCAGTTCTCCGGCAGGATGTGGGACCCCGTTCAGATTCCGCCCTCGGTCGCCCGGTACCTTCTGTGGTGGGCCGTCAAAGGAAATCTGTTCAAAGGGGCTCAGTTTTGGCAACTGTGGCCGGAGGTGATGATCGTGATGGACGCATCCCTCACGGGTTGGGGAGCTCATGCCAATGAGCTGACAGCCAGCGGTAGTTGGTCTCCGTCGGAGTCCAGACTCCACATCAATCTGTTCGAGCTGCGGGCTGTCAGGCTAGCCCTGCATGCTTTTCTGCCATCTGTACGGGGGAAGAATGTCCTCATTATGACGGGCAATATTGTGGCCATGCACTACCTCAACAAAAGGGGGGGGGGCAGGGTCACTCCCACTGTGCAGGGAGGCGATGCAGCTCTGGTTCTGGGCCATCCAGCAGGAAATTTTGATCTCGGCAGTTCATCTGGCCGGAGATGAAAACGCGGCGGTGGACACTCTAAACAGGCAGAGCATGGTCTCTCACGTGTGGGAGCTGACTCAGGAAGTTCTTTTGGAGATCTTCGCCCTTTGGGGAACCCCTCAAGTGGATCTCTTCACCACCATTGTCAACCGGAAGTGCGAAAGATTCTGCTCGTGGGAATTTCCTCCAAGAGGAGCCTTAGGGGACGCGTTCGTAGTGGAGTGGTCCTCCCCACTGTTGTACGCGTTCCCTCCAGTCCCCGTCATTCCGCAGGTGTTGTGGATGTTGCGGACGTTTGGTTCCCAGATGATCCGCGTTGCTCCGGCATGGGCCAGGAGAGCGTGGGACCCAGACCTTCTAGACATGTCCATCTACCCTCCACATCGTTGTTAGGCAGAATCCTGTGCAGTGCCCTTAAGGAACACTACACCTGATTAAGACTACAGGTGGCAGTACAAGTTTTACCTTTGGTACAAGCCTGTACTACTAAGTTATAGTGGTAGCAGTAGCAGAGCGGCCAGGCTTATCTCAAGAGTATATGAGCAGTAGCAGAGATTACACAAAGGAACCACAATTACTGTGACTCAAGCAAACACTGACTCAAGGTTTCAGGTAAAAAATATAAGTACATTTATTTTTAAACCATCAGTTATAAACACAACACCTCTATTAAACTTTAAACAAAACCACACGCTAAATATACTACAACTAACCAATTCACTTTGTACAGTAAGTCTCAAGGTAAGTACCCTGTGTTTGAATGAACCAGTGTTATGAACAAAAGACGATACCACGGATACGGTTGCGATCACTTTTTGACAGTTCGATCTACTAAAAAAACGCGTATCCGTGACATGAAATGCTACTGGGGCAAGAACACACTTAGCACCTGAGATACCCAGAGGGAGTTGGAGGCAAAAATCACAGGCAATTTTTAGGTTCGGCAGACAGTATCGAGAAACACTCAGAAACAGGAGTTCAAAAGTCAAAGGGTCGGAGCCAGGTTTAGATGACACCGGAGGCCTGTGCCGAAGATCACACCGTTAGACAGTTCACGATTCCGTATAGCCCAAGAGTACTTGAATATTGTCAATGTTCGGAAGCAAAAGTTATAAGAAGGAGGGAAGACAAGGACGAGCCTTGAAGATGAAGAAAAGGGGTTCACCCAGTTTCTCGAGTACAACACAGTACCTTGTTTCCACGATGCAGCTCGAGCCCTGGCAGTTGTTCCTGTTGGTTTCCCGCAGACCCACGATTCCCAGAGCTTCGTTGTGAAGGAGGACGTCTGAAGGGGGTCTGCAGCACACAGGGATGAAGCCGGAAGCAGCGACAATGAAAAGGTGTGCTCCTTAAAAACAGGAGAGGTTCAGCAGGTGGCTATCCGGACCACTACAGCAGTGTGCAGCGATTTCGACCACGGCAGAGATCTCTGACTGAAGAAGATGAGCTGGTTATCCCCACCAGGCTCAAGGGAAGACGACTCCGGACTGGATCTTCTCTTAGTCGTCGAAGGGTAGATAGCTCAGGACTGCAGCAGGGCTTCACCGGGACGGGGTAGTTGCAGCAGCCGTCGTTCTCTCCACTTCTCTTCTGTTCCTTGTAGTTCCAGAGGCGACTCTGACTTCTAGCCCAAGAGATCTGCCTTTTATGCGCAAAACCCCCATTCACACAGCCTGGCTATCAATCACGCAGCAGGGGGGTTGTCCAGCCGGGACAACCACCTCAGCCAATCATGGCAAAGTGCGACTTGGGTTGCCTAGGATACCCAGTGCAGGGGGTGACTACACCCCTCCCTCACATTCAGCCCACCTAGACACCCAGGCGCCTTGAGGAGGGTTTCTCTGCAGAAGCCCGCCAAAAAGACGGTGAACAAAGAAGGCAAACCTAGTTTGCCGTGTAAAGTAAAACACAAGAAGGACTTTATCAAAAAGAAATGGCGAATAAACCCAACGGGAGCCAAAAGAAAGACTATTTGGTCAAGCGGGTTTATGTTCGAGGCTAATATAATAGCCAAGAACAGTACCACGTTTATCTAATATAATCGCGGTAGAAAAGTTTGGGTAGATACCACTGCCACCAGCCAAGTCTAAATGTTAAAAGAGCAAAACAATGCTCAGTGAGATACAGACAGAAAAGGGCTACACATTAGCCCTTTCCAGTACTCCATGTAAGATGGCCTGTACTGGGTCTGCGGTAAAAGTGACTATGTAAAGTAAATGGCAACTTTACCTTTCTCTGGGAGACAGTAGTCAGCCCCAGCGAAATGGAGTCAGAGGGAAGTCTAAAAGACAAACCTGGGTTACTACACTAAAGGTGCTGTGTAACCCATACAAGAACATGGGCACTTGGAGTGTTGTGCTCCAGTGCCCAAGATCACACAATGAGTAACAACACATAAGCCAAAATACATGTAAGAGTAGAAAAAAAGATGTACACTCTTACCAGTTGGAAAAAATAAACTCCTGAAATCCAGCAAAGCTGCTGGGGGACTCACTAGGTGAGGGAAATTAGCCCTAGAAGGAGAATTCTCCCTAACAGTCATCTTCCCTACCGAGACGATCTGCTCTCACGGGAGGGGGGTCGAGTTCTCCACCCAGATGTCAAGTCTCTCAGCTTCATGTTTGGTATCTGAAAGGCTGAGATATAAGGATTGGGACCTCCCTGAAGAAGTGATGGAGGTGTTGCTTTCAGCCAGAAGGCCCGCAACGAAATCCCTGTACCATTGCCATTGGAAGAAGTTCTGCGACTGGTGCAGGGTACAGAATGTGGATCCTTTCCAATGTTCCATTCCTTTGGTTTTGTCTTTTTTGCTTTCTTTAGCCCACAAGGGCCTGCAAGTAGGTACCATTAAGGGTTACCTGGCGGCGCTGACTTTATTTAAGCGCTCGTCTGAGGAATGTTCTTATTTTAAAATCCCTTTGATATCTCAGTTTCTGAAAGGGCTAACTCATGTGTTTCCACCGTCACCTTTCCAGGTGCCGGGATGGGATTTGAATTTGGTTTTGAAGTTCCTAATGGGAGCTCCGTTTGAGCCCTTACATTCTTGTCCATTGCGACTGTTGTCCTTTAAAACTGTATTTTTAGTTGTGGTTACTTCCACATGCAGAGTGAGTGAGTTGCAGGCACTTTCCGCCAAACCACCCTTCAATTCACTGTGTTCCATAAGGACAGGGTTGTCCTTAGGGTAAGGCCTTCCTTTCTTCCGAAGGTTGTGTCGGAATTCCATCTGAGCCAGAAGGTAAGTCTTCTGGCATTCTATCCTCCTCCACATCCTGGTAAGGAAGAGGAGAGGCTCCATAGGTTGCATCCTAGGAGAGCTTTGAGTTTCTCTCACGGATGTCCCGGGTCAGAGTGGACGATCAGCTCTTTATTGGTTATGCTGGAAGGCGTTTAGGTCAGGCTGTTTCTAAGCAGACCTTGTCTAGATGGATCATTTTGACGATCTCTGAATGTTATCGTTTGGCGGGGAAGGACCCTCCTGTAGGTTTACGGGCCGATTCTACTAGGGTTATGGCTGCCTCCACTGCACTACAGAGGGGTGTTCCAATTTGCAATATTTGCGAAGCGGCCACATGGGCGTCTGTCAATACTTTTGTGAAACATTATTCCCTGAACTCTATCCATGGGCAAGATTTGGCCTTTGGTAAGGCAGTCCTCTATTCTGCAATTTGATTGGGCATTCTAAAATGTCTAAATTCTTTTTCCACCTCCTTAAGTCTGTCAAAGATGTGGAATATGTCGGAGGACACAATCCCCTCGAAGAACAAGTTACTTTCTTACCTAGTAACATTCTTTCGATGGGATGCCTACCTGCCCCTCTACAGAATTTCTTATGCGATTGCAGCTTATGTTTTTCACAAGGCTTTCTGTAGTCATACTGGCAGAAGATTGGTGCCACAATTTCTGGGGGAAAGAACTACAACTGAGGCTACGGGCGTCCTGTGTCCTACTTATAACATCCGGTGACGTCGACCGTCGGAGGAGGTCCTAGAGGGAGCGTATCGATGTCATCGACGCAGGATGTCTACGGCGAAAAAGTTTTCCGAAACAGCACAGCTGTGGTAATTACTGTCAAAGATGTAGAATACATCGGAGGAACATCCCATTGAAAGAACGTTACCAGGTAAGAAAGTAACTTTCTTCTTTTCTTCACCAGTAGTCAGTGGAGGCATCGTATGGCTGGAGTAATTTGTTCCCTTAAGGTTTTAGTAGAAGCTTTGCTGCTGTGTTTAGGATATGTTGTAATTTCTTTGTGAGGTAGTCTGTCTTGCCTAGTTACTGGCTGTTTGTGTGGTCTATTCTTGAGAATATTGTGAGGTTCAGTAGTACAAGGTAGACATCTGCTTGTGGTTTTGTCACAATTAAACATTTTATTAAAGAAAAAAGGTTCAAACAATTCCTCGCTAAACCTACGCTATCCAGGAATTCCCTTCCTAGTCTAAAGGCTAAGGGAATAACTGCTTACATATACACACTGCCACTTCACACTAAACAACAAAACATTCAAAGTAATTAATAAACAACATGAAAGAGTAAGCAACAATTAACCAGTATTTGGATGACCTTCACCTGTCCTGGGTAAATCCCTTCCCCAGCATTGTCCAAAGTAAACTTCCCCAAATGTTCAAAGGAAAAGGTTAAGTCCTGAACCAGTTTTTGTAACTCCCGAATAAAACAAAAGTTCATAAAGCAAAAATCCACTGGTAACAGTTCTTCAGCTTTCAGTTTAAAATATCCCCTTCCAATTCCAGCCAAGAATATAGCACCAATGGTAATCCTGATTATCTTCTTACCAAGATTGTTTTGCCACAGTTTGCAGAATAGATCAACAACTTCCTGTTCTACAACTTCACAAATAGTTATGACCTCTGCAGTGTATTTGGTATAATTGCCAGGATGCTTCTTCTTGAGTTGTCACTTTGCTCTTGCCAACCACTCTTCGACTACTGTTACCATGGGAACAGACTCCTTTGTTCCACACTATGCCACTCCTTCAACCAACTTCAATGTAACATCCACTCACAGTATTATACACAACCACAGTTTATAATTCTGTTTCAACTTTGTACTTAAGGGTTTTTAGGCATTTAAAGACAAGACTCTTGTACCTACAGGTACGCAAGGCACTCTTCTATATTCTCCAAGGAAAGGGCAGCCTCTTCACCTCTTCTGTATTACTGCCACAAGTATAACCTTCCTTTGCTTCAAGACTAACTCTCGTAACACCTTCTTGGTTCCAGTAGCTACCCTGAAGCTTTATTGCTTCACTTCGGGGAAACATGTCACACTTTTATCAGAGGATGCTGGTCCTTTAACAACTTCACAAATCAGGTGTATAGGTTTAAACAGGGTTTGCTTCACTGTAGAAAGGGATTGTCTCTTGCCTTGGGTAATAAGTTTTCTTCTCGTTAGTACAACAACTTCTAGGTTAAACAAAACGTGTCCTTAATTGTTCAGTCTTCAAAAGAGAAACAGATTTAGGCACACTCGACCACTCTTTAATGTAGATCTGTAACCTTGAATAAAGTGCTTGTATTCCCACATATTATCACATATTTGTTTCCTAACTCCTGTCAGGAATCAAAATTGGCCACACGTGACCTACCTTTGATGCTGTAAGTACTTGTAACAATTGTGAAAGTCAACATTAGAGTTTTCTGAATGTTTTAGCAAGTGTTTCCTTTTTAATGAGGGACACACTACCACTCCAGCAACGTTAATAGTTCAACAATGGGAAATTATATGCTTTTCTTCTAACGCGAGCACTACAACATTTACTGGAAACGGGCGTGATACATTTCCATTGTTAGCAATACCTTTCACATTGACTAACAGTTTATACATGCTTCTGCTCTTACACGAGCCACTTTAGCGCTGATAACAGTTACCAGCAAGGTTTTCGGCGTGAATGCTAAGCTTCACTCACCGGCTTCAGGAACACAGCAGGCTTCTTCACCATCCCAACTTCTTCCACTTCTACTACGACTTTGGGCACACTTGGGACCCACACCCTTCTGCAACACGGGCGTCTCAGGTCCGGCCACGCCAACTGGGAGTCTCCTTCACTCCTCTGTCCCTCGGCTTGCTTTCTGCTATGGGCCTCTGGCTTCAGCACGGTCACAGCTCTGCCATTAGTCACTAGGTGCACCTGGTAAAACCTTCACTCTCAGCACGTCTTTCTCAGTGCAGTGTACGGAAGGCATCACAAGTATGACACTGACACAATGGATACAATTTGTAAAACCTTTATTGAAAATATTGGGATCAGACAAACTCCTAATCTGTCCTATAACTAAGATGGGAGTAGTCGCGACCATCAAACAATAAACAAAACAGACCTAGTGGCATCAGTCAAATCAAAATGGCTGATGCTAACAAACCCTAATGCCTGCCCTATCTCTTATACAAACAAGTGTGAAAGGAGAAATGTATGCAAAAGGAAAAATGAGCCTTCAAAAGAATAAAGGTAGTGAACAAGCTCTCCTCACGTTACACCTCACGGTGTAAGGCGGTCCCTGTAGGCAGGATGACACACTCTGGCTCGGTTTCTAACACTCTTAGCAGTTCCAAACCATGGATTTGAGGCCTGCCTGGCCTTCCATGTTAAAGACTTTGTCTCGACTTTCCAAAACTGTATTTCCAATGTAAAGTTCACAAAGTTCCCTCTCTACCGGGGTCAGATCTTACAGCACACAGTTCACGAAGGTCCCCCTCTGCCGGGCTCAGACCTCTCACGTCACAGCTCAACACAAACTAGAAAGGGGCTCCTTTCCCCAAGTTTATTGTACTTCGGGTCTCCCTCAATAGAGCTTGGACCCCTTTCGAAGACTTTCAAATGTGCATGCCGCTTTTACCAGACCACTGCAGGACCACTTCGACTTAAAGTGTATGGTTACTTTCACTTAATTATTTGCTTTTGAACTTCAAACAATGTACCTCTCACAGAGACTTTCGAATGGGCTACTTTCTTTTGCCGGACCACTCTGTTACTTAGTATCGCTGATCTCACAGCTGTTTTTTACTTGAAAGTTAATTTACAGGTCTGCCTTTTTTTACTTCTAATCTACACGCATGCAGCCTTCACTTATGATATGTTGCAGCTTCATCCGCTTTAACACACACTGGTCTCTCAGGTCACTTGCCAACTCACCGACTGTGTGGGACTCGTCTCCCCAACTCTGTCGTTCACCAGGGAGGGTCGCTGGCATCCTTGGTACACAATGCAATCTTCACTTATGGCATCTGGCCTTCTCCACGTGTCTTTCACGGTCAGTCGGAGGCAACGACTTCCAGTAGGGAACCCTTTGAGTTTTCGGGCCACTGCTCGATTAAGGAACAACCACACTTTTTTTCAGAAGCAGATCTGACACATTTTTACTTTGAGCCCAGGCTTCCATGTGTTTCAAAATTGTACTCGTGAACATTTTAATATCTGCGTCTAGAATGCTAATGGGTCGATAACTTTTGGCCTCAAATCTACTTCCTCTTCTGTAGATCGGGATGATGTACGCAGTTCTCCACGTTAGTGGATAAGTTGCTGTCCTCAGGATGTTATCAAACAGAAGCTTCAAAATCCCGGCCCACTCTGTCATGGCTCCCCTAAATGCTTTGCCCGCGACTGAAAGTACCGCTGGAAAATCGTTTGTGTGAGAAAGGTGCGAACTACCAAACGTTTGCACGTTTCTCATGTGAACACACATACATTCTCACACCCACACACACACACCCACAACACACCCCCCACCCCACACCCTCAGCACACCCCCACCCACACCCCCAACATAAACAAACCCCACTTACCTTCATCTTCACGCTGGTTCCTGCAGCACCAGTTCCCTTTCACTTCGGTGATCGGGAACTGAAGCTGCAGGGTCCTTTTCTTTTCTTTTTTTTTTGTAACGGAAGGCATGCAGGGGTGTCCCCCGCAGCCCCCCGCTCACTATACCATAAAGCATAGTGAGCGGGGCGATGCGGGGGACACCCCCGCAGCCCTCATTTTTTTCAATGCTACCACCAAAGGTTCGAACTTTTGGTGTTCGAACCTTTTGGTGGTAGCATTTTTAGAACTTTTGGTTTATGCCAACCTTTGGATGCGGGAAAATCGTCCTAAACCCCCCTAAACAGGCTGTATGATGTTTTTTTTGGTCCTGGGGCTCTTGAGGTGCTTGCTCTTTTGATGGCCTCTAGCATGTCATCTGTGCCATAAGTAATAGCACTCGCAAGCTAATTGTCAGCAATTATACACCTTTCGTAGTTGCCCTTTTCCGTTGCTAAATCCCCCTCAGTGCCATAGATGGCTCCAAGATGCCGAGCCCAGTCCCTTTCTGAGACCGCATTGATGGTGCTTTCTCCTCAGCCTTTATTTTGGTTGTTCAATAAGGCCCAGAAAGATTGTGAGTCTTTCTTCTGGAGATATCCCAACATCTTCCCTGCGTCCACCTGGACCATAATTGCGTGATGATTTCTTACCCATTTCTTATATTTTGACCTGATTTTTAAATTTGCTCCAAACAATCATTTTCATGTCCATTCTGTTTCTTAATTTGTCATATCAAGGACCTAATTTCCTTCTTTTTTTCTGCCAATAATTCATCATATCTGTGGGTTTTCTTATTGATAGTTTGTTTAATATTGTCCTTGTTCCATTTATCACCATGTCTGCTCTCTATCGCATGATGTAAGAAGTTACCAACATTCTCATGAGTGAATGTCAACAGTTGACAATCATAGTTGGTACTTTTGACTACAACTTTTACTTCTTCATGTAGCTTGTCTATCTTATGTTGTTTGCATTTTATTCTATTAGATTGCAGAGTTAAGCCCAATGTCCTCATCGTACTTCTCTCGACCTCTTTCCATGGACCAATTAAATGAACAAGTCAAAAAGCTGTGATCAGTTATTTTTAGTGATTTCACAGTCACTGTTTTTGGTCATTAGAAAGTTGTCGAGGAAGATATAGTCCAGGACAGATCTCCTATCACCACTATGCTATGTAAAGTACTCCCCTGTGTCCACATTAGTGAAGCCATTTAAAAAAATACAAGCCCATGTTCAAACTATGTTTCCACTTGCTGCTGTACAAAACCAAAAATTGAGGATTCACAGAATCAGCACTGTCCCATATGGTTGATTTGGATGACAAGACTACATCTGCATATAGGTCAAAGCATGCTGAGCTGAAATCACCAAGGCCAATGACGTGTCCATCGTTGTGGCACTCCATCCAGTCCACGGAGAAGGTGGTCAGGGCTTCAAGGGAAGAGTCTAGCTGTTTGTTGCCCTAATGTCAATAGATATTACAAATTAAGAGTTGCAAGTGCATCAATTCGATGTGGCTTTTCCACTCTGTGGCCAATAATCCTGTTCTGAAATAATGTGTTTTAATGAGTTTTAGACCACTGTCAGATCTGCACATGGTCACAAGGCCCCCTTTTGGCCTCCACCTCATACCCTTGCTTGCCAGTTTTACTGTCAAAATATAGCCATCCATTGCCGACGCTTCCATCAACCAAGTCTCTTGGAGACAAATTGGATCTAATGTTCTCAACATCCGCCCCACAGATGGATTAGTAAATAGATGCTTGTGACCTCTTGTATTCCAGGTGGCTAGTTTAAAGGCTGAGGGTGCTAGAGCCTACATGTGGGTTTCTATGATTCATGGCTTGGGTTTAGAGTCACTGCCAGGGCCAATCAATTCGTCTCTCACCCCCTCGACCCCCGTCATTCCTTCAAGAGCCACCCTCCTGTCCTCTTTGCGCACATTCATTGTGCAAGTGATTTGCTTCGAAGGAGTGTTGTATTGGCGTTGTTCATCACTAGTAATTAGGGTGCTCCCCGTCATATACGAGTCCCTGGTCGTGTCCAGGGTTTTGATGGCAAACCCAAGTCGCCTCAATGTCTCAACCTCCTTCAGTATTAAATCAAAATCCAAGTATAACTCTATCTACAAATTCCACACTCTCAATGTCTCTGGTCGATATAACACTTAAGTTGACAATTTCGGAGAACAGGGACAAAACAGCAGAGGGATTCAGGACCCCCTGTCTTGGTACAGTTGGCCCTCCAAAAGGAGCTGGTACGAGGCCCGTTTGACTGACCGCAGTTTAAAACTGTTGTCCCGTTTAGAGGCAATAGGTTTCTGAAATATGTCATATTGATCCCCATTTCTCTGTGTCAAGCCACCTAAGTCCTCTCTACCCCTTGCACCTTTCAAGATTGAAAATTTAACATTCTGACGAATGACGCAAGAATTGTTCAGAGGTTTTTTCAGCTGTCGATATAACTTTTCATGAATGCAATGTGCACCGTTTATGTCCAGGCCATCGTTATTAAGGCCCCCAAGCTCTTTTCTCCCTCTCAAGGTGTCAAGGCCAGATTTGTCCCTGAATTCATCACACTTTTTTTTTTTTTTTTTTTTTAAATAACACATTTTATTGTTTGTTTTTAATCACATTTTACAACAACAAACATTACAATGGGGTCAACGGACCCTTAACAACTAATCGTTCACACCTTTGAATTGGGTATCGGGAGCAACACCATCGTTCATATAGGGATCTTCCAGGTCATATCCCACATCGTTTAAATCAAGTTATGTACATGCGGTCACCTGATTCACTGCATATCTTCCCATTTCTGCCATATCTTTTCCGCCTTATTTGGGCAGCCTCTGGCTGCATATGCTCTGCGTTACATCATCACGCACATGTCCACATCCGCAACCCATTGCTCGTATTGCGGGGGTGATGCTGAACACCACAGTCTCGCAATGTTCCTTTTGATTAGTGCTGTGGCTGTGGACAGAAATAGTTTTTCATATCACACTCTTAATCTGCAGCCTCTGTGTGTGTTGTGATGAATACTGTGGGACAAATCCGTGGCAGTCCTCAGAGCCTTGTCTCAGCACTACACCATCTTTGGATCCACAGGGACCAACACAATGGACATATACATTTGATTGGTCATCGTTAGTGTTAATAAATTTGATGCGTCAGTATCGCTGTAGTTTACTCGCACTACTGGTACCCAAAAGGAGGCCAGAAAAGTGAGTGTTTAGGTTGCTTGGCACACACTGTGAAGCAGTCTATTTAATTATTGGGGCGATAGCCAGTGCTGGTTCCCCGGCAACCTTGCAGTTGGAGTTGCTCGTTGCCAGTGACTTGCATTCATAGTGGCGGTCTTTGACCCCATCTTCTTCCTCTGACACGTACATGATTATTGAATCAGTATCAGTATCAGGCTCTTTGGCAACGGTCTCCACTGAACAGAAGGATGTTTTTTTCTACTCGCGGCCAGTATTTCTGGTATGGTTACGTTATGCATGGATTTGGCTGAGAACTGTGTGGTGGGGCTTTTTATCACTTTCCCTCAGTTTGTTTTCTTTGCCTGCTGTCCCTTTTTACCAGGCCCATTCCGGATGATAACTTTGTTGCTGGTGCCCATACAGAGTGGTGTGTCCAATACAACTGCTCCTCGTATTTTCCATTATCGACGGAAGGGCCACGGGGGAACCCTTGTGCCACCAGCGGGAAGGACTGTGACGGTAGGGTGGTGTTTGTCTTGGACATATTGTTGGCAGCTTCCAGCACTGTATTATCCGAAATGAAAACCACTTGTGAAGCGTCCACTCTTCTGTTGAAGAATGTCTGCAGCAAAATGGCAGAGGAGGTAGGTTTTCTGTTTCAATCAATGATACCCGTTGAGATAGGTCCGTCCCCTTTGTTCCTGAGGGGCAAAACGAGCTACGCATGGAGGGCAACTGTGGTGTGGAAGCATAGGAGGTGCTTGTTTCGACAGCAATGTCATCTTCTCCAGAGTCCGTTTAAAATACCGGGTTGTTGTCTCACCCACATGTCGATGCCCTTGTTCTGGCCTCATTGCAGTTGATGTTGACTCCTCCATGTTTCCTAAATTGACATCCCTGTCCCCTCGATCTGCAAATATTAGCTGAATTAAGTTCATAAGCCCCATCATTCGTGGAGTTCACCGGCTCTGCCATACCATAACAGCATGCAGGGGACTAGAGCAGGTGCTCGAGGGGAAGGGGGGCTTGAATTCTTGTTGCTGATGGATGTAGGTGATGTCGGCAAAGGCATTTTGCTTGCCATTTCCAAAATGTCTTCATGGAGCGACTTTTGGGAGTTCTTTGACAGGCTTCTTAGACCAAACATTGTAATCACGTTGGACAGTGTGTCAAAAAAGCATCAGTGCTGTTCTAATGTGTGGCTAGTGGGGGAGGGAGAAATTTGCACATACAGGTTCACATTTATAGGTTCACCATTACCTTGTGTCCCGCAGTAAACCACTCTTGTTCCACTCGGGGCTTCTGAGGACTTTAATGGTATGCTCCTCCTCCTCCAGGCAGTGAAGGAAAGTGCAGTCAGACTCCGTTCAGCAGAACACCACGGTAAAGCACTTCTGCTCAGTTCCCCGCCACATCATAATAGACGAACATTAAAAACAATAATCATCCAAAACACAATTCAACATCAATTCACAATGTTTTCCCTGAGAACTAATCGTCTGGCATCCTTTAGGTTATTAATCCTCTAAGTGGGGTGGTATGGAAAATAAAATAGACAACAGGGATTTTGAGAGCGGTTTATTCTAGAGAAAAGGGTTCACATTTAAAGAAACAAAACTTACGGCTGCTTCAGAAATATAATGGTCCATTGGAATCCTCAATATTCATGCATTTAACATATATTTTCCTATAAATATACAACCACATGATGAAGCAACCATCGGAAGTGTGCGTTACGACTGTGAAATGGTCCTCTATCAAATCAGTCTGTAAATCATTTCTACATTTATGAATATTAATAACTTCCTAGAAAATAATCATACATAATCATGCTGCATGTCCCAATGTTAATGAGTGCCGGGCATACTCGAAATCGATATTTCATCAATGTGCTGCGTTGCTACAGTTAGATATTCTATTTATTTTTACATTTGTTAAGCACCTAAACCCGGGGGTATCAGGGAGATGTTAGCGAAAACCAGTTACACAATTAGCTTACAATAGGTGCTGGGAAGCACTCCCCCCAAAAAGGAGCATGTCGGTAGATGTACGTAACTGCACTTGCAAAGTCTTTTAAGCAGAGAGTCTGGTTCTTAAGGCCTTACGAAAGGGCCAGTAGGATTCTTCTGCTCTTAGGGTGGGTGCCAGCGCATTCCATAGCTGTGCTGCCACTGCGGGGGAAGCTAGAGCCGCCTCCTCTGACTTTTTTGGTGGTTGGAGGGACAAGGCGGTGGGTGTGGAATGATTTAGTAGGTCTGATGGATTTGGAGCTCACCATTTTTTGTGATAGTTATTCCGGGGCAGTATTAGTGAGACATTTGTGAGTGATGGATAGGGTTTTGAAGATGATCCTTTGCTGGATTGGCAGCCATTGTACTTCCTTTCTTGATGCTGAAATGTGGTATTTTCTTGGGATGTTGAGGGCTCTGCGTAGGGCATTGTTTTGGATTACTTGCATTCTGTTAATCTTCTGTTTTGGAGGTTCCAGCAAAGAGGATATTGCAGTAGTCAAGTCTTGCTCCTATGATTGCCCTGGCGATATTGAGGCAACTGGACAGTGTAAGGAGTTGTC
This sequence comes from Ambystoma mexicanum, assembly GCF_040938575.1. Classification (NCBI taxonomy): domain Eukaryota; kingdom Metazoa; phylum Chordata; class Amphibia; order Caudata; family Ambystomatidae; genus Ambystoma; species Ambystoma mexicanum. The sequence goes on from NC_090924.1 coordinate 965,473,614, forward strand.
TGGCAGCATTGATGAGCTTGGCTGTATAGGTGGCAGAGGAGGCTATGGCACTTACTTGTCTGGTGAGGGAGAGAGAGGCATCCAGGTAGTCGGCCAGGGTTTTTACTGATGCCCATACAGCAATGTGAATGCCATCTATAGTGAAGGCTACGTATTGGGTGTCACGTTTTTGGAACGTAGCCGGCAACCCTGCAAGTAGGATCTCTGTTTTGTCGTCCTTCAAGCAGAGGTGGTTCATTGCCATCCAGGCTTGAATGTTTGCATAGATTTTGTGGATTGTTAATGTGTCTGTGTCGTAGATGTCTGGGAGGAGAATTTGGGTGTCGTCAGCATAGTTGGTGTAGGCTATGCAGAGGGAGTGCAGGAGGTCGAAGAGGGGTTTGGTGAAGATGTCATATAAGGAAGGGGAGACGCCGAAGCCTTGTGCGATGCCGCATGGGGTAAGGGGGCGCATGCAGTGTCTGAGAAGACTCTAGTGGATTTTTCTTCCAGGCAGGAGGCTACCCAGGCTGTGTCTGTTTGGGAGAAGTTGGCAGCAGCCAAAATGTGGTGGCAGAGTGTTTTCTGATCCACCAGGTCGAAGACAGTGGAGAGATGCAGGAGGAGGAGAATGCTGGCTTGCCTTCATCCCTGTAGGCATTGAGCAGGTTTTTCAGGTCTAATAGAGCTGATTCTGTTCCGTGCCCCGGACGGAAGCCTGATTGGCGCATTCCCAGGATTCTAGGAAGGCTTGGATTTGTTCTTAAACTGCCCTATCAAGGATCTTTAATAGGAAAGGAACAGTTGTAATGGGGTGATACTTGTTTGGATCTGAGGGGGTCAATCATAGTTTTTTTCAGTAGGAGGAGAACCCAAGAGTCCTTAAGGCTTGTTGGGACTTTGTTAGCTGAGAAAGAGGCTTTTATGAATCTAATAATGAATGGGACCAGGGCAGTCAAGCAATCTTTGACTGTGTTAGGGGGGCAGATGTCCCCTTTACATTTGGAGGGTTTTAGCTGTCCGAGTATGTTGGATGTTTCAGCTTCTGACACTTCCCTAAAGTGCAAGGAGGGAAGGGGAAGTTGGTTGGTGGGTGGGTGGAGGTGAGGGGTGAGGTGAGGAAGGCTTGTTTCTTTTATATTTTCCGCTGTAGGGTGGTGATTTTGGATCTCATAGCATTTTGGATATTAATGCGCCATGTTTCGTCTTTGAGGATAGTGGTGGGCGGGGGGTGGAAGGTGTTTCCAGTTCTCTAGGATTCTGAAGATTTCTTGGGAGTTCGAGCTGGCATTAGCGATTCTGGTGTTGTAGGCAGATGCTTTGGTAGTGATGATGGCTTGTTTATATTCTTTGGCGATTGTGTTGAATGAGGTTTTTGCCAGTTCTGTTAGGTCCTTTCTCCAGGTGGTTTCTGCCTGTTTATTTCTCAGGGCTAGTAGGTCGGGGTGAACCATGAGTTGACATGGCCAGTTGGTTTGGCTTTCCTGGGCATCAATGGGGCTACAAGGTTGATGGCCTTGGTTAGGGTGCTGGAGTAGGTGTCTGCTGGGGTCTATGGGTCAGAAGCGTCAAGGTTTTCAGTTCAGAGAGGCGAGATGGAGTCTTTGGATATTTTCCGGGTGCTCCATGAGAGGGTGAGTGGCAGGGCTTGGAGGGCAGGTGGGTGCTGTTTCTACAGTTGGGCGGTGAAAGACACGATGAAGTGATCTGACCAGAGGCAGGGTGATATGGAGGTGATGGAGATCTGGTTGCTCAGGGCTGCTAGCCAATCCAAGATTCTGCCCTTGTTTTGAGTTGAGGCCGAGACCCGTTGAGTAAAGCCGAGGTCAGAGTGAGCATTGACGACTGCTGTGGCAGAGCTTTCTGAGTGGTTATTGAGGCCTAGGTTAAGGTCCCGAAGTATTATGGTCCTTGTAGTAGGTTTGATGTTTTTCCCTACCATTTGGATGAGGTCTTACTCAAAGGTGGCTGATTGGCCAGGTGGCCGTTAGATGAGGTGGATCGTGATGGTGTCTGTTGGGGAAGTGGCGTGAGGAGTTCAAAGTTAGCTGTTCGTACATGGTCGGTAGGTCTAATGTTGAGAGAGTCTCTGTGGATGAGGTCGACGCCTCCACCTCTGAAGTCTTCTCTGTCCTGTCTGAATATGGCGAAGCCTTCAGAGAGAGCAAGGGATAGAGCAGAGCCAGAGGCTTGATGGAGCCATGTTTCAGTTATGGCTAACAGATCTAGGTTTTGGGAGATGGTGAGATTGTGTATGTCTAGGGTGGGGAGTGATGTAACATTGATAAGTGCGCCTTTTAAGGTGGAAGGGTGCAAGCTGGTGAGCTGGGCGGTTTCTGGTGGAGGTGGGGCAAGGGGCATCCTAGCAGGGAGATTGAGTGCAGAGCTAGTGGGGTGGAGTGTGGGTGATTTTACGGTTAGATACTCTTTTGGGTTCATAGGTGTCCTTGGCAGGGGTTGGGCTATCGCTGATTGCTGGAGGATGGAGTCTGTGGCGTGTCCACTAGTGGTGGTGCTTGGAGGCTGAACATGGGGATGTTTAGAGGTCAGTGGGGTCCAATAAGTGATACGTGAGAGGCTTTTGGTGGGGCATTTGGAACCTGTGCATGCGCTGCCACTTAGGTTTGCATTTCTTGATAGGGTGGTTGCTGGTAGGCAGTGGTGACTGTCGACTCTAGTGCTGAGTCTTTTGGTCCTTAGTGTTGTAGCAATTGGGGTATAGGAGGGGAACGGATCCTTCCTGTGGGCAGAGGCCGGGGTCAGATATGTGCACTTCCAGTGTTGGCTATTGTGTGCTGGTTGATAGGGGGACTTTGCGGATGCACTGTGGAGTTGGCTACTGGTTGAGGCTCAGAAGTGGGATTTCAGGGATGGTATGCATTTAGTGTGTGTCTGGGTCCATGTGGTGCAGGCCGCTGGGCTAGCACTGTCTCTCAGGTTGATTTCCGGATATTGCTCAGGTGAGTGATGAAGGGGGTTTGGGGTGAGACTGGGGGTGCGATGGATTGGGTTATTGGCTGTTTTCCGGCATAGCGGTGGTTGGGCTGAGTTTAGAATGCATATTGGGCTTTTCTATAGGGGCGGGCCTTGGGGCAATTCCTTTCCTGCCATATAGGGTGGGGACCCTTGCTGCAAGCGGGTGTGTGATCTGAAATGCACCCTGGGGACACCTCACTGTTCGCATCTTGTTCCGGTGGCCAGGCAGCATGGGTGAGGCAGAGTGGTTGATGGGAGGGACATTGCTGGGAGGAATGGTAGTGGGGGCTTGGAGCATGGTGTTGGCCAGGCAGTGCAGCATTGCGTGCAATGAGCCAGAGGTACCGGAGCCATTAGTATGCATATATCTAATGGGTACCTGCAGTGGGCTCTTGCAAGGAGCAGCGGAGAGCTGCAGAGAGCTTCTGGTGAGGCCTTATGTCCTGGCCTTTGGTTCTGGCCGTCTCTGCCATCCGGCTGTGGGTTCATACAAATTGTTTTGCATTAAAAAATGTTAAGAGCATACAGCCTCTACCTTTTCGCATGGTCAGAAATGTGGTTGACCTATAAGAACTGGGGGAGTATTAGCTAGGAATGTCTGACTATAAGCAAGTCAATGGAATGTTCTGGCCAATCATAAAGTGTGATTGCATCATGACAATGTGTGGGAATATCACCCATTATAAAAACAGAAGCACACCAGTAATAGGGATATTTCTCAGGAATTAAGAGTTGCATCGAAAGGATAACACCTGTCCCAGTGGGGGATTGCTGAACCTGAAGAATATTTTGAGATGCAAGGGCCTTGTCCATGATATAGCAGACCCAGATCAACTTTAGGCAGACCTGCTTTCCTGAAAAAGCAGTTAAGGAACCAGGGGAGTCCAGTTGACTGGGAATTCCATGGTAACACTTGAGGGTCTCTGTGGGCTCAGCACCATAATAGATTATTCCAGAGTGAGTATGAAAATCCCCCCAAATGTAATCAAGTAAGTCCCCTCAGATCATTGGCCTGTTAAATCCCTGGAGTGGGAGGGAACTGGAAAATGATGCCAGTAGGGGGATTGCAGAGTGAAGTGTTTGGGGGGGGTCTATCCCTGTATTAGAAAATCACGTTGTATTAGAATGTCATTAAACCATTCTTCTATGTTGGCACAGTCTGGCCACTTTTATTTCTGTTTATCAGCTATCAACATGTATTGAGATTTCATTGTGGTGACTTCCTGAGCATAGAGTTAGGGGACCACCTTTTCATTGATGTTACTTTAATAAAGCAAAATATTGATTCATTATGTAGCCCTTTTCTTGTCCCAGAATTGTGGGGTGGGAGTGTATACCATGGAATGTTAGGTCAGGGATTACCATTTTTAGAGAAAAGAGTGAAATAACAAATATCTCAAATCATTTAATGTAACTTTTGATGGTTATAGAACAATTAGAGGCAACATCTTGAACTTTTCCTATGCTCAAGAGTGTTTTAGGCACAAAAATCAATCTCAAGACCCCACATTTTCACCTGGATTACTTTCAAGAAGGAATGGGACCATGGAGATACACTGCATTCCCATGCTGAGTAAACTTCAGATCGAGGAGGATGAAAGTGGTGCTGATTGTCAACCTATCTGCTCTATTTGACACCATTGACCTTTCTCTCCTCACATCCACTGCATTGGGGCTCAGCCCTATGCTGGATCACATTGTGCCTTGCAGTATAACCTTTAACTAATGTCTGCCAGTATTCCTGTACCCTCTACTTCACTATTTTCATTTGAAGCCCATTTTCTGATGTAGATCAATGACCCTCCTGAAACTGATGGGGTGGGTTAGGGTGGTCTGAACCCTTTAAGTAGATTATCAATCCGTGTCTCCTATCGGGACTTGGCTATCCCAGAAGAAAGCCCATAAATTTGAAATTGTATTAACATATTTTTAAAAGATCACCTTTTGGGGCAGCAGCTGTTATCCATCCATAATGGGATTCATCCCTTCACCTCCAACTTCAGTAAAAGACTCTGCATTATCACTGAGTCAGTACTCTCCTTTGAATCACTGCTTATCTCAGTAAAGGGCTCTTCATTTGTCATATTAAATCCTTATTGCATCCTTACACATATATCTTTTCCCCTTTGTTACTGTGACCAATGTAACGGCACATCTTAATGATTCAAACAATATTTATTGGGGCATCCCTAAAATGTCCCCTGTTCTGCTCTAGTGTGTACAGAGCACTGGAGAAAAAAGTTCACTGAAACCCTGCCCCCTGTCATCTTCAATCTCTACACAGTACCTCTGATGGAACTTGCCACCAACATCGACATGAAGATATCCCATAAGCAAATGATGCACAGCTTTTCCTAAAGATCAGTTGCATCAGTGACATCCATTGACTCAAGCAATGTCTGTCCCTCATCAAAGCCTGGATGTAAAGTGTCTACCTGAAGCTCAACCCTACAAAGACTGAATTAATTCTCCTAAGAAACCCCACCAAGCATGCCCTAATACAGAATTGGATAACTTACCTGAAGCTTGACGGATGTAAGCCTCACTATCACACAGTACACACACTCTTAGCTTTACTATCAATTGTGACCTTTCATTCAAAACACACATTATCGAGAAGACTCTAGCAGCATGGTACTAGCTTGCTATCCTCTGGAAAGTCATGCCTTTCATCCCTGCCTGAATTTCAGAACAGTTGTCCAAGCCCTGATCATCTCCCACCTCTACAGTGGCAACACTCTACTTGCCCACTCTAAATGCTGTCCAGCACGCCTCATCACAGAACTACAAAAATACAACCAGTTCACCCACATCCTCAAGGAGCTTTGCTAGCTACGCCTCCAAGCATGGAACATGTTCAAGACTGCCTGCATCATCTACAAAGCTGTCGCAAAAACACAGATCAGACTAACCCTCTCCCTCCTGCACTTCAGGGATTACCTGAAGACCCTGCTCTATAAAATCCCTGATTGTGCCACCAAACCATATTTATCTCCCTCTGGAGTTCCTCCCTCTCATGCTGCTCCTACCCATCCCAACTTCTCTGCTAGCCCTGCACCCCACTTGTAACACTCGGGTGCATCCTCTTTGTAGAGGGCTATGGCTTCCCAGCTAGCTTTTCTCTTTACAAATTGCATACAGCCATGAGGCTGTGTTTGGCTAAGGTGCCTTTACAAATAAAAGTAGTCTTGAATTGAATGAGGTGGACCAGTTATTGGTGGGGTTAAGAGCAGCAACATATACCAGGAACAGAGACAGTGTGAGAAAATAAATAGTTTTTACATTAACAGCCAAAGTCACATATTTTTATAATTGAATTTACATGGAGTAGTCTTGTGAATCACAAGCACGACGGGTGGGTTTGGTCAGTTAGTCAAGATCAAATGATTGGTGGATAAGGGGCTGGCCCCTTTCATAACTAATATATGGAGTTTTAGTCTCTATTTGAAGAGTTTGACAGATGAAATGGCTTTGATTTCCAGGAGAGCTTTTCAAAGGAGTGGGGCAGGAAAAGAAGAGGAGTGAAAGCAGTAGGAGTCATAGGGCAGATTCATGACTGATATGTTGAGGAGCAACAAGCATGAGGGGGATGCAAGCATGTACAGTGAGATGTAGGTAAATTGGGGCAGAGTAGGATGAAATGGGTGCATGTCACAAAAACTGAGAACATCAAGGGGAGCAAATGAGTAAAGGGAAAGAAGTAGACTTGTGCAATACTGCAACATGTTGAACTCCAGTAGTAGAGATTAGTGTATTAGTTGAGTAGTGGATGGGCTTGGGTGGATTCTCCTAATGTTTGTGGTTTTGTTGCTGCAGTGGCCACGATGAACTGTCAAAGAGAACCCCAAGGTTGTGAGTCATAGGTGAGGAAGTTTGGGAGCAATGAGAGAGGGAAAGGAGAAGTGGGTTTGGCATTGTAGGCAGGGAGAAGCATAACTTTCATGTGTGAGTATTCGACCACGTGCTGCCATCCAGTGGTGGATGGTGGTTAGGCAGTTGGTTGGGTGATCATAGATTGCCAGAGTGAAAGGCGGGAAGGAGAAGGTCTGAGTATCATCAGCAAAGCAGACATAGTTGAAGCCAAAGAAGGCAATGTGTTTTCAGAGGGAGGGTGTTTAAGGGGTGAAGCAGAGTGGCCCCATGACTGAACCTTGGGGAATGCCGCATTTCAGAGGTGGTTGGAAGGAGGGTCTATTGAAATGCGCTTTATTTTGATCTGTGATACTATGACATGCAACCATTCTTGTTTCAATGTACTTTCTATGTGCTGCTTCAATTCCCCTGCAGAGTCCGGCAAATGGCAGTCCACATCAATAACCATCAAAATGTTCCCTACACTCCCTAGAAGATTAAACCTGCAGGATGAAGAGTGACCTGTTCCTGCACTAATTCCTGCAACCCTCACCATTAGTGTCCATCCTTCTACCTTTGTCTGTGAGAGTGAATTTCACATGATAACTCTCAATGTACTGGTCAAATAAGCACATTAGGTTTCTCAGATGTACTTGGAGGATCCTGTTGCTTTTCATAGAGAGGAGGCGCCAGGGTGGCATATTGAGCCACTGTGACCCAGACATCATTAACATGTTACCACCTCAAAATCTTACCTGGTGCCCTGACAAAATACCTTGACACATGAAGGAGCAATACTTGGTGTAGCCAAACAGGTACCATTCCGACTTAGTACTTTCTGGTATAGATATTGTTATCTAATGTTTATTTATCACAGTGTTCTGTATAGTGGCACATGTCATCTCATGGTCACATTAGAACACATCTTTATAGAGAGCAAAAATAAGAAATCAAACTGTAGAAGGAAAAAGGGGTCAGAGATTGCACAGTGGCAGGTTGAACCCCCAGTACTACATTTTAATTTCTATTGGAAGGGAAAGAATGGGGTTGGGGGGTTGGGAGGTGGAGGGGTGGATAGTTGGCACAGTAGGGGGTAGGTCTGAAAAATTGGCAATGGACAGTGTGAAGACATCATGAAGCAAGACACAGACAACAGATTCAAAGTTCAAAATGAAACACTTTATTAACTTAAATGTCAGGCTGGAAAAAAGCCTCAATTGCCCTATGCTAAGGTGGGATTTCCCTACTTAAATGAAACTAAGGAAAGCCTGAATCAAAGAATTCAACGTAAAAATCGGTCTGTGTCCAAAATTTTGGTCTGTGTCCAAAACCTATACTTGCCCTCACAACTAAATCTATGCAATGTGCAGGGATGTCAGCAACCAAATGAAACGGTGTTCAACATATAGTTATGAGCTTCTTCCAGCTTGTAGCTTCCTTTCAGTTCCCTTCCCTAAGTATAAAACAGTTCCACAAAAAGTCTCATAATTACCTTTCTTAGGTCCAAGGTGATTCCCTCCCCCAAGTTCCAAGTAACACAGTGCAAACACAAAATAATCTTGCAACTCCATCCTCAAGCCAACAAATGTCTGAAGCCTCAGAGTTCCCTTCCCCAAGACTTAGTTTCATCATTACAAAAATATCCTTGTCTTCTTAGGACTCTGACACACTTTCACCCTCTTTATAATCTGTTTTCATGTGGGTATCTTGACTGTATAGGATTTAGCTTCAGGATTTCAGTTAGTTCTACTTTCAATGTATATTCCTGCTGTATGTAGCTTTCACACAATTTGTTATTCAATACACCTCTTTGGTTCAGTTTTTAAGTTCCATTTAAATCAAGATTCAATATACCTTTGTTTTAGCTTATTCTTTAAGGTTCCATTCACTTCAGAATTCTGCATACATTGGCTTTACTTTTTTAAGTTACTTTAAAGAATTTAAAGTTTGTTCATATATGAATTTAACATGTAGTAGTTTTGCTTATTTGTTAAGGTTTTATTCATTTTGGTATCCAATAGACCTGGGTTTTGCTTGTGCCTCACTTTCAATTCAAGCCGCTGTTTAGCATTCGTTCGGTTTACTTTAAATGAAATACCCAGCACTTAGATTTTCGAAAACGTGTTTCCTTAACCACGCAACCACTCACATACAAAGTATTCCTGATAGTTCAACAATCAATAATGGTTTAAAATGGAGACTTTCGCAAACGTTCTTTTCTGAGACACACAACCACGCTGATACAATAGAAATATTTAAACATTTGCACACCGGGTTTCTCATTTATCAGAAATTCACTTATCGCTTTGACAGCTTTGATAGCAGCGCAGATCACACAGCCTTCTGCTGTTGATATCAGGGTCCAACTCCTGCCCCTCAGATACTCCTCTGTCGCCCTCTTAACACAGGGGAATGAGCAACTCGAACACAAGGGAAAGGGACAGCCTCTCCACACGGCTCCCTTCTCAGTGCTCAGTTCACTCCACGAAGCCCCAGCTCCCACGCCATGCTTCCATAGACCACCTTCCTCTGCAGTTCCCAGCATCTCGGAGTACTGCACACGACAGACTGACTCATAGTATTTTTCCCTAACGGCTAGCCTATTTTCTGATATGATTCCTTGCTGATTGCACCAGCCTCTCTGCTACTCCTATCTGTGTTGCTTTCTCCTCCTCATTGTATACACCGGCAACCCTCTAACAGGTTGGAGGTGTGCTTTCCCAGTTTGGCTTGCCTGACCATGATTAAGAGGACATGCCTGACCTTCACAGCATTTAACAGGCATCTTCTTCGTCCCAGTACCAAAAATGGTAAATTGGTATAATGTTCACTGCTCTCAGCTGCTTCAGCCTTGTCTTAGTACTGTCAAGTGTCACATTGGAGAAATAAGGGGAGCTGATTTATAATAACCCATTAAGGTTGGAGAAAGGTTAAGTTGATCATCAACAGGGAAAGTGGGGATACCATGTCTCGCCTGGTTGCTTCTCACTCCCAATCACCAAGGACTCTCCACCCAGGTAATCCTCCCTCACTTCTCCATCCCCAGGGTCGGGATCCAAGAGCAATGGCCTTTCCCTGGCCACCTGAGAAGAGTATACAGGGGGTTCAGGAGTGAGGATACCCTCAGGTTTCTCACAATAGTTAGAGTCAGACCTGATGTGAGGTGGGTACCCTAGCTGACATTCCACTGTAGCTGCAGCTATGGTTATCAGATCGAATTCAAAGACCCTTTTAAACAGATGCTTACTAAACTTTAGGTACTTCGGTTCTGCCTGTATGCTGGGGTTTAAAGCATTCCATAATGTTGGGCCATGGATTCAAGTGGTTCTGCCTCTGTGTTTTAGGCGATTTAAAGGTGCCAGTTATTGTCCACCGGCAAGGTTCTTGGCGATTACTATTGAATCAACCTAGAGCCTGACCAGAAACTCATCAATTTTTTCAGGCTTGTGAACATGATTTTATAGTCTTAGGATTCCCAAAGGTCCAAGACAATAGTGTGAAGACCTTTAGCTGTTGTGGTAAGGAGATCATCTCTTGTCAGGGGTTTCAGTTCCCCTTACGGGTCGGGTTGTCATTCGTGTACAGTGTTGTTGCGCTCCATGTATTCCTGCAATTCCTAAAATTATTTTATAACTTTTCATGCTAGAATTGTGTGCAAGCAAGGAAGGTTAAAAATGTGTTGATAGTCGGGCATAACACTTGACTCAGGCGTAGGGTTTTTGAAGTAGGTAGTGCTGTTGCATATTTAGGAGGGCCTGTAACTGGCCTCTTATACAGGGTTACAGTCAATATATTTATACTGTCAGTGGTGGGTACTGGAAAGAACTACTTCATGGGGGAAACCAGGCAAGCGTCCATCGTCAGTTTGAATGCTTTTATTTTATCTACTAGCATAGCAGCTTCCTCCACCTTCATGTGCTTACAGGCGGTGAATCAGTGCAGGGTGTGTGTGGAAGGTTTCAAGTTGCTTGTTATGGAATGTCAGATATGCATAATTTTAGAATTAAAGGATAGAAGATCCTAGCAAAGTTGATGGAATTAAAACGCTTTTATTATTGCTGAATTCTTGTAATATGGCAAAAGATCTCCATTGATGTGCTCAGAGTATCTGGCTATTTTGTTTCTTGTAGTTAGTTTTGAAGAAACTCCTATGCTAGAAGTGTGGTTTGTCTGATTCGGGGAGCGACCTTTGCTATATCCATTCTAGGTTATGAACCAATTTCTTCAACTCAGCAAGTTCTGCATTTGTACCATTAGAAAAGGGTTACCCAGCCTACATAACCAAAACAATATAGCTCCTGAGCACAACCACTGAATGGATGTATAAGACGAGCGATTTTATGTAAGAGGGCTTTCCGATTGACTCAAACAATTTCTTAATTACAGCTCCAAATGAGAGTTGTGTGAAATAAAATGGACTTATTATTATGAAAGACTACAGCAGTAAAATACGCTTTGATGAGATAAATACTCTGCTAGATATTAATCTCAGTGGTATAGCTATTATATTCTACGAGAATGGCAGAGAGTGCATTGATTGCACAGTTTGCAGTGGAGGCGGTCAGGTTTTTTCTTGACTCAGTGATTCTTGACTTGTAATTAGTCATTTGGAGTGGAGCTTCCTTAAAAGCCTGGTTCCCACGCGAAGCGTGGCGTGAGAGCAGCAGAGTGTGCATTGAGTGCACAGTCTGCAGTCTACAGCCATCAGCAGTAATTAATTGGATACCATGGGCACCTTGAAGCCCCAACAAAAGTGTACTGAGCAAAGAAGTATGGTGACAGAGGGAGATAGTTATATGGCTTGTAGGTAACGGAAACACATACAAATCTGCCGTGATTGGACTGTCTCTCAGCCAGCTTAATTTCTGTTTGACAGAAATAGGGGTAAGGTGTAGAGGCGAACATTAGGAATATGATGAATACATTAAAGAATAAGCCGTGAATGAGGCTTTTAACATTGCACGCTAATTGATTTCCTTGTTATAGGGAGCAGCTGCTGTGTGTGCAACACCAATGACTGATGATCTACCCTGTTTGATGCACTGTGCTGTGATTGCAATTGCCTGTGAAGCCCAGGAGTCTGTATCACACAGCGGTGACTGTGGGGCGTTTGTCCTTTGAGCTGCGTGTGTAAGCACTTTTGCTGGGCTGCTGGTCGATGCATGTTGTTTTGAATATAAAGTCTGTGGAGCCAGGTAGCCTTTAGCACACAGTGGTGACTGTGGGGCGTTGGTCCTTTGAGCCGTCTAGTGAGTACCTTTGCTACAGGTTCAGGACATACCCTGTTTTATTTTCAAGTAGGTGAAGCTTGTGAGTTTGTTGCCTTCCACAGTGACTGTTGGACTTCTTGAACTTTGAGACATTTGGAGGTTTACTTGATCAGTGCCCTGTTGCTGGCTGTGCAACTTGGACTCACATAGACTGAGAAGCCCATAGCGGTGACTCTGGGGCATTGGCACCTAGAGCCGTTTGTGGATATGTTGTCCCTGGGCAATGTATTGAAATAGTTTACAAGAAGTGCGGTAACAGTGCTAGGACCATCTAAGCCATGTACTATGGCAGAGGTGGCTGAGTTTAGAGATACTGGGCCTCATTACGAGTTGGGTTGTATTCTGGTGGTAAATCCACCGGAATACCTTCCAACTGAATTACCTTTACTGCCACTTGGTGAGGCGGATTTACTGCCGGATTACAAGTGGTGGTGGCAGTGTTATTCCCTATTAATTTGGAATCTATAGGACCCCATTGGAGATTTGGCGGAATTACCGCTGCAGTAATTCTGCCGATTTATGCCCATTTGTCAGCAGAAAGTGGGAGGATTTACCTCCAGCATGATGCTGGAGGTATTTCCCCTCACTCTAGGGCCAAACTCGTAGTATGGCGGAGCCGGAAAACTGGTGGTAATTCCGTTACTTTTTTTCCCACACCACCATACTCGTAATGATGCCCCGTACCTTTGCAAATAAGGCCGAAAGAGGTGGACTGACATATAGCTGATAAAGAACTATTGAAAGCTGCAGATAACCTTGAGAGCCCTAGATGTACCTATCAGCTGCGACATCCTAGAACTTGTTCTCCAGAATCTATATGTGCATGATCTGCTAACACTAAAGCAAAGCAAGTGTCTAAGAACACAAGTTTCTTTCTGAGAAAAGGTGTTTTGGATGTAATTGAGGAAGAAATTATTTTGAATGAACTGGCCACTGAGTTTAATACCTCCCTACAATGCCTTGGGTCTAAACTAATTGAGACGGTTATGTCCCCAATACAATCTTGTGTGTATTGAGTGTGAGCAAGTGGTGTAACAAAGGATGTTCAAATTGTGCAAGATGGGGTGGAACGCATGCTAAGTACTGTGCATGAGTTTATTTATTTTATTTATTTATTTATTTGACATTTATAAAGTGCTCAAAACCCAGAGGCATCTAGGCACTGGATTCTTACGAGAATGGTTACATGGTGGTACATCAGTTGTACTGTTGCATTACAACATGTATAGCAAATTACAAGCTTATAAGTACAGATATATAGATGCATAGATTACAAGCATAACAAAAGCAGGAGTGGCATGTAAAGTAAATGTAAATTAAGTGTAAAGAGGTTCTTCTTTGTAAGGTTAGGTTGTTGATTGGGAGTGTGTCGTCTAGACGGGGCCTAAAGTCTCATTATTGAGCATCTATTGTGAAACGTCTTGTTTTCAGACTTTTTCTTAATGACCAGAGGGAGGGGTTGTTTCTTAGTTGAGTTGGTAGGGTTTTCCACAGTTTGGCTGCTACTACAGGAAAGCTAGATCCCCCTGCTTTCTGTATCTTAAATCTCGGTGTGGCAATGAAGTTGGCGTATGAGGCTCGAGTAGGTCTGTTAGAGTGGGTTTTGACAATTTGGTTACTGAGGGAGGCTGGTGCTTTGTTAGCGAGGCATTTATGGGTTAAAGTAAGGATTTTAAATTTGATCCCATCTTGGACGGGAAGCCAATGAATGTGTCGTCTGGTGGACGATATGTGTTCCTTCTTGGGAATATTCAGAGCAGCCCTGATGGCATTATTTTGTACAATTTGGATTTTTGTTTGTTTCTAGTACTAGATTCTGCAAATAGGGAGTTGCAGTAATCTACTCTCGAGAAGATCAGTGCTCTTGCTAGGGTAATGCTGTCTGTCGAGATGAAAAGTATCCTTAATCTAATAAATTTAGATGTGTAAGCTGCCGAGGATACAATGACATTTACCAGTCGGGTAAGAGTCAATGTAGACCCCTATTGTCTTTATTTCATTGGCGACATTGATGGTGTTGCCATCAATGTTGAAAGATTTGTATTCTTTGGGTAGGTTATCTAATTTAGATTTGTTTCCTGTTAGGATTAACTCTGTCTAGTCATCGTTGAGGCATAATTCATTTTGGGTCATCAAGCCTGGATGGCAAGGTAGATTTCGTTGAGGTTATTGGCGTCAGTGTCATAGCATCTTGTGATAGGCATGTGTATTTGCGTATCATCCGCATAGTTTGTATACGAAATATCAATTTTGTCAAGTTTGTCAAATAGTAGCTTGGTGAAAGCATTATACAAGAGTTATGTGATAAATATGGGGAGGGGTGGGTTAGCGTGCCTGCTGATTAATATAGACTGGGAAAGAGAGAATATCAGGTCAGTTAATAACTATAACGTGCACAATATAGTGGTGAACTCTACCGATATATTGCCTACGTCCACTGACGCACATGACTGTACCTCAACACCAAGGTTGTTTGAAGAAAGTTGTGTAACACAATTGTGGATAAGCTGGAAAATGTGTCTCTCAATACATGAAATATTTGCTTTTGTTCTGAGGCTATACTGGATTACATAATAATGTATGAAGACGACATATTGAAGTGTGGGCATCATTGTTCCCTAGTAAAACCTTTGGCTAACACATTTTGTAAAGTAAATTCGACACAGTATCCGGTTGATACTCACATGAGGCCTAATATTTAAGAGGAAAGGGAACCTAGCCGTTTGGTGGATAAGAGCAGGTTAGCACTGCTCCAGGGTCCACAAAATAAGGAATCTAATAGAGCAAATGCTGTTAATGAAAGTGTTGAAGGTTACTGACGATGGCTCCCAAAGGTCTTTCAGGCCCATTTTACAAGTATGTCCTGATGACAACAGAATGCTCTGTTCATTGAACACAAGGGGTTTTGCGCATCTCTCAGAGGACGAAGGTCTATTACAAAACATAGCTCTTTTCAGTATACTACTGTTACAAGAGACGTGAATGACTGAAATCCTTGAATTTGATCATAGATCTACCATACAGACTCTGGTGGTGAAGGGCCCCAAAGGTAAACCTGAGGGGGGGGGGGCTTTGTTGCCTCAGTACGTCATCCATGGATCATTAAGGAATTGAAGGGAAACACATTAATGGTGTTAGTGGGTTGTATTAAGTGTGAACAAGTTGAGCCTAGGGAGATAATAATCATTAGCTTACATAAGCCCCTAATTCAGTGATGTATAAGCAGAACATCTGAACAGTAAAGAAACTGATGGGTAATACGGATATTAATATCCAGTTAGTTATAGCTGGGGATTTAAATGCAATAATCCCCTCAGACTTAGAAGGTTTTAGGGATGATATATCCTCTAACCCTATAGATACGGAATATTGTAATCTACAGGGTATAGCATGGGCGGAAATGCTGTATTCTCATCAGCTAATTATGCTGAATGGATGGTACGCTGGGGATGATACACAAAGCGTTTACACATTTAAGCGGGAAGAGCGCCAGTATAATAGATTATGGGCCTCATTATAACCCTGGCGATAACAGCTGGAGTTGTATTTTTTCCGGCAACCGTCAATGAGGAATTACCGGATAATTGCGACATTGCAGGACCCGGTAATTCCTGCATTGCCGGGTGCCGGTGCCCGTCAGTCCCCATTCCCATAGGGCTCAATGGGAATGGGGACATCCTGGCGGGCACCCGCGAGCACCGCTCGTTGTATGGCAGTCCGGCAACTACGGTACTGGTATGCTTACCGGTACCATAGGTTCCGTACCGCCATGCTTATAATGATACCCTAGGTCTATGTAAATGAAGCAGCATTTGTCCTAGTGGAAAATATGGACATATTAAATTGTGAAGAAAGTAATCATCTCCCTTTATGTATAGTGTTAAAATCTGTGGAGAGTAAGGGTCAGTATGATATGAATGGGGACATATATCTCAATAAGGGAGCCAATTGCATGCAGTGGAATTAAAGGAATTTTAATAAGACATCGGTAGTGGCTGAAAAGGGTCTACAGGAGTATATTCGTAGGGGATTGGCTGGAGAGGCCAAGCACGAAGCTACCCTCATTCATGACTTTTCTATCTTGGTTAATCATATTAAAGTAGAAATGATGAAGAGAAACCATAAGAGTCCTATTAAAAGATGGAATAGGAATGGTCATAAAAGTAGATGCTATTATGGCAAAATACAATCAGCTAAAAAACAACTGTGATATGATATAACACACACACACTGAAATATACGCAAAGGTGGTTTAGCCCTGCTGGGATTGTGGAGGAGATAAAAAGATTGAAAGTCAAATATCGTAGATGGCTACGGGACCATTCATGGGCATGTGCTACAGGAGTTTGGATATGGTTGGCTGACCATGCAAGGTTGAACAGTAATAGAGGGATATGGTCGGTAATTAAGGGACAGGAAAAGAAGGCTTTACTGATAAAT
The DNA here is from genome assembly GCF_040938575.1 of Ambystoma mexicanum. Taxonomy (NCBI): domain Eukaryota; kingdom Metazoa; phylum Chordata; class Amphibia; order Caudata; family Ambystomatidae; genus Ambystoma; species Ambystoma mexicanum. The sequence goes on from NC_090924.1 coordinate 965,490,131, forward strand.
AGTGTTTATGAGAAAGACTGGTGCATACATATAGGGAATACTATGAAACTAGCAGATGTAGAAAAGCCTCAGTATTGTAGCGGTTTGGACTTGTAAGTGCTCAGTGGATGATATTATTAAACTAATAGGAAAACTGAATTCATCTCGGGCAGCTGGTCCAGATGGGACTTGCAATGCCCTTATAATACCCTTATAAAATTGTCACCATGTGCTTGGGCGCTTGCACTGCATATTCTATTTGTAGACATTGGTAAACAGGGGGTAGTTCCATCCACTTGGAAAGAGAGCAATATTTTGCCAGTATATAAAAAAGGCTGTTGGAAGAACCATGCTAATTAATGTTTTATAGCGATGTTAGGTATACCTGTCAAAGCGTTTGCTGGAGTGCTGGATTGCTCAGGGGAATATTTTCCCACCAAATCGGACGGGTTTTAGAGCTAAATCTACCATGACCTGCTTGCTTTCGTATAGCGGTAGAATATGGCAGGCAAAGACGTCAACTGCCAGTGTATGCTGCTTTTATCAACTTCAGTATTATGAGAAATCACTGATGGCAATAATGAGTGTCATGGAATATACTGTGCTGGCTTTTGTCGATGATTATGCAGTTAATCTTACACCTGGGTCAGAATTCGATTGGGTGAGCAGGGTAGGGTATCTGTGAATGGGTAGCGATGAAGAGGGGGGTTAAGCAGGGCTGCGTATTGGCCTCAACCCTCTTCAATGTGTACCTTACTGACATAGTCGATGGATGTCCTAACCATTTTGGCTGCATGCCCTATTAAAGATGGTATTCGAAAAATAGGATAGTTAGGATATGCAGATAATTTTTACTCTTGGACTAAACTCCAAGAGGCATCTGTAAGGAGCCAGGAATGAGACTCGGACACAAGGGAGTCATGGTATTGGTCAAAGACTTTTATTAAAATAAAAGGGGGTGGGGAAATGCTACTCTGTCCCTTCTCTAAAAGATGTTTTCCTACCTAAAACCAAAACTAAGGGTCTGTCAGTGTCAGAATGTCCAAACCAAAACCAACCAGTGTCCAAAGTACTATTCTGGCACTTACATTCTGACAAAATTAACTCTATGTTGAAAAGCTTAATGTCTTTGGCCTCGATTGGTTTATAAATGTTAAAAAAAGGTAAATGTGTAACTCCACCACAAAAGTTCCAGAAAGGTAGAGTTCCTTGTTCCAGAGGGTGATTCTCTTCACCTGGATTTCTCTTCACTCTGTTTTATATTCAAGAATATCAGTTCTTTGAGTTTCTCTTGAATAACAGCACAACTGGTACACAAAATAACTTGGCTCTTAGTCTTCATCTTGTTAGGATACCTGCTGTACTCTCCTGCCAGGTTTTTCACTCCTCTTCTCTTGATCAGCACAGCCTTTTGCTAGTCCTGATATATCCTTCTCATGAACTCTTTAGGTGATGTATTTCATATACACTGTTCAGCTTGTCCTTGCCTGGCGTGTTTCCCTAACAGGTCTTTCTCCTATAACCACACTAGTAACTGCCTGGTATACACTCCTACCAGGGCTTTCTTATCTGAACACACTTGCTACTGCCTGGTATACTCCCCTACCAGGGCTTTCTTATTTAAACACACTTGCAACTGCCTGGTATACTCTCCTGCCAGGGCTTTCTTATATGTACACACTTGCGACTGCCTGGTATACTCTCCAGCCACGGCTTTTCTCATGTCGGCTCTGCACTCACTCCAAACTTGATAGTCTCTTATATTGGTTCTGTTCTCCCTTTTAAAGCAATTCCCACTTGTGCTTCCTCTTTCATGTACTTCATTAACAATTATTTGGGTTTGGCATGGCTGCCAATATGCCCGGTGTCCCCGCTCCCCTTGGATGGACTCACCAGCTCTCACTGGTGTATTCTGTTTCTCCCACAGCAAGCCGGTGGCAGTCATTCAGCATTAGCTTCCTTCTCGCCGCTTCTGTTTCTCGTCTTCTCTGCCACTTGCGGTTCCTGCTGGGCTCTTCTGCATTATTTCGGGCTTTGGTAAGGCAGAAGCTGCCTTCCAACACCTGCAAATGGCCAGAAGCCTTCTGTTGGCTTCTGGTATTCCCACAATGTGTGCTCACTCATGATCAGCTTCCCTGTTCCTTCACTTTTAGCCGGTTGGCTTCACAGACCACTCTCCAGCCCCACTGTCTCTCAGTCCATACCGAGAGGAGCAGCTTGCACTTCAATCAGCTGCTTTGCCTGTTTACATTTCCCGACCACAGGTATGCGCTAGCAACAACTAGAGCACAGCTTGTGCTCTTAGCCTTCTTTGACCTACATTACTCATCTCAACTTCTTCGTGAGAGTAGTTATGGGAATGGAAGTCCATTCTTGACGACTTGCATGTAAAGTCTGGGTAAGTGTTCTCAGGGATCTTTAAGGGCAAGTCAGCTCTGGATGACTTGTAGATAGTCTGACAAGGTGTTTTCATGAGTCTTAAAAGGCAAGTCGGATTTTGATGTCTTGCATACAGATCTTGTGAAAAGGTTTTGAGTACCCTTCCTAGGTGAATGAGGGAAGGTTTGACAACATGCCATTACGGCATCAGGTATGGATGGGGTATCCTTAAAAGAAGAAGGGGGATACCGTGACTCATCTGATGGTGCCATAATGCTCTCCTGGAGGCTGTCTTCCCCCCCATGTGATCCTCCCTCATATAGTCGCCCCATGATCAAGATCAGGTACTGGCTGCCATCCCCTGGCCACATGGGGAGAGGTCACCGCTGGGAAAGGACACCGCTGGGAAAGGAACGATGACACCATCAAATTCATCACACCTCCAATTTATGATCAACTTTCTAGGTAATTATGCAATGGAAAATAGCTTACATATTAACATTGAGAAAACTAAAATCATGGCATTCACTTTGACATGGAATTCGGCCTCAAAATGTGTTTAAAGGCTTTATTCCAAGCCAATTGAAAATGTTGTGTGTTATAAATACGTGGGTGTAATGATCGAAGATAAACTGAAATGGTCTCTGCATTGGGACTAAGCATAGGCTAAATGTATGAGGAAAACTAGAGTGAGTCAATTAATTAACAAGCATGGAGCCTATTCTACAAAGACAGTATTGTTATGCAGATCTACAATTGTATCTTGTATGCTACACAGGGAAGAAGTATGTGGACAAAATTATAGGAATGCTTTGGATAAATTAGAAGGTAACATTTTACGTCTCCTGTTAAGAATGCCTAAATCATTACCTGTAGAAGATGTGCGTTTGGAGTTTGATTTGATGAATATATCCATTGAGGTAAATTACAAATCAGCTATGTGCTATGAGAAGCTTAAGAAATTGTATATCAACCTTTTCTGGGGATGAGCGAGTGTGAATTGTTTTGACCTCTGGTGGAAATAATAATAATAATCTAACATTTATATAGCACTACGAACCCCCCAGGTATCTGGGCGCTGCTTATTATTACCCACATTGTGTGGTGCTCATTTATCGACCTTGGAAGGATGAAAGGCTGAGTTTGGCCCTGCCGGGATTCGAACCTACACAGATGTGAAAGCGAGTGCTATCGGACCAGCATATAGAGCCAATGGAACTTACAATTTCTCCTTCACCAGCCTAAAAAAAAATAATGCCTGGTATAAATTGTACCACTGGCAGTAAAGGAATATGCTGGCAATAAAAACGATTATTTTTAGGGGTATTGTTTGGATCTGCTATACCCCAGTACCCGTGTGTTTACTCTTGACACAGTGCCCAGACTTCACATTGTGACAGCTGGTTGTTCATTTTACACCTGGGCATCATTTTAAATGTATGTAATTTGCAGCATGTAACCACCAGTAGTAACTGCTGAGTGCTACCTCATATGCATACTACTCTCTCAATAATAAGACCCTAGGGAAGATCATATGAGAAGTTTGTGGCCAGTTCATCGCAATGCATGGGCTACAAACCCCTGCGTACGTGTGTACTCGAACATGGCCTGTAACATAATTTAAAGAAATGCCTGCTTGTGCACGCTAATGATTGATATGCAGAATTCAAATTGACTCAATTGGCAGGGTGCATGCCTGGAAGCACGTGCATGCTGTGATGATTTAGAAATGCCAGACAGACAAGTATATCATTTTCTCACAAGTAGCCATTTTATTAAATAATAAAAGGTGAGTTAAATGCCTATCTTTCACTAGGGTAACAAGGATTTCCCTACCTAACAAACAAAGGCTAAAGGAAAATGACCTAATGTCCAAACATTTCTGTCCCTCAAACTAATATACATACAACAAAACAAGCAAGAAATGTCTGGCAATGTGAGCTTTACACAATGACTAAAAAACTCAGAAACACAATAAACAAGAATCCTTGTGAGCCAGGTTGGATCCCTTTCCCCTTTGCCCTGGATCAATACTCGATGCATCAAACCCAAATTTCAGTTTCATTAGCCAAGTAAAATGCACAGTTCCAAAATCTCTTTTGTCTTGGCTAAGGTTACTAATTCAGTTCCAAAAAAGGTTTGTTATCTTGAAAACAATTGTCAGAGCAGCCACAATATAGCATTCACAATCTTTGCTTGGTAAGCCAAAAAGGGTTCTCTCTTCGGCTGTCAAATCAATTGTTAATGTAAATATTCTCTGCTTTGAAAGCAAAACACTTGTCATTTCACATGTCCTCTTCATGTGCATTGTCGTTTTGTCAGGATAGTTTACATACCAGTTCATTCAAAACACATTGGTGAAACTGTCACTCCTTTTCCACCACAACCATCTACCACTTTATAGTACTTTAAATCCTCTTCTTCCAGTTCCACTCGCCTGCCAGGACTAACCTCTAATAGTCCCTTTCCTGGTTTATTCTCCTGCCAGGATAAAACTCCTACCACTGCTATTTGTACTTTGTGGTGAGGTTTGTTCCAGTCTGTCCACATTTAAATCCTTCATGGGGAAAGAAAATCAAAAACTGCTTCTTGATTCGATCTCTTGACTTTAAGCACAATTGGGTCAATACTTATTTTCCAGGTATACAGTACAAAAATGACAATACTTCTCATATATATGGGTTTGCCTTAGGCAATGCAGGTTGTACTCCTCTCCCCCTTGATCCTTTCTACAAGGAGGGCCTTTATCCTGCAGTTTCTGATTTCTTTGTATCAAACCTCTTGACTGTTGGCAATCTAGGTTATAATGTCCTTTCGTTGAATATCCCTTTTTAAACAATTTGATCTTTAGTTGCGTCCTTTTGGCTTTGGTAATACTGGTTATAGTGTTCTCTCATTTTCCATCTCCCTTGCGTAGTTATTGCCCCCTCTTGGCTTTGGCAATACTTGTTACAATATTCTTCTGCTCGCTGTCTCCCTCGCAGGAGAGTACATTTGCTTTGTTTTAATTGAATTTTTGGTGTTCAAAGTTCACACTTTTACCCAGTGGTCTACTCTGGAGTGCCCTTGGGTTACCTCTAATAGGCCAATTTACCAGTTTGTACCTCTAATAGGCCAATTTACCTCTCCTCTGGGAGAGCCGGACTCCACACCACTTCGCGCTGCACGTCCTCTGCATCTAAATGGGGTTCCGACCATCGTTGCTTGGTCTGCACGGCGCCCACTGCTGGCAAAGTGTTGGTTCCTGCTTCTGCTTTCTCCTGCTGCTGCTCACGCTGCTCACACAGCTTCCATGGCTCACACTGCTTTTCTTTAACCTGCACCTGTAGGGCTTTTAAATGTTTAAAGTTCCTGCTCAGGTATGGATGATCACAACAACTAGACTGCTCACTACCGTTTAGTAACTCTGCATCCCTATTCCTCGCGTCAGACTTGAAGTCCATAATATTCTTAGTTGTTTCAACCTCATTTAATCTTCTTTGTTTAAGAGGTTCACAGGATATATTTTTAAGGGGAGTTTTTAGAGGAGGTAATGTTTTCCCTTAGGTTTTTCTAAACCTAATAAAAAATTATGATTACTAAAAGTAGTTGCATTATCTCCCATGTTCCCTGCATATATTGTTTTCATGTTTACCAAAAGAAATCGTATACTTTATATCTTGGGCAAGTCTGGGAGAGGAAGCCTTACTATGACAACATGCCACTAAATATTCAGGCATTAGACCCACAGAAGAGGATGAATACTGCGAATCTCCTGACGGAGTCCTCACATTTCGTTGATGGCCTCCTCCTCCTCCCATGTGATCCACCCAGCTAATAACCGTGCTCAGGATGAGGGTCAGGCAGTGGCTGCCTTCCCCTGGCCACAGAGGAGGAGACTTTAGGCTGGGATTCTGTGAGGATTCCGCAGGATTCATCACAATGTGCTCTTTGTTTATGTATTATGTCATTGATTCGGTTTGTTTGTGCCAACGTATAAGCTGCAAAGGTGCCATACACAGGCCTACCCTATACCTCCCTGCACATTCAAACATTTAAATTATGAATATAAGGCTTATCATTATGGAGCTAATTTGCAATGGGATTTTAATGCACTGCACACACACACACACACAAATGTACGCAACCCACTGCAGGGGATTTTGATAATGTTCTGATCTGCCAGTAATACGGTATGAGAATCTAGGCATTTCCCATCAGTGGCGGTGCCAGGTGGGTAGAGGGAGCAGTAGCCCCCCCTGGCTCCACCCTGGTGCCCAGTGCGCCCCCCCCAACCTTTCACTGGTGCCCTATTATCCACCCCCTGGCAGAAAAAGCTGCCTCTGTCACTGATTCCCCTACCTTTTAGTACCCTGACAAGAAAGGGAGCGGTAAAGTCATCTGCCTTGTACGTGCATGGCAACAGTATTTCAATAAATCCCTGTGTATCCTGTCTGCTTTTTACTGTGGGAAAACGAGGTGTGAATCCATGGGGATTGAAGTCTCTCGTCCGCATCAAAATCAGATTTTCCTGCATGGAGGGGGGGGGGGGAACGCATGGACCAAGACAGTCATGGTGCATGGAGGACAAACTGTCCCAGCCCTCACAGGAGAACCCTACTGTCGCCCCCTTTCCCTCATTCTATGTGATCCTATACCAGGCCATGGAGTGTATCACCGGGAAGCAGAATCACATCGAATACCAGCAAAGTGTATTAATTAACACCTACCACTGAATGTATGTGCACTTTAGCGCACACGTTACAGGGTCCCTTGCTAGTGCCATCAGGCTTGTGTCCACTCCCTTGGCAATTAACCTCTCCTCACCCTCCAGCAGAGACATGGCAGGGTGGAAGCTGACTACAAAAGGAGCGTGACTGCAGCTCCCATTGTGTGCTTTTCTCGGCTGTGTTCCACCTACAGAGGTAACTCCTCTTCCACCTGTACTCTCTTCAGCTTGCTTGAACGACTTGGATGGCATGCTTCCTGCATAATCTCTGTTTTTCTTCTGATCTGTGAACCCCCACCTACTCGCTTCAACTGCCTTATCCAGTCTTCAGGTGGTAGTGTGCCCAAGATTCACCCATCTCAAAGAAGCACAGAAACACATGGATATGATTTTCTTAAAAGGCATGTCTGAAGGTAAATGAGTCACAGAAGGTACACTTAGAGGCACTAGTTCAAAACTATGGTCCTCGTTACGAGTCTTCTGGTAACCCACCGGTGCTACCGATGGGCTACCGGCAGACTCGCCTTACCATTACCAGTGTCCGATATCAGTGTTACCGGGCTATTACGGGTGCCGGCAACAGGGGTAAATTCCCAGTCAATGGATTCCCATACCGGTGTTAACTGTGCCGGTGATTCAGTGATTTCTCTGCTGGTAGGGGCCTGAACTCCCAGCAGGTCAGGCCTGATGGTAGTATGCTGGTATGGGAAATATGCTGGAGCCGGTAGTAGCAGCTGTTTTGAAGGCATTTTCCCCAGACAGGCTTACTCATAATGAACCCATTATTCTGAACCTATGCCTGGATGTATTTATGCCTACATTTAGGCATTTATACCATCTGTGTCATTGTTCCCATCATAGAAAATTATGCTGTTTGAAATGTACTTAGTCAAACAGACTCCTGTTGAATTCGTAAACTTTACAAATGGTGTGTAATCTTGGTCACTGTATGTCACCAAATAAGTCGGAGAGATCACATTTTACCCTTCACCTATAACATGTACACATGCTGCTCGCTGCACTCACCCTCATGACGCAGTTAGGAATGTGTGTTGAGGCTGCTTTATTCTACAGAATGAGTCTCAGGAACCCCTTGTAGAGCATGCGCACTTCCAAGGAAACGGTAAATTATTAACATGTGCGATTTTGATAGTGGAAACAGTTTATTTAAACACAAATGTACCTTATACTACAACGTGATCTCCGCAGTACAAATAGTTGCCCTTTTTCTTCTTAATGTAATTTATTCAGATGCCCCTTCAAGTGCCTAATCTACAAATTAACATGTGTAGTATCCCAATTGCCTCTCTTCCTCCCCGTGCTAGGATTGCTACTGGGCAGTGTGGAGTGCAATAAGAGGAAGAGTCTCGTTTGTCTTTGATGTATGTATTACTTAGATTTTTCTTTTGTGCTGCACAGGTGAAAAAGTTGAAAATACGCCAATCACAACAATCAAGACGTTCAACAGGAACTTTATGCTGCAAGGTTCTCTCACGCAAAGGACTAGAGAAAAGAAAAGCTCTGCCAAGGATTTGATGGTAAACCCCGTTTGTCGTCTTAGGTGGCAGTGGAACGCCTGTTTTCAGTCCCAGTAAATGTACCATTGGGATATGTGCGGAACCGCTCTTTCCTCCTCTTTTTCTTCTACTGTAAATGCATGTACCTATTGGAATCTGTGCAGGACGCATGACACTTTCAAAAGGCAAATAACACTGAAGAGAAAAATATTAGCATTCTGAAAATTGAGATCTTGTCGATTTAGTGCATGATCCTGTCCAGATAACTCGCCCTTTTCATCACTCACAACCTATTAACACTCCCAGCGCCAGCTCAAGGTTTGCTTAGAGGGTGCGGCCGGACAAGGGCGGCCCAGCAAATAAAGGGCGCTTTCACTCCAGCTCAGTTACTTTAATGGGCAGTGGGCCAGACCGATAATTAACTTTACATGTAAAGTTCAGCATCGGTCTGGCCCAGTGCTTATTAAAGAATCACGCTGGATGAGGCCCTTAAACACACTTTACAAGAACAGCTGGAGGCTCCGTTCTGAGTAGCAGAGCAGCCGAACAACAGAACTGCCCCCTGCTGTTCTGCATTGGTGCCGCGATTAGTGATGGACGCAGGACTTCTCGCCGAGGGGCTCCTGATGCATCACTAATCGTGCCAAAAGTAAACATTTTGAATGCATCCGGCAGCCCCTGGGCTCAAGAAGCCCTTGGCCAGTGATGTCAGCATGTTGGGGAGGGTGGAGTGGAGGAGTTCCGAAGGGGGGCGCACCTAATAATCTCACAAAGGCACCCGGCAGACCTTTGGCCTGCACTGCTCCTAACACAGGACTTATTTCAATGGACAGTCTTAACCCCTTAAGTGCCAAGTGCGAGGTATCACGTCCTTGGGATTACCTCCCTGTTGCCAAGGACGAGATACCTCATCCTTGGCACTTAAGCGGTTAATGAAACAGAAAACGTTAGAAGGCATTGAATGGCGAAATACCAAAATCACCAAAAAAGACCTTGCCACTTGGGGGGAAATCCCATGGCAGTTAAAAATTAAGCTAGTGATCAGTTATTCAATATCAACACTAGTGCATTGAACTCCACTTTTCCTTTGACCCGTTTACCCCTTTTTGTCTGTGCAATCCCAGAATGCATCTCTTTGCATCGTATATGTTTTTCCACTCTATGTACTGTAGACCAACTTTTGTTACCCATCACTCGAGTTTTTGTATGTATGGACATGGCCAGGTCATGCGCAAGAAGCCTGCAGGGGTCATTTTCATTTGAACAGTAAAGTGCTCGGAGCGCCCCTTGTACAGTAGCACTATTAAGCATAAGGTCCCATCCGTGCAATTCTGTTCATTTCAATACTGTTAAGCAAAAGTGTGCAAGCAGGCGGAAACAGGGTTTCGTAATTTGTTGTTAATGATTATGGGAGGCATTTACAATGTATTTTTATGTAATCCACCTGCATTTACCAGGTGCATAAAGAATGTGGCCGCCATAGAAATTCTTTTAGCACCCGAATGCAAATGTATATGCTGTCTTTAAGTTTTTTTGTTGTTTTTACGATCTAGGATCACAGGGGGCTTGCAAAGTGACCCCTGTATCCACGGCCATTTTAAGCATTTTTGGGGCCCTGGGCATGGACATCAATTGGGCTCCCCCTCCACCAAACCAAAGGAATTAAGTAATCAAGAATATCTGGTGGCACCCTCCCCACCCGCCGTGATCATAACCTATAGGTTGATATGCTGCTTCGCAGCATTCAAAATAAACATGTTTACTCCCTTTAAGTCCCCTTACCCTCTTCTTTCTTGCTCTAATCAGAATGATAAACAAGTAGCATTTGCAGGCCAGCATTAGCAATCTACGAAGAGGTTAAGTCTATTCTAATATATAAACAGGATCATTTTTATCAATAGCATCCGGATAGGTATGCAGCATATAGTATTAATGCTGGACTGTATGTAAAAGGTACATGTAACCCAGAATAGTCGGAATACTCACATTAGCTGCCTAAGAGAATGCAAAAGCGCTCAAGCATGGATAGAGTAGACCAATTGTAAGGAAGGAGAAAACTTTATGCTGCAAGGTTCTCTCACGCAAAGGACTAGAGAAAAGAAAAGCTCGGCCAAGGATTTGATGGTAAACCCCGTTTGTCGTCTTAGGTGGCAGTGGAACGCCTGTTTTCAGTCCCAGTAAATGTACCATTGGGATATGTGCGGAACCGCTCTTTCCTCCTCTTTTTCTTCTACTGTAAATGCATGTACCTATTGGAATCTGTGCACATAGCATAGCATGGATGGTGAATGCAGATTAGAAGATACCAGGTGCCTGCATCCAGACTGACTGAGATTGAAGTGGGACATGGTTTTCAAATAGTGTTGCCATTAGAGATCAAGGGAACGAGTGCCTATGGTGTGCAGTATATCAATCCTCACTATTATAGTGGAACCAACCCTATAGCCAGCGAAACCATGAGTGAGGCTTTTGTGAAGATCATATCCTGAGAAGGAAATCACTCTGAACGACTGACAATTTTGAAAGGTTTAGGGACGTGCAATTCTGAGAGGTTAGGCAATAAAAGATTAAATGAGATGCCCAGGATCACACATTGCTTAAGGGGTGAAGCTGGGATTTGTGCCAATTATGCAATTGAACACTTCTTGTCCAGCTCTTACCATGTACTAAAAAATTCTCATTTCATAAAACTGACTTGCCAAGTACACAAATCACATTTCCAAACCTGACAATTTTTAAAACCAAAATATTACAGAAGGGTGTTATGCAAAATGGGAATGATTCTAGCTTCATTCTCTCCTTCATCAAGGGAAGTACATAAGTACCAGAATACCAATCAACGTGATTTAACAGATGTAATCTAGGTATGTCTTTTGTACTTTTAAGCTTTAAATACTTCCAAAACAATGACTTGTGAAATTGTCATTCATAAACGTACAGAAAAACCTTTGACTTTTAAGCAAAAAGCAAAACGTTTTTTGTGTCAAACGAACATACCTTAAAATACGCTTGCCTAAGGCCTAAAAACATCTGATCCGCTCTCTCCTGTCTACCACCCCTTCCACTCAAATGGCCTACATAAGAAGAAATATCAAGTAATGAGCTAAACAATGCCACCAGCGTGCAAGAAGGCAAACCTCACAGAAGACAGCACAGTAATGCAAAAGATATTATATGATTTGGCTCCACAGTCTTGAATTTGTATACTTATTCACCTCTTGGGCTAATAGTTTATGCTCATCTGTTGAGGGGATTGCCTAGGTTTTAGAATGCCCCATCTGAGCAAACCAATTTCTAGACCTTCGCCGTACGAATGACATGTTAGTTTTTATAGCAACCCTTATGTGGTGCAGGAACATTGCTGATAATAGCACCTCTTATGCTGCAAAACCAAGTACTTATGCAGGTAGGTTTATAAACTTCAGACATAGGAAAGATTCAGCCAGTCTTGCTGGAATGTGCTCTTCTAATCTTTCATATGAACACATATCTCTGCAAGGAGTGCTTAACACACTGAGCTAACTTCTGAACCATTGTGAAACTCAATTTATCAATATGGATTACAACTTTGGCTATTGCACATGATCAACATAATTCCCACAGGAAGGAAAGAATGCTACAGAAGTTGTGCCAAAGGAAACACACAACTATGTATTCCACAGTGAACACAGAAAGCATTACTTGATTAATTGATCAGGGCAGAATGTACTTGTCAAAACAGACAGGCAATAGCTTTAGCGCCTCAGCAGCATGCCATAACATCTCCTGGTGTGTGCTTTTTAAGTCTGGTGAACAATGGAATCTTACTTTAGATCAGGCAGCCTTGTGGGGGCCCCTTTTGCCCTCCCATAAAAACTTCTCTGCCTGTATCTCTATTCTCGCACTGGTTACAATTTGTCAACCGAGACATACTGAACATATACATTTGCCTAGCGGTTGCGTCACTTCGGTTCAGTGAAGTGTATGCGCTTAAATCGTGTTTTTATTACATTATTTTAGTACGCTGGTGCACTTTCAGGGATTTAGCCTCTGATGGCGGACTCAGTCGATCCTAGTCCGATTTCGATTTCACCGTCAAGCAGCCATCAGGACTTATAGGGGTTTTGCTGCAGACCGAGCGGTAACAAGATCCTCCTCCATCCTTCAATCCCCATTGCAACGTGCGCATTACATATTTTTAGGTAAAGCAGACACCGGCCCCTTCTCAATCAATTCTTTATTTTTGTATTTGTAAATATTTACCCCTCAGAGAGAGAGCGTTGAGGTCATGTTCCCCAAAGTGGAAATTGCATTGACCAGTGGCATTTAATCTTCACTTTTCCACTAAGTATTTGGCAAAGTGTAATGCCTCTTGCAATTAACGACTGCAGGAGGCAGTTAGTGGATTCCTATGGAATCTGCTTGCTTTCACCAGGTAGTAAATTCAGGCGTATTCCATAGGGATCCATTGATTTACCACGAGCATGAGAACTTCATGCTAGCTAGATGGGGAGCAGGTGGATCTAGGTCACCTGGTCTAACACCCGCCCACCTGGTGCCTTCCTGCCACTCTTGTTCTGTACTTAAGGAGCCCTCCAGCAGATGGGGAGTAGTTGCAAGTGGATCTAGGTCACCTGGCCTAAGCCCTGCCCACCTGGTGCGTTCCTGCCTGCCCCTCTTTCCCCACTAAGCAAGCTCCGCCCACCTGGTGTCTTCCTGCCTGCCACTCTTTTCCCCACTTAGCAAGCCCCACCCACCTGGTGCCTTCCTGGTTGCCGCTCTTTTTCTCTACTTAAGGAGCCCTCCTGCCTCTTTTCCTTTGCTTATGGGGAGCAGGTGCAAGTGGATCTAGGTCCCCTGGCCTAAGCACCACCAACCTTGCTATTCCCATCTTCATCTTGTATCCTGGCTTGCAACATTATGTGTTACTACTGACTTCTACAATTGTTTTCGCTCTACCCTCTTGCTTCTCCACTCTTTTTGACTGCTTACTCTGTGTTCTCTCCTCCTCTCCCTTTTCCTATCTCATCCCCTTACTTTCTTCTATGCACTTACTCTATGAGAATTGTCCCTGGATCTAGTATATTAACCGTGTCTGTCTCCTCCCCTCCCCTTATTGTTTCCCCCTCTACTCCCCAGCACTATCTGAAATGTCATCAGGCCTAGTACGATAGTCGCTTGTTTTGTCCCACCCACCCCTTTCTGCACCCATCCCTCACCTTTTGTTTTTTTCCGGCTCTACCTGAAATGTCGTCAAGCCTAGTAAGGTAGTCACCTGTCTGTTTCCATTTCCTTCCCACTCTCCCCCTCTCTTTCTTATCTATGTCTTAGCGCTTGCACTATCTGAAATGTCGTCAGGCCGCGTACGATAGTTAATTTCACATCCTTACTGTTCATGGCCTGTAAGAATGTTATTGTATTTTCCCTTGTTCCCTCCCTTGCCTTGAAGCACTTTGAAACACATTGTGTATAGGCGCTATATAAATAAACTATCATATCATACATCACTCACGAGGAACCAGAAAGGGAGTGGACATGTAAAGTCTGTTCCACTTCCCAGGCTCTAGAACACCGGTCCCTGCCAACACCAGATTCTGATATAACGTCCTTTCATCGCCGGCTTTTTCATCCCCAGGCTTTTCAAAGTGCACATTCCATCGAATGTGCTCATCAAATTTTTTAGGGGGGGGGAGTGGGAAAGGGCAGATAAGGGTTTGGTTGGGTGGGCAATGGCAAAATAAGTGTGGAAGGGGGGGGTTTCAGGGGTACCTGCCAAAAAAAAAAAGAAAAAAGAAAAAACGATGAGCACATTCGATGGAATGTGCACGTTAAAAAGCCTGGGGATAAAAAGGCAGGCGATGAAATGACATGGAACCCAGATTCCTGCCCTCAAGTCTACATTTCAGGAGGCAGCTCAATATCCTCCACTTCAAGGAATGGCTTCTTTCTGAAATCTAGGACAACACACTCTTGACGTAACCTGGGACTAGGTGATCTGTTTCCTCCCCTGGTTGTTGGTTGATCCCTTGCTGCCAAAATGTCTGCACTCGCCCGTTAGCTCGCTGTTCCCTTGTACCTTTGCATCTCTCACTGTGTCCTTCCCCCTATGACTTGTAAAGCGTTCCATTGCCTCCTGAAGCTAGGTCCATGCTCAGTACATACCCTAATAATAATAATAATAATAACTGCCTGACAAATCATAAAACAATCCTGCAGATCAAAGCAAAATTCGCACTTGTCATTGGCACCATTTCCTAGCGATCCAGAAAGGTTTGGAACATGAGCCCCCAGTGAGGACAAATGCTGAGTGCAAATACCACTGATGTTAACAAAGCCATTAGTGCTTCTTACTGCCTTTTGGAGATCGTCCTCTAATCTCTCGCTCCATTTACATATTGGGAACAAATAGGTTTTGCCACAGTTAACATTTAACCAAACATTGTGCCAACGTCCTCTTTCCCATCCAGAATAACGGTGTGCAATTCATTCTGCACATATAATACTACTTGTTATCGTTATTCCAAAGGTGTCATTTAATACAGGAAAAGTGTCGACGCGTGTTTCGCTTGGGTGAGCTTTTTCAAGACACTGCCTTTTTAATGATGTATATGTGCCATTCTGTGTTCATTTCAGATGGCAGGAACCAAAGCCCTTGGTTTTCCTGTTTCCTAACTAACTAGAAATAATAATCCTTCATTGTGTTTTACCCGCTTTACAATGTTTCTTTTTTGTTTTTCTTTTTTTAAATGAGGTGTTCACTGTATCACTTGAAAGCCATGGTTTTTCAGCATTCATGGTGGCCTTTAGTGAGATAGCATGCTATAGGTGCACTGAAAAGGACACGTGAAGTATATAAAGCATTAACAAAGGAAGTCTTAGGAAAGCTGAACTTAGCCAAGCACATGGCTACATTATACTGTGACTGTTGTGGATTGGTGATAATGTATATTGCTGAAATCAACTTTGTGGATAACTATTTAGACTACTTATTAAGTAATTACTAAACTAAATATTAACTATAGAAGAAATCAGCACATTTCACAAGAGAAAGGACACCCTTCTAGCTGTGAATTATGTTTTCATTGTCAAACATGTAGCACTCAGGGCAACTCTCTCTCCCCCCCCCCCCCCCCCAGAGAGAGCAAGGCTTTGAATCCTACCAATAAGAAACTTCTATAGAGCGAAGGAGTCAGAATTCATAAAACAGAGAGCAGGGGGTGGAGTTGATAAAGGGGTGCAGCACTCAAATTAATGAATGTATCTTTTATAATGCGCTCAACACTGGAGGCCAGTCTTTAAGTGCAGGACCCGGATTCAAACCTGTGTTGCTCAGCTTAGTCTTGCTTCCAAGACAAACGCGTTGCCCCAGAGCCATTATCCCGGCCCTGCAATGGCCTGGCCTTGGACAACTCATGTGGAAAAGCCAATAGAGATGGGTTGGATGGCCATATTTACTTTATACAAGTCAAAGAAATAGAGGGAGGACAGTCGGTCAGATAGCACAGCGAGCTGAGCGATCATTCAGAGGATAGCTCAGGGGCAACACACTCGACTTGGAAGGAAGACGACGCGGAGCAACACAGGTTTGATCCCCAGGTCCACGCTTAGAAACATCTGGGTATTAAGCCCATAATAAATAACCAATTATAATTATCTGTGCGCAGCCTGCTGTTACAGGTTCGAATCCCGGCAGTGCCAATTCAGCCTTTAATCCTTCTGATTTAGATACATTGAGTACTACGCAGTCGGATAATATCAACTGTTATTTCTGCATTTAGATACCAGGGGTTTTGTAGCACTATATAAGACTAGATAATGTTAACTAGATATTAAGAGGCAGTTGGTCTTATTGACCTATAGGCTGCAGCCTGTTTCTGACTCTTAGCCAGGCCTATTGTTAAGAAGCAAAGTCCATTTTAAATGAATAAAAGGGAAAAACCTCTAAAACGGCTACGGTCAGAGCCAGAACATCAAGTGGACATAATCTCCTTAAGCTCCACAGAGCAAAACAACAGCTTAGAGATTTACTCCCATTAGGTTTAGAGAGTTCTCGGACACAGGCCCAAAGCTCCAACTCGCTGTCAATAAAAGTAGACAAAATCAACTTGAGATTTCTTTGAAATAACTCACAGAAGACCAGGTCATTATGATACAAGGGCAGGGCCGGGAAGGTGGGAATCGGGGAGGCCAGTAGGAGGAAACAATGGCTACCAGGTGAGGAGAGCAAACAGCAAAGTGGCTAGGGATAAACATGGAAGATTGATCCGGTGCTACAGATTGGAGGCCTGCAGAAATCTATCAAGATTAGTAAATAGTTATTAGTCTCTTAGGTTAGCCATTAACCAGGTTGGAAAAACACCTGCACCGCATTAGGTATTTGTCCAAATAATCGCAACACAAGAACATGATAATGGTTACTTCAGTACAGCCTGCACTGTGAGGGCCAGAATATGGGCCACTCAGTTTTTGTATTGATGCTCATGCCCTTGTTAATCGTTTTACTTTAAAGCACTTACATCTTCCGTATCATTGACTTTCGTAGTTGTAACACATGTTACATGTGTGCTTTTTGATAATGAAGGGGGTGTGCCCTTCTTTTTTTTATCATCATGTGATTTACCAAAATAGGTCTGAATCAACACTGGTGTGTGCTTTTGTTGTGATTAATTTAAAAACAAGCAGTTGTTTAGCAACATAAAACATGTAAAATAGCACGTATCTGTTGCATGCAGACCCCTTAGATAGCAGAAACACAGCCAGTAAACCCAGGAGTACAGATAACTCAAACTTCGATTAAAAAAAAAGCTACAGGGACAAATGAAAATTAAATCCAAGATGATGGCTTGAGGCCTCTCCCCCCGCACCTCTTAGGCCGGTGATGAGAGGTAAGAGACTGAGCATAATGTGGAATGAGGAGGAGCTAGAGACTAATAAACGAATGAAAACAGTGAGAACAGGTCAAGGGACTCCCCACTAAAGGCATTGAGACTGAAGCAGTATGTGGCAGTATGAGAAGAGGTAGGGACCCAGCATAAAGAGAGAAGCTGACGAAAGCAGGACAAGGCTACTCGGAGGGGTGTTATCAAATGCTCAGATTTTTCTGGGATTAGATGCAGCGGAGGACTGAGAACCCATTGTAAAAGCAAGGAAATATCGAGGCTGAGTACCACAAAAGGAAATACACCAAACACAGGCTAATAAAGATTCACAGATCTTTATTCTATTACTGCGCAGTTACAAAACAGTTGTGCATTTTATCCATTTTTGGTAATAATGTCCAGACTCTCTGCGAGTTAATAATCCATGTTCTAGAGTTTGTGCCAAGTTCAGTTATGGCTTGTACGACAATATGCACATGGATCATCTTCAGTTTACATACAAACAAGTTACAATGGCAACAGTGTATTCTTGGATTTAGCAGTAAACCTTAACACATGTCCTTCACAATGCAGTTCAGCCAGTGTCCACGTTCAATATTTGCTTAACATTGTGTTCAATGTATGTCTGCGGATCAGACTTATTGGTGCAGTTAATCCTTAGACTACAAGTCAGGCATGGGACAAGGTCTCTTTACTCTGCCCAAACATTCGGCCAACGGATAGTCTAACCATTATCTACGGTACGAAGTCCAAGAAGGCTCGGTCACAAGCGGGAAACACTGTCCACCATTTTAGAATACAGAGTTACATTTGAACAGAAATCAAAAATGGCGGATGGACCTAAAATGGCGGCGAAGCCGATCCAAAATCGGAACTTTGCAAAGTGGTTTTCTTCTCAGAGCGACTGGGCATAGGCCAATATATACGAGAAAGGAGGCACAATATGATTTCCCGTTTAACAAACCCTCCTTTTGGCCTAAGCCAAGCGCTAAACTACTTATAGTCACTTTACGAGTAACTCCACATCTCAATGTCCATGCATCCTGAATCACTATCAGAAATATCGATCACCATGAGGTCAGATACTGAGATTTCTTTCAACACAAATTCGTTGGTCATTTTCTGAGGGGTGCATACCTTGTGTCCGAATGTACCCATCGCCTGTGCACAACATCCTCCTAACGCCAAACATATACCAGGAAGGCACTGTAAATAACAACAGAAAAACAACAGGATACCCAAAATGATCTGCAAGACCGAAAGTAACTTCCATCCCCAAGATCGCAAGAAGTCCCAGAACCAAGCGCTAAAATACTGGTTTCCCTCGGGAACATGCACTTCTGAACTTAGGATGTGCAGATTTTGTATTGCCTTAAAGATAGTTGAGGAGGAATCTGGCACGAAAACACAACAAGCAGACTCCACTAATTTACATACCCCACCACGCTCAGCCAGGATGACGTCTAATGCCATCCGGTTCTGAAGTGCCACTAACCTTATCGCTTTTTGTTGAGTCCTGTTATAGAGTATGTCAGTGGTCCGGTTGATGGTCCTCTCCAGTACTCTCGCTAGTCTTCTGATATCCTCAGAGTTTAATATTTGCCCCCAAAAGGGTACGAAGGATTTAGCTACGTCACCCAGAGCTTGTGCTGAAGTATCGCCATTCTCCTCCCGTCTTGGACGAGCCTTAGAGATTTCTACCGTGCTTGCTATAAAAACCCTGGGTAACAGAATCCCTAAATAACAGGTTCCCTGCCAATCCCTAGGTAACCATGGGAAAGCTACATTATCGCAAACAAAGTAGACAGGTTCGCCTACATACGAAGGTCTGTCCTCACTGGTCAAGTTCGCAACATTGGCGCAACCCTTGAAATCACCCATTGACTGAGTACTATTCCTCTGTATGCAGAAAGAAACTGAATCGGGGCTGTGGTTAACAGTATAGGAAGGTGGCGTGGCATTCCTATTGCCTATAGGAGCCATCTTGAAGGAGATCAGAGATTGAAAAGGACGGGACAGTCTATCAGAAGGCCTAATAGAAGCAACATTAAGCTTGCTCCTATTCGCAAAGAGTGAGCATCCAAGGGGCGTTAGAACATGCTTCTCAAAGTCATTCAAATTGGTTCCATCTAAGTTCCCCAAGATGCTATTGTTCCATCAGCCAAAGAATAGTGCCCTCAAAGAAGCATAGCATGCAGTAGTCAAAGGTAAAGGATGAATACACCAGCCCAGCCCCTTTTCCCCGTGGTGCGGTAAATGCGAGCAGACCCAACAATCAGATTTGTTAAAAATGGCATGTGTGGCATTCATGATAAGTAATAGAGTAGTGTTATGGTAACTCTGTCTGTTCTGAGAGTCTCTAGGAGATAGAGTGTGCAGATGCACGAAAGGTGTAGAAACAGTAGGTACATTTTCAGTGGGTAACAGAATTTCAAACGGATGTACTTCCTCCAAATACCAAAACCCTAAGGCAATTATTATTGTGAAACTAGCTAACATAATCAAAAGAAAACAATACGTTTTCGGGGCCCACGCATTCGATTGTTCATTTCTACGGTTGGTCACACAGGTCTCTTATCTGTTCCGTACAAGTGGGAGCGGTTGCAGGCAACGTTTCTTCAAATGAATAAGCCAAAGTCAGTTTGCTGGCGATCTCCAGATCGCACGTTTTCTTAGTCCTTGCCCAAACCCTAGCTAACAGAATTCCCTTACGTGCAAAAGAACTGGGCCAAAAAGACAAGCCCTCCAATGATTTTTTTTCCCTGATGGCACAGCTGAACCGTGCAGTACATCTAACTCCTCGGACGCAGATCGTACCTTGTGACTCCTGGTACTGTGTGATCTGCAAACAATGTTTCATCGCTTCCTGATGGAAGTGGTGAATTTGAACCACGATTTAACAATGGTGCAAAAGGATCCGTTGGAGATTGTGGAGATAAATCGGCTGTTTCACGCAGGCCCCACGGGCTCATGGAGAGTCTCTGCACTCTCGATGCTGCTTGATGCTACGTGATCGTTGGGTGTAGCGCAGGTGAGGGAATCTGTGTCTTCTGTATCATGTGGCAAAGGGAAGGGAATCCTCTTGATGTGGGACGCGTGAATCCACTGTTTCCGCCCCGCCACTCGTACGGCGGTCTGTGTGACCAAGAGAACTTGATGCGGGCCCCGCCAACGAGGTGCGAGGCAGGATGCTCTTTCAAATGACTTAACGAGGACCCAATTGCCAGGCCGTATGCTGTGACCTGGGCCCTCGTACTTAACAGGAAGGGCTTCTCGCACCTATTGGTAAATCAAATACAGATTTTTAGTTAACTGGCCACAGTAATTGGAAAGAAGTACATGTTCAATGTCACACAAATATCGGGGTTTAGGTAGGCCCTAAATGTTAGCTGGCCTACCCATGACCACCTCAAATGGGGAGAGCCCAGTCTTAGTTTGTGGGGTTGTCCTCATAGATAATAACACGACCGGTAAGACGTCCGGCCATTTCAGTTTGGTGCCGGCACACGTTTTAGCGAGCTTGTTCTTGATGATGCTGTTGTGTCTTTCTACCAAACCAGCGCTCTGAGCGTGTCTAGCCGAATGGAACCGTTTATCGATCTGTAATCACCCGCATATCTGCAGAATTACAGCAGCAATAAAATGTGGACCATTGTCCGACCAGATGACTCGTGGCAAACCAAAGCTAGGAAAATAGTCCTTCAGCATGGTCTTCGCCATTGTCATTGCGGTGGCATCTTTGGCGGGAAAGGCTTCAACCCATTTACTAAAAGCGCAGACAGCCACTAGCACATATGTGTAGTTGTTGCAACGCTCCATTTCAATGAAATCAAAATGTATCACCTCGAAGGGGACAGAGGTAGACCAAAACTACCCCTTGGAGTCGATGTGCCCTTTCCCATATTATGCTGCAAGCAAATCATACAACTCTGAACAAAACGTTCAGCTACTTTGGAGATTTTATCGTTCACCCAGACATTTTGCAACATTTTGGTAACTTTCCGTGCACAGATATGGGTGGGACCATGAGCCATAGCGACCATCATTGTAATGTACACATCCGGCAACAACCATTTCCCTTCTACTTTATCCACCCAACACCCATCATCATCCAATTTTGCCAAACCCTCAGCCCATTTCTTAGATTGTGGCATCCGCTTGAATGTTTTTCACAGATTCGATGCCCTCATCCAAAGTAAAGGTATTTGTGGCTTCCCTTCAAGTATACATTTCTGAGTGGAGATCAGTGACAGTCTGTTTGGCAATCTGGTCAGCGAAAGCGTTCCCTTTTCCCACATTATCTATGATCTTCTGATGTGCTGCACATTTCATAATTGCTAACTGAGTGGGGAGTGCAAGCGCTGAGAGTAACAGTACTATCAAGGAGCCATACTGGATTTTAGTGCCATGTGAGGTCAAAAAACCTTGTTCTGCCCAAAGTCTACCGAAGTTGTGAACCACCCCTAAAGCATACGGACTATCAGTACATATATTTACTGTAAGCTCTTCGGAAAGTTCACAAGCTCGAGTCAATGCTATAATCTCTGCAGCCTGCGCAGAGTTATGCGTGATTCTTTTGGTCTTCACAACCGTGCTCAATGTGGTGATTGCATAAGCAGCCATGGATGTACCATCCGGAACTTTGAAGCGAGAGCCATCACAAAACAGCTCCCCTTGTGGATTGTTCAAAGGAGTATCTTTTAGATCGATTCTGCCTTTTGTCTCTTGCTCTGTGGTGTAAAAGCAGTCATGTGACTCATTGTCACTGCAAGCAGTACCTTGCGGGAAAGGTAAAAGTTTAGCCGGATTGAGAACGCAACATCTCTGAATTTTAATGTGCGGTGCAAACAAGATCAATTTGAATCTCGTTAATCGTGTGGAGGTGAAGTGTTGCGTTTGTGTTCTGTTTAATAGAACATCTACAGTGTGAGGTACCATCAGGGTTAAAGCATGGCCTAGGACCATTCCCTCGCTCTGTTTTACAGATGCAGCAGCAGCAGTGACAGCTCTCAAACATCTTGGCAAAGTGCATGCAACAGGATCAAGGGCGGAAGAAAAGTAGCTGCACGGCCTATTCTTCCCTCCATGTTCCTCCGTTATTACAGCCAAAGCACATCCATCACGTTCATGCACATACAACACAAAGGCCTTTTCATAATTTGGCGTGCCCAAAACTGGTGCTGAACACAGTGCAGTCTTGAGCAGATCAAATGCTTGCTGGTGTTCCAAGTTCCACGGCAATGGCGAAGAAATGCCCTTCTTCGTCAAAGCCAACATTGGTTTAATCGTTAACGAGAAGTTGGGGAATCACTGCCTACAGTAAGAAGCCATTCCTATCAAGGCTCTGACTTCCTTCTGTGTATTTGGGACAGACATGCTAGAAATGATTTCAATCCGCTCAGGCGTCATCCTTCTTCCCTCCTTTGACAGGAGATAGCCTAAATAGGCGACCTCCTGTCGACAATACTGAAACATTTTGAGTGAAGCTTTGTGTCCATGTTGTGCTAGGTGAATAAGCAACCACATGGTGCCCTCCTTACAGGTGCTCTCTGAGAGTCAGCATCTAAAAGTAGATCTACATACTGAAGTAGTGTACAAGTGGTGGGCAGCTCGAGTGTATCAAGCTGCTCTTTCAAGGCCCTACTGTAGGTACTAGGACTCTCTGTGTAACCTTGCAGCGCACGGGTGAAGGTAAACGAGCGTCCCCCTAAGGTGAACGAGAACAGATATCTACTATCTTTGTGTATGGGAATGCTAAAGAAAGCATTCTTAAGATCCACAACGCTAAAGTGAGTAGCAGAAGCCGGAATCGTGGTTAAAATTGTCATCACATCAGGCACAATGGGAAATTGTAGAGCAAGAATCTTATTGATGGCACATAAATCAATAATGAAACGAAAAGGAATTGCATTATCGCCTTTTTTGTACACGGGCAAAATCGGACTATTGCACAAACTGCCTGCAATTTCCTCAATTACCCCACAATGCACAAAATCGGAGACTATGCATTTCAAAGCTTGCTCACCATCGACCGAGATCTTATACTGAGGAATACGTGGCAACTTTACTCCATGTTTCAAAATAATCTTAACAGGCTCAATTTGTAGAACACCAACATCATTATCGTCAATTGCCCACAAACACTCGGGCACATTGCTAAATTCCGGCGGCAAAGGTCTAGTCAGGAACTGAGAGACAGAAAGTTGCTCTGGTGAAATCGTCAACCGCACTCCATCCGAAGAACAATGAATTACCACATTTAATTCCTTCAACAGATTCAACACCAACAAATTCTCTCCACAGTTTCTAGTCAAAAGAAATGGACAGTGGTCCATGAATGGACCCAATGCAATCGGTACCGGCGAAGAAATCGGACAGACTACTGGTGTACCACAAACCCCTACAGAAACATTGGTTTGCCCTGACAGTGGAATGTTTGGAACCCGTGAATGGTCAATGGAACACTTCTGTGCCCCTTTATCTATCAAGAATAGATGTTTCCTATTTCCCACTATCATCTCAACGTAGCGACCTTTCTGATTAACGGGAATAGGCGTTGGTTCCAAACCCTGCTTCGGGCAATCCTAACGAAACAGAATGTCATCAAAAGGAAGTTCTTCAGAGAGGTAAGCAGCAGAAGGATGATCAAAAATGTTTCTATTTTCCACACTCGGTGCCTGATTATCCTGTGAAAAAGGTTGCAAATTTTTTGAAAACTGCCTTCTACCAGGACCCCCTGTCCCAGGACAGCCTCTGGATCGTCTATTCAAGGCACCAAATACGTTATTTGACCTCTGCTGGAAGATCGGGCATTGTGCACGCCAATGACCCTCTTGTCTGCAATAAGCACACTGGTTCACGTTTACAGGACCTAATCGCGCATTTCCCTGTGGAGTATGATGAGCCCTAAATTGTGAAGTACCCCCTCTAGGGCCTCTAACAATTTGCTGCAATAGAACTTTTGTTTTCAGGTCTCCCTTTCTTTTTTCAATTCTCTCTTTTTCATTATTGACACGGTTCTCATAGTACTGAGCCATATGCAATACTTCAGACTGAGACTTGGCTTGCCAAGCGCTCTCGGAGGACATAATTTGCTACTGGATGTCAGGCAACAATCCACGCACAAATTTGTCCACAAACAATCGTTTCCCAGACTCTTTGCTCATATCTTGTCCACTTAAATCCGAAAACACTTGTTCGAATCGATTAAAGAATTCGGTAGCACCCTCAGATTTCCCTTAGACACAAGCAGTAAGTTTGTCCCAAATAATCCTTCTTTCAGGAATGATAGCTTTTAATTTCGTGACTATTCTATCAGGCAAAGTCAGTATTACCTGTGACAGTCTCTCGCCAGCTGGCCTTTCTCTGTCTAATCGAGCTATATTTACCCATGTGTCTCCTAACCCTGGTACATCATCTACAGTCCTAATTTGTTTCCACAAATCAACAGGTAATAACACGGGAAATAACAAATCAATATCGCTCAAGGTAAATACTGATGACTGTAAGACAGATTCTATCTCTTTGTAGAACCCTGTTGGATTCTTCCTAATATCGGGAATGGATTGTTTAATGGTGTTCACTTCCTGTCTCCAGAACGGGACGTGAACAAACTGCGACACATAATGTGCAGGAATATCCTGAGCAGGTGCGCCTGTTGCAGGATCAGCTGGAATCTCAACTTTTGAGACAAATGTCGGAGGAACCTCTCTCATGGGCAACTGAGAAGTAGGCAACTCTGAACGCTTACTGAGCAACAGAGCTACATCGAGCGCTAAAGCAGCTGCAGGAGTGTCAAACAAAAAAGCTCTCTTATAAATATTAAATAATTCTGCGGGACAACAAATCTTTCTTTTTATGCATTCATCCTGCAGGTATTCTACCATTACCTGTATCACTTTCCTCCGCATTTCTGGCGTATACTGACTATACGTGTCATATACTTCTACGGGAGTTATCGACATGTCTGAAATCCACCTAATCGCATCCTTCGTAGCAAATTCGCGTTTCCCCATTTATCGACTTACAACAAGGCCAGAACCGTTTCTGTACAAACATAGCGTCCGAACCATCATCCTCAATATCTTCATTCTGTAACCTTTCCAACTCCCTTCTATACTCAAAAACCCTCTCGACGTGCTTATGTACTTTCTCTGCAGTATCTCTTGAATATGCTAAAACATTCAGATCCCTCAACCCTTGTGGGAGATCTATATCATCTAATCTGTTCCACATTATACGTAAATTAATTCCCAATCCTTCAATAAAAACATTTTTCTCAGGAAAACTGGCTAAATTAGAGAGTGTGGCAAAAACATCAGCTTGTTCACCCTTCTCCATACAGCGTCTAGCCCATGCAGTCAATTCACGCTTTCTCTCTGAAGACACAGTATTACGACTTACAATCTTTGATCCCGCTCCCTTATCAACTACAAGCGGTGCAGAACCACTTGGAAGAGAAAGAGCAGACAAATCTTGTACATTTGGTAACAAAGGTGCTATCACTGGTGCAATAGGCAAATCTACCAAACCCGTAACAGCAGGCAAAGGTAGAAGAGCAAGTGGAGGAGCAATGATATGAGGAGGAATAACAGCTGGAAGAAGAGGAACAACAAGAGGAATGATAGGAGGAGCGGGAAGAACTACGGGAGGAGGAATAACAGCAGGAAGAGGTAAAACAGCAGGGATTTGAACATACGGAGGTGGCGCAGTGGCACCAGGCCTTCGTTCATTTAGAACTTTATCGATTAGCTCATCAGATACATGAAAGTCTTTAGAAGGATACATTTTCTGGATACCAAGTGAAAAAGCCCTATCCATACTCCTAACTGACTCAGACTGTTTATTTTGATCATACAACAACGCTTTTTCGGCATTGGTCATATGACGGCGTGCATGTTTTTCCCTACTTTTAAGCTGCTGCATAGCTTCTTTTTTCCAATTCTGTAATACATCAAATGCTGCAGGTCTAGCCTTTTTCTTTAATAATATAGATTCTAAGTATTCTATGCGAGGAATTTCAAAACTACCATTGGTTGGCCACTGAAGTTCAGAAGCATGTCTAGTTTGTCTGTGCCAAATATCATTAAACACCATACTACCAATGCCGTGCTTACAGTACATAGTACACGCCGGCGACCCCTCCATTGGTGCTGGTCAGCCAAATTCCAAAGATTGATTGTCACTGCGGAATAACGCCCTGAAGCAGGCAGACAATTTCCCAGGCATATCAGGTTACTGGTGTTACCTGGTCAATAATTGTACTCGCGAGTGCAATGCGCCAAAACAAATTATCAGGATACTTAAGAATCAGGTCACGACTCACCTGATCAAAGAACTAAAGGAGGTCCGATTGGATTTCTAAGAACTTGAAGGACCCACGTGGTTGGTGATTTCGGCAAATCTGCCCGCCTCGATATATGGACCATCGTCAAGATGCCGTCTCGAACCGCGGGCTCACTGTCCAGGGATCGGGTTGTGCAGTACTGCTGAGGTATCGCGTCTCTTTCACCGTCCGATCCCAGTCCGATAGCTGCGTCAACCTTCAACGAGATGGCATCAATCTTGAGGGTCCCTATTCGGGGGCCATCTGTAAAAGCAAGGAAATATCGAGGCTGAGTACCACAAAAGGAAATACACCAAACACGGGCTTATAAAGATTCACAGATCTTTATTCTATTACTGCGTAGTTACAAAGAAACAAAACAGATGGCTATCTGGCCCTCAGTACCTCACAGCGAATACCAGCTGTTCAGTGTGAGAAGTGAGAGGTATTGGACATCTAAACAGTCATGCATTTTATACATTTTTGGTAATAATGTCCAGCCCCATTGCGAGTTAATAATCCATGGTCTAAAGTTTGTGCCGAGTTCAGTTATGGCTTGTACGACAATATACACATGGATCATCTTCAGTTTACATACAAACAAGTTACAATGGCAACAGTGTATTCTTGGATTTAGCAGTAAGCATTAACACATGTCCTTCACAATGCAGTTCAGCCAGTGTCCACGTTCAATATTTGCTTAACATTGTGTTGAATGTATGTCTGCGGATCAGACTTATTGGTACAGTTAATCCTTAGACTACAAGTCAGGCATGGGACGAGGTCTCTTTACTCTGCCCAAACATTCGGCCAACGGATAGTCTAACAATTAACTACGGTACGAAGTCCAAGAAGGCTCGGTCACAAACGAGAAACACTGTCCACCATTTTAGAATACAGAGTTACATTTGAACAGAAATCAAAAATGGCAGATGGACCTAAAATGGCGGCGAAGCCGATCTAAAATCGGAACTTTGCAAAGTGGTTTTCTTCTCAGAGCGACTGGGCATAGGCCAATATATACGAGAAAGGAGGCACGATATGATTTCCCGTTTAACACCATGTTGTTGGAGGGAGTCTAAGACTTTGATCCAGGGTGGAAAGATAACCTTGAGTGCAGGAGAATGCACATCCGAGGAGTAAGGGTGCTGGTGAACCCAACCCTATAAAGAATTGGAAAGACATGACCAATATATTGAGACCAAAGCCGAGAGAGCTATAAAGAGTTGGAAAGACATGACCAATATATGGAGAACAAAGCAGTGATCTTAAAGAGAGACATGGTGTGGTATTTTGGGAAATGTCGTATAACGAAAGCGAACTAAAGACATTGCGAGATAGTGAGCCCTGGCACTAATTTTTGTACAATGTAGTCAAACTACAAAAGCATCCAAAAGAGCTTTGGGTATAGCAAGAACCCTGACACTGCATTCTGGGAATTTAGTGAAAGTACTAATGCATCCAAAAGACATTGTGAGCAAAGGAGCCCTGATGGTGCAATCTGGGAAAGGCAGAGGAGAACTAAAGAATCCAAAATACACTGTGATAGAAATAGTACTCTGAAGGTGCATTCTGGTAAACATAGAAGTACTCTAGTGTCCTTCCTGACACTGCATTACTGGAAAACGAGGCAAAAGTGACTCTTCTGGCTGCCGAGGACACTCACCCCCTAGGTATTCTATCTCCGCACCATCAGATGATCCACGAAGCAAGCGACTGCTTCGTTTGCTCTCTGCACAGCTGATCGGCCGAAGAACAGCTGTTTCAGAAACATTTACGAAGCGCGGGCCAATCCAAAATGGCCGGCGCGACTCCGGCCCACAACGAGGCTCGACCCGGTTGCTAAGCAACCAGCCCGCATTTTACCCAGCAAGCACCGCCGGTAGGCGGAAGCCGTCGGAGGAAGGCCAGGCGAAAGGCCCTGTTTGCCTCCTGATCGCTGATGGGCGCTGCAAGCTGCTGATTTCTACACACCCATATTCAAAGGCCGCTTATTGAGAGCTAAATGAGCTTGGGTCCTAGACTTTCCATCGGATGCGGATCTCTGGTGCCTACCACCTGCGCCAGGAGTCTTGTTGGGGTAAGTTCCCTACCACGCCCAGCTGATCCCGCTATCCGCGCATCATGTGCTGTTGACTCTTCTGAACTTGCACGCGCTTTTCAAGTGACTTACCCTGCCGTACTTACTGCAGCCTTTATATTCATCCACGCTAATCATGTTGTAATTTCCATGGGTTGCATTTACCGCTACCAACATTTTATACTCTTCCTTGGTCATCTCACCCATGTAAGCACTGCTTGACCTTACTTCCTATTAAGCTCAGCCCCCCTATGCACTGCCTTCACTCTTAGTTACTCTCCTGAGCATGAACTTTACACGTTGGTCAACATAGCACTAGTATGTATTGCTAGGCATCCACTATGTATTGCTAGATATTCATTGCCATCATACCATACTCGATTGTTTGAATAGTCATCGCCGATCACTCTAGCATTTGTACGTACCTAATAGGCATTTTTGGACACTGTCCCTCCTTTGTTGCTGGGCTTTAACACTCGCTGCCACGATATGCCCAAATCACCATAAACCCAACACAAAGTTACACCCAGGACCTACTGCCTGCATTATTACGCCAAGCTGTCAGCCGCCCACTGCGTCACCCTCGACCCACTAGCTCCCCACATCACATTGTGCGACACTATTATTAATTATGTATTGCACATGGATTATCTACCTACTGTACTCTTTACCTAACTTCATCACCCTTAAATGCGCCCATCTGCACTCGCATCACCTTGTTTCATTGTTTACCTTTCTGGCCTCAATCTCACTACAACCTGTATCCACTATGGCCTCGCACCTTAGTCCAGCTACCACAACTACTTCAACACTATCATGCTCACCTCCATCCTGCAACACAATATCGCACAATCCATACCTAAATGAGCCAGCCTTGTGGCTACATCACTTCACCACCAAACCCACCCCGAACCAACCATGCCATACGCGCATCAGGAATGCCAGGCTTTGCTCTCGCTTCCACTACTCCTCAAACACACATCTCGCATCACGGAACGGCATCTCTCCTCACGATTATACTTCATCCTTGCCTAAAACTGCAAGGTCAAATTTCACCACAGATGAACCCTCACCACTACGCTTTCTCAGTTGCCTATACCCAAGCCGACGGAGCAAACCTTGTGCCACTCCAGTCCGGAACCAAAGATTAGCAACCAGATGTCACCACTGGTCCTACCACCTGAACACAGACATCAGGGACAATTCGGCCAACTTAACCCACACCCGGATACCCCACTATCGGTTGAAGCCTCCCCAGCCAACACTCCCAATACCCAAGCTAAACTCAAAGGGGCACTCATTAACGCCTGCTCTGTTTACGCTCACGCGCTAGACATCGCTGACTTCATTGTGACTGAAAACCTTGACTTTCTGGCTATTACAGAAACCTGGTTACATGCGGTATCTGGCCCTGCCCTGACCCTCGCCATTCCTGATAACTACTCCATCATTAGATGTGATAGGGACACCAATCAAACTAAGGGGGGTGGATTAGCGTTTATATTCAAGAGCTCTCTTAACTTAAGAGTCGCTAACAGTCATCAGCTACCCTCTGCTGAACTACTCTCGATCAAACTCCCAATCTTTCCTAATCATACTGCCTCAGTGCACCTCATCTATCGGCCACCTGGTCCTACGTCCACATTCGTAGAAGATATCTCTTCTATCCTAGCATCCAGCACCAAGCCTAAATCCCAAATTATCATACTTGGTGACCTTAATCTAGGCTATTTGGACACGAATGACACTAAAGCCGGTGACCTAGCCAATGTCCTATCTGACTTTGGCTTCACCAAGCATGTCAATGTACCTACCCATATCAAAGGACGTACACTGGATTGGGTTTCTGACATGAATTGTGCACTAAACTTAATCTCGGTGCTACCATGTGCATGGTCCGACCATCACAAAATAACATTTTCCATCAATTCTTGCCCATCTATGGATAAACCTTGTACGGCGCCACCCACACTTACTCGTAACAAGAAGGATATCACAACTGAGAAAATACTCCCACTCATCCTACCACTATTAAATTCGGTCTCCACAACCTGTGCTGACCCTACCGTTCTGGTGGACACCTACAATCGAGCTATGTTAAAAGCCTTGGATTCCATTGCCCCACTTAAACAGCGCAAAGAAAAATTACACAACCATCTCAACCCCTGGTTCACCCCACTTCTACGAGAACTTTGCAAAGATAAACGTAAAGCTGAGTCGCTCTGGAGAAACTCACCTACGCCAGTAAATAAAATTAACCTTCTATCCATCACCCTCTCTTACAAAGAAGCCATACTAGCGGCAAAAAAAAGAAGTCTATAACAACAGGATCACACAAGCTCAATCCAATACTAAGGAACTCTTTAGAATTCTGAAGGAATTAGAGTCCCCAGCCGCCCCCATTGACACCTGTACCCCTGACACTGAATGGTGCGCCAACATACTAAAAGCATTACTCAACAAAATCACGACACTCCAAGCTAAAATTAACACTAAAAAAACCCATCTCCGTGACTCAGCAGGGAACCCCCAACCTTCCAACATCTCATCCCCCGTTCATCCATTCAAACCTTTTAGCTTCTCCCCGCTTACTACTAGGGAAGTGGAAATTATCATCAAGAAGCTAAAACCTTCTAATTGTCAAGGCGACGCCTGCCCAGCACCAATCATAAAGGAAGCAGCGCCTGAGCTCGCTCCCTTTATAACCTCCTTCATCAACTCCTCTTTTAAATCTGGCATAGTACCAAATAACCTCAAGGATGCTTGGGTAATCCCCTTAATCAAAAAACCTAACTTAGACCCTAGTAATCCCACTAGCTATAGGCCCCTCACCACGGTACCTTACCTCCTAAAAATCCTGGACCGTGCTGCATATCTCCAAATTCAAGATTATCTTGACAAGACTAACTTATTAGGAGTCGGGCAATCTGGTTTCCAACTGAGACACGGCACTGAGACAGCTCTATTAGATCTAAAAACACAAATTGAGGATCTAAAAGAGAAGGGCAAACAAGCGCTCTTACTCCTCTTAGATCTATCCGCTGCCTTCGATCTGATGGACCACCAAATCCTTTGCCAGCAGCTCAAAACGGCCGCCCACTTCTCCGATGCAGCCACCTCTTGGATAAGCTCATTCCTTGCCAACAGATCCATGAGAGTCTTCTCACCTCTTGCCGCTGCTGACCCAGCGCATGTCCCTTGCGGAGATCCCACAAGGCTCATGCGTATCACCTACGCTCTACAATGTCTTTACTAAACCACTTGATAGTCTTGACCATCTGGGTGTCACATACACAAATTATGCGGATGACACCCAGATACTCATCCCTATCACTGGTGACTATGTAACGGACGTCAAAGCTCTCAATGCAGTCTACTCTGTCATCCAGGCGTGGATGACCCACCACGGTCTCTACCTTAACAGTGAGAAAACTGAGCTACTCATCCTAGGTTCTCAATCCAAACTTGCAAAACTTGACAGCAAATATGATGCCTTCATCATTGATGGTAACATTATCAAGGTCACCAAGGTCACTAAAACACTCAGTATTTATCTAGACTCGACCCTCTCTCTCACTAGACAAACCAACTCAGTAGTTTCAGCATCTGCGCACACGTGCAAACTAATCACTGCTTGCCGCCCCTTCTTACCTATGGACAATTGCTTGATCCTTGCCAGAACGCTCATCTTATCCAAAATTGATTACTGCAATGCCCTTTACCTGGGAACTAGTCAAAAAAACATTGACAAACTTCAGGTAACCCAGAATAACACCATCAGGGCTGCTCTTAACATACCTAGGCGCACCCACATCTCCTCCACTAGACGCAATTTACGATGGCTCCCCATTTCACGGCGCATTGCCCTCAAAACACTGGTTCTTAGTTACAAAGCACAGAACAACGCTGCACCGGCCTACCTGTCAGAGCGCTTCACACAACCCACAGACCTCTAAGATCTGCACAAGCTAATAGACTCATCATTCCTAGCTTCAAGCTCCAGACTGCCAGAGGCTCGAGCTTCCCAGTCCTGGCAGCTAAGCTCTGGAACTCACTACCCAATGATCTCAGGAATGTCCCCTCCCTTCAATCCTTCAAAAATAGAGCAAAACAATGGCTTTATGAGCAAGACGAAGCTTCAGCCTCCTTTTTGTAAACACTCACTGCATGCTGTACCAATCCTATCACCTCTGTATATATTGGGACGACTAACTACCTTGTAAATATATTTCTTTGCCCTATGTATATTTATACTTTGTAATATGTAACTGCCTTCCTGTAACTTCTCATTGTAACCCTTCCAAACATGCGCCCTGATGCCCGTGGGCAGGCTGCGCAATATAAATAAATAAATACAAATACAAAGAGACACAAAAGCAGAGTATGAAAGGGATTAACAGAAGGAAAGGCTTGAGTCTAATTGAATACTAGCAGTTGTAACCTTTACACTCCAAAAGACTGTAGTGGTGCGGACAGTCCTATGACCCAGAAACAAATTGCTTGTTGGGGGTTGTTGTTCTAACACACCAACATAATAGTTCAATGACACTGACAAAACTGAGAGAACCAGGGAAGAATTTCACACTGGTAGTTGTTGCCCAGATACCGCACAAAATAGATGCTGATCCAGAAACGGGTGAAATAAAATATTTTAAAAGCTATAATTTGAGAATAATTGCTCCAATATCTGTATCAAAGCCACCAGGACTGTGAAAATGACAAAATGGTGACTGCAATGTTGGAAGTTATAGTCGCTGTGTATGTGACATTACCGTCGCAAATTTCAAGGTGGTTCATTTTGCAGAACAACTACAAATCCTTAGTCATTGACGGGAATTCCATCCCAGTCTCAAAAGAAGTCAAAACCTCCTAGGGGTCTACCTGGACTCCTCTAGACCATTCCTGGTCCCCCAAAGTTGCATTACACTGGCTAGAGCCCTAATACTGTCAAGAAAATATTATTCTAACGCCCTCTTTGTGGGCTCGACTGTGGCAACATCAAAAAGTTGTCATCCAAAATAATGTCTTAAGAGCAGCTCTGAATAGCCTTAAAAAAATAGTATATTTCAGAAGCCAGACAGAATGCCCACTGGCTGCCAGTTCGAGAGCGCACCATTTTCAAAACGATCTCCACCCACAAATGCCTTACCAAAACAGCCCCCAAATACCTCTCCAACAAATTTGCTAAATCTCAAAGCAGCGGACATACACGCGCTGTCCATGTGCACACACTGATCATACCTGAATGCAAGAGTGAAAAGGCAGGGTGGCACTGCTTCCCAGTCGTGGCCTCAAATCATTTGAACCCTCCCGCCCCACTGTTCCTAAGATTGGACCCCTCCTATTGGTCTTTCTACAAAAACCTTAAAAATTGGCTATTCAAACAAGACCTTTAGAACCACGAAACCAGGACTAACGCTGCTGCAGGATTTTGCATAGATCTACTCGTATGTATTCTAGGCTCTATGCCTATGACTGTTAAGCACCTTACAATGATATTAGCATTTGGCTCATGTATGCTTGCTCATGTATGCTTGTATGTACTCAGTGCCCAAATGCCTCTGGGCTCTGCACGCTCTATAAATGTCTAAATAAATACAGAAACCAAAATACCAAAAAAATACATAATGTTCCTTGTTTTAT
Organism: Ambystoma mexicanum; assembly: GCF_040938575.1. Taxonomy (NCBI): domain Eukaryota; kingdom Metazoa; phylum Chordata; class Amphibia; order Caudata; family Ambystomatidae; genus Ambystoma; species Ambystoma mexicanum. The sequence goes on from NC_090924.1 coordinate 965,524,620, forward strand.
TATGAGGGGTCCTTTCCCAAGCTCCCTGTTTTTTCTATCCTTCTAACCCCACTCCACTCCAACCCCATCCTGACCCATTTTAACCCCTTACCCCACTGCAATATATATATATATATATATATATGCATATATATATTTTTTTTTAAGTTTTCAGTATTTTTACTTCAGTAAAACTTACCACTCTGATTTCTTTTCGGTAAAATGACTGGAGACCGTTCTTCTAGTCCCTGATACTGAACAGATGGGCAACGTTCCCTTGAGGGACACAGCTAAAACTAGAACATCATTGGTTCAAACCGAGTTGAGAGACGCATGCATTGTAGCGTATAGTTAAGAAACAACCTTTAGGAGACAGAGTCCCTTCCAGTCAGAGAAGAGAGCAAGAGACTGATTATGGCAAACTTTAAAGACTGATGTGGATCCAGAAGTCCACCTAATCAGGAAACCTCTATCTACAACAAAATAATAAAATATGTGTATTGATACCATCACTTAAATGTATCAACATGTTTCAAAAATCGAAAGACAGAAAAATGAGTGTATCTCACTACCCTATCAACATTAGCCAAAAGGCTTCTGACCCCCCCCCCCTCTATGTTGGTGTTGTTAATCATATAGTTCATGAATTGTTCCAACACTAACCCATACTTCTATGGATGATCAGCTTTGACCCCCGTATTTCACATTTGTTTTTTTCGAGTCTTTACAATATTTATTTCTACACATCATGTTTTTCCAGATGCAATGATCCATAAAAACAATTCCTGTCCTAAAAATCATCTCATCCAATATTGCATGAAGACACCACATTTCATTCAAAGCAGAGTAACTTCATAGGATCATTCTTAACGTAATTAAAGCAATTTAAAATGCAGCACATCATATTGCTGGATAGTGGAAACCTAGAGTCAGAATTAGTCCGGAACCTTAGTGTCAAAATGGATTCTACATTATAAAACCACATTTGAAAAGCTAGAATTACAAAATTGTGAAGCCCACTTGTACGTGTAGAATTGCCCCCTAAATCCCCCTAAATGTATGCAGGGGCACCACTGCAACCCCGAATGCTCATAATGCCAAACTAGGGGAGCGGGGGACACCCCCGCAACCACTACACACGCATTTGGCTTTGTTTCGTGTTCTCGGGCAATACCGTCATAATGCTAGATTTTACACAGTTTAATGTATGCTCGGGTCCTTTATCTGCAAACTCACTTAATTTCGATAGGAGCCTCCCACTGGAATTTAACTTGGAATGCAAGCACCATGGACACAATTATCAAAAATACATAATAACATTTAGATACATTGAATATCGAAAACAATGAAATCTTAATAGAACATGAAACAGTGTTTAGTATCTTCTTTATTAAATATTAGCACACATGGCGGAAGAGATAGCCAATTGAGTTGCTCGGATCACGGGCTGAATCCCACAATCCAAGCCACGTTTGGAGCAACCTGAAGGCTGCTCTCAACTGCCCCTCCATCTTGCCCCCACCCTCGCCTTCCCTCCTGACCCCATTTATCGAATTGCTTTGGTAGCGGCGCTGCCACCCCTCCCGCCTCCCAGGCTCTGTTTGGAAACTGAAGAGGGACTCCGCATGAAGCGTCCCCTTCCATCCCCACTTCTTCAGCTGCACTCGGGGATCTAATACCATAGTTATTCAAACAAACGACGATGAAAGGACATAAAAGGTGTTCAAGCATCTCCTTCTGCTCGCTAGAGAATTGTCAATGTTAGGAAAGATTTCATTTTAGATGTAATTTTCCCTCCAGTTAAACACCTTATTCTGACTCTGCCAGGGGAGCACAGCATTCTGCTGCACTCCTCTGGGCTTTCACTCACTTTTTATGGGGAAACTGACATGCCCTTAAGACAGTCAGTACTGGGAGACTTAGTTTCCTTTAGCCCTTTTCCAATGTTGCAACTTTTCTGCAACATGTAACAAGTGCACAATGTTGGTCTCATAGTAATTTCCAAAGACCCTAGATACTCTCGTAGGACTTTTCGGGAGATATGCAGATGTGTCATGGACAGGGCTGGTGGCAGCTTATCTTGTCATATAATTTCAACCCTTTCCTGCCATTTAAACTGCGTTAACCCCGTTTGGCACAAATACGTGGCCTGGCTCCAAAATGGCCATGCCACGAGGTTCTTTGATCCTGACATCTTGCCCCTTTGCCTTCCCCACCTATTTGGTCATGCAGTTTCCTGCAAAACACCAAGCTTTTGCAGGCTTCGGAATGCCTTGTGTGTGTGTCTCCAGGATGTGGGCTGGGGTGTCTGTCCCCAAAACACATCCTGGGTGCCAGAGTCTCTGGAGTGCTGTGAATGCCTGGGACCACTGTGGTCCATGATTGGTCCACGTATGGTGTGTGTGTTTGTGAGAAGATCTCCCATTGGGTCCTCTTCGTTTTGGCACGAAGGAGACTCTGGATAAGAGAAGGCCACAAACACCCATACCATGTCGATCTCTGGAGTTCTCACTGAACGAAGGATAGGATACAAGTATCCTGAAACTAAGAAGCCGAGTCGAGGAACTGCTGGTGAACCGCCGTAACGCTCACCTGGTATCCACGGAGACATCACTCAGCCTGTTCTGACCTTTTACGGCCTCAAACCCTTCCCTGGAGTCTACGCGACCGGAGACTGGGCCTTGTTTTCTTGGAAAGTGTGCTCTCCGTCCTGCTTTCAGCGTAGGGGCGTGTTGATTGATGCGGGCTCGTTGCTGCCTAGTTACTTCACTGGCAAGAGTCTGACAGGTAAGTATAATGAGTCTTTTGAACAGTTCTCTAACTTCGTTTGTTTCCTTCCTTAGTTGATGGCTGGCGTCCGGGGATGGAGATGTGCTGCTGAGATGAGTATCGCTGAAGGTGAGTGAGAGCACGATGCGTGATGCAACTCTTTCGTATTTGTATTGAACTGAGTTCTTTTTCTGTGTCTTTTAGGTGCTGCAACGTTTTCAGCATGGATGCCGGTTATGAAGAAGAAATGCGGTGAGTAAGCACGGTACGCGGCACCTCTAGATGTTTCCACGCTGACCTGGAGTGTCTTTTCCCTCTTGCAGATGGATGAGAAGTTCCGGAGACAGAGTTCCCCCAGAGCGGCTGAGATTCAGGTAAGCGTTTGAAGCTCGTACAGTCTTTAAAAATAAGCAAAGATTTGCTGAATGCTTACTAATGCCTTTTTTCTGTTCTTTTCCCTTTTCATTAGGAAGCAGCGTGCCGGGATGGGAATGACACCGCCGAAGATGCCCGCAGAACAGAAGGAGCGATGAATGATGGGCAAAAGCACCGCAAAGTAAGGCTGTTCCTAATGGTGTTCTTGTTCTTGCAGGAGCTGAGCGCATAAGAAAGATGCAGGCCTACTGGAGACCGATCCGAACACGGTGAGTGTCATGCTGCAGGTGCAGAAAACACAAAGCATGTTTCTCAGCCTGGGGGTGGCTTAAATAGTCTCTGGGTATCCCAGGTGTCTTTGGGCTGAACCACACCCAAAAGACTAGACTGCACATGCAGTTCTGGGAACCGAAATATGTGGGGGCATCCATCTTGTCCCCATCAATGCACTACAAGTCCAATCCCCAATGTTATCCTATGGGAGTGAGTGAGTCTGGTGCCACAAGCGCCAAGTCTGACTCAAAGTGGGTCTTTGCAGGGATGGAGAGGCACTTGAGGGCCATGTAGGTGATTGTGGCCTGGCTCCAGCCTGACATCTTGGAGGGCTAGGGACATGAGGGGCAGGAATCATGACAACCGCTGGAAGTTTGGCACCCTGAGCCTGCTGTCGTCCCGTGGGACCCCTCTGCATCTGGGTGTCCTTGAAGGTCTGCGAAGATGCTTCGACCCATTTGAATTGTGGGACCAACTATTCTCGGCACCTTCTGTACTGGGGGAGGAATATCCACTGATGGGCCCATGGGTCAGTGCTCAGCCTCTAGTACCTGTAAAACAAGGTAGCCACACCATGTGAGGAATGGAGGTGCAGGTTTCACTTACTCCAACACAACTCAAGAATGAGGACTTAGTAGTTTGGCAAAGGGAAGTCTGTTTAATGACAAGTACATCAAACAGGGAAACAATTGGAAATCAGCATCGTTGCGATCACCTGTCTCGCTCCAACTTCCTCGAACTTCAGTTGAACAGCAACTTTTATGCATAAAACTCATCATCATTGACATCTAACTCTACAAAACTTGTCATGCAATATAATTGGTTAGGAAAGGTAACTTAAGTATAGGTGGTATATCTAAATACAGTGACAAAGCATGCGGATTGGATAACTCTTATCGGGTGGGCGTCTACGTCCAACCCTCGACATCACGCGTGGTAGACGTCACTACAACTACGATGTCCCATTGGTTCTACTAACTATAGGACCCTAGATAACTTGGTCCATTGTGATTGGGTAGGTTATACCCCTAGACATAAATCTTCACTTTTAATTAGCAGCATGCACACCCAGGTGCTTCGTGCCTCAGGATTCACCCTGCCTCCTTTCTATCAATCAGTATCTTTGGGCTACGTGTCAATTAGTTGGCTGGTTATGGCCTCGAAACGGTAGCTTCTTATCAGGAAAAGTTATGGCATCCTCGGGTTCTGGATGACATCAGGCGGTGGTACCTCTTCGCGCCTGGCTGGTCACGTGTTAGTTCACCATGAATCTGCTTCAGTTTCCTGCTTTTAGTGTATTTAATTCTTCCTTGGCCTCGCTATCTGCCTGGGCCTCCCTTATCTTGACCTTCAAAAGGCAGGCTTGTATGCTCTGAAGTTTGATTCTTGTTAGCTGACGCTCTCCTCCCTTTCTCTGTTTGACCTTAATTTCCCCAGCATGAGCAACTCTTTGTTGAGTTTCAATTGCGCTCTTCCTCTCGACTCTGGCTGGGTTATGAAACCTGGCCTATTAGGCCTCTGGCCGCCTGGGCATATTTCTGCTTTACAAAATGGAGTTGCACTTGTATAGCGTGCCTTATTGAGGTAGAGATGTGGTTGGCGCTTGCCGCTCTTTTCTTTTATTAAGCATTGCAAGCAGTCTCGTTTTCTTAGCTGCTTGCGTTCCAAGCCTATTTACACGCGTTAACTGGTTAGCTACTTCCATCTTGCCTTATGGCAACGTTTCCTTACTTTTCAACATCGTCTCTTTTCTGTGTCCATTACATCTAGTTCTCATAGCTGCTCGCACTGGCATGCTATTTTCAAGAGCCGCTTTTGTTCATTCGCGGTTTTATCCAGGCCGTGTTGAATTCAGGGTCCGGCCACAAATGACTCTGACACTCAGTGAACTGTTAACTTATTTACTTAAGTTCAGGTACATCAAATACAGTTCTTAGAGTCAGGTAAGTAAAAGGGGACATAAGACACCCACCGGCATCCTCTCTCAGGGCTTACATCCTTGCAACTAACAAACCTGGAACTCACTCATAGATAAACATTCTAAGCCGTGCATTCCATCTCAAGATTCTAGTCACTTGCACCAGATGAATGCAAAGTTAATCACAACACATCTTTCCCCTATAGGGACAACAACAAGAACAGTAAAGTATCGGTGGCAAGATCAATATTTCATCAAAAGATTTGTCCAGTAAAGTCCCACCTGAAAAACAAAAGATTATTCAAAGCATTTCACATATAACCACAACCAACTCCAAAAAGTTTAGACCTTGTCACCACTTCAAAATCTATTAACATTAACATCAATGTCCATCTGTGGATTAAAATTAAAAGCCCACCTGTGGAGAGAACATATTAATCTGCCTACATAGAACAGCTAATGATGAACACTTATCAAATTAATAACTCTGATGAAGATATAATCAACACTCAAAACCTTAATATCTTATCTCACTCCCTTCACACCACACCCACTGAAACTACACCTCATACCCTCAGAACTTAAAGATCCATGCACAGCACCACTCCATACTCCTGCTACATCACAAGTAACTTGTTTACATATGCATTGCCATATATCACCTTGTTCTAGCTCAATTTAGCCATTTGCTCCTCCCACGTTCCATGAAAACGAACGCTCACTGTAGTGACGTCTACACTACAGCAGAGAAATCGCCAGCACCTCTGCATTCTCTCCTCCTTCACCATTGCATAGAGAGTAACGGAGAAACACAGAGCTCCCATCCCCATCAAACTTCATAAATGAGTCAGGCCTCCCGCTGCAGCACTCATGCCGAACTCCAGGACTCCACTCAAGCCAAGCGCAGAAACCTTCGGTTCCAGTCAAAGGTAAGCGCTGACATCGCATAACTTTGTCAGTGATCTCAGCTGCCTTCACTATGACCAATAGCTTGTAGCCTTGGCGCAACAGATGTTTGCACAGTCCATGGGCCCCAGGCCCCTCCTAGATCCATTAACAACTTCCAGCTCTTCTGAATGTTTGTACAGTCTCAATTCTCTTCAATGCTTTATGAGAGACTGCCACCTTGAACTTCACCATGCCACTGAATAAATGAACCTTGCTGCTCCAATGAACCTCACAGCTCCTTCTAATAACCATAAGTCTCACAGAGCCCACTGCACTTTACAGCAGACCGTTGTACCTTTCAACACTAGAACTTCTTGTCCCCACTGCCCTTTGCGGCACACCCTTGTCACTGAAGTGCCTCTTCACTCCCTATGCAGTGCCTCTTCACTGCCCCGTGCAGCACTTCACTGCCCTCGAAGCGCCTCACCTCTTCACTACACCATGCAGCACTGCACAGCCTCTGCAGCGACCACTCACTGCCTCTTGCAGTGCCTCTTGACTGCCTCTTGCTGGGCATCACTGCCCTCGCAGCACCTTTACATAGGGGCTAACTTGCCACTACTAAAGCACCTCTTCACTTCAGCAAAATGACCAAAGCTCCTATTCACATCTGCAGCGCCTCTTAACATTTGCAGCACCTCACTGTGCGATACAGCGCCTTGCTGTCTCTGCAGCACCTCTTAACTGCCTCTTGCAGCGTCTCACTTCCTCTGCAGCGACTCTTAACTGCATCTTGCAGTGCCTCACTGCCCTTGCAGCACCTCTTCACTGCCTCATGCAGCACCTCTTCACTGCCTCATGCAGCACCTCTTCACTGCCTCATGCAGCACCTCTTCGCTGCCTGACGCAGCACCTCACTGCCCCTGCAGCGCGTCTTCACTGCCTGTTGCAGCACCTCACTGCCCTTGCAGCACTTCTTCATGCAGCGCCTCACTGCCTCTGTAGCATCTCACTGCCCATAACAGCACTTCACTGTCTCTGCAGCGCCTCTTCACTGCCTGTTGCAGCGCCTAACTGCCCTCGCAACACCTCTTCATGCAGCGCCTCACTGCCTCTGCAACATCTCATTGCCCATTGTAGCGCCTCACTGCCCTGGCAGAACCTCTCCACTGCCTCATGCAGCACCTTTACATCCATAGCTGCTCTGTTACTCCAGTGCCTTCGTAGCGCCTCTGTCTGGGCCTTTATTGCCCCCTCTGCCTCTGTAGCACCTCTGTCTGGGCCTCAATTGCCCTCACTGCACTTGCAGTGCCTCACAGCCATCCAGCGCTCTTACCTGAGAAAGGATCACTTCTCTTAGGGGGGCGGTGGGTGTCTCCCTTTGGTGCTGTCCCCCCAGCACAGCCAGCTTCATCCTCGTCGCCAGTGTTGTATTCAGGGTCCAAATGACTCTGACACTCAGTGAACTGTTAACTTATTTACTTAAGTTCAGGTACATCAAATACAGTTCTTAGAGTCAGGTAAGTAAAAGGGGACATAAGACACCCACCGGCATCCTCTCTCAGGGCTTACATCCTTGCAACTAACAAACCTCGAACTCACTCATAGATAAACATTCTAAGCCGTGCATTCCATCTCAAGATTCTAGTCACTTGCACCAGATGAATGCAAAGTTAATCACAACAGGCCCTTGTGTCATTTCCACTGGCTCTTCATTAAGGCTCTTTGGGTTTCTTCATGGACCGTCTGTAGGTACTCTTCATTTCGTCTCAGCGCCTGGTACGTCTGTCTGATAGGGTACCGTGCTGCCCAGGGCTGTCTGGTTATGGGCACCTCAACAGGTATGGCTCTTCTGATATACACTGGGCAGAGTCCCGGCGCGGCTCTCTGTTGGTTCATTTGCTCCTCATACATCACATACCTTGCCGAGTACGTTCTTGGTACCTCTAAATGGAGGGCAGGGGTGCAGGCCATGCTCGGCACCTCCTCTACACTTCAACAAAACCTGCAAGTAAGCCTTCTCAGAAGTGTCCCTGGGCCACCCAGTTGGTTGACCAGTTTACGCAGGACCTTTGCTCTGTCTCCACCAACGTTTCGAGGAGGCCCTCGAAACTTGGACTACTGCTAGCTCTGTGTCCCCGGCACCCTCACACACCTAATTTCGAATACTTGGCATTCCCAGGTCTGAAGTGAGACGAGTGCGCCAGGACAGGAGTAAACGCGGTTACCTTGTTGCCCAGCCGCGGCAACGATCTTTGCAGGTGCAGTGCATTTGTGACCCTCTTGCCCCTGAAGCCTGCTGCAGTGGAATTGGCCTGATCCATCCATCAGGAGTGGGGAAATCGCCACTGTCCCATCTGGGGATCATCACTGTATCTTCGGAACTGAAAGCCGCAGAACTGTCATTGCCTCATTTGAACCTGCAACCGAAGTGGACTCGACTGGCAAAGTTTGGTCCGGAGTGCACCAGGGGCCGGTGAGTAACCCTAACCTTAACTGGTGGCCCCTAGCACCTCCATCCATTTTTATGCATGAGTGGCCCCTGGGGGTCCCTCTCCTTTCCACTGCAAGTGTAAACTAGCAAACTATTCCCGAACCTTGGAATCACCTCTGCCTTCAAGTGGAGGCCCTCCTCGAATAGTGGGAATCTATTCTTCATCGCCTCACCCACCTCCCTGAGCTGCTAGAGACCCCGTTTCGCCCATTGGAACAACCGCGTGCGCCTGCACTGCATGTACTATTGAGCACAAGGCTCCTCTCTTCTTAGGGTTTGGCCTGCTCTTAGTTAGGTGTGTGTTTGAAGGTGAAGGGGACTAAAGACTATCTGCACTGCCTATTTTCCTTCCCCGCTAGGTTGTGAACATATTTCGTGCTTTTAACCCTTTAGACGCCAATGGTCTTGTATATATCTTGTATTGATTGTGTTGTGTTGGTAGATAGTATTGCTGTGATCCTTTTACTGTGTGTTGAGTTACGAAGGCCTTGTAATAAATGTGTTTATATTTTTGATATATACACCTTTCTGGGAGTAATTTGCAAATGTCCTTGCTCTGTGTGCACATTGATGTCCGTCTGTCACCCTCACCCCTCCTGAGACTTAGGGCCTCATTACACGGATGGCGGTAAGGATTTACCGGTACCGGTAAATCCTTACCACCTTACTACGAGGTCCCTTTGCGGGTTGGGGGATTTAACGCCTGCTTTTTGCAGGCGTTAAAATCCAACCCGCAAAGGGACCTCAGAGCTAATTACGGCACCGCAAAATTGCGGTGCTGTAATTAGCGCCTTCCCTATTCCCATAGAGCCCTATGGGGCAGGAATGGGAATGGGGAAGGGCAATGGTGGAAGGGGGATTTACCGCCCCTCCAACCTTGGAATGGGGCGGTAAATCCCCTTTCCACCAAGGCGGTGCCGGTATTTAACCGGCATGAGCCATGGCGCTAATAGCACCATGGCTCACCGCCTGCCGTGTAATGAGGCCCTTAGTCTTGACCGCACACCATAGCTACCTTGATTGGTCTGGCTTATTCAGAGGTTACCCTGTTCCACGAAACTAGGCTGGCCTTCTGAACATCTGCCCACCAGGTCAGAGTTCAGGAATCCGTCTTAACAGTCAAAAGTCGGACTGCTGACATTTCCTGCATCTAAAAATTCTGCAATTTTCACACAATTCCATCATCAGCACAAATAACTGCGGAAGCATGTAATATTGAACCTTTAAGGACAGTTATTGCATTTGATAAGATTGCACCTTTATCATACATTCAGCAGATTGAATGCAGGCTGCAACTGTCCATGAGCAGGAGACCTAACGAAAACGGAGTGAAAAGACAGGCTAAGTGAGGGTCTCAGAAGAAGCAAATCTATTCCAAAGGGAACTAAGCCATGCATGTGTTAAAAACAACTCCAAACTGATCAAATGAAAACCCTTTGAAAGTGATCTAAATGTTCAAAAGCTCAATATAACCATGTTGATTAAGTACACTTCTTTGCAATCATTTCTGATATTTGTTCAACCAGATCACCCATCCTCAGTTTCTATGTTTAGAAACAGTCTATGGCAAAGCCAATAGTTTGGGCGTTTGAGTAGGCACTGCATAAGCATTTATCATGTCAGTGGTGCATGTAGGGGGTGAGCATATTGTGAGGGGGAATTGTGTGTGCTTTGTGGCTAAGAGTGTGAGGAGGTGGAGTGTGTGGTGGTAGGTTTAGTGTTTGTGGAGAAAGTCTGTGTGTGTGTGGGCACAGTGTATGCATGGTGCAGTGTGTGCAGATTCATAGGGGTAGTGTGCGTTGTCCCATTGTTAGGTTAAAGGGCAGTGGGTGTTTGTATGTTGGGGGTGCACTGTTGATATGTAGGGGGCAATGTGTTTGGGGCAGTGTTTGTTCAATGACTCATATGTGTGTGTCAGATGCTGGACAATGTGTATGAGGGGAAGTCTGCATGGGGGCAGTGTGTGTGTGGGGGGGCAATTTGTGGGCTCTGTGTTTGGGTGCAGATGTAGTGTGTGAGCAGTAGGTGTGCATTAGGAGCGTTAGGAGCAGTGGGTGTGGATATTGCATGGGAGCTGTGTGTATGATGTGCAAAATCAGATCTAGTGTGGCAACACTAAAGCCACAAAGACAGTGCTACAGTTCAGAAGTAACATTTGCATTAGTACTATTGCAAGAAATACTTATTTGTTGGCAAACTATGGCATTAACATAATTGTGATGGTCTTTGATGGTTCCCCAAAACTGAGATTGAGACCTTAAGAGTATGCAAGTGATTTTAGTTAGATTTAAGGACAATTTCCCTCAGGCAGAGTCTAAATGGAGTAAATTCCTTTGCAACCGTGGCACATTTTGTTGGCAATAACTTGGGTTGGTGTTTGAGGAATAAAGCAAAGTGGCACTTCAGCAACATTCGTTTTGTTCCCAAACATTGCTCAGTGCAGGGCAGATATTGGCAGATACTATTTATGTTTATAATTGATGTGGCACAAAGTACAAAATCTCTTGCCACTTGATAATAAACTGTTAATCCCAAGCACTACAATGGTACAATCCCAAGCACAATGCTGCTCAGTTTATAGTCCTCAAAATTATAAAGGGCTGAGACAGCCCTGCTGTGCTTCAAACCTATGAATGCAGTTTGCACACAGATGTAAGTTACACACAGAGGCAAGACCCTAACTCACAAGGCTCTTATCAGCTCTAGCCAAGCCCAAGCAAAGAGGGAAGTGGCTTGGTAAACCCAAAGAGAGAGAGTTTCACTCCAATAATGGAGAAAAAAGAAAGTTGGATTAAAAAGAGGGATGCATGAACAAGGCACGTCTAATTGCTAAATTCTGGTCCAGCATATAATCTGCTTCTTACTGAAACCAGCTTGTACCATTGTAGTGCTTTACAACATCAATCGCAATCATGACACAGGTTCTCAAACTTTTAGCCCTTCACTCCACCACGAGGCTGCTGGAGCAGCTAAAACCACATCATGCTATTACAAGATAGGTAATCCCATTTGGGCTTCACATAACATTGGCAGCCCTCTGATCGAACAAAGTGCTTTAAAGATATTGGCAAAATATGTATCTATTTTTATGCTGCCGCCATTATACTACTGCCTGCTTATACTGTGGTCTGTCTCTTTGGCCTAATCATCATGCTGGGCCTTCACCATTCCAAAAGGGCAGCCCTCATCCCAGCAGCAGAGTGTCTGTGTAACCAGCTTGCCAGTGGCTATTGATTGGCTGCAACATCCTTTTCCTGACCCAGTCAGGGAGCCGGCAGGCAAATGCCTGCCCCCACCAAAGGCCCACCCATAAGGCCCTTGTCTGTGCCTGTCCATGCCCAGTAAGGCTAAGAGGCCTCCCCTGCCTTTTCCCCTACAGAAAACATGGAACAGTCCCCAGGCAAGCAGTTTGATACCCCACTAACTTGGACATGTGCAACTCTACGCACCCTGCAGAATACTAGTGAGTGATGGCTGGACATTAGCATTGCCTCTCCACTAACCCCGACAACGGTTGAATCAAGGTGAGCCTAAAACGTTCTGCCTTCCTTTTGCCTTAATTAATCTCATTTATTGCTTCTTTCATCACTTTTGTGTCTTTTAAAAAAAAAAAACGTTTTATTGTGTTAGTTTATTCAACTTTTCATAAAAAAGAGTTCATCCATATCATCACAATTAAAAGGAAACTCAATTATTAGGTCCCAACTAAAATATCCACGTCCAAATCCACCCGACCAATTCCACATCATGATAACATTCCAAGTATTTTCCGAATTTTCTTCCAAAAGTCACAGAAAAACAATATGCATGCATGATTGTTCCCCATCAATAATCTATTCCACTGCTCTTCTTCGGATGGGACTATTTCCCAACCAATGGCCAGGACTGCCGCCCTTCTCAGCCCTGCCAGTGCAACACCGTGACACAACAGATGTTTGGCTGTCTGTCACGCTCACCTGATTCCCACGGAGGCGCAGGTCTGGCTTCGAGTGCTGATGCTTCTTCTATGGTGAAGCGCAGGACTCAGAAGATGGACTCACTGGGTCGCAGGAATATTCCCCTGTGCGTGAAAAGGGAGTATTACCTACTGACGGAATAATGCTCAAGCCTCCCACTCCCTTCCAACCCTCCACGATACCCTTCCTCGATTCCCCGTGAAGTCTCACCTTAGGGTCTGGAAGGATGAGTTCTCCATCCTGCTTCTGATGTAGGGGCGCGTTGAAACCCAGTTACTTCACTGGATTGAGGTAAGATGGGAGTTCAAATAAGCTTGACTATTCAGGTAAGGCGCTGTAAGAGTTCTGTAGCAAGTTCAAAAGTTCAAGCTTAATAATAATGTTCATTGTCTTATTGCAGCAAGCGCTAACGCTTATGTCTTTTTCCCCTTAGGGGCCGGGGTTCGGAATGCCGGAGATATGGCGCCGACCCGAAGTGAAACGTGCAGTTCCAGTAAATGACAGGTAAGTTCTGGATGAGCGTTCGGGTAATGTCTTTGCATTCGCTCATTCAATGTCTTTGTCTTTTTTCCCCATAGGGGCCGGGGTCCGGAATGCCAGGAAGCGGCAGGACCCGAAATGAAATGGGAATGACCCAACAGGTAAGTCTTAGAAGGAAACTGAGCTTTTCCTATTCCCTTCCTTCTCTCACCTTGTGTTCTTGTCTTTTTCTCTCTAGGCTCTGGGAAGAGGCTGCGGATCTGGATGATCGCTGCTGAAGATGGAGGTGCCCAGGAAAGGCGAGTGAAATGCAGCGCTGCAGCGATCGGAGCGAAATGCTTTTAAAATGATGTCTTCCCTTTCAGGATCGTCGGTGTGAAGTCTCCGTGATGCAGCTTTAGCAGGTAAGGTCTTCTTTCTCTCCAATTCTCTCTTAGCAGGTGACCCAGGATGCTGACAGGCGTGGCTGAAGTCCAGATGCAGGAGCTGACACGGTGAGCATCCAGCTGCGAGGAGCAGAACAACGCGAAGCGTGAGTTGCTGATCGGGCGTGGTTTAAATAGCTTTGGAAGAAGTTCCAGGTATGTATCCTTCCACCGATCAGGTATGTATCCTTACCCGACCACACCCAGGGGAAAGTAGGTCCACAGATAAAGTAGTTCCATTCAGGCCTCAAGAGGGCCTGGATGTAGCAGCATGGTCTGCATCAGGTAAGTGCACCTTAAAACACTTGAACACATGTCTAGCTTTATGAGCCTGGCGCCTAAAGCGCCAGGACTGTGTCCAAAGGGCCCCAGCTTGGGCCCGCTGGCTCTTCCCTGGGGGAAATGATGCCTGCCTCTGGGGTTGCTGGGTCGGACCTGGCTCCTTGGAGGTAGGCATCATGACACTGTCTCCATTTTGCTCTCCGCACAGCCTCAACTTCCCTCAACGCTCTTGGAATACCATGCTCCCTCAACTTTCCTGGTTCTTACAGCATTACACTTAATCTTTAAGTAGTCCCAGATAAGGAAGTTTCGCAGGAAGTCCTGTATGTAAGGTGCAGGTTGAAGCCTTTGTTGAACATGGTATACAAACTCAGCAGTGCTATTCTTTGTCCCAAAGTCCACCAGGGCTTGTTCCTCCCAATGTTCCCCAATTATTGCTTTTAGTGCAAATTTGTAGACTTATATTGATGTTCCAAACAGATCTGGGGCCATCTTCAACCATTTCCCTGCTGCTTTGCATATTCTCACCATGTTGCTCTCCTGCAAACTTGCAGCCCCTGGTAAGTATGCCTCCCATGCTGAGTTTAATAAGGAGCCTGCTGGAGCATTAACCGTCTTCCAGTAGGCAGTGAGGCACCCCAAAGCCATCCTTTGCTCCACTGAGAAGGTCAAATTCCAACAGTAACATCTCAAAGACAGTAATGCGTGGGTAAGCATAATAAGCTCTTAACTAGGCTCAGTTTCAGTTTAGCCAGCTCTCTAGTCTTAGATACAGCCCACTATTCAAGTCCATATGTGATCATCTGTATTACCTTAGCTTGATAGAGGTGGGGGATGGAGCCTACTGAATAAACTCCCCCTCTCTGTGCAAATGAACAGATCTCCCCTATTGTGGCATGGCTCTTCAGTTTCACATGATTTATCTGGGCCATACCATTCAATATACAATCCAGATGGATGCCCAGTTATTTATAGGTCTGCACCACTTCCAATTTTACACCTTCCATCTCCCAAGAGTGTTTAAACTTACACTTTTTCCTAATGGGCTGGAAGATCATGACTTTTGACCAGAGGACGAAGTGTATCAAAATAAGTAGTGGAACTATGTTCGCTCCTGGCCTGCCCAACTCACCCCAATGCCGCACCCCCTGCCAAGCACAATTCAAACCCCCAAACAAACACACCTGCTGTTTCAGGGAACGTTCAGTACAGTGCACTGAAGTGCACATTTTATCTGCTTCCGGACTGGTTTCTTTTTAGAATAAATGTATAGCAACAGTATATTGAAGCACCCCCCCCCGGAGTCCGGTCTAGGATCGCTAAATCATCTGCATGACCCAACCATTGGAGTTGCCGCTCTCCCAGCTGCGGTGGAGTGGCGATCGATTTGTGCAAGGCGGACCCATGTCTGCCGTTGGAATTCAGGCGGTGCTGTTACTGGGTTGGTCCACCCTCACCTTTGCCCTCATCTTAGAATAAAATGGCGTCAGCATCTTAAGCAAGCCCAAAGGGATTCCTAGCTTCTCCGTTTGCACCATAGCCTATTCTGATCGACAGTGTCGAAGGCTGTACTTGGATATATAAATGCAACATAGACCGTGGCGGTCCTCACCATACAGGATTGCTTTATTGTAGTGGTTCCGGCAAGCAGGTTGATGTTGGTATTACACTTCTTGCGGAACCCGGTTTGGAACCCAGATATTACATTAAGGCTTTCCTCCCATTATGTCAGTTCTTTCAATAGTATTTTGGCAAAATATTTTCCTGGCACGTCAAGCATGGCAAACATTCAGTAGTTCTTGGGTTCATCGTGCCTTCCCTTTTTGTGAACAGGCACGACAGTGCTGTCTTGCTACGATGCCGGTATGCACTGCAATACCTAAATACCTTTGAAAAGGGTATGCAGTGCAACCCACCAAACTGGGGTTCTGCCTTAATTACGTTGCTGCAAATTCCGTCCAGTCCTGGGGACCTGAATGCTTTACTAGCTTTGATAGCCAACTCGACTTCTTCACAGTCGAGTTTGTACTCCCATTTACTCTCTCTCCACTCTTTCTGCTTGGCAGCCTGCTCAACTCCCCCCCGTCTCCCTAAGGTGGCTAAGATGGTTTACCCATTTTTCTTCTGTGACTCCATTGATGTCTCGTGTTTTGGAATCCCTGCTCTTAATGATCCTCCAAAAGGCAGCACTGTCCATATTCTGTGTGGTAAGAACGAAATCCCGCCATGTGAGTGCGTCTATGGTGTATTTATGCCATTTAAGCTGCCTTTGTTGTTCTGACCATTCCATTGTGCGTTGGGGTGAGGACTCCATCCTGCTATCCTACGTAGCTCCCCTCTTAATTTCCTCTTTTCATTCCTTATGACACAAACATAGTGGTGGCGATGATGTTGCTTGATCTCCCTGACGTTTCTGCCTGCTGCTTTGATCTGCTTCAATGCACATTTGCGAACAACCTCCATATTAGCCTCAAATTGAGACATGACTTGCCTTGCATCCGGCCCCCCAGGACCAAAATCCTCCAAGTAACGTATTCTCAAAACTCCCCTTGCCACCCTCACTGCATCCTCTAAGTTGTGGGTCACTCCATGTGATGTGGCTTAGGTTGTGGTCAATGCTGAGTTGGCTAGACTCTCTCACCTCAATGAATAATCCAAGATGTGCCAGTATTGGGTAATGGTCGCTTTCGGGACATTGATAGATGCATATGTCTTCCACGATGTCCCGAAGATTGGCAGTAAACATATAGTCCAGGATGCTGCTACCCCCTTTTCCCACCCTGGTGAAGTTCAGGGGGGTCGTCAGAGGGATATGTCACATTTATAGCACTGAACCCAAAGGAAGAAAGTAAACACGCCTAGTCCATGCCCCATTGTTGTTCTCTTTGAGCTGCCTAAGGCCATGATCGTATCATCGGCCATTTTGACCTGCCAGAGATGCAGTGAAATTATTGCATTAAAATCGCCACACATGGTACCCAATTGTTCTATTCCATTCAAAAATGCCTCTAGTTCCCTCATGGTGCACCCGACCTCCTTCACATATGGAGGTACAGAACATTTTTTCCAGAGTACCCCCTGCGGCCGGTGAATCGGTATTCTCCACAGGTACTGCCCTAGCCGCAAGAATGTTAACGGATGATGTGGTTAGCTCCACTATGCCCATTGGGCGCTTCACTCCCAAAGCCAAGCCTCCCTTGGGGCGCCCTCCGGGGCCCTTACTCACAATTCTATTGATAAAGTTAGTTAAAGAGACCATCTTCTTGAAATAAGTGATAGTGCCATTTGGTGTTTCAGCTCATCGTCAAGTGGATAGGCCCTTGGCCCTGTCTGGGAACTTGGCACACTCCTTGATTCAACTAGGGATTCCAGCCATGCCCAATGGGATTCTTTATTCTTGCTTCCTTGTCCGCTGATTAAGGTCGACCCTGGTTAGCTGCGCCAGACTAACTGACGCAATGGGTGGTCCCTCTGCTATGATTTCTGCTTGCGCATGTTTATCCAATGGGTTGACATTTCCTGGGAAATCCCTTGGAAATTTTGTCCCCCGAACACCCCCCCCCCCCGCCCCGGGCCAGCACAGTCAACTATGGAGCAATCATATCCTAGTTTATGAATCGCTAACTGGGATCCCATGATGTATGTTACCATGTTCTCATCAAAGAAGTGGACAATGGATGTGGCATACATGTCCACAATCTGAATGTCTCCACTGTTTATGGTGCGCAGAGGTAGTATCGCATGTAGTGTATCCAAGAAGTGTGTGATTCAAAAACAGGCTACTGCCCCCACAAAATATACTCACAAGAGCCTTCCTCCTAGTTACTTGAGGTTGTACATTTGCCACCGCCTTTCTTCCTGCAGAAGGTTATGCTACAGTCTTGGGCACATTACTGGATTCCTTTCCCCCCTCCACGTCCATAGTTGGTTCAAACAATCCTTTCAAATTACATCTGGAGTCGTCTTTGAAGTTACCCGCAGCTGGATGATATGGAGTTGGAGTTGGTCCCTCTGAAGAATCCATCTGAGTGGCACCTTTCAGATGCTGGTGCTGTACTTTAATACACTGGTGCCCCTCTGCCTCTTTTGCCACCATTTTGATCCCAGCATTGCAGTTTGTGCAGTTTTTTGTGGCCTTATTGGCCCCATGCTTCGTTTTACTCGCAGTGGATGAAGAATCTCCTCCTTTGGATAACGCTTTTTTTTTGTCGGATAATTGTTCGTACATTATAGCCTGTCTCACTGGTCGTTTGACACCCATTTTCCTTGGCTGAGCGTACCAGGCTGCAGGATTCATCTTAGTCCCTGTCACAACCTTTGCACCTTGGGTCGGCAGGGGGTTCTTTTGTAATGGGGCATGAACACACTTAACTTCTTGGCTTAACATGGCCACCCCTATTTTTATGGGATAAGATGCCTTGACTAATTATTTGAGCGGGTGGGCAAGTTTATCAAATTTGTCACATACAGTGTCCAGTTTCACTGCTGTCATCTCATATTTCCTGGTCAAGTCTGTCAGAAGCAGTGGTCGAATTGGGCGGGAGCGGTTCGGAGCTGTGCTCTTCTACTTTTTTAAATTAAGTTTGAGTGTCCCTATACTTTTATCTTAAAAGGAAACCGTTCCAAAATGGTTTCGTTTCAAAATGAAAGTGTTGGAAGAAGTTGAAACTTGCACTTCAGTCCACTACTTCTTTTCGTACACTTAGACCACTGGTCAGAAGTCCTTCGAAAATAGTGAACATTAGTTCAGAACTGCTTGTGTCCGAATCAGGCAAACTCATACTACATTCTGTGATCATTTCCTCAGTTTCACTCCCCACTCCTGCCCCCAAACAGGGCAGATGTTGATAACTTGAGGATGAAGCCATGGGCTGTGGTGTATGTTCGCTTGAAAAGCTAAGGCCACAATAAATGGAGAATGATTCCTCACCAGTGGCAGGTGGAAAATTGATACTGGGAGTTTGGAATTCACCCTCAGTTGTTATGGGGCTCAGACTCCTACTTCTACTCCTACTTCTTTTACGATTATTGGACTATTTGGGCCTGATTCAAGGAAGTGTTTTATAATGGCGCAATCCCATAGGAAAACGTTCTGTGAAACAGGTCCTTAGCCTGGGTGGGCTCAAGGCCATCTCAGTCAAACAATCTTCCCCTGGTGTAATCATGGCATTAACCAGAATTTCAACATACTTGGATCCCAGGCAGGGCGTGGAAATCATCAATTCCCCCTTTGCGTCCTCACGCAAATCAATTACTGCTTCCTTGATTGCAGAGGACAGTAGGGGGTAATAATTAGTCAAAGTGTTTGCCGTTACAGAGTCCAAGGGCGATTCGGGCTTATCGTCCTTCTGCCTGACGGTCCTCTGTGGACAGCCAGGTGATGACTGGGTGATAGAAGTGGTGTTACCAGATGCAGCACCTCCAGCTGGTGCCCCACCCCTCGGCCCATTTCCAGTCCTAAGCAGCGCTGTAGGCTTACACATGCCTACAATGGTGTTATTTGAAGTTCTGTCGTCTGGTTCTCTTTCTGTGCTGTAGTTGGAGCGCAACCTACGCTTCACCACCACGGTCCATTTTCCCCCATAACTGGGTCAAAATTCCCTATTTACCTCCTGTGGCTTACCACTGTTGCTTGCTGCCAAATGCGATAGAGCTTGTGTGTCAAGTAACAATCAAGTGGCGGTCATGCCGCACAAGCCCAATGCAAAGCAGCCGCCAGGATAGAAAATGAGAGCCAGATTCCGAAGCAGATACAGCAAGCCTGCAAGGTAAGTACAGGATTAAACATTATTTGCTATTGTTGCCTCACAGGACTTGTGTCCGTTGTCTCCGTTGTCACCACCCTTCGCACCAAAACACTCGGCCACACTCCACCGTGGCTTCGCAAGGTAATGGGTTTTTCAAGAGCTCCGCCTCAGCAGCAAGTAACAACAGACTCCGGACTGCAACATTACAGGTTCACAGCCAAAACACTCAGCCGCACTCCGCCTGTGTCTCTTTTTGCAAATTCGAAGCCTTGTGTGTTTTTTTAACATATCTGCACACATCTGCAGTAGTAAAGTTTTCCCAGTGCTTCTGTTCTCTTGTTTGCCTTGGCTGCATGGTTCAATGCTAGCTTAGTCACTACTTTTGACTCCCTTCTCCCTGATGGCTATAAGATCATCTCCAAGCCCTGCCCTAACCGTGCTGGTGGTGGGTTTGCCCTGATCTTCCATGAGTGGGTCCCTTCTTCCCTCATACCCACCCAGCCTTACTCATCCTTCAAGAGCCTGGTTTGCAAGCTGGTCATCTCTCCCACCTCCTCTCTGAACATTGCCACTATCTACAAGCCACCTGGTGTCAGAATCCGAGTCCTCGGATTCTGGACTCACCTGTTTGCTTCTGGTGGTTTTCTTCCTTGG
The DNA here is from genome assembly GCF_040938575.1 of Ambystoma mexicanum. Taxonomy (NCBI): domain Eukaryota; kingdom Metazoa; phylum Chordata; class Amphibia; order Caudata; family Ambystomatidae; genus Ambystoma; species Ambystoma mexicanum. Next base: position 965,544,860 of record NC_090924.1, read on the forward strand.
GTTCTCAGATTTCCTTCTCCTGGATGAACTCGCCTTATAGAGGTAGGCTCTGGAGTCTTCACAATCCAGTCTGCTTAACTTCGGAGACAGCGCTGGTCCGCGATTCCCGTTCGCGGTGGTTTCGCGGCTCGGGCGAGCTGCGCTGGTCTGCTGCTTCTGATCGCAGGAGTGCCGCAAATCGGATACGTTCAATCATTCCAGGAGGGGTCCAGGAAGGGCCAGGAAAATAGGCGATAGTAGAAGTCACAATAAGGCCTAGGAAGGTAGAAAAAAGGGGGAACCAGGAAGATGGAAGAAGGGTACCGGGGTGCAAGGAAAAAGGGACACAGTAGCTCACAACTTGCCGGATGAGTCGCAGGCAAGCAAACGTTGAGAAGCGTGGAGGGGCGGGGGCGTGTCCCCTTTCAAGGAAGCATGAAGTCCACAGAATGACTGGACCATGCATGAACATAGCGTCGGCCATGTTGAAGGGAACAGAACAAATCCTTATTGACTGAGGGACCAGGCAGACCACAGGGGTCAATTTCGTCGATGCATGACAGCTGGCTCTCTCACCCTGTTCCTCTCTGAATGGGCTGATTTCTCCCACCTCTCCTCACTACCACCTCTAAACTCCTTCTTGTGGGAGATTTCAACATCCACCTTGACTCCTCAATCACGGCATCCACTCTCTTCTGTGACCTCTGCACCCCGCTCTCCCTCTCAATTCTCCCTTCTGGACCTACCCACTTGGCTGGACACACTCTTGATGCCTTCATCCACACTCTTTCACTCTGATCACCCCTCTCTCCTGGTCAGACCACTCCCTCCTCGCCTCTCACCTGGGTCCTCTCTGCCCTCTGATCGCACCTCACCCAGCCTGCAAACCTCGTTCAAGAACATCCGTCCGATGAAATGAGTGTCAGCTGCTGCCTTTGCATCTACCTTCATCGCCCCCTCTCTCCCCACTACAGACTCTACCTCTGACTCTGCTCTCAGCAACTTCCATCTTGCCATTAATAATACCTTTGAGATTCTTGGCCGAGTCATGAGGATCCACCTGAAACATGCCTCCAAGCATAACACCTGGTATGACTCCGAACTTGCAGCCCTGAAATGCAAGTGCACAGCTGCGGAACAGAAGTAGCAGACCTCAGGCTCACCCTCTGACAAACTGGCCTGTCGTCTGTTCCAAAGGCAATACAGACTCTCCATCTGAACCAAGAAGAGGGCCCTCATCCAGGCGTCTCTGGTGGATATTAACAACACAGCTGAATTATTTCAATTCTGCAGTGAACTAGCCGACCCTTCTGCAGTCTCCTCCTCCCTCCCAGGCCCTCTGCAACGCACTGGCTACACACTTCACTTCAAAAACTCACGACAACCTGAGCACACTTGTGTTCCCCACCCCCCCTGCTTCCTATGGCCCCCCTTCCTTCCTCTTACTTTCTCTCCAACTTCTCTACTTTAACACCTGATGAGGTCACCAGAGTTGCCTGCACCATGAAGTACTCCTCCCAACAGGTCTCCCCCTGCTCCTCCAGAACCATTAATGACAATATTGGCTCTCTTGCCCCTGCACTTGCTGATTTCTGCAACCACTCTTTTGCTACTGAATCTTTCCCTTCCTCCCTCGAGCACTCCCTTGTGCAACCCCTCCTGAAAAAACCTTCTGCAGACCTGTCTTGTCCAGCCCAGCAACTATCTCCCCATATCCATCACCCCCTTCCTTGGGGAAACTCCTGGAGAAGCTGTTCTTCCCCCAACTGACCCAGCACACAGAACTTGTTGGTTGCCTCAATGACCATCAACCTGGATTGCAAGCATCCAGAGGCCCGGAAACTGCTCTTCTGAACACCCGTGAGGAACTGCTCACAGCTCTTGATTCTAATTCTCCCTCTGTTCTCATTCTACTTGATCTCTCCTCTGCATTTGATACAGTCAACCACTCCATTCTCATAACGACTTCACGATACCCTTGGTATCACTTAGCGGGCACTGGACTGGCTGACCTCCTTCCTCAATTACTGTCCATCCCAGGTTATTCTAGGCTCTTTCTCCTCCCCCACCTCTATCTCCACCTGCGGTGTCCCACAGGGCTCCAACCTTTCTCCCTGTCTTTTCAAAACCTATCTTGCTCCTCTTGCACACCTCATTTCTACCTTCTCCCGTAACTTAGTGTTACTGTCATGGCCACGAGCCCCAGAACACAAAAACCACACCATCTAGTGACGGGGCAATGGGTCACTTGACTCACTTATGTCCCTTTGGGACTCATAAACAGAGGGGCCCTGGCTGGACTCAGTCCTGGCACCTTTGGCCAGGTTCATATAGAGATGTGAGCAGGAACACTTTATTTCAGTGCAGGAGTGCTTTTATTTTACTTCAGTGCTGGAGTGCTTTTATTTTACAAGAACTTTCCAGGTTCTGAAAGCCTTTATTCCAGAGATCACCCCATGTGCTGACTCATCGGGCGTGGCTCCCTAGGCCTGGTCTTCAGGTGCTGACTCATTGGGTGTGGCAGGGCGTGGCAGCAGGCAGCCCAGAGCTACTGGGCGTGGCCGGGAACAAGACTATATAAACCCACTGATCCCTCAAGCAAACGCTTTGCGTTACTTTGCACCTTCATGCAACGTGATGCTTACCGCCTCCTGGACCAGCTACTTACCTCATGATCCTGAAACAACAGCATCCTTACCTGGACCCTGGCTCGCATCTCACGGCAACGCTCCATCTTCTTGGCAGGTCCCGAATCAAGGCCGCAGCATTTGCGCCTTCTGTCCCACGAAGCCGAAGTCCTGAAACGAGAAAAGAAGACAAGACAAGGTTAGAACTCCTGAAAACACCCAATCCAGGGTCGCGCCGCATTTAAAACCCAGCGCGCACCCTAAGGCACCATTAAAGGCTACTTACCAGCTGTCGGACCATCTCAGCCCCGCTCATCCTTACTGCCGGCACTGCTTCTTCTACCACTGCTACCCCCCGGCACTGCTACACCACCTGCAAGGGGAGAGCGCAGAGAAAATAGACATTACATACATAGGAAAGAGAACAAACTTTACAATTACAACAATCGGAAGACAAGCGGGCATGTGAAAACAAGGGAAACACTTACCTACAAGAGAAGTGGACTATTCGCAGCTGGCCTGCACTTCCACGACAAGGGACCAGTGAAGGAACTCGGTTCCCTTCAACAAGCGCCCCTGCCAGAAGCAGCAGGATGGAGAGCTCATCATAATCATTCAGCAGGTGAGCCTCAAGAGTAGTGCAACCCCAGGGAAGCCACATCCAAGGAGAAGAGGTCTGGAGAAGGGGTCAGGGACCACAGGCTGCATACTCATACGACCCCCCCTTATATTTACGCAGGAACCGCACTGCTCATCACCGCAGTTTCCCACACAGACACAGAGGGAGGAACAGACAAGAGGAGTTTCATCCCTGGGAGGGCTGCAACCATGCCCCAATGCCTCCGCAGAGACCAGGTGAGCGTAACAGTTAAGAAGATGACACACAACTCTTCTTTAAACTTCCCTCTGACCATCTCCTTTCCTCCTCCATCATTCCTGACTGCCTGTCTGCCATCCAGTCCTGGTGTACTTCCAATGATCTCTGCCTCAACGCCAGCAAGACCGAGATCCTTCCTATTGGAACTCCTGTTCCCTCTTTCTTCCCCTCACTCTGGCCATCTTCTATGGGCGTTCCCCCTTCCCCTTCCCCTTCTCCAGAAACCTTGGAGTCGCCTTCGACTCCTCACTTTCCTTCCTCCCCCACATTTCGGTCCTTGCCAAGATGTCCCACTTTCACCTCCACCTCCTCAAAGTAATTATTCCTCTGCTCACTTTCCCCCAGAAGCTCAATGTCTCCATAGCTCTGGTTCTCTCTATGCTAGACTACTGCAATAGCCTTTTTCTTAACCTTCCCTCTTCTTCTCTATGACCCCTCCAGCTAATCCAGAATAGGGCTGCAAGACTTATCCTAGGCCTCAAGCCCAGGGACCGCATCTCTCCAGCCCTAAAAACTCTCCATTGACTCCCTGTTGCTGTAACCATAAGGCTGTCTGGGGCCCGGGACCACGGTATCTACAACTTGCTCTAACTAAATACTCTTCCTCCAGATCTGTACGTTCCTCCGGCACCAACTCTGTGTATGAAGCTCATTGCTAAACCGCGAACAGGTGGACAATCTCTTTCCTCAGTAGGCTCCCTCCTATGGAGCCGTCTTCCCCCTTCCTCTTTGTCATGAGCCGGATCTCCTCAAATTCCAGAACCTCATCAAGTCTTTCCTTTTCACCTCCAACTTCCCTTCCTCCCTCCTCTGCTAAACCCCACAGTTGCTGAGATTGGTGGCCACAGCCCTTATGTGTCCTCTTGGGTCCTGGCCCCCCAGACCCAATCGCCTTCAGCCTCCACCCGCTCCCAACATTTGCCTTGGCACCCACTGGCCTATTCATCACAGGCCTGCCCTTATTTATTGGCTGCTGACCACACTCACATAGGCACTTATAGCTGCTCACTCCCTAGCACTTCCCTCTTGGTACACCTAGCACTTACCCTCTCACTCGCTTATCCCTTCTCTCTCTCTGCACTTGCACGTTCTGCCTAGTAGGTCTGCCTCTATTTTTCATAGTCCTATTTGATTTGCATTCCCATGTTCCCTCCCTGCTGCCCTGTGGGTGCTTTGAAACACAGTTTACTTGATGTATAAGCGCCCTACAAATGCACAATAAATAAATACATTATTTAAGGCTCTTTATTCTTTGTTGATGACATTTCCTGTGTCCAATGTAGGTTTGCCACCAATATCCACGGTCTATAAGTAATCTGCTTTACAGTGAGCCATCCCTCTTTGGGACTCCTCCTTCCTACCCGTTGAACCCATCACCCTTCCAAAAATGGTCAAGTTCATATTGTGTTGCTTTGGTGGCCATTTGGCTTATTTGCATCTTCCAGTTTCTCCATCCCTAAAGGTATGTTGCTGTCTTTTGAATCTGGACAAATGTCCCCACTTCTGAAAAAACAATCTTGATAACCCTGATTATTCAGTCTAGAGACATCTGCCCTCAACTGTCTGGTTGATGCACTTGAAATCTCTCCTTGGATTATTATTTACATTTAAGAGCACTAATTGAGTGAGTGCTGGTCTGGTTGCCCTCTATCCTATCAACCAGGTCCTAATTTGGGGGGAATCATCTAATCCGAGTTCCCCTCCGTTCCCTTTCTTTATTCCCCAGGTTCATTACTAGAACCAAAGCTTTCTGTCTAGACCCCCTGGAAGATCTGCTGTAGAGTCAGTGTCTCGGCCAATCAATATGTTGCCAACACTCTGCTTTATTGGAGAGTATCACCTGCAGCTGGTAACGTCTCTTGCTCAACTGCCTCCCTCCATTGAAAACATAACCCATCCAAAACTGAGTATTTACTAATTGATTTTCCCACATCAACATAAAATGTTCTGGGCTGGTTATCAGTCCTTGCTTCTCCAATTCATGTCTTTTTCCTTCACTCTTAACTGACCTTCAAGGCTCACATCTCAAAAACAGCAACTTGCCTAAAATGAAAATGAATCAAGCACATTCAATCTATTGTTCCCCGTTCTGACCTTTGCATTGTTGTAAAATGCTTTTTCTGCTCCACAGTGGCGGTCACAGTACTCTTTCAATAGGCCTTTACCAAACCTCCCTCTGTCTTTTGAAATCAGTTTGCTACTCTTCTGCCCAGCTAATTGTAGGAGCAGGCACTAGTCTGTACTGACTCTGCCATCCTGCCCGCATCGAATTTAAATTAGCTACCCTAACTGGGGAACAAACTCAAAAAACAAAGGGGAAAAGACTAAGGCTGCAAAATCACAAGCCCAAGCATTCCACTGTTTTACCCTTGTACCTGCAATTCTCTCCCAGGTCTTCCCTCCTGATTATATTTTGGCATAACCTAATAACCTGCTTATTTCAACTGTCATTCGATCTCGGTTAATATTCTTGACTAGCCTACCCTTTCATTTCTCTTATTTTTCATCTTTTGCTCAGGGACGAAATTTCACAAAAATGCCAGGGGTAGCGGAAGTTACATCACATGGCCTGCCCCCGAGTGACATCACAAGAAGTGATGGCATGTGACCCCGCCCCACGTGGCATCACCGGAAGGGGCATCCTAATGCAGTATCCCTCCGTACACTAAGAAAAATATGGTTACAATATCAATGTAATATGACACACATTTAATACAAGAATGAATCATTGTATGTAGCAGTGTGTCAAGGGCCATATTATCACAGAAGTGTATGATCCCAAATAATAAATCCCCTCTTTATGTGGATCTGCCCTGTTATTTCAACATGACTACAGAACGAAATCTCATTCTGGGGGGGCAGGGGTGGATAGGCGGGTGTAGGGATAAGGGAAAGCCAGGATAGAAGGGGAGAGAGGGAGAATATTTCACCAGAAAACATGTGTTGTTATACAGTTTATCCTCCTTCACTAGCACAGCGCCACCTGATATCATGGGGTGAACAAGTCAGGGGTTAGGCGCCTGTGCACTTCACCCCTTCAGTGAATGCTGTGGACCGGAGTTGCTCAACGCTGACCCTAAAAACTGCAGCAAAAGAAAATCTTCTACAAGACCAGGGGCTCTGTGTGCAACCAATCTACTCACACACTTTACTTTTGCTTTCTTTCACCAATAAATCAGGGCTGTGGACCTGAGCTGCTCAGTGCTGGCCCTCTTGACTGCAACATAAGAAATTCTGCTACAAAACCGGGGGCTCTGTGTGCAACCAACCTACTGGGACACTTTACTTTTTCTTTCTTTCACCAATAAATCAAGGCTGTGGTGAGACCTTGATAAAATCCTTAGCAAACCTGGTCTCTGGGCCTTCCGGGGCCGCTATAGTCCACTACAGTGGTCTATAAAGCTCTAATTGTAACGTGTCTATCAGACTACTTAGCATTCTTTTTCAGTAATATTTTAAAAATTGTACACAGCATTTTCGATACAATGAACCGAGTTCCGAGATGAATCCTCGCTCTGAACTGAGCACATTGTCAGTTGAAATACACAAGCAGCGTTACTTACGCTGTTGCCTATTCGCTCTACAATTTGCACAGTAAATCAGTGAGTCTATTTTTTTAGATTTGAAAAGCAGTAGATTGAATATTACATTGCTGCCATCTCCCTGTGAAGCCTAACGGATCGATGCCTAACTTTTCTTTTACTATGGATTAAGGAGTTTCGAGTTGAAAATATATATTTGTCCATGTGCCATTTGCAGAGGATTCATAATATAAAGCTAAAAAGTGACAATATACCCGAGCTGCTCAGCGCTGGCTCTCTTGACTGCAGCAAAGCAGCAAAAGAAATTCTGCTACAAGACAGAGGCTCAGTGTGCAATCAACCTACTTGCACACTTTACTTTTTCTTTCTTTCAACAATAAATCAGGGATGTGGACCCGAGCTGCTCAGCGCTGGCCCTTTTGACTGCAGCAAATGAAATTCTGCTACAAGATATGGGGCTCTGTGTGCAACCAACCAATCTACTCGCACACTTTACTTTTGCTTTCTTTCCCCAATAAATCAAGATAACTTAACATTTTAGCATATCAAGCTATTAGACCTGGACCATCATGCATTACTTATGCTTTGGGTCAACGTCTTGCCAGCCCGGAGAGGAATCCCATGTGCCTCGGTGTGGCTGGTAGCTGCTGCACTTATAGCCCTGCTCTTCCTTGCCTCAGCCTCGGACGAGCTATGGTTGCTATGCAACCATAGCTCGAGTAACAGACATGAAGGTACCGGAGCGTCAGGCTGCTTCCACTGGCCAGGCTTGGGTGGCGTCAGGTCTGGACCTTGCTCGTTTTTTATAAATAGTTTGCATCAAACTATTTATAAAAAAGCGCAAGCTCCAGTCTCCAGTCCAGGCAACCCCCAATTGACGTCCCTGTTTTTGCTGATATCAGTTGATGTGAAGGTTTTATGTATTATCATTCAAACTTCCTGCAACTAATTTTTTTGTCTGTGACCTGGTTCACAATATATTAAGTGTTAAATAAAGAAATGGCCTCAAGTTTTAATTTACCAAGAATCTGACAGTGGTTTCAAATGAAAAGTGTTGTAATAAGATTGACATTTCCTTGAACACATATCAATTATTACATGAGAGTTTTATTATTAGATATTCTTTACCAATTTTTAGGAGCTGTGGCATTTTAGGTAATATTATTAATAACTCTGAACCGTCGTCATGTTATCATTTAAAAAGCCAATTATTTTCCATTACTAAAACGCCAATTATTATAACTTACCTACAATCGTGAAATCATTTAAAATCAAAGGAAGGTATTTAAAAGGTATTTTGCAAAAATGTACCCAGACCACCAATTTTGCATTAAATCACACAATTTTATGTAATTTTGCTCTCTTGGTATTGAATTTGTAGTTATCTCTGCTTTTATACTCTCATGAACAAGTGAGTGTTTTTTCACTTAATCAAAGATTTTTTGTGAATATTAATGAAAACTGTTCCCATGGCATTATTCGATAGGCTGTTTTTCCTAAATAAATCTTTTCAAACCCATTCTTTCCTACAGTTTTATATACGACGAAAGTATTTGTGCACTTCAATCTCTGATCATTGTGTACCACACCCATTCTCCCAGAACCCATCCAACTTGACAAGCGCAGCCCCTTTATATCAAACGCATGCGTGCATGCATGTTATAGACGTATTAACAAGCATGCAGTGCCATGAACTAATCACTGTGTCTGGCCTACACACAACACCCAACGTGTACCACATAAGACACACTCCAACTATGCACCATGAATTAAGGCACCCAGGCTTCGCACTACAAGATTAATTTCACTTATTTTTTTGTTTATGGTTTTACAAAAATCTTTAAAAATTTTCATTTTGAACAATATCTTCAAATACATTAACCACAGAAAAGACCTATAAAACAGGTAGCATTTCGATAACAACTGAACAGAAGACCAAAACAGAAAATAAATCAATACATATCTTTCTATCTCCCTGTCCACGTTTTGGCAATTAGTTCAGTTTTACAGACAATTGATCTTTAAGCAGTTAAATCGAATCCATTAGTTTCAATATTCCGTCATATAAAACAAATAACAGTTTAATAACAATTAGAACAAAAAGCTGGCAAGCAGAAGTGCACTACATAGGTTTCTGCATCAGCCTCTGTGATTATCAGTTCATTCAATCGCCGGCATACAGATTGGGTTTGAGTTGTATTAGACCACATATGTCTGACAAGAATTTAACCACAGTAATTTTAAGCCCCACAGTGGTGCCATGTAGCATTTCCCACAATACTGAGTCCAGGACAACCCTCCCTGGGTCTCATACAAGTTTAAAAAAACTTGCAATGCGCTGAGAGCTTAATGCAGAACATTCTAATAACAAGTGTTTACGGGTTTCTTTAACATTGCCATTCTTACAGAATCTGCACAGATAGCATCCACTCAGTTTACCATCTCTAATCTCAATTATTTTACCGGTTAATAAAACATTGAAACGAAATCTCATATACGCATTCCGCCATAGTAAATCCGAAAAACGTACTAGATAAGATTCTGCAGTGCTTAACTACTTAAATTGAGATACCAAATGATAATATAGTTTAGTCTTCATAACTTGTTCCATTGTTCCCGCCCAGTCTAAGTATTGCATCAATTGCTTAACACGTGTTGGGTTTTGTACTAGGGTGGCCTTACTTATCCCCAACTTCTCAAAAACACTCTGACACAGTCCACTTAAATCAGAAATGAGACCGGCCTCTTGATTGCTTGCTCTAAACTTAGTGCCCAATTTAATATAGATGATATTTTCTTTTTTTTTCCAATTTACCAGATTCGTCAGAGATTGCAAGCCCAGCTCGTATCTTAAGGCAGCTAGCGGAAAACCCACTTTGGTAGACATGTCAGTAGCGCTCGCCAGATTCTTGCTTCTATCATGTTCAGATCAGTCATACTAAGAGGTTGAAGCTCTAAGCTGTAACAAAGTTTCAGAATCACCTTTAATTTATAGAAACTCAGTAGAGGCGACAGTGAGTACTTACAGTATTTCCCCAAAACTTTCCTCATTTGTAATATGAGATTGCCGGCATTCTCCAATATATAATATAGATACAAGCGTTTTCTAGGGTTCTCGAAAACTGGGGAACCCAGGTATCTCATTGAGGTGTGAATTGCAAGTTTCACTCTATTTAAATACAAGCTATAAGGGGTGGCTTTTTAATGATAACTCAACCGCATGATCACCGATTTCCCAGTATTTATCACAAGACTAATCAAGGTCAGATAATTGGAATAGGACGTTAAAACATGCTGGAGGCCTAGCGGTGTACAGTCAATTAACAAAAAATCATCTGCATAGGCACACCAACATATTTTCATACTTTCTATTTTTGGAAAAATAAATGCAGCTTTAGCCAGAGGTATGCCTACATCTGCGACATAAAGATTAAATAGTGTAGGAGCAAATATGCATCCTTGGCAAGATGATAATTTTGACCATAGCAATGAACACTCAACAAGGTCAAAAGCTAAGGATAAATCCATCGCTGCCATATAAATTGGAGTAGCGTTTTTGACCCACGACTTCTCTTGCATTAGAGAAATTATCAAACCTACCGCATCTGTACATACTGCTTTGAGAAATCCAAATTGATACCCAGATAGTATGGAGTTTGCTTCTGCCCATTCGTTGACTTTTGATAGCACAAGCTCAGCAAAGATTTTGGAAACTGCATCTAGTAATACAATTGGCCGGTAATTAAGGGGAGAGGACCTATTTCCCTTTTTATAGATTAGATAGGTACATGTGTATTCAATAGGTCTAGTGGTAATAATATCCGAGAACAGTATAGCTAATGCTTTGGCCCAAATTTCAGGCTTTGCCTTTAATTTAACATTTGCCAGCTGATTTGGGCCTGCTGCTCTCGATGTACTTGATCTTTAAATTAGTCTCACAATATCATTTACGGAAAAATCAAGCTTCCAAGAGTGATTAATCACCCATTTGCTCACCTCATATCACATCTTTCTTGGGGCATATAAGCTTGTAAAATGCCCTTTCCATGTTACCACCGTGATTGAGATCGTATCATCCTAAATCTCTGGCGACTCAATAGTGTTAATCAACTGCCAAAATCCACGTGAGGAACCTTCCTTCAAGGCTCGCAGAATCACTTCACTATCAGCCTGAAGCATATTGGCCTTATGCTATTTTAGCCAATTTCTCAGACGTTGTTTCAGCTTTCTAATGGCTATTTTCTTGGTATCTACTGATAAATTGCTGTTGAGTACACTTCTTACCTCCTTTTTACGTTAGTTTTTACTTTCCTTTACCCTCAGATCATAGATATGTTTGTGTCTAGACCTCAAGGATTTTTTAACTTGTATTTTACTGTTTTTAAGGATCAAGTCCTCTAGATACTTAGGGAAGTGATGCTGGGAAAAGATGACCTGCCTAGATTGTATTGGATTTGAATGATAATCCAACACAAAAACCTTGTTTACATTTTTTGTGTTGTCATTATGCCAGATCATGCAATTTTTAGCATTGTTTAAATCCAATTTAGATAGCATTGTCGAGCGTGGAGGCAGTGTCATAGTAATGGATAGTGCCACTTCTAAAGTTCTGTGATCACTCAAAGATGAGTGCAAGATATTGAAAGAGTGACGACAGTCAAAAAGAAAACCAAACAAAGATATAGTCAATGATGGAAGTGTATAGTCCGTCCGACCAAGTGTGGGATCTAGGTGTCCTTCCAGAGTAAAATTTACTGAACCAAGGCCCCAATTAGCAAATGAATTGGCCCATAGCTGGCCGTATAGGGATTTTCTAGTACTCCCGGCGGGGGGGGGCACCAATTATGACTTTTACCCTCTTCTACAGAGGGTGTCAGGATACCTAATTCCAGTTTTTCCCTTGACAGAGAGGATGAAATACTAGGAATGTGTGCATTTAAATCACCCACAACCACTATCTGTAATCCGTGATATTTCAGCATTGCGTCGAGGATCAATGTATTAATTTCCTTAATTCCATCATAGAGGTTATGATTGGGGGACCAGAATACATTAATTACTGACATAAACAGTGGACCCACCTCTGCATCTACTTTTACTATTATTTCCAAAACACTAGCAGGAAGGGAAAGAGTATCTATTATTGACATTCCTATACCACTTTTGATGGCAATTAAGAGGCCACCAAAAGGTTGTCCCGTTATTCCCTTATTTGCCAGCAATTGACGGACGTCATAACCATCTAGATGGAAAGCCTTAGTCATCCAGGATTCTTGTATACAAATAATAGAGCAGCTATTTAGTCTTTCACAGAGAGAGTAAGAGGAAGAGAGGTGAGCATGACCATGTGAATTCCAGGATAGCAACCTGATATCACGAGGGTGGTTAAAGATTTTTTTGCAAGGATTTCAATTGAAAGATATTCTCGCAATGTTAGTGCTAACCAGCACCAACTGCTCGGATCATCCCCTTCTTTTGGGCCTGCGGGCGATATTGTTCTAGGCCCCAATCCCTCCCGTGCCGCCCTGGGGAATTATTTTAAGTCTTCTTCCAGGTGCGACAGCAACAAACCTGGACTAAAAATAAGGACCTCATACCCCAATCTATTAAATTGTGATATTTCTGATGGGATCGCCGCAAATACTGATTTTGAGTTAAGGGCCAATCATACATGGTCAAGTTGCTCTGGATGGACGTAGTCCACCAATTTCAAATCCGCAGAAGACAGCTGTCTCAATACGGGAATCTCATTAAAGAGGGCACTAATTCTTGGCCTATTCAAGGAGGGGGGACCCCATGTTCGAATATATGGTACAATAAAATACTAGGATGGTCCGGAAAACAGGGCTCTCTCCACTGAACATTACTTGGTTCGCTTTGGAATACAGAATTTGCAATATTCTGAATCTTGGCTTTCTTTATTGGTGGGCCTTTCTTGTTGTCTTGACCATCACACTCCAAACAGACCTTTTCCAAGTTGTTCCCACTGATTATTGGGCAAAGTTCAGTTACATTAGTTCTTGCCCCTCGTAATTCAATCTTTGTACCAACTGGATCTGGGAGCTTGTTGGAGACTTCTACAGTTAGACTCATGTCCTTATCGGTTCCCGTCATAGGGTTAGAGACGGTCCTGCTGTTTCTTGCCTCAAACATTTCACAAATTGTTGATCTAATGAACGCTTCAATTTGCGACTTGTTTTGAGACATTGTTTCATTACTCACTGCGCCTTGTTGCACTGAGGGCATTTTAAATGAAGGCACTGAGACAGGAATTGACTCTACACCCATAGCTGGCGGGACTATTACTGCAGGGTTTCGGGTCTCTCTGGTACGAACCTACCCCTGATATTATGCCACAGTTATCACAATGATTTAAGTCCACACTGGGGCTTATTACAATCGTGTTTGAGACATGGGTGTCTTTATCATCTCCCTGAATAAGTAAAGAGGATCTGGGCCCCTTCTGTTGAAATATCTGATGCACCCCCTTCGGGGCGTGAATAGGATTCCTCTTCACTTGTGATGCTCTGGTATTCACAGGAGTTAGCATAATCTTTTTCTTGAGACCTTTATACCCCATTTCTTCCGTAAGAATGTTAGTTGCCTCTCTACCTCCCCATTTATCTGTCATATCACTTTCTGACTCAATGTCAAGACCATAGCCCAATTCACTCGACATTTCGGCATCCTTAGTGATCAGATTAGCTCTGTGATCAGATTAGCCGATGACTCCGGGGAGGCTTTTTCTGCGACCCATATCATTTTTGGTTACACAGCTGTTTTTTTTTGTCCTTTTATTTTTTTTCCCCTGAACAGAGGGAACATTCGATGCAGACTGCGCTTTCCCTCGATTTCCCTGAGGGACCCGCCCAAGCTGGAACAGATTCGAGGGAGAAATGGGCAAAACAGGCATAATCTGCAAGTCCCCCCTCCCTCAGACCCGTGGGCAGATCTTCCTGAAGTGACTTGATAAGCGACAAACGATAACCCTCCCATAAGTGCACTGCATCTGTTAAGTTACCCAGGTGATTTAATATCGCCTTCAGGTAGACAAAATGTTTCTTAAATTCAAATCTAATCCCCATGAAGTCATTGTTCAACCCAGCATTCATTTCCTGCTCCTGAGCCGACTGGAGTGGTGCCCCCCCCCCCAGTTCCGCCGATCGCATAAGGGTATTGTGAGAAATGGGCATCATCGGGGTGAAATGCCAAAGGTGTATCTACAAAGGGAATGGTCCTCATTGTTGTGGCCCCTCCTGGGTGATTCTCCCATAGGTAGTGCATGCACACCCCGAATGGGCCACTTCCTCCCCAATCCAAGGCACCCCTGACTCAATCCAAATAGGTGAGCTCCCCTGCCCTCCCAGGCCCAGCATTACAGAATCAATGGGGCTCGGTGGGGGTAGTGGCAGAGGAGGCGCCAGTGCCATCCTCAACTTATTCTTTACTAGCGTAAAAACAAAGGGCGTGGATAAAATATCATCAGCCATCCGCGTCCCTGGATGTATGCAACTCCTGGTACCAGAGCCTAACAATGACCCCCTCTGAGACACTGCAGACGTTGTCTCTTACAAAGGTAAGGAACCAAATAAAGTGATACTCCTAAACTGACCCTGGTCCCACTCCTCGTGGAATTTGGAAATAAGCTGAACCTACTTCTCAGTGGTATACATCAGCAGCCAACCCAAGGTCCCCACACCAAACAAAAAATAGGGAGAGAGTGGAAATAACTTCCACAATGTTATATACACAGAAAAGGTTTCTGTTTAAGTTCACGGGGCAGGGTTAACTTTTGAGTCACATCAGCTAGGTACCGAATTACCCTGAACGGGTATATGTTTAGATACGTAGTCGCAGCTGCAACAGTTTCTAAGTATACTGAAAGTTGTAAAACATCAACAGTGCATGGTTAACAATATCAATAAGGCCATTCACATCACAGGGTAGACTTTTGATTCAGTATAGCCCGCAAGCACATAACACTTGAACCCAATGTTCTAAGAATGAAATTTAGTGAAAAAAGAAAGGTAAGATTGAAGATATGCCTCCATGACTTACCATGCATACCAAGTTAATCCACAATAAAAAGAAAAGGGCAGGACAATCCAAGGATGGGGTAGCCCAGTGGAGCTAATGTGAAAAGAAAAATAGTCGCCACACGCCACACGCACAGCCAAACAGCACAACAGCACACTTGCGTGCACTTTGGGTGCGCGCGCACTGGTGAGTTATAGGTTTGCTGGGAGGTGGGCAGGATCAGTGTGCAGGCGGAGGAAGACAGACAAAAAAAAACACGGAGAATTTGCACGGCCCGTAGGAACCACAGAGATTGTGGATGTTTGAGGGAACATCAAAGTTTTTACTTTGAATGGAGAGCATAGCCTCTCAGCGCAGACAGGCAAAATGGCATTTCCAAGCACAGGTTTGCACGCGATCAACCTTCCTCTTGCAGACAGGCACAGGTCCAAAGAAACACGAGCAGAACCACCAGCACAAAAGCACACTCGCGTGCACTTCGGGTGCGTGGGAATGTGTGAGTTAAAGGTTTGCTGGGAGGTGGGCGGGATCTAAATGCTGGCAGGGGAAGACTTTTGAATGGAGAGCAGAGCCTCTCGGCGCAGACAGGCAAAACACCGTTTCCAATCATAGGTTTCCACGCTATCAACCTTCCTCATGTAGACAGGCACAGATCCAAAGAAACACGAGCAGAACCTCGAGCAGCACAACAGTGCACTTCGGGTGCACTACAACCGCTGGATAAGCTACCCACACTGTTGGTGTGGGAAGGCCACACCAGTAGCAGATGTGCCCTGGCAGTTTTTCCATTTAGAAGACGTGTAAAGGTCTCCCAATACTGAATCCATGTCTGAAGTTATTGTTATTATAGTCGTCACCATTATAACAAATCAGACTATCCGGACAGCAAGGCGTATATGGTTTCACTGAATCAAACATACCTCAAAAGAGCTTTTTTTGTTTTTGTTTTTAGGGATTCCGAAAATGAAAATTGTTATCGGTGCTAAGAGTAGTACAATTGAGAGGGAATGGAACTGAGAATCTATGGGACCACAAAAATAAAAACAAGGGGTAATTCAAAAAGGTCAAATTGGTTTACAAATATCAGTACAAAAATGTATCCAACACCCTGTTAGCACATTATTTGGTTATTACAAAACTCTCTGATCTAGCAAGCAATTTTTACCAACCGTAGTAAAGGGCCAGCTCCGCTGCCTTTCAAGTTATATATGTAAGCCACCAAGTTGGTCAGCAGCAATGACACAAACCTTTGTTTATTCTAGTTTAGTCTATTCTTTTACGTGTATTTAGTCAAAACAGTTTTTTAAGCTCTACGTGTTTTTTGTTTTGCTGCAGGAACCAACAAGGAGAGCCTCTTTAATGTACTAACATTAAGACTCCGCACTGCCAATGATACACTGCCTACGGCTGTACAGAAGAGTGCCTTTGTTCTTTATTAAACAGCCATTGTATGTGCGACTGGAAGATCGATCCTCAAGAACCCACAATGCCTCAGCACCAGGGCTTCGTTCAGATACCTCAATGAGAAAGATCTACAAGTCTTCAGCATTGTGCTCTGCTCTTTGAAACTCTGCCTTACATTCTCAGAAGACTCCAAAAAGGATCCTGAGTTTCGAAAGCATGGCTCCGCGTTTTCAGATGAACTTTTGACTTTATTTTATTGTTATGAAGTATGGTCTTACAATCCCGTATGTTTTTGTATGCTTCATTTTGTTAGAATTGAGTGAATCCTGTGAAAGGAAAACAAGAATCTCTATTTTAAAGATTTTCGGTCCCTGTACATTCATCATGCATTCTATTACTATTGATCAATAAGAAGGTATTGGTTTGATGGGGATCATTATGCTTGCCTCACTCAAGTGGAATGGTTGCTTGCTAGAAAGGGCCTTCTAACAATTGATATCTGGGGTGAATCCTAAGCATTCGCCACTATTTATGTGGCATAACCCTTTCAATTAAAATGTCACGCTTTTTTTCACACACCATTTATTGTTACAACCATGTACGTGTCATGTGGCATAAGGAACAGTTTTTATAATACGTTATACAAGCAAGGTTTGTATGCTATTTAGGCTGCAAGGCAGATTGACACCATGTTCTATTTTGAAAGAGCTGAAAAACATTGTGTAAGTAGAAAACCAATCAGTTCACCTTTCATGTTTAGGTCTTTGCATATCTGTGTCCCTTTATGGCAAAGAAGTTCACATTAAGGAAACCACGAAATGAAAGGATGAAATGCTTCTCTGTCTCATAATGGAAGGGAAAACAGACTTTTTTTTCTTGCTTTTTCCCCAATTTTCTTTTCTATTCAATGAGTCCTTCACCTAACCCCTGATTGTGTACTGTACAAAAATCCCAAATGTAGTGGCACTAACCTCTGAAACTGGCCTTATGGAAGTTGGCAACCTCAATGAAAGGTTAATGGGAGCAATGGACCTCCTTCATGCAAAACACTGTGCAGGGTGGCCACTTGCGTAACCCCCTAAAATTTAAGACCGACATCCAATTGGAGGCAGGAATTGCCTCGTCCTGTGTGCGAGATTTGGGTGACCAGTCATCCATATGTGGCTGACTTTATTGCCTCCTGTAGGAAGTTAAGGAGGATTATGGAAGACATTCACCCTGACAAACACACCAAGGGACATAAACTGATGGACATTGGTAGATGTGCTGTAGATTGAACTTAAATGTATCAGGTGAGGAGTCACTCAACCTATTTAAAAGCATAAACAGGAAACATTTGATTTGCTGTTTAATTGGCACTTTAGCTACGGACCACACAATTGGGCAGGAAAAAGATTCAGGAAAGGAGCACAGAGGTAAAAGAAGGAAGTGAGCCATGAAGTGGACATCTGAAAGGGGAGATAAAATGGTGGTCAAAAGTTTCTTAATTGTTTTTAATAGTCCCGTCATCATGCTGCCTTTTTTTGTATTGGTCCTGATTGAGGATGCAATAAGCAGACGTCTTGGTTTCCGAATATTCGGGCTTCAGAGTGTAAAATAACTTTTTCAATCACAGTTTATTCTTTTGTCTTTTTCTCTCTTGTATACCTTGCCCTCTTGATTCAAATCTCTTTAAAGATCATCTACAAAATCGCCAAACTTCGATTAACTACTCCTTCACCTCTCTTTTGCACCGTTCAACTTTAAACATGTCACCTCCCATACGTTTGCAAAAATAGAATACAGGTTGCCAAAATGTTTACGTTTGGAAAAAGTACAACATTTAATGTATTTAGAGTTTAACGTGCATATTTACCGTCTAACGTGTATATGACCATCACTGTCCAGAGCACTAAGACATCTGCAGTGGCAAACATTTTTAGGATCATCTGTTCTGTGTATGCACAACAAACAAGGTGTGTGCTGACAAACCAGTCGCGCTGAATGAAGGTATTGATTTTTAGATGCATTCTATTTATCACAGACTGATGTAGAAGTTACTGCAAAGAAAACCATTTTTGCACTTCACTAGGATGTTGGCTTCCATCAAACGCCCACCCCCTTTCAGCCAAAAAATACGAGTTAGGTTGTGATAGACCTCTCCCTCCTGAAGGATCTTTCCTCTGGAATCCTCCACCACTTTAATCTCTTTATGTGCAGTCTGTTCTTTTTTAAATGTTTGTTTTACTATGCCGGTTTAAGGACTTTCTTTGATTTATTGTGTTTGTTTATTTTGAGAATGAGGCAAACCCCTGTGGTATACTGCTTGTTTGTTACCCTTACTAACTGCCTTACCCCTTGTATATCTATTTGGAGGGGCGGAGGGTGTTGGTATGATTTATTCTTACTAAAAGGGGCGCAGTAAAATAGGACTACTGTTGAAAGTGTAACACAGAAGGACATGTTCCCACCACCACAATACCAACTCGAACACGACTGAAATGTTAAGAGCACTGAAGACTTGCATGTTTATCGTTGGATGTGGATCTTAGACCTTGTTCTCCTTACTCACATGCTCCGACGTCATCTCTTCCCCTACCAGGGGTGCGCAACGCGTTTTTCTGGAGGGCCAAATGTACTACATAAGTCCCATACAGTGGGCCGAACTGTCCATCGGAATGAGTGGGATGGTATGGGCATTTGATCTACGTAACATGGTCGCTTTACAAATCAAACCACAAATTGCTGCAAATTGTTTTGAAAAAACATGGTTTTTAAAGTGTACTTTTTATGAATTACTTTTTTTACTATAGCACATGATACGTTGTCTTTTAATGCATTACCACTTTCATTTAATTGTATTATGGGACAGAAATCGTGTTTTTAGATAGCAAAGCACTCCTGAAATACTAGGCTTGGTGACTAACTGACATTAGGCCGGGAAACACTTCATCATTAATCACATGTGACTTGAAGGGACGTAAATAAAGTCCTGAAGGGCCACATTTTGCCCACGGGCTGCATGTTGTGTACCACTGCTGGCCTACATATTCCCATTGCACCTATAGAGAGCTGAATCCACATAATTGTGGTGTTGTCCGCCAACCAAAAACCTCAAACAAAGTGAAGAAATATCTGTCCAGCTCAAACCTTCTCCTCATTTGTTTGTGAGAGCCCCTCTTATGTCATACTGTCTCTTTCTAGGCCCAGAGAACAAAGGGCCCCGTCTCGATTTCTCACACCTAGGATAAAACCCCAAGCCTTTCACAATTTACAAAATTGTAAGAGCCCTTCTATGTTCACCGTAGTGGTATTCCCACGATTTTGGAACATTCTTCACACTTTTCCAGGGTCTCTCTCAGCCTGTTCATGTGTTGTCCACCAACTGTAGCTTCCAACCTACCGACGTTTTATTTCTGCAGCTATACGTCATACTTGTCATAAAGTGTCACTGAAGGTGGTTTGCATAAGTGTCTGTTAAACTTAGGTAGTATTATGTAGTATTTAACAAGATTGGAATGATTTCGTTAGATAACCTATTTGCCTTTTGTTGTAGTGGTGTGTTTAAAAGAAAAAAAAGAAGGAAAGTGGATTATAAAATTGTCTCCCACAAGAAGCATGAAAAGACCATGTTGTGTTCAAATGTAAAAACCTATTTAGTCTTCTCCAACAAATGTGTACTGTGTAAGCATTGCAAAAATCTCTTAATATAGTATTTACATTTTTACAAAAAGTATACATGTGCCAAATATTTGCAAATGATTCATTTACTGTTTTAAATATACTAAATTATGATTAAGAGATATTTTCTCATCCACTGATTTAATGGTTTAGTTTTAATATTTATATTAAGATTATTTTTTTTATAAATTAACACAATTATGTCTAGAGAAAACATTTTATTGTACAAATCTATCTGAAGTAAAATCAAGGAAAGTTGGGTGCTTTGTTTTCCAAAGTAAGAGAAATCATATAGTATTATTGATGAAAAGCAACATTATAAGATCCATCCAGTAAAAGTTATAACATTTACTTTTTGTGCATTAGTCATGTGCTTTCAAAAGTGTGTTTATCGATTAAGAATGTGTGTGTGAACAAATCGTAACTTAAACTGCCTCTTACATCTGAAATGGCTTCCAACTGTTTCACTGTTACTTTAATCCAGGTGGTTCTGCCTTAATATTGTTGCCCTCGGGTACTGTACAACAAATAGGCATTATCTCATCAGTTACTCGCGCACCTAAGCCTACATTAGGTAAGGGGTGGTATTGATTCTGCTGGTGCTAGGAAGATTCTTCTGTTGGCAACACTCTTCTGAAATGTAGGTGACCACAAGAATAGAAAATCAGCACTCATCTCAGTTTCTGTTTTTACAGCCATGTGCGTTGCTCATCTGCTTGAGGTATGGTACAGGCAGATAGGCAACTTTCCTACATCTACCAGTTCTAAAATCGACTGTACACTGCCGAAATACACAGGTAGTAGAAGTAATGGCACTGCGTGACGAAGGCTGGACAATCTACTTCGAATGCTTTTTTGATTGTGGTTGCTATCAGGCAAAAGATCACAGAGCTGAACAGGCACAACAAGCTGGCACACCCTCCTAAAGAGGCAAATACACAGTCAATAACTTGACTCAGAACTTGAATGCCCAGATGCTTATCTTGTGTGGCTTGAGAGGCTCAATTAAACTATTAATGCCTTTGGTTGAATTTGATTCAGTTGATAACATCTCTGAACTGTTGCTGGCCAGCTAATAAATCGATAACCACAACGCGCGTGCGCCCTACAAGCTAATAAGGTTCTGCCACCTGAAATAATGGTTCAGGCGTAATGAGATCTATTGGAGGGCAGTAGGGGCCATTACCAAACTGGTCTGACCCATACACATGGGCAGTATTACAATTGGCATTGTTGAAAGGAAGGAAAAAAGAACTGGGTTATAAAAAAAAATTCTGGGGCATGTGCATCTAACATTTGGGTTCAGAGCATGCTGTGGTAGTGACAGTCCATTCTAAGATGTCTGGCGCAGTGTCTGGTCTGCAGTGGAAAAAGATGGAATCTTTCCTTGCTGTCACTTGAGCAAAGACGTGACAAAGGGCACCATATAATGGAGGGCAGTAGGAATGAAGACAGCAACAGAGGTGTAGCGTGTACTGCAGGAAAAGAAGTGAGTGGACAATGTTGATGGGGTTTGCAAAGCTGCACAGAAGGCTCAAAGTGTGACTACACTATGGAATAATGACCTTATTCCGAACAATCTGATTGGCTCAGCCGTACCTCCAGAGTGCTAATCAGAGGCAAAGTCTTCAAACGTTTTCCGACATTATTCAAAAAGAAACCTTCATAAAATGCAGCACCCTCCATAAAAGCTTACAGAATAAACTCATTGAAGCCGTTTCCAGTATAATGATAAGAAAATGAGTCTTTGAAAATCCCTCTTTTATAGGGATAAAACTGAAAATGATATAAGAAATCAGTGTCTCATTTCAGATTGTATGGCCTTCCCAGGTACTAATTACAGCCAACACGCTAACCGTTATAAACCACCTCTGCTCTTTCGCTGAGACTACTACCACACTTACCAAACCTTTAACACACTACGGCTCAATTCTCTGTCCCCTGGAGCATAAATAAAGGTGTTAAACCCTGACATAAATTGGTTAAGGCAGGTTTAAAACCTTGATGCCCTGTGAGACTTTCAAATCTTTTGCAGGCAGAGGTTGCTCACAGTTCGTGTTAACCATTTCCACCATGCATTCCCACTCTGCCTGCAAAAACCACATGTGTTACGCCAGCATGTAATTTTCCTAACCATATGGAATTCAGCACCTGCTTAAAAGCAGAGGAATTCCATAGGAATCCATTGTAAATGGTGTCTTCCGTTGCAAAATGAAGTGTAAAAGAAAGGTATTAAGGCGATTTCACCTGTTTTAACATTGCACACAGTAGACCCAGGTGTACGGAGGCCTTCAACCTATGTGGTCCTCCATGTAATTTCTACTTTTTGGATAATTAGACCATCTGTTTTTACATCACCCGTACTCCTGTTTTAACATTTTTTTGTATAGGGCTTATACACAGGTGTTTCAAAGTGCTCCGAGGCAGGGCGGGAGCAAGGGAAAAATACAATATCATTCTTACAAGGCCTTGAGTCATTAAGAATCGGTAATTAACTATTGTACTAGCCCTGACGACATTTCGGATAGTGCAAGAGCATTGGCAATAATGAGGGAAGGAAGGGAGGGGGAGGAAGGTGAGGAAAAAACAGTAACTATCCTACTAGTCCTGACGAAATTATAGATAGTGCAAGAGCATTGGCTAAGGTGAGGGGAGGGGGGGAGAGAGGAGAAGGTGGGGGATGGGAGCGGTAGAGATAGACTGAGAATCGGAGATTAAATGGTGAGTGGAAGCAACGCAGACGAAATTCAATGGCCAGGAGCAAACGGACAAATGGTATGAGCGCGACATGATTAACAAGACCACTAAGAGCACACCCTGATTCAGAAGTCATAATGAGCGCAGCATGAGTTAAGGCCACAGTGAACACATCATGATTCAAAAGTCGATTTATGCATATAGCGTCATAGCAGTGATGGTACCTCCATACGTGGTTGTCAGTTTCTGAATTTGGGAAAAGTCAGGTTAGTTGCAGCAGAGGGGGCGGGCATTGCATTTGTAGCAGGCAGAGGAGGGGAATGATTAGAGTATAGTTGTGCTGTTGTTTTAATGTTTTATTGTGCTTTTGGTTTAGGATAAATCTTGCACAAGCAGAGAGAAAGAAAAATATACTTGAGCTATACAACAAGGAAGTAGAAAAAATTAACATTAAAACAAACAATTTCACACATTTATAATAGCATAATAGCCAATCCCTTCTTTTTACAACTTCCTTTTACATTTATGAAATACATAAAGATTGAATTACAATATCAATTTCCTTAATAATGCAAATCATCTTGAAATTATAGACCTAAAATATAATTTCTTTGTTTTGGACTTTCTGAACACATACTCTTTAAATCCACCACAGTTTGCATGCTGGACACATTCAGACAGATGATTTTATCGCAACTAAAAGATATTTCATATTACGCTTTATTTCTTGGCATCTAAAAATAAGTTAATCAATTTTGTTCTTACTAAGAATCTTATTGGAGCTAAAATCAAAGCAAACGACGATTGGTGTTTTATAAGATACCAAAGGTTTAGCGTAGGGTTAAATACGGAGCCAGAAGCAAAGTGCCGAAATTCGCAATTCCATGAACACTGGACATTCTATCACTAAATGTTGCTGTGTTTCTACGCTTGGGGTACATAATCTACAGTTAGAACTAGGGTTAGTCAGGTCGCATATTGATTACATTTACCGTGTTGGTAATAGATTTAAACCAAATCTCAGAAATACTGTTTAACTTCTCTCTGTTCTGTGTTCTGGGCAATAACTAGAGAATCATTTATATTCTCTAATGTTATCACATGTCTAACACCATTCCCATCACCAACGAGAGATATTACCATGATTAACATTTTTCACTAAGGCTAAGGCTTTGGAGTCTAGAGCCAGCTCAGCAAGAATGCCTTTGCAGTATTCCACAAAGTTATTTATATACCATTTTTGTGTTGCTCTATTATGCCTTATTAATATTCTGAAAGTCATTAAAAAGAGTACTCTGAGCAGGATCTAAAAATGTTCTATACAGTACTGATTTTCTCCATAGTACCCGGCTGTTCAAGGAAGCTAATCCCAGCTCAAATCGCAATATTGTTATAGGTACACAATTAGGCAGGTTTAAAACTTTAAGCCAAATAATAGTTTCAGCAAAATCAAGATCTATATCGGACATCTGCTGTGACAAATGAAGACCATAGATGAGTTGAGATCTCCTTGGCTCTATAGAATTTAATTTCTGGTAATATCAAAAATCAAACAAATTTCCAGAGAATCTTTTTCCTCTGGGAGGATAATTGGAGGGCTTTCTTTTGGAGCCTTTGCATCACATTTTCTTTATTAGGTCTCACCGTAATGGAGAACCCCAAATGGATCAGTTCATTAACAGTATTTAGTTTACTATCTTTGATTTTTTTCTCCATGTAAAACCATATGGTTTTTTAGTCATGGAATGTCGGATTATGTTGGTTTCATCTGGGTTTATGGAGAGAGCATTCAATTGAGCATGTAACTGAAAAGCATCAGTCGCTGGAGACCAATCTGGCTATAATCCAACAAGATGACTTCATCATCATAGAATATCCAACTAATTTAGGTATATAATATGAAATTGGTAAGGTAATAAAGGTAAGGGTAAGGTACTAAAGGTATCTATTTTTGGAGAGCAAACATAGCCTTCTCTAAAGTGTCTTTTAGGTCATATGTATAAAGAGTAAATGAACAGGGAGCAAATAGGCAACCCTGTTTTAACCCTCAAAAAGTTTGAATCTTAACCAACAGCATCCTTCAAATTTAAGCCTAATCTGAATGCTAGTATTTGTGTGTTTAATGAAACTAACATTTTTAGAAGAATGTCTTGCATACTCCATAATTTCAATTTCCTCCATAAGCGATCTTGGTCTACTTTATCGAATGCCATAGTTCGATCAACACTTACCACATAAATAGAAGCAGCGTATTTGTTTCCAGACTTGTTTTTGTAGGCAGTCAACTATAAAGCCATTCAAAGAGGTACCAACTCCCCTACAAAAACCAGTCTGAAATGAATTCATCCTCCCCACCTGTAAGTCCCATGTATGTTCCTCTTTCCATACTAGTGCAGAAAAGATTTAGCGATGGGCATCTAGTAAGGCGATTGGTCTATAATATTTGGGGTTGAGCCAATCTCCCTTTTTAAAAATGTGAACTAAATAGGAGTTGGCAAGGGGGATGCAAAACACCTCTACCAATAATTTCTCTAAATGAATTCATTAAAATAGATGCCCGTACATCCTGGATTATTTTTAAATATTTCATTATGAAGACCATTTGGTCTGGGAGCTTGAGAGTTGCTTACCTTTTTTATACATTCCAGAATATCATCATAGTCAAATTCAAATGACTATCCCATCTTAAGATCCTCCAATTGAAATGTCTCCATCCCTGGAATTTTAGCATACAACCCTGCATAATGTGTAACCCATTCAATTTCCTTAATTGGGTTATGTTGTACTACCTCCTGATTTACTTATAGGCTCTTGATAAGAGTCCAAAAATGGGGATATTGTTTTTTTATTACGAGTCTGTAGCATAGCCTATCCATCACTTTGGATCAATCCATAATGATGACTAACCATCCAGTTTTTGTAGCTTTGTTTTGCTTCTTTAATTTTTAATATGCCTCTTTCTGGATCAGATTTTGATTGCAAGATATTTTTTATGCTTACTTTAAGGGCCTTTTTTTCTTATGTACTTCGGGTTCACGTGCATGTACTCAAGAAGAAGGATTGGCCTGTTTCTTTCCTGTTATCTTATTAATGTTTTCCCTTATGAATAGAGAACATTTCTGTGGATGTATACATTCTTGTTTCCATTCCATAGTTGAAGAAGAGTAAACATCAACTATGTTTTTATTGAACCTCGACATCTTTTCAATTCTGCCTTTCTGTATTTATAGCAAGATTTACATAACCATTTCTATCTGATTCTTAAAGTGAAAAGACAAATTTGCACACATCATATTATGTTCATATTAAATAATAGAAAAATGAGTGCACTTTTCAAAGAGGATCAAAGAGGTATATACAGAATCAATGCAAGATTTAATCTCTCCCTTATGCCACATATCTTTCCTGGAGATATCGCCTTACACATTACCATTAAACTTTACAAGTCCGCAATAATTCAGAAAATGACCCCAGAGTTTACTAGGAAGTCAAATATATTTTCTTTACTTGAATCTATAATGGGCAGAAGGGCTTTATTTTGTAACAGATCGTTTGGGCAAACAGCATTAAACCCACCCACTACAATAATGACCACCACTTGAGTACCAATCTTCGATAAACCTTGTTAAATTACATAAATACAAATGCAGATCAACATGAGAAGATTTTCAATCTACATTTATAAATAAAATATTCTTGATTGTTGCTTAAGCAGTAATGGGCAGTTTTATCGCAAGGATCCCAAAATAACAATCATCTACTAATTCCATTTGATCTCCAAAATGATCTTGCACTGCTAAGGGGCTGCCATATGGGAGACCTTTAGACCAACGTTTTGGAAATTCGTAGAAAAGGGAGAAACCATGTAGTCTAATGGGATCCAAGAGCCAAATTTACCTTAACATTTCTCAAAAGCTAACATACACTCACATCAGTTATAACATTATTATGACCTCTGGAATTCCAAGAAATTAAATCACACATTCTTTACTTACGGCATGGCTGCCATGGTGGCAGGGAGATATTTGCTGGTTGTATAACACCATGAAGCCAAGACCAATCAGCGTATGGACTGTATGCTTATTTGACATTCCCCTTTGACAGTGTATTTTTAGATCCCAGTCACCATTACTTTTTAAACGCGAGCTATCAAATCCGTTTTCATTACTACAAAACGGTTCTTCATTGTAAAGTATCGGGTCATAACCCAACTGATTTAACCTGTCAGTTTCGGCAATTCATATTTCGTAGGCAATTCTAGAAGGTATAGAAATAACGACATCAGTTCTATTCGGATCAATAAAGTCTTCTAAATGTCACGCAAGTTGATTTATTTTAACCAGGAAATCTCATGTAGAAGGACTCAAATGTTTGCTCTATTTAGTAAGACTGCTTGCTCACCTCTTACCATGAATTCCAGCACTAGATGTGAGTTATGTTTCTTAATGAAACTTCGGGTCCCATTGGTGCATGGTGCAGACTGAATTTCTGCTTGTAAACCACCTCGACCATGAGGAGCAAGTAGCTTCTGACACGTCATAATTGGTTTACTCAGAAGGGTGGAGTCAAACACACCTTCTGCAATCCTGAGATTGCTTTTGTCAGACATCAAGTCAGCCATTGTAGACTCGGTAGGATAAAAACACCAGTTCCTACATTGCAGTTCGATATCCTTCTTCCATGACATAATAATACCCACTGATTTTGGTTGGCACAACTTCATTATGTTTTTTGTCTTGGATTTCTTTTCCTATCGGATGGAGATTGGTCAATATTTTCGGTTACATCTTCAATATCTGCATCTATAATCAACAAATTCATATTTTGCAGAAACTTTCTGAAGGAGTTCCTATTACCTCCCTTATTCTTTACTTTTTTTTTATGCCATTTTGGACATTAAGATCTTATCTGAATTATTCACTGTCCTCTTCCCTGTTTTTCCATTCCTTTATTAACCTCAATTGGTGCCAGATTGTCCACCTCCACAGCTGAAGAGTCCTCTCGGGCCATTTACTTTATTTTCCCCATCTTGTGATCTGTGATCAAGACACCTTTTTTTGTGGAGGCAAAGGTAACTTTGTAGGGGCATCTGGCACCCATGTGTCCAATTTGTTAATAAGTATAGAGTGTAATGATGAGTTATTCATTACTTCATCAACGATATTGTCATGAAGTTTGACAAAAGAGTTGAGGACTAGATTTATTGCTGAAATCGATGATGGCCCTAACTCTGTGATTTCATTACCCTCTGTTGTTTTAGCATGTAGGAAGGACGCTTGAGATGAGAAGGAGGTTAAAGAACTTTTTAATGAGAAAGCAGTGTGTTCAGAGACGATAGGAGAGTCAGAGAGTGAGTCCCGATTGAAACAGTCTCTGGGCCTCCAACAGATGGTTCTTGATTTATTACCATATGCACCAGGGCTGAGCCCTGCATTCCAAACTTCATTACACTTCTCAAACCACTAATCAAAGAGACTCAAGAAGCAGTCGGATCCTCTTCACTGGCACATTTTTTCCTAAAAGTATTGGTGATTATTTGGTTCTATATGAAAAGACCACATTTTAAAGGTTTCAATAGAAAAATAGTGCCCGATTTTCTTTTGATTGTAAAAACAGCATTGTAAATGTCTTTTTCTCTTGAGACCTTTAAAATGCATTTAATGTTTTTTTTAAATCAAGCCCCCCATTGTTCCACCCTCCCACAAGTGTGTGCCAAGCAGAGAAGCAGAATAGAACGATGTATTGTAATGAGGAATTGCCTACTTCCCAGCAACTGCCACCAATTGCTGCCATCTGCACTCTGCGTACTCCGTGACGTGCTGCAGCAGTGATTTTTGAATAAATATGGTCTGTGTGGAAAACGACAACAACACCCTCCTCACATTCTAGCACTGTCTCTGCTGCCAACTGCACTCTGCACTCATGCTTTTGTTCGTTATGTTTGCTTGACCACTTGCTCCCATTTCAGAAGCCTATTTTCACATTCTGATGTCGGCAGGTCATCATCAATTGGGTGTCTCACAGATTTAGGGTACATAAATCCTCCCTTGGACTTGGCCCCCTATCTCCTTCCCTCCTACTCTCCTCCTCGCCCATAGCACCAGATGAAGTCTCTAAATAAGTCCTCCGTATGAAATTCTCCTCCAAACATGTGCTCCCCTCCTCCAGAACTATCAAGGACAACATTGCCTCCCTTGCTCCAGCCTTGGCTGATTTCTGCAAACTCTCCTTTGCCACTGGCCCCTCCAAACTCCCTTATGTACCCTGTCCTTAAAAATCTTCAACCAACCCTTCCTGCCTGGCTAACTACTATCAACATTACCCCCTTCCTGGGCAAACGCTTGGAGAAGTTGGTAATCTCCCAAGTGATCCACCACACTGAATCTGGTGGTTGTCTCCACAACCACCAGCCTGGCTTCAGAGCAGCCAGAGGCACAGAAACTGCTCTCCTGAACATCCGTGAAGACCTGCTCTCAAATCTTGATTCCAACTGTGCTTCCGTTCGCATCCTTCTCAATCTTTCCTCTGCCTTTGATACTGTTAATCATGCCACCCTTATACAATGGCTCCGTGATAACCTTGGGAGCACAGTCTTGGCACTGGACTGGTTATCCTCCTTCCTATCTGACTGACCTTCACAGGTTCAACTGGGCCCTTTCCTCTCCTCTACAACACTTCCCTCCTGTGGCATCCCCGAGGGCCCTATCCTCTCGCAGTGCCTCTTCAACATCTACATTGCACTTCTGGCCCATTTGATCTCCACCTTCTCTCCTCATTTCCAGTGTTATGGGGACGACATGCAGCTCTCCTTCATGCTTCCCTCCACTTCCTCCTCTTCTTCCTCTCTCATTCCTGACTGTCGGACTGCTAGCCAAGCATTGTGCACTGCTAATACTCTGTCTGAATGCCAGTAAGACTGAGAGCCTTCTCATTGGGACCCCAGTTCCCTGCTTCCAACCTGCTCTCAGGCTGCCCTCCATGGGTTCTCTGCCCCCACCCTCTTGTGAGGCTAAAAACCTTGGCATCATCTTCAACCTCTGCACCCCCTCAGATGTATTCTCCCTTTTCTCACATTCCCCCAGAAGCTCAATGTTTCCCGAGCCCTGGTCATCTCTAAGCTGGACTACTGCAACAGCCTCTTTCTCAATATGCCTGTATCCTCCCTTCGCCCACTTCCACTTACCCAGAATTGGACTGTGTGAAGGCATCATGAAGTAGACACAGACAACTGAATAAAGTTTGTGCTAAAAACCTTTATTAAAGAAAAAGAGGGTTGGAAAAAACACCTAACTTGCCCTATGCTAAGGTGGGATTTCCCTACCTAACTGAAACTAATGGTGGTCTGCGTCAGGAAATCCAAAGCAAATGTCTGTGTCCAGATCCTATACTTGCGCTTACATTTAATTGTATACAATGTGTAGGGATGTCCGAATCAAAATGAGAAGCGTTCAAATAAAAGTTCAGAGCTTCTTCCAGCTCTTGGTTGGAAAAGGGGTTTCACTCCCCCAGGATTCAAGTCTCTCAAAGTTCCAAAACAACACAATTCCTTGGGATACTTCCCAGCTCTTCTGGCTTGGTTGCCTTTCACCAATTTCACCAATATCATGCAGTTCAGTTCCTTAATTTCAAATCATACAAGTTTTCCTTTATATTCAATCACAAGTTTATGAGTGAACTAAGTGGCTTTCCTTAGGTGGGTGTATTCGGTCTAGATGCAGCTGTCGTACTACACTGTACACCCATTATACGTCATGCAACCGACACACCTTACTTGCTGCTTCTTCACAGGCACACTACCACTGTTCCTGCTTCACAGTGGTATGATATGATATGATAGGTTGTTTATAACACGCTTAATACACAGATGTTTCTAAGCACGGACCCGGGTATCGAAACTGTGGTGCTCTGTGTCATCTTGCTTCCAAGGCGAGCACGTTGCTCCTGAACTACCTACCTAATTTATTCTCATTTCACATCCTCACAATGCTTTACTACTTTCTTTGCACCATTCACTTGTTGCACTTTCCATTTCTTCCCAGGGCTTTTGCCACTGCTTATTCTTTAAAGTTACACAGTTCTTTATATGTTTATGGTGTTTGCCAATGTTTGTTCTCTCAGGATATGCAGTTCCTTTTTATCAGTGAATGCTTTCTATCCAATTGGTATTCAACCACACTCGCTTTCTTTCATATCAGTATTCAAAAAGGTTTCCTTCTCATTTTCATCTCTTTTACAGTTGGATATTCACAAAAAACCTTTCCTTCAGTTGACTCACTAGCTTCGGGTTTATCGTGCTTATCAAAAGTATGTAGTTCAAGCTTGACCGGCATTCATATCACCCAGAGAGTCCCCCATTCTCTCGCAAGCGACCCGACCTGCCGCAACCATGCGGTCCACACCTCAGCGTCCCAAAGTCATGCAGGCTTCTCTGACTCACCTGGTAGGCTGTCTCCAGGTGCTGCTCTGTGCGGCAGCAAGCTTGCTGTGGCTGTCACTGTTTCCGGCTCGGCATGCCTCTCCTCCAGGATCTCTGCCACCTCGGTTGTTTGGAAAGGGAGTCTCTCTGACTCCAGGCGGTATGCAGACAAGCGCTGCTACCGGAGACCTTCCAAGTGCTCCCACCACATTCCGCTTCCGCTGCAATGACTCTGCAGCTCATAGGCACTTTGGGCTCCCGTCTCCCTGGCATCACCTCCAGCTTCTCCCGCAAATGTTCCACAGGTGATCCTCTTAGCCTCACCTGAGTGGGCCTTTTAAACCGCTCCCTTGGCTTCGGGTGCAGGCAATGTTAATTCATTACATAACGGTCTTGCTACTCAGCATTCTTCTTCTTCGATCCGGTACCAGAGTGGTGTGTTCTTGGAGATGGTTTGCTGGAAAAATAGTGAAGGGACTGGGAATACCCTTCAAGGCTCTGGGGGATATCTGATTTCTTATCAAAGGGAAATGTGGGGTATCATGTCTCACCCAAGGGTGTCTCATCCCCAATCCCCAAGTCTCCTCCACCCAAGTGATCCTCCCTCACATATCCACTGCCAGGGTCACGATCCGATAGCAGTGGCCTTTCCTTGGCCACTGGGGAGTGGGATATATTGGGGAAAGAATTGAGGACACTCTCAGATTCCTCATAACTGCAAGATTTATCTTTGGCCTCAGTCCCAGGGACCGCACCTCTCCAGGCCTAAAATCTCTCCACTGGCTCCCGGTGGCTGTGAGGGTCAAGTTCAAGAACCTCTGCATCATCCTCAAGGCTTTCTGGGGCCTGGGACCCTGCTTCATCCAACTCTCTCTCCCTAAATACCTCCCTGCTAGAGCCCTTCAGTCTTCTAGCTCCAACTCTCTGCAGATCAGACACTTTTTCAAGCATAGAGTGGGGGTGGTAGATCTCTCTCTTTGGCAGGAGCCTCCCGCTGCCAAGGCTTCCCTGCCCCTCTCAGGCTTCGTCTGGATGTCCTTAAGTTCCGGAAGCTTCTCCAGACCTTCCACCTCCCCAGATAATTCCCCCCTCTGCTGCATTGACTGGCTGCCTGGTCCCTTCTGAGACCTACAGGGTACCAGGCCCTCCTCACCCAGTCTATCCTAGTACCTTGATCTCCCTCACCCTCCACTCCCAAACCTGCACTTTCCCTTCCAGCCCCCTTCCCCTGACTAGCCTGGAAGGGTGTGCATCCCTACTGTGCCTGGTCCACCCCCAGCATCACACTTAGCATGTGGTCCTTACTCCCTGCATCCCCTGGCAGTTGCCCACCTGGCCTCCTCTTAGCGCTTGCCTATCCCCAGGGGTTGTCCTCATCCCCTCCTTCTCCTCCTTCTCCCCCTGCCCTTGTATGCCTCCAACCTGCCCCGCACTTCCTTCCCACCCGCGCATTATCCCTTCCCCCGTCAATTTTAAACTAGAAATTGCTTTGAATTGTAATGAGGGACAGAGTTTAACCTGTAAAGCTGGGGTCACTAGGAAGATGTGATTTGGTTAATTATTTTTGTTGTTCCACTTACTTCCACTTCAAAAGCATTTTCTTTTTACTCAGTTGGAGGCTGCCTTTTTCATCAAGGCCTCACAGCATTTGGATGAATGAGGATTATTCAGTGACTGTGAAGTTGATGCACCAAATGCTATCCCATCTGCAAATGTCTGCGGTACGCCAGTTTAAGTTTAATTTCATAAACTCAAAACACACTCTTCACAAACCCCCCAGGAAGATGAGCCCAGTTTAAATAACAGGACTATGAGCATAAAAGTTTTAAATTACATATATATATTGACATCAACTATAAATATGGACAACCGGCCTCTCAGCTATCCCAAACTCTGATGGCAATTCTGTCCTTTAATTCAATGTGTTGTCCACAAGAAGTTGAGCTAGCTCCACCATAATGAAAGTTTTGATCACATAATCCCTCCAAACAGGTATACAGTCATTGTTATAGATTAAATGCCAAATATTCAGTATACCGTTGTCTTAATGCAACGTTTGCAGTGGCAAATGCTTGCCTTATTGACGATTTAGTAATTGAGCTCTATATTGCATAAACTATGCTTGTCCAAGATTTAGTTCGCCAAAAAAGAAATTCCTGACCTATTTCAAACTGGATATAAAATGTTCCATTCCAATCATCTGTCTCGAGAAGATGGAGTAGCTCTCCTCTACAAAGATGACCTTGTATTTAATAAATGTGATTGTTCAAATATAGAATGAATAGAATTAGACGAGAAAGACAACCTCTTCTGGACTCTTCTGTCTTAGACTACTTGCTAATGTTTCGTCCACCAAGTGCAAGGTTTGCTGAAAGAAATCACCTTTGTGATTACATCATTACACATCCTCAAAATTCGGAACCGATGGTTAATGTGCAGTTTGATATTTTTTTTTTTTTTTTTATTTTTTTGGCTCAATGAGCCTTTACAAAAAGAACCAGATAAAACAAACAAATTACAAAATGTCTTTACAGATGTACATATTTTTGTCTAAAAATGGGACGTTGTTTTCCCTTTTTGCCAACCCTGCCACTTTTCTAGGCATTTATTCTTTTCGATTTTGTTCTTTTCCATGTGCCGTCTGCGTGCACGATGTTTTGGTGGACTATTTTCTTTGTCTATACAGGTTAAATGATTATTTCTCAGTTTGTTAACACCTGAATGGCTGCTGACGTCAGCGCGGTGTTGGTGCCAGATATGCGTCTGTTCCACAAGAAATCTGATGTAATATCCTCCTCTCTGCGCACAAAGTTCCTGAATAGTCTTGACCGATAGATCCATGAACCTTCACAGTCCATTAGTAAATGCCTTAGTGTTTGTTTGGCAAGGTTTGTGCAAATCGAACACAGTTTTTTTGCCTTATACCCTTGGTTTCGCTTTTCCAAAACGACCCCGCAATGGGCAAGATTTAATCTCATTCTGAGGAAGTTTGAACGCAACTTTCTATTTGGGAATTTCATTAGGTAGCGTGAAAGACACCCATGTTCCTTCCACCCCCTTAAGAGCGCACTTTGGATTGGATCTGATCTAACTTTCTCTATTGTTTCAATCCAGTCTAAGAATTTGAATTGCATTTTTTTTGAGTGGGTTTAGGACCAGAGTTTCCTCATCAAGATCTATTTTTATGAGTGCCTTTGTTACTATTTCCCCAAGTGAGATCAAAAGTGATGATTTGCCCTGCAGCCTCTGAGATCTAAGGTCTCCGTATAGGGAGGTCTCTTTACCTGTAATTATTTCTCGAAACAGGGAAATCAGCTTCCAGTCTGCCATGCACTTAAATGACTTTAGGCCCAGCTTGAATCTCAGACTTCTTATAGATGTACGGCTTGGAAGTCCCAAGACCCTTTTCCATAGTCGACCTTCAAAGCTTTCCCATTTTGCTGACCAAAGCCCCGGTTTAGCTTCCAGGCCATATAGAATCACTGGGACCACTTTTGCTAGATAATACTTCACTAGCGGAAGGATGGAAAATTTACAGAATTTATAGTTCAATTTAATCATTTGTGACGCGGCATGTGTTACCTTGGCCATAACCTCAGATTCCCCCTTATATTGTGCTGGATGGGTGTGTACATTATAACCCAAATATTTTATGGTTTCTACAACTCTTATACCTTCGCCCCCAGTTTCCAGTTTTTGTATTTCATTTTTGACAGAGGATGTTTGAAAAGGAGGATGTTTGACTTAGCAGGGTTGATTGTTAGTTTATTTATCCCAACATACTTGTTTAGTCTCGTTAGCAGACGTTCCAGACCAATTGGTGTTCTATCGAGAAGTACTATGTCGTCTGCGTAGGCCAGCCAACAGATCTTTCTCCCATTTATGGTGGGACTGGCCAATGCAGCCGATTCTAAGGAAGGTCCCATGTCTGCCAAAAACAGATTGAAAAAAAGAGATTCTCCTAGGCACCCTTGTCTGACCCCCCTGTTAACCTCTGTTCGTTTTGAGAGGTGGCCCATTGCATCAAGCCGAACTCTTAGGTTTGTAGCTCTGTGCAATTCCACCAGGATGGACAGTAGTGTTTCTGGCATTCCCCACCTTCGCAATTTTTGCCAGAGTAATGCTCACTCTACTTGATCGAAAGCTTTCGATAAGTCGATCCAAGCTCCATACAATGGGGGTGATTATTTTCTTTGTTTGCTCGTTCAAGAGATTTAGGATCAAACCATTGACAGATGTCGAGTGTCCTTTACGGAATCCTGTTTGGAAGCGTGATAGGATGTCAAAATCCTCTACCCATTTTGAAACATGGTTTAATACGAGTTTCATAAATATTTTGCTTTCAATGTTGAGCAGCGCTAATGCTCTATAATTTGCTGCTGTCCGACGATCCCCATTTTTAAAGAAGGGTATTACCAAAGCCGTTTTCCAAGAAATTGAAAATGCCTGTTTCTTAAGGATTTCCTCAAAGAGACCGGATAATAGTTTCAACCATAGTTCCATTTCACTTTTGAGTGTCTGATAATTGAGGCCATTCAGTCTTTTCATTCGCTCATTAACGCTGATGTCTCTTTTTCCCCTTAGGGGCCGGGGTCCGTAAATGCCAGGATGCGGCGCGGTCCCGAAATGAAGAGGGAATGAATCAACAGGTAAGTCTTAACATGGAGATTTAGCTTTCCTTTTTCCCTTCTCTCTCTCACCTTTTGTTCTGGTCTTTTTCTCCCTAGGCGCTGGGGCGTGACTGCGAATCCGGATGATCGCTGCTGAACATGGAGGCGCCCAGTAAAGGTGAGTGGAATGCGGCGCTGCAGCGATCGACGCGATGAGCTTTTAAATAAAAGTCTTCCTTTTCAGGATTGTCGGCGAGATGTCTCCGGGATGCGGATTTAGCAGGTAAGGAATTTTCCTTCTTCTGTTCTCTTCTTCTCTTCCTTTGCAGGTGATCCAGGATGCTGGCAGGCGTGGCAGAAATCAGGATGCAGGAGCAGACACGGTGAGCGTCCAGCTGCTAGATGCAGAACAACGCGAAGCACGTGTGGCTGTTCGGGTGGGGTTTAAATAGCCTTAGAAGAAGTTCCAGGTATGTATCCTTCCCCGACCACGCCGGATGGTAAATTAGTCCCACAGGTAAAGTAGTTCCTTTCAGGCCTCAAGAAGGCCGGGATCCTGCAGCATGGTCTGCATCAGGTAAGTGCACCCAAGCACATCCATAATGAGCCTGGCGCCTATGGTGCCAGGACTGATGTCTTTTATGAGCCTGGCGCCATAGGCGCCAGGACACTGTCCAAAGGGCCCCTATATGGGGTTGCTGGGTCCTTCCTTGGGGACTGGATGTCCGCTTTCAGGGACGCAGGGCTTGAACCTGCTCCCCGGGAGCGGGCATCATGACAGTTTCCCCCTCACATTGGTTCATTGTTTCCCAGAAGCTTTTGTTATTATCTTCTCTTAGTATGTTAAGTACATGTTCCCCATCTGTTTGCATCCGGATTTCCCTTTGTGGGATTAACTAAGATTTATAGCTTGTTTTCTCTCTTTTTATTTCTATTTTCAGTTTTTCTACCGGATACCCTATTTTCTTGATTTCTCGCAGGGCTTTCCTATGCTCTCTTTTTCCCCGCTAAATCTCCGGTGTGCTAGTGTTGCCCAGAGAAATTTGGTAAACCTCTGCAGGTCGCATTCTAATTTCCAGATATACTCAGGAATCTCTTTTAGCCGCTTGTTGAGCTTCAATCCCCCATCTTTATATTTCACGACTCTGATTTTCCCTTTTTTCCCCCTCTAAGTTCTCAGTTTCTCTTTCTGTTCCTAGAATGTTTTGGAACGAAAGCTCGAGTCTGCTATGATCAGTAGCTCCATCCCGTTTTAAAACAAGAAGGGATGGTGATGCATGCAGATTCTTGGAAATAAAAATAAACCCTAAAGCAGAGGATGATTTCCCTCTATGCAATGTTGTGTATGTTCCTTGATCACCCTCTTGTTGGCTATTGACCATTCTAAGGTCCCATCGTTCCATGAATTCCTGCCACATTCTTCCCCTACTTGTCTTCCCAGCATTCAAGTGTTTTGCCTCACCTTTTTGTGGATATAGGCAGTTTGTATTGAAATCTCCTGCCAAGATGATGTTGCAAGAGGCTGAATTCACTATCACTGCTTCCATTAATAGGCTCAGATCTTCTAAGAAAATGTCCAGCTTTGAGCTGGCGGGGTTCCAGTATATATTTATCATGACCCAAATTGAGGGTTTCCCTCTTAGATGTATTTCTGCTCTGCATGTGTGAATACCTAATGAGTTTTTCCAAATTTCTACTATGTTTTTGAAGATTTGGTTCTTGAGGGCTATTAACAAACCCCTGACAGTCACCCTAATGATTTTTGTAATGCTGGTAGGCAGAAAACTGTGTACCCTTCAATATTTAATGGGTTCACCAACCAAGTTTCTTGTAATAAAACAGCATCACCCTGGTTGAATAGATGTGCCCGCGTTTCTTTTGCTCTTATAGAACTGGAGCCCCGCGAATTCCAACTGAACAAATTTAAATCATCTTTTGTAAAGTTGCTGCGTTCCCAATCCTAACTTCTGCAGTACTTGCGAGAGAATCTCTGGAAGAAGAGTGAGGGTGTTTTCTTTTATGTTTGGTTCCATCTCTATGCTTCCCCCTTTCCTCAGGTTCAGTTCATTTGGATTTTCCCTTCCCTTATTTTTTGGTTTTGGGGTCATTTGATGGTTGATGGTAATGTTTCTTTCTGAGTCGTTGCATGAGACTTCCAACCAATAAGATTTTAATTCCACAGACTCTTGCTGAGCCCTGTGTTGTGCCCTATGGTCGCCATTAGACCACATGTAACCTATGCTGAGCCCTGTGTTGTGCCCTATGGTCGCCATTAGACCACATTTAAACTATGCTGAGCCCTGTGTTGTGCCCTATGGTCGCCATTAGACCACATTTAACCTATGCTGAGCCATGTGTTGTGCCCTATGGTCGCCATTAGACCACATTTAACCTATGCTGAGCCCTGTGTTGTGCCCTATGGTCACCATTAGACCACATTTAACCTATGCTGAGCCCTGTGTTGTGCCCTATGGTCGCCATTTGACCACATTTAACCTATGCTGAGCCATGTGTTGTGCCCTATGGTCGCCGTTAGACCACATTTAACCTATGCTGAGCCCTGCGTTGTGCCCTATGGTCGCCATTAGACCACATTTAACCTATGCTGAGCCTTGTGTTGGACCTTGTTGCGCCCTAGATATGCTTTATTAGTGAATGCCTCACCTAACCTACATGTGCCTTGTTAGTGAGTGCCTCACCTAGCCTAGATGTGCCCCTCTACTGAATTGCCCATTTGTGCCTTGTTAGTGAATGCCTCACCTAGCCCAGTTGTGCCTTGCTACTGAATTGCCCATTTGTGCCTTGTTAGTGAACGCCCCACCTAGCCTATATGTGCCTCGCTACTGAACGCCCATATGCACCTTGCCACTGAATATCCATTTTTGCCTTGTTAGTGAACGCCTATACGTGCCTCGCTACTGAATGCCCATATGCACCTCGCCACTGAATGTCCATTTGTGCCTTGTTAGTGAACGCCCCACCCTGCCTATAGTCCTAAGCACCCACGTGCACATATCTGGATTCACTAAAAAATGCTGCATCCATTATTGCAATACAGCATTATAGCTGTTACTCTAAGTTTTATCACCATGACCCAAGAACACCTTACGGCATCTCCTGCCTCGATATCAGACCCGGCCCTACATACGTTGCCCAACATAGTGACTAATAAACCTACCAACTCTCCACCAAACAATATTAGTACCAGAGGTGAAAACTTCACCTCCCTCCCACGCAACTTACTAGACAGAAATCTTAAACTTCGCGCAAGACTCACACAACTATATGAACCACCTAGAAGAACCTTACCATCTACCAACCTAAAAACAAATTACCCACATAAACCACACCAGACGATAACAACAAATGTCACTACAATCAAAACACAAAAGTTCAAGACTTCAGATACCAACTTAACTACCCCTAGCCAAGCAAACATGCCTAAAGAGACGCTAGTACTCAAAGGAGCACTCCTTAATGCGAGATCCCTTGTCGCCCATGCCCTTGACATAGCCGACCTCATTACAGAACACAATCTGGACTTCCTGGCAGTAACCGAGACCTGGCTACATAACGCAGCTGGACCATCGCTAATGCTAGCCATTCCAGAAGGCTACACCATAACAAGACAAGATAGGGATGGCACACGAGGTGGTGGAATTGCCATCATCTCCAAATTGAGCCTCTCTCTCAGAACATCCCCTCCTCAAATCCTACAATCCTGTGAAAATATCTTGGTCAAATTCCAGATAAATAACATACAAACCCTCACCATCCACTTAATTTATAGACCCCCAGGTCCTCTCGGTGCCTTCGACGAGGACTTGCATAGCCTAATCACCAACAACCTTAAACCTACCTCCCAGCTTCTATTATTAGGAGATTTTAACCTTGGCTTTAATGACCCTATGGACAAACAAGCCTCAAGCATAGCCAATACCATCAATGCAGCAGGCCTGTTTCAGAAAGTCAACAGACCCACTCACTTCAAAGGGAGAACACTAGACTGGATAGCAGATTACAACTGCACAGCCTCTATCACCTCCATCTCTCCCCAATCATGGACAGATCACTCTCTCGTAACCTTTAACCTATCTACAGCCAGACCCTCTCCGACGGTCCCATTGTTAGCACCTCCTTGTCTAACCAGAAACAAAAAGAGTATTACAGCGGAAAAAGTCATCCCCGCCATCCTACCCACGTTAAACGCTCTATCTGACAATCTAGACCCTAGTACTCTAGTTGAAGAATATAACAAGATTATGCTCAACACACTGGACAAAATCGCCCCGCTCAAACTTAGAAAAAGCAAACCTAAAGCGCACCTTAACAAATGGTTCACTCCCCAATTGAGAGATTTACGACTCCTAAAAAGAAAAAGCGAAAATTCCTGGAGACTGTCCTTCTATCGAAAATAAAGCAAAACTATCCTCTCACTTTAAAAAAGAAGTGAACCTTGCCAAAAAGAACTCCTATGATGAACGTATCACTAACTCTAATTCTAGCATGAGAGAACTCTTCGCCATACTGAAGGAATTAGAGTCACCAATAGCCACACCAGACTTAGTTACCAAGGATAAGACTTGGTGCACAGATATTCAAAATGCGCTAGCAAATAAAATCAATACACTTCAAACCAAAACACAACAAAAAAAAGATATGCTCAACCTTCAGCACTCCCCTAATACCTCTACACATAGTATGCCACTAGAGGCAAACCACAAATTTCACTTCTCCAAAACATCCCCACTAGAAGTAGAAAAAATCATTTGTTCACTCAAACCATCTAACTGCAAGGGCGATACTTGCCCAGCACAGTTAATAAAAGACGCTGCCAGAGACCTCTCACCATTTATTTCTAAATTAATCAATGCCTCCTTCACATCAGGCACTATCCCAGCCAATTTAAAACATTCCTGGGTGCTCCCATTTCTCAAAAAACAGACCTTAGACCCACTTGTCCCAACCAACTACCGCCCCATTACCACTGTGCCATTCCTCCTCAAAATATTGGACAAAGCTGCCTATATTCAGATACAAAAACACCTTGACCTGTATAAGCTCCTAGGAGCAAGACAATCTGGTTTCCGTCCACTTCATGGAACGGAAACCGCCTTAATTGATTTAAAGACGCAGGTCGACGAGCTGAGGGATGGAGGAGGAACTGCACTCTTGCTCCTACTTGATCTCTCAGCAGCATTCGACTTGGTCGATCACAAGGTACTCTGCAAACACCTGGACTCTGCTGCCCATTTCTCGCCTGAGGCCATCAAATGGCTAGAATCTTTCCTCAGCGAAAGAACAATGAGAGTTTTTTCCCCTTCGGCCGCAGCTGACCCTACCCCTATATTATGTGGCGTTCCCCAGGGTTCCTGTGTCTCGC
The DNA here is from genome assembly GCF_040938575.1 of Ambystoma mexicanum. NCBI lineage: Eukaryota > Metazoa > Chordata > Amphibia > Caudata > Ambystomatidae > Ambystoma > Ambystoma mexicanum. The sequence goes on from NC_090924.1 coordinate 965,586,092, forward strand.
CTACCCTATACAATATCTTCACCAAACCCTTGTTCGATGATCTAGACCTTCTGGGTATCACCTAAACTAACTATGCAGATGATACACAGATTCTCCTCCCGCTTTCTGGGGATCATAGGAAGGACTCGGAATTGGTGAACAGGGTATATCTCGTTGTTCAGGCATGGATGGCCACACATGGTCTGTGCTTGAATGACGACAAGACGGAGTTGATAATCCTGGGAACACATATGAACACCAAAAAATTAGGTCAGGAATTCTCCTCCTTCAATATTGATGGAAATCCTATCGGGGTCTCCAAGGAAGTAAAAACCCTCGGTTTCTACTTGGATTCCACACTATCATTCGACAAACAACTAAAATCCTTGGCCTCCACCACCGCATACACCTGTAAACTGATAAGAGCAGGCAAGCCTTTCCTCGCTAATGACAGTTGCATGATCTTGGCTAGAGCACTTATCCTCTCCAGGATCGACTACTGTAATGCCCTTTACAGTGGCGCCAACAAATCTACCATCCAGAAACTTCAAACGCTCCAAAACAATGCTTTGCGAGCAGCGCTTGGCATAAATAAAAGAGCACACATCTCCACCATTAGACGTCAACACAAATGGCTATCTACAAACCACAAAATTCAATTAAAAATGATCTCCTTGACACATAAAGCTCTTAACAACGCCGCCCCAAGCTACCTCACGAACAAAATACAAAAAAAAACTCCATCAGACCTATTAGAGCTACCAACACTAACTGTCTGGTAGTACCTAGATTTAAACTTACCACGGTCGGTGGGAATAGTTTCCCTGTGAAGGCGGCTAAAACCTGGAATCTATTACCCAACAATCTAAGAGCAGATCAGCCGTACCCACTATTCAGAAGGAATGCTATCCAATATCTTATCTCCAACGACCACTAGATATAGGTTTATAGTATTCCCAGACCTGACACTTGTCCCTCTCCTCTGCCTCACGATATGTTACGCTTACCATCTTCTATGTAACTCATCGACCTGCACGATGATGGTCCTGCACATTTGTATACTATTACTGTATCTTGTATAATATGTATAACTTGTATAATATCTATAATATCCATTACTGTATCTTGTATAATATGTATAACTTTTACTGTATCCTGTATAATCTGTAACGATGTAAGTTTCGCATTATCTTACCTGCTGCGCCCTTCTACCTATGGGTCTGGAGCGCATTAGAAATAAAACAAACAAACAAACAAACATAGCATTTTTTGCGTTCTCAGAGGTAAATACCAGTTCAACCAGGAAGGGGTCTTGCGACATTGGAAATTTAACACACACTATATCTTCTGATGAAAAACAATGAAGATTTTTCACTTTCTTCATTATGCCCAGTATTACTGCACGACTCAGTGATTTATGACGCCCTAGGTTGGAGCGCAATCTCAGCCAAACTCTTTGGATGGTGTCGTTTTTTAGCTTACTTTGTTTCTGATATTTGCAGTTTTGGATGGTATCTGTGTTATCAAACAGGCATCATCTTGATTTCCTGGGCTGTTTAATTTGACTGATTTTCCTTCGCCATTTTGAGCTTTTTCTTCGTTCATTACGGATAGTTTTTTTTCCTTCAAGGTTGTGGCGGTAGTGGACTCAACAAAGGTGCACTGAGGTCCTTATTGGTCTTCTGGTTCTTGGTTTCAAAGATGGGAGCAATTTTTATGTTATGACCGCACTGTAATGTCCCGATGTCGTCCGAGCGATTATTTTTTTTTCGCGGTAAAAGATCGGGGCCCATTTTATTTCTTTAGTTGCAATGTTTTTTTGAGGGGCTCCATCCAGTTCTTTCCTGGCTTGTGATTTTCCTGACTTTAGTTGATCTTTCAAAATATTCTTCTCTGTTTTTGTCCTCGAACTGTTACTCGCCTCTACCTCATCCTCGGTTTGCAGACCAATACTTGCTTTTGTAATGGCTACAATTTCTTCTATTTTGTTACTGTTTCCTATTTTGGTCTTTTCAAGGTTCTTTTTGATTTTCTTCTGATTACTCTTCTCTTGACTAATCTTGTTTTTTCCCGAGGGAGTTTGTGGGCCTTTGATAATTGAATGTTGAGCATTTCTGTTCATCGCTGTTTCCAGAGGTATTAGGGTTTGTCTGAAGGTTTGCTCTTTGCTTTATATTTCCATGTTTGTTGTCTTTCAGCCCTTTCTTTCGGCTTTTCCTTGTTTTAGGGTGTACTGTCTTTGACCTCTCTCTCTTCGTGCAAGACGTTTCCTCATTTTTCTCCTACCTCTTGAGGTCTGATCACAAGGATGCTGCCAGTCTGGGATTGTCTCCATTTGCTTCCCGTTTGCCTTTTCTGGCTGCATTTTTTGAGCCCCTTCTGCAATTTCCATTTCTCCTTCTACTACATTGGCGAGCCTTCGAAATTCTTCCAGCACCGAATCCGAGAGCGGCGTGTCATCTAGTGAGTATTCTTAGATATTTTCTACAATTCCCTCTGCTGGATTTGATTTCCGAATTTCTTTCAATAAAGAGAGGACCTCTCCCAGTAGTTTGTTGTTTTGTTTTTCCATGTCGTTTTTTTCCTTCAGGTTTTGCTGTATGGAGGAGATATCAAGTCCTTGTTTTACCATTTCCAGGTTTAGATCTGGGAGCGGCAGGGTCAAATTGGTGTTGGTTGCAGCTACCAGACCGATTAAGGATGAGTCACAGAGTGCAATTTCTTTTTCTCTTTTTTAGCATTTCAAAGACTGAAACCAATGAATTGAGAACAAAATTTAAGGTTTTCAATGTTTCTGTGTTTGGATCTGTTTTTGTTTTAGCGTCTTCGTGATGAATTGTATCTCTTTGTTCATCTGGAATTTGTCCTGTGTTTTTAGGTGACTGTGTTTTGATGCATTGGTGCTACCACCTTTTCTCCCTCATTTGATATGGTGATTTCATCCCCCAGTTTGATATGCTGAACAACCAAATCCCCCAAAATCTAAACTCTGGGTTTAACTCAGTTAGTCACAGAGCAAACCCATAACCATTACGGTATGGGTTTGGGTTAGCCGGTCCGATAGCACAGCGAGTAGAGCGCTCGCTTTGACATCTGTGCAGAGCCTGGTGACGCAGGCTTGAATCCCAGCAGGGCCAAACTCAGCCTTTCATCCTTACGATCGATAAATGTGCACCACACACCGTGAGTAATAATAATCAGAGCTCAGATACCTGAGACTTCTGGTAGGAACAGATTTTCTGTCAAATCCCTATTAAAATGTTAAAGCCATACCCCCTATGCTTGTCCTATCACTGTGCCCTTGAATTCATAATACTCTTAAAATTATCAAACTACCCCCTCCAAAAGGGAGCAGAAATGCATATGCCCATAGATGGCTCCGTTTGAATGCAACCTTTGATAAGCACAATATTTCAGCAACTTCCAAAAATGCAAACAGAAGAGGCCTCAGTGGCCCTCAGTAAATTTATTGGCACGGTCCCTAAATTATTCCATCAGGTAGTGACTTCATACCTGTAAAGACTGGAGGGGGGTGTCTGTACTCCTGCTCTCTATATGTTAGAGGAGAGGCACAGAGGACCCCAGCCAAGATTCTCTATAGGGAAGCGCTGGTCGAGCAATCAAGGCCTAGCTTCTCAGGAGGTGATGCAGGCTGGTTCTTAAGTACAGTGTAGTCCCCAAGCCCCCACAAAGGAATGTCCACACACTGTATTCGTTAGAACATAGTCTTTATATAATTAATATTCAAGGTTATGTACAACGTCGCAATAACTCACTTTGTGCTCAGAAAATCTACAATGGCAAATATATACAATTCTAAGTGGTACTGCAATTATTATTAGATTCCATTAAAGTGCATCAACTGTACTCTGGTGAAATGTCACACAAATCACTTAATAAAAGGTAACCAACAATAGACATAGGAGGAAAGCAGTTGGTTAGAACGATTGGCAGAATACTTGCCCCTACCACTAGACACAGTTCTGTGTGGAGATCCCCCCCACCTGGGCAACCTGTAAAGTAAAGAGATATCACAAGCCCAGTCCATATATTGTTCTATAGGTTCCTTCTATAATAGTTCTACAACCCCAATGTACCTGGAATAGCAGAATTCATCATCGGGTCATCAAGGGATCCTTCTTGAGCGGCTCCCTTTAAGGCAGGAGCCACGGATCGTTGAGATCCCACGAGGAAAAGGGAAAGGACAACGACGGAGCGTTGGCGTCCTGCAAGGAAGAGGCGTGCGGGGCACCTCGATGACGATAGTTCAGGACCGCAAAAAGACTGTGAAGAACTGTGGCCCAGCAAGTGCGTCAAGTCGTCCAGCGTCTCTACCATCGTTAGGTGGCAGATGCTCCTCGGTGGGTCGGCGGCCTCGACCTTCTCAGGTGGAACAAAGCGGTCGATGGTGCAGGCAAGAGCATCCTTGGATCAAATTTTACTTGGGCAAAGGGAGCACGGCAGCGGCAGTCGTCGACAGTGATGGACAACAATGTCCGGCCGCTTCTCCTTGTGGTTCCGCGGCGGTCCCCGTCTCCGGTCGGCAGCCTGTCGTAGGTCTGTCTACCAGGGAGCTTTGGCAAAGATCAGCTGGTGCACAACGGTCCCTCGTAGCTCGGGAAGAGGGTGCCTCACCAGGTCCTCTCTGGATCAGTCCTTGGAGGCACATCAGCTTTCAGATCGACGAAGTAGAGCAGCAGCAAGACTTCTCTTCCAGCAGGGCTTCAAGGTTAAGCTTCATTTTCAACTCCAGACTCTCTTCAGCTTCGGAACACGAATTCTAGCAGTGAGAGGTCCCCAGATATACTAGTTGATTTCCCATTCATTGTGCTGGGTTACACTCAGGCAACCAATCGGTCAGAAGGGCATTCATTCATTCATGAAGGCAGGCAGCCAATCAGGTGCATAGTGCATTCAGACCATTCGCTTCTCTCCAGGTACTCAAAACGAGTTATGTGTATTGAGTCAAGTACCCAGCCATTCAACACTTCACACTGTATTCATACCAGTTTCGGGCAGGGCTGTCTCAGTCAATGTGTCAAACACCAGAAACTAGACATTCACAACAAGAAGTGCATATTCGTCTCACACTCCATTCACCCAGGTCCCACCCACTGGGGTACCCACAGCATACGGTCGTTGGGAAGGCTCCAGCCAGTCTGGTCTGCACTTCCCCACACTACCATGTATGGAACTTCCACCCAACAGCCAGTCAGGGGGAAGGGACAGAGTCAGGGCTTCCCGGGACTTCGGGAAGATCATGGTAACAGGCGATGGAAGGCAAGAGGCCACGGGGGCCATCTTGACTCCATCAGGAATCTACCGATTCCAAGGACAGTGCCTGGGAATCACAAATTGGAGGATACTCAGGGCACCAGTCAATTCAGCACAGAGCTGCCACCAGCCCTTACCCTGCTCTGGGGGCCACCCACAGGTGCCCAAAAACATACACTAGGGGCAAAGGGTTGCACCCCTACCCATGGGTGCTATAAGGGTATCCCATGGGTCTGTACAGCAAACCATAAAACAGAGCTGCACCGCCAGGAGTCCCACTTGAACTCCTGCGTGGAAAACATGACAGAACACATGATAAAAAGTAGTAAAGAATATGGAGGCCCTGTCCCTCCGATGCATTTCCAGCATCACTATATCTATCATTCGATCAACCTAAGAATCTTTTGAGCATGTTGTTTGTGAGGAACTCAGAAAATACTAAGGTTATCTTTAAACGCCAAAAACATAAACCGCTTTGTCATTATAATAAAGATGACAAATCTTTTTGGTTCCCTACCCACTGAATACAAACTGTGATACCATAACTAAATTGTGTATACAAAGAATTTAAATAGCTAACGAAATCTTTCATATTTTAAATGAACCATGTAACCCCTTGTGTCATTCTTTAACCCAAAAATATGCATCCTTTGGGTCCCTTGATCATACCTGAAGTTTCTCCCTCCAACATTCGAACTTATTTTAGCTACATCCATGGCTAATAGCTATGACCATCTTCACGGTGCAGTCTGATCTGAAATTTGCATCTTTAAAATCCATTAACGCTTCTGGCTCATGATTTGATCTGATGGTCATGTACTGACTACCACCATGATACAGGATGAAGCTCCTCATTGATAAAATAAAATTGCTGTCAAACGTTCTGCCCATTTCCCCTCTTCTGTTACTGGGCAAACTGATGGAGTGTGTTGCATACTCTCAGATGGAATGTTCCCTGTAGAAGAATCACCAACTTTACAAACAACAAGCAGGTTTTTTCCAGAATGGAACTGAAACAGTCCTCATGGAGCCATTTGATGATTTACAGTGGTTGCCAGATGGAGGTGTTGCATCTGTCTGTGGTGGTTGAATCCATGGATCAACAACTACTTCTTTATAGCGTATATTGTTCAACTTCCAGGGGTGCATGCGGGAATGCCTAAAACCCAATTTTACAGGGTACAAAAACCCAATTTTACAGGGTACAGACAAACTAGCATTAGGACCTTATGAATGTACCACATAGGCATCGACTTCTGTAGTACCATAGTGTTAAACCCCGTGGCCCTTGCTATTTAATCTGTCTGCATCCCTGCCTCCTCGCATGTATGGCCATGTTATTTGGTCTCGCCTTTGTTATCTACACTCATGATGCTCAGATTAGCATACTTCTGGATGATGATACTATGAATGCAGCAAACTCATTTGGAACCTGCATGGAGGGAATTGGTAAATGGATGTGCCTAAATTGTCTCAAAATTATATATCAAAATAAGACTGAGGGTCCTATTGGCCCCTGAAAATCATGCATTGGCCGTCAAAATTTGGGCCACCATTAATGGAACAATGCCAGAGTCCGGTTTCCTTTGTAGAGAACTTGGGTGATAAAATTGATGCAGCACTTTTCCCAATAGCACAGATAACAGCTGTGGCTCTGGTGGGATTCCATCAACTCAGACTTCTTCATACAAACTTACAGTACATTTTATCAATTAAAAATGGCCAAATCATGGAAGTCAATTGTTTAGTTTGGACTGTTGCAATGCAATTTTTTATCTTGGGTTGCCAGCTCCACTATTTACAAAGTACTGAATCTTGCAGTCAGACTACTGTGTAAACTGTGACCACGAGATCTAATATCTCCAGCTTTCCTTTTTTTAATTGGTTACCAGTGACCAGGTTCAACATTAGTCACTCTAATGGGTACAGTATTGTAGTTACATTTCTTAACTAAACTTGCATGCACCCTCGAGAGGTCCTATGCCCTTCCAAGAAGAGGTTTTTAGAACTCCCCCCAATTTCAGGCTAAAGGGTGTAGGAGAAAGGCGTCCTTTTATCAAGCAACAACATTCTGGAATTCTCTCCCAGTAGTTGTTGGGTTCAACTCTACTTATTTGCAGAATCTTAAAAGATTAAAGATGACTAGTTATATCCAACTTACATTATGTCGAAACTGGAGTTTCTAAGATTTAATGTACGTCAGTCAGCAACATTGACACAAGGTCTTAGTTCACGTTTCATAAATGTGTTTCACTAGAAGCAGAAATAAAATTCCTTATGTAAGCAAATAGTATCCATGTTAGGTCTCAATTTCCGAACATATCTTTAAATAAATACAGCCTCATTAAGAACCTCGTGTTCTACATTGCTTGATTCCTGTTGTCTCTCCATCTAGGTCTTTATATATTTTATGTTTGGTTCATGAATTGCCAACCATATTGAAGCTCTTCCAAATTATACCACCAGTTGCCATATCAGTGTGCTGTGGGCACAAATTGAGGACATTCTTCCATATAACTCTATACACTTTCAGAATTTAATCTGCAGCTGGAAATCTTAGTTGGTAAACTATCAGACAAATGGACACCATGAAACATTTCTCTTTTGGGTCATGTACACGTTTTGTTACAATGGTCACCACTTCCCCTCAACCGACACTGATGGACAAGGGGCTGTCAACTCCATGACCTGTTATCCTTTATTGCCTTAATCTACTAACACTGTGACAGAGATTTTCTTTGTATATATTTATTTGTATTCCTACTTCTTGATGATATAGTATTTTGGTAAGAAATACTTAGAGATGCACGCAATAATTAGGGCATTTATGCAAGTTGGTGCTTTACAATCAGATTAGTTGATTAATGATCAACAAGGCAGGCAATAATGTGTGAAGGGGAGGACATTTATTGATGATAAAATAGACATAGGGCGATAAAGAGGAGTCGAAACAGATATGTTGGTGCACACATACATACAGAGAAAGTCAGTGACTGTTTGACGTGCGATAATGTGACGGGATAGGGTGGGGATACCTTCAAGGTATGGGGAAGAGAATTTGGGGGACAACTTGACTGAATATATGTTGAGGTTTTTAATTTTACTGGATAATGAATTCCAGTAATGGGGAGAAAGAGGGGAAAAAGAGCCAAAGCAAGTGGATGCACAAGGGTGACTGAGGGTCAATGAGAATGTGGGTGCCAGAGCGAAAGGTGTCCGGAAATGAGGAATGGTGGCAAGGAACTAGTGAAGTAGAGGGAACTAGCCTGTGGATACATTTAAAGACAAGCTAGCGGAATGGATGAACATGGATAGACAGTCACTACTCAGGAAGCTGGAAGAAGTTTGAGAAGACCAGCAGAGATTATGCAAACTACAGGTGGCAAAGTTGAAAGGTTTTCAATTGAGGAAAAGGAGTAGAGAAGAAGGCTATAGAGGAGGCTTCTGCAGTAGTCGACACATGTCAGTACCACAGGGGGGATGGAGAAGAAGTCAGATCTGATGTTTAACAGGTTGATCCTGGCAGCATTGGCGGTAAAGGTGATGAAGCTTCAGATCACAGTCAAAGATGGCCCATGGTTGTGGGCCTTTGTGGTGACGACCATAGTGGGCTGATATGGGAACTAAGGAAAGTAGATGGCAACTCCTACAGAGTGAAAACTTGTATAGTCCAAAAGTAAGCTGATGCCTATTGCTCCTCTCTTTTAGTTCGTATGGGGTCTAGCAGGGATTCAGAGTGTTTCAGGATATGGTGAACAATGATAACTGGCTGGCTTTGACCCATACAAAGTACATTCACAGCAGCTCTTTGAAACTGAATTGCATTTTATTTGCCTGGCTTGGTATCAGTGTCAGGCGTCAGGCAGTCAATGCTGTTGACTGACAGAAAGTAAGGGAATTAAATGCCACAGATCTTTATTTATTTATTTATTTATTCAGATTTATTTAAAGCGCACATCAGCCCGGGGGCATCGTGGCGCTGTTACATGAATACATACATAGTCTGGTTACAATGGAAGGAAGATGGTTACAAAGCAATTTTCATTACAGGAAGCATTTCGTATCGATCTGTTGCATCCTCTCTGCCACTGCTCTAGGAGGTAAGCAGCAGAAGCTCTCCTGGTTGCACACTGTCACACTTGCCTAAAATTGGTCTGCAATGTTATTGGGATGGCTTTGCCCCGCCAGTCTTGCAGTAGTAGGTGGGTGCGCGTGCGTATGTGTGTGTGTGTGTGTTTTAGTTAAAATCCAAAGATAACCAAATGATGGTTTCTGCATATTCTTTGGGCTTTGATGCACAGACCATTTTACTTCAACTAAAAAAGACCCTACATCGGTACCCGTTGGGGAAACAATGGTGCTTTATAATGAGTAAGGCCCAACATTGCAGGATCCAAGATTCCCTCTCAAAGGTGTTCAAATCTTATATAACATGCAGACAGATAAGGTTAGCCTGCTAGTGATCCACACGGCTATATACAATTTGGTCAGTGCAAGATCCCTCTACTCACAAAGCTGAAACAACTGGAACTCTCTTCTCAGCTTTTGAATATATGAAGCCTTGAGGATATTCTGCAGAGTCAGAGTACTTTAGACTCGTCTGTTGTGATGAATTCCCCTCCGTACTCTTAAGGATTGACAGTGAGATGATCAGAGGGGTTGGGGCTGCCCTCAGCTAATGGCTGCTGGACCCAGATAAGGCATACGGGGGGATCTTCAGACCACCCCCACTAGTTGCCTGCACTAGGGCATGGGGCAATCACAGGAATATTCGCAAACAATCCAGCGCCACCCATGGTAAGGAGAGTAGCCACAAACCAAACCCCTCGAAATGATCTCTGCTCATTTCATTGTTGATTCTAGTGAGCTATTCCAGGCCACTACCGAGCGTGGAAAATACTACCTCTCACTTTAAATAAACCCAGTTACAGTATGTGCAGTTCACCAGTGAGTGGTGTGATGAATCAAAGCAATACATCCCTTCTACCCTAGGGGGTGTCCCCCATGAGGCTAGGGATCTAAGCCCGCTCCACAACACTCTTGCTAGGTGTCGAGGCATGTGGAACCTCCCTGTGATGCCCTCCATCTGATGGCCTGCATGGAATTGTCTAACACTCCAAATCAGCACAAGTTCCATAACTGGGACGAAGATAAAATTGACTTGTATCATTACCAGACAGAAAAAGAGCCTATCTCTTTAGGTCAAAAACACTGAATAATTGTGCAGAAAATGCTTAAAGAGAAGGAAAAGACAGAGGGCGAGAGACATGCAAGCAGGGGACGGCCCCTCTATGGAGAACTTCTCAGAAAGGCTGAGCCACAGCAGGCCGTGGAGCCTTCGGAGAAGAGCAACAGACACTGGCAGGCTTGCGTGTGCAAGGAAGCAGAACCCGGGAAGACCAGAATGGAGAGCTTGGTGGTGGCGTGATCAAACCGGAACTATGGTGGACAGCTTGTCCCATAAATAACGCCGATACCAATGCCCCGATTAACCAACTCATGGCTGAGTGTCCGTAACGATACCAAGACGACGGGAAGGCGAAGCAAAGGCAACTGAGCTTATGTCATCGATAACAGAAACCGAAATGAAGAGAAGGAAAAAGAAGGTCCCATAACCCCAACGGGTACAGGAGACGTTTCCCCTCGAGACTGAAAGTGGAGGGGGGAATGGGACTACTAGGAAGGAAAAAGGAATTTATTATAGGATCAGAGATACTCATCCAAGTACAAATGACGAGACTGTGAAAATCCCATTAATGAAATGGAACTTTATTAATGTGATGAAGAGAAACCTAGAATCTATAGAGAGGGCGAGAAACAAAACTGGAACATTGCTATCTTGGAGAAAGGGGAAAATAACCCAGAGGCTAAGAAGCACACATTGGAACACAATAGAGAGAGAGATAATTATGCATCAAAGACCCGAGAGGTCCCTAGAATAGACTGTATACAAAGAAGTCTTGAGAAAGAAAAGTCGAATCACAACTGTATAGAAATCCAAAGTCTGAGAGGAAAAGACAGTGCATCAGAGATCTCACAATCCTATAGGGAAAAGAAAAGGATTCAGACAAGAACCAAGCAACCATTAATAAAAGGAGATGGAAATATTATGAATCCTGTCTGGGAGTTACAACAACTAATACAAGGAATCTCCAGAGACTATTTGAGATTTCAATATTAATCAGCAAAGGAGAAGGAAGAGAAGAACAGAACAGAATCCCAACCAACAGGAGAAGGGAATCATTCTCCTGACCTTATTTGATTATAAAACTGGTAGATTTAGTGTTATATCTGGGTGTGAGTGTGACGTTTCCATATTTCTTTTGGTAAGGGGGGTGTGTGTTCTATCTGAGGCCTGACCCTGTATGCTTGTGTTGGTGAGTGGTGATGTCTGTATGGGAATGTTAGCTTGAAGTCCTGTGTGCCTGAGTAGAATGTTGTGTGGTTTGAGTTCTGACCTAGGCAATTGATCAAGATGTAGCCTCGGTTGTGGGGGCCGTGAGAAAGATGACGGTCTGTCCATTGCAGCGGTTGGGGCCTAGAGACTCTCTGTGTTTAGAGTGACAATGGTGACGTCAACGTGATGGTGGGAGTATTGGTGAAGATAGAATCTTCGTTTCCTTTTTTTGTGCAGTGTAAGTCGGAGCACAAATTGCGAGGTTTTTAAAGAAAGGGACCTATTGCATGGAGACAGTATGCCCACGTCGTCAGAGTAAGAAGTGATTAACTGTCTAGCTCTGTGACAAAAGAACAAGGATTCTGCGTGCTGACGGAAACGCATGCGCTAGCCGCGTTAGTGAAACGCAGTAGCTTGGGAATGGCGAGAGGAATAATTAAGAGCCATAAAGCAGCAAGGAGAGAAAGGAATCCTTTTCGTAAATGAGTTTCGTTGCGGTGACGTGCAGAGAGGGTCAATGACTGATGACTTAAAAAGTCTCCGCATTGTCGGCCTGTCCAGTTTAAGAATATATTTCAGTGAAATTGAATTTAGTAATGAGACCTCTCATTAACGATGTTACTTTAAAGAGTACATTTTGATCCAAATGGAATTGAGACGCAAAATGTGTGACTGGCGGCCGGGCTCCATCACATGAGAAGGTGGTGATGGATCAGATTGTTATGTAGTGACTGGACATTACGAAATTTAACGTGAAAGTACAACGTGTGATGAAAGAGTGTGGGTTAGAATCTGTTTGTGTAATTCTGGTGGGATAAGCGCAGAATTACACACGTATAGTTTCCAGTAATGTTTTTTTCACACTTTATAGTTACAATCTGTACAATAGTGATTTCTTTTTAAATCACCATTATCAAATTATTCATATCCAGTTGGGACGTTATCGTGGTTGGGGAGGGGAATGTGCAGATGGTTTCAGTGGGTGTCATAACAGACCGCGTAGTGTTTGAACATTTTGAGGAATTACAGAAACTTCTCAGGAACGATAAGCTGCAAGGAGGGAGCATTTTACAATAGTTTTTTTGGAGAAGTTGGACAATTTGATTTTTTTTAAAAAGATGTTCTCATACAGAACGTTCTTGCAATTCCATGGTTTATTTCTGTGCCAGCAGCGTATTTATAGAAGGTTAGAGCTAACAACATATTGAGGAATTGCAGTTGAGTTCCTTATAATGTTGTGACATCGAAAGTATATTATACACATGCTGATAGAGCATTAATGTCTCTTCAAGTAGGCAATTATTGTTCCTGCTTAATGACGTTATTCAACCCCCCTGACATTCCAGGTTAACAATGTGAGATTGGCCCTATTGGCTTTCTCAGTAGATGCCATGATGATAGATCGTATCATACATGTTTACTTCACGGGGACTCCACATCAAAGGGCCGCCTTTTACATTGTAGGCATGGCAAATGTACACTTGCCACCCGAACTCCCTCAAATAACACTTAAATAATGGGATATATACTAATTGATCTTTTCACAATTGATCGCGGGAGAATTGACCTTCTGCACAATTGATCGTAAAATGAAGGTGAAGTAGGACATATATGCAGGGGGAAACCCCCCCCACTCAATCCAAAACCCCCCGCAACCCTCTACCCAATCCCATTATATAATTTATTACCCCAAACCCACCCCACACACATACATATATATATATATATATATATATATAAAAAGTAAAATAAAGGTAAAGGTCAATTGTGCAGAAGGTCAATTAGGGCCACTATTATTAGGTCAATTAGGACAAAAGGTCAATTTGGGTAATACCAAATAATGCACAATGCCCATGAGACATAGATCCAAACTCCATCCGCCCTCACTGGAACATTCCCAACCTCCAGTGTAATACCCAATAAGCTATTCAGATAACATACAAACTACTAAACCAACTAGAATAACTTGCGTGTCTCACTGTGTGGGGGCGGAGTGTGTGTGCTTGGCTCAGAAGCCCACCTGCGAAACCACTCTCAGCATAAGGTTTCTTACAAATGGCTACTTTCAAAGAGAACCTTTCCGGGTCAGTAGACCTGTGAGGAGCTACAACCACGTGCAGATAGTATTAATGGAGAGGGACAGTGCCAGAGTGAGGCTACATTGTTCGAGGCCTCTTCTGGAGATGTAAAGAAATGTGATCTGTCCCCGTGAATTACTTTGCTTTGCTGGGAACAGCATTTGACATTCACATTTTTTGCCCTTAATCTACGCTTAACATCAAGGAATGTTCACCGAGCAGCCTGTACAGCGACAATTACGTCAGGATATATAGGGATGAGGGCATTGTCCATGCACAGCTCTCCTTTGCAGACTTATGTATCAGATCTCTGTCCCTGCAGTTTAGTACCTTCACAATAGCGGTGCAGGGCAGGCATCCCAAGGCAGGTCTAGGGCCATGCGTATGGTCCGCTCTTTGAATCAGGAAGTGATCAGAGAAGACAAGATGCCCCAGCATGACTTGTAGTTGTTTTCCAAAAACATCTCAAGCGGGCCCTTTGTGGCTGTCTTCGGCAGGCTGACTGTACGAATATTGTTACAGTGCGCTCTGGATCCCAGGTCATCATTTCTCTCTTGCACTGCTTTCATATCTTTTTTCAGCGGGGCCTCTTTACCTTCTAAGGAACTGACAGAGTCTTCGGTTAGACCAATGCAGAACTCTGCCTCTGTCATTCAGCTGCACAAGAGCTCAATCTTATGTTGTGATCTTTGCAGCCTACTGGCAAGTGTGTCTATTTTCTGATCCAGTATGCAGAGGGTGCCTTTCATCTCAAGCATAATGGCACTTAGATCCTCAGACTGGTGTTACCCAGCAGGAACAGCCACAGATGCTGAGAAGGTATCCTTCTTATTAGGGGTACTCTGGGCAAATGCATCTGCTGACCCTGCCTTTTTTTTTTTTAGTTAAACCCAGGCATTCCGCCCCCTCAGTGGAGCACACTGCTTGGGAGTCAGAGATATGGGCAGCACTGTCGTCTCACCCCATAGCAAGGCCCCTGGTGCTCCACCAATGGCAGCAGCTGGGACGACGAGTTGAGCCATGGCTTCGCAGCAGGAGCTTCCAGGATGCAAAGAGTCAGGCCAGCAATTACACCAGCAGGCCGCGCTGTGATCAGAATGGGCCAATGCAGGACCAAGGGAGCAGCCAACGGAACCCCTTTAAGTTGCTTCCCTCAAAGCCCCGTCCACGCCATGGTACAGTGCACCATAGGGTCCCTGTAAGGATGCCCGGTTCCCCACGGCTTACTAAGCTTCGGTCCTTCTGAGCACCCAACACTGTGGCATGAAAGGGGTGGAGTTGAACAGCTGCAGACCACCATGTCTCCAGATCAGCCGTGCCTTTACTCAGCAGGGTCGGGCTCCAAGGGTCTAACGGTCAAGTGACCAGGGGCATAAAGGGAGTGTGGCCGTGATGGCCCATTAGACCAAGTTAATAAAGAAGAGTGAGAAAGCGTGCCAAGGGTTCTTCTGCCAGTAACCCATACCCAGCATGTGTCCTGTCCTTTTACTCCTCTGCGGTGAGGCCTACCCCAGAGGTCCCGTACATCACACTGGTGACGAAGGTGCAGGGTGAATCTGCCTGTGCCACTTCTCACTAAAGCACCAGAGACCCGGTGCCACGCAGACCTTGCTCCGAGGTGTGCCTGTGTGTCGGGCCAACGAATATAGCGGGCGGAACACGTGTGTGGGATCACCAAATCTCCCACACAGCATCAGACGGCTGTTGCTGCTGCCCAGCCCTCGCTCCTACCATCATACCAGCCCGGCAACCAGCAGGGGGAGAGCAGAACGTGTGCTACCCAGAGGACACCAGGGAAACAAGCGGCTACACACTTGAGGGAAGCCACGTTGCGCATAGCTTCACACGTGTGATGTCAGGCGTGGGCAGTGGTTGGAACCGACACTGGAGGTAGGCCTGACAAGGCCGTATGGCGCAGCGCGTCACTGCACACAAACAAACACGACCACTCGTGAGGCTGCATAAACCCGGACTGGCGTCCTTACGCCAGTTCCGGTGATACCTTTTATTTCCGCTCTCCCAGCCCCTGACACGTGACCGGGAAACTATCTGGCACATGTCACCACATTCCTCCCCAACTTGGAATGTTTTTCACAACACTTAACAACAACACATCACAACAGGTGTAGTCTATTCTAGTCTCTCGGATTTCATCTGGGCAGGCTCACCTGCTGGTAGATTCCATCGACCACGTATCCCTGGAGACGGGACGAAAGTTTTGGCCTTTCCCTCAGGTGGTATCGGGGATGCCTTCTCTCCGGATCGTCCGCCAGAGGGCTTTCGGGCCGGACTTCATCTTCTTGCCGGTTGGGTGTCCTTGGCTTGCGTGGCACTTCATGAGTTGCGGGTGTCATTTGGCCTTGCGGTCGACAGGGCGATCCGGTTCCTTCCCTTGCAGCTCTCAGGCTTTCTTCCCATAGCTCAGGCGGTACTTTCCTGAAGTGTCAAATGTTCCTCGTCACTGTCTCATTTCCCCTAGTGGCGGTGATCATGCTGTGATTCGCGGCACTGACTGTCCAGGGTTGGAATTCGAAGTTTAGGGACATCTTCTCGGGTGTGGCTCGCTTCTTGAAGATGACTGTATCTCCGGGTGCTAGTTCCCGGTGGCTGGGCCGTCGAGTTATACTCTCCTGTTCGTTACGCTTTGCCCTCTTGGCATCTATGGTTGGGCGGTCTGGCTCGGGCGCTACCCACCTGGGGTGTACGGGGAGTTCTGCCTGTATGGGTACCCCAAACATAAGTGCCGCTGGGCTGATTCCTGTCGAGGAGTGCAGGGTCTGCCTGTGGTTCCTCAGGAAACGATATACTGCTTTCAGCCAGGAATGTCCCCATTCCTTTGTGATGCGGATGACTTTGTTGAGTGACCCCATGAATCGTTCAGCATCGCTGTTTGCTTGTGGCCATCCTGGGGTGATCCGCTTGTGTCGTACGTTGAGATCCAGGAAGAATTGGCGTAGCTCTTGGCTGGTGAAGGATGGCCTATTGTCGCTCTTGATTGTTGATGGGATTCCGTGTATTGCAAATATTTTCTCCAATACTAGAATCATGGTCTCAGCGTTGGTGGATGCCACGTGTTCAACTTCGGGATATCTGCTGAATTCGTCGACCAGGACGAATAGGTAGCCTTCTCCAGCAATGATGCAGTAATCAATGCTGACGGCTTCCCACCGCTTGCTGCTTCTCGGGGCGCTGATGTTGGGTTCTGGGTTCTCGGCTCTCCGGGTGGCTTGGCAGGCTGCGCAGGACCCCACAAGCTCGATCACTCGCTGTTGCATGTTGGGCATCCACATCCTGGATTTTAGGTATGCTGTTGTTTTCACAATGACTTGATGCCCACTGTGGGCTAGTTTGAGAGCCCTTTCTTCTAGTGATGCGGGCAACACAATTCGGTGGCCTTCGGGGGCTACTGTAAGATTGTGGCGGATCCCGAACTGTGTTTAAAGTTTCACTTGGGCGGATGTGGTGCGCTGAGCCATGGAGGTAAGGAAGTTCTTCCTATTCCCTGATTGGATGGCTGTGGTGGTGTGGGTTAAGATGGTGTCAGCCTCGTTCTCATTGGCTATCTCTTGCAGGGTCCACTACGTGGCATACGTGTTCATCTGTCTCCGTCGCGTGGCATTCTTCCTGATCTGTGGCAGGCCGTGGGTGGCGAGACAGGTAGTCAGCTGGGTTATCCGTCCCCAGTCGGTATTCCACCTCTATGTTGTAGTGCTGGAGTTGTAGCATCCACTTTTTGATGCGTGCTGGGGGATGGGGCGCTGATCCTCTGAATATTGGAATGAGTGGTTTGTGGTCAGAGAACACTTTTGCCTGTTTGCCCAACAGGTAGACTTTGAAGTGTCTGCATCCCCACAGGATTGCGAGGGCCTCCTTTTCTATGTGCATGTAATTTTGTTCAGTTTTGGTTAGCGCACGGCTGGCAAAAGCGATGGAGTGGATGTTTCGTCATTGTCAGTTTGGGTAAGTATAGCCCCTAGGCCGAATGGGCTGTCGTCGACTAGGAGTTCTGTGTATCTCTCAATGTCGAAAAATGCCATTGTTGTGGAGGCAGATAGGGTGTCTTCGATTCGCTGGAAAGCTTGTTGGTGAGTAGGCACCATTCCCACTTTTGGTCCTTTTCTGTTAGTTCGCGGAGGGGACTTGCAATGGTGGCAAGGTCTGGAATGAATCTCACGCACTATGTTGCCATTACCATGAAACTCCTTACTTCTGTGGCGGATTGCGGGGCCCTGGTGCTTTAGATGTCGTTGACTTTAGCAGGATCCTGTGACACCCCTCTTGCGTTGAAGATGTATCCAAAGAAACATAGTTCTTCCTTTCCAAATTCGCACTTTTCGGCGTTTAGGGTCAGTCCGGCTTCTTCTAGCCTTTGTAGGACCGCTGCGAGGCGCTTGAGGTGTTCCTTTTCGTTGGATGCATATACAATGATGTCATTGTTAATGTTCGTTGTCCCTTCTAGGCCAGTGAGGACTTTCCGGATTTCGTGCTGAAATACTTCAGCGGCTCATGATATTCCGAAGTTTAGCCGCTTGTAGCGTCTCAGTCCGAGATGGGATGAGAACGTGGTGATGTATCTCGACTCCTTTGAGTTGATGGTAGCCAGACCGAAGGTCAAGCTTGCTGAATATTGTTGCCTCTGTTAGGTCGACGATGGGTTTGTCTGTTGTTGGTGTAATGTGGCGTTCCCTCCCAATGGCTCCGTTGGGGAGCCTCATATCAATGCAGATTCGTACTGCGTTGGGTTGTTTGGGTTTTTTCGCGACTACCATGGGGGATACCCACGGGGTAGGTCCTGAGGTCTTCTCTATTATGCCAGCCTTTTCCAGTTTGTCAAGTTCTTTTTCCACGTCTTCTCTCATGTGGAATGGTACTCGGCAATGGCGTACAGCTTTTGGTTCGATGATGGGGTCGATGTGGAGTTTGATTGATCTGCCCCTCAGGCACCGATGCCTTGGAATACCTTGTGATGTTCTAGCAGGTTGTCAATTTCCTTGTGTTGGATGCTGAAGGCAAATTGAATTTCAGTTTTTCGGTGGTTCTACAGCTTAGTAGTGTTTCGCAGCGGCGTCGACGAGGTAGACTTGTGCTCGTCACATGGTGTTGTGGGAGAAGCTTTGTTCTCCGATGTTCTGGTGCCTCGATATGGCTGCAACATCTTCCATTGGCTTAGGGTTGTCGAGCAGGAGTCGTTGGATTGCTGCTTCGATTACCGCTACCTGGTCTTCTGTTTGTTCACGAAGGCGCGCCATTTCCAGGATTCGGGACAGGTGTATGTTCCTCTCTGATAGGAAGGGCTGCTCCCATGGTGAAGGGGTCAAAAGGCGGCATGAGGTTGGTGATCGCTGGGTCGGGGTGATCTGGGAAGGCACTCCTCCCTGCTGACGGGCTCGCGCTAGCTCTCGAGGGGCTTGTCTCGGCACTGGACATGGTTGGTGCTGTGGTGTTTCCTCTCGTGAGAAATGGGAGGTATATAGTGGGTGCGGCTATGGGTGGTAGTGGGGCTGCGCCCTTCCTTGGGTGAGAAAGGCTCTATGTGGTCCCAGGCTTGTTCCTGGCCCTGTGATTTCACTCACCAATGTCCTGAGGTTGATGCTTTTGGGTGCTTGCAATGTCACTTGTTGTCTGCAGCACTCTCTCACTGGCATGTGGTGCTTGGAGATCCTTGTTACTTGCTGTGATGGATGAAACTTGTGTCTGCCGGCCTGTCCGTGCCTCTTACGGAATGTTGGGGTGTGAGAATAAGTTCCCGCTTCTTTTTCATTCAGCGTTACAGCTTTGGAATGTTGGGGGTGTGGAAACAAGGCTCCGCTTCCTTGTTTGTTGATCGGGCGTGTTCTGGAACGTTGGAGGTGTGAACTGAGGCTCCGCTTCCGCACGTATTGATACGCGGCTCCGCGGGATGTTGGATGGCATCATGTGGTGTTGGGCCTGAAGGCACGACTCCTTCTCCTTCTGCAGACAGAATGTGGCTCGCGTTGAGGGTGCGCGGACTCTGTTGATGATCCTCGTCGCCAGTGTGCTGTTGGGCATGGGCAGGGGTTGGAGCCCAATACTGGAGGTAGGCCTGACAAGGCCGTATGGCGCAGCGCATCACTGCGCACCAACAAACACAACCACCGTTAGGCTGCATAAACCTGGACTGGCGTCCTTACGCCAGTTCCGGTGATACCTTTTATTTCCGCTCTCCCCGCCACTGACACGTGACCGGAAAACTCTCCGGCACGTGACACCACAACACGCAGCACATGCGTAGTGCTCAATGTCCCTGTACTCGGCTAAGGGGCGGAGTCGGAACAAAAACCTTTAATGCAGCTCCACACAGGAAGATACTATAATAACTGTGGGGAAGGCAGAGCTGTGAACGACAAGCTGACCAACACCCATGCACAGAGACCCAGCATACAATATTGAAACGGCACGACAACGTGTAAAGAGCCTAAAACACTACCACACAGCAGAGGCACTATACAGTCTACACGTGCAGAGCAGGCAGCATAGCAAGGACACAAGAGGCTCTGCAACACCAGCCTCTGGGCAGACACCCTGCTTAACAAGTAACCAAGGATGTTTCAACAGTGAGAGAACATAGAAGTTTACCCGGCCGCATCCCCAGCCAGAACTAGGGGCCAAGTACAAAACCCTGCCACCAGCACTTGGTTGGAAACAACTCAAGACACCTTTATGAAACCATTCGTATCCAGAGCGGCCCTCTGTTGGCAACTTTGGATTCAGCAGTTCGAACTAGCATGAATCCAAGAAAGGTGGTAGACCCGGAAGAAAAACTGATACTGCTGATGCTCAACCTAGGAACAATGGCGCTATGACTATTCAATGCATTGCCGAATAGAGGCACTGAGGATGATTACGACACAGCAAAACTCGTTTTGGCAACAAAATTCAAGCCACAACTGCATAGCTCTCAACCATTTGTTTTGCAAAGGCGGGTGAAATCACCCGATTTTGTTTTTGGTGGGTGAGACGCCCATTGGAATCAATGGGCGTGCAGGAGGCTTGGCGGGTGAGTCAGCCCTTTACAGGGCGGGTGACACCCGTCAAAAGCGTGTGAGTTGAGAGCTATGCAACTGAGTCCAGACTTTGAAAGATTTCAGATGAGTCAGGCACACCAATGCTGGGATGAGAACATAGATGACTTTCATGGCCACCTCCGCGAATCGGATGCGACTTCCCAAATGAGGAATTTGCTGTCTGGCAACAATCATCCATGGCCTACTGTCAGAAAAGCTCTGCAGGACAATACTATCGGAGACAAACCTGCCCCTCAAACAGATCCTTGTGATGGGATGTCAGCGAGAGAGGATGGAGGAACATGTGGCAGAGATGGAACAAATGATCAGCCAACTACCGCTCGACACAGAAAACCCAGGGAACAGCATGACCTCCATCAACGCACTCTGACAAGGGAGAAGCAAACCGCAACCCACACCCGGGAAAGCAGGTAACTGCCTGTGGTGCGGAGGACTACGACACAAGGAGGAGCCATGTCTGGCATTGGGGACCACATGTTACAAATGTGGGAAATTGAACAGCTTTGCAGCTGTGTGTTTGAGCTTCCGAGGCCCAAATGAACAACAGCCACCTGAAACTACCAGGAAGTGGAGAAGTGACACTATACAGCGACACACCTAGGCCTATCGACCCCGCCAACATGAGTCCCGAACACACCGAAAATCAGTACAGCAACGCCCCAAACCAAGAGATCGACCACGAGCAGTAGATGCAGAATATGACATCAGCAATAGTGAAGAGGACAATCAGTTGAGCAGAGATTCATCACCTGATTGGATGCCTCGGCACAAGAGAGCGAGGAAAGAAAGGGTGCACATGATCTCAGCCATAAAACCACTGCAAGGTAGAAACACACAGAGCACACCATCACTGGTGTTGCATCTGTCATGATTATGCAGGAGCGGTGAATAATCATGACGGATGAAACACCAGTGAGAACGATGATAGACACAGGGGCCACGATGAACGTCATGCCGGCCAGCAAATGTGAAGAACTTCGGCCATGCCCACCTCTACAGCGGTAATCGTGCAGCTATTTGCCTATGGGTGCAAGAAACCGCTACCGGTAAGAAGCTCCTTCAAAACAAGGCTCACGCATGGGAAAGGAAGCTACCGAACACGAGTGTATGTAGTAGATGCAGGGATTGAAATCCTACTCAGCTGCCCAACAGCAGAATAAACTGAAGCTCATTCATTTCACCTTTGTAGTACACACACACAGGATATCGACCGCATACTGGAAAAGCACAAGAAACTATTTCAAGGAATTGAATGCCTGAAAGGTCGTATGGTGATGCTACATATCGACCCCACCATGGAGCCGAGAGCTGTCAGACACTGGAGAGTACCATTTCACATGAGGGCAGTTGTACAGGCCGAACTTAACAAATTAGATGACCTCCACATCACTGAGAAAACATGAGGGCAAACACTGTGGGTATCCCCAATGTTAGAGCAAAACCAAAACAGCCCCAGGTGGTGCCCATCTGCATCAATATGCTTTTACCCAATGTAGATATAGGACGGGAGAGACACATCACCCTGACGATCAACGAGCTGATTGTAAACCTCACAGGTGCTACTGTTTTCAGCAAGCTAGATCTGAGGTCGGGTTACCATCAAATCCGACTGGCCAAGGAGTCCCGCTAAATTATGACTTTTTCTTCACAACTGGGACTACGGAGATATCGCTGACTCAAATTCGGGATCTCATATGTGGCAGAGGTTTTCCAGCACAAAATCAGAAAAGTGATGCAGGATCTCCTGAGAGTCACAAATGTAAGTGACAACATTTTGGTGTACGGAAAGACCGACAATGAACACAACTCGTGACTAGCGGCAGTACTTTAATGGCTTGGGAACTCAGGGCTTACCCTCCAGGCGCAGAAGAGCGAGGTTGGAAGGTCAACACTCAAGTTTCTTTGGGTACGTCTTCAATGAGAAGGGAGTGTCCCCAGACCCGAGCAAGGTGGCGGACATCAAGAACACCAGCGACACTGAAGTATGCAGCTTCCTCGGCATGCTTACCTACTGTGGGAGTTGTATCGCCGATCTAGGCACTATAGTCACACCCCTGCAGGAACTCACCAAGGCAAGGGTAGGGTGGGAGTGGAACAACACACATAAAGCAGCATTCAAGTGCATAAACAGCTCACTGTCAGGAGACACCACAATGGCATTATTTGATACAACCCGTGAAACTGAGCTACTAGTGGACACCAGTCCTGTCGGGCTCAGAGCGGTCTTGACCCAAAAGGACCAAGACGGGACCATACACTGTATTGCATTCGCCAGCCGAGCCCTCAATGCCCACAGAAAATAATTATGCACACATTGAAAAGAGGCGCTGGCCATCCTGTGGAGATGCCAACACTTCCACGTCTACATCATAGGGCACCCTGTAAAGGTACTAACAGACCACAACCCAATGGTACCCATATTCAAAGGGTCTGCACCACACCCACTGGCAAGGATAGAGAGCGCTGGATGCTCCAACTTCAGCAATTTGACCTGGAAGTGCTATATCGAGCAGGGGCAGACAATCCAGCTGACTTCCTGTCGAGACATCCGAGACCAACTACTGTGATGCAGTGTGAAGCTGCAAAGGAGACGCGTCTGCCACATCATAGCATGTGCCCGGCCGAAAGTGATGCACTTGCATTTGCACAAAATGATTACGGAAACTGACAAGGGGAGTGGAAGAACTACCTCACAGCGGTGGCATACCACACCCCACAGGCCCATGAGCTGATGCAGAGCCTTTTTGGCATCCGACATGAACTGTCAGTGTCCCCCGAAGGACTACTACTGAAAGGACCCCGTAACATAGTGCCAACAAGCCTACAAGACCGAGCACTCAGTTTAGCACACAAGGGCCACCAAGTCATAGTGAAAACCCAAGCATTCCTCAAATCAAGGGTGCGGATGCCACAAATCCAACAAAGTCCTCACGCTGGTGTCGTACCAAGCAGCTTGCCACTTAGAACCCCCAGAACCAATCGCTAGCCCACCCCGCAGCCAACACAGATGGGACGCTGTCAGCATAGACTTCTGTACCATTGCAAACAACACATATCTTCTAGTGGCCATGGACAAGTTCACGAAATACGCTGAGGTAGAGCCGGTGCGTTCCACCAATATGATCTCAGTGACAGCACTGGAAAAGATTTGTGCGATTCACGTGATACCATCATCAATCAAGAGTGACAATGGTTCAGGAGCAGAGAACTCAAAACATTCCTCAACGACATGGGGGTACGACATCACCACATCACACCATACTGGCCAACGGAGATGCTGAAAAACTCGTGTTGTCAATTAATAAGGTGGTATGGATAGCAAAGGACAGACCCAGACCCTGGCTCCCAGAGCCCTACCGCTTTCTCCAATCATACCGACAAACACCAACCTTAGCAACCCTGGTCAGCCCGCAGCACTCATTTTGGGAGTCCCCATCCAGACAGGACTTCCCCCTTCACCACACCTGGAGCCCACCACATGTGGATGGACAACGAGTCGAGAAACGACGACAGCAACACAACCAAAATGAGAGCAGAGCCAGGCGAGTGACACCCAGTCAGCTACAAGTCGGAGACACAGCACTAGTCAGGAACCGGGCTCCCCCCAGGAAAATGGCTCTCCCGTACAAGTCACAGCTGTGGATCATCACAGAGAAAAACCTTGGGATGGTGATAGCATCCTGAGGGTGAGAGACTGTGACGCGCAATGCGTCCCACTTCAGACGGATACCGGCCACCACATGGCAAGAAGCCCCGGAAAACCCTTCAACACTGACTGCATGTAGCCCACCATATGGAGAGCCCCAACCAGAGGCCGTGGCGGAGCCACCTAACCAAAGAGAGGAAATTCCCACTGAAACAAGAGAAGAGCCAGCGGCCCCTGGGAACAAAGAGACCCCCAGGAGGGAAGGAGGCAGCTGCTATTTCCTCCGGCAGTGACCAGCACCGTCCACCCGGTTTCAAGGTTTTGTACTGCACAGAATCTACCAGTGAGCAGGACAGCCAGTTATTTGTTTGTGCCAACAGATGAACTAGGACACCTGACCTAGTAACAGCAGACTGGTGTTTTGTTGTCGAAGTTGGGGAGGGACGTGATGGTCAGGTGGCCAGGGACGTGAAGGGAGTGTGGCCGTGACGGTCCATGTGACCAAGTTAATAAAGAAGAGCGAGAAAGTCTGCCAAGGGTTCTTCTTCCAGTAACCCATACACACTGTGTGTCCTGTCCTTTACTCCTCCATGGCAAGTCCTCCATGGAGGCCCCGCACATCACCAAACGCATGTAGCCCACAACGGATCAGGGTTGGCTCACCAGCAGTAGTGCTTCCACAGATGGTAGAGATCTATTCAGTGCAGTCTTCATTCCGGTGCTCCAAATTCTCTGCCACTGCAGGGTCTTTTATGGGGCCAAGAGCAGGACCACAACGACACAAGTAAACAGGTCCACAAATGAATGTGGCTGCATCAGGCCCAGAGGAGCAACCTACGGAGCAGCCACGAGTCGCATCCCTCAGCACACCACCACCTCACCAGAACAGGGAACCCTGGGGTCTCCGCCGAGCCGCCCCGCTTCCTCCACAATGCTGAGTGCTCCGGTGTCTCTGAGCACTCAGCTCCGTGATATCCTATTAGTATGTAGGTATGAGGCCAACCAGTGGCAGATCACTGCATCTGCGAGCTGGCCACGCCTCCTCGCAGCCTATCAGACCCCAGACACAAGCTGCCTTCAGTGGAACAGGAGGACTTTGGGACAGTATTTCTTTTTTCCTCTCAGATCAACCCTCCCAGGTCCAATTTGGGTCCTTCCTCTCCTCTATCTCTATCTCTACCTGTGGTGTTCCCCAGGGGTCTAACCTCTCTCCCTGGCTGTTCAACCAATGCCTGGCACTTCTTGCCCACCCTCTCTGCCCCAACTTTCAGTGCTGTGTGGACAACACTCAGCTCATTTTCATGCTCCCTTCTGCCACCTCTTCTCCTTCTCTCATCTCTGACTGTCCGCTATCCAGGAGTGGTGTGCTGCCAATGATCTCTGCCTTAATGCCAGTAAGACTGAGATTCTCCTCATCGGCACACCTGCTCCCACCTTTCATGTTTCTCTCTGGCCGGCCTCCTTTGGCCCTCTTCCTTCTCCCACCTGTGAGGCTAAAAACCTCTGGGTCATCTTCAACTCCACTCTCTCCTTCTCTCCTCACATCTATGATGTCTCTAAGAAGTCACACTACCAGCTGCACCTCCTCAGAGGTATTCTTCCTTTCCTCCCCCCCAGAAGCTCACTGTCTCCAGAGCTCTGGTTCTCTCTAGGCTGGACTACTGCAAAAGCCTCTTTCTAAATCTGCCTGCTTCTACTCACTGGCGTAACAGAAATAATTTCTTTATGAAGTCAGTGACTTCAAAAAGAAACGATGGGCCTCATTACGGGTTTGGCTGCAACCGTGCCATTGCTACCAGCAGGTTGCTGCCAGACCCGTAATGATTTACCGGCGTCCGACTTCCCGGTAACACCGGGGGATTACAACCCCGGCGGTATGGGAAGTCAGGCGCCGGCAAATGGTAAGTCCCCATTTCCATAAAGTCCTATCGGACTCTATGGGAATGGGGACCATAGAAGCACCGGCACCGTTAATAACGGTGCCAGTGCTTCCGTGAAAACTATGCGGCTGGGTGCCGTTCTGCCCGGCAGGTCTGACCTGCCGGGCAGGACGGCAACCGCCCTCAGAGCTGTAATATGCCGGCCCGGAAAAAACAGTGCCGGTGAGCTTACCAGCACCGTTGTTTACAGTCTGGCATAGTTGTAATGAGGCCCAATTTCTTTTTTAAGTGTTAGGGCTCCCCTCAACCCCATGATGTGTGCGTGTGTGAGTGTATGTTGAAAGGGTTCACACTTAAATGTATAGGTGGCTGCCTGTGCGAGTGTATGGTGAAAGGGTGCACACTTAAATGTATAGGTGGCTGCCTGGGTGTGCCTGTATGGTGAAAGGGTGCACACTTAAATGTATGGGCGGGTGCCTGGGTGTGTGTGCCTGTATTGTGAAAGGGTACACACGTAATTTTATGGGTGGCTGCCTGGGTGTGCCTGTATGGTGAAAGAATGCACACTTAAATGTATGGATGGTTGGGTGTGCGTATATGGTGAATGGTGTGTGCTTGCGTTCAGGCGCGCAACAAAACCTACATTTCGGGGGCTAACCCTTCAAATGTTGGGAGGGGTGCCAACTTCATGGGCGGTGGGGGAGGGACAAACTTATTTGTTTGGGTCATCTAATTTCTTTATGCATTTTTATGAGACTATTCTAGTGCAGCTTCAATGTTACAAGCAGTTAACTCTCTCCTTTAAGGTTTAAAGCACCCACGTATGGACTGCTGTGAGAATGAGTGGTCTCCTGTTCCCTCTCTACCCTTCCAATCACTCCTCTGGCATGCAAGTATTAAACCCACATCACGATTTCAATTGCCTAAAAAATTTGGCATTTGAATGCAGGTACTAACAGTGAATTGCTTTATGTTAGTAATTTGTGGGTTCTTGTTAACAGAGAAACCCAGGTGCCGTTTAACATCTGTGTCCTTTTCTGTCTGGCAACTGCTCTGAAGGTCAGCCAGGTCTGGTCAACATAGCCCAACATTTCAGGGGGGGGGGGGGGGGAGTGCTGAATCCCAGTCAACTCAATGGTGTTGCACCAATACTTGTGTTTAATGCCTGGATTACTTATTAGTAATCTTCATTACTCCTAGCCCTATTCTTCCTCGTCCCAATGTGTATGAGACAGTACTTGTGTATAAGGCACTCTGCCTCATACACAAGTACTGGGATGAGGTAGAGGTACATGGAAGTAATGCTTGATTTAGCTACCTGTAATCTTCATTACTCCTAGTCCCACTCTTCCTCATCCCAGTACTTACCTATGAGGCAAGGAGCCTCAACCGTAAGCTCGGGGGCAAGGAAGAGGGACGTGGAGGTAATTCTGGGCCAAGGAGCTGATTTTGGAGGTTGGGGTGGGAGGGAGGGGGGATGTGTGGGGGGGGACAGGATTATACGACAAATTATAATGGCTGTCCATGTCCAGGCTAAGCAGGCATGATATGTGGTATTAGTGGCTAGAGAGGCATTTTGGTGCAGCCAGTCTAGTCATTCCTCAGTTTGGTATGACTTTTTTTTAATGGGGCATTTATGATAAAGCAGTCCTGCTAAGTGTAATTACCTGGCTAGACTGCCATTTGGGTGCTGCCAGTAAGCCGTTTCTTACTGCAGCATTGTATATTTTTCTTGGCATCTGTGATCAAATGATATGATATAAGTCATTTATAACGCACCTGCACACAAGTGTTTCTAGGCGCGACAAGACAAGGGATGGAAGATAGAGGGAGGAGAAGACAAACGATCTTACTAGGCCTTGTGTCATTAAGATTGTGCAAGTGTGATAACGAGAAGCGCAAGGGGAAAGGGACGGTGGAAGTGCAAGGGAGAGGGGAGGGGAAAAACAGGGCAGCAATGCTCAGAGTAAGTGCTGTCAGGGCAGCACAGCTCTGGGTAGTGCAAGGAGAACAAGGGACTGTAGGGTTACAGTTACAGCCCCTAAGTGCATGGTAGGACCAGAGGCAGTGCAAGGGTGTCTGATCAAGAAGGAGTCTCGACTCAGTGAGACTCTGAGGGTAGCCAAGCAACCAGTCGGTACAGCAGACAGGTAAGTCAGGTAGGCCAGCAGGGGAGGGAGAGAGATAAAGCAGAGGAGAAGAGGAAAGTTTTGATTGGCTTCCAGAACTTCAGGTGGTCTGCTGAAGCTTGAGAGGGGCTTGGAGGCTATTATAGAGGGAGGCACCTGTAGAGGAGAGAGATCTACCCCCCACTCTCTTACTGGAGAAGCATCTAACCCTTAGAGAGTTGTAGGTAGCTGAGCGACGGGCTTGAGAAGGAAGATATTTTGGAAGAGAGCTTTGGATGTAGTGCGGGCCCCGGGCCAAGAAAGCCTTGTGGACAATGCAAAGGGTCTTGAACTTGATACTTGCAGCAACTGGGAGCCAGTGGAGAGATTTCAGGGCTGGAGAGATACGATCCCTGTGCTTGAGGTCAAGGATAAGTCTTGCAGTCCTTTTCTGGATTAGTTGCAGGGGCTGGATAGTAGAGAAAGGCAGATTGAGAAAGAGGCTGTTGCAGTAGTCCAGCCTAAAGAGAACCAGGGCTCTGCAGACAGTGAGCTCCTGGGGGAAAGTGAGAAAGGGAAGAGTCCCTTTGAGGAGGAGCAGCTGGTAGTGGGACTTCTTGGCAACGTCTGAGATATGAGGAGAGAAAGAGAGTGGAGTCAAAGATGACACCAGTGTTTTTTGCCTCACAGGAAGGCGAAGGAAGAGGGCCCAAGGCGGGCGGCCAGAGTGAGAGAGGGAAAGCAGGGGCAGGAGTCCAAATGAGAACGATCTCCATCTTACTGACATTAAGGCAGAGATAGTTGGAGGCACACCAATCCTGAATTGCGGATAGACAGTCGGGAATGAGCGAGAGATGAGTGGAGTCTGAGTCCGCATAACACTGAAAGTTAGAGGAGAATGTAGAGATCAGGTGGGTCAAAGGGGCCACATAGAGGTTGAAAAACCTGAGTGAGAGGATGGAGCAGGGAGAAAGGGACCAAGTTGGACCTGGGACAGGCAGTCGAAGAGGAAGGAGGATAGCCACTCAAGGGCCTGATCCGTGATGCCCAGGTTCTCATGGAGTCGATTGATCAGGATGGCATGGTTGACCATGTCGAAAGCACAGGAAAGATCAAGGAGGATGAGGACAGAAGGAATGCTGGAATCAAGGTTAGAGAGCAGAACTTCACAGGTGTTCAGGACAGCAGTTTCTGTGTCTCTGGCACTGAAGTCAGACTGATGATCATGGAGACAACCAAGCGATTCCGTGTGGAGAGTAAGCTGGGAGATGGCCCGCTTTTTCAACAGTTTGCCCAGGAAAGGGTTGATGGAGATTGGGCGATAGTTTGCCGGGCAGGCAGGATCGGCAGAAAGCTTCTTGAGGGTTTGGTGCATAAGGGAGTGCTTAATGGGTGAGGGGAAAGAGTGATTACAGAAATCAGTCAAGGCTGGAGCGAGGGTGTCAATATGGTTCTTGATGGTTCTGGTGGAGCAGGGGAGCACCCGTTAGGATGACACTTTCATGGATCGGACTTGTCTAGAAACCTTGTCAGGTGTTGTCAGAAAGAAAGAGGAGAAATGAGGAAGAGAGGTAGAGATGGGCAAAGGGGGGCCGAGAGAAGAAGAGGGAGAGGAAGAGGAGATGGAGGGCAGGATGTCCTGAGTTTTAGCATAGAAGTGAGATGACAGAGCCATACAGAGGGCCTGGGAACGAACAGGAGATGTAAAGACCTCAACAGGATTGACCAGTTCTTTTCAGATTTTAAAGAGTTTGGCCGTGTTGTTAGAGGCCACAGAGACGCAGGCTTGAATGTGTGTTCTATTCTTGCTGAGTGTTATTGCTTCGACTGCCATTTTGGTGCAACCAGTCTAGATATGTCTAAATGTGGCCTGGCAAGCTTTAATATATCGTTATTACATGTCGACACTGGTCTACCTTGTGCAGCCAGTTGGACATGTTTTCATTGTGGCATGGCATTTTTAATAGCAAAGTGCTAATGTTCCTGTGCTCTGTTGGTGACTTGCATCTATAGGATTGGTGGTACCCTACAAAACAATTGCAAACACTCTGGCATTTTAGCCAATTTTTCTCAGACAATATTAAAACACATATGTATATCTTTCTCCTAGTGCAGTGTGCGGCATATCCGTTCAGCAGCACATTTGTGATAATCTAGGCTGGCCCAGAGTGTGGCACGACCCTTGATTTGTTGCTGAGTTGGGGGGGCCCCCTCCGCATGGCTCGCAGGGGGGGCCCCCACATCTTGTGTTACGCCACTGGGTGGTACACTCCTCGAAGGTCCAATTTGGTATAAATCTGGGCATCTTTAACTTGGTCTAGCATCTCAGGGATAAGTGGCAAGGGGTAGCGGTTCTTCATGGTGATTTGGTTCAATGCGCGGTAGTCAATACAGGTTCTCATGTCTCCTTCCTTTTTCGGTACGAAGAACAAAGAACTGGCTGCGGGGGACTTCGAAGGACGGATAAATCCGTTTGGAAGGTACTGGCCTAAATAGGATTTCAAATTAAGGTTTTCTGGTTCTGTGAGAGCATAGATCCTGTCGCAAGGGATTTGTGCACCAGGAACAAGGTCGATCTGACAGTCATAGGGCCTGTGCGGCGGCAATGTATTGGCTTGGTCCTTTCGGAAAACATCCTGGAAATCATGATATTCACTTGGCAAGGTATTAGTTGCTCCCAGGGTTGATACTGTCGCTCCGGGAGTCATGGGGATACAGACGTCGGGTTTCTCCTCTTGGTAATAGCAGGCAGGGGAGCAGTCACCGGGGAAGGTTAATTTTTGTGCCCGCCAGTCTTTCAAAGGGTTGTGAGCAACCAACCATGGCATCCCTAGTATTAGCCTGAACTGAGGTGCCTTGATCAGATCGAATGAAATAGACTCCCGATGTCCGTCCTGGCACAGCAAGGTTAACCTGATTGTGCACTGGGTTAGTGGTCCGGAAGTGATTTCTGTCCCATCCACGGTGGTTACCTTGTCCATAGTTGGCTTAGAACACAAAGGAAGCCCCATTTCTGCTGCCAGTTCTTGATCAATATAATTTCCAACTGCTCCAGTATCGATGTATGCTTAAACGGCATGCATTCTTTTTTTTTTTTATTTCTTTATTGGTTTTTCAACAAAGAGTAACAAAAAAAAAGAATCATTGATTTGTCAATGCAGTATACATAATTCAAGAACAACGTAACGTAACGTTCCCAACCCTCCTGCCCCACCCCCCTCCCTCCGAGACCACAGTTAAATCCTCAGTCTTCTTTTGGACCTGGTTCCGGGCCGGGACTGTCAGTACTGTCCGAGGCACTGTCTTGCGCCGCTGGGTGGAGCAATGGCACCGTTAACACCACCCAACGGAGAAGTTCCGCATTGGAGTCCAGTCTCTGTACCTGGATTGCCGTTTCCCAAGCCGCATCTCGGCGGCTATCCATCTCTTGAGGTCACTCCACCAAAGGGCCTCGCTCAGGCCTCCGGCACTTTTCCATCCCATGGCTATGTGTCTTTTCGCTGTTATGTATATCAAGTCTATGAGTTTATTTAGGGGCTTATTCTTGCTGCTTCGCTTGTATCTTCCCAATATGCAGGCTGCTGGCTCGTGAATTTCCACTTCAATCTCCGCATTCGCCACCCTTTCCTTCACCATGGCCCAGAACCTCTGGATCGTTGGAGAGCTCCAGAACATGTGGGTCATTCCTGCTCTCGGCTCGTTGCATTTGGGGCATGTCTGGGTTGTAGCTCCTTTGAACTTAGATATGGCTTCGGGTGTAAGGTAGGCCCTGTTGGTGATGTACAGCTGGATGAGTTGGAGACGGGCATTTCTAGAGATTTTTTTGTGGTAATGGGTTATTTTCTCCCATGCTTTGTCTTCAAATTCAAGGCCCAATCCCCTCTCCCACCTCCCTTTGCATTTAAGTTCATTCTTGGTCGTGCCCTGCAGTAGGGCTTCGTATAGTCTGGAGGTTTCATGGCCTGCCTCAGCGGTGTCCAGCATTGACTCGATAATTTCGTTTTCTGTGACTTGGTCAGCGGCCTCCGGCCATCTATTCTCCATGGCCTGTGCTACTGCTCTGTGGAGCAAAAACTGGCCTGTGGGCAGACCTGTGGACTCGCTGAGGTCAGTGAATGTCATATGCTCTTGTTCTTGAGAGAGGTCTCCCAATACTACCACCCCATAGGGTTCCCACTGGGTGCGTGTTTCTATGTGTCCCCATGAAAGCTTAGCCATGACTACCGCAATGGGGATCTGCGGGAAATATGGGTCTGTCGACCCCACTGTTCTGCAGGCCCACTTCTAGAGCTGGGTTCCAAGCTTGACCAGGTATGGATAATGTCTCAGAAACCCCTTCTCAACCCATAGTAAGTCTCGGAGTAACAGTCGAGGCAGGGCTGGTTGGAGGAGTCAGGTGTCTGTGGTGGTTTCATCGGCCATCTATTGCGTCACGTGCCTCAATTGGCTAGCCAGGTAGTATAGCTCGAAATTAGGGACTTTCAATCCCCCCTTCTCGTAGGGTTTTTGGAGAATTTCCAGCGCCACCCTGTGCCTACCTCCCTGCCAAAGGAATCCCCTACAGAGTTTGTGTATGTCTCTGAAAAATGAGGGGGGATGTTAAAGGGGACGTTGGTAAAGCAATGCAGTAAACGGGGGAGTGCCACCATTTTAAGGAGACCCCCCGCCCAGCCACCGAGAGAGGGAGCTTACTCCAAAAATCCATGGACTTCACAAGGGCATCCTTAGCCCTGACTGTGTTAAGAATGTGTTCGGTACTCGGGTTACGGTGTATGTTAACTCCCAAGTATCTAAAGGATGTCACCTGCCATTGAAGGTCTAGAGGGGGCAGGGATCTATGCTCCTCACTGTACAATGCAGCTAGGGGGTAGAGACAAGACTTGTCTTTGTTGATCTGATTACCCGTGTGTTTATGGAAACAATCTAAAGTCTCTAAAATGTAGGGTAGGAGGTGCTCAGGATTGTGCAGGTACAGCAGCATGTCATCTGCGTACATGGAGACGAGGTGTGTCTCCCCGTCTAGTTCAATTCCTCCATCTCTGTACTCCTGTCGGAGATGTGCAGCTACCGGCTCTGCGGCAATAATATATAGCATAGGGGACAGTGGGCATCCCTGCCGTGTGCCTCTGTAAAGGGGCCATTTATCAGAATGTGTCTTATTGGTGCGCACCCTGGCAGTGGGATTGGTGTAGATAAGTTGGGTCCATTTAAGAAAGGCGGATCCGATCCCTATCCTAACCATAGTGGCATATAACCATTCCCATCTCACCGAATCGAAGGCCTTGGTGGCGTCTTGTGACGCCACAGCATATTTCTGAGACCCTCGGTCAGTGCTGTATATCATATGGTGTAACCTGCGCAAGTTGTCGGTAATAGAGCGCTCTGGTGCGTAGCCAGTTTGGTCCTGATGAATCAGCAGGGGAATCACTCTGCGTAATCTATTTGCAAGAAGTGCCGTCAGTGTTTTGTTATCTATGTTTAGCATAGATAGTGGCATATATGACCCACAGTCCAACCCATCCTTTCCAGGCTTCAGCAAGGGGATTATTATGGCTTCTCTCATGGAGTCTGGGAGAATACCGTGATCATAAGCCTCATTGTATACTTGTGCTAGCAGTGGGGCAAGGGTCTCTTCATATGACTTATAGAATTCCCCGGGTAGGCCATCCGTGCCCGGCGCTTTCCCAGATGTTAAGGATCTAATTATTGCCATTACTTCGTCAGGGGTGATTGGGTTGTCTAGGGTTTCAGCCATCTGTGAATCTATTTTGAATCTATTTATCGAGGACATCTTCAATCCCGGTGTCAGTGGAGTGCGGGGTCTTGGAGTAGAGGCCTCGATAGAACTCAGAGAAGACCGAGTTAATCTCTGCCTGGGTGTGCGCCATGGTGCCATCAGGTCTGAGTATGTGGCAAATGGGAGTCCCTCTTGTAAAGCAAAGCTAAGAGTTTACCGGGTTTATCCCCCAGAGCGTGCGTTCTTTCAGTGTGCTTAGCATAACTTAATTTCCGCAAAGTTTCCCAGTGCGACAGACAGGCTTGTCACAGTCTGGTTATTTCCTGTAGATGTTCTGGGGTCGAGTCTGCCCTGCTCTCCAGCTCCCCCAGCACTTTTTCAGCACCCACCAGGGAATTCATGGTGGACCTCTGGGCACCCCCCACCTCAGCTATCATCTCTCCCATCATAACTACCTTATACGCCTCCCACGCGGTGCTGATGCATTCTACACTATCCAGGTTGTTTTGCCAGTATTCATCAGTACTATCTTTTATGTGTTCTCGGAAGGCTGCGTCGAGCAGGGCCTCAGCCCTAAGTCTCCACGTGGGAACTGGGGGTCTGGGCGGGTACACCTCCCAGGTGGCCAGCATGGGGGAGTGGTCTGACAGTACCCTTGGCAAATAATGTGCGTCACAAAACGTGGCTTGCTGCCCCTGACTGACCAGGATATAGTCCAGCCTAGTGTGGACGTTGTGTGGCGGGAGAAGGAGTATTCTCGTTGCTCAGGGCCTTGTTCCCTCCACAGGTCACAGAGTGACAGCTAGTTTATTAATTTAGACAAGATTTTGGCTGGGGGGGGATGGGCGGGAGTGCTTGGTATCAGACCTGTCTTTGAGGGGATCTAGGGTGCAATTGTGGTCTCCTCCCCAAATCATAATGCAATTTACATGAGGGCCAAGTCGAGAATATAGGGAGTGGATGAATGCTGTGGCGTCATGATTAGGATCATAAGTGCTAACCAGACATAGTTCCCTCCCCTCCAAGGTACCTTGCACCAGTGCCATCCTGCCCTTGTCATCCGTCTTGATGCTCACTACCCCGAAGGGGATGGTCGGGTCGATCCAAATCAGGACCCCTCTTGCATAAGAGGAATAGGAGGATCCAATCAGGGTCCCTCGCCATGACTTAGCCAGCGCCACCAGTTTTTCCCTCGTTAAGCGTGTCTCCTGGAGCATAGCAATTCCAACCTTGCATCGTCACAAATATGCATGTATCCGGCGTTATTTAACAAAGCTGTTCATGCCTCTGACGTTCCACGTCATTACTTTTATTCTTTCAGCCATGGCCGTCATGGTGTCCATTGTTCCTGGTCCAGTGAGGTGACTTTCGTTATGACTGTCCCGTTTCCGCTCCTTTGGACCAAACATGGTCTTCTGGTGCCCTACGGGCGGGTAAACGTACCCTGAAAAAGGAAACTCCTGGGGGTGGAGGGAGCTCTGGCTTCGCCGTTCCGCAAAGTAGGATCATATCAGCTGCTTTTTAAGCTTGGCTGGTAAGCAGTTGTATTAAGAAAAGTTCACCTGCAGTCCTTGGAAGGCGGTTCAATGCGGCTTTCGCCTTTTGTCTTCAATGTTGGGTAGTTGCTGCCCATCCATCCAGTCCCGGGCTTGTGCCGGGGTATCAAACAGGTGGGCCCTGTTGTTGTGTATCATCTTTAACCTTGAGGGGAATAGAAGCATGTATCTCAATCCTGCTGCTTCCAATCTGGCCTTCGTATGTATGAACTGTGCCCTGTTCATTTGTACCTGAAAAGTGTAGTCAGGATAAATCGCAATCTTGGCTGAGTTCCTCTGGATCTACCACCTGATCGTGAATACACTAGAATGAACTTGCGGTCCCTGTAGTTCAGTACTTTTGCTATCATAGGCCTAGGTGGACCGCCTGGTGGTGGTTTATTAGCAAGTGACCAATGAGCCCTCTCTATGGAGAAGCCCTGCGACAGCTTTTCTGCGCCGATCTCCTGCAGCAGGAGGTTCTCTACGTAGTTAGTGGGGTCCGGGCCTTCGGTGC
Organism: Ambystoma mexicanum; assembly: GCF_040938575.1. Lineage (NCBI taxonomy): Eukaryota > Metazoa > Chordata > Amphibia > Caudata > Ambystomatidae > Ambystoma > Ambystoma mexicanum. The sequence continues at coordinate 965,622,289 of NC_090924.1, forward strand.
CCTCCGACAAGCCAAGAAGCCGGATATTGTTCCGGCGAGCCCTCCCTTCTGCCTCTTCTGCTCTGTCCTCCAAGTTCTTGACCCTCTGCTTGAGGCCATCCACGTTGTGTAGGAGCTGGGTTTTTGCTTCCGTATTATCGCGTACCTGGGTCTCCAGCGCTTCGGTTCTACCAGCCAAGGAGCGGACGTCCTGGCGTAGGAGGCCCAGATCTGTGGCCACGGCGTCGATTTTGTTTCCCATTGTTGCTTGGACAACTTAATGGCCTCAAGGAGCTGGGTGTTGCTGGGTTCGGCCACCGCTACAGTGGGGCTAGTTTCCTTCTCAGCAGATGCCATGTCTGAGCCCTCAGGGTTGGGGAGTCCGTTGGCCGTGAAAGCGTCTATGGTGGTCTGGCACTGCTTGGACCTAGCACCTCTCCCCGTTGATTTGTCCGGGTGAGACATTCCCCTGGTTCCAGCGCTGTCTGTGGGCTTCCGGTGTTGAGGTCAGATTCAACGATGTGTGCTCTCCGTCGTGGCCCGGGGTGTGATTCTCGGCTTCGAGATGTGGAGGCCTGTAGTGTTGGAAGTGCAGGGCACCCCGGCACTCTTTGGGCTATTGTCTACTCAGGTATCAGGCCCCAGGACGGGGGCAGTATGTGGTACTGCATTGAGGGGGCGCTGCCTTGGGGTTCCTCAAGGCTCCTCGGGGTGAATTCAATCAGCCTCTGGGTCAAAGTGCAGGCCGTGGCTCATAGGGGTAGTGTACCACACGGGGTGAGGTTCAGTATGTATGCTGTGTAGTTCGGCGCTTCGCTGCGTGTGAGAGGGCACCTTATCTGAAATGTGGTGCCTACTGTGTTATTCAGAGGGGGGGGGTTGTATAGTCCAGGATGCATTCCTTGCGTTGTCTGCCACCGGGTCTGCCGAGTGCAGCGGGGGCTAGATTGCAAGGTCCCGCTTGATTGCTGGTGCGTGACTTGGTGAGAGGCTCATACAAAGGGCCCCAGGCCAGTGCTCAGCAGCACCGCGTATTAAGGTTGGTGGGGCCTCTACCCCAGCCGCTCACCTCCCCCACTCTACAAAGTGGATCGTTGCTTCGCCCGGGGGCCTCCGGCAGCGAGGGGGGCCAGGGACCCTTGCAAAAAGGTGACCCGTTTCCCAGCCGGCCGCTCATGTAGCCCGTGCCATGCCACCGATGCCCCTTCCAGCAGCTGCGCACCTAGCCCAGGAGGATCCTGTCTGGGCGAGGCGCTGAATCGTTCTTCCTCTTCCTCTCACGAGCGAGTGTGCAGGTCTGTTGTTTTGCAGTCTGCTGGGCTGGCGCTGGGCTCCCCGGGCTCAGTGTGTGAGAGCCGCCATCTTGGCTTCCAGCCGAACAATTTTTCGCGGGCAGCAATATGGATCTTTCGGGCTTTCACCCTCGTGTGAGGGGATTCCCGGAGCTTCACGCTGGCGTCCGCAGCAATCGTGATATTTTGCAGGGCCTGGTGATGCTTCAGAGCCTTAGGAAACAGCTTATAAGTGGCACATCTAGCGGAGCTCACCAAAGTCGCGTCCTCTCTACATGGCGGTTACCCACGCCCCCCCAACGGCATGCATTCTTGACGACTGTTGGTGGTTAATTAAGATCACTGGTATTGCAAAGTGCGAGGTCAGCAACTCTTTCTTCTCACTCGACAAACTGACCTCTACGTTTGTCGAGCTTGGTAGTTTCCTGATTCCTTAGCTTCATCCTTCTCTGTGGCCCCGACTGTTCTTCTTGGGGGTTTTACTGGACAGTCCTTCAGGAAATGTCTTGGTTTCCCACAATACAAACAAAGCTGTTGTTGTCTTCTTTTGTCCCGCTCTTGTTTTGTTAATGGAGGCCGTATCCCTCCAATCTGCATGGGTTCCACAGCATTTTCAGGTACACAGCGTGTTTTTTCCCTTGGTCGAACATACATGGTCCGACGGTCCATCTTAGACCGGTCTGCCTTTCGGTCCTGCAACCGGTGGTCTAGCTGCACGACCAGATTTATGAATTCTGCACAGTCTCTGGGTGGATCAACCACCTGGGCTAAGACGTTCTTTAATTTGCCTCCTAAGCCTCGATGGAATAACATGGTTCTTTTGTTTTCTGGCCACCTAGCTTTGGCAACCAGTGTATTGAAGGTAGCAATGTACGTTAACAAGTCCTGATTCCCCTGTCGGAGAGACAAGAGTTCATTGTCTACAGCTTGTTCCTGGGTATGGCGAGCAAAATGTTTTTCCATTTCTCTCGGGAACCCCCCAAAGTCATGTAATAGAGGATCGTCATGGGTTACCAACGGCACCGACCAATCTGCTGCACTACCACTCGGGTATGATGAGACAAAAGCTACCCGAGCTTGGTCGTTTGGAAATGCTCCAGGCCTACAAAGAAAATGAAGGCGGCACTGATTGATGAATGCTGCATACTTCCGTGGGTCGCCTGAGAACCTTTCTGGTGGTGCCAGAGGCACTGTTCCAGGTAACCTGATCTGTACCGGAGTGGGTGGTATGGCGGGGTTTTGCATCGTTGGATTGCTTCCAGGTAGAGGGGTCTGTCCTGCCTGTGATTGCAAGTATTGCCTGCTAATCTCTTCAGTGTGTTCTTTGGTCACTATTAGGTCTCTCCGGGGGGCATTAGTCTCTTGTCGGGCAGAATGAAGCTCAGCACGAAACTCTCCTAGTAATTGGGCCAATTGGTCCATTTCTGATGTCTCCATGGCGCCGAGGTGGATTTGTTATGGTAGGCTTTGCGTTCTGTTACGCTCACCTGGTATCCACAGGGACGCCACCCAGCCGGGTTACTCGCTGGTATGCTTCTCAGCTTTGCCCTGATGTGGTCTGCGGGGAAGGGTCTGCCTGAAAATACAGGAGGACTGTGTTCAAGACTGACCAACTGGGGTAGGTATCCTCCCTCCATCCCCATATGATTTCAGTCCCTCTGGCGCCCTCTCCTCACCCTGTGGTAGAATTAGGTGTGCTCTCCGTCCTGCCTTCTTTGCAGGGGCGCGTTGTCCTTCATGGGCAAGTGCGGTCCAGTTACTTCACTGACGCTGCCCGTTTGATATTGTTCAGGTAGGTCTTATTGCTGTTCTTTAGTTTTGTTGCTATCCTGCATGCCTTTCTTTGTTTAAAATGTCTCTTTTTTTCTCCCTTGGTTCTTAAGAACCAAGCTATGTGGATGCCTCCATGTTGGCTGACAATACAATAAAGTAGTTCCCAAGCACATTGTTTTTCAGGGTATATGAGTCTGGCGCCATAGGCGCCAGGACTGGCCCCAGGAGGGCTTTTGAAGAGGATGCCAGGCTCTAGAGGCCCGAGTCCTGACTCCACCTGGCCAATGGGTTTGCCAGAGGGGGTTTTGGGCGAGGGTCGTGACAATCGGTGACACAAGACCCTCATAGGGAACCTAGAGTGGATTTTGTTGTAGGGGGTAAAGAATATTCCTTCCTAGAGGACACGGGTGCAACCCGCTCGTGCATACATGAAGGCAGGTTTTCCTTGTCCGACGGGGCATAGATACTCAGAGTTTTACAGGAGCTCACAGTCAAGTTCCCTTTACAGACGCTCTCCCAGTTTCCATAGGAGAGTGCGAAATGAATGTACCTTTATTGTATTCACAGCAGACCCCAGTAAACATTTTGGGTCGAGACTTGATGACAAAATTGAACATGATGATTTCGTTCATGGAGGAGGGCATAGTATGCTCCACTCGTTTGGCGTTTAATCCAGGATTTACGAGCATTAAACAATATTGTTGAAGCCGAGTTCACTTTAGTCCCTAATCCATCCACAATTCTATGTAATATACCCGTTGAGGCAAAATATTTCACGGTGATTGACTTGAAAAATGCCTTTTTCTCAATCCCATTGCACTGTGACTCACAAGATCTGACTCCAAATATGGACTCCAAAGAGACACTCCTTCACACCATCATGTACAAACCCAGAAGACAAAGAAGAAATGGATACAGAAGAACCAAGTAAGATGAATCCAAAAGAGGAAACGGAAGTGGTCGATAAACTGACCAGAGGGGGGAGTGTAGAGGAGGTCCCAAATATGGCCTGCACTCCAGCCACCCATTTCGAAGTAACAGGAACGTTCACACCAAGATATGTGACGTATGATGAACAAATAAACCAGCAGAGAGCCGCGTTAGGGCTCTGCCCAGTGCCCATCAGAAGAGCAACACCTATTGAAGTGCCAATACCCAGACAACCACGGACAGTAAGGTATCCATTGAGACAACCATACCAGCAAATGACAAGAAATGAAGATTGCTTAAACACTGTCCCAGAAGAAACTCAAAAGGCCTTAATTGAAGACGAATGGTGACGACAAGGGCCCGGACAGACGTACAGATGAACGAAACGTCAACCAAAAGATGACACACAAAGACGAAATGTTATGAAAAAGGATGTGATGAACTTAGAAGGAGAGGAGATGTTGAATCAGATAGAATTTTAAACTGTAAAGCAGGATGAAAATATCCAACCAGTTAAAGCCTGTACATAGGCTTGAAACGCAAGAAGCTAAGAGAACAGTGCAGCTTGCTATGCTTAATAGGAGAATAGAGCGTCAAGCGCCAACTATATATCTACCTCAACGAAGCACATTATATAAGTGTGAGTCCACTTTATACAAAAGCAGAATTAACCCAGGTTACTAAGGGTCAAACAGGACAGAATTCTTATTCCAGCTAAAACAAGAAGAAAGACGGTGGAATCGAAACTCAGCAAGGAGCAGGCCGGGCCTGGGAAATCGAGGTCAAACCAAGAAGGGGAGGTGGGCAGTAACTCTGGAGAAACAAAATTTAAGAGCAGAGCAGCCTGCCCCGTGAAGGTTGAGATAAGGAGGCCCAGGCAGGTGGCGGCCAAAAATAAGAATTAAAGGCATGGTCTAGTAAACATTTTTATTGTCCCTACGGGTCGCCTATGTTTTTTTAAGCCTAAGTGGCTCAATTTTAGAAAACTTTCCTATGGACCTTACCCGAGTTTTCGTCCATTGGACGCACGCGAAACAGGCACCAGGGAGCTGCCATTTTGTGATAATCCTATCACTTGCCGCATCGCCCTGGCTGACCTGCTTCTGCGGCACTAAATCAATTCCCCCGCCTCTGAGCCTGACATTATCAAAACATTCATATTCCCTGCCTCTCTCCGTGACGTTACTGTGCTGCGTAGGCAAACACGCCCAGTCGTCTTCTACGCGACTCCACACAGAACCCGGAAACCAACACAGACCATCTCACAACACAGCGCGCCACAATTCGGAATATGAAACTTTAAAATCAAACAGCAACACGGTACATTTGGTAAAGTACATTTATTTGGCATTAAATGTTTAGAGAATATTCAGCAATTGCCATATGAACTCCGAAAGCCATTTATTTTCTTTTATCTGTATCCGCAAATCCGTATAAGTTTATATTGAGTCACGCGCTGTTCCTTTATGGTACACTGGGTGTTGGTTTTCGTTAAAAGAAGCACTTTGGAAGCACGGTGAACCGCAAGGCTGTTCCATCAACTAGGCGCTAGTCCATCGTAAAGGTTGATATGTTACTTCTAGCCACTAGTACAGCGTAAGGGCATGTGGGCCCTTGGCGATCGTCCCATAAAATTGTCAGTGTGCTCCAGTTGTTCACACAAAGCTGCAGGTGTCTGTTGAAAAAACCATCTACCGGTGTCTCAAACCGATGACAGTAGCAGAACGGGATCAAATACCTGTTATGAAAACAAAAAAATTATTTTATTTGTTACGGCCGATCAGAAACTATTTGCTTGCAAAGATAGTTCAATGGAGCATGTTCGGCTCTAAAATCAATGCGAAAAGTAACGAAATAAATCGAGGCCAACACACAATGAGAAACGACAGTTTGTCTACATGCGTGTGGAATGATATGATATATGATATGGCATTTGTAACGCGCCTATACACAAGTGTTTCAAGGCGCGACGAGGCAGAGGGGGAACAAGGGCAGACAGACAACGATCCTACTAGGCCAGGTGTCTTTCAGATCGCGCAAGGGGAAGGGGAGAGGGGGGTAAAAGTGCTGTACATGGTTAGTAGAATACAAGATAAATAATAGGGCCAGCTGGTGGCAAGTGCAAGGTAAATGCCGGGAGAAGGGGCTGAAGGATACAGAGACAGTCCCGTAGTGCAGGTAGGCAGTGCAGGGAAAAGTGGCTGGGCCAAGGACCGAGATCGGTGAGACCTGTGGACCTGCATGCCCATGTGCCCACTACGAACACATTTTCCTTGCTTTTCCTAGCTCTTCATTCATTCATTTATTCATGCATCCATTCATTAATTCTTCATTCCGGTATAAAAGCGTCTAAAGATTTACTCACATTATATTTGAAATTTCCATTGTGTCTCTGCGTAATGCAGTCTGTAAATCCGACCGTGCTCTTGACAACGATTATTCGTATACTGAACTAAAATGAAACTTGGTGTAGTTTCTGAATTTTCTGCCTTATCGTCTCTTACGTTATTGTGCAGCCCCTTCAAATGAAGTTCTTTCGGCATGGTCCCTATCTCAAGGTCAAAAAACAATAGACCCTTATACTTCCAGTGCGACTTGTGGGCCTCTTCTGGGCGCAAGCTGAAAATCAAAGCTGCTGTCCTTCGCATTCTTTATTTGCAACATCCTGTAGTAAAGGAATCTGTGAGAACTTGAAGTTTAGAATCCCTCTATGTAGTGCGCCACAATGTGCAAATGCGAATTGGCTTCTCTTCCAAATGCCACGGCCCGCTTGGCGCGTTCTAAGGGCCCCAATTTTGTCCCCGTTGTCTGCGAGCTTCGCAGCCCCAAAGAATCATAACTATGGAGACATTTAATTTTTGGCGGAAGGTCAGGGAAAGTATAAAGTACCACAGGAGTTGAGTTAAAAGTGAGATTTATTGTTTGTTTGTTTTATTATTTGCAATACGCAAGCCTCCCCTCCGTTAACAGTGCCCAACATTTACATTTATATGAGATGAGACATGATAAAAATATATACATACACATATATGAGGTGAATAGAGAGAATTCAAAGATGACACCCAGCTTGTTCGCCACCCATGATGGTGAAGGTAGGGGTTAGGGTTACAGGTACACTGTACAATAACATTTATTTACAAAAAGACAATCGTATTGCAATTATTTAAACCGGGATTTGTACTTCACAACCAGCTGTGCTTCGGGTGGATATGGCACAGTTGCAATGTTCGGTGGCAATGGATCACTGCTCTGCACAGAAACGTCCAAAATTCCATATCTGTGCTTCTCTAACACAGCAACAATAAGGCTTTTCACAAAGTCAAACTGCATTTCATCATAGACTGGTTTGATCACCCATTGCTTACTTCGTTTTGAAAACACCTTAGTGTAGCGAGGCATCCTTACTTTACCCCTAGTCCTAGATTGTTCACGTCCGACATTGCTGTTATGGGCCAAGACCGCTAGTAGAGTGTGATGTTTCATGCCCCGAAAGCTAAAATGCAAGCGCTTTGGCCTGTACTTTAGGCACATATTGTGGAACACCTCCAAATCTCCTGTGTGACAGAAATCTGTCAGTCCTCTCAAATCTCTTGATAGAGTTTTGTCGAAAACAATCTTCTCAATGGCTTTGTGTGTCGGTGAAGATGGAATCAACCACTTCTTCTTCCTTGCCTCCTCTGGGGACAAAGGGTCATGTTCACATTGGTGGAAATGTAGGTTTTCTGACCAGCGGTGAACGTTGGTACAGTAGTGCATCAGTGACCGCCATTTTTCAAGTAGTATTTCCACTGACCCTTCACACGTTTTTGAGCTCCACCAAAGATGGTTGGTGATAGACTGGGACCACTGCAAAATACTTTCAAAACCTTTTTTTTTTTCCTGCAGCCGAGATTTTTTTACTGATTGATTTAGCAAGATGCCATACGTCAAATTGATGATTAATAAGCGGGAACTGCTCTCTCATTGTCTTGGCAATTGAAACGTGTCTGTCCGTGGCTATGAGGTTGATGTGCATTCCCCTTGATTGTAGATATTCCACTGATTTTATAAATCCTAGTTTCTCCTGGCCACTGAGGATGTACATTGTGTTACCTGCACGACCACCAAACTCACAATTTTCTTACTATCCATGTCCTGAAAGTGGTAGGTGCAGTACTTGGCAGAAAATCCAGGGCTGTAGCACTGTCCATCGCCGTCTAGCCTGAAACGTTTCCCTTCGAATGTACTTGCTAGAGACAATTGTTCAATTTTCCAAGCATCACTATTAGCCGGAAACAGATAATCACGTTGGTATATGCAGTACAGCGATTTAGAAATTAAATGGAGTCCCACAAACTGAAAGAAAGCCTCTAACTTTCTAAAACTGGAGCCACTAAAAAGTGATGCAGCTGCACACAGTAGATTGCCTGCTGGCATTTTCCCCAGCATCGTTTGTGCAGACCATGAGAACCTATGATTTAATCGACAGGCGGCATTTATTTTGACGTTACTGCCTTTTATTTGACGAGTCACATTAATCAATGGCTTCCCACATACTTTCCCTCTAACTGAATGCCCACATTTCACCATACTTATAATATCCATCAAACAACTGTCGAATACAATGTATTTGCTCTCTTTCATTAGACTGTCATCCTGCGTCAACGTTGTTTCGGCCTGTGACGTTGCGGAGATTTCAACACATTGGAAAGTAATATCACTGCTATCAAGTTCTGATGCGTCTATGGATGCTGCGGCTGGTTCATTCTCTGTCATTTTGACATCTGCTACTTCAACATTGATGGGAGAACACAACAATGTCGACATGTTTTTGGGTGGCAATTTTGTGGCGGGTGTAGATTGTGTGAATTGATCTGCAACTACTTCTGAGCTATCTTCAATACATTCAATATCATCTTCTTGTGGTGGTGCGGTCGCACTGTAGCAATGGTCCAATGCAACTTTGCTGTATTCTCCAAACACAGTTAATTCATGTTCTGGCCATTGGACATGAGCATCTCGAGCCTGAACACGCCTCGCCTCAATTAATAGTTCCTCCATAGTGTACATGGTCTGGCAAGCAACATCTCTCATTCGCTTCACTGTCTGTGTATGTATAGTTCTGACACCCACGGGTAACTAGAGGAGAGATTGGAAAAGGGATGTTCAGTTTAAATACAAGATAAAGTGTAGTCGAATTGACTGGAAAAAAACATAAAATAGTCCCCAGCACAAACATTTTTTTAAAGTTATGAACTGTTTGTAACTAACCTTTTTTTGTTTTTTTTTCTTTGCAACTTTTTTGACTCGACCTTCAACATCTGCACGCTGTAGCTCTGATTCGTTTCCGCATGTCCTCCCTTCCTCTTGCGCTGCAACACTATATTTTCTGTATCCGCATAGACAGCACGGAATGATGCTCCATCATCTCCCTGAAACATAGTACTTTCATTACTATGTATCAAAATATTGTTAGCATAAAACACACGTGAGGACGAACACACAGGTACATCTCAATAGCCAAACGTGATTTAAACATTGTGTGCAACAATCAAACGACAAGTATTCGACCTGTGATGATCTATTTCGATGGAACTGTCATTATCCATACCTTTTGGCTCTGAATGGACTGCCATGAATGGTTGTATTAGAGAGGAGGCATCAGCATCTCCCTGAAACACAGTACTTGCATTAGTATGGTTTTCAATATTGGAAACATAACACACACTTGGAGTCGACGGCACAGGTACATATAAAGAGATAACCACAAATGATGCATTGTTTAAAACAATCAAGGAAAATATAAATATGCAGATTTCATCAACTTATTTCTCCGATTCCTTTACATCTGCATCATCAAAATGGGATGTTGTGATTGTAGTGGAAGCTTCGTCGTCTCCCTGAAACACAGAACTTGCATTAGTATGGTTTTCAATATTGGAAACATAACACACACTTGGGGTCGAACGCACAGGTACATATAAAGAGATAACCACAAATGATGCATTGTGTAAAAGAATCAAGGAAAATCTAAATATGATCACATTTCATCGACTTATTTCTCCGATTTATTTACATCTGCATCATCTAAATGGGATGTTGTGATTGTAGTGGAAGCTCTGTCGTCTCCCTGAAACACAGCACTTGCGTTAATAGGGAAGAAAGTATAGCAAATGGAATCACGTTATATGATCACGCATGATGGAGCTGTCAGTATCCATACCTCATGCTGCTGAAGAATATCTATGGGTGTTGCAAATGTAGTGCGCACTTCCGAAAGCTGTTGCGCCGATTCGTATACGCATGGTCCCGCTTCCACTTCCCCTGGAATTACTTGAATTTCAGGCTCTGCATCAAGTGCAGGGGTTGACACTCCATCAACTGCCTGAAACATAGTACTTGCATTAGTGAGGATTACAATAGTGAAAACATAACACACACCTGGGGTCGACAGCACAGGTACATATCAACGGCTAACCATGAATGAAACAATGTGTAGAACAATCAAACGACAAGAATTCCAGATCTGATGATGACGCTCGGTGGAGCTGTCAGTATCCATACATCCTGCTGGTGAAGAACATCTAGAAATGTTGTAGATGTGGCGGACGCTTCAGCATCTCCCTGAAAGACAGTACTTGCATTAGTATGGATAACACTAATTATAACTGAAAACAAACACCAGTGGAATATAACTAAGGTGTCTATCAATTGGAAAGCACTAACCAAACATTCTGTAAAATAATTACACGATAGAATAAAACTATTACTTGACATGCATAAAACAAGTCTGTAGCAGATTAGCCTAGTAAGATTACCTGATAGGCGCTAGAAGTGGTTGATAACTGCGACCACGTCAAGGATGTAGAATGTTCTTACTTCAGATTCAAGGGATAGTCAAGAAGTTGTAAAGGTAAATTAATGATTAATAATGAAATGCCAATATTAAAAATAACCATGTAAGGCGACGGAATACTTGAAAAATGCTCAATACAGCATAGTTCCCTGTTCCCATATATATACATTTCGTTTGTGGGTTATGAAATCAAAAAAGAATATATTGATAAATGTCATTATTCAAAAAGCTATACACTCATATCAATATCGAAATTATTACAAGGGATAGAACACCTACAATATCAATTAATCCATTCGGCTACCTACACACTACCGCAAGGCCTAAAGCTAAATCCGGACACTTGACTCACCGGTGGCGGAATGTGGATGAATAGAGTGGGAATAGCGTTTTCGAGCAATTTCCGTGTCGTTCGCCGTTTATTCTTCTTTGTTACCCAAGATGTTGTGTACATGTCCAAATAAAAGTGCCGGCTGCAGATGCAGTATCGATCACCCCTCTTGTCCTGTAAGACTTGTTGGACTCTACTTTCCAGCTCATCCAGTGGATATCCGCAATGTCTGACCCATTCTCTTATTCAATCAACAGTTTTCGGGAATACATGCATTGTAGTGCCTTCAGATTTCGCATGGGTCTTCGAAGGGCAACCGCTAATCGAACAGGCAGGCATTGTTGATAAATCTGAAAAGTAAATATCGACATTATTATACAATCTTCATGAATAAAGATTTGATACAAAAGTAAATGAATCATACAATGATCAATGCAAGGTTTGTTTTGGTCGCAGGAACTATACCAGTTCATTATGTGCGGCTTAGTATTTGCATAAGTTGCATAAATGTATAAATGATGTGAATAAAATCTGAACATGTGACTCGTCCCTTGGATGTTCTGTCTTGCACGAGAAGGAAACAAGCTTACATTATAGACTGGACCCCCGAAGGATGCAATTCGATGACAATAGACAAAGATGAAAATAAATAGATCTATTGAAAGCATATCAATGGAAACTCAAGTCAATAGCAATGAGATCAATTAACATAGCACTATTGTGTACTCTACTCGCAAATAGATAGAAATTTAAAAATCTGCGAAATATGACTAGGATACATGGCCTTACCTTGACCAACAAACAGTTGGATTCAGCAAGCAGAGCAGTATGTTGCAGGAGAATAGGTGGGTGGCCACAGGTAGCACACTGATTTGTTTGCTCTAAGCGGTCACAGAAGTTCACGGATAGCACGACGACGAGCAGATTAGCGTAGATCTCAGTGGTTGCCAGGTAGCACGTTCAGGAGTTGACTTGCAAAGCACAAAGATGTTCTCATGAGACATATCAAGTGGTTTATAAAGTATTAGAAACAGGGGTGTGTTTGTGAATGAATGACGTATGTATGTCGTGGTCTTAGGGGGGCGGCCTGCTTGAAGGGGAGGCCTGGCTGGAGACACGGGGTCTGAGGAGGCCATGTGACCGATGGCCCCTGGGCGTGGGATACCTTTTGAAGTGTACATGCTGTTTGGCACCTTGGCCGTTTGCGCCCGTGACAGCCCCCCATGCCAGCGCTCATCCCCGGGTGCGAACCGCCTTTGATAGAGGGGGTGGGATGGATGGGCCTGCGGCGTGCAGATAAGGCACAGGAAGACTGCTGAATGGAGACACACTTATGTGGATTGCAGGGGGGCTGCCTGCTTCAAGGGGAGGCCTGGCTGGAGACACGGGGTCTGAGGAGGCCATGTGACCGATGTACCCCTTGGCGTGGGATACCTTTTGAAGTGTACATGTAGTTTGGCACCTTGGCGTTTCGCGCCCCTGACAGCGCGCATCCACTGGCGCGAACCGCCTTTGATAGAGGGTGGGTGGGATGGAGGGGCCTGGGGCGTGCAGATAAGGCACAGGAAGACTGCTGAATGGAGACACACTTATGTGGATTGCAGGGGGGCGGCCTGCTTCAAGTGGAGGCCTGGTTGGAGACACGGGGTCTGAGGAGACGATGTGACCGATGGCCCCTGGGCGTGGGATACCTTTTGAAGTGTACATGCTGTTTGGCACCTTGGCCGTTTGCGCCCGTGACAGGCCCCCATGCCAGCGCTCATCCCCGGGTGCGAACCGCCTTTGATAGAGGGGGTGGGATGGATGGGCCTGGGGCGTGCAGATAAGGCACAGGAAGACTGCTGAATGGAGACACACTTATGTGGATTGCAGGGGGCGGCCTGCTTCAAGGGGAGGCCTGGCTGGAGACACAGGGTCTGAGGAGGCCATGTGACCGATGGCCCCTTGGCGTGGGATACCTTTTGAAGTGTATATGTAGTTTGGCACCTTGGCCTTTCGCGCCCCTGACAGCGCGCATCCACTGGTGCGAACCGCCTTTGATAGAGGGTGGGTGGGATGGAGGGTCCTGGGGCGTGCAGTTAAGGCACAGGAAGACTGCTGAATGGACACACACTTATGTGGATTGCAGGGGGGCGGCCTGCTTCAAGGGGAGGCCTGGCTGGAGACACGGGGTCTGAGGAGGCCATGTGACCGATGGCCCCTTGGTGTGGGATACCTTTTGAAGTGTACATTTTGTTTGGCACCTTGGCCGTTCGCGCCCCAGGCAGCCCCACATGCCAGCGCTCATCCACGGGTGCGAACTGCCTTTGATAGTATATCGTTGCTTATCAATAACAAATGCCACATACCAGAGATTCTTGTGAGCACAGACCCACACTTCAACCAGTGTATTATAGTGGTCAAGACCCTTAACCTAAGGCCTGTATAATCCAATGGTAATTGTTAGTATAGATATATGTGTGACTTTTATAGAGACATAACCTACTGAAAGACTTTGAACAAGTGTTATTTAGTGCATGCATTATCGAGAATATTTTATGTTAGCTTAGATAGATAGTGACCACCCTGCTTCACAGCGACCAGACCTTCACCCATTAGGGAGCATAGATGTCTGACGTCCATCCTTGAATGGAGACACTCTAGATTCATTTAAAAAATCGAAACAACCGTTGTTAAAATATATGTGGTGTTTTATTTTGTATCTTATTTTCATGACACAAAAATACAAGACTTTAAAGATTATACAGGTCAGGTTGCAGCACAGCGAGAGAAAATCCCCTGTACTGACCGCTGTCACTCGGGAACGTTTCTCTTATGGCACGAACGGCACAGGCGGGTATCACTCTTCGAACGCGGTGTCCAAGCCTCCCGTGGAGCCACCATGTAAAGGAACGATAGGCCACCAGCCGGTACCACCTGTGAAAAGGAATGAAACAAACTGTTTTTCAATGACCAAGATAAGTTTAATAAACGTTTGTTGTCAATGACAATTCTTGTAACTAATGGTATTCTGCACAGACAAATGCTATCTAGACCATGCACACTATTGAACGACTTTCATGCGTTACTATGATATGAATATATAATTTTGGATATAGTAGAAGAACATGAAATAGGAGTGGCATGACAAGCAGAGTATACTTACTCGTTACTCGGATTACGAGGACGAACAGTTGCGCGAAGTTCGTGCATAAGCACCATCATTATTCTCAACACGGCCCGTGTGAGGCAGGCTGCCCTGAAGTCTGGCAGCTCGGTGATGCATTGCGGTCGTAGCTCGCCTTCCGAAATGTAGGCCAGGCATCCTGAGTTTTCTCAGCAGCAGCAGTTCTCGTCCTCGGTTGGCATTAGCTTGCACCGATTGCATGTGCACCAGATGGAGACGCCGTCCATGCGACTAGGCCCAGGCTCTTCATCTGTTGAATCGTCCTCCCAACTGCCGTCCGAATCACCATCGTTTTCGCGTGCTTCCCTTTCCAGTAGTTCCTCCTCGGTATACTCGGGCTCGTACATGTAGGGCATTATTGTAGCCATTTTGTGGTAAACAAAGTAAAATAATTTACAGAGATGGTACAGGTGTTCACACGAGCTACAAGCGGCGAAGGTAGCTGACCAGAGCACAGAAACAAGTCACAGAATACTCAAAGTAACACAGAGAGAGGAATGGAATCGAAAATCTGCTGCTGTGTGTTGGGAAACGGTCTGTTTATACTTATTGCGGAAAGAGGCGTCCTGCCATTTCCATGGCGACACGTCATTAGCTGAGTCGCAGCGATTGTTGACACGAGACGTGCTTTGGCATTGGGAAATGGGCGGTACGAGTCTGCTGATGACAGGCTCAGGGGCGGGGGATTTGATTTAGTGCCGCAGAAGCAGGTCAGCCAAGGCGATGCGGCAAGTGATAGGATTATCACAAAATGGCAGCTCCCTGGTGCCTGTTTTCGCGTGCGCTTAATGGACGAAAACTCAGGTAAGGTCCATAGGAAGGAAAGTTTTCTAAAATCGAGCCACTTAGGCTTAAAAAAACATGGCCGACCCGACCATGGCCATGACAATAACATTTTTTACCAGACCATGCCTTTAAATGCACAAATAGAAGGAAGACAAAGCCAATTCACGGTGTACTAACACATGACCAGCCAAGCGCAAAGAGGTACCAACGTCTGATGTCACCCAAAATCAGAAGATACCATAACTTTTCCCGACAAGAAGCTACAGTTTCGAGGCCGACCACAGCCAACTAATTGACACATAGCAATAAAGTACTGATTGGTGGAAGGGAGGCTGGGTGAATCGTGGGGCATCCTGTATCTGGCTGTCCATTCTGCATGCTGCTAATTAAAGTGGAGATTTATGCTCGGGGTTGTAGCCAACCCAATCACAGTGGGCCAAATAATCTAGGGTCCTATAGATAGTAGAACCAATGGGACGTCGTACTTTAGTGACATCTACATGAGTAATATTCGAGGGAAGGGCGTAGACGCCCACCCGATAAGTTATCCAATCCTCACACTCCATTACCATATACAGATAATGCACCTATACTTAAGTTACCTTTTCCAACCAATAGAATTGCATGGCAAACTTATGAGTGTTACACGTCAATGATGACGAATTTTGGGTATAACTGTTACTGTTTGAATGAAGATCGTTGGGAGTTGAAGCAAGACGGGCTATCGCATCACTGTTGATTTCCATGTTTCCCCGTTTTTTGTATTTGTCATTAAACTGGCTCCCCTTTGCCAAACCATTGAGTTGTCCTTATTGATTCGTGTTGGAGTAAGAAATCCTGCACCCCTTCCACCTCAAGGTGCTGCTATCTTGTCTTAAAGTACGCCAGGGCGAGCTCTGACTCTATGGGCCGGTCAGGGGTCACTCACCCTCTGTACAAGACGTAGACAGAGTAGGACCTGAGCGGGCAAGGCCCACCCACAATCTGTAAATGTGTGGGCATTTCCAGATACTAATGTCACTGCGGGGGGCCCACCAACAATAGCTTCAGGCCCCACTTGGAAGCCAATCAGATCTTGCCTATCTAGGTATCTTCAATACAACAATTTAGTGCTAAGGATGTTATGTATATATGAATTATTTAAAGACCTAATGGCATGCATGGAGAAAAGGTTTCTATTTAAAGAAAGTGCAATACTAGAACGACACGTCTTTAACATTACATTGCAGCTTCCAGGACAGAGCATAGAGGAGTTAACTCACAGCTTCGAGGACAATCGCGCCAAACTACAACTTCAGACTATTCCTTGACATGTGCTAAGAGATCAACTGATAGGCCATGCCAGAGATAATCAGGTCTGAGAAAGACCATGGGAGGAGTCGGAACCCTCCCTCAAGGATATAACCAAAATAGAAAAAATGGGGTGAGAGATCATTGAAAGCATGCAAAAGGCTTGCACTAGGACACATGGACAACAAGAATCATGGCTGCTTAATCAGGTCAACAAACATAGAGGAGGGGCAAATGCAGTGCTTCTGCTGTGGAGATCGCAAACATTAAAATGGCAAAATAATGCTGTTTGTTGCTGATATTAAACCAACCACATAAAAATCCTAGTCTGATCCTCATCACAGATGAAAGCTCCTATTCTGTTCCAGGCGAATTCTGCCCAGAACACATGGAAATCCGAGGCAGATTAAAGCAGGTGTGGGGACTTTATTTTGCTATTCAATCCCTTTATATGCTATCCCTTTGCACTTCCTCATCCTGTGATGTCCACACTTCAAGCTTACAATTATGCCGTACGAAGTATCTCATCTACTGGTACCCCACTGAAAGATGTAAGTCTACTTGGATGTTTGATGGCAGGGCTTGCAATTGGTAGTCACTTGGAATGGTTCTTCCCAGTGGACTAGTCAGCCATTGAAAACTCATCGACATGCCTCCCACAGCATAGGATCACAATAATGCTGCCATTCATGTACTCGACATAAGCAACTGATAAGCCTACCACACTGTAATCCTAAACATTTTTTAGATCACTTCATTTATATAATGACATATGGTAGCTACATGTAATGCTATTTTAATCCCAATAGTACCAAAACATACAACATTGATATGTACGCAGAGGTTGCCATTGTTTGTCCCGGTTGTGCTTGCATCACAACCATCATAAAGCACGTCATTGAAATGTGTAACATCGGTCCACAGGTGATGCAACCTTTGCTGCGATGCAGAACCTCTGTCTTGGCAATCCAATATGATTTGTTTTCCCTCCATACAGATATGCCTACCGAGAAACTAACAGTGCCTCTCTGCACTACCCACAGTGTTGCACCAGATGCAAACCACACTGTCCATGCATAAGGTTTTGGCTGAGCGTATGGTAACTTATGATGATGTGCTGTGTTTGTTCTTATGTACGTTTTACAGACTTTTATGGTCACAGCACTTGTACTGTAGCTTAAAGGTTTGAGCCCTCATCCCTCTGCAAATAGAAGGTTTGAATCTTGCCTTCAATTCCATTTTTCATAGAGGCCTAAAATGGCCACAATTGCAACACTTTTTGATTCACAAATGCGTATTAAAACAAAAAACTAATAATTAACTTTACTGTAGTTTACATTTGATGTCTTTCTGAAAGCAATTAACTTCGCATTTTGTAAGCTAAGCACATTTGGAAGTCCTAGGTGGCTTGTCCCAAGTGACATGTCAGTTTTAAGCCCCTTGATTGATGGGCAATGCTGTATTTTAGCTCCCTCGCTTTTTAATTACTACAGGACTTAAAGTCACTTTGCTTTATTGTAATGCATTACAGTACCCCTATATCTCATCTCTATACTCTTGCAATGCCGCTCCAGGGTGACAGCTAAGGAAAATGCTGCAGGGTTGTATCCATAAACAACACAAACTTATAGATGGGTAGCTTTAACCAGGGGTTGTATTCTACCATAGAGTTCCGAATGGCATCATGGACAACACAAACTTCACTGTCAGACGGAACCCCTTGGTGGAATACATCTCTGTAGTGGATAGCTACTGTAAGGAAGGCATGGTATTGAAGTAAGACAGACACAAGTGACTACAGTTCAAGGGTGTGAGAAACGGCTATCTAAACCTAAATCTAAGATGAGAGCAAGCTAAGACCATCAAATAATAATAATGCAGTCCTAGTGGATTTAGTCCCCATCCGAGTCTACTTAAAGTACCCTTTATGTTTGTTCTTTGTGTATTGTAAATCATGAGCTACTTCACATGTGGTGCTTTCCACTTTTCTGGTACTGCACAATCACTAAAATCAGCAGCCCAGAAATTTGCTCCAATCTGCAGGTTTTATTTGGGGCTTTGCATTCCATAACAGATATCCTGCAATGGCTCATAATTCTCGGTATTTCCTTCACACAGTCTGCCATCTACTGAAGGTGCACCCACAGAATAGGAAAGATATGCATGTGATGTGTAAATGGTGTGTGAGGCTGTAGAGTGTTGTACAGTATTCTGTAGGAGTGTTGCTCGAGTATGAAGTCCAATGCCTAATGTGGTTTTGCATAGTTCTGGACACTCCCTTTCGCTTGTCTATGCTGCACATTTTTTCTATGCAAGCTTTAGGCATCATTAACTCACTGGGTGTGAGGAACGTCATAGCTCGCATCTTTTCTGTCCTCTATCCACTGGATTCACTGCAAATTGAGTAATATACTAGTCTCGGCAAGCTCTGGATTGGAAATGGCAGGCTTCACAGTTGTCCTGGAATACAGAGGAAATCTGTGTTGTGTTGATCATGTGTAGTGATTATATAGAGTCCTGTAAGGCATGTCAGCTTATGGCCCTTTGGAATGTGCATATGGTTATGGAGGGGATTGCACCAGAATAATTCTGAGTCCAAATAACTGAACCAACTCAAGAAGATGGCAAAGTACTATTTTATTAACAATTATCTAAAACAGGGATGTTACAACAAACATCAATGGACGTACACTCAGTCTCTCAATGATCTCCACAAAAAATACAATTCTTATACCTGAATATACATCAGAGTGACGTCATACCTGGTGGCAATAGAGAAAAAGTCAGGATTGGCTTAGGGAAACATCGAGATATACATTTGTATAGGAGCTACGACTGTTATTGACTGTCTTTTATCAGGTTATTCCTACCTCTTAAAACATGTCACTTTAGAAACATTCGGTACACAGTTGCTCATTGGTCTTACAAGCTATAAGGTGCTTTGTTATGCAGACTAATACAATTGGTCAGTCCTACCCTGCCCTTGTTAGAAATGTCAATATTCACACCTTTCTACAGGATCCCAGAAATGGTCCTGTGATAAGAAGACTCTTAATAGCGATTATTGAGCAGATTGTGTAGCTACAAAGAGCACGAGTAGAGCATGTCTGCTGCTAAATGAACATGTCTGGAACATTCAGTTCATTCAGCAGCACGTAAGCCCAGACCTAGGTGCAGGGAGATAGGACGTGAAGCTACCTCATATCCAACTAGCCTTACATCTCATCACCCATGCCTTCTGCCAAGAAATTGTCTTTTTACTTGGCCTTGTAGAGTATTCTCATATTTGGCAATGCACGGCAGGGAGGACACTCACTAACGTGTCTGGAACTTCAACTTCAAGCTCTATTTCCATCCTTGGCTCATGTGACAGGAGACCATGATCTGGTCCATTTTGCAGCTTCTAAATGCTCTAAATGAATTAATACTTGGCATCCTTTGTGTTTTTTCTTGCACCTTAACATGAGAAGATTCATCCTTTGCACACTTGTTCTTCTTCAGAATAGGCTGACCTCAATATCTAGGATCTTGACTTCGGGCCATGCAGCCTGGCCCCACAGCTTCATGAGCCTGCTATTCGGCTGCGACACAGCTTTCCATTCACCCATCATGATTTCTGGCTTACTTGTTTCATGATACCAATGTCCAGTTTCTGTACAAAGGCGGCTTCGTCTGCATTCTATTCACTACTCATAGCTAGCTTCTATGATAACTTGATCTACCTTGCATTTCAGCATCTGTACATTCATTGAACTTTTGTTTTCTGTAACATTTTACTGCACGAATAATCTTTTTTTACACTTGAGAGTTAACTTGGTTCTTTACTTAATCATTAGATTCTTCAGGAGCCATAAATGATCTTCAGTTAATATCTTTGGATGTCATGAACACTTTCTTACAAAGTCATCTTTCATTTGCTTAGTTCTCTCTCATATTCCTTCAAGGATTTCCTCCTGCAGGTTGTCATCACTTCGACGGTACATTTGATATGGTTGTCTCAGTGAGTATCTTCTTTCAAATACTCGCTGCGGTATTGGTACAATAGCTGGTGTTATTCAAGGCGCAACCTCATGTCTCCAATACAGGGGAGGTGGGTGGGCAGGATCTCCTGCAGATGTACATAGCTGCTCCTCTACATTCCCCCCTCTGGTCGAGTCTTTGACCATCTCCTCAAGTTTTCCTGCTCCTTTATATTTTCTCTTGAAGAAGTGCCACTTCAGTGTCCATATCTTCATCACCCCCCTCAGGGTGCCTGCAGTTTTAACATGTTCATCCATACTCCAGGGCATATAGCTGCATTGTCCATTAGGGGTGCAATAGACCCATCTTCCCGCGTATTTCTTATGATCCTTTGGATACCAGAATTTTGTTCCTTTAGGTGCCACAATACTTTCTTTTATGTACTCTCTGATGGCATAATCAGTCAGCACCTTGTCTTCTGGTTCATCCTGAGTGTCAATCATAATCTTCATTCTTACTGCTTTATTGGCAGTTTTCTTACATTGTCCAATTATTATGCTTATTGCACAGAATCCAAATATGATTATCACCAATATTGCTCCAAGGAACTTGAATAGGTTGGCCATCCAATAAGGAATCCATAAGAACAGGAGTGCAGACCAACTGTCATCTCCAATGGCCTCTGTCTCATCCACCATTTGTATGTGTAGATAAACGTAACAGAACAGGAGTATTTGTAAAGTGCACGTTCACCCCCAAAGGGGCATCTTGGCACTAATAACAGATGTTTATTGTTACCCAACTTAATGGTACTCATTTTATCGACCTCGGAAGGATGAAGGGCTGAGTGACCTCCCGAGATTCGAACCTGTGAACATGAGGTCAAACACAGGTCCCTGCAGTGGATGCATTAGTCCACTGAGCCACAGACTCGCCTGTCAACATTGATGGGGCCCCATCGATGTCAACATCGAAAGGGCCTCCATCAAGGTCCCATTCTTGACATCGTGATATGAATTTACATATTATTATAGGACTTAGCATACCTGATTTTAATAAATAAGTGTTAGTATTATTCAAGAGAATTAAAAAAATGTTAAGGGTGCAAGGGAGAAATATGTAACTCTGGCATTGAAAGTCACTCTCTAAAATGGAAACAAATAGTGTGTCCACAACTTATGGAAACTCCCATCCCCTGCACACCTATATATACTGAAAAACGCTTCAGTCACGATTTTTCTCTAAACATATGTATTATTTAAATCGTTAAGTTTGTTGAACAATGTTGATTGAGTATACATTTCGACACTCTCTCAAATAGTCTTATCAAATAATATAATTTGACTGTCTTAAAATAGTGAATTTCAGATTAATTTTACTCAATATAATATACCCAATATAGATCCATTAGGACAGCCATACCTCCCCTCATCCCTGTAACATCCAGGTTGTTTTTGCACCACTTGTTATGTCCAATATAAAGTTTCCCTTTGCTTCAAAAGCACATTGTAGCATTAATCAGTGGGACTAAAGACTATAGACACAGGGCCTGCCTCATCTTCCACCAATGTCACCAGTTTGAAGTACTTAGCCCAATATTTTAAATGCTCATAATTCACCTTCTGTACTCGTTTTACTGCTTCTTTCCTCAGCAGATGAGCTGCACAGGACATCATTCCATTTTCCAATCCTTTGTTTGTACGCACTCATCCATAGATCAGCAGTTGTGAAAGTTCCCAGCATCCAGGCATTCCAGTCTTCTCTGTCATGTCAGTACATTCTTTTCATTTCTCCAACAATCACCTGGTCTTGTCCTGCAGCAGGATACACAAGCATTCTGTCATGATCTCTGCTTCCAAAAGATCAGGACTTGCCCGACTCCCTTGGAAGCAGACCCATAACCCCGGTTCCGAGTGCCAGCCAGTCCCAATTGGGACCTTTTGGACCCTGTCCTGGCGCCAGTGGCACCAGGCTCATAAAGATGCCCAGTCCCAGCGCTGGAAGCGCTGGGCTCATAATGCTTGGGTGGACTTACCTGCAGCAGACCATGCTGCTTACTTACCTGCCAGTTGAACCCCTGATCCTCTTCTGTTTGGGACTACTTTTCCTGTTGGGTGGGGCAGGAGCCACTCCCTAGGTTCAGAACACTGGAACTCTTCTGGAAAGCAGGAACTCTTTTCTTACCTAGGCGTGGCTGTGGAAGGAGACGTCTAAGCACTACAGGAGGCTATTTAAACCACACCCGATGGATGAATCTTGCTTTGCGTTATTCTGCATTCTCTGCAGCAGAACGCTCATCGTGTCTTCTGCTTCTGATCCTGGGCCTAAGGGAACAAAGGCTTACCAACCTGGAATCCAGTCTTCAGCAGCACCTGTAAAGACAAAGAAAGAACAGGTTAGCACTACGGTCTTCAGTGGCAGCGCATCTCTTACCTGGTCCATCGGCTGTCACCAACGCCTCACGCTGCATTCCGGCATTTGAAAGACAAAGGCTTACCTACTCTTCGCATGCTCCGGAGGTCTTCGCACTGCATTCCGGCATCTGAAAGACAAAAGCTTACCAGCTATTCGCACGCTCCGGAGGCCTTCGGCGCTGCATCCCGCATCTGAAAGACAAAAGAAGGTGCGTTTAAAGACATTGGGCAACTTTATTACTCACGTGCCATTACTCCTTCCCAGGCCGAATCCTGTGGGTATTCCAGCACCCTTCAGCTTCTCTAAAGCTCCGAACTTGTACCTGCAAGATAAAAGGGACAGTTAGTGCGCATCGTGAAGCAGGCTACAAGCGCTTACTTACGTGCATCCAGGCGCTTCTATTCCTCACGCGGGTTCGATCCTCAACTCTCATCAGCCCGCCATCCGCCATCGCCGGAACCCTGCAAAACAAGAGATATCATTACAAAAGACTTTTAAGACATTTGAAGTGCCCAGAACTTACCGTTCGTGCAGTTAACGACGGACTGCAGTCCTCTGAGGTCAAGAGGCCTGCACCCTTATCCAGTGAAGAAACTGGTTACGGCACCCTGCCCCGAGGCAGATGGAGAGCTCGGCGTTCACTTACCTAAGGTGAGGGTGTTAACCTTTGGGGTTCTACAGGAGAAGAGAAAGGGAAGAGGAGAGAGGCACCCAATAAACCCCGTTCATTAATCCCATATTTTCTATCTGCAGACATCTTACTCTTCGAGTCAGACATACAGTGCACAGAGGTCCAGCCCAAAGAGTCAACCGTGTGTTACACATCACCTTTGAAGATACGGCATTCACCCAATCAAGACCGGCGCCTCTGCGGGAATCAGGTGAGCGTTACACATTCTGTCTGTCCATCCCGGCTCCTTATCCATTTGTATTGTCTTAATGTAATCATCCTGGTATGTCTCGATCTCCCTCGCAGTTTGCCCAGTTGAAACTGTCCTCTAGTAGTGCATGCTGCTAGATGACTGAGGCACCTTGCATCCTGTGCTGACATCTATTTTTAAATGAAGGTCTTCACTGTATTCATAGCATAAGGGTTGAGAATGCGGACATAGTAATTCTCATCAGATGCTCTCTCCCCCACTTTCTTCATGTGCTGATACCACATATTATTCCCCAGGTAAGATGCATTATCAAGGTAGGTATTTATCCCCTGATTATCTTCTTCTGCATCCCTCTTATGTTGCCTGACATGCACATAGAGGTTATCATCATTTGTACCCACACTTGGAAAAATCATAGGATGGGGCCATTAGGGTAATAAAGATGTCTAAATGTAAGATGAAGAAAGATAGAAAGAATACACATGCATATATATCGTGCATAGAAGCCTGGAGAAACATGTGGTTTTCCATCCCAATACGTGTTCTACTCGTACCCTTTGTAGCTACACAATCTGCTCAATAATCGCTATTAAGAGTCTTCTTATCACAGGACCATTTTTGGGATCCTGTAGAAAGGTGTGAATATTGACATTTCTAACAAGGGCAGGGTAGGACTGAAGTATAAACACAAAAATAACAACTACAAACCTGTGTGTGTCACTGTCAGCAGCAGGTATCATGTATTTATCATTGAAACAGATATTCTCCTAAAATGAAGCTGGCTATTGCACTGTCTTCCAATTTCTAATCAGGAATTGACGTGTCGGCATAATACTGATGCAATTTGACTCTTTCAAGGAATTTCGAAAAAGTACGTTTTCAGCCTCTGGAATTCTCTGCAAGTCTATGCACTTCCTACTTCGAGTTTAGGGAGTGTCCAATTAATTCCAGTCAAAAAGAAAAATGTACTAATAACACGCTGTTTTATTGTCCTTCTTGGTCATCAATCGAGTCTGCACATGTGGAAATTCTTCTTCTTGTCTTGCTTCTTGATCAACGGGCGCTGGAGGGGGTCTCACCTTTGTAGATCTTTACATCTCCTAAATTCAGCCATGCTCGACTTCCCGATACCTTAACTGCAGAAGGGGAGACATCTTCAACACATAAGGGACCATTAAACCTAGGTTTGTGCCACTCGTGGGAAACATTATTGATAAGGATTAAATCAACAACATATAACTTTGGTGGTGGCAATAGTTCTCTGGGGGTGGTTACTGCACTGTCCTCTTCTGTGTTCCTTGACCCCTCCCTCTGATGCTTGACTTGACTTGATCTGAAATTAAAGAAACACTGGTAGTCATACATGTTAAATAATTGTGCATTTCATCACCTAGAGCCTTCACTACACTCTTGGCATCACTCCTGACTAGAGTTGCATGAGAACACATCTAGAGATGGAAGCATAGGAGGTGTTCTCATGCAACACCCTGTCACTAACTCATGGGAGTAACGTGGTGGTCAGAACCTGGCTGATTTCGAAGAGCATATCAGGCTAGGTGTAGGCAATATAGCCATCCCTTCTTCAGAGTTAATTTGATCTTATCTATCCTCTCTTTGAGGAGACCATTGAGTCTCACATATCCCATTTGATTGTGGATGATGAGCAGAAGAAAACAGATGCTTTATGCTCGATAGAAGTCCTATTTATTCACAACCCATCTTGGAAATACTTTGCACACTAAAAACTTTGCTACGCAAGTGGCATTTTGGTGTGTACATGGACCGGCTTTGATCCACCTGGGGAAAGGACGCACTACCACCAATAGATACCTGTACCCATTACATGTTTGCAACATATCGATATATAAATGTTGAAATGGACCATTCGGTAGAGGTATTATTCCTCTCATTGTTCTCCGGGCATGCGCAGCAGTAAATATTTGACACGCGATGCAATTCACGATAAACTGTGAAATGTGTTCCAATAGATTTGGAACAAACCAGTCTTGTGCAATTGTGGCAGCAACACATTCTCTGGTTATATGTGCAGGATAATGCAGCTGGTCATGTGCGACCCTCACCAATGCCACTGGCATCCTCACTGGCTTTTCAGTGCGCTCCTGTCCCAAAAATGCTTCTGTGAGGGATAAAGAACACCCCATATGTTTCCATAGCTGTTGCTCTTCTTGTGGGGCTCTTCCCTGAATCTCTATTAGTTGTGTAATTGACAGCATATTAATGAGCCTGTCCAATAAAGAGGCATGTTGCACTGGAGTACAGTCTGTGTGGAGATAACCCCTCCTTTCCAGCCTGACAGCCCTGCGTCTACGGTTGACATCACATAGACAGAGTCACTGTACACCGTCACTTCCTGCCCATCGTGTTTCTCGAGCGCAACAATAAGCGCTACTTATTATGCTGCTTGTGCTGAAAAGTGAGAAGGTAGTCTTGCATTTGCCACTACCTCAAATTCACCATTTAATCTATGTCCTACAACTGCAGAGCCTGAATGCCTCTCCCCACCAGTTTGATCAATTATTGAAGAACCATCAATAAAGAGAATTTCCCCTCCTGCTGGACATGGGGAAATTTCACATGGGGTATATCATTATAGAATTCAACATAATTTGAACAGTCATGTACATGATCACCTTCTTCTACAAGTTCAACTACAAACATGTCTGGGTTCACTATTTTACACCTTCCTACTGTTGGGATGGAAATGTGTCTATCCCACCCCCCCCAGGTGATTTAAGGTGGGACGAATCCCATATGAAGTCATGTAGTGTACAAAGGGGAAGAGGACCGTGCTGTGGAACTCGACATGGATATAATATAGCGCAAATGATAGATACATAAACCCATGGTGCGCAAACGCCATTTTGTAATTATGGTAGATGCACAGTATTGCATGGCCGCTCAGCATAACTTTAGCTCCATGAAAGAACTCAACTAGGCCCAGATTATTCTGACACAACCAGTTCTCACTGAAGATTCCCCCTTGTTGATCCATTGTTGCAATTACTCAGTATTGCTGGGAGGAATGCACCCTGCAAGGCCGTGAGACAACACCAGCCTCCTCACAGCGCCCATTCATCACAGCGCCCATTCATCACAGCCAAACTGCCAGCAGACCTCTAACCCCCACCCAGCATACCCAGAGTCATGGCCCACACCACTGTCCCAAACCCCATAATTTTCTAAGGCGATTAAGGAAAAGGAAAACGGAATAGAGGCAGCCCCCTCCTCCCCCGAGTGAGGAGGGAAGGTTGCGCCACGAGCATTGTATTGATTAGTACAGGAAAAATAAAATAACAAATATAGGAGCTCCGTGTAATTAGAGCGCTCGTGAACAGTAGTGGTTGTTGTTTTAACTTATTTTAGTTTGTTTTGTTGGTGTACTTTAAGTTATAGGGAGGAGCCCCAGGAGGGGTGTGTACATGGGGTATGTGTGGGCGTGAAAGCAGAGTGTGAGGTTTAAGTGTATAAAGCTCTAGAGGGGGAATATTGAGGTGGGGGAATCGAACTGATGATTTTTTGTGGGTTTATCGATGATATTTGATTGGAATGTTGACAGAAATTAACTGCATATTTTTTAAAGAACTATTGTTCAATTGTGATGCAGTAGCATAGGTGTAGCCCCTCTACCAGACACCCAACTATGGGGGTAGAAATGGCCCTAGACCACACATACAAGGCCCTGCCCCTGTATTGTGAAAAGATTAAGAAATATCACAACCACTGGGTGACTAAGACTAGAGGAGTGGAATGCCAGATCAAGGCTCTTTTGACAGAAGCGTGTTGGAACACATGCGCACCTATCTGACAGCAAAATACAAGGGAACACGGATGCAGAATAGAAGGGAAGCATTAAACCTCTGGAAAATTTTG
The DNA here is from genome assembly GCF_040938575.1 of Ambystoma mexicanum. Lineage (NCBI taxonomy): Eukaryota > Metazoa > Chordata > Amphibia > Caudata > Ambystomatidae > Ambystoma > Ambystoma mexicanum. Next base: position 965,649,818 of record NC_090924.1, read on the forward strand.
AGGATACAGAGGATTCTAAGGGGATAAGGACGTCACACAACAGAAGTAATGAGATGGGCCCAGGGGAAAACGGGAAGATTGTGGAAGGGGAAAAAAGGGATGTATCCACTAGCGACTTGCCCAACGGAAGGGTATACCAACCCAACATATTTATCGGCAGGCACAATGGTAGCGAAACCAGGCACAGCCCCACCCCCACCATATGTCTCACACCCAGAAGTTACTGCCCATACCGGGGTAAGCGCAAAGGACCTAGAAGTGGCACCAGCATCAACACAGACAGAATTAACCCGGCTGAGGGCTGCATGCGATGCAACCAAGGTAGATACACCTATACCGTCTAGAAAGCTTGGGCTATGAGAATGTCCCGAAGAAGAGGTGAGAAATATTGAAGTGATTTTGACGGGGCAGAGGACGATGGGGAAGGGGACGCAGAGCAAGGTAAAAAAGTTGTGGTACGGAAGACTGAGGGAAAGATTTGACAGGATAGCCTTAGCAAGGAAAAAGGGAAGTGTGACTAAAAGCAGAAAAGGCAAGATAAAAATGCAAATGCCACTAATACACAAGGGTGCAGGGAGGGCTCACTATGTAGCCTGGGTGAAAATGGACAAAAATAACCTCCTCATGGCAATCCCACAACTCACGGTGAGGGCAGGGAAATAGATTTATGCATTGAAAAGAACACTGCAGTGGTGCCCTTGGCAATAGGAGATATTACAAGCCTGTTAGTAGCCGCAGTTGGGGGCCAAGCAGAAAATCTGTGGGTGAAAGCAGGGTACCCAGGAGTAACGTTGAGCAATGATGCCCATAATAGAGCATCATTTAACAAAATTAGAGCTAGGGTATGGGACGCATTGCGGCAAACGTTCCCAGATACTCCAGACTTACAATCGATCATACAGTGTAGAATGGGGAATGATGAAGATGCAGCTCAATACATTCTCAGGGTTCAAGAGATGTGGAGAGCAGACATGGGCAATGCCTGGGACCAATCAACCTCACTTTTCTATTTTATAGTAAAAAAAGGGCCTATCTGAAACACTGTGTATAGGTGCGTCATAAATGGCATATCATGTCATATCTAAAGAAGTACAAAAGGCACTTGACAAAACAGCGGGAAAGGAGCAAAAGTATGGACTGAAATCCAAAGTATTATAGTTCACCATTGTAGAAGGATAAAAGAGCGTGAGAAAGAAACAATTCAAAGGTGAAAGGCAGAGGAAGTGAAACTGGTCCAAAGTAAGTTAATGAAAGTAGCTGTGGTATTGACACGGCACACGCCAGAACAGGTGGAAGAGGGAGGGTATGCCCCTAATGCAGCAAATGCAAGGATGGCGGCAGGGTGGCCTGACGGAGGACAAGGACAGTGGGGCGGCAACCCACAATTCTTGGGACCACAGTGGCAAGTAGGACAGCAGTGAGGGCGAGGTGAGTTCTGCGGGTCTAGAGGAAGTGGGTTTGGGGGTCCCGGGACCGAGAGGAGGGGGGACCAGGGCAATGATGGACGTGTGGGCGGTCGGAGCATTTTTCAAGGAATGCCGAAGCAGGCAGGGTATGGGTTACAACTACAACCAGCAGAAATCCCCAGAGGCCACCACCAGAATTAAATCAATACCCTATGAGATCTACCAAGCATATGCACAGCTGCCCCTGCAAATTCCTAACCCATGCCAGCCGCAACACCCACAGCAAATGGCTCAGCATTACCAACCTTGCACTAACGTGCAGAAAGCAGATAACAGAAATGTGTTTGGCAGTGCCCCTAATGGCACAGTGGCTCTGTTTCAAGGCGCTACAGTAGTAGAGGGGGCACCCTTTCTCGTTCCCAGGGACAGACACATATCCCTACTAGGACAGCCCACAGAGAGCACTAAATCCAGAAAAGGAACCGTTGGTGGGGGCAGAGATAGGGAACAAACAATTAATCTTTATGGTGAACTCAGGAGCGGAGAAATCGTGCATCAGTGAAGGTGACTTCCCGATATTAGGAAAAACTCTCAACATGCAGGGATTCTCTGGGGCTGTTTTGACGGTTCCATACACAAAGTATGTAGATGTAAAGGTGGGGGGAAGGTTGTGAGGGCCCCCTTTTATACTCGGAGTTCTCCTGTGAACTTGCTCAGTAGGGATCTGCTAATTAAGGTGAACATGACAATCTCATTCACAAACAGTATTATCGTCTGTGCCACGCCTGACGTGTTCAATGAGGGCAATGCACATAATACATGCCATGGCACATGATGTAGCGGAACGGGGCATCGTTGTCAACCCTGACATGTTTATTTATGGCATCACAGTGCTTGCACGAGCCGGCCCCCAGATTACCAGAACTTGCTGGAGAGTACCCACTGATTTCATGTTCCGGCCCGTGGTGTCCCCAGAGTTACTTGCAAGCACAATACTCTCCCTGGATTTAGAGGGTCTACTGATGTCAGCCAAAAGGAATTGACTGATGCTTAACTCTTTGAGGACGGCAACAATGATGGGGAAATCATACTTGAAATGTGCATATCCTGCAAGATTATGGTCCAGTATCGAAGAGTACAAAGCCTCCTCATGGCTGTTGTCACATTGCCCCCAGGCAGACTTACAGCAGGTTCTGGCACATTTATGGACAACCTACCGACATGATGTAGAGATGTTGAAGGAAGTGACCCCAATGAGAATAACTCTAAAGCCTGGGGTGATGTTACCCTGGGTAAAGCAATACCCATTGTTGCGGAAAGCGTAACAGGGGATCAGGGAGATGATACAGGCCTTATTACACCAAGAGATCATAGTACCTCACCATGCAACACGGCCATATACCCTATTAGAAAAGTGACAGGGCGCAGTTGGAGGATGATCCAGGATCTCCTCTACCCAATGACGTAGTGCAGAAAGGAGTTCCCACTTGTCCCCAACCCGGCCTCCATTTTGTGCAGTATCCACAAAGAAGAGACCCTTTTTTTTGTAGTTGATTTGAAGAATGCCTTCTTGTCGGTACCCTGCACCCAGAATCACAATACCTCACAGCATTTACCCTGGGGGGAAAGCACTACGAACACACTTGTTTACGCCAAGGGTACTGCGAATGCCCCTGCATATTCAATAGGTTGCTGTACGAAGACTTAGGTAACATCCAGGTGCCCAGCGCAATAATTCAATACGTAGATGATTTACTGGTATGCAGTGACAATGAGCAGAACTGCCGAAGAGACTCCATTACCCTATTGCAACTGTTAGCACGTAAGGGATACAAGGTAGACAAGGCAAAGCTCCAGTACTGCCAACTGGAAGTGCTTTACCTAGGGCAGCTTATCTCTGCAGATGGAAAAAGAATCATCCCTGACAGGGCAGCAACAGTGCGTGCCACTCCCAAGCCACAGTGAAAGACATGCAAACATTCTTAGGGTTATGCAATTACTGCAGGGCATGGATTCTTGACTATGCAGCATACACAAGGACACTCTTACAAGGAAGCACAAAAAGAGAACAGAAAGATAAACTGGGACGCAGATATGATCAAATGTTTCAATGACTTAAAGTAAGTGATTTCAACAGCCCCTGTCCTTGCCACCCCAGATTACACAAAGGAGTTTTATATCTTCTCGTACTCCAATGGCACACTCATGACAACGGTACTCACACAAAAGAGCACGATGGGCCACAAGCCATTGGCCTATTACAGTGGCACACTGGACTAAGTGATTCTGGGGCAGTTTGTTTGCGAAGAAGGCCTTGCTGCTGCGGCCTTTGCGTCCAAAAAAAGTTCCACAATTGTAATGGTGTGCTCAGTAACTCTGCATGCAGAACACTCCGTTTTTGTCATCCTGGACTGCTGAAAATCCCACCTCCCCCCCAGTGGGCATGAGTGTACGAGATCATTCTCTCAAGCCCACACATTCACATTGTGAGGTGCAAAACAGTGACCCCCAGCCATGTTCCTCACAAAGCCATGTACTGACAAGGGCTTGCAACACGATGATTGTGCCACATATGAAGGTGAGGAGGATGATATGCCCAAAGCCAGAGAGAGCCCTTTAGGAGAAGGTGAAGTACTTTTTGTTGACGGGTCAGCAACAAATGACCAGGATACAGGGCAGAGACATGCTTGGGGCAGAAGTGGTGCGCCTAGAAGCAGATGACTATGAGACCTTGATAATGAAAAGATTACCGATGCATTACTCAGCAGAAGCTGCAGAACTTGTAACACTTATTGACACCCTTCGGGCGTCAATGGGATGTTGTGCCACCATTTATTTGGACTCTGCATATGTCACCACCACAGTGCACGCAAGTCTTTCACACTTGAAGGAGGTGCTTCATGCGGGCGGACCTCTCACCAGTGCAGCATGCTGCTCTGCTCAATACACTGAACAGCGCCCTCGCAGAACCCTCTGTGGTGGCCGTCGTGAAATGCGCAACACAATCCATAACACTGACAAAATCTTGTTGGGGAATGCAGCCAAAGCTGCAGCATATCTCCCAATGCCCATGCCTGCTGAATATGTTATCGCAGCAGTGACCGCAAGATCCGAGGCAGATCCACACACAGCCTTATCCATATCCTAAGTGATAGAGCTTCAACCTAGGGCACCCTAGGAAAAGCAAGAAATATGGTTTAAACGTGAATGCACACAGTCTCCAACTGACCTCTTATGGAGACAGCAATGCACTGGGAAAGTAGTGATGCCCGTAGAACTGCTATGCACAGCATTTGAGAAATTGCACTGTCCTTCTCACACCTCCAAGCAACACATTGCAAAAGACATCCAGAAAGACTGGTTTATACCTAATCTCCAGGAATAACTCTCAACAATGGTCGTACAATGCGCCACCTGCCAGATGTTCAGTACGCGGATGAAACTCAGAACATTGGGAGGCACCCTACCCCGCCACATTGGGCCATTCCATGAGCTGCATATTGACTATAGAAATCACTGCACTATTGGGCATCAAGCACTGTATGTGTTCCATTGACCACCCACAAGAAAATGGGGTGGTATAACAGATCAGCAGCCTCCTCAAAAGCAGACTCTCCAAATTATGCAACTCCCTGAAAAAGAATTTGGTATACTGCCTACCCCTGGCCCTGTTCAATGTGCGCACCCAGCCCAGCAAGGACCACCACCTCTCCCCCGATGAAATAGTAACTGGGAGACACATGCAAATGCCCATCTCCACAGTGAATAGGGCATCAGATGCCCATAGGGCTGCTACAATTCCGGGGGAAGAATTGAAGCAATTTTTGACACACCAGACATGTGCAATCAAGTGTGTGTCATGACAGATGGTCTAACTGTACCCAGAAGATGCAAAAAAAATGACAGTCCCGTCGGCTGACCCAGCACCCGCCCCAACCATTGTTGCCAGGGGAGCTGGTGTATTTAAGGAGTTTTGTGAGAAAGTGGACCAATCCCAGGTTCAATGGGCCCTACGAGGTTGTGTTTTACACCCCTCTCGCAGTGAAAGTGAAAGGGCTCCGATATTGGATACACCTCTCAGTCATTCGCAGGGCGCCACCCGATTCCACACCAACTACTGAAAGTTAATGCAACAAGTCTACCTCATCTCATGTAGCTTAATGCTAACCATACGAGTATATGTACAAGAGCTAAATTGGCATCCGCTTGAGGCATAAGAAAGCAATAACTTTGTTAGCCATAACAGAGGCCGGCCGGCCTGACCCTAAGTGCTTTGCCCACCTGCCCCTGCCCCTCCCCCTTCTACTTCACGGGGGGACACTATCTCCACTACCGAGCTCTGATTGATGAAGCAATGTTTGCATTCAAAATGATCATGTCTCTCTGCTGCACGCATTGATGCATTTCTACCATCGCCAATCTGCCCCAGCCCTAGCGGCAGCCAGAAGAAGGCCTATTGGTACGTGCCACGAAACCACAGGCGGAACACCATGCAAACCAACGAGCAGCGACGCTCTGCTCTCGCTGAAGAACTGCAACTTTTTTGTTTTTCTCTTAAAACGGGGAGGGCGATGATGTTAAATAATGTTAATTTGCAAGCAAAAACAGTGTAATACAATGTATGAAGCATAGATTGTTTTTGGATGGCTTTAAAAGCAATACATCACGCGCAATTCCAAATACTATAATGAACTATGGCTCTTTCCAAAGCACTTTTAATAGATCACTGTTAATACTATTGACACCCACAAGATGTTAACAATTGATCTGCTAGTTTTGTACTGCACTCAATATTGCGTAACTGTACTCTGAATAACTTCGTGGAATTTCGAGTAGAATTGCTACTTTTATTGAATGCATCAACATCTAAAAATTAAAGGTGTATTAGTCAGGGACGTCCTTTTAACAAAATGCCAGGGGTAGCGGAAGTGACATCACATGACCTTTGACCTCTGGTGACATCACGGGAAGTGATGTCATCTGACCCCACCCCAAAGTGACATCACGGGAAGCGATGCAACACGACCTCTCACCCCTTGACAAAACAGGAAGTGGTATCACATAGCATTGTGTCTAAGTACACTATGAAAAATAAGGTTACGGTATCACTGTCCAAGGCCAAACGATAATGATGTGTTATATAATATAGCACTTATGCTTAAGCGCTTCATAAAGAACAAATATACATACAATATCACCCAACCTGCGTTGGTACACATTTATCAACCTCAGCAGGATGAACGGCTGAGTTGACCTTGCCGGGAGTCGAGCCTGAAACGTGCAGATCATACACACATTGCAGCAGCGATTGCTCTACCCACTGGGCTATTTTACCGGATATAGCTACCAGAAAACCAGCCACTCCAGAAACAAAGAGCCACATGCTGCTGGCCACAGCCCAGGGACCTCAATTAAAAAAAAAAAATCTTTTTTTAGGGGTAGCAAGGAAGACCACAAGGGGGTATCAAGGAAGACTTCAGGGGACGGGTGGACCTGGAGAACATTATCTGCTGTCATATTGTGTTTGTCGATGCTGGCTGTAATACACATAGATTTGAATATCCAAGCAGCTGGCGGTGGAGGACGCGGTAATTGAGTTCCATGTCACCGCCTCCCACACAAATCATTATGAATTTCGCAGAATATAAATAGCACGAGTGAACGGTTTACGCATGCTTTTAGATTCCACCAAATGTAAAATGAGACCAACCATTTTATAATAATTAAACATTCTTCATGAGTTTGCTGCTTCCTTTATTAGCTGCATGAACATCCGGGGCTGGGTCTCCTTGTCTCCATCGTATGCTTACATGCTGGGTTCTTCGCGGCTTAGGTCAAGCTGGATCCCGCTCGTTATCACTCTGGGGCACTCAATGTGGGTCTGGAGCAGTTTCCCCTGCGGCAACCAGGTTGGGGTCTTCTTGTGCACAGGTCTCTAGTCTTGCTCTTTTTTGTAGCTCATGTCTCTCGAACATGGCCACTCATTCCATTTGCGACCGTTTTGGGTGCAGACATGGTTTGTTCCTCTTTGCACTACCTTGATAGGTTAACTGAACTTGGAACCGGTCACATGGTCCTTGTGTGGCAACCAGATTTTGAGCCAATCGCCTTCTCTGACTCCTTGATTTTGTGTTGCTCACTGTCTGCCATTTAATTTCTTCATCTGTTTCTTGTTAACCACCATACTACACATTCCATACCTATCTCTTCATCCTCCCATACACATGACAACCGTGGACACATCCGGGGCTTAACATATAGAGCAATGGCTTGTGATCTGTGACCAACCTGAAATTGGTACCCCACATGTATGTTCAGAAAAACTCTACCGCCCATGCACAGGCTAACATCTCCTTTTCCACTCTCGAGTAGTTTTTTTCCATGATGGGCAATGCCGTGGATGCAAATGCCACTATTTGTTCGGTATCAAAGGGAGCGAAACCAAGACAAGAGTAAACTATGGCTGTGCTGACCCAAAGGAATGTTCTTTGGGTCAGCACAGCCATACGCACTTCCATCAGTGATGATGACTGTGTCCCACAGGGGATTGAATAGTTGCAGGCAAAGAGCTCTCAATATTCTTTTCTATGGATTCAAATGCCAGTTTCTGATCTTGCCTCCATGCAATCTCAGCTCCTTTCTTGAGCAATTCGCTCCACGCCACAGTGACCTCTGAAAAGTTGGGGACACACTTTGCGTAATATTCAGCAAGCCCTAAGAATGATCATAATTTATCCCCATTCTCAGGTGCGGGAGCTTTTACAACAATTTGCAACAGGTTATTTTTGGGACTGATTCCCTCGCTGGATATCTTTCTCCCTAGGAATTCCACTTCCCTAGCTCTCAGTACACATTTGCCACACCTGCATCTTGTAGTCTTGTGAGATCTCTTCTCAGCACTGCATTGTGGGTCCGGTCGTCCCCAGCATATATTAGGATGTCATCCTGGAAGTACAAGACTTTGCCCACGTTGCATAGCAATGAATCCATCATCCTCTGGAATGCAGAGGTTGCAGACGAGAACCCAAATGGCATCCTCGTAAACTGATGTGTGCCGAACGGGGTGTTGAACGCAGTCAATAGCCTTGATTCCTTGTGCAAGTACATTTGGTGGTAGACATCCCTTATGTCCAGCTTGGAAAATACCTTGGCTTCCTTCATCATTAGTATCAGTTCATTTATGCTTGGGAGAGGGTAGCTGCCTGTAATGACCTCCAAATTTATACGGCGAAGACCTATGCATACCCTCAAGTCGTTTGAATTCTGTTTTCGATCAACACTACTGGACTCACCACTCAGATGAGTCCACTTCTTCAATGGTGCCCTCCCTCGCCATATTTTATAGTTGCAGCTTCAACACATTTCTTGCTGTTGCTGGCACTGGACATACTTTATGGGTACTGCATTGGCTCTGGCCATTATCTTGTGCATGTAATTCTTTATCCTACCAGGACCTTCGAAAAACACTTTGGGAAAGTCTTCTTTTGACACTGGCATTCCTCCTGCATTTACCACCATCACTTGATCCTCCGTACTGCGGTCTAGCTTGATTTTGATTTTGAGTTTAGCTTGGTCATCCCACCCTAGCACTGCAGGGCCTTCTTCAGAAAAGTATACTCTTGTCTTGGTTTCTCTCCCTTTGAATTTGATGACACAGTTACCGTACCGCCAAGAAGCATACTGAGGTGCCTCCAAACATGGTGGGTTTATGTTTAGTGCTTGACACTTCTACATTCTCTCTTCCAACCATCTCCTTGTACATGTGGATGGGTAATATTGTCAGATCCAACCCTGAGTCGGCCATCACTCTTGTCTCCTTACCGTCCACCCTGATGATGCAATGCAGCTTTTCTCTCCTGGCTCTCAAGCTATTAACCATTATTAGGTTGGATCTTCCTTCCTCTTCGGACAAACTGTTTCCACCCTCTCTTTCTTCGACTTGAATGGCCATCATCTTCTTGCTGCGGTATTTGTATGTGACTGCAATATGGCCAAACCTCTTGCAGTTGAACACTCTTTGTTTCTCGCAGGGCATTCTCTGTCATTCACCAAGTGCTGTGTACTTGCGCATCTATGGCATTTGAGCGGTTCCCTTTTGCTCCATTTCTCCTCTCTGAATTCTGATGGCTGTTTATCTTTCCTCCCTCTGAATATTACGGCCTGCACTTCTGTGGCCCCTGGGTTGGCGGCAAACTCCTTGCGTCTGCCCATGGTCTCTTCTACTACTCTTGCTATTTCGATGGCCTTGTCCAGTTGTAGTTCATTTTCTAGGGTGAACTTGTCCTGAACTTTCCTGCTGTTCGTGTAAACTGTGAGCATGTCGCATATCATGTTTTCTGCGTTCTTTGCAAAATTGCAAAGCACCGCCAATTCACGCAATTTTTTGATGTAGTCATCCACTGGTTCGGTCGGCTCTTTTCTCCGGCCATAGAACCTAATTGTATGCAACACAGTGTTCTTTTTTGCTGGAAAATCTCTTGACAATCCTCCTCATGGCTTCATTTTACACCTTATCGTTGTCCACATTCACTTCTGGCGTCAAACTGGTGAACACCCTTTGGCCTTCCACTCCCAATGCATTGAGCAGCATCGCTCTCTTCCACGCAGCCGTGAAGTGTACACCACCCAGCGTGTCCACACACATGACAAACAAGGGCTCCCACTAAGGCCCTGGTATTGTGCGTCTACCTGGGGTTTGTAGGAACGGTGGAGGTGGTGTTGCACATTGCATCGCGTAGGTCGCCCTTGGTGTTGTATAATAATTAGACATTCTTTGTGAGTTTGCTGTTTCCTTTATTAGCTGCATGAGCATTAACTATTTACATTAGGCAGTTGCTTCACTGCCATAAGTGTTTTGTTGTCCTTGGGCAGTAACCAGAGTTTCTGTAGTCTGGAGAGGTCCTACTCGCCACTCTGATGAGGAGCACTGGGAGCTGCATCCTCCTCCGGCTGTGCCAGAGCCTCTCTCGCACTTGCGTGCTTCCGTGAAACACATCTCACGAGAACTCAGCGCTGCCGAGTCATGCGAGATGTGTTTCCGTGAAGCACATCTCGCAAGAACTCAGCCCTGCTGAGTCTTGTGAGTACGCTCTACACACACCAGGTAAGGTGCCCTTTGTATTGGCAACCTTTAACAACAAACAATATGTGTTATTGCAGTTTGCATTACAGTTCTCCACAATATGCCTACATTGATTCATTAGTGCAGCAAATGTGCATGGCTGTCCAAGATGTATATCTTTGGTAACTGGTACAACACTATTAGCGAAAAACAGTAATACCAGCATGGTGGTAGAAATGTATTACTGGTATAAATTAGCATTCTCACAACAATTGTAATGCATTACTGCACAAACACCCGTTACTCTAAAAAAAACATTAAAAAACTAAGTTTGGCAGCATGCATGTATTAATGGTAACCACTGCATGTGAGCCAGACAGGTTTCACAAACTTTAGTTTATTCTTCAAGTATCATCTGAAGTCCCACCAGCAACACAGCGTCCCGACTTACAGTAGGCTCTCTATCAGTCATCCTTCCAATCTAGATCCCTTACTACTCAACATTCCCTGAATTACATATAGGCACTGTGCTGACTGGGATCAAGATACTACACTAGGCTTGTCCATGGAGTGTCCAGACCTTAGTTTGCTGGATGAAAGAAAATGAGCAGAAGGAAGATAACAGAATAGGAATACTGGAAATAGATACTCTGAACATAGGGCTGGATAAATGCAGAGGGAGAACAATATTGTGATAGCGCGGGTGCATGTCTGTCCAGTTAGGCCAACCACGGCGCTACAAAAGGAAGGCAGTGAATATGTTTTAAAGTGTTGTAATAAACGGGGTCTGTTTGCATGGCAGAGTTAGAGAATGCTGGAGGGTGCTTGAGCAATCCTGGACGTTTGGTGGCTTATATGCCCAGACGTGTCTATATGTCACCCGAGGTTAAAATTGAGAATGTAGCATTCTCAACAATATACCATGTACAAAGATGAATGCTGTTGGTAATGGAAAATAAGGGAACGAGTTTCAAACTGGTGCAGTGGAATTGAAAAGGCCTGGAATGTTGGTGTCAAAAAGGTTGTGAGGTGTTTGTTCCATAACATGTCGTGGTAGACTTTATTTTAGTTCATGGTGAGACAGGGTGGTGCCTTACCTGGAAGTAGGCTGTCAAAGTATAGCAATAAATACGTAGCCCCCTTTAGTGAGATAATCTAGCTTGAGCTCCCTGTGCAGGATGTGTTTATTAGACGATCTGAAAGGCAGAGGAAGGTTTGTGACTAAGCAAGGTAGGTGGGGTGAGATGGTCCTGCATGTCTGTACTTCTATCTACAGTGACAGACTAGCACCCTTCTGCCATGTTTACATTACCATGCTTTGACATTACCCTCCGACTATGACATGCACTTTACAGTGCTGTAAGTTACAGTAGGGCCATCTTGCAGGACTGAGGAGCAGGAAGGGAAGTTTTCGGGTCCCAAGACACCAAATGTGAGCACCAGTGCAACCAAAGATCAGCACTGAGGCCCCCTCAGCCAGCCAAAGTGGAGAAGATGGTTGTGAAACTGAATTGAATATGGCCTAGAACGGACTCACATGCTAGAGAAATTGTGTCCTGGGCAGATTGTACAGCTGGAAACCCTTTTTATAACAACATTCGGCAGGGGATGCATGTGAGAAATGCGAATTCGCCATGTTCTTCACTCCCAGAAAAATGTGCAAAATCTTCCTTTTTGGTTTTACTTCCCCTTAATGTTAAGTTACATAGATTTTATATTGTACCCACAACCACAGTAATCTAAGAGCACCTAGGCTTATCCTTTCGTTGAACGACATGAGCACTGTCTTTAAGTCATCAGTGGTCAGACCTTTAAGCCTTTCACTTCGCCAGGTTGTCACTGTGAACCTGGGCATGTTGAAACCATGGCCAAGAAAACACTGATAGCGAGGCCCTTCTAATACTCTCTGTGGCCATGAACGACTAGCTTCTATAGATGGGAAAGTTGGGTGGAACTATGGGTATTTTTAAATGATGGTGGGTTTTTAACGCTGGCTCCTCTGGGAGCAAAACCCTGTACCAGGCTCGCTGGAAGTTCTTGAGGCCTGCCCGGGCCTTTATGGAAAGGTAGTGTGTGAGGCAGGACTCCTCGTAGGCTGAGCTCTTCTGTGTATCAATGGGCATACCCCACCATGTTTTCGCCGTGCTGAAGTTACCATGACTTATTTATAGTGGGTAGCATTACATCATAGTGCCACACTGGGGGTGTGGAATCTGGTAACCACATTACATTTGCAAGTCTACTTTGGACCTTATTGCCCTTTCGATAACATTAGTGCCATTCAAATAAGGGTGCAGCTGTGGTGCTGGGCAACCCACCAAAATGCAGAAGGAAGGTGTAAATTAAAGGCATAGGTGCAACAGAACATGTATTTAGGTTTGGGAACATAAGATAGCCTAACTAGGCAAACATTGCATAATATAGCACGCTTTAGTATGCCAAAAGCTAAGGGCGCAAATCATTTAAATAGCATAGCAGAGCCACATGGCAAAGAAAACATGCCATAAACCAACAATATATAATGTAATCCTGTGAAACAGCACTGCTAAGGTAGCATGTCCTGATTACGTTATTGGAGAGGGTGCCTGCAACTGAATAATACATTAAAACACACTCCCCCATATTGCCACATTCCAGCTGCAGAAATCCCAGAATTGTGTTAGAAAGCTGTGTGAGGCTGCCATTATGGAGGAATGCAATCCATCCTGCAACTCTGTCTTTGATAGCCACACAAAAACAATGACCCCCGCATGACAAATCTGCGGATGATGCTTTTGCATAGGGAGACGAAGGACTCTGTACAAGCACAAAACTTAGCGAACAAGAGCTCACAGTGCTTTCCATTGAAGGTTTCAAGGAGAAGCCCAGGCTGGTTAGCTACCTCATGGCCAAAACACTAGTTGCAAAGCACAACCATCTGTGGGCTGGGGTGCAGGGCAGGGAAGGAGTGGTATCTCTGCATTTCTCAGACCAAAAAACAACATCAAACAACCTGAAGTGCTGTGTGCATGCCATCATATTGCAGGGCGGGCAGAAATGCAGTGCCACAGGGAGGACACTGTATCAGATCCCTTCATGCACCCCTCGGAGATGTTTGACAGGCCCTGTTGAAGCGGATGTTTAGCAGGATCCCAGGTTACAGAAGGTGAGTACATAAGAAATGGCATGTTCTGTAAGCTCGATGTACATGTACAATACCACATATTGGCAACCGCACATGAGTACCCTCGGCCATATTTGTACACACAGTGGCAAGCATCAGTCAATACAGAAAGCACCAGTAGAGAAAGTATAGGCACGGACATGTACTCATGCACCACGCAACGCACAAGGAATGCCCTGCCAAATGACAGCAGCACTGCCCACATCAACAATTGTATGCATGAGACATGTCTCATAATCACCCAAACAACATTTCATCGCATTGAGAGGAGGAAATCCACTAATAAGCAGGCATCACATTGCACACAATGCCAAATCATAATGCCCATGAATGGGCATCCAGTGGGCAACCATCAGACTATCGGGCATGCAAATGACAGCCCATACTTTTGGAAGCCAACACAGAACCATCGTCTAGCAGAATCCAAAACAATCGGGCACACGACCCCACCATTCCCACTCATTACTGGGAGTACTCCAACAAACGACAGGCACTTTTGCCAGTACTCACTTTCACTATGGAGAATGATGAGCCACAGTTGGCAGGCAATCACGAGTAAGCAAGCAGCAAGGACCAACCAACCAACCAGACATCTGGAGATCGCCCTGAACAAAATAAGGAAAAGTGACTTTGCCCAGGAGTGAGCACTATAGCTGTGCAGTGACAGCCCTTTCATGTCCTAACGGAGGATACCACCAGTGAGCTAGAGGACACAGCATCAACCCAAAGGTGTAAGTCTGCCACTGACAGGTCAACTGCATGCCACAGCATGGCCACCACCACCGGACTTGAAAGGAGCCATGCCCCTGCACCTGAGACAAAAATTACAATTGAATAGGTCCAGAAATAATTCTGCTCAAGTACTCTCCTAATCCTTATCACCCTCTGCATATATAAAGAAAGTTCAATTTTTCATGCTCAATTATGGAAAAATCTTAGTTTTATACAAAGTTGCATAGATCAACATGAATTGAGTATTGGAGACATGACATCAAACGGTATTTGACCAGTCGTACAGGCACAAATTAACAACACACAAGACCAAACATTTTTTGGCAGGACAACAATTTGTGCATGTAGGACAAACGAAGTATGTCTGGATATGGTGTACATGAAGTTGGAGTTGATGTCTAGTGCAATGCCATCTTCAGGTGACTGTGCAAAATGGAGGCATGATGGGATAGGCAAGAAACATTGTCAACATGACAAAAGGAAGTGCAGAAGATTCAATGGACCATTGCTACGCAAACCTGTGAGGTGGGCCAACATTGTTTGCGCTTCAGTGCATCCATGGAGGGTGGAGATAAGAGAGGTGGAAAGGGAGAGTAAAAAGAAACGACATGGGCACAATGAGGACTACAGCACTCCAACCGCCATAATCAAGACTGTACAGCTTCATCCAAATTGTGTAAGATCATGAGGGGGGACCGAAGTGTCAGACTCATCTACACACAACCATACACCCTTGACAATAGCTGGTGTATGTCCTACACATCTGTGTCACTAGCAGACACCATAACTCAGTGGGAATGTTGCATGGCATGGTACAACCCACAATTTCATTAGTGCTATCCCAGGTAGTACATGCCCTCCTTCTACACCCCCCTGGCACTCAGGATGGTGACAATGGCATCAAATATTGACTCTGAAATGCCAACATTCCAACACACATTCGCATTGATTGAACTACAACTTCCAATATAACAACTGCATGCAAGTTGCCTGCTGCACTGCACTCACAGCTAACACACCCTCAAAGTCCATATGAGCAGTGCTGCCTAAGTGACATCACAGATGTTGGCTGGACACCATATGTGAAAAAATTGTGTACCCCAACTGCTGCCTAGTTAAGCAGACATTTGCCTCATCTCATTTGGGACGCCGATCATGTTCACCATCTTCATCCTTACTATCTAGTGGGTGGTTCTCCTTAGTGGACGTTGACACATGAAGTTAAATACAAACGTTATGCACATGCATTCACGATGAGCCCAAACAGTTGTGGCCCACACATCACCACACCACGCTCTCCATTGTAGGCAATGGAAACTGGCCCTGAGGTGGCCAAAGGACCTATCAATGGTGCATCTTGAGCTCCATTGCAGTGCCTATCCGCAGCGGATAGCGGTATGGTGTATTAAGCACATATTTATGGCAGCGTTGGTTGTGGGGAGAAGTGTACTGTGATGTATCCAAGTAAACACTTCCAGGCTCACTCACTTCATTACACAACCCTCACCCCTGGGCTCACTTTAAAACACACACACACACACCCCACACGCACACACCCTGCACCCCACACACTCACATACACATACAAGAACCACCCTCAACCTTTCAATCTACCGAGGGCCTATGCTGTTGTCCCTTGTGGGTATCTTTGTAGGTTTGCTGCATGCTGTTGCTTAGTTTCATGGCAACATGTATTGAATGGGAATCCATGCTCAGCAGTGGGTGATTATGAGGTCGGCATTACAGCTCCTTTGCACATTAAGAGTATGCTGTTGCTTGCAATTTCTGGAGAGCGTCTCCCTCGCCTTGGGTGGCACCAGTGGAACATGTATGCAGCCCAGGGCACCTATGATGTTTACAAATTGAACTATATCAAAGAAAAAGCACCCTTTGATCAGAGGCATAGGCGTGTCCAGGGAATGGCCTGGGGTGGCACATACCACCCCTGGAATCTGATTGGCCACCCCAGGTGCCACGCCATTATCCTCAACTATGATCAGTGTTTGTGTGTGTGTGTGTGTGTGTGTACGTCATGCTACCCCTGCATAAGTCGGTGCCCCCACCTGGGCCACCTTAGTCAAAAGAGTCTGGACACAAAACTGCCTTTGATGGCATTGATTCCATCCTGTGTGGTAGGCGATTCAATGTTTTCTGAGGTATGCTGAAAGAAAGCACATATTAACTGGACAAGCACATGTGAGAATGAGGGTTGTGACACACCATGCAACATGTCCACTGAGTGCTGCAATGTTCCAGTGGGACAGACATGTAAGGCAACAAACAACTTCAGTCTAGATGGTATTGCTGTGTGTGTGTATATATATTTATTTTACTTTCTAGGTTCCCCTCCATGAGCTGCAGTTCGTGCATTTTGGTATTCCTGCACAGAAATAGTGTGTGATTATTTGAGTGTCTATTAATTCCAATGTGGATGATCTGATTCCTGGGTATGGGGGGCCTCTTATGTTGGGCCCTCAGTAGCTGGCTGGGTGTAGTGATGTCTCCTGCCACCAAAGAGGATTCTAAGCCCTCCAATGTGGATTGACAGGGCATTGCCAGGCTGCATTGTTGCGTGTGTGTTGGAGGATGTTTGGGAGTTCCTTCTGTATCCTTTTGGAATGAATGCGTTACACCTGAATTTGCATTGATTGGTTTGGCCCCACCTGCCTTTCTTTAGCTCCCTTTTTGCAAGTGTTAAATGTTATTGGTGGTTACAGTGCTATTTTTACTGGTATCGTACTCTGCATTGTGTGGTGATTACCACATGCATTGACATGTTATTTTATTACATTCTCATATCTTCGCTTCTTCTGTTTCAGTGTGCAGTAAAACAGGCAATATTTTACCATAAACCACCAATCTCATTATGATCCCCTCAGAACTGATACATTGCATATCTAAGTGGAAGGTATGCTGCATCACGACAGTAACCACTTAGGGCCCGATTCATGGAATTATTTGCGTGGTAAATAGGTTCCTTGGGCGCCAAACTATGTGCAAAATCCTGTTTGTTGATTCATGGAATCGACTGCGGGGCACTTTTTTGTACTTTGCAGGGACTTTGCGCAGGTTCGGCACGTCAATGCGAGCATATCATTGCCTTGCGCGAAACACCACACAGAGCGTGGGCGTGGCTTGCGCAGAGGGCAGAGAAGGGGGCCGAGCTCGTAAAATGAGGAAGAACAAGAGAAAATGTGGCCATTACGAGGGATGGCCCGCAGGCGATCTATTGCATGCCCACTATTGCACGCCCACAATATGTATTCAGGGTTCTGACCATGCAATCTCCCAGCATTGAAATGGCCATGCAAAGCCCTCATACTATCCACCACCCCAAATCAGGCATACAGACACTTGCGCATAGGTTTCACTGTGCAGAGGTAAGATCGAGTGCCAGATTTAGGGGTGCGTGCACGCAGCCAGGGTTCTGATCTAATTTAGGGGTGCTCATATGCAGCGTAGCAGGGTGCAGGAACGGTTTGCAGGTGTTTGCATGATTTTCTGAATTTTACCAGAGTTATGATAAATTGCACACATGTTCTCGGGGGTACCGGTAACAGATACGGGGGACCCCGCGCAGCATCCCTGAGATGCAGGCCTGCTTGCAGGGGACCCTATGCACTGTTTTCAGGGTGTATATTTGTGCGAGGGAGCACGCAAAGGTAGCTGTTTCTGGCTGCTTTTTATCTGCATGGGGCGTGTCGGGGGCATTCCGGACAGGACTAGGGCTATCACGAGGGGTCTGCAGGGGGGGGGCAAACTGCCCCGGGCCTCGCGCTTGCGGGGGGCCTCGCGGCCCTCTTTCCTAAGGAGAAGGCTGCACGTACCGCACCGCTCAAGTGACGTGGTTTAATTTGCATCACATCGTAAAATCTATCAGATGTCCATTCTCTGGCCCCACAGAAGTGACATTACAAAATAATACAGCAGCAGTTTGGACAGAAGCATAAGGCACATGAAAGTGCTGTTTTCCACGCTAAACTGCTCACAAGAGCTGGGGCAGTATTACCTCAACAGGACAAACGCCCATAAGGAAGTAGGAACATTACTCGGTTGCAGCATTAAAAGGGCACTAGAGCCACTCTGGTTTTTAACTAGCAATCATGTTATTTATACTATCCCCCTTGAGGCTATCCAGCAAGACTTTCACCTTCTTGACGAAGGGAGTAGTTTCTTACCTGTAACTCCATTTCTCCAGCATTGGTATCTTTCATGGATTCACATGCTTAGAATATTCCCCGTCGTCAGGCTGGGAATCCCCGGTACATTATATAGACCCTTTCCCGTAGGAAAACTTTTTCGACGCTATACGTCCTATCCACCTCGTTTTGTATCATGCGTGCCCACGCCGTCAGGACGCCATGATATAAATACAGGACCCGCCCCCGCGCTCCCTCAGATTTCGGCCCCCAAAGTAGTGGGGGAACCAGATTGCATGCTCAGGGGAGGCAGGTGGGCGCATGTGAATCCATGAAAGATACCAATGCTGGAGAAATGGAGTTACAGGTAAGAAACTACTCCCTTCTCCAGCATTGGATCTTTCATGGATTCACATGCTTAGAATAGATTACATAGCAGTACCATCCCGAAAAGAGGAGGCGTGCATGCAACTCACATACTTTCCTCACAATGTCCGTTCCCTATGGTCGTGTACCCCTCAGCAATAGTTAACATAGAAAACGAACAATATTCAATCATAATTGTAACAAGATCTAACCCCTCAACCGGGGCGTACCTTATTGGAATAGGTGTCGAAGCACCGCCTGTCCCATCCGAGTATCTTCGGCATGTTGTTGTGGCAGGCAGTAATGGCGGGTAAAAGTGTGTGTAGCCGCCCAGGTAGCCGCCATGCAGATGTCCCCCAGAGGGACTCCAGACCACAGCGCCGTCGACGATGCCGCCGCTCTAGTTGAATGAGCTCTTGGGCGTCGCAGAAGAGGCTTACCAGCCTTGGAATGGCAGTACGAAATGGTAGACGATACCCATCTTGACAGTCCTTGCTTTGAAATAGCTTTGCCTTTAGCACCCAAACCATAGGCCACGAACAATTGCCTCGTTGTCCTGAAAGGTTGCGTGCGATGCAGATAAAACTTGAGAGCCCTTTTCACGTCTAATGTGTGTAACGTGCGCTCCGCTCCCGAGCATGGCTCTGGAAAAAACGTAGGTAAGACAATAGAAGAATGTTTATGGAACACTGAAGGAGCTTTCGGTATGAACTGTGGGTTAGTGGCAAGGACCACTTTGTTCTTGAAAAATCTTAAGTATGGTGGGTCTACCATTAGAGCTTGGATTTCCGAAATACGTCGTGCTGAAGTGATGGCCACCAGGAAGGCCAATTTCCACGACAGAAACTTTAGAGACGATGATGACATTGGTTCAAAAGGAGGTTTCATAAGAGACGCTAACACCAGATTGAGGCTCCACACCGGAGGAAATCTCTTCTCGGGAGGGAAACTCCTAAACAGACCCTTAAGGAAGTGCTTAATCAGGCGGTCGCTGAATAATGGTGCGGAATGTCGTTGACGTGTAAACCTGGAGATGGCGGCCAGGTGTACTTTTATCGACGACACCGATAAGCCCTTTTGAGCTAAGAACAGTAAGTATGGAAGGAGCTGTTCCGGCGTAATCGACTGCGGAACCAGACCTGGGTGATCCCCACACCACTGACAGAAACTCCTCCATTTGTACGAGTATGAAGTGTTTGTGGAAGGTGCTCTTGCCGCTTGCAGAATACGACGACACTCCTCCGGAATCGTTAGCTGACCAAATTCGGCGAAGTCAGGAGCCAAGCCGTCAACTTGAGGCTGTCCGGGTCGTGATGCCAAACAATACCCTCCTGTCGAGACAGAAGGTTGGGGATCTTCCTGAATCTCATTGGCTCCGCCGCCGCCATGTGCAGCAGGTCTGAAAACCACACCTGTCTGGCCCAATACGGGGCCACCAGAATCACCCGACATGGGTACTTGAGGATCCATTGCAAAGTCCTGCGGAGAGGAAATGGAGGGAATGTGTACAGGAATTTGTTCGTCCATGGGAAAGAGAACGCATCCCCCAGTGAGTCCTGCTGAGGCCACCTGCTTGCATACTGCGGGCATTTCCTGTTGTCCTTCGTCGCGAACAGATCGATGGAAGGATGTCCCCACTTCTTGAATACATGTTGTAGTTGCTGGTCGTTCAGCACCCATTCGTGAACTTCGTTCATTTCCCTGCTGAGGGCATCGGCCTCCACATTTCTCACACCTGGCAGGTGGAACGCCAAGATTTGCATGTTGTGTTGCAGGGCCCAATGCCAGATTTTCTGAGCCTCCATCGACAGGGACCTGGAACGTGTTCCTCCTTGTTTCCGTAGGTAAAACATTGTAGTCGTGTTGTCCGTCATGACACGCACCACGGAGTCTCTCAATTGAGGAAGAAAAGATTTTAGAGCCCACCGCACTGCTCTCAGTTCTAGCAGGTTGATATGCAGGGAGGACTCTTGTAACGACCACCGGCCTTGTACCTGTAACGTATCCAGATGAGCTCCCATCCGCTCAGCGATGCATCCGTCACCACCGTCTTCTGGAACTCCGGTTCCACCAGAGGCATTCCTTTCATTAAATGAGTAGAAGCTCTCCACCAACATAGTGCTTTTACCAGTTGTTCGTCGATGATCAGTCTGTCGGACCAGCGACCTTGGCTCTGCGCCCAACGGTCCGCTAGAAATTCCTGGCAAGGCCTCATAAACAGACGGCAGTTGTTTATCAACGGAATGCAGGATGACATGGTCCCTAGCAGGGACATGTATTTGCGCACCGACACCCTGGTACCGCATCTCCATTCCGACGCCTTGCTTTGTAGCTTCTGTATCCTTTCGCTGGATGGTCTTACAAGGCTTGTGTGCGTATGAAACTCCGCTCCTAGAAAGACCAAGGTCCTCGAAGGCTCTACGGAGGACTTGCTGAAGTTTATCGCGAAGCCCAGTTCCTGTAAGAGGGACATCGTGGCCCCCAGACTGTTTCGTGTTTGCTCCATGGACGACCCTCTGACCAGCCAGTCGTCTAGATAGGGATAGACATGGTGACCGTCCTTCCTTAAATGGGCCGCTATAGGGGCCAAACACTTGGTGAACGTCCTGGGGGAGGACTTGAGACCGAACGGGAGGACCTTGAACTGAAAATGCTTTCGCCCGACGACGAATCTTAAATATCTCCTGTGTCGTGGACGTATTGGGATGTGAAAATATGCGTCCTGAAGGTCTAGCGACGACAGATAATCCATGGGTTGCACTGACCTGATCACCTCCTGGAGCTTTAGCATTTTGAATTTTAAGCTCTTTAGCCATTTGTTGAGTGCCCTCAGGTCGAGAATAGGCCTCCATTTTCCATTTGGCTTCTTGACAACGAAGAACCGGGAATAAACCCCTTGTCCTTCCTGTGTCACAGGAACCCGTTCTACCGCTCCTTTTTGTAGCATAAGCGCCACCTCTTGTATTAGAACTCGAAGGTGGGGCTGGGCCGAAAACACTGGCGGAAGACTTGGAGGCTTGTTTTTGAATTGCAGCGCATGACCCATGCGAATCGTGTCCAGAACCCATCGATCTGTGGTGATGCATTTCCATTGGTCGATATGATGAGAGACTCGACCCCCCAGCACGTTCCGAAGGCCGTCATTGGTTGCTGGTTTGCTTGCCCTTCGTCGACGAGGGACCCGAGCCGCGTCGTCTGGAGGCTTGATAATCTCTGCCTCTACGTGCCGACTGGGATGCACGACTGTAACCTTGTGAGGAGTATGAGGGCCTGTTAAAACCACGGTCCCTAGAGGCTCCAAAGCGGGAGTTTCCGGAAGCAACTCTGAAGGGGCGAAAAGAGCGAAAACTTCTACCTGTCTGGAGGGCGCCGAGAGACCTAGCGGTATCCGTGTCTTCTTTCATCCCCTTCAAGGCTTCATCTACCTTGTCTCCAAACAGATGTTCTCCTTCGCATGGCATGTCTAGGACTTTGTACTGGACTTCAGGCCTGAAAGTAGTACATTTGAGCCACGCTTGTCGACGCAGTACTACGCCATGATTGATTTGTTTGAAACCAGCCTCTGCTAGGTCCACCACAATATTAATAGCGTGGTTCGAGGCCTCCTCACCATCTCGTACTAGCAGCATGGCTGCTTTTCGATGTTCTTCCGGCAAATGGTCTAGGATAGGGGCTATTTTATGCCACATCTCCCTATCGTATCGTGATACAATCGCCAAGGAGTTGGCTGCTCTTACCATCGTGGCGCCTACTGAGAGCACCTTTTTTCCAAAGGCGTCCTGCCTCCTGGCCTCGCTTTCTGGTGGGGTTGAACATTTTTGCTGTACTCTGGCCTTCCTAGCCGCTGCCGCCGATACCACAGAGTCTGACAGAGGCTGTGATGTCAGACATTTTGGAGTGGACTCCGGAGCTTTAAACTTTTTCTCCGTACGCCCCTTAATAGCCGGTTCCGAGAACGGATGACGCATCGTCTTGAGACCTTCTTGCCACACGTGGTCCAGGATTGGGATGGCAAATACCGATTTCCTCCTTTGACCCATGTGATCAAAAAGAAAACAGTCTTTCTTTTGCTCCTCAGGAATTAGGCCGAACTCGGAACACGCCTTTCCCATCATTGCATGGAAGGCTCCCGCATCATCCGGAGGAGATGGTTGTGCCTGGCTCCTCGTAGACTCCACCTCTACATCCGAATTCCATGTTGGGTCTCTCGACGGTGACAGGGAAATGTCCGACCCTGAGTCACCTCGTATAGAATCGGAATCCGATAGCTCACCCTCCTCCTGCGCTCGAGGACGATCCTTCACCGCCCGGGAGGCCGACAGGCTTCCGGTCGTCGAGCGAGCTGCTTGAGCTTGTTCGTCGACGGAAGGTGCAGAAAATATCGACGATGAAGTGCCAGGCTGAGGGATCTGCGTATCCAGACGCTGCAGGAGCTTCTGAAGTGTATTAAGCACATCCAGAGACAAAACCGTCTGGGGGGTCAGCAACGTCGAGGATAGAGGGACCACACCCCCACTCGCACTCGTCGTCGACGTATTGGAAGGCCGCAGGCCCAAGTCCGACGGCTGCATCACCATGTCACCTTCTACTTCCACTGACGACCCGGCAAGGCCGTGTCTTGCAGCAGGACCTCAGGGGGGGCCGGGTCACAAACCTCTGGCTGCCAGGCCATAAATTGAGTCCCCGTCGACGAAGGAATCCCCACCGCTGCTGCCTGAATAGTAATAGGCATCGTCAGCGATACCGGGGTCGACGAGCAAGTCGCCGGCACCGAGCCTTTAGACTTCGTAGCCGATTTCGTTGCCGACTTCCCTGCTGAAGCGTCTCAACTCACGGAAGACCTAGGACGGTCCCCTGAGGAGGATTTTGATGCCGCTTGCCTCTCCGTCTTAGAGGATGAGGAGGAGGAGGACTTTTTGTGTGATGAGGAAGACCCAGCATGCTTCCCCGCATGCTTGTCCGCAGGGCATTTTTCGACAGGCCTCACTTTCTTCGAGGGAGGTTCCGACTTGCTCCTGGAGGCCGTGGAGCCAACTTCTGATGCCGGATATGCACCCGCTCCGTCGTTAAGCCAGTCGACCAACCTTCTTTTCCGGTCTTTAAGGGTTTTTTGGGAGAAACCCTGGCATATCTCGCATGTATCCGCCGTGTGGTGCGGGTGGAGACAGTAGATACAATCCATGTGGGCATCACCTTCATAGACTTTTTTGAGTCCACATGTCGCACAAGGACGGAATAAAGCTTTTCCGGACATATTTTCTTCAGAACGTAGCTTCGCCGAAGCGAAAACACAACCTAACTTCAATTAGCAGTAACCGCGAGGATCCCACTACTTTGAAATACGGTTGAAATCTGAGGGAGCGCGGGGGCGGGTCCTGTATTTATATCATGGCGTCCTGACGGCGCGGGCACGCATGATACAAAACGAGGTGGATAGGACGTATAGCGTCGAAAAAGTTTTCCTACGGGAAAGGGTCTATATAATGTACCGGGGATTCCCAGCCTGACGACGGGGAATATTCTAAGCATGTGAATCCATGAAAGATCCAATGCTGGAGAATGTCCGTTCTTTCAATACATTTTTGACACACAATATTCTATGCATATGGACCTAAAAGATCCTTAGGATGTATTTCACTCCGCCGGGCCCTCTTCTCAATGAAGGTAAAATCTCAAATACATATGGATGTGCGGGGTGAATGCAACCCATAAAGCTCCCGCCCCCCCCCCCTGGTCATGAGGACAATGTACACGTGGAGTTCTACTAATGCTTGTTTTAACATGAATTTAGTGCAAGTAACAGTACCAATACAGAAGTGCCTTTCCCATGCCTACACAAATGCCCAAACTGTTATCATTGTCAATGCTCTTTTTGCTTTACCCTTGATGCACAGGACTATGCATCAAGGCTAAAGCAAACATACTACTTGGCTAAATTGGCCCACATTGAATGTACGCCAATCTAGCCAGTAATAACACTTATGGTACACAGTCAGCCTGGACATACTTTCTGTGGCTTGGCATTTTTACTGGCTGGGAGTCCGTGCATGGTAACACTGGCATATATTGATGGAGCCTGCATGGACATAGATGAGAACAACCAGCATGAATATATTTTTATACTAGAATATCTTGCTTGGAAAGTCAGCATGAAATGTATTGAAAAATGTTCCTGTGCACGGTTTGTGATTTGCAACTATTGGGATTTTCCATGTGCTTCCATACAAAACCAATTGCAAACTGTATGGATTTCCACCCAATTTTGCAAAGAAAGCGCTGTAAAAGGCATAATTTTAACCCAATGTTTCAAACATTTTCTTGGGAGTGAGAACCCCCCCTCAAGCAACCCTTGTTTGGCTTGGTTTGGGCTCCCTCACTGTTCTCTGTTGATCCTGCCTAATTGGCACAAACTTTTAAGCCTCTTAAGTTCAGAAGTGTACCATCCTCCACTGTACATTATTTGTCACTGTGTATGATGTGTGTTTTAATGCGCACACAGGGGCCGTGTGCTCCTTACTGATATGATATGGCATTTATAAACATGCCTGTACACAAGTGTTTCTAGGCGCAACAAGGCAAGGCCTTGTGTCATTCAGATCGCGCAACAGCAGGGAAGGGGCGGAGGGGAGAAGTGCTGAGGGTGGGGTAGGGTGCAGAAGTGCAGGAACAAAGGAGAAACAAGAGTGCCAACGGGTGGCAAGTGTGAGTACTCATAAGTGCAGCCAACGGGTGGAGAATAAGTGCAAGAGAGGCACGGTACGGTTACAGACACCGACCACAAGTGCAGGGGAGCTACAGGGCAGTGCAGGATTGCAACAGGACAGGCAGGGACCTGGGCCCGAATTCAGAGCTTGACCAGATGACCAGTGCATGGATCAGGCAGGTGATCAGCAAGGGAGAGGAAGAGAGAAGGCAGAAGCAAAGAGACAGTCCTTGAGGTGCTTCCGGAACCGGAGATGGTTCTGCTCAAGTTTAAGAGAGGCAGGAAGGCTGTTTTCAGAGGGAGGCCCCAGCCGAAGAAAGATCTGCCCTCAACTCTTTGCTTGGAAAAGTGAGTGACCCTCAGAGAGTTGGAGGTGACATAGGGCCTCTTTACAAGTTTGGTGGTATTTGAGCGGTAAATCCCTAACCGCTACAATAACTTAGAATGTACTTTCATCAGCAGCCTTTACTTGGGGAAATAGCCATAGTCAACATTAGCACCCTGTGTGGGGGCGCTACCCAGTCAGAGAGCTTGGAAACCTGGCTGTGTTCTCTGATATAAGCCTGCATTCCGAGCTCCCCCCAGTGCGGCACGCCCCTCGCCCCATGCCTCCCTTGCTCCCTCCTTCCTCATGCTGCCTCCAGCACCTGTGAGTAAGCACACCTGGGTGCTAAAGTCTAAAATAAATTATAAAAAAGAAAAACTGACCTGCATGACTGTGACACGCCACTTCTGTGACAGGGAGTCAATTTGACATTACCATCATTAAAACTGAAAACAGACACTAAGTTTTTATTTTTTTTAAATAATTTACTTTTGCCTTTACTACCCGCGTGCGTTTACTCAGGGATGCTAATGGTGAAATACGTTTCGGCGTTGGGCTGACCCTGCCGCCCACATTAAGGGACTGTCACTGCTCTCTGGCCTTTAACTTGGGTAGCAGGCCGTTAAGGTAGTGTCAGCCCACCGCCTGAGTGTATATTGCCTCATTAAAACATGGTCCCAAAGGAAAGGTGTCAGCTTTCTCGTGAGTACATAGCAACAGGATGCATGAGTAACTTCAGATCCAACCATAGCGTGGGGAATGATGTCTGTGAAGGAGGCTCATAAGAGGGGAAATCCTGGCTCACTTATATGTGTCTCCATAATTGTAATTATCGGTCCAGCAGGCTTGCCCAGGCTTTAAGCAAACATGCATATGTTCAGATTTAATGCATTTTTCAGTAAAACTCTTAAATTAGCCATTCCCTTGCTCCCTGAACCTGATCTCAGAAAATTGACCCCAATGAAAAGATGGCTAATTTTATTGGACTGCAGGCAATCCTTCAATGAGCATAAACCATGAGCGATGGCCACAGCCTCACTTGGCCCTCAAAGGTAGAATTTAGCTAATACTAATCGGATCGCTGTCATGCTTAATGTTTTAATCCAATTAAAACACAGATGGATCTACAGAAGGCAGCGGATCTCTCGTGAGATAAGGTTGTCTGGAATTAAAATTCTCGATTCGTGTTGTGCGTCACAACAGGCAGGGCCCTCGCTGAATGGGTTACCTTCATAGAAACAAATGCAGACTTCTCTACCTTAGGAAAAACTTTGCTCAAAATATGGAGTCGCAAAGAAGGGCTGGGGGAGTAATTTAAACAAGCTTACATCTATTCGGTACTTCTTTCCGTGGCTGAAAGCAGTGCAATTTAGTTAGTATAATTCCTCCTGACAGAATAGGGCACGTAAGTAAACAGCACAATTATTTCATAATCTGAGGAAAGACACAAAGAAAAAACAAAAATGTCCACCAAGGTCGATATAAAAAAGTCACATTTGTTGTCCGTCTTTGATTGTGTCCTCGAACGAAAACTTAAACAGAAATTTGCCTCAAATGATCACGCTAAAATGGGCATCGTCCTCCTTTTCTTTTATTTTTTTATTTTTATTTTTTTTAAAAATGTTTCCTTCCCATTATCCTCCTTTTAGCTTCCACGCCAGTGCAATGTATTCCCAGTCATCTGGAAAGATCTAGACGGTAACCCCCATTGATGTTTTTAAACGTGTTGCAGTGTTCCTCGACGTGTCTTTTCCTTCTACCCACTTCTGGAGAAATGATCACTTGTTCTTAAAACACCTTTTCAAACGTACAGAAATACAGAGGCATATGAAAAATCCTGTTGCTGCCATTCAACTTCAAAGTAACGCGGCAAACTATTGGTCAGTCTCTCAGAGTGTCAATGCCCTGGAGAGCAGGTGGTGAAAACACTGGCCACCATTCCTTTTCCCCTCCTTGCAGTGGGCTTAAGGGAAGTAGTGGTGTAAAAGAGAAGCAACGAGGCACAAGGAGGCACCACGATTTTAATATGTATATATATATATTTTATTTAAACAGAATGTTGCAGCATGTGTATTTGTCGCCAGCATTCTGAGAGGGCTCATTACATGTTTGGTGGTAACTCAGCGGTAAATCCATCGGGATACCACCGAACTGTAATACCGTACCGCCACTTTGTTCGGCGATATTACTGCCGTATTTCAAGTGGTGGTGTTACTCCCCATTTATTTGGAGTCCATAGGACTCCACAAGGGATTTCATTCCACTGAAATTTGACAGAAAGGTGGAGGATTTACCTCCAGCTCACAGCTGAAGTTAATCCCTCCAACTTTCCACAAAACTCACAGTAGGGCGATGCAGTAATGTGGAGGTAACAGTATTACTGCTGCCTGTTTCCCGTACCGCCGAACTCATAATGAGGCCGTTAATGTGGCATTAACATTGAGATATATACATATACTCTCCGGCATACATCCAAGATTCCACCATAGCACCATTTAAAGCTCCTCATAACTTAATGCCTCAATTATGCACGATAATCAGGTTTTCTGCCCTTTTTTAATACCTGTGTAAGTGAGGGTCACCTGGATCACTCCTCCTGAATCGCAAGTCAATATAGCTCGTGCAATGTGTCAGGAGTGACATAAGTACTGTGATGAGGGCTACAGCCTCAATGTAATGTAGATTACAATACGTTAATTGAGGCATGGTCTCTGGAGACCCTTGTGGCAGTCCTCACTATGGAGGAAATACTATAGCAAAACAATGTAGTTGCAGTAGCGATCTATATTAGAAAACACAACAATCAGTACACATACCCAACCACTGTTTAATTGCACGTAACAATTTAATCATGGTTTTCCAAAATCACCAGATGGCATAACCCAGAGAGTGAATCCAGTCATTCCCAAACCGTACCATGTGAATTTGTATATATTTTAATTTCGAGAACAGGGATGTCAATTTTCGATCAGAAATGACTTACAAAAACACATTTATAGATGGCAGAGGCATTCCAATTAATGGTGTCTGTACAATAACATAAAGATGAGAACAAGTCATAAACCAGTTTGAGGGTGTGCACAATTAGGACATATACCAGGGACAAAAAAACAGAAACAAAATGTATATAAGAAAACAATTGACTTACAAAGATAACATTGGCCTAAGGGGAAAAGTTCCTCAAACTAAAGAGGAGTCTTAGTTAAATATAAAAAAAGAACACAATTCTTTTATTTAATTAGTTTTACTCTTAATTCAGTGTATTTTAGTTTACAATTAAACTTTTCACACCAAGTATCAAATTACAGAAATGAGAAGAAACAAAGAGATCATAATTATCCATGCAAATTATACAAAATAAAAGGTCAAAACAAAAGGGAAGACAATTTACACAACTGTCACCAGGCTCATGATCGTAAACAGCTTACCTCTTTAACTAAAACCATTTCCATCATGTATGTGGACTCCTAATATCTATAGGGTTCAATCAGATTGCATACATCCAAAATTGTACAAATGTAACCCAATTTGTCTTAGAGGTTCCCGTTTTGCCATAATCACCCTCGCCCTGTAGCACTAAGCTGTTAAGCTCAGAAAAGGGCTTGATCAGAAATTTCGATAGAGCTCAAATGAGGGCTTGATTAGAGGTTGACATCAATCTGCCCAACAAATCGTTAGTCAGTACCTGAGAGGTGGATTGAACAAACGGCCCCAAATTGGTAATCCTCTCTGAAACCAGTGATGGGCATTCCATTACTTTTTTTTCCTTTTTTTTGGAAACTTTATTTACAAAGTAACATGTTATAAACAATACAACAACCAACAAACACAAATCAGTCAAAAACTAGACAAATCACTGCATTTTAACACATAACTATGTACAGTACGAGATATAAATTACACCAAAACCCTCCACCAAATCAATTACATCTCCCAATCACCCACTCCCCAAACCCATCAATTACACATATACAACACCAAGTCTAATACAACTGAAGAAATCTACCCCAGATTTTCTCAAACAAACCCAATTTCCCATCTCTCCTGTAAAGCACCCTCTCCATCGCTGCCAAATCTTGCATTTCAGTCAACCATGTCTCAATATTCAATTACAGTGTAGATTTCCAATTCCGCAAAATAATTTTCTTACCGATCATTGTCCCTCTGAACAACCATTTCTTTTGATTCTGACTGAGATCATCCAATGACTCA
This sequence comes from Ambystoma mexicanum, assembly GCF_040938575.1. Lineage (NCBI taxonomy): Eukaryota > Metazoa > Chordata > Amphibia > Caudata > Ambystomatidae > Ambystoma > Ambystoma mexicanum. Next base: position 965,679,925 of record NC_090924.1, read on the forward strand.
TCACTCCCCAATATCACCACTTTGAAATCCAGGACAGGCAGTCCCTCTATCACCTCATCACACACCCGTCCAACCTCACCCCTGAACAATCCCACCAACCTACAGTCCCTCAGCAAATGCTCCAATGTACCAGACTCATGCATGCATCTCCAACATTCAGAACTCTCCAACATCCCTCTTCTAAACATTTTCTCTGGTGTCCAATAAATCCGATTCAGAATCTTGATCTGTCTCAACCTCTCTGTAAGTCCCAATGAGCACATCTTAACATTCACACACATTTGTTGCCACAAGTCCTCTGTGATATCTGACCCAATTCTTCTGCCCCACTCCTCCCTTAGCAAATCATTACCATGGTAATGTGACACAATCGACTGGCCAGGCCCCCTTCACTACCTACTACCTTCCTAGCAAACATATTCAAATCAATTTTCTGCTCCAAGTCTACATGTCCTATCGCACGTTTAAGTTTCAGATAATCAGAGGCTTTAAAGTTCTCTATGTTATAATGCTGCTGCAGTTCCCTCTCAGTCATCCAAATGTCATTTTCAAACCGGTCAGCCACCCACCGCACTCCTCCCAAAAACCATTCCGCCCAAAAGACCACGTTGCCATTTATTCTAATAGCGGGGTTCAACCATATCGAGGCACCTGGTTCTTTAAATGCGTCCACACCCAAATACCTACACAAATTCTTCCATGTGCTCCTCAAGTTCTCAGTCAACAGATCTTTTCCACAACTCCGCTTCGAGATAGAAGTCAATACAGCTTGCGATGTCAGAGGCCCATTGAAGCTAGTCTCAGCCTCCACCCACACATCTTGCAACTCTCCCACAAAGGGAACAAAGAAATCCAACATGAAAGCCAGATGATACGCTCTGAAATTTGGAACCCCTAGACCGCCCCTATGTACTGGCAACTGCAACTTCCACAACTTCAACTTCGGGGGCTTCCTATCCCACAAGAATTCCCGAAGCATTCTGTCCAAATCCTTCCAAAATGTTAATGGCATCATCAAAGGGACCATACTGAAAAGATAATTTATTCTTGGGGCAGAGATCATTTTCAGGCGTTCACCTTGCCCCACAAAGAGAGATTCAATAGACTCCATCTATCCAGATCAGTCCGTAACCCACTACACACGACTCTCATGTTTTCCTTAATCATGTCTCTAATCTCAGGAGTCAGCCAAATTCCCAAATATAACAATTTGTCCGGACACCACCGAAATCCTAAGTCCATTACAAATTTCCTATCAACAGAATGTGATAAGGGCATAATCTCCGATTTCGTCCAATTGATCTTATATCCAGAACACAACTGGAACGCCATTATATCCATTAGCACCGGTACAGATTTTTTAAGATCACCAAGGACCAGGAGCATATCATCTGCAAACAACCAAATCTTCTGCTGTAACCACCAGCACGATAGCCCCACCACATCATCGGCTTCTCTGATAAACTCAGCTAACGTTTCTAACGCTATCACAAATAATAGCGGTGATAAAGGGCACCCTTGCCTCGTTCCTCTCTCCAACTTGAATTTTCCCGACCTCATACCATTGGTCTAAACCTCTGCAGTCGGATTACTGTACAGTAGCCTGATCCATGGAACACATTTCTCACCAAAACCCATCTTAATCAATACTGAGAAGAGGAAATTCCAATTCACTCTATCAAACGCCTTCTCCGCACCTAAGGACAAAACAGCACTGTCACCCTTGATGACCAATTGCCCTGGAAATAATACTCAAGACTTTCCTGATGTTACTGGAGGTCTTCATGTTCCTCACAAAGCCCGACTGGTCTGCATGGATTAAAGAAGGAAGCAAATGTTCCAATCTAATTACTAAAATCTTCGCTAGAATTTTGTTATCGGCATTGATAAGACTTATAGGCCTATAACTCGATGGAAGAGTATCATCCTTCCCTTTGTTCAGAAAGACAGAAATCATGGCATGTCTAGTAGACTCCGGCAGCACACCCTCAATCATGGACTCTATATACATATCCCTCAAAAGCTGGAGGGCCGAGTCCGGCAGCAACCTGTAAAATTCAACAGGAAACCCATCAGGGCCCGGGGCTTTCCCCACATTCAATCTACCAATAGTCTTCTTAATTTCATCAACTGTAATTTCCTCGTCCAGCAACATCGAATAATTCTCAGAGATTTTAGAAAGACCCACTTTTTCCAGAAATTCCTCACCCCTGCCAGTCACCTCTGGCTCATCTTTGGACAGATTCACATAAAATTCCCGGAAAATCTTGTTTATCTCACCTGGGTGATAAGTTATTTTGTCATCCTGACCCCGAATCGATGGTGTGGACCGCTCAGCCTCCCTCTTCCTCAATCTATAAGCCAACCACCTATCACATTTTTCACCCTTCTCATAATATGCTCATTTAAGGTAGAAGACATTACGATCTGTACGCTCATCCATCAGAGATTTCAACTCTCTCCTTACCCTCTTCAGCTCAGACACCACCTCCACACCTACTGTAGTAGCCGTAGCTCTCCTGGACAATTCTGTCAACTTTTTCCCCAGTACTGTCTCTCTATCGATGCCCAGCTTCCTCAATCCACTAGAAACACCGATCAAATGACCCTGCATCGTACACTTCAGAGCCTCCCAAACTATACTAGGACGCAGTTCTCCAATATGATTACACGCCACAAAGCAATTAATTTCTTTTTTCAATGTCTCGACCACTTCATCCTTTTGAAGTAGAGAGACGTTCATCCTCCAAAATGTGTGCTTGTCCAAGGCATACCTTAACCGCAAATGCAAAGTCACATGGGCATGATCAGTTAAAAGTATGCTACCAATTTCACTCGCCTCACAAAATTCTGTCATCTCACCAGCCGTTAAAAACATATCCAATCTTGAATAAACCTAATATGCCCCCCAAAAAAAACTGTACTCCCTACTGGACGGATGCTCCAGCCTCCAACAGTCCTTCAAATTATGTTCCAAAAGCAAATCTTCCAAAGCCAAGTGTTGCCTGTCTACACTTCCCTTAGCAGTTCTCCCACTTCTGTCCAGATTCGCATACAATACAATATTAAAATCTCCACCCAAGACAACATTCCTTGACCCCAAGTCCTGCAACGTCTGCGCCACTTTCCTAAAGAAAGACCCATCATCCACCGACGGTGCATAAATAGTACACAAAGTTACCACACGGCCCTGTATATCTATCAGCAGAGCAATCATCCTTCCTTCCTTGTCAGAAACTTCCCTCAGAACCTTAATTGGGGTATTCTTTCTAATCAATATCACCACTCCTCTGGATTTAGTATTAAATGAAGAACCATGAACCCTCCCCACCCATCCTTTCTCCAATTTTACAACCTCATCTTTCGCCAAATGCGTCTCCTGCAAGAAACATATATGTTTGTTTGTTTGTTTGTTTGTTTATTTATTGTGCGCACCGGACCCTGGGGTAGCAGGGCGCAAGAGAACAAGGAAGTTTACAGCTTGGTTACATACATTACAAGTTACAGGTTTCAGAGCATGTAGAGTGGACATTACTTGACTTTGCAAGGTAAAACAGGTGCAGACAATCAATCAAATCCATGGCGAGCGAGCAATATAGCAGGTCGGTGGCGAGTGAGCAATATAGCAGGTCATTGCGTGTCAGGTAAGTACATGTGGAAGTGCAAGGGTAGAGAGTCAGGTAGGGCGTTCCATAATTGCGCTGCCTTGACTGGGAAGCTGGATCCTCCAATAGTGGCTAGTTTAAATCTGGGCACTAGTAGGCATTTAGGGCTGACTGTCCTTGTTAGTCTAGTGGGATTTTTTCTGTTGAAGCGTTCTGAGAGGTAGCGGGGGGCTTTGTTGTTTAAGCATTTGTGGATAAGGGAGGCAGATTTGAGGTTGATTTTTTCTTGGGTGGATAACCATTTGTGTTTACGTCTTATTTCTGAGATATGTACTCTTCTAGGGATACTTAGTGCCGCTCTAAGTGCATTGTTTTGGAGCACTTGGATTCTATTGATGATTTGTTTGGTTGTCCCTATGTAAAGGGCGTTGCAATAGTCTAATTTTGATAAGATGAGGGCTCTAGCTAGGATAAGACAGCTGTCATCTGATAGGAATTGTTTCCCAGCTCGTATTAGTTTGCATGTATAAGCCGTGGATGAGGCCAATGCGTTCACCTGTTTGGTAAAAGATAGTGTCGCATCAAGGTAAAAACCTAGGGTTTTTACTTCTCTAGCGACTTTGATAGTGTTACCATCGATGATGAAGGCTGAGTAGTTTTGGTTGAGTTTGGAAATGCGGGCTGCCGTACCCAGGATGATGAGCTCTGTTTAGTCATCGTTCAAGCATAGGCCATGGTTGGCCATCCATGCTTGAACGATGCTATAGACTCTGTTCACCAAAGCCAGATCTTCAACGTAATCCCCAGTAAGTGGTAGGAGAATCTGGGTATCGTCTGCGTAGTTAGTATAGGTGATACCCAGATTATCAAGATCGTCGAAGAGTGGCTTGGTGAAGATATTATAGAGTGTCGGCGAGACACAGGATCCCTGGGGCACTCCACAGGTGATGGGAATCGGGTCTGCTGCCGCTGCGGGGGAGAACACCCTCATGGTCCTGTCACTAAGGAATGACTGTATCCAGACTATAGCCTCCCCTGAGAAATGGGCCGCCGAGTCCAGGTGATTGCATAGGACTCTGTGGTCCACCAAATCAAAGGCGGCTGATAGGTCTAGGAGGAGGAGGAGAGCTAATTTGCCCTCGTCTCTGAGTGAGTCTATTTGGGCTTTTAAGTCGATAAGGGCAGTTTCTGTGCCGTGTTGTGGACGGAAACCAGATTGGCGGGTGCCAAGGAGATGGTTCATCTCAAGGAAGTTCTGGATTTGGGTGTATGCTACCTTGTCTAATATTTTTAGTAACAAAGGCACCGTGGTGATGGGCCTATAATTTGTAGGAATGTTGGGGTCCAATGTTTGCTTTTTTAGAAGGGGGAGTACCCAAGATTCCTTTAGATTGCGAGGGATGGTGCCCGTAGTGAAGGAGGCATTAATAAGTTTTGTAATGAAGGGGGCTAGATCTCTAGCCGCGTCCTTGATCAGTTGTGCAGGGCATTGGTCACCTTTGCAATTAGAGGGTTTAAGAGTCAGAATGGTCTTCTCTACCTCAATTACCGAGACCTTGGAGAAGCGGAATAGGGTAGATTCTTTGGGTGTGGGAATTTTGTCCAACGGAGGTTGAGTTGGTAATGAGGATTTCTTTAGGGCAATTTTGGTTTGGAGGTTGGCCACTTTGTTGGTTAGTGCCAGTTGTATGTCTGTACACCAGGTTTTATCTTTGATGGAGTCATCCTGTACTGCGATAGGGGTTTCCAATTCTTTTAAGATGGAGAATAGCTCCTTCATACTGGAGTTGGCTTGGGTGATCCTGTTATTGTATGTTTCTTGTTTGGCCAGGATAATATCTTTTTTGTATTGCGAAGAGATGTTTATTAGGTTGGTTTTATTTTCAGCGGTCGGGTGCCGGTTCCATGCTGTTTCGCATTTTCTCTTCTGTAGTCTTAAGTTTTTTAGGTGGGGTGTAAACCAGGGGTTCAGGTGCTTTTTTGGTTTACTGTTCCTAAGTTTGGACGGAGCAACTCTGTCAAAATCAGAGGACATGGCATTATTGAATTCATCCACTAGGGTGCCTGGGTCAGTGTGATCGGGAAGAGAATTCAGTTTGGGTAGGATATAGGGCAGAATATTAACAGCTGTGATGTTTTTCTTGTTTCTGGTTAAGGTGGGTATGGCGGGCGTGGGTGTTGAAACTGTGGGTCTTTTAGTATTGGGGGTAAAGGAGATAAGATGATGGTCTGACCATGTTTGGGGGGCAATGGCTGTTATGGAAGGGTTACAGTTGTGACTGGCAATCCAGTCAAGAGTTCTTCCTTTGGTGTGTGTGGGAGTATTCACGATCTGCGTGAAACCTAGTTCCGAGAGGGTATTGGCTACAGCAGTAGCCTGGTGGTCATTGATATCGTTGAACCCTAGGTTGAAGTCACCTAACACTAAGGTTTGAGAGGAATTTTTTAGCTTCTCAGAGATAACAGTGGTGATATCTTCATTGAAAGTGCTGATGGGGCCAGGGGGTCTATAGAGGAGGTAGATATTTAGTGTTTGAGAGTTGGCGGTGGGTAGTTTGATGGAGAGAAGCTCACAGGATTTAAGGGAAGGTGTGGAGGTGATTCTCATAGAGAGATCAGATTTGGCGATAATTGCTATTCCTCCACCACGTGCGTCTGGTCTGTCAGCTCTGAGGATGGTGTAGTTTTCTGGGACTGCCAGAGTGAGTGCCGGACCTGCTGCCTCGTGGAGCCATGATTCGGTAATGGCGATGAAGTCAAGGTCATTTTCCCGTATGGCATCTGCTATGTCGATAGCATGAGCGACTAATGATCTGGCATTGATTAAGGCAGCTTTTAATTCAGGTTCTGGCAGCACTGTGAGAGGGAAATTGGCCATAGGTTTGTGAGTTTTATGGTAGAGTTGGCTACTGGGAAGGGCGGTGGCTGCCAATGGTCGAAGTAGTTTGGGACGAAGGTGTTCGAGGTTGATGTTATATTTAATGATAGGTTCGAATATTTTGGGTAGTCGAGCACAGAGTCTAAGGTTCCTCTGTGCTAGGTTGCAAGGTTTGGAGATAGGTTGTATGTAGGCTCCTGGGCCGCTTGTGGGCAGAAGTGTTGGCATGGTCATATAGATAAAGGTGAGTATGACTGTCAGATTGGTGAGCGATGCTTGGTGGGCTGGGTTAGGCAGGAAGGAGTACATAATGTTGCTACTAGATAAACTAGGGAGACTAGACTTGGATGCCGTAGTTGGATGCTGGGCAGAGTAGGCTAAGTGCGGTCATCAGATACTAGACGAGATAAATGCAACAGTCAAGAACTAGGCTAAAAGCAATAGTCAGATACAGGTCTAAAGCAGCAGTCAAGTACTAAATGAAGATAAGGCTAAATACAGTGATAGGAGTATTTGTGCTAAATGCGTCAATTGGGAGTGGAAAGTGTGCTAGCAAAGGATGACTTAGCCCTTTCAGCGTTACGGTAGTCTCTATGCGACCATAGGGACGACGCAAAAATACAGTGATCTCTGGGCGACCATAAGGCACAATGCAATAGTACAGTGGTCTCTTGGCGACCATAAGGCACAATGCGATAGTACAGTGGTCTCTAGGCGACCATAGGGCACAACGCAATGGGTCAGTGGTCTCTAGGCGATCATAAGGCACAATGCAATAATACAGTGGTCTCTAGGCGACCATAAGGCACAATGCAATAGTGCAGTGGTCTCTAGGCGACCATAAGGCACAATGCAATAATACAGTGGTCTCTAGGCGACTATAAGGCACAATGCAATAGTACAGTGGTCTCTAGGCGACCATAAGGCAAAACGCAATAGTACAGTGGTCTCTAGGCGACCATAAGGCACAACGCAGTAGTACAGGGGTCTCTAGGCGACCATAAGGCACAACGCAATGGGACAGTGGGCTCTGGGCGACCCGAATGGTTGAGGCAAGACAAAGTGGCTCCGTATGGGCAGCAATGGCTGGGCATGGGCAACATGGGCAACAAAGAGCTAGAGATCCGTGCAGAGAAGCAGAAAGCACAGGCATTAGATCGATAAGTGGTTATGTTATACAGCAACTAATGGGGAGAGTAAGATGGATTGGCTCGCCAGGTGGTACCAAGTGGGATATTCGTAGGCGGGCCGCAGGGACAATAATAAGCACGGCTGGGAGGTTGCGTTTGGGGAAGAGAGCACAAACGGTAGGGGACACGTATATTACGAGAGCTTGCTAAGTTACAGCTAGGTAACGCAGTGTCAATGTCTAAAGGTCAGTAAGTCATATGCATTGAGTGAGTAGCTAATAGTATGACTATGGCATTTTGGGCGGCACATATGAAAATAACATGCATGTCTGGGGATGGTGTAAGGATTAGATATAGCCCGCAGGCTTACCTCAAAGGACAAAGAGTCTCTGTGTTGCTCCTGCAGTGGGGTTGCTGTGGGGGAGCTCCTACTCTGACCCCGGAGCGTAACAGTCTGCCGTAGCAGCGCGGAGCAATAGAGGTGGGAATAGTCAGTGTCCGAGCAAATAGTTCTTTCTAGTAGAAGCTGGTCGAAACATATGTGCCCGCAGCGTCCCGGGGCGAACAGGGGAAGAACAGGGCCTTTTTCCTCTGGCCTTCTTCCGGAGCCGGCTTCCGCCTACCGGTGTAGGGGATTGGCTCAAATATGCAGCTAGTTACTTGGCAACGCTACACAGCCTCGTTTTCAGGCCGTGTTGCGACCGCCGTTTTGGGGTCAGGCCACATATTGTGACAAAATGGTGGATCGTCGAGGTGGCAGTGTGCAAATGCACAGGAGGGGCTCAAGTGGGCAGCAGGCCTCAGGATGCAGGCGCACAGTGGGTAAAGGAGGCTAGTTAGCCATTCACTTGCCTCATCAATATGGATATTTCCGAGATTGCTGCTTCATGATGGTCAGGCAGCATGCGTAGAGTATTCCGGCGGGTGCTTCAGGTAGGATGTGCTCGTGAGGGGCAGGGAGGGGCTCCAGCCCTCTCACCCTTCGTGGATGCAGCTGAGTGGGGCTCACTGGGGAAGAACAGGGCCTTTTTCCTCTGGCCTTCTTACGGAGCCGGCTTCCGCCTACCGGTGTAGGGGATTGGCTCAAATATGCAGCTAGTTACTTGGCAACGCTACACAGCCTCGTTTTCAGGCCGCGTTGCGACCGCCATTTTGGGGTCAGGCCACATATTGTGACAAAATGGTGGATCGTCGAGGCGGCAGTGTGCAAATGCACAGGAGGGGCTCAAGTGGGCAGCAGGCCTCAGGATGCAGGCACACAGTGGGTAAAGGAGGCTAGTTAGCCATTCACTTGCCTCATCAATATGGATATTTCCGAGATTGCTGCTTCATGATGGTCAGGCAGCATGCATAGAGTATTCCGGCGGGTGCTTCAGGTAGGATGTGCTCGTGAGGGGCAGCGAGGGGCTCCAGCCCTCTCACCCTTCGTGGATGCAGCTGAGTGGGGCTCACTGGGGAAGAACAGGGCCTTTTTCCTCTGGCCTTCTTCCGGAGCCGGCTTCCGCCTACCGGTGTAGGGGATTGGCTCAAATATGCAGCTAGTTACTTGGCAACGCTACACAGCCTCGTTTTCAGGCCGCGTTGCGACCGCCATTTTGGGGTCAGGCCACATATTGTGACAAAATGGTGGATCGTCGAGGTGGCAGTGTGCAAATGCACAGGAGGGGCTCAAGTGGGCAGCAGGCCTCAGGATGCAGGCGCACAGTGGGTAAAGGAGGCTAGTTAGCCATTCACTTGCCTCATCAATATGGATATTTCCGAGATTGCTGCTTCATGATGGTCAGGCAGCATGCGTAGAGTATTCCGGCGGGTGCTTCAGGTAGGATGTGCTCGTGAGGGGCAGGGAGGGGCTCCAGCCCTCTCACCCTTCGTGGATGCAGCTGAGTGGGGCTCACTGGGAAAGAACAGGGCCTTTTTCCTCTGGCCTTCTTCCGGAGCCGGCTTCCGCCTACCGGTGTAGGGGATTGGCTCAAATATGCAGCTAGTTACTTGGCAACGCTACACAGCCTCGTTTTCAGGCCGCGTTGCGACCGCCATTTTGGGGTCAGGCCACATAATGTGACAAAATGGTGGATCGTCGAGGTGGCAGTGTGCAAATGCACAGGAGGGGCTCAAGTGGGCAGCAGGCCTCAGGATGCAGGCGCACAGTGGGTAAAGGAGGCTAGTTAGCCATTCACTTGCCTCATCAATATGGATATTTCCGAGATTGCTGCTTCATGATGGTCAGGCAGCATGCGTAGAGTATTCCGGCGGGTGCTTCAGGTAGGATGTGCTTGTGAGGGGCAGGGAGGGGCTCCAGCCCTCTCACCCTTCGTGGATACATCTGAGTGGGGCTCACTGGGGAAGAACAGGGCCTTTTTCCTCTGGCCTTCTTCCGGAGCCGGCTTCCGCCTACCGGTGTAGGGAATTGGCTCAAATATGCAGCTAATTACTTGGCAACGCTACACAGCCTCGTTTTCAGGCCGCGTTGCGACCGCCATTTTGGGGTCAGGCCACATATTGTGACAAAATGGTGGATCGTCGAGGCGGCAGTGTGCAAATGCACAGGAGGGGCTCAAGTGGGCAGGAGGCCTCAGGATGCAGGCGCACAGTGGGTAAAGGAGGCTAGTTAGCCATTCACTTGCCTCATCAATATGGATATTTCCGAGATTGCTGCTTCATGATGGTCAGGCAGCATGCATAGAGTATTCCGGCGGGTGCTTCAGGTAGGATGTGCTCGTGAGGGGCAGGGAGGGGCTCCAGCCCTCTCACCCTTCGTGGATGCAGCTGAGTGGGGCTCACTGGGGAAGAACAGGGCCTTTTTCCTCTGGCCTTCTTCCGGAGCCGGCTTCCGCCTACCGGTGTAGGGGATTGGCTCAAATATGCAGCTAGTTACTTGGCAACGCTACACAGCCTCGTTTTCAGGCCGCGTTGCGACCGCCATTTTGGGGTCAGGCCACATATTGTGACAAAATGGTGGATCGTCGAGGTGGCAGTGTGCAAATGCACAGGAGGGGCTCAAGTGGGCAGCAGGCCTCAGGATGCAGGCGCACAGTGGGTAAAGGAGGCTAGTTAGCCATTCACTTGCCTCATCAATATGGATATTTCCGAGATTGCTGCTTCATGATGGTCAGGCAGCATGCGTAGAGTATTCCGGCGGGTGCTTCAGGTAGGATGTGCTCGTGAGGGGCAGGGAGGGGCTCCAGCCCTCTCACCCTTCGTGGATGCAGCTGAGTGGGGCTCACTGGGAAAGAACAGGGCCTTTTTCCTCTGGCCTTCTTCCGGAGCCGGCTTCCGCCTACCGGTGTAGGGGATTGGCTCAAATATGCAGCTAGTTACTTGGCAACGCTACACAGCCTCGTTTTCAGGCCGCGTTGCGACCGCCATTTTGGGTTCAGGCCACATATTGTGACAAAATGGTGGATCGTCGAGGTGGCAGTGTGCAAATGCACAGGAGGGGCTCAAGTGGGCAGCAGGCCTCAGGATGCAGGCGCACAGTGGGTAAAGGAGGCTAGTTAGCCATTCACTTGCCTCATCAATATGGATATTTCCGAGATTGCTGCTTCATGATGGTCAGGCAGCATGCGTAGAGTATTCCGGCGGGTGCTTCAGGTAGGATGTGCTCGTGAGGGGCAGGGAGGGGCTCCAGCCCTCTCACCCTTCGTGGATGCAGCTGAGTGGGGCTCAGTGGGGAAGAACAGGGCCTTTTTCCTCTGGCCTTCTTCCGGAGCCGGCTTCCGCCTACCGGTGTAGGGGATTGGCTCAAATATGCAGCTAGTTACTTGGCAACGCTACACAGCCTCGTTTTCAGGCCGCGTTGCGACCGCCATTTTGGGGTCAGGCCACATATTGTGACAAAATGGTGGATCGTCGAGGCGGCAGTGTGCAAATGCACAGGAGGGGCTCAAGTGGGCAGCAGGCCTCAGGATGCAGGCGCACAGTGGGTAAAGGAGGCTAGTTAGCCATTCACTTGCCTCATCAATATGGATATTTCCGAGATTGCTGCTTCATGATGGTCAGGCAGCATGCGTAGAGTATTCCGGCGGGTGCTTCAGGTAGGATGTGCTCGTGAGGGGCAGGGAGGGGCTCCAGCCCTCTCACCCTTCGTGGATGCAGCTGAGTGGGGCTCACTGGGAAAGAACAGGGCCTTTTTCCTCTGGCCTTTTTCCGGAGCCGGCTTCCGCCTACCGGTGTAGGGGATTGGCTCAAATATGCAGCTAGTTACTTGGCAACGCTACACAGCCTCGTTTTAAGGCCGCGTTGCGACTGCCATTTTGGGGTCAGGCCACATATTGTGACAAAATGGTGGATCGTCGAGGTGGCAGTGTGCAAATGCACAGGAGGGGCTCAAGTGGGCAGCAGGCCTCAGGATGCAGGCGCACAGTGGGTAAAGGAGGCTAGTTAGCCATTCACTTGCCTCATCAATATGGATATTTCCGAGATTGCTGCTTCATGATGGTCAGGCAGCATGCGTAGAGTATTCCGGCGGGTGCTTCAGGTAGGATGTGCTCGTGAGGGGCAGGGAGGGGCTCCAGCCCTCTCACCCTTCGTGGATGCAGCTGAGTGGGGCTCACTGGGGAAGAACAGGGCCTTTTTCCTCTGGCCTTCTTCCGGAGCCGGCTTCCGCCTACCGGTGTAGGGGATTGGCTCAAATATGAAGCTAGTTACTTGGCAACGCTACACAGCCTCGTTTTCAGGCCGCGTTGCGACCGCCATTTTGGGGTCAGGCCACATATTGTGACAAAATGGTGGATCGTCGAGGTGGCAGTGTGCAAATGCACAGAAGGGGCTCAAGTGGGCAGCAGGCCTCAGGATGCAGGCGCACAGTGGGTAAAGGAGGCTAGTTAGCCATTCACTTGCCTCATCAATATGGATATTTCCGAGATTGCTGCTTCATGATGGTCAGGCAGCATGCGTAGAGTATTCCGGCGGGTGCTTCAGGTAGGATGTGCTCGTGAGGGGCAGGGAGGGGCTCCAGCCCTCTCACCCTTCGTGGATGCAGCTGAGTGGGGCTCACTGGGAAAGAACAGGGCCTTTTCCCTCTGGCCTTCTTCCGGAGCCGGCTTCCGCCTACCGGTGTAGGGGATTGGCTCAAATATGCAGCTAGTTACTTGGCAACGCTACACAGCCTCGTTTCCAGGCCGCGTTGCGACCGCCATTTTGGGGTCAGGCCACATATTGTGACAAAATGGTGGATCGTCGAGGTGGCAGTGTGCAAATGCACAGGAGGGGCTCAAGTGGGCAGCAGGCCTCAGGATGCAGGCGCACAGTGGGTAAAGGAGGCTAGTTAGCCATTGACGTGCCTCATCAATATGGATATTTCCGAGATTGCTGCTTCATGATGGTCAGGCAGCATGCGTAGAGTATTCCGGCGGGTGCTTCAGGTAGGATGTGCTCGTGAGGGGCAGGGAGGGGCTCCAGCCCTCTCACCCTTCGTGGATGCAGCTGAGTGGGGCTCACTGGGGAAGAACAGGGCCTTTTTCCTCTGGCCTTCTTCCGGAGCCGGCTTCCGCCTACCGGTGTAGGGGATTGGCTCAAATATGCAGCTAGTTACTTGGCAACGCTACACAGCCTCGTTTTCAGGCCGCGTTGCGACCGCCATTTTGGGGTCAGGCCACATATTGTGACAAAATGGTGGATTGTCGAGGTGGCAGTGTGCAAATGCACAGGAGGGGCTCAAGTGGGCAGCAGGCCTCAGGATGCAGGCGCACAGTGGGTAAAGGAGGCTAGTTAGCCATTCACTTGCCTCATCAATATGGATATTTCCGAGATTGCTGCTTCATGATGGTCAGGCAGCATGCGTAGAGTATTCCGGCGGGTGCTTCAGGTAGGATGTGCTTGTGAGGGGCAGGGAGGGGCTCCAGCCCTCTCACCCTTCGTGGATACATCTGAGTGGGGCTCACTGGGGAAGAACAGGGCCTTTTTCCTCTGGCCTTCTTCCGGAGCCGGCTTCCGCCTACCGATGTAGGGAATTGGCTCAAATATGCAGCTAGTTACTTGGCAACGCTACACAGCCTCGTTTTCAGGCCGCGTTGCGACCGCCATTTTGGGGTCAGGCCACATATTGTGACAAAATGGTGGATCGTCGAGGCGGCAGTGTGCAAATGCACAGGAGGGGCTCAAGTGGGCAGGAGGCCTCAGGATGCAGGCGCACAGTGGGTAAAGGAGGCTAGTTAGCCATTCACTTGCCTCATCAATATGGATATTTCCGAGATTGCTGCTTCATGATGGTCAGGCAGCATGCATAGAGTATTCCGGCGGGTGCTTCAGGTAGGATGTGCTCGTGAGGGGCAGGGAGGGGCTCCAGCCCTCTCACCCTTCGTGGATGCAGCTGAGTGGGGCTCACTGGGGAAGAACAGGGCCTTTTTCCTCTGGCCTTCTTCCGGAGCCGGCTTCCGCCTACCGGTGTAGGGGATTGGCTCAAATATGCAGCTAGTTACTTGGCAACGCTACACAGCCTCGTTTTCAGGCCGCGTTGCGACCGCCATTTTGGGGTCAGGCCACATATTGTGACAAAATGGTGGATCGTCGAGGTGGCAGTGTGCAAATGCACAGGAGGGGCTCAAGTGGGCAGCAGGCCTCAGGATGCAGGCGCACAGTGGGTAAAGGAGGCTAGTTAGCCATTCACTTGCCTCATCAATATGGATATTTCCGAGATTGCTGCTTCATGATGGTCAGGCAGCATGCGTAGAGTATTCCGGCGGGTGCTTCAGGTAGGATGTGCTCGTGAGGGGCAGGGAGGGGCTCCAGCCCTCTCACCCTTCGTGGATGCAGCTGAGTGGGGCTCACTGGGAAAGAACAGGGCCTTTTTCCTCTGGCCTTCTTCCGGAGCCGGCTTCCGCCTACCGGTGTAGGGGATTGGCTCAAATATGCAGCTAGTTACTTGGCAACGCTACACAGCCTCGTTTTCAGGCCGCGTTGCGACCGCCATTTTGGGTTCAGGCCACATATTGTGACAAAATGGTGGATCGTCGAGGTGGCAGTGTGCAAATGCACAGGAGGGGCTCAAGTGGGCAGCAGGCCTCAGGATGCAGGCGCACAGTGGGTAAAGGAGGCTAGTTAGCCATTCACTTGCCTCATCAATATGGATATTTCCGAGATTGCTGCTTCATGATGGTCAGGCAGCATGCGTAGAGTATTCCGGCGGGTGCTTCAGGTAGGATGTGCTCGTGAGGGGCAGGGAGGGGCTCCAGCCCTCTCACCCTTCGTGGATGCAGCTGAGTGGGGCTCAGTGGGGAAGAACAGGGCCTTTTTCCTCTGGCCTTCTTCCGGAGCCGGCTTCCGCCTACCGGTGTAGGGGATTGGCTCAAATATGCAGCTAGTTACTTGGCAACGCTACACAGCCTCGTTTTCAGGCCGCGTTGCGACCGCCATTTTGGGGTCAGGCCACATATTGTGACAAAATGGTGGATCGTCGAGGCGGCAGTGTGCAAATGCACAGGAGGGGCTCAAGTGGGCAGCAGGCCTCAGGATGCAGGCGCACAGTGGGTAAAGGAGGCTAGTTAGCCATTCACTTGCCTCATCAATATGGATATTTCCGAGATTGCTGCTTCATGATGGTCAGGCAGCATGCGTAGAGTATTCCGGCGGGTGCTTCAGGTAGGATGTGCTCGTGAGGGGCAGGGAGGGGCTCCAGCCCTCTCACCCTTCGTGGATGCAGCTGAGTGGGGCTCACTGGGAAAGAACAGGGCCTTTTTCCTCTGGCCTTTTTCCGGAGCCGGCTTCCGCCTACCGGTGTAGGGGATTGGCTCAAATATGCAGCTAGTTACTTGGCAACGCTACACAGCCTCGTTTTAAGGCCGCGTTGCGACTGCCATTTTGGGGTCAGGCCACATATTGTGACAAAATGGTGGATCGTCGAGGTGGCAGTGTGCAAATGCACAGGAGGGGCTCAAGTGGGCAGCAGGCCTCAGGATGCAGGCGCACAGTGGGTAAAGGAGGCTAGTTAGCCATTCACTTGCCTCATCAATATGGATATTTCCGAGATTGCTGCTTCATGATGGTCAGGCAGCATGCGTAGAGTATTCCGGCGGGTGCTTCAGGTAGGATGTGCTCGTGAGGGGCAGGGAGGGGCTCCAGCCCTCTCACCCTTCGTGGATGCAGCTGAGTGGGGCTCACTGGGGAAGAACAGGGCCTTTTTCCTCTGGCCTTCTTCCGGAGCCGGCTTCCGCCTACCGGTGTAGGGGATTGGCTCAAATATGAAGCTAGTTACTTGGCAACGCTACACAGCCTCGTTTTCAGGCCGCGTTGCGACCGCCATTTTGGGGTCAGGCCTTATATTGTGACAAAATGGTGGATCGTCGAGGTGGCAGTGTGCAAATGCACAGAAGGGGCTCAAGTGGGCAGCAGGCCTCAGGATGCAGGCGCACAGTGGGTAAAGGAGGCTAGTTAGCCATTCACTTGCCTCATCAATATGGATATTTCCGAGATTGCTGCTTCATGATGGTCAGGCAGCATGCGTAGAGTATTCTGGCGGGTGCTTCAGGTAGGATGTGCTCGTGAGGGGCAGGGAGGGGCTCCAGCCCTCTCACCCTTCGTGGATGCAGCTGAGTGGGGCTCACTGGGAAAGAACAGGGCCTTTTCCCTCTGGCCTTCTTCCGGAGCCGGCTTCCGCCTACCGGTGTAGGGGATTGGCTCAAATATGCAGCTAGTTACTTGGCAACGCTACACAGCCTCGTTTCCAGGCCGCGTTGCGACCGCCATTTTGGGGTCAGGCCACATATTGTGACAAAATGGTGGATCGTCGAGGTGGCAGTGTGCA
This sequence comes from Ambystoma mexicanum, assembly GCF_040938575.1. Taxonomy (NCBI): domain Eukaryota; kingdom Metazoa; phylum Chordata; class Amphibia; order Caudata; family Ambystomatidae; genus Ambystoma; species Ambystoma mexicanum. Next base: position 965,696,278 of record NC_090924.1, read on the forward strand.
AATGCACAGGAGGGGCTCAAGTGGGCAGCAGGCCTCAGGATGCAGGCGCACAGTGGGTAAAGGAGGCTAGTTAGCCATTGACGTGCCTCATCAATATGGATATTTCCGAGATTGCTGCTTCATGATGGTCAGGCAGCATGCGTAGAGTATTCCGGCGGGTGCTTCAGGTAGGATGTGCTCGTGAGGGGCAGGGAGGGGCTCCAGCCCTCTCACCCTTCGTGGATGCAGCTGAGTGGGGCTCACTGGGGAAGAACAGGGCCTTTTTCCTCTGGCCTTCTTCCGGAGCCGGCTTCCGCCTACCGGTGTAGGGGATTGGCTCAAATATGCAGCTAGTTACTTGGCAACGCTACACAGCCTCGTTTTCAGGCCGCGTTGCGACCGCCATTTTGGGGTCAGGCCACATATTGTGACAAAATGGTGGATTGTCGAGGTGGCAGTGTGCAAATGCACAGGAGGGGCTCAAGTGGGCAGCAGGCCTCAGGATGCAGGCGCACAGTGGGTAAAGGAGGCTAGTTAGCCATTCACTTGCCTCATCAATATGGATATTTCCGAGATTGCTGCTTCATGATGGTCAGGCAGCATGCGTAGAGTATTCCGGCGGGTGCTTCAGGTAGGATGTGCTCGTGAGGGGCAGGGAGGGGCTCCAGCCCTCTCACCCTTCGTGGATGCAGCTGAGTGGGGCTCACTGGGAAAGAACAGGGCCTTTTTCCTCTGGCCTTCTTCCGGAGCCGGCTTCCGCCTACCGGTGTAGGGGATTGGCTCAAATATGCAGCTAGTTACTTGGCAACGCTACACAGCCTCGTTTTCAGGCCGCGTTGCGACCGCCATTTTGGGTTCAGGCCACATATTGTGACAAAATGGTGGATCGTCGAGGTGGCAGTGTGCAAATGCACAGGAGGGGCTCAAGTGGGCAGCAGGCCTCAGGATGCAGGCGCACAGTGGGTAAAGGAGGCTAGTTAGCCATTCACTTGCCTCATCAATATGGATATTTCCGAGATTGCTGCTTCATGATGGTCAGGCAGCATGCGTAGAGTATTCCGGCGGGTGCTTCAGGTAGGATGTGCTTGTGAGGGGCAGGGAGGGGCTCCAGCCCTCTCACCCTTCGTGGATACATCTGAGTGGGGCTCACTGGGGAAGAACAGGGCCTTTTTCCTCTGGCCTTCTTCCGGAGCCGGCTTCCGCCTACCGGTGTAGGGAATTGGCTCAAATATGCAGCTAGTTACTTGGCAACGCTACACAGCCTCGTTTTCAGGCCGCGTTGCGACCGCCATTTTGGGGTCAGGCCACATATTGTGACAAAATGGTGGATCGTCGAGGCGGCAGTGTGCAAATGCACAGGAGGGGCTCAAGTGGGCAGGAGGCCTCAGGATGCAGGTGCACAGTGGGTAAAGGAGGCTAGTTAGCCATTCACTTGCCTCATCAATATGGATATTTCCGAGATTGCTGCTTCATGATGGTCAGGCAGCATGCATAGAGTATTCCGGCGGGTGCTTCAGGTAGGATGTGCTCGTGAGGGGCAGGGAGGGGCTCCAGCCCTCTCACCCTTCGTGGATGCAGCTGAGTGGGGCTCACTGGGGAAGAACAGGGCCTTTTTCCTCTGGCCTTCTTCCGGAGCCGGCTTCCGCCTACCGGTGTAGGGGATTGGCTCAAATATGCAGCTAGTTACTTGGCAACGCTACACAGCCTCGTTTTCAGGCCGCGTTGCGACCGCCATTTTGGGGTCAGGCCACATATTGTGACAAAATGGTGGATCGTCGAGGTGGCAGTGTGCAAATGCACAGGAGGGGCTCAAGTGGGCAGCAGGCCTCAGGATGCAGGCGCACAGTGGGTAAAGGAGGCTAGTTAGCCATTCACTTGCCTCATCAATATGGATATTTCCGAGATTGCTGCTTCATGATGGTCAGGCAGCATGCGTAGAGTATTCCGGCGGGTGCTTCAGGTAGGATGTGCTCGTGAGGGGCAGGGAGGGGCTCCAGCCCTCTCACCCTTCGTGGATGCAGCTGAGTGGGGCTCACTGGGAAAGAACAGGGCCTTTTCCCTCTGGCCTTCTTCCGGAGCCGGCTTCCGCCTACCGGTGTAGGGGATTGGCTCAAATATGCAGCTAGTTACTTGGCAACGCTACACAACCTCGTTTCCAGGCCGCGTTGCGACCGCCATTTTGGGGTCAGGCCACATATTGTGACAAAATGGTGGATCGTCGAGGTGGCAGTGTGCAAATGCACAGGAGGGGCTCAAGTGGGCAGCAGGCCTCAGGATGCAGGCGCACAGTGGGTAAAGGAGGCTAGTTAGCCATTGACGTGCCTCATCAATATGGATATTTCCGAGATTGCTGCTTCATGATGGTCAGGCAGCATGCGTAGAGTATTCCGGCGGGTGCTTCAGGTAGGATGTGCTCGTGAGGGGCAGGGAGGGGCTCCAGCCCTCTCACCCTTCGTGGATGCAGCTGAGTGGGGCTCACTGGGGAAGAACAGGGCCTTTTTCCTCTGGCCTTCTTCCGGAGCCGGCTTCCGCCTACCGGTGTAGGGGATTGGCTCAAATATGCAGCTAGTTACTTGGCAACGCTACACAGCCTCGTTTTCAGGCCGCGTTGCGACCGCCATTTTGGGGTCAGGCCACATATTGTGACAAAATGGTGGATTGTCGAGGTGGCAGTGTGCAAATGCACAGGAGGGGCTCAAGTGGGCAGCAGGCCTCAGGATGCAGGCGCACAGTGGGTAAAGGAGGCTAGTTAGCCATTCACTTGCCTCATCAATATGGATATTTCCGAGATTGCTGCTTCATGATGGTCAGGCAGCATGCGTAGAGTATTCCGGCGGGTGCTTCAGGTAGGATGTGCTCGTGAGGGGCAGGGAGGGGCTCCAGCCCTCTCACCCTTCGTGGATGCAGCTGAGTGGGGCTCACTGGGAAAGAACAGGGCCTTTTTCCTCTGGCCTTCTTCCGGAGCCGGCTTCCGCCTACCGGTGTAGGGGATTGGCTCAAATATGCAGCTAGTTACTTGGCAACGCTACACAGCCTCGTTTTCAGGCCGCGTTGCGACCGCCATTTTGGGTTCAGGCCACATATTGTGACAAAATGGTGGATCGTCGAGGTGGCAGTGTGCAAATGCACAGGAGGGGCTCAAGTGGGCAGCAGGCCTCAGGATGCAGGCGCACAGTGGGTAAAGGAGGCTAGTTAGCCATTCACTTGCCTCATCAATATGGATATTTCTGAGATTGCTGCTTCATGATGGTCAGGCAGCATGCGTAGAGTATTCCGGCGGGTGCTTCAGGTAGGATGTGCTCGTGAGGGGCAGGGAGGGGCTCCAGCCCTCTCACCCTTCGTGGATGCAGCTGAGTGGGGCTCAGTGGGGAAGAACAGGGCCTTTTTCCTCTGGCCTTCTTCCGGAGCCGGCTTCCGCCTACCGGTGTAGGGGATTGGCTCAAATATGCAGCTAGTTACTTGGCAACGCTACACAGCCTCGTTTTCAGGCCGCGTTGCGACCGCCATTTTGGGGTCAGGCCACATATTGTGACAAAATGGTGGGTCGTCGAGGCGGCAGTGTGCAAATGCACAGGAGGGGCTCAAGTGGGCAGCAGGCCTCAGGATACAGGCGCACAGTGGGTAAAGGAGGCTAGTTAGCCATTCACTTGCCTCATCAATATGGATATTTCCGAGATTGCTGCTTCATGATGGTCAGGCAGCATGCGTAGAGTATTCCGGCGGGTGCTTCAGGTAGGATGTGCTCGTGAGGGGCAGGGAGGGGCTCCAGCCCTCTCACCCTTCGTGGATGCAGCTGAGTGGGGCTCACTGGGAAAGAACAGGGCCTTTTTCCTCTGGCCTTTTTCCGGAGCCGGCTTCCGCCTACCGGTGTAGGGGATTGGCTCAAATATGCAGCTATTTACTTGGCAACGCTACACAGCCTCGTTTTCAGGCCGCGTTGCGACCGCCATTTTGGGGTCAGGCCACATATTGTGACAAAATGGTGGATCGTTGAGGTGGCAGTGTGCAAATGCACAGGAGGGGCTCAAGTGGGCAGCAGGCCTCAGGATGCAGGCGCACAGTGGGTAAAGGAGGCTAGTTAGCCATTCACTTGCCTCATCAATATGGATATTTCCGAGATTGCTGCTTCATGATGGTCAGGCAGCATGCGTAGAGTATTCCGGCGGGTGCTTCAGGTAGGATGTGCTCGTGAGGGGCAGGGAGGGGCTCCAGCCCTCTCACCCTTCGTGGATGCAGCTGAGTGGGGCTCACTGGGGAAGAACAGGGCCTTTTTCCTCTGGCCTTCTTCCGGAGCCGGCTTCCGCCTACCGGTGTAGGGGATTGGCTCAAATATGCAGCTAGTTACTTGGCAACGCTACACAGCCTCGTTTTCAGGCCGCGTTGCGACCGCCATTTTGGGGTCAGGCCACATATTGTGACAAAATGGTGGATCGTCGAGGCGGCAGTGTGCAAATGCACAGGAGGGGCTCAAGTGGGCAGCAGGCCTCAGGATGCAGGCGCACAGTGGGTAAAGGAGGCTAGTTAGCCATTCACTTGCCTCATCAATATGGATATTTCCGAGATTGCTGCTTCATGATGGTCAGGCAGCATGCATAGAGTATTCCGGCGGGTGCTTCAGGTAGGATGTGCTCGTGAGGGGCAGGGAGGGGCGCCAGCCCTCTCACCCTTCGTGGATGCAGCTGAGTGGGGCTCACTGGGGAAGAACAGGGCCTTTTTCCTCTGGCCTTCTTCCGGAGCCGGCTTCCGCCTACCGGTGTAGGGGATTGGCTCAAATATGCAGCTAGTTACTTGGCAACGCTACACAGCCTCGTTTTCAGGCCGCGTTGCAACCGCCATTTTGGGGTCAGGCCACATATTGTGACAAAATGGTGGATCGTTGAGGTGGCAGTGTGCAAATGCACAGGAGGGGCTCAAGTGGGCAGCAGGCCTCAGGATGCAGGCGCACAGTGGGTAAAGGAGGCTAGTTAGCCATTCACTTGCCTCATCAATATGGATATTTCCGAGATTGCTGCTTCATGATGGTCAGGCAGCATGCGTAGAGTATTCCGGCGGGTGCTTCAGGTAGGATGTGCTCGTGAGGGGCAGGGAGGGGCTCCAGCCCTCTCACCCTTCGTGGATCTAGCTGAGTGGGGCTCACTGGGGAAGAACAGGGCCTTTTTCCTCTGGCCTTCTTCCGGAGCCGGTTTCCGCCTACCGGTGTAGGGGATTGGCTCAAATATGCAGCTAGTTACTTGGCAACGCTACACAGCCTCGTTTTCAGGCCGCGTTGCGACCGCCATTTTGGGGTCAGGCCACATATTGTGACAAAATGGTGGATCGTCGAGGTGGCAGTGTGCAAATGCACAGGAGGGGCTCAAGTGGGCAGCAGGCCTCAGGATGCAGGCGCACAGTGGGTAAAGGAGGCTAGTTAGCCATTCACTTGCCTCATCAATATGGATATTTCCGAGATTGCTGCTTCATGATGGTCAGGCAGCATGCGTAGAGTATTCCGGCGGGTGCTTCAGGTAGGATGTGCTCGTGAGGGGCAGGGAGGGGCTCCAGCCCTCTCACCCTTCGTGGATGCAGCTGAGTGGAACATATATCAACATATATCAACATATATCACCCCTGAGGTCATCCAAAAAACGTAGCATCTTCATCCTCTTTTTTACATTATTCAATCCATTCACATTCCATGTCACCAACCGCAGGTCCTCACACATCATTTCCACTTCAGCTTCCCCCCCCTCCGAGCAACAAAAGTCAACACCTGTAACGTGAAAGAACTTGGTGAAATATATACAGCCACACCAAAGTCACCCAACCAACCCCTGCTGAAACAGATACAGTTAGCAAACCACAAACCCACGTAGCAATGCAAAAAAACCATTTCAAAGTCCCAATGCCCCGACCCCCCTCCAATCAACATGAACTCAATGAGAAATTTCAAACAACCATCAGTAATATCCCAAAACCCCCAACTTCTCCAACATGCCCCTCATATCATTCACCCCAGTTCCACTTCAACTCAACAAATCAGCAACTAACTTGAAAATAGTAATCAACTAAGCTACAGACCTTACTCGACATCAAACCCACCCCACTCGGCCCAAACACCCCCACCCAGCCACTGGACTCCCCCATCTAAACACTGCAACACGGGAAACACCCGAACACTCCATCAATACAATATAGGAATAGACTTCGAGGCGCCCATCATATCCACCATCCCCCCGCCCGCAGACCCCCCATCAGAAACAAAGCATATTAAGCAAAGATCGATTTCATGCCATGACAACCACCTATAAGCATACCCAATAACAGCCCAAAAACACCCCTCCTCAAATTATATCCAAAACAAATGAAGCCACCAAACCATCCAAACCCCTTACCTCAGGACCATCCAAATCCCAGAGATACCACTAAATTGCCCAAACCATATGAGCATGAATATCAACCTAGTTAATAGCACAGAACCAAGAATGCAGCCCCCATACACTCAGTCAGTGTAACATTATGTTATGGCTTGTAGCACCTAAGCAGATACAGGGCCAACTCACCCCCCCCCCCATTTCTCAATGCAATTCCAACATCCCACCCCCAAGAGCGCAGATAACCGCCCCAACTACCCAATAAGTCATAGGTTCCCACGTGAACATACAATGCAGCCCGAGACCACCATGTCCAGACCGCCACATGTCCAACATGCATCAACTGCGAATAGTAACACATCATATGCAAGGTAACCATAAGAACACAGTAGCATAACATCACAAGTCCCAATGCCCCGACCCCCCCAATCAACATGAACTCAATAAGAAACTTCAAACAACCATCAGTAATATCCCAAAACCCCCAACTTCTCCAACATGCCCCTCATATCATTCACCCCAATTCCACTTCAACTCAACAAATCAGCAACTAATTTGAAAATAGTAATCAACTAAGCCACAGACCTTACTCGACATCAAACCCACCCCACTCGGCCCAAACACCCCCACCCAGCCACTGGACTCCCCCATCTAAACGCTGCAACACGGGAAACACTCGAACACTCCATCAATACAATATAGGAATAGACTTCGAGGCGCCCATCATATCCACCATCCCCCGCCCGCGGACCCCCCATCAGAAACAAAGCATATTAAGCAAAGATCGATTTCATGCCATGACCACCACCTATAAGCATACCCAATAACAGCCCAAAAACACCCCTCCTCAAATTATATCCAAAACAAATGAAGCCACCAAATCATCCAAACCCCTTACCTCAGGACCATCCAAATCCCAGAGATACCACTAAATTGCCCAAACCATATGAGTATGAATATCAACCTAGTTAATAGCACAGAACCAAGAATGCAGCCCCCATACACTCAGTCAGTATAACATTATGTTATGGCTTGTAGCACCTAAGCAGATACAGGGCCAACTCATCCCCCCTCCATTTCTCAATGCAATTCCAACATCCCACCCCCAAGAGCGCAGATAACCGCCCAACTACCCAATAAGTCATAGGTTCCCACGTGAACATACAATGCAGCCCGAGCCACCATGTCCAGACCGCCAAATGTCCAACATGCATCAACTGCGAATAGTAATACATCATATGCAAGGTAACCATAAGAACACAGTAGCATAACATCACAGGCAACATCATCATAATTTGACACATGTGAGCCCGTCATATTGTCAGAATACCTCAACCCCCTGGAGAACGGAAACCACATTTCATCCCCTGCACTCCATCCCATTTAGCCGAAAATATTTCCCAGTCAGACAGCAACAAACTGATACGCATATGTGCCACAAACGCACATATATAATAATTAGAGGGCCTGCACAGCTGGCGTACTACCAACGGTACACGCACATATGGTGAAAGCATGCAGACCGGTCCTTTTCACATGTTTGATTATTTGGGCGGCTTCATTCATATGAGGCTGTGTACTGCTTTGGGTGCTACGTTTCTCTCCCCACCAGGTGGCAGCAAAGCTGCGTGCAGTCCTAGAGTTCTGCAATTGCTTCTTCAACACTGATGGTGTCGAGTTAAGTCTCCTAAGCCGCAACCTTCCCTCCCCGCCAGCTGAGTACTCCAGATACTCCACAAGCATTTCCCCTACCTTGCTTCCATTAGGCGTGCCACCCCACCCACAAGTCCATGAGCCATGCGTGTCAAGGAGAAGGCCGCCATGTCCTTCTGCTGCCTCCCTTCTCCGTGTAAACAGTGAGTGTTGCCCGTCGCACATGCAGGAGAACCCAGTCACCTCCCACATACATGCAGTAGCTACCTGCATACACAAGGGGCGTTTAAAATGGTAATTCAAAGTTGTGTGCCACTCTGAATGTTACAATAAGACACAATATAGACTGCACAGTCTGGGCAAGAAATGGCCTTCATTGAAAGCCATGAGTGTAATTTGCTGCGTCGGGCAGAAAGTGAGCAGCTCTTTGCATGTTTTGAGCCGTGGCTCTCCAGATGTGTAGGCCTATGACTCCCATCGGCCCTGGACAGCCAATCAAAGCTACGGATACTGTAGCACATAAAAGAGGGCGAAGAAACAGTCCATTATCCAGTGACCAGGCACGGGCACTCCGCTTCAGGTCATGGGGAGTAGCATGCACATGACCCAACAGTCAATTAAAGCCAGGAATTCTCACTGAATGCAAAAAAGAACCCTGTATACACACATATAAATAACACTTGGCGGGCATGTGGATGCAAGACGACGGGCACAAAATAAGTCCCAAAGCAGTATTTATCCAGTGAACTTCTTTCTCAGGCAGGCGCCGATCTCCTCCTCGCCTCCAGTCCTCCTGCCCAACAATCCATCCGCTCGCTCGTGATACGCCGTGCAAGCAACGAATTGACACCGCCGTGACACGGCTATAATAAGGTCCTTTCTTCAAATTGTCTCCGGCAAGAATCCACGGGCAGATAGATGCACGAGCCAAGTGAGATGAGTGAGTGCATTCTTCAAAAAGAAAACGTTTAACTGTGGCAAGCTAGACGCGCCATTTTGCTTTAGTTGGTGCAATATGAATATTAAAAAATAATAAAAACAATAAGTAACAGTGCCTCCATTGTCTCTATTAAGCAATGGCTCCAGCCAACTCACTGCTTCTTAAGTAAAGGCTCCAGCCAACTCACAGCTTCTTTTGAGTCCGAAGTGGTCTTATCCCCACCAGGGAGGACAAAAGTCAGGACATTATTTCTATTCAGGAAAGCATTCACCCCAGCTAGTTTAGCCATTTCTTTAGTCTCCTTAAAAGACTTCCTGATGGCCAAATATTCCCTGGGGTAATCAGGGTAAATAAAAATCTGTTTTCCCTTATAGAAGACTTTTCCTTTCATCCTTGCAGATCTGAGCAGCTCCTCCTTCATCCTTGTACACATAAAGTAGATGAGAATTTGCCTTGCTTTAGGGCCTCCTTTCCTTCCAACCCTATAAACATTATCCAAGTCATTCGGGGTAATCTGGTCACATTGAAAGGAGGTTTTTAAGATGTCCAACACCAACTGCATCAAATCTTCAGCATTATCCTCCTCAACACCAACCAGCCTCAGATTTCTGGCTCTAATCCTCAAATCCAACTCCAATTGTCCATCTTTCCACTTCTGTACTTCCTCCTTCAGTCTGTTATAAGCTCTGTAGCTACCAGCCATTTCAGAGGAGATGGATGCAGACCCACTTTCCAAGGCAGAGACCCGACAATCTAGCTGGGACACCTTCAAGGAAATCTCCTCCATGGTAGACTTGACATCCCCCACATCTTGTACTACCTTTCCAAGATCCTGGGCCATCTTCAACAGCAAAGAGTAAATGTCCTGTGTGCTTGGTGTCTCCTCCATCCCCAAAGCTGGCTTTGATTTCTTAGAGATCGGATTTTCCGCAGTTTCAATTTTCTTTTTTGAGTTCATAATCATCTAATATTATTATAAAAGGGAGAGGGTCAGGAGCTACAGGATTATGCTGCTGCCTCTGCTACCTGCATTCTGGAATCTCCCGGCATTCCATTACTAAATGGAACAGGGACTCCAACTGAGCCTGACCACACAGTGGACATCTACGAAGTTCCCAGGGCAGAGCAATTTTGGGCCCTATAACCTCTAACGTTGGAAGGCAATTGAAACGAAATTTCATATACCATTCCCTATGTTTCTGAGATGGAAACGTCAATAGATATGCTCATGGTTTGTCCGAAGGGAGATAAAAGTGCGTTTGCAGTTGTTGCCTTACTAGGTCAACAAGGTCTGTTCTCCTGTCCCAACTGATTATTTTCTTTTTCCTAACATAGTCTGAGTCTAAGGCATCAAGATTGACTAATTCTTCAAATAATGCACATCTCTTATGGAATTTAGTGAGAAAAGGCTTGGCGTCAGTGAACTTCATAAGATATTCATACAAATACGAGCCCAATGGTTTCTCAGAGAGCGTTGATTTCTTTAAAATGCACTCCTTTTTACGTATATTCCCCAACCTGAATTCAGACCTAGTTCTACTCTAATTATGCTGATTGGGACTGCTTTGAGGAGATATTATATGATATGGCTTTTATAACGCGCCTATACACAAGTGTTTTAAGACGCAACGCGGCAAAGGAGGGGGAACAAAGGGAAGACAGAGACAGCGATCCTACTATGCCAAGTGTCATTCAGATTGCGCAAGTGCAGGGGAAGGGGGAGAGGAAAAGTGCAGAGTGGGAGGGGGTTTGGGACAGTGCAGTACATGGGGTAATAGAATAAATAAAAACAATAAGAGCATAAGGGCCAGCTGGTGGCAAATGAAAGGGTAAGTGCAGACATCAGGTGTCAAGTGCTGGGGGGGATTGTAGGGATACAGAAAACAGTTCCCAAGTGCAGGGGTTGCCAGGGAGGCAGTGCAGGTGTGTAACTGGCAGGGACGGGACCTGGGCACGAGATTAGAGGGTGGCCAGGTAACCAGTAGTTTCAGCCAGGAATTCAGCAGGGGAGAGGAGGAGAGAAAGCAGAAGGAAAGAGGAAGGTTTTGAGGTGCTGCCGGAACAGGAGATGGTTCTCCTCAAGTTTCAGGGAGGCAGTGAGGCTGTTCCAGCGGGAAGCCCCAGCCGAAGAAAGAGATCTACCACCAACTCGTTGCTTGGAGAAGCAAAAGACCCTGAGAGATTTGGAGGCGGATGAGCGAAGAGCTCGAGAAGGAAGATATTTAGGAAGAGGGAGTGAAGGTATTGAGACCCAAGGTCCCAGAAGGCCTTGTGGACAATGCAGAGGGTTTTGAACTTAATCCTCACAGCCGCTGGGAGCCAGTGCAGAGATTTCAGTCCTGGAGAGATATGAATCATGGACTTGAGGCCAAGGACAAGTCTCGCAGTTCTTTTCTGGATGAGTGGCAGAAAGCGGAGAGTAATAGCAGGCAGATTAAGAAAGAGGTTGTTGCAATAGTCCAGCCTAGAGAGAACCAGAGCTCTGGAGACAGTGAGCTTCTGGAGGAAGGAGAGGAAAGGAAGAATACCTCTGAGGAGGTGCAGCTGTTAGTGTGACTTCTTAGAGACGTCAGAGATGTGAGGAGCGAAGGAGAGTGTTGAGTCGAAGATGACCCTGAGGTTTTTAGCCTCGCGGGTAGGAGCAGGAAGAGGGCCAAGAGAGGCCAGCCAGAGAGTGACAGGAAAGGCAGGAGCAGGTGTGCCAATGAGGTGAACCTCAGTCTTACTGGCATTAAGACAGAGATCATTGGCGGCACACCACTCCTGGATAGCAGACAGACAGTGAGAGATGAGAGACGAAGAAGAGGTGGCCGAAGATAGCCTGAAAATGAGCTGAGTGCATAGTGGATAGCACTGAAAGTTGGGGCAGAGAGCAGCAATGCGGTGGGCAAGAAGTGCCAGGTATTGGTTGAACAGCCAGGGAGAGAGGTTAGACTCCTGGGGGATACCACAGGTAGAGATAGAGGAGAGGAAGGACCCAAGTTGGACCTGGAAGGGTCGATCAGAGAGGAAAGAAGTCAGCCACACCAGGGTTTGACCGGTGATACCCAGGTTATCACAGAGAAGGTTGAGCAGGATGGCATGGTTGACCGTGTCAAAGGCAGAAGAGAGATCAAGTAAGATGAGGACACAGGGGGTGTTGGAATCAAGTTTGGAGAGCAGGTCTTCACAGATGTTCAGGACAGCAGTTTCCATGCTTCTGGCAGCTCTGAAGCCAGACTGATGGTCATGAAGACAACCAACAGATTCAGTGTGAAGATTTAGGTGGGAGATGGCCAGCTTTTCCGGGAGTTTGCCCAGGAAGGGATTGATGGAGATTGGCCGGTAGTTAGCCGGGCAGGACGGGTTGGCAGAGGGTTTCTTAAGAAGAGGGTGCACAAGGGAGTTCTTCAGCGGGGATGGGAAGACTCCAGTGGCGATGGAGTGGTTGCAGAATTCAGCCAGAGCAAGAGCCAGGGTGTCAATGTGGTCCTTGATGGAGGAACAGGGGTGAACCTGTTTTGACGAGACTTTCATAGATTGGACTTGTCTAGAAACCTTGTCTGGGGAGAGCAGGGGAAAGGCAGAGAAGGAGGGAGGAGAGGTGGCCAAGGAAGGGCCAGGGGAAGAGCAGAGAATAGAGGGGAGAGGGGGAGAGGAAGAGAGGACAGGATACCTTGAGTTTTAGAGATGTAATGAGAAGCCAGAGCCGTGCAGAGAGCCTGGGAAGGGACAGGAGCGGTAGAGACTGCAGCCGGATTGGCCAGTGCCTTGCAGATTTTAAAGAGTTCGGCTGAGTTGTTAGATGCCGCAGAGACGCAGGCTTGGATGTGAGCTCTCTTCCTGGTGCGGAGAGAGAGCCGGTATTGCCTTTGAAGCAGGCGGCAGGCCAGTTTGTCAGAGGATGTACCAGACGCACGCCATTTCCGCTCAGCCACCCTGCACTTGCGTTTGAGGGTGACGAGGTCTGAGTCGTACCAGGAATTGCACTTGGCTTTGGGCTTCAAGCGAATACTCATGACAGGGGCAAGAACATCGAGAGTATCCGATATAGCAAAGTGGAGCATGGAAAGGGCTGTGTCGGGGTGTGAGTCAGCCAAAGGGGTACAGGGGTGAGAAAGTGGCGGCAAAAGCCTCAATTTACACACGCTTCATGGGTCGGATAACCGAGAAGGTGGGTGGCAGTGCTGGAATTGGCTTAGCCTGCGGGGAAGGGTTGCCTTCCAGATTTTCCCTTCCATGAGATTCAAGTACTTCCTATTCTTGAATGCAACCATTTCGCAGCCATACAAAATCATTGCAGTGACCTTTAATCTGTAAAACTCTATTATTGGGCCCAAAGAATAGGTGCACAGTTTTCTTTTTAGTACTTTCATTAAAGAGATACAGGATTGAGTCTTCCCCTTAATTATCTCCTTTTGAATTTTAAGGTGGGCTTTTACTGATATAGTGAATCCATAATAGCTTATTTAGGTTACCCTTTTAATAGGGATGTTGTTAAGTCGCCAAACATATGATTTATTCTTTACCCTGTTTAGGCAAGTCATTACATAAGATTTGAGGGGGTAGATTGTTAGCTGATTATCACTCATGAAGCTGTTAACACCATCTAAAAGTTGCAGCAGTCTGCCAGAGTATAATCTAGAAGAATGATATCATCAGCGTAAGCTATTATGTTCACGGTAAGGTCCGACCTTTTGGGAGCGCAACCTTTCCATGCTTTGCTTTCCTGCCATAGGTCAGCCAGGTAGATTGAAAAAGGTAGGGGCTAGGATGCATCCCTGCCATACTCCTTTCTTTATGGGTATGTCTCTAGAGAGGCCTCTGAGGGTGACTTTAATAGAATTCCCAGTATACAGTATCTGAATCATACATAGGAGACCCTGATTGATGCCTCACTTCCTGAAGCCTGTTTGTAATGGACTATGTTTTTAGTGTCCTCAGCCCAGTCTGTAAGTTCTTTTAGTATTAGGTTTGCAAACATTTTTGAAGAGGAATCAATCAGAGATATTGGGTACTCACCCTTCATAACATACAGAGCTAGGGTACATCCCGGGAAGTTCAAGAGGGCTGGGTCACAGGAGTGGGGATCAGGGTTTGGCGGCCCATAAGTTAGTAACCCGTGTCTATTGTTTGCAGGGCCCGCACATAACCCCGGCCAGGTCACCCACAGCACCCACTGAGAGGAGGCTTCCAATGCTCCGCAGAGTTCAGGTAAGCGTTACACAGAGGGAGGCATGATTGGTCCACGATCACACATTTGGGGAATAACATCTTTCGTGATTCGCTGAGAAGCCTATATGTGAGACATACATAATGCAGTACTTGTAACAGGGTAACCAAAATCTCTAACGCAGGCTACAGCTAGTGTATTAAACATCTATAGATCAATGGACGTTTTCTGTGGCATTGATGTGTTAAACAAGCCAGAAAAGCACAGACCTGGGGAGGCGTATGCTGCCTTTTTACTGAGGAGCAAAATACTGCACAAGTAAAGTCTGAACATTGAATAATTGACCTGGATTTAGTATCAACAAAATTCCCTTGTTATACATGTATCTATGAGAAAGCTACCACTATGATCGAAGAAACCCATTGTGCGAGTATAAACTGAGGCCATCTGTCTCCATGTGCATTATCTTGAAATTATGTGACAAGCAACCACATGTTGTCCCCCACAACCCAGAGCCAAACAAAACACCTTAATGTCCTAGGCTCTGATACATGACTCTTCAATCTTTTTTAATGGGATGAGGTGTGAGGAGGCGGGGGCTGCACTTCCCTCAAGATTGGGTTTCAATGCATCTATGATTTTCACAGCTCTATGTGCCAGGTGCGTTATTCACTTACACCCCCCCCCTCCCAAACCGGCACGTGAATGAAGCTTCCACAAAGCCCTTTCCAAAAAGGATTTTGAGTGGGGAGGGGTGGGTCACTCAATGGCTCTCTCACATCACGTGTCCAGCGCTTATTTTCTTAAACAGTCTTGCATCACAGCAGGGTCCTGGTCGGGTTTGCAGCCCCTCTCAACCATTCACATCACACTTGAATGCGTTCAAGGTGAGCAGAGCTCAATCAGTGGCGTAGCACAAAAGTGGGGCCCCCCTGTGAGCCATGCTGAGGCCCCACTGAAAGAAGTAAATATGTTTTCAAATCAACGCTTAAATGTTTCACCTAGGTAGAAAGAAGGGGGCGGTGCCTGGTCCCCAAATATACCAGCCACCAGTGGTGGCTGGTGAGTTGTTTTACTGGAGGATGTAAATATTTGCGTCAAGTATGCGAATGTGACTGAGCATACCAAGTGTTTCCGAAATAACGCGTTTGGGGGTGGGGGGTTGAAGTGGATTCCTCCTCCTTCCATGGGAAAATGTTTTTAATAATGGGTTAAAACGGTGTATTACAAAGCACAGTTTCTGTGAAAATTGGGGTAAAATGCCAGACAATTTGCAAACGGTTTTGTAGGGTAACTCATGAAAACAGTACAATAGATGCAAGTCAAATTGTCATGCCGGTCCCTGCAATATATGCCAGTATAAAGAACATTTCCATGCTGGCTGTCCCCTTGCATCTCCATGCTGGCTCCACCAGCAAATGCTAATATTCCAATATAAGAACATACTCATGTTCGCTTTCAGATGTTTTGTATAGTATCTTTACTGACACTAGGTACAAAGTTGACTGCCAACATGCGCCAGTACTCCTAAGTAAGAAAATACTCCAGTTGGTTTTGCCATTAAAAGTGACATGTCACAATAAGAAAACATGTTCAAACTGTTTCCAATGTAAACCAGTCTAGAAGCATAAGAACACTTATCCTTGCTTCATAAGGGATGCCCACTTAATAAAAAGTCATGCTAGAGTTAGAAATATACAGGCTGCTACGCCAAAACGTCAGTCTAGCGAGATAATACTATTTCTCATGATTGCTTTAGCAAAGATGCTGAGTAATAAATGGCATGCCACAGTAAGCAATGGCTAGACTGGCTGTACCAAAATGCCAATCTAGCCAGATAATGACACGCATAAACCTGGTGTAAAATACCAGTAAAACATGCAAAGTCAATAAAGAATGTGTCAAAAACGTTCTAGTGATCCCCAACCCCCACCAAACACACACACACACAGACTCACACACACCTCATCCCCCAACCCCTCTACCCCCATACATCTCTTCTCACATTCATTCAGACTGCATTCACACAGGCATGCACCCACTCAGAACATTCAGACTGCATTCACCCACCAGTCACTCACCCATATATCTCTCACGTCCACTTGTACGGCATTCAACACACAGGAACGCACCCATCCACCCAGAATATTCAAACACATAGGCCCTCATTACAACCCTGGCATTAAGGGGTTAACAGCGCCGTAAAAGGTGGCGGCGCCGTTAACCCCTTAACGCCTGATTACGAGGTCCCTTTGCGGGTTGGAGATTTTAACGCCTGCTTTTTGCAGGCGTTAAAAACCAACCCGCAAAGGGACCTTGGTGCTAAGTACGGTGCCGCAATTTGCGGCACCGTACTGAGCACCTTCCCCATTCCCATTGAGCCCTATGGGGCAAAAATGGGAATGGGGAAGGGCCATGGCGGCATGGGGAATTACCGCCCCGCCAACCTCGGAATGGGGCGGTAATTCCCCATTCCGCCATGGCGGAGTCGGTAAGTTACCGGCATGGACCATGGTGCTATTAGCACCATGGTCCAACGCCAGGGTCGTAATGAGGGCCATACTATCCCGTTCGTACTCATTCACCCGCCAGTCACTCACCCATACACGTCTCTTACATACACTCTCACTGCATTCTCCACACAGGCACACACCCACTCATACTATCACATTTCTTCTCATTCACCCACTCCTCACTGACCCATTGCACATAGCTATATCGGACATGCATTTCACACATGCAATATACACATTACATTTAAAAGAAAAAGCCTTCTCACCTGTTCTGTCACTCCAAGCCACCCAGAACTCCTCTGTGCTGCCCACAAACAGGAACCAGGAAGCTGGGGGAGCTTCCTGGTTCCTGTATATGAGCTGTGAGGAAGTCGTAGCAAAAGGGGTTAGAGCTGACGGTGGCATGTGACATATGCCACATGTCACTGTCAACTACAAGACCTACTGAGCTCTTCCTTCTCGTGCTGCAAGCCCCAGCTCTGCCTTCACCCAATGGGTGGCTCCCCTAGACCTAGTGTGGCAGGGCCCCCCGCCCCCGCTACTCCAGTGCCCAGGAGCTTCCGTTTAAAAGAAATATATATATTTCTTTTTTTTAAAATGCAGGGATAGCAAGAGAGACCACTGGGGTAGCAAGGGAGCCCACAGAGTTCTCAGCTGCAACCCCTGGTGACCCCCAAATGACATCCCTGGAAACACAGCTATACCTCAAGATCAACTCCATCAAGGGCATTCATAGTCTCAAAACCTGCCTCTTGCTGATCCGGTCTTGGTTGTCCAGTGCATACTTGAAGCTCAACCCTTCCAAGACCAAATTCCTACGAATTAACCAACAACACAGAACACGCAGACATACAGACCTGGCTATCAACCACGAACTCTGAGGGCTTCACACCCAAGCTCACCTCCTGCGTCAAGTCGCTTGTGTTTCACATATAAAATCACCTCTCCTTCAAGTCACACATAGCTAAGAAACCTCACACAGCTTGGTATTCGCTATCACTCCTGTGAAAAGACATGCCCTTCCTTCACTCTGGACATGTTTAGATATGTTCAAGCACTGGTCCTATCCCATCTGGATGGGGCAATGCACTCCTTGAATGCCTCCCATCATCCTCCCTTGTCCTACACACGGCCGCAGGCCTCATCAAGGGTATACACAGATACGACCAAATCACACTAGCCCTAATCAACCTTCACTGGCTCCCATTGCATGCACAAATCACCTTCAAGACTTGCCGCATCATCTATAAGGCAGTCGCCCACAAGTCACCCAGCTACTTTGCAGAGAAATTCAGCATCTCCGGCGGAGAGCACAACATCAGAAGCCAGGACATGTGCAGACTTGAAATCCACCACTGCAAAAAGGAAAGGACCAGAAAACAAGCCATCTCTGTCTATGCCCCGAGATTATGGAACCTCCTCCCCATCGGCATTAGACTCGCCCCCACGCTCCTACAATTCAGAAAAGAACTTAAAACCCACCTCTTCAAGGAGTCTCTCTTCCTCAGCACCTGGGTCATCTTGTCGCCCCTTGCGCCACCTGACTCGCTAGATGCACCCCCCCTCCCCTTTCCTCCCCGCCACTCGGTACTGCTGTACCGCTCTTCTGTGCCCTCTGTATCCTGCCCTCCACTGTATATATGTTCGGTTGTTACCACTGAAAAGCGCTCTTTTATGCATCTGTAATGTTGTACACATATGTAAACCGCTCTGTTATGTATCTATATTCGTGTAAAGCGATTTGTTGCTTCTCAGAGCTAAGTCTGTGCTCAATAAACATCATAATAATAATAATTACTCCAGATTCACACTTACAACACTCCCTGGGTGGTGGGACCGTCTCAGGGCAGTGGGTCCTTAGTTGGCAGCTCCCCCTGCGACTGCAGCGCACTCAGCTTCCTTTCCTTTCTTTTCTGTACACTTTAGTCAATTTTCATCGGTCACAGGAAAGGCAAATGTGTTGCCAGTGTAATAATGAAGGCTCCAAGATAGGTTTCTCATAAGTTGCTTTATTGAGATTACTTACTTGGATACATCTTAAATCCAGATAACAGGAGCTAGACCAATCGGTACCCACCACCCAGGCTCTATCCTTTGAACTGACCTGAGGGGGAGCACTAGGTTCATCACAATCATAAATATTCCACATCAAAAAACCATGGCTACCTCCTACCTCGTAATGAGGCCCATTTTGTTTGAAAGTCATGTAATAAATTTAAAGGCACATGCTCTGCATCAATCATTTAGCCATTGCTCCAGGAGTCTGATTTCTCACTTACTCATGATGGCTAAGCAAGGGATGAAATAAGCAGAGTGTCACATAGCAATTTGCTATGCAATTCTGTAGATTTGCTAAGGAAATGTCCACTTGTGTAGCCCAGCTAGCTATTTAAATTACCATGTTCAATGAAACAGAAGCTCAGCCTACATTCCTCTATTTCCCGCTGGGCTCTCTCCCCCTTCCTCTCTGTTCACTGCATGGTCAAAGGGGCTAATGGAGAGGGTGGCCTGTGTGGGAGTTCTAGGCAAGAATTGTTCTTTTTTCAAATCATTGCAAATCACAAGTTACCATAATGATACCTTTATTAAGCTAAGTATATCCTTTTTGGCAAATATCAGTATGTGTTAACTTTATTTTATTTTGTAAAAGACAGTCATGAAATTCCATTCCTAAAACATTAAGTTGTTACATAATGCATAATTACAGCATTGCTACTGTAAAACACTCCATTGTCTCTGTTTTTCAGCAGTGTTTAGATTAGTATATCCAAATCTCAGTGTTACCTATATTTAATTTTGTTTCAGGGATGGTGCATCATATTGATAAGAGAACACTTTTTTGCTTAGACTTTCCTTCCACTTACACAATGAATACCCAAAGCCAACTAGATGTTTATGCAAAGTAGTGCAAAGTAGTGATCAAAGTTCTATCCAGTCTGTACAACTAAAGATCTACTGCAATACCACACGCTGTAGTTAGCCTCCAGAGCTCGCTTTGGTCTATGATTATTTTTGCATTATATAAAACCACCTGCAGGGTTAGCTGGCCTGTCTGGAAGCAGGGAACTTGAGCCAAATCTGCAAGGAGCTGCCAGCATGTCATGCTGGCCCGCTGTGCTGCTGCCCAGCCTTCACCTTGTCCCTGGTGCGCCACTATCTCGACTGGTGTGCCACACCTCAAGCATCCTCTACCCCCACTGCCCACTCACCTCCTGCTGACCTCTAGGTCCTGGAAACAGTTGTTTCAAATCGTAGATAACTGTAATATCCTTTTAAGGGGAGGTATGAATTTGGCAAAGCCTACTTTTCTTAAAAACAAACAAAAAAAGGATCAGCAGCCCAGTTGGCAACTCTGAGTGCAAATAATGATAAAGGCAGCTTTCATGAGTGTGCAAGGCTGGAATGCTGCCCTTTTGCCTACCTGACTCGGGCTTAAGGAGCTTTAGCATCCCTGCCCTCTCTAAAAACTGTATTTATCGCTATATTGAAAACAGTTGATAGCAATGGCAGGCACGGGGCATCTTGTCTATCTGAAGTCAACAATTGCCTTGCCTGCTGCAACACCCTACTACGTAGGGGCATCATGAAGTTAGGCACAAACAACTAATTGAAAGCTTTATTTTCTTAAATGACAGGATGGAGTAAGGCCTAACCTGCCCTATAATAAGGTGGGATTTCACCACCTAAAGAAAACTAAGGATAGTCTGCGTCTGTGAGCTGAAAGCAAAAGTCTGTCCGTGTCCAAAACCTATACTTGCCCTCACAACTAACTGTATACAATGTTTAGTTAGGGATGCCGGCAGCAAAAGATATAGTGTTAAAAAATAAACCTCTGAGCTTTTTCCAGCTCTGGGCTTATACTCAACTTTGCCTTCCCCAAGTTCAGAACAGTTCCAAAATTGTCCTGGGGTTCCTTTCCCCAAGAGTTCACCACAGTTCATACAGTCTTGGGGTTCCCTTCCCCAAAGGTTCTCCACAATTCAAAAAGTCTCTGGTTTCTCTTCTCAGGGAGTTTACTACATTTTCCAACGTCTCGGGGTTGTCTTCCCCAAGAGTACAAATCTTTCAACTTGAATAAAAAAAGAATGATAAAAAATAAACCAGTACCAATTAAAACATTCTTGGTCACCCTGGCTTTTCTCTGGTTAGATTTTCAGGGTACCCTTCCACAAGAGTGCAACTCAATCAACTTTCAAAACTAACATCAGTTCAAATTTTCCAGCTTTCAAAACAATACCAGTTCAAATCTTTGTTCATCCAGGCTTTTCAAAAGTTCACATAAATGGCTTTGTTTCTTCATTTACAGCTCACTTCAGCAACTGTTGTCAAACACAAACTTCTTGACATTTGCTTTCCATGGCTTTTTCAAAGTAGAGGTCACTCGGTCTAGGCGCAGTTGTCGGACCACCCGATCCACCCATTACAGGTCACCCAACCAATACCCCTATGCACTTCAGTATGCTTTCTGTATTCCTTTAGCTTTTTCCAACACAGGTTTTCGCCCCCTTAACATGTAGTTCATTGGATTCTTTTGTGTTTTACCAGTATTCAGTTTTACATCTCATATCTTTCTTAGCAATCCTTTAACTTGGCCACCACGTGTGGCTCACACATCTGATTCTGGGGTAAGTCCCATTAGTACCAACCTGCTTTTGTTTCCTTCATAAGTGCTCATCACTTGCTTTTGTTCTATACAGTATCCAGATATATTCTTAATGTCTTTCAGTCACTCCGTTATTCAATGTTACGTGTTTCAACTTTCAAAAGCACTTGTAATAGCTTGCAGCTTGTTCATTATACAAATATACTGGCTTTAGCCTTCCATAGTACTTATAAAATTTTCTCAGCATGTTCAGCATTCACACACGATCGTGTCCAGTCCCCTGATTGCACCGGTATGAGTATTCCCTTCTTTTCACTCACCAGTGTTATGTGGCTGCTCCTTTCGGGTTTCTCGGCTATGTTACCCAGCTTTGATTCGCTCTGATTTCCTGTCGCGGAAGTCACAACGAGCAGTGGTTGCCGTCCTGGAATGCTATAGCATGTAGCTCTGCTCTTCCCCAGCGGAAGCTACTGAGAGCCCTACTCGCTCTCTTGGAGACTTGTGGCAATCAGGACTCCTCGGTGCACCACAGCCCCTGCTGTGAGCTCCGAGGCAGGGAGGACAGCAGGATCCGAAACCCTCTCAAGGCCAACCTTGGCCACAGCATCTCCCTTGCGCTCCTGCTCTGCATGGCTACTCTCAAGCCGACTCCTCTCCAGCCAGCTCCGCTTCTCCAGGCCATGTCCTTCTCTCCAGACTGCCTCTCTCCTTGTGCTGGGCGGTCCCCATTTTTATACACCTGGCGGGCTTGGCAAATGACTGCAGATGCGATTCCTTAACTTTAATTGCCTGACCATGGTGAAGCCTAATAGCTGGACATGCCTGGCTATTACAAATGAACTCCTCCAAGGCCCTTTTCCTCATCTCAGTACAAAAAGGGGTGTTTAGGGAGGTTTGAATGAATGGGAGTGTACATAACCCCTGGTTGCTTTCATCTCATGTTGGTATTGAGCTGATATTTGTCTTTATTAACAAGAGTAGGCTGATATGTGTTGATCCTGGATCCCGGCCAACTGAGGATGTATTTTCCTAGTGGGTCTCTTCCTCGTCCCAGTATACAAATTGCATTTCTGAGGGCCATTTGGAAAGAAAGAAAGGGAAAAAGTTGACAATAAGCTACAAAGGCTGTTTGGGCAGAAGTGTCATTATGAAAAGGGAATGAGATGTCCTCTCCCCATTCCCCAAGTTCCCTCCTCCCAGGTGATCCTCCCTCGCATATCCACCCCCAGGGTCAGGGTCCAAAAAGCGATGGCCTTTCCCTAGCCACCTGAGTAGAGGATGACGGGGAAAAAGAAGTGAGGACACCTGCCACAGTACTTAGTCTCAGGTTATGACTTTCCTTAAGCATAGCATTGCAAACTTTTTGATTTATGAAAACTTCGGAACTTCTCCTTCCACAGCAAATGATGTGTCAAGCATAACATATACAGGACACTGACCTGTGCAACACCGACTGCACAGAGCCATGCACTGAAAAAAATATTCAGAGCCTTTTTCATATCTATTTATTTGTGTCCACAAATATCTAATATTAGCATGTCCACACTTAGATAGAACTGTGAATATTAGCATGTCCACACTTAGATAGAATTGTGAACATTAGCCTGTGTCGCAGCTAGATGGAATTGTAAATATTAGCATGTCCACACTTAGATAGAACTGTGAATATTAGCATGTCCACACTTAGATAGAATTGTGAACATTAGCCTGCGTCGCAGCTAGATGGAATTGTAAATATTAGCATGTCCACACTTAGATAGAACTGTGAATATTAGCATGTCCACACTTAGATAGAATTGTGAACATTAGCCTGCGTCGCAGCTAGATGGAATTGTAAATATTAGCATGTCCACACTTAGATAGAACTGTGAATATTAGCATATCCACACTTAGATAGAACTGTGAATATTAGCATGTCCACACTTAGATAGAATTGTGAACATTAGCCTGTGTCGCAGCTAGATGGAATTGTAAATATTAGCATGTCCACACTTAGATAGAACTGTGAATATTAGCATGTCCACACTTAGATAGAATTGTGAACATTAGCCTGCGTCGCAGCTAGATGGAATTGTAAATATTAGCATGTCCACACTTAGATAGAACTGTGAATATTAGCATGTCCACACTTAGATGGAATTGTAAATATTAGCATGTCCACACTTAGATGGAGTTGCGAACATTAGCATGTCCACACTGAGATAGAATTGTGAACATTAGCCTGCGTCGCAGCTAGATGGAATTGTAAATATTAGCATGTCCACACTTAGATGGAGTTGCGAACATTAGCATGTCCACACTTAGATAGAATTGTGAACATTAGCCTGCATCGCAGCTAGATGGAATTGTAAATATTAGCATGTTCACACTTAGATAGAATCCTGAACATTGGCCTGCGTCGCATCTAGGTGGAATTGTGAACATTGGCCTGCGTTGCATCTAGGTGGAATTGTAAACATTAGCCTGCATCGCATCTAGATCGAATTGTGAGTATTGGCATGTCCACACTTAGATAGAATTGTGAACACAAGCCTGCGTCGCATCTAGATAGGACTTTTATTGAAGGAAAGTACGCCCGCGCATAGATGAAACTTGAATGTTAACATGTGCCACACTTAGAACTGTGAACACCATCCGGCGCCGCATCTAGATAGGATTGTGAAGACCAACAAGTGCCACACTTAGACAGAACTGTGAATGTTAGCAGGCTAAAGGTCAGGTAACCCACTAACCAATATAACCTCAAACTCTGCATACCTATCTCACCCAAAAACTCACACAACCATCTCTCGCACCACAAGCCGCACGCACTTCACAACACATAAGCCGGAGCAACAGCACACGCGGACTGACACCGATCCAATACCTGCACCAAAGCTCAGCACCCGGTGTATACCGAGTTGAAGCTGCCAACAGAACACCACTCCTCTCACTATCCTACTCCCTCTTCACCTACTAAACCATCCCACCTTATCTTTTGCAGATCCGCCAGAGCGCCTGGTGACCAATTCCGTTGGTGACGGTGCGCGGTACAAATACCTTTAACATTTAACATTCCATTCATGCAGCCAACCTTTTTTTATAGGCACTCATTGCATTAATGTCCTACTTCAACAATACACAAACATGCTGTATTGCCACTCATTTTGTGTCTAATGTACAAATAACTTCTACTGAGATTAAAAATATTAGTAAAACATTGCTAATCAAATAGTTGTTGACTAGCCTCTTTGCCTATGAGCATTTGTTTTGCTATATCCTGCTACTGGTCTGAAAGTATCCTTAATTGCAACTTCTCGGCAGCACCCTCAACATGCACCTCTCATGCTTCTACTTCTCTCTTAACTGATTAGATCCACCTCAACTCTCTCTTCATCCATATTATTTAATTAATTAATCTTTTTATTACATGCTTAATACCGGAGACCAGTCTTTAAGCGTGGGACAGGGATTCAACAAATGCATTGCCTCTGCGCTATCCTCCTGGCCCTGCCCTTTCATCTCTTCTTCTCGATGCCACCACTCTTCTTGCTCCACTACTCTTTCTATTCACAAAACCTACTCCAACCCTAACTTTCCTTAAACATCCTCCTCCCGTATCTACCACCAGCACATCTTTATTTCTCAGACTCAACATTGTTATGCTTCTACATCTCACTCTATTTCTATTATTCTTTGGAATGCACAGTCTTTCTGAAATACAACCTCCTTAACCTCCGACTTCTTCCTTTCTCGTTTTCCTTTTCTTGACCTCAATACCCTAACTGAAACCTGGATCTCACCCTCAGACTCTACAACGCTTACTGCTCTTCATGGCCCTGCCTAGCCCTTCTCGCACTCTCCCTGCCCCACTGGTTTCATCCAAACTTCCTATCCCTCCTACTGCCATATCTCCTGCTAATTCGCCCTCATTCAAACTATCTCCATAATCACTGCCCCCTATGGTATACATGTCTCTCTCTACTGGCAATCTGATCCAGTAGGTCAATTCTTCGACCACCTACCCCAACGAATTGACTCTCTCCCTCCTAATCACCACCTCATTGTCATTGGTGGCTTCCACTCCCCCTCTCTCTTTGCTGATCTATCCACTGAATGTAACCCTCCTCTACTTAACCACTCACTCCTGTCCACTCTCTGCCCACCCATTCAAATGGAAGCTCCCTTAACCTTATTGTCATCTCCTCTCAACTCTCCAACTCCACATCTAATATCTCCACTGTGCCGTCTTCTTCCAATCTTTGCCTCAATCTCCACTCCTGCTGCTACCCCACTCTCTCCATCTACAACAACTATTACTAAGCGCATTACTAAGCGCAAGTTCCACTGAAGAAGCCTTCACTAACTTTCACACTGCTCTTTATGCTCCCTTTTCTCTCACTACCCTTCTACTACACTTACTCCTTAATCCTCTCCTCCGCTGCCCTGGCTACACCTCTCATGTGCACCCTGAAAACAACAATGGAGAAAAAGCTTTGCACTCGGCAAAAGTCAAGACACTCCTCTGATCAACAACTCTGTCTCACTGCTCTTCAAAACTATTCCTCTACTGTTGACTGAGCCAAATGTGACTTCTATCTCTCTCATTTTGTCTCAATTCTCCCAATCTAGGTGCCTCCCAAAAACTCTAAACTCAATTCTCTCACCTCCTAAACCTATCTCCATCTCCTCTACTCTTTCTGCAAATGATTGTGCTCTCTACTTTGCATTTAAAATGTCTACCATTCACAATACCCTTGCTAATTAACTTACTTCTTCTCCTCCTGGTCACTTTTCTCCACCACTCATACCCTCCTCTCCCACTACTATGTCTTCCAACCCTGACAAGATTATTGCCCTATTAATCAAGGCTAACCCATCCTGTGCCCACACTGACCTACTGCCCCAACACATTGTGAAGCACATAGCTCCCAGTGTTGCTCCATATCGTACTACCCTCTTCAACTCCTCCCAAGACAATGACACTTTTCCCTCATCCTATACAACTACTGTCATTCCTCTCATTAAGAAACCTGGTTTAGATCCTAACTGTCCTGCCAACTATCACCCTGTCTCACTTCTAAAACACTATTTCACAATCCTAGAGTGAATAGTATTCAATCGACTCACTGAGTTCCTTGATACAACCTCTCGCACCCTCTTCAATCAAACTTTCGACAACTGCATTCTACCCAGACAGCTCTCCTCGATGTCAGCAACTTCATCTCTTCTGTCCGGCATGCAATCCTTTCATCTATTCTGTTTCTCTGCTGTCTTCGATACTGCAGACTATTCTGACCTGCACTTTCATGTGTCCTGGAACAGCCCATGCCATAAACTTTCTCCACCATCCCTTTCCTATGTTATTTTGTCCTGTCCTCGTTCCTGGTTCATGTTTCACCTTCCCCTGCAACATCTGGTCTTCAAGTCACATTCTCTAACATTCTTGATGGAAGAGAGGAGACAGTTTGGCAACAGCTCATTGGATAAGAAGTAAAAGGAGAATAAAATCAGAGTGCCGTCAGTGAAGAGTTTATAGGAGAAGCGCACGTTGTGAGAAACCTGAAGGTGTCTCATCTGATAGTCCCCGGGGATCTGTCATCCAGGTGGCCAGGACGCGGCCATCGCTTTTAGATCCATTTCCTGGGGGTGGACCAGTGGGAGAGGATCACCTAGATTGGGGGGTCTAACGGAAAAGGTTTTATGCGAACCAAGGATTTACTAGCTTATTTTCTCTGGTGGCCGCAGATGATGAAATAATCAACAACCTACAAGCAGTCCTGTAATGTTTGTGCCAGATTGTTAGTTAGAATTCTCAAAAATGTGCTAATTTCCATTACCTTTTGAGATCCCCAGCAACTTTGCTGGATTTCTAGGATTGTAATTTTTACCCAGAAAGAGTGTGAGCTTTTTTTCCCACTCTTTCATGTATTTTGATGTGCGTTTTACTTTTGTGTTCTTTGGATATGGAGTTTTAAACAACTCCATAGGCATCAGCTTTTCCTTGTGTGTAACGCAACACCTTCAGTGCAGTGGCACAGGGATGTCTTTCAGACTTCCCAAGGTTTAAATACCTTCTCTGGACTGACTACTGCCTCCCAGAGCATGTAAAGTTAAATTGACTGTACTAGTCTTTTTAAATTTACAGACCCAGCACACACTATCTTCCTATAGAGTGCTGGAGGGGTTGCCTAGAATCCCCTATGTCTAAACACTCATGTAACAGTCAAATGTTACCCTTTCCTCTTAAAATGGCTAGTGGCAGTGGTTTTAGAGTGAACTACCATGATTTTTCCCGACCGCGAACGCCGGTAGCTAAGAATCAGGTCAACCATGTTTTTCAATATGGCGCCCAAGACCCCTCTGTAAAAACAGACTCTGGACATCTTTTTTGCCGTTTCTTTTAGGAAAGGTCCTTCTAGTTTTTGTCTCTGTGCGCCAAACCAGGTTTGGTCCCTTTGTTTGATGCCCTTTGGCGGGCCTCAGTGCTCAAGCTCTCCTCTGGCGCCTGAGTGTCTGGGGTGGACAGGATGTGAGGGAGGTCCCTGAAACTCCCTGTGCTTAGTCTACTGGGAGACCTGAATGCACTCTGGTGTGATTGGCTGGCTGACTGTCCGGCAAGGACAGCCACCCTGCTGGGTGAGTGACAGCTAGGCTGGAATGAATGGGAGAAAACTGTTTAAAAGCAGGTCTCTGGGACTTGGAAAGCAGAGTCGACCACTGGAACGAAAGAACCGAAGATTAGCTGAAGGAAGACGACTGCTGCAACCATTGATTTGTCAGGTGAAGCACTGCTGCAGGTCAGAATTGCCTGAAACTTCCTTGACAGAGAAGCCCCTTCAAGGACGACGTCTTCCCTTTAGCTGGTGGGAACAACCAACTCGCAAGCCACCTGGACACAGTCTCCATACTGGTCGAATTTTCTTCAGAGTGCTGTTGAAAACTGCATAGTCAGTGAGAAGGATACCAGTTTGTGGACTTTAAGGTACTCACACCTTAAACCGACGTTTTGCCAAGCTTGTGGCTTCTTTCCTGGGCATTACAGGAACCTCCCGACGTCCTCCTTCTTGTCCCTATGACTGAAGCTCAGGAACAGCGAGATCTGCAGGAACTGCCAGGAAAAACTGCCTCAGCTACAGCTTTTCTTCATCAATAAGGTACTGTGCAAACACGGTCAGGAAATCCTTTCTGCCATGGTGAAAGTTTGTGAAACTTTCGCAACTTTGGAGTCTTGTTCGCTCCTAACCTGACATATAACTCTTTTGCTGGCCAACTACTTCTAGGACCATTGGCAAAAACTTAACCGTTTACTACCAGAACTGTGCTATCCTATCCAAGACACTGAACTATTGACTTTGGCCCAGGCCGATTGAATTGTATTGAACTAAAACTATTTGCCCTGCTCTGAATGTAATTGTGCTGTGATTCTTATAAACTTTGTCTTTCTACCCCTTTTTAAAGTTACTGAAGTGCCATTTTGCTCCCACTTCAGGGGAGCCTAACTTGTTCAGAAACTTATTGTTGTGTACTGTAGTGTATTATAGTGTGATATTGAGCTGCCTCCTGCTAGTGGTATGTTTTCTAACCAAATGTGTAAATAAATGTATATCCTTTTTTACCAAGAAACCTTGAGTAAGTGTTTGTTTGAACTACTGTGATTGCAAGTCCTTTGTGTAATATCTGGTACTGCTCACATCCCTCTTGAGATAAGTCTGGCTGCTCAGCCACTGCTACCACATAACTGTGTAGTACAGGCTTGTACCAAAGGTGAGATTGTGCTTACACCTGTAGTCTTAATTGTGTGTAGTGTTCCCAAAGGGTACTGAATGTAATTCTGCCTAACACAGATCTCAGACTCAAAGATCTTTAACAAGTGGATTACTCTGGCCTGTACCCATTACAACTTGAAAAAAGATTGTGTTAGACATTGTTGTAGAAATACCTAAGTGAGATAGGTTTACTACAGTCTCGGGAGACGTGGATACATGAACAAAGATGGCACAGTGTATTGCCTAAGAGAAACTTCTGATGGTGTAAGCCTTAACTAACATCTTTGGGAAAGAGATTTAAGGATTAGATGGGTTAATCAACATTATCATTTCTTTCACAGTTCTGGCCAGTAAAGCTTTTGATATTGCAGATAACAAGTTCTCTGGATAACAGCCTTAATCTGACAGCCCTAATAAACATTTGAATCAATCATTCAATGGAATAGTTGTCAAGATGCTTCATGATACAATTTCAGAATGATTGGGCATCATGGTTAGCAATAGATGAATTCACACAGCAACATTACACACTCTACCACCAAGTTCTTTTGTTCCACTCTGGGATGTTCGCTACCATTAAAGCATCAATTGCCGTACCACAAGCACAATAACTAATGTTGGTGCTGCAGGACACACTACAAAATGTGATCACCCATGTGAGGAAGGTGAAAATAACGTTATAAGAGGTTAGCCAACAGGAAACGGAAGACTGCCACCTCTTATGAGATTGGTCAGGATGTTTGCCATTTGAAGATTCCAGGGTTTTGCCCAAAATGTGCCCTAGGTTTTGTAGGTCAAATGAACGTAGTTCAAAAGATAAAGTTTGTAGTGGTGCGACTGGAGCTACCAGTTACATGGCATATACATTCAGTCTTTCATGTTTCCTTACTGAAACCAGTAGCAGTACTATAACGTTTAGAAAAGCGGCCAGCACCCATTATCACTGGACACTCTCCAGAATATGAAGTACACATTATTTAGTATTTCCAGATATGTACCAGTCAATTGCAGTATTTTGCTGACTGAAAGTTGTATGGCCCTGAAGACCAGTCATGGGAGCCAGGAAGGTTTATTCATGCACCACAATTAATTAGGAACTTTCATAAGAAATTCCTGTGGGAACTGGGACCCAAGGGGGGATTCAGAGGAGGGGTTACTGTTAGGAATTGAAGAGCTAGAGCCAGGCAGAAGCTACATTCAACCAGGATAAAGACAGAAAGGCACTAGAAAGCTAGAAAGTCTGGTCAAAATGGAGGTGGGGGAGAAAGGTTTAGGTAAGGCTCAAGTATCCTTGGTTTACAGTTAATAGTTATGGTTTTGGACAGAGGTCAATCTCCACTTCAAAATAGCTCCCAAAAAGGGAAAAAAGGAAGAAAGTAGAAGAAAGACTAATACTTTGGGGATTTAGAGGAAGTTGTCTATAAATACACAATTGTAAAGAATAGATTGCTTGACTAAACACATTGTGGAGGACATGGCTCCGATTTTGTTCCAGACCATGTGAGTTTGGAGCTTTCTTGTTTCTTGTAGTGTGGTCCCCGTTTTGCCTCAGTCCGTTCAAACTCCTACCCCCTTCCTCTTCCCCAGGTCCTTTCCATCGCTTCTCTCTGGAGCTTATGATTAGTGCTCTACCCAAAACGCTGTTTGTTCACATTATTCTGCACTCCCGCTTGTTCGCACTCATCCTTCCTTTTGCCAATCCAGCTCTGATGGGTCTGAAGGCAGTTCGCTAGGTGCAATTCAGCACAAGCTGGTTTCATGCAGAGTTTATCCTTTCCTTTTCCTATGTAACAGCTAACCTTTTCTCATTTCACTCTGCCCTGCTCCTTCCAGAGAAGGCTAGGTGTTTTTTTTTAAAAATACCAGACTTCTTGTCTCGAGTGCCCATTTTATGGGCTCTATAATTTCCAGTCTATAAGCACTCAGAACAGTTTATCAATCCCTATTTTTCAGCTCGACAAGGGCTGGGGGAATCTGATGGGCACTAGAGAGCCCACATGACCACTAGCCCTCTACCAGGTAAATCCATCAACAATACTTATCTAGGGAAGCCTTGGAGAAAGAAATCATGCCAGATATATTAACTATTGCTTATTTTCTTGGTTTTAGGAAACGTGTGAAGAGCCTGCACCCTAACATCACTTGTTCTGTCTCCCGGTCTTTCCTTAGGCAGTGAAATCCAGGGCTGTCAACATCACTCCAGGTTTGCAGGGTACAGGGGAAGGGGTGTTTGGCATCTGAGGAAACCACCATACATGGCAGACACGTAACATATACTGAGCAATACCCATATTTGTTGAAAGTTAGTCCTGACAAAGACAGGATGGTTGGGGGAGGGCCTCCATATATGACGCAGTAACATGATTAATCACGTGTTGACTTTGACTTTTAAGTTGGCTAAAGAAGCTTGAAGACTGATTTTGAAGTGTTGGTCTTTGGGCATAATTGTTTGAAGTCTCAAATCTATTGTGTTGGGGATCTGGATGACCTTCAGTTTTAGAGAAGGCATCCTTATCATTAATGTGAATATGTCAAATTGTTTGTAATAAATATGATTACTATAATCCTGACTGGGAAGGACATGTATTGCTTAATCGTTGTATCCTTATTTTGAAATTCAGAAAGTTTAAAAGAGGGCCTTTATATCGTTGATAATGTGGGAGCAGATCACAAAATACGAGTTCGGGAGTTCTGGTCAGAAGAATGTTGACCACAAGTGGTATGCTTGCGTGGGCTGCTCAAAGAAGCCAAGGGTTTTCAAGACGGTTAAACAAGACACAGATATGTTCTGGGCTTATGCTTTGGAAGTTTTAGGTTGGGTTGCTTATTTGGTTTTGCTGCTTTATTTTCTCTGCCTTATTATCATGATTATGGGAATTATATATTTGGTAAACCCTGGTATAAATCCGGCAAAATATTGGAGATTTTAGGTTAGATAATTTTGCTCTGGTAAATTTCAATAGGCTTCTGGTATATTCTGGTCTGTGGTCTGGTAAAATGTTTGAAAACCCCAAAAGGTTTCTGGTGTTCTGGCATAAATAGTGGGTAAAAGGAAAACTAAGAATATGGGGTGAGATCTATACAGGGAGAATAATCCTGCCCAGATTAAATAGGGGCAGACAACTGGCAAATATCTAGCGAGTGTCCTGATGCCCTTTTAGGGCCCTTCGGCTGAGTCTCAGTACAGCCTGTAGCCTTCTCAGGACTGGCTAGGAATGGGTCACAGTATAAATGGTACTGGGATAAATGTTGGTGTTTGAGTGATACCAAAGCGAGGGACAGCCATGGGCAAAGTAAAAACGAAACAGTACCTCTGTTCATTTCATGAACACTAACTACAACATTGCTACGCACAAGTTACTTGATGTTTGGCACCTGCAAACTCAAGACTTCCATTGGATGGTACTTTTTTGATTTTTAAAGGTTAGTGGCTTTGAGTCACGCTTTAGAGACACAAAAAGGGAAAGTGAGTCTGAGACAGTGAGCCCCCCCCTCACTGTCTCAGACTCACTTTCATTTTTTTACACCCGAGCTTTGATCGGTATCCAACGTGTCTCACGTCAGATTATTGAAATGTGGTCCGATCGTTTTAGACCTAGGGCACTAAGTAGGGCTTTATTTTGCAGGAGCTGTAGTTTGGACATATTACCCGCTGAGGTGTCCATTAGTAAGACGTTAAAGTAATCAGGTTTTGTGAGGATAAGAACACGAGCAAGAGTGAGGCAGTTATTTAGTGAGAGGAACTGCCCACTCAGGGAAATGAGCCTGGCAGTAAAAGCACCTGCTAGGGCATTGATGTGTCTAGATATGGATAGGTCAGCCTCGAGGTAAACCCCCAGGGTTTTGATTTTTCAGGACAGGATTGGCAGAACCATCAATGATTATGGAGGAGTAGGCAGAGTACAGGTTTTTGAGACGGTACGGGGAGCCCACAATGAGGAGCTACATTTTATCATCATTTAAGTACAGGTTGTGGTTGGCCATCCAATATTAGATGGTGCTGTACACTATGTGAATAGTGGCAGTATCTCGGGTGTAATCCCAAGAGATGGGGATGAGTATTTGTGTGTCATCCGCGAAGTTTGTATAGATGATCTCCTGAGTGTCAAGGAGGTCGAATAGGGGCTTGGTATCTGTGTTGTAGAGTGTGGGTGAGAGACAGGAGCATTGTGGGACACCTAGTGGTGCTAGGATGGGGTCGGCTGCTGCCTCACCTATGAAGACTTTGGTGGTGTAATCGCTCAGGAAGGATTTAACCCATGAGGTGGCTGCAGGAGAGAAGTGGAAGTGGTGACTGAGATGGTGGCAGAGGATATCGGGATCAACTAGATCAAACACTACTCAGAGATCTAGAAGGACGAGGATTGCTACGTTGCCTAACTCATGGATTTTATCTATTTGGACATTTAGGCACAGCAAAGCAGTTTCTGTGTTGTGCTTTGGCTACAAGCCAGATTGTCTTTTTCTGAGTAGGTGATTCTGTACCAGGAACTGTTGGACTCGAGTATAGGCAAAGCCGTCAATAATTTTAAACAGGCAATGCACTCTGGTAATGGGGCAGTAGTTAGTGGGGATGGATGGGTCTAGCATGTTTTTTTAGGACAGGATTATCCAAGCAGACTTGATGCTGGATGGTACAGTGCTGGACAAAAAGGATTCCTTGGCGATCTCTGTAATGAGAGGTGATACCGTAGGTGCACAGAGCTGGACAATGTGAGCCGAGAAGGAGAACCATTTACAGTTTGAGGTTTTAAGTGATTGAACAGTGGCAAGCACTTGTTCCTAGGTAACTTGACTGAAGGAAAAGGGCAGAGTTGGAGGGAGGTGAGCTACACTGGGGTGGTCGATAGCATCAGGCGTAGCCGCTTTGCTAGTAAGTAGAGCCTTTTCGGCTCTACTTTTATCGAGTAGTGCTTCAATTTTGTGAGACAATTGCCTCATTACGATACTGGTGGTAGCCGTCGCCGGTATCACTTTTTTACTGATGCCTATGAATGGGCAATTACCGGGTCATTACAGCCTTGTCGGACCCGGTAATTGCCCATTCGTGGGCACCAGAAAAAAATGCTCCCCATTCCCATTTGAACCCTATAGGGCTCAATGGGAATGGGGAGGTCGGATGCACCGGCACCATTCATTGAATGGGGCCAGTGCATCTGACATGCTCTGCTCGCGAGTGGCGATACGCCCGCCAGGTCAGACCTGGCAGGCTTGAAGGCACCCGCGAGCAGAACTCGTGGTTTGCCGGTCCGGTGACAACGGTACTGGTAGCTTACCAGTAACGTTGTTACCGGACCGGCAAACCTATAATGAGGCCCAATGCATCTTGTATTGTGGTGCACCAGTCTTTATTTGCGCGAGTGCCCGCAAAAGAGGGGATTGGTGTTTCCAACTTTCTGGGAATGGAGAATAGCTCTTTAGTGTTGGAGCCTGCGTTGAAGATTCTAGAGTTGTAGGAGTTGGATTTGGCGGTGATTACTGCTTTCTTGTAAGAGTGTGCAACAGTGACGAGGGCAGTACAATTTCTTGGTGTAGGGTTCGTATTTCATAAGTGTTTTAGGGCCCCTTTGTGCCTTCATAGGATGACTAGATCCTCTGAGAACCAGGTGTTATTAGGTTTAAGGGGCTTGGGTGTTTTGCTTTTGATGAGTGCATGCTGTTTGAGCACATTGAGCAGGCATGTGTGGGAGTGGTTGGCTAGGTCTTGTGGGGAGTTATTCTGCATCTGTGCTCTTGAGTTGAGTGAAGCTAGGAGGGAGGGCTGTAGGGTTTCAAGAGTCTGTTTGCGGGTGTTCTGAACTTGTATCGGGTTCCGTGTGGGTGCCTGAATTTTGAGGGGCTTGGTTAAGAAGAGATTGAAGTGGATGAGGGAATGGTCGGACCCGGATATCGTATTGATGGCTGATATGTTGATAGTCGCATTCGCCATAAGAATCCAATCCAGGGTGCGCCCTTTAGAGTGGGTTGGCAACTCTATACGTTCAGTGAAATTCATGTCATTGAGCGCTAGAGTGATTGCTGTCACTTTGTGGTCAGTGGCATCGTTGTACCGTAGTTTGAGATCACCCAATATGATTAATTCAGTCATGGGTTTCATAATTGGGGTGATTAGGAGTTGGACGTCGATATCAGAACAGCTAGGACTGGTAGATTGCTGGTCGATCAGGAGCAGGTTGAGAGTAGTTTGGGGGTCAGTGTGAGCTTAAGGTGCAACTTTTTAAACCCTGGGGTGGTGGGAAGGGGGGGTCTAATCTGCTATGGGGGCTACCCCTCCTCCTAAGGAGATGAGACGGTCCACCCTAAAGATGTAGTTTGGAGGGACACCTAGGGAGAGTAGTGGGCCGGAGGTGTCATGCAGCCACGATTCTGTGGTGGCTAGGATGTCCAAATGGTGTTCATGGATAAGGTCATGGATGTCAACAGCATGTGTGCCTAATGATCGAACATTGATGAGAGCACATTTTAGAGCTTCTGTTTGCTTAGCTGGTATAACAGGGCAAGTGTAGGCCTGAGAGGCCATTTCAGTGGGTGGGGTGGTGGGGGCCTGAGTTAACACCTCTGCAGGTAGGGTGATGGGAGGGGTGGTCCGAGAGCTTATTCTGTTCAGTCTAGAAGTCTTTGAAGGGGGAGTTGCAAAGAAGGTTTGAGGGATGAGTTCTGAACCTGTGTCTACATCTACAGGTTAGTCCCCAGCAGGGTAGAGTGCTGCCTGAGTTGCAGATACGAGGAGTGGGACACTATGGCCAACTTTTGATTCATGGGGCGGTGGCTGCAGTGCACATGGTTAGGTCTGCGCCGTGTAGGGTTGGTGACAACAGCCAGGGTGTGGTGTGTGGAATGAGCGGTGCAGGTATGTGGCAGCATCCTTGGATGAGAGCTGGTTAAGGTGTGCAGTCTGGACCATGAGGAGGTGTCTGGGTTGAGAGCGCACCGGTTGTGTGGGGATGTAACAGCAGGGGCGGCCAGAACACAGGGGAGTGAGATGGCTTTGAGGCTGCAAAAGAGTGTTTTTTTCGGTGAGGCCAAACTTGTGCCAAAGTGTGCCATTGCAGGTACTAGTGGGCTGCGCAATACCAGCTGTGCATAGGAAGATCGATGTTCAGATGCCGTGTACCTGTGACCACTCTAGGAGTGTGGGTCAGGGCGGCCGCAGTAATAATGGGAAGCGGCAGGGTGGTGTCAAGGAGCAGCAGGAGGCCCTGGAAGTGGAACAAGTGGTGTTCCACTGTTCTAGTGCAGTGCCACGCTGGAAGCAGAATAGTAGTGAGAGGCGAGGAGATCACTGTAGGGTGGTGGTCAAAGTAAGGCAGGGCAGACAGCTGCAAGCTCGAGTGGCACAGTCGTAAACTTAGTGACATGGGGGCATGTGAAGGGACAAAGGGTATGGGAGGTATTGGGGCCGGAAGCAGCATCAGGTCTTCCAGACGGCGATGTGAGGCACAGGGAACATCTATTGCTGATAGTGTGATGCCTTTGGGCATTAGACATTGTTAGAATATGCAACAACTAGGCAAAATGCACCAGAGATTAGGGAACTGAAGGATTCCAATGAATGAAGAGAACAGATCAAATTCTTGAGGAGCAAAAGGGTGGGTAAGATAGCTAGGCCATCCATGCTGCTTTTTCCCAAATAGATGAGAAGCAGGAAAGAGGGCAGGATTACGATGCTGCTGAGGATATTATTTATTTATTTACTAGTGTGTGCACTGCAACTCTAGGGGTCCATGCAGTATCCCCGACTGCCCCAGCACTGGTGATCACTCAAGCACCTGTTATGATACCCCAACAGGTACCGGTATTGACCTCAATGATGCAGCCAGTGCCAAGTACTTCAGGTGCTTTCTCCCTGATAGAGGGTTGATGCCTCCTAGGTTGGTACAGATGCCCATTCTGCTTCTCTCTTATAAGCTTTTAGCAGCGATGAGTGGAGACACACCATACGGGTCAGATGCTATAGTGCTCCAAGCACCGCTCTGCAAATGTGGGGACCGACCGCAGGAAAAGAGAAAGGTCCCTGCTTGCTTACTGCCATGTTCGCTGGACAGATTTGCATAACCTAACTAAAGCATTCCTTAATATAAGGACAGAGCTGCATTGTTTTATTGAAGACATTCTTACTGTTATATAGTGTATTAACCCCAGTTGAATGGATATAAATCAGTTCATGAGGACAGTCATGCCCTCTGAGCTTAGAAGAGGTTACCTCAGCATGCCAACAACCCTGTTGTGGATGCAGGAACTGGTGATGCCCTGAAACATGGCAGGAACACTTTTTTCACTGTAATTCCTGAGGTGGGCCCCAGGAAAACTGAATTGGACAATATCAATGAGTGGAATTATAGACTTCCACATCTGTGTGAATCATTGTCACTTACATTTTTGCTCATTTGAACAACCTGATTCAGTACTCAACTCAACATGAACATAGGTTATAATAACAGCACACTAGTAACAACAAATGATATACCAATACGGAACCCTCAATGGAATAAGGGCTTTTGTAGCATTGCTCTTGTTATTTTATCTTAAGGATACTTATCACTGTCATTTCCTTCTGCTTGTCTATACATGTGAATATCTCCGGGGGTACAATTGCGCAAAGTTACAGATATTTTGTTTATGTATGATGTCATACGCATAATAGCGTGACTGTGAATACAAATCACCACCTTTCCCAATGGCGGCGCGCTTACCTCGCAAAACGTTGGTTTCAGCCATACAAGACTTTAGCAGAAATCTCTCTGCACACAGTAAGTGCTGTACAGTCACGCTTCCCCTTTCAATAGGTATAGACGAGTGCTTACTGGTCATTAGCAATGTTAATTTTCACTGCATGCAGGAATTTAAAGCAACTATGAATATCATGACCAGTAGGGACTAGAAGCATGTGTTAGAGGACTCACGTACATTAAGCATCACGTGAGTGCTAATTACTTTTCATAATATATCAGTAATTAATCTTTTATGTTACTGGACCAACTAATGAGGACAAATTAAAGTTTCTCATATGTCTCTTTTTATTGTAGCTGAATTAGATGAATATGGATGCATGTGAATAGCAGGGTCTATGAGAATTTCCTTCTAAGTACGAGTTCAATGGATCTCCAGTACATAGCATCTTTAGGCTACACCGGAAATGAAATACTAGCAAGGACAGGATCTGGCTTTCATTTTGAAACTGCCACGCATTTATACTTTTTGGTGGCATTACAAAAATGTTGTTTAATGGTTTCTCTTCATTTTCGTTCGCATACAATATTATTTTTTCTTTCTCCCTTTCTCTCCTTCGCAGCTCTACCTTGTCACCCATCATTTTGGAATCAGCAATGTTTAAATTGATTGGTTCAAAGGCTTAATCACTGCCTTGATAAAGCCCTGAAGGGTGAAACACATGGCCATGTAGTCGGAGCCTATCAATATCGATGTGCAGATTGTCCTAGCTGTTCCAGAGCATTTAGACGGAATTACGTTGTCACCTTACTAACAAGCACACATTTATGACTTGCTTTTTAAATTGTTCATAGTAGTAAAAAAGCTATCTGAGCAACTTTACAATTGGCGAGTTTATTCTTTGGAAAGAGTGCTTGCATTGGGGATTTTCTCTACTTTGGAATAGCACAAAGCTGTGTGCTAGTGTCTCTGCAGCTCTATATTATTTTCGTACCTATACCCTAACTTGGGAAGGGCACAGCCTAACTAGTTCTGAGAACCCGTTCTTCTAGTACCAAAAGAGCAGACTGAAGACTGCCATTCTCTGCAGACACAGGACTTTGTGCTTGAGAAAAGCCATCAACGGAAGTCTGCATTAGCACCCAGGTAGTGCAGACCATAACAGGTCATACTTATGATTCACTCAGCCATTAAGGGTAAATAGAGATCTACCCAGATAAATGCCGCTCATTGTTAGCGAGCTGTAGAACAATGAGCAATAGAACTGTTGTGCACCCATTGACTTTGGGACTTGATTGCCTATTTGTTGCCTTAATTTGTTCTCTTTGCTCTAATCCACGGGAACCTTTTGGGCCTGGATGGAGGTATAAGCTATCTCAGTTGATAACTACTGTAGAGGTTACATCAGGGCCCTGTATCATCAGAGATTTGTGGTGTCCTGGTAAGGTGGGACAGGTGACTTAAATGGAAGGTGGGAGCGTGCAGTTGATCTACTTTTGGGATTATTGCCAAAGCTAGCGCACTGCCAGCCAGGATAGGTCCCTTACCCAATGAAAGCTCCCCCGAGTTGGCTGCTGGACGACTGCTAAGCAGGAGCAAGTCTTAGCCACAGCCCCAGTTATTCAGAATAAGATTTTGCCCAGTTTAATTAATCCTTGTACTGCAACTGCAACATGCCTGGGCTCACACAGCTTTCCAATGTAACCTATTTTTTTCTGTTTTGTATTTTAGGATGGGGGACTGGGAGAGGAATGAAAATTGTCTGGCTACAAAATGAGTCTGTGCTCATTGAGGTGGCAAACATGACAAAGCGCAGGTCTGATGAGAAGGTGTTGAGTAGAGCAGTAGATATCTTACGGATGTCACATAGTGGCTGTCACGGGCGGTGCAGTGTCAATGTTCATGGATTAAAGTCGGAAAGCAGAGCAATTAGTGAGAAACAAAACCATTTACGAGTGTCCTAAAACCCTGGGTTTTAGGAATATCATAGAAGCTGTTAAGGTTTCTTTGAATACTTTGCAGGCAAACTGCTATAGTAAGGATAAAGGAAATCAAACGTGTTCACTAATACAGCACATGGTCGCCCAAGCATTTGACTAGTCTGAATTAACACAAAGGTTGCCTCCCAGTCGCTATGGTATGCTACTGTTAGTAGGTCTAGGTTCCGATATGTGATTGTTAATTCATCTCTTGGGGCAATAGTAGTTTAATTCCTTTGTCTGCCTTACAGATTACAACTCAGTTTCTAAATTGCTCACGAAGAGTGGCCATACAACTGTGGCAACAGAGAGAGGTATTGTTCCCTAAGAGGGGTAAGAGAGAGAACTGGTGGCTAGGGCTTGAGATGGGGTTAATACAGCCCTTGCAGCATGGAGTGTTTAGCAGGGGCGGCCTTTAAATGACTGATTGGCTGATTGGAATGGGCTAAAGGGCTTATCACTGGGGCACAGTGTACTAATACAGTTACTGACATTGGTGAGTTACACATTATAGGAACTCGAAGTACAATCACCCGAGAAGCACTGGCTCAACTGATCAGAGGAGAAGCATAAACAGGAAAGACCCTACAGTGGGACATTGCCTGTGCTGAAGTGCAGTATTTCCTAAACAATCAGTTGATTAGCTTTAGAGAGGACATACTCCATAACAGCTGGCCAAGGACCATCGGCAACAACGCTGGTGACC
The DNA here is from genome assembly GCF_040938575.1 of Ambystoma mexicanum. NCBI lineage: Eukaryota > Metazoa > Chordata > Amphibia > Caudata > Ambystomatidae > Ambystoma > Ambystoma mexicanum. The sequence goes on from NC_090924.1 coordinate 965,736,571, forward strand.
CGGAAGACCTGTGTCCCTGTAGAGACTTTGGAGGTACAGTGGATGAAGGTGCGAAAAATGAACATGCACTTTTCAAGACAAAGCGACAGTCAGCAGAACGTTGGCACGAACAAGCAGGCCCCTGGACATGCTGGAACTGGGACTGAATCACACATCAAGATGTGTGCCAGGTGTGACCTCCCGGAAGTCCTGATCATGTAGGGTGTCCTGACCCACGTTTAAGCTACCCTGCTACAACATTTGGTGCTGTGGGCTTAGGAAATTCAAGATGGCGGAAAACCCACATGTGCGCCGAAATCCAGGAAAGCTGCGCAGTTGTGCGCACACCAAAATGGTTACCTAACTTGCCACCCACCAGGGTAAAGAAAGGTCTTTGTTAACAAAATCCACTTTTACTGATGTCAAAAAGTTGCTGAAATCGTGACTCATTGGACCACTTTAAAGATTCAACCCTTTTTGTGGGGTTCCACATAACCCTCTTACTGTAAGGAGCCCCATCAAAACAATGTTAAGCAAGGATTTACTACCATGTAAGAACCATTCCTGTTTAGAATGCATTAATCCAAGAAAATCCCAAAAATGGGTGCAGTACCAGTACTCACCACTATCCAAAAGCCGGCGTTTTAAAACCCACTGTGTGTTTTTCTGAAGGCAAGCAAAATGCCTATTTCAAACCTTGCAACATGTGCAAAATATTCACTGAACACCAGCAGACATTTGGCAGAATGGAGTTTTGTGTGCCTACAAAATCTGGGAAATGAAGAGTCCAAAAACAATGCTTATAACAAAAATGCTATGGAGTCAGCAGCTTAAGCCTAACTGCAACTGGATTTAAAACCACCAAAATCGAAAATGTTAAATTAAATGAGTGACCTATGTTTGGTGTCACATGCCTTTGTAACTGTTGAAATGTCATAGTTTTGCACTTAGAATCAGCATTCTAGCTGCATGTGTAAAATTACAAGTTATTTTAAAAGCAACAAAAAGTTAGCTGAAGGTCTGGCTTAAGGAACTTGATTTTGCCTAGCAACGGATCCCATCAGGAGTGAAACTTGAGTCACAACTATGTTCCCAGGCCAATGTTCCTTTTGCTGCCCACACTAAGGATATGCCATCTATCTGATAATTGAATTTCCTGTGCTCTGCCAGAGAGTGAACAAAGCCCTCTCCACTCAGGCAAAGGTTTTTATTACAGACGTCGTAAAAAGTGGCTTCCTCCTGGAGAAGCTGGGAGGGGCACTGCCTGTGAGAAGCAAGCTGGCTTGGCAGAAACTGGAAAGACTGGTTTCTGTACCATGTGACCTGAAAAGACACACCCCTGCAGCAAGGATATGGTTTTATAAAAAGGGGGATAATTCATAGTGCGGACATGTGAAAATTTTATAAATGATACCATAATTCTTGTGATTTTTCTGCCCACAGTTTAAGACGTGGTAGGAACCGGTGGTATGTTCAGGGGGGTTTTAGCGGAAAAGTGGATATTACTCTAAATGTGTGCATGTTAAAAATCTGAAACTTCATCAGTTAATGTCCCTACCCCCTGCACACATGTATGTAAAGTTGGGTCCATGTCGGAAATTGAAAAAGCAGTTAAAAAGTCAATTATGTACACTCTTTGAATGCAAGCTCCGAGAATGAGCAGATTTGGACATAGACATGGCTAAATTCAGCCACACCATGTATATGTAATTTCAAACAACTGTGTAACTCTGAAGTATGGATTTTGATCATATATATATTTGGGTGCACAGATGATAAGGGAGGTTGTTTCAAGAGATCATAAAATGACATCAATCTGACTCACAGTTCAGTTTGCCAATCAAGCGGAGGAATGGAAGCCTGACCAATGACGAATGAGAGGGGCAAGTCTAGTGATGCAACACACACACCCATTCTCAAGAAACAGATAAAAGCAGAGAGTCAGGACACATAGGGACATTCAATTTCATCTGCCGCTGGAAGCCCTGCCGGAAAAATCCATACTTACCTCCATCAAACTCCAGAAAGCCAAACTAGAGACTTCAATCTATCCAGAGCAGAGACCAGACCAGAGAGAAAGCAGTGCTGTGCCTAGCAGAGACCAGACCAGAGAGAAAGCAGTGCTGTGCCTAGCAGAGACCAGACCAGAGAGAAAGCAGTGCTGTGCCTAGCCGAGACCAGACCAGGCGCTGTGAGCAGAATCCGGAAAGACCTGACCAGACTGAAGATCGTGACCAAGTCGCTTTCCTGTTCAAAATCTCTTGTGAGTACTTAGCAAAACTCAGAACACATCTCTTAGTTTAAATTCATCTAATTCAATCTATTTAACCTAAGTAGAACTGCCTCCTATCTGTCACCTGTCATTTCTAGTAAAATTTGTCATTTTGAAAAAGTGTGCGTTTAAAATTTACAAAACCAAAAACGACCTTTACTAAATTACTCATATCTCCGCAACCGTTTGGGCTAGAGACTTGCAATAACTTTCATTTGGAAGCTGAGATCCCAGGCTTTCCTAGGACCCCAAAACGGTAGAGATAGTCCTTGCGGTTCCTTTGTAATAGCGCTCGGCGCATCCGCGAATTTTGCCGCGATTTGCAATTTCTTCACATGTAAAAAAACTGCTGCTGCCTGATTTCCATTTGCCAGAAATTCGTTTAACCTGTTAACTATCCCTGCATCATTGCTAGTGTGAGCCTGGACTAATATTAACTAGATACCACTCACCCTGAACCTCTAAAAGGGAATTAAGAGCGTTTCCAGCATATTTCTCATTCATTGCTAGCACCTATCAAAGCATTTGCCTGTGTTTTCAAACTTCTGTTTAAGCTTGCTGGATTGAACTGAATTACAGTTGATTGCATTTCTGAGAACTGTGTGTTTTCCTTCCATTTCCTTGCCTTGCATCAAGGGGGGGAGGGGAGTAGCCAGAGAAAAGTGATTACATTGTTTGGTTGAAATCATATTGCGTATTTTCTGTACTGCATTCATTGAATATTGCATCCACCTGAGCCTACATAAAGCATCCTCTACCACATTATACTTTTGTTCCTATTTACCAGTGTGCTACCTTATCCATTTCATGTCAACTCATTAGTGATTAAAGACGTGTGCTAGTGCCAGATTCTCCGTTGTTAATATTTACCATATCAGATTAAGTGTGATATTCAATTATTAATTTATTAAAAAGTGTGATATATATTTTAATTTATCAAATAAACCTTTTAAACTTGCAAAACAGAATTACTTCTTGGCTCAGTGGGGTCAGGGGGATTCCAAGAGAGGGGTGTTATACAAGGGTAGTCATCCAGAACGCATGAACTGGACCTAAAGATATATCAATAAGGGTTTTCATTCAGTATTCTAGACTAGGCGTTAACTTGGCTGTAGTGCTGAATTGAATCCTCTTACAAAGTGGGGGCTCGAGCCGAGACGTTGGGTTAGATTTACCAGTTGTGCAGCTTAATACAGTGTGCTAACTGACGGGATACATACACCCGGTCAGATCACCACGCTGCATTACGCTGTGAAGCATTCCTTAAAAGGGACACTCCAAGAAAAGTTCTGTTCTGCAAAAATAAAATACTAACTTCTGTAAGTCAGGACAGAGACCAATCTCTAGAATGACGACCTTAGTAGACATGAAAATAGCCAGAGAGCACCTCTTGCATAAGCTATTTGTGAGAGGTGAATGGACCGAACAGGGCCAGGATGTGTGGTTGCAGGCCATCACACAACAGGTCACTGAAACAGGGTCAGATACATATAGAGATCAGGGTCCCTTACATGTGGCCCTGAGTGAACTATATATGGCTCCTAAAGCCAAAGAGGAACACAATAAGATCGCCAGGATAGCAGCATACCTGTACCTATATATGGGAGACATGCAGGATAGATGTGCTGAAAGCCAAAATCTGGCAAATAGGCAACAGATGGCATTACAGAAGGTCCAATCTGATCTGGACTCTTCTGAGCAGAGGCTGCAGAGGAGCCAGGAGTCAGAAAATGACAGCAGACTGTACATTACTAAAATAAAGGAGGATATGGATGTGCTGCAAAAGGAAAAGTCAGAACAGGATACTAGATTTCTGGCCCTGCAGAAGGAGCACCAAGACAGTTTGGACTCCTTACTGCAGAGCCAGAAAAAGCTGGAGCAACAGATCAATTTCAACAGGGCATGCACAGAGCAGGTAGCCACCCTGCAAATCCAACTAGACAGAGAGAAAGAGGAGAGCAATAAACTGATCCTGAAAGACCTGGATACCCAGGCAGAGTTTGATCAGGAGCGCCAGAAAGCTGGTGCCTTCCAAAGGCAAAGGGACGACCTGGCGGCACAAATGCAGGCTCTTAGTCAGGAAAGAGACGCCTTAGGCCAGGAAGTCTGCCATTTAAAAAGGAAAATGGAAGAAAATCACCTGGCCCACCAGGGACTGGGTGACCTCCAAAAAGAAAACCAGAACTTGCTAGAGCACACCAGGAGGGTGGAGGATGCTCTAGCAAGAAAGGAGCAGGCCAATAGGGACACAGCTCAGGAGGTAACCCTCCTGCAGCAAAGACTGGCCCAGTTCTCCAGGACCAACCAGGAAGCACAGAGGGAAAATGAGGCCCTCTGTCAACACAATGATAGGCTCCAACAGCAGGTAGCGATGCAGGAGAGACTGATAGAGTCGAGTAAGGCCTTAACTGAGGAACTGAAGGCACAAATGCAGGCTCTTGCATTGCAACAGGGAGCAGGGGCGGATAGAGATGAGGTTCGCTGGGAAATGGAAACTCCGGAGCATAACCTCAGGAGCCCTAGTACCAGAGGCCCTCATACCTCTCAGTCCCTGGACTCTGCCACCCCCATGTCCCCTGGCGCACATGAGCACAGGGCCACAGGGATGGCAGATTACTATCCAGCCAGAAGCATGGGGCTCATAGGCCAGTACCATCCAGGAATAGAGGGGTGGGCATCCGGGTATGGGCACCCAAGTACAATACAGTTCAGTGGGGAACCCCAGGAGAGTAGGCCCATTAAGGGCATCCTGAAAACCTCTGCCCAGTTAGGTCAGTGGAGGGGGTACCCATCAAATCCTGACAGCAAGGAGGAATCTGAAGACTCCTCTGAACTGCGCAGGACACAGGAGACCAGGTCCCCACATTCTGCCAGCCATTCCCAGGCTCGCAGAATCCGGGAAAACCTGGAAGAACAGACGGGAACCTCTGGGAGCAGTGCCTCTGAGTCCGACGAAGAATGGACAAGGGTTACCCGAACCAAAAAGGCCAATAAGGCAAAAAGGGCCTTGCTCAAGGACCCCTTAAAGCAGATTAAGGCGATCAGGAGCGTCATCACGCCTTACCATAAGAACGCTAAGTATTCTGTTTGGGAGCACTTAGAGTTGTTTGAACAAATGATGGAGACTTTCCATTTGAAGGACAGCCAAAGCTGCATTCAATATGTAAAGTGGACCTTCTCCCCGGAATACTCCAGTTTCTTTGCGGGGCTGGAGGACCAAAATCATTTAAGATGGTCCACCTATAAGGCGGCCATCCTGAAACATTTTTCTGTTCACAGAAATCCTCAAGAGGCTCGCAAGGCAGCCTACAATTTGCAATGTGGGGAGGATCAGGCCCCACAAGAATTTGTGCAGGAGTTAAAGCGGGCTTTTGCACAGACCACAAGAAGGGTGCGCACGGATAGCCGTGAATTTATAAACACGTTTTTCCATGCCTTGCCCAAATATATCATGACCCAGCTCGTGAGGGATTTTCACGAGAAAAGATCTTTAGACTGGGTCATTGAACAGGCTACCCGCATCTATGAGGTGCAGAAGCCCATAGAAAATAAAAGCAATGCCCAGAAAAACCCCAAAGCCAACAGCACCCCTGCTGCTGCCAAGGTGGCAGAGGTAAAGGTCACCCCCGTTTTGGATTTGGAGATGGGGGGGCCTAAAAACCTACCTGCACCTAATAATGCTAGGCCCAGAAGGTCCTCGGGCCAGTCGCAGACAGGGAGCCAGGGAGGCAGCCCCACAAATGGGGTCCCTCGCTCTCCTGACTATGTAAGTCCTCGCTACAAAGGTAACAGACCCATCCTGGGTTATGTGTGGACTCCTCCAGCCCAAGGGGGGGGATCCAGCCAAGCACCTAACCCAGGGAACTTCCCTCCAAACTTCCCACAGGAGGGCAGAAATTTACCAAACCCTGGGCAGAACTTTTTCCCCAGATATCCACCCGACTTCCAACCCCAAAATCATCCATCCTTCTTTCCTCAATTCCCTGAGCCCAGACCACTGAATCCGGGAGAGGGGAGGCCAAGGGTGGAGGGGTACCAAAATCTTCCCAACCAGGGGTACTACCAGAGGAGGGACAGCTACCCTTCCCGGGATCAGCCCAGGGGAGAAAACAGGGCCCCGTATCAGCCTGAGCGGGTTTCCCAGTTAGAGCGCCAGGTTCAAAACATGGCGCGGGATATGGGTCATATACTGAGGGCACAGCAGAACCCTCAGATCAGCATGCCGGCGCAGAACGCACCCAACTCTGGACCTGGTGCTCCAGAACAATGACGGGGGCAGCACCCCGATAAATCACCGGTTCCCAGGGAGGAGGCACAAAGGGAAGGGGGGTGTAAAGCCTTGGAGGAAGCTTCCTTCCTCACTTGTAAACAGCCCCTGGAAACCCAGGAACCGGAAACAAAATCTCTTGCCCCTGAAAGTCTGCCTCCTAAGGAGCAGAGGGGGGGTAGGAGAAACAAAAGACCCAAACAGACTCAGTTTGAGGAGGAGGTACAGATCTTCCAATTTGAGGGAGAGGGATCCTCAGAGGATCCTGGGAAAAGGATCTTCTCCTTCAGAGAGGGGGGAACTCCTCCCAAAGAAAAATGGGTCCCTAGGGATGCAAATCCAGACTGGGGAGATGTGGAGACTGAGCTACCGCCGCCCACCATCTCATCCCAGAACCAACAGCAAGAAAATCCCCTGGTTCAAACCCATCCTGGGGACTGCCTCCAAAAAAGGGGGGGCAGCCCAGAACCGGAACCAGGGGAACCCACAATGGCTCTGATCTCCAGTTGCCAACTTTTTCTTTCAGATTCCCAAGACTCTCCACAGAATTCTGCCCAAATCTCCTCGCTAGCGATGTCCAAAACCAGAAAATTAGCCCACCAGTTGTCCAAAAATGTACATTATCTGTGCCCCCTTGAGGAGAAGGAGGGAAGATATTATGCCCCGGTACAAGTACAGGGGCAGGGTACAATCTCAGCACTGGTGGACACTGGATCTCAAGCTACCCTTCTGTCCAGAAGGGCCTTTGACGAACTGAATGCAGGAAGGGGAGAGAATTACCAAATTCCTCTCACCTCACTTCCTGGACAACTCCAGAACTTTGACGGGAAGGAAATTCCCGTTGAGGGGACTGCAGATTTGGACATTAAAATTGGGCGACATAAGTTGAAACACCCGGTCATAGTTGTGACCCCAGAGGGCACCCCTTGTTTACTAGGGAATGACCTCCTGAGAAGGTTGTCACCCCTAATAGATTGTGTAAACAAGGTCCTCTGGACCCAGACTAGCCGACCAATAAAATTAAAACAGAGTGTCAACCATGTTAGTTTAAACGGCACATGCCACATGGTTGAACAAAAATCTGACCAAGTAGAATTTCACTTCCAGAATAGCCAAATTCCAGACGTGACAGTAATAGCAGTAGGACAACAGACTGGTGATGGGGGGTCCTCTCTATTTCTGAAAATCAACCTTCCTTCCAATTTAAGGTGGGATTCCACGCTGGAAGGAAACACTCTGAGATTCTATACTAATCCACAATCAGAAACTCACACTCCTATAGTCCAGAAAGATGTGAAATCAGCTCAGAGCCTGGCTGATATTCAGCAAATTGAAGAGCAGTTGTTCATCCCTGTTCAGTTAAATGATGGGAAGGACTCTGTTCTCGCTCGAGTGTGTGTGAACAACGGTAAGAGCTTCATCAGCGAAGCCATGTTCCGCCAACTCCCAAAAGATCCAGCCATTCCCACCTTCAAACTGATAGACAAATGGGAAATGGACCTGGAAGCACCTAATTCCAAACATCTCCTGCCAAGCAGGTGTATGCTCAAAATCTCCATTGGCAACAAGAGCATAGTCCACAATTGTTGGGTCGTGCGAGACGTCCCTGCCGCCTTTTACTTAGGCAGTGACATTCTCAATCGCTTTGCCATTAGTTTGGACCTAATAAACTTCAAAGCTTGGTCCCGATTAGCGGATAATCCCATGGGCTTTGATGATCCAGAAAAAGCATTTAGGTCAGCTCAATTGCTACCTTATGCAGTTGAAATTCAGGTTAAAGAGGAAGTCACCATCCCAGAAAGGACCCGACAATTCTCCCTGGAAGTGAAAGTTAAAAGGGGACAAGAGTTGAAAAACCCTGATGCTTACATACATCTAAATGCTTCTCTCCAACAGCAAGGGTTGGGGGTAAACCCAACTCCATTAGTCAACATAGAACATGACACCATTCCAATAGAGGTGGATAACAGCGACTTAAAGAGTATTACTCTAGCCGCAGGCACCATTATTGGTATGGCGGTCGATGACCGACATTTCTCCATTGATCTTAGAAATGAACTGTTAGGACCAATCCCCAAGGACTGTTTTGACAGTGACAGTGAGGACAATACAACACCAGACAGGATTTTTACCCGGCATGGGGGGAACTTCCTGGTGTACAGTTCCTGCCCTTATGGTAAGGAAGATGTGACTTGTGACTTCAGGAGGGATGAGGTGATTTTCCAAGTCCATGAGGGCTGCCTTTCCCACCTGAAGCCTCCGGTCCAAATCAGCACTCTGACCAGGGACTGCTCCACCCAGCTGGAGGAGGCCGCGGAAATAGCCAAACCAGAAGTCTTTCCAGGCTTCAGGCAGATGGTGGAAGAGAGAGTCAACCTAGCTGATGCCTGTGTGACTCTGGAACAAAAGCAAAAGTTGAAACAAGTTTTCTTGGATTTCCAAGATCTCTTTGCGGTAGACTCATATGACTGTGGTCGCACTGACATCCACACAACAACAATCCCCACGGACCCTGGCATGACTCCTGTGTTTGTGAAGCAATATCGCTTGCCTCTCGCATCAATGGAGTCCCTTACCGAAATAATTAAGAACCTTGAGTCCCGGGGAATAATCCGTCCAGTCCACAGCACCTTCAATAATCCGGTGCTGGGAATATTGAAGCCGAACGGCCAGTGGAGACTCTGCGCCGACCTCAGGGAGCTCAACAAACGGGTCCATACTTCCCGATGGCCTCTGCCCTACATTGACCAAGGGCTGGCCCAGATCCAGGGGTCACAGGTATTCACTGCAATAGACCTGACCAATGGATACTGGACTGTGCCTGTCAGTAGGGAGGACCAATACAAGCTGGCTTTTACCTTTGGGGGCCAGCAGTACACATGGACCCGGACTCCCTTCGGATACCTCAACTCCGGCAATGAATTCAACATTTTCCTACATAAGGCCATGCCCGACCTGGGTGCGAGGGGTAACCTGGCTTATGTAGATGATGTCCTCATGAAAAGTTCATCTGTGGAGGAACACATAGCGGAGATCCGTTATGTTCTGACACAGTTGAGGGCCGCCGGAGCAAAACTTTCCTTTCAGAAAGCACAGTGGTGTAGAACCCGTGTTAATTTCTTGGGGCATGAGATTACTCCTCAGGGCCTCTGTCCCCAGGAAAAGAAAGTGGAAGCACTTCAGAAACTGAAAGACCCCACAACTCTGCGGGAACTAAGGAGCCTCCTTGGACTGACTAATTACAGCAGAAAGTTCATTGAGGGCTACGCAGAGATCACCAGACCCCTGATTCATCTCCTGAAGGGGGGGTCAAGTGGGAATGGGGTCCAGAACAAGCCGAGGCAGTAAAACAACTCAAAAGAAGCCTCTCACAAGCGCCTTGCCTAGCTTACCCTGTCAGAAACAAGGAGTTCTTCCTGGAGACGGGGTTCTCTAATACGTGCTTGACGGCAGTATTATATCAAAAGCATGACAAGGTCAATAAAGTAATCTCCTATGCGAGCAAAACTTTATCCTCTGTGGAGGAAAAATTCAACGATTGTGAGAAGGCACTCCTGGCAACGGTGTGGGCATTGAAGAATTACCGCCCGTTTATCCAGGGGGAACACATCATAGTGGAGACTCCACACCAGCCTCTGCAATATCTCCAAAGTGACAGAATCCGGGCCGGAAATGTGAGTAATTCCCGAATTACTTCCTGGATTCTGTCAATGCAAGGCTTTCCTGTGGAGGTCAGATATGGCCAAAACAAGAAGAGTCCCCTCGCGCAAGGTCTGGCTTACTTGCATGATTGTGCCAGAGAAAACTGTCTCGAGGACGAAAGTCTAAAAATAAAGGACAACATGGAGGCATACCTTAATTCCCCCCACAAAGTCTTTGAAGAAGACAAGTGTGAGGGAATGCCCACTGTGTATGTGGATGGATGCTCTTACCATGTCGACAACAACGGGGAGAAAGAACTGGTGGCCGGCGTAGGGAATGCATGGGTGAATGAGTCCCCAGAACCCTCCGCTGGATACAAAATTGGTCCCCGAAGTAGTCAGGTGGCAGAATTGATGGCTGTGCATCAGGCCATCCTCACTGCTGTCCAGCATCAACTCCACGAACTGGTCATAATCACAGATTCGGATTATGTACGGAACGGGTTCGTGGAGCACCTGGTTAATTGGAAGACCAGAGGCATGGTATGTGCTAACAACAAACCCTTGAAACATGGGAAGTTGATCCAAAACATTGATGACCTGGTCACCTCGAATGGGATGACCATCTATTGGAAGAAGATCAAGGGTCATTCCAAAGTAGAGGGACCAGACAAAACTGGAAATGACTTAGCTGATCAGCTGGCCAAAACCGGGGCCATCCAAGGGGATCTAATTGAGATTGAGTCCCTGTTGGGGGAAATCCAGGTCACTGCCATCACTAGGTCCCAGACAAATGCTCACAACGACCTCTCAATTGCACAATGGAGTAAGGAGACCCCTGATGCTGATTTGATTACTGCTCAGAAGGGGGATCCAATAATTGGTAAATTTTACCAGCACCTTGAGGACCCTGAGAACTTTCCCCTGACGGATACCGATTACATTGGGAAAGAGGACCTAAGAGTGTTGATGAAATGTCCCAAAATGTTCCGGATCCAAGACGGTTTGTTGGTAAGGAAATCCAAAGCTGGCCACGATCAGTGGGTGGTTCCTACCTCATTCCGAAGCCTGATGTTAAGTCACGCCCATGATGCGGCCACTGCCGGTCATAGGGGGTTTCACACAACATTGGAAATCCTAAGAGAGGTTGCATACTGGCCACACATGGGGCAGGACCTCGACCAGTACCTGAAGGGTTGCCTTGTGTGTGCACAATTTCAGCCATCATCCCTCACACACCGGGCGCCTTTACAAAAGAGGGGAATGACACTGCCATGGTCAGATTTACAAATCGACTTTGTAGGCCCTGTGATTCGCTCGGCTAGGGGGAATAAGTACATGTTGACCGTGACATGCTTGTTTACCAAGTGGGTGGAATGTCTCCCAGCCCCAAATTGCAAGGCAGAAACTGCAGCGGCCTTGATGATTAACCACATCTTTTCCCGTTTTGGTCTACCTCAAAGGATTGAGTCAGACAGAGGTAGCCACTTCACCAGTGAAGTAATGACAAAGATGTGGGAGATACTGGGGGTCAAGAGAAAGCTGCATATTGCTTATAGACCAGCTTCTTCTGGGGCAGTAGAGAGATATAACCGGACAATTGTGAGCATATTAAAGAAGTTTGTGGCAGATTCTGGGCCAAGTTGGGATATCCGATTACCTCTGGTCCTAATGGCCATCAGATCTACCCCTTCATCTGCAACCAAAATGTCACCATTTGAGTTGATGACTGGGCGCAAGATGGTGCTTCCGCAGCATTTGCTCTACAGGACCCAAGAGCAGACACTGATAAATGCCTCCACTACTCATGAGTATGTAGAGAATTTAAGGAAACACCTCCAACATGCTTTTGCTTATGCTCAGCGGAATCTAGAAAGATCGACTGATAGCATGAAGACCCATTATGACCTGAAAACTTCCAGGAAGGAATATCAGGTGGGAGACCGGGTCTATCTATACAACTTCCAAAGGAACCAGGCCAAGCAGCGCAAATTTTTGCCTACATGGAAGGGACCCTTTGAGATCGTCGATAAGATCTCCCCTGTGGCCTACAAGATCCGCATCCCCAAAGGTGGTTCGGCAGAGGGGGAAGACAAGTGGGTCCACATAAACCAGTTGAAATGTTGCCATCCCAGGCACACTCTGCAACAACTGGAGGAATCCTCTGGAATCCTAGCGGGTACTGTATCAGACTAATTCAGTTCCAATCATAAAACCTACCACATCTAGTCTCTAAAATATTGTGATTTACATGAAACTGTCTCTAGTGATGCTGTTTTTTTTTTTCAAAATAAGAATGTAATATTTCGTTACGATGAAATGCATATGCTGCCCCACTATCTCAACAGTGGTGGAAAAAAAATCGTCTATGAGTAGATATTGCCGCTCTTCCTTTATCATCCTAGGAGAGATGAAACCATGAAGGATGACCAAGAAGGACGATCCGGAGACCGGGAGCAAAGACACAACGGGCCCGGGGTACCGCCCAATCTTCCCATCAGGACCGGCGAGGAGAACTGATCGATCTGACCGGATGGAGAAGAAGATGCTGAACTGTGCCATCTACAGAAGAGGAAGAAGATTATGCGGACAGACCGGTGCGTGGGTCAAAACCCTTGGGCACGCGACTCCCCATCGACCCAAACTCAAAGTGCAGTCACGTGGGGGGGCTTGTAGGGTGTCCTGACCCACGTTTAAGCTACCCTGCTACAACATTTGGTGCTGTGGGCTTAGGAAATTCAAGATGGCGGAAAACCCACATGTGCGCCGAAATCCAGGAAAGCTGCGCAGTTGTGCGCACACCAAAATGGTTACCTAACTTGCCACCCACCAGGGTAAAGAAAGGTCTTTGTTAACAAAATCCACTTTTACTGATGTCAAAAAGTTGCTGAAATCGTGACTCATTGGACCACTTTAAAGATTCAACCCTTTTTGTGGGGTTCCACATAACCATCTTCAAACCTTGCAACATGTGCAAAATATTCACTGAACACCAGCAGACATTTGGCAGAATGGAGTTTTGTGTGCCTACAAAATCTGGGAAATGAAGAGCCCAAAAACAATGCTTATAACAAAAATGCTATGGAGTCAGCAGCTTAAGCCTAACTGCAACTGGATTTAAAACCACCAAAATCGAAAATGTTAAATTAAATGAGTGACCTATGTTTGGTGTCACATGCCTTTGTAACTGTTGAAATGTCATAGTTTTGCACTTAGAATCAGCATTCTAGCTGCATGTGTAAAATTACAAGTTATTTTAAAAGCAACAAAAAGTTAGCTGAAGGTCTGGCTTAAGGAACTTGATTTTGCCTAGCAACGGATCCCATCAGGAGTGAAACTTGAGTCACAACTATGTTCCCAGGCCAATGTTCCTTTTGCTGCCCACACTAAGGATATGCCATCTATCTGATAATTGAATTTCCTGTGCTCTGCCAGAGAGTGAACAAAGCCCTCTCCACTCAGGCAAAGGTTTTTATTACAGACGTCGTAAAAAGTGGCTTCCTCCTGGAGAAGCTGGGAGGGGCACTGCCTGTGAGAAGCAAGCTGGCTTGGCAGAAACTGGAAAGACTGGTTTCTGTACCATGTGACCTGAAAAGACACACCCCTGCAGCAAGGATATGGTTTTATAAAAAGGGGGATAATTCATAGTGCGGACATGTGAAAATTTTATAAATGATACCATAATTCTTGTGATTTTTCTGCCCACAGTTTAAGACGTGGTAGGAACCGGTGGTATGTTCAGGGGGGTTTTAGCGGAAAAGTGGATATTACTCTAAATGTGTGCATGTTAAAAATCTGAAACTTCATCAGTTAATGTCCCTACCCCCTGCACACATGTATGTAAAGTTGGGTCCATGTCGGAAATTGAAAAAGCAGTTAAAAAGTCAATTATGTACACTCTTTGAATGCAAGCTCCGAGAATGAGCAGATTTGGACATAGACATGGCTAAATTCAGCCACACCATGTATATGTAATTTCAAACAACTGTGTAACTCTGAAGTATGGATTTTGATCATATATATATTTGGGTGCACAGATGATAAGGGAGGTTGTTTCAAGAGATCATAAAATGACATCAATCTGACTCACAGTTCAGTTTGCCAATCAAGCGGAGGAATGGAAGCCTGACCAATGACGAATGAGAGGGGCAAGTCTAGTGATGCAACACACACACCCATTCTCAAGAAACAGATAAAAGCAGAGAGTCAGGACACATAGGGACATTCAATTTCATCTGCCGCTGGAAGCCCTGCCGGAAAAATCCATACTTACCTCCATCAAACTCCAGAAAGCCAAACTAGAGACTTCAATCTATCCAGAGCAGAGACCAGACCAGAGAGAAAGCAGTGCTGTGCCTAGCAGAGACCAGACCAGAGAGAAAGCAGTGCTGTGCCTAGCAGAGACCAGACCAGAGAGAAAGCAGTGCTGTGCCTAGCCGAGACCAGACCAGGCGCTGTGAGCAGAATCCGGAAAGACCTGACCAGACTGAAGATCGTGACCAAGTCGCTTTCCTGTTCAAAATCTCTTGTGAGTACTTAGCAAAACTCAGAACACATCTCTTAGTTTAAATTCATCTAATTCAATCTATTTAACCTAAGTAGAACTGCCTCCTATCTGTCACCTGTCATTTCTAGTAAAATTTGTCATTTTGAAAAAGTGTGCGTTTAAAATTTACAAAACCAAAAACGACCTTTACTAAATTACTCATATCTCCGCAACCGTTTGGGCTAGAGACTTGCAATAACTTTCATTTGGAAGCTGAGATCCCAGGCTTTCCTAGGATCCCAAAACGGTAGAGATAGTCCTTGCGGTTCCTTTGTAATAGCGCTCGGCGCATCCGCGAATTTTGCCGCGATTTGCAATTTCTTCACATGTAAAAAAACTGCTGCTGCCTGATTTCCATTTGCCAGAAATTCGTTTAACCTGTTAACTATCCCTGCATCATTGCTAGTGTGAGCCTGGACTAATATTAACTAGATACCACTCACCCTGAACCTCTAAAAGGGAATTAAGAGCGTTTCCAGCATATTTCTCATTCATTGCTAGCACCTATCAAAGCATTTGCCTGTGTTTTCAAACTTCTGTTTAAGCTTGCTGGATTGAACTGAATTACAGTTGATTGCATTTCTGAGAACTGTGTGTTTTCCTTCCATTTCCTTGCCTTGCATCAAGGGGGGGAGGGGAGTAGCCAGAGAAAAGTGATTACATTGTTTGGTTGAAATCATATTGCGTATTTTCTGTACTGCATTCATTGAATATTGCATCCACCTGAGCCTACATAAAGCATCCTCTACCACATTATACTTTTGTTCCTATTTACCAGTGTGCTACCTTATCCATTTCATGTCAACTCATTAGTGATTAAAGAAGTGTGCTAGTGCCAGATTCTCCGTTGTTAATATTTACCATATCAGATTAAGTGTGATATTCAATTATTAATTTATTAAAAAGTGTGATATATATTTTAATTTATCAAATAAACCTTTTAAACTTGCAAAACAGAATTACTTCTTGGCTCAGTGGGGTCAGGGGGATTCCAAGAGAGGGGTGTTATACAAGGGTAGTCATCCAGAACGCATGAACTGGACCTAAAGATATATCAATAAGGGTTTTCATTCAGTATTCTAGACTAGGCGTTAACTTGGCTGTAGTGCTGAATTGAATCCTCTTACAATCACTATCTGACATCTGTCCAGACACAACGCCTGACCTGTGGTAAGGTTCAAATTGGAATATTTGGCACTTGCAACCTCCATGGCTGCAATGCCTTAGTAGTTTAGGTAGTGGACAGTATTAGAAGTTATGTGTAGCAGGGAGAAAAAAGGCATTTCAGGTGGCCCACCGCACATCCACTCTGGTCACTCCCTGTGACGTGATGTACTCTGTCGCCAGTAAAGTTAGAGAAATACCTTTACTTGCCATGGCTGTGTGGATCATACTATTCCTCGTTCTCTTAACACAGATGACTACTAGCTGTTGCAACTGCAGCTGCTGTAGTAGTGGCAAAATAGCAGTTCTGCACCCTCGAGGCCGCAGGAAAAGTTATTTAACGGAGATTTTTATCCGTAAATGATGTTTCAGAACTTTAGGAGGAAGCAAAGGAATTGCAGAGAAAGTTGGATGTCCTAATGCATATCAAAGTTTAGATTGTATTTTGGGGAAGTGTTGCTGATTTTTGTATTCTCTAAACTGTTCTTTCTTCCAGACCCGTTTGCACTTATGATTAGTAATACCTGCCTCACCCTGCCAGGGGATTAACATCCCTATAAGCCTCTGTGACAACTGGTGAGTGATTCGAGGAAGTAGTTCAAAGGACCGGTTGGTTTGCCGTAAAAGAAGCAGTATACAAACCAGAGCCTCTCAAGGGGGCAAACACCTGGTATCAACTCCTGAAACTCATACCCAAATTGATTTGTTTGTAAGCATAGATGCCCAGAAACAAAACAGCTATGTTCGCTCAAACACTACTGCGGCTTCAGGGAGCTGTAGAAAGGTTTACGCAGGTCCCACCAAATATCAGTTTCGCATTCCAGGCATCCATAGACTCTGAGAATACAAGATGGCATACTAGCAAGGGAACGCCTCAGTCAGTGGAGCAAGAGAGGGCAGAGCCAGAAAGACAGACCTGCAAGAAACATCACCCGAGCAGAAACACAGACCAATACATGATCTGAAAACCAGACACCTGCTGACACACACCATGGGTGGGGATGGAAGAGTATAAGAGTTGCACAGAGAAAAGGGGTAGTGGGGGAGATTGGAGTGAGCGGATAGACAGAGAAGGAGCAGACCAGAGAGGAAGCCACTTTGGAGGTGGCTGGAGGAGAGGAAGTGACTGAAAGAAGAAAGGAGGAGGAGGAGAGCTGAAATAGAGGACATTATTGGGAGAACTGAGATGAGATGAAAAAGGAAACCACTTGGCGGCAGGAAGGAGAGGTGAAATAAGTTAAGAGAAGAGGGAGGGACGAAAGGGGCTCCCTAGAGGTTTGGGGAGAGATAGACTCCAGATATTGGGCAGAAATACACCCAAGATGTTGGGGAGAGATGCACATCAGAGGTTGGGGGAGGTGAACCTCTAGGATTGGGGCAAGATGGAACACGGAAATTGGGGAGGGATACAACTTAGAGGTTGGAGAGAGTGCCCCAAGAATGGAGAGAGAGATACCACTAGATCATGACATAGAAATTCCCCTAGCGTCGGGGAGAGAAATATCCCTAGGCTTGGGGAGAGAAACACCCTTAGGACTGAAGGCTGAATATCCCATCCAATGGTAGGGGTTAGTACCCTTCGCCATTATTGTGTTTGTGGGTAATGACAAAGGTCTTCAAATCTTAAGCTGCTATATGAGTCGCCTTTCAAAGAACATTATGGTAAGCCAACATCCATACACATCCTATGACCGGCTTACCACTTGGACATCACCCATGCGCAATGAGTATGGTAATCATGCTGCCAAAGGATACTGCACTGCGTGTTTCACCTATCATATTTTTAGTGAAGGAGTGTTACTATCTCCCACAAATGTATTGATAAGTAACACGTAAAAAACAGTAAATTCATAACTGAGGGGGCTCTCACAAGAAGGGGTGGCCTAAAGAGTGGTGGGCATTGCCTAAAGACCAGTCTCTCAAAAAAGTATGGTTCTCCCTTTTGAGCCAAAGGATTCCTCAAAGTAATAGTCAGTCTCATCAAAGCAAGTGATAGTTGCCAATCCAAATGCTCTGAATTTCATTTAAAACTTTACAAATGGAAAGACAAAGCAAAAGCTTTATTACTGACAGAAGGTGTTGTTGCTCCTCCCAAGGTCATACTGGTTGGGTTCTTCCAGTTCACCATCCTTTAGATCGGGTTGTAAACATTCCTCTGCCATGGAACAACGGCTCTTGAGCAGCCCAATGCTATGTGGTCCCCCAGATGCAGCCCAAAAACCAGTTCTATTGTGGCAGTCCTCTGACAGACCACAGAAGACTGGCAGTCCTCTGACAGACCACAGAAGACCACCAGCCAGGCTGGGTTTCAGGTTGCAAATTCAGCAAAGGTTAATTGCACCCTGGTGGGGTCAAAGGAGAAGCATGTTGCTGCTAGTTTCCCATGTCTTCCCCTGCTTGTCTCAGGGTTTCCTCTGGACGCTTGACCTGCCCAGTCTACTCTTAGGCCGTTCTTCCTGCCCCCAGTGAAATTGGCTGCCTCATTCATCCATTTACCTGTTCGCTCTCCCTTTAATCAACATGGTCTTATAGAGATTGCGGTCTCCTCTGTCTCTGTATCTTCACTCTTCTTCCTGCTCTGCTTTTTGAGCATGTGAGCCTCTTCCTATGTGTAGGCTTTCAACCATTCATTGCCTCTATTAAAAGAACCGGTCTTCCAACTCCCAACTCTCTTTCAACTTCCTGTCATTCTTTTTCCAATCCTCGCAAGAACCTATTCAGAAATGTGAGAATGAGATGAAGGTAAAGTTTTCTCAATGTTTGCCATTTTATAAATGAAAAAAGGTGATATAAACGCCCATCTTTCCCTATCCCAATGAGGATGTCACTACCTAGTAAACTAAACTAAAGAAAGATGACCTAGTGTCCAAAGGTCTCTGACTCTCACACTAAGACATACAACAAAATAACACAAGGAATATTTCAAACCAAATTCAAAAAGTTCAAACTTATAGGTTCTTGAAAGTACTTCTTGTGATCAGGGTTGGATTCCCTTCCCCTGGATCTATGCAGGAATACCTTTGGAGAAGTTCTGTTTCCCCAAAGTTCTATTCAGTTCAATACAAAACATTGTTTCCTTCAAATGGGACCTTCCACTTGTAAATGTCTCTTTCATAAACACTTGTTCCACAAATCAAAGTAATTGGTGTCTTTCCCAATAACCTTTCTTATTTTGAAACGGGGTTGGAGACTTTCTAACTTGCCCTATCACTTGAATGGGAGCTAGCTCGACCATTAAATAAAACTGAATAGTACTAGTCAATCTAATCAATTTAAACCAATAAACCTAATACTTGCCCTAACTCTAATACAAAAAGGAGTGTGCTGGAAACATGCTTAAATAAGAAGTATAGTGTAAAAAAGGATTCCGGATGGCAAAGTATTCACAGAAGGGCAACTCCCTTCCCTGCGATTTCGCCTTGGGATGATCTATGTTAGGGATAGGCAGCAGTGTGTCTTATAGTAAGGCCCACTATGGCTTGTGGGAGCAGTTCAACAGTTCATCCCATGACAGCTGCCTCAAAATCAAGCTTCTCTTAATGTTAAAAAAACAGGCTTCTCTCAATGTTCACAAACCAGACTTTTCTTAATATTCTAAAACTAAAGTTCTGAACACAATCTTCTTCGCTTTAAAATTATAAATATAATAATCCTTCTTTCTCAATTTACTCGGAGTTCCCTTCCCCGTGTTCAATGAATTCTATTGGGCGACAAGAACTAATAACAAACAAAATGTCTTTCAACTCACTTGAGGTTTCCCTTCCACAAGCTTTCTTTGTGTCGCAGACCTTCGAAACAGCATAGATTTCAGTTTCCTCTCTATGCCTGACCACTCCGACCCTTACTCTTTTACTCTTTTACTCTTTTCCAAACTACAAACACCAAAATGCCTTTTGGTGTTTGTAGTTTGGTAATTTTGGGCTCCCCTCAATCACGCGCAAGGTCCTCTTATTTGTACTTTCACTTGAGAAGATCCCCTCAATCAGGCTCAAGCTCCACTTAATTGTACTTTCACTCAACATGCTCCCCTCAATCAGGCTCAAGCTCCTCTTAATTGTACTTTCACTCGAAAAGCTCCCCTCAATCGGGCTCAAAGCTCCTCTTGTGTCCTTGTTTCACACACCGTTTTCTTGAGAACTCCCATTTATCGGGAACAAGCTCTTTACTTCGATACCATGTCACTCGTTGGATTCTAACTTCCCGTTCAGAGGTTTTTGACTGTGCCGTCTTTAGTATGGCATGGCCACTCTGCTACAAAATAGCCACTTTGAATTTTAAACAATCTTCGCTTTCACTCCACACGCGGTTGCCGGTTCTCCCGCAATATGTTTTGGATATTGCTGCGTTTATGGCAAACCAACCAGTCCTTTGATCTACTTCCTCGAATCACTCACCATTTGTTGCCATTCTTTTGCTGTCGTGTTTCTTTCAACTTGCAACTTGGTATTTCATCAAACCTGCCCCAAATTACATCTGTTGGTGGGAGGGAAGCAGGCCTGGCTTTGCAGACTTCCAAAAAGGGCACTTTCAGTTCAACTTTATCAACAGTAGTTTGTAAGCATGGTTCTTTCACCCAACCTTCTTGCAGTTTCTCCAGTTTGTAAAAACTATTTTCTTTCCCAGAGCCAGTACCCAGGAGCAATGGTCCTTCCCCGGCCACATGAATCAGTGATCCCTGGGAATAACCTGAGAGAAATGCCCTAGGTTCCTCACACTCTCAAAACACACGTTCATAAATCCGGGTAACTGGTTTTCACAGGATATAAAACAATTATCAGCATATCACATTTCGTCTTCAAATGAAATACTTTTGTCAGCATAGCACAGCAACTACTTCTGGTAATGCCACACTTGCTCTTCATATGAAATAGTGTTAACAAGTTATTTTCATTACACATCATAATGCTTCAGAGCACTATCATATTTCCTGGTCCACTCACCTGCGAAGACTAACTACTATTGGCCCCTTTCCTGGTTAACTCACCTGCCAGGATGTAAAACCCCTACAACTCTAATTGTTCTTAGTGGCAATATTTGTTCCAAGATTCTCCACACCAGTATGCTTTGTGAGGAGGGTTGAACAATGGCTGCCTCTGTTTATAGTCTCTTGACTCTTGGCATTGTGCGTTACAGGTCTCGCCCAGTTGGTGTCCCATATAAGGGGAGTTTCACCTTTGTCGTCTTTGTACTGCTTTATTTGTTTGGTATTAAAAAATATGGGTTTCTGTAAAGTGTCCTGCTCGGAGCACCCGTGTCACCTTTAGCGTGAGGCACACTCACTGGTCTTCCTTGGCATCTCCGTTCCCCTCGCAGATGCTGTGGTGGGTCTCCTGTGTCCCTCCAGCACTTGCATGTCTGCATGGTTGCTTCCTGGAGCTCCACCAGCTCCACTGACCTTCCTCTGCCTCCTGCACACCAAAGCGTTGCACGTCGGGTTGGGAAAGCGTCTCCCTCTGGGCTGAGCTTCTTTCCCAACACTGCTTCCCACTGCACTTACTCTGCAACGTGGCAGGCTTTTATATCTCACATCAGCATCAGCTGGCGTTTTCCATGCAACCTATGTGGCAAACTCAGCACTCTGGTGTACCCCTGCCTTAGCTACTCCTTCAGCAGCCTTCTTCACCTGTAACTCATTCTTGAGTTTAAATGTTTAATTGTTGATCCTTACTAACTCTGGGCTCCTCTTACTCATCCGAGTACCAAGGGCATTATGGATCTTGAATTCCATAATGGATTGCATAGCAGTTACATTGATTCGCTCTATTTTACAATATGTCATCAATGCTTTAGGAAGGATAGGAGAATCCTGGATTAAAGAGGTAATCAATTTCCTGGGATAGGAGTCCCCTCCCATGTGATCCTCCCACATAATACCACCTCCAAGGTCAGTATCAGGTAGCAGCGGCCTTCCCCATGCTACATGCGAGGAGGCCTATACTGGGGTTTCAGTGAGGGTCTCACTAGGTTCATCACATACCCTTGCCCTGAAGTCACTGGTTTTCACAGCCCTTTATTGGGAATCGGGAAAGAAAATCTACATTACCCTGTTCCTTGCCTTTCCGATGTTCGACAGAAAAACAATAGGGCTATACATCCAAAAACCAGCACATGACTATGGCGTTAGTGTCCTTTCAGAGGCTTAGCCATTTAAGGGGGTTCATGATCAGTAATCCATTAGATAGTATTTTAAATAGGTAACTCTTCACTTGATGGTCAAGGCTTCAAGGTAAAGAGTAACATAGTTCTTCTCTCTAGGAAATAGCTTTCTACTGATTTAGAGGATAGGATGTTCTATACCATCATGGCATTGTGAGGGAACGGCCCCATGACCAGTATGTGATGCATCCATCTGTAAAATAAATTCTCTGTTAAAGTCTGCCACCTTCAAGACGGGTTCGCTACATAGGATATGTTTCAATTTCTCCAAACACACTTGATCTTCAGGATGCCATTTAACTTTCGGGGGTTCTCCATTCCTGAGCTTGTCTGTTAAAATGGGTGTGATGGATGCAGAGTAAGGAATGAATCACCAATAATAGCCGACCAACCCCTGAAATGCCCTCAGTTCTTTCTTGGTCTTAGGGGGCCTGGGTTTCTTGCATGGCTCTAACTTTTTTCAGTTTGGGGCTGAAACAACCTATTCCCTACAAAGAAGCCTAGATAGTTCACTGCAGACCCGGCTAGATGACATTTCCTCAGATTGGCAGTGAGTCCAATGTTCCTTAGAGCTCGAGTCATCATATATAAATGGGACATATGTTGCCATGATTCACTGTGGATGATATCATCATTAATATAAGCTCCGCAAAAAGAGGCATAGGGTCAAAGAACTTAAACCATTAACCTTTGTAAGTTGGCTGGAGCCCCGTGTAAACCAAAGGGTAAAACCTTGAATTGGAATGGGCCTATAGGAGTGGAAAATGCCATTATTGGTCTACCAGCTGGATTGACTGGAACTTGCCAATATCCTTTGGTCAAATCATTTGTGAAAAGGTACATGGCATCCCCCAACCTGTCAATATGATCATCTATTCTAGGCATGGGGTAACTATTGAATTGTGATACTTCATTAACCTTCCTAAAGTCGATAAAAAATCTCCATGGTTGGCCGGGTTAAACGACCAATAAAGAAGGAGAGAACCAAGGGCTTTGTGATGGTTCGATAATATCAGCATTTAACATGGCTTCTAACTCTTCTTCTAACACCAACCAGCTACAGAAAATGTGGAAACCGCAGATGTGTTACATGAACAACAATCAGGTTTTAGAGCGGCTCATAGTACAGAGTCAGCCATGTTAGATCTACAGACACATATGCTGGAATTGATAGAGAAGGCTAAGCCTGGGTTACTCATGCTGCTGGATCTCAGTGCCGCATTTGACCTAGTAGACCACCAGCTACTACAACTAGCCCTGGATAAACTTGTAGGGTGTTCGTCAAAAACACAGACTTGGCTTGCCTCCTTCTTGAAGGACAGGAAGGCGAGAATACATTGAGGCGAAAATTTCTCAGAAGCAACCCCAATATTGTTTGGAGTCCCCCAGGGGGCTAACTTGTCTCCACTTCTCTTTAATCTCTACATAAGAAGTCTCTGCTCCCTGCTAGAAAACATTGGCGTGTTTTTCACCAATTATGCCCATGACACACAGTTGATCTTCGAATTAACAGGAGACTATGCAGTAGACAGCGCAAAAATCAAGGAAATTTACAACATCATTGGTACCTGGATGCAGAGGCTCTGGATGTGTTTAAATAACACAAAAACAGAATTAATGGTGTTCGGATCAAACCAGGCCAGGTCTAAGTTGGATTCTCAATATAAGACTTTTCATATCAAAGAAGCCATCATACCAGTAGTATCTAAGGTAAAAACCCTGGGTATGATGGTAGAAGCCTCACTAGGCTCTGGGCCCAGGTTAACTATCTGTACAAAAATAACTTGTACTACCTGCGCCTTTTGAGAGCAATTAGACCCTTTATAAACGAGACAAACTCGGCTACTATTGCAAGAGCAATCTTGTTGTCCCGTTTAGACTACGGTAATGCTTTGCTACTGGGAGCCTCTAAGAGAGAGCTGACAAATGCCAAGTGATGCAAAATGATGTGGTACGCATCATTAAAAAGAAAAAACAAAGGGAACATATATCAGAAGGAAGAAAGGAATTACATTGGCTTAGAGTAGAGGATAGAGTCAGGTTTAAGGCAATGATGATAGTTCACAGATGTCTTTTTGGGGAGGCACCGGCCTACTTCAAAAAACATTTCTCCTGGTATGTGCCCCGAAGATGCTTAAGATCAGCAGACAGGGGCCTCTCAAACATACCAGAGGTTAAAGGGGCAACGGGAAGGGGTAGATCATCCCTGTTAAGGCGGCTAAATATTGGAATGGGTTACCAGCGAACCCAAAACAACTACCTTAGCTTCAGGAAGGCTTTGAAAACTTTCTTATTCCAATAGCCTTGAAACATCTCAGTGCTTATTTAGTGTTGAGTAGACTTTTAACCTTTGTGAGACATTAGCTGTAAATGGTACTTTTCTGTGCTCCCCGCGCCCTGATGCCCGCGGGCTTACGACGCGTTATTAGCACAAAGACATAGACAGACATAGACATGGCTTCTAACTCTTCTTGAATAATGGTCTTCCTACTCTCTGCACTTCGGTAAGGTTTAAGATGCACAATCTTCCGTGTTGGTGTGCAAATATAATGGTGCACTCCTTTTACTCAACAGCTCAGTTCTAATTACATCAGAGAATTGATGTAGGAGGTCCATTAAATCTTGTTTTGATTTTGTGCCAGGTCTCGAGAGATTAACTTGTTAGTGTCATTTTCATCAGTCAATAGACTGGTTAACATTACTGAAGTGTCTTGAATAGAATTTTCTTTTCACTCTTTAAGCAGGTTAACATGATAGATGTGGGTTTTAATCTTTCTATCATGTTGTCAGATTCGATAGTTAGACGGTCCTGTTTACTCTATGACCTCATAAGGTCCGTGCCGCCAGGAGAGCATTTTACTTAAAGAGGAGGGAAGTAAAAACTAATACCTTTTGGCCCACAGAAAAAGATCCTTTTCTGCTTTCTTATCATAGTATTCTTTCTGATGTTCTTGGGTTTTGGCCATATTCATTTGTACTATAGCTCGAACTGCTACCATATGCTCTTTCAATCGCTGGGCAGTTTGCAATAAGGGTAGGGTAGCTCTATTTCTTCTGAGGTTTCCCGTAACATTTTCAGTACTTCTCTTGTTTCTCTCCGATACAATAACTTGAATGGAGAGCCTCCAGTAGAAGATGGAGGTGTTTTCCTAATGGCAAATAGGGCCCATGGTATCATAATATCCCAATTGTTCCCATTTGCTTCTACTAACTTTTTAAAGATGTGTTTCAAAGTTTGATTTAATCTTTCCACCAGAACATCAGTTTGGGGATGGTAAATAGAGGTACGTAAAGTTTTAATCTGAAGGATCTCCTTAACCTCTGCCACAAGGTTACTCATAAATGTGGAACCCTGATCTGTCAAAATCTCTTTTGGGAACCCAATTCTAGATCAGAAAGGAAGTGGGTTTTTTAAGATCTGTTGGGAAGTATTATTCCATAAGGGAAAAGCCTCAGGATAACGAGTTGTATAATATGAGATCATTAGTATATATCGATTCCCTAGTTTTTTTTATTTTTATTTATTGGAATTTTCAATCCTATAACATACAAAATCCCCCCATCCCCAATTCCACACAGTGGCAACACTTAATATCATATATGTTTTTCTTTGGTTCTTTACCATTAGAACCTCCAATATGTCACCCAGACCCATCATGACCATGTCTCTAGGTACTTGAGGACCAAAAATCTATTTCATTGCATTATTAGTACTCTCCAAAAAAAACTCACTTTAGGACACTCCCACCATATATGGGCCCACGTTCCTATTTCTTTACATCCCCGCCAACATTCCCCTGAAGCATTCTTGTAAAACATGTGTATTTTCTCCGGTGTGAGAGGCCATTGTACCATTATCTTAACCCACATCTTTCACGTATGCGTATGTCCGGCATCGATTTAGGGATTCCCTTCCAAACCACCAACCATTGAGTCTCTGTTATGGAAGTACCTATTTCTTTCTCCCATAGCTTCATGTACCCCCATTTCACTTGACTCATATTCTCTCCAATTATCTAATACAATGCCCCAACCACAAGTCTCTCCCCTGGATTTTTGGTGATATTGGTGGTAAGATCCCTTGTTATTAGGTACTTGTTTCCCATTAGCCAATGTCAGAGTTGAGCATCCCTCAATCTTTCATTTTCGTTTAAAGAGAATGCCTGTTTATTTTGTTGAAAGGTTCTGATATCCTGCCCCTCCACCATTGCCCATCTTCAAGCATGCCGCTTCATCCCATGCTTTAAATGCATTTTGTTCTATTCCCGGAGTAAACTGGGGATTGTGAAAAAGAGGTGTAAAAGGAGAGGGAAACGTAATGATACCTGACCATTTTACCACAGCATCCCATTCCTGTGCCATCATTGCTGTAATTTTATTTTTGTACATATTGATAGGACAAGGTTGTTTTAGACACCAATGTACTTCCTGAAGGAGCTTGCCGACCACCGTTCTGTCCATTCGCACCCACATTTTTCTCCATGCGCCTTTAAACCATTCCCTGATCATTCTCAGTTGTGTTGGCTGATAGTAGATTTTCCAATCTGGAGCCCCCATGCCTCCCTTTAGTACTGATGCTGTTAGTGTTTTCCATGCAACCCTAGGTTTCTTACCTCTCCAAATATAATTCTGCATAATCTTATTGAGTGTCTTGAAACATTTCTGGGGAACCATTATTGGGAGAACCATGATTTTGATTACCTTTATTCTTCCCGTCCACGATGTTGTCCGGAAATTGCATATCTTAAGCCAATGTTTAATTGAATCCAAAGAGGGAGATCATTTATTTGATACATCGACTCCAGGGAAACAGTTAATTGTATACCCAGGTATCCCATGCCTCATTCCGTTAATACAAACTGGTTCTTGTCGCCTTCCCTCCTTCCTAATATTTTCCCTTCTAGAAATCCCATAATTATTGACGTTTTTATATTAGTTTTTAAGCCTGCCACTTCCCCAAATTTTGTCAATTCTGTTGCTATCCGCAAATGCCATTACTTTGTGTTTTTCTCCCCCATATTTGTAAGTGATTTCAACCCGGCACTTCACCTAAGTCAATGCCTAGCGTGTGATGCACAGCTGAAATCTTTAATTAATTATTTGTGTCTATAAGTTCTTTTATTCTGAACAATGTACCACTTATATCACGTCTCTCCCTTTGAATCCCCCCGGTCACACTGAAGCAGGAATCGGGCTGGTTTGCAAAGTTAAAATATTTATTTTATATGTACACAATATATATCACGTGATTTTTCATGGTTATACAATGATCACCAATGGGGTGATGTCACACTAAACAATCTCTTTAATCACAAGGAGCCCAATGGGAACAAATAAAGCAGCACAGAAATAATACTTTTGTGTGTGTTCAATCAAATGGCAATATGATTACTATTTCCCCCTGTGCACTCTTCAATACCCCCAATATGCAATATGAAGAAATAGAAGGAGAGAGTAGAGGTTTCAGGAATGCAGGATTCAAATGCAAATATATCAATCCCAATTTCCCCCCCGCAAACACAAGAGAGAAACAGGAATGATTGGCAAACTGTCAAAAATGATTTTAAAGTGGGCTTTGAATGAATGAGGTAAAACACTGAAAATGGTTTAATTCACTGAAATTGTTTGAATACCAATGGGAGCCGCCTTATCTGGTTTCGGACACACACTAGCAATGATTGGAGAGTCCTGTGGGACTCAATGGGAATGGGGATCATGGAAACACCGGCAGCATCTCTTAATGCTGCCGGTGTTTCTTCGTCCACCTGCAGGCGGGCGGTGTTAAACCCGCCAGGTTAGACCTGGCGGGAACATCACCTCCCGCCTGCAGGAGTTGTGATCGCCCGGCATGGAAACAACGGTGGCGGCGGGTTTACCGCCACCGTTGTTTCCATACCGGGCGATTTGTAATGAGGCCCAATGTCTAATTTGTCCACAATTTTATACATATGTGCGCATGATATCTGGGCATATTCGTATGAGGTTTCATGCTTCTGACCTAAATACAATCGCTACAAAACCAGAATTTTCACTGCGCATTCTCAGAACATTGCGCAGATGTTCTGGCTCCTCTTACAATGTACACAAAAAATCACATTAACAATACTGTAATTCTACAATTTTTACAAATTTGCACAGTCCCTTATCAGTCTTTTTCAAAAATATGCTTTCTGTGCTTTGAGAATCAACAAAAATGTCTGTCTCCGCCTCCATCCTGCAGCTCAAGAGCAATCTCCACCCTCTTCCTCTGGCAGAGGTCCTTTACAATCCTTTCTGATTAGCATCTCCATGCCTGGGAGGAAGCCCATTGTGCTCTTCCCAGAGCAGCCCAAATGCCCCTCCCCTCTTAATCAACACCTGAATGTGAGTTCCTGGCCCAGAGAGCAGAAGGGAGGTGACTTGCCCTGTGGGGGGAAGTTGTCTGTGGTTTTGTGAGGCAGGCTTACTTTAAAAGTCAGTTTTGTTACATTTTTCTTTGTTGAAAATAAACTTGCAATTTTAAAACCAACATCTAGAACACTGATTCCAGGCTCTAAACCATGGCCCTTTTGCTGATTCTGGTGCCACCAGCACACAGTAATGCCGCAGGGCAGAGCAGAGTGGGTTAAAACATCCCACATATTGAATACCCTTGATTTTCTCCTCGTGCCTGATTCTTAACAATAATGGCTCAAGATGTAGTGAGTATAAAACCGGAGACAACGGACACCCTTGTTTGGTCCTCCTAGACACCTGGACTTCATGGCTAATCGTAAGATTGGGGAATGATAATTCACCCATACCATTTGCAAAAATCTAGGACCAAATCCCATAGCCTCCATTGTCAGGAATAAAAAGGACCACTCAACTAGATCAAACGGCTTCTCGGCATCAAACGTTATTATCCCTGCCGATAATCCTGCTTTGTTTATTTTCTCAATCAAGCGTCTTACCCGTCTTGTATTGTCAAATGTTTGTCTGCCTCCTACAAACACTGATTATCTGGATGTACCAGTTACGGTACTAGCCTTCCCAATGTAGTCGCTAATATTTTAGTATAATGTTTGGCATCTATATTGATGAGAGCTATAGGTCTACAGGATCTGCATTGAGTTTTGTCCTTACCTGGCTTTGGAAAAAGTACCAACTTTGCCTCTTCCATTGTTGATGTAATAGTACTCTCCCCCCTGAAAGAATTAAAAAGTGAGGTCAACACCGGAGTCAAAGCCTCTGGTAGAATAAAGCTGGGAAACCATCCAGTCCCGGGGGCTTGTGAAGAGGTAGTGACTTTATTGCCTAACTTCCTCTGAGGTAATATCCTCTAACTCTTCCCTGTCGCCTTCATCTAATCTGTTTAATTGTTCTAAATATGTCTTTTGCACTTGGGAGTCTGGGAGATCCAACGTATATAAAACTGAATACTATTTTCTAAATGCTTCTATTATTTCTTTGGAGGAAGAGCTAATTTTGCTGTGCTCAGTTTCAATAGTACGAATGGCCCTAGCTTCTTCCTTCTGTCGTAATTGTAGTGCCAACTGACGCTCAGCCTTATCGGCTTTAATGTAGTAGCTCTGTCTTAAATACAAAAGGGTTCTCTCTGCCCGCCTCATCTTCAGCAAGTCTAATTGTCCTCTGAGGTACCTATGTTTTTTCCGTATAATTACCCCCTTGTTCGTTTCCATTTCCTTCATAACCTCTCTTAGTTGGAATTGTGCTGCTATCAATTGCTTCTCCCTTTGGGCTTTATTTGCTATACGTTCTACTCTCATGGTAGCTTTGAAAGCACCCCAAATCCACCTTTCTGGTGTTCCCTGCATCCCATTTAATTTAAAATATTCTGTAATTTCACTCTGAATTTCTTCGCGCAGTACCTGACCTTTTATTATAAATTCTGGAAATGTCCACTGCCATAATCCTGTCGCTTTGTTTTCCTGAAGAATTGTTAGCATTGATGGTGTATGGTCAGATAAGGTTATAGGGCCTGTATATATCTTCTGTAACCGGCCTAACAATGAAGCTGAGACCCACATATAGTCAATCCTCAAGAATGTCCGATGGACAGATGAATAAAACGTATACCCTTTACTGTCCTGCTGGGTTTCTTTCCATACATCTATTAATGATAAATTCGCCATACTAGTTTTTAGTTTTTGCGTGGGGGGTTATTGTGATATCTGTACAACCCTGCACCTATCAACTTGAGGATCCTAGGCCATATTAAAATCCCCTGTAAGAGTGTCCTTCTGCAAACCTTTCTAACTTGCCCAGGACCCCCTGTAGAAACCCATCTTGCCCCGAGTTGGGAGCGTAGATTGTATCAATCATATATCGCATTCTCCCTATCTGGGTTTTGATGAAGAGATATCTTCCCCCCTTATCCATTTCTTTGGCCAATATATTTTGACCAACATGATCCTACAAGGCTATTAAAACCCCTATCTTCTTTTCCTTGTCGTTTGATTGTATAATATGTGGGTATCTAAATAATTTCAATTTATTCGCATCTTTTCTCGCAACATGCGTCTCTTGAAATGTCACTATGTCGAGGTTCTCTCGACTCAGGAACGATGCGACTTTACGTCTTTTGACTGGGGAGTTTAAGCCCCTTATGTTCAAGGTTAAAAGGTGGATTTTTTTCCTACTTCCCATCTACATATAGGTGGTCTGATTATTCCTTTGGCAGCTAACCCCCCTTAAACAATGGTAACTCATTGTCTCCCTGACTGACCAACCCCCTTCCAACCCACCTCTTCTCCCCGGTCGAGGCCAATCTATTCCCCATCCTCCCATGTATTGCGCCATGGAGTTTGAGCTATACTGCACACTCGGAGATTAATTGTGCAGGTTTACCCGTACCCATCACACCCCTGATTCCAAGCGCAAAGCACATCCCCCACCACCTCATTCACTCGGACTTCCTACTCCCCCAGAGTATAATATCAATCACAACCATCTTTACAGTCCCCATTTTCACAAACTTCAAGATAGAGCACATTTAACATTATACATTTTACCCTCGCCATTGAACGTGGATATTCATGCGCCTACTGGCACCTCCTTTTAATCATTCCTTCATGCTTTGTCTCTAGATGATTTGGTCCATCCCATCTTTTGTACTTCCCGATCTCTCGCATGTTACAGGCTTCCTTTTGGTGACTTCCTTCTGCTTCTTCTTTCGTCTTTAATATCTGTAATCCTTCTTCACAAGTGGTAATTCAGCGTTGCTGTCCTTCCCATGAGACAAGTAGTCCTAAAGGAAATGTCCATCTGTAGCAAACTTGGGCTTTGATCAAAGGTTTTACTACTGGACCCTTTCTTCTATGCGCTTACTCTGTCAGAATTGTCCCTGGACATAGTATGATAGCAACCTCGTCTGTCTCCTTCCCCTGCCCCTTACTTGTCCTCTCACCCCCTCCAGCACTATCTGAAATGCCTTCAGGGCTAGTACAATAGTCGCTTGTTTTGTTCCTCCCCAGCCTTTCTGCACACCTCTCTCTCACCTTTTGTTTTCTCTGGCTCTACCAGAAATGTCGTCAGGCCTAGTACGGTAGTCGATTGTCTGTTTCCATTTCCTTCCCACTCCCTGCCTTAACTATGTCTTAGCTCTTGCACTATCTGAAATGTCGTCAGGTCGAGTACGATAGTTAATTTCACATGCTTACTGTTCATGGCCTGTAAGAATGTCATTGTATTTTCCCTTGTTTCCTCCCTTGCCTTGAAGCGCTTTGAAACACATTGTGTATAGGCGCTACATAAATAAACTATCATATCATATCACGAGTCTTTGCTTTAACAAAGTTACCTGTGCCAAATCTTTATACAATTGAATTTCAGATCTGATGACCTTGGTAGGGTTAGCTTTCCTTGCTGCCTGTAGAATTGCCTCTTTTTGTCCATACCTTTTCATTGCCACAACATCATGTTCGGGCCTCGCTCCTGGATCCTTATGTTTTGGGCACACCCTATGTATTCAGTGTAACGGGACATCTTCCCCCGTTTCTAAGTCTAAAAGATCAGCAAAGACTTGTTGCATAGTTCCTCTTAGGTCTTGGCCCTCAATTGTTTCCGGAAGAGATTTGACCCGAACTTTTGATCTTCTTGATCTGTTTTTGAGATCTTCTATTTGTATTTCCATATTGTGGGTCACTGTTGCCAACTGGTCAGTCAATATATCAATTTTGCAAGTGTCTTCTGCAATATCCTGAATTGCTCTTTAGTTTCTTTCTACTTGCTCTGCCAAGTCATTAAAGTTACTTTTCACCTCCTGCAAGGATTGTGCTAGTTCTGTTCTTATAAGTGCTAGTTGTGCCTGAAGAGTTTCCATCATTTGGTCCTTGAAATCATTCAAAGATTGTTTTATTACTTCAGCAGTGGAATCCTGCTCCGACTTCTTTGGTGATTAAACTGCTCCTGAATCTTGATGGGGAGGGGGCTGTTCTTCAGTGGTCGTCTCCTCCCCTTCTTTGCTCCATAATTTCAGGAGCACGCTTTCTAGCTCCATAGGTTCTTTCAATATATTCCTAGACATTGTGGAACAAATCTATGGCCAGGAAATTACCAGCTCCCACTCCACCCCTTCGTAATCGATAACAGTACCTCTTGATTGCTCTTAGTTGTTTCTGCTCCAACTTCACTCCAAAAAATCAGTTATTTAACTGCCCCCACCTTTTAGAGCTCCAAACGTATCACTGGCTTATCACTGGAGGCTGGTAATCGCTCCTAACCAGTGCTTATTAATTACCCTGAAATGTCCACCTTTGAAAGTCTCACTGGATTACCTATATTTGCCCTTAAAACTCCAGTCCACCTCTGCATGGCTTCAATCCTAGCAATTGGCACACTCTCTGATCCTCAGCAACCTGACCTCAGCTCCTGGAGTTCTTTGAGAGTTGCCCTCGCCAATGGGACGGTCCTCAGTGCTGCCGCTCGACCTGTGGTCCCCGGGAGCTCCGCATCCAATGCCCGTGAAATGCTGAGATTCTCTTTGGCTCCTTTCTCGTCGTGACTCCTTCACTTGCGTCTGGTCCCTGCGAACAATGCCATGCCCCAGACAACTGCTCTGGTCCCTGTGAACAGTGCCACGCCCCAGACTACGCTTCAAACAGATTGCGGTCCATTTCTTATGCTAATCCTGAGACGTCCTCAATGTATACACCTCAGTCCGCTCCTGGGGGTCTTGATAGGGTCTTCTATAAGGTTGTTATCCTGATGGCGGACCTTATTAATCCACTTTTTGGGGCCGCCATTAGGAGCCCTCTCCTTACCACACAACTATCTTGGTGGCCATCTTGGAATGCAGATTCCCTAGTTTTGAGGTTTCTAGAGGGCCCAATTTATCCATCCCTAGCGGGCAGAAAGGTACATCTATAATTGGAAAAGGTTGAAGGGAACTGGAGGAGGAATATGAGTACTGGATTTCTGGCTGGCTGGTAGCGGCTGCCTTCCCCTGGCCACATGAAAGCTGGCCATACAAGGGTTTTTGGTGATGATCTCAATAGAATAATCATAATACCTTGTGTGTTCTTCTCCTAGATGGTACCCTCCTCTCTAGCCTCTATTCTACTCTCTCCCTTATGCCTCCACTGTAATATCTGCCTCTTCCCCATCACCTCTGCCCCATCTTTAATGCCTTAAGTAATGGCGACTAGGTTCCACCTGAATTCTCATAAGGAATCATTTAATGCTCTACCAATTTCTGCAGTTAAGTGGTTAACAATGTCTCTTCTCCCTCCGAAGCTTTTACCTGTCCTCTCTTCACAACAACTGTGTTGTGCCTCTCTTGAATTTCTCTCCCTCATGTACTCCCGTCCTCTCTTCCTCCTTCCATGTGACTCTCCTCATCTCTCTCTTACAGGTATATCCGTCTGTGTCTATTGCGGAACTAATCAAACCTTTCTCTCTCTCTCTCTCTCTCTCTCTATCCTTGACTCTAACTCCTCATCACTTTCCAAATCAGTGTCTCCATTTCAAACCAGATCTATCCCTCCCTGTCTACAAATGTCCCAAAAGCCTGCATACTTTTCGGTTGGTGTTCTGACTGTGTGGTTTCCGTCCAGCTACAATCCTTCCAAATTACTTCTTCTATCTCCAACACCAATTTCCCTTATTTTCCCACCTCAACTTCTCCCCAACCAGACCTTTACCTTTTCTCACAAAACCATCCCCATCCTCAAACTTCAATACACTTCATTTAAAGGTTCCAACTTTCCCAACACTTCTATCACGTAGACACACACCTTTCGGCAAAGGCTGTTTCTTCGGTCCTACATTCTTGCCAAGTCTCCACGTTTAGGGTCTCCCAGGATCGTCAGTCTTCTTGCTGGCACATCTCCTAAAGACTGACAATACCTGCTTGGGCTGGCTGCTTTTTAAAGGCCAGTTTATCATCTCATTGACTGTGCATGGCAGCATTGGTTGCAACTGGGATGCAGGGGCTGGTTTGTTCCCTAATTTAGCATGTGCCCAGTGTCATTGAGTCGGCATTATAACATATAGAAGCTTGCAGCTATTTTAGTATTTTCTTTGGATTATATGGTGATAGGAGCTGTTGTCTGGTTTCCTGCACTACTTGTGAGCTGTTTATATTATGGTTATATTTTTGGTGATTTTTAAGTTCCCTCATGAAGTCATGAATTACTTTTTGCTCAGGTCCACGAACCTGAAAAAATCTGGAATCTCATAATCCGGATTTGCAGACCCTGCAAACAGGTAATCATTTGCATTTTGTGCAGTTCAACAGCTCCTTGGGCAAGACTAGGTGGCATTCCCAGGCCTTATGAACTGTGAACATTCCACACAAGCCAAGCCTGGGAGTCTGTGGAACAGTGTGCACTTCTTAGAGGAGTTTGTGAGGCCTCTCATTTTATGTTATGTAACTTGTGCACAGACTTTCATCTTAATTAACGCCCTATGTTGGCCTGGAGATAACACTTACATAATATTGTCCAAATCCACTCATCTTCCTTTGAACGTGCTGCTGCCTAAATATGACTCATGATGTATGTTTAATTTCTTGTGTTTTGATTGCTGCAGCTGATGGTTGCTTTATCAACTGAAGGCACAGCCCACTGCACAGAGACATGTCATGGCACCAGGCTGGCCCAAGTAAAACTAATAGAAATGTTTCTGAGCTTGGCAGGTGTTACGCTCACCTGGTATGCACGGGGCGCCACACGATACTGGATGGAGGTCTAAGCGCTATCCCGGACCCCTCTCTGCTTGGTTATGTGGCAGACGTTGGGTAGCGCCTTAGGTTTTTGTGCGTTGAACTCTCTGTCCTGCGTCTCTGTGCAGAGGCACGTGGTTGGTACAGGTGTTCCGTGGACCTAGTTGCTTCACTGGTCCGTGTGCCCTTATGTCGAGTCCAGACCGGCTGTAACTCCGACTCTGCTTGCTGTCTTCCAGGTGAGTTAAAATGTCTTTTCCGTCTTTATTCTGTCTCTTTCTTTCCCTCCGTTTTCTCAGCCTTCTCGGCGTCTTGCTCCACTACGCTGTTCCCTAACAATGTCCCTTTTTGTTTTCACAGGGATGGTTGCAATCTCGGAGTTGCCGCGTCAATGGCGAAGACCACGCTGAGGTATTGATGCGCAGAGCGCTGCGCTGTTTATTGGTGTTAATTGCTAACCTGTGTTCTCTTCTCTTCTTTGTACAGGTTGCAGTGATGTTCAGGAGCGATGAGCGATCAAAGCGCTGCTTGCCCAGGTAAGTGCTTTGTTAATGCTGACCTTGTTCCTTCTCCCTTGCAGGTTGTGATGAAACCCGGAGATGGACGAGGTAAGAGAAGCGAAGGGTGCTGCCAGGACTCGCTGCTTGTCCAGGTAAGAATTGTTATTAATGCTGTCCTTGTTTCTTTAACTTTGCAGGTTGCAGCGAACTCCGGAGATGGGCGAAGTAAGCAAAGTGCAGGATGGATTCAAGGCTGGTTACTTCACAGGTAAGTGTTCTTGCTTGCTAATGCTGTTCTTGTTCTTCCAGGTTATTAATGGAATCCAGATCTAGGGCTTCAGGATTGGGCCGCCGGAGAAGCAGATGAGCAGGAGCTGGACACGGTGAGCGTTTCACTGCAGGAGTGCAGAATAACACGAAGCGTGTTCTGCTGTTTGGGTGTGGTTTAAATATCCCAGGTAAAGTAGTTCCAGGCCAAGTAGTTCCAGTCCCAGCCACACCCAAAACACTAGACCGCATGGCTTGGTTCTAAAGAACTGAGCTGTGTAATAGGTGGATTAAGGTCCAAAACTGGTATTGCTTTATTCCTGATAATGAGCCTGGCGCAAAAGGCGCCAGGACTGACTCCATGTATGTTTCTGATGGAGTCTTAAGGCCCTTAGGGCCAGTGTGAAGGGCTTTAGCCCCATTGCTGCCAGGAGGCTGTTATATCTGAGGGGGTCAGGGGCATGGATCGTGACAGCAGGATCGTGCAGCGCTTCCTGCTGGCACTCAGGTGCCAACTGCTAGCCCACCTGCTAAGAGTGCTAGGCCAGTAAGCCAGAGAACCAGAGAGACTGTATCAGCCATTAGACTGAGTCGGAAGAGAGCTGAGCCATCCACACCCCCAGCCCAGTGAACATCAACTCATCCCTGAGTTGAAAGTAACACATTCCAAAGTCAAACCCCACAAATCACTCACTGGATTAAAAGAAGAAGGATCATGGGAAGGGATGGGCAGATAGGGCAAAGGGGATGAGGAGAGGTTTCCCACTGGATTGATGCATAGGGGTATATAAGGAAATAGATTGTGGACCGCACCTTTTGAAAATATCTCTCCAGAGAGGACAAATTCTGAATAGGAAGGAATACAGAACTCATTTGCTCTAATAGATCAGGTACGGCATTGGCCTAGCATCCAAAGTCACTCAGAGAGTTCACACCTTTTGAGAGGGGCCAAAGAATGGATTATCGGGTAAACACAACAATCTCAATGTAAGTCCTTCAGAAAGAGACCAAAAAGCACCGGATTGTTCAATCTCTAACTTCAAAGGGCGGGGTGATCAATTAAGCATCCCCAGGCCATTCTCATAAATGCAGTCTTAATTAAGGGCAGTGTTGATATAGATCTCAATACCGGTGCCAGTTCCTAAACCACTTGTCCACAGCTTTGAATCCATCAATTCTCATACAGAGGAAGCTCTGTTATTTTGCTAAATCCTTTGTTCCTTTCCAATCTTATTCGCCCTACCCACTATTGGAAGTGAAATATTTTGGATACTTGCACTGTTCTATTGAGCTCAACCTCCACTGCCAACAAGTGAAATGATCTCCCTGGGCAACCATTTCCGAAAGACCCTGCTGTAGCGGGTGAGCCTTTGTATCCCTATGATAGTACTCTGGATCATGCTGCCTGAGAGATGGCGTGCTTTCTAGCTATGTGTTAATTCCAGAGATCTGAACTGTTTTGGCAGGTTCTGCCATTTCATTAAAAATAATGTATTTGTGTAGCGCTTCCATCTGGTTTATTGCTGTCTCTAAACCATGTAATAGTAGCTGCTGTTATTATCCATTTTAATTGTACTCAATATATATCATCAAAGTAACTTTAGTCGGCCGTAGGCCATCAAAGTACATCCTAAATAAACATTTCTAAGATTACCAATACTTCATTTTGACCGAGGGAAGAAAATGGAAATAAAGAAAGAACAAACACAATTCGCAACTACGAATTGCTGTAGCCAGATTAGTTCCAGATAGAACATTGTTCTTTGTGACAATTCCAAGGGGGGCAGCAAATCCCAGATAGGGGTGTGTGCTAATTACAATCCCACTATTCGGGACCCGACCGTGACCCCCTGATCTTCCCAGGGCATCCCTGGCTATTTGCTCATTCCTGAAAACCAATTTAACAGAGTCTGAGGGATTTTCACCCTCACTAGGCATACTAAGGCACCACACCCTTGCTTCCTCAGCCACAAAGGGGCAATGCCTGACAGTACAGAGCCAGAGGAGACATTCATTTGAGATGGCATTCCTCTGTTCTTGCCTGTCCAGGGACAGCTTGGGTATCCCGAGAAGGAAAACAGTAGCGTTTCCTTGCCCCCCATATACATGTTGCTTGGGCATGCACACCCTTGGTTGATAACTACGTGCATTGGTCACTCTCTCCTACAGGAAATGGTTCTCAATGGACTTGGGGAGAATTCCACCGGCATGGTAGGCTTAGTGCACTGGGTGGGGAGTTCCCTGTGTAAGGAGTGGTAATAGTAATGGTGGTTATAATTAAGACAGACACAAGTTATCACAGTTCAAGGGTGTTTGTAAACTGTATGCAGGTTGGAAAAACGCCTAATCTAAACATAAATCTAAGATGGGAGCAAGCGTCGACCATTAAATGTAAATAAGGCAGTTCTAGTTGCGTTGTGTCAAATAAAAATGGCCTGTACTAAGAAACCTATTGCCAACCCTCAAAGCTAATACAAAAAGTATATGGGATAGTTTTCGAGAAAAGAAAGAAGTGTACAGAAATAATATGTCAGGATGTCATAGCCTGGGTCTTCCTTCCCCATGTTTTGAGCAGGGGGTCTGGTGGGATCTTGGAGCATAGCACACACTTGACAGTCTGTTTCAGCTTATTAGGAGCCTTGATGGCGAAGTCTCTTTTACCAAAAAGTATCTTGCCTTCGAGGGTCGAAAAATAACAAACAAAAATGAGCTCAGTTCCAAATGATTGTCGGTGATTCTCTCACCCCTGGTTCCCCCTCTTTGGGGCATAGACCCTTCTCGAATCTCAGCCTTCCTCCGCCGGGTCCACTGTGGCTCTCGAGTCAGGTGATAATGGTTCACTCTTAGGTCACCCTCTTCTGGGCACTGACCTTGTTCCCCGTGTTGTTGGGTGATAGCTTTTTCACCCCATAGATCTTCCTCTTCCGAGTTTGAATCCCCAAAACAGTTCCTATCAGTATCGGGGCCTTCGGTGGCAGTCTCTCCTGGTTCTGAGGGCCTGATAGCTTTTCAAATAACAAAACAAAAGGTTATTTCAAAAAAATGAAAGTTTGTTTCCTGGTTTTTCTTAGAGTGAGGACTCTTCACCCCTGGGTCCCCCTCTTCCGGACCCCTCTTTACTTTGGTTTTTCCTTTATTCACAAATCTCAATGTCTTTAACAGTTTCAGTGGACATCCCTCTATCGGGTTCACCTTTGTCACCACCCTGTTTCTTGGGACTTTAGACTTTTCCCCCTCTTCGTCAGCATCCCTCATCCGGGTTCACTCTTGCCAACTTCAGATTCACATTTGCTTTCAATGTTTGCAGGATTCACTTCCCTATCTTTCTCACAAAGCGGGATTCACTTCCCTTACTTTCTGATAAAGCGGGATTCACTTCTCTTCTGTACATTTCTTAGGTCAAAGGCTTTCGCCTCTATGGGGATTTTGTGTGACCTCCTGTATGACCATTTTGACCCATCTTGGTGGCTATTCTATGGCCTTCTGGTGTCTGTAGTTTCAGTCAGATGGGGATCGACCAGAGTTTATTTGAACAGCACCAACCTGGTGCTAGTCCCCTTCAGAAGCTGGTCTCCCCTTAACAATTGTACAGTTCTTTGACCTTCTGTCCCTTTGCCATTTTGCGACTTTCATTCACCACAGCCCAGTTCTTATTGGATCCCCTTTCGACTCACCAGCTGTGATTAACTGCTTGGCTTTCCTCTTAACTAGAGCCAAAGTCGGTACCACAGAAGCAGGAGTCTCCCTAACTCCGGCTTATCAGCATCGATACGCTCTGTGTACTGTTGACATCTGCTGCAGCACACTTGGGCTATGGTCCTTAGTCTTACGATTCTTTCTGCGTAGGTTTCGCAGGGTCTTGTCGAGAAGGGCAAAGTCATGTTTTGCCTCGTCAGGCTCTCTATATTTGCCGCCTTTCTCCTCCTCTTGAACTGCCGGGGCTGGATAGCTGTCTAGTCGTGCACCTGTAGCGTCTCACACCTGTCTGCAATGGGTATGTAGTAGCTGCTCAGCCTGAGGTTGGGTCATCGATGCACAGGCATTCATTTCACAGGATGCAGTGTTCAAGAGTTGACACGGGGGATGAGACCCCTTAGGAACAGGAAGAGGGTTGGCAAGCTCCCCCAACAGGCCCCCCCCTCCCATACCCTCCCCACTCCTCCCCTCAGCATAAATCAGAACCGATAGCAGTTTTTTTATGACCACCAGTTCGGAGAGCACCTGTGCACAAGAGCAGCTTCCGGCAGTATGAGCCTCCTTGTGTAGTAGAGTTGAGGAGGACTGACTACCATGAATATAGAGCTTAAGGGCCCTAAAAGGGGTTAGGGAAGGAAGGAACTAGTCCCCAAGATCGTTGTCCACATATTCTCACTCCAGGCACTACAAATAGAACTAGGGAAGAACTTGTCCTCGATTGCTCCATCAGTCTCCATGACCATTAGGTCCAAGGCAGCAGGTACAGTAACTGGCAAGGAAAGGTCGAGGATGGGACCCAATGCAGGCAGGAAAACAGGGACTGAGCATAAACTTGCACAGGGCAAACTGGGTAAGAGGCAGACGGACACTGCAGGGACCAAGGGTACCATGGGGCGGGCAGGTGGATCGCAAACCCACTCAGTTCCAATACCAGGTGCAATGGCAATGGGCAGGCTGTCAGGGTTCCCTGTGGTGGCAGGCTTGATTTACATTAGTGGCTGGTTCAAGCTTGGGGGGTTTCCTTTGAGACTCTGTACAGGAGAGCTAACCAAGTTACTGGATGATTTCCCCCCCCCAATAGTGGGCTCCTGGAGCAATTGTTTTCTCACCCACTAAGCAGGGATGGACCCCAAGAATTGGTGAACCTCATTTGATGGAGGGTAGGCCACCACCTTGAGATTAAAAGAACAGCTTGGTTTCTCGCAGAGTAAATCCCTGGTTCCCCTAGAGGCAAACTTAGTGTCAAGGGCAAGGGTGACTGAGCCCATGTCAGATCCGGGAGCGATGTCAGTAGCACAACCGCTGCCAAGGCTCAGTGGATGCTCTGCCCCTTTTCTTCGCACAACCAAGATCTTGTGTTTAGATTTAGGCTTGGGCTCTAGATGGGTTTGCAGGTTAGATAGAAGGGCAGACCTGCAGAGAAACAAATGGGGTAAAGGGGACAAGGGTAAGGGCTCTGCCACTTCCATTGTAGATCTTGCTGGGACCAAGGTCCAAGGTCTTTCTGGCGATCAAGCAATCTTCCCAAAGGAACAAGGAGCCACCAAATGCCAACTCCTGCTTGCTCTCACCTCAAAATGATTAGATGAAGGGGTGGGTGGGCCCTCCAACCCAGCCCTGGGGTCTGCTAACACCCCTGCAGGTTTCCAACACCCTGTGCCTTGTCCCCGCGGCCATCAACCTGGTTGGGTAGCCCCAGCATTCTTATGGATAGAGGGGTCGTGGCCTGTAGAAGCTGATTCTAAACAATTAAAAGGCCTGCTTTGGGAATAGTCAACCGATGTTATCCTCCGCTTGAGGACAATCGGCTAGATAGAAAGGGAGCAGCACCACGGGACCCGTTCTCCTCGACGTCCTAACTCCAAGGGCCATAAAGCAGCAAGATATTCCCCACAAGAGGGTTCTGTGGGAGTCCCTAATCTGCGGCAGGCTGACCAGATATAAAAAGGAGTGACATCTGTTGTCCCCCCACCTCTGGGGGCCATCAGCAATCCAGCTGAATACCATCCTCCTCTTTGGGGGCCCCTCCACCATGGAGAAGTAGGGATCATCGTCTAACACCAACTGAAGGAGTGGGTAGCAGGGGGAATAAGGTCTTCATCACAGATAGCGGAGAACACACCAGGTGCATGGGGGGTGATATATCACCTGACAAAGGAAGATAGCCAGACGAAAAGGGCACGGGCCCCCAGCCCACCTACATCCACCCGGGCAGAGGGAACGGAATTGGGAATCCCCTAAGGGACAACAATACAGAACGCAGTAGGACACAGTGGCTCCCCAGTAAGACCTGGACACCCAACGGAAAGGATGAACCAAAAGCTCACTGGAAGGAAGAGTGGGCCAGCAGCCGCCTCAGTAGCAGAGCGGAGGGGTCGGGATCAGAATGCACAGGGAAGATCTAAAGCTGCACCTCTTGCCCCCTGGAACCCCTGGCCCCCTCTGGCCTCTGACTGTAAAATCTCTGGCTTTTCTCACTCCTAAGGAGACGCTAAGTAAGCGCAGTGCCCAAACGATCAACCCCAGCTTGATCCCAAGTCACCGTTGTGGCTAAACTCTAGGAAAGAACCTGTACAGTAGGAAAAAAAGGGAGCAGAATGGCGAAAAGTGGGAAAAGCGCAAAACAGACTGACATCTCAACTCAGTTAAGTCATCCGGGTTTTGAGAAAGTGAAAAAGGGAGAACAGTTGGAGCAGCCTCAATCCACTGATACCCAGTGAGCAGCGGCCAATCCACTATCTACACAATCGGTAATGAAATCAGATCTGGAAGACCTGCTGGCGGCCATGAACATTGATTTCCAAAAAGGGACTGAAGAAGTCATGGGCAAGAGAGCCACCCTGGATAAGCATGTAGTGGCAGTGGAAAGCAGAACAACAGATGTCGAAAACAATCTCTGTGATCAAGCTTTCGAACTAGATGACGGTTTAGCTAGAATCACAGCACTGGAGGAGAGATGTAAGGTGTTGGAAGCTAAGCAAGAGGATGCGGAGAACCGCTTGAGGCGAAATAATATCCATCTTCAGGCCATTCCCATATCAGTCAGAGATGCAGAGCTGGAAAGCTAC
The DNA here is from genome assembly GCF_040938575.1 of Ambystoma mexicanum. NCBI lineage: Eukaryota > Metazoa > Chordata > Amphibia > Caudata > Ambystomatidae > Ambystoma > Ambystoma mexicanum. The sequence continues at coordinate 965,779,271 of NC_090924.1, forward strand.
ACCAAAGACTTGTTCTGGTTCACAATTACCCTTCCGGATGACACCCCACTTCTTTAAAGTGAAGGAGGAAATAATGAGGGAATCCAGAAACACTAAACAAATCCAATTAAGAGGGGCAACTATACTGTTGTATCAGGACCTAGCGAACATTACCCTACTGAAGAGAAAGGCGCTTAAATACCTCACGGAATGTGTGTTATGTTATGTGTTTGTTTATAACGCGCCGATAGCCGGAAGCATCAGGGCGCAGGAGTGTCTGGGGTAATTCAGTGCGCATAATATTATATGCTGTAGAGGGTGGTCTGAGGAAAGATAATGAGATTATCAGTGGAAGAGGTGGGTTTTCAACGATTTCCTGAAACTCCAGTAGTTCTCTTCCAGTCGTAGAGTTAGTGGCAATTTGTTCCAGCATTTTGCTGCCTTCACTGGGAAAGATTTCCCCCGCCCTTGCACACGTTTAGCTCTAGGAATATTCAGATAAGCCTTATCCTCTGATCTAAGGTGTCTTTGAGGCAGGTACAAAGAAAATTGCTTCTTAAAATATCTAGGGGCTTCTCCATACAGACATCTGTGAACTATGGTCATCGCCTTAAAGTGTACTCTCTCTTCCACTCTTAGCCAGTGAAGGGATCTTCCCCCCCTAGTTACATGCTCCCTTTTTTTGATTCTCTTGGTAGCTCGAACTGCGTAATTTTCCATGACCTAACTCTTTTGTACATCCCTGTTCGTGGCTCCTATCAGTAAGGCGTTACTGTAGTCAAGGCGTGACAAATTGCCTTATGGCTCTCATGAGACGAATGTAGTAGGCATGGTTTTTCTGCAGGTAGTTAACCAGAGCCTCGGATCCCACTGATGCATCCACAACTACCCTAGGGTTTTTACGTGGGGCACCACTGAGATTTTAGCCTGTTTGATAGTAAAGGTCTGGCATTCTGTCCGTAACTTGGATCTGGCCTGTTGCGTCCTAAAAATCATCAGTTCGGTTTTCGCATTATTAAGACACATCCAATGACGTTGCATCCAAATGTCAATAATGCGATTAACTCTGATATTTTCGCGCTGTCGATGCTGTATTCTCCCTTGAGTTCATAAATGAGCTGCGTGTCATCGGCATAGTTAGGAAAGAACACGCTGATTTGTTCCAGGAGCTTGCATAGATTTCTCATATATAAATTAAATAGCAGCAGTGACAAGCTAGCACCCTTGGGGATACCAAACAAGATAGGGGCAGCCTCAGAGAATGTGTCACCCCAGTGGATCTTAGCACTCCTGTCTTTCAAAAATGATGCTAACCACTCCAACGCCTTAGGCGTGCAACCAACTGTTTTAGCCAGTGCTCCCTGCAGGAGTTGGTGATCTACCAAGTCGAAAGCCACGCTGAGATCCAACAGCATAAGGATACCAGTGCTGCCCTTGTCTATCAGGCCTAACATGTAGGTCTGAAGATCGAGCACAGCTGATTCTGTGCTGTGGGAGGCTCGAAAGCCTGATTGCTGTTCATGCAGTAGGTTCCAGTCTTCTACATGCTTTTGTAGTTGGTTCGTGGTAACTCTATATAGGACCTTCAGGATAAAATTTGAATTAGTTATGGGCCTGAGATCACTGGGGTCATTCGGATCCAGCCCTGGTCTCTTCACTAATGGGGTAATAGTCACCTTCTTAATTTCCTTTGGTGCTACCCCCTCCCTAAAGGGGGCATTAACTATCTTTGTCAGTACTGGAACAAAAATGTCTGTATTGCCCAATATGATTTTGGAAGGCAGAATATTCTCTGCGCAGGAGGTGGGTTTCATTTTAGCCAACACTCTACATAGCTCCTCCTCGGACATAGGGAGGAAGCTGAAATTCGCTCTTCCTTCCTGGTTACTTATTTCCTCTGGAAGGATAAGGGGCTCTCCTTCTCTTCTGGCTGTAATGATGTTATTTCAAGCCTTAGAGATCTTGGCAGCGAAAACTTCTTGTACCCTATCACATTCTTCCCTAGTGGGAGTATGTGGAGGGGAGAGTGATTTCAGCTTTTCAATCCCTTTAAGTATTTCAAAGATTTTACTGGATGTGTTGGTCGCTGCCTCTATTTCTTTGTTGTAATGATTCTTCTTTGCTTCCCTGATACCTTTCCTATACCTGTAATCGGTCTTTTTCCAATCCTCTTTGTTTGCTAAAGTGGGATTTTGGCACCATGATCTTTCTTTGGCCCTCTTCTCCTGTTTTAGTTTATTTAGTTCTTCGCTATACCAAATCTGGTGATTACTATTTTTCTCACCAGTTTGTGTTTAAGTGGGGCTTTCTCCTCTACGAGTTCTTGCATGTGTTTATTATATTTTTCCAACAAGGTCTCGCAGTTGTCCTTTTCTGCAAAGGAGTCCTGTGATGCTCTGTAGGCATGGTTTCAGAATCTCGGAACCAATAGTCTTAAAATGTCTGCTCCATATTTTAGTATGGGGATTTTCAATGTAAGAGGCCGGTTGATTTGATTGCACTACAAAGGTAACCAAGTGATGGTCTGACCAGATACATGGTTCCATGACAACATTATATGGTTTCAGGTTGTTGGTAAAAACCCAGTCTAACTGGTTACCTTGGGGGGTTGTAGCTTTGTTGTTTAATACAGGGAAATCCAAGTTATTCATTGCGGTTTCCAGCATTATGGCCTCCTTGTCCCCTTTATTCCCTCTCCACCTATTCATGTCACCAACTACCAAGGTGGATGTTTTATTAGATATAAGTCGAGAGGCTTGAGATGTAACTTCATTCTCAAAATCACTAATTAGGGAGGTGCTCTGTATATAACAATAATGTTTAAACTATCGTTGGGGGTATATGTGAGTTTTAGTTGAATGGTTTCACAGTATGTGCATTCAAAATTGGCTCTGAAGAGGTTCAATTTTTCGCGAGCTATGCCGGCAACACCTACTCCCTTTCCAGTCTCTCTATTTGTGTTATACATGATGTACCCTTCGGGAACCGCAGCTTCGCATACTGGGCCGATAGGATCTTTTAACCATGTTTCTGATAAACATAAAATATCTAGAGCGCTCTCCTTTATCAGATCATTTACGTTATGTGCGTGTTTGTTCAAAGATCGTGTGTTAAGTAGTCCCACTTTGAGACTCTTCAACTTGTCAAGGCGATCTGATTTCTTTTCACTGCCTTCCTGTTCCGTTTGTCTAGAAGGGTTGTTCAGTGCTTGGCTCCTCGTTCTTGTTAAGCTACTAAGGATGCAACCTTCATTTCCTCCCCCTTGCTCTCTCTAGCTCCCATTGGTCTATCTTATCACCCAGTCAAGGTCTTCCTTCAGTTTTTTCCCGCTGCCAATCACTGCCGCGTATTGGGTGGAGGACAGAGTAGTGATAGGGAAACTGTACTTACGTCTGTGGCCCGCGTGCACCTCCTTGCACAGACTTTAACAGACTGTGCCTGCCTGTGAACGCTGGCGCGTTTGCGCCAGGTTTGTGGGTAAGTAGTGCTCTAGGACTACAATCTTTCTGGGGATTGTAGTTCCTAGAGCAGGGAGCACGTGCAGTGGCTCACTTTCTAGCAATGCAAATGCTACTATTAACAAATGCTGCAATTCGTTTTACTTCTACCACAAAGGCTCTGTATCTGGCTATACCTTACTTCAGTGGAGCAGAGGTTTCACACTATAGCGCAATACAATACAAATAATTTTAAAAGTAATTTAAAAACGAACCTGGCTAAAAACTCTTATTTCACAAAATAAAACGCACAATTAAATTACAAAGACTAACCAAATTCCTTTCAGGCCCACAGTCTTTTATACTGTATCAGACTGTTCCTGTCCATGGGTTTGTTTGTAAGTAGTGCTCTAGGACTACAATCCTCCTGGGGATTGTAGTTCCTAGAGCAGGGAGCACATGCAGTGGCTCGCTTCCTAGCAATGCAAATGCTACTATTTACAAATGCTGCAATTCGTTTTACTTCTACCACTAAGGCTCTGAATCTGGCTATACCTTACTTCAGTGGAGCAGAGACTTCACACTATAGCACAATACAATACAAATAATGGTTGTGAGACCGGAAAATCCCATACCGGTGAGGGTTTCCAACCTCTTTAAACTTCACATGGGATGGCGCCCAGAAACAAATTCACAACCTAAAAGAATCAAACATTTCTGGGAGCTGGAGAGGGAAGCAGAGGATCAGAGAGGGAATCAGCCACACAAGAACCAACAGAGTTAACCGGAGGCACAGATTGTGGGGCCCGCAGCGGAAGAACAACAGGGCCCCAGACTAGAGCCAAGAGGTGGAAACCGGAGTGATCCTTACTGGGATTGGTTCTCTTCTCTTTGGCTTGGTGGCCGTGTGGGCAAATCGGAAAGGTAATGGCCAAGCGTGATAGGGTGCGATACCATACACCCTTGCAGAGTCATCTCATACAGGGCTCGGGGGTTCTATGGTTTGAGCCTAAGGGAATATTTTCAGGAAATGTGTGCTCCTGAGGGGACTGGACGTTTCATTTAGCAGATTGGGAGTCAAGCCTTTACAATGGCAGTTGGCCCTGTTGGCCCTACAGGTTTCTCGGTGGGGGGGTTTGATCCGGTTACCCTGTTGGTCTAGGGTACCTCCCCGCCATGACAGTTGCAGGGTGGAGAGGGTGTAGGGGTAGGGGGAAGGGTTGGGGGAGTGTTATCACTCAGGAGGTCTCAGGAGACGAAAGGGAACAAAACATCAACATCTAGAATCAACATAGGCAAACATGACCAGAGCATACTAGCACTCGCCAGCCGGGTGGCGGACCACACAGTCACAATCTATAACATGCAATACATTAGGAATCATGGGGTCCGATAATGAGAGCGAAATTCTCATGATCACATGGAACGTACAGGGGCTTAGTTTCCCGGGCAAAAGGAGATCAGTTGAGAGGAGGCTAGCGCAACTCTCAGGGGACATTGTGTGCCTACTGGAGACACACCTGCTACTGACAGATGAACACCAGATTAAATTCAAAAGATTTAAGAAATCATACTTTGCCTCATTGGGTGAGAAAAGGGGAGGGGAAGCGGTCCTGTACAGTGAAAATGTGCCTTTAACCCATATCACAGTAAAAAGTGATCCAAGGGGTAAATTTATTCTGATAAAAGGGCGCCTAATAGAACGACTCACCATAGCAGCCATCTACTGCCCAAATACGGGGCAAGAAAAATTCCTTCGGGACCCGATCCCTGTGATTCTGCCATTCACCAAAGGCCACCTGCTGATTGGTGGGGACTTCAATGCAGTCCCAGACCCGCAAATAGATGAAACTCTTCCCCCTACCAGGGTGGACTTCCAGGGCCCTGGGGCTAGCTGGGTTTCTGAGGGAGACAGAGTCAGTAGATGTGTGGCAATTAGCAAACAAGGGAGAGGCCGACTTTATGTTCTATTCAAATGCGCACAGAGGCTTCTCAAGAATAAATTTACTCTTAGTGCCTAGGGTCTTCTTCCCCTGCCTGGACAAGGTACAAATTTACAAATTCACACCAGAATGGTATCGGATCACGCTCCCGTCACAGCAGATTTACAAATTCAGTACTCTCTAGCCCCCCCCCCCCCCAAGATATTGGAAACTACAGGACTCCATCCTGCTGGATGAAATAATCAGGAAGGAAGTAGGGGACACCCTCACCCACTATTTTAGGGAGAATACAATGAAGGACACCCCAAGAGCCTTGATCTGGGACAATATGAAACCGGTAATAAGGGGAACCTTGATTAGCACAGTGGCGGAACAGAGGATGGTCTCACGATTACAGGGGGAGAAACTGGAAAAATCAGTGGTGGATTTGAAAAGAGCCTATAATAGATGCCCGACCAGGAAAATTGAGAGGGACCTCAAAAAAGCTAAGAGGGCCTTGGAAAAGCACTGGGCAAATAGATTGGCGAGGGCCCTGGCATATACAAAGCAATATTATTATGTAAACGGGAATAAAGCTAATCGCATCCTCGCCCACAAATTTAAGAAGGTACATAATAGAAATAACATCTTAAAACTTAGGAGTGAGGATGGAACTCTGCGATATGCAGAAAGGGAGAACATGGAAATGATGGTAGAACATCATAGGGAAATTATGCCTGAGCCTGCTATTGAATCCGAAAGACAGGAACACTACTTACACTCGGTTAATAAGACTTCCCCTAGGGTCCAACTAGAGTCCCTGGAACTCCTAATATCGGTTGAGGAGACAGCAGATGCTAACAAATCTATGAAAAATTCAGCCCCAGGCCCTGACGGATTGACAACTACATTTTATAAGACATTCTCGCCGATCTTGGCCCCGCAGCTAACAGATCTATTCAACTTATTCCTCAACACACACAGTATTACTCCATCCATGGCGGAATCCTTGACAATTATGACCCTCAAACCAGGCAAAGATCCGGAGCTATGCTCCTCCTATAGGTCCATTACGCTGATGAATAATGATGGGAAATATATTCCAAGATCCTCGCCACTAGGGTAAGGACGGCACGTCCAAATTTAATAGACCCAGATCAGACTGACTTCATATCCCCGGAAGATGTACTCACGGTAACATTAGGCGTACAATAGACCTGATTGAATCGGCCAACAGAAAAGGGGAGAAGATGGCAGTTTTCTCATTGGACGCCCATAAAGCGTCAACCTGGTAGACTGGGATATATTAGGAAAACACTGACCCACTTTGGGTTTGGCCCGAATTTTGTGACCTGGGCTATGTCCAACTATAAGAACCCGTCCACAAGCCTAAGAATCAACAGAGCCATGTCAGACAAGATACACGTTTCCAGAGGGACACGTCCGGGATGCCCACTCCCCTTGTTAATATTTGCCCTATCAATGGAGCCGTTCGCCCTTAAACTCAGACAAAATACAAACATACAGGGTTTGGTGGTGGGTAAACAGGAGTATAAAATGGCCATGTACGCAGATGATGTCCTCCTCACAATAACGCAATTGTACAAAGCCATGGGGGCCCTCTGGAATGAAATTGAGACCTTCGGGGAGGTTGCAGGATTTAGGGTGAATATGCTAAATCAGCAGCGCTAGCTATTAACATCCTGCGCGGGCAGAGGTAAGCGCTTGCTGCCACGCTTCCCAATTCCATGGGCAGAGCCTTCGTTTGGGTACCTGTGGGTTCCAGATTCCCAGGAAACTAGATCAATTATACCAATGCAATTTTCCCCCATTGTTTAAGGAAATCTAAAAGGAACTGGAGCACTGGCAAAAGCAGGAAATCTAATGGCTAGGTAGGGTCACAGCAGTCAAAATGAACGTTGTCCCACAGGTAATCTATCATTGTGCAGCGCTCCTGGTTCACATCACGGAGGGAGATCTAGCTAAACTGCAGAAAGGCATGCTTAAATTTATATGGGGGGGGAGACCACGTATAGCTAGACGCATCATGCTCCGTGATAGAGCCTTGGATGGTTTAGGGGTCCCAGATAACGCCAGATACCGAGGAGCAACTCAGTTCTCCCACGCATTTGACTTACCTGTCGATCAACCGGAACTCGCTGGTTTACCTGAGTTGAGATCTGGTGGGAATACCACAGGGCATGGTGACTCTCATTTGCTAAACAACCGGACTGGCTTGAGAGGGGGCTCCCACAATTTACAAATGCTCTCACATGTATGTCTTTATTATATGGCAAACAATCATTATGTTTAAAGGATGTTGATGTGTAATCTCTGAAAAAGCCTAATAAAATGTTTTGTTGAAACCCTAAAAATTGAATACACCCACACAAGGTTTAAAATGAATATGAAAAATTGGCTCCATGAACAGAAGATATAACTAAGATATGTCTGCACACAATAACTACATTTTCTTCCCTCCCCACCCAGGGTCCTGTTCTTGACTCTACCACACTTATACCATATGACTCGAACTCAGCCCCAGGCCACATTCAGATATTACCAGACAACCTTGACTCTGCCTACCGAAGCTCAGCAAAAGGTTACCAGACTTAGATGCAAGTCTGGGTTTATGTTATAATATGAATGACGTTCAAGACCAAGAATTTCTGTTACTCATGGTGCCTTAGTAAAAGCATTACCCACATTATGTAACCCGAGTGTCAGCTCAAATATTGGGTACTAACTGTAAGTAAGCTGGCTACTAGAATATTTAACCTCATCCCATGCTTCCTATTCTTTGTACATATGTCACACAAGCACTTCGAAGAGCCCCCTTGCAAGTTAACACATTATAAACCTCAAATAGTAATTTGTCCTTTAAGGATTTTGAGCCAGCAAATGTAATGCTCAGCGTATCCTACTTTAGCTTTGCTAACATTACCCTATGAGTGGAAAGCAACATTGCAATATCATTTACTTGGCCTGTAAGGGATCATTGGTATGGACTATGTCTGGCATTATTCATATATAGAATTAGGGCAACAATATTCAGATAACTAAAATGCTTTTCACACAATCTGCAACCTTTCAAAATGTTCAGAGTTCCATGGGGATAGACCTTAACAAATTATATGTTAACTCGCTCCTATACAAAAATGGTTTCACTGAGCACTTGTCGAAACCTACTCAACAATTGAAAGGTAGGGTATGTTGCAAACAATCTTGTATGCACTTCATAGTAATTGTGCACATGCAGATTTATGAAATGTTCTTAAACTGCACATAATCTCATCATGAGGCTTGAGGGGGGTGGCTAGCCAGCATGTAGAGCAGATGTGCTACTAGCGAGCTCTCCTGCTTGATTGGGAAAACAGTGATCCTATGTGCAGCGGAAGGAACCAACTGAAGCGAAAGTGATCACCAAGTGTCAGCGGCTTATGAGCAGTAAGCAATCCTACTTCCGTGGAGAACGAGCGAGAACAAGCCGTGGAAGTGACCGTGGCAGACGTGAGGAGGAGCCACCAAAATGGCGCCGAGATGCTCTGTGTGATCGGGAAGATGGAACGATTGCTGATGGCAGCTGGGAATGCAGGGGACCTGTGTGGCAGCCTGCAAGTGGCCCGGAGGAGCCCAGAGGCCGTGCTATCAGTGACAGAGGGCGGTAATAGTAAAAGCGCCGGCCGCAGCTGGAACGAAAACTGTATAATGTACAGGGCAAGCACTGTGCGGTAGCGAAGCGTTGACAGTGGCTGGAAGCATTACAGCAGACCTGGCTCCCCGCGTGACACAGCGATCCCAAAATATAGCGGCCAAAGAGGTCTGAAAAGTAGCACCTGCCATCCATGTGCGATCAGCCGCAATACGCTGAGGAAGCAGATTGGAAGCCCTGCGACTCTAGGAGTAGCACGAACTGTGTACATACATACGGCAGATGGCGCCACGAACTGGAAGCTCTCCTGGCCCCCTTCCATAACAAAAGACAGGACGCATGTTAGGCAGAATCCTATGCAGTTCCCTTAGGAAGCACCACAGAATATTAGGACTACAGGAATATGCAATAAATCCCCTTTGGTATCAGTCTGTACCACAAAGATTTAGTTGGTAGCTGTGGCTAAGCAGTCAGACTTATCTCAAGAGGGAGAAGCAGCAGTACTCAGGGTTTACACAATAGGACTACAGCACTAGGGTACAAGGAAACACTGACCAAAGCTTTGTATCAAAAGAATATATATATTTATTTTACACACTCTTAAGTTCAACACACAAATCACTATCATTAAAGCAAGTTAAAACAGTCAAGAAAAGTATACACAACTCCCTATTTAAATTGTAGACAAGTTTCAGCAAGAGTGAAAACTGAGCAAAATGGCACAGTGTAAACCAAACAGAAATGGCACTCTAGCAATTTCTCAAAAGGTGGGGAAAGGACAAGTTATACAGGTTTAGGCTCCAAAACACACCAGCAACACTTCCCAAGTTGATTGTGAACAAGTTAGGCAAGGCAGTACTTTCGTATATGCAATACTTAGGTGAAAACCGAGCAAAATGGCACTTCAACAATACTTAAGAGGGAAGGAAAGGTGGTTATAAGAGTTTTAGGTGCACCAACACATTTCTTGATGAAAAGCAATCTAGAGAAGGCAGTTGTAACAGATTTAGCCAGAGTCAATAGGCCTGTGCCGGAGTCAGTGGTATAAGCAATGTGCCCAGGATCAAACTGTTCTAGTAGCTGCAGTCAAGTCTTTGTTTAACGAGTTGAAAATGCGGTTGCAGAAGGTGAAAAGATAAAAAGATAATGTTAGACGAGAGGGGCGGCCAACCTAGAAGGTAAGCAAAGGATTTAAAACACCTTTAGCAATACCCAACGAAACGGGAGGCTTGGCGGAACAATGTACCTTGAAAGTGGAAGAGGCTCCTGCGGTGGCGGTAGTTCCTGGAAGTTCCTGCAGTTCGGGAGATCCAGCAAAGGAAGAGAGGCTCTCGTCGTGTAGGAAGGTTCGAGTTACTGCACTGCCCAGGGATGAAGCCAGCCGCGGTGCTGCCAAAACAAAATAAAAGGTACGATCCTTTAAATCGCGGTCGTGGTGGACGGTTGCCTGGCTATCCGGTCTCCTAGTGCTTGGCACTGGCGATTCGACCAAGGCAGGTCCTGGAAGGCGATTGGTGAACTGGTTGGCCCCACCAGCTCAAGGGAAGAAGACTCTTGCAGGTGAAGATCTTCTCGAGTCATTGTAGAAAAGTGGTGAGGATCTGCAGCAGGGCTTCACCGGTGGGTCAGTCTTTGCAGATGTCTTCAGCTTCTGTCCTCTTTGGGTTTCTTAGTTCCAGTGGCGACGTCTTGTCCTCCAGTCCTCAGAGCCCTGCTTTTATGCAGAAAAACCACCATTCGTACAGCCTAGCTGTCACTCACACAGTGGGGTGGCTATCCTGGCGGGATAACCCCCCAGCCTATCAGGGCAGAGTGAGACTTTGGTTGCCTAGGTAACCCTGTCCAGGGTGCCTATTCCCCCTCCCACACATCCTGTCTACCCCAGACTCAGTGGCGCCGAAAGGAGGGCTTCTGTGCCCGCCAAAAGGATGAACAAAGGATTCCCGACCTGGGTTAGGATTTTAGAGAAAGAAACGAGAAAGAAATCTTATCAAAGATCTGGCAATAAAAACGTACCGGAGTAAAGTTAATATTAAAATAAACCGACGGTATGTTAGAGGCTATCAGTAAAAGTGGTAGCCTCGAACAATGGGAAAATCCCATAGGAATATATTTGCGGTCGAATATTTACAGTAGTAACCACTGCCACCAGCCAGAAACTTTGGAGAGGGGGACTGGACGGTACCCTTTTGAAAATGAACACCAGGGAAAAACGATTAACCCTTTCCAGTACTTCCATAGTAAGATGGTTTGTACTGGTTTTGTTCATAACTATTGAATAGTAAAGTCAATGGGGACTTTACATACCCTGGGAGACAGTAGTCAGTCCCAGGGTATGGAGTCTATGTTGGGGGGTCCGTAGGACAACCCTGTGTTACTGCACTGAGGGTGCTGTGTAACACACATGTAAAAAGACGATACCTATGAGGGTGAGAAAAACCCCATAGACCATAAGCACAAAGGATAGCCTAAAACACACATCAGCAATATGTCTAAGAGTGGGAAAAAGAGTCTCACTCTTAGCAGGAGAAAACAAATAAACCCTTCAAATCCAGCAAAGCTGCTTGGGGACTCTATAGGTAAGGGAAATTAGCCTTAGAAGAGAATTCTCCCTTACACTCGCCCCGCCCTCCCCCAGACTAAGGGACAGGAGGATCTAATCCACTCCTGGATGAGTCTCTTAGCTCTAGTCGGTTAAAAACATCCTAGAGAGACCATCAGCATTTTGGTGGTGACATCCTGACCCATGCTCAAAGGTTTTCCTTTGCAACCTATATGACCTACAAACCCTTTCTGGTACATCTTTCTTATTTAAGGTATAAGGGAGCTGATCTAACAGTTCCCTTGAAGTTGCAACAACTTCTGAACCCAAAATAGGTCTTCTCAAGGGGTCCTTAAGAAGGATTCCCTTAGATCTAGAAGGGCCTCCATGGTTCCTCACCACCTCTCTTTCAAGAGCAGGTTGGGTCTCAGGCATCCTGGTTGGAGGGTCAGAGGCCAAGCCAAGTACAGGCTTCCTCTTCTTCTGAGATCTGGTTTTACCTGGTGGAAGAGTTCCTTTCTTAACACTAGGTTTTTCTTTGGGGTCTTCAGTAGAAGAGCCCACAGCCTTTAGGTTTTTAGCCTTGGGCCTATTGTTCCTGGTTTTCCACCAGCTTTGAGAATTACCAGTTCTCTAGAGAGGGGTCCAATTTGTCTATCCACCTCTTCCTCAGAAGCAGGGGGAGTCAAAGACATTATAATTGGATGGTCAACGGTGGAGCTTGGTTGGGGCTTCCATTTCGCTAACAGTCTAGCCTCAGATTTGCCTGTGTTAGAGGTTAACTTACTAACATCAGGGCTTTCAGTGAGGGTCTCAGTAGAGGGTAGAGTAGAGGGTCCCACAGGGTTAGGTTGCCTCTGTAGCCAATTTGGTTTGGTTCTGCTTCTCCATTCTGCTTCTCAATACTGGGAGGTCTGGGGGTACTGGATACTACTACTAGAGCATTTAGATCATTCCCCAACAGGACTCTCCCAGGCACCTCAGTTTGATAACTGACAGGAATCCTCACTGTCATGCTATTACACTGAATGAGGGCTGGTAGAATAGGAACCAATTGGACAGGACCTCCAGAAAGTTTAATGGGACCTTTGGGTGCCTTAGCAACATCCTCAAGCTTGAAAAAGCTTTCATCCACTACTGTTCTGCTGGCCCCAGTGTATCACCTGGCAGGAGTATCCTGGCCATTGACAAGAACACTGTCCATGTAATATACTTTAGAGTTTTCTGGAAGGGAGTCATACACACCCCTATTCTGTTTGCTAAGCAGACCCATGGACTCTAAGGATACAGTTGTTTGAAGACCCAAGGGTTCTTCAGCAAACAATTCATAATGGGCACTAGCCATTTGTACTTCCTCCTCAGGAGCTAAGACTAAGGAGACTATGCTGATCCCTGCAGGGTTACCCTTGCATCTGGGATCACCCTTTATATGGTCAGTAGGCCCACAAACATAGCATTTTCCAAATGCTCTCTGGAATGGGTGTTTCTGCTGACCTGCCTCTGGTTGGGCCCCAGAGGGTTCACTAGCCCTATTTGGTTTCCCAGGTGGCTTACCCTGGCTATTTTGTTGTTTGTGGCCCTCTTTGGGATGGGAGGTATTAGAATTCTTTTGGTTCTCTTTTGGTGGCTCCTTCCCCTCATCCTGAAACTGGGAAAAAATAAAAGATTATGCAAATCCTATCGGCCAATCACATTGATGAACCGGGACAGTAAGATATTCACAGCGGTATTAGCAGAATGACTCAAAATAGTAATCACTACGCTCGTCCACCCTGACCAGATGGGGTACGTCCCAGGCAGGGCCGCAACAGCAAACCTGAGGCGGCTTCAGGCAGTCATAGACAGGACACATACCAGAACAGAAGGTTGCCCAGTGGCGGCATTAGATGCCATCAAGGCATTTGTTTCCGTGCAATGGGAATGGTTGTTTGCCACCCTAGAGCATTATGGGATGGGTCATGGATTCATCAGATGGATACGCATACTCTACACAAAACCAACAGCAAGAGTCCGCACAGGTAAACAAATCTCTGATCCATTCCCGATCCGTAGAGGCACTAAACAAGGGTGCCCACTGTCACCCCTATTGTATATCCTGGCATTAGAACCCCTAACGATTTACATGAGAGAATCATTCAAAGACACAGGACTGCAAACAGGGTGGGCCATGCATATTATATCCCTCTATGCAGACGATATACTGCTGTGTATAAAACACCCAGAGGATAACCTAGAGATGTATCTAGACAACTTCGCACAACTATCGGGAATCTTCATAAGCAAGAGCAAATCTTTTTTGTTTCCCCTAGCAGGATGGGCAGGCATAGGAGAAGATCAGCTCCCCTGCCTTAATATCCAGTGGAATCCACATACATTCTGCTACCTCGGCATAAATATATGTCATAACATAGAAAACACCCACATCACTAACACATTGAGAGCAAAAAAGCGCCTTGAAGCATCCGTAAAATTCTGGGGAAAACTTCCTCTGTCCGTGATGGGACGGATCTCGCTAGTAAAAATGATATTCCTTCCCATATTATTATACGACTTTATAAACATACCATATCTTATACCAAAAGCTTTTTTAAGAGATCTAAATTCAATACTAGGCATATGGGGTAAAGGCCGGAAAAGAGTAGCCATGGAAGTACTATGTTGGGTCTATACAGAAGGTGGATTGTGCCTCCCACATTTTGAACTATACTACCTGGCGAGCCAACTGCAACATGTAGCAAGCTGGCTGGCAGACACAGAGACAATAGAGCATGCCTTGTTGAGCGCTACTGTGACCCCATATTACCTTAAAGAAGTGGTGTAGTGGGAGAAAAACAGAATCCCACAACCTCAAACGCTCCTGCAGCTAGGGCTACAGATACGGAGCAGAGCGAAGAAAATACAAAAGAGACCACCTATACTCCCCCCAGATACCAGTAGCGGCTCTAAATGGAACCAGTGGAAAACATATTAATTGAGAGAGCAAATGACTGACTATGACAGGAGACCTAGCCCCAGAGGGAACAATACTGGAGCTCCATGACTTAGTTGAAACTCACAAACTGTACCGTGGTCAATACATAACCTATGCGAGGCTTACCAGACTACTAAAGACTAGATGGCCATCCCTACGTCTGCCCTGCAATCTGAAAACCCTGTATTGGGCCTACTGTGTGACGTGACTGATGGAGGACATATTGTATCCAGACTATATCAAATGCTCTTGGAAGAAGTACCCAAGGACCGATCCAAAGGAAGGCAGACATGGGAAGCAGAAATAGGAAGAGAAATCACGGATAAGGAATGGACCAAAGCGATGCTATATCTCAAAACGATATCCTGAAATGCCAGGCTAAAACAGTAACAATTCTACATACTCCACCGAACATATCTGACCCCGAAAAATATATCACTCTCCCCGGAGCAGGCATACAGAGCTGCCCAAAATGCGAGGAGGAGAAAGCAGACATGGGACATATGTTCTGGCTTTGCCCAGTGATCCAGACATACTGGCAAGAAATAGAACAACGCCTGAGGAAGAACAGGGTAAAAGGCCGCTAAGACTGAACAATTGAAGCTTGCCTCTTAGGACTATACAAATATACAAAAACAGAGCAATGAAAAAGACAATAGATCTGGCATGGGCATTGGCCAAAAACAACGAATAGCAATGATGTGGAAAGCCAAAGAAGAACCAAAGTAGACACATGGTGGAAAGATCTGAAAAGGTGGACAACGGCAGAGACAGCAGTGTGGTACGAGGTGCTAGGAAGGGGGAAGAAAGAAAGCTCCACGACATTGCATCATGGGATGCACTAATACAAGAATGATTCACTTCGCCAGACGACAAACCCTCCTGAACATGGCACCGGGCAGGAAGACAACCGCGAATGATTTGAGTGAAACAGAAACGCCCAATTGCTGACAACACATGTCATCCTTAAAGAAGATTTGGCCTCTGGAATTGCTTTCTTTCTTTCTTTCTTTCTTTCTTTCTTTCTTTCTTTCTTTCTTTCTTTCTTTCTTTCTTTCTTTCTTTCTTTCTTTCTTTCTTTCCAATTATCGAATGCGTGGGCGGACTGCAACTCTAAGACATATGGCCTTGTGACAAGTTATTGTTTAAAGTTGGGGTTAGGGAGGGTATCAAAGGGAGGGTGGGTACGGGAGTTTAACAGACTCTATACATTTGAACAATGATCGAATATGTTTATTTGTACCTGTAAACTTTAATCAAAACACATTTAAAAAAACAAAATCATCATGAGGCTTTACATTGGATTTGCTTGCAAAGTGTTGTGGGTATGCAAATATCCCAGTAAGAGTTTTACTTCTACAATCCGTCACTTTTTACAGAACTCTGTCAACTAATATTGGAGGCTAGCACAGGAGCCCGGTAAGGGAACGGGTGGAAGGGAACACGAGAACACTCCTTCGGGGTGAAGAACAAAACAACAACTTTCAAAAAACAAATCAGATGTTTTGGCAGTACAGTACAGTAAAGGACATGTTTGTTTTCTAAAGGATACAAAACTATAGTAATAGCCTAGGAAACAGCACCTTCTATTTCTTTCTATGCTCAGTTGCTGAGGACTTTTCAATATATTCATGGGTTTGCATTTATTTCTCCTAGCATCCCCATGCATCTTGTTCAACTGATAACTGTGAAGTTCAGAAGAGGGGTTCCTAGTTAAACAAGAAGGTACTCAATATGTTGTAACTGTGAGCATTGCTGCTACTGACTTAAAGGGCAAATATGTGCTATTTTCTTCAACTGGGCACCAGAAGAAACCTTGTTGATTTTCTAGGCTCTGGTGATCAAGGGTGGATACAACTATAGGCAGTATTATGTGCCCTGTAATTTAACTTCCTATGTCAGGGTTACAATCAGCGCTCCAATACGATGTTACGCCATACTTGGAATCAAACGATATTTCAGCTAGTAAGGAAGTAATTGGCTTTACAAGTAGGGATATTTTGTGCTTATCAAAATATGTACTTTCCCCTTAAAATTCTTCTTGAGATTGGGCAGTAACATTATTCGAGTTCCTACCAATGACACTGCTCTGCTGTTCACTGATTCGAAAAGAGATCCGTGGAACATTGTGGGTAGACGCATGGGGTAGATTACTATATGTTCATGGTTTCCCATTTTTGTTGGGTACATTGCCCAGTTTTTAGTAAAATAGAATATGCCTCCTAGCTTTAAGGCTGGTTTTGAGTAAATTTCACAACTCACAGAACACCATAATGTGGATAGTAATCAGAGGCCCAGGAATTCAGATCATCATATTCTGTGGTGTAGTTATTCTGATGCAATTATCGTCCGTACATACAATATGAGAGGCATTTTTCCTGGCCCTTGAATTACTCCATTAAAGTGGCACATTAACTCCTATTGGCATGTTTTCTGACACATGCCTTTCAGTTGCAATTATTTCATTTGCAAAAATTGCATAATGTCTGCATTTATTGACAACCACATCAGTGTTTAGCGATACTTGTTTTTTGTAATAAACATGAGTTTGTTTCCCAATGGCACTAAACACTTTCTGCATTGTCTCTGAGCAGTGTTGACAAATGAATAGCCACAACTAAACCTATTGTTTATTCTGAGCATGCAAAGCTTTTTTGTGCATACACATTTTTCTCTCTGTGCCAAGTACCTTTTGTAGGTGATATGGTATATCTTGACTTCTTGGACTGGTTGATGAGCTCTCCTTATAATCACATATACAATATTTGATTTTTTAGCCCAAAAAAAGAGTTGTAAGATGCTCTTTTACACTGCTTTGTAAAGAATTGCAGTGGTTGGGAAGGGGAAATTTCCTTCCAAACTCTTCGGATGCGGTATCTCACTAACTATGCATGCTCACAAAGTGGTAGATCGTTATTCAGTTGCGCACATGGAAAATAATGTGCGCATGAAGGCCAATAATTTACGCACTTAGGCAAAAATAATTAGAAGGAACATTGCAGGTGACATGCTGCCCATCCTTGTTTGAAGAAACAGAACAGGTTGTTCCTCTGAGTGACATGTTTTATATCGCTGGGTGAGTGAATCCCAGAAACCATCCTGCCCACAAATTACAATTTACAGAATGTATGCTCCCACGTCTCGGGAGGATAGCTCAGGGGCAACATGCTTGCCTTGTAAGGAAGACGACACGGAGCAACACGGTTTTGATCCCCGGGTCCGCGCTTAGAAACCTCTGGTATTAAACGCGTTATAAATAACCAATCATATCATATGAATCATTTGTTAATCTCATTAATACATTCTTGATCAGTGTGATTTATTTATTCTTAATTGCATTGTAATTGTGGGTCATTCATCCCAGTTTGGCAGATATATGGTTTGAGCAAGCACTGGGCTTCTCATTTGTAAGCTATGAGTGCTTTGCAGAGGTACTGGACATGTCACGCTGATTGTGGTTGGGTGAACAGGGTGTTGTGGGAGCTCAACCTGAGTCTTAAACTCACAGCCATGCTCCCAGTTTGTTCCTCATAGGCTCTCGATTTGACTAAATCCATAGAACACATCCTGCCTGCAAACAAGCAATTCCTCTATCTCTGGTGAATAACTCCTCTCCCAAAACCATCGAACCCACAAATATCGGTTTATTCTGGGGCCACATTCCAGAAGCATTCCTTCCTATAAATGACTAGCTTGCCACCTCTTGCTAATCATCAAAACCAATTCTTCAAGCACAACAATAAACGTGTTCGCATAGCACTTACTGGCGCTGTTTGGAAATGTTATCGACAGGTTCGTCGTCTTCATGTTGATCCCTAGAGTTCATTCATTTGACATGCAGCAGATTCTTTGACCCTGGTAGAATCCCCCAATCCATCGCTTCTACAGTTGACAGGCTTGTTGTCCGTGGGTGATTCTCAAGAATCCCTAGTTCCTTCAAGGAAAAGGTTGTTTTTGTCCCTGAGCAAATATCCAGAATCAACACTTCTTACGGGGGAAATATTCCTCTATGCATCTGTAGAGCCATCCTTCGCGGATGGCTCTACAGATCTGGCAATTAGCCTGAAGTATTATTTCAAAAGGTAAATGAGTGTTACCTTACCTTGCTTTGATCGAGACAATGCCTAGAATCTTACTTTTAAAATGTAGGTTTTTGTCCCTGGGGCAGGAGACAATTTCTATATCCAAAGGCAAACTCATAGAGTCTGTCAATATTTAGAGTGACAGGCCATGCGACTTGGTGAATCCCCTTAGCTCATGCTTTCCAAAGGTAAAAGGAACTCTCAAAAACTCTAAGTAAAAGGAAGTCTTAATTGAATCCATTCTCTCTACAGGTAACAGGTTCTTCCTTCAGACTGCAAACATATTGTCACTGTACACAGATAATTTAATTTGTAACAGTGATTAGACAATAACTTTGTGAAGTAATGCTGCTAAACCGCTCCAATACCACAATCTTAAATGTAAACTATTGGTCTCCCTCAATATTTCAATGGTAGTTGCTCCCCTGGCTTTGTGACACCTTCTTGAGACACTATTTGTCTTCTGTGCATGTTAAGTCTTTATCGAGTCACTACACCAGGGTTGGCTAATCTTGGATTGTAGACATTATGGTTCCTGTCCTGGGAATTATATCTTCTATGAAAGACAGTTTTCTTTTATAATCCAACTTGCAATATATATATATATATATATATATATATATATATATATATATATATATATATATATATATATATATATATGTGCAAATTGAAGATCAGAATCCAACAACATGTAAGAGCCATCCTACACAAAGACTCGAATTACCCTATGGCCAAACATTTCACAGGCTGCCACCAAAACAATATGGAAAGTGTTGCCTTCTTTGGCATCTATGCAACAGAAACTGGACCTCGGGGAGGAAACAGAGAGCTAATGCTCAGGCAAAAGGAGACACGTTGTATTCTTGAAAGCAAACAACCGAGCGGTCATAACATCGACGAAGAACTCTATACCTTCCTAGGACAATGATTTCATCTTCTAAACCATATCAGATATGAAGTGTACATTTCCTGAACTTTAGGTCTCTATAAATGTAGGATTGAACTTGGATAAGAGAAGAAATTGACTAAAAAATGATATGTTAGTAGTGGTTTCAGTAAGAGGCAGAATTGCAATGTGATTTTAAGTTCACTTTTTTCTTATTTTTGTTTTACTGTTTTGTATCTTTTCTTGGTTATCTGTTTTAAGCACCTAGCACTTGTAAAGCTTTATATCTTCGGTGAAGGTATTGTAGACAACAAAGTTCGATTAATGGTTGGCGGTTTTATGGCTACAATTAAGTAACATATATTTTATGGTGATTCAGTATTAAAAGTAGGTTTAAAGTGCTTGGTGCATTTGCTGATTATAGAGATAAGGGCAACAAAAGAGGGTATATCCAAATGAAGCACTATGCACTTTAATTGTTTGGTTCGAATAGGGAAATGCACTATGCACTTTAGATCTGTTCTGTCTAGACAGACAAAAGCTGCTAAATGACTAAGCATTATGCACTTTATAGTGGATTTGTTTACATAAGAAAACGCTGCTAGCAATTTTGCACATTACGGTTGCTTGGATAAGAAAGCGTTGCCAATAATGGGACACTATGCACTTTACACTTACACTATGCACTTTACATTGGGTTTGTTTATTGACATGATTAAACGTTGTCATCAATGTTACACAGTAAGGCTGAATTTTGGAGACATATATGAAATGTGTCTCTTTCAGCAATTGAAAATGTGATAATAGTGTAAATATGTTGTAAGAAGCACTACAACTTTTTATTTGATCTTTTATGCATGACAGGAGGATTAGTATTAAGCTATCATTGTCACACCGTTTAGAAATGAGTAGCATTGTGTTGGTAATTCTCTTACAAAACACATAGGAAGATTATTATGACCTATAAGGTTATAGTGCTCCTAAATTAATGTAATAGCATATGTATGTACAAATAAATATATGTTATGATAAACACCAAGAACCTTATCAACCATGATATAATAAGCACCATGTAATTTGTACTAATGTGACATTATAAGCACTGAACACTTTGTACCTACTAGATTTATACCCACCAGTGGTAATTTAAAGGTTGAATACATGAAGGAACTAACCAGTCAGCAATGGCCGCCATGAATTCATAGAGGAAAAGGTCTGAGAGAAACTAGTCCTTCTTCGATCGCTGTTTTAACAAATTGGATGTTTAAATGTGCACTGGGTATTGGGACTGTTGGTTGTGATCAAGCGGCAATGAAACGCGCCAACACCA
Source organism: Ambystoma mexicanum (assembly GCF_040938575.1). Taxonomy (NCBI): domain Eukaryota; kingdom Metazoa; phylum Chordata; class Amphibia; order Caudata; family Ambystomatidae; genus Ambystoma; species Ambystoma mexicanum. The sequence continues at coordinate 965,800,075 of NC_090924.1, forward strand.
GGTTTTAAAAGCCACACTACGGGAGCATCAGACCTTGATGAATTTTAATCTCTTTTGGGCTACTGTCATGATCCTAAAATAAATGTTAAATAAAGGAAGAATGTTAACGAACAAAGCCGGATCCTGATGATCATTTCTAACCACAGAGACTGCTGCTCATCTGAATGATAAGTGTTCAGTGTGAAGACGATATTATATTCAGTGAAAAAACTTTGTTAAAGGGAAGTTATGGTTAAGTTGCACTAACAAAAACCTATGAAATTCAGTAAAAAAACATTGTTAAAGGGACGTTATGGTAAAAAGTAAAACCAGATACCCCAGAAATGTGCCAGTTAGGGTAAGCTAAGCAACCATAACTCGTGCCACCACCATGCACTGCTAAGACTGACACCTAGGTTTTTGTTAGTGCAACTTAACCATAACGTCTCTATAGCAGCATTTTCGGCTGATGTACAAAGTTTGACCTTAAAACCTTGCCATTCCCCACCTCCTACCAACATTTTTAACACTTCTGCTAACTTTTTGCAACTGTTTCCACTGGTTTTGGTGTACGCCGATGTTCGATAACATCTGACGTCACATGTCACATGCTTGGAAGAATATTAGCAGAACTGCTATTAATTTTCAAAAAGGGTATCAGCTATTGCCATCTCTTTTCCCCAGGAGCCACCACCACCACCACCAGAACCAATGCCTACACAATGGAAGAAGGGCAATAATGCAGAAAACAATCAAGAGGACCAGGAAGATAAAGTAGAGGCAATAGCTACCTCTAGCACCCAGAGAGAATCATGGGTGTGGCAATTCCTTACCACCATTGTGGGTGTTCCAAAGGCTAAAGCTACCAAAGTAAAATGCACGCAGTGCAACGTTGCACTCAGTCGTGGACAACCTGGACAGTACTCCTACGGGACCACCTCCATGCGCCATGACACTATATCCAACCACGGAATGCTCTCAGAAAGGCTAATGCTTTCTCAGGAAGTAGTAGGCTTGTCTTCCTGTACCTCATCCTCCTTAACCAATACTAGCACCACACAGGCTACTCCTGTGGGGCAGAAAATCCCACCAGCTACCTTGCAAGCCATAAAAGAAGCTGTGGATCCATATCTTTGCAAGACAACAGTACTGTTTATATACTGCAACACACCACTATGCAGGGGGGAGCAGTTTTGAAGTGCTTTCGAGGCTGTAATCAAGGAGCATGAGAAACACTGCCCCCACCTTAAAATGAATGCACGCCCAACATCTTCCCCTGTCTACCTGCCCCTCTATATCTGTGGTAGGTGTCCCTTCCCTTATTTCCCTCCCCCACCTTACTTCCTAACCTCTCCTGCAAAAAAGGAAGAAAAGAAAGTACAAAATCAACAAAAAAAAGGTTCCTTTAAGAACCACTTTTGACAGTTTAAAAACAGAAGCAAAAAAAATGTATAGAGTATCTACTTTACATTTTTCTGTAAAGTAGTTAGATTCAATAAGATTCTTCAACAGATTCTCGAAACAATTTTCTGTCCCAAATACCTTCCTCTAGAATAAAATAAAGACCATAATCCATGTCCCTTCATGACTATCTGTGGTCTCCATAATCCCCTCTCTAGGCCATGCATTATTAAAAAACACGGATTGCACGTGAACACCATCACACAAGACAGCCCTTCTACCCTTTTTGCTGTTATGTTTGTAGCACTCCCTCATTGCCTGCTTTCAAACAGTCACACATATATCCACCAATCAGTTAAAAAAAACTCAACACATAGCCCTAGTAACATATTAAACTTCCACACACCAACTGTCACTTAACAATGTTCTACAAATCCTTTGCATATGCATTTCACTTGCTTATCCCAAACAATCGTACATACTGCTGCTATAAATGCACATATGCATTGTGCAGTAAAAGAAGTGAATGAATGGAAAGAGGAGTAGGGATTACCAAGTGCTCATACATGCCAAACTGGGAGGCCACTAGTTAACGCTGGGTCAGAAGAGTCCCAAGGGTGTGGCACACATCCGCCAGATGGTAGACCCGCAAGGGCAGTGCTGAAGGGGGGGTGTACTGGTGTCAACTAGATATAGGGCCTAGAACCTCTGAGGTTCATAAGGGACCAGGCCACCATCCAGCAGGGAAGGGATTAAGTAAAATAGGAACACAAAGGAAGAGTTTTCAGAAGTTTCCAGAACATAAGAAAGTCCAGCTGAAATATACGAGGAGCAGGAGGCTTTTCCAAAGACAGGCACCGGCCAAAGACAGACACGTGACTTCTGCTTTCTGTCTCAAAAAGCGTTTGACAAGCAGCGCATTGGAGTTACAGCAGCAGAGGGCTCTAGCAGGGCAGTATTTAAGGAAAGAAACGTGGACATATTGTAGTCCTTGCAATTAGAAAGACCCAATGTACATGTTTTAGGGCTGCAGTGATACAATCCCTGGGTTTGAGGCCAAGGATAAGTCTTGCAGCCCTATTCTAGATTAGCCGAAGGGGGCATAGACAACAAAGGGGGAGCTTAAGGAAGAGGCTGTTGCAGTAGTCCAACCTACATAGGACCAGGGCTTTACAGACATTCAGCTTCTGGGGGAAGGTGAGGAATGGTACAATGCCTGTAAGGAGGTCAAGCTGAAAGTATGGGCTTTTTGTACAAGCTCCATAATGTAAGAAGTAAAGGAGAGAGGGGACTTAAAGATAACCCCAAGGTTTTTGGCCTCTCAGGATGGTGAGAGTAAAGGGCCCAAAGACAGCGGCCAGAAGGTAGGAGAAAAACAGGTCACAGGTGTCACAATAAGAAAGATCTCCGTCTTGCTGGCTTTGAGACATAGATTTGTAGCTGCAGACAATGCCTCAATGGCCGCCAGACAATTACAGATAGAAAACAAGGCCAACAAATTAGTTCAGGGAAGTTTAAGGGAACCTGTGTGTCATTAACATAAGACTGGAATTGAGAAAAAAGAAAGACATCAGGTGAACCAGGGGGATGAAATAGGTATGGAAGAGCCACAATCATAGGATAAAACCCTTGGGTAGTCTGCAGGTACACAGGGAGATGGTGGAGTACCAACAGCGCAGTTGCAGCTGGTAAGGGTGGTTAGTAAGGAAAAGAAAATCAGCCAGTCCAGTACACAGTCCATGATAATAACGGTATCATTTAACCAATTAATGAGGAAACAATTGTTCATCGTGGGAAAGGTGGAGGAGACATCAAGGAGCACTGTCCTCAATTGTGCTACATTCATAAATAACTTATGCACTTTAATTATATCATTCCATCATATTACAAATACTGTATACTCCCACTACATTACCTAGAATTGCTATACACATATTACTGTTCTGTTTGTGGCCAGGAGCCCCAAAAATCTGGCCATTGGCCACAACCACTACAACAGAATTAAACCATACAACAAGGGATTACTATGAAATGATCGAAAATAAAATACCTACTGCAAAATGACTGAATTTCTTTTGATTTAATTTGTTTTTTAATATTGATGGGAGAGACCCCCCTGCACCCTCCACTTCCCCCTACCTTAACCTAACCCATTACCCCGACTCCATTTATATTTTACAATCAATGTACAAAAATCCCTAGCAAATTAGACAGAGTAGGTGTTTTCTAATTCAATTATTTCTGCAGATACCTATAACAAGTACGTACAATACACCTTCAAATAACAAGACTCACCCAGACCCGCATACCATCCAAATGATGTCTGTGGACACAAAAATTGACTGCACTTGGCAGCACCTGCAAATCTTTTTTTCACCTAGAAAAACAGCTCAGAATCATCTGTATTCCACTCCCCTAATCTTTCCACACCCTCTTTGCACCAGTGCCCACTTTTTCATCTAGAAAACCAGCTCCATATCATCTTTTTTCCACTCCGCCACCCTTTGTAGCCACTCTTTCGACCACCAAATAACCCCAAATGTGTTTTCGAGTCTTTTCCCCACCACGCTATCCGCAGACGCCAACGGCTATCCACGGATCCAACATGGTGACTGTTTAAAAAAATATGACGCACCTCCCGCTTCTCGCCAACCAGTCAGCGGACACATCTGATGTCCGCAGATGTCACGCCAGCACCGATTGGTCCAGGGGAGTGTCCGCGAACCAAATAGGGAAGTGAGTCCACGGACTGGACCCAGATATCACACATTTTTTTTCCTACTTTTGGGGCATTTTAAAAATATATAGTGGACAGATATACAACAAATTTACAAAAGCACGCTTTTGGTACCAAGCCGCCGCTCCTGTCGCAACTTTGGTGAAAATCTGTCCAGCGGTCTGGACTGTAGGCATGATCAAATCAACCCATGGGAAGAGCACTTTTTGGGTGGTTTATAGCTTCGCCCTGCACAGACGAATCCTTACCAGACTTTGCAAAGAAAGTATATGGCGTCGTCAGATGGATCTTGCGAAGTTTGGTGAGGTTTTGTAAAGGGGGGAAAAGTTATAGGGAGGGAGTCCCAAAATGTGTGTTTTTTCCCATAGATGCAATGGAAAACAAATTGTGCTCACGCCTACAGCCCAAACTGCTAGACAGATTTTCACCAAATTTCCATCAGGAGCACGCTTGGTCACGAAAGCGTGTTTTTGTAAATTTGGTTTAAATCCGTCTAGTAGTTTTTTTTAAAAAATAGACAAAAAAATAGGGCAACAAGAATTGTGATATCTGGGTTCAGTCTGCGGACTCACTTCTCTGTTTGGTCTGAGGACGGGCATCTGATTGGTGCAGGAGGGCGACGTGGGGTCCACGGACATCGGGCACACCCGCTAATTGGATGGTGGAAAAGCGTGAGGTGCGTCATATTCTTGGAAGCGTCCACACCATGTTGGATATGCGTACAGGCATAGCTGGGCATGGACAGCGCGGTGGGGAAAAAGTCTGGAAAAGGTGGGCGAGTGGAAAAAAGATGACATAAGGCTGTTTTGTAGGTTGAAAAAGGGAGGGCAGGTGCCGTACCTGTTTGCGAACTGCGCTGTGGACAGGCAGCTTGGAAAAGACATTTGGGGTCATTTGACGGCTGGAAGAGGGCATAGAAATGGTAGGGAAGTGGAATGAAGGCAATGTGGAGCTGTTTTTATAGGTAAAAAAGTGATCAGAAATGCTGCAGAGTCTGCAGTCTAATTTGGTGTCCACAGGTCATGGCCCCCAGACTATGTTCACTGGGTACAACCACCACAGTAGTAATATGTGTATTGTAATTGTAGGTAATGTAGTGGGAGTACAAAGCGTGTGTAATATAGGAATTATGTAATTGAACTGGATGTAATTTGACACGCGGGAAAGTAGGTACAGTGATAAGTGACTGCAGATTGCAATACATCAAAAGTTTATGTGCCACAGTGTTAGTCAACATTGAAATAACGGGCAAAGGAATTTGCATTGCCAATGTGCATTATGAACATGTTCCTGTGGCCTTTGCACATTTACATCTTACTGTGGAGAGCAACGAGGGCGTGTTTATGAATGCAGAAATGGATATGTTTGCGGGAATAGATGTACACAGAAGCTAATAAGCCTGTACTCCACTGTTCGTGTGTGTACACTTGTATGTGATCAGTGTACTTGTATTTACATTACTATTATTTGTTCAAATTCCAGCACATATGGTGGACAAAGTGTGAGGCTTTTGTGGTTGGTTTAAAGATGAAAGTCAAGACCCTTGCATTATGCACAAGGCTGTCTGAGGCGTGGGAACACACTATCGGCAGACCTTTTTGAGAAATTTGTTTTATTCACGATACCTTAGATGTTGTCCCTGCAAGTCTCTGCTGATGAAACGCTTCCCAAAGCAGAAAGCAGGGGACAGTTTATTATTGATGTGTAGGGAAATGTGTGCCTGTGTGGACTGTGCCTGAGGTTGTTTTTTTAAAGAAAACGTAAATGTATTGGGAACAGGTATGTCGATAGCGGTAAAATGGAAGTAAATATTGTGCTTTGTGCTTTACTTGAAATATTTAGTTGTTTTTCAGTGCACTGGCTGCCAGTAATATTGTTCATTTTTCTGGCATGTGTTTGTAAAAACGAATCCGACACAGGCACACTGTGAACGGTACATGAAGGGTCACATTGTTATGTGTCCTTGAATAGAGCGCACTAAGAATTTGAAGGACTAAATTTGTCAAAAATCCACAAAGAAATTATAAGATTGACTACATTAAAAGCCAATGTTGGAATGTCAAGTTTCTGTTTTTGGAAAACTGTGTTTTCAAGTGGTTAATACTCCGGTACATTGGAAGAATGGATTTGTAAATGCTTCTAGAGAAACTCCTTTATTTTCGTTTTTTATAGGATTTTCTGTTTTCTTCTCCTCCTCACATTCTTACAATAAACTTTTCAACACCTCCTGTATATGGGCAAACAAAAGAGCATCACCAATGCTGGACAAAGAAATGCCATTTGCATGGAAACACACAGAATTTCGAGAATGAATGCTGTCATGGTTGCAGAAGAACATCCAACGAGCAGACAAAAAAAATCACACGTGCTTCTATTGTGGAGACTATTTCTAGCCTCTGGCTGGGCACAGCATACATTAGGATAGTCCCATACTCTTCTTGGTGTTATGGTAGAGAAAACCTCTTCACTGCCTTCATCAACCTCTTCAGTTGATGGAACACACATGAACAAGTCATGTAAGCCAAATGCATGCCACCATAGTGCACGACGACAACGTGCACTATAGTAAAACTGGCCACTTGTCTGCAAAGTTCAAGAATAATGCCAAAACTACGGACATCGACAGCGCACCACAATGTATTCGCTCCCTCCAAACCGAAATCCCCATCAACGTGTCTTTCCTGGGCATACCTGTGTAGATCTACCACAAAGGCATCACCCAAAATCAATACAATGCGTTTCTCCATGTCAGCCCTCTTCACTCCGCAGAGTAATGAAAAATACTATTACCGCCGCTTCCTGTGAACCACACCCTCAGTATCTGATTGGATAATCCCCACAGTCCCATTTACATTGGCCCGCATGGTGAGAAGCACAGACTGCGGCACGTGCGCTTCCCCAAGTACTGCGAGGGCCACACCCCAGTAAAGCAGGAGCAGTCCTTCTTCCCTTTCCACTATTTTTTTACCAGCACTACCTCATTGGGTACCGTTAGTCACACACGCATCCACCAATCACATTGAAGACTTCAGCATGTAATACTGTCAGCTCTGTAAAACACTTCATTTGTACCGTTACACAATCAGAGTGCTAGTGCCATGTGATTCAAAAGCAACTCCAGTAGAAAGATCTGTAAAACTATCCAAGATTACTGCATCCACATGGCCACCCATCACTGCAAAGTAAAAGTGAAATATTTGTGTACACTATTTTTACAACTCTGTTATAAGTGCCTCTGAGCAGGCTGTCTGCCACTGAACGTTCACAATGTACTTACAAGACGTACTGTTCTTTCTCCCATCACCTACCATCTAGTGCCACTGCAATGGAATATGCTTTCAATGTTTTCATTTACACATATTAGCCATTCTAATATCCAAACAGTAACTGTCTTCTTGCCTTCTGACAATGCTACAAATTTTGTTTCACACTTACCCATCTCCTACAAAATTCATAAAAATATCGCAGAAAAGCAGCATTCAATGTTTCTTAGCAACGTACATCAAGTACATGCAGTGCATGCATACAAACAGGGTGCCTTCCACTTACCTTGCATACTTCAACCATAACCTTCTGCAGGTCTCTGTACATATAGACCTTCTGTCACAGTTTTTGCGTACACACCACAACCACAAACCTTATTGAGCAATGCGTTAGCCTCCACAGTCCCATTTCCATCCCTGCCATCCTGAAAAGGGCCAGATGTGGTACGTGTAATCCTAAAACTACAGCGGAATCTGTGGCATTATCGTGCTAGGAAGGGGGGGGGAATTTGAAACAGGGTAGGGAATTGGGTCTGTAGTGGTGGCTTTGAAAATAATTCTTTTTTTTGTTTTGTATTTTGTTTTTTACGTGCTTGCAATGTCATAATAGTGGGTGGAGAACATCCCAGTTGTGCGCATACATTCACACATGCTTCTGTTTATAAGACACCTTCCGAGCTCTGGCTGGGGACAAATTACGCCGGCATGGTCCCATACTCCTCTTGGTGTTATGCGTGAGAAAACGACCTTGGCAGTGGGAAAAATCTGAATCACTACATTCAGCAACTTCTTTAGGTGACGGAGCAAACGTCCACATGACATGTAACCCAAATATAGACTTCCATAATGCACCACAACAACATTAACAGTAACAACAGAGGCCACATATCTGCAAAGGCGAACCATCCCACGGAAACTGCACTCATAGAGACTTCCCCACAAAGTGTCCACTCCTTCCAACACGAAATTAGCAGCAACACCTCTTTGCACGATGTTGCACAAAGGTATCACCCTTGATCAGCACTGTGCGTATCTCCATCTCTACCAACCTCACTACACAGAGTATTGGGAAAAAATAGAACCACCCCTTCCTGTCAACCACACCCTGAACCCCTGATTGGATAATCCTGACAGTTCAATTTCCATGCCCACCTTGCTCAGAATGGCAGGATGTGACACGTGCACTTTCACAGCTACAGCAAGGGCTGCGCCCCAGTAAAGCAGGGACAGTACTTCTTCACTTTCCACTGTTCTTTTTCCAGCACTCCCTCATTGGTTACTGTGAAATATTCACACACAGGCACCAATGACAGCCAAGACCTCTGCATCCAACACTATAATTTCTATACAGCACTCCATATTTACTGCTACACACTTCGAGTGCCTGTCGCGTGTGCTTCCAAAGCACCTCCAGTAGAAAGTTCTGCAAAAGAATCCATGATTTCAGCATCCAAAATCATCCAGAGTGGCACCCATCATGACTTTGGCCATGCACACGAGTCTGAGCCTTGCCTACACCCACCACAACGTAATGAAATCATGCATGCCAACATGTGACTAAGTACCAGAATCCATAAATGGACCACAGCCACCGGCATTCCTACCCAGCCTCTGCACCGTGATACAGCTATACATGGAAACATGCAATAGTTAGCAGAATATACAAACATAACACAGCCTCTGGCATCCCTACCCACTTTTATTCACATACTATGTTGTTACTGGCAACGACCGAAAAAATTGTTCACAACAGTGGCCCTGCTCCCAACAGTCTATTCAGTCCACAAAACCAATACTTCACAGTGCACTACAGTAGTCAGCACTCCGCGTGATGGACACTACCCAAGCCCATAAAATATGCACTTCAACCCTATCCACTTCTATGCACACACTATTAGAACATTGCACACAGTTGACACACTGCAGTATCCAAGCACATAGAAGATGCACATGAACCCTACCCTCTTCTACACTGACAGTATTCCAACACTTCACCCAGTGTGCACACTGCAGGACGTGGCACTGCACCATCACCAGCCATACACCGAAAACTGTAGGATGGTCTAACAATGACACCCATGGAACCAACAATATACGCATGTCAGCTCACTACTGGTGCTCCCATCGAACCAACAATGTATACAATGTTGACAAACCACACACACAAGGCAACAATGTCAAATCTACTTGCCACCATGGCCCATAGTTGTCGGTGCAAGGCCTCCAGCCATGCATGGAAGGGGTTACGGGCTTACCACAGGCAACACAGCATAGCACGCGCTATGTTACAATGTTTATGTCATGTGCAATGCACTCCCCTTCTGCAATTCAGCTGCCACCAGTCCCACAGTAAGAGGTTGCAGCACGAGCTACCGTGCCGTAACGAAGGCTGCCTGCATTCTCCACACATGATAGCTGCCTGTGGAGGGACCAGCGAATTTCTGGAGTACGCACGGATACTGCAGGCAAACCACTGTCTTCTTCCACCTAATAACATATCTCAGATGAACCACTTCTCATTCCCCCACCCTTTCCATCCCTTCTTCCCACCACCACATGGCGTAAAGTATGTTTGCCAGGTACTTTCGGCGCCACACTGTCCTCCGCTACACCATGGAGGCGTTTACCAAAAACTTTGACACAGCACGCTTGCCTTCAGCCAACCACCAGCCGCATACAATGTTTGACGACATCACGGCGTACTGCAAGCCAATGAGACTTTTGTCCGCAGAGCGAACAGGGAAATGGATGCGCAGAGCGGAGCCAGTTATCACTAATTTTTTGAGACGTACATTTCAGTTCTTTGCAACAAAAGTACTGGTCGGGGGGCGTGGCCTGGTGCGCCAGCGATGAGGCAGCTCTTTTAATGGCCTCTGCTCGGGTCCGAAGCAACACTGACTGTGGAGAAAGGAAAGAAAGCTGATCCTCCTAATCTAACCCCCCAAAAGGCCACAGAAGATAAAGGGACCCTCGCAACGAAAGAAGACCTTCAAGCCTTCATGTCCGATATCAAATCGGAATTTAGATCCTGCATGTCTGAATTCACTGCAAAACTAGAACAAACAGAACAATTGGTCAGTGACATCGAACATGGGATTGGGGAGTCAGACTAACTAGCCCTGGAAAATTTTAACTCATTAGCAGAAGTACAACGCACAATACAGTCCTTAATGGACAGAACCGAGATCCTCGAATTTAAACAGGAAGATATGGAAAACCGCTCCTGACGCAATAACCTGCGCATCCGAGGGCTGCCGTCATCAATCTCTGACAGTGAGCTACGCTAATACGTGGGCAACTTCTTCCAGTCACTGCTGCCGAATCTGGAGGAGACTCAGCTCTTACTTGATCGCACCCACAGGCTGCGTCCCCGTCGGGGATCCAACTCAGACTCCCCCCCGGACATAATCACAAGAGTCACTTCTATACCACCAAGAAGGCCATTTCGGCAATAGGCCGCTCGTGCGATGAACTATCTTTTCAGGTCTCCCCTCTCCAGACGGTGCTGCAGTTTTTGCACAATGGCACCCCACGAACCATCAGCCACCTCAAAGATGCAGTATCAATCCTGCGCCCAGCTCCCCTGGAGACGCTGCCGACTCATCCCCCCCAGGCCGAACAAGTCCCGCTCCGGGCAACGCTTCCCCTAAACCGAGACGCCCCCCGCACTAGAGTGCAGAGGAGCTGCAAACCCAAATGACAATCGATGACTCCTCGGAAGACTACATGGTGCTGATACCACCAAAGCTTCCCTAAAACTGCTGAGGACCCCAGGCGGTCCATACCCCCCTCCAAGGTGGATTTCACCATATTACCCTTGGAGAGAAATTAAACCATGTTGGCTGTTGACAGCCTGGGTGGCAAGGGGTCCCACTGATAAATTAAAATCGGTCCGCCTCACCACAATGTTGGCCCCCCGTTGGAGACCTAAGTTAGAAGTTTACACCTCCCGTTGGAGGCCATTTGAAAACCCTCAGCCTCAGGAGAACCCTACTCGGCTTATCCCCCAGAACTATGGCTGACTCAACCACCCTAACCCCTCTCTCGTGATAGGACAACACGAGGGGCCTGCCCCCGCACCTGAAATTGAAATTCACCACTCTAAATGTCAGAGGCCTAAACTCTTCCCCGAAGAGGAAATCTATCCTACAAATGCTGCAGGACAAAGGATCCTCAGTGGCCTTTCTGCAAGAGACTCACCTAATGCCGATAGACTTCACGCCCCTACGCAGCAGAGCCTTCCCTCTGCAATATCTAGCTTCCAACAGCACCAAGAAGGGGGGCACTGCCAGTCTCTTCGCGAAGGACCTGAACCCACAGATTCTAGACACACTAAAATGGCAAGAGGGTAGCTTCATCGCAATTAAATGCATCATCTTTGGCCAACTCTACACCTTCATTTCAGCCTATGCACCGAACAAACATCAGGAACGGTTCTACAGAGACGTAGAGGAGTCCCTTATCCCATTCATTGAAGGGCAAATCGTCATTGGGGGGACTTCAACGGAGCCCCGGACCCTCTTAAAGACAGATCGCATCCCCCATCCCCCAAGGACTTAAAACTAGCAACAGAACTACTTCACCTATTTCGATCTCTAAATATCGTTGATACCTGGAGTGTTACACCCGGAAGAGAAGAACTTCCCTTTCTACACCGCACCTTCTCCAGAATTGACTTGCTATTGGCCTCCCCCCAGCTCCCGACCTTCACAGATAATGTCTCCATCGGCTCCCCGATCCTCTCAGATCACGCCCCAGTCTCATTAATGATGCAAGCCCACAATCCAGACACCCCCCTCACTGACAATGTAACCTTTATGACTCCATCCTGGGGGATATGGCAGTGAGAGACTCCATCGTCAGAACTACTAAAAACGGGATGAAGATACCTCGCCAGCTAGCACCTGGGACACCATGAAAGCTGTACTTCGAGGGGAACTGATCGCCCAATGTGCAGCCTACCATAAACGAAAACAGGCAGACCGCGCCACCCTGGAGGCGGAGGTCCAAGAAGCAGAAGCCACCCACAAGCGGAAGGGCTGGTCCCCGAATACATATAAAGCAATACTGGCTAAAAAGAGACTGGAGACGCATTACACCGATACCCCGGCGAATCTACTAACCAGAACAAGACAATGATACTATGTCAATAATAACAAAGCCAATAAATTACTGGTAAACAAAGTAGCCAAAGTGAAAAGTCAGAATACCATCCTCGGCCTCCGCGACCCAAAGGGAGTGACCCAATTCGCGGAACGCGAGAAGCTACGTCTGGCAGTCGCCCACCAATCGGAAATAATGACAGCGGTCCCAAGGAATGCGAACGAACAACAGGCCTATATCCGAAAGGCAGCTCTCCCACTCCTGACACCTGCAGCTAGGGAGGGACTGGAAGTGCTCATCACAAGCGAGGAAGTCGAGGAAGCCATAAAAAGCTTGAAACCCAGAGCCCCAGGCCCAGACAGGTTTTCCACCTGTTTCTACAAACTATTTTGACCTCAACTGGTGGCGCCGTTAACTCGACTATTTAGCTTGTTCGCCGACACTGGGACCATCACCGCAACCATGCAGGAGTCCACTACAATCCTCATGCTCAAACCCGGCAAAGATCCCAACAACACTAGCTCATACAGACCCATCTCACTCCTAAACTTGGATCCCAACATATACTCTAAAGTCCTGGCCAGCCGCTTGGCACCAATCCTCTTGAACATTATAGACCCGGACCAGACGGGATTCATAAACCACAGATCGACAAAAGACAACATCCGTAGGGCCCTGGATCTGATAGAAATCGCCAATCAAGAAACGCAACAACTCGCCCTGTTGGCCCTGGATGCAATCAAGACTTTCGACAAAGTGGACTGGACACGCCTACGCCTCACCCTCAAGGCCTTTGGCTTTGGCCTGACCTTTCAAAGAATGATCCTAGCAAACTATCAAGCGCCGAAGACCCGGCTGAGAGTTAATGGCCTCCTATCAGACCCAATCCCGCTCAAATGTAGTATTAGACAGGGCTGCACCCTGTCCCCCTTGCTTTTCGCTTTGGCCATGGAACCCCTGGCCCAACGGATCCGCCGGAACCCCCGGATTACAGGCCCACGGATAGGCCCCGCACAACACAAAATAGCACTTTACGCAGATGATGTGTTAATGACCATCACGGACATCTCAACTTCCATGAAGGCGGCCTTAATGGAGATCCACGACTTTGGGAAAGTGGCGGGGTTTGCTATCAATTTCGGGAAATCAATGGCCTTAAGAGTGGGACTGTGCCCAGAGGAGAGGGAAACCCTAGAACGACAAAGCCCATTCCAGTGGAGTGTCAACGCGATTCTGTATCTAGGGGTTCAGATCCCCGCTCACCCAGCAAGAGTGTACCAAAAGAATTTCCCCCCTCTCTTCGAAGAATTGGAAAAGGACCTCATCTGCTGGCAGTCGCAAGAAATCTCTCTCCTGGGCCGCATCAAGATATGCAAAATGGATCTTCTCCCACGGTTCCTCTACGCATGCTCCTCTCTACCAGCCTCAATCCCGCCTGCCCCTCTGCAGCGGCTCCAACGGAAAATAACCGACTTCATCTGGAAGGGCAAGAAAGCACGTATTCTCTGAAGAACCATGTTGGGCAGTGCGAAACTGGGTGGCCTGGGGGTACCAGATTGCAGCACAACTGGCCCAACTGCAAGCATGGGAAATGGCCGCGGGCCATCCGAAATGGGTGGAGATCGAACAATCTCGCATTCCTCTCCCCCTCCGCTTTCTACCATTTATCCCCCACACCCTTGTTAGGCAGAATCCCGTGCAGTGCCCTTAGGGACCACTACACACGATTAAGACTACAAGTGGCAATACAAGTTTTACCTTTGGTACAAGCCTGTACTACTATGTCAGAGTGGTAGCAGTGGCAGAACAGCCAGGCTTATCTCAAGAGTTTATGAGCAGTAGCAGAGATTACACAAAGGGACCACAGTTACTGTGACTCAAGCAAACACTGACTCAAGGTTTCAGGGAAAAAATATAAGTATATTTATTTTTTAACCATTCGTTATAAACACAACACTTCTATTAAACTTAAATAAAAACCACACATTAAATATACCACACTAACCAATTCACTTTGTACAGTAAGTCTCAAGGTAAGTACCCTGTGTTTGAATGAACCGGTGTTATGAACAAAACATGTAACTGTGAATACGATTGCGATCACTTTTTGACAGTTTGGTCTACTAAACAAACGCGTATCCGTGACATGAAATGCTACCGGGGCAAAAACACACTTAGCACTTGAGATACCCAGAGGGAGTTGGAGACAAAAAGCACAGGCAATATTTTGCTTAGGCAGGCAGAATCAAGAAACGCTCAAAGACAGGAGTTCAAAAGTCAAAGGGCCGGAGCCAGGGTCAAAAGACACCGGGGCCAGTTGCCGAAGATCACACGGTCAAACAGTTCACGATTCAACGTAGCAAAAGTACTTCGATATTGTCAATGTTCGGAAGCAAAAGTTATAAGAAGGAGGGAAGACAAGGGCAAGCCTTGGAAATGAAGAAAAAGGGATTCACCCACTTTCCTCAACAGAACACAGTACCTTGTTCCAGTGGTGCAGCTGGTGCCCTGGCAGTTGTTCCTATTGGTTTTCCACAGACCCACGATTCCTGGAGCTTCGTTGTGAAGGAGGATGTCTGAAGGGGTCTGCACCACACAGGGATGAAGCCGGCAGCAGCGACAAGGAATAAAAGGTGCGCTCCTTAAAAACAGGAGAGTCTCTTCAGGTGGCTATCCAGACCACAACAGCAGTGTGCAGCAATTTCGACCAAGGAAGAGGATCCTCTGGCTGTAGAAGATGAGCTGGTTATCCCCACCAAGCTCAAGGGAAGAAGACTCCGGGCTGGATCTTCTCTAAGTCGTTGAAGGGAAGATAGCTCGGGACTACAGCAGGGTTTCACTGGGACGGGGTAGTTGCAGCAGCCGTCATTCTCTCTGCTTCTCTTTGGTTCCTTTTAGTTCTAGTGGCGACTCTCTGACTTCTACCCCAAGAGACCTGCCTTTTATGCGAAAAAACCCCATTCACACAGCCTGGCTGTCAATCACCCAGCAGGGGGGGTTGTCCAGCCCGGACAACTACCCTGGCCAATCATGACAAAGTGCGACTTGGGTTTCCTAGGATACCCTATGCAGGGGGTGACTACACCCCTCCCTCACATTCAGCCCACCTAGACACCCAGGTGCTTTGAGGGCTTCTGAGCAGAAGCCCGCCAAAAGACAGTGAACAAAGAAGGTGAACCTAGTTTGCCGCGCAAAGTAAAACACAAGAAGGACTTTAACAAAAAGAAATGGCGAATAAACCCAACCGGAGCCAAAAGAAAGACGATTTGGTCAAGCGGGTTTATGTTCGAGGCTAATATAATAGCCAAGAACAGTACCACGTTTATCTAATATCATCGCGGTAGAAAAGTTAGGGTAGATACCACTGCCACCAGCCAAGTCTAAATGTTATGCTCTAGGAGGTACAGATAAAAAGGGATACAAGTTAACCCTTTCCAGTACTCCACAGAAGATGGGGTGTACTGGATCTGTGGTAGATTGACCAAGTAAAGTTAATGGTAACTTTACCCTTTTCTGCGGGACAGTAGTCGCCTCAGAAATGGAGTCGAGGGAAGTTTTAAAGACACCCCTGTGCCACGGCACTGAAGGTGCTGTGTGACACACAAAAAAAGGGGGCTGCTGAAGTGGTGTGCTTCAGAGTCCACAATCACAAAAACAGAGAGAAACACATAGCAAAACACAGGTAAGAGTGGGGGTAAGCTCTCACTCTTACCAAGTGGAAAGAAATAAACTCCAAAAGTCCAGCAAAGCTGCTGTGGGACTCACTAGGTGAGGGAAATTAGCCATAGATGAGAATTCTCCCTAACAACCTTACTCCTAGCTTGGCCAAATTTGCTGCCCTCCACAAAACAATCAATGAAAGCCTGGGATTGGGCCCGCAGGCACAAGGGGATCCCAGGGGACTTGAGTCCTTTTTCCTCTATCTTCCATAACCCAGCCTTCTCCCCGGGCGCCTGCCCAACGAACTTTAGAAACGGGGTGGCGGGTGGTCTCGAGTCACTGGGACAGCTCTTTGAGGGGGGCTCCCCCTGTACCTTCGAACAATGTAAACACACCTTCCAACTGGCAGAGACAGACAAGTTCACCTATATCCAGCTGAGGCATTAGTGCTCCCACACCCAGACCCGAGCGGCAGCGACCTGAGCCCCCGCCCCACTGGAGATCACAATAATCGACCAGCCGGCCAGGGGGAAGATCTCGACCCTCTACAAACTACTACAGGAGGACCATTTCCACACCAAGCCCTCCTACATGACCCAATGGGAGGCGGACCTAGGTCACGGCATAGAGGACCACTCCTGGATAGACATTTGGTCAAGGACGCGCTCAGCCTCTCCCTGCATCACTAATCGGGAATGCGCGCACAAACTATTGCTGCGTTGGTACTTCCAACCCTCCGCCTGCACCACTTCCAGCATGCCTTGGACCCGCAATGCTGGCGCCACTGCGGCCTTCTAGGGTCCTATTTCCATATGTGGTGGACATGCCCAATGCCTCACCACAATAAAGGAGATTACCCAAACGACAATACCGCTTGCCCCCTAGCAGGTCCTCCTGGGGATCCCGAACCCAGACTCCTACCCAAGGACAGGACGGAGAGCTGCATTGATAACCCAACTCCTGCTGGAAGCCAAAATCACAGTAGCACGCACCTGGAAGTCCACGTAGGGCCCCCTGACAACCCTTTGGTGGATAAAAATTTGGGACATCCTAATTGCCGAAAAGGTGACTGTGGCCAAAGTGTGCCTTCTCCACTGCTTTATGAACATTTAGGCACCGCTAATAGACTATGACCAGAACTACCCGGCCCTGACCTATAAGCCACGCCTGATAGCGAGAGCCCTCCACTCAACCAGCGAACACTCAGAACCTGGCCCGACCCAATGAAACTGAGAGATAAGACCCTTCTTGGGATAAAGGGGGTGGGATAGGGGTAATGTCGACCTACATACATGCTATGGGGTTGCATACAAATATCAAGATATATGTTCTCCGCTGTGCTGTCTTATAAATAAACACATTTTTTAAAAAGTACTGGTCCGATTTCCACCAAAAACACAAAAGCACGCCTTCGGAACCATGCCCCCACTACTGCAGCAAATTTGGTTAAAATCCATCCAGCCGTGTGGGCTGTAGCCATGTGCAAAGTTTTTGCCCATTCAGTCTATGGAAAAAAACATTTTTGGGACCCCCCCCTCCTATAACTTTTCAACCCCCGCCGAAACCTCACCAAACCTGCCGAACAGATTCAGAGCGGGCCATATACTTTGTTTGCAACGTTTGGTGAGGATTCCTCCAGGGTGAGCGAAGTTATAAGACACCCAAAAAGTGGTCTTCCTATGGGTTTAGCAACTTAACCATAAATACACGGCCGCTACCGTGGGTCGTGTAATATATATATATTCATTCACTACATTTATTCAGCTTTACATGGAAGGAAATAGGCAAACATGAAATGTATTTTCTGATGTAACGGTCCGCTGTCACGAATTAGGAGCAATATGAGGCAAACACAGAAGTTTAGATTTTTAAAAATACAGTTGTATTAAGGATTGTTACACCAGTGGGCCAACTAAGGAAATCGGAGAACAATAACAGGATGGCTTCTTGTTGGGGGTCCAAATAGCAAGTCCAGGTCTTGTAACCCTCCAGCCCAATGTGTCTTGTTACCTTATCAATTCCTCGGATATTGCTTTATGTCTCAGTCGCTCACTGTCCTGGGGATTTGAGTGCTCTGAAAAGTCTTTCTCAGCACACTGTTCTGTAGATTCAGGCCCCCTGCTTCCAATCGTCAACTCCATGTGCCTAAACAGAAATTAGCTCTGGGTGATAGAAAGACAAGCCCCAGAGCTTCCACCAAGAGGCTGGGCATCTGAGCTTCTGTTCAGATTGGGTCTGGCTGCCTTTTCCAACTCCATGTCTTAGAGTCCTGGCTCTGGATCCAACACCTCTTCCTCATCTACCTCCATTTCAAGTCACAATGGCCTTGTGCCTAAGAGAAGCACTCCTGCACTCCTTGCGTTCTCCTCTCTTCCATCTCCTCAACACTTCATGACACACGTCCCTCTGCCCCTTCTCCACTCACACCTCTCCATCCTAGAGTATGTCTGCTCCTCTCACATCTCCCTTTGGTCTTCTTCAACCTAATCTCTGATAGTCCTCTCATCTCCAATCTCATTAACACACCCCTCCACCACTCTGCTTATGTGGTCTACACCCTCCTTCTAGATTTCTTGATCCCCTCCCAACAGTCCTCCTGTAGCTACACCTCCACCTTGACATCGCCTCCAATATCCTCCCGAACACACTCCTCCACGTCTCCCTTGATGGTACATCAAATACCCTCCTTTACACCTTCAGCTCTTCCTCCAGCCACCTCACTGCTCCTCGTTTCCTCACACCACCTCCTTATTGCTCCTCAATCCGCTTCTCACCTCTGTCTATCTCTATTTTTCTCAGGCCACCTCTTTACAGGTTCCCTTCTCATGTGCTCCCTCAGTCTCCTCATGTGTTCGTCTTCAACGAGCTATGAGTTCCCTCTCTGCCTCCAAACACCCAGACCATTGTCAAAATGCCAGCAGCTTATATAGTTAGGTGTCCCTGCCACCAGACATCCTTCTTGCCCAACCACACTCAGGTGTTTTCTGTTATTAGTCTTGGATGGAATGGTTTGGTTAGGGTGTGATAGTCTGCAATACAAACCTTGGTTAAGGTCGACCGCCATTTTGGAATTGTTTGTTTGTTTTATTATTTGTAGCGCGCTCCAGACCCGAGGTTATCAGGGTGCCAGGGCAACAAGGATATTCTCAGTTGCATTTTATAAGTTCCAGGAATGGTCTGCTGCGGCCATGAAGCTCTGCATCCAGTGTCCTAGCGAGGTACTGTAAAGTCACGTATGAAAGACAGCAGGAGAAGGGTTTGTCCCATGCAAGCTGTAAGAATACAGGGAGTAGTACTTATGGACAACGTGTTTCTCAGGTATCTCATAATTCTGTTACCATTTTGGATGTTTTACCCATGCTGTGGGTTGGTTTTATAAGGACAGGTGCATGCTCTCCTTACAGGTGCCGAACCCCGGGCAACACAGTTAGACAAGCAAAAGGATCCGCACACACCTCCCTGGGGCCCAGCATCACATAGCAGGTGGCAGAATCCAGCCCACCCATGGCAGTTACAAGACATAAGGAGAGGACTTTATCAAAGACTGCAGTTGATGGATGAGTACAACTGGTTGAAACTTAACTCGGATAACACAAAGTACTGATCATGGGTGAGGGTGAAGAAATGTGTGTACTCTCCTTTTGGCATTCATTGGTGGAAGTATGCACTTTCCAGCACATTGGGTAAACAATTAGGGGTTTAAAATTAATATCATCTGACATACCCTACAGGTTGATAGTTTAACCAGTTTTTGTTTTTTCAACAGCGTATGTTACCCAGGATTTTGTATTTCTTAGCTGGTTTAGTAGGGATGGCTGCTATTGCGCCCCTGTTTGGACTACTCTGTACCTCTTTATATAGGCAACCCTGCACTCCACAGTCAGCACCAGACTTCAGAAAATGTGTCAGGTTTCATCCTATTTCCTGCTAAGAAAATAGATCGTATTTTTCCAATCGTATGTCACCTTCACTGGCTCCTTTTACAGCAATGGTCTATGGTCTAGCGTGTGCTCCTGTTGCTTATTGGGAAATTGCCGCCTATGTTCCTACTCGTATTCTCCATCTCTAAATCTCTACCATCTCTAAGTTACTCTACTTTTACGAACTACTTTATGGTATGTGGAACACCCTGCCAGAGACTATCTGGTTCAATATCATACCATTATACCCTCTTTTGGCTCATCTCGACTCTCAAACAGTTAGACTGGCTACCTCGCCATCCGTGCAGCACCTCAAGGCAAATGGCCTCAAAGCATCATGCCACCTGGCCTAGAAACATACGTCTCTGTTAGCCAATGCAACATTTAAAGAACCAGATCGCCAGGCTGGTAACAAAGATAAGAACAAATGGAGTGAAAACTAAAAAACATAGCTTCTATTATGCTCCTAAACTCTAGAATAATTAACCAATAGACTTCAGAGTGTCTCCCTTTCTTTGTATCTTAATTTAGTAACTGAAGACCCATTCTCCACAGAACACCTTGTCAAATGTGGATAACTGAATCATTGAGTCCCTCATTACCTGCTCCTACCGCTACTTCTTCCCGTTTGGCTCTCATATAATATGTTGTTCAGAGCCCTATCCCCCTTGTACAGCATCGTGTATTACTGAAATCCTTATTCATGCAAGCATACATGCTTGGATTACGAGGAGCACATGATACTGCTGAAATGATCAAGAGAATCTGCTTATTTGGTAGAGCATTCCTGTGGAGTCTTCCATTCATTAAGGGAAAAAACAGTATCTGCCAATGTAGGGCTCTGGTCTGCACAGTAGTGTAATACGTTTCAGGTTCTGTTTGCTGGTCTCATTGACTTTTGGTTTTTCTGATCTGCCTTTAAAACCTGAAGTAAAGTGGTAAAAAACAACACAGCCTGCATTTTTATAATCCTGTTTTACTCTATATTACTGACATATTTCAGCTTTGACATCTCTTTTACGCTGTAAACAAATGCAGGTATTCCGGTATTGGTGCTCACGAAATTAGGTCGTGGAAGTGTTTGTGTGCTGTGTTTTATATATTGTCATGTGCTTCTACGTCAATGTGTATTAGACATAAACAAATGAAATAAGTGACACAACAGCTCGTTGAATGTAATGAAAGGTCAGGCCACAACATCAAATATACTAAATGAATACCGAACAATTCTAGGGCAAATATTTATTGTATTTTGGGGTGCACTTGACTTATTGACTGTACAGCTCATAATTGAAACCTAAATATCAAGTACACACGAGCAGGTTTATCGTTTTCAAATGTATAAATACAAAACTAGCTTCTTTTATGCAGCGATCTTTGGCAAATATCTGAGATTGTACTTCTAACTCAACTGAAGCTCGGGCGATATAAAAGCTATATAAACAAAATATTTAGTTTCTTTCCAGCTAAGAGACAAAGCCTGCTAATATATACACCTTTTCAGTTTGTTAGAATGGACATATGTTGACGTACGGCAACATGAAAGAATATAGAGCATATGAACTTTATGTTTTACAATATAATTGTAAAGGTTTAAGGGTTGCACACTGTGGTTGAAAATTGTCTTCATTTTTCATAACCTGAGTACAATAATTTAATAGTGTCAGACAAGAAGGGTTGTAAAACGGTATTGTAGACAGGCAAGAGATGATGCAGATTTCCATAAGAAAGATCTTCTGAAGCGGTATTTACAAGGTGCCATCACCAGTCTTCATCATTTGCTGCCCGGTCGGCATCCAGTGCTTCTTGCTCCAGTAGGGCATTTAGCAGAAATTCAATGTTGTTGATACCGTATCTCAGGATGCTGGTGTTCTTTATTTGTCTTTTTCCAAATCGGCCAATCGGTCTGACACCACGACCTACATACCACAATGGATCAATCTCAGGACCTGAAATGGTTAAAAAAAGAAATCAAGTTCACACTCAAAACATCACATTTCTCAAACATGTTTGTATTCTTTGTTAGATGTTTTCAAAATAAGTGTCATTTATTTTATTTATTTAGCATTTGTAAAGCGCACCAAACCCTCAGGCATCAGGGCGCAGGTGAGAATACATACATGAAAACAAGCAACAATAGACATTACGAATAGTGATAGTAAATATTGTGGTCTATGGGTCTTGTGTGAGCAGCCAAGTCTTGAGTTTTTTTAGGAAGGACCAAGGGGATGGGTCGGACATGAGTGATAAGGGGAGGGCATTCCGTTGTTTGGCAGCCACCACTGGAAAGCTGCAACCCCCTGCTTTAGCTCTTTTGAATTTGGGCATAGTGAGGAGGTGTGAGGTAGATGCCCGAGTGGGTGTGGGGTTTGGCTAGAATGTTGGAGAGGTACTTTGGGACTGTGTTAAGTTAGACATTTGTGCATGATGGATAGGGTTTTCAATCGCATGCGGTCTTGAACAGGAAGCCAATGGACATTACGCCTGGCTGCAGAAATGTGTTCTTTCTTGGAGATGTTTAGAGCTGCTCGCAATGCGTTCGTCTGTATGACTTGTAGTTTTTTTTAATAATGTTTGTGGAGGAACCCACGAAGAGGGCATTGCATTAATCTAGTCTGGATATTATGAGGCTCTGGCTAGTGTGATGCAGCTGTCTGTCATTAGGAATGGTCTGCAGGCATTAGTGAGTTTAGCAGTATATGCCACAGCAGAGTCCGTTGCATTGTCTGGTTAAGGAGAGTGAGTCTAGATAGACCCCTAGGGGTTTCACTTCCTTCAGGACTTGGATGGAATTCCCATCTATAGTGAAGGATTTGTAGTCAGCATACAGTTTGTTGAGTCGAGATTGGGTCCCTATGAGTAGGAGTTCTGTTTTGTCGTCGTTCAGACAAAGTTCATGTTGTGCCATCCATGTTTGCATGATTTGGTAAATTGTATTGAGGGCGTTGGTGATTCCCGGACATAGGCAAGAGGATCTGCGTATCGTCCGCATAGTTGGTGTAGGAGAAGCCTTGTTCATCCAAAAGATCAAACAGAGGCTTTGTGAAGATGTTATAGAGTGTAGGTGATGCACATGAACATTGTGGTACACCGCAAGGGACTGAGGCAGGCGTGGCAGCCGCTATAGTGGAGAAGACTCTCATTGTGCGATCAGATAGAAAGGATTTGATCCAGACTGTGGCTTTGGTGGAGAAGAGAGCTGTTGAGGATAGTTGTTGGCAGAGTATTTTGAGGTTCACTAGATCAAATGTAGCAGCGAGATCGAGCAGGAGTGGGATGGCTAGATTCCCATTATCTATGATCTCATCCATTTGGATTGTCAAATCTAGGAGAACTGTCTCTGTGCCATGTTTGGGGAGGAAGCCCGATTGGCATAGGCCAGGGAGGTTGTTTACTTCGAGGTGTTCTTGTATTTGCAAGTATGCTGCTCTGTCTAAGATTTTGAGGAGGAAGGGGACAGTGGTGATGGGACGGTAGTTGTTTGGAATGTTAGAGTCTAGTGAAGGTTTTTTTTATGAGAGGGAGGACCCAGGCATCGTTTAAGTTGTTCGGAACAATGCCTTGACTGAAGGAGTTGTTGATAGGAGATGTGATGAAGGGGGCTAGTTCTGTCACACAGTCTTTGATAAAGGGGGTAGGACAGATGTCGCCTTGGTACCTTGAAGGTTTCAGGCTTGTAATGATTTTAGTGACTTCTGGAATTGAGACTGGTTTAAATTCGAATAGATTATTGAGTTTGGGCAAGGTGTTGCTGTCAGTGGGAGTAGCTGGTGAAAGTATTTTGTTTTTTTGTCTGCAAGTTTTGTTTGTAATTTGGTGATTTTGTCCAGGAGTGCCTATTGTATGTTTGTGTTGACTTTCTGACGGACTGAGCAGAGATTCGAGTTTCCTGCAAAATGGCAAATAATTATTTTGCCATTAGTTATGCGCACGTTATAGGTGTGCTATTTTGCCTGGAGGATGGCCTATTTGTACATTTTTGATGCAGCGAGGAACTGGTCTTTATTCATTTCTGAGGACATGGGTTTAGATGTGGTTCCGGCAGCTTGCTTGGTGAGGTTAGGTTTAAACCAGGAGTTGAGGTGAGCTAGTGGTTTTGGTTTACGAGAGCTCAGTGGAGCAACTTTGTCTATCGCAAGAAGAAGAGTATGATTGTAGAGATCTAGCACAGAGTTGGGGTTGCATGCTATGTGTGGATGGTTAGTGATCGGCTGTAGCAAGGCGAGCATGTGACATTGCAAGTGTTTCTTGATTGCGAGGCTGAAGCTAATTGTGGTGGAGCTTTGGGTGTAGTCAATTTTGGGATGGAGAAGGTAATGACATTATAATCAGACCAGGCGCATGGCTGGTTGGAGATGTTAGTTTTGCGGTTCATATCCGCCAGCCAGTCTTGTGTTCGGCCTTTGTTGTGTGTAGATGTGTGGGTAATGCGCTGTGTGCATCCCAATGATTCAATCGTGTTGCTGATGGTCAAGGCATTAACATCTGCAGGGTCATTGAGACCTAGATTGAAGTTTTTAATAATTCTGGAAGAAGGTTTAGAATTGTTGGTGAGGAGGAAGGCTATGTCCTTGTCGAAGGAAAGGGGTGGGCCTTGTGGCCTGAACATGATGTGGAAGGTCAGTGAGGCTGTGTCAAGGAGTGAGAGTTTGATTGACAGCAGTTCACCTGACGAGAAGGTTTGGCTAGGCAGTTCTCTTGGCGAGAGGTCTGTCTTTCCTGAAGATGGTGTAACCCTCTGGGATAGCTAGGGAGAGGGACGGGCTGGTGGCTGCATGCAGCCAAGTTTCTTTGATGGCTAGTAAGTCAAGTTGGTTAGAGGTGGTAAGATCTGAGATGTCGTGGGCATGGGCTAGTAGTGATCTGGAGTTGATTAGCCCACTTAGGATGTTTGATGGTGTATGCTTGTTGTTTGAGGCATTCGTGTTATCGCTTGGTTCACTTGGACAGGGTACATACAGGGGACATACACAGTGGCTCCATTAGATACATTTGGGCAGGGCACATAGACTGAGGCATCATTTGGTTCACTTAGGCAGGGCACATACATTGAGGCATCATTTGGTTCACTTAGGCAGGGGACATAGATTGAGGCATCATTTGGTTCACTTAGGCAGGGAACATACATTGAGGCATCATTTGGTTCACATAGGCAGGGGACATAGATTGAGGCATCATTTGGTTCACTTAGGCAGGGGACAAAGATTGAGGCTTCCTTGGAGACTTTTGGGCAAGGAGTGAGCAGAAGGGCAGCAAAAAGGTGTATTTGAGTGGGGGGCATCCGGTGTGATTACACTGGATGTGTGCTCGGCCAAGGTGTTAAGGGCTTAGACGTGGGCTCTGTAGTAAGTGTGGGCTTGTGGCTGTCATTGTCGTAGGATTTGTCCATATGATGCACATTTGGTAGGTTTGGTAAGGGCAGATTATTGTCAGAGGCTGACGCAGCCTGATGGATGTGCAGCAGAGTGCCTAAGAGGATGCGGGTAGGTCGCATGGGGTTGAACGACGGCAGTTCATAGTGATAGGCGGTAATTTTATTACTTAAAGGTGCGATGGTTCTGCAGAGTGGTTTCGATTGCGCTCGTAATACATTTTGGGCTTTGCTGTGGTGCGCAGGGTGGTAGCGCATCATGTAGGAAGCTAGTGGGTGGTATTCTGAAAGGGTCAGATAGCCGTGTGGACATTTACAGGGATGGAATTAGGATTTGTTTATCTGAACGTCTCACAGCTTGGTCGGGCTGTGTGACAGGCTCCAGGCTTCCAGTGGCCTGACAGGGCCAGGCAGGTAGCAGCCTTGTGGGTGGGCCTTTGGAGGGGGCCTGATTTGCCTGCCGGTGCTCCTCCATAGGCCCATTTGCAAGCCGGTGGAGCCAATCAGTGATGATGAAAGTGACCAGACTTAGCCCAAAGCATGCATTGGCAGCATTTGTGGCCATTTTGGTATGGAGCTTGTTCTCTGCACTCAGATTACAGCACCTTGCAGTGCAGGCCCGGGGCAAGACCCCTGCAGATGAATGACTTGGTGGGCTGGTAGGCACGACAGTGCTTACCTTCGGTGCTGGCCCAGTGGCATTTGCAAACACATCGCAAACACATACAATCAATAAAAGAAAACAATATTTAAACTGTATATCTTTCACATTGACTGTGAACATATAAAGTCTGTCAAGTATTTCCCTCAAAAATGTCAGTGATTCCCCAATCATAAACTGTAAAATCATATAGTGCGCAATTAACAATTTTAGTGCACAAACCCTCAATTTCATTGAGGTAGTGAAAGACAGGAAACGCCATAAACCGGCCGAAACAAGCTTTTCACCTCTTCATTACATTTTGTGTCGTTTTGTATTAATTTCCTGAACAAAGCAGTAGCAGAAAGCATAACATCTGCTCTGCCAGTTTCCTCTCCTCCATGCAGTAAACAACCAACGTCTCTGCCTGTATCACATTTTGATTCAGGCAAGGAGGCTTGAATCTCTGTAGATGCGGCCTTCTTTTTACAACTGTCAAAACTGGGATGCAGTCACTATGCAAATACATGGCGGAGGGCACTAATGCTTCTTCTTTGAACCAAGTATAAAAGGCGGAGGAAACAAGACCACACAAATCTGTCAGTCTTTTCTACCCTGTACCCTGAAAAATAAAAAAATAAAAATCACACTGAGGGCCGCTGTGGTATTAGCTAGCACTTTCCTTTCTGTGGGATTTATACCCCACTTAAAACGAGTTTGATAGTAGCAACATATATTTTACTTCAACTTCCTACAAGTTAGTTTGAGCTCCCTACTTTATTTACCACTTTCTTTTATTTACCTGGGTCCATTGAGTATACCCACACTGATTTGGCATGTTTCATTTTTCTTTCTTTCTCTATATTTTTTCAACCTAAAGCAAATATCGAGATATACACAGTTTGCAGGCAGCATCAGCTCCTCTAAGGAACTGAGTAGCAGTCACTGTATAGTTTCTCATTCATTGAGCAATGTAAAAGGACTTCATAAGGTTAATGGTCAATTCACGAATTATAGGGACATAAATGTCATAACTCACCAAGCAGAAACTGTAACATTACCCCCCTGCTTCCCAAGTAACCGCTAAGCTTAGCATGTAATTAACTTTACTTTATCTATTGTAACCCTATGCATATGATGTCCTGGTAACCGCTAAGCTGCTACATTGCACCCACCAAGCGAAGCTGCTGTCTGTAACCGCTATGTACACCTCTTTCCTGAACCAGCAGGTCTTCCTGTAACAGCGCCACGATGCCTAAGCACTGTTGTGCGCTCTATAAATGTTAATAAATAAATAAAGAACAAGTATTCTGAACAGGAATTCAATCACATTTTCAATGACCGTAAAGATGACACAGTCTACCCCCCTTCTATGGAACGCTGTTGGCAGCATGCTTCTGATAATGAAGGAATTTCACCAATGTAGATTGGAAACAAAATGATTGAAGAATTTGAAGTTATTAAAATAGGGCCACGACCAGGATGCTATTTTAGAAATATATATTCACTGAAAAAACTTTTGCCTTGATTCACAGACGCGTTTTACAATGGCGCAATCTCATAGGAAAACGCTCTGTGAATCCCGGCCTTTGTTAAGGAGACGTGATGGTTAAATTGCACTCGTAAAAACCCATGAAATTCAGTGAAAACGCTTTTGTTAAAGGGATGTTATGGTTACAAGATAAAATCGAAAAATAGAATACGCCAGTTACGGTTTGCTATGCAACCGTAAATAGGGTCATCACCATGCACTAACTAAGAGACTAACACACAGGATATCAAAGATGACATGGCTTTGTAACCATAACAAGTTTATGTTTCACTGAATTTCATGGGTTTTTATTAGTAGAACTTAACCATAACATCCCTTTCACAAGTTTTTTTTTACTGAATTGGATAGGTTTTTACCAGTGCAACTTAACCATAACATCCCTGTTACAAAGACTTTTCAGTGAATTTCATAGGTTTTTATTAGTGCAACTTAACCATAACGTCCATTTAACAACGTTTTTTTTCTGTGAATTTCATAGGTTTTTATTAGTGCAACTTTACCATAACGTCCCTTTAACAATGTTTTTTCACAGAAAATGTTTCATGATTTTACAGCACTGTATATG
Source organism: Ambystoma mexicanum (assembly GCF_040938575.1). Taxonomy (NCBI): domain Eukaryota; kingdom Metazoa; phylum Chordata; class Amphibia; order Caudata; family Ambystomatidae; genus Ambystoma; species Ambystoma mexicanum. Next base: position 965,828,266 of record NC_090924.1, read on the forward strand.
AGTTATAAATAATTCCTCTTTTAACATACATGAAAAGACTATAAACCTTGTTGAACAGATTTTTAGCGACGCATACTGATGTGTGCTGTTTTCAGCAGTGCATGCTGGCTGCAAGTCAAGGTTGAATTGCCTAGAGCATGAGGCTCGACCATGACCCAAGCCCCACCAAACCACCCCCGTTATCCGTTGCAACTAGCCTTCATCCTGGTTCAGTGCCCACTATACCACCATAATGTGACCAATGGCCAGTGCTAATGGTTTGCAGTAATGGACAGTCTAGACAATCCATGGGACAAGGGCTTCAACCATGCCACAGACCCCAATAAGCAAATCACTACCCCATTGCAAATGTTACCACATAGCCGGTCCCCGGTGGCCATGCCCACTTTAACCCCATTGCCGTTCCCAGAATTCTTTCTCCCATTAAAGCCTATCTCGATTTTACATTTTTTACAACATAGCCAGTCCGTGGTGGCCCATTGGCATTCCCAAGTGGCCAGATTGTGTGGTTAATTACCAAATCCATAGCCATAGGCTATGCCTCAAAATTGAAAGTTATATCACAATTGTTTGTACCTACATTATGACACTTTTCAAAAAATAAAAGATGGACATATTTGCAAGAGCATGCTTTCAGGTCTGCGTTTTATTTTTTGACAAGTGTCAAAATGTAGGTACAAAAAATTCTTATATAACATCGCCCCCACTTGATAAAATCCATTCAGAGTTGGGTCTATAATCTATTTTCAAACATTTGTGCAGATTCGTCAAATGACACCAAAGTTATAAACCATCAAAAATGTTGGGAACCCCGTCTATTTTTACGCCCTCTTGACAAAATCCATTAAAACTTTGCACACAAATTCAAATTTGGTTATATCATCTTTTTGCAAAACCTTTGGGCATATTCGTCAAACTGAACCAAATTTATAAGATGTTCAATCATTCTGGGACCCCACCTCTAATATTTCCCCCTCTTGGCGTAACGGCACCAAACTCTGCAACAACATTCAAAGGTGGGTCTAAAATTATATCGCAAAATGTCATGCAGTTTCGTTGAATGTTGGCAAAGCTCATAACTCGTCCAAAAACTGCTCTTCATCGACCCTGTAATGCAGACATATGCATTGATGCCCATGAACTTTTGTCAAGTTTGCGAACATCACAGGAATGTCCCAGAGTATCTAAGATGTTTGTGAACATCGGAGAAGAAAAAACACCAGATTTTTTGCTTTTTACGGCCATATACCATCCTCATCACTCCTCGCCTACCCAGAGATTGTTTCATTTGTTTGTCAAGTGTAATGTTGTGTTTTTGGGGGGTGCTGATGTGCTGCACGAGGACCTAATCCAAGTCGCTCCGCTGAGGCCGTTGCATATCCTGCAGAAAATATCCTGAAGTCGGCTGCCGTTCGCCAAAAAATACATCAAATAAGCATTCCAAAGGTCTCCTCCGCGGAATGGGCACCCCAACAGTGAGATAAAGAGCTAAACTAAGCGAGAAATTGACCCAGCACAAGAAACACCCAGCGCCGGGCGCCATCTTGCTGGGTTCACTGTGCAGAGATAGCAGGCAGGCCCTGACCTTTGAGATGCCCTGCAGAGACATTGGTGAGGATTTACAATGAGCGCCACGACGGGGACGGCTGTCTACTTTAAAGATTGGAGCCCATCAGCGCTGCCGGATGTTGTGCACCTAACTTCGCCAAGATCGGGTCACCGGAACAGACAATGAAGGACGAGTCCCCACCAAGCCACGATCCTGACCGTGCCCGGATTCAAGGAAGCGGGATCTACGGACGCAAACCCCACAAGTGAGAGAGAGCGCAGATTAACGGCGAAAGTCACTGAAGAGGAAGCCCCTTATCTGATGTATTCTTGAACAATTACTTTAAGTCCACACAAAACTTGGACTAGAATGGGAACTGTCCCTCCCATGCTGTTAACGGCAATAACCGCAGATGTATCCAGTAGCAGGACCAGAGGGGGAACTGCATGTCAGAAATCATTTGAACTACTGTGCAGACTACAGGAGGAAACAGCAGCCGTGTAGAATGGAAAGACACTGAACACAGTGGGCCCTGACACATCATGGCCGTAATAACAATTAACCTTCTCAGGAACGGCTCCCAGATCGGGTGGCATATGGACTATCACTTATAACAATGGCAAAAGCAAAGGAAGCGCAGACCCAATCAGACGGCATTACAGGATATGAACAATCAGATGCCCTCATTTGGGGTGATATCCTGAGGCAATCACCCCAAAACATTCCTAACAGACGCCACGTGAAGCATTCCTAACAGGATTTTCCGGGCAATACAGTGCGCATACATCCTGTCAGTAAGGACACACCCGGAAACAAGAAGACCCCCGAACTAGTGTACACAGGCTAGGAGGCACTCCCCGGCACGTTGGGCGGGAGAGTGAACCAGTATTACAGACCCAGGGGAAGTGATACACAGCGACCAGAGGGAGCACACAGATAAAAATAAATTTAAAAAAGGACAAATAAAAAACCCATGGCGCACTTGGAGAACAGACAGACACAGTGAGCCTATAAAGGTCCAAAAGAGGGCCAGATCGAGGTGACACAAAAGAAGAAGAAGACTTGGACATGGCACTGACAGAGAAGATCAGCACATATCTACCGGGACTACCCAGAAGATTACTCACAAAATGGTGAAAGTCCAGCAGAAGATGTAAACATATGTTGTCACCAAGCCTAAAATGACCAAACAGACCCATGACCAACAAGAGGGAGATCCAGGCACTCCAGCATAGACAGGCAGAATGACCCTGGAGAATCTCATGACAGCTATTCAAGATACATGGAAGGTACTGGAAACCAGAATCCAAGAAGTTGGGGTAGATGTATCCTTGGTACGCGTGGACCTGTCAAAGGTGAATGAAAGAGTGGCGACAGCAGAACAACGAATACGTAACTTGAAGGATGTGGTGGAAACTATGCACAACAAAATCCAAGGCCTCGAGGGGACCACAAGCACCCTCGAAGACAGAGCAGAAGACGCAAAGGATGCTCTAGAAGATGTAACATTCGGCTGGTGGGAGTCCCGGAATGGATGGAGGGAGCAAGCACAGAACGCTTTGTGGGGGAGATAGTACTAGACATACTACAACCACTTGACCTCTCCAAATTGTTCACTATGGAGAGGGCGCACAGAGTGCCTGGTCGCCCCCCCACCCCCACTCCGGGAGCACCACCCTGGGCCATAATAGCTAAACTACTTAACTTCAGAGACCCAGATGCGATCTTGCAAGAGGCTCGAAAACAGGGGAATGTTTAGATGGAAAATGCATGGATCCTGATATTTCCGGACTTTATACAGGAGGTACAGAGTCAAAGACGGTCCTTTGATTCAGTGAAAGGGAAACTTTGGGAGCATTGCCTGCGGTACATGATGCTCTTTTCAGCCAAACTAAAGGTACTGGCAGATAACCAGTCACATTTCTTTCTCACACCTAACGAAGCCTGGACTTGGTTGGAATCCAAATATGGTCGACCCCCAAGCCCATAAACGTGGAACGGCAAAGAAGACCAAAAATGATAATGATCTGAGGAACTGAAGTACAACAGAGATATGAGATGGAAGTTTAGTTTAGTTTATTCATTTATAAAGCACTCCAAACCCTAAGGTATCTAGGCGCATAGGTTACAGAAGCATTCAGACCGTTGACAACAGTGCAGGCATTACAATTAGTAACAGTGGTAATGTGGTAATATTTACAATATATATATATATATATATATATATATATATATATATATATATATATATATATATATATATATATATATATATATATATTAGTACAGATCAATTTACACATATCTAGACAATCTATTGAATCAAGGAGGAGTAAGAGAGGAAGCATCAGAGTCTACAGCCAACGCTGAGGCTAAACCCCCGATTGTGACCCCGTCAGCCTCGCCACTATAAGCGAGACCAAAGGACTAAGCAGTCCAATTTGTATCTTTTTATTTCAATGTTTGGTGACGGTGCCCCGTCAAAGTTTGAGGCCAGAGCTAGCTCCTGCGTAATAGAAAATAAGGGAACACAGGCAATTAAGAGGGTTGGGAACCGGGAGGGGGTTAAGGGGCGTATGAAGAGGGGATAAAGGAGATGAGTAGGAGAGACAGCACAGACCTATTGCAGATGATAGACCATTTCCGGATTAGCAACATACAACACAATCAGTATAACCAAAGGGCGTTTTATGGCTTGTAAGCGGCGATAACCAAACTCAATAGTACAGAAGTACAATCAGGAAAATGGAGGGGGACTAGGGCAACTTCAATAGAGTCCAAAAAAAGGTTGAATTTCACGCAAGATAGGAACCTGGAACGTACAGGGCCTCGGTAGAAGGTCTAAGCAATCCCAAATCAAACAATTTTTACATAGACACAGTATTCAAATCGCACTATTACAGGAGATACACATGATTGAGGATGATCTTAAAGAGCTGCAGAGGCACATTAGTGGGTGCATATTTTAGGGGGTTCTCACCTGGGTAGATGCCACAACACCACTACAATTGGAGTCTACGAGGGGGGCGATATAAGATGCACATTAATTATACGGGGCACATTAGAGGGACATACTCTATGCACAGTGAATTTGTATGCACCTAACTCGGACAATGAAGACTACTTCCAAAAAATTGGTGAACTAATATGTAAAGATAGGCCAGACATTCTCACCTGGTGTTGGGGGGGTTAACTGTTGCTTAGACCCAAATATAGACCGGACGGAAACAGGAATCTACCAACAGCCCTGTTCAACACGTTCCCTTAATAAAACGGTACAGGAATTGGACTTGCAGAAACTATGGAGGGGATTGCATGGAGATGATAGGGAATACTCATTCTATTCACCGGTGCATGGGACACACTCTCGCCTGGATTACTTGTTTACAGGCACAGAGGACGCACATAGATTCTCCCGGACAGAATAACTAGGGAAGGTGATCTCAGACAACGCCCCACTGGTTACGGTGCTACAGATGGGATGTCATTGTCCAGCGATACTTACCTGGAAACTAAGAGTAGAGCAACTCAAAGATAGAGCCTTTAACTTTAACGCAACCATAAGAGACGAGATTGTCTCCTTTTTGAGGAATAATGAGGGATCGGTGGACGAGGTGGGTGTCTTATGGGAAGCCCTTATGGTAACAGTGCGGGAGGGTGTATCTCAAAAGAAGTGGGAATTAGGAAGATTATCTCCCGGAAGCTGAAGGAATCAGAGGGTGTAATTAGGGGTTTAGAAATCACCCTGGGGAAGGGGAAAGAAGTCGGACAGGATCTGGCAGAGGCTATAAGGACACCGACTTCACACCAAGAAGCCCTAACCAAATTTGATACGGACTGCTATACCAAAAAGGAACATGGGGAGGGGGATAATGCAGGTCGGCTACTTGCATGGTTGATTCGTAAAGAACACCCGAGGGGAGCAATCACACAAATTATCGATAACAAGGGATCCAGAGTAGACACACAGCAACAGATCAATGATGTCTTTCAGGAATATTACACGTAATTATACTCGAGCGAGGGACCATACTCGGAAGAGGATGCTTCAGACCTGTTAGAAATATCACGGATGCCCAAACTGACAGTGTCCCAGAGGGAAACACTGGAAACTCCTATAGAGGTCAAGGAAATTGAACGGGCACTAAAAACAATACAGGACGGGAGGACCCCTGGGACAGACGGCCTGCCGGTAGAGTACTATCTAGAATATGCCGATATATTACCTCCAGTGCTGCAGAGAGTTTACAAGGAGGCTTTTACTCGGGGAGTTCCCAAATCAATGAGAGAAGCAGTAATCAAGGTTATTCTGGAACCCAGAAAGACCCACTTCTCTGTGGATCATACAGAGCCATATCACTCTTAAATGTCGATACAAAACTTTTGGGGACGATAATAGCATTAAGATTAGAAAAGATGGAATGTGACAAAGAGTTGTGAGGAGACACTGGGTTCACTCGTTCTGTCGAGATAAAACTTTAAGGCTCGCCTGACGTCCAGGTTGGGTAAGACTCTCTCAGCATCCGATGCCGGGTTGGGGAAAAAAGACAGGTAAGGACATCGATTGGTTCAAATGAAAATCGGTAACCACCTTAGGCAGGAAGGAAGGATGAGTGCGAAGCACAAACTTATCCTTATGCACAGAAAGAGCCTGGAGCTCGCTTACTTGCCTTGCCGATGTCACTGCGATCAGAAAGGTGACTTTCCACGAAAGGTATTTGAGATCGGTAGTGGCCTTAGGTTCAAATGGTTTATGTCACAACGCAGTGAGTACCACATTCAAATCCCACTTGGGGTGAGGGGTACGCACGGGTGTAAAAAGATGCGCAAGACCCGCAAAATGCCTTTTAATGACCGGATAAGTCAAAGAAAAGGAACAGCTGTCAGTAGACAGGTTGGCCGCAATGACAGATAAGTCGGTCCTGCAAGACAAGACATGAATGCCCGAAGCTGGGAGGTGAGACAAGAATGAAAGAACAGTGTCCACCGTGGCCTGCCTGGGGTCAAGCTGTTTAGCTAAGCTCCAGTGGCAAAACTTGAGCCATTTGCTCCTATATTGAGCCCTCGTAGAAGGTTTTCTGGCCACTTGGATAATGCGCATATTGTCCTCGTACAGATTAAACTGCGCTCAAGATCTGAACTCGGGCACTAGGCCGCCAAGCTGAACGATTGTGGGGAGGAGTGCCACATCTTGTGATTGCACGGGTGAAGCAGGTTTAGCATCAATGGCAATCTGATCGTGGGAAGAATCGACAGATGCTGAAGTTCCGAAAGCCAGAATCTGACTGGCCACCAAGGAGATATGAGGAGGAGAGTGCAATTCGATGCATTCCTGAGCCTGCAGAGTGCCCAATGAATCAGAGGCAGTGGAGGAAAGGTGTAAGCCTTCATGTTTTGCCATGGAATCTCGAGAACGTCTCCCAGGGAGGACACCCCGAGGCTCTGGATGCATACAGAGGAAGTTTCATGTTTGTAAAGGTTGCAAAGTGATCCATTTGTGGAGTGCCCCATTGGCGAAAATGGTGGAAAGAACATCTGTGTTCAAATCCCACTCATAGCTGGCTGCTGACTGGTGGCTGAGTGAGTCTGCAGTTACATTGAAGTGACCCGGAATGCGTACAGCCAGGAGCCAAAAGTTGTGCTGGATGGCCCATTTCCAAATCTGTATGGCTAGGTCCACTAGGAGGGGTGGCTTGGTGCCACCCTACTTGTTGATGTAAAACATCATCACAGAATTGTCTGTGCGAATACGGACCACCTTGTTCATGATGAATGGTTGAAAATCTTTGAGCGCTAGAAAAACAGCCTGGAGTTCCAGATAATTGATATGAAACTGCCTGTCCTGAGGTGTCTAAAGGTCAAATACTTCGAGGTTACACAGCGTCACGCCCCACCCCAGAAGGGAGGAGTCTGTGGTAACTGTCACTTGTGGGCAGGGCTTCTTGATGGAAGCCTCGACAGAAAGGTTGTCGGTCGAAGACCACCATTCTAGATGTGCACTCATAGAGGACGGAACTGGAATTATCTTTGAATCCGGGTCCGAAGCCTGAGACCAAGAGCTCCGACGAGCCAACTGGGTACGCCTCATCTTCAGACATGAAAGAGGAAGAGCTAGCACGCAAGAAGCCATGAGGCCTAGAAGTCTCTGGAACAACCAAGCCATCATGTGCGAAGACTGGAGGAAGAGCTGACACGTGGCTGATAGGTCTGCAATCCTGTCTGTCGTTAGGAACAGCTTGATACTGACCATATTCCAACAGAAACCCAGGAAAATCAGGTCCTGAGAGACCATCATGGAAGATTTCTGCCAGTTCACTGACAGCCCAAGGTGGAACAGGAGCTGGAGTAAAGACTGGAGATTGCTCAATACTGTTTGTGCGCAGAAGTCAGACGTCCAAATATGGATATACATGAACGCCCTGTAGCCAGAGGAAAGCTGTGATGATCAACATCATCTTCGTAAAGACACGCAGCGCCGAGCGGAGACCAAAAGGGAGCACGCGTAACTGGAAGTGTTCCCTGCCCAGGGAGAACCGTAGATATTTCCGATGTGACCTCCATATCAGTATGTGCATGTAAGCGTCCTGAATGTCCACAACACTGAGCCAGTCACCTGTTTGAAGAGAGGACTTTATTTGGCATGGCGTGATCATCTTGAATTTATCTTGGGTAAGAGAAAGATTGAACTGGGAGTCTGGTTGGGTTTGGGCACTGTAAACATATGGGGATAGAAGCCCTCCCCTTGCTCCCCGAGAGGAACAGGCTCCACCGCTCTGAGGTCTAGAAGTTTGTGTACCTTGGCACAGAGGGAGCGCGACTCGATCTGTTGGAAGGGAGGGTTGAAGGATGGGTTAGCGGGGAGGGGCAAGCGAAAGCCTGCCCGAGCAATGGACAAAACCCACCGGTCTTCGGTGATGGTCTGCCACGCCTCCACATGAGACGAGATTCGTCCTCCCACCGGAGTCTCGTGCGACTGACAAAAAATGTCATTTTGAGGATTTGTCCGCAGGGAGAATACCTGTCCCTGGAGAAGAGGCTGATGGCTGAGAGAAAAACCGACAACCTTGCTGCTGTTGCTTTCAGCGGGTCCCACCAACCGCAGCTTCAGTGCTGCACGCACAGCAATCCTGAAACCCCCTGAATCCAGAGAAGGACTGAGTCTCGGACCCTGACCTCTATGTATAAGGGGCCTTAGCTGGAGCTTTCGCCAGGACCGATAAAGATTTGGTGGTTTGGGTACTCGCTTTCGTTTTTGTGAGTTCCTCATCTGTAGAAGAATGAAACAATTCCTTGCTATCAAAAGGAAAGTCCAGTAATTTGTCTTGCACTTCCTTTGAAAACTTTGTCACGTAGAGCATCTCCTGGTGGTAGGTGTCAACCGAGACCATAAGGCCTCGAGCCGAGGTATCTACATGGTGTGCCGCAGCTTCCAGTAGATCCTGTGCCAATACTCTGGTGTCCGATAAACCGGCTTTCAAGTAATCTAGCCTATCCACAGGAACACACTCCTGGAAGTCGGCTAGCTATTTCCACAGCCTCAGATTGGCAGCGGCCAGGATGAGCTCGGTGTTTGCTTGACGAAGTTGGAGTGCCGAATTGCCAAAGACTTTCTTGCCCAAGGCGTCCAGAAGTTCATCCTCTTTGGATAAGATTTGGGCCTTTGCCGTTGAAGATGCAGAGGCTGGCTTGCACTGGAGGGTGTCCGCTGCCACCAAGTAACACCTTAGCCTTGACACAAGGATCCTCGGCAGAGCCGGCACTGGGGGTCCCGGATGCTTACTGGACATCTTAGCACCCCAGAATTAGCCTTCAGTGGAGGAACCTCGGCAGAACCGCTAGTGGAGGGAATATGGTCTGTGACGTTTTCCAACACAATAATGTTGTATTTATGTTTGCGGTCGCTTCAAAAGCGACCGCAAACATAAATACAACGTTTTTAAAGCTGCAGTTTTATTTCTAAGTTTTCCGGGCTCCTCCAGTCTGGAAAACTTAGAAAAAAAACCGCAGCTAGTGCTTATTTTCTGTAAAAAAAATAAATAGCACCTACCGAGATTCAGCTGCAGCTTTCCTGCTCTGGTCTCCGGTCCGCGTCCTCCGAGTCCCGGCACTAATGAAGGGAAAGCCACCCAGCGGTAGACTTTGTTTACTACAGCTGGCTGGCTTTTCCTTCATTAGTGCCGCAAAAGCCAGCACAGGAGGGCCTCCATTTCACAAAATGGCGGCGCCCTTGTGCTTGCTTTTGAGCTTAAATATCTCAAAATTTTACATAGGAAGTTTTAAAACGGAGGATGCTAGTATTTTTTTTTAATGTGGCCTATCCATTTTTGAAATAAAATTTTTTACTAGAGTATCCCTTTAACCTCACTGACAAGACCTTCAAAGAGGATCTCTCGGTTCTGTCGGTGCAGACTTTAGCCCCAAGCAGAGGAACCTCAGGTTTTAACCCGGGACGTATAGCTCCCTCAAGAGGGGCCTCGAGCTGTGGCTCGGTATGAAAAGCTCCAGAAACTGAGACCTCAGGGCGTACCCCGGTATCCAGAGCCACAGACAAACTGGGCAGAACCTTAGCACCCAAATGGTGAACCTTGGAACGGCATCTGGTTTTGGCAGGTCTGCTGCAGGAACCCTCGGTGAACACTGCAGTGCACCTATTAGGCCCTTGAGGCACCTAAGGGGAACCCCTGGTGAAAGAGCTACACAAGCCTCTCCCGGAACTGGAAGACCATGGGAAGGAGTCCCCTGGCCGGGATGCTCTAAAAAGTAAAGAACTTATCGGGTGTTTCTTCTTTTCGTCGATAAAAAGCTGGAAATGTGGTGGAGGAACGCGCTGAAACACTTCCTCCCACTGAAGAAGACGACGTTGGAGTGCCTGGACGTAGAGGGAGTCGCAACTGAAGCATGAATCCCAGCGATGTTCTGGGCCTAGACACTCCAAGCAAAGAGAGTGGGGATCCGCCCTCGCAAAGCGACGTTCGCCTGACGTACAGGACACGAATCCCAGACACTCCAGCATAGACCGTGGACTAAATGACTGAGGAACCGGAGCAGGCAGGAAGGACAAAGGGAATACAAATTAAAATTCCCAGTGATGCTATTACGTCCAGCCCGGACCGTGTGGAGAAAAGGACTGAAGGGCGATGCGCTGGGCAGAGCTCAGGAGGGCGGGTTTACAGCCACGTGCAGTACCCCATGTAAAAATAATGTTCACCACCCGTCCGTCCCCAAACCGGGACTTTGTCAGGTGCAATCAATTTCAATGTGGTGGGCTTGCATTTATACAGCCAAATGGGATTGCCTATAACTTGTTTGTTTCTATTGTTTTACCACGATCATGGAGATATGGTCTTCCACAGGGTTAAAGTGGCGGCCACTTTGGAACCACTATGTTCCATACAGATAAGTTCCAAATAGGTATTTAAACCTGTACGCCTACGTTCTAAATAACACGTGGCTCAAGTATATTCAATCCCATTGTAAATGTCAGAATAATATTGCCCATTAATTAGTGAAATACAAAAATGTATATAGTTTTAAATGATGTGTTAATACACATACTTAATAGGTAGTGAACCTCCTGGACTAATGGAGGCTACTACTATGATGTTGCAGCTTCGAGGGCTCATGAGAAATTAGCCCTCCCATCAGTGTTTCAAGAGTCTTACCAAAACATGGCTCTTCAATAAATTACTAACTAACAATGTCCTCACTTGGCCACCTTGAGATCCCACACATCATTGTCGCCTGAAATCTGTTCTGCCTATGTATTTGTACTATTCTATGATGCCTGTAATGTCAAGTCTGACTTATCTACTATGCCTGTACTGATAAGTTGTTACTGTCTCCAACCTTGCTACGAATTCTACTGCACTGTAAATTCCTCTGTAACCAGGCAAGCTCTTCTATGTAACTAACGCTGTGATACCTCCGGGTTTGGGCGTTTAACAAATGTTATAAATAAATAATAAATAAATAAGGTGAGCGAGGGGAGCAAAAGGGAGGGAGGAGAGAGATGAAGATTTAAAGAATAAACAGCAATCATGTTGCCCAAACATGTGCTTTGTAACTCATGTTATTACTCTTTCCCATAGATTTAGAATCATAGTTCAAAATATATGGGATAGTGCCCCAGTGGGCAGATTCCAAACTGTGTGCTGACACAGAGATATCCAGGACTGTCAATTTGGCTCTCAAAGATGGATTTGAGTATTATACAAGCAATAGTTTCACATTTAGTTAGTTCTCTAGTAGATGTACTGTTAGTTCTTCTGCATTATGCCCTGCTGTTTTCAAAGTTCTGAATCAGATGATTAGTTTCAATTCTAGTTGCCTGAGATGTCTTTCTCTATTTCCCTTTCTTCTATGTTCAGGAATGTGAGCAAGACCAATGAATTTCAGTAGGTTAGGATTACTAATGAGTTTCTCTTCAAAATGCACAGCTAAAGGGTAGTTGGCATCTTTGTTTTTAATTGCTCGAAAATGTTGTAAGTTTCTCCATTTGAGCGGACTTATCGTGGAGCCTATATATAGCATGTCACAAGGACATCTGATGCCATAAACTACAAACCTCGTTGTGCATATGATATGGTGCTTGATTTGCCATCTATGTTGTTTCTGTTTGCCAAATATAAAAACATTTCTAACCCTAAACCAGGTATCCTTCTTGGTTTTATATGAGTCACTGGGTGCTATAAGCTCTTTCAGGGATTTAGCTTTGCAAAATGTAATTTGTGGATGCACTCCTACATATTTTTTCAGATTATTGTCTGATTGCAATATATGCCAATGTTTGGCAAGAACATTTCTCACATGTCTTGCTCTGTCTGAAAAAGATGTAATAAATCTTGTTGTTTCCATTTTGTTTCATCTTCATCTTTCTTCTTGTTGATCAGCAGTTTGCTTCTTTCCAGTTTACTAGTTCTCTTCAATGCACATCCTATGTCTTTGATATTATAGCCTTGTGCTTTGAATCAGGCCTTGATCTTAATTGATTCTTTTAGAAAGTCCTCCTGTTTGGAACAGTTTTGTTTTGCTCTTATCAATTCCCCATAGGGTATGCTTTTAATCATATTTTTTGGATGGTGACTGGTCACATGTAGTACCGAATTTGAGGCAGTGGGTTTTTTGTATAGTTTGCTCTGCAGGAGCAATTGTCCCTGAACCATTGTCAGGGAACAGTGTTACGTGTAAGAATATAATGTCTTCTTTATTTCCGGTCATAGTTAAATGTAACGTCAGATCATTGTTATTCAAAAGTTCAATATATTGATCCAAAGAGTCCATTGACCCTTTCCAAACAATAAAAGAGATTGTCAATGAATCAATACCAGCAAGTGATCTGTGCTGTATAGTTGTCATACTGTTTAGCCCACACAATTATCATTGTATAGATTGGCATAGGTTGGTGCCATGCAAGATCCCATCGCTGTGCCGCATTTGTGTCTGTGAATGTGGTCTTCAAAAAGTTATTACGTTCAAGTCAGAATTTTAGCATAGTCAAAATCATCTCCTTATGTTGCTTTTAGCTAATAGACTTGGTGTCTAAGAAGTATTTACATGCATTGAGTCCATTTTGATGTTTCATTCTGGTATACAGTGAGGTGACATCTAGAGAGACCAAGATGTAATCATCTTCCCATAACAGATCTTTAGTTTTGTCCAATAGATTTCAAGTGTCTCTAATATAGGAGCTGAGATCTTTGACAAAGGGTTGGAGGAAGCGGTCAATATATTTGGAGGAGTTTTCCAAGAGAGACCACTTTGATGTAACTATGGGTCTTCCAGGTGGAGTGATAACATTTTTATGTATTTTTGGAACAAAGTACAGAGTAGGAGTTGTAGGGTGGTTGTTCTACAAAAACATAATTTCATCCCAATCAATAACATTCAGATAGTTCAAATTCCTCAAAATGTCATCATATTCACTTTTGGTTTGTTCCAATAGTTCCATTTCGCAGACTTCATAACATTCTGTGTCCTCCAATTATCGCATTGCATCTTGGTTGGTAGAGTGTTGTACCCCATATTACTACTACTCCTCCTTTGTCCGCTTGTTTAATAATGATGCTTTCATCCTTGCGGATATTATCTAGTATCTCCATTTGCTCTGGTGATAAATTGTTGGCAAGTCTTTTCTTCTTAATAGTTAATTTTTTTAGATCTTTCATCACCACACCATCAAATACATCAATTTTAGTCGTGTTAATATTTGGACAAAATGTTGATTTCAGTTTAAGACCACTTTCCAGTGGAAAATCTGTTTCTATACCAAACCTGGTGAGTATTTCTTTATTTTCTAACTCTTCCAGTTCAGTTAACGTAGGGTCTCTCATTGATTCAAGAGAAATTAATGCTTGCAAGGCCTTTACAGTTAGAGGATTAGGTTTCAATGTTTCCAAGGTTTCTCTATTTTCTTTCTCTTTATGCAGAAAAAAAGTTTTCATTTTTAACTTTCAGAGAAATTTGAACAGGTCAATTCTTGTTTGGAGAAAGTGAAATGTTTGATCTGGGCAGAAGCAGAGACCTAATTTCAGTGTATAAACCTCCATAGGGGTGAGATGCCTGTCTGACAAATTGAAGATCTTGACCTCTAATTCTTGCTCCATTGTCCTTTTGATTTGTTCTTCTGTCCTCTGTTCGAGCATGCTGTCACACTTTGTCCCGATGATGTTCCTGGGTTTGCCCCCCCCCCCCTCCTCGTTGGCCTGTATTGCCTCCTCTTCCTCTTAGGGGTGGGCGTCCTCTTGGTTTTCTTTCCGCCATAGTGTCCAGATGTAAAAGCCGGAACTCGTCCAAAAGATTCAGTTTGGCGGTCCTCGTATCTGCATCTGAAGTTTCTGTTTCCGATGAAGAGGAACCTGAATCTTGTGCATCTCTGATATCTAGTTTGTCAATACCACTGTTGGTTTTTAGTAGCTGTTCTTTAATTGGTTGGTCAAATCTTCTAGCAAATCTGTAGATCCGCCCCTGTTCATAATATTTTTTATCCCGGTGGAATTTCTGTTTCCTCAATCTGATTTCTCCTTCATATCTCTCCAGATTTTCTTCCATCCTGTTGATTTTTCTTTAGTATTCATCACCTTCTGGTGAATTATAAAGTTGATCTTCCAATTTGTGTATTTCCACAATGAGTTTGCTTCTATCTAGTTTGGCAAATTTGATCAGTGTAGTCATCATGGCAAATGAACAAGTGTTCATATGGTCTGTCCATTTTTGAATTATTTCTGTTTCAATCTCTTCACATGTTGGTATAGCTATTATTCTTAGACCTCTTGAAATCCATTTCATCTCTAAATATGTGGAAAAATGTCATGGCTTCCTGCCATTTGCTGATTTCTCGTTTCTTTAATATCTCCAGTGCATCCATTTTCTGTTGTGTTGTTAGTCCAGCTGAGCAGATGGTTTTAGGTCCAGCTGGTCCAGATGCCATCCGTTTCGCCTCCAGGTCCTCCGTCATGTCTGTTTATATCACTGTTAAACTACAGTGTATAATCAAGGATTTAACCTGTATACTCCTTGATAGCTAGCGCTTAGGTGGATTTTATTTCCTACACCCTTTAGTACATTCACAGAAGAAAATAAATCTATATGAATTGCTGTGCTTATGAACCTCACCTTTTCCCTAATCTGCAGACCAGAAGAATAGATTAACTGATTTGTCAGAGAATGATATGGGGACACAACTGCTACTTTATGTGCAAGCATGCGCTGGGACTGGTGTGCAGAAACCACATACCACTCTCCCAGCACACAATGCCAATTACTGAAAGCAAAATAGAAAATGCTTCTCAGTAGCGGGAGGCAGCTGCCATACATTTTCTGAGAACACACACACACTTTCAGTAACTGCCATTCAGCCTTTTAGTGGGTGCATTCTTGGTGGTCCTGAAAGCCCATACATTTTGAACTATGATTCTACATCTAGGGGAAAGAGTAATAACATGAGTTACATAACACATGTTTGGGCAACAGGATTGCTGTTGATTCTTCAAATCTTCATCTCTCCCCCCCTCCCCTTTCTCTCCCCTCACTCACCTTGAGGCTGCAACATCATAGTAGTAGCCTCCATTAGTCCAGGAGGTTCACTACCTATTAAGTATGTGTATTTCACTAATTAATGGGAGATATTATTATGAAGTTTACAATGGGATTGAATATACTTGAGCCGAGTGTTATTTAGAATATAGGCATACAGATTTAAATACCTATTTAGAACGTATCTGTATGGAACATAGCTGTTCTAAAATGGCTGCCACTTTAACACTGTGGAAGACCATATCTCCATGATCACATGATCGTGGTAAAATAGAAACAAACACGGTATAGACAATCCCATGTGGCTCTATAAATGCAAGCCCAATACATTGAAACTGATTGCACCTGATGAAGTCCCGGTTTAGGGACGGAATGCATGGTGCACACGGAGTGTATACTCCTGGACTGTCTACATCTTCAGTAAGTCCAAGTCTCTCTGTCTATATGTAGCAACATTATGTGTGTGAAAATGCACTCCAAGGGCAAGCATCTCCTATTAAAAAGTAATTATTTCCTTATTTGTCAAGCAGAGTGTTTTAGTGTCAAGATTGGTTCAAATATTGAGAACAAGCTCACTGACAATTAATAATGATTGTAAAGTGTTACAGAGCGAGGGAATCTGGAGATAGGTTGGCAGCATAGAAGTTGGTGGAGAGCGAACGAGAAAAGGATAATGAAGGGTTTCATTGAAGGAGGGAAAGTTTAAGGAGATGTTCGAAGGTGATCCAGAGGAAAGAAGCAGGAGGGAGGCAAAGGGTTTTGGATGAGGGGCAGACGAGGTTGAGGAGGGTGTTGGAGGAGAACTACTGAGGGCAGAGGGGTCATTGGAGGCAAAGGAGGATGAAAGATAATAAGTGGCAGTGAAGAGGAAGGTCCATATTTATAAAGCAGCATTGGCCATGCCAGGAGAATCAAGTTCTGTAAAGGGTGCCAAGAGTTTAAAGGGCGGTTGCAGCAAGGTCCTTAGGCTAGTTAGGTTAAAGGCCTTATAGATCTGTGCGTGAAGACTGCAGGACCCAATGCATAAAGACTGAAGTAAAGCAGAGAAACAGACATCCGACAGGGGGGTAAAATGAGAGAGACAAACAGCCCAGCCGAGAGCTATAGTCCAGATTCTGGTGGGACTAGAAAGCCAACCAGAGTACCAATTAAAACGTGCTGTTAAAATCAAGGCGATCATTATAGAGGCCACAATCCAGCTTTGGGTGTGGAAGCCCAAGGTCCCATCTGGGAAATTAAAGTGAAGTGTCTTGATGTGAATCAGAGTGAGGGAGAAGATGTGTGGCGATCATGAGACCACAGAGGTCACACCAAAACAGAGACCAGAGTGGCCCATTGGAAGAAAGGGGAGGCAGAAAGACCAGTGGTGATCCCTAAGGCAGATGCTGGAACTGGAAATCCAACATGAGCCCTCCTGGCTCAGAGAGAACAAGAGCCAGAAGAACTTGCTGTAACCTTCATACATAAAGAAAACATGTGGTGGCTTCAAGGAACATATGCACTGGCACTACCTTGAGAATGACCCAAGCCTGTCACATGTATCACAGCACACATGTGACATCCTTCAGGGAAGGTTCTCCTTGACAACGAACCAATATCGGCTAGTATATATGGACTTTATGCCATGGCTGTACCGAATATTAACTCTGGTTCTTTTGGACATTCCTCTCACTTGTTTTGTTCGTCCCCAGACCATATTAAACCTCGGCGGGTAAAAAGGGTTGATCAGAGGAGCGACCATATACTCACATGTAGCATCCAGGGAACTCAAGTTAGCCTATGGACACCCCCTTCACTCACACACTTGCACAGTTCTCTTCACTATTTAGAATTCTTTTTATTGGCATTTCAGATAAAATAACATCACAGCACGAATTGATGGAGCAAAATCAATACATTAACCATTGCCATCTGGAAGTGTAGTAGAGCCAGGACTTCAAGATTACATTGTACCATTTGTAATACGTTTATAACATTGTATATCCTAATATCCATGGGATTTTAGTCTTTGTCATTCACTGACGATGTTTCTGGGGGTACAGTTAATAGATCGTTTTGATATGCTGCCCATGTATCAGTGGGCCGAGTGCTGGTTGGCATAGAATAGATGAACAAGTTACTTCTTACCTTTTGTAACGTTCTTTCGATGGGATGTTCCTCCGACGTATTCCTTATCTTTTATAGATCATCTCCCTGCTTGCTGGCCTCGGAATAATGTTTTCAGTAGAGGGCGCTACGCGTTGACGTCCCTCGAGCCGATGTCCCTCGACAGCCTCCATATCGGCGCCGATGTCACCACGCGTATAAATAGACTAGCGAAGCGTCCGTTGCTCATTTCCATTTTGACGTTAACAGTTGTTTTACATGAATTGGTTATTGACCTTGAAGGAGCGTAAGCTGCAACCACAAGGGAAGTATTACTGCGGGGATGGATGGGAGGGGCGATAAGGAATACGTCAGAGGAACATCCCATCAAAAGAACGTTACAAGGTAAGAAGTAACTTGTTCTTCGAAGGGATTGTGTCCTCCGATGTATTCCTTATCTTTGATAGACTCCCATAGCAGTGGTGTGCAATTGGAGGTTGGAGTAAAACGCCATGTTTCCTTTTAGGAATGAACCAAATGTACTACGGCTTTGCCAAACCTAGTCTCTTGACTAGAGGAGGAATCCAGGTTGTAAAATCTTGTGAAGGTATGTGTGGACGACCATGTGGCAGCCGCACATATGTCTCGAACCGGAACCCCACTTTGGAGGGCCGAGGAGACTGCGATACCCCTGGTTGAATGAGCCCTAAGATTTTGAGGAGGCTCTTTCCCTGCCAGTTTGTAACATTCCAGGATGGCCAAAATAATCCATCTGGAAATGGTCTGTTTTGTTATCGGTAGTCCCAACTTGTGCCCTGAGTAACCCACAAACAGTTGGTCTGCTTGCCTAATCCTAGCAAGTCTGCTGATGTAAAAGCTTAAAGCCCGCCTTGGGTCCAGCCTATGTAGCCTTTTTTCCTCTTTCCCCGGATGGGGAGGCGGATAGAATGAAGGTAAAGTAATTTTCTGAGTAATGTGGAATTCAGAAACCACCTTTGGGAGGAAATTAGGCTTCACCTGTAGGACAACCTTGTCTTTATGAAAAATTGTATGAGGGGGTTTACAAGATAGAGCTTGTAATTCGCTCACCCTTCTAGCAGATGTTAAAGCCACTAATAAGACAGTTTTAAGGGTGAGAAATCTTAGCGAACAAGAGTGGAGTGGTTCGAAAGGAGTACCCATCAGGAAATTTAAGACTAAATTTAAGTCCCATAAAGGAACCTGGAAAGGTCTTGGAGGGTAGACATTATTTAATCCCTTTAGAAATTGTATTACTAAGGGTAATTTGAAATACAAAAGCTCCTCCGCAGTGCGCTTGAAGATCGATAGCGCTGCGAGATAGCCCTTGATAGTGTCAACTTGAAGGCCTGAATTTGCCAAGTAGAGTAGAAAGGAAAACACCGTTGGTGTACCACATGAAAAGGGGTCGATATTCTCTTCTCTACACAAGCTGCAAAATTTGTTCCAACGGCAGCAGTATAAAGACTTTGTTGCTGGCCTTCTGGCCGAAAGCAACACTTCCATGACGTCATCAGGGAGGTCCCAATCCTTGTATCTCAACCTTTCAGAAGCCAGGCGTGAAGGTTGAGGGTTGTGATGTCTGGATGGAGAACCTGACCTCCCTTCTGTGAGAGAAGATTCTCCTTGAGTGGAAGACGAATTGGAGGGCAGATGGACATTTCCAGAAGGTCCGGGTACCACGTTCTCCTGGCCCAGTCTGGAGCAATTAGGATCATGGTTCTCCGGAATCTTCTCAACCCCCTGATCATTTGAGGAATGACAGGGACTGGTGGAAACGCGTACAGGTATGGAAACTCCCAGTCCACTACGAACGCGTCCCCTAGAGCTCCTCTCGGGGGAAATTCCCTTGAACAAAACAGATCGCACTTTCTGTTGGTACTGGTAGCAAACAGATCCACTTGAGGGGTTCCCCAAAGGGCGAAGATCTCCTGAAGGACTTCCTGAGCTAGTTCCCAGTCGTGGGAGACTGTGCCCTGCCTGCTCAGAGCGTCCGCCGTCAAGTTCTTCTCTCCAGCTAGGTGAACTGCTGATAGAGAGATTCTTTCTTGAATTGCCCAAAACCAGAGCTGCATTGCCTCTCTGCACAGTGGCAGTGATCCTACACCTCCTCTTTTGTTGAGGTAGTGCATTGCCACTGTGTTGTCCGTCATTATCAGGACATTTTTCCCCTGTACAAATGGCAGAAAAGCTTTCAGTGCTAGTCTGATTGCTCTCGTCTCTAACAGGTTGATATGTAGTCTGGACTCCGATGGAGACCAACGACCGCTGATGGTCAAGTCGTTGGTATGGGCTCCCCACCCCGTGAGTGAGGCATCTGTGACTACTGTTATCTCCGGCCATGGTTGCCAAAACAGTTCCCCCTTCAAGATGTTTTTCTGGCAGGCCCACCACTGAAGGTCTCGAGCCACCTTGTCCGGAATCTGAAGGAGGTCTGTCATTCTCCCTGAGAATTGCGACCACTGAGTTCTCAGTGCCCACTGAAGAGATCTCATTCTCAGGCGAGCCTCTGGCACAAGGAAGATGCAGGATGCCATGAGGCCTAGCAACCTCAAAAAGTCGAAGGCTGGGAGACGCTGGGCATTTTGAAACTTGGTGACCATCTGCAGAATATCTTGAGCCCTCACCTCTGGTGGCTAGGCTTTTCCCAGGGAAGTGTCCAGGACCGCTCCAATGAACTGGAGTCTCTGTGATGGTATCATCTGTGACTTCTTTAAATTGAGGGAGAAGCCCAGTTTGTGAATGAAGTGGCAGACATAATCTATCTGGATCTGAGCTTGTTACGAAGATACAGCTCTGATCAGCCAATCGTCCAGGTAGGGGTAGATGTGGATCCCTTCTCTCCTTAGACTTGCAGCCACTACCGACATTAGCTTTTTGAAGAGCCTCGGGGCAGAGGTCAGCCCAAATGGCAGAACTCGAAATTGATAATGAGAGCCGCCAATTGCGAACCTCAGGTATTTCCTGTGTTTTAGATGGATTGGCACATGGAAATAAGAATCCTGGATGTCCAGAGATACCAGCCAGTCCTGGAGCTGGAGGGCCTGAAAGATCTGAGAGAGAGTTACCATCTTGAACTTGTCCTTACTGAGGAACTTATTCAATTCTCGTAAGTCCAATTTAGGCCTCAGTCCTCCGATTTTCTTCGGTATGAGAAAGTACGGGGAGTACCAGCCCTTGTTCCTCTCCGCTACAGGTACCGGTTCTATGGCACCTTTCTCTAGCAGGCCTACAATTTCCTGCAAGAGGAGCGGATCTGGAACTTTCAGAGAGCTGTTCCCCGGTGGATGACTCTGAGGTATGCGTAGGAAAGGCAGGCAGTAACCTTGGGCAACTGTCTCCAATGCCCAAGCATCTGACGTAATAGCCTGCCATTCCGTCAGATGTTGAGTTAACCTGCCCCCTACTGGTGTCTTGTGAGGAGAGTACTCAGAGCGGTGTGGAGGCGGCTGATGCAGATGCCGAGGGTAAAAAGGCACCTGCTGCTGCTGCGGCTTTTGTATTTTTACCCCGTCCACCTCGGGTGAATTTTTTCGGACCCCTTTGAACCGGCTGTCCTCTGCCCTTTCCGAATGCGGAATAGAAGCGAAAGGACTTACCTCTCCAAGAGGTTCCTGAGGGGCGATATGGTGTCTGACGGATTGCAGCTCCTAGGGATTTTGCTGCTACCTTTGATGTTTGTAGTTTTTCTAAACTGTCATCCGCCTTCTTACCAAACAAAGAAGAGCCGTCAAAGGGCATATTCAAGAGTCTGCTTTGCACATCTGGAGCAAAATCAGACTTTCGCAACCAAGCAAATCTCCTCGTTGTTGTACTTGCCGCCATGGCCCTGCTGATGCTGTCAGTAGAATCGATGGCAGTCTGAAGGGATTCGCACATTGCGTCCGTACCATCCTTAATGATGTTGAGAAACGCTTCCCTTTATTCTCCCTCCGGGAGGCAGTCAGCCGCTGATGAAGCACACTCCCAAAGTGTGTGGCTGAACCATGCGAGCGTACAAGTAGCATTGATGGATTTCAACGCCATGCTATATGCAGAAAATACTTTTTTGGCCATAGAGTCATATCTCTTATCATCCCTGTCCTGTGGAACAGTAGGGTAAGCCGATTTACTACCTGCTGAAGTAGCTGCCTGAACAACCAGACTCTCCGGAGTTGGGTGTTTGGATAAATATTCAGGGTCAGCAGAAGACACGCGATATTTAGCTGATAATTTTTTGTTAACCGCCGGGATTACCTCAGGGGTTTCCCAGTTTGCCAATATTCTCCTTTGTAATGCTGCATGAAATGGCACCACAGGATCCTCCTGTGGACCTTTGACCAAGATGTCTGTGAGGTCGTCTTGCTGAAAAGCAGGTGAGGGTGTGGACCATCCCATAAACTTTATTATCCTTGCCATCAAGGTTCTATAAGGGGTTTCAGCATGTTCCCCTGGGTCTGGTGTGGCAAATTCCACTTCTGGGGAAGTGTCCAACCCACTTGCTTCCTGTAGGGATTCATGGAGGTCTTTCAACCTACCTTCCTCAGAGGTAAATTCCTCTGGTGCAGGAGTTGCAGATCCCTGCAACTCAAAATGTCTTCCCTGATCTGAATCCTCCCCTTCTTCATAAATAGAAGATAAGACCCTGGAGTGATCAGGTCTTGAAAATGGTATAAATCCCATTTCCAGAGCAGAAGGAACCAAATTCGTCATGATTGGCTGAGACAACGTCAACGTCGTCGACGCGGACGTTAAAGGCTTCGAAGCTATCAAAGCCATCGAAAAAGGCGTTGAGAAAGGTGGTAGAGGCCTCGATGAACTCGAGAGTATCGGGATTCTACTTGAGGTTGTCGACGACATTCTCGTGCTCGAGGCTCTGGGTATGGCCACTGGCTGTGAAGTGGCCGTGGATTTATCCTTTCTCGGCGTCAAAGACGGCGCCGACTCGACTGACCTGCGCGTCGAAGAACCCTTCGATAAAGGTGTCGATGACGCGGATCTATGTGACGGCGTCGAAGACGCAACTTTGCCTTTACTCGAGGGTTCGTAACGCTCTCGAGTGGCTTCTTTCGCCGGGTACTGCGATTCGCGGCTTTTTGATTTTTCGGGTCTTTCACCCAGTTTATCACCCTCAGCAGTCTTCGAGGGGGTCGAGGCCGCTTTCTCGAAGACGCTTAGCATCTTTTTCCTGAATTCCTCCCACTCAGCCTGAGAGCTATATTTTGTGGGGCAGTAGCCCCTTTTCGGGCAAACGAAAGAAGACGAAGACGAGGAAGGGGATCTTCGACGTCTCTTTTTTGAATGCTTAGATCTCGAAGAGTGATGGGAACTGCTTCGAGACCTAGAACGAGAATGTCTTTTGTGATGGCGAGGAGACAAATGTCTCGACTCCGTCGAGGAAACTTTCGAAGAAGTTTTACCTCTCTCGAGCTTCCACTTACGCTCCTTCAAGGCTTTCGCCTTCATGGTGTAAGAGGATTCAATTCAACACTACAGCTAAGTCAATGCCTAGTCTAGGATACTGAATGGAAACCCTTATTGATATATCTTTATGTCCAGTTCATGCGTTCTGGATGACTACCCCTATATAACACCCCTCTCTTAGAATCCCCCTGACCCCACTGAGCCAAGAAGTAGGTTTGTTTTGCAAATTTAAAAGATTTATTTGAAAAAAATTAAACAATGTATAGATATGTCGCACTTTGATAATAAATTAATAATTGGATATCACACTTAATCTGATATGATGAAGATTAACAACGGAGAATCTGGCACTAGCACACTTGTGAATAGGAACAGAAGAATAAGGTGGTAGAGAATACTTAATCTAAGTTCAGATGGATGTAATGTTGAATGAAATGCAATACAGAAAATACTCAATATAATTTCAACAAAGCAATGTAATCACTTTTCTCTGGCAATCCCCTCCCCCCCTTTATGCAATGCAAGGAAATGGAAGGAAAGCACACAGTTCTCAGAAATGCAATCAACTGTAATTCAGTTCACCCCAGCAAGCTTACACTACAGAAGTTGGAAACCCAGGCCCAAAATGCTTTTATATGTGCTGGCAATGAAGTGAAAAATATGCTAAAATGCTTTTAATTCCCTCTAGAGGTTCAGGGTGAGTGGTATCAAGTTAATATTAGTCCAGGCTCACTTTAGCAAGGATCTAGGAGTAACTAGCAGGTTAAACGAATTTCTGGCAAATGGAAGGCAAGCAGCAGCAGATTTTTACACGTGAAGAAATTTGCAAATCGCGGTAAATTCGCGAGTGCGTATTCCGCGATTGCGGCAAAAGTATCGGGGGTAGGAATGCGGTTCTAGGTTCGTAGGAAAGCCACGATTCTAAGCTTTCTGAGGAAAGTTACTGCAAGTCTCTAGCACAAACGGTCACGGAGATATGAGCGATTAAATAAAGGTCGTTTTTCAGATTTGAAATTTTAAAGTTCAAAAAGACAAGTGACAGCTAGCAACTAGAAAAGGACAAGTGACAGTTAGGAGGCAGTTCTACTTAGATTAAAATAGATTGAATTATATTATTTTAACTAAGAGATTGGTTCTGCACAGTTCTACTAGGTACTCACACTATATTTTAAAATATGCCTCGCCACGGATCTGGTCAGGTTTTGGACTGGACTCCGGTCTGGTATGGGTCTCTTCACAGTGATCTGGGTCAGCTCTGCTCTCTCTCTGGTTCTGGAAATATGATAGATTTGAAGTCTCTATGTCTGCTCTCTGAAGGTTGAGGGAGGTAAAGTATGGATTTTCCCGGCAGAGCTTCCAGCTGCAAATGGATTTGAAGGTCTCTATCTGTCCTGTCTGTCTGCATTTATCTGTTTTTAAAATGGGTGTGTGTGCAGCATCACTAGACCCTACCCCTCTCCACTTATCATTGGCCAAGCTTTCATTTTTCCCCTGATTGGGGGAGCTAAATTGTGTCAGAGTGATGTCATTTTACAGCCTGCAGAAAGCCCACTCCTCCTGTCAACTTGCACACAAATCTAGATTTGAACCAAATACATATTTGCAGAGGTACATATTGTTTTAAAATCATATGCACCCCTCACATATCACAGGAGGTGTACCCTGTCCAAATCTGCTCTTCCTGGGAGCTTGCATTCAGAAATGGCAATATTTGCACTTTTTAACTGATTTTGCAATTTCGGACATTAACCCAAATTTACACACATGTGCGCAAGGAGTATGGACATTAGTTGATGAAGTGTCAGATTTTTCACATGCACACATTTTGAGTAATATCCTCTTTTCCGCTAAACGCCCCCTGAACATACCACCGGGTCCTAACACGTCTTAAAATGTGGGCAGAAAAATCACAAGAATTATGGTGTCATTTAAATAATTTTCACAAGTCCGTACTATGAGTTATTCATCTTTTTAGAGTTATGTTCTGGCCCCAAAGGGGTGTGGTTTCCCCCCAGCACAAGGTTGAATTTCTGTTTTTTCCAGTTCTGCCAAGCCAGCTTGCTCTCACAGGCAGTGCCCCTCTCCTGTCCTTCCAGGAGGAAGCTCCATTTACGACTCCCGCCAATAAAACATTTGCCTGAGTCAGGACAGGGCTTTGTTCAGAGCTCCTGTATTCTGTGGGGGCTCCCCTTAATTCAATTATCAGAGAGATGGCATATCCTTAGTGTGGCCAGCAAAAGGCAGATAGGCCTGGGAACACAGCTGTGATTCAAGTCTCATCTCCTGTCGGGGGTAGCTGGTGGGCAGAATTCAGTTCCTTAAGCCAGGTTTCAGATAAAATGTCACTTTTTGTTACCCAGTTTAAGTCAAGACAATGTTTACATATGCAGTTAGAATGCTGATTCTAAGTTTAAAACTATGACATTTAAACAATTTCAGCCTATGTGACATTCAAAAGTAGGTCACTCATTTCTTTTAAACATTTAGATTTTTAGTGTCTTTCAGTCCAAATTTACTTAAACTGCTGAAATCCACAGCTCAGCCAGTCTTGTTATAAACCTTCAAGTCACTTCAGAATATAACTTTACATTGGATCCACCTCTCAGTAAGTCTTTCTTTGGCTTGCCTTGGGTTCATTTATTCAGTTTTACACAAAATCTGGTGGTTTTAAAACACCGGCTTTCTGATAGTGGTGAGTACTGGTACTGCACCCCTTTTTGGGATTCAAGAAAATGAATTCCCAACAGTTATGGGTTTGCTTTTGGCAATCAGCATTGCCATTCCCAATGGTTTCAGACTACTGTGTGGGTAGTCCAATGGTGGTTTTAGGCAGTGTCCTTCTGTGCCCATAACATCGGCAAAAATGAGTGGCAGCCTATTCTTCATGCATTTCCCTGTGCATTTTCTGGGAAGCTCTGGCCATCATGATGTTTTCCATGTCAGTACTGCACAGTTTTGAGGTAGGGCTTGGATGCGTGGATAAAAACATCCCACAAGCCCCCCTCTTGCGATGGCCATTCTATTTCACTAATGGGACTCGCAAGACCTGGGATGTTTCCTCATCTTCTTCCAATAGATGGCACAGTTCAGCATCTTTTCCTCCATCCGGTACTGATCGATCGGTTCTCCTCGCCGGTCCTGATGGGAATATTGGGCGGTGCTCTGGGCCCGTTGCGTCTCTGCTCCCGGTCTCCGGATCGTCCTCCTTGGCCCGTCTCAAGGTTTTCTTTCTCCTAGGACGACAAAGGAAGAGCGGCAATACCTATTCATAGACGTCTTTCCACCACTGTTGAGATAGTGGGGCAGCATATGCATTTCATCATAACGAAACATTACATTCTTATTTTGAAAAAAAAAAACAGTATTTCATGCAAATCACAATATTTTAGAGACTAGATGTGGTATGTTTTATGGTTGGAACTGAATTAGTCTGAGACAGTACCCGCTAGGATTCCAGAGGATTCCTCCAGTTGTTGCAGAGTGTGCGTGGGATGGCAACATTTCAACTGGTTTATGTGGACCCACTTGTCTTCCCCCTCTGCCAAACCGCCTTTGGGGATGCGGATCTTGTAGGCCACAGGGGAGATTTTGTCTATAATCTCAAAGGGTCCCTTCCATGTAGGCAAGAATTTCCGCTGTTTTGCCTGGTTCCTTTGGAAGTTGTATAGATAGACCCGGTCTCCCACCTGATATTCCTTCCTGGAAGTTTTCAGGTCATAATGGGTCTTCATGCTATCAGCCGATCTTTCTAGATTCCGCTGAGCGTAAGCATGTGGATGCATTTATCAGTGTCTGCTCTTGGGTCCTGTAGAGCAAATGCTGAGGAAGCACCATCTTGCGTCCAGTCATCAACACAAATGGTGACATTTTGGTTGCAGATGAAGGGGTAGATCTGATGGCCATTAGGACCAGAGGTAATCGGATATCCCAACTTGGCCCAGAATCTGCCACAAACTTCTTTAATATGCTCACAATGGTTCGGTTATATCTCTCTACTGCCCCAGACGAAGCTGGCCGGTAAGCAATATGCAACTTCCTTTTGACCCCCAGTATCTCCCACATCTTTGTCATTACTTCACTGGTGAAGTGGCTACCCCTGTCTGACTCAATCCTTTGAGGTAGACCGAAACGGGAAAAGATGTGGTTGATCATCAGGGCAGCTGCTGTTTCTGCCTTGCAATTTGGGGCTGGGAGACATTCCACCCACTTGGTAAACAAGCATGTCACAGTCAACATGTACTTATTCCCCCTAGCAGAGCGAATCACGGGGCCTATAAAGTCGATTTGTAAATCTGACCATGGCAGGGTCATCCCCCTCTTTTGGAGAGGCGCACGGTGCGTGAGGGATGATGGATGAAATTGTGCACACACAAGACACCCCTTCAAGTATTGGTCGAGGTCCTGCCCCATGTGTGGCCAGTATGCAACCTCTCTTAAGATTTCCAATGTTGTGTGAAACCCCCGATGACCGGCGGTGGCCGCATCATGGGCGTGACTTAACATCAGGCTTCGGAATGAGGTAGGAACCACCCACTGATCGTGGCCAGCTTTGGATTTCCTTACCAGCAAACCGTCTTGGATCCGGAACATTTTTGGACATTTCATCAACACTCTTAGGTCCTCTTTCCCAGTGTAATCGGTATCCGTCAGGGGAAAGTTCTCAGGGTCCTCAATGTGCTGGTAAAATTTACCAATTATTGGATCCCCCTTCTGAGCGGTAATCAAATCAGCATCAGGGGTCTCCTTGCTCCATTGGGCAATTGACAGATCATGGTGAGCATTTGTCTGGGACCTAGTGTTAGCAGTGACCTGGATTTCCCCCAACAGGGACTCAATCTCAATTAGATCCCCTTGGATGGCCCCGGTTTTGGCCAGCTGATCAGCTAAGTCATTTCCAGTTTTGTCTGGTCCCTCTACTTTGGAATGACCCTTGATCTTTTTCCAATAGATGGTCATCTCATTCGAGGTGACCAGATCATCAATGTTTTGGATCAACTTCCCATGTTTCAAGGGTTTGTTATTAGCACATAACATGCCTCTGGTTTTCCAATTAACAAGGTGCTCCACGAACCCGTTCCGTACATAATCCGAATCTGTGATTATGACCAGTTCGTGGAGTTGATGCTGGACAGCAGTGAGGATGGCCTGATGCACAGCCATCAATTCTGCCACCTGACTACTTCGGGGACCAATTTTGTATCCAGCGGAGGGTTCTGGGGACTCATTCACCCATGCATTCCCTACGCCGGCCACCAGTTCTTTCTCCCCGTTGTTGTCAACATGGTAAGAGCATCCATACACATATACAGTGGGCATTCCGTCACACTTGTCCTCTTCAAAGACTTTGTGTGGGGAATTAAGGTATGCCTCCATGTTGTCCTTGATTTTTAGACTTTCGTCCTCGAGACAGTTTTCTCTGGCACAATCATGCAAGTCAGCCAGACCTTGCGCGAGGGGACTCTTCTTGTTTTGGCCATATCTGACCTCCACAGGAAAGCCTTGCATTGACAGAATCCAGGAAGTAATTCGGGAATTACTCACATTTCCGGCCCGGATTCTGTCACTTTGGAGATACTGCAGAGGCTGGTGTGGAGTCTCCACTATGATGTGTTCCCCCTGGATAAACGGGCGGTAATTCTTCAATGCCCACACCGTTGCCAGGAGTGCCTTCTCACAATCGTTGAATTTTTCCTCCACAGAGGATAAAGTTTTGCTCGCATAGGAGATTACTTTATTGACCTTGTCATGCTTTTGGTATAATACTGCCGTCAAGCACGTATTAGAGAACCCCGTCTCCAGGAAGAACTCCTTGTTTCTGACAGGGTAAGCTAGGCAAGGCGCTTGTGAGAGGCTTCTTTTGAGTTGTCTTACTGCCTCGGCTTGTTCTGGACCCCATTCCCACTTGACCCCCCCCGTCAGGAAATGAATCAGGGGTCTGGTGATCTCTGCGTAGCCCTCAATGAACTTTCTGCTGTAATTAGTCAGTCCAAGGAGGCTCCTTAGTTCTCGCAGAGTTGTGGGGTCTTTCAGTTTCTGAAGTGCTTCCACTTTCTTTTCCTGGGGACAGAGACCCTGAGGAGTAATCTCATGCCCCAAGAAATTAACACGGGTTCTACACCACTGTGCTTTCTGAAAGGAAAGTTTTGCTCCGGCGGCCCTCAACTGTGTCAGAACATAACGGATCTCCGCTATGTGTTCCTCCACAGTTGAGCTTTTGATGAGGACATCATCTACATAAGCCAGGTTACCCCTCGCACCCAAGTCGGGCATGGCCTTATGTAGGAAAATATTGAACTCATTACCGGAGTTAAGGTATCCGAAGGGAGTCCGGGTCCATGTGTATTGCTGGCCCCCAAAGGTAAAAGCCAGTTTGTATTGGTCCTCCCTACTGACCGGCACGGTCCAGTATCCATTGGTCAGGTCTATTGCAGTGAATACCTGTGACCCCTGGATCTGGGCCAGCCCTTGGTCAATGTAGGGCAGAGGCCATCGGGAAGTATGGACCCATTTGTTGAGCTCCCTGAGGTCGGCGCAGAGTCTCCACTGGCCGTTTGGCTTCAATATTCCCAGCACCGGATTATTGAAGGTGCTGTGAACTGGACGGATTATTCCCCGGGACTGAAGGTTCTTAATTATTTCAGTAAGGGACTCCATTGATGCGAGAGGCAAGCGATATTGCTTCACAAACACTGGAGTCATGCCAGGGTCCGTGGGGATTGTTGTTGTGTGGATGTCGGTGCGACCACAGTCATATGAGTCTACCGCAAAGAGATCTTGGAAATCCAAGAAAACTTGTTTCAACTTTTGCTTTTGTTCCAGAGTCACACAGGCATCAGCTAGGTTGACTCTCTCTTCCACCATCTGTCTGAAGCCTGGAAAGACTTCTGGTTTGGCTATCTCAGCGGCCTCCTCCAGCTGGGTGGAGAAGTCCCTGGTCAGAGTGCTGATTTGGACTGGAGGCTTCAGGTGGGAAAGGCAGCCCTCATGGACCTGGAAAATCACCTCATCCCTCCTGAAGTCACAAGTCATGTCTTCCTTACCATAAGGGCAAGAAGTGTACACCAGGAAGTTCCCCCCATGCCGGGTAAAAATCCTGTCTGGTGTTGTATTGTCATCACTGTCACTGTCACAGCAGTCCTTGGGGATTGGCCCTAACAGTTCATTACCTAAATCTATGGAAAAATGTCGGTCATCAACCGCCATTCCAATAATGGTGCCTGCGGCTAGAGTAATACTCTTTAAGTCGCTGTTATCCACCTCTATTGGAATGGTGTCATGTTCTATGTTGACTAATGGAGTTGGGTTTACCCCTAACCCTTGCTGTTGAAGAGAAGCGTTTAGATGTATGTAAGCATCAGGGTTTTGCAAATATTGTCCTCTTTTAACTTTCACTTCCAGGGAGAATTGTCGGGTCCTTTCTGGGATGGTGACTTCCTCTTTGATCTGAATTTCAACTGCATAAGGTAGCAATTGAGCTGACCTAAATGCTTTTTCTGGATCATCAAAGCCCATGGGATTATACGCTAATCGGGACCAAGCTTTGAAGTTTATTAGGTCCAAACTAATGGCAAAGCGATTGAGAATGTCACTGCCTAAGTAAAAGGTGGCAGTGACGTCTCGCACGACCCAACAATTATGGACTATGCTCTTGTTGCCAATGGAGATTTTGAGCATACACCTGCTTGGCAGGAGATGTTTGGAATTAGGTGCTTCCAGGTCCATTTCCCATTTTTCTATCAGTTTCAATGTGGGAATGTCTGGATCTTTTGGGAGTTGGCGGAACATGGCTTCGCTGATGAAGCTCTTACCGTTGTTCACACACACTCGAGCGAGAACAGAGTCCTTCCCATCATTTAATTGGACAGGGATGAACAACTGCTCTCCAATTTGCTGAATATCAGCCAGGCTCTGAGCTGATTTCACATCTTTCTGGACTATAGGAGTGGGAGTTTCTGATTGTGGATTAGTATAGAATCTCAGAGTGTTTCCTTCCAGCGTGGAGTACCACTTTAGACTGGAAGGAAGGGTGATTTTCAGAAATAGAGAGGACCGCCCATCACCAGTCTGTTGTCCTACTGCTATTACTGTCACGTCTGGAATTTGGCTATTCTGGAAGTGAAATTCTACTTGGTCAGGTTTTTGTTCAACCATGTGGCAGGTGCCGTTTAAACTAACATGGTTGACACTCTGTTTTAATTTTATTGGTCGGCTAGTCTGGGTCCAGAGGACCTGGTTTACGCAATCTATTAGGGGTGACAACCTTCTCAGGAGGTCATTCCCTAGTAAACAAGGGGTGCCCTCTGGAGTCACAACTATGACCGGGTGTTTCACCTTGTGTCGCCCGATCTTAATGTCCAAGTCTGCAGTCCCCTCAACGGGAATTTCCTTCCCGTCAAAGTTCTGCAGTTGTCCAGGAAGAGAGGTGAGAGGAATTTGGTAATTCTCTCCCCTTCCTGCATTCAGTTCGTCAAAGGCCCTTCTGGATAGAAGGGTAGCTTGAGATCCAGTGTCCACCAGTGCCAAAATTGTACCCTGCCCCTGTACTTGTACCGGGGCATAATATCTTCCCTCCTTCTCCTCAAGGGGGCACAGATAATGCACATTTTTGGACAACTGGTGGGCTAACTTTCTGGTTTTGGACATTTCAAGAGAAGAAATTTGGGCAGAATTCTGTGGAGAGCCTTGGGAATCTGAAAGAAAAAGTTGGCAACTGGAGATCAGAGCCATTGTGGGTTCCCCTGGCTCCGGTTCTGGGCCGCCCCCCCCTTTTTGGAGGCAGTCATCAGGCTGGGTTTGAACCAGGGGATTTTCTTGCTGTTGGTTCTGGGATGAGATGGTGGGCGGCGGTAGCTCAGTCTCCACATCTCCCCAGTCTGGATTTGCATCCCTAGGGACCCATTTTTCTTTGGGAGGAGTTCCCCCCTCTCTGAAGGAGAAGATCCTTTTCCCAGGATCTTCTGAGGATCCCTCTCCCTCAAATTGGAAGATCTGTACCTCCTCCTCAAACTGAGTCTGTTTGGGTCTTTTGTTTCTCCTACCCCCCCTCTGCTCCTTAGGAGGCAGACTTTCAGGGGCAAGAGATTTTGATTCCGGTTCCTGGGTTTCCAGGGGCTCTTTACAAGTGAGGAAGGAAGCTTCCTCCAAGGCTTTACACCCCCCTTCCCTTTGTGCCTCCTCCCTGGGAACCGGTGAGTTATCGGGGTGCTGCCCCCGTCATTGTTCTGGAGCACCAGGTCCAGAGTTGGGTGCGTTCTGCGCCGGCATGCCGATCTGAGGGTTCTGCTGAGCCCTCAGTATGTGACCCAGATCCCGCGCCATGTTTTGAACCTGGCGCTCTAACTGGGAAACCCGCTCAGGCTGATACGGGGCCCTGTTTTCTCCCCTGGGCTGATCCCGGGAAGGGTAGCTATCCCTTCTTTGGTAGTACCCCTGGTTGGGAAGATTTGGATACCCCTCCACCCTTGGCCTCCCCTCTCCCGGATTCGGATGTCTGGGCTCAGGGAATTGGGGAAAGAAGGACGGATGATTTTGGGGCTGGAAGTTGGGTGGATACCTGGGGAAAAAGTTCTGCCCAGGATTTGGTAAGTTTCTGCCCTCCTGTGAGAAGTTGGGAGGGAAGTTCTCTGGGTTAGGTGCTTGGCTGGATCCCCCCCCTTGGGCTGGAGGAGTCCACACATAACCCAGGATGGGTCTGTTTCCCTTGTAACGGGGGCTTACATAATCAGGAGAGCGAGGGACCCCATTTGTGGGGCTGCCTCCCTGGCCCCCCGTCTGTGACTGGCCCGAGGACCTTCTGGGCCTAGCATTATTAGGTGCAGGTAGGTTTTTAGGCCCCCCCATCTCCAACTCTAAAACGGGGGTGACCTTTACCTCTGCCACCTTGGCAGCAGCAGGGGTGCTGTTGGTTTTGGGGTTTTTAGGCTGGTTTTTGTTTTCCACCGGTTTCTGCACCTCGTAGATGCGGGTGGCTTGTTCAATGACCCATTCTAAAGATCTTTTCTCATGAAAATCTCTCACGAGCTGGGTCATTATATATTTGGGCAAGGCATGGAAAAATGTATTGACAAATTCTCTGCTGTCTGTGCGCACCCTTCTGGTGGTCTGCGCAAAAGCACGCTTTAACTCCTGCACAAATTCTTGTGGGGCCTGATCCTCCCCACATTGTAAATTGTAGGCTGCCTTGCGAGCCTCTTGAGGATTTCTATGAGTAGAAAAATGTTTCAAGATGGCCGCCTTATAGGTGGACCATCTTAAATGATTTTGGTCCTCCAGCCCCGCAAAGAAACTGGAGTATTCCGGGGAGAAGGTCCACTTTACATATTGAATACAGCTTTGGCTGTCCTTCAAATGGAAAGTCTCCATCATTTGCTCAAACAACTCCAAGTGCTCCCAAACAGAATACTTGGCGTTCTTATGATAAGGCGTGATGACACTCCTGATTGCCTTAATCTGTTTCAATGGGTCCTTAAGCAAGGCCCTTTTTGTCTTATTGGCCTTTTTGGTTCGGGTAACCCTTGTCCATTCGTCCTCTGACTCAGAGGCACTGCTCCCCGAGGTTCCCGTCTGTTCTTCCAGGTTTTCCCGGATTCTGCGAGCCTGGGAATGGCTGGCAGAATGTGGGGACCTGGTCTCCTGTGTCCTGTACCGCTCAGAGGAGTCTTCAGATCCCTCCTTGCCGCCAGGATTTGATGGGTACCCCCCCCCACTGACCTAACTGGGCAGAGGTTTTCAGGATGCCCTTAATGGGCCTACTCTCCTGGGGTTCCCCATCAAATTGCACTGTGCTTGGGTGCCCATACCCGGATGCCCGCCCCTCCATTCCTGGGTGGTACTGGCCTATGAGCCCCATGCTTCTGGCTGGATAGTAATCTGCCATCCCTGTGGCCCTGTGCTCATGTGCGCCAGAGGACATGGGGGTGGCAGAGTCCAGGGACTGAGAGAGATAAAGGCCTCTGGTACTAGGGCTCCTGGGGTTATGCTCAGGAGTTTCTCTTTCCCAGCGAACCTCATCTCTATCTGCCCCTGCTCCCTGTTGCAATGCAAAAGCCTGCGCCTTCAGTTCCTCAGTTAAGGCCTTACTAGACTCTATCAGTCTCTCCTGCATCGCTACCTGTTGTTGGAGCCTATCATTGTGCTGGCAGAGAGCCTCATTCTCTCTCTGTGTTTCCTGATTGGTCCTGGA
Source organism: Ambystoma mexicanum (assembly GCF_040938575.1). Taxonomy (NCBI): domain Eukaryota; kingdom Metazoa; phylum Chordata; class Amphibia; order Caudata; family Ambystomatidae; genus Ambystoma; species Ambystoma mexicanum. The sequence continues at coordinate 965,862,534 of NC_090924.1, forward strand.
GCACTGGGCCAGTCTTTGCTGCAGGAGGGTTACCTCCTGAGCTGTGTCCCTATTGGCCTGCTCCTGTCTTGCCAGAGCCTCCTCCACCCTCCTGGTGTGCTCTAGCAAGTCCTGGTGTTCTTTTTGGAGGTCACCCAGTCCCTGGTGGGCCAGGTGATTTTCTTCTGTTTTTCTTTTTAATTGGCAGACTTCCTGGCCTAAGGCGTCTCTTTCCTGGCTAAGAGCCTGCATTTGTGCCGCCAGGTCGTCCCTCTGCCTTTGGAAGGCACCAGCTTTCTGGCGCTCCTGATCAAACTCTGCCTGGGTATCCAGGTCTTTCAGAATCAGCTCGTTGCTCTCTGCCTTCTCCCTATCTAGGTGGCTTTGCAGGGTGACTACCTGCTCAGCACATGCCCTATTGAAGTCTAACTGTTGCTCCAGCTTTTTCTGGCTCTGCAGTAGGGAGTCCAAACCTTCTTGGTACTCCTTCTGCAAGGCCAGAAATCTGGTATCCTGGTCAGCCTTTTTGCTGTTGCAGGATGTCCATATCCCTCTTTATTTTAATGATGTGCTGTCTACTCTCATTTTCTGACTCCTGGCTCCCCTGCAGCCTCTGCTCAGAAGAGACCAGGTCAGACTGGACCTTCTCTAACGCCATCTGTCGCTTATTCGCCAGATCTTGGCTTTCAGTACATTTATCCTGCATGTCTCCCATATATAGGTACAGGTATGCCGCTATCCTAACCATCTTGTCTTGTTCATCCTTAGCCTTAGGAGCCATGTATAGTTCACTCAGGGCCACATGTAAGGGACCCTGATCTCTCCATGTATCTGACCCTGTTTCCGTGACCTGTTGCGTGATGGCCTGCAACCAGACCATCTGGTCCTGGTGAGTCCACTCACCTCTCACAAATAACTTATGTAAGAAGTGCTCTCTGGCTATTTTCATGTCTACTAAGGTCGTCATTCTGGAATTTGGTCTCTGTCCTGACTTACAGAAATTAGTATTTTATTTTTGCAAAACAGACCTTTTTCTTAGAGCGTTCCTTTGAGGAGTGCTTTACAGCGTAACAGCGTGTGATCCGACCGGATATGTGTATCTGGTCAGCTGGCACGCTGTATTAATCTGCGCAAGTGATAGATCTAATCCAAACGTCCGGCACGAGCCCCCAATTTGTAAGAGGATTCAATTCAACACTACAGCTAAGTCAATGCCTAGTCTGGGATACTGAATGGAAACCCTTATTGATACATCTTTATGTCCAGTTCATGCGTTCTGGATGACTACCCCTATATAACACCCCTCTCTTAGAATCCCCCTGACCCCACTGAGCCAAGAAGTAGGTTTGTTTTGCAAATTTAAAAGATTTATTTGAAAAAAATTAAACAATGTATAGATATGTCACACTGATAATAAATTAATAATTGGATATCACACTTAATCTGATATGATAAAGATTAACAACGGAGAATCTGGCACTAGCACACTTGTGAATAGGAACAGAAGAATAAGGTGGTAGAGAATACTTAATCTAAGTTCAGATGGATGTAATGTTGAATGAAATGCAATACAGAAAATACTCAATATAATTTCAACAAAGCAATGTAATCACTTTTCTCTGGCAATCCCCTCCCCCCCTTTATGCAATGCAAGGAAATGGAAGGAAAGCACACAGTTCTCAGAAATGCAATCAACTGTAATTCAGTTCACCCCAGCAAGCTTACACTACAGAAGTTGGAAACCCAGGCCCAAAATGCTTTTATATGTGCTGGCAATGAAGTGAAAAATATGCTAAAATGCTTTTAATTCCCTCTAGAGGTTCAGGGTGAGTGGTATCAAGTTAATATTAGTCCAGGCTCACTTTAGCAAGGATCTAGGAGTAACTAGCAGGTTAAACGAATTTCTGGCAAATGGAAGGCAAGCAGCAGCAGATTTTTACACGTGAAGAAATTTGCAAATCGCGGTAAATTCGCGAGTGCGTTTTCCGCGTTTGCGGCAATAGTATCGGGGGTAGGAATGCGGTTCTAGGTTCGTAGGAAAGCCACGATTCTGAGCTTTCTGAGGAAAGTTACTGCAAGTCTCTAGCACAAACGGTCACGGAGATATGAGCGATTAAATAAAGGTCGTTTTTCAGATTTGAAATTTTAAAGTTCAAAAAGACAAGTGACAGCTAGCAACTAGAAAAGGACAAGTGACAGTTAGGAGGCAGTTCTACTTAGATTAAAATAGATTGAATTATATTATTTTAACTAAGAGATTGGTTCTGCACAGTTCTACTAGGTACTCACACTATATTTTAAAATATGCCTCGCCACGGATCTGGTCAGGTTTTGGACTGGACTCCGGTCTGGTCTGGGTCTCTTCACAGTGATCTGGGTCAGCTCTGCTCTCTCTCTGGTTCTGGAAATTTGATAGATTTGAAGTCTCTATGTCTGCTCTCTAAAGGTTGAGGGAGGTAAAGTATGGATTTTCCCGGCAGAGCTTCCAGCTGCAAATGGATTTGAAGGTCTCTATCTGTCCTGTCTGTCTGCTTTTATCTGTTTTTAACATGGGTGTGTGTGCAGCATCACTAGACCCTACCCCTCTCCACTTATCATTGGCCAAGCTTTCATTTCTCCCCTGATTGGGGGAGCTAAGTTGTGTCAGAGTGATGTCATTTTACAGCCTGCAGAAAGCCCACTCCTCCTGTCAACTTGCACACAAATCTAGATTTGATCCAAATACATATTTGCAGAGGTACATATTGTTTTAAAATCATATGCACCCCTCACATATCACAGGAGGTGTACCCTGTCCAAATCTGCTCTTCCTGGGAGCTTGCATTCAGAAATGGCAATATTTGCACTTTTTAACTGATTTTGCAATTTCGGACATTAACCCAAATTTACACACATGTGCGCAAGGAGTATGGACATTAGTTAATGAAGTGTCAGATTTTTCACATGCACACATTTTGAGTAATATCCTCTTTTCCGCTAAACCCCCCCTGAACATACCACCGGGTCCTAACACGTCTTAAAATGTGGGCAGAAAAATCACAAGAATTATGGTGTCATTTAAATAATTTTCACAAGTCCGTACTATGAGTTATTCATCTTTTTAGAGTTATGTTCTGGCCCCAAAGGGGTGTGGTTTCCCCCCAGCACAAGGTTGAATTTCTGGTTTTTCCAGTTCTGCCAAGCCAGCTTGCTCTCACAGGCAGTGCCCCTCTCCTGTCCTTCCAGGAGGAAGCTCCATTTACGACTCCCGCCAATAAAACATTTGCCTGAGTCAGGACAGGGCTTTGTTCAGAGCTCCTGTATTCTGTGGGGGCTCCCCTTAATTCAATTATCAGAGAGATGGCATATCCTTAGTGTGGCCAGCAAAAGGCAGATAGGCCTGGGAACACAGCTGTGATTCAAGTCTCATCTCCTGTCGGGGGTAGCTGGTGGGCAGAATTCAGTTCCTTAAGCCAGATTTCAGATAAAATGTCACTTTTTGTTACCCAGTTTAAGTCAAGACAATGTTTACATATGCAGTTAGAATGCTGATTCTAAGTTTAAAACTATGACATTTAAACAATTTCAGCCTATGTGACATTCAAAAGTAGGTCACTCATTTCTTTTAAACATTTAGATTTTTAGTGTCTTTCAGTCCAAATTTACTTAAACTGCTGAAATCCACAGCTCAGCCAGTCTTGTTATAAACCTTCAAGTCACTTCAGAATATAACTTTACATTGGATCCACCTCTCAGTAAGTCTTTCTTTGGCTTGCCTTGGGTTCATTTATTCAGTTTTACACAAAATCTGGTGGTTTTAAAACGCCGGCTTTCTGATAGTGGCGAGTACTGGTACTGCACCCCTTTTTGGGATTCAAGAAAATGAATTCCCAACAGTTATGGGTTTGCTTTTGGCAATCAGCATTGCCATTCCCAATGGTTTCAGACTACTGTGTGGGTAGTCCAATGGTGGTTTTAGGCAGTGTCCTTCTGTGCCCATAACATCGGCAAAAATGAGTGGCAGCCTATTCTTCATGCATTTCCCCGTGCATTTTCTGGGAAGCTCTGGCCATCATGATGTTTTCCATGTCAGTACTGCACAGTTTTGAGGTAGGGCTTGGATGCGTGGATAAAAACATCCCACAATGGACATGCAGTCCTCGCACTCCGAACAATGGTGCTCGACTCCCAGGCACCACAAACAGATCCTGTGAGGATCCGTCAACAACATTTTCTTTCCACAGTCTCGACATTTTTTGAAGCCGGACCGTGGAGTCGTCGGTTCGGATGAGGAAGCCATCGAGTACGAGTCAGTATTCTCGAGGAATAATGAAGTATATTTGACTGAAAAACTGAGCAATATTCCGAGGCACCATGAAGCGCGGAAAAACAGAACTGAGCAACGGACGCTGTGCGTGGCTATTTATGGGCATGGTGACATCGGCGCCGATACGGTGGCTGTCGAGGGACACCAACTCGACGGACGTCGATGCGCAGTGCCCTCTGCTGAGAACATTTTTTCCGAGGCCAGCAAGTGGGAGACGAATTATCAAAGATAAGGAATACGTCGGAGGATACAATCCCTTCGAAGAACCTTCGAAGAACCTTATTCTCTTGCCTATCCTACAAACAAGGTTTCAGAGTTATGGCACCTGCTGGCTGCTTCCAAATTACACAGTCTCAGGGTTTCATAGCACATTAGCACGCTTTCCTTGTGCCTTACCAGTTCTTCCTTGATTCAATGATGGTCTACTGTGCTCCTCTCCTAGTCTCCTGCAAAGCACCAGGAGGAACCTGTGATTCCCTGTTGCCCTCGGGGATACCAAAAAAGGTTACGATTGGGAATCTCCACCAACTCTCACACCTGCTTGTGTGCTTTATAGACTGAAGTTATTCTCACCCACCAGCTAAGGTTTACCTTCTTACTTTGTATGTACTTCCTGGAATACAACTATAGGTCAATGTATTATACCGTCATCACATTCTACCTCAACAGCTATCCTGAGTAAGTTTATTGGGTATGTGTTTGACCAAATCTGTATTGTGCATATTTCAGCCTTTCCAAGTGCATCATGGGTAGGGAATCTTCAAAGACCCACAACCGAAATGGATAGTTTTGATATGTTTTACTGGGTGAACAGTTCTCAGGGAGAGAAATGGAAGCAAGCACCTTCTTGAATGTGGATTACATGTTTTTACCCAAATTATATTTAATATATATACAGTTATAGACTTCCCTCATCCCATGATGTGATGAATCAGTAATGATTTCTCACAAAACCTCTACCTGTGACCTTCCTCATGTGGCCTGGGGAAGGCAGGCACTTCCTGATCCCGACCCTGAGGGTGGTATTCGCCAGCAGGATCACATGGGGGAGGGAACAGGTCAGGAGGAAGGACACACTCTCCTGTTTAGCTTTCACAGAAAACCTAATCTGTTGATAGCCTGTTGTAAACTAGAAAGAGTTCAGTACTGGGACAAGGAAGAGGCATGCAGAGGAACACTACTGTGGGAGCAGTCTCCTAATTAGTGTAAATGACCTACACCTGAAGGGGACTGAGAGGCTTAAAAAGCCCCTCAGGTGCAGGCATTAGAGAGAGAAGCAGAACAGTGGACGAAGAAGAAGCAGCCCGGGCCGAGGTTGCAGCTGAGAGGGAAGTCTTGTATCCAGTGAAAATGTTGCTGAAGAAATCCTGCAGCCAAAAAAGCTCCTGTTTAAGAAGCACCTTTAAAAGCATGTATATGTGGGAGGTGGGTTAGGGTTATATTTTATGGTAGGGCAAATTATGGGGACTGCAGGGGGTCTCCAACCGCATATAAATGTGTTAAAATGTGCATTTTTAAAGGTGGCTTTTTCGGCCACAGGACTTTTTGCAGCAAGATTGTCACATAGAACCAGAGATCTGTGGCGATAAAAGATGCTGGAACCACAGAAACGCCAGAAGTCGTGGCGGGTCCTGAGACAGCCTTTGCCTATGACTCTATTACAGAGGTTGCGTGGCTGGAAGCATGATGAGAAGACGCTTGCCCGATGAACTTTCTTTGTGCAGAGTTGGCACAGTGGGAAGTATTCCCTCTTTGCAAGTTCCAGGTGGCAGGGTTGCACCTGGCCCTCTCAGGAGCAGAGGAGGTTCTAATCCTCAGTGACGTGAGCGGAGGGCCACCAAAGGCAGCTGTCCACCCAACCACGAGGAGCCACAAATAACGAAGATCTGCATATATATCGGGCAGGTGTAATCGAGCGACTTACCCAGTGAGTTCACAGCTTGCAAGCGACTCCAGAGTGCTCCAAAGCTGCCCATTTGTTCACAGCAGGCAAATTCCCTCGCAAATGAGTGAAAGCAACAGTAGCAGTAATTATAAATACCAAACTATAAAAGACCAACAAAAGTGGTGCTCGTTAAAACAAAATGACTGCTTTCATAAGTGCATGAGAGCGTGGAAAGCCCAAGAACCCCATGGGAATGCTGTAAATGGTCCAAAAGCTTACAAGCAATACCCCAGCCAAGAGTATATTACTAACCAATAACACCAATGTAACAAGCAGTAGTCAAGGCAAGAGGGGGAGATTGTGAGGCTTAATGATTGTGAGACTTACTGCTCATGTGTATCGAAATACAGATCTTCAGGTTAAAGAAACCTACAGTGCCAAAGCCAAGATAGAGGAAACGTGAGACTACCTATTGGTCATTATTTGGTTGTTGGTATAGAGGGAAAAGAAGCGGGCAAACAGGCTACCCTTCTGAAGAAGCTTATCCAGAGGGAGGGGAGCATAGATGCCAAGAAGTCTCTAAAGAACACTCATGTGGTTCCTTGTTTTCCCCACAACTTTAAAGTTTTCTGTTAAGGAAGCCTAATGAAGTTTTTGTTTTTACAAGATGAACGTTACCACTGAGGCACCATTCTGTTTTTGTTGTTGAAGAAGTAGACAGGCCGGCGAGTATACCCTTAGGGCAAGAAGTTGTTGCCTAAAAGAGCTTGATGCAAGTGCTGAACTGTGGTTCTAACAACAACTCACATTGACTTATAACATTTGAAAAATTGTTAAAGCTTGTTGAAGAAAAATTACAATTCTTTTTGAAAACCCAAATTGCAGTAAACCATCCTGACAAAGCTGTTTGTTGTTGCTACAAAGGTGAGACCTGTTCTTACTTTAGGAGGAGTCAGAATAGTTTATTTCTGAAACTAAACGTTGTGACAACTATCCTGACCAAGACCATTGTTGTTGCTTACATGGAGAAGACAAATGTGAGACAGTTCTTATTCCAGTAGGAGTAGCAACGTGTGAATTCTTTGAGATACTTTATAACAGAACTTTATGTAATTGAGTATCAAACATTAAGAATGGTATTGGAACTTTGTGCTGAAACAGATTTCCTTGTTCCCTTTGAATTCTGCAGAAAACCCCTTGTTCAGATCTGGGGAAGGGAAACTCACCCAGGTAATGAGAAGAGACATTGATCATATTGTGAATCAAATCATATTTTATATTGAATTGAATATCCATGCATTTCCTTTTTGCTTGATTTGTTCTATCATTGTGAGGGCCAGCTATCCCCCTGTTAGAGTGTTTCCTTTAGTTTATTTTAGGCAGGGAAATCCTTGTCAGGGTAGGGGGAGTGAGGTGTTTATGCAACCTGTTTATTTGATAAAATGGTTAAAGTTGTCCGCCTCCCATTTCTAACTCCTCACAATCACCAATGTCAAACAGGAAAAGTACAGGCCAAGGGCTGGTGGGTGATGGAGGGGGTGAATGGGATAAAAACCACGTCCCGCGGGTTTGCTCTGCATGCATCTTGCTTTAAAAGCAATTGCTCTCTTCTGGCATCTAGGATTTTAGCATACATATATGCCAACTCATTCTAGCAATCCAGAGTAATTGAAATGTCAGGGGTCTGAGGACCCAGACCCATCCTGTATTTGTGCTTTTTTGATCAACCGAATCCTTAGTGTCTTCTACATGTCCATCTCCCACGCTGTGTTTGATTGATGGATTACGTTTTTGGCATGGTGGATGCCCACCATCAGTTTGGGTTTCCTGGTGAAAAGGGAGTGTTTTTTGCTGAGGGGATGTGTGCAGCAATACCCTGCCGACCTTTCCAGGTGGCCCGGAGCAATGGTCTGGGTCCAAATTCACACTCTCAAATCAGGGGGAACTCAAATTTGCCAACATTTTCAAGGTATGTGCTATGTTGTATAACGGCATAGATAGCACAAGGAACTCTAACACAGAGCCAAAGGAAAAACTGACACACTGTCCAATGGATTACCCCAACCCACATCAATGGCAGTGAACCACCAACCACAGCACCGTAACCATAATGACACTGATGGATACTTACTGTTACTAGACTCTACAAAGGTAATTGGTTTGTTTGCAGATCAGATGGACCCATCTGACAAAGTAATCCTCTTTCTCCTGTGGTAAGCCTCATACTTGAGGCTTTTTGGAACTTCTTGTTATCAAAGACATCAAACCATTTTTACTGATAGTCGTCAATTGGATCACCACTACATATTGCAGGACTATTTACACATGTTCAAATACGTTTGCCATTCATATAAATGCAATGATGATTACATTCCAAAGATACATCTGTTAGCTCATATTCAGGTGTACTATACTAAACCTGTAATACTAAACCTGCAACCTATCAATAAAGAAGCTTTCATTTTCTATATGTGCTGCTGGTCATCTTGTGAAGGGCAGAGTACAACACTAATACTTATTAGCCTGCATTATCTTAAATCTAGTATATTGGTTTACCACACATACACTGTAGTAACACCATGTCAATGCTTTATACGAAAATCAAATGCGGGAAGAGAGACAACGGTACAAGGAGAGTGGCTTCACTGCAAAACTCTGGGTCAGCTCCATTTCAATGAGCTCTCATGGCTATCTCCTTGTAGGGTGAGGCCCCTTAGACCAGCACATCGTGCATTGGTGGTCATGGGGAAATGGGTGCCACGCTGTTTTGCTTTGTTAAGGTGACTGTAAGGAATTAAAACGGGTGATCCAGATTCCTCACCAAATAAAATGGCAATGGCCAAGTTAGCAGCCATATATTCTGGACAGCACTGAGACCAGTTCCCTGTTTTAAATGCACCAATTGGATTCTGGGGGCCTGAAATAAAGAGAAAAAGAAAGAACAGGAATAGCATGGGTGACTGAGCCACAGCATATTGCCTATGTCAGCGAAACAGCGGGTGCAAGAGGAGCAGTTGCTGCACACAGCCTGATAGGGACTCCCCTCACATAAATGATACTGGGAGCACTATGGCTTGTTAAAGATTGTCTGCAGCCTACATAACATGGGGCCTGAATACCAGCCTGTTGTTGAAAGGGGTGAAGTGGCCATCTTTAGGCAATCAAGGTGGCCCACCTACCACAGAGGTTTCCTGTGGATCCTTCACCCTCCTGGGTTGACACAGGAAAGATGCCATGGCACAGAAACAAAATCCTTCTAGGTCAATGAGACACGATTTAGCCATCATGTAGTCTTTCGCACCAATACATACGATGTTTGATACGCCCTGTAGAAAATATATGAGCTCTTACATAGCCTACAACCAATCCCCTTAGAACATAACTCAGTAAGTTACTAGCCCTAATGGAGAGTGTGAGGAATGGGGGAGACAGCCATGGAAGTGTGTGGGGAATTGGCAGATGAACTGGAATCTCGGAAAGTGAATGATGAAACACTTGTGTACAAGCTCTGAAACACTTGTGTACAAGCTCTGAAACACTTGTGTACGAGCGCAATGTAAATAAAATATCATATCATATCATGCAACTGGCAGGGAAGGGGGAGTGGATGATGAGCCTTGGTCAGAGACCCTGCTAGAGACACCTTAACAGGTTGAACTTCTTGGGAGGAACAGAAGGGCGATCAGTGATACTTCAAGGATCCACAAATGAACGGCAGCACGGAGAAGCTGGATATTCTTGTGGGCCTGAAAGAGGTTTGTTAGAAACCAATAGGAGATGACGGAAGGGGAGATCTGATTTAAGAGTTTTTGTGCAACATGTTTCTTTGTTGTCCCATTTTCCACCACGCCCATATCTTCTCCTTTTCTCTTTTATTGAGAGGGTTACAAAAAATGCAGTAAATAAAGATCTTGAGTGATTAGATGCAGATTTTGGAAACTTAAATGGTCTGTTAGTATAGGAATTGAAGATAAAACTTGCTGTTTGAACAGTGGGTGCAAGAGGACCACCTGTATATCCAAACAGGGGAGCATTTTGAGTTATGTACCAATAAAAAGATAAACATGAACAACAAAGTATATTTCATATGTAAATTGCATTACTGTACACATTGCAGAGATAGGCATTTTCTTCAATGGCTAAGAAATTCTGCCCAAATCTGTAAGGGCTGAAGCAAAATCCTTACTTCTGTTGTCAATCTGATGATTAAGTGATCTGCTTTGTACAGGTGTAATTCCAAGAGATGTCAGAAGAAGTAAAATGCAGACGATGCCTAGTTTGACTTGTCTGGGCTCTTGCGAGTACTGACATTCGGTTGTCCGAGATACTGAGTGAAACATGGTGCGAATACTGTAGCAACTAGAATAAAAAGACAAACAAATGTATTAATATTAAAAATATCAACTGTAAGGAGACGGGTTTACAACCTATGCGTTAAATAAAAACACAAGATAAACTAGGAGTTTAACTTAACTATTGAGCTTTTCACATTGCAAAGAGCAAATTAAATTAGTTCTTTACTTACATGATCCCCAACACACCAATTTAAATATTCAGAGTTGAAAATGTGTATTTACCTAGCCATGAATAGCAGGTGACAATTGAAGCCGTTTTATATACACATGTCCATCATATTGAACCATTCCCTGGAGAAACATCCGGTGCTAGAGTGTGCTTGGTGAAAGTAACATTTCTTCACACACCCAATGGCCTCCCGCCTCATTGAGAAAAAAAAGTGCTGCCAAAAATGGACCTGAAGAGCAAGACCTATGCCGGGCAGACTACATGTGTCAGGTGAGTCACGTGAGAAGCCTTTTGGGGTGATCCACTAGCTTGCAGTGTTGTAGGTTGGGTGGCAGGAATATACAAGGCCGTGGATAGGGGTACGGTCATGCCAGCCTGAAATGGTCAGCAGATCTATTATGCCACCTGCCAGCTCTGTTGACCCAGCTTCAAATACAGCAGCAGTTTCTATCTTTTTATAAATGTCAGGATGGTGGTGGTTGTGTTATCCTCCTCTAAATAGGGTGGTGTGTTCAATGATGCTGGTATAAAACAGTCTCCATCTTCAAACACTATAGAGAATGGTGGCTTTTTGGTTCATCTTCAACCGCCTCTCCTGCCCATCATCTTTCAACAGTGGATTAAAATGTTCTCTGGCACTGGCAACACATGCATATTCATGCGTCATTAAACAAGTGACATTGGTATTTGGTCTTTAGACTGTTTTTTGGGCTGCCTTTCAAAAAGATCACTCAAGAAACACCACCTAAATGGCCGAATGCAGCAACAGGAAGCAACCCCGCCCCCTAGAAGAGGGAATGGATGAAAGAGACCAGAGAAGCAGGTGTTTGTGTGTGTTGGTGTGCTGAGAGAAGGGGAAGGAGCGAGGGGCATGGGGGAGCGGGCCAAAGGTAGGGGTTAAACCATTCTACCTGACCTAATGAAAATCCCACCAGCGCAGGAGCTGGTGAACGTGGGTATCCCCAGATGAGGCATCTTTGCTTCAGCCCGGGAAGGGAGTGAACCCTCAGGGTAGGCTGATAATCGCATCCTTTAGAGGCCACTCCTGCTTGGCCAAAAAAAAATCTTTTGGAAGAGGGTCCTCAAACCGACAAAATTAAGACCTAGAACCACAATTCTTTATATTGGATCAATATTGCTTAATTTCATGACACTGGACCCATCCCATGTGGACGGTCTCAACCTCCACATATTGAGTATTTATATCCCCCAATGCCACAGGCCCATCCACATCTTTCCCACTGACAACCTTTCCACTCAACCCTAATGAACAATGTGCAACACTACCAGATTGGTGTCACACCCTCCCCCAAATGGATCCTTCGCACCATCTCACTCATCTTCTCCTTCACCCTATAAATATAATCTGGCATCCAAAGACACGCCTGCTCTCCTTTCCCTCGCCACCCCATTGATAATTGTTTCCTCAACCCATTCTCTGCGGAAACCTGTATTGCCCCATTAAACAATTAAAAGCTAACTACCTTTCCCGACCGTAACCACATTGTTATCCTTCTCAAGTAGAAAACGCAGCTTGTGCAATGCTAGGAAACATCTTATCACAAACTACTTCGTGTTCAATTCTTCCCCATCCTATTTCACTAGATTCATAAATTAAACTTTGATTGAAGCCAATGACATACCGATTGCCCTTCACTTTAATCACAGATCTTTTGTTCACACAGGTCCCACCACAGACCTGGCTTTGTAAATGTAGCAGGTAAGACTTATATCCTGTCGGGGGTTTATCAAATAAACCTTAGTGTTTACACTTGCAAAGCCATACCTATTTGCTTTGCCATTGTTGTAATGGTGGCCATGAAAGACTGAGAGCAAGGTAAAGGCTTATTTATTAGGGGCCCAATCCATCATGGCCATGTTCTCTAACCACCTGAAAATGGCAGTCACGGACCTAAATAATATTACAAACCTAATGTACAGAAATAACAGAAATAACAAACCTAATGCAATGCAGCTCAAAAACAACTCAAAAGTTGAAAACACGCACCTGTGAACCGGCAGCATGGAAATAAAGCCAGCTCTAAAGCTGTTCAAGTTGGGCAGCGAGTTGTTAAATATTTGCTCCCTTCTACAAAATTGCTGCCATTATAACAGAGTTTTCACAATTATACACTCTTCTGCATTACAGAGCAGCTGATAAAAACCAGGTCCCCTCCAATATAGATCATCAAGAACACTGGCAGAAAGCTGAAGTCCTCGATAGATAAACCTGAAAAGGCTTACCTGCTGCATTTGCTAAGTCAGAGCTATTGGCTTTGCACATGCTTGTTATAGATTTGCCATTGTGGAGAATTCCCAATACTTTTACTTCATACTGTACTTTGGCTTGCCTATGTTTAACCTTCAATAAGCACCACTTATCATGCATGCTCCAGAGACCAGCCACATCTCATGTGCATGTTCTTGAAGTTGTTTAGATTAGACACTGCTTATTTCTTCCTGTAATCATTTTATATTGAAAACAATATAGATCACAAAGTGTTGTCCAGAGAGAGTACAGTGGGTGAACAGAAGTGCAAGAATAAACATGGTCGATCCCATCTTTTACATTTTTCAGAAATAGCGTGAATTATACCCATTTGCTCTACTTTGGAAAAGTTGTTGCAGTCTAAGTCACACCCACCAATTTGCTATACTTTTGAAAAGTTTGTTCAATATACTGAAAAGAAATGTCACACGAAATCAATCCATGTCATAACCACTGTTACTCAACAGATATGTATAACTTCTTGGAAACAATTACACTAGTCTTTAAGGAAAAACATTCTATCATGTTGTAGAAATTCTTTCACTCCAGTATATTGTTACATTACATGCCGCAGCTCAAAGATATCACACATGAGAAAAACAAACACAGGCCAAAATGTTCCCTGATTATACAAAGCAGAGATGCAGTTACAAAAATGTACCATTACATGAGACAGCTCAAGTGTGTCACACAGAAGCAAAACGCACTGAATAGGACCTAATCACAGAGCACACACAAAATAACATTGTCAGACTTGCCCTACTAATCCAAGTCGATGCCCATGAAAACAATGATTTAATTAAGAAAATAGCCCAAAGAAAGCGACTCTGAGTGACACAGCAGCCGATTGGTAATCTCATTATCATATTTTTTAAAAACATTATAGGGTATCACAAATGTGGAAAAACCATTGGTTTGCCAAGCAGCATTGAGACAAAAGAAGCTCTAAAAAGCGATATTTGACAACTATTGTTTCAATTAAATTAAGTGTTTGATTCCTACAACATAAATAATAATTAAAACATTTATATAGCACTCTTAAAGTGAGATTTTGAACGTTTATAATATAAATGTTTATTCTTAAAATGTCAATATCAGCTGCCTTTCCCGAGCTTAGGTATAATATATTTTCTCCTATGTGGCGGAAGGGTTGTTTTTGAGTATATCATCTGTATTACACCACATATATAGGGCCTCATTACACGTTGTGCGGTAAAAAAAGGCATTTACCGGCATGGCGTTATTTGCATCTCTGCCCTCGCAAGAGCCCGCAAATTGCGGACTATTACGAGTAGGCGGACACGAGCATAGCGCCATGCCGGTAATCCTCCTACCGCCATGTCGTAAAAGCCCCCAAAAAGTTTATTAACGGATTCGACCAAAGTGCTAATAGCACCTCCGCCTTCTGACTGCATGCAAATTGCGGTCACCGCTAATTGCGGTCACCGTAAAAACACGGATGCGGAAATAGCGTCATCGCACAGGAACAGGAAATAGCGAGGCGGCCATCTTTAAAAACACAATCCATTGCCATCCTCCATATCCAGGACACCTTAAAGATGCCCAAGGCCGTAAAAAAATCTACAGAGCGGCAACGCAAGGAAAAATTCTGCAATGAGGAGCTCATAATGCTGACCGAGACACTAGCGGCAAATGCACATGTGGTCTTCAGCAACGACATGCTGCAGGAGACCATCCTCAAGAAGAAGGCCATCTGGGCAGAGGTTGCCAACAAGGTCAGTGCGGTGGGCACCACCACACGCACAGTTAAAGACTGTCGAAAGAGGTGGGACGACCTCCGGCTCCGTTTCAGGAACATACTGGCAGCGAACCGCAACCTGGCTATGGGCACAGAGGAGGCAGCAAATCACCCATTAAACTCAGTGAGTGGGAGGAGACATGTGCATCCACAATTGGAGTGGAATCCATAGAGGGAGTCGGAGAAATGGAGCATGGCGTGGCCACTTCGTCTGATGGAGGTGAGTGTATGCATGCAAAAATGCAAAGTGAAGTGTGAGGGGCCTCCCAATTTTGTGTCCATATTAATGCTGTAGATCCAGCCACAAACATACATGCATGCATCACCACATACAAGTGCAACACAGACCCATTCATGCATGACCCACCCAACATCACCATTACCTGAATCCACAATAAAGAGGGCCAAATGCATAGAGCGGCATGACGTAATCATTCAGCATAAGGCAGGTCGAACCATAAATGATGAATATCCCCATTTCTCACCCCTACAGGATCACACACTGAAACTGAGGAGCCACGCACTGCGACACCTGCTCCCCCATCCACCAAAAAACCCAGGAGAGATGCCACAAGGGACACCGCCAACAGCCTCAAGGAGAACCGGGAGGAGTGACCATGACCAGAGGGACAAAGGCAGCAGGAGCACCAGTTCCACGCAGCCTGAGGCCATGCCTGCTGCCGCCGTAGCACCCACGGTAGTGTGTCTCCCTGCAAGTGAAACCAGCATGGAGGGCACACACTCTGCTGCCACCAGTTCAACTGGTGAGGCAATAGCCACTGCCCCACTTTCGGATGAGGAGGAAGCACATGGCATTCTTGATCAAAGCCAGACCCCCAGACCAACACGCTCCATACTGGCAAGCCCAAGGTTGTCATCAGGTCCGAGTAGCCATGGAGGACACCCACCCCCACCCTGGAAGGGTCATGGAGCCCCCAGATATTCTCACCTGATGCCACTGCCATGGATCAAGGCGCAGCAGTCATCCCACCAGCACCTACCATGCAACATGACCTCTCATCCATCATCCAGAACCAGGCAGAGATCACTGGGCTAGTAGGGCAGCATGTGGCTGAGGCAGGCCGTCTGAGGGAGGACCTCTGTATGTATGCACGGCAGACAAGGGAGGCATGCACAAACAGGATCTGCAATGAAATGGTCCAACTCAGGCAGGCCATGAACCGTATAGCTGACGCGATTGAGCACCGATGCCCACTCACAACCCAGGATGAACCGGGCACCACCTCCTCTGGGAGTTCCCGGCAAACTAGCCCCCTGCGCCGGTCTCTTCGCAACCTGAGACGCACCACATCCCAACCACCAAATGGCGGAGGAGGCACTGACAATTAGGGCCAGCAAGGACTAGGTGGCACATGTGTAGAAGGACACGTTCACACCATGAGGCTCACATGGGGGTGTTGTGGGGGGAGGGGCGTAAGGGTGTTCTTGGGAGTGTTGTGGGGGGAGGGGGGTAAGGGTGTTCTTGGGAGTGTTGTGGGGGGAGGGGGGTAAGGGTGTTCTTGGGAGTGTTGTGGGGGTAGGGGGGTAAAGTCGTTTGCACAGTTGGGGCCATGCACTTAATAATTGTCTTTTGTTCACAATACACTGTTGAAAAGTTGAAACACAGGCTTGGTATTCATCATTGTGTGTGTGTACTGTATTGGGGAGATGGTTCTTTGTGGCACTGACCACATGCATCAGGGCAGTAATACCCATCTGCATCCATAATAGTCATACCTTGGATGTCATGGAATCTGATACATCAGATGCTGACGCATAGTGTCCCTCCTGGACATTGCCACTTGCATGTCCCTGCGGGCCTTTTGACCCATCCTCATCACCATCCACATCATCCTCATCTGGCGCTTGCATGTCAGGTGGCATAGGCACATTCCGTCTGATGAAAGTTTAGTCCGGCATCACACATGCCATGGTTATCTTCGGCACTTTGTCCTGGCCGTACAGGAGAGCCTCACCCGGCACGCTTAGGCACCAGAGCTGTGTGTTGGAGAGGCCGAATGCCTGCTCCATCACGACGCAGGTACAGGTATGTGTAATATTGTTGTCCTCTTCCTACTGGTTCTGTGGGTTCCATACAGGGGTTAGGTGCTACCTCTTCAGGGGATAGCCGGCTTTGCCTGTATGGGGTGAAGAATGGGTACCTGTTACCGGCCACCCTGCTGTGGACTGTACATGTCACACATGTCTTCTTTGCATTGTGATTGGAAGTCACAACTGAAAGCATGCATGCAGACAATCTGCGTCACTGCAATGTACAAAGCTGGGCTCAACCATGCAAGTCGAAATGCCCGAAACATGCCTTCGCAAGTAATGGAAATGTCCTGGCTGAGGCCAGGCCTCAGGTGTCCTTGGGCCCAGGCAAATTTTGTACCGCTGCGGGGCATCACTTCAGTGGTGCTATGGGTTTGTGGTCATGTGCCATGGCTAGGGGCGATTCCTTTGCATGCATTCTAGGGCACATTGCGGTAATGATGTTGTGCTGCCCAAATTCTGTATGACTGTCCTGAGGGCAAGATGATGATTTGTGTATTATGTGGTGTGGCATGATGTGAAATCTGGTTGTGGATGGATGTGTCATCTTTGAAATGTTGGAATGTATGCAATGTTGTGCAGCTTCGCATTTCATGTGGGGTCTTATCAGGTACATTGTGAAGTCACCCAATGGACATTGAAGTACATCTGTATGACCATTTGTCCCACGCCGCACGCCAGACAATTCACAGTTGGTGTATCGTTTTCTCCCCCCCAATCACACCGCCCTGTGCATGGCCTGTGTCATGATGCCTAGCTCTAAGGAGCCAGGCCGGGCCCAGCAACCCCAGAGGCAGACATCATTTTCCCCAGGGAAGTCTCAGCGGGCCCAAGTCGGGGCCCTTTGGACTCAGTCCTGGCGCCTTAGGCGCCAGGCTCATAGCGGACCCCAGTCCTGGCGCCTTAGGCGCCAGGCTCATAGAAGAGGATATGTGTTTAAGTGCTTGGGTGCACACTTACCTGATGCAGACCTTGCTGCTTCATCCAGGCCCTCTTGAGGCCTGCATGGGACTACTTAACCTGTAGGACTACTTCACCACCCGGGTGTGGTCGGGGAAGGATACATAACTGATTGGTGGAAGGATACATACCAGGAACTTCTTCCAAGGCTATTTAAACCCCACCCGAACAGCCACACATGCTTCGCGTTGTTCTGCACCTAGCAGCTGGACGCTCACCGTGTCAGCTCCTGCATCCTGACTTCAGCCACGCCTGCCAGCACCCTGGAACACCTGCAAGGGGAGAAAGGAAGAGAATAGGAGAAGAAAAGCCCTTACCTGCTAAATCTGCATCCCGGAGTCATTTCTCCAACGGCCCTGAAAAGGAAGACATCATTTTAAAGGCATTTCGTTTCGATCGCTGCAGCGCTGCATTTTACTCACCTTTGCAAGGCGCTTCCATCTTCAGCAGCGATCTTCCGGATTCAGCTACGCCCCGGCGCCTAGAGGAAAAAAGACAAGAACAAAGGTGAGAGGGAGAAAAGGAAAAAAGAAAGCTCAGTTTCCTTTTAAGTCTTACCTGTTGGATTATTCCCACTGCATTTCGGGTCCTGCCGCTTCCTGGCATCTCCGGACCCCGGCCCCTATGGGGAAAAAAGACAAAGACATTGAATGAGCGAATGCAAAGACATTACCTGAGCGCTCATCCAGAACTGTTTCACTTCGGGTCGGCGCCATATCTCCGGTACTCCGAACCCCGGCCCCTAAGGGGAAAAAGACATAAGCATTAGCGCTTGCTGCAATTAGACAACGAACATTATTATTAAGCTTGAACTTTTGAACAGAACTTTTACAGCGCCTTACCTGAACAGTCAAGCTTACCTGAACACCCATCAATCCTCAATCCAGTGAAGTAACTGGGTTTCAACGCGCCCCTGCATCAGAAGCAGGATGGAGAGCTCATCCTTCCAAACCCTAAGGTGAGGCTTCACGGGGAATCTTGGAGGGTTGGAAGGGAGTGGGAGGCTTGAGCATTGTTCCACAGTTGGTAATACTCCCTTTTCACGCACAGGAGGGTATCCAACGAGCCAGGGAAGCCAGAATAGAGAGGCCCTTCCTGTCCATCTTCAGAGTTCTGCGCCTTCGACGCCGCGCCTCCGTGGGAACCAGGTGAGCGTTACAGCCTGCTACTCACCAAGTTGCCACGATCGTTGGCCAGCTTGTCGCTCCATGTTGCTTGGTATGGTTGAGTTCTGCAGGACCATTGAATCATGCGTTGATCCGGGATGTCTGGCACAACAATGTGTGATTGTCTTGTTTGCATCACATGCCATTTGGAAAATGATTGGGTGTAAATATTTTCTGTTTCTATGGACTACTTCATTGTGATGTAGGACCACCAATACCACATGGGTGCAGTTGCTGGCACCGATGCTATTTGAGATGTTTGCAAGTGAATAGATGCATATTTTGGTGTTTGCAATGTCCTGGGCAGTCCGTGGCAGGAATATGTGTTCATGTCCAAGCTTCAGGAGGGCATTGTGTACCTGGTTCGGCGTGCATGGGAATACTGGTTGTGAGATGCCATGCATCTGCCACACATTATGCTGCTGCGAGCCTGTGGCCAGGGAGTGGAGCGCAGTCAACACCTGCACTAGAGGGGGGATTGCAGTTCTGATGTCTATATGAGTCTCACGCTGTCGTCATGTATCTTATCCACTATGATGGTGATGGTATCCCAGTGCAGACGGTACAGGGTTTGTATGTGCTCAGGTGTCTGGTTCAATGGACTGGCTTGGATCCTGGAGATTGGTGGCTGGCTCTGTGGTATTTCTGGGTACCTTGGTGGTGCTTGCTGCGCCCGTCTTGCCCTACTCCTCCTCCTCCTGCGTCTCCTCTGTGCTGCCTGTTGTTGGTGCTGCTGCACTGCAATCATGTCCTCCAGCGCATGTAATGTGGGCAGTATTGGAAGCATTGGTGTGTGGGAAGGGGTGTGGTGTGCTCTTTTGTGCTGCCACAGTCTCCATCGCCTCCACCTGTAATGGATGTGTCCACCTGTGGCAGGTGGAAACACTGTTCAGGTCTCTTAACGGGTGGTTCACGATACCGGTATTTGCGCCATGCTGGTAAGGGGTTTTTAGGTCTTTCCCAAGCCGCTATTGCCATGTCCGCCTACCTTGTGATGGGATGCTATTAGCGCCATGCTGCTATTTCCGACCTGGGGGTCGCGCGCCCACGGACTTGCCGCTATTAGTGGCACCGTACTTACCGGTGGCGCTAATAGCGGCAAGTCCGGGTCGTAATTAGATTGGGAATTTAGCGGTACCGGTATTCCCTTACCGGTACCGTTATTCCCTTACCGCCGTCCGTGTAATGAGTCCCATAGTCTTACTATTGAACATACAAAATGAAAGACAAAAATGCGCAGCAGTCCTATTTTCACTATAAAGTTCACCAGTTTGTGGGGTGCATTCAAAGGCCCCAAACTGAAGTCCCTTTGACATGAAAAGCAGGATTTTCAATACTTACACAAAACCAGCTTGCAGTTTAAATGTGAAAATGTACCACTGCTAACAGAAAAATGTCAGGGAAAAGACATGGTGCATTTTGACAAAAAGTAATGTTTATTATGTTTCGCATGCAAAATACCAGCAGACATTTGAAAGGAAAAGCCACTTTGTTTTCATGAAAAAGTGTCTCTAGGCCAGAGACAAACCCTTTTGCTGGCTGTTGGACATGTGTCACCATGAACATCCCCACTGGAAGGCTGACATCCCCCATCTAATTACAAATGCAATAAAGTGTGTCCTGCTAAAGGTGTGGAAACCCTAGTGTTCCCCAGACTTGCTGGCTCTGAAGGCAGTCATAGCAGGAAAGATCTCCTTGGTTGGAGCATGACTAAAAGGTGTGAAGACTGGGGGCTACAACTTCATATGGGCAAAATGACTTCAAAGAGCAAGCTGCAAACATCAAGAGACTGATAAAGAGAGAAGCTATGGTTACAGGCGATCCCAGTGAGGCCATATGGCCTGAAGGCACATGGAGATTTACTATTAATTTAAAAGGACTATTATCATTTAGACATTTTTCCCAGCAACCATAAGGTGGATTATCTTCATTTATGTACTATTTTCTAGGTCATTTCCAGGCGATTTTGGCCAGTTAAACTAGGTTTCTGGTTGATCTGAAAATGTTCCAAGTGTGAGAGTTGGTGAACGGTGGAGGATAAAATTAGGAATATGGGTAATAAATAACATATTCATAACTGTCATGCTTCTTACGGAAACGGCAGAAAATGTCTGTGCAAAATGGTGCAGACCTGGCTCTTGTCTTATTTTTATATATATATATATATATATATATTATGGCAGTTATTAGTAAATTCATGAGGTTTTGACATATAACTAGTTTTTGCGCTATATTTGACATGAGAACACATGCGGCTTGTAAATTAAGCTGCATATGTCTGCTCCAGACTCTCAAACAAGCCCATAGAGGAGTGAGGAGGAGTACCTTGCGACTGTAAAATTGGTGGTATCATTGCTGCTATATAAGGGGGGCCGCACTAGGAGGAAGGGACAGAGCTGCTTTAACTTACTATCTGACAGCTGCAAGGTACACCAAAGGAGATTGCTGAGAGTGCATCTGGGTGGAGCTGTCTATTGCTAAGAAGGCCTAAAAGCTGACAAGGTCCAATGGTGAATAGCGGGAGGCCAACCTTGAGTCAGGTGACCAGACCCCTGCCTATCTTTCCAGAGTGTCCTGAAACGCAGCTTGCTTTCCTGAACTTTAAACTGAGGCTTTCTATGCAAGTATAACTGAGCCCTGGGAAACGAAATGGTGGAGGAATCTGCTTGCTGTAAATCCTTTCCCTTCATAGTGGGCGGGGGGGGGGCAAAACCGTGTAGATCCTTTGCCTACTTAACTTAAAGATAAATTTAATGTGTGCACTGAAAAACTTTAGCCTATAATTTTATTGGGTAATCCTTTTTCTCCTGTTGGCCGACTTCTTTAAGGAAGAGGGGTATCTTAGTTCTTAAATCAGTCCAATCTTTTTGTACAGCTTCCCTAACACAGGCCTTTCACTGGAGGGGGTCTCAAATCCATAATTTCCCCAAATCATTCAAATTTGTCTGTCTCACTTCCCCAACACATACCAAAGTAGGAGAGTCTGAAAAACAAACCGCTAAATCACCCTGTGTTATTTTAAAGCAAAAGTGTGGTTGAAATCATACTGCTTCCCTTTTTAGCCCGCAGGAAAATCAAAGTTGCACAGCACTACATTTATAATTGTTTTGGGTTGCTGATCAGTTTAATTATTTCTTGAAGTGAAATTTATAGAAGGCAAAGAATTGTGATTTGTGTTTTTTTTATTAACTCATTTGTATAATTGATTTGTGTAACAAGAAGTTATTGGTGAGCCACAAAGAAGGTGGTGTATTTAGTTGTGTGGTTTCTATTTCTTTTAATTTAAATAAATACAAATATATATTGTTTTTTACGTACCGTCCAATACAGTGGGCTAAACAGTACAAAGTGCATCAATGTTTCAATGTTGATACATTACTTTATTCAGCAGTTGCCATAAAAGCATAAAACATTAGAAGTTAAAAGGATTAAAACACTACTACATCAGTCTCACAGTCCTAAGGTTCCGTGGCAAGTAGACAAAGTAATCGTAAATAATTCACATTAATGTCTCAATATCAACAGACCTGCATGGACACAAGAGGACAGGTTTCTCTTCAGCCCATTGCGCCCACAACTGTCAGTATAATGGAACGCAATCTGTATCAGACATGAAGTCACAAGCACTTATTGTTAGTGACCCAGTGTAAATAGCCCATGGGGCCCTTCATGTATTGGGTAAATAGACTTTCACCGTAAGCCATCATTCTCCTCCAATAACTCTTATACGCATCAAAGATCCCTCATTTCTGCTCTCAGCAGGGATTTGGTGTTCTTTTGCAACCCAGCAGTCATCTCCCAGTGCTTTTAAGTGGGAATGAATGTAACATATCCATTTAAAGCCCAAGGTGCTTTTGCCCCGGCCTGGAAGCTGATTGCCTGCACACAGGAGTGGACTGGCCTAAAGGGAACTCTGGAGATTTCCCGGTAGGCCTCTTCACCCTGGGCCTCTTTTCTGTGGTAACCTATTTTATTTCTAATTGTCCTTGAAGGAAAAGTGTTGGGCCTGCTGAAAATGTGTAATATGAGGCCACTTTGAACATTATTTCCATGGCCTCCTTTGGTTCCCAGTCCACCCCTGCCTGCACAGGTCATAAGGGACCAAATCATAACGCTATTCTTCCCCTGATCAGCTGTGGAAGAAGTGAGTGTTAGACTACCTGTAATAGACATGTAAGAGGAGAAGGGCTACAATCCGAGAGTCACAAGGAGGACCGCCCGTGGATGGGCATTCGGAGCAGCACCCCATTCCACTACAACCGCATACAGTGGTTTCCCCTGAACCTCGAGCTAGAAGATAGCTCAAAGGGATCCACAATCCATATAACACCAGGGGGCGCAGAAGCTCGGCAGCCTGAACCGGCGCATCCTCTCAACAGGCTGAATCATTCTTAAATAAAACAATTTTACCTGCAATTCTGCTCCTTCCCTTTCTCCGTTCCTGTTACTCATCTCCTGAGGTCCCTCCGACAGCGATCTCAACTGAAATCGGATCCACCTTGTACAGTTTCTGGATCGGACATTGGTGAGGTCTCCTCCTGCTCCACCATCAGACTGGCTCCTGCAGTATCCTTCTCGTTCGGCAGACAGCCAGGACAGCGGTGTGTCCTTTTCTCCCTCCACGTGTTACCCTGCGTCTGCAGCAATTCCTGGTGCTTCGCTTACAGTTCTCATCTGCCCTGAGTCCCGGCAAGGACGTGGCTGCTCTGGGTGCCTCCACACTGCCTCCTAGACACACCGCCTCCACACCGGCTCTCTGTGTCCTGGCGGGATCGTAGCTGTCCAGGGTGCCGCCATATTGTCTCCAACCCGCCTCCAGCGGCCCTCCCCGCTCAAGAGAGGGCCTAGCCACACACGTTCGCCGACACCAGCCCAGCTCCTCCAGCTTGGCGACCAATCGAGACAGCGGTTTGTTCTTCCTGTCTTCTTGAGACACCCGGTGCCAAATATCAATCCTGGTGCCTCGCCTGCGCTCTTCATCCACCTAAAGATGGACGTGGCTGCTCGGGATCCCAACAGGGTTGTAGCTGCGCGAGGCGTCTTCACACTGTCTCCGTGCCATCCTGCCTCCACACTGGTTCTCGCGGTCCCAGCAGGGTCGTGGCTGCTCGGGGTACCTCCTTGCTGTCTCAGAGCCGGCATCAGCGGTCCTCCCCGCTTGAGTTCGAACACAGCCATTTAGGATCGCCTTCTCCAGCCTGGCTCCTCCTACGATCCTTCCCACTCAGCGGCCGGCCGAGACAGCAGTGTTTTCATCTCTGCCTCCTCTGTTCACCTGGCGCCCTGCTTGCAGCCCTCCCTGCCTTACGACCAGTGTGGCTGCTCAGGATCCCGACCCCAGTCCGTCTGCCTCAGCTGCTTGAAGTCCTCTCGCCGGTGCCGCCATACTATCTTTGAACAGCTGCCAGCAATCCTCCCCGCTCAAGGGTGGGCGCAGTCAGGGAGCATTGCTGCATCAGCCCTTCCACCTTGACTGTCTTAATTCTTCTTCTGGTGCCCCCACACTGCTCCCGGAACCGCCGCCTGCTGCCCTCCCCGTTCATGTGTGGGCGCAGCTGCCTAGAATCCCTGCATTGTACCATACACCTTGGCTGCTTGATTTCCTCTGCTGGTGCCGCCGCCTACGACCCCCCCCTCACAAGTGCGGGATTAACTATGGAGATTTGCTGCATCAGCCCTACCACCGTGGCTGCCTGAGTCCTTCCACCAGTGCCTCCTTACTACCTTTGCCCATCCACCTGTACCTCTCCCTGCTCACATGCGGGCGCAGTTGATGAGGATCGCTGCATTTGCCCATCCATCTGGCTGCCTGACTTCTTCCTCTGGTGCCTCCATTCTGCTTCTGGCACCACCTCCCACTCAGGAGCGGGTACAACCGCACAGGGTTGCCATATCTGCCCATCTTCCTTAACTGCCCTGTTCTCCTGTTAGAACCTCCATACTGCTCCTAGCACCACCTCCTGTGGCCTTCCCACTCTAGTCCACTTCTAACTGCCTAACATTGTGGAATCAGTCGGCCCATCCCAGCAGTTCTACCCCTCACTGACCCTCACCCTCTCTCTGGTCCTGGTGCCTACAGCTCTCTCCGCCCAAGAACAAGGGCAGCAGCCCATCATCCTGACATCAGTTTGTCTGCCTCAACCACCTGGGCCCCTTCCACCAGTGACTCCTTCTAAGAACTAGTATCTGCACTCTCCCTACTCAAGATCAGGTGCAGCAGCCCAGCATCGTGACCTCAATCTGCCTGCCTCAACCGCCTGGGCCCCCTCTGCCTGCAGTATCGGGTGCCTGCTGTCTACGACCCCACTGGCTCCTATCTTCCATCTCTCATCGCTGGGCCTGGGACTGCCTCTGGCGCCAACCTGTACCTGCTGCCTAGCGCTTCCGCTCGGACTCTGCTCCTTCCATTGTGTACTGTCCCTTCTTGTAACTGTTACACAGGTCTCTGTCCTCGCTATCTCTAGTCTCTACAGCTATGGGCTTCTCTACTTGTCCTATCTCTGAGCCCTCTGTTATGCGATCTTCCAAAACTCCTTTCCACCACCCTCTCTTCCCTCTCCTCCCCTCTCTTCCTCCTACAACCTTCTCCTCTCCCTCTTACTCTCCTTTTTCCACCTAATGCCCAGTCCTCGCCACTATCCTCACCCACACTCTTCCTGTCACACTTCTACCTTCTCTTACCGCCCTAATCTTCTTTACTCCCTACCGTCAGCCACTCCGCCCTCATGAACATGGCACCCTGGAACGCCAGATCCATCTGCAACAAAACCACAGCAGTTCTTGACTTATTCTTTCGCCTCAAACTTCATTTCCTCTGCCTAACTGAAACCTGGATCCCCCCCCCATAACACCTCTGTCCCTGCTTCCTTAACCACCTCCTCTTCCTCCTTCTTTCACACCCCTCGCACTACTGGCCGTGGCAGAGGCGTTGGCCTCCTCTACCACCCTAAGTACATCTCCTCCTCACCATCTCTCCCTTCTTTCACTTCCTTTGAATTCCTTTACAAATCTTTCTCCTCTCCCCACCCTATTTCCTTCCTGATCATCTATCGTCCCCTGGCCCTCTCTCTTCCTTCTATGAAGACCTTGATCACCTTCTCTCGCTTATCTCTCCCTCCCCCTCTCCTCTATGGCAACTTTAATCTTAATCTTCCTTCTCCCCCTCAATCCTCTCCCCTCTTCTCCATCCTTGAGTCCTACCTCCTTTCCCCCCTTCCTTCCTCCCCCCAATCACTCCTCTGGCTCCACCCTTGACCTCATCTTCAATTCTTCCTACCCCTCTTCCCCAGTCTCTTCTCTTCCTGTCTATCTCTCTGATCACGCCTTACTCTCTTTCTCCCTTTCTCCTCTCCCACACTCCTCCGCTTCTAATCCCTCCCTTCCAATCTACTCACGGCGTGACTTTCGTAACTTCAACCCTACCCTCTTTATTGACACTTGCTCTTCTTCTCTTCCAACTCTCCAAGACTTCTCTTTATTATCTGCTAATTATGCTCTATCCTCCCTTTCCTCCTCTATCTCCTCCGCCCTTGATCAACTTTACCCCCTTTCTCTCTTCCGTCCAACCCGGAAACCCTATGAACCTTGGCTTACTTCTCATCTCCTCTCTATGCGGTGCCTTCTCCGACGTCTGGAGAGACTCTGGCTCAAAACTCCCTCGCTTTCTAACCAAACCTCTTACTTCTCTTACCACATACTCTACAACTCTTGTCTTGCCTCGGTTAAATCCTCCTACTACTCTAACCTACTCCAATCTCAAGCCACCCACCCTCGCTGTATCTTCAAAACTCTCTCTTGACTTCCCTCTCCTCCCACTCCTGATCCCTCCTCCAATTCCACACTCTCTCCTTCGGACTTCTTCTCCTCCAAAATTCTTACCCTTCGGCAAAAAATCAACACCCCCTCTGATTCCCCCTCTCCTTCTCCCCCCCTCCCTCATCCTTCATGTCCATCTTCTCACCCGTCTCCCCTTCTGAAGTCTCAGCCGTTCTATCCAAAGCCCACCCCACCTCCGCCCCCTACTGACCCTCTCCCTTCCCTTCTTATCCCTAAGATTTACCCTCTTCTTATCCCCTACCTTACCTCCTTCTTTAACATCTGCCTCTCCTCAGCAACCTTTCCCTCTGCTTTCAAGCATGCTACGATTATTCCTATTCTGCAGAAACCTTCTGCTGATCCACTTCTCACCTCTAACTTCAGACCTATCTCTCTTCTCCCATTCCTCTCTAAGCTTCTCGAGCGCCTTGCCTACTCTCAGCTCTCATCCTTTGTCACTACTTTCTCTCTCCTACCACCCTCCCAATCTGGCTTCCGTCCCAAACATTCCACTGAAACTGCTCTCACCTCTATCCTTAACTCCCTCCTCTTTGCTCGCCATGCCAAGCAATCCTCTATCCTTATTCTACTCGCTCTCTCTGCAGCCTTTGACACTGTCGATCATCCCCTCCTTCTCCACACTCTTTGCTCCTTCAGGTTCAAAGGCTCTGTTCTCAACTGGTTATCCTCTTACCTCTCTTCCCGCTCCTTTACTGTATCCTGGGGCGGCCGGACCTCTCCTACCTATCCTCTTGATTACGGAGTACCCCAAGGTTCAGTGCTTGGTCCTTTCCTCTTCTCTCTTTACACCTCCCTCATTGCCCGTTATCTCCTCGTTTGGCATCTCCCACCATTTCTATGCTGACGACTCTCAACTCTTTCTCTCTTTCTCCTCCTTCTCAACTGACCGTCACCAAAAACTCTCTTCCTGCGTTACTGCCATTAAGAACTGGATGTCCTCCCGCTTTCTCTCTCTTAACACTGACAAGACCGAAGTCCTATTCTTTCCCTCCAACTCTCTTCCCCCTTCCTCTCCTCCCCCATTCATTCACTTTCCTCCCTCTAATCTCCCTATCTCTCTCCAAGCTCGTAATTTAGGCGTTCTCTTTGACTCCTCTCTCTCCTTCTCCCAACATATTTCCCTCACTTCTCGCACCTGTCGCTACTACCTCTTCAATATTCGTGAAATCCGTCCCTCCCTCACTTTCCACGCTACCAAACTCTTAATCTCCTTCCTCATCTTCTCCCGCCTCTTCTATTGCTCTTCCCTACTCTTTGGACTACCTATATCTCATCTTGCCCCGCTTAAATCCATCTACCACTATGCTGTTCGTACCCTATGTCTCCTTACCTCCTGTGACTCCATCTCTACTTCACTCTCTTACCTTGGCTGGCTACCATTTCACTCCCAACTTAAATTTCACTTTCTCTGCCTTGTCTTCAAATCTCTCCATGGTCTCGCTCCCCCTTCTCTCTCCTCGTTTCTCTCTTTCTACTTCCCCTCCCGTTCCCTTCGATCCGCTGACCATTTCCTTCTCACTGTACCTCCATCCCCCTGTGCCTCCTCCCGTTTCCGCTCCTTCCAACTCCTAGCGCCTCTGCACTGGAACTCCCTTCCTCTCGCAATCCGCTCCACCCCGACCTTCTCCTCATTCCTCACTTCCCTTAAATCTCTCCTCCTCCATTCGCCTCCTGGAAACCCCCTGCCCCCTCTGCATCCCCTCCCTCCTTATTCTTTCCCCTTGACTATCTCTCTCCCCTCTCCCACCTCCCCTCTCTCTCCCTTCCCTTTCCCTCCTCCAACTCATCACCACCCCTCCCCCCGTACCCAGTCCCACTCCCCTCTTCCCCCTTTCCCTTTCAGTTAATTGCTCTTTTCACTGTTTTGTTGAATGATTCATATTGTAATTTTGCTTCCACCGTTATATTGTTTATGTTTTTATGTATTAAGTTGTACAGCGCCTTGGTGTAAGGCGCTTTATAAATCATTCATATGTATTTGTATTTATTGACCTATGGCAGGCCACTTTAAACTTTCTATAAGCCCCATTGCGCAGGTTGTGTTTCTAGCAACTGGCTCCTAGTGAAAGGATGGCACTGACTTTTCAACCACTTTAAAATGTATTTCTAAGTGGCTACTGCAGACAGCTATTGTTTGTTAACATAATTTATTTGGCTCGCAATTACCCATTGTGTACCCGGTAACGTTTGGAATATCATTACCAAGCTCATGCTGCAAGGTCAATATAATGCTTGTGCTGCTTCGACTGCCATAAGCAGACTTGCATGCTCTCCAGACTATTCTTAAACCAGTGGGTGGGCTGCACAAACTTTGCGTACCAATAAGCCCAATGATGATCAGGTGGGGCAGCCTTCTTGGCACAAGCCAATTCCCTCCATAGCAAAATGCCTGTGTGGCAATTGGGGGAAGTGGGCCCATGGCAATCCATCTTGGATTCCCCTTGGTCGCAGGGGCTGACACTCTTCCTTCCTCCGAGACGGAGCAGAGCCTGTGTGACGTCCTGCACACCTCTTGGATCTTCACCAACCCACCCAGGTCACGACCTACCCTGCGCAAGGAGTCAGAACGCACTTTCATACAGCAAGATTAGCATGCCAAGGGTGCAGCACTGCAATCCTGTGCTTCACGGCTGGCCTTCTTATGTCACGTGGACACTTGTTTCACATGAGCTGCAGAGATGCCAGGCGCGACCTGGAGCCTTCTGCACTGCTGGTCCCCCTGGACCTAGATCCGCCAACCAGACATGCTCTGCTCCTTCTCCAGACCGTGTTCCCCCAGGCAGGTTGAGCCCTTCTGCATGTAATCTCATCAAGGCCACACCGCTCACATGGTCTGGACTCCCCACAACAGTTTATTCTTCTAATTGTATCTATAATATTGTATTCTAATACTATCTTCTTTTTCTACGGTGCTCCATTGATTCACACCTAGGTTTCTGCAATTTAAAACCTAGAAAATACAGTGTTTATGGAAGTCAGATGTTTAACAATAAGGGGATTCCTGAATGTCAAAGTTATGCAATAATACTGGAGGCTCTAATTAGGCCCTAATTTAAGGTCCCAGTGCGGCCCCCCCAACCTTCCCTTGTGGTGGTGATGTCAGAACTGGAAACCCTTAGCTATACGGAAGCACAAATTCAAGCAGCAATAAGTGGTCCCTCAATTTTTGATAATTTACCTACCACCCCGCCCTCAGACACCTCTATCACAACAGACAAACTACTGCACCTTAAAAAGAAAGGATTCCAGATGGAACTCCATGGACACCTATCAATACAATATTTAAAAGCCAACACTATTCCCTTAGGTTTGCAGATTCAGACGGCCCCAGTAGTATTTCTCGAAGATGAAGAGTATAAGATCTTGTTTAGTCAGATCTCGACTAAGTGCAGCTGGCATCTGATGCTTTTGACAATTAATACATCGTAAAGACTCACAGACAAGGCTAGACAAGAACTCGAGGTCCAGGAAGCAGAGGCACGAGAGAAACTTAACTTTTTTAATTTTATTTTTATTTTATTTATTTGCATATGGTTTCAAAGAAACCTTTACAAAATTGGTACAAAAGAGTTCAAAGACACAATTCGCAGAGATAGCAGTTCATTACATTTCATTACATTAAATTAAAAGAAAAAGGTTGGGAGAAAGAAAAGAGAACAAACAAAATTCTAAAATTCCTTTTACATTCAATCACAGTAGCTACCTTAATACAAGTTTGCTTATTGAGTTGCATTTAGCCGAGAAAGCAATTCATTACAATAAAAGTTCTTGCTAGCCTTATGAATGAAATCAAACTGTCTATCTTAATACAAGCGTTCTTATTAGGTTGCATTTACTATACACTTTAAAAGCAATTCTGCATTTATCTCCACATCAAACCAATTTGCATTCAAGTTTTAAAAAACGAACAACCGCCAATTGCAGATGGATTTTGTTATCAAAGAGCATGCGTTTCCACAGTAAATCTAGGTCTACCTTTGAGGCGTCTAACACAAAACGGTTAAAATATCAATGCCTCCTCTGGATCAACGCAGTGCATTCGATTAAAAGGTGCCTTAATGTCTCTCTGTGATCGATAGTTCTACAAAATCTGCACAAAACTACTGACTCAGATGACTTGGTTCTGACTGACAATTTCTCCCGTAAGGGGGACATTAAAACGAAATCTCATGAAGAAATTTCTCCAGGCTTTCTGCGGAAATGAATTGAGGTACGGCTCTGGAGAGCCCATACACCTTTAAAAGGATACCATGTGACCATACAGTTTGTATTGAGTAAGTTTCTCCATTGTGCCAGCCCAGTCACAATTTCTTAGCAATAGTTTGACTCTTTTTGGATTGGATAAAAGAGAGCTCACTAATGCCCCCACTTTATCCAATAGTTTTTTTTTACATATTGCTACCAATTTTCCCATGAAGACTGATTTTGAAGTGCCTTTAATAAACATAGTAGCCAAGTCATTATATAAGGTATCTCCATTATTGCTCACAATGTTCTGGAATTACATCAAGCATTTCCATTCAACGATAATTTTTAGTGACTGTAACCCGAATTCATATCTTATGGCTACTAAGGGAACACAGTTAGGGAGACACCAAACCCTTTTCCGCAAAAGAAACGATTCCAATTTGTTTAAATCAATTTTACCATTGATGAAAGGAAATTCGATATGATATGTGATTTTCGGAACGATTTTGAGTTTATAATATTTCAACAGAGGCAAACAAGAAAAGGCCCCAAATTTTTGATCTACTATTCGCATTTGGAAAGAGCACGATTTTGTTTTCATCATATAATGATTAAAAGTTATCACTTGCTCAGGGGTATCATTTACAAATAAACCCAGATAAATTATACTGTGTTGGATTTCAAGCTTCATTTTATCTAAAAACCAGTTTTTCTTGCAATACTTTTTATTCTGAGTGAAACATATGACACTTGATTTAAGAGCGTTGACCGCTAAACCGTTTTCAGTCATATATGTTAGGAAGGCGGTTAGCAGACGCTGTAACCCCACCTGGGTCCTATCAAATAGTAGGTAATCGTCCGCATAGGAGCACCAACTCATTTTTTTACCTTCCAAAGAAGGCTGTACAAATGCAGCCTTTTGCATAAATGGTCCTATATCTGTAGTATGCAGATTATATAAGGTTGGAGCGAAAATGCATCCCTGCCTTAAACCATTAAAGGTTTTTATTGATGCAGAGAGAAGACCATCGTTATTTAATCTGATCAGGACGCTCAAACCTTCATGAAGATGGATTAGAATCACCAGAATCTCTGATGGCATACCTAATCTGTCCAATTTAACCCAAAGATGTCCAGTATTCACAAGATCAATAGCTAGAGACAGGTTCATGCTTGCTAGATATACTGGCAGAGAACCCTTTTTCCAGCCTATCTCTTGTAGGAGGCTTATAAGAAGACCACCAGCCATTGTGCCACACCTTTTCCTGAAACCAAATTGATTTGAGCACAGGATCGAATTTCCAGATATTCATTCTTCAATTTGCTGCAGTATAAGGCTGGCAAATATTTTCGCGTCTGAATCTAAAAGCGCAATAGGCCTGTAATTGGACGGTAACAGTCTATCACCCTTCTTATATATGGGCACGATAAACGACATGTTCCACGTTTGTGGGATGGATTTAGTACGCCCAGTGTCTTTGAATAAGATTTCCAACGCATCGGCCCATATATCTGGGTCCCCTTTCATTAGGAAGTTAGATATGCCGTTGGGTCCCGCAGCCCTCGAGGGGCTGGATAGTAAAATTCTCTCCCTTATTTCCACAGAGGGAAAGTCACATTTCCATGAAACACCTTTTAAAGATTTTACCATGAATGAGCCCAATTCTCTATTAGCGTATAGATTAGATATGTGTTTCGCCCAAACCTGTTTGTTGATTGGATTTAGGGTACATTCCTGAGTCGAGGTCAGAGTTCTATTGATCAGGCGCCAAAATTGGCGCACTGAATTGTGTCAGAGCAGCAAGCATATCTTCGTTATCAGCTTGATACATTGTGCACTTATAGCCCCTCAACCAATTTTTATACTGTTGTTTAAAATATCTCCACCATTCCTGCATGGCTAGTGCTGAGATTTGCAAAGAGTTTAATTTTCTTAGTACTCTGCGAAGTATAAGCTTGGCTTGCCTAACAGTTGTAATTAAATCACATGTTCATAAATATGATACATTTGATTTCCTTGGCCTTTTCACAGATTTATCAATCAACTGTTTTAAATAATGACCAACATTTATTTGCGAAAAGCTCGCACAATTATCTTCATATGAGGACCTAGAAAAGACATTTCTGAGGAACGTATTACATGCTTCAACATTTCCCTCATGCCAAATGATCCTATTCCCCCTTTGATTAGGAGCTAGATCCTTTGGCATATGGGCGTGGACACCAATTCCTCTAACAACGGACAAATCAAGCTCAAGCATTCCATGGTCGCTCATCAGCGTCCTACATATTTCAAAATGTACCACTGAATTGAAGAGAACTTCTGAGGTGTAAATGTAATCAATGGCTGAGACCTTGTCCCCCGAAAACCAAGTTATATATTCTACCTCACTCTAACTGTTGATGCACTGATCTTAGGCCCCATGAATTAAAAAACCAGTTCCACACCTTGGGGTCGGATTTCTTTTCTGATAAACAAAAGGAAGATGCGTTCCTGCCAGGCTGGTCGATAATTATATTAGCAGCACTATATGAGGTCCTTTTATGTCGGACGTCAGGGATTTCATGTTAGTATTTAAATCACCCATGACCATTAATTTGGCCCCTGGAAAGCGCACCACACAGTTCTCCACGATTGTCTCTATTTTTAGCAGAAGGGCATACAGATCATATCCAGGAGTCCAATATACATTCCATAATAAAATGTAAGGCAACACAGGGTTATCTCGAATTTCCAATAAAATACCCAAGGCAAAAGGAGGTTCTCTATAGATTTCTTTAACTACAATCCCACAGTTGAGCTTAATAGCTGTAATAATGCCGCCAGAGGGGCGACCCACCAAGCCTTTTGTGACTAATAGATGTACACGTTCAAATCCATCAAATTGTTCCATACTGGTCATCCAGGATTCCTGGATGCAAATTATATGTTTGGACTTTAACTTGCAACATAGCTCAATGAAAGATGAGAGGTAAGAATGCCCTCGTGAATTCCAACAAATTAAAAAGAGGCTGTTCTCTGTTCCTAAAAGTGTTGTTTGAGTGATTGGAGTTTGGAGATCGAGTCTCGTAGACTCAGTGCCAACCATCTCCAACTTGTTTCCTGGTCCGGTGCACTCTCTGTTCCCCTTATTTGAAAAGATCTGCCTGGATAGAGAGGCCTGGAAGTATCGTTTATTTCACTTTCAGGAAGTTGCTTCAACCCATCACTAAAAATCAGTACATCAAAACCCCTTCTATTGAATTGATCCAGTTCAGCTAATAATTTATGGAGGACCAGCTGTGAGCGGAAAACAACCCTAACGTGATCATAACAATATGGGTGTATAAAATCCACCCTTTTCATGTCATGGCAAGACAGCTCCGCCAAAGACGGTATGTCATTGATGAGAGCTAGGATTCTATTCCTATTCAATGCAGGTTGTTTACCACAATCAAACAAGGGGTAAACAAGAATGCTCGGAAGGTCCATGTGACACGGTTTCCTCCATACTACATCCCTCAAATCCGTGTCCATATAATGTTTCGGCGATCTTAAATCAGCACCCCCTGACCTTGGTTAACGGGTTTGCCTCCAGTTCCCGTGGTGCCAGAGAGGCACTTGGTGCCACCGCCCCCAATGGATCAGTCTGTGGATAGATGGGCAAGGAAGGCGCGTATAATGGCTCATGGGGCGGGACTATCTCCCCCATATTTCCATCTAGCAGGGAGGTAAAAGCATATTTCTCGGCTGGGAACTCCCCACCTCCCGAATTTTGCTTCTCCTTATCTAGTTCTGGATGTGTCTTACCGGCGAGTGTACTCCCCGAATCAGATACTCTAGGCAGGGTATCACCATTGAGTCTGGTCCTGAGCGCCACTTCCACCGCTATACTAACCATTTGGGCAAGGTCAGCGTGCATCTTGTCAGTGGTGTCCCCTGTCTCTTTCTGGGGTGTCACCAGTGCAGGTTTCTCAGGCCCCTCAGTAGGTCTCTTGTCTGCTTTGCCTCCTATTGCTTTCAGGGGTGCCTCCAAGACTGGTTTCTGGAGACCATCCAGTTCCTTTGACTCGACTGTTCCCCCTGGCATAATTTCCCCTACTGATGGACTGTGGTGTCCAGGTAAGGAATCTTCGCCAATCTTAGATGCGGGGAGTCCCTCTTGCGGAGTTCCTACCCTTGCTAACTGTCCACCTTCCCCAACCAGAGCCACATTAGGTATTTCTAAGTTATCTTTGGGTTTAGCAAAGAGACCGTATATTTCCCTCTGAGGCAGGCTTTAAGGAGCATTTACCCCAGGCTTTCGCTGCCCCTCAGATTGGGAGCAGGCAGAATTCTTTGCAGTAATGGCACCTTCCTTGTTGTTCAAGCTCCGTTTGTGGGACATTTCTTCTGATAGGGAGTTAGTGGGTAAAGAGTAAGCCATGTTCAGACTACTGAGAGGCTCGCTCCCATCCTGATTTGCGATCAATACTTGATCTACTTCCTCCCTAATGACATTTCTCCAAGTATGTTCTGCAAATTTCTGGCTTTGACTATTTGCATACGTAAGGGAGATTTTTTAATTAATTATTTTTCTTATTTTTTGAGAGATTTTTCTTTTTTTTGTTCAATTTTGCCCATCATACCATCCCCTGACAGTTTGTTTTGGTGTTGTGGGGCAGTCTCTGATGGAATAGGAATAGCAGGCGGGGGAATAGATAGCCGCCCCCCGTTCACCAGTACTAAACTCTGATTTATTTTCCGTATGCTTTGCCGGTACCATCCCCAAAGTCAGCAAGCGCGTGGTCAGCTTTATAGGGAGAGATTCCATAATATCCGAGCTTATTTTGGCCTGCGCTATTTGGCGCTCAGTTAGTATTCTAAGCTCTGTGAAGCTCCGGGAATGAGTTTTTAATTCCTGTAAGATTTGTGTCAGAATTTCAGCTATAACCGCATTCTGTTCCAGATTTAATCCCATATTTTCTGGTTCTTGTGAGGAGGAGATCTCTTGTATGTGTTGAGACAGATTCTGCAGTTCGGCATCTGCCGAAAAGAAATCAAGGGGTGTATCCAAAAAGGAAGGGAGTGGAGCATTGCTTACATTTTTCTCAGGAATATTATCAAACAAGGATGAGCTAGATGCAACATCCTGCTTGCTAGACACGTTTCCTCCCATGAAGAGCATGGAAGAGTGTGCCATTGCCGCTCCCTCCAATATCAAAGAATCACTAGGTTCATGCGGAGAGGGCGGCAAAGGCATGCTCATTGCCATGCGCAAGGTATTCTTTACCGGCGTGAAAATCAAGGGGGTTGACAAAATATCATCATACATTCTGATCCCAAGACCTTTCACTGTCCTGGTTCCTAGGCCATTAACGGACGGGTGATTATACACATTTTCAAAGCTATTGCGTCGCCTCGACATTTTCGAGACTATAGTGCTATAAACATTTAACTTCTAGCCTCAATCCGCACAACACTACTCAAACATACAATAAGCAGTAGCTATTTGATTCTGAGTACCGTTTCAGCCACAATAACAGCGGCCCGGCCCTGAAAAACTCATCCGTCCTTGTGAAGGCAACATGGCTACCAGGGTATCACCGCCTATCGCCGCCCGTCAGCCCAACAGGCGTAACAGGCAGGTACTTCTGGCGGGCACTTCCACAAGGGAGGGTGCGCAAGGGCGCTTGCGCCAAATGTTATAATGCGGGAGCTGCCCATGAAAGTCAATACTTGGGATAAGTCCAACCCGTACTGCGACCCCACCTCTCGTCAGCCAATGAGATGCGAAAACAGCAATCTGATGCATCCGCCGCGGTCTGGCACCCGACTCCAGCAGTCCTCTTCAGGCGTAACAGGCAGGCACTTCTGGCGGGCACTTCCACAAGGGCGCGCACGCAAGGGCGCTTGCGCCAAATGTTATAACGCGGGAGCTGCGCGTGAAGGGGGCGGGCGCTCTCGCCAGCCAATGAGATGCAAAAACAGCAATCTGATGCATCCGCCGCGGTCCGGCACCCGACACCATCAGTCCTCTTCAGGCGTAACAGGCAGGCATTTCTGGCGGGCACTTCCACAAGGGCGAAACTTAACACCGTTAACAAAGAATTTGAAGCTTTTAGAAACTTCATTTGACAAAACAATCCCAAAAATTAAAAGCGACATTAACAAGTTTGCAAAATAGCATGTTTACCCTTATTTAGCAGCTGACTACAAACCAACAAATTCCTAATCTTGTGGGTTTTTGAATCACCAACAGAATAAAAGATGGATAACATTCTCAGACACCAGCAGTTCATCAGGCGACAACACTTCGCACCAAAACCAACCCTCAATTTCATCTGGCCCCACTTAAACAACGGGGCAGGCAGGTTTCTTAGGACGCAGACAGGAGCACGGACGCTGCCCAGGGTGGATTATGAACAACCAATATGTAGGTCGACTACAAACATTCAATACCCGACAACAGGCATATACACGCTAGTACCTCCCATCTTCAATTGATCAGATTATATACTCTCAGAGGCAGAGACAAGCATTCTTACCAAGGGCCTTGGCTTTGTACCTACTCAAACCACATTTGCCAATGCATTGGAGCTAGAATTGAGACCGTTTTTTTTCGTCAGTAAGATTCAGGGCCTTTTTTATGGATAAAGAGGACAGAGCAGTCAAATCCAACACTAATTTCAGACCCAAATCTACATTTACACCCAGGGACGACGACATCCCACCTGAAATTGTAACCTTTGAGCGTATGCTACTCCGGGGTCTTCCTACTTTAATGGTGGAACATCCTAACTTTGTAGCAATCTGAATTTGACTCGGGAAGAAAGGGACGCACTTCAAAAAACGATTAAATAACAGAGACATCAGAATTAAACCTGCAGACAAAGGCAGAGATATTGTCATGATGAACAAAGAACAATACACCACAATGGTACTTATAAATAATAATAATTCCAATCACTATGTTAAAATGAGATCTGACCCCACAATAGAACTGAGTACAAAAATTCAGGTCCGATGCGAATAGACCATGGAACTGGGTTTTCTATCCCTTGAAGGGGCCAATTTCTTGGTACCCAGTGACTGCCGCGCTACGGCTACGCATGCCCTCCCCAAGGTTCACAAAAATGTCAGTGACCCACCCGGTAGACCCATAGTCTCCTTGTGTGGGTCAATTCTGGAACCCATTGGGCAATACATAGAACATTTTCTTCATGACTTTGGTGAGCAAGCTCCATTATTTTTAAAAGACACCATGGCAGCCATTAATTCATTTGAAGGACTGGACTTCAATAGCACCACTAATCTGTTGGTCTCATTAGACATCACTGCCTTGCATACTAGAATTCCACAAGAGGCAACTCTGACCATAGTTCAGGGCAAGTTGGACAATCGCCGGGTCCACCACATGGTTCCATCAGGTTTTATACTGAAACTACTGTAAATAGCCCTCTGTAACAACTTATTTGAATTGAACAATGAGCTGTTTTTACAAAAACATGGAGTAGCAATGGGAGACGCTTTTGCTCCATCTGTGGCTAACATTTACATGGCCGATTTTGAAGAGCGTTTAATTTGGAATCACAACCCCTGTGCTCATCAGATAATACACTGGAGGCGACACATAGATGACGTCTATTTCATCTGGCGTGGACAGACGGAAGAGTTGAGTCAGTTTATGGATTGGCTGAATCAGTATGATTCTGAGTCAAGAAATATCCTCTTTAATTTCATTGCATTTGAAGTAAATACCTCACTCGAAATTGCCTTCAACCTCATGTGGGAAGTGTTTAATAAATGCAGTGGTCTTGGAGATTGATTCCCCCTGAAAACAACTTGAAAGCTAGACAAACACATCAGCAGAGGCTTCAAGCTGAGTTGAATATATACAAAAAGCCCACAAACTTAAGGTACCTCACAACACAGAGAGAACTCTTCATCGCTCTGGCAAAACTGAAGGCTGAACTTCAGACACACACCATGCTCCAAACTAAACAAAAATGCTATATACAAGTGAACAACGCAAATAAACTCATGGCTTACACGCCTAAATGTACTAGATCCCATATTGATATGGTCGCACTTGGAAATGCCATCAGGACCATGATAAGAAGGCAAAAGTTAATTTAGGATTTAAACGTTTACTCAAATGATGTCAGGGAGGCAGTAGCTGAATAAATCAATGGAAAGACTACCTTTTCCCAGATGACTTTGCCTCATTTTTCTGATCCACAAAATGCAGTCCCGGGGGCTCCTATATCTAAAGAGGTGGTAGAAAGGCTTCTTAGAAGTCTGCCTCTCCACAAACCTCTAGGCACAAACAGATTCTTCCCTCTCTTTTATAAGATTTCCATTGTTAGCTTCTTCCCTCCTCTGATTACACAGTTTAATTCCTTTTCAGCTTCTAAGACTCTCCCTTGCTCCATGTTGGAAATTACAAATATGCATCTCCTGAAGCAGGGAAAGGACCACACAGATTGCAACTCCTACACCCTATGACACAAAGATCGATGGTAGAATTCTAGCTCTCCAACTGGCAAGCATACTTTCCTACATTATTGACCCAGACCAGGCAGGCTTTGATGCCTGAAGATAGCACCCGCAGAGCTTGATATATTTCAATTCATGTGACTGTGTGTCATAATCACTGGCCCTAGAACACAGACACCACACCATCAAGTGATGGGGGAAATGGGTCACAGAACGCATATACACCGGGGGCCCGGCTGGACTAAGTCCTGGCGCCTTTGACGCAGGCTCATGTAAAAATATAAACAGAAAGGCTTCATTCACAAGAACTTCCCACATGCTTTTATTTCGGGAACATTTCCACGAGCATACTATTGGGTGTGGCCCTCCAGGCCCAGGCTGCACCTGCAGACTCTAGGAGTGGCAAGGTGTGGCAAGCAGGCCAGGACTGGTGGGCGTGGCCTCAGAAGCTCAGCTATATAAGCTGCTCTAGCCCCAATTCCAGCGCTTCGCATTACTTTACATTCACATGCAATGTGACACTCACTGCCGCTTGGATCAGCTTACTTACCTGCCAGCGCTGCACACTCACCTCCCTGAATCCGTTGTTTTTTCATCGCACCTTCTCAAACTCATCCTCTGGAACCCGGCAATCTTGATCCCGACGTTGTGCTCTTCATCCACGAAGTTGATTCCTGTACAAGAAGACGAAAGACAAGGTTAGGCAAGTCATTTCCCATCAGCCTAAAGTCGTGCCGCATTTGAACCGTGCGCGCAGCACTAGAAGATCACTCACCTGTTACAGGACTACCGTGGATTCATTCCTCGTTCTCTCCGATGGCATCTCAAGCACTGCAACTGCTGCAGGGTCCGCAATCTCACCTACACGGAGAGAGAGAGAGAGAGCAAAAGAACAACGTTAAAGACGGAGAGAACAACAAATACAGCGAAAGCAGGTTGAAAGCAAACAAACTATACAAATACAGCGAAAGCAGGCTAAAAGCAGACAGAAAGCAAACAGGTGGGGAAAGAAAGACAAGCAGAAGCACTCACCTGGAGAGCATGGATTAGTCGTAGCTGGACTGGACTACCACGTGCAGGGACCAGTGAAGGAACTCGGGCCCAATCTGACAAGCGCCCCTGCCAGAAGTAGCAGGACGGAGAGCTCATCAATAATAATCATCAGGTGAGCCTTCTAGGGGCAGCACAACCCGCAGAAATCACATCCTCGGAGGAAGGGTCTAGAAGGGGACCTGGATCACAGATTGGGATTCTCACGTCCCTTTGTATTCACACAGGAGCCGTCCTAAGCAGCGCTGCCTATTGCTGTAGTTCACGGGATAAGTGCAGAGGGAGAAGCTAGACGAGGGGAAGCCTAATCCTCGGAAGGGCTGCAACCGTGCCCCAATGCCTCCGCAGAGACCAGGTGAGCGTAACAGAATGCAAAGCCTCTACGAATCTCTGCCTGGGCGTTATGGAGACTTCCGAGACAGACCAGTTGGCCCAATTACTGGGAGAATTACGAGCTGAAGTTCACACATCAAGACAGGAAACCAATGCCCTAAGTAGGGATCTCATTGTGAACCATTAGCGTACGGATGAACTAGCAAGACAGATGCTCCAGGCGCAGGCTAGCCAGGTTCCATTACCAGGGCTTGCCTCTTCTGCTACACCTTCACAGTCACCGACAGTACAGGTGGTTCTTCCAGGGGCGGATCCCCTGGCCCCGGCCGAACGTTTCACAGGCGACCCAAATAAGTATGCCCATTTTATGAATCAATGTCGCCTACATTTCCTGTGCAGACCTGGGGCATTCCCCAATGAACAATCTAGAGTAGCATTTGTACTCAGTTTTGGGAGGTAGTGCAGCGGACTGGTCAATATCCTTGGTCAACCAAGACGATCCTTTGCTTCGGGACTTCGGGGGCTTTCAGCAGGGAACAGAGAAACTGTTTGCACGACATACTCAAGGGCAAGCTCTGGAAAACGAACTGTTGTCACTCCGGCAAGGTAATCATCACATCACCTCCTTCAATCGTCTTATAGCTCAGACAAACTGGCCAGAAGAGAAGAGAACTACGCTCTTTTACAGAGGGTTGCGAGGAGAACTTAAGGATGTGTTAGCCAAAGTAGTGAATCCCCCAAATGGATGTGCAGAATACATTGACCTGACAGTGCAGCTCGATCACAGGTTACAGGATCGGAAAATGGATCGAGCAAAAGCAGGACTGTCGGTCTATGTACAGCCCTGTGAGAATCAAACCAGGTCACACGATCAGTCTGAATCAATGCAAATCGGGGGCTTGAGAAGTTCGCCCACCAAGGCAGAAAGGGAGAAAAGGAGACAGCAACAACTTTGTTTATAAATGCTAAAATGTTAAATGTTAAAGGTATTTGTACCGCGCACCGTCACCAACGGAATTGGTCCCCAGGCGCTCTGGTGGATCTGTAAACGATAAGGGGGGGGTTAGTAAGGTGAAGAGGGAGTAGGATAGTGAGAGGAGTGGTGTTTTGTTGGCAGCTTCAACTCGTTATACACCGGATGCTGAGCTTTGGTGAGGGTATTGGATCGGTGTCAGTCCGCGTGTGCTGTTGCTCCGGCTTATGTGTTGTTGCAGTGTTGTGAAGTGCGTGCGGCTTGTGGTGCGAGAGATGGTTGTGTGAGTTTTTGAGTGAGATAAGTATGCAGAGTTTGAGGTTATATTGGTTAGTGGGTTACCTGGCCTTTAGCATGCTAACATTCACAGTATTGTCTAAGCGTGGCGCTTGTTGGCCTTCACAATCCTATCTAGAAGCGGCGCAGGCCACTGTTCAGAATTCTATCTAGGTGTGGACATGCTAATGTTCACAGTTCTACCTAAGTGTGGACATTCTAATATTCACAATTCTATCTAAGTATGGACATGCTAATATTCACAACTCTATCTAGATGCGACGCAGGCCAATGTTCACCATTCTATCTAGGTGTGGACATGCCAACATTCACAATTCTGAGTGTGGACATGCTAATATTCACAATTCTATCTAAGTGTGGACATGCTAATGTTCACAGTTCTACCTAAGTGTGGACATGCCAACGTTCACAGTTCTATCCAAGTGTGGGCATGCTAATATTCACAGTTCTACCTAAGTGTGGACATGCTAATATTCACAATTCTATCTAAGTGTGGACATGCTAATATTCACGATTCTATCTAGGTGTGATGCAGGCTAGTGTTCACAATTCTATCTAGGTGTGGACATGCCAACATTCACAATTCTATCTAAGTGTGGACATGCTAATATTCACAATTCTATCTAAGTGTGGGCATGCTAATATTCACGATTCTATCTAAGTGTGGACATGCCAACATTCACAATTCTATCTAAGTGTGGGCATGCTAATATTCACGATTCTATCTAAGTGTGGACATGCTAATATTCACGATTTTATCTAGATGCGACGCATGCTAATATTCACGATTCTATCTAAGTGTGGACATGCTAATATTCACAATTCTATCTAAGTGTGGACATGCCAACATTCACAATTCTATCTAGGTGTGGACATGCTAATAAGAGAGGTGAGATAGAGTGGCAGGGGTTTTCTGGAGTAGAGCGATTGCTCTACTCCCCACCCATGCCACACTCACGGTTTTTGTTGGTGTCTGTTAGCTGCTAGCTTCCTTGGCGTCCCCTGCAGACACATCTTGGGGCCGTCCTTTGCCTCGGGGTCCTTCGCCGCAGGGCTGCCGGGCAGAGGGCTGCCCTAGGGTGTCCTTGATGTGGGGTATGTGGACCAATCCGGATGGAGTGGGCGTGTTGCGAGGCGGGCAGAGGGAAACCAGGAAGGGGTGGGAAGGGGGAGAGGGACCAAGCGCTGAGTGCGCTATGGTGCTTTTAAGCACCTTTACAAAGTGAAATTGCTTTTTTTGGGAGAGGTGGGGGTCAGGGGACTCCTTAGCTGGCCCTGGCCTCGCCACGGCCTCCGTTTCCTTTTTTTTCAAAAAAACTGACCAATTGGGACAAGGGGAGGCAGGCAGAGGGAAACCAGGAAGGGGTGGGAAGGGGGAGAGGGACCAAGCGGCGAGTGCGTGGTAAGGCAGGTCACTTCCTCCGAGAATGCCTGGTGAAACCATCCAGGAAAACAGTGGGAGCAACTGACAAAAGTGAAGTAGAAGAAAAGGACTCGGGGAAACTCCAATGCCCGGCAAGCGTAGGGTTCCACTTATCGAGCGGTGAAAAGGAACCAATACAAACCTCACACCTAATCATCCCTGTACTCTTGGTAAACCACAAACAACCGTCAAAGATACATGCCTTGGAGGCATGCATTGACAGCGGTGCTGGGCGGAATTACATTGACCAACTTCCGGCTACTCGAATAGGCCTTCCTATCCGACAGAAGCAAACATCGGAAAATGTTACAGCAGTTGATGGATCTCAGCTATCATCCGGCCCAGTAACGCACTACACCGAGAAGGTTACACTTCTGTGTCAGGACGGTCACCGAGAGGACATCACCTTCGATTTCATCGGCGCTCCTCAGTTCCAGATGATATTGGGAATGCCCTTGCTGGAGACCCACAATCATAAGATTGACTGGTGTAAAAGGGTTCTGACCTTTCCACGAGACTGCGTCGACACCTGTTACAACATAGGATGCCCATTGAAAGGTTTCACTGACACAGGATCAAAGAAAACAACCGTACTGGGCCTCACAGGTTCGTTACCACCTGAATACCTGGATTACCAAGATGTTTTTCAGAAGGAGCAAGTGAACACCTTACCTCCGCACAGACCATACGACTTCCGAATTGATCTCGTACCCGGAGCCCAAGTTCCTGTAGCTAGATTTATGCCTTAACAGAACATGAAAATCGACATCTAAAAATGTACCTTGATCAGTATCTGGCAAACGGCTTCATCCGTCCGTCCAAGTCGCCTGCATCTTTGCCCCTCTTTTTTGTGTGGGAGACTTGAGAACTTTTATCGACTACAGGGCACTTAATCAGATCACTAAATAAACCGTACTCCTTGCCACTTATTCCTGAACTCTTGGATCAAGTCAAAAAAGCTCAGATTTATACAAAACTAGACTTGCGAGGGGCCTATCATCGGGTAAGAGTAAAAAATCGGGACGATTGGAAGACGGCCTTTCGTACAAAATATGGCCTTTATGTTATGAGTACCGGATCATGCCCTTTGGGCTATGTAATGCCCCTGCAGCGTTCCAATTCTTCATGAACAACGTGCTCCGCGAACTATTGGACGTCTGCGCACTTGTCGATATCGATGACATTCTCATATACTCAGCCACCAAGGAG
Source organism: Ambystoma mexicanum (assembly GCF_040938575.1). Taxonomy (NCBI): domain Eukaryota; kingdom Metazoa; phylum Chordata; class Amphibia; order Caudata; family Ambystomatidae; genus Ambystoma; species Ambystoma mexicanum. The sequence goes on from NC_090924.1 coordinate 965,907,201, forward strand.
GACCACATCAGGCATGTTCGGCAGTATTAGAAAAACTACGGCAACATCAGTTATATGCCAAACTGGAGAAGTGCTTCTTTCATGTGACAGAAGAAGAATTGCTCGGGTTTGTTCTCATACCACGGGGCGTACGCAGGAACACTCGTAAGGTAGACGCTATTCTCCGCTGGCCTTCACCAACATCCACAAAAGGAGTAGAGTGTGGTCGGGTTCGCCAACTTTTATCGTCGATTTATTCCTGTGTTCTCTCAGATTGTCCACCCAATCACCTCTCTGCTTCGAAAAAATAAACAGTTTCAGTGGTCTGCGGAGGCAGAGGAAGCTTTCAAGAAACTAAGACAAGCATTCACAACCGCACCAGTTGTATGACATCCTCGACCAGAAATACCATAAGTGGTTGAAACCGATGCTCCCAACGAAGCAATGGGAGCAGTCCTGTCCCAACAAGACCCCGAAACCGGCCAGTTGCATCCTGTGGCGTTCTGGTCTCGTAAGTTCTCTGCCTCCAAATTGAACTATGCTATCACTGATACACAATTGTTGGCATTTAAGGCAGCATTCAAGGCATGAAGACATTATCTTCTCGGAGCTAGACATACGGTTACCGTCATCACTGACCATCGTAATCTGCAATACCTAAAGACCGCTAAAGCACAATCATCACACCAACTTCACTGGGCCCTCTTCTTCGCAGAATACAACTTGGTTATTACCTACAGACACAGAGTACGCAACGGAAAAGCAGACGCCCTATCACGCATGAGTGAGGAAGAAGTGCATTCACTACACCAGACCCTGTGCCCATCATCCCTGAAGGACGAATCCTAAGCATGATAGCCGCAACCACCTCTTTAGATGACTTAAAATCAGGTCTGCGGACTGGCCACCAGTGGGCGCACGGACGATGAGCACTGCCGTGTGAGCTCCGCACCCTCAGGGCCCAAAAGTGCTTTGAGCCTCCGCTTTTGACCCCCCCGTGGAGAAGCAACTGCTGCCCGTGCCACCCGAATTGGCCCCCCACCCACAGAGCGAAATGTGGGTGAAAAACGGACTTCCCATCTCGGAGTAAAGTCCATCCGACAGCACTGCCCCTCCCCGCCGCATACGCAGCAGCCAGAAAGCGGGACGCGACTACGCGAAACATCGAGGAACCCGGCTCCCTCTACGAGCAGACTGCGAGCGGCGCAGGCCCTGCTGCAAACCCCCGTCAGTCGCAGCCATTCCACATGTCCCGCTTCACCTGCGGAGCGGACGACCATCTGGGGCAGGCGAGTGTGTCCACACTACGCGCGCGGCTGCCTGAGCAGCTACGGGCGAAAGGAAGCTGTGGAGAGGGTAAGTGCCCCCCCCCTCGGAGCATGCAGCGGCGCTTCGCCTGGCTTGGGGCCCTCCCTCCCCCCGGCACTCTCCTCATCAAGGGCCCGGGGCCGGAGATAACGTTTGGGGTGCGGAGAGGAACCGCCCCCACCATAACCGGGCCCCTGCGACAGGCGGCACGCGGCCTCAAGAGGGCCCCCACATCAAGGCCAGACACACAGGCCACTGAGGCGGCCCACGCATATATTGAACGCGGCCTACGCCTTTGGCCCAGCAGCTCCGAAGGACAAGCGCAGTACCCTAAAAGATTTTGACACTACAGCCAGCCACAGAAATCAGGGCAAGGGACTTGCGCCCGAAGTGAGGACAGTGCAGAGGGTTGGCCCCCCATCTATGGGGCGTGTACCCTCCTCTGCACAACCACCAGTCTTTCGCCCCCCGCCCCTGGGGCCTGAACCTTAATTTAAATTAAAAGCTACTGGTCAGGAGATCTCCCCCACGCCTACACCCAAGACCACGCCGGCAACGGAGCACCCCTCCCACTGGAAAGGCTCCCCCGCGCTGAGAGCTGGGCCCCTGTGCACTGCGGGCATGTGCCCTTCCAAGAGCCAACGTCCATAAGATACCCGCCTCCACTGGACCTCAACACTGTTAAACGGGTGCCCCCCAATAAACCAAGGCGCAGCACACACCCTGCCCCTCCTAAACTGCCCAGACTCCTCTACCAGAGGGCACCCTCCAACCTTGAGCCATATTCAGTTGGGTGGCTGTGGACCCAGGGACAAGCCTTGATTTCCGCTCTCTGGCTGAACCCTTAGTGGGATCTCTTGCCCAAACACCGCCAAACCCAACGTATGAACGCCAAGGAGAGACTGGCGGCATAACAGTTCTCACCCTCGCAAAACAGCTATTGCGCACCTGAAGTCGCCACTATGTCATCACCAAGACCCGAGGCAGCCTCCACCAAAGCGGACGTCGCCGATATCCTCAATGAAATGCGGAGTATGAGAGCTGACATTGGCGGCAAAATTGATAAAATAACCCAAAGGATGGACAAAATGGAGGACAGGCTTGAAGAAGTTGAGCACAACCAGACCTCGCTGAACACCCTAGAGACCCAAATGGACTTGCGACTCGCCGAACTCGAAGCCAGGGAAGAGGAATTTCGCCTAAAAATCGATGACTTGGAAAACAGAGAGCGGCGCAATAACATATGCATCTTCGGAATTCCGGAGAATGAAGGCGAGACTGAGTCAGACCTGAAAAGAACATTGCATAGCATAATGAAATCGCTTTTCAATGATGACTCAATTGACAAACCCAAAATTGATCGCGTCCACAGAGCTGGGGGAAAACCAGGAGGCCCGCGATCGGTGCTTGCCTGATTCCATTACTACGCAGACAAGGCCAGGGTCTTGGACAAGGCCAGAAACACTTCGCAAGTCACGTTGGGCCCGGTGCATGTCTCCATATATCAAGACCTATCCTCCCTCACACTAGCAATGCAGAGAAAGTGCCTTCTACTCACCAAAATGAAAAATGGGTCCAATACCGTTGGGGTTATCCCTTCTCGCTTTCCTTTGAATGGGAAAGCAATGCCATAAAACTAATCTCAGAAAGGGATATTAGGTGCTGCATATCTGACCTATTGGGTACCCAAGAGGAGGAACCATCACAGAGCGGAAACAGGCCAGAGGCAAAGGAATGGCACACCAAAGGTCCACGGAGAAAGAAGATGCAGGGCTCCAGGAAATATAGACGGATGAACGCCTCCCCGGACACCGAACATTAAACTCACCTTGTTCTTTTACTTGTTTCTCTCTTCATGGGGGCGCCTGACGACGGACATTAGATGATGTGATTCGATGCACTTTAGTGGGCCTTAAAGAAGGTGGAGGAAGCTGAAGTTTGTGTGCGGCCCGAGAAAGGGTAGCACGTAGCCGGTGGTGTGAACCGACATGAAAATGAAGGAGGGCCCTTACAAAGTTTTACCGGGGCCGAATATCGGGCGCAAATGACCGAGATCTTATTGTTGAAATGCAGTTCAGTTTGTTAACATGTTTACATATGCAGGGGGGAGTTGGGGGCTCATGGTTATGTTTTATAATTATGTGATTGGGACCGTTTGAGGTACGGTTCCCGTTGGTGGTCCGAAAACGATTGGGTGAATATAACCCAGCCGGATCGGACGCCGTATGGTTTGGGGGGGGAAGAGGGGGCTAGTGCAACTCGAAGGGTCGGGTGGAACAGATGAATACGAAAATGTGAAGGAGAGAAAGGCACACTTAACACTTTTGAAGGCTGAGAAACAAGGATGTTCAGCGGCCCCCATAGGGCCACATAGGAACCGGCTTACTTGTGAAGGAATAGGCATATGGCAGGCACTTAGAGCAGAGACATTGAGGCAGGCGCACTTATTCGGCTACCTCACACATTACAATAACAACAACACCTAGACATTACAAGCTACGCATATGCACACTCAATGTAAAAGGCCTAAATTCCCCCACTAAACGCTTGCTGGTAGCAAGAGAATTCAAGAGGTCTAACATTGATATTATGTTCTTAGAAGAGACGAAATATCAGAAGGGTAGCGAGAAGGGGATCCCCAGTGGTCTGGTGGGGCACACATATTGGAGTTCGGGTGTCCTCAAAAAAGCTGGGGTGGGGATTCTGATCCAGAAGAAACTCTGCATGAAGATCCTAAATTCCTGGACTGACACGGAGGGTAGAGCCATGTTAATAGTGGGATCCATTCAAAGCACAGTCGTAAACCTTGCCACAATTTATGCACCCAACAAAGGCCAAAAAACATTCCTCCTTAAAACGACCGAATGGCTGTTCAATAAATCGCAAGGTCATACTATTCTTGGGGGCGACTTCAACACATGGATGAGCAGTGCCATGAATAGGCAAACCGCACACAACGTCTCCCAACCTCCCCGGTCATAGGAACATGCAGAAATTAAAATGATACTTGCCCTCTACGGCCTCTCGGACAGTTGGCATCACTTACATCCAATGGACAAAGGATTTACCTTTCGATCCATCCCTCATGACATGCTCACAAGAATAGGAAGACCAAATGAGAATACTCCACACCGCAGACATACACCCCATTGCATGGTCTGACCATGACATGGTTGTGGCGGAACTAGACTGGGAAGGCCTTGCCCATCGCAATACTAAGTGGAGGTGCAACGAAACGTTGTGGTCGGATGTGGTTTTCAGGGAAGAATTGGAAAATGAAATCAAACAATTCTTCACGACCAATGATACGGGTGAAGTCACGAAAGTGAATGTATGGGAAGCGGCAAAGGCCACTTGGCGTGGGATCCTAATCGGGGAGGGGGCGAGGAAAAAGAGGGAACGCACCTTGCTGGAGGCTAACGTTAGAAAGAAATTAGACAAAGCAGAGAGTCTAGTCCAGACATCTCCTCAACATAGAGCTGCACACCTTGCGGAAGCCAAGGCATTACGGGAGGAGCTAAAAGCCCTGGAAATGAGCAAGGTGACCCAGACCTTACAATATCTGAAACAAAAGTACTACGAAAAAGGAGAGAAAGCTGATGCCCTCCTTGCGGCAAGGCTCCGTGCGCAAAGGGCAGAAAGATGGGTAGACATGGTAGAGAGGACAGATGGCACTCTCGTAGATACAACAGAATCCTCCCCGGAGGGCATACGAGAGGCATTTGTCTTTTTTTATGAAGATTTATACACCTGTGACCCTCCTCCCCCACCGGGGAGTGTAGATGCCTATCTCAAAGAGGCAGATCTCCCGGCACTCACGCGCCCGGAGGCGGAAGCTCTTGACACTCCGGTCACTGGGGAGGAGGTGGCTGATGCCATTAAACGTCTTAAGTCAGGAAAGGCACCTGGGGACGATGGCTTCACCCCCGGCTTCTACAAAACGTTCACTGCGTTCCTTACCCCCTTCTTGGTGACCCTATTCAACCACATCTTTGAAACAGGACAGGCACCCCCGTCCTTTGCTCAGGCCCTCCTAACGGTCATCCCAAAAGAAGGCAGAGACCCCAAATACTGTGGGTCATATCGCCCCATATCTCTCCTTAACATAGATGCCAAGATATATGCGAGAGTGATAGCGGCCAGATTAGAAACGCATTTACAGAAATTAATACACACGGATCAGGTCAGCTTTGTTATGGGGAGACAGAGAGCTGACACGATGAGGAAAACGTTACACTTGATACACACGGCACAGGGGAGGAATGACGACCCTACCCTCCTGTCGCTTGATGCCGAAAAGGCCTTCGACAGAGTCGATTGGGAGTTCCTGGAAAGGGTTCTAGTCTGGATAGGTCTTGGCCCCAAACTACGCAGCGCCATTAAGGCAATATACTCAGCTCCCCAGACCTCTGTAGCGGTGAACAGTGGCTTACCAAGGTGGTTCCCATTAGAAAGAGGCACCAGGCAAGGCTGCCCATTATCTGCTATACTGTTTGTGTTGTCTCTCGAACCACTGGCACATAAGCTTAGACTTGACAAAAGGGTGGGAGGAATTAATGTAAGGGTTCAGGAATACAAACTAGGCCTATATGCTGACGATATCCTCCTGCATACAACGAACCCCTTGAGTTCGATACCTGCGGTTATGGAAATAATTGGGGAATACGGCCAATTGGCAGGCCTGAAAATCAACACAGGGAAATCGGTCCTCCTCCCGTTAGACAAGAGTAGGGACTCAGAGGTTGAGCGATTTACACCCCTAGGGATGGGGATTAGTCTCACTACACTGCGTTATTTGGGCATCAATGTGTCTCGTGACCTGGGTGACCTATTTGAAGCCAACTTCCCCCCAAAACTAAGTACAATACAAAAAGACATTGAACGGTCGACAAGGCTCACCATCTCGTGGATGGGCCGACTGAACACCATTAAAATGGTAATCCTGCCAAAGTTACTTTACCTATTTCAGATGCTCCCCATCCAACTCCCCAGAGATTTCTTTGTAACCACCAAAAAAGTCCTACATACCTTCCTATGGCAAAACAAAAAACCCAGGGTCCCTGCTGCCTTACTTCACCTCCCAAAAGACGATGGCGGGGTGGGTTTACCAGACATAGAGCAGTACTATAGAGCAGCACAACTGCAAGTGCTAATCCAACACGTCAGACAACAAAAAGACCCTCAATGGATAGGCCTAGACAACTACTATCTCCGTCCTTTTATCGTGGGGGAATGGTTATGAGTACCTGGGCCCCATTTACGAAATAGCATTAAAAAATCACCCCATCCTCGGGACCATATGGGCCATATGGAAACCAAACAAAGGAATGAAAGGAGTCACAACACTCCCCCCTGGCGCATCTATGGGCCCCGGGCATTCGGGATGACGTTCCTGAACCAGGCAGTTTTGAATCATGGTACGAGGCAGGGCTTGAAAGGGCAGGCCAATTACGGAGGAATAACGCTTTCATCACTATCCAAGAGCTGGAGGAAGCCCTCGGCATAGGTCAGCTCTCAGTTTTCCAATACCTAAAACTAAAAGGTGTTATGACCCGGGAGGTCTGGAGGGAGGCGCTACAGAGAGATCTCACCCCGTTCGAAAAAATTCTAGACACGTACATAGGCTCCAAGGGACTCATCAGAGAAATGTATGCAGCACTAGTTGGAGTCAACACAACCCCCTCAATCACTTTGAAACATAAATGGGAAAAAGACCTTGGGAGACATCTCACCCCAGAAACATGGCTCAAGATTTGTAGAAGGACCTCGAAAACCTCTATCTCTTGTCAGTACAAATTGCATGGGATTAAGCTTTTGTATAGGTGGCAGTATGACCCACTCCGGCTAGCCAGGATGTATCAGGATGTGAGTCCTTTCTGCTGGCGGGGCTGTGGCCAGAAAGCGGACTACTGGCACATGTGGTGGGGATGTAGGGCGGTCCAGGCACATTGGTATGAACTGCTCAGTTGGATAAAAGAGCTTGAAGGAGAGGAAATCCAGAAGCACCCACTCTTGATCCTATTTAGTTTGGTCGAAACAGAAGAACAAACAATCAAATTGCCCATAATGACACATGGGCTCTTCATTGCTGCGAGGGCCTGCCTTACAACAGTGTGGAAAAGAACTAGTCTACCAACTAAAGCTGAGTGGATCAACGTCTCCCGTAATATTTTCAATATGGACAAGCTAACAGCAGCCATTCACGGTGATCGCACTTCCATTGACAATGAATGGTCCGAGTTCCGAACCAAGTATATTGCACAAAGTTGAGTGTGCAACACGATACAGATAAAGCGTCATTGCAATGATCTGCCTATTACCCTAATGTTAATTCCAAAATGTCTTATGCAAGTACCACTTTTCTAAAAAATTCTTTTGCCTATGAACTCCTTCGCCGGACTGTAAAATTCACTTTAGACCAGCTGTTGCCTCAAGGGCTGCTGGGTGGGGGGAGGGGGGCATGGGTCAAGTTGTGGTTAGTCGTTAAGTATGAGCAACTATAAAGCAGTTGAGTTATTCTTTATTCTTTGTAATGAAAACTGCATTCTCTATGTTTGAAAAACAATAAAAAACAATTTTCAAAAAAAAAAATCAGGTCTGCGACACCTAATGAATCAAACAGCACAATAGGACTGGCTATCGAAAGGAGACCGATATACTATTGTGAACGATCTACCATACTTCCAAGGACGGTTCTACATCCCAGATAAAAAATACAGAATCAGATCATAGCAAACTATCACGATTCTTTAGTAGACGGGCATCCGGGAATATCAAAAACACTAGCTAAAATAAAGAAAAACTACTGGTGGCCAACCTGGCGAAAAGACGTTGCCCAGTCATTGCAACTTGTGGTGTTTGTTTTTGGGACTTGTGTTGTGCGCAAAGTCCTGCAGGTCTTCTACGCCCTTTGGTAGTGCCCCCAGTGCCATGGCATATGTTATCAATGGATTTTATTACAGATCTTCCCCCCTGCAACGGATACAACACCATCTTAGTCATCATAGATCTGTTCTCCAAAATGGCCCACTTCATTCCTCTAAAGGGTCTCCCACTGCATCTGCTCTGGCCACCGTGTTTCTGGAACAGATTGTTCGGCTACATGGATTCCCATCCATATTAATATCAGACCGAGGGACTCAGTTTGTCTCCGCATTCTGGAAAAGATGTTGCAAAATCGCTAAGATCGACTTTCCGTTGTCTACAACCCATCATCCTCAAACTGACAGCCAAACCAAACAGAACAACCAGACCCTAGAGCAATACATAAGGTGTATGCTGCAACAAACCGAGGATACCTGGAAGGATATACTATGGTTAGCGGAATACGCATACAACAACTCCATCCATACCAGTACTGGGCAAAGTCCTTTCTACACAGGGCACGGACATCCAAGGACATCTGTTTTTGATCCACCCGAGTCATTGGAAATGCTGGCTGTAACGACCTTACACAAGACCATCACCCAGGTTCTTAAGTAAGCAGCAGAACATCTAGCCAGAGCTAAGGATAGACAAAAGCAGTTTGCGGACCGACACAGAAGGGACTCTCCAGACTATCAAGTTGGAGACAAGGTTTGGTTAGCATCCAAAAACATTCCTCTGAAAGGACCACAGGCCTTCCAGCCCAGATACTTGGGACCTTACACCATCAAGGCTGTGATCAACCCTGCTGCCATGAAGTTAGAATTACCATCCCACATGCGGATCCACTCTGTATTCCATGTCTCCCTCTTGAAACCAATCAAACCAGGTACACGGATCAACTCTCCACCGGATCCCGAGATAGTAGAGGGAGAACCAGAATACAAAGTCAAAAGCATCCTAGACTCTAAGATAGTTCGGTCCAAATTATAGACTGGAAAGTCTATGGACCTCAAGACCAGACGTGGGAACCCAGTGAGCATGTCCACGCTCCATGATTGATCAGGCAGTTCCATCACAACAACCCCACCAAATCAGGACGCGGAGAGGAATTCCCCTTGAGAGGGGCCTTGAGGGTGAGTGTTGTCATGATCACTGCCCCAAGAACACAGACACCACACCATCAAGTGATTGGGGTAATGGGTCACAGGACACATATACACAGCGGGCCTGGCTGGACTAAGTCCTGGCGCCTTTGGCGCCAAGCTCATGTAAAAATATAAACAGGAAGGCTTTATTATGGTGCAAGAGCGCTTCATTCACAATAACCTTCCACATGTTTTTATTTCAGGAACATTTCCACAAGCATACTATTGGTTGTGGCCCTCCAGGCCTAGGCTGCACTTGCAGACTCCAGGAGTGGCAGGGTGTGGCAAGCAGGCCTGGACTGGTGGCCGTGGCCTCAGGAGCTCCGCTATATAAGCTGCTCTAGCCCCAATGCCAGTGGTTCATGTTACTTTGCATTCACATGCATCGTGATACTTACCGCCGCTTGGATCAGCCTACTTACTTTCCAGCGCTATCCTGCACACTCACCTTCCGGAATCCGGTGTTTTTTCATCACACCTGCATACTCATCCTCTGGAACCCGGCAATCTTGATCCTGACATCGCGCTCTTCGTCCACGAAGTTGATTCCTGTAAAAAAAGACAAAGGACAAGGTTAGGCAAGTCATCTCCCATCAACCTAAAGTCGCGCCTCCTTTGAACCACGCGTGCAACTTTAGAAGACCACTCACCCGTTACCGGACCACCGTGGATTAATTCCTCGTTCTCTCCGACGGCATCTCAAGCTCCGCAACTGCTGCATGGTCCACAATCCCACCTACAGCAAAAGAACAAAAGAACAAGAGCAAAAGAACAACATTAAAGACGGAGCGAACAACAAATACAGCGAAAACAGGCTGAAACCAAACAAACTATACAAACACAGCGAAAGCAGGCTGAAAGCAAACGAACTATACAAATACAGCGAAAGCAGGCTAAAAGCAGACAAAACGCAAACAGGTGGGGAAAGACAAAGACAAGCAGAAGCACTCACTTGGAGAGAGTGGATTAGTCGCAGATGGACTGGACTACCACGTGCAGGGACCAGTGAAGGAACTCGGTCCCAGTCAGACAAGCGCCCCTGCCAGAAGTAGCAGAACGCAGAGCTCATCAATAATAATCATCAGGTGAGCCTTCTAGGGGCAGCGCAACCTGTGGAAATCACGTCCTGGGAGGAAGGGTCTAGAAGGGGACCTGGATCACAGATTGGGATATTCACGTCCCTTTGTATTCTCACAGGAGCAGTCCTAAGCAGTGCTGCCCATTGCTGCAGTTCACAGGATAAGTGCAGAGGCAGAAGCTAGAGGAGGGGAAGCCTAATCCTTGGGAGGGCTACAACCATGCCACAATATCTCCGCAGAGACCAGGTGAGCGTAACACTGAGATCCCTTTGTGCTCAAAGAAAGTAAAGTGTTTGATAGAATTGAAAGCATTATCAGGAAGTCTCTGGTCACCTTGGGGTGTGATCCCAGCTTCCTGGCATGGATTGATGCTTCCCACTGAATGCCTACTAATAGAATTAGGGTAAATAGCCACCTGTCTCCACTGATCAAATTGACAAGTAGATGAAGTAACACTCAAAATAGGCCTTATGCCCAGAATATACTACTGATCCTGACACAGGCTAATTCTGTTGTCCCCACAGAGATGGAGAAGCTAACTCTTTCTGAAGGGGTTGCGATTTTCTCCATCAATGATGGTAGATCCAAGTTTCTGAATATATCAGAGCAGGAATCCTGGCTTTGAAAGACAGCTGCCCACTGTGACTATATCTAGATTGTACTTTCTCAGGGCAGTGAAAAGCTACTACACCACAAGATTCACCACCTCTTTAGGAAGTTGGTGGTGGAACTAAGCAGCTGTACAGCTCAAGAGATCTCTTGGATGGGTAGAATCTACTCCTTGAACATGAATCGGGTTCACAGGCTTCTTTTTGCCGTCAATAGACTCCCCATCCAAATACCAATACATCTCCTTGTGACATTGCAGCAGACAATGTTTAGCTTTATTTGGGTTGGCAGAGCTCTCCTGATTCAATGGGAAATTCTCTTGTGACCTGCTGCAATGGGAGGCCTGGGAGTCCTATTGATCAAGGACACCTCGTGGCAATGTAGATGGCCCCATTATTTAGTTGAATTCACCCAATTCTGACTTAAAATGGATGCAGGTTGAACAGTCTGTATCTGGCACTCACTTGGCTGCTCTCCCATTTCTGTGAAGAAGCTCTTTCTCACCATTAGGTCGGTTGCCCCCGTGACAAACTCCTCTCTATGTTAGAGAGAAGAACTCAAAAACTCACACCCATCCTGGCTTAGGTTATTCTCTAGTATGGAATAATCATTAATTTACACCTGGATTGACCAAGGGGACATGTAACCACAGCCCTTGTCCTTCGAAGAGGTTAAGACAAAATTGTACCTCCCTAAAGCAGAGTGATACATTTACATCCAACTAAGGTATTGGAAATCCCATCCTTTCCGGACACTCTTCAACAGGCGATGCCTCTCGACGAACCCACACTACAAGACAACATAGTTCAAGGCAGAATCCCATAATTATACAGTCAACTCGATTTTACTCACAAGGATGACAAGCTACAACATATAATGAAATGGGAGTAGGTTTTAGGGATAGAAATATGTCTAAAATCCTGGCTCATAGATAGTCCAGGGTGCTAAACTCCTCTCGGGGCACCACCAGAATGCCTCTGCAAACCATACCTTAGAGGGTTTATGATGCAAAATGCTTGCATGGTTTCCTCCCCAATGGCCCTCCCTTTGCTGGAGAGGGTGTAGTGACCACTTGGGGTGGGCATGTATGAAGGTGCAATATTTTTGGACCGAGATTCTAGCCAGGAACAAAGACATAACAGGGCTGTCCCTCCCCATGAGCCTGGTGGTGCTGGCCTTGGGGGATGTCGAGGATAGGTTGGAGTAGAAGAATCCCATTCAAATACCAAATCTAATTACCCATTTACTAAATGCAGCAAAGCGCATGGTAGCCCAATGGTGGAAAAATGAAGAGGGTCCAATAATAGCATCATGGGGAACAAGCTAGGTGTAACTTGGCTATTAGAAAGGTTTACAGCCATTCTTAATAAGAACTTATGGAAAGGTAATTGGGATGGCACCTTTTTCAGATTTCTGTTCTTCCACATCTAGGTGTACACAAAGGCCCACCTTGTTAAAGCAGATGCTCTTATCCTATGACGGCAGACTTGGAAATAAATACCTTTTACAAAAGAAAATGTTTTTTAATGTGTTACAGCCAATCAAATTGCCTTTTTACATATATACCAAAAAAGCAATTTAAAACACGAGAGCAAGAAAACAATATTCATACAAATTAAACACCCTACATTAACAATTTTAGCAAATACAATCAAAACTAGTGAAAACAGATCACCAAACGCTAGTTAAGCCGCGTAACACACCAAATTGAGTTCTTTCAAAACTGCAATCACTTCCCACGTTAAGAGGGTGTCTTGACCGGCATTCAAGTGTTCCCAGAATGAATACGAGTCCAACCACCAGTCCTTATCTACACATTTTGTGCACCTTTTTACTCTCAGTTCCTTCATTACAACACAATCAATCAACAGATGTCTCAAACTCTTCACATGTAGACATCACGTCTAACCGGCAATGGATTTTCCACACGATCCTTCATCACACTGTCAAGTGAGCTAAGAATATCCTCTGCCCACATCTCCAGATTGTTAGGAAGACATTTCTTTGCACCTGTTAGGCAGATATACATGCAGTACCCTTTGGGAACACTACACACAATTAAGACTACAGGTGTAAGCACAATGTCACCTTTGGTACAAGCCTGTACTACACAGTTATGTGGAAGCAGTGGATGAGCAGCCATACTTATTTCAAGAGGGATGTGAGCAGTACAAGAAGTTACACAAAGGACTTGCAATCACAGTAGTTCAAACAAACACTATTCAAGGTTCCTTGGTAAAAAAATATACATTTATTTACGCAGTCAGTTAGAAAACATTCCACTAAGAAGTAGCTCAATATCACACTATAATACACTACAGTACACAACCAATAGGTTTCTGAACAAGTTAGGCTGCCCTGAAGTGGGAGCAAAATGGCACTTCAGTAACTTTCAAAAGGGGTAGAAAGAAAAGGTTATAAGAATCAAAGCACAAATACTTTCAGAGGCAGGGCAAATAGTTTCAGTCACTACAAGAGGCAATTCAATTCAATAGGCCTGGGCCAAAGTCAATGGTTCAGTGTCTTGGATAGGATATGATATGGCATTTCTAACGCGCCTATACACAAGTGTTTCAAGGCGCGACGAGGCAGGGAGGGGGGAACAAGGGGAAGACAGACAACGATCCTACTAGGCCAGGTGTCATTCAGACCGCGCAAGTGCAGGGGTAGGGGGAAGGGAAAAAGTGCAAGGGGAAGGGGGGAGGAGGGGAGTGCAGTACAAATAAGTAGAATAGAAATAAAATAATAAATAAATAGGGCCAGCTGGTGGCAAGTGCAAGGTAAGTGCAGACAAGTGCTGGGGGGGGGGATAGCACAGTTCTGGTAGTAAACGGTTAAGTCTTTGCCAATTTTCTTAGAAGTAGTTTGCCAGAAAAAGAGGTACATATCGGTTTAGGAGCGAACAAGACTCCAAAGTTGGGAAAGTTTCACAAACGTTCACCATGGCAGAAAGAATTTCCACACCGCCTTTGCACAGTACCTTAAGTATGAAGAAAAGCTGTAGCTGAGGCAGTTGTTCCTGGCAGTTCCTGCAGATCTCGCTGTTCCTGAGCTTCAGTCGTGGGGACAAGAAGGAGGATGTCGGGAGGTTCCTGCACTGCCCAGGGAAGTGGCCACAAGCTTGGCAAAACATCAGTTTTAAGGTGTGAGTGCCTTAAAGTCCACAAACTGTTATCCTTCTCACTAGCTATCCGGTTTCCAACAGCACTCTGATGAAAATTCAACCAGTGTGGAGACGGTGTCCAGGTGGCTTACGAGTTGGTTGTTCCCACCAGCTCAAGGGAAGAAGGCTTCCTTGAAGCGGCTTCTCTGTCGATGGAGTTTCAGGCAATTCGGACCTGCAGCAGGGCTTCACCGGACAAACCAACATTCCAGGAGTGGCAGCAGTCGTCTTCCTTCAGCTCGTCTTCGGTTCATTCGTTCCAGTGGTCGACTCTGCTTTCCAAGTCCCAGAGACCAACTTTTAAACAGTTTTCTCCCATTCACTCCAGTCTAGCTGTCACTCACCCAGCAGGGTGGCTGTCCTTGCCGGACAGTCAGCCAGCCAATCACACCAGAGTGCATTCAGGTCTTGTAGGAGACTAAGCACAGGGAGTTTTGGGCACCTCCCTCACATTCTGTCCACCCCAGACACTCAGGAGCCAGAGGAGGGCTTCAGCACTGAAGCCTGCCAAAGAGCATCGAACAAAGCGACCAAACCTGGTCTGGCGCACAGAGTTAAACACAAGAAGGACCTTTCCTAAAAGAAACTGTAAAAACGAACTCCGGTCATCTTTTTTCGCCGAGGGGTCTTGGGCGCCATATTGAAAAACATGGCTGACCCGATTTTTAGCTACCAGTGTTCGCGGTCGGGAAAAATCATGGTAGTTCATTCTAAAACCACTGCCACCAGCCATTTCAAGAGGAAAGGGTAACATTTGACTGTTACATGAGTGTTTAGACACAGGGGATGCTAGACAACCTCTCTAGCATCCTATAGGAAGATAGTGTGGTCTGGGTCTATGAATTTAAAAGGACTAGCAAAGTCAATTTAACTTTACATGCTCTGGGAGACAGTACCCAGTCCCAGAGAAGGTATTTAAACCTTGGGGTGTCTCAAAGACACCCCTGTGCCACTGCACTGAAGGTGCTGTGTGAGACACAGGAAAAAGATGATGCCTATGTAGTTGTTTAAAACTCCATATCCAAAGAACACAAAAGTAAAACACAAATCAACATACATGAAAGAGTGGAAGAAAAGGCTCACAGTCTTTCCAGGTAAACATTTTAATCCTAGAAATCCAGCAAACGGTAAGGGAAATTAGCACATTCCTGAGAATTCTCCCTAACAGCACCTGAGATCTGTATTGATCTCCTCATACCAGAAGTTGGCCCATGGTACCAGGATCAATCTATATGTTGATACCAACTTTCATTCAGCGTGGGATTGAAGGGATTGGAGACCTAGTTCATACCTAACACAGGCAATAGGGAGTGACAGCAGGAGAGAAAGGACTTTCGTCCAAAGTTTACCTTTCAAACTTGCCCAGTCAATTGTGCTGAACATTGGGTTAATATCTGCCAATTATAACAAGACTGGGATTACCTTACCAATATAGAATTTTATTAATGGCAACACTGAGAATTTACAAAGATCGTACTTTATTTTCTTCATTTGGCAACCCAATTGGTTAGCTTTCCCTTCCATGGTCACATTTACATACTCCTGCGATGGAAGAGCGAAGATTAAATCCCAGGTACAATATCCCTTTGCCCACTGGCAATACCTCCCCTTCCAACCTCCAGGTGAAGGCAGGAACTTTTTTCAGAGGTCGTTTGAATATTACAATCTTCAATTTAGCTGGATTAATCTTTCAACCATTGGCTCGGGAAAACTCCCCAAAGCTGTCATGATGCCTACCCCTGGGGACCCAGACCACATCCAGCAACCCCGGAACCAGCCATAAAGTTATCCTAAGCAAGCCCAACAACCCCTGCTAGGGGCTATTTGGGTCCAGTCCTGGTGCCTATGGCGCCAGGCTCATATGGAGAGTCAGTCCTGGCGCCATAGGCGCCAGGCTCATAGATTAAAACTCACCTGATGCAGACCATGCAGCAAACTTACCTGATACAGACCATGCTGCAAGAGCTCCAAGCCAAAGAGGCTTGGAAGGAACTACTTTACTTAGGGATTATTTTTTACTCGGGCGGGGCTGGGGAGGAATACTTACCTGGGACTACTTTGGAGGCTATTTAAACCACGCCCGAAGTGCAGCACACGCTTCGCGTTATTCTGCATCCAGCAGCGTAACGCTCACCGTGCCTGCAAGTCTGCATCCAGCCTTCTGCCACGCTCGCCTCGAGTTTGGAGCTCCTAGAAAAAGGGAGAAAGAAGGAGAAAAGGTTAGAACAAGAGCAATACCTTTAATCCTTACCTGAATTCCCGATCCATCGCGCCTTCGAGCTGGAAGAAAGAAGTTATTTAATGCGCGTCGCCTCGCCTGCTGCAGCGCCGCGCTGAATTCACCGGCCTTCGCAGCATCTTCACATTCCACTGCATCCTCCTGTATGTTCCCGCCGCACTCCGGCACCTAAGGAGAAGACAAGAACAGCAAGGTGAGCCAAGGGAATACACAGAGGAATATTAGTTACCCTCCCATAGACTTACCTGAATTTACCACCGGGGGTATCATTCCTCTTCACGGGTCGGCGCAGCTTCCACTGCATCTTCGCTGAACCCCGGCCCCTAAGGGGAAACACAAGGACAGCAAGGTGAAACAAAGGGACTAACAAGGGGAACCCTCCTCACCACAATAGACTTACCTGATTTTACCGCCGAAGGTATTATTCCCCAAGACTTCATACTTTCTCTCAGCGCCTGAATAAGGGAGAAAGCAACAGGTTACACATTGACATTATTTTATCGAACTGTGTTGGAAAATACAAATCCTTACCAGAATACTACCAGTTGCCACGAGGAACTCTTCATTAGGATCAAGCTGCAACCTGCAAGGAATCGGACAAGAGTGAAAGTCAGGCATTTCAACTCTTACAAACTTTATACTTACGGCGTCTTGCCGCGAATCTCGGAGTCAATATTGTTCTGGAACTCACCAATTCCTTCGAGCCAGTGAAGCAACTGGTTATCAACGCGCCCCTGCGCTCAATGCAGGATGGAGAGCTCATCTTTTCAAACCATCAGGTGAGACTATAAGAGGGGACATCAAAGGTGATCTGTGGGGAGAACAGCGGGGGTGGGGGGATTTATGCTCAACTCCACAGGTGGTTAATTCCCTTTCTCCATTTGCAGAAGAATATTCCTACGGGCCAAGCAAACGAAGCTCGGTGGACCAGTCCAGTCCGTCATCTCGGCCCTACGCGTCACATTGGTGGAGACCGCAGCTGTCCAGTTCCGATCGACGCCTCTGTGGGAGCCAGGTGAGCGTAACAGAACGCGAAGCCTACCAACAAATTCCCATCCGGGCGTTATGGATACCTCAGAGACTGACCAATTGGCCCAATTACTAGGGGAACTGAGGGCTGAAGTGCATTCCGCCTGTCAAGAAACCAATGCTCTTAGGAGAGAACTGATTTTGTCAAAGGAGCAAACTGATGACCTTGCTAGGCAACTATTGCAAATCCAGGCTGGACAAGCACCCCTACCTGGTTCCGGGGGAAATCCAGCTCATGTGTTATCGAGTAACCCTGTGCAAATAAATCGACCAGGAAATATTCCATTAGCTCCACCCGAACGCTTTGCCAGAGATCCCAAAAGGTTTGCCGTGTTTATGAGCCAATGCCACTTGCACTTTTTATGCAGACCTGGAGCCTTCCCAAACGATCAAGCCAAGGTAACATTTGTATTGTCATATCTCAGCGGCAGTGCAGCTGATTGGTCAATTCCACTAGTTACTCAGGATGACCCAATTCTTTGGGATTTTCAGGGCTTTCAAACGAGCATGGAAAGACTATTTGCCCGGCACTCCCAAGGACAGGCTCTGGATAACGAACTTTTGTCCCTACGACAGGGTAACCTGGACCTTCTATCCTACATCGCAACCTTTAATAGGTTGATAGTGGAAACTGGATGGCCTGAGGTAAAACGAATCAGGTTATTTCATCGAGGGCTTCGAGGAGAACTCAAGGATGTCGGGAACCCACCTCAAGACTGCGCTGAATATATAGACTTAGTGGTCCAGTTAGATCAAAGACTTCAGAACAGAAAGGCTGATCGAGCAAAGTTTGAGAATCGGGTGTTGGTCAAAACCCACGCTAACCCCAAAGGAGCAGATGCTTCAGAACCTATGCAAATCGGAGGGGTTAAAGGATCCTTAACCCAGAAGGAAAGAGAAAGGAGACGGCAAATGCAATTGTGTCGATATTGTGGGACTTCTGGGCATTTCCTACGGGATTGCCCTGTAAAACCACCCAACAAGGTGGTAGGAGCTGCTGATAAAAGCCATATCGAGTCAGACTCGGGAAACGACCATGCCCGACAAGCGTAGAGGTCCGCTTGCCGAAGGATACTCAGACCTCGCATTTCATCATACCAATGGTCCTCGTAGATCCAGGGCAGCCATCGCGTATGCACGCAGTAAGGGCATACATTGATAGCGGGGCCATAGGAAACTATGTGGACTATGAATTGGCTTCCAGAATAAATCTACCTCTCTACCGAAAAACCACCTCAGATGTCATCACCACAGTCGATGGAACTGAAATTGCCTCTGGGCCTATAACTCATTCCACCGCAGAGATGACACTATTGGGTCAGGATGGGCATGGAGAGACTATTGTGTTTGATCTAATCAAAGCCCCACAGTTCCAAATAATACTGGTGATACCTTGGTTGGAAACACATAATCCTTGTTTTGATTGGCAAGAGAAGAGAATAACCTTCCCGGATTGTGCACAAACCTGTTACCCAAAGAAAAGTCGGAACGCAGGCCTGGCCAAAGTGACCACAGCAGTCATGCAACTACCTCCAGAATACAAAGAATTCCAGGATGTCTTCCAAAAAGAACAGACAAACACCTTACCTCCTCACAGATCGTACGATTGTCAAATCGATCTCATACCCGGTGCACAACCTCCTTGTAGCAGGATCTATGCCCTTACGGAACCTGAGAACCTTCACCTACGACAATACTTAGACCAGTACCTTGCCAATGGCTTTATTCACCCATCCACGTCCCCTGCATCGTCAGCTTTGTTCTTCGTGCCCAAAAAGGAAGGTGACCTCAGAACGTGCATAGACTACCGCCTATTGAACCAGATAATTGTTAAGAACCGATACCCATTGCCTCTGATCCCTGAACTACTAGACCAAGTGAAGGACGCTTGTATATACACTAAATTAGACCTCCGGGGGGCATACCATCTGGTACGTGTAAAAGAAGGCGACGAATGGAAGACTGCTTTCCGCACTAAGTATGGGTTATTCGAATACCAGGTGATGCCTTTCGGGTTGTGCAATGCACCAGCAGCCTTCCAATACTTCATGAACGATGTCCTTTGTGAACTCATTGACGTTTGTGTTGTCGTATATATCGATGATATTCTAGTATACTCCTCTTCAGAATCTGACCATGTGAAGCACATCCGAGCAGTCCTTGAAAAATTGCGCCAGCACAAACTATATGCAAAACTGGAAAAATGCGTTTTTCATGCCACAGAAGTTGAATTCCTTGGGTTTATCCTGACCCCAAAGGGAGTCCGAATGGACTCACGAAAGGTGGACGCAATCCTTAAGTGGCCATCACCAAGTTCAGTTAAAGGAGTACAAAGCATGCTCGGCTTTGCCAATTTCTACAGCAGATTCATCCCGGAGTTTTCACATGTTGTACAACCCATCACAGCACCCTTGCGTAAAAATAAACGCTTTATGTGGACTGAAGAAGCTGAAAATGCCTTCCAAGAGCTGAAAGCAAAATTCACGTCTGCACCTGTATTAAAGCACCCGCGCCCTGAACTTCCATACATAGCGGAAACTGATGCATCCAGTCTAGCCATGGGAGCGGTCCTGTCTCAAAAGGACCCTGAAACTGGCCAGCTTCATCCAGTAGCATTTTGGTCCAGAAAGTTCTCGGCACCTGAGTTAAACTATGTGGTTACCGACAAGGAGTTATTAGCCATTAAATCCGCCTTCAAGGCTTGGCGGCACTATCTTCTCGGTGCCAGGCATACCATTACTGTGATCACCGATCACCGGAACTTACAGTATTTAAAGACAGCCAAGGCCCAATCGTCACGTCAACTCCGATGGGCATTGTTCTTTGCCGAGTTCGATTTCGTAATAACCTATCGACCAGGTTGTAAGAATGGTAAAGCAGACGCCTTATCCCGAATAGGGATGGGAGAGGCAGAAGTGAACTCAGAACCAGTACCTATAATTTCCGAACATAGAATTCTTGGCATGACTACTCTACAGACACTAGAGGACATTCAGGTAAGGATCCAGCAACTCTTTGATCCTACAGCCCTGCAGGACTGGGTAAAAAAAGGCCCGGACTACTCGGTCACCAATGATCTGCCTTATTACCAAGGGTGGCTATTTCTGCCACACAAGGAACTACAAGAGCTAGTCATTTCCCCTTATCATGATACCCTAATGGAGGGGCACCCAGGTATTGCAAAAACTGAAGCTAAAATTAAAAGACAATTCTGGTGGCCCAGCCGGCGAAAGGATATTAAATCATTTGTGATGTCTTGGGGCATTTGCGCCCAAAACAAAAGCCAAAAGGAAAAACCAGCTGGACTCTTACAACCTTTAGACATTCCGCCTACACCATGGCACACCTTATCGTTAGACTTTATTACTGATCTACCCCCATGCAATGGATTTAACACCATTCTAGTTATTGTGGATCTTTTTTCCAAGATGGCCCACTTTATTCCTTTAAAGGTATTACCTTCAGCTTCAATCCTGGCAAAAGAGTTCCTCGAAAACATTGTTCGCATACACGGATTTCCGTCCATATTCGTCTCTGACCGGGGCAGTCAATTCATTTCACATGTTTGGAAAAAATGCTGTCAATTGGCGCAAATCGATGTGAGGTTATCGACCAGTCAGCACCCCCAGACCGATGGTCAAACTGAGAAGACCAACCAGACTCTCGAACAATACCTGCGTTGTATGTTACATCAGACTGAGAGTAATTGGAAAGACATTCTTTGGATCGCCGAATATGCATACAATAATTCAGTACACTCTGGAACTGGACAAATCCCCTTTTATACCTTATATGGGCACCATCCTCGAACCCCAGACCTTGACTCACCCCAAAACTTAGAAATGCCCGCAGTGGACCATCTGCAGGCTACTATTACACAAGCCTTTAAGGAAGCAACTACACATTTAAAACAGGCGAAAGAAAAATACAAGAAAGATGCTGATCAGCATAGAAGTGATACTCCACAATACCAGATAGGGGACCAAGTATGGTTAGCCATAAAACATATACCTCTAAAGGGAACACAGACCTTTAACCCCAGATATTTGGGACCTTACTCTATTAAGGCCATTATCAACCCGGTGGCTGTCAAGTTGGACTTACCTGCTAATATGCAAATTCACCCCGTCTTTCATGTGTCACTTTTGAAGCCAGTGCAACCAGGGACAAGACTAACCAAGCCACCAGACCCTATCCTTGTAGACGGAGAACCCGAATTTGAAGTTAAGAACATCCTGGACTCCAAGCTGATAAAGTCAAAACTCTTTTATTTAATCGACTGGAAAGGTTACGGACCACAGGAAAGGTCATGGGAACCTAGTGACCATGTTCATGCACCCCGATTGGTGAAAATATTCCACCGAAATTTCCCAGACAAACCGAAACCACAGGGAAGAACGACTTTAGGAGGGGCGGGGGGGAGTGCTGTCATGATGCCTACCCCTGGGGACCCAGACCACGTCCAGCAACCCCGGAAGCAGGCATCAAGTTATCCTAAGCAAGCCCAACAACCCCTGCTAGGGGCTATTTGGGTCGAGTCCTGGCACCTATGGCGCCAGGCTCATATGGAGAGTCAGTCCTGGCGCCATAGGCGCCAGGCTCATAGATTAAAACTCACCTGATGCAGACCATGCTGCAAGAGCTCCAAGCCAAAAGAGGCTTGGAAGGGACTACTTTACTTAGGGACTATGTTTTACTTGGGCGGGGCTGGGGGGGAATACTTACCTGGGAATACTTTGGAGGCTATTTAAACCACGCCCGAAGAGCAGCACACGCTTCGTGTTATTCTGCATCCAGCAGCGTAACGCTCACCGTGCCTGCAAGTCTGCATCCAGCCTTCTGCCACGCCCGCCTCGGGTTTGGAGCTCCTAGAAAAAGGGAGCAAGAAGTAGAAAAGGTTAGTACCTTTAATCATTACCTGAATTCCCGATCCATCACGCCTTCGAGCTGAAAGAAAGAAGTTATTTTATGCGCGTCGCCTCGCCTGCTGCAGTGCCGCGCTGAACTCACCCGCCTTCGCAGCATCTTCACATTCCACCGCATCCTCCTGTATGTTCCCACCACACTCCGGCACCTAAGGAGAAGACAAGAACAGCAAGGTGAGCCAAGGGAATACACAGAGGAATATTAGTTACCCTCCCATAGACTTACCTGATTTTACCACCGGGGGTACCATTCCTCTTCACGGGTCGGCGCAGCTTCCACTGCATCTTCGCCGAACCCCGGCCCCTAAGGGGAAACAAAAGGACAGCAAGGTGAAACAAAGGGACTAACAAGGGGAACCCTCCTCACCACAATAGACTTACCTGATTTTACCGCCGGAGGTATTATTCCCCAAGACTTCATAGTTTCTCTCAGCGCCTGAATAAGGGAGAAAGCAACAGGTTACATATTGACATTATTTTATCGAACTGTGTTGGAAAATACAAATCCTTACCAGAATACTACCAGATGCCACGAGGAACTCTTCATTAGGATCAAGCTGCAACCTGCAAGGAATCGGACAAGAGTGAACGTCAGGCATTTGAACTCTTACGAACTTTATACTTATGGCGTCTTGCCAGGAATCTCGGAGTCAATATTGTTCTGGAACTCACCAATTCCTTCGAGCCAGTGAAGCAACTGGTTATCAACGCGCCCCTGCGCTCAATGCAGGATGGAGAGCTCATCTTTTCAAACCATCAGGTGAGACTATAAGAGGGGACATCAAAGGTGATCTGTGGGGAGAACAGCGAGGATGGGGAGATTTACGCTCAACTCCACAGGTGGTTAATTTCCTTTCTCCATTTGCAGAAGAATATTCCTACGGGCCAAGCAAACGAAGCTAGGTGGGCCAGTCCAGTCCGTCATCTCGGCCCTCTGCGTCACATTGGTGGAGTCCGCAGCTGTCCAGTTCCGATCGACGCCTCTGTGGGAGCCAGGTGAGCGTAACAAAAGCATCTAGCAAGCGTTGGAGTCCTATCAAGGTATGATCGAGTAGCACTATGTCATTTGCATAGGCCTCCCAATTCAAATACACCGATCCCACCTTAGGACTAACTGAGCCACACCTTCTCAGCTTGATGGCCAAATTGACAAGGTAAATGTTAAACAAGCAGGGGGATATCATGCACCCCTGCCTTACCCCTCACTCCATCCCGATGCACATGGAGAGACTCAACCTTACCCTCAGGTAGGATTGCTCGTGGAGCTCTACTATTATAGCTAGTAAGGGGTCTGCAAGACCCCAACTTCTTAGCTTCTGCCACAGGTGCGCTCTATTTATTGAATCAAATACCTTGGATAGATCTAGACAGGCTCCAAAGGGGGGCTGTCTACCCTTTATCAAAGACTCGCTCAATGGTATACTAATTAGCAGACCATTCAATGTTGTTGATAGGCCCTTTCGAAACCATATTTGATTTTTTGAAAGGATTCCGGACTTCTTGATCCACTGTTCCAGCTCCATCAATACCAAATCAGCAAATATCTTGCTGTCTGCATCGAGAAGGGAGATCGGTGATAAATTGTCAGATCTGCCCAATCTCCCTTCTTGTAGAATGGCATCACTATCGCTACCCGCCATGACTTAGGAATGGTTCTTGTTCCAAGAACCTCTGTGAATAGATGATAAGGAATATAGGATCACATGAGAATGTCTGATTTAAAGATATGATTAGTCAATCCATTTGGCGCTGAGGCCCCAAATCCAGAAGATTTCTTAATCAGATCCCTTACTGTGTCTTGGCTAAAATCCAAGGACCAGTCGGCTTCTTCACAAGCCGGTCCCCCCCATCTCATTCACCATGAAGGGCTGAAAAGTGTTTATGCCACTCCAACTCTTAGATTATATTGCCTTGAGAGCTTGCCTGGGGTTTATCTGTCGCATTTATAATGGACCAGAAATATCTCGAGTTAGCCTTCCCCACAACCCTCAACATATTTTCACAGTGTTTTTGTAAGCAGAAATACTTCTGTGACCGAGACCAGGTTCCGTATTTTTGTTGTATTTCTTTGATTTTCACACTTCTCTCTTCTAGGTTCTGAAAATTGTTTTTTATTCCTCTTATGTCTCTCCTCATTTGTCTCTTCCTTAGGAAGGTTTCATCGTCAAAGAAGTGTACATGATTTACCTTCTCGAGCTTGCCTATGAGCCTAAGGGGGGTGAATATCCCACAGTAAGTCAACAAAAGAAACTGGATTCCACAACAGTTCCAGCTCGTCATCCATACAGGTGGTAACAAACGCAGACAAACCTTTATTTAAACCTGGCCCCAGTGCAAACTTAGACAATCTGTTTCCCCCATTATTAACTTTGACATTTGAGGCGTTGGACCTACCCTGATACATCGTTTAATTCAAGAAAAATGCTTCCAGGATATTATGATCACTAGCTCCCAACATTTCTACCTTGAAGTCTGTGCAGGCATCAGAAAACGTCCTTTGATAAGAATAGATAGAGACTTGTTGATCCCTGTTAGCCCTTGGACCATGTGAGTGCAGGGGGGACATCTCCCTTGATGTTAACCATTGGCCATCCACATGTTCCAATCTGACAGGAACTTTGTCCATTGATTTCCATTCCTTGATGGGACTTTATACAAGCCATAAGTGTCAAGTGTTTGGATGGACTGAGCATTCAGGTCGCCCATGAATAGGATGTTTTCCAACTTGTGTGTCGTTTTAATCCCCGTAAGGGCATCAGCCAAGTATTCAGGGAGAGATAAAGCTGTTGGGATCCAATACATATTTATTACTGCTACGCTATGCAGACCACCTCCATTTCTTAGTCAAGCTTTAATGGCTAAAATTCCCAGGATCTGATAACTCACCAGTTCTATTGTGTTAAAGATGGAGTTCCTTAGGGCCAGGAGCAGATCCCCCGCTGGTCTACCTCTACCTTGGCTGTATGCCAATTGTTCTGTTATTGAGAAACCATCCACCTAGAATCTCAGTATTAACCAAGTCTATTGGAGGGCTATCAGATCATGGTTATTAAAAATCTCCTCTCTCATGGTCTTGTTCTTAAATGAGCCAGAACCCATCGTATTCCATCCCATAAATGGTATGCCCTTAGGGGCTAAAGAGACTCCTCTGCCAGGCCCAATTTCTGAAAGACCTGCAAGATTATTTCAGGAACCAAAGACCATGTGTTCAGTTAGTTGACGGTTCTGCATCAAAGATTCTTTTTTTTACTATTTATACAGGCCGGACCTCTAGGCTCAAGGATGCGTTCCCGATCGGATGAGCACTCTTTATGGTCTTGGAGTTGACAGAAGTCTGTCCTGATCATATAGCGGCTCTGCAGACACGTTGATACCATACTTTTGTAGTGCTGGGCCAGAGGTTAAGATTGCATTTGCCCCCAACTTTGTTTTCAGGCCCATTTTCACAATGTGAATGTTCTTGTAATCAGGGAACCTGATGTATTCGATGTCTTCTGATGAAAAAAAGAAGAGCTTGTCCACCTTTTTCCAGTTTTTCTCTTAGCCCATACTTTGGAGATAGCAAACGGACAAGAATCAAAGCCACTGTTCTTGAAGAATATGTTTGTGTCTACACCTGCACCTTCTTTAACAGCCGTCTCATCGCTGGAATACATTGGGCTTGAATTTTTGAGAGCACTGGGTTGCTTCACTTCCTCTATTTCCACTATTTCCCTTTAGCAGGATGTGTCTGCCCTCTTACTTAACAAAGAGTAATTTTTTGCATTTGTACTTTCCTTACCTGGGTTTTGACCTGGCGGACATTCTACAATCTCCATCTTTCTGCTTGATTCCTCCATTATCCTACCACGTGTTCGTTAGCAACTGAGGGCGGGATTCCTAGAGTTCCCATATTTGTTCCAGATGTATTAGTTTGAGTTTGTTTTAGGGCTAGTTTTTTGCTACAGAGAAAGATTGGAGATACCATTCGTTTTTTTTGGGGCGTCATTATTTGGACGCCCACCAAGCTTTTCGCCTGAGCACAAGTATGGCCCAACTCACTCATCCCTCATTGCTTGGCCTCCTCACCACACAGAGGACGATTGGCCAGTGTAGGGCTATTTAAATCCTTTTCGGGTAGTAAGTAACACTCAGATGCTTTCGAGAATCTCGAGGCCTTGCCCGTTTGTTCTTGTTGTTGAAGGGATAGTGATTGCCCAAGAAAATTGTGCAGTAGCTCCCTTCCTCTTAGTCTTTGCCTTCTGGTTCTTAGTTTGTTGTTCTTGATTCAGATTCCGTTGATTGCCTTTAGGTTCTCCCTCGGCCAAACTCCTCTTTCTTTTTCTTAGTTTTACCATTAGTTTTGGGCATTTTAATATTTAACACTACATGCCTAACTGATGGTCCCAGAACCAGGTCTTGGCTCCCCTTTTCACTCACAGAGGGATCTTCACACAATTGGGCCAAGCGGATGAATTCTTCCAACATAGAGGTCAATAGGGGTGTGTCATTTAGGTCCATTTGCCCATTCACCATAAATTCCTTCACAGATTCAACCTCACTTCTGGGCCTCATTTGAGAAAACTCATGGAGGGATACCATCTGCGTACTCAATGCCTGGGATGACTCTCGGCCTTTGCTCATTTCCTTTGCAAATCTGCAATTGCCACAGTCTGCTTTTTAATATATTTTTTTTAACTCAGCAATGGGATCTCCCAAAGATAGTGATATGGCTGATTTCAGCCCTACTACTGAGCTTTCACAATTGCTAACTTCTCGCGTCAATTTGAGGAGGAGGCCTGAGTGAGTCTGCACGTCGAAAACGTTAACTAGGAAATTCAGAATGCAGTTCAAAGCTGTTAAGGTAGCCTCATTAGTCTCTTTCTGATGCACTACAGTGGTCTTCCATGGGTGGAACTTATTGGGCCCTTGTTGTGCTTCCTCATTTAGTTCAGGCTGCTTTAGTACTGGTACTGGGTTTAGGGCGGGCCCTTGTGTGAATGTTGATTGAGAGGTTGGTAGATTAATCGGTATTATGCCTTCTGAACTTGCAGGGTCTATATTACTATCCATGAAAGGGTCACCTAAATCAAGTGGGGTAACAAAATCCTCCAGCCTAAGCTTCTCTGCGTCACCCACGCTGCACCATTTCCTCCTCGGACGAAGATCTTTAATGGTGGAACTAGTTGTTAAAGTGTATTCCATGGCCTTCTTCTGTGCCAATCTAGCACTCAGTATATTCCCGATATCAGTCTTTGCACTCATTTTACTTGACTGATTTGTTGTTACAGAAGGGGACTAAGACATTATTTCATTGTCATTAGGCTGCTGCTCTAAGGGATTGTTTTTAGACGTTTTCCCCATAACATTTACAGGGTGTTTTGTTGTTGTGTTTGTTGAATTTATTGGGATAGCACCATCCAATTTCGGAGCCCACAGGTCGGCGTCAAGAGGGCCACTCCTTAAATTGTAAATGCACGACATTACTTGCAGACAGAAATATGTCTCAAAATAAAACTGAAATTTAAAAAAATAAACGCAAAGAGGAAAAAATTAAAAATCCACATCCGACCCGCAGTCACCGATAAAAAAATTGAATGACTTGGTGCAGTTCAAAGGTGTATGACACCTGCAGTCACTGCCCCACAAGTATGGACGTCATAGAGAACACTCTGCAGTCTCATAGTGAGTCTGGCGTGAATAGAAGTAATCAGCCGTGACGTTTGATCCGCCGCCTAGAAGTATGGCCTGGCAGCCAGGAGTTGAATTCCGAGTGTAACCTCGGGACCACTCAGGGGGACCAGAGACTCACAGGCACCGTCTAACACAGAGTCAATTTCGACTTTTAGGCTTTTGCTTTTTTTTAGAAGAGGCAAAAAAAAAGAAAAAGGGAATAGTTTCTTACCTGTAACTCCATTTCTCCAGCATTGGTATCTTTCATGGATTCACATGCTTAGAATATTCCCCGTCGTCAGACTGGGACCCCTCGGTACACATATATAGCCTTTTCCAATAGGAAAACTTCCGACACTTTTGTGTCCTATCTACGTCCTTTTAGGACCCGCCTAAGCATGCTCCGTAGGCCGTCCCCGTATAAGAGGCCTGCCCCCGCGGTTCCCCTTCAGATTTCGGCCCCTCCAAAGTAGGAAGGGTTAATTTTATCCATTAAATACATTACATTCCAGGGAGGTTGGTGGGCGCATGTGAATCCATGAAAGATACCAATGCTGGAGAAATGGAGTTACAGGTAAGAAACTATTCCCTTCTCCAGCATTGGATCTTTCATGGATTCACATGCTTAGAATAGATTGTATAGCAGTAACACTTGAGACGGTGGTGAGAATGTAATGTAATATACCCTCAACATACTACACAATGCATATGTACAGTAGGAATAAGTTACCTCATATAACCTTACCCACATAAAATGAACTGTCATTAAAAAGGTAGACAACAGATTCTCCACAGCGTGGAGCTTACCTTACTGAAACAGATGGCGCAGGACAGCTCTTCCCATCTGCACCTCGTCCGCATGCTGCCTAGCAAGGCAGTAGTGGCGGGTAAACGTGTGGGGCACTGACCATGCCGCAGCTTGGCATATGTCCGTCAACGGAATTCCTGCCCGCAAAGCTGTTGAGGAGGACATCGATCTTGTAGAATGGGCTCTAGGATGTCCTTGCAGTGGCCTTCCGGCCTTAGAGTGACAAAACGCAATCGTCGATGAGACCCATCGAGCCAATCCTTGTTTAGAGATTGCTTTTCCTCTCGTCGACGGACCATACGCGACGAACAGTTGTCTAGTAGATCTGAATTCCTGTGTACGATGTAGGTCAAATTTCAGAGCCCTCTTAACGTCCAGGGTATGAAGAGCTTTTTCTGCTGCCGATGGTGTGGCGAAGAAAGTAGGGAGAACAATGGACGAGTGTTTGTGATACACTGTCGGAACTTTTGGGACGAACATAGGATTAGTTGCCAGGACTACTTTGTCCTTAAAGAATCTTAGGTATGGCGGGTCTACGACCAGCGCTTGCAGTTCCGAGATTCTTCTAGCTGATGTGATAGCAATCAAGAATGCCAACTGTTATGAAGTGACTTGCAGGCTTTCTTGGTTACATCTTAGGTTTATTACAGGAACTTAGATTACAGTTACACTTGGACAAATACGTGAGAGTATGGACTATATCAGCACTGGCCCCATCACCCAGGCAGGGGAGCTCTAACTGCCTCAGTATGGAACCCTCAGATAAACATTCCACCATCCACACAGTGACATTCCATATGACATCACAGGCTCACAGCAAGGCAGCATTACACAGACAGCCACTACATAACACCAACTTCCACGAAATGAATTTTTATGTCGGACGTGGCCATAGGCTCAAAAGGCGGTTTCATTAAGCCTGCCAACACTGTGTTGAGACTCCAAGTCGGGGGGAAACGTTTTTCCGGGGGAAAAGCTCGAAATAAACCCCTCATGAAGTGTTTTACAAGTCTGTCGCTAAATAGAGGAGACGACTGCCTTTTCCTTGTGAACCTCGAGATGGCCGCCAGGTGCACCTTTATCGATGTGAAGGATAATCCCCTCTCCGCTAAGAGGAGCAGGTAAGGTAGAACTTGTTCCGGCGTCACCGACAACGGTTGTAGGCCCTGTTGCCCCTTACACCATTCACAGAACCTCCGCCACTTATAGGAGTAGGATTTGTTTGTAGAAGGGGCTCTAGCCGCCTGTAGAATTTTTTGGCAATCCTCTGAAATGTCTAAGGCGACGAACTCCGAGAAGTCAGGAGCCAGGACGTAAGGTTGAGACTGTCCGGGTCGTGATGCCACACCATGCCTCTGTCCCGGGATAGAAGGTACGGGACTTTCGGAAACGCTATGGGATGTTCCAGCGACAGATGGAGGAGGTCTGAGAACCACGGTTGCCTCGGCCAGTATGGTGTCACTAGAATCACCCGGCAATTGTATCTGCCTATCCACTGCATTGTTTTCCGTATGAGGGGAAACGGGGGGAAAGCATAGAGGAACATGTCCGTCCATGGGAAGGAGAACGCCTCCCCCACCGACCCCTCTTGGGGCCATCTGCTTGCAAATTGCTCGCATTTCTTGTTGTCTTTGGTCGCGAAGGCGTCCAGAGGGGGTTGACCCCATTTCTCAAACACTTTCCTCAAGTGACCCGTGTCCACTTCCCACTCGTGTATCTGGGCCATGCTTCTACTGAGGGAGTCGGCTTGGCCGTTCCTCACTCCTGGAAGGTGATGGGACACGAGCTTCGCTGCCCAATGCCATGTTTTCTGGGCTTCTATGGAAAGAGTCCTTGATCGTGTCCCTCCTTGTTTCCTCAGATAAAACATGGCTGTTGTATTGTCGGTCAGTATTCGCACTCGCGAACTCTTGGTGTGTGGTAGGAACGCCTTCAAAGCCCATCGTACCGCTCTGAGTTCCAGTACGTTTATGTGTAGGAGTGACTCCGTTGGAGACCAGCGACCTTGCGTTTGGAGAGCACCCACGTGCGCTCCCCATCCGGTCAGGGACGCATCCGTAACTATGGTGCTCTGAAACTCCGGCTCCTGTAGGGGCACACCGCTGTTCAGATTGTGGGAACTCTGCCACCACTGAAGGGTCCGACGTAGCTTGTCGTCGTCGACGGTTATCTTGTCCGACCACGATCCCTGAGCCTGTGTCCATCGGTCCGCGAGGAATTCTTGGACTGGCCTCATGAATAGTCGACAGTTTCTCACCAGATAGATGCAGGATGCCATGGCCCCTAGGACCGAAACATACTTTCTCACTGAGATCCTGGTGATTCGCCGTAGTCGGGCCGCTTGTTGAATGAGTCTTGAGGTCCTGTCGAGGGAAGGTTTCACCAGCCCTAACTGAGTCTCGAACTGTGCCCCCAAGAATACCAGCGTTCTCGATGGCCACAGAGAGGATTTCTCGAAGTTTATGGCGAATCCTAGCCGTTGTAGAAGCTGCATGGTGGCTTGCAGACTTGTGTTGGTCGACGCTGGGGAGGATCCCCTTACCAGCCAGTCGTTGAGGTATGGGTATACGTGGTGGCTTTGCTTCCTTAGCCAGGCAGCCACTGGAGCCAGGCATTTTGTGAACGTTCTGGGGGAGGTCTTGAGCCCGAAAGGAAGAACCGTGAATTGGTAGTGAGTTCGCCCTATTACAAAGCGTAGGAATTTCCTGTGTTTCCGACACATTGGAATATGGAAATACGCGTCCTGTAAATCCAGGGACGCCAGGAAATCTCCCTTTTGAACTGCGCGGATCACCTCCTGCAGAGTGAGCATCTTGAATTTCAGGCTCTTTAAGGACTTGTTGAGATCGCGTAAGTCTAGAATGGGACGCCATTTGCCGTTCGGCTTTTTTACGACAAAGTATCTTGAGTAGACTCCTTGACCTCTCTGTGATGTTGGAACTAATTCTATCACGCCCTTCGCTAACATGAGTGTAACCTCTTGTTGCAGTACCTTCATATGGGACTGAGCGGTGAACGCAGGTGGAATTTGCGGAGGGTTGTGTTTGAATTGCAGAGAGTGTCCGTTTCTTATGGTGTCTAGCACCCATTGGTCCGTCGTTATCCTTTCCCATTTGTCGACATATGCTGAAACTCTTCCCCCCAGAACGGTGTGTGGTATGTCACTGCTGATCTTTATTCTGCTTGTCTCTCGACGACGACGGGTATGATGGTCGTTTTCTGGAAGACTGGAAGTTTCGTCGACGGTTAGCCGATTGTGAGGCACGTCGGTATCCCTGGGAGGGGTAAGCTGATCTGGCAAAGGATCTGTCTCCAGAAGAGAATCTTGAATTACCTGAAGCCCCTCTAAAGGGACGAAAAGACTTGTAACTTCTGCCACTCTGGAGGGCACCCAATGAACGTGCCGTGTCCGAATCTTCTTTCATCCCTTTTAGGGCCTCGTCCACCTTTTCACCGAAAAGAAGGTCTCCCTCAAAGGGCATATCTAAGACCTTGTATTGCACTTCTGGCCTGAAGTAGGTGCACTTAAGCCACGACTGTCGACGCAATACCACCCCATTGTTGACTTGCTTGAAGCCTGACTCAGCGAGATCCACTGCGATGTTTATTGCGTGATTTGAGGCTTCCTCACCCTCTCGGACCAGTAGCATCGCCGCCTTTCTCTGTTCTTCTGGAAGATGGTCAAGCAGCGGAGCTATTCTGTGCCACATCTCCCTATCGTATCTGGCCACAATTGCCAGAGAGTTTGCGGCCTTTACTGTGGTCGCTCCCACGGAGAGCACTTTCTTGCCAAAGGCATCTTGGCGTCTCGCCTCGTTCTCAGGAGGAGTCGTGCACTTGTGCTGTGCCTTTGCCTTCCTCGCTGCTGCCGCCGACACCACCGAGTCCGGCGTTGGTTGGGAGGATAAACACTTGGTGGTCGACTCTGGAGCCTTAAACTTCTTTTCTAGGCGTCCTTTCACTGCTGGTTCTGAGAATGGGTGTCTCATTGTCTGCAACCCCTCTTTCCATACATGGTCTAGTATTGGTATCGAGAACACCGACCTCCTTCTCTTGCCCATGTGGTCGAACAAAAAACAATCCCTTTTCTGTTCTTCTCGGGACAGACCAAATTCTTTGCATGCCTTCTCCATCATAGAATGGAATGACGCAATGTCGTCCGGAGGGGACGGGTGAGCCGGGCTTCTGGGGTTTTCCAACTCCGCTTCTGACTCCCAGGTAGGATCCCTGGAGGGGGATAATGAGATATCCGACATGGCTCCCCTGTCAGACTCCGAATCTGGTAGCTCACCTTCCTCCTGTGCCAGTGTTGAGATTGGCGTGCGTGGGTGCGTCGGTCGACGGGACGGGCCCGGCTCGTCGACGAGTGACTGTGGCAGGCTTGCCTGGGGTAGTCGCTGGTCCAACGACTGCATCAAGGACTGAAGCGTGGACAGAATATCCAACGACAGAACCGATTGAGGAGAGGGGCAGATACCGGTGTAACGGATGCCCTCGTCGACGACTTGTCAGCCGCTCGTAGCCCTAGGTCTGCTGGGCCGGCAACTCTCTCGTTCTCGTCCTCCGAGGACAGCAACATAGCTTGTTCTTGAAGCAAAGGCTCCGGGGGGGTCGGGTCAAAGACTTCAGGCCTCCAGTAGGAACTCCGTCGACGAGGCCCTCGTCGACGCCATTGTCGACGGGACGGTGGATGCCCCCTGTGCCAGTGGCAGGGAGGCGGCCGATGACTGGACCGCCGTCGATGACGAAGACTTCGCAGGTGGTTTTGGCGGTCCCGCCTTCTCCACACTGTGCCCGCTTTTACTGGACTCTCGACTCGTGGTCGATCTGTGTTGATCGCCAGAGGAGGGTTTCCTTTCCTTCTCATACTTTTTTGATGAGGATGATTTCTTTGCCGAGGAGTCTCTAGTGGAGTGACTTCCAGACGACTCTTTTTCCGACGGTCTAGATTTCTTCGGCGATGGTTCCGACGAGGCCGCGCGGCGTGATTTTTTCACCGACTGTGTGGAGCCCACCTCCGAGGGGGGGTATGCCCCCGCTCCATCATTCAGCCATGCCACCAGGCGTCGGTTCCGGTCTTTGAGGGTTTTTTGAGAAAACCCCTTGCATATGTCGCAGGTATCCGCCGAATGGTGAGGGTGGAGGCAATATATGCAGTCCATATGTCCGTCCCCCTCGTAAACCTTTTTTAAGCCGCATGTCGCGCATGGCCGGAACAGCGCTTTACCTGGCACAGAGGACATTATTACTCGAAATCCAATGACGCAACCTAGTACAAAACAGTAGGACAACACGAGGAGATCCCACTACTTTGGAGACGGTTGAAATCTGAAGGGGAACCGCGGGGGCGGGCCTCTTATACGGGGACGGCCTACGGAGCATGCGTAGGCGGGTTCTAAAAGGACGTAGATAGGACACAAAAGTGTCGGAAGTTTTCCTATTGGAAAAGGCTATATATGTGTACCGAGGGGTCCCAGTCTGACGACGGGGAATATTCTAAGCATGTGAATCCATGAAAGATCCAATGCTGGAGAAAAGGGTGGCTCAAAGGCTCTCACAGCCCGCAGTCACCACCCTTATAGCCGTCCTAAATTTCTTCTGATCTGCATCTGTGCTCTTGGGCCTGATCGCAATAGTCACCCAATATCTAGGTAGCCAGGGGAGGCGGGCTGATGGGCAGCAGAATGAAGGTTAGTGTCTTTGCAGTGTGTGATAATAGTGCGCCCCCCTTTCTTCAGGATTAATGCGACATATGCGCTTAGCTTCTGTCTTTTCTGCATCTCCTCAATCCAGGACCCGATATTAGGATAGCGATAATCAGTGAACCAGGCCAGAGGAAATAAGTCGCAGAGGCAGCCAACGAGCCACTCGACCAGCTCAGTTTCAAAAGGGGTTTTAACTCCAAGACTCCTCCTTCTCAGGAAAGAAACAGTAGATAGACTAGCCAGCTGCAACAAAACAAGAGACTGCTGTCTCTTCGCCACTCCTACATCTACCCAGGGATTAATGAAACAAAGCATATTGTAAGACTGCCAGAACTGATCTATCTCGTTTTGCATTAGACCTTATTTACTTTGTAAAAGTTTGGTTTGTAAAAATGTTAAAATGAAGTTGTGCGAAAAATAGGCTCCGACTTCTGCCTGGAATAATATACACGATTTTCTGGAAGCCAGTACGGACACTAGGGGAAAGGCATTGGAACAAAATGATATACAACTTTTGGTGTGATGAAAACTAGATTGTTGATGTAGCTTAATCTGATATGCTGAAATTAGGTTTAATGTGAAGAATACCAGAGAGATGCCCTTTGCTGGAAATGTGATATATGATAAGATATGATATGATATGGCATTTATAACGCACCTATCCACAAGTGTTTCAAGGCACGACGAGGTAAGGGAGGGAGAACAAAGGGAAGACAGAAAACGATCTTACTAGGCCAGGTGTCATTCAGATCACGGAAGTGCAAAGGAAGGTGGAAAAAGGAGAAGTGGGGGGGAGCGGAGAGGGGAAAGTGCAGTACATGGGATAATATGGGATAATAAACAAGATAAATAAAAGAAAGGAAAGTGTGGTACATGGGATAATAAATAAGCAAGATAAATAAAAGAATGGCCAGCTGGTGGCAAGTGCAGGGTGAGTGCAGACGAAGTTCTGGTGATGGGGGACTGTAGGGATACAGACAACAGTCCCCATGTGCAGGGGTTGCCAGGGAGGCAGTGCAGGCGAGCAACTGGCAGGGCTTGTGTCCGAGATCAGAATGGTGGCCAGGTAACCAGTGCAGTCTCAGTATAAGCCAGGAATTCAGCAGGGGGGAAGGGGTGAGGGGGAGAGAAAGCAGAGGCAAAGAGGAGGGTTTTGAGGTGCTTCCGGAACCGAAGGTGGTTCTCCTCCTTGTGTTTCACAATGCTGGTTAATGGGTGATTCTGCAGAATGACACGTCAATTGAGAAGACTCAGTGTGCTTTATAGGGAGAGACATCACAAATGTAAAAAACAACACTTACAATTAATGAAATAAGAATTCTAAAGTGAACAAATGGCTATTTCAGTGTTTAACCATATGCTAAATAAGGTGCTGTCGCAATATGTAATTAAAGCAGTCATGCCAGGCTGGGAACACACCCAGCAGAACAATCACAGGCCAGCAACACTGCTTTCTTATGTCAGTACAGGCTCTTAAGGTTGGTTACTTCTATTGTATATCTTTCAAAGGCTCAAGTGCCAGGTATATTCATAATATGCTAAATACTGCGTAACATGTTAGGCACTGTTATAACATGCCAAGCACAGCTTCATATACTCTAGTAGTTCCAATTATGCCAGGTTAAACCTCATACACCATGTATAGTCACTGTCTGCAAGAACAAGCCAATGTACCATGATGAGAGGTCAGTCGTCCAAGCACAGTCTTATTATGACAGGCAATACCTAATGTGCTATAGCAACCTACCTTTTCAGGCAGTTCATGGGGGATTCACAGAGATGGGTCATGGGTCCCTTTACCTTCTTGACATTCCCCACCAACCGAAGTGAACCCGTTGGGGAGGAGCATCTCAAAGAAGGGGGAATTCAGAGTGAAGGTCCTGAGTAGGAAGTGTCTAGAATGTGTGAGAAACCTGCTAGTCCCTGAGGATCTGTCATCCAGGTGGCCAAGACACGGCCATCGCTATTGGATCCAGTTCCTGGGAGTGGACCAGTGCGGGAGGATCACCTGGATGGGGGTCTTCAGGGAGTGCAAGTGGGACACTGAAGGTTGGGAGCAGGATCCCCTTTATTACGACACCTTTTCCACATCCTGGCCAGTAGGAACTCAACCCACCACCCCTTTTTTAACACAAACACTTTCTCACAGCTTGAACGACAACAGACTAATACCCGAGCCATTTACCTGACATGTCCCAACACAAGGGCCAGGCAGAGTCAGGCAATTACCGACAACTACACACAACTGACTACCCTTTCCCTTTTAGGGATAAAAGGCAGAGCACAAGAGCCCACTCTTTTCTTACCTGATAAACCATTCTAAAACAATTCCAGAGTAAAATGTTGCTGGCCCTACATGGCAAGTATGAAAAATGTTTTTTTTTTATGTTCATCAAATCAAACATGAATTGTTGTAATATTTGTTTTATATGAACTACAATGCACTATATGTCCACATTGTCTTACAAAGTGTAAAGTGAACTGATGTAAATTATTTGTAATTGTAACAACTTTCCATGATTTGATCCATACGTTTTCTAAGTTATACTGATTTGATAATTGTAATATATATATAAGTTACTTCTTACTTGGTAACGTTCTTTCGACGGGATGTTCCTCCGACGTATTCCTTATCTTTGATAATACGTTTCCAGCTTGCTGGCCTCGGAATTTTTTTCTGTAGAGGGTGCTGCGCGTCAACGTCCGCCGAGTCGATGTCCCTCGACGGCCACCGTATCGGCGCCAAAGTCACCATGCCCATAAATAGCCACGCGCTGCGTACGTTGCTCAGTTCCGTTTTGTAGCATAAGAAAAGACATGCCTGAATCGGTTAGTAACCTTGAAGGAGCGAAAGCTGCAACCACAAGGGAAGTTATCACTGCGGGGATGGATGGGAGGGGCGATAAGGAATACGTCAGAGGAACATCCCGTCGAAAGAACGTTACCAGGTAAGAAGTAACTTGTTCTTCGAAGGGATTGTGTCCTCCGACGTATTCCTTATCTTTGATAGACTCCCATAGCAGTGGTATGTAATTGGAGGAGGGAGTGATAGTTTTATGTATCCCTTTAGGGATGGACCGAATGTAATACGGCCTTGCCAAATCTGGTCTCTTGAGCAGTGGAGGTATCCAGATTGTAAAATTTTGTGAATGTATGTGCGGACGACCATGTGGCAGCCGTACATATGTCCCGGACCGGTACCCCTCTCTGGAGAGCCGAAGAGGCTGCGATACCCCTGGTTGAATGAGCCCTGAGATTTTGGGGTGGCTCTTTCCCTGCTAGTCTATAACGTTCCAGGATGGCCAAAATAATCCACCTGGAGATGAACAAGTTACTTCTTACCTTGTAACGTTCTTTCGACGGGATGTTCCTCCGACGTATTCCTCATCTTAGATATCTCCTTCCAGCTCTGCTGGCCTTGGAAAATTTTTCTCTAGAGGGCGCTGCGCGTCGACGTCCTCCGAGTCGATGTCCCTCGACAGCCGTCGTATCGACGTCATCCTGCCTATAAAGGCCGCGCGCAGCGTCCGTTGCTCAGTTCCGTTTTGTAGCCTACAGTATTTCTGTCTGGACTAGACTAATCACCCTGAAGGAGCGTAAGCTGCAACAACAAGGGAAGTAGAACTGCGGGGATGGATGGGAGGGTCGATAAGGAATACGTCGGAGGAACATCCCGTCAAAAGAACGTTACAAGGTAAGAAGTAACTTGTTATTCGAAGGGATTGTGTCCTCCGACGTATTCCTTATCTTAGATAGGCTCCCATAGCAGTATTCTATTATTGGAGGAGGGAGTACTGACTTCACGCTGTCTTCTATTGATGAATAGAGTGCAGTACAGCCCTTCCAAACCTAGTCTCTTGACTGGAGGAGGAATCCAAGTTGTAAAATCGTGTAAAGGTATGGACAGACGACCATGTAGCGGCCGCACAGATGTCTTTAACCGGCACACCTCTTTTGAGGGCCGATGAAGCTGCAATACCTCTGGTCGAATGAGCCCTAAGGTTTTGAGGGGGCTCTTTCCCTGCCAGTTTATAACATTCCAAAATGGCTAGAATGATCCATCTGGAAATGGTCTGCTTAGTTATTGGTAACCCTAGCTTGTGACCTGTGTAACCTACAAACAGCTGGTCTGCCTGTCTTATCCTGGCTAGTCTACTGATGTAAAAACTTAAAGCCCTTCTAGGGTCCAGCCTGTGTAACCTCTCTTCCTCTTTCCCCGGATGAGGAGGAGGATAGAAAGATGGTAGGGTAATCTTCTGAGTGATATGGAATTCAGAAACCACCTTTGGGAGGAAATTAGGCTTCACTTGCAGGACAACTTTGTCTTTGTGAAAGATTGTATGAGGGGGTTTACAAGAAAGAGCTTGTAATTCGCTCACCCTTCTAGCAGATGTAAGTGATATTAATAAAACAGTTTTAAGGGTAAGGAATCTTAACGAACAAGAATGGAGTGGTTCGAAAGGTGTGCCCATCAGGAAAGTTAGGACTAAGTTTAAATCCCATAGGGGAACTTGGAATGGTCTTGGGGGATAAACATTGGTTAACCCCTTTAGAAACTGTATTACCAAGGGTAACTTGAAATAGGATGGTTTTTCCGCAGTGCGCTTAAAGATGGGTAGTGCTGCGAGATAACCCTTAATGGTGCCAACTTAAAGGCCTGTATTTGCCAAATAGAGTAGGAAGGACAACACCATTGGTGTACCACATGAAAAGGGGTCGATATTCTGTTCTCTACACCAGCTGCAAAATCTGTTCCAACGACAGCGGTATAAAGACTTTGTTGCTGGCCTCCTTGCCGAAAGCAACACCTCCATAACATCATCAGGGAGGTCCCAATCCTTGTACCTCAGCCTTTCAGAAGTCAAGCGTGAAGGTTGAGGGTTTTGATGTCTGGATGGAGAACCTGACCTCCCTTCTGTGAGAGTAGGTTCTCTCTGAGTGGAAGTCGAATTGGAGGGCAGATGGACAAGTCTAGAAGGTCCGGGTACCACGTTCTCCTGGCCCAATCCGGGGCAATTAGGATCATGGTTCTCCGGAATCTTCTCAACCTCCTGACCATTTGAGGAATGACAGGGACCGGTGGGACCATTGACTTCTCAGTGCCCACTGAAGAGATCTCATTCTCAGGCGAGCCTCTGGCACAAGGAAGATGCAGGATGCCATGAGGCCTAGCAACCTCAAAAAGTCGAAGGCTGGGAGACGCTGGGCATTTTGAAACTTGGTGACCATCTGTAGAATATCTTGAGCCCTCACCTCTGGTGGCGAGGCTTTTCCCAGGGAAGTGTCCAGGACCGCTCCAATGAACTGGAGTCTCTGAGATGGTATCATCTGTGACTTCTTTAAATTGAGGGAGAAGCCCAGTCTGTGAAGGAAGAGGCAGACATAATCTAGCTGGGTCTGGGCCTGCTCCGAAGATACGGCCCTGATCAGCCAATCGTCTTGGTAGGGATAGACGTGGATCCCTTCCCACCTTAGACTCGCCGCCACTACCGACATCAGCTTGGTGAAGACCCTCAGGGTGGAGGTCAGCCCAAATGGCAGAACTCGAAATTGATAATGAGAATTGCCAATTGCGAACCTCAGGTATTTCCTGTGCTTGAGATGGATTGGCACATGGAAATAAGCATCCTGAAGGTCCAGAGTTACCAGCCAGTCCTGGAGCTGGAGGGCCTGAAGGATCTGAGAGAGAGTTACCATCTTGAACTTGTCCTTCCTGAGGAACTTGTTCAATTCTCGTAAGTCTAGGATGGGTCTCAGTCCTCCGTCCTTCTTTGGTATGAGAAAGTAGGGGGGAGTACCAGCCCTTGTTCCTGTCTCTAGCAGGTCCATAATTTCCTGCAAGAGGAGCGGATCTGGAACTTTTAGGGAGCTGTTCCCCGGTGGATGACTGAGGGATGTGTAGAAAGGGTAGGCAGTAACCTTGGGCAACTGTCTCCAACGCCCAAGCATCTGACGTTATAGCCTGCCATTCCGTCAGATGGTGAGTTAACCTGCCCCCTACAGGTGTCTTGTGTGTGAAGGCCTCAGAGTGGTTTGGGGGCGTCTGATGCAGATGCTGAGGGTAAAGATCAGTACTTTTGATCCGTCCACCTCTGGTGGATCTCCTTTGGCCTCTTTGAGCCGGCTGTCCTCTGCCTTTCCCGAATGCGGAATAATAGCGAAAGGACTTTCCTCTCCCAGAGGTTCCTGAGGGGCGAAAAGGAGTTTGGCGGATAGCAGCTCCTAAGGATTTTGCTGCTGCTTTAGAAGTCTGTAACTTTTCCAGACTGTCATCAGCCTTTTTCCCGAAGAATGAAGAGCCGTCAAAGGGCATATTCAAAAGTCTGGCCTGCACATCAGGGGCAAAGCCCGACTTTCGCAACCACGCATGCCTGCGGATTGTTGTACTTGCCGCCATGGCCCTGCTGATACTGTCAGCTCAATCAACGCATGTTTGAAGTGATTAGCACATGGCATCTTTGCGATTTTTAATGATGTTAAGGAAGGCTTCCTTTTCCTCTCCTTCGGGTATGCAGTCAGCCGCCGATGAAGCACACTCCCATAGTGTGTGACTGAACCTGGCGAGCGTACAGGTGGCGTTGATGGACTTCAACGCCATACTACAGGCAGAGAAGACCTTCTTTGCCATAGAAGCGTACCTCTTGTCATCCCTATCCTGTGGGACAGTAGGGTAAGCAGTCCTACTGCTGGATGAACTTGCCGCTTGAACCACCAGGCTCTCTGGGGTCGGGTGTTTTGACAGGTATTCAGGGTCAGCAGCTGCTACCCTATACTTTGTCAACAATCTTTTATTGACTGCTGGGATAACTTCAGGAGTTTCCCAATTGGATGCAATTTTTCTTTGTAGGGCTGCATGGAAGGGGACCACCGGGTCCTCCTGTGGGCCTTTGTCCAATATATCTGTCAGATCATCCTGTTGGAAAACAGGTGAAGGCGCAGACCAACCCATAAACTCAATTATTCTTGCCATCAGGGTTCTATATGGTGTTTCGGCATGTTCCCCTGGGTCTGGCTTTACAAATTCCACTTCTGGGGAAGTGTCCAGTCCACTTGCCTCATGAAGTGACTCCTGTAGTTCCTTCAGCCTTCTTTCTTCAGAGGTGAAATCCTCTGCAGTGTGGTTCTTTGTAAACCAAATGTTTCCTGGTTAGAGTCTTCCCCTTCTTCATAAATTGAAGAAAGACCAGGGTATTTTGATCTCTGAAATGGAGTAAAGCCCACCTCTAGGGCCGAAGGAGCTAAACTCGTCGTTATTGGACGAGAAAATGTCAATGTCGTCGACTCCGATGTAACCGGCTTCGAAGGCGCCGAAAACGGCGTCGAAAAAACTGGAAGGGGTCTCGAAGAACTCGAGAGGATCGGGATCCTACACGAGGGCATCGACGACGGTCTCGGCGTCGTGCCAGAGGCCCTTGAAATCACCGTGGGCTGTGGAGCCTTGGTCCCCTCTTTCATCGGCGTTGACGATGGCGTCGAGTCGATCGACCGATGCGTCGAGGAACCCTTCGACAACGGCGTCGATGGCGCCGATCCGTGCGTCGAAGGAATCTTCGACGACGGCGCCGTGAAGGAACCTTCGACGACGGCGGCGAAGACGGTGCCTTCTTACCCGATGGCTCATGGCGCTCTCGGGTGGAATTTTTCGCCGGGTGCTGCGACTCGCAGCGTTTTGATTTTTTGGGTTTTTCACCCGGGGTATCACCCTCAGCTGTCTTCGAAGGGGTCGAGGTCGCGTTCTCGAAGACGCTTAACATTTTCTTTCTGAATTCCTCCCACTCAGCATGAGAACTGTGTTTGGTGGGACAGGAAACTCTTTCTGGGGACCCAGAAGACGACGAGGAATGGGACCTTCAACGTCTCTTTTTTGAGTGTCTAGATCTCGACGAATGGTGGGAGCTGCTTCGAGATCTAGAATGGGAGTGTTTTCGACGGCGAGGAGACGAATGCCTCGACTGAGCCGACGAAACCTTCGAGGAGGATTTGGCTGACTTACCTCTCTCGAGTTTCCCCTTTCGCTCCTTCAGGGCTTTCGCCGTCATGGACATGCAGTCCTCACACTCCGAACAATGATGCTCGGACACCAAGCACCATAAACAGATCCTGTCTGGATCCGTTATTGACATTTTTTTACCGCAGTCTCGACATTTCTTGAAGCCGGATCGCGGCGTCGTCGGTTCTGATGAAGAAGCCATCGAGAACGATAAGGAATATTCGAGTCGAAATAGATAGTAAACCTGACTGAACTGAGCAACGACGTTCCGAGGCCCCACGAAGCGCGGAAAAACTGAACTGTTCAACGGACGCAGCACGTGGCTATTTATGGGCATGGTGACGTAAACGCCGATACGGTGGCCGTCGAGGGACATCGACTCGGCGGACGTCGACGCGCAGCGCACTCTACAGAAAATATTTCCGAGGCCAGCAAGCTGGAAACGTATTATCAAAGATAAGGAATACGTCGGAGGACACAATCCCTTCGAATAAATGTTTTCTAGGTATGTTTCAAAAGGCTCCGTAGGAGGAAAATTATACAGGTCTTAAATAATACATACTCACATTCTCCATGTCCAAAACAAACAAAAAAAATCAAACTTCAGATGCTGTTTGTCCGGTGAATTAGCTCACTCTTCCCAGATCAGGCAGATGCCACAGATGAGAGACTGAATGTGGGTGGGAAGGAGAGCAAGTCTGAAACCATGATATACCATTCTATGTGAAGCAGCTTAGAGGGGAAATAGATATGTATATATACTTGGTTGTATAATGTGTTCATGGTCTTGAGATTTGCTGCAGTTTAATTGTGGAGGCTTTTTGACCCAGAATTATCTTTTAAAGCATTCCACGGGCCAAACTCCTGAGTAGATAGTCAGGACTGCAGAGTCAGGAGGCCAGTTGTGGCCTGGTCTAAGTCAGATTGTGTGATAGTTGAATGTAGTTGGAGAACAAAAGGGTAGGACTGGAAGCTATAGATCTGTGGACACATTGTATGATATGTTGCAGGCCTGGCAGTCCGAAAGATGTTGACAATATTGTCTGAAAGTGCAGTCATTGCTCAGCTCAAGGTTCCTGAGCAGGGAGATCTTGTTATAGATGGAAATTCTCATTCGAACTTGTTATCACTTGCAACGATAAATCAGTGATGGTGACAAAGATTGACACAACAGCTCAGATGTTAGGAATACCCA
The DNA here is from genome assembly GCF_040938575.1 of Ambystoma mexicanum. Classification (NCBI taxonomy): domain Eukaryota; kingdom Metazoa; phylum Chordata; class Amphibia; order Caudata; family Ambystomatidae; genus Ambystoma; species Ambystoma mexicanum. Next base: position 965,950,894 of record NC_090924.1, read on the forward strand.
TAGACACCCCCTCAGCTGGGCCTATAAGAGGTGCCCATTGGAGCAGAGGCAGAATCAAGCACACAAAGAAGAGACAGAACGATTCCAGCAATCAAATGGGTGATGGCCCTGATTGTTGCTTATTGTTGGCCCTGCCTGTTTCAGCATGCCTTGGGCATGTTAGCTATTTGTAATGTTTTGGTGAGGTGGCAATATTGTTTGGTATGTATTTATAAAACATACATAATATATATATGTGATGTTTATTTGGTGTGCTGTCCATTCCAGGATGCTCTCTATTGTAGGACTGCTTAAGATCTATAAGTCTATAAGTCTAGCATAGTACCAGGGATCTTATTTGGACTTAGATATACTTCAGACATGATGTTGATTGGCTGAACTTGTTAGAAGGGAAGATTTGGTGAACAGCCTTGTTACTACATCAGGGCTTTCCAGTCCAGGCAATAAAACTGCAACTGGGATTAACCGCCTTAAAACAAGGATTTGCCTACTATATATAAAAATGGTTTCTTCCATTGACAATTCATTAGTTGGATACTTTGGTAAGCTAATTGCACAAGGGAACACCAAATGTACAAGTTTAGAAATTTTTGTTGGATCGTGTCAATTATTTCATGGAACGATCAACTGGCAAGTCGACCTATCTTTACATATAAGAACTAATCCTTCGCTCCAGTTTCCAGAGAGAGGACCTTCCAGTTCCATGCAGACTGTTCTAGGCTAAACATAAGGCACAGCTTTTTTGGGTCTCTTAAAATGCGCAGCACCCTAAAGAATAGATGGTTGCTTTAATCACCTCTAGTAGATACCCAAGGAAAAGCATGAAACACTGTCGAGTCAGGCCTTGGAAGCACCCCTTTTAGGAATTGTGGCTGGCATCATTGTTAGCACTTTAATTGCTCTGTAGAGAGTGGTTTTCTTGATTGGCAGCCAAAGTAGTGTTTTTAGTGCTGGACTGATATGTTCCACCTTGTTGAGTCTTAGGAGGAGTCTTACTGCTGCATTCCGAATTTGTTTTCTTTTTTTTATTAGGTAGTCAGGCATGCCAAGACTGGTGTTGTTGGCATTGTCTACTCTTAACATGACAAGTGAGATAATGGTGAGTGTTCTGTGTGGAAACGTGAAAAGGGGTAATGGCTGTCTGAATGCTCATAGGTTGAAGAGGCATTTCTTTACTTCTGAGTTAACTTAAGGTTACAGCGTTAGGTAATTGTCCATCAGGATTCTGAGAGGTTTGACCACTTTGGAGGCTTGTGGTCTGGTTTCTATTTCTGTAGGCCATGGTGTGGGCGGTTGGTTAGAAGGGTTGTTGGGTGGGATCACGATTTCAATTTTGTTGTTCTGATTAAGCTTAAGGTTGTTGAGGTTTATACATGCATTGATTTGTGATAGGAAATTGATGAGGGTTTGACCATGTCCTTGCTGATGGTGATTTTGTAGATGATTTGAGTGGCATCTGCCTAGTTGCATCGTTAAGCCCATGTCATTTGATGACTTCATGAGATAAGCTATGTAGATGTTGAAGATTATTAGTGGGGGGATGAGCCTTGTGGAACAGCACATGGGAGTATGCGTGGGGATTAGCTGAAAGGGGGTAGCTAGATGGTTTCCATTATTTCTGTCAAGAAGGAATTCATCCATTGTAGCAAGTTGTTGCTTGCCCCTGTATTCTTTGGAAAGGGGCTGCATGGTTGACTGTGTCAAAATCTGTGTAAAGCTCTAATAGTATCAGTGCAGCAGTGGTGTCAGAGTAAATTTTGAGGTCATCCCAGATTGAGAGTAGTGCTGATTCAGTCTCTCTCATATGTCTGAAACCAACTTGTGCCTGGTACAGTAGGTGGTTAGTTTCCATGCAGGTTTCTAGGAGTTTGGCCATGTAAGGAATGTTTTGGGGGGTTGTCTGTGCTTCCAGTATGATCTTTGAGAAGGGGATTCATGTAGGAGGATTTGAAGCTTCTGGGGACAGTTCCTGTTTCCAGAAAATGGTTCATGAGCTTTCAGAAGTATTGTGCAGAAGTCTGCTGGAGAGCCAGATTGTTGCTTTCCTGCACCAGTTTAGTAAACTCTTCTGTGGAGATCGCTCGAAACAGGTCATAATTGTGGTTTCTTCTGGGGATGCGTTGGTGGTGAAATCATATGTCCTTGGGCATAGTGCTAATGGCTTGCTGGATGTTTATGATTTTGTTTTTTAAGTTTTTATTTTTAAAGTAGTTTGTGAGGTTGTTACAGAGTTCCTGGAAGAGAGCGGGGACATTATTGCATGATGTTGGATTTCTTATCTCATTAATAATGATGAGGAATAACGCCACATCGAAATCTGGAAGATTCACCACCAGTTCCGAGGTGGTACTATGGTGGTAACGATAATCAAATATGGCAGAATTAGTATTGATAATTCTGCCATACTCTTAAGGGGCACATTATATTTGTGTACTCCTATCCTACACTTAAAACATCCTCCTGACATAAATAGCACTTATAATCCCTCCTGAGTCATGATGAGGCTGACCGGTTCCAATTCCTCCCAACGGAAATACCGTTACCACCACTGGCAACTCTGGCATTTCAACCCGATTAGGAGTTGTGGTTAGTTTCTATTCTGAATGCCCCACAGGGCCTTAGTGGGAAATGCGCAAATTACCTTCAGAGGTAATTTCACTGGAGGTAATTCCTCAATTTTTTGGCGGTAATACCTACATACATACGCTGAGGGGATTGCATTATGTTAGGTTTGCAACTCTTAATCATGACGACTGAAAAACAATTAATGTAATTTCATTACTCCTAGCATACTAGCGTTACCCATTACAGCACATTGTCATGCTCATTTCTACATTACATCCACGAAAACCTTGTGGCATGTTTAAACATGCCAGTGTGAGCCCAGATAAGCACAATGCTGTCCTAGTTTCCCGATTACCCTAGAAAAGGACCATGCCAGTTTCACATTGTCTCCTTAAAACTACCTCACCAATATTAACAGTGCTATGACAGTGTTTTCTGCATGCTAAATGCAATTTCATTCTAATGTCCTAAGGTCTTCAGGAAATGGCCAGCACATTGCCACCAGAAAATTGTCATACTTGTTTCAAAAGTGGCTTGCCTCAGTTGAGGACATTGGCCTCATTACACGGAAGGCGGTAAGGGTTTACCGGTACCGGTAAGGGCACCGGTACCGGTAAACCCTTACCGCCTTACTACGAGGTCCCTTTGCGGGTCCTCCCTTAACGCTTGGTTTTTACAGGCGTTAAGTACGGGACCCGCAAAGGGACCTTGGTGCTAATTACGGTACCGCAGTTTGCGGTACCGTAATTAGCACCTTCACCATTAACATGGAGCCCTATGGAGCTGACTGGCAATGGTGAAGGGGCAATGGTGGATGGCGGAATTAGCGCCCCCACACACCTTGGAATATGGCGCTAATTCCGCCATCCACCAAGGCGGACCCGGTAAGGTACAGGCGGCAGCCATGGCGCTAATAGCGCCATGGCTTACCGCCTTCCGTGTAATGAGGCCCATTGACTTTGATGGCTGTTTTCATATTGATTATTTACATTTGAATTGTAGTTTTTTATACTTCTGGAGAAGTGTTCCACTGCACTTTACCTAGCTCCCTGAAATTCCCCACCTCACGTAAACCCATGGCACTTTACATTCCACCCAAAATAGCCCCATGCCACATAACATTATTGAGAGAATGTTCTCATACCTCTCACGTGCAGAAGGAATGCACAAATGAATCATAGTTGATGTATCATTGTAAAAATGGACCTGCGGGTAAATGGTATGGCTTAAAGTTGGTAATCATCCTCAAAGAATAACAGACTATGATAGTTTTTGTCATAAAACATATCTTTGATCAAGGTTGTGTTACACAAAAATGTGTTTTATATCCAAATGGAACTGAATATGTTCTCTTATGGAGCTCTCCTATTGCATTATATGTACTTGGTAATTTGTTGGCATGCTCTGGTATTTTCAGCTGCTGTTTAAGGCAGGGTGAATACTTGATTAAGTTCTAAAACTCGATTGGTCCCTCCTTCCTCAATTTCATATCCGCAGGCCCTAATCAGATCACTTATTGATGAATTTTAAAATGAGTTTCCAAGTATCCCTCCATCCCATAGAAACCATAACATGTTAAACTCATATTTGATGCACTCACAAATGTGCTCCAAACCACCTTTCCTTCAAGTTAAAACTCAGTACAGGGAATAGTAGTGAAGGGAATGTATTAAATCAGACCTTGATAACGATATTCCAAATAAGATCAGTAAACCACTGCATAAATACACTACAAACTGCTATGCGGAACAGCGGAAACGATTACAAAAAAAGGTCTTTAGAAACAATGTAAATTGAACTATAATAATGCAGGACAAGGTTTCTTATATGCCTTATGTGCTAAACAGCAGAAATATTTCTATAACACGGAGAGAAGCAGGCTATTCAAAAGCAATGAAAAATGTAAAATTCTGGCAGCCTCAACAATGGGTAGCAATTGATAACCATTTAAACAACACACGTAAACATCTTTTCAATAGTGTCACTTTGCAATGGATCTCACAATACCGTGGAAGTAACAATCAACACATATGAATTTTTCAAATGCAGAATGTAAACATTTAAGTCCACCTTTTCAATCTCTGTACCCACTTTAAGGATAATAAATTACCTATTAAATATGGAGTATATCAGCTGAATCACCAATATACATATGCTCCAGAAAGTGTTCAACTTTCTCGCCAGCATCCTCTTTGTGCTTTACAACTTAGGAACATTCAAAATGCCCCACTCACAGATGGCAAAGACCCCTACAATCTCAGTACAGCAAGTAATACTCGGTTTGGAAGAAAGAAAAAAAGAGTTACAGCCAATCCACCCATTTAGCAGGCTGTAGGTCAATACATTGAAATTGCAATGGTAGATCAACTCCAAATGTACCTAGGACTCAATTATAGTCTCAACTCAGGACCAGGTTGTTCATTCACAACACTCTATCTCCCCTCATCTCCCCGCTGGGTTTTTCAGACCCGGCTTACAGGAGGGAAACACAGGAAGAAGGGTGAATGCAGAGCTTCAGATCCCAGATTAAGAGTACTATTAAAATGTCTGCAGTTGTGTCTTTTTGGGAAGGCATATTTCATTCAAATAGTAAAGATTGTAATGAGCATATGGAGAGGTGGGAATTAATTCAAAGCCTCATGTGTGGCGCATCCAGCTTTTATTCAAATTGGCCCACAATTTCAAAATTCCACATTCACTTAAAATAAAGCCAAATTACACCCCTAGTCGATAAAAACGGTTTGGTTATAGACTTCTCATGGCACTCCACGCTAACACTAGCATCCGCGTCCGCCTAAATTCTGTAGGTGAACTATCAGATGACATAAAAACCACAAAAGGTGTAAAACAGGGTTGCCCTCTTGCAGCCCTGTTGTTTAAACATTTCATAGCCGACTTACCTGAGGCACTCGCACAAACACAGTGCTTTCCCCCCAAAGTAAATGGGAGCCATGTAAGCCATATAATCTACACAGATGATATAGTGCTTGTAACGCTCACCTGATTCCCGTAGAGGCGCCAGTCTTGACTGGGCGTATACCGTATCTTCAAAGGTGATGTGTAACACACGGCTGGCTCTTTGGGCTGGACCTCTGTGCACTGTATGTCTGACTCGAAGGGTAAGATGTCTGCAGATAGAAAATATGGGATTAATGAACTGGGTTATTGAATGTCTCTCTCTTCTTCCCTTTCTCTTCTCCTGTAGAACCCCAAAGGTTAACGCTCTCACCTTAGGTAAGTGAACGCCGTGCTCTCCATCTGCCTCGGGGCAGGTTGCTGAACCCAGTTTCTTCACTGGATAAGGGGAGCAGGCCTCTTGACTTCAGAGGACTGATGTCCGTCGTTTACTGCACGAACGGTAAATTTCGAGTAATTCTAATGTCTTTAAAAGTCTTTAGTAATGATGTCTCTTGTTTTGCAGGGTTCCGGCGATGGCGGATGACGGGCTGAAGTGAGTTGAAGATGGAGCCCGTGTGATGAATAGAAGCGCCTGGAAGCACGTAAGTAAGCGCTTGTTGCCTGCTTCACGATGCGCTCTAACTGTCTTTTTATTTTGCAGGTACAAGTTCGGAGCGGCTGCAGGGTGCCGGAATACCCACTGGGTTAGATGTGGAAAGGAGTAATGGCACGTGAGTATTAAAGTTCCCCAATGTCTTTAAACGCACCTTGTTTTGTCTTTCAGATGCGGGATTCAGTGCCGAAGGCCTCCGGAGCGTGCGAAGAGTTGGTAAGCTTTTGTCTTTCAGATGCCGGAATGCAGTGCGAAGACCTCCGGAGCGCACGAAGAGTAGGTAAGCCTTTGTGTTTCAGATGCCGGAATGCAGCGCGAAGACCTCCGGAGCGCACGAAGAGTAGGTAAGCCTTTGTCTTTCAGATGCCGGAATGCAGCGCGAGGCGTTGGTGACAGCCGATGGACCAGGTAAGTGAAGCGCTGTCACTGAAGACCGTAATGCTAACCTGTTCTTTCTTGTCTTTATAGGTGTTGCTGAAGACTGGATTCAGGATGGTAAGCCTTTTTCCTTAGGCCCAGGATCAGATGCAGAAGACACGATGAGCGTTCTGCTGCAGAGGATGCAGAATAACGCAAAGCAAGATTCATCCATCGGGTGTGGTTTAAATAGCCTTCTGCAGTGCTTAGGTGTCTCCTTCCACAGCCACGCCTAGGTAAGAAAAGAGTTCCTGCTTTCCAGAAGAGTTCCAGTGTTCTGAACCTAGGGAGTGGCTCCTGCCCCACCCAACAGGAAAAGTAGTTCCAAACAGAAGAGGATCAGAGGCTCAACTGGCAGGCAAGTAAGCAGCATGGTCTGCTGCAGGTAAGTCCACCCAAGCATTATGAGCCCGGCGCTTCCAGCGCTGGGACTGGGCATATTTATGAGCCTGGTGCCACTGGCGCCAGGACTGGGTCCAAAAGGTCCCAATTGGGACTGGTTGGCACTCGGAACCTGGGTTATGGATCTGCTTCCAAGGGAGTTGGGAAAACCCTGACCTTTTGGAAGCACAGATCATGACAGTGCCCCCCCTCAAGGCCCCTCCCAAACCGGGCTTCTCCGGGGGTTTTGGCTTGTCAGGAAATGTTCGGTGAAATCTTTTGATTAGGCGAGGAGCGTGGACATATTCAGCAGGTCCCAGGATCTCTCTTGGGGGCCGTAGCCTTACCAGTCAATTAGGTAAAATAGTTTAGTTTTGGAGATCTTGGAGTCCAGAATGCTTTTGACTTCAAACTCGAGTTCTCCATCAACTAGGATGGGTTTTGGAGATTTAGTTAGTTGGGTTTGAGGTTGCACGGGTTTTAATAGAGAAACGTGGAAGACCGGATGTATCTTCATGTGCGGGGGCAAGTCCAACTTGACCGCTACTGGGTTTACTATGGTAGTGATGGAATAGGGACCAAGGTATCTTGGGTTGAATGTGCGTGGCCCTTTTAGAGGTAGATATTTGGTGGATAACCAGACTTGATCCCCTACTTGATATTGAGGGGCTTCCTTCCGATGTTGATCTGCTCCTTTCTTGTATTGTTCTTTAGCCCTTTGAAGGTGAGAAACAGCTTCCTTAAAGGCTTGGGTGATTGTAAAATGCAGGTAGTCTACTGCTGGTGTTTCAAGATCTTGGAGGGGATCCAACTCTGAGGTTCGAGGGTGACTGCCGTATAAAAGAAAAAACGGGGTTTTCCCAGTTCCCGAATGGACAGAGTTATTGTAGGCATATTCGGCTATCCAAAGGATGTCTTTCCAAGTGTTTTCAGTTTGTTGCAGCATGCAGCGTAAATACTGTTCCAGAGTTTGATTGGTCCTCTCGGTTTGTCCGTCGGTCTGAGGGTGGTGACTGGTCGATAGTCTCACATCAATTTGAGCCGACCGACAGCAACTTCGCCAAAAATGAGAAATAAATTGACTACCTCGATCCGAAATTAGAACCGAAGGAAAACCGTGCAGTCGGACGATGTTTTCGAGAAATTCTCGGGCCAGAGTTGCTGCTGTTGGCAAGCCTTTGAGCGGAATGAAATGCGCCATCTTGGAGAATAAGTCCACGATTACTAGAATCGTATTGTATCCGGAGCATGGAGGTAGATCGGTGATGAAGTCCATAGAAAGCGTATGCCAAGGGCGAGGTGGGATGTCAATAGGGCGTAAGAGGCCTGCTGGTCTTTCCTTTTGACTCTTGTTTTGGGCGCATACTCCACAGGACATTATAAAGTCTCTGATATCTTTTTTCCAAGACGGCCACCAGAAGTAGCGCTTGATCTTTTCTGAGGTCTTGGCCATACCGGGATGTCCTTCCATTAAAGAATCGTGATAACAAGAGATTACTTTTTTCTGTAAATCTGTGCTGGGCAGGTATAATCGTTCTTGGAAATACAATAAGTTGTCCTTTACTGCAAAGTCCTTTCCCTGCAGATGCCAATTCTGTATGTCTGCTGGAGTTACAAGTTGCCTGGCTTTATCCTTAACTTCCTCTAGGGATTGTGTGGCGATTACACCCAGAATTCTTTGTTCGGGAATGATTGGTACAGGTTTAGGGTTGATCAAGTGTTCTTCCACTCCCATCCGAGAAAGGGCATCAGCTTTACCGTTTTTTGTACCAGGTCGATAGGTAATTATGAAGTCAAACTCGGCAAAGAATAATGCCCAACGGAGTTGTCTAGAGGATTGGGCTTTTGCGATTTTCAAATATTGCAGGTTTCGGTGATCCGTAATCACAGTAACGGTGTGTCGGGCCCCCAGCAGATAATGCCGCCAAGCCTTAAAGGCAGACTTGATAGCCAGAAGTTCCTTGTCAGTAATCGTGTAATTGATTTCAGGAGGCGAGAATTTGCGGGACCAAAATGCCACGGGATGCAACTGATTGGTTACCGGGTCCTTTTGTGATAGAACTGCCCCCATGGCAAGGCTTGAAGCATCAGTTTCCACGATGTAGGGGAGTTCGGGGCGAGGGTGTTTTAAGATTGGTGCAGATATAAATTTAGTCTTCAAATCCTGGAAAGCTTGTTCCGCCTCGGTAGACCATTCAAAACGTTTGTTTTTCTTTAACAAGGCAGTGATGGGCTGGACTATTCGAGAAAATTCGGGGATAAACCTGCGGTAAAAGTTAGCGAAGCCTAACATGCTTTGCACACCTTTTACGGAGGATGGTGATGGCCATTTGAGAACTGCATCGACCTTCTTTGAATCCATACGCACTCCGCTAGGTGATAATATGAATCCCAAGAATTCAACTTCAGTCACGTTGAAAACACATTTTTCCAACTTAGCGAAAAGTTTGTGTTGACGCAATCTTTCGAGGACCATTTTCACGTGTTTCCGATGTTCAGATTCCGATGAAGAATAAACGAGGATGTCGTCAATGTAAACAACAACACACACATCTATGAGCTCTCTGAGGACATCGTTCATAAAATATTGAAAGGCGGCCGGGGCATTGCAAAGTCCGAAGGGCATGACCTGATATTCAAATAGCCCATATTTGGTGCGGAAGGCCGTCTTCCATTCATCGCCCTCTTTTACTCATACCAAGTGGTAGGCTCCTCTAAGATCCAGCTTTGTATATATGCATGCTTTTCTAACCTGGTCCAGGAGTTCAGGGATCAAAGGTAACGGATATCTATTCTTGACGGTGATCTGGTTCAGGGAGCGATAATCTATACAAGTTCTACGGTCTCCTTCCTTTTTTGGAACGAAGAACAAAGCTGAAGAAGCAGGGGACTTGGAAGGACGAATAAACCCATTTGCCAGGTATTGATCCAAGTATTGTCAAAGGTGAAGGTTCTCAGGCTCGGTGAGGGCATAAATTCTACTACAAGGAGGAGTAGATCCAGGTATCAGGTCTATCTGGCAGTCATAAGACCTATGAGGAGGTAGAGAGTTAGCCTGATCCTTCCGGAAAACATCTTGGTATTCTAGGTATTCGGGAGGTAACTGGGGAGTCTCTGAAGAAATTGCTGCCAGTGCAACACCAGGTGGAGGGTGACAAGTAGAGACACATTCTGGAAACTGGACCGTTCTTGCTCGCCAATCGATCAGAGGATTGTGTTTCTCTAACCAAGGTATTCCTAGAATAATCTGAAACTGAGGAGCCTTGATCACATCGAACACGATCTTCTCATGGTGTCCATCTTGACTTACTAGCGTCACTTCTTGAGTGGTATGCGTTACTGGTCCGGAGGCTATCTCCCTTCCATCCACCGTAGTAATGACGTCCTTTACAGCCTTGGGACAAAGAGTTAGATTCATCCTCAAAACCATTTCATGATCCACATAATTGCCGATGGCACCGCTGTCGACGTAAGCTTCAATTGCATGTAATCGATCCGGATTATCAGGGCTAATGAGGACCATAGGTATCACGAAATGCGAGGTCACGGAACTGGTTTTCACGGTCGGCAAGAGGACCTCTATTCTTGTCGGGCGGGGTCGTTTCCCTGCTCAGAGTTTGTAACTTTGGTAACTGCAGCTCCTACTGCCTTCTTGGCAGGTTTCACCGGACAGTCTCGAAGAAAGTGCCCTGAGTTTCCGCAATAGAGGCATAATTGCAACTGTTTTCTCCTTTCCCGCTCCTTTTGTGTTAGAGGACCTTTCAGGCCCCCTATTTGCATGGGTTCCCCAGAGTCTACTCCTTTGGAAGGAGTTGGCGGTTTGGAAAATACTCGAGCATCAAACTTGGAACGATCGGCCTTCCTGTTCTGCAGTCTGTGATCTATTTGAAAGACTAAGTCTATATAGTCCGAACAATCTTGTGGGGGATTCACTACTTGGGCTAACACATCTTTGAGCTCTCCACGTAGACCTCTATAAAACAGCGTAATCCTTTTATCCTCAGGCCATTGAGTTTCCACTATCAGTCTGTTGAAAGACGCAATATAAGCCAAAAGGTCTTGATTACCTTGTCGCAACGAAAGAAGCTCATTGTCCAAGGCCTGCCCCTGTGAATGTCTTGCGAACAGTTTTTTCATACTGAGCTGAAAAGCTTGAAAATCATGGAGGACCGGATCATCTTGATTTACTAGAGGGATCGACCAGTCTGCCGCATTGCCACTAAGGTACGAAAGCACGAAAGCTACTTTAGCTTGATCAGTTGGAAAGGCTGCTGGCCGGCATAAGAAATGCAACCGGCACTGATTGATAAATACTGCAAACCTCTTTGGGTCACCAGAAAATCGTTCGGGCGGAGCCAGAGGTACATTCCCAGGTAGGTTGATCTGCACTGGATTCATAGAGGATGCAGAAGGAAGATTTCCCCCAGATGCGGGTAACGGGGTCTGTCCGGCTTGTGACTGTAGCAATTGTCTAGCGAGATCATCTGTTCGCTCCTTGGAAATAATCAGTTCCCTTCTTAGAGCGTTCGTTTCCTGACGGGCTGCATGCACTTCTGCCCTTAGTTCCCCAAGTAACTGGGCTAGCTGGTCGGTATCCGAGGTTTCCATAGCGCCTGGACGGGAGTTTTGCGGTAGGCTTTGCGTTCTGTAACGCTCACCTGATTCCCGTAGAGGCGCCGGTCTTGACTGGGCGTATACCGTATCTTCAAAGGTGATGTGTAACACACGGCTGGCTCTTTGGGCTGGACCTCTGTGCACTGTATGTCTGACTCGAAGGGTAAGATGTCTGCAGATAGAAAATATGGGATTAATGAACTGGGTTATTGAATGTCTCTCTCTTCATCCCTTTCTCTTCTCCTGTAGAACCCCAAAGGTTAACGCTCTCACCTTAGGTAAGTGAACGCCGTGCTCTCCATCTGCCTCGGGGCAGGGTGCTGTAACCAGTTTCTTCACTGGATAAGGGGAGGAGGCCTCTTGACTTCAGAGGACTGCTGTCCGTCGTTTACTGCATGAACGGTAAGTTTCGAGTAATTCTAATGTCTTTAAAGTCTTTAGTAATGATGTCTCTTGTTTTGCAGGGTTCCGGCGATGGCGGATGACGGGCTGAAGTGAGTTGAAGATGGAGCCCGTGTGATGAATAGAAGCGCCTGGAAGCACGTAAGTAAGCGCTTGTTGCCTGCTTCACGATGCGCTCTAACTGTCTTTTTATTTTGCAGGTACAAGTTCGGAGCGGCTGCAGGGTGCCGGAATACCCACTGGGTTAGATGTGGAAAGGAGTAATGGCACGTGAGTATTAAAGTTCCCCAATGTCTTTAAACGCACCTTGTTTTGTCTTTCAGATGGGGGATGCAGCGCCGAAGGCCTCCGGAGCGTGCGAAGAGTTGGTAAGCTTTTGTCTTTCAGATGCCGGAATGCAGTGCGAAGACCGCCGGAGCGCACGAAGAGTAGGTAAGCCTTTGTCTTTCAGATGCCGGAATGCAGCGCGAAGACCTACCGGAGCGCACAAAGAGTAGGTAAGCCTTTGTCTTTCAGATGCCGGAATGCAGCGCGAGGCGTTGGTGACAGCCGATGGACCAGGTAAGTGAAGCGCTGTCACTGAAGACCGTAATGCTAACCTGTTCTTTCTTGTCTTTATAGGTGTTGCTGAAGACTGGATTCAGGATGGTAAGCCTTTTTCCTTAGGCCCAGGATCAGATGCAGAAGACACGATGAGCGTTCTGCTGCAGAGGATGCAGAATAACGCAAAGCAAGATTCATCCATCGGGTGTGGTTTAAATAGCCTCCTGTAGTGCTTAGGTGTCTCCTTCCACAGCCACGCCTAGGTAAGAAAAGAGTTCCTGCTTTCCAGAAGAGTTCCAGTGTTCTGAACCTAGGGAGTGGCTCCTGCCCCACCCAACAGGAAAAGTAGTTCCAAACAGAAGAGGATCAGAGGCTCAACTGGCAGGCAAGTAAGCAGCATGGTCTGCTGCAGGTAAGTCCACCCAAGCATTATGAGCCCGGCGCTTCCAGCGCTGAGACTGGGCATATTTATGAGCCTGGTGCCACTGGCGCCAGGACTGGGTCCAAAAGGTCCCAATTGGGACTGGTTGGCACTCGGAACCTGGGTTATGGTTCTGCTTCCAAGGGAGTTGGGAAAACCCTGACCTTTTGGAAGCAGAGATCATGACAGTGCTGCTTGATAGCACAGGAATAGGCTTACAAAGACTATTGTCAGCTTTACAGACCTATCTAATGGCAAATCACCTTACTATAAATGTGAAAAAATCACAAGTGATGGTTCTAGGACAGAAAACCAAATTGAAAAAAGCGACTTTCAACTGGAAACTAGACGACGAGTCACTGACCAAAACGGGCGCAATTCGATATTTGGGGGTCTCCTTTAATATCACGATCAGAGAATGGAGTTGGACCAATGATGTCCAATGTTGTATGCGAATGTTTGCTTTGCAAAGACGAAAACTGCAAACAAACTATGGAAAATTTTCCCTCCAACCATTAATGACCTTTTACCGACAAAAAGTGACCCCGGCGGTATGCTTCGGCAGCGAAACAGGGTGAAATATCAGCGCAAGTTTCTGGTCTCAATTAGAGGGTTGTTTTTGGCACAAGGTTCTCCATCTTCCACAATGTGTCTCAATGGTGGCATTGAGGCATGAATTAGGTCTCGTATCTTACTACTACATACTACTGTATTGTGGAAATCAATAGTATTTTTAAGGAAAATGCAAATATCTCCAGTATCAAAAGCATACTCCATTCTAGCGAATAAAAATCATGACACAACTGCCTCACTAATAAATAGTTGGGAAGAGACATTATTAGCCATTCTGAAAGAGGCAAATATACAAATGTCTCTGGTCATAAATATACCACAATTGGCAAAAGAAAAATTGAAACAATGGAAGTGGATCATAAATGCAGAACAGCGTACCGCATCAGCCTCGGCATTAGATTTAGGCTTGTGCTCGCAAAAAATGGATGTACTGCCAAAGTATCTGGCTAAATTTCCTTTAAATTACCATCGGAACCAGTTCTTAAGACTACGCCTTAATCTCTACAACACAAAGGAGCGGCTGATGAAAATAAAAGATCCCGCGACGAAGTACGACACATGTAGTTTCTGTCAGAAAGAGACGGAATCTGCTAAACATCTGACAATTGAATGTCCGCAGATCGCCAGACAACATTCCTTGCACCTAGAACGTTACACCCCGAAAAATGGTAACATGGTTGAATGGTGGAGCCATCTGATTGCGGGAACAAATGTACAGCTAACCTGTGGTGTGATTAACTTTATGGACATGATATTACCATGTCCACTGAAAACATTGGAACTGCCAAATGGCACAGTCCCAGAATCTGCAGAAAAACAACCCTTGTCCGCACAACCTTAGATGCGAAATGCAGGAGGACTTGGGTTTGGGGATTGGGAATGGGAATGACAAAAAGTTTGTTTTCTTTTACAAAACTAAAAGTCTATAAATACATTTTAAAAAATGTATATATATAGTCTTCTTATTTAGAAGTGAGCCCTATAGCAGCATGGCTTTCAGTTCAGGCAACCAGTTTATGAACATACACTCTTTCCATCTCTGTGCCAAGAAGAAACTCTTTCACTGAAGACATTATTTTTGGTATACATATGTATTGTGTATGTCTCTTTATCACAGGGTTTCTTCCAGGTTCAATATTCAGCTAATGGCTCTCAGGAGCTATTTCTAGGTAGATTAAACCTTTTATATGGCTAGGATCATAGTATATATTCCAATGTACATACAAAGCAACTTTATTTGCATTTCATATGCACAAATATTCAGGACAAAGTATTTACGCTATAATTCATACAGTTCACTTCCCAATATAATATTTAAAACACTAGCAGAGCAAACTATCTTTGCTTATAGAAATCACAATTCATTATCTTGAATTATACCTCCAAAACGGTCAACGAAACCTAGGAAGCACAGGAGCTCAATTTATAGACTATAAACACCTTTCCAAATTCTCCCAATATGCAGTCACTGCTGGAATCAATGAAATTTGAATCTCCTCTCAATATCAAAATGAGTCTCTCCTTAACTCCACTTTCTCATGGACAAAATGTCTGAAATAACTCGTCAGTACAGCCATCAAGTCTCTCTCTGCTTTGTAAAACCACAGAAGTTACATCTTCTTTGTTCCTTAGCAATGCCTCTTCTGGCCCAATGTCTACCTCAACAATCTAGACCATTCAATCGGAGTAACAAAACAAATATATATAAATATCCTGATGTTGCCCTTAAAAATTCCACCAATGAGGTTACACATTACACTTTTGCTCTCTATGCCACAATATTGTTTGTTTTCCCTACTCAAGCCGCCTCTCTACTCATTCCTGCAATCTGGATTTTTTTTACAGTCAAATGTCTACAAAAACTCTCACTTCCCTCTGCCATCTTCTTTTTAAACTATTCTTAACCAGTTCTAAGACCTTTCTCAAAATGTGCAAGATAGCACAAGGAGTAGCCTCTATGCGATTCAACATTATGCCTACGTTCATAATAAAGCCCAAAACATATAATGAAGTCAAGTTTAATTCTAATAACATTTCTGCTGTTAACAAATAACTTAGAAGCTTCCATTTTTTTTCTCCATATAACCACTTCAATTTGTTGCAAAAGCTGTTAACTGGCATCCTTTTTAATTCAACTCTGTATAACATAGGGGTTATTTTCTGATAATAGTCCAGTCTCTAGCAGCACTTTGAATCTGCCGCATTGTCTATTAAAATATCTAAGACTAGATAATACAGGCCTTGTTTGTTTATATAAAACATCTCTTGTCTGCAGCATAATTGGTTATACTGAAACCCAGGTAATTTTATGTATTTTATTTATTTATATTGCGCCATAGCCCACAGGCATTAGGGCGCATACATTTAGATCAGAGGAGGTAAGACTACTGACAGTAGAACACTGGGGGAAACTTACCAGAGAGTTTAGGACAATACCAGCATTTGAACTACAGAATAGTATTTCTGATTTGAATTTACAGGCCTCTTTTGTTTATATAAAACATTTTTTATCTGCAGCATAATTGGTTATACTGAAACCCAGGTAATTTTATGTATTTTATTTATTTATATTGCGCCATAGCCCACAGGCATCAGGGCGCATACATTTAGACCAGAGGAGGTAAAACTTCTGACAATAGAACGCTGGGCGAAACTTACCAGAGAGCTTAGTACAATACCAGCATTTGAACTACAGAATAGTATTTCTGATTTGAACTTGCATATATTTTCAATTCTTTAATTAGAACTGTTGTTTGTACTTGCTGCGAATACTTGAATTAGGACTTGAATGTTATATGCTTGAGCTTTGTTCTGTGACACAGACTCACAAGAAATTGCTGGTAAGTTAATTCTTGGAGCCTCGTGCTGATAAGTACTTTTTTGTGCCTTCATTCTCTGAGCCTCACACTTTCACGCAGTGAGAGAAAGCACTCAGAGCAGGTTTGCATCAAACCTGCAAGTTACCTACAGGGTACGTACTGCGCAGGGAAACTACATTTCCTAAGCACCCCGCACAGCATTTCTGGAGACGTCAGGCGATTCAGCGCCAGCGCTTCAGAGGCAAGCTGGTCTTCACCGGTACTCGCCGTCATCAGCGCTAAAGGCTCAGGACATTTTCCTCTTTACATCACCTGATCAGTGCCCTATTAAAGTAAGTAATGGGGTACATGAAAGACATGAAATTACTACTGGACCTACAAAATGCGCAGTGCATGACAACTGTCCAACAACATGTAGAAGAGAGACCGAATGCAAACATTACCAATCCGATAGGTACACAGCCCTACATACTTGAACACACTACTACCACTACAGATATAGATGTGGTAGATTTCATAGTGGGAAAGGCTGGTGAAGCCCTGCACACATTTGAGCAAGGGACAACTAAGCAGGATTTGCAGGAAGGAGCCAAAACATCTAAACAAAAAGAACCAACAAATGCCTTGCGTAGGAGGTCAAGTTCAATGACGTCACAGGAGATGGGTACTAGCAAAGAAATACAAATGTGCTTGCTTAATAAGAGATAATTGAACAATCATGCCCAGAGTATATATGGTCTTATCATCGATAACGACATTGATATACTCTGCCTCACAGAAACGTGGTTATGCGACTCGCGTGGGCCCATGATCGAGATGGCAGTACCAGAACATTACACAAATTACTGCAAAAACAGAGAACAGGGACATGGAGGGGGAGTGGCGATCATAGCAAGAAACAGTATCCACATGCTCACATCACAGGTTATTGCCAGGGATGTGAAATTATCCATCTAAAATTCACCCTCACAATAAACCGCTGTACAAATATCATAGTGATATACAGACCACTGTCACCTATGGTAGATTTCAATGAAGAAATAACTCGGCTGCTACGCAATCTTAAGAGTCCCAACACAGCTACTGTGTTGTTGGGTGACCTTAACAGGTGGAGGGGAGACGCCAAGGATAAAAAGATCTTGATACCGGAAAAAGCCCTCAACGAATAGACTTTAAGGTCTGTAACAATGAACCAACCACACCTAATAACAACCAGATTAACTGGGTGGTATCTTGTAACCTTGACATTACAATGGAAGGGACCACACCATGCATATGGTCTGACCATTACAAGGTAGATTTCTCAATAACATTGCAAAAACCATTGCCCAAAAAGAATAATGATCATAAAAGAATCCAGAATAGGAACTTTAATAAAATCACATCAGAACTTCTAGCACAGTGTATAAAGGACATTATTACCCCGGCAAGAGACAATCAGAATGAAACAAGCATTCTGATTGGCTCTCGCCAGGTCCATACCCGGCCGGGAATCCCTCTGTCGGGATTCCACAGCCTTTTTCCCCAGAGAGGGGCGTGGCAACCCCTCAGCCTATGGGGAGGCTCGAAGTGGGGCCTCCCCGCGGCTGAAAGGCTGCCTTCGCCCCCCGACGGGGACTCGGGTAAGTATTTTTTTTTTCTCCCTTCCCTCTCCTCCCTCCCACCCTCCCAACCCCGCTTACCTTTTTCTTGATCCCTTTCTCGGAGCGGGGCCATCCCCGCTCCGCGCCTCCACACGGCTTGGGGCTTTCCTCGTCCCCCGCCGGGGACGCAGGTACGTTTTGTTTTTTTCCCCTCCCAACCCCACTTACCTTTTTCTTGATCCTTTTTTGGGAGCGGACGCGCTGGGAACACGTGTTCCCAGCACGTCCGCTCCCGATGACCGCCATGGAAAGGGAAAACGCACTTGTTTCCCTTTCCATGGCGGCAGCCATTTTCTTGGCCGTTTCTTTTTTTCTGTCCCGAAACGCCGCAGCGTTTCGGGACAGAAAAAAATAGCTTTTAGTACCCCGGTCACGCAAATATTGCGGGCCGGGATACTAATAGCAAAATGACCCTCGCGGCGGGGGCATTACCGACTCTGGTAATGCCACGGGGCCTTCGATAACTCTGGGCCCCGGGGCATTACCTGAGTCGGTAATGCCCCCGCCGCTCGGGTCATATTGCTTAATTATGACACGCACAACTGATGCAGACTCATGCGAAAATGTAGTTCTGACACACAACACACTAGTACAAGATCTTGTAGATTAGATGGCCCCGGCTGGGTGTAAATTAGTTAGGGAGAATATAAATCATAAAAAATTGTTTAATCCCCAGCTAGCCAGTCTAGAAAGGGAAAAGAGAAGACTGGAAACCAGATGGCTAAAACAGCCCACGACTGATAACAAGAATACATGGAAGGAAGTTGAGCTGCGCTATAAACAAAGTATTCATGATTCAAATATTTTTTTTTTTATAATGAACAAATAACCACAGCATCCAGCTCAACAAGTAAACTGTTCGAGATCTTGCGATCCCTAAAAAAACCCAAGGCCCTGTCTCCGCCCTTTCCAACCATCACAAGAAGAATATGTAAAAGTTCAGGATGCTTTCACTGCAAATATTCTGAAAGCACGAGAAGCAATCAGGACCTCCCAAATCATGGCCCCTGATCGGCAAAATCCACCGATAGTTCCACAGGCGCAGCGAGTGGCAGAAAAAGTTGAATTCAGACCCATTACAATAGAGGAAATGAGGTCCCTTTTGACAACTATGAGACCCACGTCATGTGCGGAGAACATATTTGCACCGAAGTTGATCCTAGAACATAGAGACATATTTATACCTTTCCTCACACGGTTGGCAAATGCATCATTCAGAGATTGTCATATACCAGAGGCCATCAAAAACACTCAGTCACTCCACTAGTTAAAAAAACAGGTTTGGACCAGAAGGACCAGAGTAACCTACATCCAATTACTAGTTGTAATTGCCTACTGAAAATCCTGGACAAAGCGGCTGCATCTCAGCTGCAAGAATTTGTGGAATCAAATGATATCCTACATAAACAACAATCTTGCTTTAGAATGGCTCACATCACAGAAACAGCTATGTTAGACCTCCAGACCCATATACTTAGCATCATGGACAAAGGCA
The DNA here is from genome assembly GCF_040938575.1 of Ambystoma mexicanum. NCBI lineage: Eukaryota > Metazoa > Chordata > Amphibia > Caudata > Ambystomatidae > Ambystoma > Ambystoma mexicanum. The sequence goes on from NC_090924.1 coordinate 965,970,278, forward strand.
AAGCGGGCATGCTAGTATTGCTTGACCTGTCCATGGCCTTTGATTTACTAGACCACAAACAACTTCAATGGTCACTAGAACACATGGACGTCTGTACGGCAAAGGAAATCAGATGGTTAGTTTCCTTTCTGGCCAACCGAAGATCAAAAATCCACTGGGGTGATAACTTCTCACTTCCAACACTCATCAATTGTGGAGTCCCGCAGGGGGCCAATTTGTCTCCCCTGCTTTTCAACCTGTATCTTAGATGTCTTTGCACAGTGCTTGATAACATCAGAGCTTTCTTTACGAACTATGCAGATGACACTCAGATGATTGAGTTGAGTGGCTGCTATGACACAGATTCTCGTATGGTTGCATCTATCTACAACATCATCGAGGCCTGGATGAAAGTCAATTGGATGTGCTTGAACAGGAGTAAGACAGAGTTCAGGATCTTTGGATCACATCAAGCACGGTCCAAACTAAGCAAGGAATACGAGACATTCCAGACCAAATACTCCCCCATACGAGTCCTTGGAAAAGTAACAACCCTAGGGATCTATCTAGAAACGTCACTAAGCACAGAATATCATGTTAATAACTTGAACAGAAGTTGTCAATACTATATATGTCTATTAAATCATATCAGACCTTATCGGAAATGAAAACAATAGTGCCACTATAGCAAGGGCCACGATACTATCTTGTTTGGACTATGGAAATGCTTTGATTGGAGCAAACAATGGGTGCATTGCTCGATGTCAAACTATACAAAACAGCGATGTAAGAATAGTAAAGAAGAAAACCATAAGGGAACATATTGCAACAGACAGAAGAGACCTTCACTGGCTAACACTCAAGGACAGGATTACTTTCAAAGCCATGACTATAGTCCATCGATATCTTTTCGCACAGTCTCCGGTCTATTTGAAGGAACACATATCCCACTACAACCCTGGCCGCTGTTTGAGATCAAAAGCGCTGGGGCAGATTGTCTGTCCACCCTTCAAGTGATAAAACGGATTAGGCAGATCATTTCCAGTAAGTGACGCTCAAATATGGAATAGAATGCCTAAAGTAGTGAGGCAAGAGAGCAACTACTTAGCTTTCAGGAAAGCACTGAAGACGGTTATCTTTAAATAATGGAATGGGTACTTAGGACTAATAAATAGCACCCAGTTGTCTCGTTCACAATATGTATGTCTTGTAACAATACTCTTCTACCATGTCAACAGATTATCTTCTTAAAACCATCTACATTTCTGCATCTGTCATTCATTTCTTATACACATAATTTTGGCTGTACCTCTAAATCATTTCTTGGCCATAATTATTGAGTGTCTGTAGTTTGCATTTTAAGCCCATTTGAGTGTGGATGAATAAAACAATGTCATCAGCGAAGGCCCACCAATTAAGATGAATAGGATTTGTCTTTGACTGAACATTATTTATACCTACAAATGCTGTACTGATGTCTGCTGAGGAGAGATTAAAGAGACGGGGCGGGTTTAATATGCAGTATTGTTTTAAGCATTTGCTGCTGCTAATGTTCCTTGAAAAATCACCCATATTATCCTAAAGAAAGTTACTATGTTGGTATGTTGGAGAATAATTACATTTAATAAAACTTGGCACAGACCCGAGGTGTTTAATTTTGACCAAAGTTTGGTTTGAGACCTTGGGCTGCTGATATAGGCCATGTACAATAGAGGATTTCCGTTCCCAAGAACTTACCAGCCCTTAGAGACAATCCTTATCCTAAAGTTACAGATCTAACTTGCCAACTTCCCTAAACTACATTGTAGCAATGGCGTAAATCTTATGCCAGGTCACATTCCTATCTGCAGCAGATCTGCAATGTTACATCATTGCCCTGGATTTTCAAGGAAAAGAGAATGTTCACTGGATGCCGCTGGAAGATTTAGATTAGTGAAGGCCGGTGGTCGCAGTTTCAATGTGCAAGGCCCCAATTTTTGGAATCTATTGCCTCTCAACCTTAGAGCTGCTGAGACATCAGCTAAGTTTAAGAAAGAACTAAAAACATTACTTTTCAATCTGCGCCTGACCACGCCCATTATACATATTTGAACTTTTTATTCCCATTTGGACTGTTTTTCGCCCCTTGTTTTCCTTCTCACAACGTTTTTAATGTGCTTCTTGTCTGTCTTGTTATTTATGTGTGCGCGCACTGAGGCCCACTGGCATGTGGCGGGATGTTACAAGAATGTTTAATAAATAAATAAACCACAATGCTTTCCAAGTCTCACAGTATAAATGTGCTCAATAACTTATTGTGCCATACAATGTAGGACTTTTCTGTTACAGTAATTAGAAAACATTAATGTAAAGCATCAGGTTCATTGCTTTTGTCAGGTGACTGTCAAGCATGTAGATCTACTCAAGTATGGAACACAATCAAGGCCAAAAGAAGTGAAAAAATAAAACACAAGAAAGATAAAACCGATTCTGTAAATGCTTCCAAAAAATTGGGCAAACAGTAAACAGTTACATGAAATAACGTATCCCTTTTAAATTCTGTGTAAATCAGTTGTAGTGGGTATGTTGCCAGCTGAGGTAACAAAAACGGTCTTCCAGTCTTGATTCCCACACTTTACCAAATTAGATGATCCTGACAAAACCAGCATCTTCCTATGCTCGAGTTTCTCTCAGTAGTAGGTCATATTGTATTTTATTGTATTTGGTTATTTATATAGCGCTCTTTCCCCATTTGTACGGCCTCAATGAGTTTATTCCGTGTAGGAACGCCCTCGGTGACCATAGTCAATATGTCAAGGAAAGTTCTAGAAGTTTAGTTTAGAAGATGGGCGTGTGCATTTTTGCCGGTCTAGGACTTGGGCGGCTGGCTAGACTCCACTAAGCAGCCTGAATGGTCCAGGCACATGGGAGGGCACTGTTGGAGGTTGTGATAAAGAGCTATTGTTGAGAGGTTCGATGTGTGGCCGGCTATGCCGAATTTCTTTTCATTGGTAGTTGCTGTATGCTAGTGGCAGAGGTGCTGAGGTATGTCTGGTGTTTCAGTGCGGACGGTTATATGTGCTGCTAGACCGGAAAGCCTAGCCGTAGCTGCATTCTATGCTGTATGGGTGCTTGGTCATGCATGCGGCCTGTGTCCACAGATTTGGCGTAGGTATACTTACCGTGGTCTTCGGAGTTGTTCGGCTGATGTGATCCCCGTTCAGAGCAGACGCAGTGGTCTCGTCATTCATGGTCTCTCTAGTGAAGAAGAGTCCTAGGATGCGCCTAGCGTGGGTGGGTTTATTGCGCTGTGCCTTGTGATGGGTGTTGGCTACCCTGGGCTATTTTTCTCATTGTCCTTGGTCTCTTGTGGAAGGATCCGACGAGCGGAGGGCGTGATGAGCTGGTTGCAGGTGTGCCACAGGAAAGGCTGCCGGCTTACCTGGAGTAATTGTCAGGTGGGGGTGTTGTTGTGGGTGGGCTGACAGTATGTTAGGTGTTCCACGGGGAAGGTTGCTGGCATACCTGGAGTACTCATCAGGTGGGAATGTTGTTGTGCATGGGACGATGGTGTGTCATGTGAGCCGCTGCGAAACCTGCGGGCCCCTGTATTGTAATTGGTGCCGGGGTGTTGCCGAGGTGTAGTCTCAGGGTACCATGGATCAGGAAAGTATTGGGAAGAGCCAGGATTTAAGGGCCTTACTGAATTTCAGATGGTTTTCAATGTTGCGAATATGTAGCAGTAGCGAGTTCCAGATGATTGGTGCTTGGATAGATAAGGAGGAACCGCCAAGCCTTGCGGAGCTGTGGGGTGGGATCACTAGGCAAAATGCTGTGCGAGATCTGATGTTCCTGGCAGGTTGGTAGGGAACAAATTTGTCTCAGAGGAATTCCATGCTGGTGTTGTGGACTGCGCGGTGGTTGATACACATGGCTTTAAAGGTGGTGCGCCGAGCAATTGGGAGCCAGTGAAGGACTCTCAGGATAGGGCTGATGTGTTCTCTGGCAGGGCAGGTTAATGAGCAGGAGACAAAGTATAATTTTAGCTTTTGAGCAATGACTCAAATACTAGTTATCACTTTTAGGCAGAGTCACACTATTTGCTTTCAGGGTCCTTGTATCTCTGCCTCTCATTTGTGTGGTGTGATTTCAACATTTTACAGGTGCTAGCATATGGTAGATGCCATAGAAGGTCTGAGAGGTGAGCACCGTCCTGGTTGGCATATCGTTATAGCACAGCTGTATTTTGTGTATATAAAATACTGACTTTCATTGCAGCAACTCAATATATCAAGATGTTGCAAATCAGGTAAAATAGTCTCCCTTATCTTGTACTATTACGAAGACTTTCCCTTTTTGTAGGTTTGCCTCACTTTGAGAGACACTCATATTTTTCGTTGACTTTTCTAGTGTTGGGATTTCATGTTTGTGTAAGTGAGATTCATTTTAAGGCTCACTTACCACTGTGAAACATTGTTTATGTTGCTGGCCCAGTATTCCACAAAGGTACAAGGACTGGTGTATGCTTTTATCCACTTTTCTTTTCTGGGTGACTCACCTCATCTGGACACTTACTGTGTCACCATTGCATACCATAAGGTAGCCTCGTACCTTGTTAGTGACCACAATGGATAACTGCATTTTTCAAAGCCCTGAAAACTGAACACTGGCTTTGTTGGTCATATTCCTTGATTTTGTTAGTGAAAAAAACATTGGGGTCATTTTCTAAACAACCGGGTAATAAAAGCAAAGGGTAAAAGCAAACCACAGCTTTACTTTTACAATCCAGGGGACATTAATTCTATTTAAAGGCAGAGTGGTGGTACGAAACAGGATGTACTTTGATATACTATATTTCCATGGTGAATTCTTGGGCCGCCTTCAAATAGTGCCATGGTTTTCTGCCTGCATGTATGTTCATGCAGGCATTTATACTTCTCCAAAACAGATCGGAAATCTGAATAGTAAATGCATTTTCACCTTTGTTTTCCACTCCATTTTGGAAAGTACCCTTTTTGCACACACAGAGTCCCCTTCAGTGCAATTTAGATTTCCTGTAAAATTACCTCTCTTATATGATCATTCACCAGCAAAAAAGGTTCTTAAAGGAGCCCAGAAAGGAGCTTCTGATAGAATGGAATCCAGTTTGGTCGGGATAGTTGTCTCCCAGAGGTGTTAAGCCAAAGCCCTGTCTGTGAGCGTGAGTGAATGGAGGTTGATTGGCATACCTGATTGGATGGCTGTTGAAATGTTGAACCAAGCACTGTAGGAGATTAGAAGACTCTGGTAACCCCCAACCCTGTGGATGTGGATATCTGTGGGGACTGATCACCTAGCTGGATCCTGAAGAAACTGAGACGACCCAAAAACGATTCTGAGGAGAATGATAGAAGCTGTACTCCTGCCCTCCTAATCTCATGAAGGTAGAGTTCTAGCTCATCTCGAACAGAGGAAACATCTTGCAGGTGCTTCTACCCTTGAACCAGTGGTCACTCTCAGTTCACCCTGTTTTACAGCATTCTTGTGCTCTCATGAAGTACCAAAGACAAGACTCCTCTCATCGAGAGTAGAGGTCCCTGCTCTATCTGGAACTTCAAGTGGTATTGTGTCCTACTTACCTAAGGTAAGTTCTACATCATAGACAAATGCAGCTTTTTTCATAGTTAGAGCCTGTCCTCACTCTGCCTTTCTTCACTCTATCCTCAGGCAACTGTCCATAGCAGAAGATTGTGTGCCCTTTGGACATGGTCATAATTGTGCTTTCGCCTTGCTGCTTTGTCATTGGGCCCAGCTCTTTGTGGATTGTCTTCAGGTGGTGGTCCAACATCACCCAGAGTGTTTTCATTGGCCCAGCCATCTTTCAGGGTTCTGGCTGCCAATCCTGCGTCAAGAACCAGCACCATAAACTCATTCCTGCACACCCCACCTCTGAACCCTCTACCTCCACTCCTAGGCCTTCTATACGGTCTCCATCTGTCCAGTGTGCCTTCTATGAAACTTCAGACTTCATATCCATTGTTGGTGTCTTATGTTGGGTCTTAAGGCTTGGCCTGCATTCTTGTCGTAAGCTCTCCCTGACCGAAAGATGGCACTGCAGGGGCCCTCGATTCAACTCTGCAACTGTTTATCTCTGGGTCGTCTGTCATCGAACCTAGGTCTGGAACTCATCTGGTGGGGTTCCACATTCTTGCCAGATCGATGGCTGCCTCTATCACAGCTTTCAAGAGCAGCAAAATATACCTACATTTTTAATATAACTGCAAGCTGACCATTGGCTTTGTCCCATTCATTTTAATGGACCAACTTTCCAAATCTTTTAAAATTGACTCAAAGTACATTAAACCATTGCCTAGAATATCTTATTAAATACTTATCTACTTAGTATTTATTTTATAAGCTTTATTTGCATTTTCAAAAAGGTAAAACAAACATTCTTGCACTTATTCCTTCACAGCGAATGCGCAAACCCACTGCAATTGGTTTCCTCAGCAGCACGGTTATAATGTACAATGTCAATTGAAACTTTAACAAAGTTAACTTTAGCGACGTGCGGGTGAGATCAGAAAATTGAACTGTTCTCCCTTCTTATTGGCCTTATCCAATTACTCCCCTCATCTTCCTCAAATGGTTGATTCTACCATCCTAAAACGTAACCTCGTAGACACATGAAAATCATAATATCAAAAAAGTATTCAGTAAAATTGGCCTATAGAAACGTTGTTCTCTGTCTTTCACAAATTCATGAAAAGGGAGCCACACTTTAAGAAATGTTTGAAAGTTTTCATTGGTCAGTGCAAATACTTTCTCCATGGTCAGGACCCCAAATGGTAACCTACCAATGTTCAAGGATATGGCCCTCATACAGATTTCCAACACGGGGCCATTGTTAATCTGGCCCCGTTCAGCAAATGTGTGATTAAGTCTGCTTGAACACCTCTTGCTCCATAGACTCCCACCGACACAGCAACCAATAATAAAACAGTAGGATCCAGGGGCATCAGTACCCCAGTGATATCTTTAATATGTCCCAGTATCTCTTTCCAAAACAATTGAGATTTCGGGCAAAGACACCACACATGACTCAAATCACCAACCTCTCCACATCCTTCAAACAAAGAGGTGAGGAGGAGTTAAGTTATTCTATTAATTCGTAGAGGAGTGAGTTACCATCGAACACATATTTTGTATGCTATTTCCTTAATAGCTGTGCATTTCGAAGCCTTGTGTGCCCTTTCCCAGATCTGTCCCCACACTCACACTTCCTCTGATATGCTAACATCCAATTATTTTTCCCCAATGTTCCACATAGGGTACTCTATCATCAGGAGAAGCATTATCTAACAGCCTATAGAATTTAGGAGCACCATTATGTTCCAACCCTTCTTTCATATTAGCATCCAGGCAGGGGGGAGCAACCAATCAGGTTGCCCGGATAGCAGGCTTAATGTACCGATCCAATCCAATGTTTCTGAGCAACCTAACGGCTGCTTCCCTCACCCTGCCATCTTCCCCCTACCCTCTGTTCCCTTAACTTTAATTTCCCTGTCCCTCCCACCTCTTCTGCCACGCCTGTTCTTGCTGACCACCATGGAAATGGAAGAGGAGCGCCGGTCGGAGCCCTTCTTGCAGCTCAGTGGTGGCCATCTTGCGTAAATATTTTGTATGAATGAACAGGAGGCCATGAGGCGTCCCGTTCATTCATCCCAAAACATTCCTGTCAGCACCCCTGGTTACCAGATTGGCAGCCTGGGGTGCTAATAGCAGTAATACCCGGTGCAGCCCGCCGGATCGGGTAGTAACGCTACCGGGGCCCTCGTTTACTCAGGGCCCAGCCCGTTACCACCCGGTCTGGCCCACTTGATTTGGTATTCTTGCTTTATTAGCACACTGGGAGGGGGCACTTGCCAATCAGGAGGCTCGGAACGCAGGCTGTACTGTAGTGCCCCCTTTGCTTCCACGCTCCACCTTCACCACTTAGCACACGTGCAGTTTCCCTTTACCAAATCTAGACACCACTTTAGGGAATTACTACCCTTCTACTTTTTTTTTTTTTGAATATTTTTATTGGCATTTCTTCAAACTTAAACATCGGGACACAACACAGTCCCACAAACCTCTCCCTCCCACCCCCTTCCCACTCCTCCGGTTAAACGTCCATGCATTGTCTTTGCAACCCTTGGAAGTGTTCATTTTAAGCTGTAAACATATCAAGAATGCGGATGTTGTGTGGGCACCATTGCAGTATATAATCGCTTTGCAGGAAGTCTATGGCGTCTCCCCAATCTGTGGTGAACTTCTGTCTGTCCCCTTGAAGGTTAAAGGTGATTCTCTCCATGGCTACATAGTTCCAGATCCTCCTGAGTCATTCTTGTGTAGTTGGGGGGGGGGGGGGGTCTTCTGTTTCCATTTTTGCGCAATGGCTAGCCATGCTGCTATTAGGAATCCCATAAAGTTCTGTTTTTGAGTTTTCGTAAAGGACTTATCTCGGGGGGCCCACATACCGCACAGCCATATCTCCTCTCCTAAATTGGCCGCGCCCTCGAAGATTTTCTGCATCTGTGCTTTCACTTCCGTCCAGAATTGTTGCAGTACTATACAGTCCCACCAGATGTGCCTCCAGGTTCCCAAGGAATCACATCCCCTCCAGCATTTCCCTTGCGTTGTTGGGAACATTTTGTGAATTCTCTCGGGCGTATAGTGACATTGGACCATCGCTTTCGTCCAGGCTTCCCTCGTTTGAATTGCACGTGCCCATTTTGGGATTATTAGCCAGGGGTATGTCCATTGGTCCCGATCAATTTGTTTCCCTAGGGTTACTTCCCACTTTTTCATGTACTGCCACGTGATGTTTTCTTCTTGGGCGTTTATAAATTTGTAGAGTGCGTAGACGAATTCCCCCCCCCCCCCGTTTGGGTCAACATATATGTTTCAAATGGGGTGAGGTCCCTTGTCCATGCTATTGTTATTCTTGGTGTTGAGAACCAGTGGTGTAGCTGCTCGTACTGATATCTATCCCTTTCCGTGAGGCCCAGCAGCTCCTGGCAATCTGAAAAGGTTCTGATCTGTTGGTCTTCTATCATATCATCCACTTTTGTGCAGTCAGCCTCGCGCCATTTCCTGAAGGATCCTTTCACCAGTCCGGGGGGAAGTTTGGATTGTCGAACAGTGGCATGAAGGGGGCGAGATCCTTCATTAGGGTTTCCTTCTTGGTTGCTCTGTTCCATATTTCCATGGTGGTGTTCATAACTTCGCTAAGTTTGATGTTGTGATGTCTGTGCTCGGGTCTCCTCCATAGAAGGTGGCGCAAATTTGATCTTGCGACGGTTCTGTCCTGTGCCTCCCACCATTTTTCTGAGTTGTCTGTGATCCATTCGTGCAGGACCCACAGTTGTGCCGCCTCGTAGTATTTTTTTAAGTGGGGGAGAGCCATTACCCCATCTGGTTTAAGTGCAGTAAGCACCTGTTGGGACATTCTCTGTGTTTTGTTTTGCCAAATGTATTTTGTAATGATTTTAGAGAGGGTCTTGAAGAATGTTGCCGGGATTCGGATGGGGAGAGCTTGGAAGTAATACAGGAGCCTGGCCAATATCGTCATTTTGATGACCGTTCTTCTGCCCCACCAGGATATTGATAGTGGATTCCATCTGTTTAGGTCGGTTCTTACGTCTCCTATAAGTTTAGTGTAGTTTCCGTTGTAGAGGTCTTTTATTTTAGGGGTCAGGATTACTCCCAGGTATTTCACTCCTCCTTCGGCCTTTAGTAGGTTTAGGTCTTTAGTTGTCTTGTATATTCCCTCTGTGTCTCCCGCCAGGGCCATTACCGACGATTTCTGCTTGTTAATTTTCAGCCCCGATATCGCTCCATAGTCGTCTATTGGCTGGATAAGGAGGGGAAGTGTGTTGCTTGGATCTGATATGGTCAGCAACATGTCGTCTGTGTATGTTGCCGTTTTGTGCGTGTGCCCTCCCATTTCTATGCCCTTGATGTCCGGGGCCGCTCTGATCTTCGCTAGTAAGGGTTCCAAGAAGATTGCATAGAGTAGGGGCGATAGGGGCCATCCCTGTTTTGTTCCCCTGCCTATTATTACTGGATCCGAGAGTTCGCCGTTGACTGCAATTCTGGTCCTCGGTGAGTTGTAATTTGCATGAATCATGCCGATAAAGTCCTCCCCCATGCCCATTTTCTTTAGTATAGCGAATAGCATCGACCACTCTACCCAGTCGAATGCTTTTTCAGCATCCAGTGCTATTATTGCCGATGGGATTTCCATGATTCCGGTCTTTTCTATGAGGTGGATTCTTCGTTTTATGTTGTCGTGGGTCTTTCTGTTGGGGATGAAGGCTGATTGTTCTTGGTGAATTAATTTGGGGACCAGGGGTGCAAGCCTGTTGGCTAGGACTTGTGTAGAGTTTGGCGCCGACATTGATTAAGGCGATTGGTCGATATGAGCCCGGACTTTCAGGATCTTTCCCTTTTTTATGGAAGACTAGAATCTTGGCGTCATTCATGGAAGTTGCTATATTGCGTGTTGACTTGAAGGTGTTAAATAGCGTAGTTAGATAGGGCGATAAAGTTTCCGCGTATGTTTTGTAAAATGCTGCGATAAAGCCGTCCGGCCCTGGAGCTTTGTTCTTAGGAAGGTCTCTTATTGCCTTCAGCACCTCCTCTGTTGTGATTGGTTGATCGAGAGCTTCCTTTTCTGCCGGAGCCACTGTAGGTAATGTTATCCCCGACAAAAATGCCGCCTGTGCCTCTTCGCTCGGACGCTGTGACGTGTACAGATTCTGGTAGAATTCTCGGAAAACCTCTTTTATATCCTTCGTTTGTGTTCTCTTAACTCCCTGTTCGTCCGTCAGAGTTTTCACTATTTGTTCTTGCCGTTTGCCTTTGAGTTGTCGTGCTAGTAGCTTGTCTGCTTTATTCAATTTCATCGCGTACCAGTGTTTGGTGTGGAGTAGTTGCGTTTCAGCTCTCTTTGTCCTTATCAGTTCTATCTGGCTCTGGATGTGACGGTAAGCTCTCTTCATTTTCCTTGAGGTGTTCTTGGTCATTTCTTCCCTTAATTCTTCCAGTTTGGCCCCCAACTCCTCTTCCCATTTATGTAAAAGTTTATCTTTTTGCGCTTTTAACGCTATTAGATGTCCCCTTGTCACCGCTTTGAAGGCTTCCCACGTGGTGCTCGGGGAGACATCCGGGGTAACGTTATTCTCAAAGTATTCCTCAATTTTCTCTTTGATTATTTCTTTTGTCGCTATATCTTGAATCATTTCTCTAGGGAAAGTCCAGCGCCATAGGCCTGATTGTTTTTGCAGTTTAGAAAGGGTAATCCATAGTGGGGCATGATCTGATAGTGAGATTGTGCCTTTCTCTATGTCCTGTATTTCTCCGACTAGGCCTGCTGTGGCCCATATATAGTCGATCCTAGAACTTGTATCGTGTACATGTGAGTGATACATATAACCCTTAGTGGATCCTCTGAGTCTTCTCCACACGTCTTCTAATGCCAGATTCTGCATAGACTGTCTGAGTGCGTGCGACGGAGCTCCTTGTTGGGAGGTTTTGGGATTCAAACTATCTTCTGTTAGATTCCACGCTAGATTGAAGTCTCCTGTTAGGATCACCTCTCCCTCCGCGAAGTTTTCTAGTGTGTTTATTGTTGCTTTGATGAATCCTTCCTGGCCCGTGTTCGGGGCGTAAAGGGTTGCAATGGTTAGTTTACGGTTGTCTATTTGGGCTTTCACAAATACGTAACGGCCGTTTTTGCCCGCTAATGTCTCCTTCATTTGGGCCTGCAGATGGTTGACGAAGGCTATGAGTACACCTTTTTTTTTCTCGTCATCGTTGGATTGTATTATTTGTTTGCAGCCTTTTATCCGAAGTAGGCTTTTCCTCTTTTTCTGAATGTGGGTTTCTTGGAGCGAAATTATGTCGAACTTTTCCCTTTGTAAGAAGTGTTCAGTTTTCTTCCTCTTCACCAGTGTGTTCAGCCCCCGAATGTTAAACGTTAGGATTTTCAGCCCCATTCTTTCACATGAACTTGTTTTTTTTTATTGGGACCTTCCTGTGGGTTGCCATGGGATGTATTTAAATCAGAGTGTGAGTCTTTCCCCGCCGAACTTTCCCTTGAACTCCCTCCCCTCCCCCGCCTTCCATCCCCCCCAACATTGTTCCCGAGGAGGGCTCTGGGCCCTCTGGTTGCTCCGGCGTGGTGCCTTTGTTCCATGCCCTCTATAGTCTCAGGGTAATTATTCGCAGGGGATCCTAAACCCTGCTTGTGGGGCGAATTCCACTGGTGTCCCAAGACTCTGCCGCGCCTACTTTTCGGCCCTGGCCCTTGCTAGGATGTTCGTGCCAATGTTTGTTCTCCCTCCTAGTCTGCATAGGAACAACTGTTCCTGATGCGTTAGTTTTATTCTGGATTGCGTGATTGGAGTCTTGTCCTTCTTTTCTCTGTTTGCCATCCCCTTGGCTGTCTCCGTTATTTTGGGGGTTCTCTTGTTTTAGAAGGATCAGATTTGTGTTCCTGACATCCCATAATCCTGAGGCCCTCTTCGCATGTTGTGATCCGATGTTGCCATTCTTCCCATGAGAATAGAAGGCCAAAGGGGAATGTCCATTTGTAGCGGATTTGTTTTTCTGATAGGATTTTGGTCAATTGACTCATTTCTCTTCTCTTTCTGAGCGTGGATTGAGCCAGGTCCTGGAACAGTAGTATTTCTCTGCCATTCATTCTTATTTTATCCAGAGTCCTGGCCTTTCTCAATACCTGTTCCTTTTGAGTGTAGCTAGTCATGGCCACTAGGACGTCTCTGGGACGGGGTCCTGGATCCCCTGTTCTCCGGGGGCCTACCCTGTGTATTCTATCGATGCAGATGTCTTCCCCGGGAACGTCCCCCAGAATATCATGAAATACTTGTTGCACTGCTGCGTGGAGATCTTTATCCTCTACTGTTTCCGGCATATTTGTGATGCGAATGTTTGATCTCCTCGATCTATTTTCCAAGTCCTCGCATTGTGATTCGAGTTCCATCGCCAGACGTGCGAGGCGGTCTTGTGCCTCAGCTTGTAGGGTCGCCTCCTCGTCTATGTTCTGGACCGTCTTTTCCAGGTTGTCTGTCCTCTCCTCTAGGGATTCGATGTCTTTTTTTAGTTCCTGTACTGCCTGCTTCAGTTCCCCTTTCATTTTATCGAATTGAGTCTGGGTTGTGGCAATGAACTGTTCTTGGAATTCTTTAAACCATGTTTTCATGTCTTCCCGAGTGGCCATGTCTAGTTCTTTGCTACGCTCTATTGGGTCTGCTTCTTTGCTATTCTGTTTATTTTGTTGTCTTTGTCCTGCATTTCCAGTTCCCCAAATGTGTGTCAGATCTTGTACTTGCTTGGCTCCTTTTTTGTTTGTCGCTGCAGCCTGTGACCCCTGCCTCGCCTTGGCTTTGGACATGTGTGTGGCTTCTTTGCCCGGTGCGCTATCCCTGCGTCTTTCTCTCGTTGGGCCTCCCGGGTTCGGATACTTTTGTGTAGGGTCGTTTTCGCCCCCCGCATGGGCTTGTGCCCCACCGTTTCTCCGGTGTGAGGTCTTTTTCTCAGGGGGCTGGTGGGGTTCCGCCTCTATTATTGCTCTCAGAGTTGCAAGTCTCTTATGAGTGCCTGGGGGTCTGTTCCTCTGGGCGCCATATTGCTCCCCACGGGTCCGTTGTGTGGTGGTGGCCCCGGCCCTTTCCCAGTGTGGCCTGTTTTGGTGGGACTGCCGATTCAGCCCCTAATCTACGTGCTGGGGCCACGAAGCTGGGTGCGCCGAGGGGGCCCTCCCCGTTCTGCCCCGCCTCGTACCTGCTTATCGAGCCTGGATCACTGGGTTCCGTCTGTATCCGCCGCGGTGTGCCGGGCCTTGCCGTCCGCCTTGCGCCTCTCTCTCCCTGGCGGTCGCTTGCCCGTCCGGTCCCCTCCTTTTCCCTCGGCTTCCGTGTCCACCTGCTCCTCTCTCACTGGTTCCCTGCGGGGCGGGGACCGCGGCCTAGATTCATTTTGTGGTGCACTCCGGCGGAGGTCCGGCTGTCCCCTCTAGGACTCGCTCCTCTGTTTCCGGCGTTTTCACTGGCCCCACGCCAGAGGCGCCTTCCTCGGCATGGCGGCGCGGCGTCTCGGGCCTACTCCGGCGGGAAGACTGTCCTGGGTCAGGACCGGGGGGCACTTCTCAATCACCCGCCATCTGTTCGTCCTGGCTCCTCTTCGCCCCTTTTTTCTCTGTCCGATGAAGGAAGGTTCGTCTTGAAGGGCACAGCGCCTGCTTATTTCATTTCTTTGTCGCGGCCCGAGCTTGGGGACGGAGCTACGCTCACGCACGTCTACCCGTCTCGGCCGCCATCTTGGAATCACCTTTCTACTTTTTAAGGTTAGTTTTGTGGTTTTCAAACATTTTCCCAATTTAAGGCCTGCAACTTATAGCTAAAAGTAACTCATCAGATGCAACTGTTTTACCAGTTTTAAAGGGTGTTGGACGTCTCCTGGAGAAACTTTACACATTTTAATATTCCTGAATAATATTCCATAATTATCTATCTGTCAATGATTATTTAATGCATAAATAAAGTGAATACCTTTTCAATATCTATACTGTATGCTGATTTCTATGATCTGCACTTTCGACCAGTTCTTTACCCTCTGTGATTAAGCGACTTTGTGGTCATTGTCACATGGACCTGGAGATGCCATCCCCACATCTTCGAGACTACTGATATCTGCAGTCCAAACCACACAGCTCAAGATGGATGGCTCAGAGTCTAGAAACCATCAGTCCCACAGCCCAACTTTTGGTCAGGAGGAAAACCCGGACCTGATCTAGTAGATTCACCTACAAATATGAATGGAAGAGCCCCATTGAAAATCACTATACGGAGTTGTATGCTTAAGAAGGACCTCAGACAGCCCTTCTGTAACCCGAGATACCTGGAGGATGTCAAGGGACTGGAAAGAGAAAGACTATACCTCTCACAATTTCCATATCCTGAAGGAAAGCCGTAAATGGACCAGAAGGACTGATTTGCTGGCTTTGGCCTGGGAAGACGGAACAAACCCACAGTAGAATAGTATGACTGGACAAAGGGCCTTCTTGGGCAGCCTGTATGTTAGTTAATACTCAGAAGGAAGTGCAATTCCTCCCTGCAGCTAAAGCAACGAAGAAAACCTCCCCACTGTGCAGCAGTCAGAATACTTCTTTAACTTCCCCTCAGCTAATGGGGAATGCTAAGTTCCCACTTGAGGTTCACAGGAGTCAATTAATTGAAGCTCCTAAGCAAGGGAAGGCTTCAGAAGCAACCCTGTTGAGATAACAGCAGTTGGCACACAGCCTGCATTAATCATAGCGAGCGTGAAGCTCTGTGAGGAAATAATGGCACTCATCTCTAATTAAATCAAGTCAATCTATTAAATTTGGGACATGGACTAACTTAAGTCGGCAAATAAGGAAATAACACATGATATAAGATTGAGTGAAATATAATTTTTTTATTTTAAACAGTGCATCCACTTATATATGTTTTTTTGATGTATTTTTATGTAATGTGGTGTGAAAAGTTACGTTGAAGCTGTTGCACAGGCAATATTTTTATTTTATTGCTCTGTTTTATTACAAATGTTTCACTATTACCTCAGAATAGGAAACATAAAACAATTAATCCAACATTTCCCTATGTTTAAAATCCTTTTTTTTTGTTAAAGATTTATGGTTCAGATACTGAACATTTATCTTTCCATCCAAAGAGGTTCGAAAAAAGGAAAAAAACGTGCTTACTAAAACGGGATATGAGAAAAAGCAGGTAGAGGAAAGAAAAACAAGACAAGACATCAATTTCCATCCGTAGAGAAGCAAGGAAGACCATCACGTTCATTCACAATTGCTATTTACATTGATAACTCCTTAGATATCCCATTAAAAGGAGGAGGAGGGAATTAGAATGGAAAATATGAGACACACAGGTCTACACATCAGTAGATTTTATTTATAGGTGTCCATGGCCGCCCCCCCTCCAAGATTTGATTTAGAAATTGTATGACTGCGATGATCATAGATCGTGATTCCCAGAGTATCCAAGACCAAATTACTAAGAGCAGCCATGAACATACCCAAACACGAGCACATCTCTGATACCAGACGCGCCCGTCACTGGCTATCTATACCCCAGAGAATTGACTATAAAACACTCTCCCTCACACAAATGCCTATCCAACCAAGCACTCAGATAACTCTCAGACAACTTCACCCACATACACCATCTCGCCCAACTAGGTCAGCCCAACTCACCGCTTAAATATCCACAGATTTAAGCTCCAAAAAGCTGGTGGCACAAGTTTCCCAGTGCTTGCAGCCAAACTTTGGAACTCTCTACCTACCGACCTGAGATTAGAACCTTCCTTTCACCACTTCATACACATCGCGAAAACTTGGCTCTTGGCCAAAGAAGCTTAATTCACCGACCCATTACAACTGTACTGTATACATTTTATAAACTACACACTCCCTAACCTTGTAAATACGTCATAACCTGTATATTTTCCATAACTACGTTATTATAAGGACATTACCAGCAACTGTATCATAAGGTCTTCTCTCTATGTAATGCCTACCTATTCTTACCTTGCCTGCAACACTTTCACAACTTGTAACCTGCAACCATGTAACCTGCAACATGTACCCTTGTCAAGCGCCTGGATGCCCCAGGGCCAGGCGGCGCTATATAAATAATAAACTAAACTAAATAGTTTCAGCATCTTTCGAATGTCTATCTTCGATGATCTTTCCAATGTATCGCGTGCGGATCTCAATAAGGCCTGTGCAGAATACGACGATGTGCTTTAATGATACAACGATTCCTTCCTGATTGCAGAATGTACATTTTGAATCTTGGACTTGACCGTATGATTTAAGAACTTGTCTTGTTGGCATGATGTTAAGACGGAATCTAAACAATTGAGATCGATACCAATCTGAGGGAAAACGTCTGAGGTACTCGGGGACTCAATCCTATGCTTGTTTCATTTGTCATGTGAAGCTGTCGTTAGTAAGAGGCTATTTTTCTCTGCGCTTCGATCCAGTCATCTTCCTTCACAAGTTTTTTCACTTTGCCAGAGTTTAGTCGTAGAGTAGCCAAACTGATACCCAATGAGTCAGTTTCCAAACATGTTTTCCCCCATTGATCGGGAAGTGTATTTTTCCTCCACTTTTGATCTTGTATAAAGGTTAAATAGAACTCAGATTTGGATTCAAATATACATTTCCTGAAGAGGGATAAGGTTTTCCATATCGTAACGGCGTACATGGATGTCAGCCCCAGCTTACAATTTCCTCAGGATGTGAAACATACAACAATTAATCCAACATTATCATATCTTTAAAATCCCATCTTTACCGAATTCATACAATGTCAACAATGTACATCAAAGTATAAATCATTAAACAATAGATTCAACATTACCTCATCTTTAAAATCCCACCTCTAAATTATTCATAAAACATTCACAGAGAGTAATTAAAAACACAAGAACATCATTTTAGTTGATTAAACACTTCATCTAAGAATTTCACTAGCGCAAATATTAGGCCAGATTTTTCCCCCACCAAAGCCATATTCAACCATTCATCAGCTGAGAGAGAACTAGGGTTTTCAACGGAAGGGCCCAAAAACCTAGTTCTTAATGCTGTTAAATTGCAACATACCACAATTATGTGTTTCAATGACTCACTTGAACCATTCTTTAATTTGCTTGCGTCCCACCAATACTTCTTTAGTTGGATACACATTTTATCTTATTCTCATAAATTGAGTATGATAGTAAGAGCTTGGACATTTAGGCAAGTATTTGGTAACTGTACTAAGTATGATAGTTTCAATCTTAAAGTTTTTCATAGTTTTTATATTGGCCTCTTTTCTCCTGTATATCAATCCAATCGTGGCGCTGAAATTTCTTGTTCACAGCGATGGGATTTGCTATCAAATGTTCAACCGGAATATCCACATTGTTTAGGCTATCCATACATTAAGCATTCCAATTGTCCAGCGGCCAGTCCCCGCTTTATTACCACTCCTTAAGAGCTCCAGAGGGAGGGGTACATTCATCAAGATGGATTTCCGAGGCAGGGATGACGACTTCCACAGGACTATTGAGTACAATGAGTGGAGGCCTAGCTCATATCTAATAAGAGCCAAAGGTAACCCTTTCAGAAGGTAAAGTATTCTCTTCCAAAAAATTCCTTCCACAGTATCCCAAATCTGCCATGGGAGATTTAAACTAGCCTCCGCTCCATATGAAAGAATTGAAACAACCTTTAGCTGATAGAAAGATTGTACTGGCATAATGGTAAATTTACCATAAATGTGATGCAACGATAAACCTTGGGATGTCAAACCTTTAGTTTTAGCTCTCTGTTCCATAACCCAAGGGTTATCATTTATGCTTTGGTTCAACCGAACCCCCCACAGATGACAGAATTCACAACCGAACCCCCCACAGATGACAGAATTCACAATGTCAAGGGATTCCTGTCCAACATACCATTTTAACCTTTGGTTTAACTTTTCTCTAGATGCTCTAAGGATCATTACTTTAGATTTCTTCACATTAATCCACAGATTATTTGTTGTCATATATTCCTGTAGGCCATCCAACCTACGTTGCAGGCCTACAGGAGTCTGATCAATGAGGATCAGATCATTAGCATAGAGCATCCAAGGTAGGATTCTACCGTTAACCTTTGGAGGAAAGGCGTTTATATGCTCGTGACCAGTACCCAGGTCTGATAAGTATAGATTGAGCAATATTGGTGGCAGGGGGCAGCCCAGTGTTAGACCCCTGTATGTATTAATATGTTATGATAATTGTTCCTGTATGTTCAATCTGAACTGCATAGTAGTTAATGAATACAAATCCTTTATTGAAGCCAACAAATCTTTCTCTATTAACACTATCGAACGCTTGCTCCAAATCTACAAATGCCAAGGAAAGTGTTGAACACTTTTTGATAGCCTGCAATGTTAACAAATTCAGAAGGAAAAGGTTAAGACTGGTTCCAACTCCTTTAATAAACCCAGTCTGGCGTGAGTCCAACCGACTTGAAGCAGCCGCCCACAAGTTCAAATGCAAGAGAATAAGCGAGGCAAAGAGTTTCCCCAAGATATCCAAAAGAGCAATAGGGCGATAATTTTTGGGATTTTCCCTATCATCCTTTTTGAATATCGGTATTATTATATATAAAAAGAAGGTCAGGCGCGCACTCTGGTTCCAAGTCATTTAATCCTGATGTAAGTAATAACAGGGTTGAATCCCAACACAGTTCAAAAAATAATAACAGGGCTGAATCCCAGATGCAAATAGTCCCAACAATGTTCAAAAATTACCAGGGTTAAAACCCAACTGCTACAGTTCCAAAGCACAATAGTTAGTTCTACTCCTCCAAGTACTTTCAAGTCTCAAACTCTCATCAGGGAGGCTGTGTTAGCTGTGTTCCTTTTCAGGTGTTGCTAATTACTTTTTTCAATTTCAGTCTCAAAGGATTCTGGTTATTGTAGTGATGGCACAAGTGTTTCATTCAGGAGACCAGGAACCAACACCCTTGTCATCCAAACATTTAATGGTAAGATCACTGTTTAGCACAACAGAAGGGTCGTTCAGAACTGCACGTCTCTTCCATTAGACTCATTACACCATCAATAAAATGTGTTGCAGCTATGTTGGCAGGGTTCCAGTATAAGTTAAATACAACTCCCAATTTAATTGTACTAGGGTTTCCTTGAACAATTTTCAAGACTAACATTTGAATTCAGGGATTAGGGTTCAAGTTTGTTATTACTGGAAACACTTTCTCTGTTTTAACCAAAATTAGGATCCCAGAAAATGGTCTTCCCTTCTCTCCTTTCATTGCAGGATTTAGGAAGGCCGAGTAGCCATCACAGATCAGAGTATGCCAAAGCCAGGTTTCCTGGAGACATCAAATAAAAAGCTCCAGGCCAAGGTCATCTTCATTAAATAGATGTAAAAAGCCACGTGGTTTTCCCAACAGCCAACTGTGACCTCCTTGCGGTCCAGCCCCTCTATAATCTATTTATTACAGGACCTGTCTAAGGCTCCCAGAAGCCAAGACCAGTTTGGACCTTCCTTTGCAAGGCTTGCTCTCAAAATTCATATTAACCAACTGTTCATGATTCTCTAAGCATGAGAAGGTCACTCTAAAAGTGCTGATGGTGTTTTTAGTTAACCCTAGTGGGTTTGGTACCAAGGTTTTGGCCGAATTTGTAGAGGTCTTAATGTAATTGATTTTTCAAAGCTTTCAAGGAACCCTTCTGCGCTACTGACAATTTCTCAGTACTTTCATCCTTGTCAAGGGATCTCCCACAGTGCAACCCCATAGATTCATCTTTTAGTTCAAAACCCAAACATAGGAATGCCGAAGAAAATTCCCACAAGGCCAATTTCACAATATTGGATTTCAAATGAAGTCTAACTCAATCCATTCTTTCCTCTGCCACGAATTCCACTAGTACAAAATCTTCAAAATCTATATAACACAATTGGGATATATGATACAGTAAACTCAAAACATGTCTTCTTTTTAAAATTAAAGCATCATGGGAGTCGAGTGGACGTTTCAACAACAAAGTCATGTTACCACTTTTCTCGTTTATTTTGTGGGAAAAGTTCTCCATTAGTTCATGCCCAGAGATGTTGATGGAAGGAGGAACTTTCAAAACATCCTTTCTATATGTTAAGTCAACCGAATTATGTTTTTGAGTAAGGTTTGCCCACTTACAACTGACAATATCGTCACCTTCACATCAGCATCAGAAATAGTGGCCCCCTGCTCCCTCCTTTCCTCTGCTCCAATAGGCAAGGTTGCCGGTACTTCTGAAACATCTGATAATAAGATAATAGAATAAGTGGAAAAGCTCATCTAGCCATCCAGTATACTTTTGCTATGTTACTGGCCCAAGTCTTGACTCACTAGCAGTTGATCCGGCAGGAGCATTTGTGGCTCAGAATTGGATTTATAATTAAAATGGTCAGAAAAATGTTGTTGCAATGGAGGAGGAGCTTTCAAATTACAGAGACATTTTCTTGATCCATTTGATCTAATTTTCTTAGGTGGTTGTATATTTTTAACTTTTTTTGTGGAAGGGTGCAAGCGAGATGGGTTTTGTTTGCTTCTCAAAGATTGAAAATGACTTTTTAACATGGTGTAATGCAGGTGCCAGAGCTACAGTTTCAGTCGGGATCAAAAGTTCCTGGTCCGAGTCTATAGAACATGGCACAGTTGACAACCTTAATCCTATGTCCACCGGCTGTCCTGTATTGGAAAAGTTCTGAGCCACTACTCCATCCTTATTCTTCGCCCTTGTTTGAGGTGTTATTTTGCTTCGAGATCCTGGGTGACATATTCCTGGTCCTGCATCAAGAATGTAGTGTCCCCCTAATGGTCGCTCTCTCTTCCTTCTTGGGCTGGGAATTAAGATCCATAAAATGAACTTAATTACTTTTTCTCCCCCATTTAAAAGATTCCATTATCGCCTCCACCAAGATGGTTTTGTCGGTCAATTCTCCTCTTGTCAAATCACAAATAGTGTCCCTGCCATTGCAACAATATTCCAGCCTAATAGTCCAACGTTGCTTGTACAGTTGTTGTGAAAGATTCCAGAAATATCCGCTTGGAGTGTATCATGAACAATAAGGTAGCCTGATCTCTATAATTATCATTCATTGTCTCATACTATACTACAGCGCTACAGTGCCTTATGCCACACCACCACCAGCAGCAGCAAGCCTCCCACAAGAGGCAGTCAAGTATACAAATATAATCAGAAAATAGCAAGTAAGTTTTCAGTGAGCCACTTGCTCCATCACCTGCCCAATACCTGTCACCCAGTCAGCGAGAGACAGCGAGGAAATGAGGGGGCCAAGCATCCTCCACTCCCACTCACAGCAACACAGCTCACGGGGATCTAGGCTCTCTTCACACCTCTTCACCTCCACTATACCAGTCTCCACGGTCTCTGTGTTGCAACACCAAGTAGCCGTGGAGTAGTTGCCTCGAACGCTAAAAAAGAAGCTTAGAGAGGCGGACTGAAAGAACGTGTCAAGCCGCACTGGTAGAACGTGCCCAATGACTCACACATTACAGTCACTTCCGACACTTGGAAATATAATAGCAGTAGTCACCCATCCAGTGGAGAGAGCGCTCCGGTTTGCAATCCAAATACTTACTTCAGTGGGACAGATCTACACAGTCTGCTTGCCACTGACCATGCTCAGAAACAGATTGTTGGGTTGTCTTAGAAACTTTGAATCAAGGAGAAGTTTTTCTATACATTATTGTTGAGGAATCTCAAAAAACATGACCACATCCTGACATCTTGAATAAAACATTAGGAGTAACGAGTTATATGAAACGTTACACCTCTTAAGAGTAAAGCCAGACACCTCTGTCATGTTTACCAATGAGAGAGTTTGGATTAACTTTCTACACATCTTGACAAACTAAGAGTTGTTATAATATCATCTGTATGTGAGATTGAAACTGTGGGGGATTCTTGGAATGTGTTCAATAGTATGGGTAGATCCGACTCTTAGTGCGCTGGGTGTCCTATAGTATGTGTAGGCTTGCTGCACCCCCAGAGCCAAGAGGCTCTACTCTAAAACTCAAAAGTTGAGTAAGTATAAACAGGGAGGGCTCTGGGAAATCGCGCTGGCCTCGTAAGCAGTAACCATACTACTTACCAGGCCAGCGCAATTTCCCAGAGCCCTCCCTGTTTATACAGCTTCTTGGAATGTCACTGCTCTAGTGATTGGTGTGGACATTCAAAGAGGCAGCAGTTGATGTGACGGTGCCCTTAAAGGTGGTTGTATATCCCTGCAGCCTTAAAGCTGACTGTACCTCTCCTGACAGTGCAGTGTCTCCAATAAACTCCAAAATAAATACATTACAGTTCAACTCATTACACAGAGACAATGAAAGGGGCGGAGCAATGCTGCCCATGCATGCAGCAAAGAACCAATGTAGGACACAGGGCACGGATCTCTAGGTCATAGTGAGCACTCGTAAAAGACAAGGCACAGACCAGGCTGTATTCAATGTGCATAAGGGGTGAGCTGTGGGGTTGGACGCAAGGAGAAAGCAGCTGGTAAGGAAGTAGTCTTGTAATAGTGAGCATGAATGGCAAGCTAATTAAAAAATCCATTAGTGTCTCTTGGCGATAGCATTGAACAGTGTGCGGGGAATAAGTGCAAAATGGTATTACTTCAAGGGGTTTGCAAAATTAAGGCAGTTTCAAGAAAAATGTTACCGTTACTGTGCACTGGTCTGATCACCGAGCCTTCTCCCAATGTGGTCTTGGAGCGTTGAACACTCACGGGCACGTGCGGACTCCACGTTCCTGAAGAACCATGGGAAATGTAGTCTGCATAAGAAAACTGTATGTATACAATTAGAAGAGACAGGCAGATCACAAGTCTCTGGAGTAAAAAGGAACACAGAAACGTTGTAATCCAAAATCGATGGTAACAATAATACAAAGCAAGGCAATGGCCACTGTAATATGTCACTATGACCACTTTAATTTGTCACAAAAGTGAATACATGTGAACAAAACTTAACAGCTACAGATTATTAGATCACTATGTTTTTGACTACACACATTAAATATTTTGCATTGTGCTGGTCACAGCGGGAACTCTGACATAATTACTTTGTGACTAAACACAACAAAGCACACCTCTTCAATCAGCTGTGTGACCTAACCACATTATAGGACAGAGCAAAGAGCTACTTAAACAGTAGGGACAAGAACAGCGTGGAGTCACCTCATTGTGCAAAACACTCTACTGCGTCGTCCTAAAAAGAAGGTGGAGCCGCAAAACCCAGAGATGCAGAGAATAGCTTACACCCACACGATTTGTAATGAACCCTGGCGAGAACTGCACTCCATGTGAATTTGTGCAAGAAGCTTTTAAATTGCACATCAGAGCAGCCGGAGCAGGATGGTGGGTGGAAAAATTGACAAACTGTAGTGAAACCACAGAGAGTGTAAGCATTTTAACTATCTTTTACTTTATGAAATAAATCGACCAGTGGTGCCATATAAGGAGCTTGGCCTCGTCCTCTCAACCGCCTTTTCCCTGGAGTCCCTCATACTGGAAGCTCCTCAGCATCCTCCTGTTCCATAACATATCATCACACACCCACTTATCTTCAACAGCTAACTTTATCCCGTCAGTGGGTGTACTCCTTCAAATATGTTGGTACCTTATGGATCCTGCCCCATCTTGAGGTGATAGGCGTCTCCTTTCTTTTAGTAGCTTCCTTCATGATTTCTGTATGACTGGGACTGGGACGTTTCCGTTTCATGCGTGTATCACTCCATAGTCTACCCTCTCTCTGTTTTCTTGTTCTCTCTCCTGTTTCTGATGTATACATGTCCTCGTTCCAACAACATCACTCTCTCCATGTTCCATACTTCACCATCCAATGTTCTTATTGCTTTTCCATAGACTTCATGCACCTTAATTGGTTTTGACCATTGATTGGATTGGTATCTATCCTCCGTGCATTCAGTAATTTTAGCCTAACCCACTCACTCCTGATCTGTCATACAACTCCTTATTCTGCATGTGCTTCTCTGTAACATTTTTTGCAATATGTTGCTTATTTATTTCTACTATACCACTATTCTTCAGCCATGCTGGGACCAACTTGGTAATCTGTCCCTACTAAATTTAAATGGTGAGATACCGGTGCAGTGTGAACCTATTTACAACTATCTTTTACTGCTGCCTTCCAATCTCTGTGGTTGTCCCATGCCCACCTTATGGTCTCATTAATGATCATGTTAAATATTTCTACTATGCAGTTTGTTTGTGGGTATTATATTGCACTTGCACAATGTAATATGGCATAATCACACAAGTACTCTCTTGACTTGAATTGAACCCCACTGTCTGTCAATATTGTACCCTACTCTACTACAAAACTCTTCCAGAAACGAACACTTTCCTGGTTTTGGTGTTGGGTGCCATTAGCACTTGCACATACCTACTCAACAAGTCAGTTACAACCAGACAATACATTTGAGCACCCTCACTATATACATGTCCCACGATATCCATTCCTATTATTCTCCCATGCCTGTGAAGGCATGTCTGTCACTGACATGGGGAACTTATTTCTCACACACACACTTTGTCATTCTTTTCACAAAGGATACAATCTCTCTATTTGTATGCATTGTTTTGTCTTTCTTATTCCCTGGTATCCTGGATGGCCTAGATTTATAACATGCTCTCTGATGCCATCCAGTGTTATGATCTTTTCTCCTCTTTCTAATATGTTGTCTTGCACATACAGTTCATCTTGTATGTACCATATTGCTTCCATATCCACTTTTTCAATGTATTTTTATCTAAACTGTTTTCTCTAATGCCTCATGATTCTGCTGAAGCTACATCTTTCCTAGGTTAATCTTTCATCATCAGTCTGGATAAACAACCCGCTGTGTAGTTTTTTACTACTGGTAGATATTTTGTTTGAAAATCATACTCTTGCAAACTTGTCACACATCAAGCCTTTTTGACTTTAGAATCTCTACTAGTGGTTTATGGTGTGTATGTACCCCAAATCTTGTACCCCAAATGAATTACCTGAAATTTCCAGTTTCCCATTGAATTGCTAGTCGTCTGCTCATTGTGGCATATGTCTGTTCAGCACCTTTAAGCAATCTTGACACAAAGGTGTTATGTCTATGAACGTGGTCCTGTCCTGCTGGCCATCTATGAATGCTGATGGAATGTTGGTGTATGGAGTGATTGGCAGCTCATGAGAATGTCGATGAGTGTTTGCCTGCGAGTGTTCTGAATGTGTCAGTTGGGGCCTGAGATGGCGTTTAAGAGGATGGCTGGTGGGTGGTCTCCTATGTAAATACTTACAGAATAACTGGAACCATACAGCAACTGTACATCTGTATAATAAAGCATACCTGGTCTTTCATACTAAGAGGCTAACAGCTGGTCTGTGTCCAGTCTATATCTATGCCCACCAGGTTACATCTTAATTGGTGATGAGGAGTAAGAAGAACGCGTGGAACTGCAAGTAACAGAAGATAAAGAGAAACGATGAGAGCAGCTGTATTGGGGGAGTAGCATAAGACACACCACTCGCCTCCATCAAAATGCGACAACCATCCTCAGAAAGGGCAGAGAGCACAAGAGTATAAAGATGAAGGATTAGGGAGTGCTGAGATGCAGGGCAAAGCAGCTCACAGTGAACAAATGCTATGGTCCACTCCATCAGCGCACCTGCTAATGCAGTGCTGTCAGGGATATAATGGCAGGATGGGGGCTCAGGATAAAGAGTACAAAGGCAGAAGAGGCCCCTTGAGAAATCTCCTACAGTGCTATGACTTGAAGTGAGTTAAGAATCAACTGAAGAATAAATAACGTACAGAGGTATTCACCGCTGGAGAAGGCAGCTGTGCGGCTGTCTGTGGGATACTGGCAGTATGAGAGCGGTGGTGAAGACCTTTAATGCTTGGCGAATGCGCAGCGTGTAGCCCGTTGCAGAGATCATAAATAAATAGAGTGAGGGCAGTGCAGTAGCGGTGCCATGATGTTCTGGATGTATGTGGTGCAGGCAACACAGTGGACTGGTGGTGAAGGAGTTGCCCTCAAGTGTAAGATGAGGAGCTATGATGGCACCACCCCTCAATGTGCCGTGCCCAGAATGAGAGGGGGGCACAGGGTTGAACAAGGAGCGGATACAGACAACGGGAGAGGCGCACCAGCATTGTGCCAGTATCAGAGTAGTATGGAGCTCTGCTCGGCACGGTGCCAGATCACAAATGATGATGTTGCCAGAACGTTCCATGTGCGGCCAACGTCCTTCCTCTAGGGCGACGGCACCATGATACAATGCGCATCCTGTTTTTTTTTCTTCTACGGACGGAGCATGTTATTGGGGAAATAAAGATAGGTGTGGACACAGTCAGTTCCCTTTATGCAGAGAGGAGGATATAGTAGAGATGTGTGTGCCAAGAGAACTATAGGAGTAATAAAAGAAGTATAAAAGTGTATTGTAGTAAAGATGAGCACTATGACCAAAGAGGTTAGCTCACTCCGGAATTTATTTTTTCATTTTTTTTCTCTGCACTGTGAGTTATGTGTGCGATGAACATTTTCAGGGATATCCAGGTACTGTCATGTTGTCTTGATTTTGAAATGCTGGTTGCGGACACACCAGCTTTTAGCAATATGGACACCCGAGGGACGGCAAGTAGAATAAATGATGCCCTATTTTGGTTTATGTTAGGAACATTAAAGATTTCAATATGTGCTAGTAACAAAGAGTATGTTATTTGTTTGATGTAGACTTGGAGTGCAAGTCTAGGTATGTGGGGCCATATTACAGTATGGTAGGGCATGGTGGCGCAAGTTAGAAAATTGAAGAATGTTAACTTTAAAAATGCAAATTTAGGTCAGTCGTTTCAAGGACATTGGCTTGTTTGGGTGTGTATGTAACGTGTTGAGGCCTTTAAAAAAAAAATAAGTTACAATTAAGAAAATGTTAGGTTAAAAAAAAAAGGGGGAGGAATATAATGCACTCCATTGTTTTGGGCAATGCATAGTTATTGGTCATAAGTTTATTAGCAAAGGATTTTTGGAATAGCCTCGCTCGAGAGATCATATTTGTGTCTAGGGTCTAGGATACTGACCTTTTGAAACAGTTTATTTTTATTTATTTATTTTATTCATATTTGTATAGCGCGCAGCAGCCCATAAGGCATCGTGGCACTTGTTACAGAAAATAGACTTAGTTGCAAAATGATCGTGACATTTGTTACAAAGCGTGAGCATATTTGTAAAACATATTTGTACATTTGTCATGTGCAATGATTAGAGATAATGTCTATGTACATAGGTTACAATATGTTTATATTACAATTATATTACAATATACATTTAGGAAGAAGTGGGGGTGCTAACGGTGTTAGCTCATGAGAGTGGTCTTGAGGTTTTTGCGGAAAGCATGGATGGATGATTCAGCTCTAAGGAGGGTGGGGAGTGAGCTCCATAGTTTAGGTGCAATGTATGAGAAGCCTAGCCCTCCGACTCTAGCTCTCCGTATGCAGGGGATGTGTAATTGGTTGGTTTATTGAGTTCTGGTAGGGCGCGTCGAGGTGGTTCTTGATATAGCTTCTGATAGGTATGTGGGAGCTGTGCTGTTGATGCACCTATGCGTGATAGTGAGGATTTTGAGAGTAATGTGGTCTTTGACCTGGAGCCACCGTACCACTTGTCTGGCTTGAGATATATGGTCTCTTCTGGGGATGCTCAGAGCAGCTCGTAGCACGACGTTTTGTGTAGTTTGTAGTCTGTGTAGGTTTTTGGAGGAAGTGCCAGCCAAAAGAGCATTGCAATAATCAAGTTTCGTGCCTATGGTTGCTCTTGCTATTGCAAGGCAGTTCAGTGTGGATAGGGAGGGTTTAATGGCATTGATAAGTTTGGTGCTATATGCTGACGCAGAGGCTATGACGCTAACTTGTTTGTTCATGAATAGGTTTGCATCGATGTGTCTTGACTGAGGAGGATACCGTGATGGTGGAATTATCTATGTTAAAGTTGTCGTATTGAGGACTTAGCTTAGCTATTGTGGTTTTCTACCCGAGGATA
The DNA here is from genome assembly GCF_040938575.1 of Ambystoma mexicanum. Classification (NCBI taxonomy): domain Eukaryota; kingdom Metazoa; phylum Chordata; class Amphibia; order Caudata; family Ambystomatidae; genus Ambystoma; species Ambystoma mexicanum. The sequence continues at coordinate 965,998,937 of NC_090924.1, forward strand.
AGGATTTCAGTCTTGTCCCCATTAAGATATAAGCCATTGACAGCCATCCAAGCTTGGATAGTAGCATAGATATCGTGTAGGGCAGTGGCGTCTTGGTGGTAGGAGCCAGATAGTGGTAGGAGTACTTGAGTATCGTCTGTATAATTGGTATATGCTATACCCATAGAGTCAAGTAGGTCGAAGAGGGGTTTAGTGAAGGGGTTGTAGAGGGTGGGGGCTGTACATGAGCCTTGGGGCACTCCGCAATGAATGGTTGTGGGGTCGGCATTTGCTATGTTGGAGAACACCTTCATGGCTCTGCCTTCCAGGAAGGAAATAATCCAAGATGCTGCTTGTGCAGAGAAATGGGCTGCCTGTGTGAGATGGGTGGTTAGGGTTTTATGATCAACCAGATCAAATGCTGCCGAGAGATCGAGAAGGAGGAGCAGGGCGGGTTTACCTTTGTCAATGATCTGGGAGATTTGATTTTTTAGGTCTAGTAAGGCGGATTCTGTTCCATGCCCTATGTGGAAGCCAGATTGTCTTTTACCCAATATGGCGTTGGATTCTATGTGTAGTTGGATCTGGTTGTGAGCTGCCTTGTCCAGGATTTTAAGGAGGAGCGGGAATGTCGTTATAGGCCTGTAGTTATTAGGCTGCGCTTGGTCTAAAAAAAATTTTTTTTTTTTAGAAGGGGGCGTACCTATGCTTCTGAGCCTGTTCTGAATTAGGCATCAATGAATGCAGTAACCAGAGGGGCTAGGTCCTTAGCACATTCCTTGATAATTTTTGGGGGGCATATGTCTCCTTTGCAGAGTGATGGTTTGAGGTGTTTGATGAGATCAAGGATTTCAGATTCGGTAGTATCTCTAAAGATGAATTGGGTGTGATGGGGATCGCTATGCTTAGCTTGTGTGAGAGGGTTATTCTTTTGGATAGGGAGGGCCTTGCAGTGGTTTTGATTTTTTTTTTTGGAGGAGGTCTATTTTGCCGAGCATTGCAGACTGGATGCTTGCGCACCAGGCTTTGTCTTTGATTATTTCATCCGTGCTAGCCGGTGGTATGACCATTTCGTTAAAGATTACAAATATCTCTTTGACTTGCGAATCGACCATGGTGATCCTCTCGTTAAAAGAGTTAGCTCTCCAATATAAAAAAGGTGGTATCACAGCAGAAGCTATCTGTTTGAAGAGGTTCTTGTTTAAGTCATTTGAGTCCGCTTGCCAGTTTTTTTGTGCCTGAGGCTTTTGTGAGCGGATAGTTTGGAGTTCATCCGAGAACCACGAGTTGCGGTGGAAGGATTTTTTTTCTTTCTTGCTTTCGAGAGGGGCTATTAAGTTTATAGCATTGGTAAGTGTGTCGTTAAAGATGTCTGCTAACACTTTAGGATCCTGAGAGAATGGGGTAGCTAGACATGGGTTGTTTAGGTATGGTCGGAGGCTGTCTGCGTTAGTTTTTTTGAGCTTCTTGTAAAGGCTGGTGGCGCGTGAGTGAGACCTTTGGAGCTTGGGGTCGTGGGGATGTCGAATTCAATGCAGGTGTGGTCTGTCCATGGATAAGCGATGTTTGAGGTAATGTTGGATGCACAATTGTGATCCATGACCCAATCAAGGGTACACCCTTTGGAGTGGGTAGGCGAGAGTACTCGTTGGGAGAAGCCTAGGTCTAATAATTCTTTAGCTAGAGCTGAGGCAGATTCATCTTTGGGGTTATTGTAGCCTAGGTTTAGTTCTCCTCATAATAGAGTTTGAGGATTTTTTGATGTTGTTACTGAGTCGGTGGGAGAGGTGGTCTTGGAAATCTGCGGGGGGGGCCTGGAGGTTTGTACAGGATATGCATATTAATTGAGTTGTTGGGTGAGAGCGTTAATTTGACTGATAGTATGTCAGCATTTCTACCCCATGTGCTAGAGTCTGATAGCCTAATGGAGAGAGAGTCTTTGTAAATAAGGGCAACTCCACCTCCAATTTTATCGGGTCTGTCTTGTCTAAGGATGGTGTAGCCTGGAGGTAGGGCAAGTGAGATAGTTGGGTAGGAGGCATCATTGAGCCAGGTTTTTGTGATGCTTAGTAGGTTAAGTTTATGGGTGGATAATAGGTCATTTATCTCTAAAGCATGTGCTGGGAGGGAGCGTACATTAAGCAGTGCACATTTGAGAGGTGGATATAGTGTGATTGTGGATTTATTAATTTTAGAATGTGAGGTGGCAATTTTTTTGTTGTGTGAGGTCATGTGAGGCTTTGTGCATGGTGGTGCTGGAGAAGATTGGATAGGCGAGGCAAGAGTGCTATGGCCCTTGCTACAGTTAGTGGAAGGAGTAGGTGACGTGCGGGTGCTTAGTCTGAAATTTCTTAGAGGGAGAGGTAAGGGTGAGCATGGCAGGTGTCTAGGTAGTGTGCGGTTTCTGAGTCTGTGGAGTCTAACAGTTGGATGATATCATGGTCAGGTGGAGTGGAGTGTGAGTGCAGTGATGTGCATTGAGCGTGATATGCACGAAGTGGGTGTGGAGATGTAGGTACCATGATTGTGACGGCCATAGCATAGGTTGTGAAGATGGCTAAGCAGAGCGCAGCAGTGAGAGAGAGGGTCTGGGGACCTTTGTTAAGCGCAGTATGTGATATCTTAGGTATCATGATGGGGCGAATTGTCGGGGTCTGTGCGTGCATATGGTATGGTAAAGGGGTAGTCCACGTGACCATGCAGTGAGTCGATGAGCATGTAGCTAGCAGAGTATTAACTCTAGGGGGCAGCTGTGGAGAGTCTGCATGTTCACATGGCGGTAGTTAGCTTTGCAAACAAATCAGTAAAGGCATACAGACAAGAGTTTAGGCATGTTAATACATTCTGTTCAGTATTGCTTTGTGGCATCACTTGTAAGGTGGCATCAATTGGAAGGGTGAGGAGGATCAGGATAGGCATAGTAGGCTATAATCGGGTGTACACATTGGGCTATACAATGGGCTAATCACTATGGGCACAATATGCTACTGGACTGCCGGCGAGGGATAGGCTGACAGGCATACCAATAGGCTAATCACACTGTTGAGGATGAATGAGGTAGTTAAGATAAGGCTGTGAGCACGAGGTGCAGAGCGGCCCTTTTTTAACTACCTGAGCCTAGTGGCAGACTATGGTGGCCAACACAGTTATAGTTTGGGCTAGGACATTTGATGAGGTAGGCTAGGCCAACATGATATGGCTGGAGTGCAGCTGCAGGGGCAAGCTAAGTCAGAGTAACATGCACTGCTAATCCAACAGAATAGTCAGTTAACAAGTAGGCAGGTTTAACAAATGTAAAGGGCATCAGCAATATATACAAGTGCATAGTATTGTGGCTCGTATCACTGTAGCGTATCCAGGGCTATCTATTATCTAGGCCTACAAGCAAGGTAAGGTAGTGAGGCATATGTAGAGAAAGAGGCAGATAGTATACAGATAATCGTAGCACCGCGTTTATGCATTTGTAGGCAAAGTGGTGTGGGCAGTAGGTATATACTCACAGTGGATGAAAGCGGGTACGGTATAAGAACATAGGTCAGAGGACACTGGTAGGTAGCACCGTGAAAGCAGTTCGAGGTGCGGCATGTGGAGTCCAGGGGAGAGGCAGTGTCCAATGGATCGCAGTAGATTGCACAGTGCGCTCGTGTACCTGGTCGCAGGTATGTTACCAGTGCTGGCCAGATCAGGACTTCCGGACAGAGGCGGATTGCGGTCTCGGCTGCCAGTATTTGCGTGCACAGCTGGTGTCGGCGAGGATTGGATGGAGAATATAAATGAACACAGACAGTTCTCAGTATCACTGCGCTGAACAGTGCAATAGTGACAGGTGTTCCAAGTAATTCAAAGAAGAAGGGATTTCTCATGAGTCCAATGAGTAAAGTAAGCCCATTTCATTCAGTTCAGCAGCATTGCACAGAGTTCCGCAATTGCGAAGCAGTGAGAGAGTGCATCTGGCACTGGTCACGATATACTTAATTGGTTAGGCTAGCTCTTGAAACTTTCAGCCTCAGATGAAGCGTCAGTGATGACTCAAAACACGTGTCATGCTACTTCGTTATTAAACTCATTGGACTCATGAGAAATCCCTCCTTCTTTGAATTACTTGGAACACCTGTCACTGTTCAGCGCAGTGAGACTGAGAACTGTCTTTTAGGTTCTTAAATGTGGGTGGCATCTGGCAGTGCTCCCACACCTCTCAGTCACCTGCAGCTTGAGTGCTTCCCTAATTTCTTCAGTGTACAAGCGCTGTGGACTTTTACTTGTTCTGCCAAACCTGTGTGTTTCCTTGGATGGAGAATAGACTCCTGGCCAGTTCCAGGCAGAGGCAGGCTGAGAGCCTTATACTGCGGGCCTTCTGCTGCGGGACCCCGGCTCACGCCTTCCGGTCCTGCGGCCGTAGGGAAAAGCAATGTAAGAGCCAATCCGTGGCTCGAGTGTTGCCTTGCAACACCCCAACAAAGTGGTGGCGACCATTTTGCGGCTTGTAAATCTCCACTCAAAGCGGTGTGTAGGTGGAAAAAAAACAGCTGGAGGTTGTTGGGTGTCAAGGAGTCAAGGGATCCGCTGATTTGGCACTTCATGTGCAACGAGGATTCGGCGACATAGTCAGGATGGGCTCCTGCTGGAGGAAGGCGAGGGTAGGGATGAGGGGACTCCTGCCCTCCCGCGAAGCAAAGTGAGCAAGTGTGTAACTGTGCTCGGCTGTAGAGACTAACTATGTACTAAAAAGATTGTGTCAAAAGAAGTATTGTTAGAAGTGGTGCTTTGAGAAAATATTACAAAGGAAACTGACACAGTGAGTTGTTGTGTCAAGCATAAGAAAGGAAGTATGAACGTAAATGGAGATAGAGCTTTATAGAAGTATGAGAACAGTCCAGACTATAAATAGTTCAGAGAAAAGTGAATATAATAGCTGCAGCTAAAACTGGCTGTATAAGAAGACGTTTTCGTTGTTGGCTCCATTATAGTTAGGTTTAGATGATTTAAACTGATAATGTTCGAGATTATAGCGTATCGCTTCAGGAGATACTGCAAACACCATCAAAGTTTGCTTATATGTGTGTAGTGGTAGAGTGTATGACTTATGGGAGATATTGTATGCATGTATTAACATGCGATAAGTGAGTGAGTAGTCGTACAGTGTTCATATTGCAGAATGAGTGTAACATGCGTGGAGTGAGATTTCAGGTTGAGAGAACAGTTGGATGGGACATGACCTTTTGTATTACAGTGGAGCAGTGTGATTGGTTTACCACTGTTATGCTTGGTGGGAGGTTGTCTGTGTGAGTTTGTTTGAGGGATAGTGGAAGGTGATGATTTGCATGACACACTTTGTTTATTGCACTAAAGGTGGTGTCGCAACACCTGGCAGAAATTGTGAACTGTTGGACGTGGGCGGTCTGGATTGACAGGCCCGGGCTCTACTCCCACAAATACGGGTGCACCCTACTCCAGTAGGTTGAGAATCTGTGGTGGCCCACCCATGCTACTTTTTTCCTTTAAGACCCACGCCCAGCATCCGCTGGTGCACTAGTCCCTGTCCACTTTTTGTTGGTTGAGAGAAAACGCTATGACTTGAAGAACAAGTTACTTCTTACCTTGTAACGTTCTTTCGATGGGATGTTCCTCCAACGTATTCCTTATCTTTGCTAGATCATCTCCCAGCTTGCTGGCCTCAGAATTTTTTTTCAGTAGAGGGCGCTGCGCGTTGTCGTCCCTCGAGCCGGTGTCCCTCGACGGACTCCGTATCGCGCCGACATCACCACGCGTATAAATAGACTCACGCAGCGTCCGTTGCTCAGTTCCGTTTTGACGTTAACAGTTGTTTTACATGAATTGGTTATTGACCTTGAAGGAGCGTAAGCTGCAACCACAAGGGAAGTATTACTGCGGGGGGCGATAAGGAATACGTTGGAGGAGCATCCCATCGAAAGAACGTTACTAGGTAAGAAGTAACTTGTTCTTCGAAGGGATTGTGTCCTCCGACGTATTCCTTATCTTTGATAGACTCTAATAGCAGTGGTGTGCAATTGGAGGTGGAAGTAAAACGCCATGTTTCCTTTTAGGAATGAACCGAATGTAATACGGCTTTGCCAAACCTAGTCTCTTGACTAGAGGAGGAATCCAGGTTGTAATATCTTGTGAAGGTATGTGCAGACGACCATGTGGCAGCCGCACATATGTCTCGAACCGGAACCCCTCTTTGGAGGGCCGAGGAGGATGCGATACCCCTGGTTGAATGAGCCCTAAGATTTTGAGGAGGCTCTTTCCCTGCCAGTTTGTAACATTCCAGGATGGCCAAAATAATCCATCTGGAAATGTTTTGTTTTGTTATCGGTAGTCCCAACTTGTGCCCTGAGTAACCCACGAACAGTTGGTCTGCTTACCTAATCCTAGCAAGTCTGCTGATGTAAAAGCTTAAAGCCCGCCTTGGGTCCAGCCTATGTAGCCTTTCTTCCTCTTTCCCCGGATGGGGAGGCGGATAGAATGAAGGTAAAGTAATTTTCTTAGTGATGTGGAATTCAGAAACCACCTTTGGGAGGAAATTAGGCCTCACCTGTAGGACAACCTTGTCTATGAAAAATTGTATGAGGGGGTTTACAAGATAGAGCTTGTAATTCGCTCACCCTTCTAGCAGATGTTAAAGCCACTAATAAGACAGTTTTAAGGGTGAGAAATCTTAGCGAACAAGAGTGGAGTGGTTCGAAAGGAGTACCCATCAGGAAATTTAAGACTAAATTTAAGTCTCATAAAGGAACCTGGAAAGGTCTTGGAGGGTAGACATTAGTTAATCCCTTTAGAAATTGTATTACTAAGGGTAATTTGAAATACAAAGGCTCCTCCGCAGTGCGCTTGAAGATCGATAGCGCTGCGAGATAGCCCTTGATAGTGCCAATTTGAAGGCCTGAATTTGCCAAGTAGAGTAGAAAGGATAACACCGTTGGTGTACCACATGGAAAGGGGTCGATATTCTCTTCTCTACACCAGCTGCAAAATTCGTTCCAACGGCAGCGGTATAAAGACTTTGTTGCTGGCCTTCTGGCATTAAGCAACACTTCCATGACGTCATCAGAGAGGTCCCAATCCTTGTATCTCAACCTTTCAGAAGCCAGGCGTGAAGGTTGAGGGTTCTGATGTCTGGATGGAGAACCTGACCTCCCTTCTGTGAGAGAAGATTCTCCTTGAGTGGAAGATGAATTGGAGGGCAGATGGACATGTCCAGAAGGTCCGGGTACCACGTTCTCCAGTCCGGGGCAATTAGGATCATGGTTCTCCGGAATCTTCTCAACCTCCTGATCATTTGAGGAATGACAGGGACTGGTGGAAACACATACAGGAGTGGAAACTCCCAGTCCACTACGAACGCGTCCCCTAGAGCTCCTCTCGGGGGAAATTCCCTTGAACAAAACAGATCGCACTTTCTGTTGGTACTGGTGGCAAACAGATCCACTTGAGGGGTTCCCCAAAGGGCAAAGATCTCCTGAAGGACTTCCTGAGCTAGTTCCCACTCGTGGGAGACTGTGCCCTACCTGCTCAGAGCATCCGCCGTAAAGTTCTTCTCTCCGGCTAGGTGAACTGCCGATAGAGAGATTCCTTCTTGAATTGCCCAAAACCAGAGCTGCATTGCCTCTCTGCACAGTGGCAGTGATCCTCTTTTGTTGAGGTAGTGCATGGCCACTGTGTTGTCCGTCATTATCAGGACATTTTTCCCCTGTATAGATGGCAGAAAAGCTTTCAGCGCTAGTCTGATTGCTCTCGTCTCTAACAGGTTGATATGTAGTCTGGACTCCGATGGAGACCAACGACCGCTGATGGTCAAGTCGTTGGTATGGGCTCCCCACCCCATGAGTGAGGCATCTGTGACTACTGTTAACTCCGGCCATAGTTGCCAAAACAGTTCCCCCTTCAAGGTGTTTTTCTGGCAGGCCCACCACTGAAGGTCTCGAGCCACCTTGTCCGGAATCTGAAGGAGGTCTGTCATTCTCCCTGAGAATTGCGACCACTGAGTTCTCAGTGCCCACTGAAGAGATCTCATTCTCAGGCGAGCCTCTGGCACAAGGAAGATGCAGGATGCCATGAGGCCTAGCAACCTCAAAAGGTCGAAGGCTGGGTGACGTTGGGCATCTTGAAACTTGGTGACCATCTGCAGAATATCTTGAGCCCTCACCTCTGGTGGCGAGGCTTTTCCCAGGGAAGTGTTGAGGACCGCTCCAATGAACTGGAGTCTCTGTGATGGTATCATCTGTGACTTCTTTAAATTGAGGGAGAAGCCCAGTTTGTGAAGGAAGTGGCAGACATAATCTAGCTGGATATGAGCTTGTTCCGAAGATACAGCTCTGATCAGCCACTTGTCCAGGTAGGGGTAGACTTGGATCCCTTCCTTCCTTAGACTTGCAGCCACTACCGACATTAGCTTGGTGAAGACCCTCGGGCGGAGGTTGGCCCAAATGGCAGAACTCGAAATTGATAATGAGAGCCGCAATTGCGAACCCCAGGTATTTCCTGGAGGTCCAGAGATACCAGCCAGTCCTGGAGCTGGAGGGCCTGAAGGATCTGAGAGAGAGTTACCATCTTGAACTTGTCCTTCCTGAGGAACTTGTTCAATTCTCGTAAGTCCAAGATATGTCTCAGTCTTCTGTCTTTCTTCGGTATGGGAAAGTAGGGGGAGTACCAGCCCTTGTTTCTCTCCGCTACAGGTACCGGTTCTATGGCACCTTTCTCTAGCAGGTCTACAATTTCCTGCAAGAGGAGCGGATCTGGAACTTTCAGAGAGCTGTTCCCCGGTGGATGACTCGGAGGGATGCGTAGAAAAGGCAGGCAGTAACCTTGGGCAACTGTCTCCAACGCCCAAGCATCTGACGTAATAGCCCGCCATTCCGTCAGATGTTGAGTTAACCTGCCCCCTACTGGTGTTTTGTGAAGAGAGTCCTCAGAGCAGTTTGGAGGCGGCTGATGCAGATGCCGAGGGTAAAGAGGTACCTGCTGCGGCTGCGACTTTTGTGTTTTTACCCCGTCCACCTCGGGTGAATTTCTTCTGACCCCTTTGAACCGGCTGTCCTCTAACCTTTCCGAATGTGGAATAGAAGCGAAAGGACTTACCTCTCCAAGAGGTTCCTGAGGGGCGATATGGTGTCTGACGGATTGCAGCTCCTAGTGATTTTGCTGCTGCCTTTGATGTTTGTAGTTTTTCTAAACTGTCACCCGCCTTCTCCCCAAACAAAGAATAGCCGTCAAAGGGCATATTCAAGAGTCTGCTTTGCACATCTGGAGCAAAACCAGACTTTCACAACCAAGCAAATCTCCTGGTTGTTGTACTTGCCGCCATGGCCCTGCTGATGCTGTCAGCAGAATTGATGCCAGTCTGAAGGGATTCACACATTGCGTTCTTACCATCCTTAATGATGTTGAGAAACGCTTCCCTTTCTTCTCCCTCCGGGAGGCAGTCAGCCGCTGATGAAGCACAATCCCAAAGTGTGTGGCTGAACCTTGCAAGCGTACAAGTAGCATTGATGGATTTCAACGCCATGCTACATGCGGAAAATACTTTTTTGGCCATAGAGTCATATCTCTTATCATCCCTGTCCTGTGGAACAGTAGGGTAAGCCGATTTACTACCTGCTGAAGTAGCTGCCTGAACAACCAGACTCTCCGGAGTTGGGTGTTTGGATAAATATTCAGGGTCAGCAGAAGACACCCGATATTTAGCTGATAATTTTTTGTTAATCGCCGGGATTACCTCAGGTGTTTCCCAGTTTGCCAATATTCTCCTTTGTAATGCCGCATGAAATGGCACCACAGGATCCTCCTGTGGACCTTTGACCAAGATGTATGTGAGGTCGTCTTGCTGAAAAGCAGGTGAGTGTGTGGACCATCCCATAAACTCTATTATCCTTGTCATCAAGGGTCTATAAGGGGTTTCAGCATGTTCCCCTGGGTCTGGTGTGGCAAATTCCACTTCTGGGGAAGTGTCCAACCCACTTGCTTCCTTTTCATGGAGGTCTTTCAACCTACCTTCCTCAGAGGTAAATTCCTCTGGTGCAGGAGTTGCAGATCCCTGCAACTCAAAAAGTCTTTCCTGATCCGAATCCTCCCCTTCTTCATAAATAGAAGATAAGACCCTGGAGTGATCAGGTCTTGAAAATGGTATAAATCCCATTTCCAGAGCAGAAGGAGCCAAATTCGTCATGATTGGCTGAGAAAACGTCAACGTCGTTGACGCGGACGTTAAAGGCTTCGAAGCTATCAAAGCCATCGAAAAAGGCGTTGAGAAAGGTGGTAGAGGCCTCGATGAACTCGAGAGTATCGGGATTCTACTCAAGGTTGTCGACGACATTCTCGTGCTCGAGGCTCTGGGTATGGCCACTGGCTGTGAAGTGGCCGTGGATTTATCCTTTCTCGGCGTCGAAGACGTCGTCGACTCGACTGACCTGTGCGTCGAAGAACCCTTCGATAACGGCGTCGACGATGCCGATCTATGTGTCGAAGGGACCTTCGACGACGGCGTCAAAGACGCAACTTTGCCTTTACTCGAGGGTTTGTGACGATCTCGAGTGACTTCTTTCGCCGGATACAGCGACTTGCAGCTTTTTGATTTTTCGGGTCTTTCACCCAGGGTATCACCCTCAGCAATCTGCGAGGGGGTCGAGGCCGCTTTCTCAAAGACGCTTAGCATCTTTTTCCTGAATTCCTCCCACTCAGCCTGAGAGCTATGTTATGTGGGGCAGGAGACCCTTTTCGGGGAAACGGAAGAAGACGAAGACGAGGAAGGGGATCTTCGACGTCTCTTTTTTGAATGCTTAGATCTCGAAGAGTGATGGGAACTGCTTCGAGACCTAGAACGAGAATGTCTTTTGTGATGGCGAGGAGACGAACGTCTCGACTCCGCCGAGGAAACTTTAGAAGAAGTTTTAACTGCCTTACCTCTCTCGAGCTTCCCCTTACGCTCCTTCCAGGCTTTCGCCGTCATGGACATGCAGTCCTCGCACTCCGAACAATGGTGCTCGATTCCCAGGCACCACAAACAGATCCTGTGAGGATCTGTCAACGACATTTTCTTTCCATAGTCTCGACATTTTTTGAAGCCGGACCGTGGAGTCGTCGGCGCTGATACGGAACCCGTCGAGGGACATCGGCTCGAGGGACGTCGACGTGCAGCGCCCTCTACTGAAAGAAATTGCTGGGAGATGATCTATCAAAGATAAGGAATATGTCGGAGGACAATCCCTTCAAATAAATGGTTGTGCATTGTTTTGTAGGAGGGGAGATGTTATGTCTATGACTGTTGCCCTGTCCTGCTGGCCATGTATGAATGCTGATGGAATATTGGTGTATGGTGTGATTTACAGCTCAGCACAATGTTGATGAGTGTTTGCCTTTGAGTGTTCTGAATGTGTCAGTTGAGGCCTGAGCTGGATTGCAAAAGAATGGCCAGTGGGTGGTCTCCTATGAGACTGGACCAATACAGTAACTGTACATCTGTATAATACAGCATACCTGGTCTTTCATACTACGTGGCTCGCAGATGGTCTGTGTCTGGACTATATCTATGGCCACCAGGTTACAACAGAAGGCTGACATATTTATTTCATTCCTCTAAAAGAGTCAATACTGCCCCAAGAGCCACATTGCTGGCCTCTGTTGTAATTATTGGTCTACTTCTGTGTCTATAGTTATCCAGTGCTGGTGCTCCAAGTGCTTTTTTATGGAAATACATTTTTCCTTACTTTTATGATCCCAATCAAATGGTAATCCCATTCTTACTAGTCGTCTCATTGACACTGTATTGTCCGTAAAGGAGAGCGTACGTATCTATATTTTACTTTATCTATGTGTAAGGTTTATCTCCCTCTGAGTAGGAACTAGCGGGGTGAACAGTAACCTGTAGGAGACCTGAGTATGGGATACATACACCTTACCACGCACATGCGTGAATGAAACCCCAGGACGATGAATGGACCCTTTCCCACATGACTGGTCAGCCCTGGATACTAACCATAATTCGTGGATCCCAGTTGAAATAACCAGTCAGAGTCTTGTTTCACATACAAGCGTAAAATAGTTTTCTTTATGTAACAGGAAATAGTAAAAACCAGGTCCTCGGTATGCCTGAGTAATATTACACCATAGGGCCCCTCTTGAAGGCGCTAACGTTTAGTTTGTGAGCTGAATAAACACTTAAGAGTCTGTTTTCCATTACCTCCGGTACTGAACCATTAACTAACATCACTGGATTACCTAAGTGCAAGCTAGGACACATCTGGTAAGTAAATAATCTAATAGCGTCACATGGGTCACCTGGGAACAATGTTGAATCACATGTGGTAAATAAATAATTACATCGCATCACATGGGTCACTTGGGAGCAATGTTGAATCACATGTGGTAAATAAATAATCACATTGCATCACATGGGTCCCTGGGAGCAATGTTGAATCACATGTGGTAAATAAATACTTACATAGTTAACCTTGCCAGTCTCCGTGCCTGCCGGTAACGGCAGACTGCCACCTAGTCTCTCCCCACTTCGGTCACAGACACACACCAACACCGTTATCCTACCCCGGGAGGTACCTGATCAACTTCCCCTTCGTTTACGGAGCTGCGTGTGCTCCATACATAACTGAGTAATCATATCCAGCCAACACCGCCTAACAAAATCGCGGGTGCATGGTTAGAACCAAACGGGCACTGGGACGGTCCTAACTTAATAAACCGCAGGGTTCAGCATACACCTGCTACTGGACAAACCCTCAATGGCCTTGGCCTTCATCCTCTACCCCTTCTTAGCCCCTCTCCAAAAGCATTATCCCTGCACAGGGAAAAGAGCACGTCCAATGGGGCAGATTGCCTCATACACAATCATGCGTTATAGCGGAACCCACTAAACCACTCAGGTCGCACAGCAGCCTTTGGAGGTGCACCCACACCTGACTGGGTGGGATTCACCTCAGTAACATACCACTAACAACCCCCGTTGAACCAGGCCTCAGCGCGTCTCTTAGGCCATTCACTGCCCTCCCATCTGTCACGTCTGCTTGAGAGACACCAAAAACAACATCATGTGTGCCCATTAAACAGAACACGCTTCCTAACATGCTCCTCCCCGATAGTTTTTTTTTTTCTTCCACTCCTGTGTCAGCAGCACCCCCAACTGGGGGAAATAGAGGCCTGGACTGGTCCCGCACAGCCGACCCGGCTTACGTGGGACAACATCAGCTAAACCTTCTCCCTACTTATGTACCCAGCACCAGCACTGCTCGAGCACTCGACCCTGCGAAGGGGAGAGCGAGCGGCTGGCCCGGAGATGGGACCGCCGATGAGGATGTTCCGGTTCTTTCTCTTCAGCAAAAGCATTGCTGCTCTCCCAGTCCACTCGTCTCTCCCTCTACTGCTCTCCCGGTCCTCTCTGCCTTTGCGGCTTCCCTCCGGGCTCTTATTCTCCCTGGGGACCTTCCACTTAAGTTTGCCAGCAGGGGAACTCCCTCTGTCGCTGAGCTGAAATCTCCTCATGGCACGGCTCTCTCCCTGCTGGTGGATCATACCATATAGCCAGAAACAGCCACCTTGTGCTGGGAGCGCGAAACAAAATGACAGCAGAGAAAAATGAAAGGGTACATGAAAAACACAATGCCTGTCAATAGGTGCACTGAGCTCCTTCATTCACCGAAACCCACAAAGAATACGGCTTTACATATGTAATAAATGAATCGACCAGTGATGCCATATAAGGAGCTCATGCTCATCCTCTCCACCGCCTTCTCCATCTCGTCCCTCATTCTGAAATTTCCTCACCAGCCTTCTATTGCATATCAGGTCACCACACAGAGATACAGGAGGAAGCAGCATTATTACACATCCTGAGCTGAAGGTTTTATCTCACACTTAGCTTCTGGTCCATAGAAGTGAGTATGACCCCCACCTGGCTCAGGACGGATGCTGCATACAAGTCAATAACCTGACAGAATAAAACATGTATTGGCTAGGATGCATGGCAGGGTTCCAGTGCAGCCCTCTGGAGTGTGGGTCGGCTATGCTCTGCACTGGCACCTCTTTTTACTTTCTTTTGAGGGTCCCTAATGTGGTACACGCACTTGATGTAACGTAGGTGCAGCAAGGGGGAACTGTGCAATTGTTATGTTTTGATTTTTTTTAAACAAGCCTCACAGTGGGAAGTCACCTATTAGCGCATTGGGGGTTACACCCACACCCCAGGGGAGGGGAGAAACCAATGGGACATCAAAGTGGTGACACCGACAAGAAGAAACAGGAGTTGGCTTTTATAAAGTTAAAAGATTGTTGTGCAGACAAAATCAAAATGGTGTTGAGAAGATACCACTTGTTCTCTCCAGAGGTCAAAGAAAAAACAAATTGATGGACAATGACATAGCCGCCTTAAGAGGGCAAACAGCCACTTGCAGTTTCAGTGGCAAAGCCAATGAGAATATCAGATATGGTAAAGAGCAGCTGATTATGTGTACTCAAGGGCCAAGCATATAGGAAAAGTTGTGGGGAGCTAATAACACCAGTCTTAGCGATGAAATGGAAATAGCAAGGTTAGATGAAATGGGTTTGAAATGTGTCCTAGAAAATTAGACCAGTCAAGCTGAATTCTGAACTGTACTCGCATACCAAAATGAGGAAGGTTAGTCCAGATGCTCAGAAGAGCATAAAGTGATATATGTACAAAAAAACAAGACTGTTAACCATGCTCGTTTGGACAGTGTTTTTCTTGTTTAAGTCCTAAAGGTGCAGGCAGAGACCCATGAACACCAGAGAAAAGCACAGCCTAAATGTGAGCTCTGCAATTAGAAACAAAATCAGAATGATGAGCTTGAGTGTCTTGCACTCAAATCTAGGTTGCTCAAATGTAGCATTAAGCAGCATTTCGCACGTGTGCCAGAGGATTCAGCAAACCAGAATTAGGACAGCGTGCAAACTAATTAGCATAAATGGCAACTATGTTTTATTCGTTCTGAGCACGGAAAGGAGGTTAGGGCCACGTGAAGTATTGGCTCACACAGTATTGTAGATAAATTGGTTTATTTAAGATCCATAGATAAACCCACCGTCTCCCCCACAGCTAACAGTTCCTCTCTCAGTTCACTCAGATCAGCATCCTTTCTCCTGGGTTCCACATTCTATATTCCCTCTTCTATTACATCACTGTCCCACAATTACATGTAAAGGTGTTAACTAAATGCATGTTCATGTACTAAGATATTACACACCTCCCTTTTTTTTTTAACGCTTCAATTAATGAAAAATAAAACATAGAATCAACATAAAATTACTTTAAACTCTTCCTATTTCAATGTAGGTTTACATACAATAACAGTATTGATACAAACATTAATTACACTCCTACTTCACATAGTCTTGCAAATACACAGGTCTCATGCTGACCCGTTTAGAGTGTATATTGTGTTCATCACCACAACTTGTTTTGCCACTTTCCTCTTTAGAATTTCCCACACAACTTTTACTTACATTACCCACACTCGTTTTTTCCTTTGAACACTTGCACACTTTGTTTACATTCCAGACCCTTCCATCTGAAACTTTCACTGCTCCATGGAATCTTTCCACAACTTTTGTCACATGTGACCATTTCACCAAATTACCCATGGAAGGCAGTTTTATTCTCACTAAATCACCTACCTTCACTTCACAAACTTTCACCGCTTTTCTCACATCATAGCGTTCCTTGATGGCTAATTACTTATTCATAATCTTCCTTTCAATCTCCTTGAAATCAAGCTCCTTTTTGCACGCTCTACCAACCATGGTGGACAAATCCTTGTATTGGGCTTTCTACATCTAAGCATCTCAAACAGGGATATCCCTGAAGTAGTATGAGGTGTGAATCTGTGTGCAACTATAGTGTCTTCAACTGCTTTCTTCCAATCTGTTTTATCCTTCAAGGCACACCTAATACTATTTTTGATGACCTTATTGAACCTTTCCACAATTCCATTTGTTTGTGGATGATAAATGGAACTGGTTTTGTGCTCAACCCCATTTTCTTTTTTAAAAGTTGCCATTTCTTGTCATATCAATTGTACCCCATTATCCGTAATGATCGGTAGTGGGATACCCTTGCCTCTTGAATATGTCATTTAAAAATATAATGATATCTCTGGAGCAGATATTTATTACCCATTTTACTTCCACTCACCTGGAAAGCATATCAATTCAAACAATGCAATATTTCAAGTTACCGTTACTGGTCCCACAATGTCCAGCCCACCCTCTCCCACGGTATGGTAGGTACAGACATTAATGTCATGGGCTCCTGCCTAGTAATGTATCCCTTTGAAGAATCATCACATGCACAGCACACTCTGATTGTTCTTTCTATTTCAATGTCCATGCCAGGCCACCAATAGTCTTGTTTTATCAACTGTTTCGTTTTCGTCATACCCTGATGCCCTTCGTGTGCTATCTCCCAAATTTGACATCTCACACTTGTGGGTGGAAACAGTTTGTCAACTCTCATTACAAGTTTGTCATTCATATGAAATTCATCATACACTTGTCTGACCGCTTCCGGTAAACCCTTTCCTGACTGCACTACTCTTGACTCTCTCACAAATGCATTTTTTCAATTTGCATAAAACTTCATCTGATTCCATTGCCTTTTCCCACTCATCTTCAGATACCACTTCTTGAGTCACGTTAAGTACTTCTTCATCATCATTATCACATTCATCAGAGTCTACAAAATTTGTTGACCTAGATAAACAATCTGCACACTTAGTATTCAACATCCCAATTGTATTCCTGCAAATGTGTGACCCATTTCCTAATCATGGCCGACACTTTATCTAAACCTTTGATTGTTACCATTTCTTTTAGCGGTTTGTTATCTGTCCGCACCACAAATTTGGTGCCCCACAAAAAGGATCTAAATTTTTCAATGGACCAATTTATAGCTAGTAACTCCTTTTCTATTGTAGAATAATTGCATTCTGCCGGTTTGAGTACTCTGGAAGCAAAACAAATGGGATGTTCACTTCCCCCTTCAACCTGTGATAATACTGCACCTAAACCTTGATTGCTCGCATCAGTGGTGAGAACGCTACCTTTATTTGGATTGAAAGACTTCAAAGTGGGTGCAGCATTGAGATCCTTCTTGATCTTTTTGAATACCAACTCACATTCTTCATCCCATACAAACTTTACATTCTTTTTTGCTAACTTCCTCATATTGAAACTCTTTCTAGCTAAGTATGGAATAAATTTGGCATAATATTCTGCCATTCCTAAAAATGATATGACTATCTTTTGTGCCTGGACTTGGAAAACATACAATAGTATTAACCAAATCTTGTTTGGGCTTTATGCCTGTCTCAGAAATTTCATGTCCCAAATACTGCATCTGTGATATGTTAAATTTGCATTTCTCCTTACTGAGCGTAAGACCAGCTTCTTGAAATGTAGCACTTTGTACATTCTATCATCATGTTCCTTTTTGGGTTTCCCATAAACTAAAACATCATCCTGAAAGCATAGGACACCCTCCATATCATTGAATAAATTGTATATTATACGTTGAAACACTGCAGCTGCAGAGATTAACCCCAAGGGCATTCTCCTACATTGAAATAAACCTTCACTTGTAATAATAGCTGTTACATTCTTAGACTTAGGGTGCAACATAATTTGATGATACGCAGATTTGAGGTCAAGCGTGCTCATGACCTTTGGATCCCTAATTGAACCCAACATTTCTGCTATATTTGGCAAAGGATGTCTACCAGGAGTTATGCATTTATTTACTGACCTAAGATCAATACAAAGCCTACGTTTCCCATTAGGTTTATGGACTACAACCAGAGGCGACACCCATTCAGAAGATTCAACTCTCTCAATAACACCTTGCACTACCATCTTTTCCAATTCCTCTTTTACAGTACTCCTGATAGCCATTGGCACTATTCTTACTTCATGTACAACAGGAACAGCATTGCATTTCATTCTTATTTCATGTCTAAAGTTTCTTAAACTTCTCTGTTCTTCCCCGAAAACTGGATGATGTTCAAGATGTTTAAATTGTACCTCTTGATCTATAGCATACACCATTTCATCTGCACTGAGGTCTAGTCTTATTTTTAATCTCCTCTGATGAGACCAGCTCAACAAAGGATCTTTTTGACACGTATACTTTTTCCTTTGCTGTTCTGTCTTTAAATTTCATGGTCGACCAAACCCAGCCTTCTAATTCAATTTGTTTACCCCCATAGGCAACCGGCTTCACATCAATATCTGTTAATGCAATACTATCTTTGAAATGTCTATCAAATATTATTCTTGGTAACAATGTATACTTGGCACCAGAGTCAATTACCATCTTAACAACTGAATTGCAAATCTGTATGTCAGCCATAGTTTTTTCTAAATCTGCATCACAATCTCCCACTATATTGATGTCTGAATTCTCAATCATAAAGGTACATCACATAACTCATCAACACATTCAATATTTTCTGCTTTGGTTTTGCAACAATTCATAAAGTGTCCTTTTCTATTACACCTTTTGCACATTTCTTTTAACGCTGGACACTTATCACTGCTAGGAATATGATATATGCTACCACATCTAAAATATTTCCTCTTATGATCGTTCACATCCCTTTTTTCATCTCTTCTTTCCTTGAATGTTGGCCCTTTTTTTCTTTCATATACTTGATCTTTCTTGTTTGTTTCTTTATTTCTAGTAGTTTTACTGTTGACTTCTTGTGTATACAGTACTTCTGGAACATTAGTCATATTTAGTTGGTGTTTAGTTTTTTCTCTTTTTTACAGTTCCTTTACACATCTGTTTGTATGTTCCACTTCCTTTGCCTCTATTAGTGGAACATATGTGATGTTCCCAATATATTTGCTTTTTCTCTTTCTTGTAATTTTGTTATGTGGCTGACTGTAATGATATAATTGATAATATGATGGTGATGGAAGTGTAACAATTGTTGCAATAGTGTTTTTGCATCTTTATCAATTGCTCCGTACAATTTGGAAGCCCAATCACCTTTAAAAACAACTAGCAACACGTTGCTCAAGGTTGAATGTACCTTTGTTCAGCAATAATGTCTTTATTTCCTTATTAATTGCTCCGTACCATTTGGAAGCCCAATCACCTTTAAAATTAACTAGAAACACGTTGCTGCTATATTATTATATTATATATGCAAGTGTTAAATTACAATCATACATCCGCTCATGTTCCAAATGAGTTCTATTATCCCACTTTGAATATAGATAGAATTCTCACCGGATTCTACTGCTGAGCAAGCGTTGGTCTATTAAAGACAGTTATATATCCAAGTAAACTTCCTTGGCCTTTTTTTAAAAAAGTGGCACTTGTGATTGCAGACTCCTGGCCTTCATGAATTATGTTCTGTACTTGATCCTTCACACAGGTAGTGTGATCGTTTCTGGTCTTCAGTCTTTTGACTTCACAATCTGTTCAATTGTGGTTTTCCGGGAGTTCAGTTTATTCCAATTGGTGACCAATGTTACCTGGCTTGCAGGTAGTGGTAAATCCAGTGTGAATGAACAGCTACTCGGTGGGTTTGCTGTTCTAAGCCAAATAACATCCCATCCTCGTCGCCACTGAAGTATTGGCTCACACAGTATTGTAGATAAATTGGTTTATTTAAGATCCATAGATAAATCCACCGGCTCCACCACAGCTAACAGTTCTTCTCTCAGTTCACTCAGATCAGCATCCTTTCTCCTGGGTTCCACATTCTATATTCCCTCTTCTATTACATCACTGTCCCACAATTACATATAAAGGTGTTAACTAAATGCATGTTCATATAAAGGCGTTAACTAAATGCAAGTTCATGAACTACGATATTACACCATGGTTCTGTGTAGGAATTGTGGACATGCTAGTGAAAATGTTTCTGGACTGAAGGTCGAATCTAAACTAGGCACAGAGATTCAATTAGTAAGCAGGTACTGGTGATGTTCTGGACTAAGGTTAGAACACTCATCATATACAAGTGTGAGATTATCCGAGTGTAAAGGTGCCACAGGACACCCAATGGTACCTGGCAATGTAAATGTTTGATACTGCGTAAAGCATGACAGGGAAAACATCTTCCAAGGTGGGTGTGCATATTTCCTACTTCAAACAGCTGGCAAGGGCAAGCAGTCTTAGCTTTCTATCTACTTATATGTACCTCAACCCTGTTCAGTCAGTACTTGATGCCATCATGAAGGAATGGAGCCTCACAAAAAAATCCTGGGATATTTCCCATGCTGTATTGTGAAAACTTCCCAAGATGATGTTCTGCCCAACCTGAAGAAATTGATGTTAAAGGGTCTGGCCAATGGCAAAGCGACTATGGTAGCATATGCCATGTGTTGCTCTTGTGATAAAATAATTGTTGGGAAAACACTCCAAACAATAAAAGCATGTGAAGAATGGTGCTGGTGTGCAGTGGTTTCGAGCTGTGGAGTGGTACAGGCTGTGAACTGGTGGATTGGTTGCATTTTGTTTAAAAGAAATATAACCTTAACACTAAATGTATAAATGCAACACATAAGTAAAATTGCGCTATTCGATAAAAAAGAAGATCGATAGTAATTACAATATTCCACTTTCATCAGATGGAAGGATAGGATATCACAAACAAGTAAGAACGCAAAGCTAAAACAATTACATTGCTCCACATTTCATCAGAAGTGGGCGATTAGAGTAAGGCCAAATACAGGCACAATCACAGCGGGAGCACGACCTTGGGCAACTGAACGTTGATAATTTTCTGTTTATTTATTTATTGCATTTGTTACACGCCCAGACCCTTAGGTATCACGGCGAGGTTACAGACGACTTAATAAAGCATACATTCAATAGGCCATTATGGAGCACAGTCATTTACAATACAGAGGTATATACAAATACAGAGCTATTTACATATGTTATGCTGTTAGTATAGATTGAATAGCCATGTTTTAGCTGTTTTTTTAAAGCCGTGAATGTTTCCTCATTTTTGAGGTTGAGCGGTAGAGAATTCCAGTGTTTGGGGGCTACGTATTGGACGCTACTGTCCCCTGCTCTGGTGTTTTTGTACCGGGGTATAGCTAATAGCGAGTGGTTGTTAGATCTTAGAGATCTGGCTTTTTTGGCAATAGCATTGTTTAAGTAGATAGGAGCATTTTTGTGGAGGCATTTGAAAGTGATAAACAGGGTTTTGAAGATTCCTCTAGAGTTGATGCGTAGCCTTTGGTGCCCTCTTCTGGTTTTGGGAAATATGGTCGGTTTTTCTTATTCCGAGGGTGGCTCGAAGGCTGTTTTGTATAAATTGTAATTTGCTAATGTTAGAGGTGGAGGTACCAAGTAATAATATGTTACAATAGTCAAGCCTTGATAGAATCAAGGCCCTGGCTAGTGTGATGCAATTGGTGGGGGTCAGGAATTGACGACTGAGAGAGATAAGTTTAGAGGTGTAGGAGGTTGTAGAGAGGGCGTTGATGTGTTTAGTCATGGAGAGGTTTGTGTCCAAGTAGAGTCCTAGCATTTTTACATGTTTCAATACTGTTATTGTGGTGCCATTTATGTTGATGGCAGAGTAGTCTGGATGAAGAATGCTTATTTTGAATCGGGGGCCCACGATGAGAATCTCTGTCTTCTCATCGTTGAGGCAGAGGCTATTTAATGCCATCCAGTTTTGGGTTATGGCGTAAATTTGGTTGATAGTCAGGGTATCTTGGGTGTAATTCCCTGAAAGTGGGATAAGGATCTGGGTGTCATCTGCAAAGTTGGTGCAGATGACACCCATATCGTCCAGTGCAGAGAAGAGAAGTTTTGTATATGCGTTGTAGAGTGTGGGTGAAAGGCAGGATCCTTGAGGAACGCCGATGGGGTCTGGTATGGGGTCTGCGGCTTCTTTGCCTATGGAAACTCTGCATGTCCGTTCCACAAGGAAGGATTTGATCCACGTGGTTGCGTCTGTGGAGAAGTTGATGTCTCTAGCTAGGGTGGAGCAAAGTTTATTATGGTCCACAAGATCAAACGCTGCGGATAGGTCCAGAAGTAGGAGGATGCAGAGTTTTCCAGAGTCACTGATGGAATCCATTTGGATTTTGAGATCTAAGAGGGCTGTTTCCGTACTGTGGTTAGGACAGAAACCAGATTGTCTAGTGCCAAGGACTTGGTTCTGTTCCAGGTGTGCTTGGACTTGGTTGTATGCTTCTTTGTCAAGTATATTGAGTAGAAACGG
The DNA here is from genome assembly GCF_040938575.1 of Ambystoma mexicanum. Classification (NCBI taxonomy): domain Eukaryota; kingdom Metazoa; phylum Chordata; class Amphibia; order Caudata; family Ambystomatidae; genus Ambystoma; species Ambystoma mexicanum. Next base: position 966,021,148 of record NC_090924.1, read on the forward strand.
GACTGTTGTTATTGGCCTATAATTGGTGGGCACAGTGGGGTCGAGGCTGTTATTTTTTTTAGGAGAGGTCTGACCCAGGCTTCCTTGATGCAGGCTGGAACCAGATTGGTATTAAAGGATGCGTTTATGAATTTAGTTATGATGGGTGTCCGTGTGTGGGCACATGATTTGACTACTTTAGCTGGGACAGAGTCTCCTTTGCAGGTGGCTGCTTTGAGCTTGGATATGGTGTTAAACACTACTTCTGGTGAAACAGGAGTGAAATAGAATGTGGGGTTAGTGTTCTCATTAAGGGTGGGTAGGTGATTGTCCGTAACAGGCTTGTTTGCTAGAAGTTGTTTTTTGGTTGTCATTTTGTTTTGAAGTAAGTCAATCTTGGCAGCTAGAGTGTTTTGGATAGTGGTAGACCACTCTTTGCTGGTTTTGGTAGAGTTGCTGGCTGGGCCTGGATTTTCCAGTTCTTTTGGGATTGAGAATACTTCTTTTGAATCAGATACAGCATTACTGATCCGAGATTTGTAGGCATTCGCTTTATGGGTGATAATAGCTTTTTTGTAAGTTATATTAGCCTCCTAGTAGGATATTTCGGTCTCTGGTGAGGGATGTTTTCTGAAGGTGTGTTCGAGGGTGCGTTTGGTTCTCCTGAGTGCGACAAGACCATCTTTGAACCAGAAGCATGATCGTTTGTCAGTGCGCTTAGTTTTAGTCGTGAGGGGGGCTACGGCGTTAATGGTGGATGTGGGGCAGTTAAGGTAGGCATCTGCTAATAGGCAGGGGTTATCATTGGAGATAGACAATGTTTCTAACACTTTGGAGAGCAACGGCTCTAAGTTCTTAGGGGTGTGTTTGCAAGGATTTCTGGTTTCATAAGAGTTGGAGGTTTTAGGATTGGTTGTAGGGGGTTCAGTGGTGAACATGATATTGTGATTGTGATGGTCTGTCCAATCTAGCGGAGAAATTGAGTCGATGGAAATGTCGGTGTTGAACGAGAGGATCCAATCAAGGGTTCTTCCTTTGATGTGGGTAGGGGCATTCACTAATTGTATAAAGCTCACATCCTTCAGGGAGGAGTGTAGTGCTTCTGCTTTATGGTCAAGGCTATCATTAAACTCTAGGTTCAAATCTCCCAGGATGACGCATTTGGTGGTGGGCTTGATGAGGGGAGCTAATAGTAACAGAATGTCTGTTTCAGGATGGCTATTGGAATTAGGAGATCTGTAGATCACTACTATATTAATAGTTGTTTTTCCGTTTATGGGTAGTTTGGCAAGCAGTATTTCGTAACCTGCCATGTTTTCAGTTGTGCATGATTTTAGTTGGAGTTTAGTTTTTGCGATGATGGCAACACCACCTCCATGCGAGTGGGTCCTATCCATTCTGAGGATGGTATAGTCTGGAGGGATAGCGATGGTGAGGAGAGGGCCAGATGCTTGGTGGAGCCATGATTCAGTGATAACCAGTATGTCAAGCTGTGATTCTGTGATTAGATTGTGTATTTCAATGGCATGATCTCCTAGAGAGCAGGCATTTATGAGGGCGTAATGGAGGATGGTCGGAGGTCTCAACACAGAGGTTTCTGCTAACATGGTAATCTTGGTTCTGGAAGTTGGACTTTGTTTGGTATTTGTTTTGGGCATAAGGTGGTAGTCACTCGAAGGTGACTGAGTACATGGTGTGTCATTAGGGGCAGTTGACCCGATACTGGGTTCGAGGCATTAGGCGAGAGCGTCTTGCTATGCCTGCGACAGGTAAAGAATGGTTTTCTTCAAAGTTACTGGGCTTCTGGGTGGGCTCCGGCGAGAGTCAGGTGGTGGGATGATGGGTGGTGTCATGGGTGCTGGCATTTGGTTTGATGGTACGGGCGCAGTTGGTAGCAGGTGGGAACGGTGGTAGTGAGGGCAGGAATGGTGTAAGGCATGGGATGGGATGGTGCCTTGGGCAGGCTGGTTTAGAGAGGCAATTTTTGTGTGCGATATAGTGACTCCCCGCGCAAGGTATGTGATTCGGGATAAGACAGTACGGGATCATGATGATAGATTGCCAGCCTGACATGGTTGAATGCGGCTGGGGTAGATGTAGGATAGGGGCGTATCTAGTCCAGTACTAGGCCTAGGCCAGTAGGCTAGTCTGACAATTAGGCAGATAGACTAGCCTTTTTTCCTAACTGTGAAACTAGCCTAACAGTTTGGCACATAGGCTAGTCTGATAGTACAAATGGGCTGGTCTGGCAGTTAGGTAAGTGGGCTAGTCCAACAGTTAGGCAGAAAGGCTAGACAGGCAGTTAGGTGAGTAGGCTAGTCCAACAGTTAGGCACATAAGCTAGTCAGGCAGTTAGGTGAGTAGGCGAGAACAACGGTTAGGCACATAAGCTAGTCAGGCAATTTAGCAATGGCAGACACCAGTTAGAGAATAATAGGATAGACCGACATAGGTTGGGTCAACTGGAAGACCAGAGGGTTCAAATGTATAGCAATATAGTGAGCAGTACCCTTAGGTTTGGTTGATACAGTGAATGACATTGCAGGCTAAGTCTTCTACCTGTTAATAATACATATACACATACAATGTGGAAGTGTTTCTCTGAGTTGATAGTCGGGGAGCTGAGGCTAGATAGCGGCAGGGTACATGGTGAAAATGCAGCAATTATGGTTGTAGTGGCTCATTACTTTAAGGTATGGATGGCATTGAACAGATATGGCAAACCAGATGTTCTGGACCACAGGTGCCACTGCAGCGAGACCAGAGGCACCGGACTGAAGTTAGTTCTGACAGTGAGGTGGATGCAACGAAATTACAGCGTTCTCGTGGCGACACTGGGGTACTCACATGTCATATGAACGCTGATATGGAGTGGTGTGGGTCGGCGTGGTTAGAGGTCCAAAGTTGTGTCATGCCATAATAATGCCCATCATACCACATCGGCCAAACATTTTACAGCCTCCTTCCATACGTAATGCCCAGCCCCTGTGGTGACGAGAGAATTGGCCTCATATAACAAGGACCAAAATTGATCACCCTGAATGCTTTCAAGGTTTGTTACAAAGTTTGAATATGCCTTGCTGTATATCTGCATGTGGACAGCACATTGGGTAAAAATGGGTCGACTGGATTAGATGTGACTAGAACACAGTCAGCAAAGCAGCTCTTCCCGGGCGACTGTGAACCTGCTCCTGGTGTATACATACGTTGGTATTCTGTTCAAACATAAGTATACCACAAATTCTCTACTTTTTTGGGAGCAGAGTCTGGTTAGGTAGGAGCATTGACCGGCCATTTTGAATGACTTTTGGGTAAATTCTATAGAACGCCTTTTCTGTACGAGTTTATTAAGGGAGGTACTTCTATCCCATTGCCTGGTTTTCTGCTTCAATAAGATCAGGTATTCGGGCATGTTTGTTAACAGTGAGGGCTGGAAGCCCATCTCCTCACAATGGTACTCCACTGTCTTCCTCACTGTAGCCAAGAAAGGATTAACAGAAGCGGCCTCCAGGCCGCATGCTACTAGACTCACTGGCTCATCAGGAGTTTGGCGGTAACCCTTAAATGCGGCAGTAACGCTATTACTGCTGCATTTAAGGGTCTGCCAAATCACAGGTTTTGCTGGATTTACCCCCAGCTCTGAACTAGGGGCAAATCCGCTGCGATTTTGCACTATTACAGCGCACTAATACCGCCGGTGGTAGTAGCGCTTAAAATTCCCAATTGAGCCCAATGGGGAATGGGGAATTTCCAAATGGGCCCAATGGGGACTGGGGATTTACCGTTCCGCCAAACCCGTGATCCGGCACCAACAGCGCCGGGGGGGTTGGTGGTAACGCCAATAGCCCCAGCGGTATTACCGGCCAACCCTCAGTAGCTTACTGTCATCCAAGGGGCACAATCTCAAAGCACAGTAAAGTTTACAACACTTGAGAAGTCAATGGGCCCGGAGAGACCGGATCTCCAGCTCAAGTCTCAAGGCCTTAACCAGGGCAGCCTTAGGCACATTCAGGATGGACCTCATTAACTTCCCCTCCAGAGTCTCCAACCAACAACTTGTCCCACAGCTAAGAGATCCAAGCCGTAAATCAGTGCAGGAATTATACTGGTCTGGTATATCCTGATGCCATTACTTAAGAGTGCGACAGGTGACGACTTCTCCATAAAATTGGACTGATGGGTTAGAGCGGATAGAAAAGCACAGGTATGTATATCCATCCACTATATCTAACCTAGTACCGTTCAGGGTCCAGGCATATGGGGGTCACCGTTTTAAGCCACAACCCAGTACCATAACCTGTGTCTTAGTTGGATTTATAAGCAAGTTATTTGCTCTAGCATATAAGGCATTGATGGCTCGCTGGAGCCCAATTTGCGTGTGGTCCAAAAGAATGGTGTCATCCGCATACATTAACCAGGGAATGGCCACGCCCCCCAGTTTAGGCAGAACACGTCTAATATCCTGCATAACTGGGTCAAGATCTAACATATAAAGGTTGTAGAGTAGTGGAGCTAGGGTGCACCACTGATTCAGGCCAATGTTAGTTTTTATGGTATCAGACAAGGCCCCCACCTGTGAGAGATGGATAGATACCAGTGTCTCACTGTGCAATGCCTTGATGAAATGGAGGAGAACTGGATCCAAGCCCCATTTTAAATGTTTGAGCCAAAGCATATCCCGACAAACCATACTGAACGCCCTCGAATAGTCCACAAAGCACATGAATATCAGCCACTAGGAGCTGCACAGCACAGTTGTTGTGAAGGGTACTGTGGCCCCTACGGTACCCAGTATGGCAACGGTGCAAACGACCCGATGCCTCAGCCCATGTGTTCAGTTGCTTCAGCAGTAGGGTAAAATAAATCTGGGTGCAAGAGTCCAACATAGAGAGGAGTCTGTAGTTGGGGGGGGGGGTTGCCCCTCTTAAATACTGCTATCAAGATGTTTTCCCTTCAACTACTAGGAATGACTCCAGAACATAGAATTCTTCAGATCCATGGAGCCAAGATCAAGACAAAAGCAGGCGGATTGGCCTTGAAAACTGTGTTGGGAATTAATTCGGGGCCAACCGACCGAGACGACTTCAGATTCTTAATGACTGCCTCAATGTCGTCAACCTCAAAAGAACGCAGTATTCGCCAGTTGGCATGCCATACCCCAATCCGTGACGGGGCTATCGACTGATCACAAAACAAAGACCCCATGAATGCCAACCAAGTAACGTCAGGAATGGGATTCAATTCTTTTGGAGATTGGCCAGCCAAATAAGCTCTGAAAAATAACAAAAATGTGGCCCTGTCGTTAGTGTGCATTAGATCGAACATACTGACCCACCTAGCACTTTGCAGTGAGCCCCTGTGATGCGGTATCCAGTTTTTATACCTTGTAGACAATGCTCGGAGTTTAGTTTTGCGAGCTATAGAATCAAGGTCAACATGTTTCTCGGTTATTTTCACCTCTGCACAAAAAACTCTGTTTCTCTGTTGGATTGCAGCATCAAATCAAAGGGGGCCAACCCGACTCTGGCCCGCTGCACCACTACTCAAGTATGTTTGAGATGGTTAAAAAGTGCTACAAAAGTAGTCTGCAGGTGCCCCCCCCACCCGCCGCTTGCAAATTATTCGAAATTAGGTGTCCCTCTGATTCAAGGTATGGATTCATCATAGCAAGCCCCTTCTCGCAACAACGCATAACGCAGGCGATTGCGAGCATTGTTGGCCACCACACTAGCACAGGTAGCATTAGGCCCCCTTCTGGCACTCAAAAAGGGCCAGTCCCAGGTCAACAACAGATAATCACTTCGGTTTGTCTGAACAAACTTGATTGAACTCAATAATCCCAAATTTCCTGACACACAAAGACATAGTCGCTACATGACCGGTATTTACCGTTGGACCACGTATACCCAATCTCTTAATCCCCGGCCAGCTTGGTATTAAGACATGCCAAATTATAAAGATCTAATTGATCAAACCAGCCCCCCGTAATAGCATGTGCTACAGGGCTGCCTAGTACCGATGGACAGTTAAGTTTCACTCCAGAAGACCCCCGCCCCGCTGGGGAGAGCATATGTTCATTGAAATCACCAGCAATAAGGTGAACCCACCAGAGGATTGCGGGAACACCACTGGGAAAGAAGTTCCATCACTTTCACCCGAACAGACCCCACATTTGACACCCCTGAGGGCTTATAAAGGTTGATGATCAGGATAGGTTTGGGAAAAAGCACAGATTCATCCAAGAGAGCCGCCAAAACCTCCACTTGATTGCTACTTGTATAATAAGAGGTTAGATTTGAATGGCATTTAGCACAGATGGCCAACCCGCCCCTGGGCCGTCCCCTCAAGCCTTTCTTAGTGTGCAGACAAATCACATTATACCCATCCATTTGAAAGTTCTCAAGGCACCACGTCTCCTGTAGGAGAAATATGTTAAGAGGAAAATAGTTTTAGGCCATTTGGATTTACCAAGAAAGAGCTAACTCTCTAGAGTTCCGAGAGGCCCACTTTAATAGCTGCGTGTCCTTTGATGATCACATGTGACCTAAAGCATGGTCCCAGCGGTTCTCTGTTGGCCTATTAACCCCAGGCCACAGACCATTGTTCCATCCCTGACCTCAGCACAAGCATCGGGATAGATGGTACACCCTGACCAAGCCAGAGAGGACTGAGTGCCCGGACCCCTCACAACGGGTGCTTGTCTACAAACTGTCAGCCTAAATCCCAGTTTGTGGAGATCAACATGGTGTAGACTCATCAAGGCCGAAATTGCAGGGGTAGTGAATTCCAACATGGCCCAGTTTGTCGAACTATTGACTTTAGGCAGCACAATCTTATTGATGTCCCTACTACGGATGATGCTAAGTGAGGGAATGGCATGCAAAAGGTTAATATTGATTCATAAAGGGAATGGAATTCAGAGGGGTTAGTCCATCCAGTTTTATTCCACAGCCATAGAGCGTCATTTCAGCCACACGCTCTACAGGTCCCCGCTCACAGCCAGAAAGACCTTGGGCACTACCCTTGTGTAACCAGCCCGACAGAGAGCCTTGCACATCAGAATCTTCCTGCTCATTGTGGTGGACAGAGACCCTGTCATTAGTCATCATTACGTGCCTTCCTCGTTGAATAACTAGCTGTATAGTTGGCCCCAGTTGAGGGGTCAGGGTGGCTCTCTCAAGGGGAACTAGCCATCTTTGTAGCAGGCCCTGCGAAGCCACTTGTCTTTTTGTGCCATCTGGTAGGATGTTGGTGATCCTAGTCCAGGCAGGAGCCTGCGGCACTGTGGAGCCCCTGCTTGCTTTTTGCTTATGCTTCCTGCCTTCAGGAGGCAGCATAAGAGCCGGGGGGACAGCCGTAGTGTTGGTTGCACCAGCCGATGGGGCTAGGATGGAAACAAGGGGCAGAGAAGAACCCCTTGATGTTTTTTTAAAATTATTATTATTTTTTTGTATTTGGTTTAAGAAAAACCTTTACAAAGTCGCTATAGTACATCCGTTAATACATAATTACATCAAATAGGATAGAATCAGGAAAAAGAAAAGTGGAACCAAGAAATTAATCCAGAGGAACACGTCATGAAAGCTCTTGCAGACAGGGGTCATGTTTGGCTAGACAGGTTTTCAGATTTTTCAGAAAGTTTACCAGCCCATACATGAGTTTTACACCAGTCAACGGCAGAGTAGGTTTGTCGCGCCCAAAAGATAGGGCCCAATAGCCAAGTTCGTAAGCTTCGAAGCTTTGGACAAAACAGAATTAGATGTTTAAGAGACTCTGTTGATTGCTCACAGAGACGACAAGTGAGATTTACATTTTCGTTTTTGTTCAAAGTTCTGGTACGATCTTTAGTAAAATACAGATTGAGTCTGAATTGTATGAGAAGAAATCTTGAATTTTGGTCTGGCGATTGGAGCAAGTAAGGCTGCAGTTTGTCGTACACTCTTGCTTCGAAGGGAACATCTCTCATTAGGTGAGAGCTTTGTCTGTCTGAGCAGGTTGTTTGCCAGTCTGCTCTCCACAGTTTTTGCTTCGCTTTTTCAGGGTTTTCCAGCAAGGTCATAACCTTGATGTCGTTCGCTTTGAGTACTTCGAGACATAGTTTGCTCCACATTGAGAGAACCGTGTAATCCGGATGGTTACCAGACATTTGGTCGAAAAAAATTGGTCGACCAGACAAATGGTCGAACCAATTTGGTTGAAAACCAAATGGTCGAAATATTATTATTTTTTTTCACCCCTTTTTGTTTTTTTTTTGGGAGGGGGGTCCCCCCAACCCCCTTTTTTTTTTTTTTAAAAACGAAAACCCGAAAAATAAATATTTAATTAAAAAAAAAAAAATTCGGCAATTTGATTTCTGACCAAATTGCGTCGACCAAATGTCATTCGACCAGTTTCCATTTGTTCTGATTGATTCCATTTTCAGTAGGTTCAGCAAAAGGGTGGTAAGGCCTCATCCGACGCCTTTTACGAACCCAGCTTGCCGGTGGTCTATGTAGCTGTTTTCCGTTGACCAATTCAGCAGCATTTTTTGTAGTTGGCTCGCCTACATTTTACCCAGTACATCGAGAAAGGCAATGGGTCAATAGTCTTTTGGATTTGACCTGTTGCCTTTTTTAAAGATGGGAACAATGATGGCACTTTTCCACGATTTTGGCGTGGCATGTTTAGTTGTTATTCTTTCGAACAACGTAACGCAGAAGTCTGCCCATGCATCTGGGGTTAGTTTGATGGTGTAGTTCGTGAGCCCATCAAGTCCCGGAGCTCTCGATGCACGGGATTTGTTGATGGAACTCAGGAAGTCGGCTTTGTCGAATTTCAGGTCCCAAGTGACCAGGTTTAAGAGATGTTCATGGATTTCATCTGTTTTTGTTGAACATATCCGTATAGCATTTCACCCAAGTTTTTTTGGAGATGTTGACGCTTGCAGCGTATCCTGACGAGCTGCGAAGTTGTTAATCAGGCTCCGAAACTCGGAGGAATTTTTGTTTTTAAGCTTCATCAGCATATCCTCTGAGTCGTTCTGTAGTAAAACTGAATTATGGGCCTTGCCCCAGTTCTTGTATTTCTGCATTGCAGAACCCCTCGCTGTTGGTGCAATGGCCTGGATGAAACCTGGCAGCTGGCCAGAAAAAGACGCACCTTCGAAGCCTGGGTCGAAAGTCTTGTCTTCGTCCTCCTCCCCAGAGGCCGGAAAGTATAAAGCAGAGCGGTCCTCATTTATCATATCCAACCAGCCCACCCGCTGGGAATGGGTCGTTAGATCGATTATCGAACCAGAGGGGTCAGGCTGAGTGGGGCGCCTCTATGCATTCGTTGTATGCTGGATTTCATTATATGCAGGGGCAGGGTTTGCCTCAGGTACTGGTATCGGATCTCCAGTGGGGACATTGACTGATGGTAACTTTAAGTGTGTAGTGAATAGGGCCCTTATGGCAATTTGTACAGAGTTGTGATAAAACATCCACGTGTCATGATGCCTACCCCTGGGCATCCGGATCAAGCCCATCAGCCCCGGGAGCAGGCATCCAGATATTTAATAAGACCCCAGCAGCCCCGGCTGGGGGCTGTCTGGGTTCAGTCCTGGCGCCTTAGGCGCCAGGCTCATAATAGACATCAGTCCTGGCGCCATAGGCGCCAGGCTCATAGACTTTACTCACCTCATGCAGACCATGCTGCAAATGGATCCAAGCCAACGTGAGGCCTGGATGGGACTATTTTACTACAGGGACTATTTTTTACTCGGGTGTGGTTCTAGGGACTTCTTACCTTGAACTACTTTGGAGGCTATTTAAACAACGCCCGAACAGCAGCACATGCTTCGTGTTATTCTGCATCCAGCAGCGTAACGCTCACTGTGCCTTCAGTCAGCATCCAGTCTTCAGCCACGCCCGTCTCGAATCCAGAGCTCCTAGCAATAGAAGAAAGAAGAAGGAAAGGTTAGAAAACAGATATTATTTTAATCCTTACCTGAATTCCAGATCCATCACATCTTCAAACTTGAAAAGGACATTATTCTACACGCGTCGCATCGCCAGCTGCAGCGCCGCGCCATACTCACCAGTCCTCACAGCATTTTTTCATCCGGCGCAGCCTCCATCACTTTCTCTGCCGAATTCCACCATCTAGGGGACAAAAGAAACATAAGGTGAGCCAAGAGAGCCAACAAATACAATCTCTCCACCATAGACTTACCTGATTAACAACTGCAGGCATTATTCTGTAACAAACCGCAACTTCTTACACTGCACCTGTAAGGAGAGAGAGAAACCAGCAATTTAAACACACGCATCTTTTGCCAGACAGTGTTGGGTAATACAGACTCTTACCTGAACATCATCAGCTGCCACAAGACAATCTTCCCTTGGACCCAGCTGCAACACAAGAAAGGAATGTACAAGAGTGAACATCGGACATATTGAACTCTTTTGAACTTTATACTTACAGGTTCTCGCCTGGAACCTTGGAGTCAATATTCACCCGGAACTCTTCCAACGCCTTCAAATCAGTGAAGTAACTGGTATCTACGCGCCCCTGCATTTCACTCAGGATGGAGAGCTCATCATTTACAAACATAAGGTGAGCTTACTGAAAGTGAATATCGGTGGTGATTAGTGGGGAGAACAGCGGGGTGCCATTACTAAAAATCCACGGGTGGCTAAATCCCTTTCTCCACTTGCAGGAGAATACTTCTACGGGTCAAGCAGATGAGATTAGGTGGTCCAGTCCAGTCTGTCATCTCTGCACTACGCTTCACGTTGGAGGAGGTCACAGCTGTCCGGGTCCGATCGATGCCCCTGTGGGAGCCAGGTGAGCGTAACACCACGGTGGTGCTCAGAGATACAAAGTTTGTCGAGAAGTACCTCCCCTGGATTGTTGGGGGCCTTGACTGGGTTTGATACTTTGGTATAGCCCCTCGGTCGTGACCAGACTCTGTGTCGCAAAGTGCCATCACTATCTTCCATGTAACTGCTAGATAAAAAAGAGGTAGACAGCAGCCTCTGTAAGTCCGGGGTGGCGGCCAACTGTATTCCAATAATGTTATCATAATCTGCGGCTGGACCAATAGCCTTATTATCATTTGCGGCCATCCTAAGTGAGTTCCGGTGCAATCAAATGACCATCTTCAGTAAGGAGTTGTTATCGATTGAAGGGGAAAAAACATCGCCAGAGGTGGTCAAACCATTCGGTTCTGACCCTGCCCCAAATTCCTCACTGGGAGGCACTGCATCAGCTCGTTGGCCGGACAGTGAAGAGGCCAAGGAAGAAGGGTATGAATTTGGCCCAGCCACCCCTTCCCACTTCTCCATAGTAGTGCTCACACAGGGGTCCACCCGGGCAGGAAGGGAGGGAATAGAAGGGCTGACCACCTTAACATGCGACAAGTTAGCCCCCTGTTGCCCAAAATATCCAGTGATCAAATTGGCAGAGCATCTGGGGTCATTAACAACCACACCCCGCTGGACAAATTTGTATCAGCAGTTCGGGACCCAAGAGCGTCTGGCGGGCCCGGCTTCCCCGCCCTCGCACTTCTCAAGCCGTTTTTTTTATCCCTGGCTGCCTTAATCACCTTCATTGCAGCCAGGGGTGGGGGGCAAGAGGTGAGGAATGCAGTAGAAGAAAGCAAGAAAAATATCAAAATGTTACCGTGGGAGGGCAGCTGAAGGCTCGTTGGTCCCTGGCTGCCGGGGGTGCGGATCCTAGCCTCGCTATCCCCAGCGAAACACAGCAAACCACACTTGCTTCCACTCTCTGCGTCGCGTTCCGTGCTATGGGTGGAAATATATGCAGTCCACAGGAAGTCAGACAAGAGCTCCACCTCCAGGCAAGAGCAACTGTAGAACGACAAAGCAGCATGTCACCACAGCAAACCACTATTGCTTCCACTCTCTGCGCAAGTGGTAGTGGTCTGGTGGTATAATGTGTTGGTGTTGATTTGTGAAACGGAGATGGGGAGTGGGGTGTTGTGGTGTAGAGGTGTAGTGTGGGCATTGTAGTGTAGCAGTGTGGAGGTGGTGGTTGGTATAGAGGACTAGGGTAAGGGTCTAGTGGGGGTGTTGAGTTGTAGTTTGTTGGTGTGGAGTGGTGGGCGGTGTAGAGTGGTGGTGGTCCGAAGCAGTGCATTGGTGGAGTGGAGGTTAGGGCATTGGGAGTGTAGTGGAAGTGTGGCGTTGTGGTGTGTTAGTGGTGGGAAGTGTAGGGGTGTGGTATGAAGATTTAGGGGAGTGGTGGTGGTATAGGGAGATCATTGTGCAGCATTGTTGTGGTGCTGGCTGGTGGCACTATGTGGTGCAGGTGTGAGGTAAGGTGAGATAGCATACAGGAAGACAACCAAAATCAGAAAAGCAGAGCAGGCCTTGTACCTCTCTCTGCTCCATGCCACTCTTTAGCATATGTAGAGCAAGTCTGGCAAGACTTGGGGTTTTGTCTGGGTGCCCCAAATGTTTGTGTTGGCTAATTGTGCACCAGGGACTTTCCTCCTGGAGGTGGCCTGAGGGACGATATGGCATTGCTCCAAGGTTTGAGCCAGAATCGCACGGGGTGGAATGAGTAAAAGCAGGGAGGGTCATGGTTTAAGAGAGAGCACTTTCCCGACGGGGCGAGGGACAGTCTCAACAGGGATTAAGGCAATGAAGCCCCAGGGTGATAACAGTGTGGTGGGAATCGAGCAGCCGGAAACTGTGGTGAATCGAAGGAATTTGTACTTTCTCTCTAAGGGGAAGACCCCTTGTGAGGTTAGGGAGGTGAGCCCACTCTGCCACACCCTCCCTAGGGGTCGAGGCAAGTGGGACCTCACAGGGAGAGAGTCCCCCTTTGGGGACAAGGACTCAAATTTGTGTAAGGAAATCCCTAGGCCATTTCCCATTGTGGCATATATGGAACTATCAAATATGCTGAACACTATTGAAGCCAGAGATTGGGCAAGAGCCAAATCTGAAAGAGACATCTGCAAACAAGAAGGAAGATCTGTAAGGAGAGATCTCCATATAACTGAGACAAGTAAAATGAGCACAGAGAAGGAGGATGAACACCATTCGCTGAGACGTAGCAAAGTCCAGAGAGGGAGCAGAGAGCATAATCGGAAGAAGCCCCCTAATGCTTTGACACTTGCGAGAAATGGAGCCGGGGAGGGTTGCATGCTTGCAATTTTTAGAAGTGCCGTAAATGCGAGAACAAGATGCCGGAGGTCCTGCGTCTACATGCAGTGAGGAGAGAGGGATACAGTAAACTGAATCCCAGTGGTGTCGTGACCATGAGTATGTCTTGGTGGGCACTGCGCCCATCCAACTATGTCAAAACCACTACACCGAGGAGGCAGCGAGACATCAGCTTAACCGCAGCCATACCTGGTCCTAGGGAGAGAGGGGACCAAGAGCGGGACACCAACACAGTTGGCAAGAAGGAGAACCGGAGAGAACGAAGTAAACCCAGGCAACTGCTTGACAAGATGGATAACCCGAGCAAACAAAGTGAACCCGAGCAACAGCAGTTCCCCTGGAGAGTCAGACGTAACGGGGAGAACGGGAGAACCGGGAGGCCATTAGGGAATCATTATAAAGCAAGAGAAACTCATCCTAGTGAAATTGACAACACATTGAAGTTGAAATCAATAAGATGGAACTGTATTAATGGTAGAAAGAGGTTTGCAAATAAACCTGAATGAGAGAGCACTATGACAGGGATACAGATAACCAGTGAAGAAGGGAAATACCAGATAAGCCAAGAAGTAAAGAGTATCGAGTATCAGAGAGACTTATATAAATCGCAAAGAAACCTGAAAGAGAGATCCCTATGAGAGGGACACAAAAGATCCTTGGAAGAGGGGAAAGCACCCCATAAGTCAAGAAGTGGGAGCGTTGAAACAATGGTTTCTTATTGTATAAGCGCCTAACAAGCAAACAATAAAATAAATGAGAGTGGAGAATATCACAGAGACACTTATATAAATACAAGGAAGACTTATAAATACGAAGAGAAGTAAAGTGAACAACTTAAGGGGAAAAGATACTCAGAGTTAACCATACAAGGAAAGGGGGAACCCTAAACCCCAAGACAAAACATCCCAGATAAGCATTTATATGTTACTGATCCCAAAAGTGTATAGCAACCGAACCTGAGAAGAAGCAAAAGAGCAAAAGCGGGATATTAGAAAAGTATCCCTATTTAGGGAGGAAGACCCAAAGACATTGTGAAAAAGTGCCAAGAATTGGTACAGAAAGTGACAAGAGACCATTTGAAACTAGCCTACTAACAAGAAGTCCTGAAAAGAAAGGAAAACATTGCCATAACATAATCAGGAGGAGGAGACATCAGCCTGATCTTATTTAAGTTGGTTAGTATAGTAGCAGGGTCCGCTAAAACTAGTTGTGGATGCTGGACTGATTCATTTGAGACTTTCTGACGACCGATGAGCATCATAGTTATTTATATAGGCAGGGAACACCTGTATAGTAATAGGGAAAGAAAGGCCTTTATATTATTTGAAAACAAACTAGTGGAAATGTCAAAGTATCTGCGTCCTTCTTCAGACCCGCCAAAAGGCACACACGAGGCTGAGATAAAACAAAGAAAGGATCACTGCAAACCAAAACAGAACGAAAGTATGTGATTGCAAAGGCAACACCAGTTTGGCCTACATTAATGTGAGCACCCCTGCAATGGTGGAAGGTCACTTAAATCAGGTAATTGTGTTTTTTCCTGTTTCAGGCCACCTGTGCTGCCATGCCAACCATATAAGTGTGACTTCCAACAATACTTCTCTCTCTCTTTTGATAGTATAGGTTTTGCAACATATGGTGGTACTTTGCATCACTAAAATACCATAAAACCAACAAGTGAATGGCATTTGGGAACTCGATATCTGTGGTTCTAAAAAGATAGTTATAAAATACTGATCCATTTCTTTTCTTCACAGTTTTCAAAACCGCTGAGCTCTTGTGAGCAAGAGAAATGCCTCTGGCATTCTCCCATTAAGACATGGGAAGAATCAGCTCGTCCACGATGGTTACGTGTACTGTACAGACATGAAAATCCATACAAAGACAAACATTTATTGAAGACGTGTTAAAAGTAACAAAAGGAAAGCACAAAGAAGATGAGATAATCAAAACAACCAAGCACTCTCAAATCCTGTTGACCGAAAAACATTGTAAAGGTCAAGATAAATTAAATGAAAGCAATGGCGAAGAGCATTAGCACAGCACGTCACACATACTGAATAGGTAACCTCTAATGTGCCATTCCACATAGCTGGCGAGCTGCTTAGGGCTGACGAGAACAATATTTGATGCTAGATAAAAGAATGCAAAAATGTCAAATATGCCAATGCACTTAGCATTGGAAGCCTGTAATAATTACCCTACCAGGGTTGGCAGCCATATACTCAGCTGGATGGGGTTTGCAGAGGACACAGTGTTTCTGGACAATACTCCTATAGGATTGCAGCGTTCATTGACTGCATTGGCTAACAACTCTAAAGAAAACTATTTAAAGATTAATCAAGGCTAAACTAAGATTATGGCCATCACAACAAGTAAAGCCTAAAAGAGTTTTGTCTGAAGGATAGATACTGTATCTAAAGAAGTTGTTCGACAGTATGTATATGAAGGCACTATTTTGACAGATACCCCTTCCCTCTCGATGATAAAATGTAACATAGCCCATAAGGCAATCAAAAAATTCAGCATTGTAAAAAACTTTTAAAAGATTTTAGATTGCAATGTACTTGATGGTGTGCAATGAATGTTTAGGATTGATTAACTCAATGTATTTCTTTTATTAGTTTGAAGACCAATTGAAACTTGTAAAACCAATATTTGTATTCTTTATAATTCTGTTTTTACTAGGTTTTTCTTTTAATGTCTTTCACTATCTTTTTCTATTGTATAAAATGGAACTGTATTTAAGGATAGGTAAAATGTCTTCGGGCTCGCTGTGGTGGCCTGGACCACCAGACTCTCAGGGGAGGCGTGCGAAAAAAGGAAAGATGGGGGAAAGAAAGAGCTACCCTGTGCTTCTTTGGTAAATCCTAGTCTACAGTCAGAACCAAAGCCAGTTTTGATTAGACTTTAAGGATTGTGCGTCGACTTCCCGGTTAAAGGACAGGAAGGTGTCCCTCTGTAGACCTTCATCAAGAATGTCTGTCGGTTCAAATTGTGCATTGAAGGGGCTGACAACCCTAAGGTTTCAACTATCTTAGCCATTCAGCACTGAAAGTAGGCATGAGGTTTGCCTGTGGTAGGTGGAGGGAGCATGTCAAACTCTGGCAAAGAGTCCAGACCGCTTGCCTCTTTCAAGTTAGCAGCAAGATTCAGCAAAACCTCCTCTTCCCCATAAGATTCCTCAAGGATGTCCCTAACTATTCTGTGGCATAAGGGTTCCGGTGTTAAGAGGATGGGATCAGCCTCCTCATCGTAAATGTCTTCCAGGGGAGACATACATTGGAACAGGATTCCTAGGGAATGGGGCATGCGTTTGAGGAATCTTAGCGCCAGATGGCACTGCCAAAAGAGGATCTGGAGCTGGAAGAATGAGGTCAGATGACAGAGCAGCACAGAATAGAGATGGGTTGCTATCTATTGGAGGTGTGGCCAAGACAAAACGCATACGGTCGCCGGCTTTTGTGGGGTCTCTGCCGGCACGTCCAAGCCGGGCAATCCCCGACTGCACCATCGGCACAGAGCCGAAGCTGTCAGCGCAGGGCCTTGGTGAAGACGTCAAACATCTTGAGCCGAAAGGCCTCCTATTCCTCTGGTGTGGAGGATTTGGTGGTAAAGGGTATCTGAAGTGTCTTTTCCTCAGAGCAGTGATAACTTTTCTTCGAGGAGGAGGAAGAATTATATTTTGAAGAACTGATGGGCGAGCAAGACCTCTTTCAGTGCTTCACTTTGTCCTTGCAGACCAGGTACCGGTTCTTCAGTTCGGCCCTCCACTCCCAGCATCCTTGAATGCATCAGTCTGTCACCCTTTTTCTTATGGAAAAAGGTGGAGAGTTTTGCCGGCCACTCTCGAAGCGCCTTAGGGTGCATTGGCTGACACGACTCACAATCCTATGTGTCATTATCTTTGAGACAGTACAGGCAGATCTTCTGGAGATTGAAGATGAACATTTGATACCCATAGTCAATGCAGGGTCTAGATTCTGAGGCTATAATCGGATTTGCCATGGAGCAAAGTGAAAAGGGTAAATACTTCTAACTGAGCAGTGTTCCTGAAGCGAACAGCGTGTGTGTAAAAAACAAACTTGAGCATGGCATCTCAATATATACTGGCCCGGTGTCATGTCCAGCATGGGGTGCATAGAGGCATCGGGCAAAGCCTACTTGGAGCCGCGCTGCACCTACCAATAGTGGAAAAAGGTTTAGAAGAACAGGTACACTGGGTGGTAGATATCATAGATGAGGAATCAGTGGCAGGTATCCATTAGAATTTGTGAATGTCTTGTACACAGAACTACAGCAAACAGTTCTCCAGGTGAAAGAGTAATTTGTTTGATGAACTACAGGGATCACGGATGCGGGCCCCATTTCCCAATCCTGCACTAGAACTGCTACCATTCTGTGCTTTAGAAGGACCTGAAAATTAACAATGCTTTTGAGGTGCGGCACAATGGTTTTGCACAGGCAGTTGTCCACCACCCAAATCGTTTCACAGTTTGGCATTGTGAAGAAGTTAAACAATCATTTACAAATCACATCATAGCTCAGGCATTAGTACAAGAATTGCAAACCGCACAAAGCCTAACATATGGGAAATTGAAAGAGTGGTTATTTTTGGCTATCAAAAACTATGAGAAAGTGAGTCGGAATCTACTATCTTAAGGGACTGACAATAATTACAACTTTTAAAATGGAAATAAAGAAAATGTGCTGTGCATGTTTTGTGAAAAATTACGAAAAAGATGTATGTATTCAAATTTAAAAATAATTGGTAAATGTTTCCAAATTTACAACAACATTTGTATTAAATACTTCTGGTTTTGCACAGAAACAATTCTAATAGCTTGGCTAGTTATTTTCTCTGCTGGCCTCCTCAAATGTTCTTTTATGACTCTTCGTTGCCAGCCTGGTAACTAGCCACTTTCAACTGTGGTTATGTTAAAGAAAAATAATTCTGGATGTTTAGAATGATATTTGCAGGTTGATTTATGTTACATTACTGATGCTCAGTTTAAGAGGGGTATCGGATGGCGACTCAACTCTTGCATCATTATGATCTTAACTTTTCCGATATGTATTTACTTTTCAAATCTCGAAAGAGTAGAAGAATAGATTGAATGATACATCCAAAAACAGCATATAACTTTTGTTAAACTGCGTGGGACTAATTTTGGTGAGGGGTGTAACGTTAATGGAAGGCAAAAAAGGTGTGTGGAAATAAGTTCAACTTTTACGGTCACAAGATAATTGATTCTGAATGTTGGAATACTAGACTGTGTTGTAAGGACTTGTAGCATAAGTGTGTGTGTGTGTGTAGTATAAGAGAATGTTACATAACAGTGTGTGGCGTAGGTAGATGTGTCGTAGGGCATAAGGCAAGCAGTGGACTGGTGGAGGCTGCCGCGTTCATGCGGTGCGGCTTCTCAGTCAGTTGGATGGTTAGGCCCCTCCCCTTTCTGGTTATGCAGACCTGCAAGGTGCAGGCATCCCGTACTCACCGGCCGGTTCGCCTTGAGGCTGCCTGCGGCCCCTCTCTCCCGTTTCTGTCCTTGTTGGTGATGAGGTGCTCTGGGGAGAGTGGAGCTCCTGCCAAATGCCTAATTTTCTTGCTGCGTGACAGAGGTGATTGGTCCAGGGTCAGCCGTCGGC
The DNA here is from genome assembly GCF_040938575.1 of Ambystoma mexicanum. Classification (NCBI taxonomy): domain Eukaryota; kingdom Metazoa; phylum Chordata; class Amphibia; order Caudata; family Ambystomatidae; genus Ambystoma; species Ambystoma mexicanum. The sequence goes on from NC_090924.1 coordinate 966,039,930, forward strand.
TAAGACAAGAGCAGTGCTGGAGAAGTGGAGAGCTATATTGCTGTGCATGCGATATTGGTGGCAGGCAGCATCTTTAGGCACACTGTGGGCCTCATCACGAGCTGGGCGGTAACGCGGCACTATTACCGCCGGCGCTATTAGCCTTACCGCCAAACCCCCGGCGCTATTAGCGCTGGATCACAGGTTTGGCGGAACAGTTAGTTCCCCATTCCCCATTGGGCCCGTTCGGGAATTCCTCATTCTCCATTGGGCCCAATGGGGAAAATTTGTGATATTACCGCCGGCGGATTTACCTCTGGCGGTAATAGCACAGAAAATCGGCACATTTGCCACAGATTTCCCTCCAGCTCGGAGCTGGGGGGGGAAATCCGCCAAGGCAATGATCTGGCGGACCCTTAAATGCAGCGGTAATAGTGCCACATTTAAGTGCCAGACTCATAATGAGGCCATGTATGTTGCTTAAGGCATAACCGTTTTACCTAAATGTTATGTAGCTGAGTCCGTACTGGAGGGGAATTATGCTGTCCTTGTTTGTTTATGCTTTCCCTCCCCATGTAATTTCCATCTCTCGTGATTGACAGAATTGCTGACATACATTATTGCTTTAATTAAGCCACAGGTTATTGTCATTAATTAAGCCTTATTGGCTTATTTGCTGATGCTTTGAGTGGAGCTTTTTTTGGCTTCCTAATTTTGTTATATGTGTCTTGGCCCTGTGGTACTCAGATACTCTTATTGGAAGGATGTTTACTAGAGCTGGAGTGTCCAAAACTGGATGAGGTTGTGTAGACACTTGTCCTCTCTCACCTAAGTTTGTTAATCATGGGGCAGCTAAGGTATTTAGTCATGAAGGTACCAAAGTGGGACCTTTAGAACAGGCCTCCCGGGAAAAGGCGAGTGTGCTATCAATGCCGGGCAATAGTCGTCTGTCAGAAGTCCTGCGTAGGAGCGCCCGAAGAAAACAGCGGCTTCAAAAACAGAAAAGGAAATTACCAAATGATGAACATTGTCCCCTTATGGATACTTTGTCTAATAGCCCTGACTGGGGAAATGATGTTGAGACCACAATGGCACACGAAAATTATCTTTTGGGTTTACCTGAGGTTGCTCAAATTGCCCACTCAAAACCACTCGAGACGAGCTGTCTTGACACTCAAACTGGAAAGACTAATTGCCTATCAAAAGCAGTAAGCAAGGCAATGCAATCCCCCTTCAAGAGCACGGACAATGTTATTGATGAGGCCCTTGTAAACTCCTGTATGGAAGGGAAGAGAATGACAGTTGATGGAAAATGGCAGGCCATCAAGGAGAAGGTTTATCTGGGACCTGGACCAATGAAGGAACGTTATGGACTTCCATACTTGGTTAGAATCTTTTGAAAAGGTAATTGCACAGTTAGATAGGATGGACAGAGGTTGTCAATCAGACACCTGAATAATAAAGGCAGATCCTAGCATGGTGGAGACAACCAGTAGCTATCCAACTGTTAATGATGAAATGCCTAAAGGTCAAAGAGAGCCGCTGGGCTTAGCCTCTGGCCCAGCTTCGTCATTAGGACATGTGCCCCCCCCATCTGTAATATGAACTCTAATCCCTTAAATCTTTCGGAACCCATGATCACCTCAGACAATATTGTTATCCCGCCGTCGAGGAGAGACATTTGCATTAAAAAGGCTTTAATGCCAGAGATCATGGATCCTTGTTAAGGAGATCTTGTTTTGGATGGAAAACATATAGTGATCATAAATGTGAACAAGCTGAAACGACCTGAGTCGAGAGAAGCCCTCCGGAATAAAGTCTGGCTGGCTGCAGTCTAGTGCTGGGAGGGGCTGCATCAGATCCCAGGTACTTACATTTCTTCAGAGGGTTAAAATCATGGTTTGGCCCTCGGTGAATCATACAGACTGCATTGTCATTGGCTGTGGTTGCAGCAATCTGCAGTTCGTTTTGAGCCGGTGCAACAAATTGGGCAGCTTGTCACTCACCAGGAGTTTAAGAATTATAAATGACTGATCCGATTTTATTATGTTACTGCTTGTTTGTAGATTAACCTGATTTAGGGACTCAATACAAGTCCGGCGGTAACCCGCCGGTGCTACTGGCGGGTTTCCGCCAGACTCATCATTTTTCAATACAAGTCCTGGCGGATGGGGAAGTCCCACACCGGAAAATGTTAGTCCCCGTTCCCATGGAGTCCCATAGGACTCCATGGGAAGCACTGGCACCGTTGCTAATGGTGCCAGTGCTTCGGTGACAGCTCTGCCTACCGGGCCGTTATGCCCGGCAAGTCAGACCTGCCGGGCGCATCGGCTCAGGAAGGCAGAGTTGTAGCATGGCAGTCCTGAAAGGGGCTAGTATGGTGCTACTGGCACCCTTATTTCCAGACCACCACACTTGTAATGAGGCCGTTAGTCTTTTTTTTTGTTCCTGCTTGTTTTGGTTACCTTGTTTTCCTACTTTATGCTATGTCATGTGTATTCATGTCTTTGGGCCTCATTATAACATTGGCGGAATGGGTTAACAGGTGCCGCTAATGGACGCGGACCCGTTAAACCCATTCCGCCTCATTACGAGGTCCCCTTGCGGGACCCGATGTGGACGTCTGGTTTCACCAGATGTCCTTACCGGGTCCCACGAGGGGACCAGAGAGCTAACAACGGGCCGGTCGTAATCGACCCCTTGTTAGCTCCCTGCACCCATTCCCATTTGAGCCCTATGGGGGCTCAAATGGGAATGGGGAAGGTCAGGGCTCGGGTTCCCTGTAGGGGGAATTACCGGGCCCTCCAAACTCGGAATGGCCCGGTAATTCCCCATTCAGGGAACCCGGACCCGGTTTTGGTGGCAGCCATGCCCTTATTAAGGGCATGGCTCCTGCCAAAGCCGTAATGAGGCCCTTTGTGTTGTGGCTGAGGCCTTGGGGTGAGTTGGCACTTTACAGAAAATTAAAAAATTAAAATAAGTGCGTGTCCTGTGTCTGTGTTGTGAGACTGTTTGTGGTTAGACTGTGTGTCGTGTGTTTTGTCGCAGCATGTGTGTGAGCGTGTGTTGAAGGAGCTTGTGTTATAGCATTGCTTGTCGTAGGAGCATGTGTCATTACAGTGTGTGTCAAAGGGTGTGGTAGGAGCGTGTATAATAGGAGCATGTGTCATAGGAGCAGGTGTCGAAGGTACATGTGTCTAAGGGTGCATGTGATGTGTAGTAGGCACATATGTAGTAGGTGCATGTGTTAGAGGAACATATATCATAGGAGTGTGTGTTGTAGGAGCGCTTGTTACTGCAGCATGTGTCGCAGGAGCACATGCCCTCGGAGCACGTGTCGTAGGAATGTGTTTCATTACAGTGTGTTTCATAAGTGAGTGTGTGGTAGTAACATGTGTTGTAGAAGCATGTGCCATAGGGCATGTGTCATAGGAAAATGTTTTGTATGTGCATGTGCGCTAGGTGCATGTGAGAACATGTGTCGCATGTCCACATGTGTGATAGGTGCACGTGTAGTAGGAGCATGTGTTGTAAGAGTGTGTGTGTAGCAGGAACCATGTATTGCAGAATTGCATGTCATAGGCGTGCATATCATAGGAGCATGTATCGTAGGAGTGTTTGTGTGTAATAGGAGCATGTGCAGTAATGTCACATGTCATAAGAGCATGTGTTGAAAGAATGCATGTTGTAGTAGTGCGTTTCATAAGAGTGTGTGGTGTGTATTTTAAGAGTTTGTGTTGTAAGGGTGTGTGTCATACAAGTATGTGTGATTGGAGCATGTGTCGTAAGAGCACATGTTGTATGCCAACATAATGTGTAGCAGATGCATGTGTAGTCTGTGTGGAATAGGAACATGTATTAAAGAAGAGTGTGTTGTAGGAGCGTGTGTTATAACAGCGTGTGTAGTAGGAGTACGTGTCGTTAGATTGTGTTGCAAGAGTGTTTATCATAAGAGTATGTGTGGTAGGAGCATGTGTGGTAGGAGAGTGTGTGTGGTAGGCGTGTGTGCCGTACGTTCCACATGTCATGTGCATTATGCACATGTATTAGGTGTGTGTGTCATATGAACATGTATGATAAGTGTGTTGTAAGAGCATGAGTCATAGGAGCACAGGTTATAGGAGTGTGTGTTTCATTAGAGTGTGTGTTGTATAAGTGTGCAGTAAGTGTGTGTTGTAACGGTGTGCGTGTGGTAGGAGGGTGTGGTATAGAAGCATGTGTCATAGGAGCATGTGCCGTAGGACCACACTGTGCATGCAGTTCGTAAGGAAAGTGTACATTTCTTCAATCCCCTTAAAACTGACATCAAAGTCAACTCATACACTCTGTGGACAGTTCGTACTGAAAGTGTATATTTATTCCATCAACTTAAACTGACATCAATGTCAGCTGTAACTTGATGTGAGTTTTTAGGAAATGTTAATTTTGGAATGTATCAACTGTAAAACTCATACGCTATGTGTATAGGTGCACGTTATAGGTGCCTCTGTGGTAGGAGTATGTGTTATAAGAGTGTGTCTCATAGGACCATGTGTTGTTGGAGCATGTGTGGCAGGAGCGAAGGGTGGTAGGAGCGTGTGTCTTAGGAGCATGTGCCTTAGGAGCATGTGTTTTAGGAACATGTGTTGTAGGTGCATATGAGAACATGGGCCGTACGTCCCCATGTTATGTGTAGTAGGCGCATTTGTAGTAGGTGCACGTTTCATAGGAACATAACTCTTTAATGTGAGTTTTTAGGAGATGTTAATTGTGTAAAAGGCTTATTCATTCTGTGAAAGCTGCATATATAGATACATTTCAAATGTTAATATCTTAAAATTGGGCAAGTCGATTTTATTTTCTTCAGTGCACTGATTCCAGCTAGAATTTAGGTGCCTGCATAAAATTAGGGGGATCGAAGCAGGCAATGTTCTTTCCTATGGAAAAACCCATGTTAAAAGCTGTTCAAAACACAATCAAAGTAAAAAAGATTTAAACTATGAATCCATTAACATAGGCATCTGACATTGTATGTGCACCGGCGGCTGCCTCAAAATATTACTCTGGAATCATTCAGAAGTTCTTTAGAAAATTAAAACACCATAGAGACCTAGGGCCTCATTCCAAGTGTGGTGGTCTGGAAACAAGGGTGCCGGTAAGCTTACCAGCACCCTTGTTTCCAGACCGCCCCACTATGAGTCTGCCTGCAGGGGCCGTTGCGCCTGGCAGGGTCAGACCTGCTAGATACAACAGCCCCCGCAGGCAGACCTTTCACAGAAGCACTAGCACCGTTAGCAACGGTGCCGGTAATTCCGTCTCCCCACTCCCACAGAGTCCTATGGGACTGCACGGGAATGGGCAGTTACCAAACCCACCGCCTGGCTTCCTGTGCCACGGGACTTGTAATGTCCTGGTGACTTTTGAGCCGTAGCTCAGAACAGCACATGTTTGACATTCCTCTATTAGTGCACGTGCCACCCAGGAATGGAAAGTTTCATGCAAATCTGTGTCATGGTTGAAAAGATATAAAGGGTCAAATAAAGGGTGTGTTTTTCAATTTCCCATTAATTTTCCCATAGTGAAAATGTCAAATTATTGCTCACGTGCACAGCCCAAACCACTGGACGGATTTGCGCCAAATAAGAAAAAAGTCTTGAACAAAGCACTCAATTGAAATCCTTTCCTGTTTTGGCCCAAATCTATCCAGGCTTTTTTTATTTGGTGCAGAGTGGGAGGGCCTGTAGCCAAATGGTTAGTTATATCTTCCATGACGCTTTGCTATTGCCAAACTTTTTCAGTTCTGAAAAGTGGCCATTATGTGGATCGCGTTTTGAGTTCCAAATCAACATTGAAAAGTGCCCTAAAATGATATAAAGGGGTTAATTAGGGAGTTTTAAAGGGCAGGGAGCATATGGGGAGGTTGGTTAAAGGATGATTGGTGAAGGTCTGGGGTTTGGGGATAGCATAGTTATTTTTTTCTAAACGTTTTGCCAAGATCAAGAAGCGGCACGAACGTGGAAAAGTAAGAGTAAATACTCGTAAACTATAATACATGGAGATGTGGTCATCAGTAAGGTTTCAGTTGGTGAGTAGGTGTAAGTGTATCTAGGTCACGTGGCCTAAGCTAAACCCACCTGTCAATCAATGCTAATCGGTTGGTGCCTTCTTGTTTTGCCACCCTTTTTCCCTACCTAAGCAGCCCTCCAGCATCTTTTCCTTTGCAGTTGTGAGGCGCATGTTGATCTAGGTCTCGTGGCCTGAGCCCCACCCAACTTCTTAGCCCTGCCTCTTCCTTTCAACTCTTACATCAAGGGCATCTCTTGACCAGGCGTATGAAGTGAAGCGTAGACCAAGAAAAGGGCAATTCCTGTTTGGACCGGTAGGACCCAGGACCAGACCCCTCCTCCTCTTAACATCACACAAGCTCCCTTGAATATGTGTTTCACTTCTCTCTCCCTAAGCCCATTCCTACCATTACCACTCATTGCCAACCACGCCGCTCACGAGCAACATCATGGTACTGCATCAAAGCAACCTCATCCATGTAATCATAAACCCCATCACCACTCCATCATCCACCATTGCACGAAGAATTATGCTTACTAATGTCCTCTCAATCAACCATGCAGCTGACATCTCCAACCTCATTACCACACGTGACTTGGATGCCATTTTCATTACTGGGACCTGGATGAAATCCACCTCCAACCACATCCTAAATGTCCTTACCCCCAATGGCTACAGAATTCTACGAAACCGTCCAAACAAGATTGACAGAGGCCTCACCATCATTCACAAGGCATCATGGCTATGCACCCAACTGGGTGTCGCACTATTGGCTCTTTCAAAAACCTATCCTGCCACTTCCTGCTCACCCCAACGCACACAGTCACTTTTCATCTCATCTACAGACCACCCAAGCCCAACACCTCCTTCATCGAAAACCTCACCAACTTGGTCACGACCATGTCTCTCATGCATGCTAACAACCTATTCATCTGCAACTTCAACATCTCTGTCAACCCAGCAACCAAATCATCGAAGAAAGATTTCCACTGCCTACTCGACACACTGAACCTCATACAGCACATGAAAGAACCAACGCACAGGAAAGGTAATATCTTCGACCTCATCATCACTAGGCTGCCCACCCTTCATCACAGCTTTCGTATTCTGCGTGACTGGTCAGACCATCTAGCAATCTCCTTTGGGATTTGTCACACCACACCTCTCAGGCAAACCCATTGGAAACCAAGCAATGAAACCTTCGATCCTTCAAGAACTTCCCACTGGAGGCTCTCAAAGAAGACCTCACCAAACAACCTTACATGGGCTGATGTACATCTGATGAACCAGAATTGCAACTCGCTTCTTCAAGAACTCAACACCACCCTCACAAACAAAATCAACCACCATGCCACAGTGACACAGCTCATCCTCAAACCTAGACCTTCATTACCCTGGTACACTCAAGAACCCAACCTCAACAAACCATCAGAAAGCAAGAAAAGAAATTGTCGGGAATCTTACAGCACATCCAACCTCGTCCTACTCAATGAACTCCATGCTCCCCGCAGGCGACTGATCAACACTGCAAAGGCCAACTACTAACAAAACACCAAAGCGACAGCCACCAATGAAAGCAGAGCCCTCTTCAAAGCTATCAAGCAGTGCAACAATCCTCTGCCCAACCCACCCATAGCACAATCCATCGAAAAATTCACTGCCATCACTCTTTCTTCATTAACAAGATCAACATAATCTGCCGAGAGACACCAACGTACAATTTACAGCACACTACATATCCCATCACGCAAAACCACAACTACCTGGACAACTTTCAAGACATTAACTATGTAAGACCTCACTGCCACCTTAGCATCCCTCAAGGCCACATCGTATGTGGATAACATACTCCGTGTCTCCTTACTCAAGGCCCTTCCAACTAAAGCACTCCTCCCTTACCTGACAATCATCAACAGCTCCGTAATTCAAGGACTCTTCCCCTCGACCATCAAGACCAGACAAATCCTCAGGCTTCTTAAGAAACCAACACTGGACACTGATGATCTCAGCAACTACCGCTCCATTACCCTTTCTAGATAAGATCCTTGAGAAAGCAGTAACCACACAACTTCTCCAACACATTAAAACCAATAACCTTCTTCAGTCCTTGCAATCTAGCTTCAGACCCAGATGCAGCACAGGAATGGCTACCATCAAGGTGATTGACAATGCCCTTATAATCCTTGATGGCCATCCTTACTTCCTAGTTCTCCTTGACCTCTCAGCAGCATTTGACACTGTAGACCACCAGAGACTCACCGACAATCTACAGCGCCACATGGGGACCAGCAAGATCATCCTCAGCTGGTTCAAATCCTACCTTGCAAACCGCCAACAGTTTGTACAAATGGATTCTTCCATATATCCAATTCTGCCCATCACCTGTGGAGTCTAGCAAGGATCCATCCTGTCCCCCATGATCTTCAATCTTTACACTGAACCGCTCAGAACCCTCCTCTCTCCACACAACATCCACCTTCACCAATATGCATATGACATGCAGATGGACCTCAAAATATCCTCCATCGAAGACATTCACAGGCTCAAGACCTGCCTCACGTTGATACAGTCCTGGATGTCCAGTACTTACTTGAATCTAAAGCCCTCCAAGACTGAAATCCTACTGCTGACCTACTACGCTGAACACCCTGACATCCAGAACTGGCTCTCTGCTATGAACCTCGAGGGATTCACATCCCAGCTGCCACTCTGTGGCAAGTCCCTTGGGTTCAACCTCGACAGACACCTCACCTTCAAACAGCACACAGCAAGGAAGACACAAACGGCCTGGTACCAACTTTCTCTCCTGTGGAAAATCAAGCCCTTGGTGTTCTCCCACCTGGATGGTGGCAATGCCCTTTTTGGAAGGTCTTCCGATGACTACACTATGCTACAGCAAGAGTCATTAAAGGACTCCGCAAATTCCACCACATCACCACAACCCTCAACAAACTGAACTGGCTCCCACTGCAAGCCCATATCTCCAAATCCTGCATCATCATCTACTAGGCTGTCATCCTGAAGTGCCCAAGCTACCTCACTGAGAAACTCAGCAACTCCGGAGGTCTGCGATCCAACAGAAGTAAGGAAATGTGCAGACTTGAATTACGACACTGCAGGAAGGAAACAACCAGAAGACAGGCCTTCTCTCTCTTTGCTCCAAGACTCTGAAACCTCCTCTGCATCAACATCAGACTTGCAGCATCACTACTACAGTTCAAGAAAGAGCGCAAGACTTTCCTCTTCATGGAATGGCTCCTCCTTAACAGCTAGGTCCACACACCATTCACTCGCCACCGTACTGAGACTCTGTGAGACAGCCCACAATCTTCCCCCGATGCTGCCAATTGCCCACCCCCTGCTATCAGCTCCTAGCTCCTTTTTCTCTGCTTCCCTCACTGTGTTCTTCCCCCTAGGATTGTAAAATGCTCTGTTGCTTCCCAAAGATAGGCATGTGCTCAATAAATACCTTAATAATTATTAATAATAACAATAATAATAGTTAGGGGAAGATAGTATTTCAACTAAATTTAGGATTTAAGAAAATATGTATATTATTTTTAAGAAAATGCTTTCCAAATGAAATTAAAATGTGTAAGGGGGGTTGTATTAAGGTGATTTAACACCTTGCATTTATGTATTGATATGGAGAACTGTTTTATTTAACCTTGTTTGTGTGACTATAAAGTGTGCCACTGAGACACGTTCGTGGCCGAGCCATGGTTACATTGTATTTTGTTTTGATTGGGTGAAGTTTAAACGTGATCTGAAGGAAAGGAATGTTTCTCGATTCAGTTTCTCTTCAGAGCAGTTCTCAAAGTCAGGATTTGTATAGAAGTTGTAAAAGTTGCTTTTAGGTTTGTTTAACATTTGATTTTTTTGAAAGGAGGATATGTGGGGTATAAAGAAGGTAGATTAGTGTTGTCAGTTTTGGGAAAGAGGTCATGGGCAAGGAGATAAATCTGCAATATTTCACATTATTTCTGGATTCGTTAGACGTAACTAACGAATAGTATACAATGTAAAAAAGTTGATTCTCGATCCAGTTTTCTCTAGGGAGCCGTTCTTGAACTCTGGATTTGTACAGATGTTTGAAAAGTCGCTTTTAGGATTGCTCAATGTTTGATTTGTCTGAATGGTGGATGTGATACCCCCATAAAGGAGGTAGTGTTGGTAATTTTTGGAAAGATGCAGTAGGCACAGTGATAAATGTGCACTGTTTCACATGATTTCTAGATTTATGAGCCGTAACTAACGAAAAGTATACAAGGTAAAAAAGGTGAAGTTTATTTTCTGAAAGTAAAAGATGTATGAGTATTGGTTGGAGAACTGTGATTCTCGACTCAGATTGTACATTTGTATATTAGGAGTTGATGGTGTTGAGTTAACATTGTTATTTTTATATGAAAACGAATCTAGGAGGACTGGACAGCAGTGTAGCCAGTGTGTTTCATTATTTTTGTGGAAGTGGGCACTAGCCAATCAGGATGCTTGGAACGTGGGCTATATTCTCTGATATATGCCTGCATTATGAGCAGCCTGAGTGCTGGTGGACAGTGCCCCTTCTCCTGTGCATACTTGTTCTCCCTGCTTGCCTCTAAGCACCTGTGTAGTTTATTATTAATTATTATAATAAACAAATATGACCTTGCAGTGTGGCATTGTGCTCTACCGTATTTTCGGAAATCTGTTTAACTGTTGATGTCACACTCATGCACAAAGAAAAAATTGATTTGAGGAAGTAGGGCGTGATGCTGTAGTGCGCCGCTAGATTAGTGTTTTTTTTTTTATTAAACACCCTTAGCAACTGCATGGTGCTAAGGGTGTTCAATTAAAAAAGTATTATCTGACCTTGCGGTCTGGCGCTGTGCCATGCTGTACTTTCTGAAGTCTGTTTCCCTGTTAATGATGACGTGGTCATCAACAGAGCAATTGGATTTGAGGAAGTAGGGTGTGATAGCGAAGTGTGCCACAAGGTAATTGTGTTTTTTTCCAATACCCTCACCACATGTATGGGGCAAACGGGGTGTAATAAAAAAAAATGAACAAAATGACCCTGGGCCGTGCCTTACTTTGCAAAGTCAGTTTCGTTGTTGATGATGTAACAGTCATCCACAGAGAAAATGGATTTGAGGAACTGTGCTGCGAGGTAATTGTGTTTTTTTAATTTGCGGATGCAGGCCAAGATTGCTGGTAACGGTACCGCTGCCTGCGTTAAGTGACTCTTGTTTCATTTCATTACCCGTAGGGTTAGCCCATTGCCATGGTGCTTAGTATTAAACCCAGCTCCCGCCAGCTTAGATCTTTCATGGTGGTTCTAAAATGAACTGTTATGGGGTTGATATATGATATGGCATTTATAACACGCCTATACACAAGTGTTTCAAGGCGTGACAAGGCAAGGGAGGGGAACAAAGGGAGGAAAAACAACGATCCTACTAGGCCAGGTGTCATTCAGGTTGCGCAAGTGCGTAGGCAGGGGGGCAGGGACAGTGCAGTACATGGGAATAGATAATAACAATAAGTAACAGCCAGCATAGCATATGGCAAGTACATGGGTAAGTGCAGACAGCCGGTGTCAAGGGCTAGTAGGGGGACTGTAGGGATACAGAAACAGTCCCCACGTGCGGGGGTTGCCAGGCGGGCAGTGTAGGTGTGTGACGCTGGCGGGGGAGGGACCTGGACCCGAGATCAGTGGGTGTCCGGGTAGCCAGTGCAGTACAGGTTACAGCCAGGAGGTCAGCAGAGGAGAGGAGGAGAAAAAGCAGAAGCAAAGAGAAAGGTTTGGAGGTGCTTCTGGAAACAGAAATGGTTCTCCTCAAGTTTAAGGGAGGCAGGGAGGCTGTTCCAGAGGGAGACACCAGCTGAGGAAAGAGATCTACCACCAACTTGTTGCTTGGAGAAGCGACTGAGCCTGAGGGAGTTGAAGGCGGATGAGCGAAGAGCTCGAGAAGGAAGATATATATAGGAAGCGAGAGTTGGAGATATTGAGGCGCTAAGCCCAAGAATGAGATTTTTTATATATATATATACATATATTTTTTTATTAACAGTCAGGTACAATCAAACCTGAAAATTGAATAAATACATTGCAAAAAAACAAAAAAATACTACTGACAATTTCACTGACGCTCCACCCAGGCATCCTCTATTGCCTCATATGTTGTTGCGTTTAGTGCTATTGGCATATAGCACCTCCTGCTGGTGGAAGCACCACCTACTGGAGACCTGTGTTGGCATTTAGTGTCCAACGCTGGGGCAGCAGAGGCGACACTTCCATCATAGGTGCCAGATGAAGTCCATGGGAGAGGTCCAACAGATGACACAGCTGGGGATGATAGTCCTGCTTCCTCCTGTGGTGTTGCAGGTCTGGCGGTGGGTTGTAGGGCATTGCAAGCAAGGCAGATTGCCTGTTGCTGGAACCTGCTCCTGAAATGTTTATCTAATAGCCGCCAGTGGTAACGGATCAGGTGGTTAACGAACGCTGCAGTGCCTAGGCTTTGCGCAGGAACCATGGAAAATCCTGTCCTTCAGACCTTGCCGCAAAATGCACACTGTCCCTTCTCGACATCCAATAGTGGAGTGTTTTTAGGCACCTTAAAGTACTGCCAGCACAGGGAAGATGTGAAGCTCCTGCAGTGATATTTATTGGGTGGAGCTGGTGGCTCTACCCACTCGATGTCTTTCAGGTCTTCAGGGACAGTAACAAGGTCGATCTCTTCATTGCTTGAGGCTGCCTCAGGATGGTACAACGTCCTTTCATCGCGGGATGTTTTTTCGCTGGGTTTTTTGCTGCAAATTTTATTTCGAAAAAACCCATCGAATGTTTTAGGGGTGGTTAGTAAATTATATATATGGGGTGTGGGTGTTTGGGAATCAATACAAATTAAAGAAAATGAGGGGTTTGGGGAGTAACTGCCCAAAAATAATTGAAAAAAATTCGACAGGGTTTTTTCATAAAAGTAATTGCGGTAAAAAACCCTGCGAAAAAACATCCCGCGATGAAATTACATGGAACCCTCAGGATGTTGTTGCCACCTTCAGAAATTAATTTTAAAAAGAAAAAACAAAAGGAAGAAAACAAAAAATAAAAGGAAAATTATCAAAAAATACGTAAAAAGGGAATAAAAACAAAACTAATATAAAACATACAAACAGACAGAAAACAAGGTACAACAAAGGGAAAACACAAAGGGAAATGATTTGGCTAAGAAATAGAGCCGATGAGCAAATTTGGATGACAAAGGGTTCACTGTGTCTACCTGAATCGGTCCCCAAAGCAATGAGAACATTTAAGGATTTCTGCAGTATGTATATATCTATGTTATTCGCAATCTGTGTGTCTTACCGTGCACGTGCCCTTTGCAGAATTTTTGTATCTGTGAATCCCGAATTGGAATAAAAATAGTAATTTTCTTTCTCCGGTTCTGCAATTATCAATGTTTTTTGCACTGTTTACATTCTCCCTTTAGATAAAATAAAGTTATTGGAAGATTAAGGTGCAGTTTTTATTTCATTTAGTGTATATGTGGTTCTCGATCTGCATGCAACCAAGCTGAATTCACCCTTAAATGCAGAAACAAATGTTGCATCTCTCTTTCTTGCACACGTGATCTGCTGCACAGGTGATTTCACTCATGATGCCATAAGTGATGTCATTTATGATATCATCAGTGATATCATTGTGAGGTCATCAGTGGGCCTAGGGACCTGCCAAATTTCAAGTGTTTTGGTGTGTTAAATCAGCAGTTTTGTTACACTGAAATTATTCACCTTCACTGTGCCTTAACTAAGATTTTTTACTGAATACTGACTGGCAGCCAAGGCACTACAGAGCAGGCTACTCTAAACAGCCTCACTTTCGGAAGATACATAATTGTTAAGCTACCATTAGTGTTATGATATGACTTTCTCACCCTTCTGCGTGGCACATTTTTGATGAAGTAGAGGTCAACAGATGGGCATTCATTACACGTTGTGTGGATTTTCTAAGCCAATTACCACATGCAGAAATTAAATCGCTTGCAGTAAGGCGGCAGTGTGTCTTGATGCCTTCGCCTTCAACCATTGGGTCCTTTCCTCTAACCTATTGATAAGCACAGCAATAACGGCTTGGCTGCTGGGCATTGTGACGGCAGAGGCTGTGTGTTTCTCCCTATTTGCAACGGGTCCGGGGGTTTAGAGGACCAGGCGGACCCGAGAGTGGGGGCCAGAGAGGGGTCCTGTCCCGGACGGTGTGCCGAAAATCAGCTGCCCGATCTCTGTCAAAAATTTGGTGGGCGGTCCTTTTGTGAGCTAAGTGTTCTTCTCACTTTAACATAATATGCCTGGGGGAAAGAAAAAAAGGGGGGAAGGGTATTCCAAAAAAGCAAGTGGCATTCCTGATTAATGCTATTTGTACTATAACCCCCGAATGCAGGTCTTGAGAAATGTATCCCCAACCATTATTCCCATGGCTTCTTCCCCAGTTGTGAATGGGGTTTTGATGATGGAAACCATAGCGGTTACTCCCAGGGCCTCACCCATGGTTCTTCAGGGGGACTGCTTATCCAAAGTTCGGGCACTGAGCCTATGCAGGAGGCAAAGGCTGGGATCGGAGAGAGGGCGGATTTGTCCTTGGATTTTGGCAATACCAGTGCTTGAAACAATGGAAGTAACAAGTTGGCTTGCGACATGGTTAACCCGACAATAGATGAGGTCATCAATTTTGTAAATCCATCAACAAATGCAGGGGAGACTCATGTGCCTCCCCTGTCCATAATATCCACCCCAGACAAAGAGGGGTTTGAGTTTAATCCAGAGCCCCAAGCCATCCCTGCAGTTTCAGCATTGGCTGACCTGGATGATAACTCCCAGAAGCAGACCACCCCTGAACAATGGGTGTTGGTAAAGGCCAACATAATCAAAGAATTGAACTTGTGTCAAAGCTTTGCTGATTTCTGTATTTGGATGGCTTTCTTGGATAATCGTGTGGGGAACTATCACATGATTAAGGTGGATAAACTATGCCAAACGGATCCTTTAATCCCTCTGTTAACGCAACAACATCTAGGTAAACTAGATATCCTTGGCCAGTCTGCTCCTCCATCTAGGGAAGGGGACCGGGCTCCATTAATCAAACAGTTAACATCTAATGATGTGGGTTCTGTTGCTGGCTCTCATCCTATAGCTGGGCTTTCCGTTCCTCCCCTTGAAGTGAGAGGTTGGGAGGACTAAACCCTCCACTATTGGTCCGACTTTTTCATCCATCCCTAAAAACATTTGAGTGAAGGGCTTAGGGACAAAACTTTACAGGATTTTGTCATGGATGATAGGAATTTCATTGTTACCAACATTGAGAAGCCTGGTGCGAAAGAACCGAGAGATGCATTAAGGAACAACATTTTGGCTTGGCTCTATCAAAGAACTGGGTCAAGGGTGGTTAGATGCTCATATCTGAAAAGTGTACATAGGTTGGAAATTGACGAGTGGTGTAACCAAGAAAACTGTGTTTTGGTTGGATGTGGCGCCAGCAACCGGCTTATCTACCTTAGTAGCTGCAAGTATTTGCCCACGGTCTCATCGAAATTGAAACTCATAGTGGACTAGCTCTTGGCCTTAATATCTCTTGTTGAGAAGGGCTGCATTAAGGTGATCTTTTGGTGTGTTGTATTTATTGTGTTGGTGGAGAGGGTGTGCTGTTCTTTTATGTTACTGTATGTTGTGAGTTGTGTTTCTGTCATGGCTCTTTGATGCCTGCTGTCTTTCAGCACCTTTTAATAAAAAAAAAAAAAAAACTAACTCGGCATCTACATGTAATTATGCCATTACCACTGAAGAACAAGTTACTTCTTACCTTGTAACGTTCTTTCGACGGGATGTTCCTCCGACGTATTCCTCATCTTAGATATATCCTTCCAGCTCTGCTGGCCTCGGAAAATTTTTTTCTCCAGAGGGCGCTGCGCGTCGACGTCCCTCGAGTCGATGACCCTCGACAGCCGCCGTATTGACGCTCGACGTCATCCTGCCTATAAAGGCCGCGCGCAGCGTCCGTTGCTCAGTTCCGTTTTGTAGCCCACAGTATTACTGTTTGGACTAGACTAATCACCCTGAAGGAGCGTAAACTGCAACAACAAGGGAAGTAAAACTGCGGGGATGGATGGGAGGGTCGATGAGGAATACGTCGGAGGAACATCCCGTCGAAAGAACGTTACAAGGTAAGAAGTAACTTGTTCTTCGAAGGGATTGTGTCCTCCGACGTATTCCTCATCTTAGATAGGCTCCCATAGCAGTATTCTATATTCGGAGGAGGGAGTACTGACTTCACGCTGTCTTCTATTGGTGAATAGAATGCAGTACAACCCTTCCAAACCTAGTCTCTTGACTAGAGGAGGAATCCAGATTGTAAAAACGTGTAAAGGTATGGACAAACGACCATGTAGCGGCCGCACATATGTCTTTAATCGGCACGCCTCTTTTGAGGGCCGATGAAGCTGCAATACCTCTGGTCGAATGAGCCCTAAGGTTTTGAGGGGGCTCTTTCCCTGCCAGTTTATAACATTCCAGAATGGCTAGAATGATCCATCTGGAAATGGTCTGCTTAGTTATTGGTAACCCCAGCTTGTGACCTGCGTAGCCTACAAACAGCTGGTCTGCCTGTCTTATCCTGGCTAGTCTACTAATGTAAAAACTTAAAACCCTCCTAGGGTCTAGTCTGTGTAACCTCTCTTCCTCTTTCCCCGGGTGAGGAGGAGGATAGAAAGATGGTAGGATAATCTTCTGAGAGATATGGAATTCAGAGACTACTTTTGGGAGGAAATTAGGCTTCACTTGCAGGACAACTTTGTCTTTGTGAAAGATTGTATGAGGGGGTTTACAAGAAAGAGCTTGTAATTCGCTCACCCTTCTAGCAGATGTAAGTGCTATTAATAAAACAGTCTTAAGGGTAAGGAATCTTAACGAACAAGAATGGAGAGGTTCGAAAGGTGTCCCCATCAGGAAAGTTAATACTAAGTTTAAATCCCATAGGGGAACTTGGAATGGTCTTGGGGGATAAACATTGGTTAACCCCTTTAGAAACTGTATTACCAAGGGTAATTTGAAATAGGATGGTTCCTCCGCAGTACGCTTAAAGATAGATAGCGCTGCGAGATAGCCCTTAATGGTGCCAACTTGAAGGCCTGAATTTGCCAAATATAGTAGGAAGGGCAAAACCATTGGTGTACCACATGAAAATGGGTCGATATTCTGTTCTCTACACCAGCTGCAAAATCTGTTCCAACGGCAGCGGTATAAAGACTTTGTTGCTGGCCTCCTTGCCGAAAGCAACACCTCCATAACATCATCAGGGAGGTCCCAATCCTTGTACCTCAGCCGTTCAGAAGCCAAGCATGAAGGTTGAGGGTTTTGATGTCTGGATGGAGAACCTGACCTCCCTTCTGTGAGAGTAGGTTCTCTCTGAGAGGAAGTCGAATTGGAGGGCAGATGGACAAGTCTAGAAGGTCCGGGTACCACGTTCTCCTGGCCCAATCCGGGGCAATTAGGATCATGGTTCGCCGGAATCTTCTCAACCTCCTGATCATTTGAGGAATGACAGGGACCGGCGGGAACGCGTACAGAAGCGGAAACTCCCAGTCCACTATGAACGCGTCTCCCAGAGCTCCTCTCGGAGGAAATTCCCTTGAGCAGAACAGGTCGCATTTCCTGTTTAGGCTGGTGGCGAACAGATCTACCTGAGGGGTTCCCCAAAGGGCGAAGATCTCTTGAAGGACTTCCTGAGCTAGCTCCCACTCGTGGGAGACTGTACTCTGCCTGCTCAGAGCGTCCGCTGTCAAGTTCTTCTCTCCGGCTAGGTGAACTGCCGATAGAGAGATTCCTTCTTGGATTGCCCAAAACCAGAGCTGCATCACCTCTCTGCACAGGGGTAGTGATCCTACGCCTCCTCTTTTGTTGAGGTAATGCATGGCCACCGTGTTGTCCGTCATTATCAGGACGTTCTTCCCTTGTACAACTGGCAGGAAAGCCTTCAACGCAAGTTTGATGGCTCTCAGCTCTAACAGGTTGATGTGTAGTCTGGACTCCGATGGAGACCAACGACCGCTGATGGTCAAGTCGTTGGCGTGGGCTCCCCACCCCGTGAGTGAGGCATCCGTGACTACTGTTATCTCCGGCCAGGGTTGCCAAAACTGTTCTCCTTTCAGAATGTTCTCCTGACAGGCCCACCACTGAAGGTCTCGAGCCACCCTGCCGGGAACCTGAAGAAGATCTGTCATTCTCCCTGAGAATTGTGACCACTGAGTCCTCAGTGCCCACTGGAGGGATCTCATTCTCAGGCGAGCCTCTGGCACAAGGAAAATGCAGGATGCCATGAGGCCTAGCAACCTCAAAAAGTCGAAAGCTGGGAGATGTTGGGCAAGTTGGAACTTGGTAACCATCTGTAGAATATCTTGAGCCCTCACCTCTGGTGGCGAGGCTTTTCCCAGGGAAGTATCCAGGATCGCTCCTATGAACTGGAGTCTCTGCGATGGTATCATTTGAGACTTCTTTAAATTGAGGGAGAAGCCCAGCTTGTGAAGGGAGTAGCATACGTGATTTAGCTGGATCTGAGCTTGCTCCGGAGAAACAGCCCTGATGAGCCAATCGTCCAGGTAGGGGTAGACATGAATCCCTTCCCTCCTTAGACTTGCCGCCACTACCGACATTAACTTGGTGAAGACCCTCGGGGCGGAGGTCAGCCCAAATGGCAGTACTCGAAATTGATAGTGAGAGTTGCCAATTGCGAACCTCAGGTATTTCCTGTGTTTGAGATGGATAGGCACATGGAAATAAGCGTCCTGAAGGTCCAGAGATACCAACCAGTCCTGAAACTGAAGGGCCTGGAGGATCTGAGAAAGAGTGACCATCTTGAATTTGTCTTTCCTGAGGAATTTGTTCAATTCTCGCAAGTCCAAGATGGGTCTCAGTCCTCCGTCTTTCTTTGGAACGAGAAAGTAAGGGGAGTACCAGCCCTTGTTCCTCTCCGCTACAGGTACCGGTTCTATGGCACCTTTCTCTAGCAGGTCTATAATTTCCTGCAAGAGGAGCGGATCTGGAGCTTTCTGAGAGCTGATCCCCGGTGGATGACTCTGAGGTATACGTAGGAAAGGTAGGCAGTAACCTTGGGCAACTGTTTCCAATGCCCAAGCATCTGACGTGATAGCCTGCCATTCCGCCAGATGTTGAGTCAACCTGCCTCCTACAGCTGTCCTGTGAGGGAAGTCCTCAGAGTGGTTTTGGGGCAGCAGATGCCGATGGTAAAGAGGCACCTGCTGTTGCTGCGGCTTTAGAATATCTACCCCGTCCACCTCGGGTAGTTCTTCTTTGACCCCTTTGAGCCGGTCGTCCTCTACCTCTTCCGAATGCGGAGTAGAAGCGAAAGGACTTGCCCCTCGCAGAGGTTCCTGTGGGACGAAAAGGAGTCTGACGGATTGCAGCTCCTAGGGATTTTGCTGCTGCTTTTGAAGTTTGCAGTTTCTCTAAACTGTCATCCGCCTTTTTCCCGAACAAAGAAGAGCCATCAAATGGCATGTTCAAGAGCCTGGCTTGCACATCTGGGGCACAACCCGACTTTCTCAACCAAGCGAACCGCCTGGTTGATGTACTTGCCGCCATTGCTCTGCTGATACTGTCAGCCGAATCAATGCCCGTCTGGAGGGATTCGCACATAGCGTCTTTACCGTCCTGTATAATATTCAGGAACGCATCCCTTTCTTCTCCCTCCGGGATGCAGTCAGCCGCTGTAGAAGCACACTCCCAAAGTGTATGGCTGAACCTAGCAAGGGTGCAAGTAGCATTAACAGACTTTAACGCCATGCTACATGCTGAAAAGACTTTCTTAGCCATAGCATCATATTTTTTATCGTCCCTGTCCTGTGGGACAGTAGGATAAGCCGTCTTGACGTCGGTAGAGGATGCTGCTTGTACCACCAGACTTTCTGGGGATGGATGTTTCGACAAGAACTCTGGGTCTGTGGAAGATACCCTGTACTTTGCAGACAGTTTTTTATTTACTGCTGGTATTACATCTGGGGTTTCCCAGTTTGTCATGATCTTTCTCTGAAGAGCTTTATGAAAGGGCACCACTGGATCCTCTTGTGGGCCTTTGTCAAGAATATCCGTGAGGTCATCTTGCTGGAAAGATTGTGAAGGTGTAGACCACCCCATGAACTCTGTAATTCTGGCCATTAAGGCTCTGTAGGGGGTTTCAGCATGCTCCCCCGGGTCTGGTTTAGCAAAATCCACCTCAGGGGAAGTGTCTAAACCACTTGCCTCATGTAAAGAATCATGAAGATTCTTTAATCTGCGCTCTTCAGAGGAAAATTCCTCTCTAACTGGGGTTACAGGTCCCTGTAACTCATCTTGTTCTGACAAATCACCCTCTTCTAAAATTGAGGATATAGTTCTCAATTGTTCTGAATTAATAAAGGGAGTAAATCCCATTTCCAAGGCAGAGGGTGCTGAACTTGTCATTATTGGCCTCGAAAACGTCGATGTCGTCGACGTCGAAGGCTTCGAGCGTGGCGTCGAAAACAGAGGTGGAGGCCTCGAGGACCTCGACAGAATTGGAATTTTACTCGACAATATCGACGCCATCGACGTTGAGGGCCTGGGAATCGTCACTGGATGTGTGGTCATCGTGACTTTTCTCGGCGTCGACGCCGGTGTCGAGTCGACAGACCTGTATGTCGAAGGTCCCTTCGACAACGGCGTCGAAGACCTCGACGTCGACGGAACCTTCGTCGACGGAACCCTCGTCGACGGCGTCGACGGAACCTTCGAGGAAGGTTTGGAGGTCATAGTCCTACTCGAGGGTTCGAGACGCGCTCGAGAGGTTTCTTTCGCCGGGTACTGCGACTCGCTGCGTTTTTGACCTTTGGGTCTTTCGACCAGAGCATCGCTCTCGGCAGTCTTCGAGGGGGTCGAGGCCGCTTTCTCGAAGACGCTCATCATGTTTTTTTCTGAATTCCTCCCATTCAGCCCGGGAACTAAGTTTCGTGGGGCAAGGGATTCTTTTTGGCGAAACAGAGGAAGAGGAAGACGGAGAAGGGGATCTTCGACGCTTCCTCTTCGAGTGTTTCGATCTCGAGGAGTGATGAGACCCACTCCGAGATCTGGAGCGTGAATGGTGACGAGGAGACGAATGTCTCGACTTCGTCGAAGAAGAAGCTTTAAAAGTCTTACCTTTCTCCAGCTTCCCCCTACGCTCCTTCAGGGCCTTAGCTGTCATGGACATACAGTCCTCGCACTCCGAACAATGGTGTTCGGCTCCCAAGCACCACAGACAATTTCGATCGGTCAACGACATCTTTTTCCCACAATCTCGACATTTTTTGAAGCCGGATCGAGGGGTTGTCGGTTCCGACGAGGAAGCCATCGAGTACGATTCGAATAACTTGAAGTAAATATTATTAAGAACTGAGCAACGGTATTCCGAGGCACCGAGTAGCGCGGAAAAACGGAACTGAGCAACGGACGCTGCGCGCGGCCTTTATAGGCAGGATGACGTCGAGCGTCGATACGGCGGCTGTCGAGGGTCATCGACTCGAGGGACGTCGACGCGCAGCGCCCTCTGGAGAAAAAAATTTTCCGAGGCCAGCAGAGCTGGAAGGATATATCTAAGATGAGGAATACGTCGGAGGACACAATCCCTTCGAAAGAGCAGTTATGCTAATGAATACATGTTGTAAATGTGTTAATCAAAATAAATCTTGAATAACATAACATAATATGGGATGAATGAATGTTCTTTGGTAATCAAGCATAAGCATAATACATATACGGGTGAGTACAACATTTAGCCCAATGCTTGTGGGTAAACGTTATGTGCGCACACAAGGAATACGTATCTTCTATTAATTATATGATGTGGAGTTACCCTCACGTGAAGCCGTTACTCAAGAAATGTAACTAGCTAAGAAGGGTCATTAAGGGACAAAACAGTCTGGCCGTTCAAACAGTCGAGCGGACGACTTTTGTCGAAAACGCATACTGCTCATTACTGAGCCTGTGCGTAAAATGCCAATCTATTCAAAAAAGTCTCCATGATGGTGTTCTTTACACTCTATCAGCCATCCAATATTCAGTAACCAGAGCTGTCTCAAGAAACCCTGGGCAAAAAATTGAAAAGTTCTTTCGCAGCGCAAAGTAATCAAATTTGGAAGGGGTGGATGGGGTAATGTACCAGCTGTCCTAAATAGGAAAGCTTAAGGACCAACAGCACATAACTAATCATAAGTATCCTAATTGATGCCACTCATCTTGATTCTTTAGTCCATTAATGTGGCTTCTAGTGTGGTACATCCAGAACTGTTCTCTGGCAGCCAATTCTTCTTCCAGCCTGTTTGTGTCAATACATTGAAGTTTGTCAAAAATGGGAACCCTGATTCCAACGTCGAAGCTTCCCAAAAAGGCAATGGTTTGGATGAAGGAAGCAGCCCAAAGGGACCTGGTATTAATGAACGGACACACGAAAGGCAATATTCCAGCACTGCCTGCGTAGTCCAAGGGAAATTCAATGGCACACTTGGACTATACCTTCATGTCCAGCAATCTCAGTGCTACAATTGATTCATTAATTATTGTACCTACACACAAGAGTGATCATCACATATTATTGATGACATGGAGACCCCAACAACCGAGAGCTCCAGCACTACTTCTTCCGGACTTGGAACTCACCCAGGGCAACACGCGACTCTGAATTACTGATAATCAAATCAGTTAAAGCAAACATTCATTAACAATGGGATGAAGGATATCAACAAAATAGAATACGACTGGATCCTGCTGCTCTTTAGACATCCCTTCAAAACAAAGATCGGTGGGAAACCACTGCAACCTCACGCTTACAGCAAGGAAGTTGCTAGCAGGAAAAAAGACCTAACAAACTCAAGATGGCGAAACATTTACCGCCTGATCAACAAAGGGTCTTTATTAAATCCTGCAAGCAATCCTACAAAAACTGGAGCCACAGCAACCGGAGCATACACATACAGAATGATGCAGAGCATATGCCTAAAGCACTATCAGGCCGAAACACAAGAGACCTGTGGAAGATCCAAAATGACCAAGACACCCAGCCAGATTAGTTTGCAGCAAATGTCACCGAACCAGCCTGGGTTGATAATTTCACACATCTGTATGACATCAAACTCCACGACCAACTGATTGAAGGCAATGAACTCATGTGTAAAATGGGATCTCGAGCTGGATCACTATCAAATACTAACACACATAAAACGACTCAATCCTTCCTGAGCCCCGGGGCCAGACGGTCTCAGTAACCAAATGCTAAAATCAAACCCGGAGGCCTGGGCCGACTTCTGCTTCCACCTTTTTGCGCTAGTCATTGTCTATAGGCAAATCCCAACAACCTGGACAATGGCCATATTAATACCCATCTACAAAAAAGGAGACAGGACCGTACCTAGTAATTATCGTCCCATAGCACTTTTGGATCGACTCAGCAAAGTGTTTGCATCCTTTCTTCTGTAGCGTCTGAGTGGGCAAAAAACAACAATAGAAGAGACCCCAAACTGGATTTATACAAGGAGTGGGAACCAACATCAACCACTTGATTCTAAATCTACTTAAACTGGATGCCATCAAGAACAAAACCCAAACTGTGGCGGTCTTTATAAACTTTGAACTTCCATTTGATAGCATCAACCGGAAGAAACTCTGGCAAAAATAAACAAGGTGGAATTGCCCGTCGGAAACACTGGAGCCCATCAAGGCCTTATACTCAAACACAACAGTCAGAGTAAGACTAGCACGTAGTGGCACGTTATCAAATTAAATGTCTTCATGGAATGAATTAAAGCAAGGCTGCCCCTTGGCTGCGTCGCTATAAAACCTTTACACTTCAGACATTAAACCAACACAGAACCTGCTTACAGCAAATCCTCCGATATTAAATGGAACACCGGTTCCATATCTAATGTACACGGACGATCTCGTCCTACTGGACAGAACTCAGGTTGGGTTGCAAAAATGCACTCAGGCACTTGAGAGTTACGTAGCAGAAAATGACCTGGAGATTAATACATCAAAATCATACTACATGTCATTAACTAAACAACTAAGGAAAATGAAAAAGAACAACACATTAATCCTACACTCGAAAAAACTGGAAGAAGTTAAACTTCTTAAATACCTTGGAGTATGGCTTAATCAAAGCAAAGGTGAAAAGGAATGGGCAGATCAGCTCCGAATGAAAACATAAGCCCTAGCATGACAAGGAGCGATCCTCCTTAGGAGGTATGGCAAATTCTTGATAAAGCCGATTATCACATTCTACAGATCAAAGGTAGTGGTAATCCTTACCTATGGAGCAGAATCCATGCTTGATATACACTGGAACATATGGGATTTACTTGAAGCAATTTTCTGGAGGAAAATTTTTGGTTTACCAAAATCATTACCTATCCTCCGCATTCGCTTCGAACTGGTGTTGCAATCACTAAGATCGATTGTAACTTGGAAAACCATGGACCTCTATAGGAAACTATTACTGGATGAAATGATCCCATCAATTGTGATCCTAAGAGACAGAACAATTTCATCTCACAACTCCTTACTGAAATTACGGAAGGAAGTCTGTGGTCAAATCCTGGATTGCCTGGATTGCTCATGAGAAACACTATTTCAGCGCCCATAGGAAGTTACAAGGAAAATCCAAAGATCTGACTGGATCGAAACAATGGTGAAAAATCTTTATACATGGTTGCAATAGGAGGTGTAAATGAAACCAGAGCGCTAAACCTTCATATCTTGCCCTATTTCCTTGTCGGCTAACTAGAGATCTCTTCCTTAGAATAAGATTAAACATACTACCGACCAACGAAGTAGTAGCACTAAGGAAACAAGATGGGCCGAATTCCTCTTATTGACGCTTCTGTCAACGTAAAGATGAAACTGAGTCACTGCGTCACATTATCGTGGACTTCAAGACTCTGACTGAAGAAAGGCGACTCTATTTGGACATGCTTCCCACCGCACTTGTTGAATTGACACCCCAAGAAGATGGTCAACACTGATGATTGGCACAAATAAGAAGCTGACATTCAGAATTGTACAATTCTGGTGCCACATGTTTGGAACAGATTATTTGTCCTCATTGAACCCTCTTTAGCCTTAAAGAGGAATTTAACTCTACAAAAACAGGAAATACTGGAAATGTTTACTTACTGAACTTACCGGACAGGACTTCAAACCAATCATGTTTTCTTAAATGTATTGTTTCCTAAATGTATCCTTTCACCATCTTTCTTTTTCCTACTTTCATCTTCCCTGTCTTATTGCCAATCGTAAGATTGGTCTCATCAAATGAAAAATAATGTGTAACTAAAACTATACTCATTAAAAAAACAAAAAAAACATTGAAGTTGTTCCACAACCCACCATTTGATCTCACTCTGACCCCTGGAGATGTAATGTTCAACTAGTGAAGATGTCAAATTTCTGGTCCGGATCCTTGATCTATGCTCCACTAGTCTAGTTTTTACTGGTCTAGATGTTTTTTTTCTAAATAGATCTTTTATTACATAGGCATTCTATGAAGTAGATCACATAACTACTCTTGCAAGTCGTATCCCATGTTTCATTGTGAATGATTTAAACTTTATGGTATATCTGCACACACTACAATTACCACAAGGGTAGGGTCCCCCCTATAGGTTTCAAACTCCAAGCGGATGTCAAGGAATTATTGCAGACCTGTTTGCATGTGACATTGTCTTCAGGAGGTGTCTAGCAGATCTCGCCCATAAATGGTCTCCATTCACCAGTGCCTATTGGCGCTCTTCCCCCTTCTTCGTGCTCTGACTTTACTTGTGCAAGCTTTGCCTCCGTCCCTTTCAATGCTGTTTCTAAGTCTCTTTGTGCCCTGTTCTCTGTCTCCATAACTAATGGGTCACGTGTGGCATTTGCTGCTTGGTGTTTTGGGACATTTTCATAAGTTGCGGGGGCTCTGTCGCGGGGCTGCATGGGGCAAAAACTCAGTATTAGTATAACTGGTGGCTGCTTGCATAGAATAACCCCCAAGTGGGTGTGGCAGGGCTGCAGGGGCTGTAGGTGTATAATAGGATGCAATGGCTACACTAGGTGGGGGGGTGACACAGGGCACTTGTATTACATTTTCTCCCCTTTTAGGGTCCTCTGGGACATCTTCCAAATCCCCAACCATTCTCCAAAGCTCAGGAATACTCTTCCTATTCGTCAACACCCCCCCTTATATGTTGCTGCTAAATATGTGGCCCATGACATATTTATTAAGTGTTCCTTCTTCGGGCCACGGTTTTGAACATCCCTCTTCTCATATCAACAGCCCACTCCCTATGGTATTTCATAATTTTCTCCTGGTACACATATATTCGAGTGGGGTAAGGGAACTCATAGTTACGTCTAATCCTGCACCTGTAATAATCTTTTGTTTCCTAAACACTGATCCAGTGGCGCCGATCTACCCTGCCCTCCCAACACTGCCTGCACACCCCGTCACCCCTCCCCATTCCCCACGCCCCTCACAGCACACACATATTCCACCACCACTCCACAGTATAACAACTCCAAAAACACTTAAAATACAAATCAATAACATAATAAGCCCCGTGCGAGCAAAGGGTGGTGTTGGCGCCACTGGTGTTCCTTCATTCTTTTCAATCTGCGCTGTTTGAGGAGCCTCATGCCTGCGGGCCACGCCACTAGCTACAATGCAATCCTGCAGCACCCGGAGCGGTGAATCCCGGTGCGGGTAAAAGGCGGTTTTGGCGCCACTGTTGTTCATGCCGAGGGGGTGATAGAGACAGCTGCATCACCTATTACACAGTGAGCTAAACGTACCACTTGGGAACCTCCACTTCTTGCTGGCGGCAAGAAAATAACACTAGAAAACGGTCAGAAACAGACACAGGTGTGGACTAGATCCCCTGTTCGCTTCCCGGCCTTTGCAACAGAAAAGGATAAGTCATAAAGGAGTCAGAAGCACCGGCTTTAATAATAACAGCATTTTCCCTGTTGAAACTGAGATGGGTGTGGCGATTTGAGACAGCAAGAGCCGTAAGATTAAAGGACGCCCTCGGTCCAGCAGGACCTTTGCAGCGTGGTGTTTGTGTCATATGAACAGAAATAGTAATGCGATTACGAAAGTGAGTAGAATGTGAAATTGAAACTGACTGTGTTAAAATTCGCATTTGTGGTGTGCTCTTGACTGCTGGTCAACCTATTTATTATCACCGTTCAATCAAAACGGTGTTGTCTTGAGGACCCTGACTATCGGCTCATGGTGTGGTCCCGCAGCAAGGAAGAAACTGCTTTGACCTTTTGCCCTGCACTTGTATAGCCTTCAAAGTGATGGTTGGTGCGCTGGACCTTGGGAGGCATTGTAAATCATTTGGACGTTTAGCGAACAGTTTTATAATGCGGCTTTTCACCCGAAATTCAACTGAGTGTCTTTAATGTGCTAATTAAAGTATCAGTTCCACGGTATTGCGGGATGGGGCGATTGTTTAAGTATAGTTGCAGGCATAGTTGCATCTTGGTGTCGGGGGCTCCAACTATAGAAACCAATGTCAAAAAGGAAGGCATCTCTGAAATCTCACCGGTGAATGGGAGGAAGAGATTTTACAAAAGGTTTCAGCCAATCGCAGATGTTAATGTTCTCATAACTGAAATTAAGGAATTACTATTTGATATAGAAGGAGGACCGGCGGGCTCGGCCAAGAGGTGCCAGAGGTCTAATTGTGTGGTGGTTGAACTTGATGGGGGGTTAACAGAGATATGTACTGATGTTCCTGACCCCATTGAGCACTCTCTTGCTGGAAGGCACGGCATTGGCAAAACGGGTGGTTTGTGCGGGGAACCCCTTGAAGAGTTTATGGTTCCAAGAAATGAGGGGCAGGAGGGTGGGAATAATTATGTTTTACCCGTAGGGGAAATGAGCCTCCCATGCACGGCTCAGCAGAGCATTATAGATCATGTGCCTATTTGACGATTGTTGACAACCTGACGCACTTCGAAGCTGTAGGGGTTCTAATAGCAGTCGAAAAAGAGAAGCTTGACGTTTCCTGTATGCAGGGTATGGATGAGGAAATGGAGGAGCAGGTAGTGGTGATATCTCCGTCAGTTCCAACCTCTAACAGAGTTACAGTTTTCGAGTAACGTGGATACCCCAAACCATGCCTAGTTGATCAACAAGGGAATCCTCGCCTGAATCTAATGTGGCCCACCTCAAGAAGGGCAAAGAGTGCCCGACTAAGAAAAAAAGGGAGAAGAGGGCCACGAAGGTGGAGAAGCAGGTTGCCCGTGAACGTAAATAAGAAAAATATTAGGCACCTTATAGAAGAAGTGGCGTGCGTTAAAGGCACTGTTGATAAGATCTTAACAGAAGTGTGGCGGTTGGCATCAACATTTTAACAGTGGCGGTTGCTCCAGGGATATTAGTGAGAAGGGTTCAAGGCAAGGTCAGGGATGGAGTGTTCCAGTGGTACCAATAAAAGCAACAAGTGATACTTGCCAGGATATTAGAGAAGGGCTCCGCACCCAGAACCAGAGAGGAACCTCACACCCAAATCAGAATTCTGTGGATAAGCATCAACTTGGGCGGGCCAATATTTGATGTAATTGGGAAAAAAGACTAGTCAAGTCCAGATGCGGCAAGGTCAATTAAATATCCATCATATTAACCATTGAAGAGGCTGCAGCTAGCAAATTCATTTAAAGCAGAAACCAACTACAGTATAACAAAGCATTTTGTAGTTATGACTAACATCGCTAGGTTGAAGAAGGGACCTTGAGGCGTTTACCAATAAAGTCATTCACTGCATACGCCACAAAAGGGGATGTACTATAGTTATCCGAAGTGACATTGTTTCCTGCAAAAGATTGAGCCCAAATAACAAAAGGGACGATTGCATAAAAGTATTTTTCAGAGAAGAATGGTTGGTCCAAGGGTTGTTGGCGAATAAAACAAGAACGTATCCGCCCGTTGGTTGTAAAACTATTCTCAAGGCATCATTGTCCATAGCTGAACTTGCTCTAACCAATTTAGATCCCCATAGACACATAATGGGCAACCCCTTGGCATTGCCAGTTATCCCATAGCACAGCCAGCCCATTATCCCCACATTTAAGGGCTACCGCCCAACTCGTGATGAGGCTCTCATGGCACTATGCAAAACAAAGGCCAGGTTGGTATTAATGTCAAGACCCGTTTCCATGACGTACATGATGGTTTAGAGGGAGTCGGCTGACTACAATGTATGTTGACATCCCGACTGAGACCCTAGGTTTGTTTCTTGGAACATAGCAGGGTTGCTGAAGCACTTGAGCGATAGTGAGTGGATGAGATCGATGGAGGATTAATACGTTATTACCTTCCAAGAAACGTGGGCCTTATCGCCGCATTTAAGGGCTACCGCCCAACTCGTGATGAGGCCCATTGCCTGTTAATTACACCTATTTTGGCCCGAAGGGGAGCACAAGATTGGATCATGCCCTGATATGTCTAAGAATAGGCTGCTTAACTATTTGAAACACATTGGAAAAATAGATGGAGAACATTTGTGCTCCCTGAGAACTGTCTATAAAAAGACTAAACACCAAGAAACGTACATATATGATAGGGAAATTGGCCAATATGCTTGACCATGTAAAGGACGGTGACCGAGACAGATTCTGGAAATGTGTCACTGTCAAAGAAATGAAGGGAGATGTGTTTCTGCAGGAAAGTATTACCCCAGATAGGTGATTTACCCACTTTGAGGTCTTATATCAAGGTGGAGCTGGCACTGTCCTTGGGGAGCAGGCTTGGCCGAGAATCAGGTTAGACAGTATTTAGTGCTGATGGTGGGGGAGATTGAGCAGGCTATTAGAGCGCAAACAGATGGCCAAGAAGCAGGCCCTGATAAAATACCTGCTGACCTCTATAAGAGTGATTTGGTTGCATGGGCCCCAGTACTAACCTTGACCTTCAATGCTATTCTGGCAACTGGTAGCATCCCTAAGACCTGGACCTCAGCTGAGATTGTTCCAAAAGGGAGATAGGGCGGAGCCTTATAATTACCGTCCTCTCTCGCTTGTGGAAGCAGCTGGAACGATTTTTGCTAAGGTAATCTTAAAGCATCTTCAGAATTGGG
This sequence comes from Ambystoma mexicanum, assembly GCF_040938575.1. NCBI lineage: Eukaryota > Metazoa > Chordata > Amphibia > Caudata > Ambystomatidae > Ambystoma > Ambystoma mexicanum. The sequence goes on from NC_090924.1 coordinate 966,070,106, forward strand.
CTGAGGAAACCAATCAGTTGAGTCCCTTGCAAGCTGGGTTCCATGCCGGAATGAGTACAATAGATCATGATTTTAGGCTATACCGTATCATACAGAAGCAGTTATCAAAAAGGCCAAGCATTATGGGTTGTTCGTTGTTAGGCAGAAACCTGTGCAGTTCCCTCTGGGATCACTGCAAAAGATTTAAGACTACAGGAGTTTGGCAGTAAACCCACTTGGTAGCAGTCTGTACCACACAGATTTACTTGGTAGCTGTGGCTGAGCAGTCAGACTTCCCTCAAGAAGAGTTAGGCAGTATACAGAGTATTCACAATAGGTCAGAAGAGCACAGTAGAACAAGTAAACACTGATCAGAGCTTGGTGTAAAAGAGATATCATTATTTATTTAAAACCACATCTAGAAAAACACACAGGCACTAATGGTAAGCAATTCAAGAACACGGTCACTAAAAGATATACACTCCCTTAGAGGAATTTTAGACAAGTCTTAAGTAAAGCCCCACTTATTTTCAGACAGCGGTGAGCGCTAAATGTAGATGGCACTCTAATAATACGTTTTAAAAGGGAGAGAAAAGCAGAGTATAAATTGAAACAGATCCCAACACTTTCATAAGAACAAAACAAGAGAGGGAGGCAAGTAAAACCGTGGAGTTAGAGTTCAGAAGGCCGGATCCACTTTAAGAGGATCAGAACGAAATGTGTCCAAGGTCACACAGTTGAGGTGCACAAGAGTCTTGCAAATGTTCAAAAAAGAGTTGGACCAAAAGAAAGGGACCCGTTAGAAGGTCAAGGCGGCCAACCCAGTCCAGAAGGTTAAGGGATTATTATTACCTTGTAGCAATCTTTAGAAAGGGAGGCCTGGCGGACACGGTACCTTAAAGTGGTGAGAAGACTCCAGCGGGGGCTGTTGTTCCTGGCAGCGGATGCAAGTCGGTGCTTCGTCCGGGGGAAGAGAGGATCTCGTCGGGGAGGAAGACAGGAGTCCGTTGCACTGCCAGGGAAGAAACCAGCCGCGGAGTTCTCAGGTAAAAGGAGCGGTCCTTTTATTCGCGGTCCAGTGGTAAGTGGCTATCCGGTTGCCAGGGTGCTTGGCACGGGCAATTCAACCACAAGACGGCCTGGGAAGCGAAGAGAAGAAGGTAAACTGGTTGTGCCCACCAGTCAGGGGAAGAAGCCTCTCTAGTCGGGAGATATTCTCTGTCGTCGGGAAGTGGTTATTCGGTTCCGCAGGGCTCCACCGGTGGTGTCATCGTGGTAGGTCGGCTCAGCTTCTCCCTCGTCGGATTCTCAGGTATTGTGGCGACTTCTGAAGTTCCAGTCCCCAAAGCCCTGCTTTTATGCAGCACACCCCCATTCACTCAGCCTAGCTGTCAATCAAACATGCTAAGTGGTGAGCCGGCCGGCTCACCACTTTGGCCAATCACACAAGAGTGCGACTTGAATTACCAAGGTAACTCAGTCCAGGGTGCCTAAACCCCCTCCCACACCCCCTGTGGTACCCAGACAGAGTGGCACCACTTTTGGAGGCTTCTGTGGAGAAGCCCGCCAAAAAGTGGAACAAAGGGCTCGACTTGGGTTGGAGTCACAGAAGAGAACACAAACGCCATTTTAGAATCGAGTCCTGGCAGAAAATACCAACCAGCGAATTAATATTAATTAAATAAACTAGCGGTATGTTCGAGGCTATGAGAATTAAATAATTAAAGTTGGTAGCCTCGAACAATGGGAAAATCCCATAGGGATATATTCGCGGTCGAATATAAAAAGTAGTATCCACTGCCACCAGCCAAAACTCGATCAGGGGGGACGGAGAGGTGCCCCCTCGACTAACAGACCCCGGGGCAATCGAATTGCCCCGACCAGTACGTCCACAATATGATGGTTTGTACCGGTTTCTGTTAATAATTTGGGACTAGTAAAGCCAATGGTGACTTTACATGCCCTGGGAGACAGTAGTCAGTCCCAGGGTATGGAGTCTATGGTGGGGTGTTACTATGACACCCCTGTGTCACTGCACGGAAGGTGCTGTGTAACACACATAGTAAAAACACATGAGACCCTATGGAGTAAAGGACCCCATAGCCCATAAAACACGTTAACAGTCAAAGGAACACCATAAATTATGTCCAAGAGTGGGAGGAAAAGAGTCTCACTCTTGGTAGGAGAAAAAAACTCCAGAAATCCAGCAAAGCTGCTGGGGGACTCACTAGGTTAGGAAATTCAGCCTAAAGAGATAATTCTCCCTAACATTCGTTTATTTAAACCGAGAGGTTTGCTCTGGGAGGTATTGCGAGCAAAGAACATACCAGAAGAAATATTGAGCCCCATACAGCTCCTACTCTCCATCAATACAGCAGTGGTTCGATGGAGTCTGGGGGGGGGGGGGGGTGTGACTAAACACTTTTCTGTGGCTAGGGGTTCGCCAAATCTGTGTCCAGGCTCCCCCTTGTTCTGTATCTATATAAATGTGATAATCAAACAACTCCTTGCCACTGGAACAGATCCCCCCCACCCTCACCCAAGGATGGGGAGTGATCGCTTCCTAGCTCTTTCTTTTGCGGACAACTCTGTATTATTATCAACAACACCTATGGGCCTCCGTCTGGCTTCATAAACTTTTATTGACAAATGTGTAGAACTTGTTTTGGAGATCAATGCTAGCAATTCCAAGTATATGGTCCAAGTATATGGTCTTGATGCAAAGTGTAAGCCCTTGAACCTGGTGGTAGAGAGCCCCAGGCTGGAGCAGGTGCCCTGGTACAACTATTTGGGTGTGCGATTTGCAGGTAATGCTAGCAGGGCTAATCATCTGAGGATCAGGCCACCAGTCACAGCGACAGTGGGGGGATTAGCACGGGAGGGAAAGAGGTAGAGAAGGGCAGAGTTGTGAGCAGTTTCTGTAACTTAAGGAGGTACGGCTCAAATCTGAGATGGGCAGGGAGGCTGTTCCAAAGGGAGGCACCAGCCACAGAGAGAGATCTACCTCCCACTCTCTACTCAAGCATGGGAGTATTTAGGGGGGCAAAGTTGGCAATGGGGTGGTCCTAAGCCACAGAAGGCCTTGTGGATGATGCAGAGGGTCTTGAATTTGATCCTTTCAGCCAATGGTAGCCATTGGAGAGATTTTAAGGCTGTAGAGATATGGTCCCTGGGCTTCAGGCAAAGTATAAGTGTTGGAGCCTTATTCTGGATTATCTGGAGGGGGTGGAGAGAGGGGAGACTGGACCAGAGCTCTGGAGACATTGAGCTTCTTGGGGAAGGTGAGAAAAGGAAGAACGCCTCTGAGGAGTTGGAGCTGGAAGTGGGACTTTTTGGTGAGGTCCGTGATGCGAGGGGTGAAGAAGAGAGCAGAGTCGAAGATGACCCCAAGGTTTTTGGCCTCACAGGATGGAGGGTGTAGAGGGCCCAAACAGGGTGGCCAAAGGGTAGGAGAAAAAGAGGGCGCAGGTGTCCCGATGAGGAGGATCTCCATCTTGCTGGCATTGAGACGGTGATCGTTTGCTGAACACCATGCTTGAATGGCGGACAGACAGTTGGGGATGAGAGAGGAGGAGGCAGGGGAAGTAGAGTGAAGTTCGAAGGAAAGTTGTGTGTCATCGCGTAACACTGGAAATGAGGGTAGAAGGAGGAGATCAGATCAGCCACGGGCGAGATAGATATGAAAGAGCCAAGGCGATAGGATAAAGCCCTGGGGACACCACAGGTAGAGAGGGTGGTTGAGGAGGAGAAAGGGCCCAATGGCAGCTAGGAAGGGCAGTTAGTGAGGAAAGAGGTCAGCCAGTTCAGTGATGCTGAGGGTGTCCTTGTGTTGTTTTATGAGGATGGAATGGTTGACCGTGTCAAAGACGGAGCAGAGATCGAGGAGAATGAGAACAGCAGGAGAGGGAGTCGAGATTTGCGAGCATGGTTTCACAGGTGTTCAGGGTAGCAGTTTCTGTGCCTCTGGATGCTCGGAATCTAGATTGATGGTCATCAAGGCAGCCAACAAGATCAGAGTGGAAGGTCAGTTGGGGGGACCAACCTTTCCAAGAGTTTACCCAGGAAGGGGATAATAGAGATAGGGCGATAGTTAGCCGGGCAGGAGGAGTCTGCAGATGGATTTTTTAAGAGAGGATGCACAAGGGAGTCCTTCAGGGATTGGGGGAAAGAGCCAGTGGCGAAGGAGGGGTTACAGAGGTCTGCAAGGGCCAGGGTGAGAGAGGAGATGATGTACTTAAGTCCTTAATGGTTCTTAAGTAACAGGGGAGCAACTGTTTGGAGGAGGCCTTCATAGAGCGGACCACTTTAGTGACCTCGTCCGGTGTTATGGGCAGGAGGGAGGAAAGTGAGGGGGTTGAAAGGAGGGGGGCCAAGGGAGGCAGGGGAGTAGGATTGGGAGAAGGAGGGAGATGGAGGTCAAGGAGAGCGAGGACAGGATGTCCTGAGTTTTGGATGTGAGGTGGGTGGCGAAGGCAGTGCAGACGGCCTGGGAGGGGGTGGGGGGGGGGAGAGGTGGAGACCACAAGTGGATTGGCAAGTTCCTTGCAGATTTTGATATGTTTGTTGCAGGCTTGGATGTGGGCCCGCTTTTTGAACTACATAGAGAAGCGGTATTGCTTTTGGAGCAGGCGGCAGGCCCGTTTGTCAGAGGATGAGCCCAAGGTCTGCCACTTCCATTCCGCCACTCTGCACTTGCGTTTCAGAAATGCTAGATCAGAGTTGTTACCAGCTGTTGTTCTTGGTGGCAGGTTTTTTAGGTGGATCCTCATGGCAGGGGCAAGGATGTCAAGATGCAGATTAGCACGGACAGAGGCAGAGGCAGAGTCAGGAGCAGAGGTCGGAGGGTGATGAAGGCGGAGGCTAAAGAAGCATCTGATACTCGCTTCATTGGTCAAATGATGGTGAAGGAGGCTGGCATCGCAGGGAGTGGATCAGATGGGGGAAAGGGGCTACAGAAAGAAGGAAAGTGGTCAGACCAACAGAGGGGGGTAGTGACCAGGTTAGAGATAGGGATATCACCAGAGATGAGGGTATCAAGCTTGTGGCCAGCAGAGTGAGTCGGGCTGGAAGGATAGTGAGAGAGAGGGAGTCACAGAGGACCCCGACCTAAGAGGTGGATGATTCAAGAGAGTCAAGGTGGATGTTGACATCACCAAGGAGGAGGGGTTTGGAGGAAGAGGATGAAATAGATGAGGCCAGGTTGGCCCATTCAGAGAGGAAGAGGGGGATAGGGCCAGGGGGGCCTCTAGATAATGGTGAGGGTGAGGGAGACAGTAGGGGAAACCACCAGCCTACAGGCGAGGCATTCAAAAGAGGAGTAGCATTGGGTAGGAATGATGGAAGCAGGGACTCATTCAGGGAAGATCAGGGCCACTCCACCTCCAGCGCTGTTGGGTCTGGGTTTGGAGAGGATTTTGTAGCCCTCAGGGAGGAGAGTGTCAAAAGCAGTAACAGAGCTGGCATTGAACCACATCTCAGTAAGAGCGAGGGTGTCCAAGTCAAGGTATTCGAGAAGGAGAGAGATGTTGGAGGAGTATTTGAAAGCAGAGCGAGCATTCAGAGTAGCTAAGTGAAGCTGGTTACTATTACCACCTTTGAAAGTTTTCCGAGGGGATGTACAGGGGTGTGGTACTCCCATTGGCTGAGGTGGAGACGTGAGGAGAGGGGCAGGAGAGGGAAGGAAGTTTATGAGAGAAGGCAGGCGCTGGCCGAGAAGGAGAAGAGCAGGTTGAGGACCTTGTGCCATAATAGTCCCATTGTGATAGACATTAATATTACACCTAGATGATGAGAAGCATGCAAGGAGGACTTCCCATCTGGTGCCACCATTAATGGGTGAGGAGGAGAAAGGAGAAAGAGTGGAGACCAGGTGGGGGGTCCATAGATCAGGTGAGGGGACTGTGTAGAGGATGTCTGGGAACGCCTGTCTGGAAGTGGTGTTGGCATAAGTGTCAGATGGGAAGGCCAGGGTTGGAGTCCAGGAGAGCTTTTTCGACTTTTTTCTTCAAGACTTCGTGAGCGAGGAAGGATAGGTGATAGAAGAACAGTTGGAATAGATAGGAGAAATGGAGAGTGCCATTGGAATGGGGGGGAGAAAGAGAGAGAGTTAGGCACGTGAGCTGCACAGTATACAGGAACTCACCAAGTGGTTTAGCAGCCAGGCAGCCGGAGTGGAGGAGGCATGCAAAGTAAGACAGTCAGTGCACAGAATGAAAAAAGCCTTCTAGATTTGATTTTGGTAAAGAACATTAATACCTCACAAAATGGAGGATTCAACAGTTTAAAAAAGCACACGTAGATTTGATTTTGCCAAACAGCACTAATACAACACAAAAAATGGGAAAGGGGGAAATGCTAAACGCGCTCTAAAGGAGGATATTTGGATTCGCCGCTAGTAGGCAGCAGAAAGGCTATAGTTGAGTTGTACAGTAAATACATATGTCAATTCGGAGGAGGAAACAGCTTGCATTCATGCAGTGATGCAGGGAGGAAAGAGTCAGCAGGCAACCACATAGAGGGTTGTGGACCAGAGGCAGGTGATCCAGAAAGCTTACCGGAGCACAGTAGTGGCACATTGCTAAGCATCCCGAAATGCAGGGAACAGGCAGTTTGTTCAGTGTGCTGCGTGGGCTGGGTGAACGTTGCAGGGGCAGTAGCATGGAGGGGGCAGCTCTGGACAGGTCCAGACAGGGTTCATCGTGTGGCTGTTTGTGAAGGGGGTCGGGCTCTGCCTGCCAGCTCCCAGTAGGCCAGAAGTTTCCAGATGCAACCAATCTGGAACATGCTATCTGGCTGCCATAGGAACGCTTTGACTAGGAGTGCGGGTGGCCATCTTAGATTGGTGAAAACAATGCCTTCATCATGCCAAGGATGCAGCCTCATGTGCTCCTTTCATTTCAATGCGGCCAGCAAGCAGGAAAATCAGAACAGAAATCCTGCCAATGGTATGCCAGTAAATGTAGATGGTTTAGATGGTCAATAAGGCAAAGGTCAATGTGAGTGGGGGCCCAGATGGCTTACCTTGTAATGCGCTCGTAATTCGCTCAGCGCTGAAGTGGAAAGCCAAATGTTTTCGGAAGCTAGGGGGGAGCTAGGGCAGGTCAGCCACCACCAACCCAGAGGAGGCAGAAGAAGGGTCCAGACATTGTGTGGGCCTTCGTGCTGGGGGCATGCTCTGCCTATCGGCTCCGGGTAGGCCAGATGTCTCCATATGCAGCCAATCCAGAGCGTGCTATGTGGTAGCCATAGCACTGCTCCAACAAGAGAGTGTGGGTGGTCATCTTAGATTGGTGAAAATTTGTATTTTGTGTATGAACAGTAATAACACGCGCTCCTATGACACATACTTATATAACATGCACTCCTTTGACATGTGCTCCTATTACACATGCTCCCATGATGCATGATCTAATAACACACTTTTACAAAACATACTACTATGACACAGGCAACTTCGACATGCACCACCATGTCTCGCACTACAACACATGCTCGTACGACACAGACATAACACATACACTTACGCCACGCACTGTTATGCAACATGCTCATATGTCACACACACATTTATACTACATGCTCTTACAACAGTTGCATTACAACAAACACTCAATCACAAAACCATAAAAAAGTTTGAAATAAAATGTATAAAACACAATTAAGGTTAAACCAACAAAAATGTAAAGCTCAAAAACACCAGAAATAACACTCTATACATAAAAAAAAAAGTTAAACTAAAATAAAATAGCATGGTAACCTCAATTCACCCACACACTTAAAAGCATACAATATTACCATAAAAGTATAACAAGTTCACACGTAAAAAATAAATGTAAAAAATGTAAAATCATTCAAAAGTACATTAAATATAGACCCATAATAAATGTTAAAAGAAAGTATAGAATATTTTTGTAATACAAACGTACTGCATAATAAACTTAAATTATAATATGGATAGGCATAATTCCTCTGAAGAATTGCAATCAAAGAAATACACAGAATATAAAAAAAATGTAATCTACAATAACAAAATGTACATCTGCATTCAAGTGTCAATTAACAAATATCTTCATAAAATACTTATATAAATACGAATTAACAAGGAACATCATTGCAAATACATATAATTTACTATTAATAAGCATATCATAATAAAACATGCACTAAACTAAAAAAGTATTAAAATATATACAGTAAATGGTAACATGTACTTCTGCAAATAACATTAATATATATAAATGCATAGTCATTAGACTGTGCATGAACAATGCAAACATGCAATGTGCGCTAAATTAAATTTAGAAAATTATGCAAACTGTAAATAACAACAAAAGTAGCACAAATGGAATGCACATTAAAAACATGAACAAAAAAAGTTGACCATATTTATTCAAATACCAACAGATATTCACACAATACATTGCTATTTATAGCAAAAACAAAACATGGCAAAACCAAAACAGGGTGGGAAGGTTACCATGATATTTGATTTTAAAATAATATTTTTGTAATGTATTAATACCGTTTATTATGATAACTTAAAGCTATTATTTCTGAGGAGTGTAGACGTTTTTGTTGGTTTTACCTTAAATATTTTGTAAAAAATGTTCGGGGAAGTATATACACACACATTAAATAATATATATATATATATATATTTCCCTCTCTCCTTTGTACATTTCACTTTTTGAACTGCTACCTGTCTGGTAAAAGGTTCACTGTAACTGAAAACCACAGACATGCTGTCTTCTTGTCTTTTCTGCTTGTCCTTTTCCACATGTTTTCATGTAACTAAGTAAGTCTTGCTTGTAACAGCGCCACAATGCCCTAGGGCTGCTTTGTGCACTTTACAAATATAAAAAATAAATAAATATATTCACTGAAAAAACTTTGTTAAAGGGACGCTGTGGTTAAATTGCACTAATAAACACCTATGAAATTTGTTAAAGGGGCGTTATGGTGACAAGTAAAACTGAAAAACCTCAGAAATTCGCCAATTATGGTAAGCTAAGCAACCATAACTCGCGCCACCACTGTGCACTGCTAAGACTAACACCCAGGACATCAAAGATGACATCACAAATGCCACCATATGACCTCTTGGCCAATCAGAGTCCTGTCCACGGACCAAACAGGGAAGTGAGTCTGTGGAACGAAACCAGATGTGTCTATTCTTTTTAGCTACTTTTGGGCTGTTTTAAAAAAAAAATACTGGACGGATTTACACCAAATTTACAAAAGCACGCTTTCAGGACCAAGCCGCCACTCCTGCTGCAAATTTGGTGCATATACGTCCCGCGGTTTGGGGTGTAGATGTGAGCAATTTCATTTTTTCCTCTGCGTCTATGGAAAAAACTGAAATTTTGGTCCCCCTTGACAAAACCTCCCCAAACTTCCCAGGAAGATTCTGACGGGACCATATACTTCTTCTGCAAAGTTTGGTAAGGATTCGTAAGCCTCCCAAAAAGTGCTCTTCCTATAGGTTGAGCAGCTTAACCATAAATACAGGACCTCAGGCCCTGTAATATGTCAATACACTGGGATATGGACGAAAGACTGCAACAAAGAAGACTACTATAAATATGTTAGTATTTAATTTTTTTATATATATATATATATATATATATATATATATATATATATATATATATAGTTATTTGATGTTTAGTATATTTTATCAATGTTTTACTTATATTTATTATGCATATATACATTCAAACATTCAATTATTTAATGTATACAATTTCTCAGATGCAAAATATATATATATATATATATATATATATACATATAAATATAAATTAAACATCTTATAATTAAAACAGATAGAAAGAATATATATAACGGGCATAAAAATTGGCGAAATATCCATAAGGAGACCCGGACAAGGTGCTTCCTCTAATCCAATTAAGCAGCGATCGCGGAGGCCACAGCAAGTAACATCGGCTCTAACATTTCTCATATTTATTATTTTAATTTCAACAACAGCGAGACGCGCAAATCATTTTCAATTCACGATACAGGCTTGTGATTGACCAAGCAATAAAAAAGTCATGCTGTCATGGGACCACACAGACAGGTGATTCTATTGGTACTTTTTGGATGTGGTTTGTGGCACTAGACAAAATCTGGTATGCGTTTTTACCCCCTATAATTGATGTGTCTTCCACTTAATTAAGGTTAGTCTTGTTGCACGAATTTCACATTCATTTTGCTGGCTTTACGCTGAGTCACTTTCTGCAGTGGTAATCCTTCAAATTCCTAAAATGTATGTATGTAGTAATTGATTCTTGAGTGCTAGGGGATGGCGAGATTTGTAATGGAACAGTCTGTTTCTATTCGTATTATTTGCACATGGCTTGGCAAATAAGTCAATTGTACTTCCTCCAACAGTCCATTTGAGTTTGATGAGTGGATGTATTTGATTGATCCATTTGACATCCTTTACAATTCGTATGATGTGCCCAACAAAATATTTTGATATTTAAAAAATCATCAAAATTAAACTTTTAATATGGAATTGGGTGAGCACATGAAGGATGAGAAGAAAATGTGTGTGCGTTTAGATCACTGCATGTAGATATGGGCAAAGTTGGGAGCAAATTTAGCCTCCAAGAAGCAGCCAGAATGCTTTTCACAGTTTCACGTGTTTTCATTGCAGCCATTTTCACTGTGACTATTTTCACCGTGGTTTTTTCAACTTGGCCATTTTTGGTAAAAAAAAAATAATAATCTTTGGATGGGGGGTCTCCCCCAAACTCCTCCACCACCTCACCCACCAGCCCCAAAATACCTGAACTAAAACACAACACATATTTCTGTATAAATGTTTAAATGCCAAAAACGGGCAGCGTGAAAACACCACAGTGAAAAAAGCCATGGTGACAATTGCTTCAATGAAAACACGGTAACCGGCTTATCACATCTCTTGCCACAGTGAACCAAATTATTAGTGAACGCCGAAGTCACCACATCCTGTAGAGATTTGCCAGTAAGACCCTCGCTCATTGCTTGAAGCCTTTCCCTTTGATTGAAATTCGTATACAAGCTTTTCACAGGATTTCTGTTTCATTGTCGACAAGAATCAACAAAAAAAAACAGAATCACAATTTGGGCAACAGTTTACCACCCAGCTAGTAACCTTAAGCCTACTTGACAGGTTGTGTGGGTGGAAGTATAGGAGGAGAGGCAGGGAGGGAGAGGTGAGCACAAGGGAAAGCGGTCATTGTCAGGTCGCCCACATCGTTGTGTGGGAGGACCCCGTTTGGGTCCTCAGGACATTGACGTCCCGGACGTGACGTCAAGGGTAGGGGGGAGGGACAAAGGGAATTATGGCAGTTCCGCCGACGGTTAAAATAAAGAAGGTTGACTACAGACGAGGCTCCGTGCGTTATTCCGGCGTGCGCCGGATCCGCCGCGTGGACCCGCTTCACTGCGAAGCAGGGATCCAACAGTCATTAAGAAGGTGTTCCGAGATTAATAATGGAACAAAGGAAAGGTGAACTACAGAGGACAGTGGAGGTGCCCACCCGAATGAGCAAAACAATGAGGATAGGGTGGAAGAAGGGAGCAGAGGTCAGGGCATGGAACGGGGTGAATGGGATATGCTTGGTACATCAATAATGCATACATGCCAAGATTTGGGAGCACCTCGGAAGGACATTTTGTCGCTGAAAGCGAGAGAAATGAATTTTCCCATTGGATTGCATTGGGGTTATCAATGTTACAAAATAGCAACATTTTTAACAGAAAAATCAGGACTCTCCCGCTTAAATCTGGACAGTTGGCATTTATGGTAATGTGAGCCCATGCAGGGATGTAGGTGGCAGAACAGCCAAGAGCTATTAGAGAAATGGCAGACCTGGGCAGCAGTGTGCTAAAATGGGCTACAGACTATATTTAGTATAAAAGAACTGCATTGCCGCATGATCAATAAATGAATTAAAGAAGAAGTTCTAGTGTGGTAATGCCTACTTCTGATCTAGTTTAGAATGTTTGGCGTCCTACCACCATCATTCTAACACGGACTCCCCTTCACAGCATGGCAACACACAGGGAGGTCTTTCTGCTGAAAGTGCTACCTTGGTTCGTCATTCATTTTCAAGATGCCCCACCTCTCCTGACCTGGTCTCAAACAACCATACCCTGCCATTCCCCTCTGATATTCCTCCCCATCACACACTTCGAAGGCCCATCATTGCCACCCACCTTACAAGGTCTTAGACTTCCTGTGTACGTCACCATTTTTTTGCCTTGTGGTTCGAGCCTTGACAAAATGCAGTGCATTCGATGATTTGGGCCGAAATGCTCTAAGAAGTAGTACTTTGTAGCTGTGATATCTCAAGTTGAGAGTGGGTATAACGATCTGGCAACCTAAGCTGAGAGGACTTTGTAGAAGATTTGTTGCCGTGTGCCATGAAGCCCTGACTGAATTCCTCAAGACACTGATCAAGCAACATACGGGTTTTAAGTTTTCTATTTTGGGACATACCAATTTACCATTATTGCATTTACTGTATACAAAAATCGGAGACTTGGTTCCCTGCCTCAAATGAGTATGCTGAAGTGGGCTGGACTAGTATTTTCCTTCCTGTGTCTGAAGGAACCTTAAATACACAATCTGTGAAACTGCTACTGCCATAAAAGCAAAAATGAATTACCACATGAATCATCACAACCCTAAAACAGCTTGTTGAGTTCAAATAGTGATCTCATAAGACTGCACCAGCAATGGTATTCTTAACCTTTGGTGAACACATGAGTACCATTTGCCAGAAGCCTTAAAGCTTTATGAGAAGACCTGTTGGCACGGATCTTTATATTCTTACTTAAGTGGGGTATAGTTGTTGCTTTGGTGCCTATTGTTAAGGATAAAACGTATTGAGATATTATGTAATTAGGACATGGTGTAATGGGTATATACAGCATATGATGTAGAGTGGCATACTTTCTACCCCAATCAGCTTGTATATAGAGCATCTGAGATGTGATAAATAATGTGTAAATATGGAATGTCATGGGGGCTGGGTAGCCAACTTTTAGAGATCTGACATTTTGGTTCATGTGATGTGCAAGTCTGAAGAATCTTGGAAAAAGCCACTGAGTATTTTCTGATGACCAGACAAATAAGAGCAACATATTAGGCTGAATCACGGATAAGAGTTTATTGAGCAGAGAGTGTGTTCAGAACTTGTGCTGGGAGGAATTTTCAAAAATGGGAATTGTATATGCTTTTAGTAGCCACAGTGGTGAATCCATTTCTGAATTAAACAGACATTAGCAAACTCAAATAGAGATTGGCTAAAAATTGGTTCTCCCAACATGTTCTTAAAATGTAAAACAAATGAACAATTCAATAATACAATGTTGTGAAATGATCTAGGGTTGGGTATTTGGCTTTGTTCAGTGACCACAGAGGATCAGCGCAGTTACATGATTGATTCAGTTCAAAGGAACAAGCTGCAAGAACTGAGCTCTGAACAGACCAGTTTTAAGGTCAGAATTATGTGTCATTAAAAAACTTAATCCATATATTGGGGTGTGTAGAATGGTGAAAATCATGTGGTCTTTTGTTTTTTATCCCGCCGATTTGTGCTCATACCACACTAAGTGGGGCCTTCCATCTACCAGAATGGAACGTTTTTATTTATAAAACCTTATGAAGTTCTTAAATAAGAAGATGGAGTGAAACATAATGGGTTGGGCCAAAAATATAAAAGCGTCTAGCCCTTTTCGTAAAAATTTTGAGTGACAAAGTGATGTATGTTTATGAATGTAGTTGTTTTAAAATCTGTGGCAATATGAACACATGGCAATATAGCTCTGCATTGAGTTAACATGATTCATAAATATACAGTCAGGTGATAGTGCTAAATATCCATTTTGCACATTTTACGCTAATATATGCTATGGATTACAATCCCCAATGATGATGTTTTTATGAAAAAAATGAAATATACAATTCATTTTTTACAACAGAATGTTAGGCAGTACACTGTAAAAAATTGTTGATAGATTAATTAAACCTGCGATACCCAAAGAAAAGACTACTAACACATTTAAATAATTGGATGACCCTTCATACTGGAGTAACAGATGTAAAGAAAGACTGGTCTAACTGCAAGATATTTTAGGAATCTCCTGGGACATTCATCAAAGGTCTACAAAAAGAGGTTAAGAAGTTTGAAACAAAATATAGGGTTGTAATTTGTTGCATAATGGGCCTTCCTGTAATTACGGAATCTTTGTAAGACATGGTTCCACCCTTTCTGAATATTCCATTAGAACTGGAAGGTTCTGGAGAACCAGTGAGAGTGCATAGAGTGTTTTCCTGACCCCACGCTATGACCAGGGAGTATTAGGTCCAAAGACCAGGGCTCAGACATAACTAAAGAGAGAAATAGTGTGCAAAGGTACTTCAGAAAACCCCAGCCGAAGAGGAAAAAGCAGAAGAGTGAGGTTTTTGGGAGGTTCATAGACAAAGAGCCCCCAGGACCCAAAGAACAAGAAGTGCTGTGTCAGGATACTGCTGTTGCTCGACAGACTCAAAAGACCATTTAAGCCAGCACTGAGCCATAGAGCTGCTGTCAAAACCAGTCAAACCATTCAAAGGTTTGTTACCTGAGAGATCTGCATATTAATCCAATCCAACCAGCCTCTCCAAAGACAATGCTGCTAATACAGAGCGCTATTGAGCAGAGTTGCAGATCTCGACATTCATACCCCTCTTCACACAATCAAGTCGCTGATCGAGGCTGTTAAGCCACTCATCTCGAAGAAACCACTGCTGCTATAGAGTTCCATCGAACCCTCTATGTAGAACACATGGTCACAGCAAACTGAATACTGCTGAGCCGAATTGAAGACATCCGGAAAAAGCCTGAACCCGTACAAAACTCCAAAAAAAGACACGCTTGGTGCTGTCAAACCATCAAAGGATAATCTAGTAGAATTGGTGTTAGCACACCATTGGTGGTAAGTCTGTTTATTAGCAGAGACCCAGCAGCAAACAAGAAGCTCACTACACGACCACCGCACCAACTCCCAACCACCTCCCACCTCCCATTCCATTCCCTGTTCCACTTTTAGAATGGCACGGGCAGGAGCCCGAGCCAGCCACCACACCCCCCCCCCCCAAACCTAAAGAAAAGAAAAGGAAAAACAATAAAACAAAGATGCAAGCACCACATCATAAATGCAAGCAATAAAATGCAAAATCATATCATGAAAAAGTCACGAACAGTATGCTGAGATATGCTGAGAACAGGAAACGATAATAGTGCATCATCTAACATAAGTGCATAAACTAACAAAATACTTGAAACACACCGCCTAACAGAGGTGCATCATGTAACATAATCCTTGAACCACAGCAGCTCTCTCCTCCCCACCATTGTAAGGGAGGCAAGGTTTCACAAGTATGATACTGACACAAAAGGTACAATTTGTAAAACTTTTATTGAATTCTCTAGGTTTGGAAAAACTCCTACTTTGCCCTATAATTAAGATGGGAGTAGTCTCTACCATCAAATAATAAAGGAAACGCAGTCCTAGTCAGTCTATCAAATCAAAATGCCTGCCCTATCCCTTATACAAAAAGTGTGCAATGAGTGATGAGGGAAAATCTGTGGAAAAATACAAAGAATCAATTTGGCTGAGTCAGCTCTTCTCCCCACGTTGAACAGCACAGAGTTAGGCAGTCCCTGGACGACACACTGTGGCTCAGTTTCTCAAAACAAAGCAGTTCAAAATGTGGATCAAGGCCCGCCTGGCCATCCACGTCAAAGTCACTTTTCCAGCGTTCAAAAAGTTCTTCCACAGTTTAACAAAAGGGTTCACAGTTCAATCAAAAGTTCATAGGTCTCCCTCGATCGGGCTCAAACCTTTCAAAGTAAAACATTCATGTAGCCCTCCCTCAATCGGGCTCGGATCTTTCAAAGTAAAATGTTCCCATAGGCCTCCCTCAATTGGGCTCGGACCTTTCACTCACAGCACTTGTGTGGGTTCCTTTCCCAAAGCTTTATTCACCTTTGTTAGGGGTTCGCTTCCCCTAAGTTATCACACTCCACTTCTGGTCTCCCTCAGTCGGGCTCCGACCTTTTCCCACTACACTTCCGGTCTCCCTCAGTCGGCCCGGACCTTTTCCTGATGTCGAAGACTTTCGAATTTGCAAGGATTTTACTATAGACCTCCGGAGGACCACTTTGACTTTCCCTTCAACTCGCACTCGTGTTATTTGCCCCAGTGTTCCTTGGTGCATGTTGTTTAATCTCAAAAGCACAAGAGTTCCATATTCACTCTCTAATTCCACCTTTGCCGGGGTCAATCTTGATCGTCACCCTCTTTAAAGTTCATTCACTTTGTTCCTTGATAATAAAACATTTCACCTTTCACAGAGACTTTCGAGTGAGCTACTTTCTTTCGCCGGACCCTTCCACTAATCTGTATTACTGGCTTCACAGTTATTGGTAATTTACAGTTCACCGCAGGTCTGCCTTTCTTTGCGTCTCATCCACGCGTGTGCAGCCTTCAATTGTGCAATATACTTTTGCAACTTCAATCTTCCCTTAACACATGCCGATCTTTCATGTCGCTCGCGAACTCACCGGCTGTGTGCATTCTTTTCTTGTCTTTGCTTTTTTAATTCACAAGTCAAGGTTAATACCACAGGCTTGGCCTCGCCTCTCCAACTCTCTCGTTCACCTGAGAGGGTTGCAGGTGCCTTTGAAACACAATGCAGTCTTTTTGTCTGGAATTTGGCCTTCTCCACATATCTCTTACGATTCTTTGGAGGCAACAACCATCTGCAGGAAACTCCTGGGTTCCTTTACCCTTGGTTCTCACCCCTCGATCCGTGGCTCTGCTCCAGTAGGTTTGCCTTCGCCCCAGAAGTTCTGCTGCTTCTCGTGTTCCACCTTGCTCACAGTGTGTCTCTATGTTCCGCCTTTTATCCGTGTGGGGAGAGCCAATGGGTATCAGATGTATGTGCTTAAAGTCAAGTGCCTGACTTTTCCTGACCCGATTACATGTCCAATGGGATGTGTAAGAGTTAGCCTTCTTCCTCTCAGTCACCCTCTTGCTCAGCCCAGTGTTTGTGTGGAAAGGAGGGGGGAGCTGGGACATAGGAGAATCCTATGAAATAGGAGAGGTCATGGGTACAGGAAAGGGGGGTGAATACCGCATCTCACTATCGGTCCCCTCACCCCCACTCCCTGAAGAGCCCTCACCCTAGTGATCCTCCCGCACTGGTCCACCCCCAGGAACTGGATCCAAAAGCGATGGCTGTTTCCTGGCCACTTGGATGACAAGTCCCAGAGGACTAGTGAGTGAGACCTTTGGTTTCTCACACCATGCTGCCCATACAAGAGATGCTTTCTTTACTATTTCCTGCAGAACTCACATCAACTACATCATTTACAAAGCTGTTACCATGCAATGCCACTCCACGGTCATCACTATACACATCCACCAATCTGGAACATTCCATCACTGAACTAGTATCCTTCACACCCTCCACTCCAACCACTATATCCAAGTTCCAAATTGACCCATCCTCCACTCTCACAGCATTAGCCAGCAATTCAAAGACCTTCTTTGGTTCAGAAAAATGTGATCGTCCTTTGGCTGCATGCGTACCCTTCCTGATCCTCACCCACGAACGAGTCCACCACTTTGACACCTCATTTAGTCCTCCCAACCTGCCATCATATTGATTGATTATTTTAATTCTATCACGCTCGTACACAAGTGTTTCAGAGCGTGACAAGGCAAGGGAGGGGAACAGCGGGAACAGCGATCATAATTCACTTTACTTTTTCACTGCGTCTCACACAACTTTCTCCTCACACTTGTATCCCAATCCTCCATTTCTCTACCACCATTAGCCACACCGTTGACCCAGGCAGGGTTGTGACCATTGTTGGCCTCCCTACCCCTCAATCTTAAATGGCAATACTTGCGTGAACCCATCCATAGCAGTTTCTGAACTGCATGCTTCACCACTATGCCATTCCTCACTGCCTGTTCAATCACGCCCACCAACACACCCTGTTGAAGCGCTCAGCCAAACAATGCGGTCTATATAATGACATGAACTTCCACTTAATACCGCTCTACTCTGCATAATTCGCCATTTCCGCACTCCTAAACTGTGTACCATTGTCTCTCAACACTTCCAATGGATAACCTTCTCTCCTGAACACTTGCTCCAGGAACCTAATCAATTCCCCACTCGAGATCTGCTTAACCCACTTTACCTCTGGCCATCTAGAAAAATGATCGACCAATACAATCAAAAACCTACACTCCTTTCCAGAAATGTCATATGATCGGCACTCCCTAATCACTCTCTCCACCATGACATTAATTGCAGGCCACCAATACCTTGCTCTCAACTTCCTTTTGGTACTCACAATTCCCGAGTGCCCCTCATGGGCTTTATTCACCAATCACTCCCTGAAACACATAGGCACCACCAAGACCCCTCCTCTCAACAGAAGAACAAGTTACTAACCAACTGGTAACGTTCTTTCGATTGGATGTTCCTCCAACGTATTCCTCATCTTTGATGTATTCCATCCAGCTTGAGCTGCTTCGGAAAAAGATTTCGCCAGAGGGCGCCGTGCGTCAATGTCGTCGAGTCAATGGTCCCTCGAAGGCCTCCGTCGAGGGTGACGTCATCGGGTATATAAGTAGCACATGCGGCGCCCGTTGGCCTCAGTTCTGTTTTCCCCCCTTTCATTATCGATTTTCCACTGTGCAGACTGTGCCGGTAGACAGATATTTTGCCTTGCGAGAGTTGGGAGTGGCAACAGCCTGGGAAAAATCTACAGAGGGGTAGGTTGCGAGGGCGATGAGGAATACGTTGGAGGACCATCCAATCGAAACAACGTTACCAGTTGGTAAGTAACTTGTTCTTCGAGTGGATTGTGTCCTCCAATGTATTCCTCATCTTTGATAGACTCCCAAAGCAGTAAGGACAATTCTTATGGAGGAGGGATTATATATATATATATATATATATATTCTTTTTTTTAAATATCTTCAGATGGCTGAGTATAGGACGGCTCTACCAAAGTTTAGCTCCTTAGATTGGGAAGCATCTAGGTTGTAGAATTTTGAAAAAGCATGCAGCGATGACCAAGTCCCTGCTTCTCAAATGGACCTTATAGGAACACCTCTTTGCAGGGCTGTAGACGAAGCGATGCCCCAGGTGGAATGAGCCCTTAAGCCTTCTGGTGGGTCTTTTCCCGCCAGTCTGTAGCATTCCGAAATGCAAAGCACAATCCAGCGTGATATTGTCCGTTTTATTACTGATTGACCCAATCTTTTTCCTGTGTAGCCAATAAACAGTTGGTTGTCCAATCTAAGCCTAGAAAGCCTAGAGATATAAAAGCTTACAGCTCTTTTTGGATCCAACCTGTGTAATCTTTCCTCCTCCTTACTAGGATGGGGTGGAGGATAGAATGCATGTAACACAATTATTTGATTTAAGTGAAACTCAGATACCACTTTTGGTAAAAATGAGGGTTTAACCTTCAACACAACTCTGTCCTTATGAAACACAGTATAGGGTGGCCCAGAAGACAGTGCCTGCAATTCGCTCACTCTTCTTGCAGATGTTAAAGCAACTAGGAAAGCAGTTTTCCATGTTAGTAATCTTAATGGACACGTGTGCAAAGGCTCAGAAGGAGCACACATTAAGAATTTTAGGACCAAATTGAGATCCCAAATCGGTACTTGAAATGGGTGAGGAGGAAACACATTAGTGAGTCCTTTTAAGAATTGTACTATCAAAGGAATTTTGAAGTAGGAAAGCACCGCAATATAACCTTTAATGGTTCCAACATTTAGACCTCTATGTGCTAGGGTCAGAAGAAAAGATAGTACTTCCGGAATAGAACATACGAGAGGATTGACATTCTTTTCTCTGCACCAGTTGCAAAACCTTTTCCAATGGCAACGGTATAGAGACTTTGTTGCTGGTCTTCTTGCCGAAAGCAACACCTCCATAACGTCATCTGGAAGATTCCAATCCTTGTATCTCAGCCTTTCAGATACCAAGCATGAAGGCAGAGCGTTTTGACCTCTGGATGGAGAACCTGACCCTCCATTTGAGAGAGAAGGTTCTCTCTCTCTGAGGAAGACGTACTGGAGGACAGATGGACATGTCTAGAAGGTCCAGGTACAACGTTCTCCTGGCCCAATCCGGGGCAATTAGGATCATGCGGCTCCCGAACCGTCTCAGTCTCCTGATGACCTGAGGAATGACGGGAACGCATACAATAGTGGGAAATTCCACTCCACCACGAACGCGTCCCCCAGGGCTCCTCTCGGGGGAAATTCCCTTGAGCAATACCTTTCGCACTTTCAGTTGATACCGGTCGCAAATAGGTCTACCTGAGGGGTTCCCCAAAGGGCAAAGATCTCTAGAATGACTTCCTGAGCCAGTTCCCATTCGTGGGACACTGTGCTCTGCCTGCTCAGAGCATCTGCCATCATATTCTCTTCCCCGGCTAGGTGAACTGCCGTTAAAGAGAATTGCCCAATACCAGAGTTGCATTGCCTTTCTGCACAGAGGTAGTGACCTTACACCTCCTCTTTTGTTTAGATAATGCATGGCCACTGTGTTGTCCGTCATTATCAGGACATTCTTCCCTCTGACAGATGGCAGGAAAGCCTTCAGCGCTAGTCTGATTGCTCTCAGCTCCAGAAGGTTGATGTGTAGTTTGTATTCCGATGGAGACCAACGACCGCTGATTGTCAGATCGTTGGCATGAGCTCCCCACCCCATTAGTGAGGCGTCCGTCACTCCTGTAATCTCCGGCCATGGCTGCCAAAAGGGTTCTCCTTTCAGAATATTCTCTGAACAAGTCCACCATAGAAGATCCTGACGAACCTTGTTCGGAATCTGGAGAAGATCCGTCATTCGACCTGAGAACTGGGACCATTGAGTCTTTAGAGCCCATTGAAGGGATCTCATTCTCAGGCGTGCCTCTGGCACCAGAAAGATGCAGGATGCCATGAGGCCGAGCAACATTAAGAAGTCCTAAGCCTGAAGATTTTGGCCGTTTTGGAATTTGGAAACCATCTGAAGAATGTCTTGAGCACTCGACCTGGGAGGTGAGCTCTTTCCCAGGGATGTCTCTAACACAGCTCCTATATATTGGAGCCGTTGAGGAGGTGTCATTTGTGACTTCTTGAAATTGAGGGAGAAGCCCAGACTGTGGAGGAAATGGCAGGTGACTCTCAGGTGATCCAGTGCCTATTCGGCAGATCGTGCTCTGATCAACCAATCGTCCAGATAGGGGTAGACATGAATCCCCCCTCTCCTGAGGTGTGCTGCCACTACTACCATCAATTTGGTGAAGACCCTTGGGGTGGAGGTCAATCCGAATGGAAGGACACGAAACTGATAATGTGAGTCGCCAACCACGAACCTCAAGTATTTTCTGTGTTTGAGATGAATCGGCACATGAAAATAAGCATCCTGGAGGTCCAATGACACCCACCAGTCCTGAAGCTGAAGAGCCTGAAGGATCTGAGAAAGAGTGACCATCTTGAACTTGTCCTTCCTGAGGAACTTTTCAAGTTTCTTAAGTCCAGGATGGGTCTCAGTCCTCCGTCCTTTTTGGGAATCAAAAATTATGGGGAGTACCATCCCATGTTCCACTCCGCTGCAGGTACCGGCTCTATAGCACCTTTCTCTAGCAGGGTTAGAACTTCCTGCTGTAGGAGCGGGTCCGAAAACTTCAAAGGGTGTCTCCCTGGTGGATTGCTTTGAGGTTGCGTTAGAAAAGGAAGGCAGTAACCTTGGGCTATTATTTCTAGAGCCCAAACATCTGAAGTAATGGCTCACCATTCTTGCAGGTGCTGTGACAGCCTGCCTCCTACAGGTGTTTTGTGATGCAAGTCCTCAAAGTGGTTTTGTGCCAGTTGCTGCAGCCGCTGATGGCAAAGAGGCTGTAGCTGGAGCTGGCTTTGCACGTTTTGCTCGTCCACCGCAAGTGGCCTTTCTTTGGCCCCTTTGACTGGCTATTCCTCTCGTTCTTCCATATGAGTAGTAACGATAGGATCGGCCCCTCCAAGATTGATTTGTCGCACGAAAGGGCTGAGGTATTCTGATAGCAGCTACCAACGACTTGGCAGCTGCCTTTGAGGTCTGCAACCTCTCAAGGCTCTCGTCAGCCTTGCTGCCAAAAAGGTGAGACCCGTCAAAGGACATGTTCAGAAGACGGTTCTGTGCGTCTGGTGCAAAACCCGACTTCCGTAACCATGCAAATCTATGCATTACTGTGCTAGTGGCCATGGACCTGCTCACACTATCAACAGTGTCCAAACCAGATTCAAGGGATTCCTGCATAGCTTCCTTTCCATCTCTAACAATGGCTAGGAATCTTACCCATTCTTCCCCTTCTGGTATGTGCTCCGCCGCCATTGCAATGCACTCCCAAAGAGTGTACGAAAACTTTGCCAAGGCACAAGTGGAGTTGGATGATTTTAATGCCATGCTCCCAGCTGAAAATACCTTCTGTGCCCAGCCATCCACGTGCTTATCATCCCTGTCTGGAGTGATAGACGGGTACGCAAGTTTGTTAGGAGTTGTGGCTGCCTGTATGACCAAACTTTCGGGAGTGGGATGTTTAGACAGATAGCCGGGGTCGCTACTGGCAGGGCGGTATTTTGAAGTAAGGGATTTATTCACTGGAGGAATAGAATCCAGCGTCTCGCAATTTTTGGCCACCCTATTTTGTAAGGCCACATGGAAAGGTAGAATTCGGTCTTCAGTAGGACCGTGGTCCAGTATGTCTGTAAGATCATCTTGGAGAAATTGTAATGTAGGCCTGGCCCAGCCCAAATAATCTACTATCTTACTCATTAACTGACGGTATGATGGATTGGCATGTTCACCTGGCTCTGGTCTTACCAAATTCATTTTCCGGGGACGTATCAATACCACTTGCATTATGCAATGATTCAACCAAATCCTTCATCCGGCTTTCCTCTGAAATCAGGCATTCAGGAACATTTGGCGTACCACATTCAAGCCCAAAAGGTACATTTTCCTCATCAGATCTTTCTTGTTCCTCAAAAATTGAGGTCAGGGATTTGAAAAACTCCTTCATAGGCAGATGGCTTGAAAACCTTCTCTGGAGGAGGTATAGGAGGAGTGCTGATGGGTCCTGAATGCAACCCAGGTGTTTTAGCCTTTTCTTTCTCTCTTCCTAGCTGATCTTGTCGAGCTGGAAGTTTCGGCGTCGAGGGCTTCGGCGCCGACGTCGACAAAGGCGTTGATAACGTCGACATAGTACCCGACTTCGACGGCATCGGCTTCGAGGCACTCTTCGAAGACTTGCCCTTCGAGGTATGTTCGGTCTCGGACGGCATCGGTGACCTCGAGCGGTCGCCTCGACTCGAGCGATCTTTTAGGCTCGACCTCCTAGAAGGTTCTCTATCCTTCCTCCTTCATTCATCCGGGCTCGGGGGTGTGCGAGTGTCAGAGCGATAACGCTCCCGGCTGGCTTCCGAAGAAGGCGCAGACCGAGGCTCCGCTTTCTCGAACACCTCCATCATTTTTACTCTGAATGCTTCCCATTCTTCGGATGATGAATGTTTTGTGGGACATTTCATCCTTTTTGTGGAGGGGGATCTGTGGCGTCATTTCTTCGATTTTTTCATCGAAGACGACAAGCTATGGGAATCACTTCGGGACCGGGACCGATGCCTTTCGCGTCGAGGAGATTTCTCCTCACGGGACTTCGACTCGACGCTAGAAGCTTTTCGGTCGGACCTACGACCTACCTGCAGTTTTCCCCTCCTCTCTCGCATGGCTTTCCCCATCATCGCTTGACACTTCATACAGGCCTCCATGTCGTGGCCTTCTCCAAGGCACCATAAGGACTCTCGGTGCGGATCGGTAATCGACATTTTTGAGCCGCACTATTTGCATTTTTTGAAACCCGATTTCGGGGTCGTGGTCGGCGTCGATGACGAAGACATATTTCGTTAATTATTCTTTCTTCACAGAACTCGAGGCGCGCCAAATCTCCGAAGCAACGTACACTGCGGAAAAATTGATCTGAGGCCAACGGGCGCCGCGTGTGCTACTTATACACCCGATGACCTCACCCTCGATGGAGGCCTCCGAGGGACCATCGACTCGACGACATCGACGCACGGCGCCCTCTGTCGAAAAGGTTTTCCAAAGCAGCTGAAGCTGGATGGAATACATCAAAGATGAGGAATACGTTGGAGGACACAATCCACTCGAAGATCATCTTCTAACGTCAATTGATCCTTGATCTCACAGAATCCCTTAAACTCATCCATAGCTCCTTTCTTGTTCGGTCATCCAAACTTTGTCCACTCAACCATCCTAATGAGAACAGCATCCCATTCCAAGCCATCCTTCCATTCCTCATTCTTAACTACCGCATATTCATCCACAAACACCTCCTCAAGAAAGGCCACCATGTCCTCCTCTTCCTCCACAGCTACCACATCGCTTTTCTCTGCCCAATGGTGCCCTTGACAAAAGAAATCAGCAATGCGATTCTTAATGCTGAGTACATATTCCACCCTGAAATCATACTCTTGCACTCTTAAACACATTCTGGCAATCCTAGGTGTAGCCCTCATCATACCTTTTGCAGAGAGTAGCTCAACCAATGTCTTGTGATCTGTTCTGACCAGGAAGAACCTACCCCACACATACCTAAATTACTCAATTCCCGACACACACGCCAGCAACTCCCTCTTAATTACAGAATACATGTGTTTGCATTCTGTTACAGCACTGGGTGCATGACAAATTGTCTTCTCCTCGTTACCAAAACCTTGAGAGAGTACAGCTCCTAACCCTTTCCCACTAGCATCCGCTGTGATGATGTACTCCTCCACAAGGAATCCACCCAGATTCTTGGCATTACAAATCCCTTCTTTGATCAATTACAAAGCTTCTTGACACTTCCCATCCCACTCAAATGCCATGCCTTTCTTTAATAATCTGCGAATGGGTTCTGATAATGCAGCAAAATCTTTGACAAACTTGTTATAAAATTATGTGTGGCCTAAAAATGCCTTGATCGCATCCTTGTTTCTGGGGACCGGTGCCTCTCTCACTGCTTTCATGGCATCCAATTTAGGGCGATATCCCCTCCAACTCACCACATGGTCAAGTTATTCCACCTCTCTCACTCTGAAATGGCACTTACTCGGTTCAATTGCCAACCTCTTATCTCTTAATTTGCTTAATTCCTCATGCAGTCTCTTATCATGCTCTAACCCATTCCTCTCATACATCAAAATGGTGTCTTTGTACACCAGCGTACCCTCAATCCTCTTTAGAATCTTTTTCATCACCCTCTGAAACACTGCTGCCGTGAACACTAAGCAAAATGCCATTCTGCGGAAGCAGAACAGACCAAATGATGTGATGAACATGGCCAAAGTCTGGCAATCCTCTGTGAGAGAATTCTGATGATGCGACACTGATAAGTCAAGACACGTAGACTTGACCGCATCTGGCACTGTTCAGCATCTCTGATCATAGGCAGTGGGAATTTGTTGACTACTATGTTCTTGTTAACATCCCTGAGGTCTACACACATTCTGATCTTTCCATTCTTACATACAACCACGATGGGGCTGATCCATTGTGCTGCCTCCACTCTTTTAATTAGGCCCCCTTCCAGAAGTCTCTCCAGTTCAGATTCCACCTCTCCTCTGATCGATATGGGAATATGCCTTAGCTTGTGGAACAGAGGTTTTGCTTCAGACTTAAGCACAACCCTGTGAGCAAAAGCATGCAAGCAACCCACCTTATTATTGAATACTTTTGGAACCTTTTCTTCCTCAGTGGCATTGTTGTGTACAAACAACACAGGTTCAATGCTTCTGGGATCAGGCCTGATTCCCAACACTGCTGGATCCCACCACCCTAAAATGTCCACTCATTTCTTTGCCACATACACATTGATCACTGCTAACCTTCCTTTATATTCTACCACAGCCTGAAACATCCCTTTCATTGCAATCCTAGATCTTTCATATCCTCTAGGGTCTCAGATGTTGGGCTGATTGAGTGTACCTTTCAGTCCTGCCTCTCCTCTTGTAGCTTACTCCACCTGTCCTCAGATGAAATCGAATAAGGCAGACAACTGTCCACCATTACCTTCACTTGAAAGCCATCAATTTTGATTTTGCAACTTGGGCACTTCTTCTCTAGCTTCCTGCACGACCACCAGGCGGTCCTCATCATCTGAACTATTGTCCTCTTCACCTTCTTGAAGCAAGACACTTTCTTCTTCCTGCGGCACGTGACTGCAAAATTACCCTCTAGGCCACAATTCAAACACTTTTGATTGAGAGCCAGACCTATTTTAGAGCTGGCGAATTTACCTACTCGACCACACCTGTAGTATCTCCCTTTCTCTCCATCTGAGAACGCCAAAGACTTTTTCTTTTCCCATTTGGTATTGTTCTCTTTTTTGTGGTCTTTCTCCTTTGTGCTACCTTTCTTGTTCCTCTTCGTGATTACATTCACATGACTCTATTCTTTAATTGGGTCAGTTTTACATGCTTCTGCCTCATCACTTTTTTTCTTCTCTTTTATCGTTCGGGAACACAAGTGTGTGTGCTCCAATTTTTCGCAATCGCAATTGCTTCTCCAAGGGTGGAGTTCCCACACATCCATAACCTTTCCTGAACTACTGGGTTATTTGTGTGTATAATAATTTGGTGCTTTATAAGTTCATCTGTTGCCATCCTGACAGTGAATTCACATGTGCTTGCAAGTGTCCTTAGAGCACTGACATACTCCCTACTGATTCATTTTCTTCTTGTTTACGAGTATAGAAATTGTAGCGGTTTATTGTTATATTTGTCTTGGGTGCATAATAAGTGTCCAACTGAAGGAGAGTTTTCGGATACTCGCCCAGGTCACCTCCTCCTTGAGAATCTGTTATTGGTGGCAATTATCTGTATTTCTTTCTTTTGCAACATCTTTTTCTTGATAGGGGTCATACCATCATACTCCACTGCGCCCAACTAGTTATTTCAATATTGTCGCCAATCACATCATGGTGTAGTGACTGCACCTGGATTTGGAAAGAAACTCTCAGGAGGATGCACTGTGACCAACATTCTCCCCCTAACTCTGCTACAATCCAGCAGTAATAATCCTCTACAGACTCAGGAACAGGTCAGGAAAATAACCCACTCCTCGATCGCTTCACTGGGGCACACTGGACCAGATAACACCATGATTGCTCCGCTGGGACGCACTAGACCAAAAACACTTTGTAGAAGGTCTACTGCAAGACTTCCTTTTTTACTAATTATTGCTATTCTTTCTTTTTTAAGAACGCCTTTTCAAAATAATTTTTTGGTGTTGCTTCCTCAGTGCTGAGACAAGGAAGATGTAATAATCTGCTACGGCTTTACCGTTGTTGTTACTGCAGGTTGCCCTAGCAACCAAGATGGCTGTCAAGTTTTCTGACACTAGCAGGTGCTTTCCTCTAATCCGTGAGCTCTTGGATCTTTGCTCTCTTGTGCCGGACCTGAACCCCGGGAACACTGACAGCCGCCACTGAAGACATGCTGCAGGATCTCTGCAGCCACTCCTCAGCTACGCACATGACACAGGGGCGCGTGGGTCACCTATGGCTTTCCCTGTTGCTTCTCCACAACCAAGGCAGCTCTGTCAGCACCGCGGTCACCTCCTGGGTCAGCCCACGGGATCCACGATCCATCTTCGCATAAATGAATAAACAGTAGCGAAGAGGAATTGCAGGTACAGCCGTTTATCAGCATAGACCACTCAGAAAACAACAAGCCCACTCCACGACCACTGAACCAACTCCCAACCGCCTCCCACCTCCCATTCAAGATTCCCTGTTCCACTTCTAGAATGGCACAGCCCGGAGCCCGAGCCAGCCACCAAAACAGGCTTAGTTTGAGCTCTAGCATCTGGATGAGTTCCTGATTTTTTCCATAATCCAAAGAAAGATTTTTTAAAGGTTATCACAGTCATTTTGTAAAAGAGTGGTAATTGCTTGTAAGGACCACCAGCATTTACACTTGGGTGCATTTGGCCCCAAGCCAGGCCAGTTTCCACATTTGAAAAAGAGAATGCAAAAGCAAATTGACAAGAAAGACAAACATTGCCTTTAAGCTTTGCTTTCACACTCTGTTTTGTAGAAAACAAAACAAAAAAGTAAATGCTGTCTGCCATTAATGCATTTATAATGGATTCTTTTGAATCCACTTACTGTTAGCAAATGCTAAAAACAAGTGGATTTATTGGTTTTACAAAGGCATGAAAATCACATGCTGGCATAAAAAAGAAAGGATTTGAACGCATACAAAGAACACACAGCGGAAATGTTCAATTTGTTTCATGCCCTTGCTCCACCTCCTCCTCCAAATGATTGCCCTGGTACCCCTGGAAGTGTTTTACACCTTACTTTTTCACTCTGTGGATTAAAAAATTACCCCTATCTGTATTTTCTTGCCTTTTTCTCATTAATGGCATATTTGTGTCCCTCCTACATTGCAATTCCCAGCTATCTGATCTGCATCTTGTAGAGCTTTAATCCATTTGTACTATTATCTTCCTTTTCAGCTGTGGGTTATGAAGCTTGTGGATCGGCGTTCAGTCTATATACTAGAGACTGGAAGGTTACTCAAAGATTGTCCTATCTATTCGAGTAAAGGTCACTTTAATTCATATGCATGAGGCGCTTGCCTTCAACCTTCATACATGTGATTTAAAGCGATCATTACTGGCATAGAAAGGTTGTAGCAACAGTTTCCGGGATGTGTTTTGAAGTGTCCCTTAATGGCATAGATAGGTCTTCCTATCTATGTCAGTAATGGCCCCTTTAAATCGAATGCATGAAGCGCTTCAGCCTTCATGCATGCGAGTTAAAGTGACCATTACTGGCATAGATCGGCTGTTCTATCTAGGCCAGTATTGGCCATTTTAAAACACATTCATGAAGCTGCTGCCACAACCTATATATGCTAGTAACGTATCTTTAAATCATATGCATTAAGCACTTAATGCATGTGATTGAATGCGACCATTACTGGCATAGATATGTTGTCCTATCTATGCCAGCAATGGTCACTTTAAATGATATGCATGAGGCGCTTCATCCTTCATGCATGCAATTTAAAGTGATCATTACCCAGCCTAAACAGAAATAATGATCGCCCACGAGAAGACAATTTAACACAGGAATCCCTCACCTGACCCCCGAGCATGGGAACCCAACCGGGGACGTGAACAGTGATAACAAATTTGGAAATCCTCACAGACAGTGGTCTCACTCTGGAACCACAAGTCAACGCTATAGCAAATAAATGCTTTTACCACCTATGGTTAATAAGAGGGATCCTCTCTTACCTCTATTTCTCACACTGAACTCTCATGATCATTTAATTGCTATTTTCAAGTACAGACTATACACATAGGGCCTCATTACGACTCAGGCGGTAAGGGTTTTACGGCGGCGTAAACAGCGCAGACCCTTACCGCCTGAGTACGAGGTCCCTTTTAGCAGGTGTTAAAATCCATGGCGCTAAGGGACCATGGAGTTAATTACGCCACCGTAACTTACGTGGCGTAATTAACGCCTTCCCCACTCCCATTATGCCCTATGGGGCAAAAATGGGAATGGGGAAGGGTAAATGAGGATTGGGGACTTACCGCCCAGCCAAACTCGGAATGGGGCGGTAAGTCCGCCAACCACCATGGCGTAAACGTAGTTTACGCCATGGTGGTAAAGTCACGGCCCAGGCGGTAACTTACCGCCTGGGTCGTAATGAGGCCCATAGTCTCTATCTAGTAATGCCTGAACGCCTCACCAAAAAACTACAACTCATCCAAAATACTACACGGTGACTACTCCTGAAACTAAATAGAAGAGCTCACATCACACCGGCACTGAGAAGTCTACACTGGCTACCAGTAATGTAATGCATCAACTTCAAAGCAATCTGCATTGCCCATAAATCACTACATGGATAAGGAGACAAATTCCTCCAGGCAATAATCACCCGAGATTTAAGATCTAGCACCGACCTCCAAATAGAAACAAGACATTTTGAGAAAAGAAAAAATCAGAGAAACCGCCATCTCCCATCTGATAGCCAAACCATGGAACTCCATACCAAAGGAAATAAGAATGACGGAAAACCACCTAACTTTCATGAAACAACTAAAAACATGGCTATTCAACTCGCCAAGATAAACATGGACCAACAAACTGGCCCCACGAGCGGACCACCCCAACCTCATACAATGCCTCCTTCTACAAACCGTAAGCCCAAAACAATGAACACAGGATAAATACCCTCGGAAAGAAAAGATAACATAGTTACCCAATACCCAGAGACCACCTAAAACCCACTAATCATCCCCCCTCCTCCCTCTTCCAGACCCCCATACCTCTCACCTACCACCCATGCAGGGATGGCTAGTGAAACAAACCACCAAACACTCAAATGGCACATCACTCTCTAACCAAGCTACAAAACCAAAAGCCTCTGACCCAAACAACTCACACACTGGACGCTGCCCTTCTGGACACAAGCCCCAGTGCACAAAACAAAGCACACTCAGAAAGCTCACACACAGACGCCTGTTATTCCTGGTTCTACACGCATCAACAGATGAGCACAACATCTATCCTATCCCTCTCTCCGCACTAACCAACCCACCACATGAGCGCCTGGAGATCATGGAAATGGCAGCACTGTGTGGTATAAATCACCTTAACATAACATTACTGGCATAGATAGGTTTTGGCAGCAGCTTCATGCATGTGATTTGAAGTGCCCATTATTGGCATAGATAAGTTGTTCTGTCTATGCCACTAATGGCCACTTTAAAACAAATTCATGAAGCTGCTGACACAAATTATAAGCCGGCATTGGCCACTTTAAATCATTTGCTTTAAGGGCTTCATGCATGTGATTTAAAATGATCATTACTGGCATAGATTGGTTGTCCTATTTATACCAGTAAGAGCTACTTTACATTGTATGGATGAGGTGCTTCAACCTTCTTGCATGAGATTTAAAGTGGCAATTAGCGGCACACAAAGGTGTCCTTACCTATGCCAGTAATGGCCACTGTAAATGATACGATTTAAAGTGAACATTACTGGCATAGCTAGGTTATTCATCTAGGCAAGTAATCATCACTTTAAAACACATTCCTGAGGCTGCTACCACAACCTATATATGTCAGTAATGGTCACTTTAAATCATATGCATGAAAACTGAAAGGCCTCATGCAGGTAATGTAAAGTGAGCGTTACTTGCATATATAGGTTGTGGCTGCAGACTCAGGAAAATTGTATAAAGTGCTCCTATGTAGGGTACTGTTGATGACATGGCATTGACTGGATTTTGTAATGTTGCCCTAAAGAACCAACTTTAAATTGTATGGCTTTTTACCGCATTGTTGTCAACTATTGTGCTGCAAAATGCATCATTTCAGCACCTTATTTTAATAAATGTTCTTGGGGTGGAACCCTCCAGCCCCCACTGAATACCCCTTAAGTATGTTTTGGGCTTTCTCACTACACTTGATCAGTTGCCGTAATTTGAGGAAACATTTAGGATCCTCCACTGAAAACATCCACCTCCTGTGTGGGCTCACCCATGAATTGTTTAGAATCTTGGTGCCCCTTCAGGAGCTATCCGTTGCCCTGCACCAAACGGTGCCTCTGCGCCTGCCCTCAGTGGCATGGTACAAAATGTGGGTGCAACTCCTGTGAGCCATGCTGAGACCCACACCCCAGACTCTGCAACAAGGCACAGGCCACCCCACACTGTGGGCTGGCCTGGAGCACCACGCATAGGCAAAACGCATGAGGATTATGCTGCTGCAAGGGCATGCCACACACTGCACTAGTTGAAAGATTTAAATGTGTTTTAATCAAACCTTAATCTTTCATCTTACACCGAAACAAGGGGGCTGTGCCTGGCTCCAGGCACCCAAATGTACCAGCAAGGAATATTATGCAACGTAATGATGCTATAGGAAAACATGTTCATGCTGGTTCTGCCAGTATGAACATTCTCTTGTTCACTCTGCCCTTAATGCCAGTAAAAATCTCCTGCCACATGAAGAAAACGTGCAAATGATAGCTGCGCAAAGGCTTGCCCAACTCCTACACCACCATGTAAGAATATGTTTCAAGTTGACATTGCCCTCAACGCAAGTAAACCATGCAATGATGCAGAAAGGCAACGTTTCCTTGTTTGGCTGCGTAAACAGGCCTCTACCCACAATGTAAGAACACACATCTTAGTGGTCTTGCCCCTTATGTGAGTTAAAATTGCTACACCACGGAAAATGTACAGTCTGCCTTCCCCTTGTGCTATAGACCTCCCAACCCAAACATCCCTCCACGTAACAACATTCATCAAGTTAACCAGTGGAGTAACTTTGCTGAAAATGTTGGGGGGGACATGACCTCTAAATGAAAGGAGCCCCTGCCAAATGAGTGGGACAAAATGGTGTGCCAGAAAAGCTGGGGGGGGGGGGGCAAACACCCTTTATCCCCCTCAAATTATTCCCATGTAGACGACTTTGCCCACAAATGGCAGTAAAACGTGTAAGAAAATTCCCTTGTTCCACTGCCCCTTGCCCAAGTCCCAACCTTGCCTTCATACCAAGTAGCGGCTGGTGAATTTTTTAATTGAAGACGCATAAACACTTCCCATAAATACGCCAGCGAGGGAGCCCAAACCGTCCAAAAGGGATTCAAGGGTGTTTCCCTCCCCCAAGATAAATATTTGAATAATGGGTTAAAAGTGTGCATTATACAGCACACTTTTTTCAAAAAATTTGATTAAAACTGTGTTTGCAATTGTTTTTGTAGGGTAACTCCAATGAAAAAATCCAATATATGCTAGTCACCAACAGTGCACAGGAGCATTAGTGTGTTAATTAATGTAATGCTTGGCTATTAAAAATGCAATGCCACAATAAGAAACATTATCAAACTGGCTGCACAATATAGGACAGTCTACACACGTAGTAACATACCTAGACTGGCTGCACCAAAATAGGAGTCAAACCACGTAATAATACTTATCATGCTTACTTTGTCATAGATTCCTAGAAGAATATGCAATGCCACAGTAAAGAAAAAAGGGTTACACTGGCTGCACATAAATGCCAGTCTAGCAAGGTAATTACACGTATCGTGATAACTTTATCACAGATGCCCAGTAAGAAATGGATAGACTAGCTGCACCAAAATGCTAGGCTTGCCACGTAATAACACATATGATGCTTACTTCATTATAGATGCCCAGATTAATATGTCATCCCACAGTAAGAAATAGCTAGACTGGCTGCACCCAAATCCCACTCTAGACATTTAATAACACTTACCATGCTTACTTTATTATAGAAGCCCATTAAAAAATTACAAAATATCATGCCATAGAAAGAAATGGCTAGATTGGCTGCACCAAAATTCCAGTCTAGCCACTAATAACACATATCATGCCCGTTTTACCATGGATGCCCTTTAGATTTTAGGGCACCCAATCCTCCCCAGACGTACCCCTCTCCCTACCCCCAACTGCCTAAATAATTTCCTCTGCCCCGCATTACTTCCATGTCCCTCCTCCTCATCCCTGTACTTATGTATAAAGTAGCTTGCCTCATACATAAGTACTGGGATCAGAAAGAGTAGGAGCAATTAAGATTACCAATAAATAATCCATGCAATACCTCCACATCCCCCTTCCTTGTCCCAGTACTTGAGTATGAGGTAATGTACCTAATACACAAGTACTGAGATGAAGAAGACTAGGAGTAATGAAGATTACCAGTAAGTAATCCAGGCGTTAAGTACAAGCACACATTTCAAACACCATTCACTCGCTCATTTCCAAGTGTACCTATTCTCCATGCACTCACACACACCAAACCCAGCCACCCACTCACCATGCACTCACTCATTCATACACATTACATATTATACACACACACCCTTGCATGCAAGCACCCACACCTAATGCACTCACTCATTCATACACATTACATATTATACACATACACACACACCCTTGCATGCAAGCACACACACACATGTTCTTGCCTTTTTCCAGAATCCGTTGCTCCGAGGAACTCCTCTGCAGGAATGCCTCCAGCGCTCATGCTCCACACATGTGCAGGGCAGAGGAGACAGTGGCCTCCATGTACTGTAGGAACTCCTCGGACTTCAAAAATAAATAACTTATTTTTTAAGTCACTCTGACTAATTTCTTTCTAAAGTCAAAGTGACATCAAAAAGAAACAAATTCTTTTTGAAGTCCATGGGCCCCCTGGTCCCCTCCCTCAGCCCCCATCTACGCCAATGATGGCCCTAAAGTACATCAAGTTAACTATGAATTATACATTTTTGTTAGTCTGTAAGCACACCAGAGGGCATGTGGACCAACTTTCCTTTGCTGTATCTCATCTTTATGAAGAGCCTCCTGCAGGGTTCCAGCAACATTCTGAAACCAAATATTATGCTGCCTGGGGAGCGTGGCTTAATGGCTACGTGAGAGGACGTTCCTTGGAGGAGCTCCCGAGGATCCGATCTTGATCCTGGGAAGAAGTGATGGTTATTGGCGGACTTCGAGCCCACGGTGTATCCAAGGGCGCACGAAAGTGGGGGGAACATGGTAAGTGCCCTCCCCACTAGCGAGATTGCATAACCACGGAACTAGACTTCGAAGAAGGTGGTGGTCGTGCAATGGAAGGGCAGCACCCAAGATGGCCGCCTGCGGACAAAGGGCCATAAATGGTCCGTGGAGCTGAGGTAGACAAAGTTGGTCGGAACGTGGGCGAGCCCAACCAGATAGACGTGTCGCATGCACCTCTGGCTGAAGGCAAGAACATAAGGGCGAGCCCCCACTGAGGAGGCCCTGGATCGTGGCGGGCTAGCAAAGTGAACCCGGGTTCATCAGAACCTCGCTGTGAAGGGGCCGGCGAGGGAACCCCGCGAGGTACTCCGCAGCGCCGGAGATACAGCTGGGCGCGCGGGCCCGACCAACGCAGCAGGATGTCCTCCAAGGTGGTGCGACCCCGGATCAAACAGCCCACGATGGAGGCCTATGCTAGG
Organism: Ambystoma mexicanum; assembly: GCF_040938575.1. NCBI lineage: Eukaryota > Metazoa > Chordata > Amphibia > Caudata > Ambystomatidae > Ambystoma > Ambystoma mexicanum. The sequence goes on from NC_090924.1 coordinate 966,105,226, forward strand.
TCGCCCTCGGGCGCGGAAGGCGGCAAAAGCAAAGACACCCCCGCGGCGGCGATGGACCCACCGGGTACTATCCAGGAGGTGCTGGCGGCAATTGCCGACTTGAAGGTGGCCTGGGAGACGAAGCTGGGCCTGGCCATGAAAGCGCTGCAAGAGGGCCTAAACGTTAAGATCGGAGCGGTCCGAGAAGAGGTGAACCTGTTGCGCCAGGACGTGTGAACGATCGCGGAGCGCACTGGGGAACTGGAGAAGGAGTTGGCCCCGACCACGGAGGCGTGCAATACTCACGCCAAGGAGCTTCATGCCCTCGTGCAACGAGTGGGCAATTTGGAGGACAGAGCAGAGCAGGCAGAGGGGCGCGCCAGGGGGGTTCCGTAGGGAATGGAAGGATCGAACCCCACGGATTTCGTTGAAACTATGCTCTTGCAGGAGATTACAGGCGGGGAGCTGACCCAGGGGTTCGCGGTCGAAAGGGCGCATAGAGCCCTGACCAGGAGACCGGCCCCAGGAGCCCCCCCCCGCGGCCATTGATCGCGAAGATCCTGAACTATCGTGACCGCAAGAAGATTCTCGAATTTTTCCAGAAAGGAGGCACGATAGAAAGGGGGTCAGCGAATATAATGGCGTATCCGGATTATACGCTGCTCGTACAACGGAGTCGAATGAACTTTGGAACGGTGAAGAGGAGACTTAGAGAAGCAGGCCACCGCTACATGTTGCTCTACCCCGCCAGGTTAAAGGTGTTTCTTAAGAACAGATCCCTCTTCTTTGAGACGCCGACTGAAGCGATGGAATGGTTGGATATGCAAGGTCGACCTCAGGAATCGGATGCCCAGACAGAAGCGGCTGGAGATAAGTAGCACGTTGCAGAGGCGCCCGTGAAGCCATAGTTATGACATTGGGACTGGAATATAGTATGATATTGTGCTTGTGGGGGGGAAGTCACAGTATCTGCCGGTGGGTCCCGTTGAATTCACTTCTCCTAAATAGACGACTGGGAGCTCCTGGGGAGCAACCTCTGCACCCAATAGTAGTATATTTAGTTGGTCACTGTTAGAGTGGTGACACCCCGCAGGGTCCTCGTTCTCAGACACGGGACGGGTCCAGACGTGGGTAGGCCTGAGATCCAGGGATGGAGCTGGGCTATTGTTGGGGGTTGGCGGGGAGGGGGGGGGGTAGTTGTGTGCAGTGGTGTGAAGTTGGGGAAGGGGGGAGGAGGGCACTGTTTGTGAATAGAAGGGAAAGAGCCAGGGAACGACCCTACGTAGGGAGCATTATGGGAAGGGATGGGATGGAGATAGACCGACCGGATGGCATCGGGTAATCTCAGAATTGTGACCTGGAATGTACGGGGCCTCAACAGCTACCTTAAATGTAACAAAGTGATATTGTATTTAAAGAGGATGCGCGTAGACATAGCCCTGCTGCAAGAGACCCACCTCACTAGGGAAAGGCTGGAGGTGGTCAGGAGGAAATGGAAGGGCACTGTTGTGGGGGCGGCGTACTCGGCGTATGCTAGAGGGGTTATTACTTGGGTGGCGCCCCATGTGCCGTTTCGGGTGCTTGATTCTACGGTGGACCCGGAGGGTAGAATGGTGGTGGTAACGGGTCTCTTGGAAAACAGAGAAGTACACATCATAAATTTGTACGCCCCCAATAATGATACAGCGGCTTACTTTAGGACCCTCTACGGTAAACCTGGCTCCCTGGCAGGGAGTACAGTAGTGTGGGGGGGGGACTTTAACTGTACCGTAGATCCCAGAATGGACAGGTCCAAGGACAGGGCAGGAAAAACGGCACCGGCGGCTAAAGCGCTGAGTACCTTACTGAAAGACCTAGGTCTAGAGGATGCGTGGAGAAGGCTGCATCCCACGGATAGACAGTACTCACACTACGGAGCGCCACATGATTTGCACACAAGGTTAGATTACATGTTTGTAACAGCCGAGATGGTGAGAGACATAGAAGGGGCGGAATACAAGGCCCGAGTACTATCGGACCACTCGCCCGTGGTGGTAGACTGGCGACACCAGCCCCCACGGCCGCGGATCCCTACATGGAGACTTAGGACCGAAACTCTGCAGGACGAGAGTACTTTGATATAAATATGGGAAGCGTAAGCTCTGTGGGCACACTGTGGGAAGCGTTTAAGGTGGTGGTGCGTGGGGTAGCTATTTCCCAAGCTAAGGGGCTACAGGGGGGGGGGTCGAAAGGGAACTCCAGGAGGTGGAAAGGGAGCTAGAGGATCTCACGCGTTGCGAGAGCACCGCTCATGGTAATAGAACCAAAGTAGAGGAGCTACAGTTGTCCTGCAGCGCACTCTGGGATAGACTGTGCCGGCTCAACTACAGGAAATATACGGAGAGGATACACGCAGGGGGCGACAAGCCAGGCAGATTGCTGGCCTGGCTGTACAAGAGTGAGACCCCCCGCTCGGTGATTAGTGAGATTCAGGACGAGAGAGGTTGCATATGCAACACCCAGAAAGAGGTAAATGAGGAATTCCTTACGTTTTACAGACACTTGTATGAGGACACTGGGAAGGATATGTGTCAAGACATACTGGACACATTGGGGGACATTGAGCTGCCCATCTTGGATGATCTAGAACCACTGAGTTAGACGCACCCGTCACCTCGGATGAGCTGGAGGTGGTGATTCGGAACTTGCCCACTTTCAAGGCGCCGGGTGCAGATGGGCTGCCCAGCGAGTTCTACAAAACATACCAGCAAGAGTTGCTTCAGCCACTGCTTGACACTTTCAACGAGGCCTATGAGCAGGGAGAACTCCCATTGTCCCTCTGTGAGGCTCTAATCATCCCACTCCTGAAACCAGGCAAGCCGGCCGTGGAGTGCGGGTCTTACAGACCGTTGTCCATGCTTAACCAGGACAGCAAAATACTCACGGCGGTGCTGGCTAATAGACTGAAGAGGGTGATTAAGAAACTGATACACCCAGATCAGACGGGATATGTTCCAGGTAGGAACATCACCGATAACCACAGGAGGCTACACCATGTCATAGACCAAACTGAGGAAGACACGGGCGAGCTGGCTATAGTGTTGTTAGACGCGGTCAAGGCCTTCGACTCGGTACAATGGCCCTGGCTGAAAGCGGTCCTGAAGGGGTACGGGACCTGGATACCTCAGATGGGTCCAGTTGTTTTATAGCACCCCGAAGGCGAGGGTCAAGACAGGGTCCACAGTCTCAGATTCTTGTAAACTTTGCAGGGGGACCAGACAAGGATGCCCCTGGTCACCCATGCTATATATACTGGCATTAGAGCCGCTGGCAATATGCCTGCGACAACAATATGGGGAGGTGGGTATAAGCACTGCCAGTGGAGAGCATCTGATATCATTATATGCGGATGATATGCTCCTTTATTTGCGTTACCCAGAGGAAAACCTACAGTACGTGCTAGAGGTAATAGAACGGTACGCTATCCTCTCGGGCATATCGGTGAACCCTGGAAAGTCCAGTCTATTCCCTTTGGGCAGGTATAGGAATGTCCCGGTGCAGAGGCTGCCTGTCCTGCCAATACCATGGCAGCCCGTGACATTTAGGTATTTGGGAATAAACATTTACCACAAGGTCGAGGCAGAACACAAGCATAACACGGAAAAGGCGATAGAGGGGATCAAGAACAGCATGGTATTCTGGTCCAGATTGCCCCTGACCATGATGGGAAGGGCGGCCTTGCTCAAGATGGTGGTCCTGCCTAAACTTTTGCACTTCTTCGTAAACGTCCCGTTTCTGATACCTAGGAGCCTATTCGCGAAACTTCATAGCGTGTGCAGGAGTTTCGTGTGGGGCAGCTCTAGGAATAGGGTTGCTCTGTGGAAGCTCCAGAAGCAATGTGACAGGGGGGGATAGGCCTGCCTAATTTTGAACTCTATTACCTGGCGGGGCAGCTGCAGTACGTAGCCAGGTGGCTCTCGGCTGAAGACTCGGCGGAAGCCAGGCTCCTGCGTGGAGATACAGCCCCATACTTTCTGATGGAAGTGGTGTGGTTGTGCAGAGACAAACTGGTGGGCAAGGGGCGGCTACTGAGGCTGGGCTGGAAGATCTGGCACAGGACATGGAAGATTGGGGGGGACTCGGAGCCGTACTCCCAGCAGGCCCCTTTGGCGGCGCTGTGCGGGAGTGACTCTCAACTACTTGAATCGGCCGCAGATACTGGGAACAGGTAGGCTTAGCCACCCTCGGGGACATATGGCAGGAAGGGGAGGCAGTGGACTTTCAGAGGTTGCAGGAAGAGACGGGAGTACATGGTGGCCAATATATAACCTACACTAGGCTTGTGAAAAAGACTAGAGAAAGATGGCCTGAGACAGTGCTACCGGAAGACCCAGACGCCTCCCTGGAAACCATGTATGATGTATCAGAGGGCGGGCACGAAATATCGAGGATATATGAGCTCCTGCGAGTAAGGGCAGGGAAGGAGTTGCTCCAATTGAGACAAGATTGGGAGGAGGAGGTGGGAGGACCCATGACGGATGGGCAGTGGGAACGGGCCCAGAGGTACCACAAAAAGGTGTCCCAAAACGCGAGATTCCAACAGCTTCAATTGTACGTTACCCACGGGGCTTATTTAACCCCCGGGAAGATTGCAAAGTTTGGGGGACCAACTACGCAGCAATGCCCCAGGTGTGGGGAGGTGAATGCGGGACTGCTACACATGTTTTGGGCTTGCCCGGAGGTGCATAGATTTTGGGACGAGGTCAAGACGAAACTGGCAGGTGGGGGGGGTGCTGGATGTGGAATCGGCCTAGTCCTGCATGCTTGCGCTTTTTCCTAGACCCCGGCATTTGAAACACATAAGCAAGATGAATGACCTGGCTTATGTTTTGGCCAAACGTAGGATTGCCATGGGCTGGAAGGCGGCCCACAGACCTAGGGTGGAGTTATGGTGGACGGACCTCTTAAAGTGGGCGGAAGCTGAATCTGTAGTCTGGTTTGAAGCGGTCACCAGGGGGCGCGGGGAGGAAGTAGGGCCCTTGCTGGCCTGGCGGCAACTGGTGGCCTCGTAGGGAAACCCTCACCAGGGTGACAACCAAACAGAGGACCCGGATGATGACTGCCTAAGTATTGTGCTACCCAATGATGCTCCCGTAAACGACATGTGAGAATCGGCTCTAGTTTAAGGGGGGAGGGGGGAGTTGGGGAGTTGTGATGAAAATGTGCTATGTTTTGAAACAGTTGTAGTGTGTTTGTTGATTTTAAAATAAAATAAAAATAAATTTAAAAAAAAAATATATATATATTGTGCTGCCTCAAAAGAAGGGTGAAAAGAGAGTCTCATGTGGCCTGTGGCTGTGTGCTATATAACAGGGGTCAGGCCTGTTGAAGGCATTTGGGTGGACCTCTGGGAGAAAGGACCAGGGGTTCGGTATCCGGGCCCAATTGCCGGACAAGCGTTTTTGTAAGACAAAAATTGCCCTGATGGGCAAAGGTCTCAGCAGGCCCCACTGTGCAGAGCACCTGTTCAAGATACAATGACGTTTCAAATGTCGCTCAGTCTGTAAACCAACATACGAAGAATGGTGAAATTGGTGCTTTTATTTTTCATATCCAGGGAAGCGCTTTCTCTGAACCAAAATGTTTGTGCCTCCCAGAATTGTTAACACTTTGTTATGGTAATAGGAACCCAGTCATTGTCCTCTCCCCAGCTGATATTTGGTATCCTTGTTGCCAACAGAGTACAATGTGCCTAGTAAGAAAGAAAGAGTGATAGAGACACAGAGACAGGGACAGAGACAGAGAAAAAAGAGAGAAAGAAAGATATATTCAGGGTTGAAAATTGGCTGTGAGAAACTGGAAATGGGACTTGCTGCGTACGCCGGTGGTTGGAATTGTGGAGGGAAGGCCATGCTTGCAAGGTCATAAAATGCTTTGTATTTGACTTTTATATAGGACAAACCTAGTTAGGAAGCAACTAAACGTTGTACATGTGATTGAGGTTAACATATGAGGGAAAGAGGGGATTTACAATATAAGGTGTTGGATGTTCGGCCATGTGGAGTGGGATGTAGTGTGGAAACACCCCGGAGCCTAGATGGCACCTAGGTATTGGCTGAAGAGCAAGGTCTTGAGTTCCTTCCTGAACTGCAAGCGTGTTGGTGAGGTCCGGACTACCAATGGGGTGGGAGCTGCAGTAGGCAGTGGTATAGCAACACAAGGGCTCTCATGATTTTTCCTTGTGTGCCAGTTGCGTCGAGCCTAGCAATAGCCTGGCTCCTTGAACAGCGTGAACCAGCTGACCTTCAGAGTTTTGCTGCAGCTATATAGGCTTGCTAAGAAGGCTTTGTTATGCCATGCGTTATGTGGTGTCTTCATTGTTTGCACCCCTCACCATTCTATTTCCCACCTTCAACTAGCTATGCAAACACTACAGGTGAACGCAGTCCTGCACCCACCTCGCCTGCACACACCAATGCTAGCAAACTGAGCAGGATATTTATGCTTGGGGTTCCATTTCGTGTTCGCATACTCCAAATGCCGTCATTACAAGTCATTCATAAGTCATTTACCAGCCAACACACAAAACACTGGTTCTTCTGGTGCGAACCCATCAATACTTCAGAGTTTGTATCTTGCCTTACCCACTACTTACAAAAACCCTGTCTACAGGACCTAGCGCCCACAAGCTGCAAACATGGCAGACGTTGCACTATCCACAACCACTCTGCATTGCATTGCTTGATTAGTATGTTCTGCTGCCCTCATGCTGTATTGTACTAATGTAAACTACCTATTGCTTGAAGAGTCCATACACACAGTGCATCGGACAAGAACTGCCAAGGAATATGGAGGAGACAAGGGGCCATGGGACCCTTCATCGGCTGGAATATAACATCGGTTGAAATATAACACTTTTTGAGTTTTCTTGTGTCTAATAGTAAATTAAATATGACGAAATACACCTGATGCCAGCATGCACATTTTATGATGTATTTAGAGTATCCTGTCAATATGTGCTTATTGCCAATCAACTGCAATGTGCTGTAAGTGTTTGGGTACGATGAGTCAAGTTTTTGCATGTTACCTGCCACTAAATCATATGTAATTTGCTGAAAATGTCAGAGCCCCTCTACTGAGAAAAGAGACACAGCCAGTGGCAGATTTAAGGCAAAGGGCAATGTGGGCAAACATGAGAGAGGGCCCCAGGTGGGTGGATCATGGAGGTGGGCCCTGCAGTGGGCAGTTTGTACAAGGATGAACTTTATGGACAAATTCTTCAAGTTGTATTTGTTTGACAGTTTTCTGTGTTTAGGGGTCTGACTCTAACTGGAGGTTTTGCTGTCAACGGTGGTAATATTGAATTCAAGCCTGAAGCTAACGTTGGAAATTATAGGGTTCAAGGCGATGGGCAATAACACTGGCAATTGGAAGGGACATTACATGACGTGATATCACAGGATATTTCCTACATGCATATAATTGCAGAACAATTTGTATGCATGTCCCCGTGGTTCTTACCCCCACACTTTTATGTGGCTGCTGTTTGTGGCACTTCAAAGACCCCTTAACTCAGCCCACCACCTCCATGTCTCTTGTAGCTCCACAGGATCCTGCTGCAGGACACTGATTGAAAATGGAGAGGGAATAAGGACAGGCTTGTGAGTGAGAAAAGTAGAGAATGAGCAGGTGATATGAACACTGATGGGACAGGAGAGAGGAGGAGGTCAGAATCATGAGGGAGAGATTGAGACTGAGGGAAGGCAGGAGATGAGGTGATTGAAGGGAGCCTGGTGGCGATAAAAGTGTGAATGAGTACAGAGAATTTACAAGGGCATGATAATGCGGCAATAGTTAATAAGGCAAAAGAGTGTGGGGGGAAATGCAGGGCAAAGAGGATGAATGGGAGGGGAAATAGAGAGCCGGAGGATCGGGAGTGTAAGGAGAACGAGGAATAATGCAGGTCTAAATGTGAAATGAAGAGTGAGGGAGGGCAGGAGAAAGGGAGAGAAGGGAGGCAAGTGAGTGAGGAATGCAGAGTGGAAGGGCAGCAATCTAGGCATATGGTGTGTGATGTGGGTAAACATTGAATGAAGGAAGGAAGGTGAATATAGAAATAGCAGCAAAATGAGGAAGAGAGCAAGATCTTTATAAACAAGAACCTTTGGCAAAAATGGAGAAAGAAAAAGGCTAGAGGATTAAGGGAATGAGGAAAGAACTGGGGACGACATAGTGGGCAAAAAGAGCTGAAAAAAGTGGGATAGTAGAAGGGAAATTGCTAGAAAGGAAAAAAGAGGGTTTCAAAAAGAATGTTGTACGGGAGAAAAGGGAAGCAGGAGGGAAAGGAGTGAAAGAGGAGCATATTTGAGAAGCAAGGTGGGCAGGTGCTAGCCTAGCTGCTAACCTATACGCAGTCACAGCTGAAATAGATAAATGAACAGAGAAACAATTCAAATGCAGCCACCTCAATGAGGTTGTATTGAAATGGCCCAAAAAGATCCACATGGTTTACACAAATCCTCTTTGAATTCTCTTTCACTGTGAATACCTTTTTTTAAACCAAATAATATTGTTTTAGGTTCACATTCCTTTGCAGGCTGCTACTACAATCTTGCATTTAAGGCGTCGAAATAAAGCTATACATGTATTTTTGCTTGACATATTTCTATAACAATGTATGTAAGGACAGGTTGGTTTCTTATGTGATTTGTGTACTTTTCAAGACATTGTTAGAAAACTAATTGTTTCGTTTTAAGGAACCTAAACCTGGGAAGATATGTAGTCAGGTGCTTAAATCACAGCCTGGGTCCAAATGCTGATTTCCCCACTTTAACGAAATCTGTGAGACTGGGCAAATCATTAAATGTCACTGTGCCTGATCTGCTGAAGTTGTGTAGAAGTGATTTAGTTTACAATTTTTGCTATGAAGAAAAGCCCTTATGGTTTACTAAACTGGAAATACCCAAAAAGACTGAATATAAAAGTCTGAATGGGACATTTGGCCGAATATCTGCCGGACGATAAATTTGAACAGCCAAAAGATTTCGATCAAATGACCCATTCCGTGGAATAGTGAACAAGGGTAGCAGAGGCTGCGGAGGTGTCCCCACAACCTTTTTCACTAGAATGGCAGCGAGGGTACCCGTTCGCATAAAGTAAAAAAAAAAAGAAAAAAAGGACCTTGCAACGCCTGTTTCTAATCACTTCTGTTATTGGGAACAGGCGTTGCAGGGAGACAGCGAGTCGGCAGCAGACAGCAGAGTGGGTCGCTGATGGGTAAGTAAGGGGGTGGGTGGGATCGAGCTATCTGAAATGGCTGCAGGAAGAAATAACTAATGTTATTTTCGAACAAATAACATTCGGTCTTTTCTTCCTCAGTCATTTTGGATACAGTAAATTCATCCAAATTCGACTAAACTATTGAGTTGTTGCATATTAATAATAGTGAATATGTACATACTGCACAGCAGATTATTCTCTCGGCTTACACTTGAAAACTTCTTTTCATGTCTTTACCAATGGTGTCCTAGAGTATTGCAGACTGATGTCACTGCTTGTACTGCTTGTAATGTTATTTACTGTGATGTCACCTCTGAGCATGTCAATCCATATTGTGCAAATTAGGGCTCCGTCTATCTTGTGCTGGACAGGTCCGGAAGACAAATCGAACAAATCAATGCCTTGTATGCCTAACATTCCCATTGTGTTGCAATATTTTGGTGCTGTGCGTGTGTTCAAGAGCCAAGTAGTCTTACTTCACAGCAACATATTATTTTCTTTCATGGCATTAAACGTGCACTTTGCCTTCTGTTCATGTTACAGACTGCCCTTTGCTGGCTGTTGTCACCTTAACTGAAGACTTTAAATGTGAGCTTTGCAGGAGTTTTGAGAGTGCCTTTGATAGCATCCAGCAGTATTTACACCTCTTTGCCTTTTACTCTGGTTTCATCTGTGTTACCACCTTGCTGGCAGCGCAATTATTAACTTTTCAGTGACAGTTTAGTGTTTCAGCTCCCCTCTTGCTGCCAGCCAAGTGAGATTAAAGAGCATTACTTTGTATTGATTTGTATTTAAGCAATTCAAGGGTGTAGGCAAGCGGGGGCCCAATCATATTGAAATTGGCCCCCACAAGCCCTGCCAAATGTTCAGCCACGCCCTGTGAGCAATCAGCAAGACTGCTCTTTGTTATGCTGCTGTGCCTGACTGCCAGCCAGGATGGATGAGGTTGTGTGTGTGTTGTGGTTGACGTGAATAGGTTGGGATGGTGGCGGACCAGAATAGGGCCCGTTCGTGCTTTCTCCATTATCTGAATGCTAACTCTGCCTCTGGAAACAGCGCCATATCCACTTCTCAGATAGGATCCCCCAACAAGGCAGAAACACATGCTTGGAGTCACTCTTGTTCATGGGAGAATTGCCTGGCATTGTGATGGTGGTGTTGTATGCAGGGGCATTGCTAGGGGGGGTTAAGGGGGCTATAGCCCCTGATCTTTTGGTTGTAGCCCCGGATAGAATCTCAGGAGCTACAGCCAAAAGACTAGTTAGCCCCCAGTCCCAACAGTTTCGACATCAGCATAGCCCCGGGTCTTTTCCAGACCTAACAACTCCCCTGGTTGTATGATATCCTGCATCCCCATGGCAGAATGATGGAGTGGCGTTTGGTAATCTTCGGAGCCAAGCCCCCCTAGTAGCCCACCATCAGAGCTGCCAGGTGGGCGTGGCTTCAGGGCCTTCACTCTATCATGGGAAGCCGAATATCATACTATATTGTATAATATACGGCTTTCCATGTTACAGTGTGGGAACTGGTGTTCGATAAGATTGCATACACTACACTGACAGTTCCATGTTATTTGCAGCATTTAGCCATTTGCAAGCTCAATTGCTTTTGGCACTTAAAACTGGTGAGGTGTTTCTTTGTTGTGACAGCTTTTTCTATGCATCACAGTTTTACGTTTCGGGCCACTAATCCAATGTGTGCGGTTCTTGTGCCAGGACTCGGGGGAGGGTGCTACATGGAGATGGCTGCACTGCCATTGAGCAGTTGGCACAAACAGGCCCTGTACTGCATTTAAATCAAGAATTGCCTCAAAGGGTCGGACCAGAGATTGGGTTTAAAGGTGCCAGGAATAGCCCTACCAAAACCGGTGTGCAGCGGCTAGAACATAACGTCTGCACGTCATACTGTTTACTTAAACTCTGCAAGCTAATCTTGGAGGGAAGATGGGGCACCAAGCAAGCTCTGTCACAACACAATCAATCTACTGCCAAACATCCACATCCATGCGTACTGAAGAGTTGTATTTAGCTTAGTTTGTGCTTGCAGATTTAGAAACCATTTATGAACGTATCGTTTTATGTTAACAGGACTCTGCGGCTGCATAGCCCTGGTGCTTAGCTGCTACGGATCTTCCCAGCCATATTTTCTGTATACTTTGCTACTAAGCAATAAGGACAGCACATTAGCAGAGAATCAGGGAAGGTGTGAGTCCTTCAACTCTTCCAAATGAAAGGGGCCTCAAGCCTCAGGGGGGGCTCCATCAATAGCCCCCATATTACCACTCTTCAGTGTAATAACACAGCAAAATATTCCTTTATATATTGCTTACTTTCTGGGGCTTACAGTGTGCGCTTTGCAGTGCTCGCCTTACAAGCTGCTGCTGGAGCCAGTCCTGCTGTCACTTCCATTGAGGAAAACAGAAGTATTATCACCTATTTTCAACACTGGTTCCTCCACGTCAGCCACTTTCTTATACAGAAGGATCATTCACATCAATGCAGCTGGCATTCAGTGTTTCAGTTCCCTGTTGGCTGGCTGGTGCTAATTGGCGGATACTAACTTTATCTTTATCTCCATTAAAATGTATGCCAGCCTCCGGTGCATCAGACTTTGCTCTGCTCTAAGCAAGGGGAGTCCCCAACCATCATTTTGAAATGGTCCCCCACACATCTTCACCTGGGCCTGCAGAGAATATTCATTATGTTTAGAGGGAAAATTGTATTGGACCTATATGCACCACTACATCGTAACAATGGTGCCCTGTTGAATCATGGCCCATACCACATGTCACAGGGTAGAATACTATGCACATGTACTGAAGGTGCAGCATTCATACACTTCCGAGAACAGTACAAAAAAATGTTGATTGTAGGGGTGCAAGACATGGGCTGAACGCACCTATGGTAACTCGCATCCCCTGCCTCCCTGGAGTTAACCCACACTGACAGAAGTGGTCACCCTGTTTTATATTTACTCAGGTTGGAAGAGCTCAGACACCATTCTTGCTCTGTACTTTAGCTTGCTGCAGAAAATGCCAACACATGTTCATGCTTTCTTTACAGCAGCTTTGTTAAGAAATTGAGGTACTGTCCCAAAACATAGCAGTCCTGCTAAGAAATGTAGGCATGATGCAATCAGTCATGCTGTGAATATTTGGCATTGTGCAATGACATGCGTACGGTACAGCAGCTCCATTGATAAATTAAGCTACTTTGCCTGAATATATAGCAATCCTGTTGGGAGGTACAGGTACAATATGTGCCACTGGAAATATATACAGCACTGCTTCTATCTGTATCCATTATACCTGCTTGCGGTGGGTGGTCAGAACAGGAGTTCAAGTTCAGACCAAATGCTGGTGTGCTTCCGTGAGGAAAACCAAGTATGAAATGCCCATGCTGCTGCAACTGCGCTGCCTCTATTAAAGCCAATTAAGCAGAAATGCAGCCCTTGTTATAGACAATTTTAATTTTACACAATGCTACCTGTGTCCTAAAGCAAAGTGAAAAGCATGTTCATGATTCAGGATGCTTCAATAACACTGTAACCTACACAATGCAGGCAGTAAAAAAAGTGAACAAAACACAAATTCCCTTTTAGATTACTCAAAATGTATTATCTTGAAAGAATCATTAACAGAGGAGAGTGTTAAAAAATGTAGACCGACCAGGACTCATCCCAGTTGCTTCTTTTAAGGAACTGTGTCGATTACTAAAGTAAAGAAAGGACTTGCAAGCTGCTGCTAGCCAGGTTGTCACCAGTGAGCTCCATGATTTATGGGGGTGCTGCCATAAATAGCCTGTGTAAGTGGTACACAAGGAAGAATTCAAAGGGCTGTATTGACTAGATTTCTGTGTGTAAAAAGGACTATTACGCACCTTATCTGGAGGGCTTGTGGGGTATAAGATATCATGGCCTGAACACACCTATGGTAATTTACATCCCATGCCTCCCGGGGTTAACTCACACTGACACAAGTTGTCATCCTGTTTTGTGTTTACTCTGGTCCCAACAAATGTATAGGCACCATCACGCCCCTCCCTGGACACCCCTGTACCATTTGATTGTGGTGGTGCAAGATATCATGGCCTGAACACACCTATGGTAATTTGCATAGCCTGCCATCGGGGGATAACTCACACTGACACATGTGGCCATCCTCTTCTATGTTTAATCTGGTCCCAACCAATGTAGAGGCACCATCTAGCACCTCCCTGGACACCCCATACCTTTGATACTGGGGGTGCAAGATATCATGGTCTGAACACACCTTTGGTAATTCGGATCCATCCCCTGTTTTTCTAGGGGTAATTCACACTAACGCAATTGGTCATCCTGTTTTAGATTTACTCTGGTTCCCCTGAACCAATTTATAGCAATCTCTAGATCGTTCCTAGATGTTCCAAAATCTTTAGATCAGTGAGATGCACAGGAGGTGGAACCAATTGCTGAATAATCTGTGGATGACTGGTATAGGTGTTCACTCTGTGTGGGAGTGGTAACCATTGACTCCCAAGGGAGCTGTGATTGCGAGTGTATGTGTGATGGAGTGGTCGTGTAGTGGTGTGCAGGAGGCCGAAGAGGGGTAGGTGAAGAGTGTAGATGTCGAAGGAGTAGAGAGGGTTAAAGTGGAAATGAGAGGTGAGGGGTAGAGGGAGTAGTGAGTGGTAGAGATGGCAAAGGGGAGGCAGGAGTTGTAAGGGGGTGAATGCTTTTCAGACAGAAATTGAGATGAGAAACTTGTTCCCGTATCATCAGGCTGAAATATTTTTCCATGACAAGGATCTAAACAAAGACACCGATGACAATTGTTCAGGCAAAAAGCCGCCCTCCACTTTCACACCATTACATTCTATGGTATCACCAGAAATTCTGGCTTTTGAGAATAAAATTCTTCGAGAAATGAAACTTCTCTGTGAACAGAAAAATCGGTATAAAGACAATTTGACTACATCAGAACGTACAGCTTTAAAAAAACCTTGAAAACAACTCTTTATTTGTCATAAAACCTGCCGATAAAGGGGGGGGATTGTCCTGTGGGACTCTAATCTATATAATCTAGAAGTGGAAAAGCAACTCGGTGATACATTAGTTTACAAACAGATACTAAGTGATCGGACTCCTGATATCCTGGAGGAAATAGTAAGCCTGATGACACATGCCCTACAGCAAGGGTGGATAAACGAAGATGAAAAGATGTTCCTCATCAATAGAAGATGAAAAGATGTTCCTCATCAATAGACAATCAGTTATTCCAGCTTTTTATTGTCTACCAAAAGTCCATACAAATTTAAATTCACCTCCTGGTCACCCAATTGTTTCGGCTATTGGTTCATTGCTTGAACCATTGTCGGTCTATGTCGATGTATTTCTCAGGGCGTTTGTCAACAAAATGAAATCATTTGTACAGGACTCCACGTTGATGATAAAAATTCTAGATGAGCTCAAAATGGAATCACAAGACCTTTTGGTCACACTAGATGTGATGTCTCTTTACACGAATATACCACAGAAGAAATGTGTGTAGGTGATAAAAAACCTGTTGGAAACAGGCGAGGACAAACATCCCCCGTCAGCATTCCTTGCTGAATGCATTCATCTTGCACATACTAAGACCTTTTTCATATGCAAGGGAGTTTTCTTTCAACAGCTACATGGCACGAGTAGGGGGGCAACCTTTGCCCCTGACTTGGCCAATCTGTACATGAGCAATTTTGAAATTACACATATCTATGTTAATGACAACCCATATCATGAACATATAAAGGCCTGGTATCGTTACATAGATGACATTTTTATGATTTGGCGAGGCACCTAAGATGAACTTTTGTTATTCACCACATGGCTGCATACAAGAGAAGCTTCTATACAATTTACATGTGAATCCAATGATAATGAAATTCCATTTCTAGATCTGTCCATTCGTCGAATGGTTGATAATAAGGTTGGTACGAGTTTGTATAAGAAACCTACTCAAAAAAATACCCTATTAGAATTCTGCAGTTACCATCCGCAATCTTTGAGGGAAATCCTACCCTTTGGCCAGTTTCTCCGTATCAGGCGTAACTGCTCTGATAAAGCTGACTTTAAAAACCATAGTCAGGTTTTGAAAACCAATTTAAAAAGAGAGAGGATATCCATCACACATCATTAGAAGGGCCTATAAAAAGGCCGCCAATACATCAAAGATAGATTGTCTATCGAAACAAAATAAAACCATGCTAGACAAAATCACCTGTGCGTCCTCATTCACACCAATTAGCAATGACTTAAGAAAAACTATTTTAGCTAATTGGAAAATGATTAACACAGAAGATTTCAGTATTCCACCTCCTCGTTTTGCATTTAAGCTCCTCACTAACATCAGAGATAAACTGGTTCACACTTATCCGGTGTCTAAAATTATCCCAAATGCCCAACCTACATTGTGGCAATTACCACCGGTAATTGGACATTTTAAATGCGGGAAGTGTAACATGTGTCAATTCACAAAGAATATAAAATCTATTGATCTGAAAGGCAAAAGGTGGAATTTTGATACTTTTAGCAATTGTGCTACCAAATGGGTTGTATATTGTATTATATGCCCATGCGGACTTATATACATTGGCAAAACTAAACGTGCAGTGCGCACCAGAATTGGAGAATACCGGGGCTGTATCAAAAATAACACAGCGGACAAGCCACTGGTTGAACATTACAGAAAGGCGAAACACACACATAACGACATCTTTTGGTGTGTGCTGCAAAAAAATGGACAATCACCCCTGTGGTGGTGATCGTGATAAAAAATTGTGCAAACTTGAACAGAAATGGATATATAATTTGGACTCGGTTAAACATGGTCTGAATTTATATATCGAATGGGGCTTATTTTTGCATAAATAACATACACAAAATTTATTGTGAGATGCTTATAATAATGTCACCATCATTGCACAAAAAATATATGCTGACTGAATACAGTTATATATGTTTGTGAAAGCTGGGCCTGCTGTATAATGCAGCATAGCCCGCTTTATTGTGCCTCTTTCAAAATGTCCGGAACTATAGTAAATAGTTTCTGGCCCAGTTTCGGACTGGGCATGTGTTGCTAAAAGCCGTGTCACATGACCTGACAAAGCACGTAAACATCGGGATGACTGCGAAACGAAGCATTGCTTCCTGCTTCGATGCCGGTTTGTGATCGGAAAGTCCAGGGCTGAACAAGAGCGACGCTGCGGCTAAAATAAGCGATACCCTGCCACTAAAACTATAAGGTGATTTGGAAACTCTTGCAGGATAAATTTTATGATCCGCCTTTCCAAAACGGACCCGGAATAGTAACCGTGGTCTTGCACGTGTGTTTTTTCTATTTCGGTATACTAGGGCCGGGCGGCCACCCAACCTGGATCCCAGACCGCATGAGATACCTTGCTGCTGCAGTCTATAGACTAGCAAATTTAACTATTTGTGGTAGGTTCAAGTGCCTGTATACTCGTTTTGCTGCTAGGTGTTGGGCTTAAAGTATAGACATCTTTCAGCTGTGTCTTCTTTTTTCTTAGTCAAATTAATCACTGACAAATTACAACGGCTCATTTGAAGGTCCGGCGTTCTGAAGTCGCAAATCAGCAGTTTGTACAAATAGGTATGTTCAACCTAATGTTTCTTTTCCATGTCATTGAAAGACAGGCTGAATAATATATATTTGTTGGAAAAAAAAGTTTTGAAAAAATGCTTGCAAGAAAAAATAGAACAACTCTTGAAAAATGAAAAATAAATGACTTGTTCGTGTTGCACTAAGTAGCTAACACTAGTGCTTTTTGAGTGTTTCTTGTATTTGTATTTGTTTTATTTATAACGCGCAAACCATCAGGCCCGGAGGCATCAGGGCGCAAGTGATACCCACCTAACTAGATAGAGAGGTTAAACACATGTTCTCTACCATTAATGCATGTATAAAAATAATGATAGGCTCTTTTCTGTTTGGTTGTTTGAGATTAGATATACATTGATATAGTTTCCTCTGTTTTTATAGACACTTTGAGACATTGCACATTTCATTGTGTGACATTCTGTACCTTTGAATACTGTGTCCTGAAGAAAGCCTTACATATACGACTAACCAATACAAAAATAAGGACAAGTCGATATGGGATTAAAATACTAAGGCTGGAAATGGATTTATGCACGTCGAAACAAGGATATTGGGGATTGTTTAGCAAAACAAAAAAGGCTAACTAAAAGGTCACCCATGCGTTACTAACATCACAATTTTCGTTACAAAGCATTATGTGAATGAACACAAGATCTAAATTGTAGATCAATTGTCTCTTTTATTTGCGTTTTTTTTTTTATGTATAATGAGTTTTGTAAATGTGACCATATGGTCTGTTTTACTGTTTTATGAGATATTTTTGCTAAAATTGAGCCTTCCATCTCTTTATATTTGCTAAAAGATTGATGGTCTGTGAATACATGGATTTGATGTGAGACCCAGTTGTGTTACCTCCGGTGAGGATATCGAAAGGTAGCTTGTTGTCACCCTCATTCTGTTTCTTGTTGTAGGGGGGCATATAAAGGCGTGGAGACTGTCATCGGTGAAGGAGAGGAGTGTGAGAGATAAAAGTGCAAGGAGTGTGAGAAAATGGAATGGGCAGAGGAGGAAGGAGATAGGGAAAGGGAGAGAGGAGGAGATAATTATTTTTTAATTTTTTATTTTGATTAAACAGTTTTTTCCACAGTTTTTACAAAAGGTGTAAAATATATTCCTTCATTTGATCCTTTCGTTAATATGTTTCTTCATTTGAGGAGGAGATAATGGAAAGTGTGGAGAAGGTGGGAGAGTAGGGGAAAGACTTGAGAGAGGTAGAACACAACACTAGAGAGTAAGGAGGCATAAGATCATGGAACAGAGTGAAAGAGAGTGAGAGGAAGAGTGCATGGCTACCCAGTTCTATTTTTATGCAAAATACATTTCAATGGATTGCTTTTCTTCTGCAGATTCCTCATCAGATAGATATTCATTCCAAGGTCAGCTGCTTGCAAATTTTTCGACACAGGGCGTTAGTGCACCTCGACTTGGCCGTTGATCCCTCTTGACTCGATGCAACGGTTGTCGACTCCGGACGTTCGTCGGTCACCATACATATACCACATCACTATGCTCCTGTCACTCAGATCCTCAGTTTATTTTTTCCACGCGCTCAGCACGCTGCTCATAGAAAACAACTCACTTTCTCTCAGAGAAATATTCTTTTCAACCGACAAATTTTCATCTTATTCAAAGCGGTTTCAAAATGATGTCGGCTTCCAAGGTGTCAGGCTTGAAGTGGTGCAAGGACTGTGGTTACAAGATGTCCATTACCGACCCACACATTGTATGAGTGTGGTGCCTCAGCATCAGTCACGTCATTGAGGACTGTGGTTCTTGCATGAAGATGAACCCCAAATCACTGCAGAAGGCGGCTGCGAAACTCGCATTAGGTCAGCCCCTGTCAAAATCTCTGGCCTGCTTGACTGCCCGGTTGTCGGAGCTCAAGAAGGAGGGGCACACTCTGACAAAGGATGATAGGCGCCATACAAAGACCAAGAAGAATTCACATTTGCGCAGTCATTCCTCATCCTCCTCTTCCCATAAAAAGAAATGGCATCATCGATGCAGGCATGAGTCCGGTTCCTCTGACGTACGCATTAAGTCGGCTTCAGGGCCTACATCTAGGACCAACTGGAAGGTTTTTAAAGAGAAAATGCTCAACATGTTTAAGAAAGCAGCTGCAGGTATGGGTGACTCCTCATAGCAGCACGCTCGATTGGCTCCAGTGGTGCCCAGGAACCCCGGCCCCAAGGAAACCGGGTCAGCACTGGTGCCCTTGGGCTCAGCGCTGACTGCTGCCAGGTGTTGATGCCACTATCTGTGCCATCTGGTGTGGATCTGTTGGTGCCTATGCCCGACTGATCGTACGTGCCTCAGTCCCTATCTGATTCTTTTGACACTATGGCGTTGATTTTCGGTGACGATGTCCACGAGCCATTTGGCATTGACCTTGCATATTCAGGCTTTGGAGGTGAAGAATTTTTCTCAGATGTTGCTGATCTGATGGCCTTGACAGAGGGGCTTCGAGATGCAAGTGCCCTGAACACTTCCTCTGATGTGGAGACCCAGCGAGCCCACCCTTAAGGTCATGCAACTGCAAAGTATCGTTCCACAGTGGACAGGGGAGTGGATGCCCTAGGTTGGAGTGTCCTAGCCAGACCTCTGTCAGGATATTATCTGACTGACATTTTGGATGAGGGAGCCCCTAGAGAAAGAGCCATGCCTGTCAATATGGCCATTGCTGACCCAATCACCACCTTGTGGCAGAAGCCTTTTGCCACACCACGTGTGAATTCTTTCTTCACGAAGAAGTATAAGCTGGCAAGAGGGGACCCAATGTACCTCCCCTTTCATCCTACGTCTGAGGGACTGGTCGTACAAGCAGCCTACGTTAATACTAGACTATCCACGTCAACTTCCATTCTCCCTATGGACAGGGAAGGTAAGAAAATAGATGCCCTTGCGAAAAAAGTATTTTTGTTGGGCAGTATGGCCCTAAAGGCAATCAGTGCATCCTGCGTATTAACGAAATACAGCTGTGGGCTTTGGAAAACCATCAGGGAAGCTTCCCAGTACATTACCGAAGGGGAGATGCAAGAAGGCTTTTTAAGGATGGTGGACGATTGTCAAGAGGTGGCCCAACAGTCCTTGCTGACGGGCCTCGATGTTGCTTAGAAATATCTCCCCATGCTTCACCGGACAGATAGGTAAGCATCTGCCCCAATGGTGGGAGATTACCTCTGATGCCTGGACCCTTGAGCTCATCCAATGGGGGTACTGTCTGCCTTTTCTAAAGAGCCCTCCAGCGAGACCACCTGCACCTCCTCAACAACTGAACAGGAGCTCCAGAAGGCCCTGCTTTTAAAAGGTGACTTGGAGGAGGTATCTCTCAAGCCAAGATAATTGCAATGGTATTTCTGGTATTTCCTGGGAACCAAGAAAGGCAGAGGACTTCATCCCATCTTGGACCTCAGGGCTTTGAACAAGTTCCTGAGGAAGGTCAGCTTCAAGATGGTGACGTTGAGGGAAATTCTCCATGCTCTCAGACTTCAGGATTGGCTGGCATCATTAGATCGCCGGGATGCATATGTCCACGTGCCGATCCACCAAAAGCACAGGGCATTACCGAGATTCCTCATAGGGGACAAGCACTAAAAGTTCAATGTGCTCCCCTTTCGGTTGACCTCTGCTCCCAGACTGTTCACCAAGCTAATGGTGGTAGTTGCTGCCCACCTCAGGAGATCCAGTGTTCATGTGTTCCCATACCTGGACTATTGGTTGATCCAAGGAAGCTCAGCAGAGTAGGTTGTGTCCCATCTCAAAGACACTTGCTCACTACTCCACATGCTGGGTTTCTCCCTGAACTTACAGAATTCCTACACAACACCAATGCAAAGGTTCCAGTTCATCAGAGCGGTCCTGGACACTGGGGTAGATGGGCTTTCTCCCCTATGAGTCCCCAAAGTCCACCAACCCCGCTGAGGAGAGGATCACCAGGGTCAGACAGATTGTTTGACCGTTCCAGAGGTGAACGGAAGGGAAGGACCAACAGGGGGTTTACTTGAAGTAGAACATTTATTTGCACATATAAATAAGAAAACAAATGGAATTTCATCAAATCAACAAGCTAATCGTTAAGCCAGAAGGTGGTAATACATAAAAAATGCTGTGCGAACGTAGACAAACAACAGATGACCCATTCCATACATACCATATACTTCACTCAAACCAACCCAAAAAAATATTTTTCAAACAAACCAAAGGAGCAGAAATATAATGCAGCGATAGATATTATCTGAAACAAAGGGAATAAGCAAAAAGGCATACAAATAATGTGATTCAACAATATTGACTTGTTCTAACAAGACCTAAACAATTTGCATAGGTCCATAAATCCACAAGGGGGCAATTTAAAAACATGATAGTATCTCAGATCCATGGACCCGTTCCAGAGCCACACCACCTTGCCAGCGGTTTCCTTCCTCCACCTTTAGGGCTCATGACCTCTTGCATTTTTATAGTGTCAGAGGCCAGACTGCGTATGCAGTCTCTGCAGTGGTTACGACAGGGTCAATGGTCCCAGTACTACATCATCTTAGAGGGCATTCTAAAGATGTCCAGGTCAGCGGCCAACTATATCTATTGGTGGTCCAGCAGCAAGAACATGTTAGTGGAGGAACCCTTCTGGTCTCAATGGCCCCAGACCAGGGTGGTCACAGATGCATCTCTGAAGGGTTAGGGTGCTCACTGCAAGACGTTGCAGGTGAGTGGCCTTTGGTCCAAAATGGAAGCCCACCAGCACATCAACAGGCTGGAGCTGCAAGCTATCAGATTAGCCCTGAAAGCTTTTGTGCCTTCTCTCAAAGGGAAGCATGACCTCATCATGACGGACAATACTGTGGCCATGCACTACCTGGGACAAGCAGGGAGGTGTGCTCTGTGAGAAATCTGAAGGCACAACTACTGCCCAAGGATCTTCTGTTCAGGTGGCCAGAGAAGGGTCATCGCTTCTGGACCCCGACACTGGGGGTGGACTAGCTGGGAGGATCATCTGAGCAGAGTGTCCTTAGGGGTTTAGGCAGAGGGTGCCAAAGGGCGGGACACAGTATCCCCACTTTCCTGACATTGACTTACCCTACCTTCCCTCAGCCTTTGTAGAATATTGCTGTCCATATCTTAATTTTTTCCTTGAAATGACACAAAGTATTGAGAAGAACTAGATGCCTAGCAGAGTAATACAGTCTACCTATAGGAAACATCACTATAGTACTGGGAGGAAGAAGAGGGGTCCTGATGACTACAGGGCTGAACGTCAGGCATGTCCCATTAATTGGTCTATTTGGAATCAGGGATACCAGGCAAGTGAATCACACATGAAACCCTTTGATGGGGCTCATGTGTATAAAAGGTGGCGCACCAGAGAACTTAGAGAGCAGCAGTAAGTCCAGCCCAACCTGCAAGAAGCCAAAAGAGAACAGAACGCTGAGACGCTGAAGGACTGCATGGTGAAGCAGAGTGGAAATGTGTGGCGAGGGAGCCATGTCTCCAGGGAGCCGGTCAAGGTGGGAGAATCAAACCATGAAGAGTGTCGGTCCCTTCGCTGTGACCAAACAGTGCTCC
Source organism: Ambystoma mexicanum (assembly GCF_040938575.1). NCBI lineage: Eukaryota > Metazoa > Chordata > Amphibia > Caudata > Ambystomatidae > Ambystoma > Ambystoma mexicanum. Next base: position 966,127,658 of record NC_090924.1, read on the forward strand.
TTCCCCTGAATGAAAGTACCAGTCCACTGTTGTCTGAGGGACAGGCGGTGAGACCCTGACCTCAAATACAAGAAATCATCTCAATGAGGAAGCTAAAGAAAAGAGCACTGCGACCAGTGAGTTTCGGAGAATGCAAGAAACCTGGTGCGTGAATGAAAGTTGCTGAGTTACATTGTATCGGAGTGGTCGCGTGCGATCGTCACGTTCTCGAAAGCCTCTGATCAAAGCAGAAGAACAAACCGAATTGAATGTAATGTTAGAAGTGGATTTTGTAGAAACAATGGGCCTCATTAGACCCAGGCGTTGGACCATGGTGCTAATAGCACCATGGTCCATGCCGGTAACTTACCGACTCTGCCATAGCGGAATGGGGAATTACCGCCCCATTCCGAGGTTGGCGGGGCGGTAATTCCCCATGCCGCCATGGCCCTTCCCCATTCCCATTTTTGCCCCATAGGGCTCAATGGGACTGGGGAAGGCGCTAATTACGGCACCGTAAATTACGGTGCCGTAATTAGCTCCTAGGTCCCTTTGCGGGTTGGTTTTTTAACGCCTGCTAAAAGCAGGCGTTAAAGTGCCACCCGCAAAGGGACCTCGTAATCAGGCGTTAAGGGTTTAACGGCGCCGCCACCTTTTACGGCGCTGTTAACCCCTTAACGCCTGGGTTGTAATGAGGCCCAATATATCAGAATGGTCACGTCTGAAGGAATTATACTTGTTCAAAAGTCTTGGATCAATCAAGGATACTAATAAAAGTAATATGAACTGTTAATTCTATGAAAACAAGAATGAAAGCTGTGAAGGAACAGCCGAGGGGAGCCAGTAAAGTGTGAGCAAAATGCTGAACGGGCAAATTTAACCTGAACAAGTGGACGTGAAGGCTGCAAATGAAAGCTAATAAAGTGGAATTTGGAAAAGAGGGCCAAGGAAGTGCTAAGAAAGAGAAGCTCACAAGTTCATAGATTAATGATTTCTGAGTTGGTCGTGAACCACCAAACCAATCTAAGTCAAGGCAGCAGAAAGCCGGGGCACGGGTAACTGGTTGTATGGACTGTAATGGGTGGGGCGTGCGGCCTGTCAACTGCACCTCAAGCAGGAAGCCTCAACAAGTACAGGAGAATTGTGAACACAACCCTGAAACTAAATAAAGCTGATCATTGTGAGGTTATTTGTAAACCAGTTCTTGAAGCTTGGGAAAGGGAACAATGAACTCCTTTGGAACATCGTTTTGTGAACCAGTGCTTGAAGTTTAGGGAAGGGAACCCTGAGCTCCTTTTGAATTTTGTATACCGAAACCAAGTAAGCTTGAAACTTGGGAAAGAGAAACCCAAGTCCTGACCGAACATTTGAAACCCATAATTGTTGGAACTATATCCTGAACTTGGGAAAGGGAGCAAGAGATTGCCCAGACCTTGTGTTGAACACTATTGAGTTAGAATAACACTACACTACATTTTTGTATTAGACGTGAGAGCAAGCATAGGTTTTGACACAGACAGACTTTTAATTTGGATTTACGGGCATAGACTTTCCTTAGTTTCTTTAGGTAGGGAAATCCCTGCCATAGATTTAGGGCAAGTTAGGCATTACGCCCATCCTGATACTTAATAAAGATTCTATTGTTGAATTCACAATCTGTTGTCTATGTCATCCCTTGATACCATGCCTGCCTCACAGCGCTCACTCCCCCTTTGCAGGGAGGCGATGCAGCTGTAGTTCTGGCTGTTGGAGAATCAGGTCTCGGTCTCAGCAGTGCATCTGGTGGGGATGAAGAACGGATTGGTGGTTGCTCTCAGCAGGCAGAGCACGGTCTCATACAAGTGGGAAGTGTACCAGGAGGTCTTAGAGGGCATCTTCGCTCAGTGGAGTACCCCAAAGGTGGACTTCTTTACCATGATGTCCAACAAGAAGTGCCAACAGTTTTGCTTGAGGGAATTCCCTGTGAGAGGCGCACTGTGGGATGCGTTACTAGTGGAGTGAGACTTCGACCTCCACTACGCCTTCCCTCCCATTTCTGTCATTCCATATGTTCTCAGGAGGTTGAGAAGGTTTCAAGCAACCAGGATCTGGATCGCCCCAGAATGGGTGAGGAGAACCTGGTACGTGGACCTTCTGGATTTGGCCATTTTCCCACCTCTGCAGGTGTCTCGTTGGCCGGACCTCCTATCCCAGTCAGAAGGGTGGGTACTACGCCCGAACCCGGAATCCTTCAATCTACATGTGTGGCTCATGAGAGGATGAGATGATGACTAGGACCTCTCGGAGGAGGTACTTGAGGTGCTGCTGGCTACACGCAGACCCTCCACAAGATCGATGTACGCATGCAGATAGAGAAGATTCAAGGCGTGGTGTGGGAAACATGGGATGGATCCTATCTCTTGCCCCACCACTGCAGTGATATAATTCCTTCTGTCACTGGCCTCGTCAGGTGTTCAGGTTGCAACAGCCAAAGGATACTTGGTGGCTTTGTTTTCAAAAGGGCTCCGGATCAAGGGTCTTTCTTTATGATCCCGGTCACGGCCCAATTCCTGAAAGGCCTTGTAAATACGTTTCCGCCTGGTCCTTTCGTTATCACAGACTGGGACCTTAACTTAGTTTTTACTTTCCTCATGGTGGCTTCCGGTGAGCTTTTGCATTCTTGCTCCATTCGCTTGCTTACTCTGAAAACTGCTTTTCTGCTGGCCATTACATCAGCCAGATGGGTCAGTGAGCTGCAGGCCCTATCGTGCAAGCCACCATATCTCCTCTTTTTCAGGGAGAAGGTTTCTCTTAAGGTACGACTGGGATTTGTACCCAAGGTTGTGTCTGAGTTTCATCTGTCCCATGCAATCGACCTGCTGGTTTTCTACTCACCCACTCCCCATCCCCCACAAGGAGGAGGAGCGGTTCCATAGGCTACACCCAAAAAGGGCTCTTAGCTTTTATGTTGCTAGAATGGCAGACTTTAGAAAAATTTAACAACTGTTTGTAACCTTCTTATTGTCAAGAAAGTGTTTGGCTGACTCCAAACAATCCGTCTTTCGGTGGATTACGCTTTGCATTTCAGAATGTATCTCAATGCGGGAAAGGAATTACCTTCCGGCATCAGCAGCCACTCTGCTAGGGGTGTGGCTGCCTCTTCAGCTATACAAAGTCGGGTGCCAGTGGGAGACATCTGCCGAGCGGCGACTTGGTCTTCACTGCATACCTTCACCAAAGATTGCTGCCTAGAGGTAGCCCGTGGAACTGACACTCACTTTGGGAGAGCGGTTTTGCAGAGTTTCCTGGTGTGAGGACTTTCACCCCGCCTCCTTAATACATACTGCTTGGGGACTCTATCTGATGAGGAATCTGTGAAAGAAAAGCAATCCATTGAAGGAGAAATTGCTTACCAGTAAAGTTCTTTCTATGGTTTCTTCTCCCGCAGATTCCTCATCACCCTCCCATTCAACCCCGCTTTGAAAGCTCCTGCAGTTTGAGGAATACCTTCTTTACAGCGATAATGAGGCAAGCTCCCTTTTCAAGGGCTGTCTTATAACTTTGTGTTTTATGAAATATTTTATGGTTCCATACTTCACTTTTAAAAAAAAAAGAAAGAAACAACCTCATTGGGTGAATCTTTTCTATGAGTTGTGGCTGTTTTCGGCTGAATCCTTTGATTCTTCCTCCACAGCATCTGAGCTTGGGGAGAAAAAAGGTGAGGAACTGAGGTCCAGTGTCGACGACCGCCACATCGAGTCAAGAGGGACTGACGGCCGAGTTGAGGTGCACTATGCCTACCTGTTGAACCATTTTGGTGCAACTGACACTGAAGGGATATCTATTTGATGAGGAATATGCGGGAGAAGAATCCATATAAAGAACATTACCGGAATAAGGCATAAATTAGTTTTCAAAAATTGATTAGCAGTCTGCTAGTTAAAATTGTCTTGATTAGTCATCAAGCCCATTTGATTAGCAACGTTGAACCAATATAACGTCACCAGATGTTACATGTACCCAAGACATAAAATGAGCAACAATACAGCAGTTGTGTGTACCAAAGAAGTACCACATTAGTGAGAGGAGACAGGACTTGCAAATTCTTTCAAATTAACATGTCGCTAGTCCTGCAAGTAACTTGGTGTACCTACTTGACCTAAGAGAAATGTACTTGACCCAGAACAAGAGATACATTTAAATGCGCTTTAGGGGTTGACCCACAGACAGACAACAGGGTAGCCCGTTTTATATTGACTGGAATCTCAAGATATGTTTCTGTATCATGTAGCACTTCCATGAATTACCCCTTTGTGGTTCAAGATAGTATAGCTTCCTAGGAAAGCCTTACTCTCATTACAGAGATTGGACCATGGCAAGCAAAGGAAAGCAATGGAATAATGTATGCAGGCCTCACCCCCTTACACATACAACACCTTTGATAACTCAGTCATACTATCTCCATGGGTGCCACAATAAGAGTTAATAGTAGATAATGGGGTAGTGAGTTAGTCATCTGTTGTAAGTGGGATATGGACAAGGTGGTGGACCAACAGAACACATACCAAATAAATCAAAATTTAAGGGCATTTATTGTAGGTATCAGGATGGATATGGGTTAAATGGTTATGGGTACTGGGGTTGTTCTTATTCGACCTGGTATTGAGGGTAGAGCAGGAGCTCTATATGATTGTGCACAGAAGCACCCACCTAGGAAGAATATTCCCATACTGTGGTGCCATTATTAGAGGAGTGGATCAACATGGGTACCTAATACCTACCGCCTTCTGTGCCCTACAACACAGGGATAGGTGTGGAGGGGAAATTCAACAGGGTCTCGGGAGAGCCCTGGAGTAGATAGCAAGGCCCCAGTGTGCAACTTGCAAGGGGATCATTTAGTTTGTGCAACTTTCCAAGGTCTCCAGATCGTGTCAGTGAGCTACGCCCCTTCTGGAGCTTCAGACGATGTCTGAATGAAGCCACTTGTACCTTGGGCTCTTGCATGACAAACACAAAAAGGGGATATCAGAATGTAGAACCGCTAAAAGGGTATTGGAAAACAGGGTGCCTGTGTAGATGAAACAGACGGTGCAATGAATCAGAGTCTAAAGCTCGGACAGTAGCTTACGAGATTGTCAGGTTTCAAGGTACTTTTTTTTAGGAGGGAGTGTAACTCCTGTTTTAGGGTCCTTTGAAAGAGGCCTTGCGTGAGTGGGGTATTTACTGTTTAGAGGAGGGAGGATAAGGGCATTCCCCTTGATCTTTTAGGATTTGTGACGATCCTTCAGAGGGCATCACTCCTCCCCAGAGGCGAGCCCCTTTTCATGAGGCCATGGAGATGCAGCCTCTAACCAGTAGTCACCCTGGGTGTGGTAACATGCGGGGGGATCTCATGGGGAGGGACTACCTTCCTGGGGATAAGGACGCGAGTCTGAAATACGGCCCCTTTAACTCCCAACCCCTTGGGCCGATACCAATACCCCAGTTCTCTGGATGTAGGATAAAGTCTGAAACAATTTGTTATTGTAACCTTCCTGATAATCTGATAAGATAAATACATAGATGAAGAAAAGCCAGAAAACTCAACAATCAAGCGGGAAGAACGCTCCACCAGCTGTAAGCAATTGGACTGATGTTACGGCGGGGTTGTAGCCGCTACTCAAGCTAAACAGCAAAGAAGGACATTATTCTTCACCACTCAATGCTGAAAGTGGAAGCAAGTGATCTTTTAGGCAGTGTGGTCTGTCCGGCTGGAGCCCGAGCGGCTGTGCTTTGCCGAGAGGAGGAGAACCCGGCAAGCAAGAGGGTCGCCATTGAGCCTGTGAAGCTGAATGGGGTCTCTGGGAGACTGCAGAGAGGCAGGTCTCTGGAACTGCAAAAGTGAGCAGCAGGACGCCCGAGAAGTGTCTTGCGGGTCGGTTTGAGGCCAGCATATTGAAGTGGAGAGAAGCGAAGGTGGTGGCGTGACCTATTGAGAAGGAGAAAGACTAAGATAGTGACGTGTCCTGTCATGGGTAGACCAAGCGGCCCAACAACTACGCTGAGACATTCAAGCAGAAGAGTTGGCTGCAGAGAGGAGTACATCGTGGAAGTAAAGTGATAGAAGAAGTGGACCTGCAACCCCTGGTGAAAACGGTGAAGAGGTTCCCCGGAGAAGGTAACAGGAATCAATATAAGTCCGGGAGTGGGCCGGCAAGAGTTGAGACTGTGAAGTATCTTGAGAAAGTAGTTGATCATTTTTGTCCCCAAATCCCTGGGCAGTTCCACAAATTTGTGGTCCTGGAAAGTCACAGAAACCTCAGGGATCATCTTCCTCATCCCAGTGGGGACCAATTTAAAGTATCGAAGAACGTAGAAGATATTGCCAATTCCAAAAGCGAATTACAAGAGTTGATAAACAATTGTAACTTCTCTATTCTGTAAGAAAGCGCCCAGATGCCTTTGGGCTTGGTGCACTATATAAGCTTCAAACTAAATAAATAAATACAATTTAAAAAACAGTACAGAACATTGAGTAACTTGCTAGGAGAAGGGAGAAATTCTCCTAGCCCTTCTGGGAACTTTTGGTGGAGCTGGTCTGGTTGCTAGAACTCTTTTTGCTGAACTTTCAAGAACTTATTTGGAAAAGGCTTTCACATCCAGGAGAAGGGAGCCATTCTCCTGGGCTCGAAAATTGTTTGAACTTTAGTTATTATTTGTTGTAGTGACAGGGAAAGATGGAGGTTTTGACCAAGACAGAAGGTTATTATTTGGACACTACGGACACTCCGGCATACCTCCGTTTAGTTTCTTTAAGTAGGGAAACTGCCTATAGAATAGGGATAGATAGGCTTTGTCTTTGGTTAATAAAAGTCTATAACAATCACTATGGCACCACGTGGTCAGTCTCGTCATTCCTTGCTATCACAAATGGCAGGGGGTGGGATCATCTTTGTATGCGGTTGGTTTAAGGGACATGAGGGTGCTAGCAAGATCCTTGAGGACGAGGGGAGTGAAGGTGGTGCCGAGTTGTATTATAAACTGTGGGGTTGAGAGCAGGTGGATGTATGAATTTGGCGTATTGATCAATTGTCATATGTTAAATTGTCGATGAAAAGGTTGTTCATAGCGTTACATTTTTCTAGTTTTTCTTAGTGTAAGACAGAGTAATAAGTGCAAGAGACAAGTAGGAGTATAACTATATGTGAGGATGCCCTCAGGATTCTCGCAGTACCTAATGAAGCGGATACACAGAGCCATCACATGAGATTGGGTCTGCCACTTACGTTACTGTAACAGTCTGTACACAGAGCTATCACATGTCAGTGAGTATGTCTGCTATGTGCCTGACACATATTATACACAGAGTCATAACATATCAGCGCATCTGTTCGCTATGTGCCAATCACATTTTATGCACAGAGCCATCCCAAGCAAGTGAGTCCGTCTGCTATGTGCCTATCACAGGTGATACACAGAGTGATCACAAGACAGTGACAATGTGTGCATATCACATGAGATACACAGAGCCCTCACATGTCAGTGAATATGTTGTCTGTCCGCCTTTCACATTTTCTACACAGAGCCATTATATGCGAGTGAGTCTGGCAGTTATGTGCCCATTGAACATTATACACAAAGCCACCCTAATGTCAGTGAGTCTGTCTGCTCTGTTTCTATCACAGGTGGTACACAGAGCCCTCACATTTCAGTGAGACTGTCACCGGGGGGCTTATCACATGTGATGCAGACTCCTCATTTGTCAGTGAGTCTATCTGCTGTGCCCCTTTCACATGTGAAACACAGAGCCTTCAGGTTAGTGAGTCTGTGCCTATAGTGGGTAATAAACAGAGCCATTACATTAGTGAATCTGCTGTGTATTTATCACACACAGAGCCATGACAGTGAATCTGTCTGCTGTGCTCCTCGCATCTTATGCACCGATCTATCACATGGCATTGAGCCTGTCTGCGGTGTGCAGACAGGATCAATACCATACCCTCTACCATACAACAGGTCCTCTTCGGGCACCTGGGAGTCAATCTGATCTGAACCTAACAGGTTTATACATGTGTCTGTGGGGCTGCATTCTGCACCATCAAGTATGGAACCTACAAGCAGTCTGTGGCAGTGAGATCAGGGCACAGATTTGGAGATTAGCGACTCAGTGTTTTATTCCCGGAAGACTTCCCTGAAGTGTTTACTCGCTGGGGATTATAAAGCTCTTGGTGCAGATCAATGAGTCCAGAGATAAGGTTGGCCGCTGTGCAAGTGGAGTCATGTCCATGGTTCCGTGAAAAGGACAAGATTGCAGACTACACACAAAACACCAATCTAATCTGCAATGTTGCCAGCTTCCTGGGGATGGGCTTTATGTGCAAAACTCAGCAACCACAAAAAGGGGCCCAGGCCACCTCAAAAAAGAAATGTGCTCTTAACTGAAATATGGAAGAGTTGGTCTGAAGTTGCCTGTCTATCTATCCCCCTAACATCCATCCCACTGTTCCCCATTATTGTCCAGCTTCTCCTTTCCCCAACCTCACTATCGTCCATGTTCTCTTCTCCCAGCCCAGGGTTCACCGTTATTCTCCAGCTTCTCCCCTCCCATCCTTCCCCATGATTTCCTTGCTAAATTCTCTCTACAAAAATGTGCATATACACTAATACATAAAACTACGGCTTCCTTTTTTCAGGACGACACATAACTGTCTTTAAAGTTTTTCAAAGTGTTATCAGACCCCAAATGTCCCAAGCAGCACCACAACATGTTTTTTGCTTGTTTATGGTGGTTAACCTCGTAGTGAAAGAAGATAATTAGCAAATACCAGTGACAACGCTGTTGGAGGGCAGGGATATAATTGTAGCCATGCTGCATTTTCATTTTCACGCTGTATGTACTAATGCACAATACTACGGCTTCCTTTTTTTTCCAAGACAACACATCATTTTCTTTCAACTTTTTCAATGTAGTATTGGGCCCCAAATGTCCTAAGCAGCACCCCAACATGTTTTTGTCTCGCCGCAATTCACAAACAAACACAGGTGTGGTTGACTCCATAATGAAAAAAGATAATCAGCCAATCCCAGTGACAGAGCTGTGGGTCCATCAGCGTGGCCATGCTGTATTTTCATTTCCATGCTGTATTTATGGCCCTAAGCATCTCTGGGTGGGCAGGGCTACTAACTGGATATGGTCCCGAAGATTGCTGAATAATGCATCAGGGAAGAGATGGTGAGGGACTTGAAACAAGCTTTGGCAAAGCCAACAGTTTTAGCTTTTGTGTTGGCATGGGCCAGGTTCTGCACAACACTACTAGTACTACCTGGTCATAAGCTTGTAACAGCTGGAAACTTGTGTGATTACCTGGACATATGATAACAGTGCCTGTGGCAAATGAGTATACAATAGCTATACGCAAGCCAAGACTGTTGGCTTCTCCAGTGCTTGTTTTTAACAGGACTTCCATTGTGCAAGGAACAGATATAAATCAAGTGGTTGAGACATTTTTATTACACCAGTATTGTATTTCAGCTGCAATTAAGCCATTAACACCAGCACTGGTAGGTCAATGGTTGATGTACTGCTTGAAACAGCAAAGAGATCCCAGGAGGATGCATTGTGGGTGGAGAGGGGCGGGTAATGGGTGGGAATGGTCCCAGAGATTAGCATGGCCATGGGCAGGCAATGGTTGGGTAGATAACAAAACAACACCCACAAGCTGTGTATCCTTCCTCACATGTCATCTTCCTCCCTGCTGTACTCAAATTCAATAGTTTTGACTTTTGGTGACGCTTAAGCGCCACCTGATAGCTAAAAAGGATGGGAAGGGAATGGGGAAGGTGGTAAATAATTGAATGGACACGAGGGGAGGATGGTAACTTGACTCCTCTCCTGAACATGCTCCCCTGAGTACCTGTGCATTCAGACCAAGTACACACAGCTCCTGTGGCACAAGTTTTTCTCCAACACGTCCACAGTCCCCCACAGCAGCAACTGCTTCAGTCCAGCAGTCATTGGTTAAAGGGAATTGTCTTTGTTTAATGTCCTCAATCTTGGACCTCAGCAATTTCATTCCTCAACATACCCTTGTTTTTATTTCCCAGTATAATCCCACGGGCCCGGACATTGGCATTTCTTTGTCCTGTAGACTGCAATTTGTGCCTATGGGGAGTCATAAATAAACAGAAACCAAAGGTATACAAAGCAATGCCAGGACTGGCATTCTCAAACCCTCCATGGGAGTACATACCTTACTCGAGGGCAGTTCACCCTATTGACACCATAAATAGTCTGTTGTTAGCACAGCAGGGTTTGGTTACACTATATGATGGGCAGAGACCAATTTGTTTCTACCCCAACCCCTCAGTGGTAATTTCTGTTTTGTTAAGTCTGTCCACTCACTGGCCATTTGTGTCCAAAGCTCACAAGGGGCTATGCTATCCCTGATGCAGAAACTCTCCACCTCTTCAAGGACTTTGTTCATGAATAAATGAGCCATACAAACATTGCATATTGGCACCAATAGTTGTATGACAGGGGCTTCCCTCTACCATACCTAAATAAGGTGCCTCCCCTGAGATTTTGAAATAAAACAATGCCTTGTGCAAAAATATAGGTATGAGACCTCTTTACAGAACTTCTACCTGCACCTTCTGCTCATTTCTACACTGAAACAAGCCATGCCAGAACAAACCTGAAAAAGAATGCACTCTGATAGGTCACTGCAGCTGTCAGTCAGCCTCCCAGTGTACCTGATGACAGCAGGTAAAGCTCTGCAATCACTGTTGACCTAAGCATTCTCTGAAAGATCCACCCACCCCACTGGGCTTCACGTGTTCTACCTCCAGGGTTCCAAAATCCAAACCCTAACCCACATGTTCTAGAACTGGAGTTGAAATAGTACATTATATGCTCCTAGAATATTCCAGGGGGAAAGGACACACATATCTCCAGAGGATTTAATGTAGTCTTCTGACTTCATATTACTGAACATTTTAAAATGTGGCTGCAATATGCCCCCAGAGTGCCAGGTCCCCCAGGGGCACTGGTGAGAAAACACTTGGTACTCTGCCTCTGCCATCTGCACGGATGAATGCTGTAACACCTTTCCCTCAGCTGACCAACGAGATTGACCACTGCTTACCACTAAGAAGACTCAAGAGGAATCACTTGAAAGAAGAAAATTATTGAAATAGGAGTTAACTTCCCCGTGTCTTATTGGTGCTTCTTCCCTTCACCACTGCAGAGCCGACAGTGAAAGCTGATGCTAATGAAACTTAGCAGCATGGGTCACAGTGCCACTGAATAGGGGAAAATGAATAAAAAGGGTGATTTAAAATTGAAAAAGTAAAGGGAAAGGTAAAGTATGGGGAGTCGATAAGGAGAGTGGAAACCCACAATTACAGAAATAAAATGGTCATCAAATGGGCTAATTTTCTCATTTTAGCGAGTTTGTGAAGACCTAAAAATCACCAAAGTCTCAAGCAACGCTGTGGACAGCCATCATCTCTGGGTGATGACACAACAGCCATTCGAATTAGACGATTGTAGTTTAGACTTTAGCATAGGAACATTTTAGAATAAACATCAGCAATAGATATTCACCAGTGACAACAGCAATAAAAATGTTTAGAACGTTTGTACATCTGAACTTCAGTGACATACTGCGGTGGACTGTAAAGGATCTACAAAAGTTGTAAAACTAGAGGTGGGGTCTGAGAGCCCTAATGCCGCCCAGCCCACTGCCATGTATTACAGTGCTGATGGCCTTGGGCAGGAACAGATGGGGGTGCATGTTGTCTCCGAGGGTATTCCAAGGCTAAGCAGAGCCCTGTCCATGGACTGTGGAAAGGTGCAAAATGCTGAGTCGTGCTCCTGTGGAATCTGCTTGTTGCGGTTTTTGTCCGCTTGAACTGAACAAGCGCAACAATAAGCGCTTAATATCGTTAATAAGCTGACAAAAAACGCAAAAAGCGACCTGCAAAAATTACAAGCAAACTTGGGGCAAAAGAAGCCCAAAGTCACTTATGATATGATAAGTAATTTATAATGCGCCTGTGTACATGTGGTTCTAGGCGAGACAAGACAAGGAGGGGGAGACACAAGGAGGACAAAACAATGATCTTACTAGTCCTTGTGTCATTCAGATGTGCAGGGAAGAGGGAGGGGAGAAATGGCAGGGAGGTGCGGGAGGGAGAAGTGCAGGTAACTCGGTAAGTGCTGCAGGAGGGTGGTTCATAAGTGCAGAGAGACAAGGGACTGCAGATACAGACCCTTAAGTGCTGCGGGAGCCTGGAGAGGCAGTGCAATGGCATCTGTCCATGCAGAAGCCTGGTCCCGTGTTCAGTGGGTGGCCAGGTGATCAGTGTACGGAGCAGTCAGGGACATCAGCATGGGAGAGGAAAAGAGAAAGAAAGTGAAAAGGAAGGTCTTGAGTTGCTTCTGGAACCGGAGGTCGTTCTGCTAAAGTTTGAGAGCGGCAGGGAGACTGTTCCAATGGTAGGCCCCAGCCAACAAAAGAGATCTTCCCCCCACTCTCAGCTTGGAGAAGCGTCTGACATTCAGAGACTTGGAGGTGGATGAGCAGAGAGCTCGAGAAGGAGGATATTTGGGAAGAGAAAGTTGGAGGTAGTACGGTCCCGGGCCCCAGAAAGCCTCGTGGATGATGCAAAGGGTCTTGAACTTAATACTTGCAGCCACAGGGAGCCAGTGAAGAGCTGGAGAGATACGATCCCTGGGCTTGAGTCTCGCAGTCCTGTTCTGGAGAAGTTGTAAAGGTCGAAGAGTAGAGACAGGCAGACTCAGAAAGAGGCTGTTGCAATAGTCCTGCCTAGCGAGAACCAGGGCTCTAGAGACAGTGAGCTTCTGGGGCAAAGTGAGAAAAGGTAGAATACCTCTGAGGAGGTGCAACTGATAGTACGACTTCTAAGAGGAGACGGAGATGTGAGGAGAGAAGGAGAGGGCAGCCAGAGAGAGAGAGGAAAGGAGGGAGCAGGTATCCCGATGAGGAGGATCTCAGTCTTACTGTCATTAAGGCAGAGATCATTGGCGGCACACCATTCCTGAATTGCAACTTATAATTAGCGGACCTGTGATGAAAGAAGATAATCAGCCAATACCAGTGACAGAGCTGTTGGAGGTGGAGTCTATTAGTGTGACCACGCTGTATTTTCATTTTCATGCTGTATGTATGGCTCTAGCATCTGTGGGTGGGCGTGGCTACTAAGTGGGCATGGTCCCAAAAATGCCAAAGACCAGCTCCATCATTCTGCCATGTGGATGCAGAATATCATACAACACTGGCCTAACAAGGACAGGGTACCGTGAATGCAGCAAGCTTACCCTGTAAAGGGGTTTTCCTAGGACCTCTTCTCTGCTCCACTGCTGCTCCTTTGCCTCCGATTCCCAAGTGCCCAAATGCATCTATTCCCTAGTTTCTCTCATGCCCCTGGTTCCGAAGTGCCCCTATGTCTCTGGATCTCGACTGCCTTCTTGCATCTGTGCGCAGTTACCATTTGTGTCTTTGCTCCCTGCTGCCGACTATCTCGGCACTGAAAACCCCAAAATGCAAGAGGTATCATCCTGCTGCTGCAGCAACGCTGAACTATTAATAGAATCCAGTGCAGCGGAATTCAGAATTGAATGGCCGATATTGTACATGCTATACCACATCCCGCCTCCCTGAAGCAATGGTCACCATGCAAACCCTGCCTCTACTCCCACAGGCCCTGCCAGGGTCGGATTGGGGCATAAAATTGTCTCGGGCACCAATGAAAAAGTGGCCTTGTGACAGACTGTTTTAGTAGTACCCAAGGGGGTGGGAGGTTGATAGCACTGTGCTTTAACTTGCTGAATGTGGCTAGTGAAGAGGAGAGGATGTGTGTGTGCTCTGTTACACGCGTAGAATGCATTTTAAAACGATGGAAACACGATTCCTGTGGGGGTGAAGACCACAAGTAAGCTATGCAGTCCCTATATTTAAGTCCTTCGAATTACGGTGTTGTATGATATTCTGCAACCCCATGGACGACAGGGGTGGAGCTACAAAGATCATCACTGGCCAATCCCAGGAACAGAGCTGTTGGAGGGCAGGCTATCACAATGTATTGGCATATTTTTACGCTGTTTGTATGGCTGTAGGCATCTGTGGGTGGGATAACCAAGTGGGCGTGGTCCCAAAGATTGCCCAGCACCTCCTCCATCATTCTGCCATGGGGATGCAGAATATCATACAACACCGGCCCATCCTTTTCGGCAGGAGGAGACTGATATGCAAATTGCAGGCTCGAAATTGCGATACAATGAGCAGGAACTTAAACCAGCTCCAGGGTGCCGGGCCTCACCCTGTAGGTAGGAGCTACCGCAGGGGAACCAGAAGCTACAAGTGATGCTCCTTTAACGTTGTGTCCATTCTTGTCTTTAAAAGGTAGATTAGGGGTGTTCTAATTCTTCTTTGTTAACATTCACAAATACTCAAAGTATTTGAGGCACCAGGCGGCCCTAGGAGCCAGAAGAAGTAGCTCCTGCTAGGTGTTGGTTTGAAGCTAACCTGGCTCTACTATGTTAGAAGCAGGAGCTAAATAGCTCCCAGCTCCCCTCAATTTCGAACCCTGAAATTGGTATTTTTTCCTCTGGTAAGACGTAGTGAGCTAAAACGTGATTTTAGACCTTCCCTGTTGGTTGTCATCCCATACATGCTTCTTTGTTCTTAACAGAGAGGCTATAACCCGTTTGGTGAATACATGTGCACTATGTTAGGGAAAGTGTGGAGTTAAAGCTGGTTTTAAATAAAATACCATGAAAAAACACTTCAAATTAACATGAAATATTAATGTCCAAATCCAATTTCAAACTTTAAACAGTGCAGCGATTGGGTAAAGTTAAAAACAAATAATCTCCGTTTAAAAATCACAAGGCTGTCTACTCTGTGTCAGGATGGCTTTTCGCCTTCACAAGCCATTACATTGTGCCACATTTTGTGCTGTGTATAAGCATACCTACCAATGGCTATTCAGTGTACGGTCTTAACCTCTAAGATGTATATGAAATAAGGAAATATGTAATCTTCTGATTATTATGAAAAATGTAAGAAGGGTGTTATAAGAAGATGGAATGGAGAATGAAATCGTACTCTCCAACAAACTATTTTAGCATAGTGCGAATGCGCCCATATGCGTTATTCCCCCATATAGCAAAATGAGTCGTGGAGGGAATTCAGAGGCATCACCTCCGCTTGTTTGCCATATTACTGTGTAAGAAAACGCCCCTTAGAGTAAGCGACAGTGAATAGAACCCAAATCAAGACGATGCACTCAGAAACAGATGCGCTGCAATTCTTGGTCCAAGTAAACATCGGATGCATTTGTTGGGTGCATAGGCGACCAGGAGCCCTTCATTCTGAGCCTCTTCCACCCCATACCAATCCTGACCGAAATTCCAGCGCAGGGTCTAATGCATACCGTGCCCACACTGGATCACCTCTATCCCCTGTGATGGTGAGATTTCCTGAAAACAGTATAAGCTTAATAAAGATTGTTGACTTTACTCTGGCCAGTAAAGAACCCACTTATGGAAGCATTTTTATGTCGTTTAGAGCATTATAAAAATTCACTAAAAACATTTCTGCTGGAGGTTGGACTATTTTGAATAAGGCAAGTGAAAATCAACGCCATATTTCCTGTGTATTTGACAGAACGTGTGATCGACACACTGTAGGCTGTTGATACAAAAGTCAACATGCAAGTTCATGATCCATGCTATGTGAATTTTAAACCACAAATGTACAACTCAAACCACCAGCATGAAATACTAATGTTTGTCATTTGAGGGAAGGGAATGAGCGTATCCCAAAATCATGTTTTGAAGTTTAACCTTTGCTGTGTCACAACTAATTAATATGGCCAGGAATTCACATGTGTTAAGTGACTGAAATAGATACAACCACTGGATTCGAAATCCAGGTGCTGATCGCATACAACACATCATTGATTAAACTTTATAAAGCATCTGCCCGGTCCTTATTAATCTTGTATATGAGCAAAACTGGCGGGACCAGGATTCAAACCTGCATTGCTCTGCGTTGTCTTGTTGCCAAGACAAACGTGTTGCCCCTGCGCTACGCCCTGGCTAAAGTCACTCTCACCTTATGCCTGTCTGAGGTCACTTCTCAGTGCAATGTTCACATTCAAGTACCACACATGGATGAATAGCAGGTGTGCATTTTAGTGTGCCATTTTATGGGAGAGACAGTTTATTTAACTCTAGGAGACAAGGCGTCTTTCCATTCGGGGCTTCGACTGTGCCTCTTATCCCCATAACATCAATGCTGCCAATATATACGAAATGATATTGTTCTCATCACAATGGATCCAACCAGACTGTGTCATGGGCAAGCAACTCTGCCACTTGACTGAAGCCAACAAACTTCTTGGCCCTGCCCAATCCAGCTTCAGACCCCCCTGTGGAACTGAGTCCTCCTAGTGTCCGTGTGGATGCAGAAGGATGCAACATACTGATTCTTCTTGACCCCTCTGCCACCTTCCATACTATTGACCACTTCATACTTCTAGACAGGCTACACTCTTTAAAAATCACGGACACTGCTCTTGCATTGGATCTCCTCCTTCATCTCTAATCGCTCGCAAATAATGCTCCTCCACCCTTTCACCTCCACATTCCGCCCAGTGCCGAAAGAGGATTCCAATCGTCCAAACCCCCCTCTTCAATATCTATCACAGCCCACTCCCTACACTCATCCGCTCCCACAATCTCTACAACTACACAGATGATACCCCGGTCATTCTCAAAATCCCACAATCGCCTGGCACCACACATCCAGATCTTTCATCATGCCTCTCACATTTTGATCACTGGATAACGACCAACTACCTCAACCTCAATCCTGGAAAAACAGAAATCCTAGTTTGCAGAAAAGCCGCTCTCCTTCCCCAAGCTATCCCTGATCCTCACTCTCTAGGTCTCAACCCAGCAACCTCTACTTTGGTTAAAAAAAAACCTTGGATGCACACTAGACTCAAATCTATCCATCAAACACATCAACTCTGTATCCAGAACCTGCTTCTTCCACCTACACATCCTCGGGCAAATCTTCCCATACTTCACTTATCCACACCAAATCTCTGCCACCCTCACCATCATCCTCTCCCGCTTAGACTATGCAAACTGCCTTGATCTAGGCGCACTGGCCTTCCAACTTAGGAAATGCCAAAGAATCCAAAACTCTACAGGCCACCTGCTCATTGGCCGCCCACCCAGAGAACACATCAGCCCTGCATTGAGAGTCCTACACTGGCTCAATATTGGCCGGCGGACTACCTTTAAAGCCATGTGTATTACTCACTATGCCACCCATAACACTGCCCCCAAATTCCTCTGAGATAAACTCACATGCTACCGATCCTCCAGGACCCTCAGATCCGGCGCAGCACTTCTCCTAGTTATCCCCCATTATAACTGCACCAGACTGAGTGGATCCTCTTTCTCCATCCAAGCTCCCACCATCTGGAACTTTCTAACTCTCTACATCTGCAGCATTGACAATCCCTTCACATTCAGAAAGGCCCTCAAAACATGGCTTTTTCCTTCTCTATCTTGAAATGCCACTTCCACACTCTCCCTTGATTGCTCCTTGCACACAAGTACTGGCCCAGACCGGACAAACCACCAACAATTTCAAACGACAGCAGATGCTGGCAACGTTCACAGCAGCTCACTGCGATAAACTCGCCCCTTTCCCACTCCTGCAGACGATCATACATCAATTACCCCCCCAACCCTCATCCGGGCCCATAACTCGATAACTAGCGCAAACTGATTACTGAACAACACCTGAAACGTGGCCACTTAAAAGGATCTGGACATAATACTTAATTAGACGGATCACTAGGGTTATAACTGTAGCAAGCCCAGTTTGAATTGGGTACAGGTAATGCCACACACTCAGTTGGACCATCCTACCTAATTATCAAGGGGTTTACCCAATCACACAGAATGCACAACCCATAGGTTTCACTGGTGGCAGAGAGGAAATGCACCAGTTAAACATAGGCTATAGGGCACGGTACACACTTAAATGGCTATAGGGGGGTAGGAATGGCGATCCACTAAAACGCCCAAAAAATGATGCACTTAGACGGTCCTTTCTATTGGGGGCAGGAAACGATACCATTGAAGAATGCCACCCGCCAGGTCCTTCCCAATGGTAGTATGCTAACCGCAGCAGAATATGCACTCGAATGACCAACCTATCACCTTGGGACACCTAGGAAAGCGACATTGAAGATAAACTCTGTCAGAGTTTAATGTATGTATAAGTCGCACCACATCTGTGGACACAGACCACAGGCAGGGCTCCTCATCCATGCACTCTAGAATGCAGCTACCACTATGTCAAATTCGGTCTAGCTTCTTGAATAGTCATCAGCCCTGAAACCCCTGACGTGCCTCCATACCTCTGCCATTAGTATACAATGACAACCTACGACAAATTTGGTCTAGCTGGCCACAAATAGAATCTCCTGCACTAGCGCTCTGTCTTAACCACCAACAGCACCCACCCATGTACCTTTCCTCTGGGTTGCTTGCTGGATCCTAACCAGCCCTCCTAAATCCTAATCCCGGCAGAATGCACACGCATTTTAAAGTAAACTCTTAGAATGTTCCCATACCTGGACTTCGGTCCCCTAGGGCGTTCCAACCACAAAGCGTATTAAGGCCATACAAATGGTGAAAAGGTGCTATATAAATGACTACAATACAGTACAGAAAGAGTAAATAAAGGAAATGCAGAGTGTATTTGCGGATTTGATTCCAAGGCCGATCGACTTATCAGTGGAAGACCTTCATGGCGCAGGTTCAAATCGTGTCTAAGCCTTTCAAACTGCCTACCTCGATAACATGTGTTTGACTGGGGTGTGTTAATTGTATATGTTACCAAAGCTTTTATTTCTTAACGGCAACTAATTCCTAAAAGAAAAGAGCCGAGTGCAACAATATAGCATTTAACCAACTCCAGCGTGTGCCCTGTGCGCGTGCAGTTGCGTCTTTTGGAACGCCACGCCCATAATGTAGAGCGCGGGCTTCATGAATGATGCGCCTAATACGGTGTTCCATTAACAGCTGGAGCGCAAATACTATCTTTAAACATCTTACGGTCGGATCGAACCGGTCGAAACGAAAGTGGCTTCTCTGTGCTTTATTCCCACAGATGTGTAGTGGATGCATTAGGCGAGTGTGGCATGTCAAGTATCTGAGAGCTGGTCCTCCGGGTGCCTCGCGAGCATGTAGCGGCGGCTTCACAAGCGCTTAGGGCGCAGCGCGGGGGCGCTCAGAGAACTCAGGTTGGCGGGGGGACTGTTCCCCGAGAAACAACAAGCGAAGGGAGCTCACTCACTGGCGGATCTCCGTCTGATAGTGAAACTAGACCCTTATGGTCATCTTTTAAATCTTGCCATGTGTTACAGTGACTGACTGCACGCCCTTGTACAAAACTGAGTACAGTGTGGGTGATGTCTCGAAACTGCCATGCATCTTCCACCCTCCTTCACTCAAGAATAGCCAAACTGAGCACGAACAGCTTGCTTTTTATGGTAAATAAATACAATTGTGACAAGGCAATACTTAAAAAATGCAAGCAAATCTCTCAACCTTTCAGCATTTTTATGAGGGGAGCCTGGCATTAACATTCTATTCGTGTTTTAATTTCCCATTGAAAGGGAGTAGATGTTAGAAACAATTAGGGGGGGTCACATCATGAAAACGGACCGTTTTTGACAAATGTGTAGAACATTTTTCCTGGGCAACACAAAAGAAAGTAACTTCAGAATTACGAAAATAAAATGCACGTAATGTGAATCCCATAAGACAATACACGAACTGTATGCTGAAAAAAAGCATGAAGCAGCGTTTGCCCTCCAGGGTTTTAATTCACATCCTCTGTGTATTGCTAAAGCAAACTGAACTACAGTCACAACAAGAAACCTGCAATAAAAAAAACTAAAAATAAGGACAACATGCTTCTGGGACTTTGCAAAGGTCTGACACATTACTTGTGTTTGATGCAGCCAGTACCTAGCTCCAATGAACCTCATATTGCTATTGCACAGACCATTGCATTCACTGCAGCCGGAGCCCCTGCAGAAGGTGCTGCGCACTAAACTGTACACTAGAAAGGAGAGGTATACGGTATCAGGTAGGAGCAGAATTTGAGTTTTCTGAGGTAATCTGGCAGAAGAAACTTCTTGGGGGAGTATTGCTGACTGTCTGTCCACCGCCCACCTACATAAAAGCTGAGAAGCCAGGGAAGAACAACTAAACATAGCAGAATTCCCTAAAGTTTCACCTCCGTCTTGTCAGTTGTCGTGGATAGGAATGCAGCAGCATCGCCGTTAAAAAGTCGCCTTCAAAATATTGGCGGGAAAGTTGCGTCTCTGATCTGAGAAGAGCGGAGTAAAGAGCGCGCGGGTGTGGCGCCGTTGCAGCGCGCGGTCCCCATAGGCCAAGGTGCAGTGGGCCAGGGGCCGGGCGGCAGACCTACCTCCTCCCACGGGGTGATGGACACTAGCAGCGCAGCAGCGGCGGCGGCCTCGGACTAGCTTCTCTTCTGAGGGGACGAACGCGCCGCGCCCCTTTTATAATCGCGCGGTGAGGTGTGTAGCAGATTAATAGGGGGAGGGCGTCAACTACGCTCTGCTTTCAGGACTCGGGGAGCGATGGAATACAAGGTTGGAAATAGTTTTAGCTGGCTCAATTAAAAAGCCACTCGTCAAGGAACAGGGCCTGCGGCCGGCACGTCTCTACGCACTTAGTCAGAGCGAACTGACAGGTGCCGTTGTAGCGCCCCCGCCCGGTGCTTGAGCAATGGGGCCGCTAACGTATCCTGCGTCAGCGCCTTCACTTCCGCCATCGACCTGTCATCGACCACCGACAGCCCACCGGGTACAGATAACCCACGAAGCAAACCATTCCTCTGGACTGCCCGGCTCGTCCCTGCTTCAAAAGAACGTCGAGGAGTTTCGGAAACAAACATGACGTGCACCACCAGGGGTGCGTGTACTAATGTGCATTTTTAAAGTTTTTCAAATGTTATTGTTACACAGAGAGGGCGAGAGAGACAAAGGTAGACAGAGGAGTCGCTCTACGATGTTTTCTTAGTTATTGATAAAGTGCACACAACTTTTAATCAATTTTGTGGTTAAAAAAAAAAAACTGAGATGCTCACGTGCGTCCCTACGATCTCCTGCCCGAAGCAGTACGCGGGCCCCTGACAGCTACACATGTCACTTACTGTGTTTTCCGCTTTGCTCCTATAAAGTGATTACTTGCTGCTATGCATGTCTTTATTTAGACTAGAAGAATAGTGGGCGGTGGGGTATGCGAGTGGATGGCCACTTCTTTGAACATGGTTGACGTTGTACCAATGGAAGCGTCAGACAACAGCTTAATGCCCACTCATTTTCAGTTTGCCAGTGAATCCGAGCTGACCGGCATCTGCAGTCTGCCCTGCCAAACGTGGGTGGTGCCTTTTTACCGCACCCGCCAGGCAACTTGTGGTAATGGTGTTGGTATGTACGTGCACGGAAGCCACCATTTCAAAGAATTCTAATGGATTACACTTGTTTTTTCGATTAAGAACGCAGGGGGACATTCTTGAGAATTCAAGCCTTCAGTCTCATCAAAATTAGATACTGCCAAAGACGCTATCCGCCTCTTCTCCTGCAGAAGGAAACGCACAGTCTCTTTTTTGAGTTATCCGTAAATTACGGAGGGGGAACTCAGGTTCCCTCTGTTCAGTTTTCATCATTTGCACGTAGTGCACACGTGATATGTAAAGTGGAGGCAGAATCACCTTTGTGCCTAGCTTTTGCACCAAGACGCAGAATCACCTTTGTGCCTACCCTTTGCACCAAGACACAATGCAAATGAAGTGAACCCTGCCTGTCATTTATGCATGCCAGGCAGCGTTTACTATGAGTTACAGAATCCACTGACTGCTGGTGTAAAAAGCAGGTGGAATCCATAGGAATCAAAACATTAACGTCAGCAGGAAAATAAATGCTGGAGTATTTGTATGGCTGAGAAGAAGGGAGAGCTAGAACTGTAATAGTGCAATCCTTATTCCTTCCACCATACAAATGAGTGATAATAATAATAATTAATAATATGCACTCCACGTCATCACGAACATGAGCCCCACAAAGCGTATTTTCCCCTTTATGCCTTGCTCGGTCAGGACAATCTTGACAAATATGACACAGATTCCGCAAAAAATACAGGAGATCTTGTTTTCATGTGTTTTTTTTTCTGTTTCATTTCGTTAAACCCCTCAGGGAAAATTAGTCTCTTAATGTATTTAGGTATTATTTCTTGATAAATGAGAAATATAGTCAACTGCTGTGATGAAAGGACTACTGCTCTGCAGGAGATGAGTAGCGGCTGAACCGCGTATTCAGCCCCACACTACTATTAAATCAGCTGTAATCTCACGCATAAAGGTAAAACACTCACAGCCAAAAAAAGGGCGCACTTCGTCAGCGTCTGACACATAGCACAAATAAGTGAACAGGAATAAATACAGATCCTGTCCTGACAGGTGCTGCCATTGAAGAGCATTGTGATCGGCAGTGTAGAAAGCGGCCGTAACATGTATTGTTTCAAATCGCTGGACACGTAGGATACAACACGGCTTGACACGCTCTCCTAGGACCTTTCCTCTGGCTTTCTCTCGGCGATCTCAGAGAGTGGAGAGCAGAGACGAGGAAGACCTGTGGAGATGCTGGACCCTGTACACCGTGCACTAGGAGGGGGCACTGAGAGGGGCCGAGGGAGGCTGGACCCTTTCCGCCCTGTGAGCCGGTGTGGCTGAGAGGGCTGTGCCATGTCGAGCTGCTTAGCACTGTGTCACACTGCTGGATGACACGCTGGTGAATCAGTAAAAGTGAAAGCTGTGTGCTAAGATGGATTTCTGAACTCTGACCTGGTGGGCAGAGGTTCAGAAGGCCAGCCTAGTTTCTTGGAACAGGATAACCTCTCGACAAGCCAGACCAATCAAGGTAGGTATGGTCTGCGGTCAAGACTAAGAGACTCATTACGACCCAGGCGGTAAGTACACCAACTTTACCACCATGGTGTAAACTATGTTTACACCATGGTGGATGGCGGATTTACCGCCCCATTCCAAGGTGAGTGGGGCGGTAAATCCCCATTTCCCATTTACCCTTCCCCATTCTTGCCCCATAGGGCATAATGGGAGTGGGGAAGGCGCTAATTACGGCACCGTTACGGTGCCGTAATTAGCACCAAGGCGGTTTAGCGCCATGGATTTTAACGGCTGCTAAAAGCAGCCGTTAAAATTGGAATCAGGCGTTAAGGGTTAACGACGGAGTTAACCCTTAACGCCTGGGTTGTAATGAGGCCCTAAGTCCCAAGAGGGGTGAGGGTGACTGAAAGACCTCAATGAGCACACAGAGCAAGGGCACTTACCAATTATTCCCAGACAGGTGTGTATATATAAAAAATATAAACACATTTATTGGATCCCTCTCCTTTCCACTGCTAGTGCGAACTGGGTCCCTCTGTATTGGGGACAGACACCCCAGCCCACATCCTGTAGGCACACACACAAGGCATGCAGAAGCCCGCAAAAGCTTGGTGTTTCGTGGGAAACTGCATGACCAAATAAGGACTGACCCGGGTCGACTCGACCTGGGGAAGGCAAAGGGGTAAGATGGCCAAAGGACAGGACAAAGAACATCGTGGCATGGCCATTTCGGAGCGAGGCCACCTATCCGTGCCAAACGCGGTAAGCACGGTTAAAATGGCAGGAAATGGTTAAAATTACATGAAAAGATAAGCTGCCACCAGCCCTTTCCATGACACATCTGCACATCTGCCCAAAAGTCCTACGAGAGTATCTAGGGTCTTTGGAAATAACTATGAGAACCAAGTGCACTGTACTGTAAGGTACATGAAGCACTTGTTACATGTTGCAGAAAAGCTGCAACACTTGAAAAGGACTAAGTGGAAACAAAGTCTCCCACGACTGTCTTAAGGGCATGTCAGTTTCCCTATAAAAAGTGAGCGAAAGCCCAGAGGAGTGCAGCTGAAGGCTGTGCTTCTCTGGCAAAGTCAGACTAAGGTGTTTAAACAGCAGCAAACAGTTTGGGGGTGTACAACTGGAGGGAAAATTACATATAAAATAAAATCTTTCCTAACACTCGCCCCTCCCAGAATAAGGTCAGGGGGAACTACTCCGCCCCTGGATGAGTCTCTTGTTCAGTTTGGTTAAACATTCTGGACAACCCATCAGCATTGCTATGTTGGACACCTGGCCTATGCTCAATAGTGAAGTCAAAGCCTTGCAGACTTTTGGACCACTTGAGCAACTTTGGATTCTCTCCCTTCATGTTCATTAGCCACTTTAAGGGCTTATGGTCAGTTTGCACACTGAAGTGGGTCCCATAGAGGTAGGGCCTCAGCTTCCTTAGGGCCCACACAACAGAGAAACATTTCTCTACTGTGGACCATCTGAGCTCGCTGTCCTTAAACTGGCGACTAATGAAGCCTATAGGATGTTCCTTACCCTTCTCATCTACTTGTGATAGTAAAGCTCCTATCCCAGTGTCAGAGGCATCAGGCTGAAGAGCCTGTAACACACTCCTAAAGTGTTTCACATGGTCTTCCCAGGTGGCACTGAAAACTGCCATATCATCCAAATATGCAAGACAGAATTCATCCAACCCATTCAACACATGATTCACAAGCCTCTGGAAAGTGGCAGGTGCATTCTTCAATCCAAAAGGCATTACCCTGAACTGGTAAAGACCCTCAGGTGTTGAGAAAGTGGTCTTCTCCTTGGCATGTTCTGCAAGAGCTGTTTGCCAATGGCCTGCAGTGAAGACAAATGTGCTGAGGTATTTGGAGGTACTCAAAGTATCCACTAGCTCATCTGTTCTAGGCAAGGGGTGTGCATCTGTCTTGGTGACAACATTCAGAGCCATGTAATCCACACAGAACCTCAACTCAGAAGTACCTGCTTTTGGAACCAATACCACTGGGCTGGACCAAGGACTACTAGAGGGTTCAATCACCCGAAGATCCAACATTCTGTTGACCTCTGACTTAATGTAAGACCTTACTTTGTCTGACATTCTGTATCCCCTACTTTTGGTAGGTACACTGTCTCCTGTGTCAATATCATGTTTGCACCAAGGTGTCAAACCAGGTGTCAAACCAGGGGACTGTGAGAACAAGGGGAGAAACTGCCTAAGCAAACTTTTCACCTCTGCTTGCTGATCAGGAGTCAGGTGAGGGGCTACTTGGACACCCTCAATGGAGCTGTCTGAAGGGCTGCCTTGGAACAGGTCAGGGAGAGGTTCTGGCTCCTCTTCCTCAACATCTTAAGCCAATAGCAGTGCAGCAATTTCAACTCTTGGGATGAAAGCCTTCAGTCTATTCACATGGAACACTTTTGGAGCCTGTCCAGCCCTTCCAAGGTCCACTAAATAGTTGACCTCACCCAGTGACTCCACCACTGTGTAAGCGCCTGACCATTTGTCCTGCAAAGCTCCAGGCCTTATAGGATTCATGATCAGGTCTTTCTGACCAGGTGTGAAAGTGAGGAGGGAAGCCTTCTGGTCATACCAATGTTTCACCAGTGCTTGCCCTGCCTGCAGCTTCTTACTAGCCAGACCCATCAGGAGTACCATCCTTTTTCTGAGCCCTAGCACATAGTCTACTATGTTGGTAGTAATAGGGGGAGTGGGCATCTCTCACCCCTCCTTGACTATGGCCAATGGTCCCCTTACAGGATGACCAAACAGAAGTTCAAAGGGGCTGAAGTGAACACCCTCTTGTGGTACCTCTCTGTAGGCAAACAGTAAGCATGGTAACAGAAGATCCCATTTTCTTTGGGGTTCTTACAGAGCCCCAATCATACTTTTCAAGGTCCTGTTAAACCTTTCCACTAGACCATTGATTTGTACGTTGTATGCAGATGAACCTATAGGTGACACCACATTCCTTCCACATGGCCTGCATATACGTTGACATAAAGTTGCTGCCCCTATCAGACACAACTTCTTTAGGGAAACCAACCCTAGTAAAGATGCCAAGTAAAGCTTTTGCAACTGACTTGGCAGTCACAGTTTTTTTAATGGGATGGCCTCAGGATACCTGGTTGCATAGTCGACCAGCTCCAGGATAAACCTGTTGCCTGAGGATGTTTGGGGTCAAGGGCACCAACAATGTCAATCCCTACCCTCTCAAATGGTACACCCACAACTGGGAGTGGTAACCATGGAGCTTGGATTGTTGAGCTACTCTTACCAGATAACTGGCAGGTGGCACAACTCCTGCAGTGGCTTTCTACTTGCACCCCTATCTTGGGTCAGTAGAAGTGCATGGATAAGCTTTGCTTGGTTCTCTTGATTCCAAGGTGACCAGCAAGGGGCACTTCATGCACCATCTGCAGGAGGAAGGGTCTTACAGCAAGGGGAACCACCAACCTCCTATGGTCTACTTCTGTAGACTCTGTAGGCTCACTGTACAGGAGCCCACCTTCCCAATAATTCCTATGTGTTCCAGGAGGTTCACCCTCAAGCTGGGCACAGGCCTGTCTCCTTAGGCCTTCCAGAGATGGACACTCATGTTGGCATTTACTGAATTCTTCTCTGTCAGGACCACCTTCGAATAACAAGTCTTTTAGTTCAGGATGGTCATTTGGATCAAATACTTCAGGCAACATCATCAGGTTCTGGTGTTTGACCAACTACCACCACCTCAGTGGTAGGTGAGTTAGGGGGAACATGTTCTTTCCCTTTTCTGACTCAGTTAGAATTGGGTTTCCCCTTTGGCTTG
This sequence comes from Ambystoma mexicanum, assembly GCF_040938575.1. Classification (NCBI taxonomy): domain Eukaryota; kingdom Metazoa; phylum Chordata; class Amphibia; order Caudata; family Ambystomatidae; genus Ambystoma; species Ambystoma mexicanum. Next base: position 966,154,470 of record NC_090924.1, read on the forward strand.
GGCACTGCAATGGTCTTGGCCAGTGCTGCCCTTGTTTGAGACCTTGTGCAGGGTCTTTCAGCTGTATCTCCCACAAGCCCTAAAGCTCTGAGATCATTTCCCAACAAGACCTTTCCTGGGACATCTCTCTGAATGCTCACTGGAATCCTGACTACTGTACCATTTAAAGTAAGATTTGCAGGTATTACTGGGAACTGGAGAGGTGGGCCAAGAGCCAACTTAGTGGGCATCAGAGGAGCTCTGGCAACTTCCTCTGGTTCCCCCAATTTAGAGTCCACTACAGTTCGACTACACCCACTATCTCTAAGAGCTGGAGTATCTACTCCATTGATCAACACACTTCAAAGTATCGCTTGGTATTGTCTGGAATACTAGCATAAGCCTCTGAGACTTTAGGCTCCCAGGAACACAGGTAAACTAAAACTACCTCAGAATCTATCCCACTGGGGAAGGAATCTGAGGAGAAGGATGCTCCTGTAATCCCTTCTTCCTCATAGGAGGGGAAGGCCAGATTAGTAGAGTGGACCCTCAAGGTTTTGACCTTATATCTGGGATCCCCCTTCACATGGTCACTTGCTCCACAAGCCACACAAGATCCGCTGGGTCTGGTGACATAGGGAGGCTTACTGTAACCTGAGTTCTGTTTTGGAGGATAACCTCCACTACCCTGTGAGTTCTGTTGTGACTTATCCTTATTTTTTGTTTTTGTGGCCCTTTTAGGAGGAAGTTTTATCATATCCCCCACCCTCCTTATCTTTGGGCTTTTTCCCCTCCTCCTGCTTACCAGGATGAGTCTTGTCCTTATGGGACACTCTATGTGACACCCACAAATCTGATGCTATGGCGAGCTTCTTAGGATCTAACTCCTTTGAATCTGCCAAGTGCTGCTTAAGCTCAGGGGAACAAGATGCAACAATATGTTCAAGCATGACAAGACATATCATACCCTCAAAGGTGAAGAACGTATAACCTTCAACCCAGCCAGTCAAGTTTTTTAAGGACTCGGTTACACAAGACACCCAATTACTTCCTTCTTTCTTTTTGTACTGTCTGAATCTCTTCAAGTATTGGGCAGGAGTCTTTCCAAACTTTAAGATGATTGCTTGCTTCAGCATTGCAAAATCTGCTCTCTCAGCCTTTGACATTTCCATAATGGCACTGCGGCCATAATGGGGCAGTCTGCTAAGTAACCATGCAATTTTATCAGCATTGTAAACCTGTTGAAATTCACAGGCATACTCAAAAGTATTCAACAAGTCAATAGTGTCATCCTTTTCATCATACACACTGAGCAGATCTTTAGGAAACCTTGGATGAGAGGAGGACCCAGACCCATGTCCAGGACCCTTAGATCCATTGGAAACTTGAAGGTTGGCCAGTTCCAACTAGTGATCCCTGTCCCTCTGTTTTTCTGCCTGCTCTATCTTCAGCTTGTTGTTAAATTCAAGCTCCTTCTGCCTAAACAGCAGTTCACTTTCCTCAGGAGCTATGCCACCAAGTTGTGACTCTTGCCATTCCATGATTCTTTGACTCATTTCCATTTTTGTGCCTTGAGCAGGTAAATCCCTCTCAGCACACATCTTTCTTAATGTTTCAGATTTAGAAGCATTTAAGGTTAACAAGGTACTTGTTTCCATTTACTTGTTAGATAGGTCTATGGCCTTTTTCAGTTATGCTACAACAATTCACTATGTGTCCTGGGTAGGAATAACTCGAAATGCCTTCACTAGTGTGCAACACTGGATACCTTCAGTCCTATCCAACCGCAGCCACCAATTTGTTAAGATGGATTTCTGAACTCTGACCTGGTTGGCAGAGGTTCAGAGGCCAGCCTAGTTTCTTGGAACAGGGTAACCTCTGGACAAGCCAGACCAATCAAGGTAGCTATGGTCTGCGGTTAAGACTAAGGGCCTCATTCCGAGTATGGAGGTAGTCATGGGGCTATTTGCACTATGACTACCTCCCATACCGGTACCGGCTCCGACCTGGTTCAATGGGGACTTACTGGCGTAGTCCGACCTTTGCGGGACCGGTAAATCCCCATTGAAAAATCCATTCTCCATTCCCATTTGAGCCCCCATAGGGCTCAATGGGAATGGGGAAGTAGCTAATAACGGTACCGCAATCTGCGGTACCGTTATTAGCTCTGAAGTCCCTTAACGGGTCCCGTCCTTAGCACCTGGTCAGACCAGGCGTTAAGGAAGGGACCCGCTACGGGACCTCGGAATAGGGCGCAAAGGGATTAGTGGCACCGATATCCTTAACGGTGCCCGGTATCCCTTTGCGCCCTACTCAGAATGAGGCCCCAAGTCTCAGGAGGGGTGAGGGTGATTGAAAGACCTCAATGAGCACACAGAGCAAGGACACTTACATATTACTCCCAGACAGGTATATATATAAAAAAATATGAACACGTTTATTACAAGGCCTTTGTAACTCAACACAGTGTCCGGTCAAAGGGTCGACTACAAAGGGTCGAATTGTCAAAGGATCGACACCAAAGGACCGAAAACAAAAGGATCAAATTTTTTTTTTTAATACTTTTTTTGGGGGGTTTTCATTTATGGAAGAAATGTGGTTTTTACCACAAAAAACAGGGGTTGGGGGGGACCCCCCCCCTCCAAAAAAAAAATGTAAAAAAAATAAACATTTAGATCCTTTTGTTTTCGGTCCTTTGGTGTTGACCCTTTGACCATTCGATCCTTTGGTTGTCGATCCTTTGACCTACAACCACTCAACACACAGTAAAAGAGTCACAGCAATACTATCAAACCAACACAACACAATCAATACAAGATATATACAAGACCACTGGGGTCTAAAGGGTTAAAGGCACAAATGATGTTCACAACCTAGAGGGGAAGGAAAATAGGCAGTGCAGATAGTCTTTTAGTCCCCTTCAACATCAAACACACACCTAACTAAGAGGCAGTCCAAACCCTAAGAAGAAAGGAGCCTTATGCTCAATAGTACATGCAGTGCAGGCGCACGTGGTTGTTCCAATGGGCAAAACGGGATCTCTTCAGGGGTCTCTAACAGCTCAGGGAGGTGGGTGAGGCGATGAAGAATAGATTCCCACTATTCGAGGAGGGCCTCCACTTGAAGGTAGGGGTGATTCCAAGGTTAGGGAATAGTTTGCTAGTTCGCACTAGCAGTGGAAAGGAGAGGGATCCCCAGGGGCCACTCGTACGTAAAAATGGATGGCGGCACTAGGGGCCACCGGTTAGGGATGCGATTACTCACCGACCCCCGGTTCACTCCGGAGCAAACTTCGCCAGTCGAGTCCACTTTGGTTGCAGGTTCAAATGCAGCAATATAACGGCTCTGCGGCTTTCAGTTTCGAAGATACAGTGATGACTCCCAAACGGGACAGTGGCAATTTCTCCACTCCTTATGGAAGAATCAGGCCAGTTTCACTACATCAGGCTTCAGGGGCAAGTGGGTGAAAGTCAGCAGTCCCCCAAAATACGATCCAAACTCCTCAATGAGGGTCAATAATGAACACACCCCAGGAGGGAAGGAGACCAAGACCAAGTGCGGGTGAAGTTAAGAGATAAAGTTTATCTAAATCAGAGCGCTCTGCCAAAATTACATTGTCTTTGCATTAAAAAGGGTTACAGCGTCATTAGTGACGAAACATATACAGTACAAAAATTACATTTCGATTGGTGGAGCAGCAAGTCCAGCATATCTCCTTATGGGTCGCTTTCATGCGATTGGATGGCTGGTTGGCGGGAAGGCGGACATCACGTGCATCGCTGGGCTGATTGGTGCGAGGTGAAGGTCATGTGGCTCTGGATGAGGTGATTGATGCTAACTCTCTAATCTACACAATACTTCAAAGCATACAATAAATTACAATAAGTCGTATTTCGACAGTTGGGGAGAAGACAATATATTTCACATGTTGTATTTTATACGTTGGTCACTGGTAAGGTGAGAGATGTGGGGGTCATCTCTGTCATGGGGCAAAGGGGTGAGTGCCCAGATCGGACCAAGTGGGAGGATGAAAGGATACATGTGTTGCACTGAGACATCCGTGACAAATGGGCCTTTAGCAGCATAGTCATTAGGAGGAGGAAAGGTGGGGGCCTTGTGCTTGCCATGCGCGGCGCTTCAGCGGGGAGAGGAGACGTGGGCAAGACAATAAGACTGAAGATACACATAATGGGTCTTGAGTGAGTTTCGCAAATGCCATTTCTACATATGGCCTAAGAGGGGGTTGATTCAAATCAAAGTTGTGCTTTTACATGCATTATGTTACACGACCCTGGTCATGTTCACCTTATACTGAGATACAATTTTGGTGGTTACCGCCCTAGGGGCCACGAGATTTACATTCTGTCAAATGGTTCTTCTAACATCATATCTAACAGCAATTGGCCTATACGCTGAGGCCCACATCTCTTATCTACTACAATCAATCAGCTAACATATTTATCACACGTTCGTTTAGACCTCACGAAGGCTATTTTATTATGGTTTTAGTACAAAGAAGGATATATGGTCACACGCGGGATTAGTAGTAGGGGTTAATCTGAGTGGCACACAGTCGTGGGGCAGGCATCTGTTGCATCAAATAAGGGGTGAAGTTAGAGGTTGTGTGAGTAGTATATCCTTCGAGTAGTGTCTGTGGGTGCAGAGCAGGTTTGTGGAGATGGATGGGTTTTTTCCAAGACCAGGCCTGGGCCTGGTCATTTACAGGGCGGTGATGTAAGGAGGAAGGCGAGAGACATAGTGTTTTTTTTTTAGCCTTTCGTGCCCAGCTTTCTGTGGGAACAGGACAGTCACAGAGACACCAGAAGGGAGGTCGTGGGGGGAGTGCGCGGACCCAAGGGAGAGGTGCAGGCCTGCAGGATGACATTTCTGTGAGGCCTGCTAGAGCAGATACAAAATGGAGTCAGTGCTCATACAAAATGGAGTCAGTAACCAGCCCTCTTATAGATGTTGCACCTGCATGTGTCGACCAGAGGCTGTCCGGCAGCTTTGGCCAGAGGTGCATGGCCAGCCGTGGGACGAGCATAGTGTGTCTGCAGGGATGGGATTAGAGGGGAGGGGGCCTAAATGACCTTTTCCTCCCTTACATTCCCCCTTTTGTTACTTAAGTAATGAATATTGTAATCCTCCTAACCTTGGGTGCTCATTTTCTTCCGCTATTGCTTCATCCCATGCAGGTGTTCCCTTTTCGTGGCATCCAGGCCCTACATACTGCCCTTAGGATCTCCCCTGCCCGGGCATACTCATCGTGGTTTCAAGTCATGTAGATGCAACCCCCTTCCCCTTCCAGGTTCACCCAAACTTCGTCATACCATTGTACTTCACGCAGCTCCTTGAATGTTGTGTGATACAATCTGTCTACAACATACCCTGTGTTGTATATTGCTGTCATTCTGTATTTTGGCTCGGAGTCATCCCCTGTTTGCGCTTGTGCCTCGTGTGTTATCTGTACCACTCCTTTTGCACGGCCCATTGTCACCATCATCATTGCACTGTTAGGTACCGCATCTGCACAGCACCTAAGGCCTAATTGGTACACACCAAAATTTAGAAGCAAAGCAATGGTGGGTATCAAGAGCTTGACAGTCATTCCGAGCCAGGATGGAACCCATGAAAAATCATTGTCGAACCACGTGCTAGGCTGCACCACTCCTCCTTCTTTCATTCGCTCACTGAGGTTGTGTACTGCTGCTATAACGTGAGATAGTTTTCCATTGTCCGCATCTGCAGAAGGTATGAACGTGCAACACGCGCTCCCGATTTTTCATCAAACACCTCCATCCATTGCTGTCAACAGGTCTAGGACATACCTTTTCTGCATTGTTATTAGCCATAGGGCTCTTAGCTCCACCTTTATCACGTTGAACCCCTCTTCTGTGTTGTTGGTCAGTTGGATCAGCTCCCCACGAGTAATCCGGAGCCATTTTGCATTGGCCCTTGCCTGGGTGCTTGGGACGAGGGACGCGAAGAACGTCTCTCCGGATGTGAACAGCTGAAATCGATCAGGGATCTGTGCCAAAAGTTCAGAGGATGCCTCAGAGATGTAGTTGAATGATCATTGTTGTCGCGACACTGTGCTTTGCAGCTTCTCCTCACAGAGGACGTATACGGGGGGTCCTTCAGTTGTTGGTAGGGGCTCCGGATACTCGGTTGCAGGCAGCCACCTACCCCCTTGGATACGACTTTCTGGTATCACCATCAGGGTGGAATGCAGCGTTGCCAGAACGCGCATGCCCCTCCAAGACTGTAGAAGGTGCAAGTACGCCTGTTTGCCACAAACCCAGTAAGTGTCCATTAATGCAGCTGTTCCTTTTTTCATGTCTGGGATGATGAGAGTTTTACTACAATTATTATTTGTGCCCAGATGGGTTCTCCCTTCTCCATGGAAACACAACTCATATGGGATTTCTCTCTGTAGCTTGAATGGTTTTTTGAGGGCTGTTACCCACGTGAGTTTTGCGATATGTTGTGTCCATGTGCAATTTTTCTTCTCACAGTCCTCAGAGTGCTTCTGCTTTGCATGTTATTTGTTCTTCTTGCCATTTATTGTGCAAAAATAATGTTCTTTGATTACGAGAAAAGGCTCTTTTAGGCAGGTCACTTCTTGTGATTTGCTGTAGCACGTCTTCTCGTTCTGCAGCATTTCATATGAAACAGTGTGTGGTTAAAAAGTGTTTTTAATTCTGCACAGTGCGAGGTGAAGGAGACATTGGGCCTCAGCAATAGGTGACTCTTGTGGCAACAGCACTTTAGGAGTACCCGAGGCATGGGGTATTAAGGAGCATACGTAACAGCTCTCATTCGTGGTTTGCTTTCCTGTTGTGCTCATGTCTGCATACCATTTGTTAGACTGGTGTGGGTGCTGTGGATCTTCTATTGTGTCCAACCCTAGCCCATGGTATTCATCATATCTTGCCTGTCCCACCCCCTTTTCCTTCTTCATTTCCCCCTAAGGTCGTGTAATGTTTTTTTATTGGCCCAATGTCATATTGGGAATATTCCACCCCCCCCCTTTTCCCACTCATTATACATTGCAACATAGTTCTCTATAGTTTTGTCAATTGCATCTTTTATACTTTTGTTGACTGAGGTAGCTTGTGTAGTTGTATGGAGTTCATTGTTCCACCATAAAAATTCAGGGGGATCTAGGTCATTTTTTTCACATCTGTTAATCTCAGAATCATTATAATGGGCCATAGGGTCAATTAATACAGGAGCGCTGATTGTGTAATTTTCATTATGCGTGTCATTTTTATGGGCCCCGTGTGTCCAAATCAATTTAAATCTATCCCATATGAGATGGGTACCTTGTTTTAATAATTTCCCCCCACCTCCCCCTCCTTTATGTCGATAGATATAAAGGCTATCGCCCAATACAGCACAAGGCCGAACATCATGGAAAGGAAAATAATCGCACAACAAAACAGTCCACACTCATAGGAATATTTTCTTAAATCATTTTCTCTGTTCCTATCTCTATCTATATTATTATTGCTGACATTGGGGGCCCCTGCCATTGCCAGGGAAGATCCTACAGAGTGAAGTATAAAAGGGGGTTAAGTACACATTCATATACATATTGTTTCAGCATTTCAACTTTATTTATAACTTGTCAATTTCCATTATAATTTGTACCCATCTAACTTCTATTACAGCTTGTTAATCACACATAAAACTATACATTTCCATTGTCTTTTTGTCAAAGGTATTTAGTGACAGAAGGAGAGAGAGAGTTGAAAAGAAGCCTTTACCTAAAAAGAAAACTTTTAACTACTCAACTTTGCATTTTCCATTTCCTTACTCATTATTTCATTTTTTATAACTTTGTTCATTTTACTTGCATTCACATATTGTCGTTTAATTCACTTAATAGTACTTCTTTTTGTATCCCAGTGTGTCTTTCTTTTTTTTATGTTTGTGTTCTTCTCTGTGTTGTTGTGTTCCTGTTCTTGTGTTACACTGTCATAGGCTTTGTGCACATCGGACACATGTATCCAGTATCTTAGGCCCTTGACCGCAGTTGGGGTGCAATATACCACTTCATAAGGGCCATGGAACCTGGGCGCATTCCACCGGTGCACAAAGCTGAGGGAGTATATCATCTCCCCTGGCATCAACTGGCAGTTTGGGCTGTCTGTGGCTGGGGTCATTGTGTCACTCATTTCTTGTGTGAAGGGGGCTGCTAACTGTTTCGCTATCATCCTTGCTGCATTGGTCAGTTTTCTCAAATAGCACAGAAATTCCTCCCCCAGTACTGTTGCACTTCTATATGGATAAGACTGCCTTTTCAGGGGTGATACTGCTGTGTGCATACGTCTGCCTGTCACTATTTCATGCAGGAACAAGTGGTGGTCCTTACTTGGCTGGTTCCTTAATTCAAATAGTGCTAATGGCAAGCAGTACACCCAGTTTATCTTTAGCGTGTGGCATAATTTAGACAGTCTGCTTTTTACGAGGCCGTTAATTTTTTTCTACAATGCCGTTGGCCTGCAGGTGATAAATCAAGCATAATTGGTGCTTGATGCCCAGCATTGTTGTTACTGCTTTGAAAAGATCATTGACGAAATGCATCGGATTGTCGGAGCATATGACGTCTCATATCCCCCAGTGGGGGAACACCTCTCTTACTAGAAATTTTGCCACGCATTTTGCATCTGGGTGTGCGCAGGGACCTGTTTCCACCCAGCATGAAAACAGGCAGACCACCACTATCAAGCATCGTGCTCCATTGCACCTTTCTCCCATGTCTGCATAGTCAAAGTACAGTTCACGGAATGGCCCAATGGGACGGGGCAGTGTTCCTCTCAGTGTTCTTAACGTCATCCCTGAATTGTACGTTTGACATGTTGTACACTCTATTACCATTTTAGACACATGTTTATGTAATCCTGGCAAAAACCAATTTTCTTGTATCTCTGCAGCTATGTGCTGTTTTGCATTGTGGGCTGGGAAGTGGAGCTGCTGTAATGCTGTCTCTAACAATTTTACTTTTGTGATATCTGGGAGTAATTTGTCCCTCTTTTTGATAAGGGGGGCCTAAATCAAGAGGGGTTGTGGCGAAATAAAGAACAGAGAACCTAGGCTTCCCCACCTGTCTATCACTGGCCTGGTTGTGGATCCAGCACACTTCTTACAGATCACTGCAGATTGTCTGTACATACGAGAGGCACCCAGTGTTTTTTTGAATTACAAATACACTTTTTTTTATTTACGTGGTAAAAAATAGCATCACATCGCTATTAACAAAGAAGAGATAAACAACAAAAACTTTTTTCTTGCCCGTGATGACCGGGGTTGCTAGGTATCTGACTAGACACATGTGAGGTCAACCGGACCACATTCTAAGTCACTATTCTTTACTAACCCTCACCATAAATCAGTGATTGTAAAGAATTAACGTATGAGGTTAACTAATATGCCTTCAATACCTAGCAACCCCGGTCATCACGGGCAAGAAAAAAGTTTTTGTTATTTATCTCTTCTTTGTTAATAGCGATGTGATGCTATTTTTTGCCACGTAAATAAAAAAAAGTGTATTTGTAATTAAAAAAACACTGGGAGCCTCTTGTATGTACAGACATTCTGTAAGAAGTGTGCTGGTTCCACAACCAGGCCAGTGATAGACAGGTGGGGAAGCCTAAGTTCTCTGTTCTTTATTTCGCCACAACCCCTCTTGATTTAGGCCCCCCTTATCAAAAAGAGGGACAAATTACCCCCAGATATCACAAAAGTAAAATTGTTAGAGACAGCATTACAGCAGCTCCACTTCCCAATGGTGAACGCTGCGGCTGCGAAAGCTTGTTCGCAGGCGAAGTGTCCTTGCATAACTGCATCGAGGATGCTGCTGTAGTATGCCAGAGGCTTGTGGCCTAGCAATGATTTTTGTGTTAGTACTACAATCATTAACGTTCAATTGCAGTGTGAGAACAAGTAGAATTTGCGATCATTGTCTGGTCTCGCTAGGACGGGTGGTGTGGAAATCAGTCCTTTTAGCATTTCAAAGGCAGTATGCATTTCTTGCGTCCATACTAAAACTATATTTTCTCTCTGTGCCCCCTTGAGTGCATGGAGTAAGGCTTTTGTGTATGAGGCATAGTCTAATATCCAGGCACGGCATTAATTGCACATGCCAAGGAACTTTTGCATTTCTTTTACTGTTTTGGGTTCATTTACTGTCCGGTCAGGTATTATCCGCTTGCCATCTTTCAATATCAGTTGTCCCAGATATAACACTTCTGTTAGTTAATACTGCAATTTCTGCTTGTCCACCTTGTATCCCTTGTGTGCTAACAAAGTGAGTAGTGCTATTGAGTCTTTTCTACAAGCTTCCTCATTCACACCACAAACCAACAAGTCATCCACAAACCGAATAATGGTGTTCTCAGGATCAACATTCCCAAGATCTTCATGTAAATGCTCGGGCTTTTGCAATATCCCTGGGGCAGCCTGCAATATTCGTACCTTTTCCCGTCCAGTGTAAATGCTGTCAGGTATTGTGATTCGGGGTCCAGTGGTACTGAGAAAAAAGCCTTTTTCAAATCCACCACTGTGAAGTGTGTTGCTGTTTTTGGGATGCTGCACAAAATTGACGCAGGATTTGGGACAAGTGTGAATTCCTTTTGTATTACGTCATTGAGGGGGCATAGGTCCTGTATCATCCTCCACGCCCCTCCCTTTGCCTTTTTAATCGGGTAAATACAAGTATTACAAGGGGAATTTGACGGTACAATGATCCCCTGCTGTAACAGTGCGTGTAGGGTTTCTTTTATTCCCTCCTCTGCTTCACTACACAGGGGGCATTGTTTCACTCGGAGCAGTAATGCTCCGGGTTTGAGTTTTATTTTTACCAGTGTCACTTCTCGCAGCAGCCCTACATCGTGGAAGCCTGTAGTCCACAATATTGGTGGTACCTGGTGCATGTCTTCGCTGAAATAGTCTTGTGGTGCACTAATTATGGCCATGAGGGGCATAGGTAGCTGTCTGTGTTGGAACATGATCTCACAAGGGATTGCTATTTCCATAATCATTTCCCCATCAGTGTCTGCATCTGTAAACAACTCTTCATCAGAAACATCTCGTAATGCTATATTGGCATTGATACATAACACTGTTCGCCAAGGTCAAACAGTCAAATGTTACCCTTTCCTCTTGAAATGGCTGGTGGCAGTGGTTTCAGAATGAACTACCGTGATTTTTCCCGACCGCAACACCAGTAGCTAAAAATCGGGTCAGCCATGTTTTTCAATATGGCGCCCATGACCCCTCTGTAAAAACAGACTCTGGTCATCTTTTAGGAAATGTCCTTCTTGTGTTTAACTCTGCGTGCCAAACCAGGTTTGGTCCCTTTGTTCGATGCCCTTTGGCGGGCTTCAGTGCTGATGCCCTCCTCTGGCGCCTGAGTTTCTGGGGTAGACAGGATATGAGAGAGGTGCCCGAAACACCCTGTGCTTAGTCTCCTAGGAGACCTGAATGCACTCTGGCTTGATTGGCTGGCTAACTGTCCGGCAAGGACAGCCACCCTGCTGGGTGAGTGGCAGCTAGGTTGGAATGAATGGGAGAAAACTGTTTAAAAGCAGGTCTCTGGGACTTGGAAGGCAGAGTCGACCACTGGAACGAAAGAACCGAAGACGAGCTGAAGGAAGATGACTGCTGCAACTCCTGGACCATTGGTTTGCCCGGTGAAGCCCTGCTGCAGGTCCGAATTGCCTGAAACTCCATCAACAGATAAGCTACTTCAAGGATGACTTTTTCCCTTGAGCTGGTGGGAACAACCAACTCGTAAGCCACCTATACACCGTCTCCATACTGGTTGAATTTTCTTCAGAGTGCTGTTGAAAACCGGATAGCCAGTGAGAAGGATACCAGTTTGTGGTTTTTAAGGCACTCACACCTTAAAACCAACACTTAGCCAAGCTTGTGGCCTCTTCCCTGGGCAGTGCAGGAACCTCCCGACGTCCTCCTTCTTGTCCCCACGACTGAAGCTCAGGAACAGCGAGATCTACAGGAACTTCCAAGAACAACTGCCTCACTCCAGGGCTGACTTCCGGCAGACTTTGGGTGCCTTCAGGTGGGCAGGAAGGACGGGGGGGGAGGAGGCGTCGCAGTGGCATTTAGGGAACGGCTGAGGATGGGAACAGACGGGCCGCTCGGCATCCCCGGCTGTGGGTCCGTGGTCATGCACCTAGCAGCTAGCCCGGGAACCGGCGTCGCATTCGTCCTGGTGTGCAGGCCGCCGGCATGTGATGCGTCCTTCGTCGACAACTTCATGGAGGCTGTGGCCAACATGGCTGTCGGCCGCGAATGCCTAGTCGTGCTGGGGGACTTCGGCGTCTGGTTCAGGGACAGTCATGCCGCTTCACGGGGCTCACTGATTGAGCAACTCGCCACCGTGAGGCTGCGGCGACTGGCAGAGGGGGCGGCTCATTCAGCAGGACACACCCTGGATGCAGTGTTCGCAGAGGAGGAACTCATCGCCACGGCGCCGCCGATGCAGGTACTGTGGAGCGACTGTCTCGTCATCCCATTCGTGGTCGCTCTGCCTACTCAGGCCTACGTCCAGCCTCCCAGGCTCACAGCCACCACGGAGGGAAGCTGGAGGGATGTCGGGGGGGGGGCAGCCTATTCGAACAACTGGAGTTGGCCGGGCCCTCGGCAGCAGGGCTGGACCTGGCTGACCTGGACGGGAGGGCTGAGATGCTGCACAGGTGAGTTGCGGGTGCAGTTGGCGGGATGGCCCCTGGGGGGCCATTCACACCATCAAAGGGGAGAGCAATGGCGGGGTGGTTTACCCCACTACTGGGCACCATGAGGGGGGAAGACAGGGAGATGGAGGTGGAATGGAGGAAAGATTGCAACCCAAACATAAGAACAGTGTTCCGGAGGCAGGTTCGCGCGTGCGGGAGGGAGGTTCAGGGGGCGGGGAGAGGGCATTGTGATGGCAGAGTCGCGGATGCCACCGGCACACGGGGGGAGATGTTCCGTATCATTGGGGAAATGGGAGACCCGCCGGGCTGTGGCGGCACCCCGACCCCCTCGGAGAAACTATGCGACAACCTTGCGGACCACTTCAGGGGGAAGGTCAATGACATCCCACGGGCCATCCAACAGAGGCCGACCAGCAGCGACTTGCAACCAGACGAACCTAGATCAGAACCGCTGCACAAACTCAATAACTACCCAGGGGTGTCGGCGGAGGCATTCGCAATGCTGATGGGTCACAGCGGGAGGGCGGGCTCACCGGTGGATCCCTGCCCCCCGGACGTCTGCGGGTCGGTCCTCGGGAAGGGAGCGCCGGCGGAATACTTCAGAGGCCTTCTAGATCTATCACTGGCAACGGGAACGGTGCCAGGGATATTCGAGTCGTCTTGCGTCGAGCCACTTCTGGGGTGCGCAGGCGGGGATGTGGATGACCTCTCCAGCTGCAGCGGGTCTCCGACATCCCCTACCCGGCCAGACTCCTCGAAACCTACGTGTACAGGCTGACCCAGGAGTACGTTGGGGAGCGCCACCTGCTGGACCGAGCTCGAGTCGGCTTCGGGCCCACGGGAGGTGCGGGGGTAGCTCTACTGTCCATCTGGGATGACCTAGAGGCGGGCGCAGACTCCGACACAACATCTGCCCTTGTCCTGCTCGGCCTCTCCGCAGCCTTCGGCGCGGTTGGCCATGGCCGGGGGACTGGAGGACGTGGGCATGGCAGGCGCAGCGCTGCGCTGGACTGGGTCGTTCCTGGCAGACAGAGCTGAGGCCGTCTGGATTGGACGCTTCGAGTCCACCCCGCGGGTCGGCGACTGTGGAGTGCCACGGGGATCCTCGCCGTCACCGCTGTGCTTCGGCATCTGCCGGGCCCCGGTAGTCAGAGTCTTCGGGAAACGCAACATCGGGTATTGCAACTGCGCGGACGACACTCGGGTCATCTGCGGGATCGAAGACACCGAAGCCGATCATTCGGACTTAGCCGGCTGTCTGGGAGTGGTCTTCGGCTGGATGGGTGCCGGCGCCTGGAGGTCAGCCCAGGGGGGAACGAGGTCATGGTCGTGTCCGGGGGCCAGGAGGGGGAGGCCGCCATCCCGTGGCCAACGGGAGTGGGATCTGCACCGTCACCGTCTGGGGTGGTGAGGGGTATGGGAGTCCTGATGGACAGCGCCCTAGCCTTGGAGCCACAGGTGGACGCAGCAGTCAGGAGGTGCTTCTTCCTCCTCCACCCGGCGAGGGGGGTGCTGCCTTTCCTCTCCTTCACGCGGGGGACACTCACCGTCGTCGGCCTTATCGTGTCGGGTATCGACTGTGCGGGCAGCCTCTACATCGGTGTACCGGAGTGCCTACTGGGGAGGTTGCGGCGGATCCGGAACGCAGTGGCCAGACTGCTCCTCGGGCTGTCCAGAGGAGACCACATCGCCCCGCCCTGGGGACACTGCACTGGCTCCCGGTGGAGCAGCGTATCATCTTCGGAACGGTGTGCATGGCGCACGGGGCGGTCAGCGGACGGGGAGCGGAGTTCCTACGGGGGAGAATGGCGGTCTACAGGCCAACGGGACCGCTCGGATCAACCAGCGAAATCCGATTGGAACAAAATCCTTGCATCGGGGGGAAACTCCGAGGCGCCGCTTTCTGCCACCTGGCCGCAAAGGCCTGGAGCAACATCCCAGGGGTAGTGGGGAACACCGGGGATCACCTTGAATTCAGAGGGCTACTGGAGGCCTGCCTCTTCAACACCAGAGACTAAAACCGAAACAACAATAAGACAAACGACTCAAAAAAAGGACATTGACAAACCCCTAGAACGACAGAAGTACTCCCAGCACCAGTAGGTATGACGCTGGACACAGGGGTACACCCGCGAGGCCCAGGGAGACGGAGGCAACAACTCCAGCCAACCCTTACCATCCCCCACCGCCCGTACAGCCACAACTATCTACCACAGGGCTGTGGAACGGTCGAGATACCACCAATCACCCCACAATCGGAAGTATGGACACTAGCAGCTGCGCTAATCATGTGGGGGGAGGGGGGGTGAGGAGCATGCAAAGTTATTAAGGGAGCGGGCGGAGGGGACAGCTAAATCCTCAAACGGCCTCGAATGCAAAAACGGGCACATACCTCCTGAGGCACAGGGCGTACAAACATCCCGTCGTGTAAGATTACACAAGCCCAACTGGCTCAATCCGGGATAGATATGCCTACCGGCCAATACCACTGGCAGTTTCCTCTCTGCGTGCGCCTCTCAGGCTCCGGATCAGGCGCAGCCACAGGCCTCTAGCGCAGCAGACCGCAGGAACTTCAAAACACTGCAACAACAAGACAAAACACACATAGACTCGCACATCAGCACACGACGACTACCGGCCGCATACACCCCAGGCCCAGCCGACGGAACCACCGGGCTGAAGCTGCCAACAGCACATCACTGCAATCTTGCACTTTTCCAGCCTCTACCCACTAACCCGCCCCTCCCTCCCTCTTTCAGAGCCGCCAGAGCGCCAGGGGACCACTCCGGTGGTGATAGTGCGCGGTACAAATGACCTTTAACATTAACTACAGCTTTTCTTCATCATTAAGGTATTGTGCAAACATGGTGTGGAAATCATTTCTGCCACAGTGAAAGTTTGTGAATCTTTCCCAACTTTGGGGCCTTGTTCACTCCTAAACCGACATATAACTCTTTTTCTGGCAAACTACTTGCTCCAACATTGGCAAAGACTTAACCGTTTACTACCAGTACTGTGCTATCCTATCCAAGACTCTGAACCATTGACTTTGGCCCAGGCCTATTGAATTTAATTGCTGGTTGTAGTGAACTGATACTATTTTCCCTGCCTATGAAAGTAATTGTGCTTTAAATTCTTTTAACCGTGTCTTTCTACCCCTTTTGAAAGTAACTGAAGTTCCATTTTGCTCCCACTTCAGGGGAGCCTAACTTGTTCAGAAACGTATTGGTTGTGTACTGTAGTATAATAGAGTGTGATATTGAGCTGCTTTCTTACTAGTGGAATGTTTTCCAAATGACTGTGTAAATAAATGTATATTCTTTTCCAAGAAACCTTGAATAGTGTTTGTTTGAACTACTGTGATTGCAAGTCCTTTGTGTAACATCTTGTACTGCTCACATTACTCTTGCGATAAGTCTGGCTGCTCACCCACTGCTACCACATAACTGTGTAGTACAGGCTTGTACCAAAGGTGAAATTGTGCTTACACCTGTAGTCTTAATTGTGTGTAGTGTTCCCAAAGGGTACTGCATGTAATTCTGTCTAACAATCTCCACCAGTGCTTCAGAACCATCGATCAGCACTGAGACAGTGATTCCTGACCCCGAGCTTCCGTGTAGGCGAGCCTGCAGCCGTTCATCCTGCTTTGCTAACCAAACCGTTGTACCGCCTGATACCCGCAGCGACTCCCGTCTTGAACTCTGTCACAGAAGCCTGCAAAGCGCCCTGATGCTGACTCGACCCTGTCGAGCAACAAGAACACCTACAGCACAAGGTACACTGTGGTTATGTCCCCCTGGTCCTTCCCATTAGGCCCCAAGAGACATTTTAATATCTAGTGCTCTCTTTGTGCTAAAGCCTTTTCTCATTGATTAACAATTGTAGTATTTTTGTAGTGTTGCAACAAACCAACGATCCACAACCTTTCAGAGATAAACCTGCCGTTCCTGCCACATTACCAAAATTGGACAAGGAGATTTATAATTTGCTTGTTATTCCAATCTGTTCGGATCCCTTCTGGTGTTTTAGAGGTGTGGATCTCATTGATGGTTTAGAAACCGATATTCACCCCCTGACCACTGGTACCACAGAAGTTTATTCGTCACACATTGAGTGTGGTGTTGGTTGGACTTGGGAATAAGGGTCATTAAACAGTGTGCACAGCATTGCTGCCAGGTGGTGGACGTAAACCACACAGAATTCTACTGGAAACCCATCCAGTCCTGGCGACTTCCCCAAGTCCTTGCAACCCATGGCTACTGTCAGTGCACCCACTTGTAGGGGATGCGCCAAACTTTACATATCTGAGCTATCTAATTTCAGGAGACTAATATTTTTAGAAAAAACATCTAGATTCTGTCTCAGGGACTTTGCGTTATAGGAAAGTTCCACAGAAAATGAAAAAAAAGCAGTCAATCATTCCCTGGTTGGAAGTCATGGGATGCCATTAGTATCAATCACAGACGAGTTTATCTCTCCCCTTCTTTCTAAGCTTCCATGCCAGAATTTCCTCCACTTCATCCACCTGTTCTGAGGTGGCCTGTTTACCAAAAAATACCCCTTTCTCTGCTCTAATTTATTAAGAGACCGAACCATTTTTGAAATGGCAGAAGGGCATACCTTTTCTCCTCTGGCTGGGTTGAAGCGTAGTTTTTTTCAACATTGTCACCCTTGCCTCCAAGAAGATCTATTTTTTCCCAGGGGCGTCGTTGCAGGAACGCAGTGACTAAAGATGGACTTAACTCGCGAAATGGGCTCCCCTGCCACGCACTTCATTTCGGCCAATAACAGTATTTTCGGATAATAGCATTTTTGTTTACCTTCCGCCGATGATGACGACCGTTTTACGTTCATATCCGTCTGGGAAGGTATTCTTACTTTTTACCATCTTGAACGGATTGCCTAATACCGTCCTCATGGAAGTAATGCTGCAATGAGCTTCGGCCACTCACATTGCCTTTGGTGGTAGTGCCAATTACCACCGGGTGTATTTTGTCAAGAAAACCGCCGAGGCTTCAATGAGGATTTTAATCTGTGTCTCGTGCGAAAGACTGCTCCCCCTATGCGGTGCTCATCCGAGTTTCATTGGGAACAGTAGCTTCCGTCATGCTCCATATACCATAATGCTCTTTAAATACATGTATAGTTAGAAACCAGGGCTGGGTTGGCCTACACGGAACTCTGGAGGTTTCCTGGTAGACCTCTGCACCCTGGGCCTCTTTTGTGTGGTAACCTATTCTATTTCCACATGTTCTCATGGGAAAGGGGATGGGCTTGCTGTAAATGTGTAATATGGGGCCACTTTGAACATTATTTCCAGGGCCTCTTTTGGTTCCCAGTTCACCCCTGTTAGAAACTTTAAGAATTGTCTAACACAGATAAAGTATGCAAATCTAGGAGTAGAGTTTTACTTTCAGAAAAGTGAAACATCAAAAAGAGCAACAATATAACATGAACGCTCAGCCTCGTGCTTTCCTGTAACCACTGATTTACGGAGTGGGGATTATTTCAGTAAATATTTTCGACTCAACTGATCAATTACTCGTTGAAGGTTTAGCATGTCTCCTTTTACATCCCCCTCCCCCATTCCCCCTCTCCGTGGGCATGCAGATTCTCTCCAGCAAACCTAATCATTAGTCGTGACATAAAGAAGCAAATATAAAACTTTTATTAATTTACATTTCAAATTACCGTGAACACCGGTCATCTGGCCAAGCTAATTGTATTTGCTTTGCCCTGACCTTTGCTGCCTAAGAGACATATGCAGTATTAGACATAGTCACAGCATGTAGCAGCACAAGCACTATATACACCCACTCCTATTAAATGCATGATGATACTTTTTTTTAAAAGCACTGTTAAAGGCATGTACAAACCTATCCCCAGAGTGGCATTTACGGATCAAAAAACCATGTGATCAAATGTAAAAGTGAGCAAGTTCAAATACTCCTGGTTGTCACCTTGATCTCTTTTAAAGAGTTCACGTGTTAGGATACATTTAGAAGAGAAGTCAACAGGGAAAGTCCATATATATAAATGAGATGATGACAAGGTGCACAATGCATTTCATTTGTCTGCTGCTGTCCCAACAAGCCACATCTTCTTCAACTATTGATCAGTCAGACTAGAATTGTATCTCTCATGCCAGTGTCATTTGCACCTATGCAGATGCCCAAGGAAATAGTGGGATTGATTTCAAAAGTTTGTGTAAGAAAAGTAAAAATATTGTGCCACAAACCAAGACAGGTTTGCGGCATTTATGCTGAATTACAGTAGTAATCGGCAGAGAGAGAATGCATAGAATGTAATTGCTGATGGCCTTATAATGGATATTCTGAGAGAAAACAAGCTTTCACAGAGGCCTTGATTCAAATTATATGTGCGGGGAATAGTGGCGCTGTGGGCATTTTATATCGGATACTGATATCGATTTGGCTTTCAGGATGGTTGAAATACTACAATCTCTTCCTTTTTAGCAGCATATTTGAAAATGGGACATTTTGCGTTTTTTTCTGCACGCGAAGATTGCCCTGGCCCAAAAAAATATTTGTTCAATGCATTTTTGTACCAGGGAAAAATTCTGCATTAGTTCGAGGGCAAACATTGTTTTGATGCACAAATGCATTGAAAGAATGTGTTCTTTGTCCTGCGTCAATTTTTGCTTAGGGCAGTTCTTGCTCTGCTTCTACATCTGTGCCAAACTGCACTTTGGTCCATGCAATATTTTCTATAATATACACCCAGCGGATCATAAACACCTTCCTACTGAGGCTCTAGCAGATGTCTACATCCTCTGCCATTCTCACAACACAATAACGTGGAGAAAATGCTTCCTTTTGTCCCTCGGAATTACAGATCCATAACTCATTAACTGGGCTTGCTTTACTCATGAAAAGTCTCGGACCATATTACAAAATGTTTGCATCAGTGCAAGTGCCTTTAGCACATTCTATGCATGTTTGCACCAGGGAAAACGACGAGGACTAAGGTACATATTGCCTTAGTGCAAAAATGCCTTCAAAGAATATGTTTATTGCACTGGGGCAATATTTGCCTGAGTGCTAATTGTATTTGCGCCAGTGCAAAGTTTCTGGCGCCAAAATGTCATGCTTGCCGCCAATGAGATATTGAAGACAGCAGGGGGCAGCCCTCAACACATTCCCAACCATTGGACAAAACGAAATCCCAGTGATGTGAATAGGATAGGTTGTTAGGAATTAGACAGAAGCAGAGTCCTTCAGTGGCTCCCCAGCCTAAAAAGAGAAAAGCTATGATTTAGACTGAGTAGAACACCAAGCATCGCTAATATCATATGTATAATATTTACCATGTCTAAAATACCTCCAAAATTATTCTAACATATTGTATAAGGGAGATGGAAAGGTATGAGCAACAGCCAGGGCAAATTACCAGGAGGGGCATATATATCAGGATATCCTTTGAGAGAAGTTAACCATTGTGGCATTCTTTGGTGAAAGAATTAAGGATGATGATAGTTTAAAATGAAACTTTATAATTTTCAGTAGGTAGGTATTCCGGTTTGGATATTTTGTGTCTTTCTGGGAATTTGGCCTCCATCTCTCAGAAAGTGGGGTCTTGTTAAATAGCCTTTTGGTTTTGGCGAATTTTTCTGGTGCTTGCGCCCCAAAACTGATGAGGCCATTGTTACAGAAGAGAGCGAGAGGGAATGGGGTTTCTGTACTATCGTAATGGAGAAATACGACAAGGCGTCGCTGAACGCAGCCAGACCCATTCCGGACTTAAGACAAAAGGGCACTTCATTGGTGTCTGCACTGAAGACCCTTTTACTCTTCACTATTTTTTTATTTTTATATTTTTTATTATTACTTGTGTTTAATCATTATGATTTTTACAAGGACATAAGAACAAAAAAAGGGTGCTTCTACCTAGTAGCTGAGAGCCTCTATTCTTTCCATAGCATATTTTAAGATTTTTGCCGAAGCAATGGTCCATCTTGTCTTTTTGCCTGAGATCAGGCGAATCCACCAGGTCTCCTGTTCTTGCAGCTTGCAGTCAGAGAACAGCAGGGTCAGGTATGCGAGTCTCAATTCTCTGGTCTCCGGACAAGACATCAACATATGCCTTATTGTCTCCCATTGCTGTTGATCTGCGCATAGTCTGCATTAATTTGATTTTGGCAAAGATCTTATTTCCAAGATTTCGCGCGTAGGCAGGAGATTCAACCAGGCTCTCATAAAGATGCCTCACAAGATCTTATCTGGGAATTTGTTGATGTATGCTTGCGTTTCCTTTATTTTTTTTCTCGTCTTTGGAAGGTTGCTTAGCAGTTTGTTGTTTGCAGCATTTTCTTGGGTGTTAATCCAGTCCAATTCTTCCATTTTTTGTTTTTACTCTCAAAGGATTGGACATTAGATCTTCCTCAGTGCAAGCAGTGAGTTCCAATTTGAGTTTTTTTGCAGTCACCCATGCATTTAGCATTTGGGAGTGACCTCCTTTAATCTCCTGAGCAATCAGCTGAAAGACTGGCGGACTTTCTTTCATCAAGGTTTCCTGTAGAACTACATGCTACTCGATTCTACTATTGCTGATAGAGAGAGCAGGTCAAGTTCGCGTCTTATGACTGCAATAGAAGTGGACTTGGGAACGTTGAGAACTAATCTCCACAGTTATCCTTCCAGCTTTGGCCATATTGTGACTGGGATGTTGGGGAGTACGTCCATTCAATAGAGAATAGATGGAATCACTTTTGCTTTATAGAATTGAATTGCAGGCAACAAAGAAAACCTTCCAAATTTTCTATCTATCTCTCTAGTTTGTGCTTTGAGATTACGCATCTTGTCCCATAGGGCTTGTTGCATTTTGGTTTCAAATCTTGAACTGTCAATCATAACTCCCAGGTATTTAAAATGGTCGACAGTTTCAATTTGTGTACCTTCCATGGTCCAACTCTGTTTTTCAGGTTTTTTTTGAAGATTTTCCCAAGATCAAGATTTATGTTTTTTTCTTATTTATTTCTAAGTTGTTAGCTTTTATGTAGTTCGCAAGGTTGTTCAGTTGCCTTTGAAGTCCAATAGGAGTTTGATCCAATAGGATGAAGTCGTCTGTGTAAAGCATTCGAGAAACACTGCAATCGCCTATTTTTGGTGGAAATGATCTTACTGTGATTTCAGTTTCTTTGAAATCGCCAAGAAAGGCGATGAACAGTGCCCGGGCCAGAGGACCGCCCTGCTTTACTCCCCTATTGGTAAATATTTTTTCGGCTGACAGAAGACCCTGTTGGCTCAGACGTACATGCATTTTGTGTCAGTGTGTAGAGCGATCAAAGGGCCCAGAATAGAAGCCGGGCACTGCTAGGCATCAAGCTTGTTCCAAAGTTTCCCACGATCCACTTGATCAAACGCTTGGGTCAAATCGATGAACACTAGAAAGACCCTAAGGGAACATTCTCTGATCTTGCTTTTAATTATGCTTAAAAGCATAATGTTCACCGATGTGCCCGCGTTCTTCAAAAAGCCAGTTTGAAACGGATCTGCACATGGGGAAGCCCTTGCCCATATTTGGAATCTTGTCAGAAGCAAAGTTGCGAAGACCTTTCCAATGATATCTAAAAGGGCGATCGGGCGGTAGTTATTCAGATCTCCCCTCCTGCCCTTTTTGAAAATAGATACCACCACCGCAGAGGTCCCTGATGTCGGGATAGATTTCAAGTTTTTACATCGTCTGAAAAGTTTACTGATAAAAATTGTCCACTCCTCCGGGTAAAGCTTCAGGTCTATGTTTGTTAGACCGTCAGGGCCCGCGGCTCTCGATGTTTTTAATTTACGAATTACTCTTTTGATGTCATCTTCGTCAGTTAGATCTTCCCATGTTGCGTGTGTTTTCTTTTCTAATATGGGGAGTGCTCCTCCTGGGGACTCAAAGAGTTTCGTGAAATGGTTCACCCATGTTTTTTCACCTATGGAGTTTGTTAACATCTCGTCGGTTCGGGTGTCAGTTTTCTTTATTAAGGACCAGAATTCCCGAGATTTCTTACCACTCACAGTTTTTAACATTTCCTCTGTGTCGTGTTGGTAGAGGCTGATCCGGTAGTTTTTGAGCCATGACCTGTATTTCTTGGTCTCCTCGCAAAGATTGTTTCTGGTTTGGTACGTATTATGCTTCAATACCATTCTTTTCATTTGTCTTAGTAGGCGCCTTTTTTCAACTAAGATCTTATTATAGACGTGTTGATTTGCTAGAATCGTTTTCTTGAGTGAGTGAGTCCCACTTTATATACCGATAGCAGAGGCTGATAATTTACTGTTGATGTCGTTTTGCTGTCTTCCTGGCTGGATGCTTGTAGCTTGTATTTTTCTGTTAGATCTAAGATGTTAGTGGCCGTGAGTCGAAGGCAGGTTTGCTGGTTGTTGACTTCAATGTTATTCTTATATATTGGTTTCTGAGGACACATTGTGTTCCATGTCATAATCAGCAGGTTGTGATCACTTTCTTCAGTTCTGTTAACCTTGAAGGTTGATATTAAAGGTAGCAGTGCTCGCAAGACAAAGATGTAGTCCAGTGTGGCCGTCGAATTGTCTCTCTCCCATGTGGAGATCTGAAGTTTGTCGCCATGCAGCAATGCCACATTGTGAAAATTCAGAGAATTCATGAGATCCAACCACAAGGCCCCACACTCTTCTGCAAACGACCTGACTTTTCCGCTGTCCCGCTCAGGTTAGATTGGGTGCATTTTGCATTTAAATCGCCACAAACGATTGTGTGTGTTACCTGGTAGTCTGCATATAATTCGTCGATTGTCTCTGCTATTAATGTACAGAAGTTTCTGTTTGTGGTTTTTTGAGGATTCCAGTATAGGGTGATGATGGCCATCTGAATAGTTACCAGATTCTTTGACTGCGGTTGGGGAAGATCCCAAGTTACTAGGGTTGCTAGTTGGCCATAAGAGGCCAAAAGCTTTTTTATGATGTTGATCCCTGGCCAGCTCGAACAGCAAGCAAGAGGCCTGAGGACAAACGACGCAATAATCCTTTAAGGGCTGGTGAAATTTCGATGGAAAAACCGTCTAACGATGGCTTTTCAGTCAGCCAGGTCTCCTGCAAACAAAGGATATCGAAGGCCCCCAAATTGGGGCCCCCTGGTTTTGTCAAGTGCTGGTGGCCTCTGGTATTCCAAGACCCCATTGTTAGTGTTTTTGTTGTAAAGTTGTCAGTGAATTGTGAATCTTTTCCCAGAGACGTCTGATTTAGGTCAGATGGTTGCTATCTCATAGATTAATTTGTTAGGGCTTTTGGAAGCCAAGCCCATAGGCCTTTTTTCTCTTTTTTGTCACCAGCTTTTCTTGTTGTTTCCATTTGGCGTGTTTTGACCTGCGATCCATCGATTTGGTTTCTAGGGCCTCCGGTCCTCTCACGGTCTTCCTTTTGTCATGCGGATCTTCAATCCTTGTACCATCCCTTTCCATTGAATCTGTCAGCCTTAATCGATCGTGATCTGTTCTCCTCCCTTGGATGGTAGTTTGATCTTCCAGGTTCAGTCCTCTCAGTATGCGGGTAGATGGATCTATGTCGTTGGTCCGTTGCTGCTCTAGGATGGTTTCCCCATCTATTGTTCTTGAATAGCACCTCAGTTTTAGATATGTAGCAGTGATTATTAGTCATGGTATCCTGGCCTCTTGCTTGGCCCTGGTTTTCCGAATGCTTCCCTCTTAATTCGGTGAGCCGAAATCCCAGTTGCGGAAGTTCCATGTCCACTTTTTTCGGTAGGTCCTGCACCACACAGGCTTTTATGTGTAAATAGGCTTTTGCTTTCTGCTCCCTATGATAAGGTTCGATCAGTGTGAAGTTATCAGTCTTTAGAGATCTTAATTCGCGCACTTTGCTGAGTAGGTATAAAACAGTTTTTGTATTCAGAACCAAGTCTTCATCGTTGTTAGAAGCTTGTTCTAATTTGAAGATTCGGATCTCAGTAGAGTGTTTAAGATGGTTTTTGGCGTGTGGGTGGGATTCCAGTGATTAGACTCTCTTTCTCGTCTATGATGTGTCCCAGATGGAGTGCGGCCAGTTCAATGGTTTGAACGAGACCAGGTTTCGTTTCTAGAAGTTCTGCGGGATGTACTTCCATCCTTTGGTTCCTTTTCTGTGTGCAGTTTCATGGCTCTTGAGTGGTCACTTTTCCCACTCTGTGTCGGTGAGGTTTGGTAGTTTTGCTGGGTAGAAGGTTCTGTCTTTTTATATTGCCTCGTTGGTTTTTTAGAAGTGGAAGTCCAGTCAGCGGAATGACCTAGGTTTTTACATTTATCTTCAAGAGTCGTAAAAGGAGTCTCAAGATTTTATTTTACTGTGTCAAGCGTTTGCCGCGAAGCAACTTCCCCAGTCCGAAGCATGGTAGGAACTTCGCATGCCAACGGGGAAGAGGTCACCTCCGACTGTGTTTAAAAGTCTGAGGCCAAGTGCTGCGTTAAGTCCATTAGAGATTTATCGGCCATAAAGTCTTCAACTGTTTTTGGAGATTTAACCAAGTCGACCGCACCACCATCCGACGTGGGCTCTTTCTTTTTTTTTGATGTTTGGTTTAGTAGTAATTTGATGGGCACTCTGATCGCCTTTGAGTGTCCGTTTGCCTTGAGCAGTTGTGCCCTCCGTTACTAGGCAGAGTGTGACTTAACGGTTCTTGTTGTTTCCCAATTTGGCCTTTATTTTCATGGTTTCGAAGATAGGAAAGCCTTTAGATGCAAATGCCAAACATTGCTTTATTGGAGGGGATTTAATCATGTCCTGATATGAGACTTTCGGATCCTTATAGGTAGAATCCCGGTTTGATGTACTCACGGCTGGGTAACTGTTTCGCTCGAAAAGTGTTTTGCACAGGTTCCCAACAGACTGATCGTGTGAGGCTTTGTCACTAGGCTTCTGTTTTCTCTGATTTCCCTTGTTCACATGTCCCTTTTGTGCAAAGGGTGCTATCAAAAGGGATAGCCCTGGGGACCTGTGCGTTGCCGTCTCTATTTCTTGTATTGGCTTCAGACGATCTGGGGATCACTGTTTCACTGCAGCTTTTTGCAAAACGAATTTGTTTTCCCACTTTGTTTGTCATTCTTGAGATTTTTGCTCTAGAGCCGTTATATAGCCTTCCAGAAATATGAGCTTCAAATGCATCATGGCAATGATGGTTGTATGGTCTTTCGGTGTGTGGTTTAACGACTTATAAAGCTTGCTGAAAGGCGCCAGCACAATTGTTACTGCTAACATGATAGTCAGAAGATCTGGTTTCTTCGATGGAGTATCTTTTGATGACATAGAAGGAATTTCGCTCAATCTTCTGTTTCTAAGCGGCGTACACACCGATGGTGTGAGATAAGGGCTAAGACTTTGGCTGGTTTTGGTAGCCTCACGTGGTTTGCTTTTTCCTAAATTTAGTTTAGCTGGGGGAAATCCTTTGTCTATAGAGATGTTCTGGTGTACTAAGCCGTTTAAGGTTCAGCGGTTTTTGAGTTGGTAGAACCAATGGTTACTTTCACCTTCTGTGTTAATTGGCCGCTGGTTGGCTTGGGGCCAGGTTCCTTAGTTGGTTCTCGTGTTGGAGTTGCAGCAATCACTGGCACTGAGTCTGCCATGGACTCATGTCTTTGAATGGGCACTTGCCTCTGCAGAATGGGCGGTGCATACAGCGGTGCATACTCCACTGAAAGACTGTACGAATTGTGCTGAATGCTTTGGCCCACTCTGTCTTGCGTATCGATCTGTAAAGCCCTCAAATCCGCACACTTGTCCAGGTATTGAGGTGACGGCATATGATTGGCTTTTGTTGTGGGGGAAAGAGGGACTGATGTAAGTGCACACTCTTTCATTGTAGATTGGACCTCCTTTTTTTGCGTTTTGTTTGCTGGACTCATTTCTTGTACAGCCTCCAGGATTTCAGCATCTGATAATTGAAGAGACGAGTCCAATTTCCTTTTATACTGCTTCTTAAAAAAAGCCTTTTAAAGCACTTGATAGCAGTGGACTTGGGAGAGTCTTCTTACCTGCGTCTGCTTTTCTATTTTGTAGCGGTTTTTCTTTCTCAGGTTTTTGTTTTCGAACTCGCCTTTTTTTTTTGGATAAACTTTATTTTTGGTTTGCAAGTCACATCACAATCGCTTCAACTTCCCAATAGTGCATGTTATACATAACAAAAACAATGGGTTTCTCCCTTCCGTTCACATTTTGTTAAATAACAGTGCAATTTTACAGTGCAATTTTAACAATAGTGCAATTTTAACACATTGGGCATTCGTGGTAAGAGTTTCCGCCTGTAGTTCAATCGTTCTCTGATTCTTCTGAGTTTGATGAGGTAGTTTCAAGGTAAGATCTAAATGGTGCCCAAATGTCTTTGGGTCTACATGTTGAGGGGACTAGCCCTATGTAATTTTCTTCACATTCGTTGACATATGACAATGTTGTAAGGAATTGGTCTACACGCGGGGCATGGCTACTTTTCCACTTCTGCAGAATACATTTCTTGGCCACTATACATGCTATATTGAACAGTCTCCTGTTTTTTTCTGGGACTTTTCCTATGTCACCAAATAAGTATTTTTGGGGGTTGAGTTGTGCAGGAATTTGTGTAATGTCTTCCAAAATATTCGCTACATCCTACCAGAATCTAGTTATCATAGGGCAGGCCCAATACATATGGTATGCGTCCGCTTACAGGTCCTTTGGGACAGTTTGTAGTTATGGACTCGTGGAATTTTGACATTTTAACTGGGGTGTAGTGAAGCTTATTCAGTATTTTAAACTGTATGAGTCTGAGCCATGCATTCAAAGAATGCTTATTTGTGAGGAGACATTATCTGGTCCATTTCCCCTCCTCTATTGTTATGCCCATGTCCTCTTCCCAAGACGCCTTTATATTGTTGGATGATTTCGTGTGGGTTTGGACTATGTTATATAACGTGGAGACGCCCATACCTGTTTGTGTGTGTAGTGCTTGATGACAGGGATGGTCGGGCGGTTCTGTTGGGAATGATGGCCATCGTTTCTTGAATGCTGCCTTCATGCAGTGATATTGTAAAGTGACAAGTTGGCCCCGCCCCACTGTGTCTGCGAAGTCTTCTGGGGTGACAAATCTACCGTTTGGGAACATGGCCTTCATTGTGATGTCATAGTGCGGGATCCAGGCTTTCTGTATACCGTTGTTGTAGGTAGGTGCAATGCCCTGGAAATTCCATAGTGGAGTTTGTGAATCATAGGGAGTTTCGATGTGGAGTTGCTTACTAATTGCGGCCCATGCTGCAATTGTACAGGATGCTGGATCATATTTGCAGTCATCTTTATGAGATTTCACAAAGATTATGGATCTTAATTCCGTTGGGCGGACAGAGTATCGTTCTATGGGGACATGCAGTGTTTCTTCTGTGGGGTTCTGCCAATATTTGGCATATTGTGCCTGTGACACTTGGCAATATAGCTCGAAGTCAGGTGCAGCGAAGCCCCCCATTTCGTAGGGTTCCACCAGTTTTTCCCATTTAACCTGTTGGCCCCCCCGTTCCATATGAAGGGGGTTGCCATGGAGCGTAAGTTTTCAAAGAAAGGCTTGCCTGGCCAGATGGGGACGTTGTTGAAAATGTATAGGAGCTTGGGAAGGACTACCATTTTGAGTACCGCTGTACAGCCAGCGAGTGATATGGGAAGTCTGGTCCAGATTTGGAGTTTAGTATGGATCGGCTGGAGTGTGGATTCATAGTTGTCTATGTATAGTGACGGTTTGTCCCTAGATACCAGGATCCCCAAGTATCTGATATGGTCTGGGGAAGACCTCAGACCTTGAGTGTGTGAAGGGCAGGTGGTGGCCTGTGTCAACGGGAACATTTCAGATTTGGCGGTATTGATTTTATAGCCTGAATGTAGAGTGAAGTCTTTTATCACTGCTAGTATAGGCTCTAGGTTCTTCTCTGGTTGTCGATCATACAATAGTGCGTCGTCGGCGTACAGTGAGATGGATTGGTACATGCCTGCCATCTTTATGCCCCTCATTTGTTGTTCTTTTCTACATGCGGCTGCCATTGGTTCAATAGTGAGGGCGAAAAGGATGGTGGAGAAGGGACAGCCCTGCCTGGTGCCTCTATGTAAAGAGAGATGAGTAGAGAGGGTACGATTTATCAGGACTCTGGCTTTGGGAGAGGTTTAGAGTAATCTGACACACTGTGTAAAGTACAGGCCAAAGCCGAATTTGTTGAGGACCTCAAACATGTATCTCCATGAAACAGAATCAAATGCTTTCTCAGCGTCCAATGCAATGGCCACCGCCTGTGCGCCCGGCAGGATTTGCGCCATGATACTAAACAGTCTACGCAAGTTTAAGGCCGTGGACCTCGTTGGGATGAAGCCACATTGGTCAGGATGTATTAGCGTGTCATTTTAGGGAGTAGTCTATTAGCAAATACTTTTGCATATATCTTTGCATCTGTGTTTATTAGAGACAGAGGGCAATACGACGAGCGCTCATGGGCAGGGCGTCTAGGCTCCAGTAAGACTGTTATGACTGCATCTGTGATTGAATCTGGAAGGGAGCCGGAGCTTAAGGCTTCCTCCCATACGTGAGTTAGTACCGGGGATAGTATTGCGGCGTATGTCTTGTACAGGTCAGAGTTTAGGCCATCTGGGCCTGGGGTTTTACCAGCTGCCAGTGACTTAATTGCTTCAGCAATCTCTTCCTTGGTTATTTCCTGTTCAAGGACACAATTGTCCTCTGGTGAAAGTCTAGGGAGCTCAATCTCGTTCAGATATGTCTTGATGTTTTCCTGTGTTCGTGCATCATGGTTTGCGTATAGGTTAGTGTAGTATTTAGCAAATTCGGCATTAATTTCTTCCTCTGTGTGTACGGGTTCACCCTCGTCAGTCAGGATGCTAGTGATGGGGGCGTGGTTGCATTCATTTCGTAATATACGTGCCAAGTGGTTCCCTGCTCTATTTCCTTCGCCGTATCTACGCGCCCTGATTGGAGTGGACATCTATTGTAATACTAGGCTTGCTAGGTCATTGAATATTTGCAGATGTGCATTAATGTCGGCCAATGTGTTTTTGTCATGTGTCATAGAATAATCATTCTCAAGTGTTTTCAGGAATGTTTTGGTTTTGTCTAGGTACGATCTGACATTCTTAAGGAGACCAGTAGTTTTGGACATTAGATTGCCCCTTACCCATACTTTGAACGTTTCCCATACTGTGGCCCTCTTCCCCACTGACCCTACATTTAACTGAAAGAATTCCTCCATTTCAATATGTAGTGATTCGACAATGTTAGAGTCCTTAAGGATGTTTGGGGGCATACTCCAGCGCTGAGTTGGTCGTTTAATGTTCTGGAAGGATATTTCGAGTGTGACTGGAGAATGGTCCGAAAGTGTGCGGGCCAGTATTTCACAGCGCACCACAGAACTCAGCAGGGTGGAAGATATGAACCAGTAGTCTATTCTGGATTCTGTATCGTGTGCTGATGAATAAAAGGTATATTATCGGTCTGTGGGGTGTGTCCCTCTCCAGGCGTCGGTGAGGGCCAATTCCCGCAGGGCTTGATGTATCGTGGTGGCCGATTTAGTAAGGGTCCTTTGTCTACTGGAGGACCTGTCCAATAGCACATCTAGGATAGTGTTAAATTCTCCATCCACAGAACCCATGCGTCTGATGTTGGGCCAATTTCGTCAAGGAGGTGGGGGTAAAAATCGCGATCATCTGTATTCGGACCATAGGAGTTGATCAGCACCAATTTTTCACCTGCCGCCGTGCCCCATACCACTACATATCTACCCAACGGGTCAGTTTTGCTTTTTTCATGGGCAAACCCCAAAGAGGGATGAATCAATGTTAGGACACCCCTGTTCTGTGTTGAGTATTTAGTGTAGTACCTGGTGTTGCCCCATTGTTTCAAGACACTTTCATTAGTCCCCCGCAAAGCATGGGTTTCCTGAAGCGTTAATATGTGCAGGCGATGCCTATTAATGTATGCCCCCACTTTGCTGGATTTTGCCTTGTTGTTCAGACCCCGGATATTCCAGGTTAACATTTTAAGTGTCAACCCGCTGGATGTGTGTGCCCTCTGTGCCATTTCAGCAATCTACGGTCATTCTTGGGAGGGGGGAGTGTCACCATGGGGGGGGGGGGATCAGCGCGTGATACTGTGACTGCATTTTTTACAATAAACATAACTGCTAACTTTTTCTCCGGGTGCCCAATTGGGGCTCTCAGCATGTATGACCCTATAACTGGCCAACAAAACAATTCCAAGTTCCCTTTACCCACCCCGCCCACACCATCTGGCCCAACTTGTTGATGAGACCCATTTACAACTCTGTGGTTTCACTCGTGGAGGGGGACGAGTGCTGCAACTCCGCTTCCGTAGCCGAGCGTATCTCATCCGGCTTTCTTTAATACTTGAAAAACTGTGTTATCCCTTTCTGCTGTTGCCAAAGTGTGAGTCCAGCGAAAGCAAAGAGGAGATTAGGTGCTGTGGTCGGTCAATGTGCTGGGGCGAGATCTATACTGGCTGCTGTAGGGGATTTTGATCAAGTTCGTTTCTTCCAGGTGGAAGGGGGATAGCGGATTCCACATAAGCTAATGCAGCTGCCGGAGAATCAAAGAAGTGCTCACGTCCGCCATGTCGTATGCGTAGCTTTGCTGGAAACAAAAGGGCGTACAGGACTTGTCTCACCCGCAGCTGACGTTTGATGGATTCATAGGAACGTCTCTGGGTTTGGACTCCTGCTGAGAAGTCAGGATAAATGTGTATATTGTCATTGCCGTGTCTCAGAGGGCCCTTTTCTCTCGCCAGTTTCAGAACAGCGTCTCTATCTGTGTAATTCAATAGCTTTAAAATTATCGTGCGGGGAGGAGCCCCTGGTTTGGGTGGTGGGGCAAGTGAGCGATGTGCCCATTCAACCAGGAATTGAGGGGAGAATGATTCGGCACCCAGGAGTGACCTCAAGAGGGTTTCAATTTGGGTTTCCATCAGACCTTTGCAAAAGGACTCTGATAGGCCGACAATGCGTACATTATTCCTTCTAGACCTCGACTCCAAATCATCACACTTTTCACAGAGTTTGTTCATTTCACCTTTCAAGAGGGTAATGTCATGAGTGTTTTGATGGGTCGAGTCTTCATTTGAACTTATTCTATTTTCGGCATCAGTGATTCTGGCACTTTCTTTGTCTACCCGGGCTTTGAGGGAGCCTATTGTAGAGACAATGCCTCATTACACATTGTGCGGTAAGGGTTTACCGGTACCGGTAAACCCTTACCGCCTTACTACGAGGTCCCTTTGCGGGTCCTCCCTTAACGCCTGGTTTTTCCAGGCCTTAAGGACAGGACCCGCAAAGGGACCTTGGAGCAAATTACGGTACCGTAATTTGCGGTACCGTAATTAGCACCTTCCCCATTCCCATTATGCCCTATGGGGCAAAAATGGGAATGGGGAAGGGCCTTGGTGAATGGGGAATTACCGCCTCCGCTCACCTTGGAGTAGGGTGGTAATTCCGCCATCCACCAAGGCGGACTCGGTATGGTACCGGCGGCAACCATGGCGCTAATAGCTCCATGGTTACCGCCTACCGTGTAATGAGGCCCAATGTCGTCTAATTTAACATTAATTGCCAAGAACCCATTTTGGACCGTTGTTAGGAGTTGGTCAAACTTGGAATCCTCTGCAGTCGGGGGTTCAACAGCCGACGCTGGGTTCAAGTTCTCAGAGGTTGTTTGTGAGTTTGTGAAGGAATATATCGGTCCCGTCTTCCTGCTTTTAACCACGTTCTTTCCAGGCATTGTACGGGTGTCCACTTGATTATATCGATTGTGATGAGGAACGTGGATGACCAATGGAATTAGGGTTCAGTGTGGTCCGGAAACAGGATTGCGCACACACTGTCTGCTAGGTAGGATGGTCTCAGGGCAGCCACTGCAGGATACTGGTTCTAGTATAACACCCGTCCCACCTCTGTGGCAAAAAGACGATTGGAAGGATTTGGGCAGCAGAGTTGGGTGTAACGGGGGGTGCTTGCCCACATGCGCTAGCCAGCGGTGGACATGTGTTTCGTCGGATTCACTGATGTTCTCCGAAGTGGACCGTGTCCTCCCACGTGCCCGCGTATTATCCGGGTTGCGCTGACTGGGATGCAGGGGTGATATTTCCGCTGCCCGAGTCTAAGAGCAAGCTGCCCTATGCTTGTAAGGACTGCCGTAGAGGGACGGGTGGACAGGATCAGGATAACCAACCCCCAGTGGGTTCAGCCGGTGAAAGGGTGCTTCGCCCCCGCGCAGGTGTTAGGCAAGTTGGGTGGGTGGACGTAGGCCGGATTCACAAGGTGTCTCTATGATATTGCCACTTCAGGTAGTAGTGACTCTGATCTAGCCCAGGAGGAAGCCGTGTGGTCTTCTGTCCGCACCTGCACAGGTGGATCAATGGAGTGGATTGACGATGGACGGTGTTGCCACGTTCGATGCATCTGCGGCCAGTTTAACCAATGTTCTCCGAAATGGACTGTGTCCTCCCACGTGGCCGTGTCTTGTAAGGGTTTCGTTGGTGGGAGAGAAGGAGCTCTACCTCTGTTGCTCAGGTTTGAGGGTTAATGCCCTCTGCACATGTTGAGTATGAAGACAGGGTGGATCAATTGTACCCTAGGATGGCTTATTCCAGGGGAATCTGCGATGGGAGTTAGTTTTTACTCCTGTGCAGGTGTTGATTAGGTGGAGTATCTTGTCCCGGAGCATATGCACAGGGCAGCCTCCTGGAGTTTCTACTCCAGGTTACACTTAGTCTAATTGTTCCGAGGGGGAGATTGTGCGGACCTCTCTCCGCCTCTCACGAGGAGGGATGCTGGAGCGCTTTGACCCTGAGCGGTGTTGTGCCCCGGGAGGTCCTGCCGGCCCGGGGCCTGAGGCAGGTTCCACACGTGAGGAGGATGTTTAATTACGGATTAATGTGGGCATTCTTCAACAAACCGGGGACTTTTCTCTGTAATCCCCTGTACACATGTCTGGGAAAAAAAGAAACGCACACTGCGTTCAAACAAATGTGCCTGTTTTACTCGTTCACCCCTGGGCGTCAACAGTAGGCCGCATGTACTACGTGCATTAGTGTTGGTGCCTTGTGTGATCCCACCCGCGGCCGGCCCGCAGGAGAAGGGTCAGGGCCGCCGGGTTCTGTTTACATATGTTGCCGGCTGACTGATAGTGCTCGCAAGCAGCAGTGGGGACTCTGCGCGGCAGCGCCGCTCCCAGCCTCCAGTGCCAGATAAGGGGATCAAAGGTGGGTGCGTGCGGTGACTTATATATGGGGGGGGCAGGCAATGCAATCCTACTGGAGAGGACCCAGTCCTCGTTGTGTGCATGGAGCCCACAGTCCGATGGCTCTCGAGGGAGCTCCGTTTGCCGGTGTCTCTGTCTGCTGCATGCCCTGCCTGTTAGGCTGGTTCCACCCACAGCAGGGCCTGCGCACCCCCAGGAGCCGTGGCTCACGCTTATGTCACTCCAGAGCTGTACAGCGGCCCGGGGCCTCCTGCCAGCGACCCCATCCGTATAAGGGCACGCAGGGTCTGATTTCACCTGTTGTTTTTCCCAGAGAGTGTGGGATAACTGCAACGATCAGTGCCGCTGGTCTTGTAGCTCGGGGAAGACAGTTTCAGGAGTTATTGTCAAAAGGATTGTGCGCCAGAGAGGAGCTCCACTCTTAGGCGGCCATCTTGTTGCGCAACAGCGCCCCATCTCCTCGAACTCACCTTTTTTATTTTTAAACTTAGTTTTATTGGAGTTTATATCAAACTGAATACAACATATACATCCAAAATTAACCATCGTAACATAGAAGCAGGTATTACAGTAAAATAGAGAACACATTTAAGATACAGTGTTACACTGCAGCAAAATTCTTGTAGTCTGTCCTATCAATAAGTAGCTCCTCTTTACAGCGTCAACAAACATTGGCTAATCTTCTCCCATTTTTCCCCTCCCTCCCCCCTCCCGCTACTCCGCAAGACTTTATACTCTGCCGCCGAGGGATGTATTGTCTAACAATTGGGACATTGGTTGATAGGTCTGTCAGGTTTGGGGCCTACCTTGTTCAGGAGGACATTATGATGTTTCGTTACCCATGGCACTGATCGTCCGTTAGGCGTTAGTGAGCTATTCCGGGGATGTATTTATTGGCAAACTCCAACCATAAGATATCACATTGCGTGGCTTTCCCATGTATAGATGCTGTGATTTTTTCCATAATACACATATTGGAGGCCACGTTAACCCATTCTTTTTTTGTGGGGGTAACTGGGGATTTCCATTTTGTGGTCAATAAAGCCCTTGTAGCTAGTAAGAGTGGTGCAGCTATGTCTGTGACCCTTCTTAATTCATCCTCGATTTTCTCGAGACCAAATAAGATCAGGTAGGGGTCTGCTGTTCGCTGGATCCCATCCAGGTCCCTAATCCAACCTAGCACCTCGTTCCAGTAAATTTTGATCTGAGGACAACCCCACCACATGTGCCAGTAATCCGCCGTGGACCCACATCCCCGCCAACACATTAGACTAGACGACTGATACATCTTAGAGAGCCTGCACGGGTCATATTGCCACCTATTCAGCAGTTTAATCGCATGCAACTTATACTGGCATGAGATCGAGGCTCTGGGCGCAATCCTACATATCTTATCCCATGTCTCTGGGTCAATTTCCTCGCTCATGTCCCTTTCCCATTTTAGCCTAAGCGGTTCTGTTGAGCCCTTTCCTGCTTCCATTAGGGTTTTATACAAAACAGATATCAACCCTTTTATTTCTGTCCTGGAGTCGAGTATGATTTCAAACGGGGTAAGTTGCCTGCTCAGCTTATCCTTCCATTCTGGTTTTGTCAGAACTCCCTTAATCTGCAGAAAGTGGAATGCGGACAGTGTACCTATTCCGAGTGCCTCTTCTAGTTCAGGAAGCGTGATGAAGGAGTCCTTCCTTAGGAGCTGTCCCACCCTCTCCAGGCCTGCCTCATACCAAGCTTGAAACCTCTCCACATTAGGGATATTGTCGTTAATGCCCAGTGACCAGAGGTGACTTAATGGTGATGGCCATGTGGTAATTCTCCCCATATCTCCCCCCTCCTGCCATATGTCCCATATGGTTGCGAACATCGGGTGTGCCTTAGATTTCCTCAGTACTCTCCATCTAGGGGACCACAGCCATTCAGAGATTGTTGCTGGGGATAGATAATGATTGTCCATAGAGATCCACTGGGGCAATTTTTGGTTACGGAGATGGGGAATAAGGAACCCGGATACTTGGCCGTATTCGTCCAGGAGGTACAATGCTCTGGGAATGAATGTGGTGGGGTTTGTCACATGAAGAAGTAGGTCATTGGGATACAGCGTTACTTTAAATTCTTCTTCCCCCAGACGCATGCCTGCTACTTCAGTATCCTGTCGTAATTTTTGGGCCAAGAGCTCCACGGAGAGGGCGAAGAGGATGGCCGATAGGGGGCATCCCTGCCGGGTACCGCGTTTCAGCTTGAACCATCTCGAGTACTCCCCGTTAACAGACAAAGAGGCTTTTGGAGTGGTGTAAAACTGCTTTTATCCCCCTTCTAAATTTCGGTCCTATTCCCATGGCACGGAGGACTGCTGCAAGGAAACCCCATTCCACTCTGTCGAAGGCTTTTTCAGCGTCGACGGAGAGTAAAGCGGGATCATTGCACATGGTTTGGGAAGCCTCGATCAAATGGAGAGTCTTTCTCATGGTGTCTGCGCCTTGTCGTCCAATTATGAACCCTACCTGGTCGGGGTGGACAAGATGGGGCATGTGGACCTCTAACCTGGCTGCCAGGACTCGTGTGTACATTTTTGCATCAAGATTGAGCAAGGATATGGGGCGGTATGATCCGCAACACGTGGGGTCTCTGCCTTCCTTGGGAATGACCGATATGAGTGCTCGGTTGAAGGAGTCCGGGACAGTCCCCGTGTCAAGGATATCGTTAAAAAGGGTGGTCAGGAATGGAGTTAGGAGGGCACAAAATGTTTTGTAGAAGCCGGCAGTGAAACCATCTTCACCAGGCAACTTGCCCAGTGTAAGTTGTTTGATCGCCTCGTGTATTTCGTCCTCAGTTATGTGGGATTCTAGATGGGCCGAGTCAGCGCTTGCAACTTTTGGGAGGGCAATGCTGGTGAAGTACTCGTCTATCTCCTGTGAGTGTGGATCTACTTCTGAAGTGTATAGGGACTCATAGACATTTGCAAACAGTTCTGGGATGGAGGGTGTGTGTTGCGCTTGGTCAGGGGTTGGATCCGTGATCTCTTTCACCTTACGTTCTGCCCGTTGGATCCTGAGTCTAGCCGCTAACAGCGCATCTACCTTATCTCCCTTCTCATAGAATTTCTGCTTCAATAAATGTAGTTTACTGCTATCTGGCCATGTTCTAGGTGGCAGAGTTCTTCCCGTTTTTTCCTAGCCTCTTGGATTTTTCGGGGTCTATGGTGTCCCCCACCCTAGCTTCTCTATCAAGTTGACATATTTCACTCCGGAGCTTATTCTCGATAAGAGCTCTCTCCCTTTTCTTCCGAGCCCATTCCCGTATCAGGATCCCCCTCCAGGTTGGCTTGGCCGCCTCCCACACACTCTGCTTAGAGACCTCCCCAGTATTGTTGGCTTTGAAGTATTCTTTGATCTCTATTTCGAGTTCTTCTCTGAAAACAGGGTCTCTCCACAGGGCCTCGTTACATCTCCACTTCCCACCCTTAATTGGCAGAGGTTCCCATTGTATATCGACTGTGACCATGTAATGGTCGGACCATGTTATTGGAGTAATCCCTGAATGTGTGGTGGTGTCGTTTAGCTCTCGCGAAAGGTAGATCTAGTCTATTCGGGTAAAAGTATTGTGTGGAGGTGAGTAAAATGTATACCCTCTTTCATCAGGATGCATCGCCCTCCATGTGTCTACCAGCGCATATACCTGCATCATGTTTACAAAGTCACTACGTTCCCCTCTCACAGGAGCTTCAACTCCCGGGCGCCCTGCTTTCCGGTCCAGGTCGTGATCCCCCCACAAGTTGAAGTCTCCGCCTAGTATAAGGTGGCTGGTGGCCTCCAACATTATTTTGGGGACAGTTTTAGAGAGGAATCGGAGCTGTCCTACATTGGGGGAGTAGATTGTGGCAATCGTTACTTCCACCTTTCCAATGGTCCCCACAACTAGCAAGGCCCGCCCCTCTGCATCTGACCAGGTCTTGGAGACAAGAAAATCAAGTCCCTTTCTGATAAGGATTCCCACTCCCCCTTTACGCAGTGCCCCCGAGCCCCAAAACTCTATGCTGAAACGTTTCCCAAGAATGGACCTCTCCTACCCCTTCATATATTTTGTTTCCTGTAAGAGTAGGATATCAATATTAGCCCTTCGAAATTCCCATAGCACTAACAACCACTTAGTTGGTGAGTTAAGGCCTTTGACATTAAGTATCCCGACTTTCAAGGGGCCTCGTGTGTTACCATCAGAGGTGGCCATTAGTATATAACAGTTTTGTTTGTTTTTATTACTTATATTGCGCACCAGACCCAGGGGTAACCGGGCGCATTTTATAAGACAGCTCAAAGCTTAGTTACAAGATCACATGGCAAGTAGAGCAGCAAAAATAAGATACAACAATTAAAATACAACAAATATACAAGAATATACAGCAAGTAAAAAGTGTAAAAGCATGTATTTACAGTCCTAAACAGAAGTTCCTAGGCTTGAGTAGGTCCAGGCAGTACAATATTCATAACAATGCATTGCCACACCTTGTGTTTAGAGCCTGCAACCAATATTAGAGTTTGTCCCATTTCAGCAGCGAGTAAAAGTTCTATAACAGTTCCACCTTCCCCCTGGTCTTGCATATCCCCTGTCTCCTGCCCACGCACCCCCCCATGTGTCGGCGTCCGAGCAAGTCCAGTTAGATTCACTGAACTAGCCCCGAACCACCAGTAGGGACCATCATCACACGGTCCTTTAATTATCAATGAACACCACATAGGTCTGAGCCCCCCCAAACCCCCATCAACCACAACTTACAACCATTGAGTATAACTTTTGTGTTGGGCCGAAAACGGCCCGTGTCTCGAACATACTCATAGTGTCAACGTAGTCGCCGGTACTCCAGTTCACTTGTGCCCCTCCGGGGAGCTGTTACCTCTCCGAAATTTTCTCAACCCTTTGACTCTCTGCCTCTTAGGTCCTTGGAGTTTCCATTCTCTCCCTTTGTTTCTCGGGTTATTTCCTTCTTCCCCTCGTTCGTGCGGATCAACCAGTTCGGCTATGCAGGCCTTTATTTCCCTCTCCGACCGTAGTCTGATTCTCGTGCCTTCATGTTCAAAAGAGAGCGGAAAGGGGTATCCCCACCGGTATCTGGTATCCCGTTCCTTCAACCATTTCGTCAGGGGGCCACACATCCTTCTCAGCGCCAATGTCATGGCAGACAGGTCTTGATATATGGTGACCTGGGCACCGTTGAGGGTGATCACGCCTCCGCGCCATGCCTTCTCGAGAATCTTTGCTTTGTCCTGGTATCTATGGAAGCTAGCGAGGACCGATCTCGGGCCTCCGGGTGGGCCACCTGCTCTGTGGATCCGTTCGGTTCTCGGTTCGTCAATCTCATCATCTGCCGCCAAGATTTTGATAATATCATGAAGTGTTGCCTTAAGGCTCTCCTCAGTCTCCCCATCCTGCTCCGGGATCCCAAAAAACCCTAAATTGTTCCGCCTCTCCCGGTTTTCTAAATCATCCATCCTTAGCCTGTATTCCTCTTCCCGCTGTTCTAGATCTTTGATTCTGTGTTCGAGTTGTATTTCCATAGTATCTATGGAGGTTTGGTTGTTTTCTACCCCCTCCAACCTGCCCTCAATCTTATCCATACGTTGGGTGATTTTATCAATCTTGCCACCTATGTTGGCCCCCATATTCTTTATCTCCATCAGGAGGGCTGCTATATCCCCTTTCGTGGCCGCTGTCTCTCCATGTGCCACGGATTCCGTTGCCATCATGGGGGCGATGAGTGTGTGGGCAGAAGGAGCGTAAGCGTAACTGGCTAGCTTTATTTTGGCCTGCATATACGTAGGTGCTTCACCTCGATGTCCCGGGTTTGGGCAGGCGTGGAAGGAACGTTTGGGCCTCACCCTCAGACTGCTCTGTAGCCTCGCGCAATTCTCAGTCCGCCAGTGGGAATGCGCTCGCCCAGTAGGGGGGACAAGTTGGCGACACCCTCCAGCAGGTAATCTTCGGAATTTGCTGGATTCCCGGTGGAGGAGCGAGGCCGGAAGATGTCTCCCTGCTGTCAACTCCGATCGGGAACCTGAGGAGGCACACGCCCATGTTTCGGGGGCCCTACCCTCAGTCTGAAGGATCCGTGCCCTGTGCACTGGGAGGGGCAGATGATATGCGGTGTGCAGGGCTCCCAAGGCGGGGGTTCCTCAAATCGTGGGGGTCCCGCTTGATCCCACGCGTCTTTCGTACGTGCCAGGGCCCGGGTCCGCGACGCGCAGAACGTTCATCGTGGAGGCCCACCGCTACGTGAGCCCAGCTAGTTCCTCTGAGAGCCGGGGCCTCGCATACAGGCCGCGGCGCTCTGATTCACCAAGTCGCGTGAGACAGCGTGGGCTGCGCAGGGTTCGAGGCGCAGCTTACCTCTTGGCAGGGCCTCCGCCGTGTTCCAATAGTCCGCGGGCCCAAGGGCGTAGCTGGAGGGTCCACGCCGTGGGTCGAGTGGGGGGCACTGCAAGGGAGAAGCTCTGTGGGTCGGAGGGGGGCGCGTTGGCCAGCGCCGCATAGGCTGCGCGTCACTCTCCCGATGGGCCCATTCACCGACCGGCCCGTCCGCTTCCGATTTCACGCCGTCACCAGCGAAGAACTTCACTCGAAGTTTAATCGGGCTTCCCGGGTCCGATTTCGTTCGGGTTTTCTCCAGGGAGGTGCAGGAGTATTCCAACACACGATGCTCTGCTCTTTTCACCGTGGGGGGGTCACGAGGTGGGGGCTCAGGTCACCTCGCAGACCTACGGGGACGGAGCTCACACGAAGAGGACATCATCCGTGCGCCCCCTGGTGGCCGATCTCTCAAACTCGCCTTTTGACCGGGTTCCAAGTGTTTGTACTTTGTCTTTCCCCCTTTTTTTTTCGCTAATCCTTTTTTTCGAAAGTTGATACCAGTTTGATTGCACGAGGTGCGCTCTATTTCTGGTACTGGTATCGGGTGCTTTTGTACCTGACTTGTTTTGCCTGAGCGTTCATTGGGGGTATCTTCTATACAGCAATCTGAGTCTGTTTCATGTCTGTCTGACACGTCCGACACTTAGCTGGAAGTTGCAGTGTTCTTTGTAGTTAAATTTAATATGTCCAGGATTTCTGAGGCTGAGCCTCCATCCGGGTCCGCATGGACTAAGGCTACACTGTTTAAACCCGCTGCGTTGACTACTTGGGCCAAGGAACCCAGGGAGGATATTAACCTGGGCGGGGTTGGTCTGGGGACTAAGAAAGTCCCCACTTTGTCAGCCTCCTCAATTTCCAGTGTTCCATCCCTTACAGAACAAGATGCTTCAATTTCAGATCGCTGCGTCGGTCTTGTGTCAGACGTTGTGCAAACCTCCGACACTCCACGCCCAAAGCCTCTGCTGCTGCTCGCAGCAACTCCAACCTCCATGGCAGACTTCGTCAAAGACCATCCTCCGATAGTCCCTGCCGGGTTGCTGCTCACTAGTAAGGAGCCCTGGGTGAGGGGGTTAGTGCAGGGAGAGGCCTGTGGGTCTGATGTTTTTCGCTGGGCCTCACAGGTGGATGCTGGGGTCAGGCATTTTGCAACTGCGGTCTCTGTAACGGGGAGGTTGCGGGATTCTAGTCCCGCCTGCCCTGGGATAGGCATAGGCCTGAAAGTATCTTCCTGATGTGACATATCGACGGTTCGCTGAAACTCTTTGGTAGAACCAGTAGTAGAATCAGAAATGGAACGTGGCTTACTTGACACATGGGCCAGTGATTTTTTCTCCATGCTAGGGCGATAGCTTCTCAGGCGACGCCCGTCAGCGTCATCCAACGGCTTACTTCCAGTCGTGGGTTTCCTTGTGAAAGCGACTGCGTCGGGTGATGCCGGCTCCATTGACTTCCAGGGACTACCAAGGACTCCAGTCACCTCTGCAGACAGCTCCGCGGACCGCTCCGGGGTGGATTCTAGGGCTTTAACGGGTCCTCCCACAAGCAGTAGAGAGCAACAGCATACTCTCCTGTGAAAGCGTGGAATGACTGCCAAGGACTGCATTCACCTCTGCAGACAGCTGCGCAGACCGCTCAGCAGTGGATTTTAGGGCTTTAATGGGTCCTCCCACAAGCAGTAGAGAGCAATAGCAGACTCTCCTGTGAAAGCGTGGAATCTTCACTATTTTAATGATAGTAGTTCCTATCAGGCTATATTTCGCTTCAAAGGTGTATGTATTTGAAGGGAAAGTCAATTTCTTCCTCATTGGTGTTACCCTGAGGAGTCTCTTGTGTCCTTCGACTGGAGGTTGGGATGAGCCTAGATGGCCGTAGGAAGTGATGGATGTCAAGAATCCAAGATGACCATTGGAATTGAAGTTCCAGACCGAAAGTGAAGCCAAAGACAGTACAGTCACCTCCAGTGTACCCTTGAATGTTGTCATTCATGTATGGACC
Organism: Ambystoma mexicanum; assembly: GCF_040938575.1. NCBI lineage: Eukaryota > Metazoa > Chordata > Amphibia > Caudata > Ambystomatidae > Ambystoma > Ambystoma mexicanum. Next base: position 966,196,816 of record NC_090924.1, read on the forward strand.
ACAACCATTGATCTAGTTCTCTATGAGCTGGAAGCAAGGTTTGAAACTCCGCAACCACCTAAGCTGCTTTGCAATTCGCAAGAGAATGCAACATGTGCAATTTGCAATGGCAGTTACAAATTGCAGTATTCATTTTGTTCATCGCAACCAAGTGCTTTGCATTCGTGAACCCTGCCACATAGCGTAGCGCTGGTTTTATGTATGCAACATCCTTCAATACATACGGTCTCTGTTTTTGGGTAATCCTGTTTTTTAGGCTTGTGTGCGTTCAATAATGATGTGATGTTGATTAAAACAAACAAATAAAAGAAACCTACAAACACATTTCAAATTGCGCTTTAATTTCTTTTAAAGTGTATTTTTCAAGTTTAGAACATGATTTGATAAATAAAACTATTTGGCTGCAGCTGAATACTTGGTGAGCTAGTCACACGAATATTAAGTGTTTCATTCCTTACATTTTTACTTTTTAGTGACCTTTTTGAAATATTAATGGACATTTGAAATTGGCAAAATGTACTACTTTGCCCCTTTCTCTTTAAAAAAAAAGTAGACCAAGACTAGTTGATTGCTTTGTGCATTAACCATAATATTGTAAACTGCACTTGACATTCCACCGGGGGGGCCAGTGAAGGCTCCTAAGGTTACTGTACACCCTGACCCGCAGTAAGTGTTGGAACCATTTTCTAGAGCTCCCCCTGTGATTTAAAGATTCAAAGTTATTAAATTTGGTTGCTGGGACATCTTATGCTTGTTGCCGCCTCACGGCCTGGGGGTTTCAGTCCCTCTGTGTTTCCTTGTTACCTCCCTCCCTGCCCCTGAACCCTGATTTTGCATCTGCCCGTGTTCTTTGTGTAGGGACTGTGGGCTACTCAGCTGACACTCTGCACGGTTTGTTACTTTTACATCCTGACCTGCGGTGAGTGTTGCAACCATTATCCAGAGCTACCCGTCTGGTTTAAAGATTCAACTTTATTTATTTGGTTGCTGGGACATCTGCTTGTTGCCGCTTCAGAGCCTGGGTGTTTCAGTCCCTCCATGTTTCCTTGTTCCTTCCCGTCTCCCTCCCCCGCATCTGAACCCTGATTTGCCATTCAGCCCTACTTAAGTGATCCCAGTAGGGCAGCCCCACTGCCCGTTGCAGCCCCCTGTGGTGGAGGGCCCCAAGGCAAAGGGAAGCTCCTACAGAAGCAGCTCCTGAGTGTGTCCGCCAGGGTCAGCCAGGGAAGCAGGAAGCACACAGCCGTCAACCTGCTTCAACTGACAAAGTAAGTGCAGTGTGGACGCGGGGAGCAGCAATCACTGCACCCCATATACTGACCCACCCCTCTAATTACTCTTATTGTCACGATGCCCGCTCCCGGGAAGCTGGCTCAGGCCCTGCGTCCCCGAAAGCGGACATCAAGTCCCCGGGGAAGGTCCCAGCAACCCCTTATAGGGGCCCTTTGGACAGCGTCCTGGCGCCTATGGCGCCAAGTTCATAGAAAACGTCAGTCCTGGCGCCATAGGCGCCAGGCTCATTATGGAAGTGTTTGGGTGCACTTACCTGATGCAGACCATGCTGCAGAACCCCGGCCTCCTTGAGGTCTGAAAGGAACTACTTTACCTGTGGGACTCATTTACCACCCGGGCGTGGTCGGGGAAGGATACATACCTGATTGGAGGAAGGACACATTCTAGGAACTTCTTCCAAGGCTATTTAAGCCACACCCGATCAGCCACACGTGCTTCGCGTTGTTCTGCATCTAGCAGCTGGACGCTCACTGTGTCTGCTCCTGCATCTTGACTTCTGCCACACCTGCCAGCATCCTGAATCACCTGCAAAGGAAGGGAACAAGAGAGCAGAAGAAGGAAAAGGCCTCACCTGCTAAATCTGCATCCCAGAGACATTTCGCCGGCAATCCTGAAAAGGAAGACATTTATTTTTAAAAGCACATCGCATCGATCGCTGCAGCGCCGCATTCTACTCACCTTTACAGGGCGCCTCCATGTTCAGCTGCGACCATCCGGATTCGCAGTCACGCCCCCGCGCCTAGGGAGAAAAAGACAAGAACAAAGGTGAGAGAAAGAAGGGAAAAGGGAAGCTAAAACTCCATGTCAACACTTACCTGTTGGGTCATTCCCTTTTCATTTCGGGTCCGCGCCGCATCCAGGCATTTTCGGACCCCGGCCCCTAAGGGGAAAAAGACATCGGCGTTAATGAGTGAATGAAAAGACATTACCAAAACACTCATTAAAGACTTACCTGATTTCCTCAAGGATTTCACAGCTCACCTCGGGTCGGTGCCTGTTCCCCGGCATTCCGTACCCCGGCCCCTATGGGGAAAAAGACACTAGCATTAGAACATTAATGCATGGACACAAGGGGAACCACTTATAGAAAAACTTACTTGGAAGCCAAGCAAGTTTGGTTCTCACCCATCCGAAAATCCAGTGACGTAACTGGATACCAACGCGCCCCTGCATCAGAAGCAGGATGGAGAGCTCGTCCTTCCAGACCCTAAAGTGAGACGCTACGGGGAAGCACAGAAGGGTTTGAGGAGGGTGAGAGGGGGAAGTGGGAGACCGATTGCATTACCCCGCAGACAGTTAACCCCCTATTCTCACCTACAGAAGGATACTTCTGCGAGTCAGACAAGCCAGATCTGGGGCCCGGTCCAGTCCGTCTTCCGAACCCTGCGCATCACCTTAGACAAGGTCACAGCAGCGCGAACCAGGCCAGCGCCCCCATGGGAGTCAGGTGAGCGTTACAGAACGCGAAGCCTTCCTACAAATTCCCACCCAGGCGCTATGGAAACTTCTGAGACTGATCAGTTGGCCCTATTACTGGGGGCATTACGGGCCGAAGTACATGCCGCTCGTCAAGAGACTAATGCCCGCAAGAGGGAATTAATAATATCAAAGGAAAGAACTGATGACCTGGCCAGACAGCTTTTGCAAGGTCAAGCTGGACAAACTCCTCTACCCTGTTCCGGAGGGAACCCTGCTCCTGTGGTTCCCAGTAACCCTGTGCAGATTAATCTACCTGGAAACATGCCGCTGGCCCCACTTGAACGCTTTGCTGGGGACCCCAAACGATTCGCCGTATTCATGAATCAGTGTCGTTTGCACTTCCTATGCAGACCTGGGGCCTTCCCTAATGATCAGACCAAAGTAGCCTTTGTATTGTCATATCTCAGCGGCTGCGCTGCCGATTGGTCAGTTCCACTGGTTACTCAAGATGACCCGATTCTCCGTGATTTTCAAGGATTTCAAGCAAGCATGGAAAGGTTATTTGCTCGACACTCTCAGGGGCAGGCTCTGGATGACGAACTTCTATCCCTGCGACAGGGCAATCAGGACCTCCTATCCTATATTGCAACCTTTAATAGACTAATTGTGAAAACGGGATGGCCAGAGGATAAAAGAGTCACGTTATTTTATCGAGGTCTACGCAGAGAACTTAAAGATGTCTTGGCCCAAGTTGTAAATCCGCCCCAAGAATGCACAGAATATATAGACTTAGTGGTCCAATTGGATCACAGACTTCAAAACAGAAAAACAGATCGGTCCAGATTTGAGACCCGGGTGTTGGTCAAGACCCACGCTAACCCCAAGGGAGTTGATGTCTCTGAGCCTATGCAAATTGGAGGGGTTAAAGAACCCTTAACTCAAAAGGAACGTGAAAGGAGGCGGCAGTTAAAATTATGTCTTTATTGTGGGAACTCTGGACACTTTCTACGAGATTGCCCGGCAAAACCGCCCCGAAAAGCGGTAGGAGCCGCTGATAAAAACCATTAAGACTCTGTTTCGGGAAACGACTCAGCCCGACAAGCGTAGGGGTCCGCTTGCCGAGCTTGAAAACTAACTCTCAGACCTCGCATTTCATTGTGCCAATGGTTCTCGTAGATCCAGAAAAGCCTAAGCGGTTGCATGCAATAAAGGCATACATCGATAGTGGGGCTTTTGGAAACTATGTGGATCGTGAATTGGCCTCTAGGATTAACCTCCCTCTCCGTCCTAAAACCAGCAAAGATGTCATCACCACAGTCGATGGAACTGAAATTGCCTCTGGACCGGTAACACATTCCACTACTGGGGTGACTCTTATTGGTCCTGACGGCCATCGGGAGGCAGTTGTGTTTGATGTAATCAAGGCTCCACAGTTTCAGGTTATTCTTGGAATTCCTTGGTTAGAGACACATAATCCTCGAATTGATTTGGCGAGCTAAGAGAATAACCTTCCCGGATTGTGCACAAACATGCTACCCAGAAAATCTGAAGATTAATCTAGCATCTGTAACCTCTGCCTCCATGCAATTACCTCCGGAATACCAGGACTTTCAGGACGTCTTCCAAAAGGAACAGGCCAACACGTTACCTCCTCACCGATCGTACGATTGCCAAATCGATCTGGTGCCCGGTGCACAACCCCCTTGTAGCAGGATTTATGCCCTTACCGAACCTGAGAACCTGCATTTGAGACAATATTTGGATCAATACCTCGCCAATGGTTTTATTCGCCCGTCAAAGTCCCCGGCATCCTCGGCTTTGTTCTTCGTGCCTAAAAAAGAAGGCGACCTTAGAACTTGTATCGATTACCGCGCATTGAACCAAATAACGGTTAAAAACCGTTATCCTCTGCCTCTGATTCCTGAACTCCTTGACCAGGTGAAGGACGCTTGCATATACACCAAGTTAGATCTCCGGGGGGCATATCATCTGGTGCGAGTAAAAGAAGGTGACGAATGGAAAACAGCCTTCCGTACAAAATATGGATTATTCGAATACCAGGTAATGCCTTTCGGGTTGTGCAATGCGTCTGCTGCCTTCCAATTCTTCATGAATGATGTCCTTCAGGAACTCATCGATGTTTGTGTTGTCGTCTATATCGATGACATTCTAGTGTACTCCTCTTCGGATTCTGATCACAGAAAACACGTTAGGGCAGTTCTGGAAAAACTGTGCCAACACAAACTATTTGCTAAACTGGAGAAATGTGTTTTCCATACCACAGAAGTTGAGTTTCTCGGTTTCATCCTGACACCCAAAGGAGTCCGAATGGACTCAAGAAAAGTGGATGCCATCCTCAAATGGCCATCACCTAGCTCTGTAAAAGGGGTTCAAAGCATGCACGGCTTTGCCAATTTCTATCGCAGGTTTATCCCGGGATTTTCACGCATAGTACAACCCATTACTGCACTCTTGAGGAAAAATAGACATTTTGAATGGTCTGAAGAAGCCGAGCAGGCCTTCCAGGATTTAAAAGCTAAGTTTACCTCCGCACCTATATTGAAACACCCACGTCCAGATCTCCCGTATGTCGTCGAAACTGACGCATCCAGCCTAGCCATGGGAGCAGTTCTGTCTCAAAGAGATCCTGAAACCAACCAACTGCATCCCGTAGCATTTTGGTCCAAAAATTCTCGGCACCAGAGATTAATTACGCAATCACTGACAAAGAACTGTTAGCCATAAAGTCTGCTTTTAAAGCGGCATTACCTGCTTGGCGCTCGACATACCATCAAGGTGATCACTGATCACCGGAATTTACAGTATTTGAAAACCGCCAAGGCTCAGGTATCACGGCAGCTCCGATGGGCTTTGTTTTTCGCTGAATTTGATTTTGTGATTACCTATCGACCTGGCTGCAAGAACGGCAAAGCAGACGCCTTATCCCGAATTGGAATGGGAGAATCTGATACAAACTCAGAACCAGTACCAATAATTCCCGAACAGAGAATTCTAGGCATGACTTCGTTACAGACGCTTGAAGACATTCAAGTCAGAGTGAAACAACTCCTGGACCCTACAGTCCTACAGGATTGGATACAAAAGGGATCAGACTTTACCATAGATAATGGTTTACCTTATTACCAAGGACGCTTATTCCTGCCGCACAAGGATTTACACGAACTAGTTATTTCAGGTTATCATGATACATTAATAGAGGGACACCCCGGTATTGCCAAGACAATGGAAAAGGTGAAACGACAATTCTGGTGGCCCTCTTGGCGAAAAGATGTTAAATCTTTTGTGATGTCCTGTGGTGTTTGCACCCAAAATAAAGGTCAAAAGAAAAGACCAGTCGGTCTCCTCAACCTCTAGACATACCGCCAGCACCCTGGCACACCCTATCAATGGATTTTATTACGGACTTGCCTCCTTGTTCGGGATACAATACCATTCTGGTAATTGTGGATTTGTTTTCCAAAATGGCCCACTTCATTCCTTTGAAAGGTTTACCTTCAGCTTCTGTCCTAGCCAAAGAATTCCTCGAAAATATTGTTCGGCTACATGGATTCCCATCTATACTAATCTCTGACCGGGGAAGCCAATTCATTTCCCACTTCTGGCGCAAATGTTGTCAAATGGCACAAATCGACGTAAGATTATCGACCAGTCACCACCCTCAGACCGATGGTCAGACCGAGAGGACAAATCAGACCCTTGAGCAGTACTTACGGCGTATTTTACAGCAATCTGAAAGCAACTGGAAAGACATTCTTTGGATAGCCGAATATAATAATTCGGTACACTCTGGAACTGGCCATAGTCCTTTTTATACCTTGTTTGGACATCACCCTCGAACCTCAAACCTCGACTCACCTGAGAACCTCGGAGTGCCCGCAGTAGAACATCTGCATTCTACCATTACCCGAGCCTTCAAAGAGGCAACCACGCATTTACAACAAGCCAAGAGAAAATACAAGGAGAATGCTGACCTACATCGGAGTGAAGCACCTCCGTATCAGATTGGGGATCAAGTGTGGTTAGCTACCAGACATTTACCGCTCAAAGGGCCTCGAACTTTTAACCCAAAATATCTGGGACTTTATTCTATTATGGCAATAATTAACCCAGTAGCGGTTAAACTTGATTTACCAGCTAATATGCGAATTCACTCTGTTTTTCATGTGTCACTTCTGAAACCAGTGGTCCCCGGAACCCGACTACTCAAACCTCCAGAACCTATTCAAATAGATGGGGAACCCGAATTCGAAGTGAAGAACATTTTAGATTAAAAAATGTTTAGGTCAAAGCTTTTCTACCTAATTGATTGGAAGGGGTACCGACCTCAGGAGAGGTCGTGGGAACCCAGTGACCATGTGCATGCACCTCGATTAGTCAGGAAATTCCACCGACTCTTCCCAAACAAACCAAAACCCCCGGTGGAACAACCTCGGGAGGGGCCTTGGGGGGGAGTGCTGTCACGATGCCCGCTCCCGGGGAGCCGGCTCAGGCCCTGCGTCCCCGAAAGCGGACATCAAGTCCCCGGGGAAGGTCCCACCAACCCCTTATAGGGGCCCTTTGGACAGCGTCCTGGCGCCTATGGCGCCAGGCTCATAGAAAACGTCAGTCCTGGCGCCATAGGCGCCAGGCTCATTATGAAAGTGTTTGGGTGCACTTACCTGATGCAGACCATGCTGCAGAACCCCGGCCTCCTTGAGGCCTGAAAGGAACTACTTTACCTGTGGGACTCATTTACCACCCGGGCGTGGTCAGGGAAGGATACATACCTGATTGGAGGAAGGACACATTCTAGGAACTTCTTCCAAGGCTATTTAAACCACACCCGATCAGCCACACGTGCTTCGCGTTGTTCTGCATCTAGCAGCTGGACGCTCACCGTGTCTGCTCCTGCATCTTGACTTCTGCCACACCTGCCAGCATCCTGAATCACCTGCAAAGGAAGGGAACAAGAGAACAGAAGAAGGAAAAGGCCTCACCTGCTAAATCTGCATCCCATAGACATTTCGCTGGCAATCCTGAAAAGGAAGACATTTATTTTTAAAAGCACATCGCATCGATCGCTGCAGCGCCGCATTCTACTCACCTTTACAGGGCGCCTCCATGTTCAGCAGCGACCATCCGGATTCGCAGTCGCGCCCCCGCGCCTAGGGAGAAAAAGACAAGAACAAAGGTGAGAGAAAGAAGGGAAAAGGGAAGCTAAAACTCCATGTCAAGACTTACCTGTTGGGTCATTCCCTTTTCATTTCGGGTCCGCGCCGCATCCAGGCATTTTCGGACCCCGGCCCCTGAGGGGAAAAAGACATCAGCGTTAATGAGTGAATGAAAAGACATTACCAAAACACTCATTAAAGACTTACCTGATTTCCTCAAGGATTTCACAGCTCACCTCGGGTCGGTGCCTGTTCCCCGGCATTCCGTACCCCGGCCCCTATGGGGAAAAAGACACTAGCATTAGAACATTAATGCATGGACACAAGGGGAACCACTTATAGAAAAACTTACCTGGAAGCCAAGCAAGTTTGGTTCTCACCCATCCGAAAATCCAGTGACGTAACTGGATACCAACGCGCCCCTGCATCAGAAGCAGGATGGAGAGCTCGTCCTTCCAGACCCTAAGGTGAGACGCTGCGGGGAAGCACAGAAGGGTTTGAGGAGGGTGAGCGGGGGAAGTGGGAGACCGATTGCATTACCCCGCAGACAGTTAACCCCCTATCCTCACCTACAGAAGGATACTTCTGCGAGTCAGACAAGCCAGATCTGGGGCCCGGTCCAGTCCGTCTTCCGAACCCTGCGCATCGCCTTAGACGAGGTCACAGCAGCGCGAACCAGGCCAGCGCCCCCGTGGGAGTCAGGTGAGCGTTACACTTATTTCCCGTAGCTCACCACCCATAAGCATCTACGTGAACTCTATTGTTGAGCCACCTCTCGCATCACATCTCTCTAGGAAAGTCGAATCTGGGTGTTTTTGCATTGCTGTTGTGTTGAAAACTAGGCCTTTTTCCTTCTTTCTAGGAAAGGCGAATCTGGGTGTTTGACAGTGCGCTTACTTCAACTCAAACGCCTGTTTTTGAACTTGCTCTGTTTCTGCACTCACTACTGCTAACCACTGTTGGGTCTATTGGTTACTGCTGTGGCCACTGACCCCCCCTTTGAGTGTTGATCTCTGTTGTCCCCCCAACCTACATCCACGCTGTTCCTTGCCCCCGCTTGTGGTGTGTTAACTGCTGTGCTTCCTGTGTGCCTCCTACTGTGTGAACCCTCCCCTGTGGTGCATCCTGAGTTTCGTGGCTCTGGGCTGTGCTTCTTTTTCTCTCTCACTCTCTCATTTTCATCCTTATACCCTCTACGGTGCTCTCAATTTCTCCCATCTTTTCTACTGCTACTCAATCTCCTATCCTTTCCCTCTCATTAAGTCTGGAAGGAAAACGTTCAAGAAGGATACCCTGGTCTCCAACCCAGGCCTGCCCATTGCTGATACCTATATCAGCGCTTCATCCGGACAGACCTTTACCAACATCCTCTTTGTCGTTCCCTCTCCAGACCTATTGTAAGGAAGGCATGGTATCAACAGTAAGACAGGCACAAATGACCACAGATGAAGGGTGTTTATTGTACTTTAAAAAGGGTTTTAAAAATGCCTATCTAATCCTAAATCTACAGATGGGAGCAAGCTACGACCATCAAAAAATAATAACGCAGTCCTAGTGGTGTCTTATCAAAATAAAAGGGCCTATACTAATAAACCTATTGCCAATCCTTACCGCCAAATAAAAAATAGTGTGGGAAATAATGTTAGTAAAAGAAAGAAGTGTTCACAAAATTATATGTCAGGATGTTTAGGCCGTTGGCCTCCCTTTCCCCCATTTTCAGCGTGGGACAAGGCGGTTCACTCGAGCGTAGCACAATCTCTGCGTTCTTTAGCATGAGGATACATTTCAATCATTACCATCAGTGCATTCCGTGCCCAAGACACTTTGCCTGTCAGTCTCTTCATGCTGAGGGCCTGATGCAACAAAACAAACAATAAGTTATTGTCCTCTTTATGATTTTCCCCAAGTACTTAATTCAGGTGATTCACTATTCACCCCGGATGCCCCTCAGCTGGGCTCAGATCCCTTTCTCAATACAATTAGTCTCCCCAGCCAGGTTTGTACCAATTTCAATTAGCATCACCTATCGAAGGCTTTCAAATATGGACAGGGTTTGGCTTGACTCGTTGCAGGACCACTTCGATTTCACAATTCCTTTCCTTTTTACATTTGCACCTTCAGTGCTGAAGCCCTCCTCTGGCACCTGAATGTCTGGGGTGGACAGGATATGAGGGAGGTGCCTGAAACTCCCTGTGCGTAGTCTCCTAGGAGACCTGAATGCACTCTGATGTGATTGGCTGGCTGACTGTCCGGCAATGACAGCCACCCTGCTGGGTGAGGGACGGGTAGGCTGGAATGAATTGGAGAAAACTGTTTAAAAGCAGGTCTCTGGGACTTGGAAGGTAGAGTCGATCACTGGAACGAAAGAACCGAAGACGAGCGGAAGGAAGACGACTGCTGCAACTCCTGGACCGTTGGTTTGCCTGGCAAAGCCCTGCTTCAGGTCCGAATTGCCTGAAACTCCCTTGACAGAGAAGCCCATCAATCAGAGTGCTGTTGAAAACCGGATAGCCAGTGAGAAGGATACCAGTTTGTGGACTTTAAGGCACCCAAACCTTAAAACTGACATTTTGCCAAGCTTGTGGCTTCTTCCCTGGGCAGTGCAGGAACCTCCCGATGTCCTCCTTGTCCCCACAACTGAAGCTCAGGAACAGCGAGATCTGCAGGAACTGCCACAAACAACTGCCTCAGCTACAGCTTTTCTTCATACTTAAGGTGCTGAGCAAACGCGGTGTGGAAATCGTTTCTGCCACGGTGAAAGTTTGTGAAACTTTCCCAACGTTGGAGTTTTGTTGGCTCCTAACCCGACATATAACTATTTTTCTGGTAAACAACTTCTGAGAACATTGTCAAAGACTTAACCGTTTACTACCAGAACTGTGCAATCTTATCCAAGACACTGAACCATTGACTTTGGCCCCGGCCTATTGAATTGAATTGAATTGCCCCTTTTAGTGAACTGAAACTATTTGCCCTGCCTCTGAAAGTAATTGTGTTTTGATTCTTATAACCGTTGTCTTTATACCCCTTTTGAAAGTTACTGAAGTGCCATTTTGCTTCCACTTCAGGGGAGCCTAACTTGTTCAGAAACATATTGATTGTTTACTGTAGTGTATTATAGTGTGATATTGAGCTGCGTCTTACTAGTGGAATGTTTTCTAACTAAATGTGTAAATAAATGTATATTCTTTTACCAAGAAACCTTGAGTAAGTGTTGTTTGAACTACTGTGATTGCAAGTCCTTTGTGTAACATCTTGTACTGCTCACATCCCTCTTGAAATAAGTCTGGCTGCTCAGCCAGTGCTACCACATAACTGCGTAGTACAGGCTTGTACCAAAGGTGAGATTGTGCTTACACCTGTACTCTTAATTGTGTGTAGTGTTCCCAAAGTGTACTGCATATAATTCTGCCTAACAGAGGCCTGTGGTCTGTTTGGATAGTGAAGTGCCACCCAAAGATGTAGGGTTTCAGCTTCATCATTGCTCACATGACAGCGTAAGCTTCTTTTTCAGCGATGGATCAGTTGTTTTGCCTTTTTGTTAATCACCTGCCAATGTAGGGGATAGGTTGCTCTAACCCTTGAGAGTTCCGCTGCGCTAACACTGCCACATTCCCAACATTACAGGTGTCTGTCTGGATAGTGAACTACTGACCACAGGCTGGCACTTTCAGAACTGGGGGCCCTGCACAATCCATCCTTCAAATCCTGAAAGGAGGTTAGACAGGCTGGTGTCCAAGTTACCTTTGCTCTTTCTGGCCAGTACCCTGCCGTGAGGTCAAAGGTACTCATGTACTTGGTAGCACCAAGCTTCTCAATGAGCTCATCTGCCCAAGTAATGGGGTGAGCATCTGCCTTTGTGTCAGAATTTAGCCCACTGCAGTTCACACAAAAGTGGACGTCTGTCTTCCCGCCACTGGTCTCTTTAGCCCAGGGGCTACGAGATGGCTCAATCACTCCTAGGGACCACATCTTGGAAACTTCCTCCTTGATGGTGCCCCTGACCTTATCGGACATCCAATGAATCTTGCTCTTCACTGGCTTACTGCCCCCAGTGTCCACATCATGGATGCACCAATCTGAGCATCTGGAGTCAGTGAAAGCAGACCGTCAAACTGTCCCAGTAAACTGCGGCAGTCTGTCAGTTGCTGTTCTCACAGGTCCATTGCAGGGTTTACACCTTCAACTGACCCATCTGTGGTTTCAGTGTGCAGGAAGTCTGGGAGGGGATCAGCCTCCTTCTCAGTCTCTCCATCTGTCACTTAGGCCATGACCAAGTAATCCCAGCTACAATGGGGTTTTAGCCAGTTGACGTGAAAGACCTGGCATATCTGCTTAGGTCCTTGCATGTCAATGAGATAATTGACCTCATTGACCTTTTTATAGCACACAGTATAGCCCAGTACACTTGTCCTGAGGGGCACTGGGTTTGACAGGTTCCATAATCCACACCCACTAGCCTGGAGAATAAATTGTCACTGTGGCCTTCTGGTCATGCCAGTGCTTTATCAGCTTCTGACTGTCTTTTAATTTCTTTGTCGACTGTACCATGTACTTTGTCATTCTAGACCGAAGGCCAAGTATATAGTCCACCACACCTAGTGTGGGGTATGCAGGGTCCCTCTCCCATCCCTCTCTCTCTCACTAGACTAAAGGGACCTCATACAGGGTGTCCAAACACAAACTCAAAGGGGCTAAACCCTACTCCATTCTGTGGCACCTTCCTGTAGGCAAATAGTAGGCATGGCAGGAGAAAATCCCATTTTCTCCTCAGGTGCTCTTCTAAGACATCTATCATGCCTTTCAGGGTCTTGTTGAAACACTCAACAAGCCTGTTCATTTGTGGATGGAAGGATGTGGAGAACCGGTAGGTGACTCCACACTCTTCACACATAGGGCCTCATTACGAGTTGGCCGGTAAAAACTGGTCCATTACCGGCATGCCGGTAAAAGCGGGTCCGTGCTCGTATGAACCCGCTAATAGCGGGTGATTACGAGTGCGCGAGCCCCCATGCCGGTAATGGTAATACCGGCATGCCGCTAAAGGCCCTCCAACCCCCTTATACCGGCATCGCGGGACCCGCCCATAGCGGTACCGCCTCATACCAACCCCTAAATACCGGCGGCATGGTAATACCGGCATGGTAATACCGTGTTCGCAAAAAACGGACCCGGAAATTACATCATTGCGCAGGAACGGGAAATGGGCCGGTGGCCATCTTTAAATACACAATCCATTGCCATCCTCCCCAACCACCAGTTCTTTTGTGTTGTGCTGTGGCAGAATAGAAGCAGGATGTCCAAGGCTACCAGGAAGGCGACCCCCAGGAAGCGCAAGCAGCGTTTTTAAGACGCTGAGCTAAGTATGCCCGCTGACACCCTGGCCCAGCATGCGGACACCATCAGGAGCACCGACATGAAGCATGCGGCCCAGACCAAAAAGAAGGAGGTGTGGCAGGAGGTCGCACAGAGGGTGTCGGCAGTGGGAACCACCCCAAGGAGTGTGCGGGACTGTCGGAAGCGGTGGGATGACCTCCGCCTCAGGGTGAGGAAGATCCTGTCGGAGAACAGGAGGGCCGCAATGGCGACAGGCGGAGGCCCACACTCCCCAGTGAAGTTGACGGCATCGGAGGAGACAGCCAGTACCTTTATAGATCCTGAATCCATAGAGGGAATTGGAGACCAGGAGGTGGGCGCTACATCATCCACAGAAGAAGGTGAGTGACCCATCACATCCGTGTAGGCTAAACCATGATGTGGCACAAGTGACGTGGAAGTGAGACTAGCCAAGGCAATGCATGTCCCAGGCCCACATCAACATATCCAGTCAAGAATGTGTGCCACACCCTGCTACACACACATGCTGAGTGCCAATCTCAACACAAGTGCAACATAACCCAACCGTGCCCATGGAACTCACCACACATCCACCATACCAATGCCATGCCACCAGCCATGCATTGATTGCCCACATGCCCCCTCAGAACACCAACTGCCACACCCCTAAAATAATTTCATGCATGAATGTATGGACATATCACAGCGCAATGGATTATCGCTGCCATGTGACACCATCACTGATGACCTGCATCTCTTCTATCCCCCAGGCACCAATGAGGAAGATGGCATGCAGGACAGGGGTGCAAGTTCATCCACTGCATGGCAAGGGACCAGGGCCACCACCACCACCCAGCCCAAGAAACTGCCCAGAGCAACAGGCAGTGTGCCACACCGGGCAGTAACCTGCAGGAAACACCTTCACCCACTGTCCAGCAGCAGCCACCCACAACAGTGGGAGGCGTTTCAATTCATGCTCCGCCAACCACCGCAGACGTTGTGGATGCAGAGGTGGAGAATGAGGGTGACATCATGTCCGGCACGCCCACCCTAAGCCCCATTACCAGCATCCCTACCCCTACAGAGGCAGAGAGCATGTACGATCCCTGCCTCCACGACTCGGACCTTGATGAGTCAGACATATGCCTCTTTGAGGAGGAGTGTGCCCTGGACGTGGGCACCACACAAGTGCCATCCACCACTCTGCCTACCACCACCCTGCCTACCACCACCCCGGTCACCAGCACTCCTGCAGCCATTGACTCCTTCGAGGCTCGCCTGTCAAGGGTTGAGGCACAACAGGACTCGATGCTTGAAATGATGCGGCAACAAATATCAGATGGAAATGACTCCATGAGGGCCATTGCCACAGCCATCGCAGCCAACACTGCTGCTGTTGAGGCATCCACAAGTGCCATGAGGGAGTGTCTGGGGGCACTTACACAGGCCCTGCTTGCAAACCTGCCTCATATGCAGCGCCCACACCTTGGGGCAGGCATGGGACTGACCATTGACACCTCCACTGCCCCAACCCCTTCTACCTCGGCCCAATCGAGCCCCGTGCGGATGACGCGGAGGAGTGCACAGCGCTTGACCATGGCACCCCCGGATCCCAAAAAACCAAAGAAATAGAGTGGGCAGACAATGACATTTGAAAAATGTACGTTGGTCAAGGGACCAGTGTTTGTTGTAATTATGGGGACATTTGGGGGGTTTGTAGGGTGGGTGAGGGAGTTCACTGGGGGTTGTGAGGGGATTATGTTCACATTATCACGTGTCTGGAAAATACACCCGTTGTGTGCAAGAAAATCATTGGCTGGACATACTTCTTTTTGTGCATGTACATTTAATGTGTGATGGTGTACAGTGGGGCACTTCTGACAAAACAAGTGTGCATGTCCACATGCAGCCAGTGGGTCACAGGCACATTACTTTCATGGTCCCTGTGTTTCAAAAGTATTACTCAATTAGTGCTTGGCGTACAGCATGGCCATCCCATGCATCACATACTGGCAGGGGGGCTCCTTCGCCTCCATCCCCATCCCCTTCACCCTCACCCGGCCCATGCATGTCAATGTCAGGTGGCAGTGGTACATTCCTTTGGACGCACATGTTGTGCAGCATGACACAGGCCATGGTGATCTTTGCCACCTTCTCAGGCCTATATAGGAGTGCCCCACCAGACCTGCTAGGCAGCGGAACCGCGCCTTCAACAGGTCAAAGGTCTGCTCATTCACAACAAGGGTATGAGTGTGCACACGATTGTACTCCTCTTCATGGCTGGGGTAAGTAGCCACAGCCTCAAGAGATATCCTCCATCACCTGCAAGCAGATACAAATAGGTGTGTGTCACTCTGAACTGCCACCTTCAGGGAGCACAGTCATGGCAGCAGCTATTTGGTGTGGGCATGCACATGTCCCAGTACGTGCACAAAATAGTCACCTAAATGCAATGTATACTGTAAAGAGGTGCCGTACACTGGATGGGCTTCAATAGATGATGCAGGGTGTAATCATGCATGCTCTGGCAGATGTGCAGTGGTAGTGCAACAATGTTTAGCCTCCAATTCATGATGTGTATTCTTTACTATGCATGGTCACACTAGCCACATTGCCACAGTTGCCATCCTATTCAGTCATACATTGCTTGCCATCACCATGGTGCCCTGGTTGTGCCACTTACTTGTAGTCATCCATATGCATTATTTGGGATATGTGGCCCAGTAATGTGTCATGTTCCGTTTGGCTAGTGCAGGTGAGGTGTGTTTAGATCTGCATGCATTCTCCAATCACTGGCTATTGCCACCCAGGTGCACTATTCCCGCCCTTTCCCACCCTGGTGAACTATCCCCCCCCTTTGCCACCTGGGTACAGTAGGCCCCCCCTTCTGCATCTGCACACATCAGTACCCCACAGCATGGCCATGGACCTGTTGTGCAACTCACCGAGCAGCCAGGCACGTGGTCCAGCATGCGTGAGAATGGTGGTTGTGAAATGCCATGCAGCTGGCCCGCTGTGTGTTGGTAGGTGCCTGTGGCCAGGAAGTGTAGCACAGACACCACCTTAAGTAGTGGGGGGATGGCAGTGCGTATTTCTATGTGGCTGGCAATGTCGTTCTGTATCATGTCCACTATAGTGGCGATGGTGTCACGGTCCAACCGGTACAGGGTGTGGATCTGCTCAGAGGTTAGGTTAAATGGGCTGGGTCTGGTGCGAGGGATTGTTGGCTGTGCTGGTGGTAATTGCTGGGCCTGTCTCACCCTCCTTCTCCTCCTGAGTCTCATCTGTGCTGCCTGTTGTTGCTGCTGTAGTTGTTGTTGTTGTTGCTGTAGTTGCTGTAGTTGCTGTAGTTGTAGCAGTATAGGCATGTCCTCCAGCGCCATGATTACAACTGCTAGTGGTAGCATTTTGGTGTAGGAAGGGGGTGGTGTGTAGGTGTGCTCCTTTTGTTCTGGGCCCCTCAACATTGCCTACACTTGTGGGGGGGGGGGTTGTGGTATGTGGGTGTGCTCAGTTTATACTGGCACAGCCTCCATTGACTCCACCCGTGGGGATTGTGTGCACCTGTGGCAGCTGCCTTGTATCCTGCTTGCTGTTTGTGGGTGGTCCGCGATGCCTGTATGGCCGGCATCGTGCAGCGATTACCGGCTTCGCGATGCCGGTATTTGCATGTATGCATGGGTTGGAATTACCCCCTATTACCGGCATGCCGGTATTTGCTCTCTGAAGGTGCAGGTGTACGCGCCTATGCCGCTATTACCGGCACCGTTGTTTAGTGTGCCGCTAATACCGGGTTTGCGGGTGGGAATGCGACGGGACGGTAAACGATGCCAGTATTACCATACCGGCATCGTTTTTGCCTTACCGGCATACCTCGTAATGAGGCCCATAGCCTTCATATACGCTGATATGAAGTTTGTCCCCTGTCAGAAGCAACTTCCTTATGGGAAAACCAACATGGGAGAATATGCCAAACAGAGCCTTCACAACCCACAGGGGCTTTGATGCTCCTGAGAGGGACAGCCTCAGGCTACCTAGTGGCGTGTTCTAACACCACCAAAATGTATCTGTTCCCGGAGCTGGTTTGGGGATCCAACTGACCCACAATGGCCATGCCTATTCTCTCGAAAGGCTGGCCAATCACCGTTAGTGGAATTAAGGGGAACTTTGTGGCACCACCTGACTTGCCAGAAGCTTGACAAGTCAACTGGACCAAAAAAGTCCTCAACATTTACACCAAACTGTGGCCAGTAAAATGCACAGACAACTGGTCCGATGTCTTAGTCAATCCCAAGTGACCCGCTAAAGGAATCTAGTGAGGTAAATTCAAAAGGAACTTTCTGTGGCATTGGGGAATCACCAACCTTCTGATGCCCTCACCCTCATAGTTTTTTGGCTAACCTTACAGGAGTCCATCCTCCCAGTACACTTTTAACAGTACATGGGCCTCACCCTTAGCCTGCTCCTCCGCCTGCTTCCACAGGCCTGTCAGAGTGGGACACTCTTCCTGGGCTTTAAAGAAGGCATTCTGATTTGGGCCCCCAGCTGATGTAAACTCATCCAGCCTGGGCAGGACCTTCAGGTCCAACTCACCTGGTCCTCCACCTCAGGTTCCTGTGCTGCACCAGGCAACTCTGAAGTCACTGAATCCCCTGCTACAAACGTATGGTCCTCAGTTGCTACTGATCCCTCTCCCATAGGAGTAGACGATTCAGCAGTTCCTCGCACAAGCCCTCTGGAAGCACTCCAGCCCCTAAGGATTTGAGAGTCTTGAATCTGGCGGCCTCTTTGGCCTTCGATCTTGAAGCCGCCATGACTATCTCGGGGTCTGGAAGATCATTACCCAACAGGCATGGGACAGAGATTGAGTCTTTCACCTCTACATGGAGCTGGGTCGTTTTACCTCACCAAATGAGCTCTACTATTGGCAACGGGTACTTACTCTGTTTGTCAAACCCACGGACCATACAATCAGGTCTAGTAATATACTGTGGTATTGAGAACAGTGTTAAGGTGCACAGCGCCAGCCACAGTAGTTATTTAGTATGGCCCCTTCCAAAAAATTGCTTGAACCAGAAATGTTTTTGGGGCCTCCTTTATCAAACATCAACTGCCAGCAATTGTTTGGGGGAGGACTGTCACACCTGAAAGAGTTTACATAGACATAATATGAAAATCTCGCCAAACGTATGCGCTCAGTTCGTAATACTATCAAAGCAATAAAAAGTCTGCATCACCCTAATTAACATGGTTTATTGATTTTCCAGTGGTGAATCATAGGAACAGTGTGACTGGTACCCCAGTGCCTGAACATTGAAGCTTAAGCCAACATCAACCCACTGGCGCATGTGCTGATGTTTTGGCAAAACAGTGGTTTTATCTAAGCTAGACATAGATGTTCTATTCTACACATTTTACAGATTGCTATGACCACATTGTAAATGTTTCCTAGACAGTAGGTTAGTCCATCTGTGAGAGCGCACAAGAGAGGAAAAAGGGTAAAAGACCGACAACTTAAATAATGTTTAATGTAAATACTCATATTGCATACCTTTGCATAGAACAGAAATGTTTGATCATCCCATTTCTACGATGTGCATTGTAACCCTTGGATAAGACACCCTTAAAGAACACCCTCTCCCACAGCTGTGCCTTTTCTATTTAAGCTAATACCATTTTAGATGGGATTGTACAACCTGATTACCTCTGTGGAAGAACCATCCCCTTCTTGTATTAGAACACAAAGTCACGGGGGCGCTGTTGAGCGCCGAGCAAGATGGCCGCCTGAGTCTCGAGCTCCGGAGCCGGCAGATCTCGGTATCCTGAAACGGCACATTTGGACACTAGATAGCCGTTCCCGGCTCGTGCGCTTTTGAAGCGGCCACCCCGAGGACCCAGTGGACCGAATCCCGTCCAAAATCGGTCCCCCGGAACGTGACTTCTGAACGCCGCTGCACCATCCCCCCACTTGGCTGTGGCGCTCCCGCGCAGAAACTCGCCCTCTGGTGGAGCGGACGGGCTCGCCCAGGGCCGGCGTTACCCCCCCCGCATCGGCGGATGCGCGCTGCCGGGTGGCAGTCCGCCTCCTCCCAACCTCGAAGTGCAGCTGGGGGCGGCTGGGACACTTTTTCACCCCGCGCGCTGCGGGCCTGCTCAGGCGCCCGCGGCCTGGTGCGCACCGGAGCTGTTCGGGACCCTCTCCACACCTGCTGGACCCCGGCGGGGCTGCTGCCGACGGCGTGACACGCGGTGCGGTGGATCCCTGCGCCGCCAGGTACGTGCGCCGGGGAGGCCCTTGCGGACTTGCCCTGGGCTGCGGCATCACCTTACCTTCCTCACACGCGGGGCGGAGGTCCAATTACCTCTGGCCCCATCTGCCGCCAGTCCTGCCCCGGGCCTGGTGCCTCCCCCGGCCCGCACTGATCCTGGTGCCTCCCCCGGAGTCAATCACATTCCCCCCGCTCCACTGACCACCGCGGGTGTCTCCCTCCGGGGCGGCCTTCAGGGAGGGCCGCTGTGATCTCGCTGACGCTGCACCGCCCAGGCCCTTCGACCTACCGGCTGCCTGTCCTGTCTTCCGCTCGGGGCCGCGGCTTCTCTGCCGCCTGTGTGCTGTGCCGGGAGGCACCCCCCCATCTCTCTTCGCCCTCAACTACCCGTACCTGGGTCCAGGCTCACATTTTGCTCGCTGGGCGCCTCTGCCTTCAACCCTGGGATCTACTGCCCCCGAGATCTCCTCAAGTTTCTCCCCGCGCTTCCTTGGGCTGACCGGGCCCTTCTAGCCTACACTGGTGACCACGGCTTCGTATCTGGGGAGACGGTGGGCTTCGCCGGGGCTGGTGGTCGTGTCGTCGCACTAACTGCGTGGCATGTTGATCGGCTCTGGGGGGGCTTGTGGGTCCCTCAGTCTGCTTTGTGTGCTACAGTACCTCTCTGATAACAGAAGGGACACATACCCGCCTCCTGCGGTAATGCGGTGTTGAGGAAAATCCCTGTGTGTTGGCTGCCCCACAAACTCCGCATCTATACGGATTCTCGCCCACGGCTTCACCTGCATCACTCCCTGTCTAGCGCCACACTCTGCGCCCTACCTCGGGCGACATAGAGCCTGGGCCTCCCCTTCTCCCCACTTGACTTACAACATCGCCAGGATGACCAAGGGAGGGGCGAGGAAACAGAGCTCTATCAACATGTTTGCTAAGGCTGCGCCGAGATCGTCAGGGGAGACCAGCGAACAGACCCCAGCCACACCTTCACCGGATGCAGTACCGGAATCTCAAAATATGATCGACTTCATTCGCGAGGGCTTCACCGCGCTGCACTCAAAACTGGATGACATGAATGGTACCATATCTTCTATTAAGGCCCATATCGAGCGGACTGACAGCCGTGTGTCAGAAGTCGAGACACGTGTCGGTTCCGCCGAGGATGCATTGGGAGCCCTGCGCTCCGAGGTCACCGCCCTCTCCAATCGAGTCCTTGAGGTAGAGAAGAAGAACGAGGACTTGGAATCTCGCTCAAGGCGTAACAACCTCCGCATCATCGGGGTTCCCGAGAACGAAGTGCACGAACCGATGGAGGACTTTGTCGAGCGCACACTGGTCTCACTCTTGGATTCTCCCAAGCTCTCCCCACACTTCGCTATTGAGCGGGCACACAGAGCCCTGACGGCTAAACCCAGACCTGGGGCTCCACCCCGGCCCATCATAGCCCGAGTACTGAATTTCCGGGACCGGGATGCCCTCCTCAGGGCGGCTAGACTCAAAGGGGAGCTACTACTGGATGGTGCCAGAATTCATCTCTATCCGGACTTCTCCACAGCTGTCCAACGCGAACGCAAGACTTTTCAAGCTGTGAAGCGCAGGCTGCAGATCCACTCAGTCAAATACGCCATGCTCTACCCTGCCAAGCTCCGCATAGAGCATGCCAACCAGGTGTTCTTTTTCACGATCCCGGAGGAGGCCTCCAAGTTCATTGACGAACATTTCCCTGGCTGAACTCTCCCCTTTCCTCACGAGTCTGCATTTATCCTTGTGTCCCGACGGGGAGAGACCGAGCAAGGTCGCCTTCCTGCATCGGGGTCACTTGATCCTCTACTTCGTAATTTACTTGTTGTGTTCATTCTTACAGATGTGTGCCTTATCATCACGTGCCAGAACCCTGTCCAAATCACGTGTTAAGATCCACTGTGGGCACACCTTATCTTATCTGATCTGCCGATGCCCCGACTACGGCGGCTAGTCCGGCCATCAGGCCCCCAGGCGTTGATGCCTTTGGTTTGGTTTTGGTTGAGGGGAGTTGGGATTGTCATCCCTCTGTTTGGGGGGGGGATGTGGGCGGGGGTGGGACATGGTAGGGTTTTTGTTGTTAAAAAGTTGGCGCTGGCAGCGACGGCGAGCCGTGGGGGGGTGCTCAGGGCTTGGTGCGGCAAGACTATGAATTTGACCCATTGGGTACTGTCATTCGGTCTCCTTCGATCACCACCATATCTGTGACCAAGAGTGACTTAACCTTTATGAGCTGGAACGTGCGTGGGTTGGGAAATTACAAAAAAATGAGACAGCTCCAACTGCAGACCGAGCGTCATGGGTCCAAGATTTTGTTTCTGCAAGAGACACATGCCCGCGCGGAACAATGCATGCGGTTCGCCAAAACTTGGGGCCCTCATAGATATTTCACCGATTTCTCCACCCAAAGCCGGGGGGTCATGACCCTTATTCACAAAAGCCTCCAGTTCTCTCTTATTTCCTCACAAATAGACCCTCAAGGCAGATATGTTCTGCTCCATGCTACGCTTCAACACAGGGAGGTGGTTCTGATGAACATTTATGGCCCAAACCTAGACGACCCAGACTTTTATGTACACGTCACGTCCCTCCTCGAAGGCTTCCCCCTGGTTCCCATCCTTTGGGGAGGCGACTTCAACACGATTTTTGACGTGGCCCTGGACAGATCCGGCTCCAGGCCCCGTCTACTCTCTAGGGCAGCCTATGCTGCACTATCATCTCTGCCCCGTCTCTCCATGGTGGACGCATGGAGATTCTTTTACCCGGACTCCCGTGTATTCTCTTTTTACTCCTCGGTTCACGACTCCTATTCCCGCATTGACAGATGGGTGATCTCCAACGTACTGGTCAAGAGCGTTACACAACTAATGATCCTCCCCAGAACCCTATCTGACCACTCGCCAGTTACTGTAACCATTGGCTGGGGTCCCGATCCTGGCCGGCCACGTAGCTGGAGGCTGAAGCCCCTGTCCCTATTGGACCCGGAGTTCTGCTCAGAGCTCGAGCGGTCGATTGAGGAGTTCTTCGAGACTAACACGGGCTCGGTAGCGACCCAGGCCACTCTATGGGAGTCATTAAAGGCATATATCAGAGGGATCGCGTTGTCCAAGGAGAATGGGGTCCTGAAGTCAATCCGAAGGGATCTCGCTGCTAGTGAATCCAGACTATCTACCCTGGAGGCCGCATGCTCACTTCACCCTACCTCGAGCGGCCTGGCTGACATAGGGTCGGAACTAGATACGTTCCGGTCCCTCGCGGATCGTGAACAAAGATTTTTGGATAATCCTAGCATGGCGAGGAGATATGGGGAGGGAGAGCGCCCTGGCCGATTTCTGGCACGTCTGATCCGTCTTGAGACGGAGTCCCCACACATAATCGGGCTCGAGAGACCTGATGGTTCCATGGCTGTCTCCTCGCAAGATATCAATAGGGAATTCTTTACATTTTATGAAACTCTATACTCCAACTCAGATGAGGTGCCGGTGACGGAGATTGACTCCTTTCTCAGAGCCCTCCCTCTCTCAGCCCTGTCCCCAGAAGCTGCGGCCTCCCTCGACTCCCCCCTCACACTTGAGGAGCTGTCGGACGCTATTGACTCCCTATCCTCGGGGCGTGCCCCCGGTTCGGACGGTATACCGGTTGAATTTTATAAGCAGTTTAAGGCACAGCTGCTTCCCCACTTGCTAGCTCTCTGGGAGGAGTCTGTGGAGTCCGGCGTGTTCCCCCCTTCACTCCGGGAGGCTACTATCACAGTACTACTCAAATCGGGCAAACCCCCCCTGCAATGTAGCTCATACCGTCCGCTTTCACTCATAAATTGTGATGTCAAGGTATATGCCAAGGCCCTGGCGCTCCGGCTGGCTCCCATCCTACCATCTATTATCCACCCAGATCAGGCGGGTTTCATCCCTGGTCGCTCCACCTCCCTGAACCTGAGGCGCCTATTCAATATAATTGACAGAATCAGCCCCGACACGCAGGCAGTAGCTGTCACCCTTGATATGCAAAAGGCGTTTGACTCTGTCTCATGGAGGTACCTTTGGCGGGTTCTCGACAGCTGCAAGTTCGGCCCCTCCTTTCTCTCCTGGGTCAGATTGCTTTACTCTTCCCCGGTGGCCAGGGTGCGCACTGACGATCACTGTTCTCCCCTCTTTGAGATCGCCAGGGGGACGAGACAGGGGTGTCCCTTCTCGCCCTTGATCTTCGCCATAGCAATAGAGCCCTTCGCTGACATGCTCCGCCAACTTCACGCTCACAGAGGCCTCCGCACGGCGGGCCAGGCGGATATAGTGTCCCTATATGCGGATGATGCCTTGTTGTTTGTGCGCTCTCCCTCCATCAACTTACCCCCAATACTTGAGGACATTGGTCGGTTCGGCCGAATCTCTGGCCTCAAAGTGAATTGTTCAAAATCCACTCTCTTCCCACTTACAGATTGCACTCTCCCCCCTCCTGATACCTTGGGCTTCACCTGGGCTCAGTCTACATTCACCTACCTGGGCATAGCGGTGACTCGCCAACGGGCGTTGTCCTTCCAGGAAAACTATCAGAAATATCTCACACACCTGACGGTTAAGGTCCGGGCATGGGACAGGCTCCCGATCTCCCTGGCGGGCAGGATAGGGCTGCTGAAGATGGTGGTGTTACCCCAGTTGCTTTACAGGTTCACTAACATACCCCTGTGGCCGGGGGAGGACTTTTTCCGGGACTTGACCCGCACTGTGAATTCCTTTCTGTGGCACTCAGGTGCGGTTCGCCTAAAACTCGATACCTTATCTACCCCCATTTCTAACGGGGGCTTCGGTGCCCCTAATTTTTTCAAATACTGGCTGGTATCACAGATCCAATACACATCTCACTGGTTCAATACAATAGACCCTCCTCCGCATGTTCGACTTGAAAAGCTCGCGGTTTGTGACCGTGATATCCGCTCCTTGGTGATACACCCCGCTTCCTCAGCATTGGACTCACAGAGCCCGGTCGCTTGCACTTCCCTTGCTCTGGCGAAGATGTGGAAATTAGTAAAAACTACATACGCCTTTCATGGCAACCTCCCTCTCTGGAATTTCCTCCCGGGGGTCCCGCAGGTCCCACCGGGCACGGTGCGCCGCTGGGCGGACGCAGGCTATGAGCTGCTGCGTGACGTGTTTGACCAGGGTATATTTGTTGAATGGCCCGATCTCCCGTTGCCCCTGAGGAGTGACCGGGGCGCATGGCTCCAATACGCATCCCTCCGCAGAACCCTCAAACGTAATTACCAAACATTCCCGGCGTCGCCCCCGGATGACCCGGCTATTGAAGAGCTCACCTCCTCCGGGCCTACAAGAGGCAAAATCTCTAGGCTGTACACGATGTTGCAGTCCAGATCTGTCCCCGATTTCGCTAGACTGAGGGGGTTATGGGAGGTGGACTTGGGTGTTGGGATCTCGGACGAACGCTGGGCACATCTATGCGAGCGCAGACATCGAGTATCCTTTAACTCCCGTTTTAAACTCATTCAATTCAAAGTACTACATAGATTTCACTACACCCCGACCAGATTACACCGTATGTCCAGGGAATACCCTTCCAGTTGCCCTAGGTGCCATCATGACGACGCTGACTACATTCACATGATTCTGTCCTGCCCTCGCCTTCCGCAGTTTTGGGAGGCTGTTTGCTCGACAATGTCTGCGGTTCTCGACCATCCCATTGTCCCTTCTCCACTGGTGTGTCTCTTTCACGATCTCCCGGGTCTCTCCCGTGACTCCAAAAAATTAGCTGGCCTATGCCTCCTGCTTGCGGTACGCACTATCCTGCTCTGCTGGCTCCGTCCCTTGCCCCCCACACACGCTCAATGGCTGAGGGCAGTTACTTGGGCCTCGGACTCTGAGGAAGCCTGGTCCCATATACAACCTGCCCACTCTAAACCTAGAAATGTATGGCTCAAGTTCCGCTCTTACATGTCCGATATGATTGCAACACCGGATGCTTCCCCCCCGCCCACTTCCCCCCACCGACCCGGGTCCTCTCCCCTGTAATGGTCTTCTGGTTCCCAATTCATTCTATGATTGTACCCACGGATTGGGATGTTATGTGTAATAACCCTTGTGCACCTTCAATGTTTATATGGTATTCATGCTGTAACGCCTCATGTTGCTCACTTGTTTGTTGCTGCCACGCTGAATAATAAAAAGAAGTTTAAAAAAAAAGAACACAAAGTCACCCGAATAGTGCACTTAGAGGGAGCCCTAATACGAACATTGTGTTTACCTCATGATATCATCAAATCCGAATATAGTCCTATGTTTCAGCCCAGTAATTCTTGTTGTAAGTTATACCGCTCGCATCTGTGATACATTGATCAACCAACAGCAGAATCTGAAAATAGAGACATGATTATATGGCAAAATACTACTGTGTGCATGTGACTGAGCACTGGCAAGTTCAATGGACTGTAGACAAATCCAACATATAGTTACCTCAAATGTCTCATTACTGCCACTAGTGTGGTTGGGAATGCATCAGTTTTCTTTCAGAACTTTATATTTCATATTGACTGGATACCTCGATCCTTCAATGGGCTATGATTGTTGTTTCAGAGCAAGTGACCTGCAAGGA
This sequence comes from Ambystoma mexicanum, assembly GCF_040938575.1. Classification (NCBI taxonomy): domain Eukaryota; kingdom Metazoa; phylum Chordata; class Amphibia; order Caudata; family Ambystomatidae; genus Ambystoma; species Ambystoma mexicanum. The sequence continues at coordinate 966,222,923 of NC_090924.1, forward strand.
CATATGTAAAATGCGTTTTACAATGGGCCTCTTGAGTTTTGACACTCATATGTCTAATGTAATGTCAGTATTAGTAATCCTTACCTGAAAGTGCAGTGACATGTGTTTTAATCTGGCAGCGATGTTCCACGTGGATCGGACGCCTCCTCCATCATGAAACGAGTGTTTATAAGGCATAAGTCACGACCTTGAGGACGTGATGATGTCACATCCCAGTGACAGCATTGTTTACATTGACGTCATCGTTCTCAAACGCGACGTCATCGTTCTCAAACGCGATTAAAACTGCCTCTCGTTGTATCGCAATTATCGTATCAAATGACATTAAAGTTCCATGTATTTTAGCAATACATACAATAACTAAACAAATAACAGTTATAAGTGTTTAGTGTATGTTATTCTAATGCGCTGTCTGTACTTGATAGTGGATTGTATTGCATAGTCCCAATGGCTTCCAATTCCTGCTGTTATTATCCAAACATGCCAAAAGTACAATCCTATGGTTGATCTTGGCAAGTAGGTAAGATCCGATTGGGATCACGATTTCTGGGCTGGGTGCTTGTAGGTGCCTATTCCTTCACACTATATATACTTGATATCAAAGGATATCTAGTCATCAAAAGGTTCTATTTCAGTGTGCTCACTCTAAATGTGAGAATACCTTATGTTGCAAGCAACTGAGAATTATCAATTGTTCTTGTTGTATCTAGAAGCCCTAGCTAACCATTATATGTATGGTGTCTGGTTTACAGACACAACCTATCTAGAAACTAAATTCTTTACTTCTCATTTAATACATCATGTCACTCAGCTGTCTCGGAAAAATGAACAAGCACAAGAATCATCTGAACAGTCATTGATTGTACATTGTAGTCTATTAAGGAACATTAGTTGTAACCTATAAGAAGACCTGCATTTCATTCTCTTTTCTAAGTAGATTCGGTGTACTTCACAGTTTGCAGATAAGCTTGGCTTCTTCCCGTCTAAGAGTCAACCCCCGGTCTCCACGTCTGATATCTTGTGGGATATGCCTAATACACAGGAACTTGATTCTTTCCTTGTCGTCCATTTGGTGATTGTGAACCCAATGTTCTTGAAGTGCAAGTCTTGTGTCTGAAGTAGTTGACATATTCATATGTTCTGTAATTCTGACTCTCAACTCCCAAATTGTTGACCCAACATGCTGCGTGTTGCAAACACAGATGATATTTAAATGACATATTTGGTCCTGCAGTTGATCAGGTCCTGAATTGGCAGTTCCCGATTATCAGTAGTGACAAAAACGTTCACATTGTTCAGGCCATGTTTACACATAGAACAGCTCATGCACTTGAAGAAACCCCTCATTCTCAAACCTTTCAACATACTGTTTTGTATTTCCTGATTTCTTTTTTATGCATGAAGCTCGGACTCAGTTTTGTTTTAAGAGTGTGGCTTTGGTGAAAACTAAATCTGGCTTCTCCTGATGTAATTTCTCATGTCATCATCAAGTAATAGTATGTGCCAGTGTTGTTTAAACATTCTTTGGATCTCATAGTTGGTTCCACAGTATCTAGTGATCATGTGTGTCTTATTATCCTCTTTGGTAGGCCACTCTCTGGGACATAGTAGTGATGATCTTTCCAGATTGTTTGCTTTCCTTTTGGCTTCCCGGACACATTGTATTGTGTAACCTCTTTCTAGGAATCTATGTTGTACTGGTAGGTGGAGTCTTGACTACAATTTTGTGATGTTGGTGATAACCTTCCTTCTGTGACAACTGTCTGAATATAAAACAGCATTTATCTCTGTTGGTTTTCTATACGCTCTGGTACAAATAGTGTCACCTATAAAATCACTGTGTAAATCCAAAAAGGTAATGTGGCGCATACTGGTTTCTAGTATCAATTAAATCCCAACATTTTTATTGTTGAGATGATTGTTAAATGCTGTCAACTCACCCTCGCTACCGTTCCATATTAGAAAAATATCGTCAATGAAACTAAACCAGGCATGTATTTTCTCAGAGGCATCCGGAAAGGTGAAAATGCGTGTATGTTCAAATATTACCATGAAAAGGTTGGCCAATGAGGGCTGGACTGCCCATGTGGGCGGGACAAATACTGATATGCAAATGGATATTTCCCATCTGTGAAAGGTACAGTGAGCAAAAAGCAGATGGCTGCAAACTCTCAATGTGGTTAACAACGACTGAACAGGTTATCATGCCTTGTTCTTCTGAGAGAGGGGTGCCTGCTACCTTTGTTGAATTCAATGAGGGCATATAGCTCGGCCCCATAGCCACTCCCTTTGTTTATATAAAACATCATTGAATAGAAAAATGATGTGTTCCAATGTGAATGCGAGGAACTCTTTAACCTTCTCAATTTATAACAGAAAGGAGGATGATTTGTCATTAAAAAGACTCCCCATGTGTTAAGGCTAGTTTATGATCTATATCTATCAGTCTGATAGCACAGTGAGTAGAGCGCTCGCTTTTACATCTGTGCAGAGCCTGCTGATGCAGGTTCGAATCCCGGCAGTGCCAAACTCAGCCTTTCATCCTTCCAAGGTCGATAAATGAGCACCACACACCATGGGTAATAATAAGCAGCGCTCAGACACCTGAGGGTTCGTAGCGCTATATAAATGCTAAATTATTATTATTATTATTATATATGTATGGTTGCTAGGACGTACTTTTTGTTCCATTTCACTTCTTGGTTGAGAATATCTAATATCTGCATGCTGTCTCACACGTATGATGGCAATTTGTATACTGCTGGTCTCAGAATCACATATATAAATATGGACATGTTCTCAGTTAGCCTACGCTTACCCCTTACAACTGAACGTACTTCAGGCAGATTGTCATAACCCTTGTGTACCTTAGAGAGGAAATATATGTGATACTATTTGTACCAATATCAACCAATTCCAGTTATTAATTTGAAGTTATTCTAGACCATATATCATGCTCAGAGTTACATTTGTTTTGTAACATTTCTAGGGTCAGAAATGAGAGGCATTTGCCTTTCAAAATTTCCATTTGGGCAGTGTATGTGCTCATCTTTGTGGATAGCTTATCTTTCACATAACTAATCGGCTTGCCATTTGCCATTAGGACGCCTAGATATGTAATATAGTTCACCTCCTGAATGTTTACGCAGTTTATATACCATATTAATTCCCTGTACTTGCATCTCTTAAAGTTTATACTCTTCGATTTCAGGGGTTTACCTCCAAGTTGTTTTCCTTGACAAATTTCCCCACATATTCCAGGCTACTTGCAATCCTATAGGCATAATATCCAATACGATTTCATCATCCGCATAAGCAAGCCAACCTATTGACAAGGCACAATTGTAGAGGAAAATAGATTTGATGTAAAACGTGCATCCTTTAGGTCTGGCATATACAGATTAAGCAGACAGGGGACGAAAATGCACCCCTGTTTTAGAACTGCATATGAGAGGAATTCTTTTGATAATGCAATTTCGAAACCAGTCGAATGTGGAGGGTGGTGTCTGTGTGAAACATCATTAATATATTCTACAAAAGAACGGGATATTACGAGCACCTAATTTTCTACAAACGTATAGGACCAGATCTTTAGTACTTTGTGCATTTCGTTGGCAAAGCATATAGATGAGGCCATTTACAGAGGTGCCCATGTTTTTACAAGATCCAGTTTGAAAGAAGCTCTTTCTGCTGCCCTGCTCAGCCCAACTTTTCAGATCTTTTAAAACAAATGAGGCCAGTACCTTGCTAAGGGTTTCTATACAAGATATATGTCTATAATTCAGTGGAGAGTCTCCGTCACCTTTTTGGTAGATAGGAACTATGATGGCTTTATGAAACAAAGGAATTGTGGGGGTAGGGCCCTATTCAGGAGTGCGCACACCTGGAAGTCTAAATGGATGATCAGATCAGATATTGGTAAAGCTGCTGTCGTGTGGATGGTGAGGTGATCTCCCACTATCACCTGAACTAAAACTAAATGTAAGGGGTAACCATCTGCACAGGCTGCGCTTGTTACCTGTAGTATACTCACTAAGTGTGATAAGTCTGAACAGAGTGGATGAGGAGTGTTCACAAAGAAAAGACACAATTGATTTATGGTGCAATTGATTAGTGAATCAAAGAGCCCAGCTTTAATTCCTCAGGTCAATACTAGGACATTTTGATTTAAAGTGCCCCAAAAACAAATAATACATTCTTGGTACACAAGGGTACACATTTCGTGTCCAAAACAAAGTACATGCATATAATGCCAAAAGTGGAGAAAATGCCAAACAAATGTCAAGAAATGCAGAAAATGCCTCAGATGTCAAGAAATACTGAAAATGCCATCAGGAAATGCGAAAAAATGCCAACACGTGTTTCAACCTATGAGGTCGTCATCAGGGCATGTAAATACATCGGAATCTTGGTTCAGACCAAGTGATAAACAGCGTAATTTACAGATCATTCTCGCTTCCTGCTGCCGTAGGGTCAGTTCTCTGTTGCCACCTCTCTGATGTTGTTTGATGTGTTGTAATCCAATAAATTTGATGTCTTTAATATTGTCCATTTGATGATGTTTCTGCCAGTGGGAGGCCAGGGGAAGTCTCGTGTCCTGACTGCTAAGATGATTAAGGTGTTCCCGGATCCTGAAGCGTACTTCTCTAATCGTACTCCCAATATACACTTTCTTACAAACGCATATAATAGCATAAACAACATATTTCGTTCTACAGTTGATAAAGTCAGATATTTTGGTTTGGAGGCCATTGTGACAACTGAAAGTTTGGGTTGGTGCTAGGGCATGATAGCAAAAATTACAAGAACCGCATTTATAGAAGCCAATTGGTTTGGACTTGGTAGAAAGCCAGCTATCCTGTCCAATAGGATCAGGTTTGAGGAAAGAGGGACTCAAGATATTTCGCAAAGTGGTAGCTTTGGTGAAAATGATATTCGGTCGACCCGTGATATATGGTATCAAATCAGAGTCTAAATGCAAGATGTGCCAATGCTTTTGAGTATATACTGAATGAATTTGTAATCACTAGAAAATTTAGTGATGAAGTTGACATGTGTCGGATATTGTTCTCGAGTTGATTTTGGCTTCTCGGTCAATAACTGCGATCTGGGTACTTGCATCGCTGCATTGGTTGTATTTCTGATTAGTGATATTGGATACCCTCTTTCCCGAAATCTGTGTCCTATAGACTTACATTCTGTTAGAAATGTTTCATCTTGGCTACAGTTTCTCTTAGCTCTGAGTATTTCACCTTTAGGGATATTGCGAATAACACTGTGTTTGTGGTTACTGTTGGCGTGTAATATGGAGTTTACTGCTGTAGCTTTCCTAAACGTACAAGTTTCAATGGTATTAGAGACAATTTGGATTTTCAAATCTAGAAACGTGATTTCGAACGGGTCAATGTGGCCTGTGAACTTAATGTCAAAAGTATTATCATTAAGATAAAGCATGAATGCTTCAAAAGCTTCTCTACTGCCATCCCAAATGGCCAGTACATCATCAATGTACCTTTTCCAACTGATAATATGATTTTTGTAGGGATTGTTCTGAAAGATATAACTTTCCTCAAAATAGGCCATAAATAAATTGGCCAGAGAGGGCGCATACTTCGCCCCCATTGCAATCCCCCTACTTTGTGAGTAGTAATTATTACTACTCACAAAGTAGGGGGATTGCAATGGGGGCGAAGTATGCGCCCTCTCTGGCCAATTTATTTATGGCCTAGTAGTAATTATTACTACTCACAAAGTAGGGGGATTGCAATGGGGGCGAAGTATGCGCCCTCTCTGGCCAATTTATTTATGGCCTATTTTGAGGAAAGTTATATCTTTCAGAACAATCCCTACAAAAATCATATTATCAGTTGGAAAAGGTACATTGATGATGTACTGGCCATTTGGGATGGCAGTAGAGAAGCTTTTGAAGCATTCATGCTTTATCTTAATGATAATACTTTTGACATTAAGTTCACAGGCCACATTGACCCGTTCGAAATCACGTTTCTAGATTTGAAAATCCAAATTGTCTCTAATACCATTGAAACTTGTACGTTTAGGAAAGCTACAGCAGTAAACTCCATATTACACGCCAACAGTAACCACAAACACAGTGTTATTCGCAATATCCCTAAAGGTGAAATACTCAGAGCTAAGAGAAACTGTAGCCAAGATGAAACATTTCTAACAGAATGTAAGTCTATAGGACACAGATTTCGGTAAAGAGGGTATCCAATATCACTAATCAGAAATACAACCAATGCAGCGATGCAAGTACCCAGATCGCAGTTATTGACCGAGAAGCCAAAATCAACTCGAGAACAATATCCGACACATGTCAACTTCATCACTAAATTTTCTAGTGATTACAAATTCATTCAGTATATACTACAAAAGCATTGGCACATCTTGCATTTAGACTCTGATTTGATACCATATATCACGGGTCGACCGAATATCATTTTCACCAAAGCTACCACTTTGCGAAATATCTTGAGTCCCTCTTTCCTCAAACCTGATCCTATTGGACAGGATAGCTGGCTTTCTACCAAGTCCAAACCAATTGGCTTCTATAAATGCGGTTCTTGTAATTTTTGCTATCATGCCCTAGCACCAACCCAAACTTTCAGTTGTCACAATGGCCTCCAAACCAAAATATCTGACTTTATCAACTGTAGAACGAAATATGTTGTTTATGCTATTATATGCGTTTGTAAGAAAGTGTATATTGGGAGTACGATTAGAGAAGTACGCTTCAGGATCCGGGAACACCTTAATCATCTTAGCAGTCAGGACACGAGACTTCCCCTGGCCTCCCACTGGCAGAAACATCATCAAATGGACAATATTAAAGACATCAAATTTATTGGATTACAACACATCAAACAACATCAGAGAGGTGGCAACAGAGAACTGACCCTACGGCAGCAGGAAGCGAGAATGATCTGTAAATTACGCTGTTTATCACTTGGTCTGAACCAAGATTCCGATGTATTTACATGCCCTGATGACGACCTCATAGGTTGAAACACGTGTTGGCATTTTTTCGCATTTCCTGACGGCATTTTCTGTATTTCTTGACATCTGAGGCATTTTCTGCATTTCTTGACATTTGTTTGGCATTTTCTCCACTTTTGGCATTATATGCATGTACTTTGTTTTGGACACGAAATGTGTACCCTTGTGTACCAACAATGTATTATTTGTTTTTGGGGCACTTTAAATCAAAATGTCCTAGTATTGACCTGAGGAATTAAAGCTGGGCTCTTTGATTCACTAATCAATTGCACCATAAATCAATTGTGTCTTTTCTTTGTGAACACTCCTCATCCACTCTGTTCAGACTTATCACACTTAGTGAGTATACTACAGGTAACAAGCGCAGCCTGTGCAGATGGTTACCCCTTACATTTAGTTTTAGTTCAGGTACACCATCTGGGCAACATGTTCTTGAGTTCTTAAACCCGCACAGTGCTTGGTGTTAATCACCCAAATCAAAATGGCTGTACAAGACTTGCGAGCTATCCGGAGATACATGTGTATCTGTCATGGTCTGGGCCTTAAATTGACTGAAGGGATCTGTCCAGTCCCACGACAATGCAATTATTTTCCGAGATGGCATGTTGGTGTTTAATATTATTTAGCAAAGCCACAAACCCCCTATTTTCTTTTAGAGCAAGAAGTTTAATCATGTTCGTTAATCTGTACAGCGGCAGCCATTTTTCATATTTTTGTTTGATACGCTTCCTTGCCTGGGTTCGGACTTCACAATTCTCTTCCCACTCCTTTTTCACCAGTCTAATAGCAGCTCTCATTTCCCTTTTACGATTCCTGATATTTATATCAAAAGGATGCTTTATTCGGATATAAAAAGGTGCACTTGGATAGCAGCTCTAGTGAGACAAACAATGCAATATGTATCATCGTATAAACATGTATCTAAACAGTAGAACAATTAGAAACACGTTTAGTGTGTTTATTTTCCACATCTGTGTGTGGAATTCTTTTCTTTTTTCTAAAACTGAAATGCTTCGGGCCATTAATACGAAATGTAATGGAACTCAATGATTTGATCGACAAAGGGAGATGGACTAAGCTCGCCCAAATGGAATCCTAACAAGCGGGATGATCACACATTTCTACAGCAGGCGCTTAACTTGCAGGACTACCTGAAAGGCAAACATATTTTTTCCTCTGCTGCAAAAGCTTACTAAAGAACATTTTGTGGTATAATCCCTAAGTATTGGCCTGGAAAAAGAACCAACACAAGGTTGCTAGAACAAAATGAATAAATGCAGTTAGGTAAATGCACAGAATGGGCCGATAGCATTGCTAGATGCGCCAGGGAAAATCTTTTCAAGGATGGTTTTAAGGGAATTCAATGAATGGACAGACAATGCTGGACTCCGTGATCCTGCCCAAACCCGGTTTGTCGCGGGTTTGGGGACTGTGGTAAATCTTACCACCTTGAATGCTATCAGACATCAAGGCCAAACTAAGAGATTTCCACTTTATTTTGCATTTGTGGACTTACACTCCGCATTTGATTCTGTTTCTAGACCAAAACTTATGGCTAAACTAATTCATGCTGATTGTCCTCCAACCTTGATTGATATTATTTTTTTGCTTCACTCCCAGACAAAGGTATTCATAAGATTAAATATGGAAGGGCTACTTTCCAGAGCTGTTGTTACAAATAGAGGCTTAAAACAAGGATGCATTTTGGCATCAGCATTGCTTAACTTCTTCATTAATGATGTGCAATGGATATTCCCCAAGCTCGTAGCTGATGCTCCAAAATTAAATGGTGTAAAGATTAATGCTTTACGGTACACAGACGATCTTGTTTTGGTATCAAAGACCCCAAGTGGATTGAATAATTTGTTAAATTCACTATGTTCATATTTTCGAGACAATGAATTAGTTGTTAATAGTACCAAGACCCAAATTGTTACATATGTACCAACGGGCATGCGAAGAAAGAGAATGATCTGGCGAATAGAAAATATTGCTTTACAAATAGTTCCAAATTACATTTATTTGGGTCTTATTTTTGATGGCCGTCCCTCCGACCATTCGCAACTACGTAAAATTGAACAAAAGCTATCTAGTGCCTTATACCAAACCAGAATAGTCCTTTACAAGTATGGCAAATTTACATTAAAACCCGCTATTATTTACTGGAGTCAGAACGTAGTTGCTACATTATTATATGGTCTTGAGACATATTGTACAATTCCAATGACTTTTCTGAATTCATTAGAAACAAAATTTTGGCCTGCCATTTTACACTTACCACAATGTATTCCAGGAGTGCTTATTCGCTACGAACTTGGGTTAATCTCATTAACTGCAATGTATAACTGGCGTCTATGTGCCTTGTTATGGAAATGTTTGATGTCTTTATGCAACAATACCACATTAGCTATAGTTACCAGCTATTTACTTAAAACTTCTGAAAGCTTTCCGAGACAGTGGTTAAATAACATCTTCTCTGTCATGCTTCATGCTGATATTTCTCTTGAGACCCTCCTATTTAATCCAGACCGGGCTAAAAAAAAAATGTATCTGATGGACTGGATTGATACGAGGGATAGATGTCTCCAATATAAGGACTTTGATGCCTCAGTATTCAGTCCTAAATGCTATAGAGAAATGGCTTCCTACTTAAATCTGGCACCATCAGCTGCATCAAGATATGCCATATTACGTTTCCGATTTAATATCTGGCCTACCCGCGAAATTAAAGCCAGAAGGAAACTGATACCTTTTGATGAGAGATGGTGTCATTTTTGTAATGATAATAGTGTTGTTGAGACGCTGAAACATGTAATTATTGACTGCCCGGCACTTACAAATTTAAGGAGGATTCATTTTTCAAAACATCTAGCGTATTTTGCACCGATGAACCCTGAACACCGCTGGATAGCATTGGCCGCCTCTAAATCAATCAGTATTAATCTAGCCACCATTAATTTTTTGACAGCTTTGAAAATGGAATGAATGGCATTTTATTGACCTGCACAGATGCACCTTAAATGAACTTAAAATTGAAAAATTGTAATTGTATATGTAAAAATTGTCTTTTATCTTTTTCTAATTTTCCCTTGTAAAATTGAATGATTGATAACATTGTATTGATTGAAAAAAGTTGATTAAATTCAACTACATTCAATAAATAAATAAAATTTAAAAAAATGCACAGAATGGCAATTTCACTGATAAAGCGAGTGAAAAGCTGGAGACGATGTAGAGTCTGTAGTAGAATTAAACAGAGAAATGGGAAACTTCGTTTGCACATCCCCCTTTCTTGATCTCTCTATTACAAAGTCTGTCCTGGTACGGGGGCTGCCAGTCCAGGAGCACTCTACATCTCTGTTTAATGCTCTGGATACACCGCAATCAACAGATTTCTTTAAAATACGACTTTTTTGATCTGAGTTTTTGTTTTATACTTGATTCCCGTAAAGCTTTCTAAAGTGTTGTGGTGAGTAGATTGGCACCCGTCTGTACAGTTGTCCAAAGTCACTTATCACAGGCCTGTGCGCTGTTGGGGTCACACAGAGGTACCATTGCAGTGCCTCAAAAGGTTGTACATTAGCGTTCCCATCCCATTGTTGATAATATAGATGTGTACCATCTGTACATTCGTCCATGTCAATTAAAAAGTGGAGTCCACTGATGGAATATCTTAAAGCCTCCTCAGCAGATTCTATTTAATGTGTTGCTTCAGTTTTAGTTCAATTTGTTCTTCCTTCTCCGCGTCTTGTACTGTGCTTTTGTGTTCCGATCGTCCTTTTAGTTTTATATTTCTCAGATATTGCTTCAATTAATTCTGATGTTAGTGTTTTGCAAAGGGACTTTCAGGGAATTTCTGCATTTATTGCAACCTTGATACACTACATTGTGCCTTTTAATTGTTAACTCAACTTACATTTTTATGTTAGATTATCGGTTAGCAAGTCTTATAATGGTTAACTGTTGATTATTATTTTCTGTATCAATCCATTGCAAAGCTTAATAAAATAATTGTTTAGCTAAAAATAAAACGTTTTTAAGTGCCACATGATCAAGGTTGTTGTACTAATAGACTGACAGAAAGTGATTCCCTAATCGAGAGAAGCATAGAACGTGTATGCCTGTTCACCTACCCCTGCTGCATACAGGAGAAGTAATTGAGGCAAGGAAGGGCACCCCACAGTAGATGTGTTTGTTATTGTGCATATGGCTTAAGAAAGTAAACCTTAAACATCACAGTAAGTATAACATTTCACAATCCACAGACGGTTTAGAGAGAGTTTGAGTCAGAACAAGAAGGTGGTGTGTTTAAAGCATTTGATGAGAACATCCCTCATTAGCAGAAAGAGAGTTGTTCTTTGGTAGGTTTTTGAGCATGAAGTCCTCAGAGGAATTAGAACTACTAACAGGTAAAGCCCTGCGGAGTCAAGGGTGAGGATCAGCTGTTTGGGCTGTTAACTTTCACTTAATTTATTGTACCTTGCTGAGAGCTTTCGGAGGATTTTGTTGGGATTGCTGTCCCTTTAAGGATCTCTTGGCCCGGTAGTCATTTCCTCCCAGGAAACAGGAGATTGCATTTAACTACAGCCCACCCGCCCATGCGTCGTAAGGCCCTGCAGAGTCAAGAGTGAGGATCAGCTGTTTGGGCTGTTTGGCTGGAGACGGGAAGCTGGGAAAAATTAAAAACTTTTCGAGTACGACTCGTATCAGGGGGTTGTGCATAGCAGACTGCCCAGGCGGAAAAGCGCAAGGAATCAAGTAAAATAACACTCTGGTTGTAACCCCTATCTCCAAAACACCAATTGGCAAAGGTTTTAGGGGAAGAACCGAAAATATTGCGCTGGAACAACTGAAAATACTGGACTTCTTAACTTACATTTATTTGGTTAAAGATTTCACTAGGGGTGATGTTGTCCCTGTTCCCCGGAATAGCTCTATGATAGATAATAATTCATTATTAAATTTATGTCATGACTTATGCTGCCATTCAATGGGACTGACTATAGGCACAGTCATGGGTCAATTGGAAAAAAGCGAAGAGTTTTCCTTAAGCAGGAACAATGTAATTGGGACAAATCTCTCCATCACACCTGACCTTAGAAATTGGCTCAGGAAAACTTATCAGTGGAAGATGACAATAATGTAGATTGTTCCTTGAGTGAAAATGAGGGGGTGGATGAAAATACTTTGCACTCGAGGGAAAAAATAGATTCTATAATAGTTACTGTGGACATTTTACTGGTGATCTGCACAAATCTCATGAATGAGCAACACATGGTGAAGGAAATGGTTGTCATGGTTGATGAAAACATGAAGGCTCTGTTGAACATAATTCCTTCAGATTGGGAAAATAGGAAAGGTTCTCCCTTATCTAATGTAGTCATTAGTGAACAGAATGCGGAGTTGAGTGAATGATGTATCCTGGTAACTAAGGAAGCTTAGGAGTAGTAGGGAGGCTATAATAGTTACGGAAGAGAAAGAGGGTGGTGAAGATAATAGTATAAGAGACATAGTTCAAGATGGTGGCCTGGTATGTTCTCAAGGCCTTGGACGATGATTGCATCGCAAAAGTAATCATAAAAAATAAAAAAAATAAAAGAGAGCTCAGTAAACCCAAAACAAAAATAATTGCAAAGAAAATCGCCAGGCCTTAGCAGAAACCTCATTAAACGATGGGGAATGTATTGAGGTTAAATGTAAACCCCATAACACAAGTGGGAGGGAAAAATAAGCCTAAGCCTAAAGATAAAGAGATGGAAACATGGCACAAAGGAAATGGCAGAAATGCCGACCTAGAGGAGGATAAGGTCTTACCAGTAGGTAAGGATAAGGAAGATCTACAAGAAAGTAATGAGCTCGTGGTCAATATCCTAGATGTGGAGAAATAGAATAAGTATGGCCAACTTAGTCACACAGCCGCTCTCCGTTGTACCCAAACATGGGTTATGGAATTAGTAAGACTTTCTGCAGATTGATTCCTGTATACAATCAGAACTACTTGTTTCAAAAATGGTAATCAAAACAAAGTCCAAGTAAGTGATGAATTGAATAATAGTTTATCAAAAAAATGTTGTTGAGAACAAAACACGAATTCAGTCTTAGTGAGGATGCAGCTACACATCACGTGGTAAGTATCAACTTAATATGCCAATGCATTTCGGAGTATACAGACTCCTTCATCAGGGCAAGTCTGATTTGAACACATAATACACGTACACATGTGTAGATTAACAAAACAAAGGAAATTGAAACATACCAGATTGTAGAATGTTCAAACAAGCGTTGAAATATAAATGGGGAGTAAATAACAGAAAAAATGCAGTAAATGGAAAGCGAATGGGAAACATTATACAGAATAGGAAATCAGGAGACAAATGGTACCTCTACTATGGTGTGTAGCCAATGTAGCTTTGTCAGGCGTGTATATGTCAATAACACACGCAGTCCATTGGAGGACAGAGGTCAAAACAGCTTTCTAAAAGCACAAAAGTAAAATGAACACAGGGCTACATGGATTGGGATGAGGCAAATGGCCTGCAGTGATCTAGATCTAATGCAGTGCCTGTATATGCAGCGCAGCCGAAAAGAAAGCTGTCCGAACGCTGCAATGCATCGCCCTGTTGTGGCGTTGCAAAGAAACGGGTTATCTAAATAACCACGTGACCGCATCGCGTCTGGGAAGAGGCGCGATGCGGGTGACTTCCTAATAGCTCTGCAAACGCGGTTTGTAAGCCCTTAAAAGGCAAAGCAAGTAATTGTGTCACCTAATGGGGGTAAATCAGGAATTGTAAAGTGCATAATATCCAATAACAAAAAAATCGAATAAGTATGGAAATAGAAAAAATACTGTGAACAACATGATAGATAAATAAAGAAAAGCAAACATAGAGAAATTAAATAAATGGAACATGCCGCTAAAGGTGACATTGAAGCAATGTCACCTTGGGTCCCAGACAAAACGTCTGGGAAGTGCGACAGCAAGGAATGCACAAATGTATATATATGGGCAACACAATATGCAAAAAATACTGTGAACAACATGCTAGATAATCCAGAAAAGCAAACATAGAGCAATAAAATGAAACATGCCGCTAAAGGTGACATTGAAGCAATGTCACCTTGGGTCCCAGACAAAAACGTCCGGGAAGTGCGACAGCAAGGAATGCACAAATGTATATACATGGGCAACACAATATGCAAAGGTAACACAAAAGACATAGTTGGCATGCGAATATCCTAGATGTACCAGTTAACATGGAAAGAACTGGCCTAAATTCTAGAGAAAGGGAAATTTATAAGGTGGAAATGGAAAGACTGGCCATGAGTAGGAATAGTAGGGATAATATAAAGGAGGGCAGTACCGTAAATAGAGATACTTAATGCTAACAAGTAATAGAGAAAAGAGTATAAAAATAATTGAGAAAGCCCTGAGGGAGGATAGCCCGTATTTAAATAGAAACCGGCTATTAGAGCACCTGAATAAAGTACCTCAATTACAATGCATTAAATCATCAGACATTGAAAGAATTATCTTACCGGAGACTGGGAACTGGAAGAATTGGTCAATCGTACAGTTTGGCACTGCGCTAATAGTGGAATTACTTAGAGCACATTCCAGCGAGATATGGAATAATGACTTACAAATAATTATTTGTAATAACATCGAAAATGCAGAGGAGACAAATAATACATTATTGTGAACTGGGGGAAAACTGTTTTCAGGTCTGGAGAAGCAACAGTCTATTGATAAATGGGTTCCTGACGAGAACTATCTGCCAGCTTATTGACATAATGAACCAGATACTGACCTTAACTTCGTCTCATGGTATAGCAGAGGTTTATGATCTTTTCTACAGAAAGAAGGAACTCTATTGTTAAAAATTAGTGATGTATTTGCACTTCAAGAGACGTGGGTGAAGGGGACGATACTCATGGATGGATATAATATTCTGATGAAACCTGCAATAGCTTGAGATAGGGGTCGTCTCTGTATTGGAGTTAAATGGCCTCTCACAATTAGAGATTATAGGAAATTTGGCATGTCCAATTATGTCATATGTTTCATAATAGGAAATCTGGCCACTCAGGAGGAGATACTTTTGATAAACAGATACTCCCGGCCAGGGGGGAGTTGTTTTTGGGAGGTGGGAAAGATCGTCATGGACTCTATAGAGGGTTGGTGAAGGGAACCCCCTAAACCTTTGGTTATGTTGGTTGGTGATCTTAACTCCTATTGCGATGTAGCTTTGGGTAAAATGAAAGAGTGGGAGGAAAGGTATTATAGTTCCACCACTAGTGCTAGAGAATATGGGCACGGATCAAAAGCATTCTAGCCAGATCACTAACGGGATAGCTTGGCTGAATATATTACAGAGTTGGGGCTTATCTTTTTTAGAATCAGATAATCTGGGCGATACTCATTCAACTTGGAAAGGTGAACTATAGACTTGATTACATGTTTGTAAATGTGGGCTTATTAAAATTACTCAAAAGCTTTGAACATATCCATACATTAGTGATCATAAAATATTGAAATGTTGCTTATACGGCCGTCAAGCCAGGAAGGAAATAAAAGGTGAAAGTATGAACATTCAAGTTAATGGGGATTCTAATAGGCTATGCTGGAGAGATAAAAACTTAAATTTGATGATATGTTTGATATTTTAAAAATAGACGGTCAAGAGATTGCCTGCAATGGATTAAAACCTATTGTTAATTTATTAGGGATTACACAGGGAACACATAGTAAAATTACCCTGACCCATAGGACGGGAAAAGAACATAAGAACATGTATGATAGTCAGATGGATGAACGGAAGAAGAGGCTTAAGATGGACATTAATACTATTAAGAAAGATAGATATATGTCGGAAACTAGGAAACCTGAAAGTATAGCAAGCCTTCAACCAAAATATAAAAACTGGCTCAAGGTTCATAGGTGGGACACAAATAATGCAAACTGTAGAATGATTCTGACAATATGTCACACTCATGATTCCAAAAACGTTTGGTATTTATATCGCCAATGCCTTATAGAAGATATGGATTCAGGCATTAATACAATCTCTATGAAGGATTGGACAAAATTCATATCTACACTATACTATATACAAAATAGGCCAGAGGTTACTAGAGAAATTAGACTTGATGGAATGAATAGGACTTTCCCCTTTGGTATTAATGTCTTGAATATTATAAATGAGATGAAAGCATTGAGAGCTCCAGGCCCAGATAAATTGGCTTATATAGTCATTAAACGTAACCCTTTGTGGTGGGCACAGATTTTGTTGGAATATTATACATGCATATGGAAACGTGGGGAAATTCCTGAGATTTGGCATAAAACCATGTTCATTCCAATCCTCTAAAAAGGAAATAGAAGCTGTCTGAAAAACTATCGGTTGTTGGCCATGGCAGATTCAAGCTGTAATATTTTTTGCTCTTTACTGTTGCAAATTATAACATTTTGGAGCATTGAAAATAAGCTGCTATCTCCTCGTCAAACGGGCTTTAGAGCAGGATTTAGTACACTGGATAATATGGTGGCCTTAAACTATGTTATCGCTGAAATAGGGAAGAACAAAGATAGAAATGTATACATTTGTTTTATCGATTTTTCAAGAGTTTTTGATTGCGTCATTAGAGACAAATTGTGGAGTAAGATGGCAAATTGGAAAATGAGCCCCTTTGTGCTAAATTTGTTAAGAGAAATGTATAGGGACACAACAGTTAACATCTGTCTGAATAAGGGGGCAAATAGATCGCAACCTATCATCACCAATTTGGGCCTCAAGCAAGGCTGTGTCACATCACCTCTCCTATACAATCTGTACGTCACAGACATGGGCGATAGGCTTCAGAATATCAATAATTATCCACTGAAGATCGGAGAGCACCTTATCAGCTGGATGTCATATGCAGACGATACTGTATTGATGGATACAACTCCTATTGAATTACAGAGATCCTTAGATGAGCTGCAAGTGTATGCTGTTGACAATAATCTCAGTATTAACATAGAGAAAACAAAGATTATGATTTTTGGGGGTTGTAGGAAAAGGAAAAAGAAATATAAGTTCCAATGGAAAATTGAGTCTCAGCCGATTGAGGTGGTAGAAATATACCCATATTTGGGCATGTTAATTAAGGATAATCCTCCCTGCAACTTCAATCACGAGATGATTGAAAGTAAATTAACGAAAAAATGGCTTCTAAGGGTGACCACTCAGTGGAGGGTCTGTTGGAGATTTATAAGAGTTGTATTGTCCCGGGGGCTTTATATGCGCTAGAAACACTGGCAGCTAGATACTTGGTAGATTTAGGAAATATTGAGGGGAAATTATGGAGAACTGCTTTATGTCTAGCTAAATCCACCACTATAGAGGCTATAAGAAGCGAATTGGGGCTTACACCCCTCACCACCCAATGGAAAATTAAGTGTTGCAAGCTATATATTAAAGTTATGTCGCCAATTGATAATGAAGATAGCTTATTGAAAGAAATAGGTAGAGGTATGGCTGAGTGTAACGCTCACCTGGTATCCACGGGGACGTCACTCAGCCTGTTCTGACCTCTTATGACCTCAAACCCTTCCCTGGAGTCTACTCTACTGGAGACTGGGCCTCAAACACGGGATTGGTAGAGTTTAACTCCCTATGGACTCTGTGTGCTTGAACCCCTTCTTTCCCGGGGTCCAAACCTTCCCTTTGATCCACAGCTCACCTTGTTTTCTTGGAAAGTGTGCTCTCCGTCCTGCCTTCAGCGCAGGGGCGCGTTGAATGATGCGGGCTCGTTGCTGCCTAGTTACTTCACTGGCAAGAGGTAAGTATAATGAGTCTTTTGAACAGTTCTCTAACTTCGTTCCTTTCCTTCCTTAGATGATGGCCGGCGTCCGGGGATGGCCACGTGCTGCTGAGATGAGTAGCGCTGAAGGTGAGTGAGAGCGCGATGCGCGATGCGACCCTTTCGTATTTGTATTGAACTGAGTTATTTTTCTGTGTCTTTTAGGTGCCGCAACGTTTTCAGCATGGATTCCGGTTATGAAGAAGAAATGCAGTGAGTAAGCATGGTATGCGGGGCCTCTAGATGTTTCCACGCTAACCTGGAGTGTCTTTTCCCTCTTGCAGATGGATGAGAAGTTCCTGAGGCAGCGTTACCCCAGAGCGACTGGGATTCAGGTAAGCGTTTGAAGCTCGTACAGTCTTTAAAAATAAGCAAAGATTTGCTGAATGCTTACTAATGCCTTTTTTCTGTTCTTTTCCCTTTTCCTTAGGAAGCGGCGTGCCGGGATGGGAATGACAACGCCGAAGATGTCCGCAGAACAGAAGAAACGATGAATGATGGGCAGAAGCGCTGCAAGGTAAGGCTGTTCCTAACGGTGTTCTTGTTCTTGCAGGAGCTGAGCGCAGAAGAAAGATGCAGGCCTACTGGAGACCGATCCGAACACGGTGAGTGACACGCTGTAAGTGCAGAAAACACAAAGCATGTTTCTCAGGCTGGGCATGGCTTAAATAGTCTCTGGGTATCCCAGGTGTCTCTGGGCTGAATAACACCCAAAAGACTAGACTGCACATGCAGTTCTGGGAACCGAAATATGTGGGGGCATCCACCTTGTCCCCATCAATGAACTACAAGTCCAATCCCCAATGTTATCCTATGGGAGTGAGTGAGTCTGGTGCCACAAGTGCCAAGTCTGACTGCAAGTGGGTCTTTGGAGGGATGGAGAGGCCCTTGAGGGCCATGTAGGTGATCGTGGCCTCGCTCCAGCCTGACATCTTGGAGGGCTGGGGACATGAGGGGCAGGAATAATGACACTGAGCAAAAGAATATGAATCTGTCTATGAAAGATCTGACTGATACATCCATTAACTTTTTAAGCAATATCAATATGAAGTTTCCTAATGAAAAGACTGATATGAATAGGCATTTTAAAATCTTGAAGAGAAAAGCTATCCAGTAGGATCTTTGTAAAAATCTAGAGCTGCTTGGAAAAAAACAATGATATGAAGTATATAACTTGCAAGGAATAGCAGTTTCTAAGCCTTGTAGTTATTTATGGAAGGTAGGAAATCGTGACCTCTCTAGATTTGTCCCACCACTGAGATTTAGGGGCCGATTCATGGAACAAACGTGCGCTGAAAATCCATGTGCAAGCAGGCGCAAGGGAGCGCAAGCGTGAGAAACGCAGCGCACGCGCACGATTCAAGGAAGACGCTGCGCATGTTTCCCGCTGTCCGTGCGCCCAATCCAGCCATGGCGCACGCAGGCATACACGGCGTGCGCTACGCGCACAGCAAAAGTGCACATAGCGCGGCGCACACAACCAAAGTGGGCGGAACAGTGGGCGTAACACGCGGAATGGGGAACAACGCGTGAAAAAGAAGGCGTAACTGGGGAAGTACTGCAGGGAACTACACGGAACGCCCACACGCACGCGAACAACCCGTATTCATGGATCCGAATACGGGAAACACGCACACGGCAAAAGACGCGCACAAGCGTCAACGCGTCCGCCACACGAAGGCAGGTGGAAGCGTCCCTGCGCACAGTATAAAAGTGCGCGCAAACAACAAACGCGCATATACAGCTACGATGAATGCCCCATTTGTCGCAGCACTGATCGTGGGACACCGCAGGAGGAGGAAAATAGCCAGGGCACGCATTTTCGCACCACGCACAAGCCTTTTTGGGATGCCCGACGACCAGGTCTATGGCAGGTATAGGTTTCCACCCCATATCATCCTAGACCTGGTCAGGGAGTGGGAAGATGACCTTACATCCCCCCACCCTTTGTTCCCAAGCATTGAGCCCCTTGGAGAAGCTGCTCAATGTCCTGCATTTTTTGGCCACTGGGTCATTTCAGTGGACTACTGCCATAGTGGGGAGGGTCTCACAGGCCACGCATTCACGCTGCCTACACCAGGTACTGGCAATCATGACAGCGCGCCCCTCAATCCGCAGGCACATATACATGCCCAGAACACCCGCAGAAAGGCAGGCCGTTGTCCTAGATATTTTCAGGGTGGCACACTTCTCCAAAGTGCTCGGTGCCATAGATTGCACCCATGTGGCCCTACGTCCACCTAGGGCCACTGAGCACATCTACCGAAACCGCAAGCACTGGCATTCCATCAATGTACAGGTGGTATGCGATGCAAAGGGAATCATCACCTCTGTCTATGCAAACTACCCTGGCTCCACCCATGACAGTTTCATATACAGAATGTCCGCCCTGAGCCGGGCCCTGGAAGCTGGGCAGCATGGCGACACATGGCTCCTAGGTCAGTACAAATGCCCTTGCACATGCATGCAAGTCACACACAGACAAATACCCAAACCCTAATAATCTCAACTATTATCACCTCCCCAGGGGACAGTGCCTACCCTCTGAGCAACCACATGATGACACCAATCCGGAATCCCACCACACCACCCCAGGTAAGATACAACGCCACCCATATTGCAACCAGGGCCATAGTGGAGCGCACATTCGGAGTGCTCAAGTCATGTTTCCGCTCCCTTGACCGCTCTAGCGGGCAACTACTCTATGCACCACCAGTAGTGTGCAGGATCATTGTGGCAGCATGTGTCCTGCACAATGTTGCAACACGGCAGGGCGTCCCGGTGGACATGGTGGTGCCCCCACATCCCCAACCACAGGCACAGGCGCTGCCCATGGGAGGGGACAGGTCACGTGGCGAGGAAGCCCGGACCCAGCTTGTGGCCACATTTTTCACCTAAACTCCCACCCCTGCGGAGTGCACACAGGCCTGGCACATACCAGGTGACAATCGATGATGACAAAGAGACAGTCAACTGTCACAACCCTACCACCCTGAGATAGTTGTCATGGCAGTGCCACATCGTCTGCATCCCTAGCTACTTAAACACAAGCTATCTCGTGTGACCAAAAGGCACACATATGACATATGACATGATATGGCCTATACACAAGTATTTCAAGGTGTGATGAGGCAGGGAGGGGGGAACAAGGGAAGACAGACAACGGTACTACTAGGCCAGGTGTCATTTAGATTGTGCAAGTGCAGGGGTAGGGGGAAGGGAAAAGTGCAAGGGGAAGGGGAGGGGAGGGGGGGAGTGCAGTACAGGGGAAGTAGACCAAAAAACAAATACATAGGCCGGCTGGTGGCAACTGAAAAGGTAAGTGCAGACAAGTGCTGGGAAGGGTGGGCTGTAGGGATAGAGAGACAGTACCACAGTGCAGGGGTTGCCAGGGAGGCAGTGTAAGTGGAGAGTGGCTGGGCCAGGGACCGAGGTCGGTGAGAGTGGCCCAGTTGCAGCTCCAGTGCAGTTCCAGTGAAGAATTCCGCAAGGGAGAGGCAGAGAGAAAGCAGAAGCAAAGAGGAAGGTCTTGAGGTGCTTCCAGAACTGGAGATGGTTCCCCTCAAGTTCAAGTGAGGCAGGAAGGCTGTTCCAGAGGGAGGGCCCTGCTGCGGAGAGAGATCTACCCCCAGCTAGTTGCTCTGAGAAGCGGATGACCCTGACATGCAAGGTGTGCATCACACACACCTGCAAAACAGGCCATGGCCATCACTGTCATGTCACTCAAACCCTCCCAAACCACAACATGACATGGCAAGCAATACCCATACACCAACACAGTAACGATAAGGTACACATTGCCATGTCCTAAATCTACAGTGGCATCAGACAATGATGCCTGACCCGGAATCAGATGAAATGACAGACCAACAAAATCTCCCACCCAAAATAAGTCATTTCCAAATGCATTACAAGAGTTGTAGACGTAACATAACAATGAATGCTTGTCTACATGCACATTGTGCATTGCAAAATCAACACTGCAGCTCATGTGTGCTGTGTCCTACTCCTGCAACACACTGCTCAGCGCACAGCACAGTGAACAGCCATTGTGTGTGATGCACACCCTGAGCATCACATCTAAGTGACAGACCACATCAAACAGCAAATTAGGCATGTACAGGATCCATAATCGGTCATAGAACATGTGCTGCAGGGACACAGTGGGCACCAGAAGGCAAACAGTGTACACGTGGATATGCAAGGGTGGGAGTACATGTAGTGCATCAGAGTGCAAGTGTGTGGTTCTGCAAGGACATGCACTCCACATATGCAGGTGCACTCAAGTGACCATTAGTGTTCTCTACACATCACATGTGAACATTCACCATGTGTACACCCCAGCATGTCAAACCACAACTATCCCCTCGCACCTGAAAGGTAAACACAACACATGAACATGCATTGATCAGCAGAACACAACATGTACATAGGATACCACCATTACAATGTCAGAGTTCCCATCACACTGCAGGGAAAGGCAACTATCAACAACAACCCCCCCCCCTCCCTCACAAATGACCATGACCCACTGAACAACTGCACCTGGGTCATGGAGCCTTCAAACCTCAATTCCACCTGGCCACAGGATCACCTTTACCCTTCGTCACCATCTCCCACCTTGTGTGTAAAAAGGTGCCTGCACCCTCATAATCCACACTCATATCCAAAATCACAAAATCCAAGCCAGAAAAACGAACCAGAACACCCTCCAGTAGATGACTTGACGTAGCAGTACCTCACAAAGGCCAAGTACTACCACAATGATGCAACAACCAAGGTAGCACAGTAAAACAATGTCACAACAGGATCTGAAACATGTGTGGTACATGACATAGGATGATGCACCATGAACGGATGTGTACTGTCACAGGTCCCCTGTACAGGCGCGAGAGTGTCACGAAACAACCACCCCCACCATGTCCCGGGTGCCTGCAAGGTCAAACTCACACAGGCCCCTGAGACCCTGGTGGGGAAGGAGGTTCAGGGATATGCAGTCGGGACAGGTGTTGACACACTGGATGACTGGAATGAGTGGCAGGAGAGGGGAGGAAGAATGACACATGAAACTAGGGAATGCACGAAAATGTACTACCTGCATGAACACATACACAATCCAAACTTGGACATCATTGTCATGGCCTTCTGTAGTCCAGGCTTAGGAGTGGTACGAACCAACCACCCCCTCTACGGTTTTGGCGCCTGCAAGTTCGGGGCTTACACAGGCATCCGCAACCCCAGCGGGGAAAGAGGGTCAGGGAACGTTGCTTGGATAGGTACGGGAAGCAGGAACACCGGGTAGAGGGTACAGGGTTCAAAATTGCATAGGATTACGGGTGATTAGGGGGAAAAAACATACCAAATTGAACCACACATACATCCATGCATTAGTACACTCCCCAGCAAGCCTATGCAGAGCAGTTTGAAAGAAAAACAACAAGACACTTAGCTCTGGTTTTGAGTGCTGGCCTCCTGCCTGCGCACTCTCAGGTCCGGTTACAGGAGCACTGCAATGCTGCAAAGAGAGCCACAGTCAACAACCTGTACGTGCCAATTACACAAAAACACAACACCAAACATGCCCCATAGCAACAAACTACTCTACAAACAGACAATCTGGTGTAGATGCTTCGTACCCATATATAACATCACCCCTGTGACGGGTCATACACAGTCAATGCAGTAAGTCAGCCGCCGGTGGGTGCGTGGCAAATGGAACACCAATGTGTCACAATTCACACAACATGCAATATTCCCTGGGTAAGCAGACAGACCCATATAGCAAGCCATGACTTCTGAGCAAGTTGCGTACCACCATGACCGAAACAAAGTTGGCAGTGCATTTATCATAAAGTACATGGAAAAGACATGCACTGCACCCGAGTATGTCCCTTGCTGTATGTCCCTGTGAGCTGGCCATTTCCATGTCTCGGAAGGCTACATGGTTGATACAAGTGCCTCAATGGAGCTTGGTGTACCGGAGGGTATGTGCCACTGCCCCTGCATGTGTCCCAGACAACCTTACAAACAACAGCCATCAGTCCACCAACACATCTGAGCTGCATTGTGTGCTTCAACACCAATATTCGTCTAAGCTCACCCTCAGTGCTGTGACTAAGCCTGCATGTGCAACTCGCCTGGTGCAAGCTTTGCTGTGTCGTGGCCCCCCTGTGCTGCTCACCTTGCCTGGAGTTCCTTGGAACATGTCAGCAGTTCTAGGATGTGGGTTTGCAATCCCTGTGCCTCTGCTTGTGCACACATGTGCATGTGGGCACCAACAAACGTGTCCAGAATTCCGTCGTCCAATGGGCCATGTCTGCTGGCAAAGGTGCCCTGGAGGCTCATCCCCCTGCAGAAAGGGCATGAAACACATGATTAATGCTTCAAAGTCATCTGTGTGTGTCTCATCAGGCATCTCATTACTTGACCATGTCAGAGAGTCACATCACAAATCACACCATCAGTCCATCTTTCACATCCAAAGTGTGGAACACTATCTACAGCATGAATTGCAACAAGCACGTGTACAGTAAAGATATGAAACATACTACACAATGCATAGCAATTAATGTACACATTAATCATGACACACCCCATCTAGCAAAAGCTGAACAGTGGACAATAACACCAAAATCATCCCCACTAGGGGTGTCAACACAAGTCACACAGCACCAGACATGCCACAGATATAACAGTCCAAACGCCTTGTGTAAAATTCTGTAACACCGAACCATCCTTGCGAGCCCATGGATAAGGGAGGCAGGAGTGGCATATGTGAGTCAAGGACCCCAAGCAGCAAACACATACACAAGACAAGCCTGAAGGGCCCAGCTGGAACAGACAGTGGATGCCTTCAAAAGCCACAAAGCACCGCACCGTCACATGAAAGCACAATAGACTAGCAATTTTAAACTAAATCAACTATTAACTAATTACACTAACAATGGAAAACCTACATTACCTAATTAAACTAACTATCAAACAGAAACTTAACTAACTAAACTAAAAGATAAATCAAAAATGGCCACATACGACCCGGGGGGGAGGGGAGGCACCCAGGAGGGGGGAGGTACAGGGTGCTGCTCAACATCCACATGCGATGATGCTGATCCAAAAAAAACCCCTCCATGGGCTCAACGCCTGCACAGCCCGACCTATGTGGGAGAAAGATGGTCGTCCGAGTCTGGCTCATCCTGTAAAGGAGGACGTGGCACAGTAGCCTGGCCACGCCTAGCCGCAGCTTGCCCCTCGTCGGCAGCAAGTCTGCCGGACGGGTGAGCCTGGTTCTGTGTGGCGATGTGACGTAGGTCTGCATGCAGAACCTCACGTGATACACGTGCTTCCTCTTGCAAGGTAGCACGTGTAACACGGAGTTCCTCCTGCAAGGCCTGGCTGGACAACCGCTGCACCTCCCGGCAAGCCTGTAGCTCAGCCGAGATGGTACGCTCAAGCTGTGCAAACCTCTCCTCTGCCTGCTGCCTCTGGGACATCATGAGGACACCCAGAGTGGATCTGAGGGAAGCATACTCCTCCCTCAAGGCATGCATGTGTGCCTCTGCGTGAGCAGCAATTGCTTGACGTGACGCAGAGACGACATTTCAGCCTGGCGTGCCCTGTCTGAGGCCGCCATGCCCAGCCTGAGCGAGCGGGCCGTGGACCGTGCCGCCTGCTGCTGGAGAAGCACCTTTCTAGCAGGGGGAGCACAGATCGGGCCACACGCTCCATGCTCTCAGCGATGTTCTCCATTGCTGCCCCCTGCCGTTCGGAATTGGCAGTCATGTCTTGCTCCCACTCAGTATACTGCGGTTGCGCGCGGCGACTGCGTTGCCGGGCTTGAACCCTGCAGGACCCAAGGACTGGGGGTCCTCGCTGTGTTGGCACCGCCCGCGGCTGCACGACTACATGCCCCCGTCGACGTGATGTCCCAGGCACATCAGTGACTGGTGTGGAGGGTGACCCTGCGTCCCGATCCACCACAGGCGGAGGAACCAAGACTGTCTGATCCCTCAGTGCAGGGGTCGCAGACAGAGGAGTGTCCACATCAGAATCACTCACCCCTGACACATGGACTTGATGCTCATCCAACTCAACATGGATGTCAGAGTCGTCATTAAGGCTGGACTCATAGGCAGCCAGAGATGAGATGGACAGCAGCACTTGGGGGTTTTCGTGGCCTACCACCCCACGACCCCCACTAGTGCCGGGTTGATGTGGTGGTAACAACCCTGTGTCTGGCATGACAACACCATCCTCCGCCTCCATTGCGTCATCACCTGAAAAATATAGAGAAAAAAGGTCACTACACATGTCAGAAGCACACAACACACACACACACCGACAGCAAACGCATCCGGCAGACATGTGACACACAACATATAACCTGGCATGCATGCTGGGTCAACTTTGAATAGCTTCTGTGATCAGACCTGTTGAAAGGTGGCAGTTTCCATGGAAGTGGGTCTATGCAGTGCAGAAAATGTGTACGCCACTCACTACCTACATGTACAAGGACTCCATGGTGTGTGCCAGGAAATGTGAAGGCAGTGCAATGTCAAATTCAGACATCACGTGCATTGTGCATTCAATGTGTACCATATCTAGAAGCCAAGCACCCCTCCACCCCAGTACCAAAGCAGGGATGCCTAGCATGGTATCAAAATGCTGACCATACACCTGTGTTTTGACAGGCAGTGTTGACTGGCATCAACAGCTTAATGTGATTCAAGTGACAACACTGCAAATGATGCTGGGACAGTAGGCAGGACACATGATGAAAAGTCTGGAGGCCGCCCACGTGTGAAGAAGACACAACAAGAGTTGGACAGAGTCATTGGCCATTGAACAGGCTGAGGCCTGTGAGCCACACAGATTGTCAGAGCCTAAACATGTGTGCAACGCAGGACTGAGCCACAGTTGACATGGGAAGGCTGATGAGATGGCAGGCAATGTATGTAAGCAAGGACTTGTATTACAGTGATCATCCAGTCAAGGACACATAGGGGCATGCGTGCAATGCACATGGAGCATGAATGGGCACTCATGTCCCTGCGGGACATCTGACCCATGCACAGTACAAGTGAGATACCCTGCATCAAGTACTAAGGCTGTACCACACGGCATATGTCTGGCAGATTCTACGCTGGAAGTTAGCATCTACACAGGACACATGAACAAGAAAGGACACATTGGCAAGATTGAAGCAGACCAGTGCAAAGGTGGAACTGGGGTGCAGAGTGGCGGAGGAGGGGCAAGGGAGCATGCCTACATGGAGTCCCGCATGCAGGCAGAGGAGACATGCATGACGGAAGAATTGCATTACTTACACATCAGAACCATGTACACGTCACATGTAGCGGCAATCATGCACAACACATCCCACAAGTGAAACACACACGTCCTCAACAAACACGCATCAACACTCACTGGACTGCGCATCAAAGTCCAGCATCTCTCCCACTCCTTCGACCAATTCAGGTGGTATGAACTCCGCAACGAGAGCCTCATGCGGAGTGAGCTCTTCCTCCTCTGGTGCAGGCCCACCGCCAGTCACCAGAGTCAAGTTGTAATTAGAGGCACGCTTAGCCTTAGTGCTGCGCTTGATGTCGTTCCAACGCTTTTTGCACTCTTGCGCCGTGCGCACCTCATGGCCAAATGAACTGACATGTTCCGCAACATGCTTCCAGTGGGTGTCACGTTGGGCAGCCGTAGTCTGACTATTGGCACCCACTAGCATGTCACGGCTGCGGCCCCGCACGTAGTCCACGAGGAAGTCCAGTTCCTGCTTACAGAAAGGCTTCTTCCTCGACGTGCAGGAGGTCGTGGCTATGTGTGGGGTCCCAGCCTGTGCTGCAGGTGCAAGCTGCTTCCTCTTGGACTGTGGCGCAGACCTTGGCTGGCTAATGCCGCCCTGACCAGTATGGCCAGTGGGTTCGGTGGATTGAGTCAAGGGAGTGGCAGGTGGAGGGATGACCAAAGGCCTGACTTGTGTCAGTGGCAGCTGGGTGCCCACTAATGGACCCTGCGCAGCAACATCAGCTGTGGCAGGGTCATTGACCGCAACGGTCCTGGTTGGCAGACCGGTTGGGTGCTGTTGGGTGCATCTGCCCCTGCACTTGCCAACACCCGGCTGTTCGGGGCAGCAGATGACATGACTGCCCCAGGGACACGTGTCTTGGTCTGAGCAGCCCGGCCTGCCCCTATGGTTTCCCCCCCTGGCCTGTTGGAGATCTACCAAGGGCTCTTCAAGTGCCAACGCAGCCTGCGCTGGCAGACCCTGAGCTTGGGTGGCGGTGTCCACAGCTGCACCTGCAGCTACCACTACCCTTGGGCCCGTGGCAGTCGATGGAACGGACTGCCGGGTCAAATGGGTGCCAGTGCCAGATGCAGGAGCTGCATCCCCCGGAAACACAGGGGGCGGTGGCATGACTGCACCGACACATGGCACAACATTGTGCTCAAGTGGCGCACCCCTGCCTCTTCCCCCTCTGTGGCCGCCCTGGACACCCTGGAGTCCCCCTACTCCCTGGTCACCGCCACGAGGAGGACGCCCAGCTGAGGCGCCCCTCACCTTTGGTGGCCTCCCAACCATGGCACTGATGTAGTAGTGCTGGCACAGATGGAGTGGTGCCAATGGGAGGTGTACACCACAATTGACCTGGGCAATTGGGGTGAAGGGGGTGGGAAGCAAGATGTTAACAGCCCCCCTGCACCTGCAAGGCTGTATGTGACCCCGGTGATGTGGTGACGGGTCACGCAACGCTCAGGCACCCCAAAACTGCAGTAAAACCGTGCACGCAACCCTGCAGCCTACGTGCGTGGATTCAACCTCCCGCAGTACACAGTGGCACCCAGTAACACGAATAACGCGTACGCGTGGGACACGCAGGCTACTACGACATCGAAAATGGGTGCGACACACAGGGGCACCCGCAGTGGGAAAAAGAGCGTGTGCGACTCACCGTCTGACGATGCAGAAAAACACGCGTAGTCAATACCCCCGCCAAAAGAAGAGATACGTCCTTGATAGCTGTGAAGTTGTGATGGCGCGCGAAACAACAGGAAGCAGCAACACACGTCGGTCTCCACGAAAGGCACGTATAGCGAACTGCTGGGCCCGCTCACTTTTAACCCGTGCTGAGGGAAACGCACGCGCGCGTCACTTACGCGCATGGGCCCTTTCCCCGTATTACACGCGGACTTGCAGTTTTTCACGCGCGCTGAAATGCCCATGCACGCCTGTGCGCGTCACGTCACAGGGGCGCTTGCGCTTCAGGGGCCTTCTGTCCAATGACATTGCGTATGCGTGCAGACGCGCTTACGCGCTAAAGGCCTTTCCTCGAATTACACGCTGACGTGCCGAATTTTCACGTGCCAAATCAATCCGTATCAAGCTGGCCACGCGTAAGCACACGGAAGACCACGCTCCTGACCAGAAGGCCGAACTACTGCCCCCCAGAGCCCCGAGCACGCTCCCACCTCCCATCTGCTGCTGCCTGACTGCCTGCTGCCCACGTGCCCTGCCATTTGCTGCCTGCACATCAGCCAGGGGTGCTGTCGCTGTGACCACCCCTGCTGGAACCGAAGACTCCCGACTGGGATTCCATCGCTCCACAGCCCAGCCCCAGGACCCAGTTGCCCACCCACTCCTGCCTCTGGGGTTGTCATGTCGGGGCAAACACCATCTGAGACCACTGACAACCCCCGGCCAGAGAGGCAGAGGGGCACCAGCTTCAGTGCCACCGAAGTTGGTGTCCTGGTGGAGCAAGTCCTGGGGCAGTATGATGCCCTCTTCAGAAGTTCCCGCGCCAGCAAGGAAGGACGGACTCGGACTGACATTGTGACTGCCATCAACGCGGAGGGGGTGGCAGTCCGCGACTTCCAACATGTCAAGAAGCGCTGGGAGGACTTCAGGTCCAGGACCCTGAACAAGGCCCGGCATCTCTTGAAGGCAGCGGATGCCAAGGGGCGCCGGGGCCACTTGTCGGAAGAACAGATGAGGGTCCTGGAACGCATATCCCCAGCGCTCCACGTCCAGGTCCTTGAGAGGCAGACCCGCCTGGAGTCGAGCGGTAAGTGTACATGCATCCTGATTGTGAGCTGTGCGTGTGGTGATTTTTCAGTAGTGTGCAAGTTGCACATCTGTTTGTATGGGGTCGAGTATGGGTGGGGGTGTACAGGGCCGTGGGGCTAACACATGCGAGGGCTGGAATGTGTGAGACATGGATGGTGCTTGTGTGTGTAGGCTTGCATGCCAAATGCAGTTGTGTGGGCACACATGTTTGGATGAATGTGTATGTAAGTAGACATGTCCGTGATGTCACGCATGTATGTTGTTTTCAGCTGCATGTATCAGCACTGTGTACATGTGCATCTGTGTGTATTTGACAAGGGTGCAACAGTGATGCAACATGGATGCATGTGACCGCCGGATGTGGAAGCCTGATTGGCAGATGTGACATGGATGCCCATCTGAACACTGCGACACTTGGCAGAGGTGTACACATGCATGCAAGTGTGGTGGTGTGTGTACATGTGTGGTGCACTTCCTGTGTTGCATGTGATGTCTGGCTCACCTTTGCCTGCTCATGCTGTTGTATGGGTATGGATGGTGCTGGCAGTTGCGATATGGCTGTGGTATGGCTCATGTGTGCGAGTTGAAATGACATGTGTGTTGGGGATTGTGATGGCATGTCTGAGGTTTGCCAATGGCACTCATGTACAACTGTCATGTGTGTATGTGTCCATTGTACAGTGCCCTGATGCCTGTGTTTTATTTCTCCCTGTCTGCAGCGTCAACTGATGAAGAGGGCGGAGAAGGTGCTGTGGAGCACAGCGGCGGGGATCCCACCACCAGCCGGAAACGCAAGGCCCGGCTCCCCTCCCATGTTGTCATCTCGTCGGGGAGTGAGGAGTCCGGTGCCACGTCCCAGGCCGCAGCTGCCGGGGGGAGGTCCAAGAGGCGGAGGTTGGAGTTGGACTCCTCGGCAGCAGAAGGGGCAGCTGAGGGCCCAACGGGGGAAGATGGCACGGAGTCATCCAGGTTGGTGGGGGGTTTGGTGGAGGAGGAGGCCGTGCAAGCAACAGAGACGGGGTCTGGAGGTGGGGATCCCACTGGTGCTAGTGGTGCAGTGCAGGACCAGGGACAGGAGGCAGCACAGGCCGCCGCGGAGGTGCCTGTGTGCAATCCTGTCCCTGATCCTGTCCCTGCATCATCTTGCACCAGCAGGGATGCCTACGTCCAGACCCGTTTTCAGGCAGGGGATGAGCAAACGACAACTGGCCTTCCTCTGCCTGCGGACGTGGCTATCCGGGTCCGGGTTGAGCCTGTCCTGACTGGTGTGGCGTTGCGTCAACGGGCCATGCGAGGTGACCTGCAGTCTTTTCATGAGGAGACTGCACGTCATCTTGAATGGCTCGTTGACCACGTCAGCCTGCTGGGACGGGTCACCCAGGCCGGATTCCTCCGTATGATGGGGCTTGCTACGACCCCCTCCTCAACTGAACCCCCTATGCGCCAGTCGTCCTCCGTGCCATCTTCCCACCCATCAGTCACCTGGGTGCCCTGTGGAGCTGCCTCTGACGGTGCGGCCAGGCTGGTGGAGGATGCATCCCTGCCACAGTCGGGAGTCGGACGTCCAGCAGGGGTGGCCACATCAACGACTGCACCCCAGCCGGCGGAGGATGTGCAGGCAGCAGGAGGCAGTGCACGGGCAGGGGCACAGCAGCAGAAGCAACGTGGTGGGAGCCATGAAGGCTCGGGGCCTTCAACATCGGAGGGACAGGCATCGGCCGGAGGGCAGGAGGACCCAGGACAGAGAGTGTCTTCCGTGTGGCAGCGGTTGGGCCATGCCATAGATGCGGAGCGGCAGCGGGCGGAAGAGGCACGGCTCACAATGGTCAGGGCGGAGAACTCCATGCGGAGGGCCCTGAGGCGGGCCGAATGCCTCGAGGCAATCCGCAGGGGTTTGGAGGTGGACACGTCGACGGTCCTGCGGACCGTCCGGGCCATGGAGGAGGACCGCCTCCGGGACATTGAGCAGGAGTTCGATGATGCCCTGGCCCGGGACATCCAAAAGTGAGCCGTCAAACTAGCCCGCTGCCCTTGTACATAGTTATGTAGGAAGTGTTAGGTTTCCTTTTTTTTGGATTTATTTTGGACCTTTTGGACATTGGACACATTTTTGTATATAGTTTATTTTATTAGTTAGTGTCGTTAGATAGGTTTAATTTCTTTTGTTGGGATAATAGACCCTGGCTTGTTCGTATGTACATAGTTCACTGTTGGATTGTATTTTTCTTTCACATTTTAACCATGGAGCAATGGCTTTCAATTTTATTTCCCATTGGATTTTGTTTTGTGGACAGTGACTTTGGACACCATTACTTTGGATTATGATTTTTGGTTTTGCTTTTTTTCACGGACATGCTTCTTTTCATTTTTGTACATTCCCATTTCTGTTTCTTTATTTTTGATTCTATTTATGTTTCCTTTAATACATATTTTTTTTATCGGACTTCAATGTGTAGTATCTCATTGGTTTCATGCATATCATGATATGGGTTTTGAGATTCACTGACACCCATTGGGTGTATGTGAGGGAAATGTGTTTGTTTCGGAACTTGCAATTGGTGTTCTGTCATGTAATTGCCTATTATGAGTGGGTGGATGCAATACTCGGGTGGGTGTTTTGCATTTGGAGGCTGACCATAGGGACCAGGGATCTAGATTGTGATGACATGTTGGCTGGGGAACATGAGTTGGACATGGGTGGGGGCCTGCTGGCAGGTGCCCCACAGTGCTGGGGGGTGGGGGTGGTGGGAGACATGGGTGGGGGCCTGGTGGAGGGTCACCCTGCACTGCTGGGGTGGGGGGGGGTGGTGGGAGACATGGGTGGGGGCCTGGTGGAGGGTGACCCTGCACTGCTCGGGGGTGGGGGTGGTGGGGAACATGAGTTGGACATGGGTGGGGGCCTGCTGGCAGGTGCCCCACAGTGCTGGGGGGTGGGGTGGTGGGAGAAATGGGTGGGGGCCTGGTGGAGGGTGACCCTGCACTGCTGGGGGGTGGTGGGAGACATGGATGGGGGCCTGGTGGAGGGTGACCCTGCACTGCTGGGGGGCGGCGGGGGTGGGGAACATGAGCTGGACATGGGTGGGGGCCTGCTGGCAGGTGCCCCACAGTGCTGGGGGGTGGGGGTGGTGGGAGACATGGGTGGGGGCCTGGTGGAGGGTGACCCTGTACTGCTGGGGGGTGGGGGTGGTGGGAGACATGGGTGGGGGCCTGGTGGAGGGTGACCCTGCACTGCTGGGGGGTGGGTGCCTGGTGGAGGGTGACCCTGCACTGCTGGGGGGTGGGGGTGGTGGGAGACATGGGTGGGGGCCTGCTGGCAGGTGCCCCACAGTGCTGGGGGGTGGGGGTGGTGGGAGACATGGGTGGGGGCCTGGTGGAGGGTGACCCTGCACTGCTGGGGGGTGGGGGTGGTGGGAGACATGGGTGGGGGCCTGGTGGAGGGTGACCCTGCACTGCTGGGGGGTGGGGGTGGTGGGAGACATGGGTGGGGGCCTGGTGGAGGGTGACCCTGCACTGCTGGGGGGTGGGGGTGGTGGGAGACATGGGTGGGGGCCTGGTGGAGGGTGACCCTGCACTGCTGGGGGGTGGGGGTGGGGGTAGACATGGGTGGGGGCCTGGTGGAGGCTGCCCCTGCACTTCTGGGGGGTGGGGGTGGTGGGAGACATGGGTGGGGGCCTGGTGGAGGCTGCCCCTGCACTGCTGGGGGGTGGTGGTGGTGGGAGACATGGGTGGGGGCCTGGTGGAGAGTGACCCTGCACTGCTGGGGGGTGGGGGTGGTGGGAGACATGGGTGGGGGCCTGGTGGAGGGTGACCCTACACTGCTGGGGGGTGGGGGTGGTGGGAGACATGGGTGGGGGCCTGGTGGAGGGTGCCCCTGGTGGCTGGGGGTGCAGGGGGACATGCGTTGGTGGGCAGTAGTGCAAGTTGACATGTGGGTTGGCCGGGGGCATGGCCATGGTGGATGGGGTGTCTGCAGGACATGTGCAGGGTAGGCCCCTGTGGTGTGAGCCACCTGCAGGGGCCGTGGAGGGTGTAGAGGGAACACCTGGGAGGACCCACACGTGCAATTCACGTGTGGTGCTCCCCGCGCACCCCTGTAATACACGTACCCTGATGGAATCACGTGTGGAACATCCCGCGCACCCCTGGAATACACGTATCCTGCTGATGTCGCGTGTGAAACTTTCCCCGCACCCCGAAATACACGTACCCTGATGAAATCGCGTGTGGAACTTCCCGCGCACCCCTGAAATACACATACCCTGCTGAAATTGCGTGTGGAACTTCCCGCGCACCCCTGAAATACACGTACCCTGCGGAAATCGCGTGTGGAACTTCCCGCGCACCCCTGAAATACACATACCCTGCTCGCACGGGGCCAATCGTGTGTGGAACTTCCAGCTCACCCCTGAAATACACGTACCCTGCTGAAATCACGTGCGGAACTTCCAGCGCACCCCTGAAATACACGTACCCTGATGAAATTGCGTGTGGAACTTCCCACGCACCCCTGAAATACACGTACCCTGCTGAAATCGCGTGTCGAACTTCCCGCGCACCCCAGAAATACACGTACCCTGATGAAATCGGGTGTGGAACTTCCCACGCACCCCTGAAATACACGTACCCTGCTGAAATCGCGTGTGGAACTTCCCGCGCACCCCTGAAATACACGTACCCTGCTAAAATTGCGTGTGGAACTTCCCGCGCACCCCTGAAATACATGTACCCTGCGGAAATCACGTGTGGAACTTCCCGCGCACCCCTGAAATACACGTACTCTGATGAAATCGCGTGTGGAACTTCCCGCGTACCCCAGAAATACGCGTAACCTGCTGAAATCGCGTGTGGAACTTCCCGTGCACCCCAGTGATACACGTAGCCCACTTGCCGTGCTGGTACAGGGTTAGCGCAGCCCTTTGCGCTGGATTGGGGATTTTGATGGCTTTTCCCTGCGCGAGAGGCGTTCTTGGGGGCGTAACTAGCGTTCTTGCAGGGTCGCTGCGCCACTGTGCTCCACGGCTGGTTTTGGTAGCTGGAATCCATGAATACGCTGTGCGCGGAAATGGATTTTAGCGCACACGGCTGGCGCAGGGATTCGCACGCGCACACTGTGCGCCAGCCGCGTGTGCCACTTGTGCGCTGAATTCTATGAATTACCCCCTTAATATACTACCATGCTCTTAATATGTTGGTGGCTGGATTGGGATACCAAGAGAAAAAAGGGTGTGTAAATTGTGCCAAAAGGGGATTGACACAATAAGACACCTCTTGACTGATTGGGAGAAATTGCTTGAACTGTATTATAGAGGGTATAAAGATCTAACTTCTGATTGTAGGATGGTAGCAACAGACCAATTTTGGTCAAGTATTTATGCGGCATGAACCGTTGATCTATATCAGTGTGGCCTATTATAGATGGAGAGAAATTTTAAGAAAGATGGAAAATTTACCGGATAATACTATTGGAAATGTGAATTAGTATTACGGAACAAATCGGTTTTAATTAGAACTATGGAGTATTAGGTTTTAGAAAGAAGCTAAAAATATATGCAGATTCTGTCAGAATGAGGGGGTAGAAGAAACAACTCAACATCTGATTACAGAATGTACTGAATTGAGATCTTTGCGAGTAACACATTTCAGAAACTTCCTCAAATATTTGGGAAAACTGGAAGAGAAAATGTGTTGGGCTTACATTACAGGCTCCTCTCAGAGGATGTTACAAGTAGCAACAATTTTTTTTTTAATAGCCTTAAAGTTGGAACTAGAATAACCAAAATACCAAATCCAGACGGAAGGAACAAGAATGATCATACTAGATTAATGCGACTTATGCTTATGTTAGTTCCTCTTTTTTTAAGAAATGTTACATGTAGACACATGCAAGAAATTTAGTGTGACTAGAATTTTTTAGTACTAATTTGTTTGTAATATGCTATGTGCTTAGTTGTTTTGTATTTCTTTTGTTCTTATCAATTGTCATTGATTGTGTATGATTGTTTTTTCTTTCATATGAAATGATAAAAATGAAATTGAAAAGTTGATTAATTTCAACTAAATCAATAAAATAAAAATAAAAAAAGATTGTTTTTTATAAAGATTTGCTTGTCTTCATTTGCACACTGGATCATGATTTGTAAAACGGTTCAAAGGTAAACATGGAGCTATATTGATTTTGTATTTGTGATATGAAATTGTTACATGAAATGCAATTTGATTTGATAGGTTTGCTGTCTTTGTATAAGCGCTACATTGATTTCATATCCGAGAAATGAAATTGATATATGAAATATTATTTGAATTGTTAAGATTGCTTTTATACTCATATTTGCATTTGTATTTCTTAAAAGTGCTACATTGATTCTATATTTGTGATATGAAATTGTTATATGAAATTTAAATTGATAAGATGTGTGTTGTATTTGTATAAGTGTTTCAGGTTTTAATTAACCAATTACGCTATAAATAAATAAAACTAGTTAGGCATGGATGTTTTAAAGGATAGGGGATTTCGTTGTTTCTTGCTTTACTGGAATGTTGGCAATGTTGTTAAGATCATTAAAAAAATATAGGGAAATGCAAATGGTGTGAATTTTGGGTTTATAAATTTACTGTTTTAAGAACGTACAGAAGCTTTTATTTAAACCAAAGCTGACTGCGCAAAAGTTTCTTTTATGTTCAGACTGTACCTGAATGCCACCAAAGAGCCCTCTTGTGCTGTCCTTAAGGGAGACACTGCTGAGGTGACTCTGAAAAGCAACTTCCACAGTCTGCCTGGGCTACTGCAGACCTCTCATTAAGCTGCTTAAGGAGTAGTTTACTGAAGACACACCTAAATCCTAAAGTGTCACCAAAAGATGAGAAAGCCATTGTGGTAGTAAGACCCAAAGATGTTTGCTGTCTCAAAAGAGAAGCCCCTGACTCCCATTCTAAATGACAAGTGTGCAAGCGCACATTGCGTTGCACGCAACCGCCCCTTTGGCCATTCTCATTACAATTGTGCAAGTACCAGACTTGCAATGGAAATAACTACCAATGATGTTAGTACCTGAGCATGTGATGACAATGCCTGGCATATGATGCTAGCACCTAGGCATATCATGACAACATATGGCAAATGATGGTACTAGCTGGCCGTTGGGTGATAACAGCTAAAAGATGGTTTGAGTACCCTAGCATAAAATGGCATTACCTGGCAAATGCCTACAGAAGAGCCAACACTGTTGGCATTGACAATGCCAACTAAGCTATGGAGGTGCTTGAACCGTGGACCTCTCGCACTGTGTTATGTAGATGCCACAGTAAAGAATACAAATTCCAAAAATCTTATTCTATTATGGAGTACTGCTTAATTACTGCATTAACGCCAACTGTACCCACTTATTGTATATATACATCAACGGTGTGCACAATGCGTTCTTAAAACATATATAATGATGGACTATTTATATAGTGCTTTCACCAAAGCGCTGTACAGAGAACATATTTACATACAATTAGCCAACCGAAGTAGGTCCTCATTTATCGACCTCAGAAGGATGAAAGGCTGAGTTTGCCTTGCTGGGATTTGAACCTGCAACCTGCAGATGACACGCAGATTGCAGCAGCAAGCGCTCAACCCGCCGATTTAGCTTACCAGCAATATATACATAGTCATAACTGTAATGAAAATGAGCAAAATGTGTTTACATAATGTCAAAGTGAAGGCCCACACAACAGCTGGCACATGGATGCGCAAGCACCCTAACATGGGAACGGTTAGATTATTGTAGTGTGGAAGGAGAGAGGATGCACATTAAATCTAAACTGCACTTGAATGGGGGGTATTTTTAGAGTCTACCCCTTCGGCCTCGCGACCTCTTAAATAAACAATATAGACGTGTTGCGTGTGTGTGAAAGAGTGATTGGAGGAACCACTACCCCACCTCCGAGGTCAAGCATAGGTTTGTTGCTTTCACACATGCACTGCGCCACACATGTTTAGTTGAATTTCACTTTTAAGTTTTATGGTTCACAAAGGTTTGTGAGAAAGAATCACAGATCTCCCGAAGGAGAGCCCTTCATGTGTGAAAGCAACAAACCTTAAATCTAAACTGCTTTGAAGCTGCAGCTACATTTCACATTACAGTAGGTTTCTTAAAGCACATACCCGGACAGCTTTAAATGTAACTTGCCCGTGTTGAAAGCTGTTGTTTTTATCCACTCGCGAATGTTTTTTTTTTTTCGTTTCAAGGTGCATATTTTGAGAATGGAGATGTAGGTTGTACAGGACACTTTTGGCTATTTTCCTTGGTCACTCCCTTTATTTGACCCAACAAAAATACCAATTTATTTTATTTATTTATTTATTGAGCATTTGTTAGGCACCTATACAGCAGAATGGTGTTTCGAGGTGCCACAAGGCAAAGTGGGGAGGGAACTAGGGGAGTAAATAACAGTGGCATAAACAGTAAATATACAATTGTGGTCCAACTAGGTCTTGTGACATTCAGATGTGCAAGTGCAGTGAAAAGAAGTGAAGGAGGTAGAGAAGGGGGAAGGTGAAGAGCGGGGAGAAGGGTAAGGACAAGCGCTGATGGGAGCCTGGGAGGCAAGTGCCAAGGGGGGCCAGGGAAGGAGGCTGGATAAGTGCTGGGGAGGAGGAATTCCATCGGTGGGATGCACCGACGCCAGGCATGGGCCCGTAAGGGCAGTGGTCGGGGAGGGGTGCTCGTGTCAACTGGGGAGCAGGCCTGGTAACCATAAAGGACTAAGCCGCCAGTCTCAGCGGCAGTGGGGTGATTATCAGGGAAGGGAAAAAGGTGGAGAAGAGCAGAGTTTTGAGAAGTTTCCGGAACTTAAGCAGGGCCAGCTCAAGTCTGAGAGGAGCAGGAAGGTTGTTCCAAAGGGAGGCACCAGACGAAGAGAGAGACCTGCCCCACCACTATCTGCTTGGAGAAGCATTTGACAAGGAGAGAGTTGGAATTCGAGGAGCAGAGGGCTCTAGCCGGGAAGTATTTAAGGAGGGAGAGTTGGAGATAGAATGGTCCCAGGCCCCAGAAAGCCTTGTGGAAGATGCAGAGGATCTTGAATTTGATCCTCGTGGCCACCGGCAGCCAATGGAGAGATTTTGGGCCTGGAGAGATACGGCCCATGGGCCAAGGGTGAACCTTGCAGCCGTATTCTGGATTAGCTGAAAGGGGCATAGGGAGGAAAGGGAGAGATGAGGAAGAGGCTCTTGCAGTAGCCTAGAGAGGACCAGAGCTCTGGATACGTTGAGCTTCTGGGGAAAGGCAAGGAAAGGGAGAAGGCCTCTAAGGAGGTGAAGCTGGAATTGGGCCTTCTTGGCAAGGTCCAAGATGGGAGGGGTGAAGGAAAGAGCTGAGTCACAGATGACCCCCAAGGTTTTTGGCCTCACAAGATGGTAAGGGTAGAGGGCCCAAGGATGGCAGCCAGAGGGTAGGAGGGGAACAGGGCACAGGTGTCCCAATGAGAAGGATCTCCATCGTACTGGCATGAAGACAGGGATCATTAGCCGCACCCCATGCCTGTATGGCATTCAGACAATCAGGGATGAGAGAGGAGAAGGAGGAGGTAGAGGGAAGTTTGAAAGAAAGCTGTGTGTCATCAGCATAACATAGGAAAGGAGGAGAGAAGGATGAGATCAGGTGAGCAAGAGGGGCGAGATAGATTTTGTTTCCAAAACTGAAAGAACAATTATTTTCATGGTCGTTTCCTCTCAAATACATTATATATCCATCAGAAAAATAGTCAGTATGAATTCTTGCGTTATTTATTTTCCTGAAGTAACAAAAATTATCCAAATTCTGAAATATTTTGATTTTTTTTTACCAAAGACCTGATTAATGAAACCTTTTCTTAGATAGTTATGATTATTTTAATAAAAGTCTTCCTGGATCCCGTGTTTCTTAGTGAGGCCAAAGGCATCCTCGTGTATCATTGCATAGTGGCAGTGCTGTGTGCCAGCTGCTGCAGTCCAGTCAGAGAGGCAGCCAAAAAGACCAATACCCTGTCCAAACATTTCTTTTTAAACTACAAAGTACTGATTAAGATGGACAAACATTAGTAACTCCAAGCATGTTCAGAGTGCTGGAATATGCTAGAGTGGCAGATGATGACCCATGTAGGACACCAGTCTTTAGCCACAAACCTCGAACAGTCCCCTGCAGAAGTGCCTGACACCTACCAATGCTTGCAAAAACACCACAAAGCTCTACGTTTTCGATTAGGAGAATATAACTAGCAGAATTAGAATCCCATTGCAGAACCATCTGGGGCGGGAGACTTTTTATTCTGAAAGGAGAACATTGGCATATGTTGTTTTCTGAAAAGGTTGAGTTGCTGCAGTGAGGCAGCAGATAATGCAGTGAGAAGGAAACTCGTGTTATCCCGCTGAGACATGTGTCCCGTATAGAAAATGGTTACATAGATTTTGTTCTTTAGTGATGAAGGGTCATCATTTCATGCCTTAATACACTTTTTAGACCCAAGGGAATTTACAGTAACCTGATTAGCTAAAACCCTGCCTGATTTATCACCTTCATTATATTAATTTGCTGTAGTTTTGAAAACCGTGTACCTTGCCCATATACTCGCGTCAATATTGTAGTGCTTCCAATTGTGAGGTGATGCTCAGGCCTTCATAATTGACATAGCCTATTTCATCCTCAACATACAGTTGGTGATTTAATGCATCCAATCAAATGAGAATCAGTTAGGCTTGTTCGATCATTCTTTTATACATGAGTCAATACGCATATTATCAAGACCATGGGAGCATAACTCAGGCCAGGCCACTGAATTTATGATTTTCAGGATAATCACTGAATATGCACATTAGTTCCAATTTGGAGTCATTCACTGACGCATTTTATAATGGCAAAACCCCATTGGAAAACGTTCTGTGAATTAGGACCATTAGATGCAAAAGGACCCAGATTTGTATCCTTGATGTAGACCGACCATGGTTCATGGGTCTATACCGTGCATCAGCAACACATTTTACGTCAAATCATATTTTTCAGATAAATTAGACTTATGCATAATTTGATGACATATGTTTATTTCTGGAACTGTGGCACCGGGCTAGAATCCCAATAATGTGCAATAGTGGTGCTACACCATTGATCTGATCAGGCTCTAGCCCCGACCATGCCGAAATGTTGGGCTATGTTGACTTGACCTGGCTGACATACGGAGCTCTGTCCGGAGAGAACAGGACACAAATGTTAAATGGCACCTGGGCTTCTCTGTTAAAGGCCTTGCTACTACTAACGTAAAATCATTTCACTGTGATCGCCTTCATTCATTTGCATACATTTATAGGCAAATGAAATTGTGATCTGAGGTTAGTACATGCATGCCAGGGGAGTGGTTGGAAGTGTAGAGAGGGGACAGGAGATGGCTCACTCTCACAGCAGTCCTTACATGGCTGCTTTCAGAGGTAAAGGGTGCTGGGGGCTCGAGCTTCCCATCAATGGCAGCCTCTCTCTGGAACAACCTCTCAAACGAGATCAGATCAATCGAATCCCATTCTGCCTTCCGCAAGGCATTATAAACTAGGCTCTTTGTCTAGAGGGCTCACCCATGTACGATTCCTGACACATGCTCCATCTCTGAATATTAAATATCACACCTTACATTGTATGTATAAGACTGTTTCTCTGTATTGTAACAA
Source organism: Ambystoma mexicanum (assembly GCF_040938575.1). Taxonomy (NCBI): domain Eukaryota; kingdom Metazoa; phylum Chordata; class Amphibia; order Caudata; family Ambystomatidae; genus Ambystoma; species Ambystoma mexicanum. The sequence continues at coordinate 966,264,529 of NC_090924.1, forward strand.
CCAAAGCAAAGTTTTTCTGGGCCGCTTATTGTAACCCTCAAGCAAGCCTTCTTAAGTATCCTTGATAGCGCCTCTATGCCCGTGGGCTGCAGTGCGCTTTACCAATGCAAAAATAAAATAAAAGGCCAGCATTAACTGTTTTTAACATTGAAGCTTCATCAGAATAGTCTCATTGGAATGTGTAAAGAAGTTAGACGCCCCCACACAAGTAACTTCGCACCTCCGCCACATTCTCTGAAGTTAGTGCCTCTCCCAACATTTGAAGGGTTAACCCTCCTCCCTGCCTCCTGAAATTTTAGGCAGGTGCGTAAGGGGCTGATGTGCGCACTTGCTATTGGCAGAGAGGTGAGGAGCCAAGCCTTTCCTGAAAATGGCTGCATTAACATTTTTAAAATATATGTACAAACGCAGTAAAGCTGCTACTTTCAAGACTTACATCGCCCATCTGCCTCAGCAAAATCAAATGCTCACATCAGTCCCCTCCCCACGATGCGAGCCAACATATAACCACGTTGTGTGCTTTCACATCCGAGGGTAAGAGGCTTATGTGCACACTTGAATTTTCTTCTGCATACGTGTTATGTGACTTTGAATAGCATTTTGGTACAGTCAGTCAGTCCAGTCACTTATTAATGTGGAATGACCTTATACTTTTAAAAAAAATTTGAATGGGCATCTATAATTAAGCAAGAACGGCATCTGTTATTACATGGCTATACTGGCATTTTGGTGCAGCCAGTCTAGTCATTTATTACTTTGACATTGCATTATATGTACAAGTGTTATTTTCTTTCCCAGCATTTTTTCCCCTGAGGTTGCTGTCCATGGCATATGAAAACAAGTACTGGCAAAGCCAACAGTTTTGGAGTGTGGATAAGTATAAGGCATGCGCCAGGCACTGTTATATGCCCAGGCACTCACACCCTTTTGAAGATGCCATCATCAATGGCCAGTTAATACCAATATGGCAGTGCCCAGCAAGTGCCTTTCCCATGCCTACACAAAACTCAAAACTGTTGGCATTGCCATTGCTTTTGGCGTTTACTGCTGTTTACATTTATAGGCGCTATGGTGCAAGGAGGAGAGTGCAAAGTTTCAAAGGTGAATGCGAGAAAGGATACAGATGTGCAAGAGAATTGGGATGGGAATAGAGCAAGGGAGGAAGCTATTGAGAGAGAGTGCCATTGATGATGAGCTAGAGAAAATATGAACAAGATTGAGAGGGTATTAAATAAAGTGAAAGTGTGAGTGGAAGGATGGGACGGGGTAGAGATGGAATAGAGGGTGTTAGGGGGAATGAGTGGGGGTAAGGAGGGGGAGGGTTGAGTAGAGAGTGGGTGGGGTAGAGAGTGGAGGTTGGTTAGATGAGGTAGAAGAGCGAGGGTCGGTTGGGTGAAGGTAGACAGATGTGTATGTAGAGAGAGCTGGGGTGGGTGAGTGGGAGTAGAGAGGCTGGGTAGGGTGAGTGGGAGTAAAGATAATGAGGGTAGGGTGGTTGAGTGTAGAGAGTGGGGTAGAGTGGGTGAGTGGGGGTAGAGAGTGTGGGTATAGTAGAGAGTTTGGGGGTATGCAGAGTAGGGGTAGGGTGGGAGTAGAAAGTGTAGGGTTATAGTGAGCGATGGTGGTAGATAGAGTTAGAATAGGGTAGAGACTGGGATAGATCAAGGGGAACTTGGATTAATGAATGTGAGGATTGATGGATCCATGGGAGCGAGTAGATGACGAGGTAAGCTCATGACGCTGGAGGAATGGACAGACGATTTTGAAGAAATATAGAGTAGATTGGGTAACGCTGCAGGCAGGTTATGTGAGCAAAAAGAAGGTTCCTAGTAACAACTAGCAGAGGTGGGCGTTTACTCGAAAAGGAATTTGCTCAGAAGTGATGTTAAACATAGTCAGATGGGACCCCAACTGAGAGCACCTCCGTCTTATTGCCATTGAGCCAAAGCCAATTTTGGCCCATCCAAGAGTGAATACCGGAGAGACAGGAATGGCAATAGATGGCTGTGTCGGGGAGGTCAAGTTCCAGCCGCATCAGGATCTTGGTATCATCCACGTACAAGTAACACCAAAAACCGAAAGAGTGAATCAAGGTGATGAGAGGGTGAATGTAGACATTAAAAAGAAGAAGGTGAAAGAGCAGCCCTGGGGCACCCTACAAGTGAGAGGAAGAGAGGGTGAGGTGAAAGGGGACAGAAGGAGAGATTGCGAACGATCAGAAAGAAAAGAAATAAACCAGTCGAGGACCCGGCCGGAGACACCCAACTGCGAGAGTCTCTGGATCAAGATGGCGTGGTCTACAGTATCAAACTCTGGAGAGAGATCAAGGAGGATCAGAGCTTCAATACCCCCTGATCTACAATCTGTGCAAGATCATCAACCACCGACACCAGTACAGACTCTGTGCCCCGACCGGCCCTGAAACCTGAATAGAAAGGATCCAAGCAGCCAGAGACCTCAAGAAATGAGGAGAGAGGTAACACGAGTCTTGAGAAGTTTCATCAAGAAGGAAAGAAGGGAAATAGGATGGAAGTTAGAAGGAAGAGATGGATCCAAGCTGTTTTTTTAGAAGGGGGGTAACAAGTGCATGCTTAAGTGGAGGAGGACTGAAGCTGTTAAAAAAAGAAAGGTTACCGGCAGACGACACCACAGAGGCAATGTGGGGATGATCTCTTTCAATATGCCCAATGGGATCAGATCTGCTGGAGAGGTGGACTTGAGGCGCAAGGTGGCAGAAAAAATGTTGGCCTTGGTAAAAACCAGGAAGTCCAACCATGAGGGTAGCAAAGGCCCACAAAAGGGAGCAGCGCAAGTCGCCCTGAAGACCATGGAGCAGGCGATTTTCTGCCGAATAGGAGTAAATTTATCCTGCAAGAAAGTAGAGAGAAACAGAGACTGCGAGGGAATAACACTTTTAGTCCAAGGTAGAGAAGGGAGACTGTACCATTTTAAAGAGTACCTTAGGAGCGTTAGACGCAGACTGAATGTGGGCAGAATAATGGGCACATTTATCCTCAGTAATGGCCAGCTAGTAAACAGCCATGGCTCTCCTAAATGCCAGGTGCACAGGGTACAAAAAGTCAACCCACAATTTGCATTCCCCTTGGCACCTAGGCAGCCGCAGGTCAGCGACCTCAGCAGAGAACCAAAGTTAGGAAAGTCGGCCACAGGGTTCAGAGGACTGGAGAGGGGCCAGGTGATCAGCCGTGGCCACAAAAGTCACTGGAGGGGACCAAGATCAACAGGAATGCCTGTGGGCAGCGAGTCAATAATAACCTTAGCAAAGCTGTCACTGACAATGGTGCCCTGGCGACATGATGGAGGGCGAGGTCATGGCACTAACGTGGGGGCAGTCGCAGCTTTCATCATAGAAAGTACAATCAGGCGATCCATCCAGATTACCAGAATGCAAGAGTGAACAGTGACCAGGCCAGGTGAGGCTAGTTTAAGATCCAGCCTGTTGCCCTGAAAATGGGTCGGGCCAGCAGCTAGCTGAGACAGGTCAAGATCAGCAAAGGTGGTCACAAAACTATTAACCAAGAGGTTGTGACTATTATTAGGCTGAAAATTAAAGTCACCCAGGACAATAAAGGAGTCAAAATGGAGCCTCATATCGGTGAGGGCTTCCAGGAAAGCTGGTACAAAAGCTGCATCATAACCTGGAGGTCTATACACCAATAAGAATTGAAGTGTGCAAGAAGGAGAGACCTCCACACAAAGAGAAAGAGATTCCATGCTTAGAGAATGGGAAAAAGGCAACACTGACCATTTAAGATCCGTATGATGGATTAGTGCGACCCACACACCTTGACCCCCGCTCCGTGGGGGATCTATCCTGCCTCAAAATACAGAAGTCAGGGGGGAGTGCTTGGCACACCTGTGGATTAGAAGTATCCTTGACACAGGTCTCAGTAATAAACGCAAGATCTGGCAGATGATCCTGCAGAAGGTCATGACAATCCAAGGCATGCGCCGCCAAGGAACGTGCATTGAGTAAAAGACATCTTAACCCAAGGGGGGTCTGAGCGGGCCAGTAAAAACCGGCCTAATCGCAGACCACTTAGCCCGAAAAATAGTTTCCATGGGGGCAAGTTCGAGAACCCGACTACGAGAATAATGCTTAAGACCCGTATGTCTTGCCCTAGTCTACAGCCCACCTGAAGCGCGGATGAGCGCAGATGGGCAGGACTTTGGCAGGATTTCAGCGTGGGCCAGGCACAACAGCTGGGCCCATCTGATTCGGCTCCGCCATGATGGATGTGCTTTATTGCACATGTATGTGCAGTAGCCAATCCACTGCGAGTACTGAGGGAGAGCGAGGAAAGACTCGCCGGGTGCTTGCAAGTCAGAATCACGACGACCAGCGGAACGAGCCCTGTGGGCGCGAGGATGGCCAGGCAACCTCACAACGCAATCTGCAGTTCTTACAAGGAAAGATGCATCATTCTTAAATAAATTGAACTAAGTAGTAAAAGTACATTTAAAATGAAGATGTGTGCAGAAAATAACATGAAAAATGCGGCGCCCAGTAAAACGCCACAGGCATGAAGCCTGTGAAAAGAAATAAATGATGCTAAATAAAATAATAATGGGGGGGTAAAAATGTGCAGACTGCTAAGTATGCAGACTCCCAACACACTCTGGAAAATTGTCCTGGTTTTTGATTTTGAAAACATCTGGTCATCCTGTCCTCACAACACCGAGCCACAAGAAACACTGCTGGGTGCACAGCCCGTCTCCCCAAGGTACATCTCCTTTTCCGGGAACCAGGTCAAGGAGTCAAGTGGTGTGAATTTACATACAAGGAATTATCTCGGAAGTGAAAGCTCGTCTCTAGGCACGCTCAGAGCCTCAAGAACCCTTTTCTTTTGAACTATGTTGCTTGGAACTTGGGAAAGGAAACTAAGAGGATTGTGTGGAACTGTTTGAATCTGAGCAAGGTAATATTGAGACTTTTTGTGGAACTTTCTTGAACTTGGGAAAGGGGAGCTGAAGAGGCAGCTATGAGTTGGACAAAGCTCTGAACTTTATGTTGAACACGATTTATTTGATTATTGACATCCCTGCACGTTGTTTAGCTTTAGTTGTGAGGGCAAGCATAGGTTTTGGACACGTACAGACTTTTTAGTTGAACTTTTTGACTCAGACATTCCCTAGCTTTGTTCAGGTAGGGAAATCCCACCTTAGCCTAGGGAAAGTTAGGCCTTCTACCATCCTGACATAGGATTTAATAAACCATTTTGTTTTGAACTTTGAATCTATTGTCTGTGTCTCGTTTCATGATGCCTTCACACAGGACGAAGGGTAAATAGTGCAGATGTTCTACTACTTGCAAGGACGAAAGGTAAATAGTGCAGAATGTCCAGTATTTGCCAGTTCCAAGGGTAAGTAGTGCAAAATGTGTACTATTTACCTGGATGAGTGTAATGGCATTGGAGACATTCTATCCGGTTGTAGTGTTTTGGGGGTAAACTGTCAGTGCAATCATGCAGATTGTCCAACGGTTGGCATAGAGCTGGAACATTTAGGATAGCCGCTGAGTGGTGACCGCATCTCTGGATTATTAGTACTGCAGTCAGTACACCCAAGATTGACACAATGAAAATCACTGTCTCTAGATGTATGGTATAGTGTTCGGGACATGTTGCACATCCTTTCAGGATGTAATATGATCACACGCAGTGTGGCAGCGCCGGTAGGAGTAGATGCTATGCTGACAGAATGCCAGTAAGTGCAGTATGTTGGGGTGTAGAAACTAGGTTGTTTGCTAGGTTCAGACCTGAATGTTCAGGTCCATCTGCCCTTGTTCTTGGAGTTCGAAGAGTGTTTTCTGGAGCCCTATGAGTTTTTTGGAGCACTAGGAGTGTTCTTTTGGAGTCTTATGAGTGCTTATCTAGTTTCCAGGTAAGGTTTTGGTAAAGTGGAGGCCGGAGAAGAGCAGAATTAGTCTAGTGGATGATTCAAGGGACACACCATGTCAGATTTTCAATGTCTAATGGTGTGCCCAGCATTCTACGAGTCTCATGGTAAGGACTGTTTGTTTTTTGATTTCCAAGAGGTGTCTTGAGGTGACGGCCTGTTATACAAGGAAGAGCGGACTTGAGCTTGGTGTGTTTCTTTGTGTCTTTTTCTGACAGTGGTGCACCGAGGGGGAGAAATGAGACCCATTGATTGTCAGGACCTGAGGTTTCAAATGGTTTACCATTGCCGCAAGGCATGGCCTGCAAAAGTGCATGTCAGGTTAGAATTAAGAATCTTGTGAAGGATGAATTTGTGATAGTGTACATTCGATGGGGTGTGGTTTTGCTGTGAATTACTACAATAAATTGCTTGAATTGGGTTCCCTATTGTTTGTTTTGCAGGCCATTTAAAGAACTCCTTTGTGATGAATGGATTCTAGCCCTGAGGCACGCTGGGTTGTTGTAAATTATTACCCACAAGGCCAAAACTCGAGTAGGCTAAATTGGAAATTGTCAAATTAACTTCTAGCCCTAGGTGCCATGTGGTTAGCCACCAGGCATTCGTTGAAATAGTGGCACATGGTTGAATATATTTAGGGTGACCTACCACATTTAGTAGTGGTCCAAAAACTTTTGTCTTTGTTGCACAGAATTGCTATGTTTTGCAGATTATATGTAGTGTAAGAATGGTTTATACGTTGTCCATATTGTCTTTTGTGATTGTGTCATGAGGGAGGATGTATGCATGACTTGTGAGATTTTTATTACATGTTTGAATTTTAACAATGAACTGTCTTTATATATGTTGGTATGGTTGAACATTTTCACTGAATAATGACATGTTGATGCAATCAAAAAATAAATACAATATTTTGAAAAAATGCTTTTGAAATCATTAACAATGCAATAGGCCAATGAAATATGTTTTGACTCTGTACAGGACCATTTGTTTGTGTTGCTATCTTGGAATTCCCACATGCGCTGTACCATTATTGAATAGGTTGGCTGACCTCATGTGTGTGTGGAGTTAGGTAGTATCCTAGGTATTCCGCAATCAAACCTCAAATGGTGGGAAAATGTACGACTGGGTGATGGCTGTTGATTACCTCAAAGTCATATCCACATGCAGGCGTCACAACCTGTGTTGTGAAAACACTATGCTAAACCATATTTGAGCATGCACAATACATTGTCAGTAGGGTATCTCCAGGAATCCCACTCCTGGACTAATACTTGCTATGCAGTACACGTTTACAAAAACCCCTGCCAGATTGTTTGCACATGTCAGAAGAACACGTTCATAGATGTGTTTACATCATAATGTACACCGTACCACATGACATTGATTGGAAAATACAAATTGTTTTGTACATTATTTTTGGAACAGAACTTGCTTTACAGTACTTAATTCCTAATGGCAAATGCTGCTCTATAGGAGGAGCCAAAAGCCTCTACCGGAAGTCCCACCCCTAACCTGCCTATATGTTGGGAACCAGAGAAAGTGACAAAAGCGACACCTTTAATGATGCCAATAACAAGCAGCCTTTGAAGCAGATTCCCAGATGAAGAGCTGACAATCTTTTAGGGAAGATCCCCGAAGAGCAGAAGAAGATGAGTGAAAGAGCAGACTGGTGACATCATGATGTAACGTGACGCAATAAGAAGAGATAATGGTGTAACATGTAAAGAGAACATATAGAATGTGATGGAAAAGTAAAGAATCGGGTAACCTGTTACGTGTAAAATAAAGATTACACGTGTGAAGAGTACAGAAGAAAATGCAAATCCTTTTATAATTGTACAGAGCCAGCAACGCAAGTAGACAAAGTGATCATAGAAGCTAGCTATACGTAGTATATAGACAGCAGGCAGTGCCGCTAAGGTATATAAAAGCATAAGAAATCTGGATATTCCACATCGTGTTTTAGCAAACTGGGATCTCATTAGGACGACGTCTGAAGTGTGTCGCAGTTAACAAACATTAGCTGACAAGCAAGATTCAATGATGCTTGTCTGGCCCAGTGTCAAGAAGGCCAGTGCAGCCGAGAACTGGTTGTCTATTCAAAGGATACAATTAATGAAGAAGAGCCAAGCTACTGCCAAGGTGCAGCTGAGAGACTATGAGTGCCAGGTTTTATTCGTTTTAATACCATCAAATACAGAATTGAAGTTTGAATTGTGGTCTTCAGACATGTGATCTAGATGAAAATGGACGTGAGCAGAACTACGCAAGAGACCACAAGAGCATGCTCACTCTCTATTATTACCAGGAGTTTGTGGAGCCTACGAGGCCATGTTCAAAGGCTAACCTTATGACAGACGGCTTGCATGATTGTTAGGGAGAATTCTCATTCTATGGCTAATTTCCCTTACCTATAGAGTCCCCCAGCAGCTTTAATGGATTTGAAGGGTTTGTTTTTTTCTCCTGCTAAAAGTGAGACTCTTTTTCCCACTCTTATGCATTTTTTGCTATGTGTGTTCTAGGCTATTTTTTGTGTTTAATGTCTAAGGGTTTTTTCTCACCCTCATAGGAACCATCTTTATACACGTGTTACACAGTACCTCCGTGCAGTAACACAGGGGTGTCGTAGCGACCCCCAAACATAGACTCCATACCCTGGGACGGACTACTGTCTCCCAGGGCATGTAAAGTCCCCATTGACTTTACTAGTCAATCTTTATGAACAAAACCAGTACAACCCATCTTACTATGGAGGTGCTGGCAAGGGTTAATAGTTTTTCCCTTATGTTCATTTTTCGAGAGGGTACCGTACAGTCCCTCTCTCAAAAGTTTCTGGCTGGTGGCAGTGGTTACTACCAAAAATATTTGACCGTAAATATTTCCCTATGGGATTTTCCTATTGTTCGAGGCTACCACATTTACTGACAGCCTCTAACATACCACCGGTTTATTTTTATATTAACTTTAATCCGGTAGGTTTTATCTGCAGAACTTTTATATAAATTCTTTCTCCTGTCTTTCTCTAAGATCCTAACCCAGGTCGGGGATCCTTTGTTCGTCCGTTTGGCGGGCTTCTGCCAAGAAGCCCTCCTTTCGGCGCCACTGAGTCTGGGGTGGACCCATTGTGTGGGAGGGGGAGTAGGACCCCTGGACAGGGTTGCCTGAGCAACGCATGTCGCACTCTGCCCTGATAGGCTTGGGGGTCTCCCGCCAGGATGACCACTCCACTGTGTGAGTGACAGCTAGGCTGTATGAATGGGGATCTTTTTTGCATAAAAGCAGGGTCCTGAGGACTGGAAGAGCAAGACGTCGCCACTGGAACTAAGAAGCCATAGAGGAGAGAAGCCAAAAACATCTGCACTAAATGAACCACCGGTGAAGCCCTGCTGCAGCGTCTCACCACTTTTCTCAACACGACGAGAGAAGATTTTCATCTGCAAGAGCCTTCATCCCTTTTGCTGGTGGGGCCAACCAGTTTGCCAATCGCCTTCCAGGACCTGCCTTGGTTGAATCGCCAGTGCCCTGCACTCGGAGACCGGATAGCCAGGCACCCGTCCACCTGGACCGCGATTTAAAGGAACGTACCTTTTATTTTGGTTGGCAGAACCGCAGCGGGTTTCATCCCTGGCTAGTGCTGTAACTCGAACCTTCCTCCACGACGAGAACATCTATTCCTCTGCTGGATCACCCAAATTGCAGGAGCTACCAGGAACAACTGCCACCGCAGGAACCACTTCTTCATTTAAGGTACATTGTTCCGCCAGGCCGCCCTTTCTTCATGGTAGTGCTAAAGGTGTTTTAAATCCTTTACCTACCTGTTGGGTTGGCCGCCCCCTCTCTCTTAACATTGTCTTTTCAACTTTTGCAACCACCATTTCAAATATCGTTAACTAAAGACTTGACTGCAGCTACAAGAAAATGTGTGCTCCTGGGCCTTTGCCCTGTACCACTAACTCTGGCACAGGCCTACTGACTGACTCTGGTCACATCTGTTAGATCTGCCTTCTCGAGATTGATTCTCCATTCGGACTGTGTGGTGCACCCCTGTCTTACAACTACTCTTTCTTCCCACTGCATAATCATTGTGAAATGCCATTTTGCTCAGTTTTCATTCTAAGTATTGCTTATCTTGATGCACTGGGTGTATAAGAATCTATTTCTGAATAACTTGTGCTTTCCCTCCCTTTTTAGGAATTGTTAGAGGATCCCTTGTGTGTAGTTTTTACTGTGCCATTTTGCTCAGTTTTCACTCTGGTTCAGTTGGTCTACAATTCATATAGGGAGTGTGTATATTTTTCCTTGACTTCATTTAACTTGCTTGATACTTGTGATACATGTGTTTGATTAGAAGTGTATAAAATAAATATATATCTACTTTTTAACTACAAAGCTTTGGTCAGTGTTTCCTTGTGCCATAGTCTAATGGGCCTAATGTGTAAACCCTGAATACTGCTCATCTCCCTCTTGAAATAAGTCTGACTGCTCAGCCACAGCTACCAACTAAATCTTTGTGGTACAGACTGATACCAAAGGGGATTTATGGCTCTCATCTGTAGTCCTAATCTGGTGTATTGATCCCTAAGGGAACTGCATTGGATTCTGCCTAACACTGGTGTACAGCGGTGAGGATAAAAGTATTGGATTTACATTTTAGAGTTCTGCTAGTGATTTGGTTCAAATTGCCACAAGGCGAACTATCACAAGTTTATTTTAAACAAAAGTCAAAATTATGAAAGTTACAGCCAGGAGACCCTCCTTACTAATACTGCTGATTATTTAAGGTGTCTGTGTAGACAGAAAGGTCTTCCTATCAAAGGCAAGAAACAAGAAATGATTGATAGACTGTTAGAGAAACAAAGTCTGGATAGTGGTGCTGTAGTGCCCACTACTCCAGAAAATGTAGCAAACAGTAATAAGGATAATGTTGAAGATGTTATTGTTGAGACAGATGAGGAAGAGGAGGATAACAATGTCACCCCCTCTGTTCCTCTACCTGCTCAAAGGCCTCAGCCTGTGGCTACTGGACCCTTACCAGGTCCCACATTAAGTCCTGAATTTATCTCACTAGAAAAAATGAGACTTGAACTTGAATTCAAAAGAATTAGTGCCCAAACTGAACCGAGACATCAAGAACTAAGTCTCAAAGAAATGGAGCTCAACCATGAGCTTGAGATGAAGAAATTGTCTTTGGAAAATACTTCTCTCCCCGAATCCTCTAGATCTTCCAGTCCAAAAAGACCATGGATGCCTAAAGAGATTGTGGGTATGTATGAACCTAAGTTGGATGTATTAGATTTGCTTGCTATGTTTGAATATAATCATGGGCTCCAAGATATCACAGGGAATCAGCTGATCCCCTGATTATTCTCTAGGCTCCCCCCTGTTGCATCTGATGTGGTAATGGAGTTGGGGGAGGTGGATAGGATGGATTATGAATGTGTAAAGCTAGCTTTGATAGCTAGATTTGGGAAGACTCCTTCCCAGTACCTCAAGAGGTTTAGGACACTCAAAAAGCATGATAGTACCCCTTGGGCACCTTGGGTGAATGAGTGTTTGAAGAACTTAGAGGGATGGATTAAGGGTTATAGGGTGAACACTTATGAAGGAATGAGAAATCTTGTCATGATGGAGTCTATGATTCCTGCTCTCCTGAGCTCAGACAGCACTTGGCTGATTCAAAAGAATTAGATTCTAAGAAACTAGCTAAGGCTGCTGACTTGTGGGTTGCCAACAGGGCCACTCAGAAGGATTCAGGGGTAAAAAGGATGAGGGTAAGCAGCCAAAGACAGACAACAATGAGAATTTAAATAATTCCAATTCCAAAGAGGGCCCCAAACAAAACTCTAAGGGTAAGCCACAAGGAAACCAAATCAGTCCCAGACCATAAGGAGGTCAGAACAAGGCACCATTCATAAAGACATTTGGAAAATGTTATGTTTATGGGCTCTACTGATCATGTGAAAGGGGATCCCAGATGTAAGGGTAAACCTTCAGGGGTCCACACTGTCTTCTTAGCCTTCGCTCCAGAAGAGGAAGTACATATGGTCAGTGGAAACTTTCAACTACTAGCTGATGATCCCATTGGAGTCTCAGCTAGTGTATCTTTAGTATCTCTAGGGTTGTGGGAACAACTGAATTTAGATGTGTATATTTCTATCCCTCCTAATACTAAAGAGTATTATAAAGACAGTGTCCTAGACAATGGTCAGGAAACCCCTGCCATTAGAGACACTGGGTCCAGCATAACTGTGGTGGACACATCTTTTTTCAGGGTGGAGGATGTTGCTAAGGCACCCAAACACCTCACCAGGTTAGCTGGAGGGCCTGTGCAGATGCTTTCCCAATTACCAGCTCTCATCCAGTGCAATGAAATGACTGTCAGGAGACCTGTGAGTGTACAATCTGAAGTACCAGGAAGGGTGCTGTTGGGCAATGATCTGAAAGACCTGGGAGTAGTGTCAAGTACTCCCAGACCTCCTAGTAAGAGATTACAGCCGCTTACCAGACCTGCAAGGGAGAGGACCTTGAGGGGCTCTCATGAGGAGATGATAGAAAAAGAAATCACTCCTACTCCACTGGAGTTACTAACTGCTATTAAAAAGCAACCAGAAGCAAAGGGGAAATCCAAGGCTTCAAAGAAGAAACCAGCAGAAGGCACTCCAGTGCTGCCAACAAGGAAATCTCCTAGGTTGTCAAAAATCACACCTGTGATTCCTCCTCCAGCTGAGGCTGGGAGTGAGGTACAACCCTGTGTGGTTGAACTAGAGCCTGAAGATTCAGATCTAGTAGGAGGCCAGGAACTCATTGGAGATCTTGACCCTGCTGACCATCCTGAGCTGCAGTCTTTACTGGCAGAAGGTGGAACCCAAAGGGCAGACTTTAGTAAGCGACAAAGAGAATGTCCAACTCTGGAAGGTCTTCGCCACCAGGCAGCTTCTCAGCTTGAAGGGCAAGAGCCTGGGAAGTACAGGTTAACACTGGGAAGATGGCCTCTTCTATAGGGAACCAACAGAGTCACTACATGGGGACTACAAAAGACTTGTAGTATCCCAAGCAAACCGACTCCAATTCTTGCAACTAGCCTATGAGATACCTTTGGCTGGTCACTTGAGCTTCAAGAAGACCTTAGAAAGGCTCTCTCTCTACTTTTATTGGCCTAAAATGGGGGCTGAGATAGATAAGTATTGCAAGAGTTGCCAAACTTGCCAAACCTCTGGTAAAAGTGGCTCCAAGAATGTGGCACCTCTAGTGCCTCTCCCTGTGGTGGGAGTACCATTTGAGAGGGTAGGAATCGACATTGTTGGTCCCCTTGATCCTATCCTCCAACTTCGTCAGGAAACAGGTTTATACTTGTTGTAGTAGACCATGCTACTAGGTTCCCTGAAGCAATTCCTACGAGGACTGTTACAGCTCCGGCTGTAGCTAAGGCCCTCCTTGGTATTTTTACCAGGGTTGGGTTTTCTAAGGAGGTAATATCCGACAGGGGGTCACATTTTATGTCCCACTACATAAAGGCCATGTGGAAAAACTGTGGCGTTACCTACAGGTTCTCAACAGCCTACCACCCTCAGACAAATGGGTTGGTAGAAAGGTTTAACAAGACCATGAAGAGCATGATAGGAGCTTTAGAAGACCCTCTTAAGAAAAAGTGGGATCTTCTACTGCCATGCCTTCTCTTTGCATATAGAGAAGTCCCTCAGGAGGGAGTGGGTTACAGTCCCTTTGAACTTCTCTATGGCCATCCGGTCAGAGTTCCATTGGCCCTGATCAAGGAGGGGTTGGAGAGTGCTACTTCCCCCACGCCAGTCAGAGTCACTGACTATGTGACAGGACTCCGGAGGAGAATGTCACACATGATGGCTGAGGCAAGTGATAACTTGAAAGCAGGTCAGGCTCTGGTCAAACATTGCATGACCAGAAGGCCAACATGGTTGAGTTCGCTCAAGACCAGTGTCAGTAGTGCTCTTGCCCTCGTAGTGTAGCCGAGGAATTCTTCTCGCCAATCTACCAAACTAGTTGATACAATGAACAACTAGAACAATTGATTGGCGGAAAGATGGAATGCCAACGATGAACCCAGAACCGCATGGGACAGGATACTGGGACGAGACGTCTTCTCAAGGTGTACAGGCAAGACCCTCAGACAACTGCAAGAAGAGCAACAATCACAATGGTGCAATTCTATGCAGAAATCCAAACATCAAGAGAGAAACCAAACACTAACCTGTGCAGTTCTTCAGAGTGTCAGAAAATCCCCAGGAAGGAGAAGAAGTAATGTGGAAGTGTTCGTGGCAAACCAAAATACGAAATGTCAAGGAATCAACCAGAAGTGAAGGCAAAACAGGAAACAGGAGGTGGATCCAAGCAGATGTCCAAAGAGCAACACCTACCCCGACGGCACGAGGACGCCTAAAGGTACACTAAGGCAGTCTCTAGTCCGTGTACCAGTGGTGCAAAGTTCCAATGCAGGAGTAGGAACCGCAAGCGGGAAACAGTACAAAAACAGGCTGGCAAAGCAAGGCAGGTCCGGTGGCGGTCCGAGGTCGAAGAGCAGGACTGGCAGCAAAAAGTACAAGGAGTAAGCAGGGCAGGTCCGGTGGTGGTCCGAGGTCAAAGAGCAAGGCTGGCAGTAAAAGTACAAGGGAGTAAGCAAGGCAGGTCCGGTGGCAGTCTGAGGTCTAGGAACACGGGGAAAACAAGGCAGAGAAGACAAGGAAAGAACCTGGATACGAGGAAATGCAAGCCGCTAGAATACAGGATTCAGAAGCGCCGGCATAACGTACAAGCATGGCTTGAATAGGAATCACATGAGCACAATACGTCCTTCAGCGTGCACGGTGAAAACTGAATTCCGTGAGAGGACGCCATCGTCTCCATGCCAACCTCCAAGCTCCCGGCAGACGAGGTCTTAAAGGGGCCGTAACCACCGTTCGTTGGCAAGTATGAGATCCATAAGTATTACGCCTCGTGGAAGCCGTGGAAGCCGGATAATTACGGCGTCCTAACACCGATGAGTTCTGCCAATACTTGACAGTTTCCTTCCCCAAAGAGGCCCCCACCTTTCGAGATTTCCAAAAACGGGACAACAAAACCGGGGCATGTAGGTTCTCAGATGGTTCCCAGGTGCGATCCTCCGGACCATACCCCTTCCAGTCAACATAGTAGTGTCTTTTACCATTCCGAACCTTGGTGTCCAAGATCGCTGAAACCTCGTACTCCACAGCACCCCGAACCCTAACAGGCGGAGGATGAGAGGGGAGTCTAGTATCGTGAAGGCACGGTTTAATCAAAGACACGTGGAATACGGGGTAGAGTTTCCATGAACGCGGGAGAACCAAACGCACCACTGCCGGATTAATGACATGCGATATAGCATATGGGCCGACGAAACGTGGGAGTAACTTCCTCTGACCAGGCAGGTGTAAATTGCGTGTTGATAACCACACGTTCATGCCCGGGTGATATACCGGAGCGGGGGTACGATGCCGGTCTGCATAAAACTTGGTCCTGTTTTGAGTCTCCACCAACTGTCGTTTGACCTGGACATGGGTGCTGGAGATGTCCCTAACACAGGCAAGAGCAGCAGGGTTATGAGTCGGCAATTCAGGGGCAATAGGCAAGGAACGCGGATGTTGTCCATAAAGGGCAAAGAAAGGAGAAACCTGTGTAGCAGTGTGAAGCGAATTGTTATAAGCAAACTCGGCCATTGACAGTACAGAAGGCCAATCGTCCTGGCGCTGAAAGGTAAGACATCTTATATACTGTTCCATAGTGGCATTCAGGCGTTCGGTCTGCCCATCCGTCTGAGGATGGTAGGTACTCGAAAACCGAGCTTCAATACCTAATGCAGCTGACAAGGCTCTCCAAAAGCGTGAAGTAAACTGAGGACCACGGTCGGAGATGATCAGAGAAGGACGACCAAACAACCTAAAAACGTTCCGCAGAAAGAGATCCGCCAGTTTAGGAGCAGTAGGGATCCCCTGACAAGGTACAAACAATGCCATTTTAGTAAAATAGTCGATGACCACCCAAATAGTGTCAAAACCTTCCACCACAGGTAGTTCCACAAAGAAATCCATGGAAATGAAGGACCAAGGGCGATCTGGAAGAGGCATAGGTTGTAGCAAACCCACGGGTTTGCCATGTGATGTCTTACACTGAGCACAAACCGAACATGTATTTATGTAATCAGTGACATCCTGCAATAAAGACGGCCACCAACACCATCTTTTTAGTAGATCAACAGTCTTCCTAATACCTGGATGAGCAGCCAGAGACGAATCGTGACACCATTGTATAGCCGTACGTCGCGTCCCCTGAGTAGGCAGGAATATTTTACCCTGGTTATAGGGTAATGAATTCACGATCTCCAGTCTGTATTTGGCTACTTCTGGCGGATCGTTACAAAGCCATCCTGTATAAAGGACTTAAGTGACGGACGTAAGGAGCAACCACACACCACCTGAGTGGGTAACAAAGGCGCACCAGTGGCGTGAGAGGAATTGGCGGGTCCATGCAGACGAGAGAGAGCATCCGCTTTAGAATTCTGAGAACCAGGACGATAGGAAATCAAACATCGAAAAGAACTCATGCCAACGAGCATGCCGTGCAGTAGTGCACTTCACTGACTGAAGAGCCAAGAGATTCCTATGATCCGTGAACACCTGGACAGGCACTCGAGAACCCAACAAATGATGTCTCCAAACCAAGAAAGCGTCCCGGATAGCCAACAATTTGCGCTCCGTGATAGTATAATTCCTTTCATAAGGGGTTAACTTCCTCGAATGAAAGGCTACTGGATGTAAACCTGCATCATCTGGGCAATGCTGAGACAGGATAGCACCCAAAGCGACATCCAAAGCATCAGCCTCGACTATGAACGGTTAGGATGGGTTCGGATGCTGGAGCACAGGCGCTGATGTGAAGGCAGACTTCAGACAATCAAAAGCCTGTTGAGCTTCCCCATTCCAATGAAAAGATATCTTAGAACTAGTCAGGGCCTTAAGGGGACAAACAATGGCTGAAAAGTTTTGAACGAAACGTCTGTAAAAGTTCGCAAATCCTAAAAAGGATTGTAACGCCTTCAGATTGTTGGGAACCGGCCAATCCAGAATGGCAGATACCTTAGATCTGCTCATCTGAACCCCTTTGTTGGTGATGTTATAGCCAAGGAATTCAACCTCTTGTACGTGGAAGAGGCACTTTTCCAGTTTAGCATACAGATGATTGTCCCGCAGACGTTGTAAGACTCTATTGACATGAACAACATGGGTTTCATAGTTGGGGGAGTAGATCAGGATGTCATCCAGATAAACAATCAAATATTGATCCAACATGTCATGAAAGACTTCATTGATGAAGAACTGGAAAGTGGCCGGGGCGTTACTTAGACCAAAGGGCATTACAGTGTATTCGTATAGACCGTATTTGGTTTTAAAGGCGGTCTTCCATTCGTCCCCTTCACGTATGCGTACTAGGTTGTACGCCCCACGTAAGTCTAGCTTCGAAAAGATTTTGGCCGAGCCGAGCTGATCGAGCAAGACCGATATCAGGGGAATCGGGTATTGGTTCCTGACCGTAACAGCATTCAAGGCCCGATAATCAATGCAAGGGCGAAGGTCTCCCTCCTTCGGAACAAAAAACAGAGGGGAAGCTGCCGGAGAACGCGAAGGCCGAATGAAGCCTGACTTTAAGGACTTGTCGATATATTCTTTAAGGATGACATCCTCCTTGTGTGTTAACGAATAAATCCGACCAGATGGTATCTTGGCCCCGGAACCAATTCTATAGGACAATCAAAAGGCCTGTGGGGAGGAAGGATTTCTGCCCCACCTGCGTCATAGACATCCAGATATTCTTGATACTCTGGGGGTAATTGAGTGTTAATAACAGCCCCTATCGTGGAGGCCGAATCCATGAGTGCATGGCTTGGGCTAGAGGTTTTCTGAACTGATGTCAAACAGAACTGGTCACAATGTTCTGAAAGGAAACTCACTTCCCCCGAATGCCAGTCCACCACTGGGTTGTGTAGTTTCAACCAAGGAAGCCCCAGGATAACTTTAAGCTGTGGGGCGGCAATCAGATCAAAAGAGATTTCTTCAGTGTGCCCACATTCCGTCCTCATGACCAAAGTAGCAGTACGCTCAGTCACAGGACCAGAAACCAGGGATGAGCCATCGACCGCATTCACGACCTCGGGGCAGTCTTTGGAAACAATCTGTATACCCAGCTCGCGAGCGTAAGCACCGTCAATATAGTTACCTGTGGCACCTGAGTCCAAAACAACTGGAACCACCCGCCTACCGAGGGAGGTGGAAGCAAGAGTGATGGATAGACAGTATGGTGTAGACATGAGGGGGGTCACTGCAAGAACCACCCGGCAACTGAACCCCCTCTATTGCCGGGCTTTCGCGTTTCCCTGTTTTCTAACAGGTTTCTTAGTGCATGATCGTAGTAAATGATCCGATGACCCACAATAGAAACAAAGACCATTCTTTTTTCTGTGTTCCCTTGTTTCTGCTGACAAAGGTCCCCGCAATGCTCCGATTTGCATTGGTTCTGATGACCCGGTGGCAGGTGTGGAAGTGGTGGTCGTAAGAGGAGGAAGCGGCCTCCGTTCCCCCCTTCTCTCTGCTTGTCTAGAGTCAATCTGCAATACTAAATCAATCAACTCAGGGAAAGCAGTAGGGATTACAGGTACTGTGGATAGTGTATCTTTAAGGGAATCAGATAACCCTTTATAAAATAGGGATGCCTTCTTTTCCTCTGGCCAATTAGTTTCGGCAACCAATTGATTGAACTTAGCTAAGTATAGCAAAAGGGTTGAAGTCCACTGCTGTAAACCCAATAATTGTAAGTCGGTGGCTTGCGTGGCATACCGCGTATCAAAAACCCGACTCATAGCCTCAATCAAAGCGTCACAATTGTACAAGAGATGACTACCCTCTTCCAGTAGTGGATTGGCCCATGCCGCCGCCGTACCACCCAAGTGTGACAACAAGAAGGCCGCTTTTGTGGTTGAATCCAGAAACGAGGCTGGCCTACATGGAAAGTGTAACCTGCACTGGTTAAGGAAGGTTCGGTAAGCCTTAGGGTCAACTAAAAAACGCTCTGGCGGAGCCAGGGGAAACTGAGCAGTCATGTACACTGGCCCAGTGTCAGAATGGGCAGGAGGTAGCCCAGAACCCGATGCCACAGCGGGCGAAGGCGCCCCCGCACCGGTGGGCTGAAAACCAGCCTGCAGCTCATCAATACGTCTTTCGGTGGCAGCATGAGCATTAGCCATTTCATTGCGTAAATCCGCCACCAGTTGCATGATGGCTGTCAAAGACTCATTGGCATCCATTTATATAGAAGGCTTCTGAATATGTCAGTAGCGCTCTTGCCCTCGTAGTGTAGCCGAGGAATTCTTCTCGCCAATCTACCGAACTAGTTGATACAATGAACAACTAGAACAATTGATTGGCGGAAAGATGGAATGCCAACGATGAACCCAGAACCGCATGGGACAGGATACTGGGACGAGACGTCTTCTCAAGGTGTACAGGCAAGACCCCCAGACAACTGCAAGAAGAGTAACAATCACAATGGTGCAATTCTATGCAGAAATCCAAACATCAAGAGAGAAACCAAACACTAACCTGTGCAGTTCTTCAGAGTGTCAGAAAATCCCCAGGAAGGAGAAGAAGTAATGTGGAAGTGTTCGTGGCAAACCAAAATACGAAATGTCAAGGAATCAACCAGAAGTGAAGGCAAAACAGGAAACAGGAGGTGGATCCAAGCAGATGTCCAAAGAACAACACCTACCCCGACGGCATGAGGACGCCTAAAGGTACACTAAGGCAGTCTCTAGTCCGTGTACCAGTGGTGCAAAGTTCCAATGCAGGAGTAGGAACCGCAAGCAAGAAACAGTACAAAAACAGGCTGGCAAAGCAAGGCAGGTCCGGTGGCGGTCCGAGGTCGAAGAGCAGGACTGGCAGCAAAAAGTACAAGGAGTAAGCAAGGCAGGTCCGGTGGCGGTCCGAGGTCGAAGAGCAGGACTGGCAGCAAAAAGTACAAGGAGTAAGCAAGGCAGGTCCAGTGGCGGTCCGAGGTCAAAGAGCAAGGCTGGCAGTAAAAGTACAAGGGAGTAAGCAAGGCAGGTCCGGTGGCAGTCCGAGGTCTAGGAACACGGGGAAAACAAGGCAGAGAAGACAAGGAAAGAACCTGGATACGAGGAATTGCAAGCCGCTAGAATACAGGATACAGAAGCGCCGGCATAACGTACAGGCGTGGCTTAAATAGGAATCACATGAGCACAATACGTCCTTCAGCGTGCACGGTGAAAACTGAATGCTGTGAGAGGACGCCATCGTCTCCATGCCAACCTCCAAGCTCCCGGCAGATGAGGTCTTAAAGGGGCCGTAACCACCGTTCGTTGGCAAGTACGAGATCCATAAGTATTACGCGTCGTGGAAACAGGATAATTACGGCGTCCTAACATCGATGAGTTCTGCCAATACTTGACAACCAGCTAGTTCTTGTTATGGTCCCAACAAGGCAGAGGGCCTTACATGACAAATGGATGGGACCCTTCAAGGTTGTGGGAAAACTTGGAAAAGTGAACTATCTGGTTGACTTAGGCAATCCTAAGGAGGCTCAGAGAGTCTTTCACATCAACCGTCTAAAAGCTTATGTATCGAGACCAGAACTGGGAGCTTTGCTTCTAGCTTCAGCTCAAGAGGAGGAGGAGAGTGAACCTCTACCTGACCTCCTCAGAGGCAAACCTTTGGATGAGAAAATAGAAGGAGCTAATCTCTCTTCTAATCTGACACCTGAGCAACAGGAGGAGTGCAAGTTTTGTTGAATCAATTTACCTCCCTGTTTTCTCTAGCACCAGGCTTGACCCCTTCGGGCCAGCATGATATTCAAACTGGTGACTGTTTACCTGCCAAAAGCAGGGGCTACAGGATGTCAGAAAATGTAAGAACCCATATCAAAGGAGAGGTCAACAAGATGCTTGATCTCGGGGTAATAGAGCCCTCTACTAGTCCATGGTCTTGCCCAGTTGTGTTAGTACCAAAGGCAGGATCCAAGGAGTTGAGATTCTGTGTGGACTATAGAGCTCTAAATGCAGTCACTAAGATTGATGCCCATCCTTTGCCAAGGACAGATGAGCTGGTGGATAGACTTGGTTCAGCCAAGTTCCTCAGCACATTTGACCTCACGTCAGTCTGTTGGCAAATAGCCCTGACTGACCATGCCAAGGAGAAAACTGCATTCTCCACCCCAGTTCGCTTATACCAATTTAAGGTTACGCCTTTTGGATTAAAGAATGCATCTGCTACATTCCAAAGGATGGTTAATCAGGTTCTGAATGAGATGGAGGACTTCTGCATGGCATACTTGGATGACATTGCAGTGTTCAGCCCTACTTGGAAAGAACATGTTGACCACCTAGGATATGTTTTGCAGGCTCTGCAACAGACCCATCTGACCATAAAGGCAAGCAAATGTCAAATTGGTCAGAGTAAAGTAGTCTACCTTGTGCATGAAGTAGGAGGTGGTGAAATAAGGTCTTTGCTCAGCAGGATTGAAGCTGTGCGAAATTGGACAACCCCTTCTACTCAAACCCAGGTGAGAGCCTTCCTAGGCCTCAATGGGTATTACAGGAATTTCATTGAGAACTATGGATCCATAGCTCCATTACTGAGTGTAATCTCATCTCCAAAGTTCCCTAAAAAGATAAAATGGAATGAGGAGTGCAATCAGGCCTTTGAAAGCCTGAAGAAAGCCCTTTGTCAAGCTCCAGTTCTCAGAGCTCCTGACTACCACCAACCCTTCATTGTACAAACAGATGCTTCCAATATAGGTATAGGTGCAGTACTCAGTCAACTGGATGAGAAAGGTATGGAACACCCCATTTGCTTCATCAGTAGGCAACTGAAGGAACCTGAAACAAGGTGGGCAACTATTGAGGCAACTATTGAGAGAGAATGTTTTGCCATTGTGTGGCCTTTGAAGAAGTTTAGACCATACTTGTATGGATCTACTTTCATCATTCAAACCGACCACCAGCCCTTAAGATGGTTAATGCAAATGAAAGGGGAAAACCCCAAACTGCTAAAATGGTCAATCTGCCTCCAAGGGTTTGATTTTACGATTGAGCACAGGTCAGGATGTCACCACCAAAATGCTGATGGTCTCTCTAGGATGTTTATAACCGACTAGAGGTAAGAGACTCAATCCAGGAGTGGATTAGATCCTCCTGTCCCTTAGTCTGGGCGGGGGGCGAGTGTTAGGGAGAATTCTCATTTTATGGCTAATTTCCCTTACCTAAAGAGTCCCCCAGCAGCTTTGCTGGATTTGAAGGGTTTGTTTCTTTTTACCTGCTAAGAGTGAGACTCTCTTTCCCACTCTTAGGCATTTTTGCTATGTGTGTTCTAGGCTATTTTTGTGTTCAATGCTTATGGGATCTTCTCAACCCCATAGGAACCATCTTTATTCACATGTGTTACACAGCACCCTCATTGCAGTGACACAGGGGTGTCATAGCGACCACCAAACAGACTCCATACCCTGGGACTGACTACTGTCTCCCAGGGCAGGTAAAGTCCCCATTGACTTTACTAGTCAAATCCTATGAACTAAACCAGTACAACCCATCTTACTATGGAGGTACTGGAAGGGGTTAATAGTTTTTCCCCTATGTTCATTTTCGAGAGTGTACCATACAGTACCTCTCTCAAAAGTTTCTGGCTGGTGGCAGTGGTTACTACCATAAATATTCGACCGCAAACATTTCTCTATGGGATTTTCCCATTGTTCGAGGCTACGACATTTTCTGACAGCCTCTAACATACCGCCGGTGCATTTTAATATTAACTTTGCTCCGGTAGGTTTTATTTGCCAGAACTTTAATCTAACTTCTTTCTCGTGTCTTTCTCTACAATCCTAACCCGGGTCGGGGATCCTTTGTTCGTCCGTTTGGCGGGCTTCTGCCCAGAAGCCCTCCTTTCAGCGCCACTGAGTCTGGGTGGGTCCATTGTGTGGGAGGGGGAGTAGGACCCATGGACAGGGTTGCCTCCGCAACCCATGTCGCACTCTATCCTGATAGGCTGGAGGGTCTCCCGCCAAGATGACCACTCCACTGTGTGAGTGACAGCTAGGCTGTATGAATGGGATCTTTTTGCATAAAAGCAGGGTCCTGAGGACTGGAAGAGCAAGACGTCGCCACTGGAACTAAGAAGCCGAAGAGGAGAGAAGCCAAAGACATCTGCAATGACATCCACCGGTGAAGCCCTGCTGCAGCGTCTCAGCACTTTTCTCCACACGACGAGAGAAGATCTTCACCTGCAAGAGCCTTCTTCCCTTGAGCTGGTGGGGCCAACCAGTTTGCCAATCGCCTTCCCGGACCTGCCTTGGTCGAATCTCCCATACCCTGTACTCGGCGGCCAGATAGCCAGGCACCAGTCCCCCCGGACCGCGATTTAAAGGAGCGTACCTTTTATTCATCGGGCAGCACCGCGGCTGGTTTCATCCCTGGGTAGTGCAGTAACTCGAACCTTCCTCCATGACGAGAACATCTCTTCCTCTGCTGGATCACCCGAACTGCAGGAACTACCAGGAACAACCGCCACCGTAGGAGCCACTTCTTCATTTAAGGTACATTGTTCCGCCAGGCCGCCCTTTCTTCGCGGTAGTGCTAATGGTGTTTTAAATCCTTTACCTACCTGTTGGGTTGGCCGCCTCCTCTCTCTTAACATTGTCTTTTCAACTTTTGCAACCACCATTTCAAATATCGTTAACCAAAGACTTAACTGCAGCTACAAGAAAATGTTTGCTCCTGGGCCCTTGCCCTGTACCACTAACTCTGGCACAGGCCTACTGACTCTGGTCACATCTGGTTAGATCTGCCTTCTCGAGACTGATTCTCCATTCGAACTGTGTGGTGTACCCCTTTCTTAGAACTACTCTTTCTTCCCACTGTATAATCATTGTGAAATGCCATTTTGCTCAGTTTTCATTCTAAGTATTGCTTATCTTGATGCACTTTCTTGCTGAACTGGGTCACAACTGATGGGAAGTGTTGCTGGGGTGTATAAGAATCTATTTCTGAATAACTTGTGCTTTCCCTCACTTGTGAGGAATTGTTAGAGGATCCCTTGTGTGTAGTTTTCACTGTGCCGTTTTGCTCAGTTTTCACTCTGGTTCACTTGGTCTACAATTCATATAGGGAGTGTGTATATTTTTCCTTGACTTTATTTAACTTGCTTGATGCTTGTGATACATGTGTTTGATTAGAAGTGTATAGAATAAATATATATCTACTTTTTAACTACAAAGCTTTGGTCAGTGTTTCCTTGTGCCATAGTCTAATGGGCCTAATGTGTAAACCCTGAATACTGCTCATCTCCCTCTTGAGATAAGTCTGACTGCTCAGCCACAGCTACCAACTAAATCTTTGTGGTACAGACTGATATCAAGGGGATTTATTGCTCTCACCTGTAGTCCTAATCTGGTTTAGTGCTCCCTAAGGGAACTGCACTGGATTCTGCCTAACAGCCACACAGCACGACATCAATGTTGATGAGTTTTCAGTATATAAGAAATGTTTTTTATGAAAATCATTGAGCGTGATAATGTTGACATCCGTAGATTTCTGTTGTACTCCCTGCTTTGGATCATTGTTAATAAAACAGCGCACCTTTTGCCAACTTCCTAAGTCAACCTTATTATTGACGTTTGAGTAATTTCTGCATCCCCATCTTTCCTGTAAGAGCGTCACCTCGTCTGAAAGGGCACTCCCCGGGATCACTGCAACAGACCATGAAATCGCCTGTATTATTTGTTAGAAGACAAGCGAAGATTAAAAAAAGTGATGCCATCAGAAACAATCACAAAATTATAGATGCGCTTACATGCACATGGTACACAGCAAGCATCTTCCCACCTCATTACTACTGCTGGTGATGTTAATATGTCTGTTGTGGAATACAGATATCAAATGGGTAACTGCCAGAACTGTAAGGGCATCCAAAGTCTCTGCATTTGTTTATTGCTTGGAAACTGGTTGTGACAACCAACACCTTTTTCAGTCGTTTAAACTTGATTTCTAGAAGGTTCAGAGAAAGCACAGCTGGAAACATAATAGGCCTTCAGTACGTGAAAAGGATTGTTATACAATTGCTGGATTGTGTGTCAAGTTCAAAGATTAATTAATGGATTACTACTAGCCCATTTAGGGCCCGATTTATAGAAAAAGTGCTAGGTTCAAGCAAACAACTTTGCGCCATAAAGAACATTGCGCGTACATATGCGTGTGAAAAGTTCAACGCAATCTGCATATTCATGGATATTAAAGTGCAAAGTAACCGGCAGAGCAAAGAATGAGTTGCACCTGAAATGTATAAATGTAATGCAGAAATTGCAGCCCATACCCCCCCCCACTCAAAGCAGCACCCCAGCGAAGATGTAGCCTGTACCCCGTAACTCGAAGCAGCACCCAGCGAAACTGTGTGTCCTCCCCTCTGACTCTAAGCACCACCCACAAAATGCAAAACTATGCAAACACCCCCTACACTAAAGTTGTACCCTCAATTTTGCCCTCCTCCCACTACCCCAACTGACCTCCACCACCATCCCCAGGCAGCCCCGTCAAGTCCAGTCACCTCCCACTACCCCCACTGACCTCCGCCACCAACCCCAGGCAACTGCCTGCTAATCTGCCTCCGTCCCACTACCCCCACTGACCTCTGACCCAACCACAGGCAGCCCCCTGCCATTCTGCCGCCTTCCTCCTACCCCCACTGACATCTGCCACCAACCCCAGGCAGTCCTATCAACACCTGCCACCTCCCATTGTGAAACCAGAAAATGGTGTGCACTGTGATATTTCTATGAAAACAAAACAAGAAATGCAAAAACACAAAGACACAGGAATTTGGTTCATTTCAAAGCAAAATTGCATCTTTATACATGCCTTGCATTTGCCTGGCAAAACGTCACTAACTACTATACAAGCAAGCAAATCAGCATTCTCTAAGCATAAGTGCAACTACCCCAGCCTTTCCGGCTTCCCCTCTAGCTCCAGCTGCTCTCAGACCAGCTGAGCCTAGCCTACTGTATCTCTAACAATGCTCTCATACATTAGCAAATAGCAAAACCCCTATTAGCTCTCAGCATTTCTCTGTCCCCACACAGCTCTCTCAACCTCTGATGAGACAGCTCCCTTCCCTCTAGCATTAGCTCCTACTCCCCTCTACTGTCATCTGAATCTGTCGTCTGCTACCGCCTCCCTCCTAATGCAGATCTGATCTAATGAATCAGAACAGAAAAGCCATTATACAAAGCAATGACGGATTTCTACAACTGTGTGCGTGCATTTCTATATTTTGTACATACTACATACATTTCAGGCAGCAAGCATATTTGACGAGTTCATGGTCACATTTCTACATTCTAGGGACAGAACATCATATCGTATAAGAATCCTGTTTCGCTCTCGAATCCTTCTCCTACTCAGCTAAAACCTTCTCTCTCCCTGCAGTCAGCCAGCCAAGGTTGTCTCTAACATAGCTGATTGTCTGCAAAGACTCATTTTGTTATCAAAACATTTCACACTGTGCAAAAACAATTCTCTGCGCACAGCTACAAGTTGAATTCATAGATGGACAGAGACACAAAGGCAGATCATCTTCTCTAGCGCCTAAAAGCTAAGCCAGATTGTGCTATAAAATGACACGTATACATAATCACAGCACAGCTTAGAGAAAACTATAGTGTAAACATGGCCTATTCTAATTGAATGCAAAATGAATGCATGATTGATGAATGGATGAAATGGATTAATCTCATGATAACCCATCATGCATAAAATGCATTTCAAAATGCGGTTTCACGAACAATCATTTTATCATGTGATAATACATTTCATAATACTAATACTAGACAGGTAGTCAGGTGTCAGTCATAACATGGATACAAAAGCAAATAATGTAGCTACATTCTCAGGCATACTCAAGCAATAACATGGATATTTCAATAGTGCTACTCGGACAGTAATATCATTAAACAAGCATAGTGACACTCCATCAGTAGTGTTCTGGTAAGAGCAAGCAAACCTTTGGCAATCTATCATAAAATACATAGCTGACAAGCGTGTCAGATTTCTGGAAACATGCACATGGCATGAATACTAAACAAGCTATGGCATTCAATAAGCAGGCAGCATCCTAATGGTCACTCCCAAACATTGCAATGGTGGCAAAACGTGGTTCCTTCATTTTAATAACCTGAAAACATTTCCCCTAACATGATGCATATCAATTTGGGTAAATGGCAAACATAAAATAGCAAAATATCAGGATATACATTTTATCCTGGTGCTCAAAATGCATAACTATCAAGCATGTGTATTGAAACGTGTGTATGCTAAAAGAAAAACAAAGCATAGCAAATCAAAGCATAGCAAGCCAAAGCATGTGTTACATGGAAATCAGTTTCAGTTTTCTCTCATGTTGTACATTTCATTTCTTTCTTGCACACAAGAGACATTTCACAGTATTTCCAGTCATTAGCAAGTGACATGTGTCACAGAGTCCGTCACTAGCTGAATGGACCTGATAATTTCCATCTGTGGCGAAACTGTATGTGTCTCCTCACATCTGCACAAACCTTACATGGGCAAAGCATAGTGTAGCATAACAGAGTATAGCATAGTTCCAGTGTAGCATAGTTGGGCATAGTTCCAGTGTCCAGCATGTGGTGTGGCCATTCATCAGTGTCTATCACAGA
The DNA here is from genome assembly GCF_040938575.1 of Ambystoma mexicanum. Taxonomy (NCBI): domain Eukaryota; kingdom Metazoa; phylum Chordata; class Amphibia; order Caudata; family Ambystomatidae; genus Ambystoma; species Ambystoma mexicanum. The sequence goes on from NC_090924.1 coordinate 966,292,225, forward strand.
GCCTCACTAACATAGGCTCATTCATGGGTCAATTCATTGTTCTCTGCTCACTGCATTGCAAGCAAGCATCTTCGAGCAAAATGGATAAAGAATACGTTGGTTTCATGCGGGTGCCAAACAAATTCTCTTCTCATTCTGCAATCTGTACTGGCACTTTCCTCAACCTTTCCCTCAATCCAGAAACTCTCCCTAGTCTATCCTTTGATACCGATGTATCATGCACTTCTCATACAGAGCGATTTATGAAGAATGCAGAAAGATGCAAATCTTCAACAGGCCCTTATGTTGCTCCAACCAAGGGCAAATATTTCTCTTCTATCAATGAAAACAAAGCAAAGCACCGGGTGTACGTTTCGGTCTATTGTTTGCCGATAAGTATCATCTCCATCCCCTAACCTCAACCTCTCAACCCCTCATTAGGGTCAAAGGCAAGGCAAATATTTTCTTCTTCTTCGCCGTTAATGCAAAACCTCGCAAAACTGACTTGTGGCAAACATTTCCCATTTCGAAAACATCAGGGAAAACACATCTTCATGTGCAAGGATTTCTACAAAGCAAATCTCGGTCAACCTGGAAATCAGCCAGCAAGCAAGCTTCACTCCACATAGTTCTCGAGGCATCAATGGCATTCCACAGAATTTCGCTGCTTTTCGGCAACATCACATGGCATGTGTTCAGTGTCAAGCCAGTCTACCGATCAGTCTGGATCGATCAGCAAGTTTTTCCCACATCAGATGTAACTCGAGAAAACAAGAAAAAAGTGCAGTATCAGTTTTGGCACATATCAAGATGTCTTCAAACAAAGCAAAGCTATTAAATTCTCATTATACTACTGCATACACTAGGTGAAAACTGTGGCTGTCCCTCAGACGGCAATGCTAAAATCTCAGTGTTTGGTCATTCCCCTTCAGTGTATAGCAGTTCAGGAACTGACAAAGGTCTGTCATACAAATCAAGCTGATGTTAACTCTGTGAAGCATCGTGCCTTCACGTTCTCTGCATAATGTAACTGCTAAAGCATTCCTAGCTTTCATGTATGTAAACAAAACAAATCTCTTAATGTAATTCGAAATCTCCAAGATTGCAAACAACTCTGTGTGGTGCTGCAAAGTGACAAAAGCATTCTCTTCCTCTATCAATGCTGATGCAACATACATTCTCTTTTGGCGCAATCTCTATGGCCATTCTCATACCCTCTTTCAACAACAAGAAACCTTCATGGATTTCTTCATGTTGACAAAACTGGTACTCATTCAAAGAAACTCTGTGTCCTGCATTAGCAAGATCATTCAGTGAACTAACGGTGCCTTGCTGGCATACTTCTGCTACTAACAATGTGCAATATTGTGGCAACTCTAATCTATCAACCTGCATTCTAGTAGTACTGTCAGTGTATCCTCGAGACATTCCAGCATAGGTCAATGCATTCTGCACAACAAAGCATGTTCCCTGTGCAGAATTTGCAGTCAATTTGTCTTCTAAATAGATTTAAAAACTTTAGGGCAAAATACTGCCACCCTTCCCATTAGCTGGCAAATTTGTGCCATTACAATTAATATCAAATATCTACACTATTTGACTTCTCTCCATCAAATCAGAATACAATGCTAAGTACTGATGTGTAGAAGCATTTCTCCGATGGAATTCTGTCAAGGATACATCATCAGAACTGCACTGAATCACTGTCCATACATCTCTCAATAGGTTCTCTCCACAATGGGATGTCTGCAAGTGGCATTTCTCTATAAAGGGACTCACAACAATGGGTACTACTTCTAACATAGGACATATTTCTGGCATACATGTAACTTCTACTGAAACATTCTGTTGCCCTGCTGACACGGCAATATCTTGAACCACTGAACTGTCAATGGAACATGTCTGTGACACACTTTCTTGTGACACACTCGAGCTTGCCCTAGGCAACTGCTTCTCCTCAGGGGCCACCCCTATCTCATGCACTCGCACTGTCTGGTGCGCTGATTCTGGGACTACTTCCCAATTCTCTAGGATTGTTTTCAGTCAATCCTTTATTGCTCTAAGGCCACTATTTCATCATTTAACCCTCTGGGTTTATTCTCAAACAAAGCCTCAAAACACGTGCGAGTTTCCAAACAAACTTCAGGAATCTCTAAACAATTAGTTCTAGCCTGGCAAATATGTGCTCAGATTTCAAAACAATGGCAAACAAAGTTGGATTTCAACCAAATAAATCCGGATTTCAAAGTCAGACAACCAGGCCCTGCAGAGTATGCTCACCAATTTCCAAAGATTCCAAAGAGAGTCGCCAACTCCCATCAAAGACGAATTCCCAGATTACTGTGTCTGGCAATCACTCATTCTCCAAACAAAGATGCAAACAGCATCATTTATCACAGCTGCACACATTGCAGTGTTCAAAACCTTCACCGTAGACAATCTCGGTCAACAAGTGGATCAGAACAGCTGCTGCAATGAACTTCCTTCTACTTGGCAGTCAGAATCCTTTTCTGTTACAGTCATCGCCCATGATTGTCTCCGTGAAGGCCCACGTGCAGGCGCTATTCTGTGAAACCGGAAAATGGTGTGCACTGTGATATCTCTATGAAAACAAAACAAGAACACCAGAATCGCAAAGACAAAAGAATTTGGTTAATTTCAAAGCAAAATTGCATTTTTATTCATGCCTTGCATTTGCCTGTCAAAATGTCACTAATTACTATGCAAGCAAGCAAATCAGCATTCTCCTCGGGTCAGCTTTTGTAGTTTTCTTAAAGGTGTACATACAGGATACACAGCACTGCCAGCTCGCTCTCGCTTCAAGGGGAGCAGGAGAAAACCACCAAACTCTCTGCTTCCTTTTGCTGAGTGACTGGACTCAGCACCAGACTCTCAGAGCTGCTGCTCCGCGCCTTGGGTCAGCTGCTGTTTTCTTAAAGGTGTATACACAGGATACACAGCAGTGGCAGCTCGCTCGCCCTTCACGGGGAGCAGGAGAAACAACCACCTTACTCTCTGCTTCCTTTTGGCGAGTGACTGGACTCAGCGCCAGACTCTTCACACCAGCACTCCGCACCTCGGGTAAGCTGTTGTAGTTTTCTTTAAAGTGTATACACAGGATACACAGCACTGCCAGCTAGCTCTCGCTTCACAGTGAGAATGTTGTTACTTAGAACTCTACCTTGAGCCCCTGAACTGGTGGAGTCAGTTCTGAGGCATCGAGCAATAGGTGTGGGAGGAATATGACTGACTTACAGCTCTTCAGAGCGTCATCCTCTTCTTTTTCTATCTCCTCTTCTTTTTCTATCTCTCCATCTCCTGTTACTGCTCTTCAGAGGATGCTTGAGCTGAGGGCACTGCATGGGTCTTAAGTGGAATGGACTTCTTCTAGAGCAGATTTATCTGGTGTTTTTTGTTAAGTGCCAGTCAAAAATAGCTCCTGCTCATCCTTTGAGTGCATCAACAGACCGGAACCATAGTTATCTGTATGTGGCCCTGCCGAAACCACCACACACATACATTGGCTTCCTTCAGTCATTATGTAGATTGTCACCGGTCTTTAGACGGATATGACTAAGATACTAAAAACAATGAATACTACATAACACAGCATATGCTACCTTGGAAAAAAAGAAGTTAGGTCAGAGGGCTCTCATAGCTCCATATTCGTACGAAGGCCATCACTTATGCGGCAAGAGGCCCCACTAACACTGTGAAGGATTCAGCACAGAACTGTGTAATAAAGAAAATTTGCAAACACAACCAGCGCCTGGGTGACCTTTCAAAAGAGAAAGAATCCGTGGAAGGATTCCTTTCCTGAATCGTAATCTAGAAGTTAATGGGTATAAAGGAGAATCTCAAAGGCAAAGTATTTTCAGTAATCTGGGTAGGGAGCCCTTTCCCAGAAATGGAATCCTCTCGTTTTCAATTAGTTGGTTGGAGATATTGATCCCTCTCTCAACTGGCTCACCACATATTTAGATCAATGGGAGCAAAGTGTCACCCTGGAGTTCCTTTGCCCTGGCTCACTGGCATGACCGCCACCACTAGACGAGAGTGGGACTATATGACCAACCTTCCAGTCCAGCTGCAAGCGAAATGCTAGTCAGGCAATGTACAACATCTAACGTTGCAAATCAACTCAAACAGGAAATGCGCTACAACCTGAGCTCTTAGTCATATAAACATACAACAGTGCAGCTATTATTTGTGCCCCAGGTGGTTTGATCGTTGTGGGTGCAGTGCAGAGTCCCTGCCCAAGTAGTCATTGGTTTGTGGCACTGCAAAGTACCCATTAATGCGTGCTGGTATTAAGCATGTCATCCTGGCATGCCTCAAGGAGAGAAGGAAGAGAGGAGATGCTCTGCAGTGCCATCCTGATATACGCTTTGACTAGAAACAAGCAGGTATATAGTAAATGTGTGGAACAGGAGGACGACCGCAGGCATGCGTGAGGCTGGCATAGAGCCTATTAAGAGAGCCAGACAAGGAGTAGTCATCTGGAGTGACGAGCCCATTCAGTGTTGCTGCATGCAGCTGAGCGGGCAAAGGGGGCCTCCCTCACCAGACTATGATATGATACGATATATGATAGTTTATTAATATAGCGCCTATACACAATGGGTTTCAAAGCGCTTCAAGGCAAGGGGGGGAACAAGGGAAAATACAATGACATACTTACAGGCCATGAACAGTAAGGATGTGAAATTAACTATGGTGCTCGGCCTGATGACATTTCAGATAGTGCAAGAGCTAAAACATAGATAAGGAAGGGAGGAGGAGAGTGGGAAGGAAATGGAAAAAGACAGGCGACTACTGTACTAGGCCTGACAACATTTCTGGTAGAGCTGGAGAAAAATAAAAAGTGAGGGAGAGTTATGCAAGCTGCCTAACACCGCAGAAGTGCAGCAGTGAGAACAAGTTCCTATAGGCTTTGATGAGTAGTGACAGACTGCAGCTGACCAATGTTAATGAAAGTTAAACTGTCTGTGAGGACAGGTATAGAAGTGATGCCAGACTGCCCTGGAGCCCAGAATGCGGACGGTACAGTGGATTCTAACTCTATTCAGCTCAGTTTGAATGTTAGAGGAGATCAGGGAAGTTCTTAAGGAATGCACTCCTCCTCTGCTGACCTCAAGTGTTGCCACAGAGGTAACCATAGCAGAAACCTCAAAGCCTGATGTATTATTGAGTCATGTTAAAAGATTATTTTTTCATTTAAATTATAAGGTGAAAACTTGTTTTGGGTATTCAGAGGTTGTTAATCTGGGTGCCGATCTGGGTGCCCGCCTCAGAAGTCCTCTCAGTGACTTCCTGCAGGGGGATATGGGTATTATGGGCATGGCACCAATGGGTAGATTGGTGCAGGAGATAGCAGGATGCAGGTATGAAAGTAAGTAGTATATTGGTCCCCCTTTCTTGCAATGTTAAATTTCTGACATGTGGGAACGCCCCATGCTTCCGGCCTTATTTCCGCCTTCCCATTTTTTATATTAATTTAATATAAAATGTATTTCAAAGATAATCTTTTATATCAAATGTATATTTCGTGATATAAAGTGTTTTTGTAGTTTGATATGATGTTGAGATTTGATATACAGCGACTAGATAGATTGCGAATGTTAGGGTTTGTCATGGTAATGCGTTGATGCAGGAGTGGGTTTGCCTTTGTATATATTATTGATAAGTCCTTTAAAGTACTGGATATACATTTTATGGATTTTAATAATTTTATATTATTTGTATATAAAGTTGGAGAACATTTCATAAGAACCTTAATTTTATATAAACGCTATATATGTTTTATATTATTTTTATACAAAGTTGGTGCACATTTTGATAATAACTTGAATAATGTGTATATAAACTTTATATCATTTTTATATAAAGTGGGCAGGCATTTGAAAAGATCTTAATAATGTTTATATAATGTTGATATAAAATTTGATTGAAAGGGCCAGCTTAAGGCCATGGCGGCATCAGGGGATGGGATTTACAATCCGGATATATAGCTTTTTGCAGTGAACTGGAAAACCCTGGCTTCTTGAGCTTTACAGGGGCTATTTAGGAAACATCCCTTACGAACAGCTACAGTTACGACGAGGGGAGAACAACCTCAGGCAACCCTGTGGGGGGTCCGAGGGTAGTTATACCCATTATTGTTTTATGGTGTATGAGATGGAGGATGCTCAGGATTTGATGGCTGACTATAAACCCAAAGAGATTTAGGACAATGACTATGCAGTTTCAGAGCAGCCATTTGTGGCTGAAGCAAGCTCTGAAGACAAGGACTGTGAAGCTACGGTTCTACAGGAGGATGCAGCAATGACAACAGACTGATTCCGCCCCCCTGAGCCTTGATGAAAAAAAGTATCATGTGTGTGGGGGTGAGGAGAACCAGACTGCGACAGAGACTATTAATATCTATTGTGCTTGGTGTACAAACCAACTTGAAAACCCTGGGTACTTTGAATGTAGCCTGTTTAAGGACTCTCTTTGTCATGATCTCTGCTTCCAAAAGATCAGGACTTGCCCGACTCCCTTGGAAGCAGACCCATAACCCCGGTTCCGAGTGCCAGCCAGTCCCAATTGGGACCTTTTGGACCCTCTCTTGGCGCCAGTGGCACCAGGCTCATAAAGATGCCCAGTCCCAGCGCTGGAAGCGCCGGGCTCATAATGCTTGGGTGGACTTACCTGCAGCAGACCATGCTGCTTACTTACCTGCCAGTTGAACCCCTGATCCTCTTCTGTTTGGGACTACTTTTCCTGTTGGGTGGGGCAGGAGCCACTCCCTAGGTTCAGAACACTGGAACTCTTCTGGAAAGCAGGAACTCTTTTCTTACCTAGGCGTAGCTGTGGAAGGAGACACCTAAGCACTACAGGAGGCTATTTAAACCACACCCGATGGATGAATCTTGCTTTGTGTTATTCTGCATTCTCTGCAGCAGAACGCTCATCGTGTCTTCTGCTTCTGATCCTGGGCCTAAGGGAACAAAGGTTTACCATCCTGGAATCCAGTCTTCAGCAGCACCTGTAAAGACAAAGAAAGAACAGGTTAGCACTACGGTCTTCAGTGGCAGCGCATCTCTTACCTGGTCCATCGGCTGTCACCAACGCCTCGCGCTGCATTCCGGCATCTGAAAGACAAAGGCTTACCTACTCTTTGCATGCTCCGGAGGTCTTCGCACTGCATTCCGGCATCTGAAAGACAAAAGCTTACCAGCTCTTCGCACGCTCCGGAGGCCTTCGGCACTGCATCCCGCATCTGAAAGACAAAAGAAGGTGCGTTTAAAGACATTGGGCAACTTTATTACTCACGTGCCATTACTCCTTCCCACGCCGAATCCAGTGGGTATTCCAGCACCCTTCAGCTTCTCTAAAGCTCTGAACTTGTACCTGCAAGATAAAAGGGACAGTTAGTGCGCATCGTGAAGCAGGCTACAAGCGCTTACTTACGTGCTTCCAGGCGCTTCTATTCCTCACGTGGGTTCGATCCTCAACTCTCATCAGCCCGCCATCCGCCATCGCTGGAACCCTGCAAAACAAGAGATATCATTACAAAAGACTTTTAAGTCATTTGAAGTGCCCAGAACTTACCGTTCGTGCAGTTAACGACGGACAGCAGTCCTCTGAGGTCAAGAGGCCTGCACCCTTATCCAGTGAAGAAACTGGTTACGGCACCCTGCCCCGAGGCAGATGGAGAGCTCGGCGTTCACTTACCTAAGCTGAGGGCGTTAACCTTTGGGGTTCTACAGGAGAAGAGAAAGGGAAGAGGAGAGAGACACCCAATAACCCCAGTTCATTAATCCCATATTTTCTATCTGCAGACATCTTACTCTTCGAGTCAGACATACAGTGCACAGAGGTCCAGCCCAAAGAGCCAACCGTGTGTTACACATCACCTTTGAAGATACGGCATTCACCCAGTCAAGACCGGCGCCTCTGCGGGAATCAGGTGAGCGTTACAGAACACAAAGCCTACCGCAAAACTCCCACCCAGGCGCTATGGAAACCTCGGATACCGACCAGCTAGTCCAGTTACTTGGGGAACTAAGAGCAGAAGTGCATGCAGCCCGTCAGGAAACGAATGCTCTAAGAAGGGAACTGATTATTTCCAAGGAGCGAACAGACGATCTCGCTAGACAATTGCTACAGTCACAAGCCGGACAAACTCCGTTACCCACATCAGGGGCAAATCTTCCTTCAACATCCTCAACGAACCCAGTGCAGATCAACCTACCTGGGAATGTACCTCTGGCTCCGCCCGAACGATTTTCTGGTGACCCAAAGAGGTTTGCAGTATTTATTAATCAGTGCCGGTTGCACTTCTTATGCCGGCCAGCAACCTTTCCAACTGATCAAGCTAAGGTAGCTTTCGTGCCTTAGTGACAATGCGGCAGACTGGTCGATCCCTCTAGTTAATCAAGATGATCAGGTTCTCCATGATTTTCAAGCTTTTCAGCTCAGTATGGAAAAACTGTTTGCAAGACATTCACAGGGGCAGGCCTTGGACAATGAGCTCCTTTCATTGCGACAGGGTAATCAAGACCTTTTGGCTTATATTGCGTCTTTCAACAGACTGATAGTGGAAACTCGATGGCCTGAGGACAAAAGGATTACGCTGTTTTATAGAGGTCTACGTGGAGAGCTCAAAGATGTGTTAGCCCAAGTAGTGAATCCCCCGCAAGACTGTTCGGACTATATTGACTTAGTCGTTCAAATTGACCACAGACTGCAGAACAGGAAGGCCGATCGTTCCAAGTTTGATGCTCGAGTATTTTCCAAACCACCAACTCCTACCAAAGGAGTAGACTCCGGGGAACCCATGCAAATAGGGGGCCTGAAAGGACCACTAACACAAAAGGAGCGGGAAAGGAGAAAACAGCTGCAATTATGCCTCTATTGCGGAAACTCGGGGCACTTTCTTCGAGACTGTCCGGTGAAACCAGCCAAGAAGGCAGTAGGAACTGCAGTTACCAGGGTCACAAACTCTGAGCAGGGAAACGACCTTGCCCGACAAGAATAGAGGTCCTCTTGCCGAGCGTTAAAACCAGTTCAGTGACCTCGCATTTCGTGATACCTATGGTCCTCATTAGCCCTGAACATCCGGATCGATTACATGCGATTGAAGCTTACGTCGACAGCGGTGCCATCGGCAATTATGTGGATCATGAAATGGTTTTGAGGATGAATCTGACTCTTTGTCCGAAGGCTGTAAAGGAAGTCATTACTACGGTGGATGGTACGGAGATAGCCTCCGGACCAGTAACGCATACCACCCAAGAAGTGACGCTAGTAAGTCAAGATGGACACCATGAGAAGATCGTGTTCGATGTGATCAAGGCCCCTCAGTTCCAGATTATTCTAGGAATTTCTTGGTTAGAGAAGCACAATCCTCAGATCGATTGGCGAGCAAGAACGGTTCAGTTTCCAGAATGTGTCTCTACTTGTCACCCTCGACCTGGTGTTGCACTGGCAGCAATTTCCTCGGAGGCTCCCCAGTTACCTCCTGAATACCTAGAATTCCAAGATGTTTTCCGGAAGGATCAGGCTAACTCTCTACCTCCTCATAGGTCTTATGACTGCCAGATAGACCTGATACCTGGATCTACTCCTCCTTGTAGTAGAATTTATGCCCTCACCGAGCCTGAGAATCTTCACCTCCGACAATACCTGGATCAATACCTAGCGAATGGGTTTATTCGTCCTTCCAAGTCCCCTGCTTCCTCAGCTTTGTTCTTCGTTCCAAAAAAAGAAGGGGACCTTAGAACTTGTATAGATTATCGCGCCCTGAACCAGATCACCGTTAAGAATAGATATCCGTTACCTTTGATCCCTGAACTCCTGGACCAAGTCAGAAAAGCATGCATATATACAAAGCTGGATCTTAGAGGAGCCTACCACTTGGTACGGGTAAAAGAGGGCGATGAATGGAAGACGGCCTTCCGCACCAAGTATGGGCTATTTGAATATCAGGTCATGCCCTTCGGACTTTGCAATGCCCCGGCCGCCTTTCAATATTTTATGAACGATGTCCTCAGAGAGCTCATAGATGTGTGTGTTGTTGTTTACGTTGACGACATCCTCGTTTATTCTTCATCGGACACTGAACATCGGAAACACGTGAAAATGGTCCTCGAGAGATTGCGTCAACACAAACTTTTCGCTAAGTTGGAAAAATGTGTTTTCAACGTGACTGAAGTTGAATTTTTGGGATTCATATTATCACCTAGCGGAGTGCGTATGGATTCAAAGAAGGTCGATGCAATTCTCAAATGGCCATCGCCATCCTCCGTAAAAGGTGTTCAAAGCATGTTAGGCTTCGCTAACTTTTACCGCAGGTTTATCCCCGAATTCTCTCGAATAGTCCAGCCCATCACCGCCTTGTTAAAGAAAAACAAACGTTTTGAATGGTCTACCGAGGCGGAACAAGCTTTCCAGATTTATCTCTGCACCGATCTTAAAACATCCTCGCCCAGAACTCCCCTACATCGTTGAAACTGATGCTTCGAGTCTTGCCATGGGGGCAGTTCTATCACAAAAGGACCCAGTAACCAATCAGTTGCATCCCGTGGCATTTTGGTCCCGCAAATTCTCGCCTCCTGTAATCAATTACACTATTACTGATAAGGAACTTCTAGCTATCAAGTCCGCCTTTAAGGCTTGGCGGCATTATCTTCTGGGGGCCCGACACACCGTTACTGTGATTACAGATCACCGAAACCTGCAATATTTGAAAACCGCAAAAGCTCAATCCTCTAGGCAACTCCGTTGGGCACTATTCTTTGCCGAGTTTGACTTCATAATTACCTATCGACCTGGTACAAAAAACGGTAAAGCTGATGCCCTTTCTCGGATGGGAGTGGAAGAACATTTGATCAATCCTAAACCTGTACCTATCATTCCCGAACAAAGAATTCTAGGTGTAATCGCCACACAATCCATAGAGGAAGTTAAGGATAAAGCCAGGCTACTGGTAACTCCAGCAGACATACAGAATTGGCATCTGCAGGGAAAGGACTTTACGGTGAAGGACAACCTATTATATTTCCAAGAACGGTTATACCTGCCCAGCACAGATTTACAGAAAAAGGTAATCTCTTGTTATCACGATTCTTTAATGGAAGGACATCCCGGTATGACCAAGACCTCGGAAAAGATCAAGCGCTACTTCTGGTGGCCGTCTTGGAAAAAAGATATCAGAGACTTTATAATGTCCTGTGGAGTATGCACCCAAAATAAGAGTCAAAAGGAAAAACCAGCCGGCCTCTTACGCCCTATTGACATCCCGCCTCGCCCTTGGCATACGCTTTCTATGGACTTCATCACCGATCTACCTCCATGCTCCGGATACAATACGATCCTAGTAATCGTGGACCTATTCTCCAAGATGGCGCATTTCATTCCACTCAAAGGCTTACCAACAGCAGCAACTCTGGCCCAAGAATTTCTCGAAAACATCGTCCGACTGCACGGTTTTCCTTCAGTTCTAATTTCGGATCGAGGTAGTCAATTTATTTCTCATTTTTGGCGAAGATGGTGTCGGTCGGCTCAAATTGATGTGAGACTTTCGACCAGCCACCACCCTCAAACCGACGGACAAACCGAGAGGACCAATCAAACTCTGGAACAGTATTTGCGCTGCATGCTACAACAAACTGAAAAAACTTGGAAAGATATCCTTTGGATAGCCGAATATGCCTACAATAACTCTGTCCACTCGGGAACTGGGAAGACCCCGTTTTTTCTTTTATACGGTAGTCACCCTCGAACCTCGGAGTTGGATCCACTCCAAGATCTTGGAACACCAGCAGTAGACGACCTGCATTCTACAATCACCCAAGCCTTTAAGGAAGCCGTTTCTCACCTTCAAAGGACTAAAGAACAATACAAGAAAGGAGCAGACCAACATCGGAAGGAAGCCCCCCAATATCAAGTAGGAGATCAAGTCTGGTTATCCACCAAATATCTACCTCTAAAAGGACCACGCACATTCAACCCAAGATACCTTGGTCCCTATTCCATCACTACCATAGTAAATCCAGTAGCGGTCAAGTTGGACTTGCCCCCTCACATGAAGATACATCCGGTCTTCCACGTCTCTCTATTAAAACCCGTGCAACCTCAAACCCGACTAACTACATCTCCAAAACCTATTCTAGTTGATGGAGAACTCGAGTTTGAAGTCAAAAGCATCCTGGATTCCAAGATCTCCAAATCTAAACTATTTTACCTGATTGACTGGAAAGGCTACGGTCCCCAAGAAAGATCCTGGGAACCTGCAGAATATGTCCACGCGCCTCGTCTAATCAAAAGATTTCATCGAACATTTCCTAACAAGCCCAAACCCCCGGAGAAGCCCGGTTTGGGAGGGGCCTTGAGGGGGGGTGCTGTCATGATCTCTGCTTCCAAAAGATCAGGACTTGCCCGACTCCCTTGGAAGCAGACCCATAACCCCGGTTCCGAGTGCCAGCCAGTCCCAATTGGGACCTTTTGGACCCTGTCCTGGCGCCAGTGGCACCAGGCTCATAAAGATGCCCAGTCCCAGCGCTGGAAGCGCCGGGCTCATAATGCTTGGGTGGACTTACCTGCAGCAGACCATGCTGCTTACTTACCTGCCAGTTGAACCCCTGATCCTCTTCTGTTTGGGACTACTTTTCCTGTTGGGTGGGGCAGGAGCCACTCCCTAGGTTCAGAACACTGGAACTCTTCTGGAAAGCAGGAACTCTTTTCTTACCTAGGCGTGGCTGTGGAAGGAGACACCTAAGCACTACAGGAGGCTATTTAAACCACACCCGATGGATGAATCTTGCTTTGTGTTATTCTGCATTCTCTGCAGCAGAACGCTCATCGTGTCTTCTGCTTCTGATCCTGGGCCTAAGGGAACAAAGGCTTACCATCCTGGAATCCAGTCTTCAGCAGCACCTGTAAAGACAAAGAAAGAACGGGTTAGCACTACGGTCTTCAGTGGCAGCGCATCTCTTACCTGGTCCATCGGCTGTCACCAACGCCTCGCGCTGCATTCCGGCATCTGAAAGACAAAGGCTTACCTACTCTTCGCATGCTCCGGAGGTCTTCGCACTGCATTCCGGCATCTGAAAGACAAAAGCTTACCAGCTCTTCGCACGCTCCGGAGGCCTTCGGCACTGCATCCCACATCTGAAAGACAAAAGAAGGTGCGTTTAAAGACATTGGGCAACTTTATTACTCACGTGCCATTACTCCTTCCCACGCCGAATCCAGTGGGTATTCCAGCACCCTTCAGCTTCTCTAAAGCTCCGAACTTGTACCTGCAAGATAAAAGGGACAGTTAGTGCGCATCGTGAAGCAGACTACAAGCGCTTACTTACGTGCTTCCAGGCGCTTCTATTCCTCACGCGGGTTTGATCCTCAACTCTCATCAGCCCGCCATCCGCCATCGCCGGAACCCTGCAAAACAAGAGATATCATTACAAAAGACTCTTAAGACATTTGAAGTGCCCAGAACTTACCGTTCGTGCAGTTAACGACGGACAGCAGTCCTCTGAGGTCAAGAGGCCTGCACCCTTATCCAGTGAAGAAACTGGTTACGGCACCCTGCCCCGAGGCAGATGGAGAGCTCGGCGTTCACTTACCTAAGGTGAGGGCGTTAACCTTTGGGGTTCTACAGGAGAAGAGAAAGGGAAGAGGAGAGAGGCACCCAATAACCCCAGTTCATTAATCCCATATTTTCTATCTGCAGACATCTTACTCTTCGAGTCAGACATACAGTGCACAGAGGTCCAGCCCAAAGAGTCAACCGTGTGTTACACATCACCTTTGAAGATACGGCATTCACCCAGTCAAGACCAGCGCCTCTCCGGGAATCAGGTGAGCGTTACACTCTTTCACTGATGGAGACTGATAGCCTTAAAGACAATGCTATTATTCAACTGATTGTTGTCAAAAAGAATTGAAAGCCCAGGGGAAAACAGTCCCATCTAAGGAATGTATTATGCTAATGGAGACTGATATGGACACAACAGCTCCTCCTTGTGTTGATATTCGTGCCACCCAAGGGATTACGGCCATAGTGACTGGGGTGTGCATAAAAACACTTTTACGGATGGTGCTACGGACATAAAATAATCATCCTCAGCAGGATGCTCACAAATATTTGAAAATATTGTGCTCAGATAAATATCTACGTAAAATAGGTTTTGCGTTGATCCCGAAATGTTTATTAGATTTGTTGCACTTGATGCAACCGCTGGCACAGATAAGGATCGGTGCAGGAACTGAATGATGCAAATCTAAAACATTATGGGCTATAGAATCGGCAAATAACCCTCTTTTGAAAATGAAGTAGATAAGACACATGTGTCTGATTGTTGTTAGAAACAACAGTTCCCAACTGGGCGGGGATAATGTATATATAAATAAGCTTCTAATGGAGTGATACATGCTTGCTTAACAAAGCGGTGGCATGCAATGTGTTTGTGCAGTTTTCGCATGTATTCTGAAATCTATAACTGGGTCGATTGCTTTAGTGTTTTAATGTGAATATATTTTGAATAAAAATTGTCGTTTTAAATGTGAATACAAATCTGTTGTTTATAAAAACTGACTGTCTTTATGTTGAGCTGTTATGGGCAAACATGCCTGGTCTTAGACTGTCGAAAATATAATATGACAAAGGGCCATTGAGAGCTTGTAACATCACCTATGAAAATAAAAAAGCCAACATTTTGAAACACTGAAAGAGTTCTCAATTTACACCCTGGGATTAAAACCAGTTTCTCTAAACGTTATCGACCCAGCCACAAGTCAACATCATACGTATGAATGAAATAAACTTTAAAAAGGGATGTGTGTTATACATAATAACTAGGACCGCATAATAAAGAGCCAGACCATTTTATGATTTGTAAAAATATTTCTTTATATAAAAAAACTATGCATAAACAGTTAAGACAACAAGAAAAACATTTAATGCAAAAGAAAAAAATAAGCATGCAGATTCAATTACCCACCGCTAAGACAAACAGGTAGAAGGGATATGGCACCTATGCGGCCTATATGATTTATAGATCGTGAGATGGCAGGTGTGCTGTGGAATAGTGAAGGGGCTCGTAAAGATTAAAATGAAAATATTTGATAGCTATAGGGATGGGTCAACCCGCCTGGTACCAATGTTCTATTATCGAGCACAACACTGAGCCTCTCTTGTGGAGTGACAATGCTAATATTACATTGTTTATTATTGCTGTATAATGACGATAGACTGAGGTGTGGTTACACTTGTTTTTTAGTACAAAGGATTGTACCAACTCTTTTAAGCTGCCAAATTGTATTGTAGCCGTGTTAGCATTTAGCATTATACCTTTTACATTCATGTTGACGGCTCGTAGAGATGTGCGATAGGTGTATGTTTTGGGGCCTGAGGATACAAACTCCACAGTGTATTCATCAGGTCGCTAGCTCAGAAGTTAGATCCCCTAGAATTGCCGGTGGATGGGTTGACATTCCCAGGCATCTTCAAAAAATAATGCTTACAGTATTGTGATATAGAACTCGTTCTTGTAATTGATACATCACAGCAAACAGTTTTAAGTGGGCGTGAGCAGTTGTGAACGCTGCTATGAATAGGTTTGTGTTGTCCGAAGTTGTTGGGTATTCCACGGCGTAGTGCCAGCACAGACGAGCTGTTTCATCATCTATAAACAAGTAGCTGCGCACGTCATAAGAATTATCAAATAGATAGGCGTGAAGCATATCAGAGTGGGTCTGTGATGATGGATGGGGATGGGAAAATTAACTCTTTGCGCAAACTTAGCCCATAAAGAATTAAGACATAATTTAGCCAACAGCTGCCGAGAAGGGGTTGTCCTCAACGTGTTCCATACGCACACGTATGTCCAGATGTTTATAGTAATCATCAATGTAAGCCCATTCCCTTAACCACTGCATAGCCATCCACCCAATATTGTCCGTAGGGTTTTTCACCACCGCCAGTTAGGAGGGTTTGGGGGGCTGTATAGAGATGCCGGTTTCTGAGATGTATAAGAGCCACTGAATAGACTGCATTGAATAACGTGTTTGCCATCTGTAATATGAATCATGGGCCAACAGTGTGACTGTTCTACGTTTTAGATATAGTTGTCTGTAGATTTGCATACAGCAACTAGCCATTGTGCCTTTTTGAAAGTGATACATTACCCTTTTTAGGTGTTTCACGAAGAGTCATCTGAATGATTACAGCCCTGAACAAATTACAAGCTTGCCTTAGAATGTTGACATATTTGTGACAGTAGACCCTTAACTGTTGGTGAAAATAAAACACGCTGTGCTCATTCGCCTTGTACCATGTCATGAACTGGTCTTTCTCGCTAGGCATTATGTAATGAACGCTGTATTGGTGCGGGGTTGGAATCGGCCTTATGAGGTTTTTGGTTAGCAGCTGTGTTGAAAAGATGCAGAAAGAAGCCCTTTGAACTGAGAATACTAAAAGATTTTGGAAGCTTGCAAAAGGTTCAAGGAATCAATAAACCGTATTGGTAGCGTGCTAAGTTTCACTTTAATTTTCTCCCAAACCAATTTGTGCAATATAAAGTATCCGTAATAGGATTCGGAGTTATGTGCTAGAAAGGTGTAGCCCGTGAATTTGTTAATTACAAAAGTGCTTACAAAGGGCAGCCACACAGGAGTCGTCTTTAAATTCCCAATAACTGTCACCTGTTCGATGTCTGTCGTAGATATGGTTTGGTTGGTGGGTAACATTCTCTTGGCAAGCTTCTATGTCATATACTGTGTAGTTCTCGGTTGTATTTTGAGGTTGTCTGGTCGCTATGTAATACAAGTGTTCGAGTGTGTTGACAACAGAAACTTTACACATCCTACAGTCTATGGGCCTCATTACAACCCAGGCGGTAAGTTCCTTACTTTACCGGATTTACCGCCCCATTCCAAGGTGAGTGGGGTGGTAAATCCCCATTCCCCATTTACCCTTCCCCATTCCCATTTTTGCCCCATAGGGCATAATGGGAGTGGGGAAGGCGCTAATTACGGCACCGTAAATTACAGTGCCATAATTAGCACCAAGGCGGGTTAGCGCCTTGCATTTTAACGCCTGCTAAAAGCAGTAAGCAAGTAATGAGACCCAATATCTTTACAGTTGTCGGGTCGTGGGCAGACATTGTTTACACGTGGGGCAGTCAATGAGTGGTTCACACACAACTGCCCCTAATGCCGCTTTCTGTATATGCATGTCTAGACAGCCCCGAGACCTCGCAAACACGCAACACTTAGGACATTTTTCAATTTTTTCTTTAAGCCTTTGACACTCCTCTCTCAAACACAGACAGTGGTATTGAAAACTGTTTAGCCCCCAGGAAAACCTTCTACATTGAGTACACCATAGAAATGGTTGTCGTGGTGTAAAACAAAGTGTTTCTGGCTGTTTTAGTTATTAGCAGAAAATATCACCACAATCCATTTTTTAAATACAGTATCATGATGGATCTATCAAATCATTTCTCAAAGAGATTCAGCTGGCCAACCCTACCGAAGTGTCTGTCGGGAGCCCCAGCTGTGCGTGTACTTGCAGATCTTTTGCACATATATCACCATCTGCTGTGCTCCGCTGTTCGATAAACCTATGAGACTAGACGCCAGGCAGAAATGTAAGGGCCTGCGATCAAAATTTAACAACCATCTGCCTTTGGATTTTATGATGTGGCTGTGCAAAATTTTGGTCAAAGTGTTATAAGCAGCACCGGAGCATGGCCTGAAAACTAGCGCCACCATTTTTATTGGCACAAAACTAAATCTCAGTCTTGTTCTGAAGAAGCCTTTGCAAAGTCTCCAAGAACTCCAAAACGCAGAAAGTAGCACGATTGATCACCTTGTGAACAAGGGTTTTTTTAGGCCCTTAGCCTCCATTCTAATTTGAACAAAATCATTGGGCCCAGCAGTTTCCAATATGTGATGGACCAGTGTTTCCACAGCATCCATTATGACTGTTAGCCCATGCCTCAGGGAGCACAACTGGTTCAGGTTCAGAAATATAAACACCTTGTAATGCTCCACGGTCGAGAATGTTTTATAACGTCTTTGATAAGTTTGCACCCTTTCCAAATAAACTGTTGGATCCAATGTCTGTGGGGGGTGGTGACTGTGGTGTGTTAGTCCTATTGCGTCTAGATATAACCAATCTGGCCTTTTTTAAGATTTAAAATAGGTGACGCCTCCAAGCTGGAGATCTGGTCCATTTTAAGTTTAACGTTTTGGCTCCTGTTTTTAGAGCTCTGTCGAAGTGAATATCCACCTCTGCTTTGAACATTTAGCCCATCTGTAACAATGGGCCTGACAGCGGCTGCGTTTTAAATTGTACTCAATCTCCCAGAGCAGCGGGCTGTGTGGGCTTGTTCTTGAGCATTATTTTGTTTTCCAATGGGGGCAAGTTTGCACTGAGTCATTAGTTGCTAATCATAACCTTTTGTGCTCGTCTGATATTTGTAGTATTTCCGGAGCAGGTGTGGATGGGGATCTGGATCTATTAGGCCCGGCAAATGTTTGTGGAATATTGGCTGAGCAATCATTTGAGAAAACCGCAATGGCTGGTATGCTGTGTTCAACAGCAGGGGCCTTGTCTAGCGCTGTAGCGGACTGCGACTCTATGAATCTTTCACAAGGTGCATCACTAGACCATCCTATAGCGATGGTGTTGTGTTGAACAACCGGACCAGCAGCTACCGTAATATCTGCCTGCAACCCTATGGCTAATTCACAAGCATCCACCGCTAAGGTACTAGTATCACAACCTAGATGCTTTAGTAGCATCAAAACAGCCCCTTCCACATTTAAAAAATCTCTTTGAACAATAGATTATACAATCATCATCTTTTTGCAGTACGGTTTTAAACTTTTCACAATGCTAAGTAATGGATTTTAATTTTGTTTTAAATTGGGTTTCCCCATCTAATTTGTGTGACTTTTTTCCCCCATTATGTTGGGGTCTGTTTGAGCTATGCTTCATATTAACTCGATGAATGCCCTGACTGGTCTTATAGATAGAAACACTGGTCGCAAAAATAATGCTAACTCTTACTAAAAGATCGCCAGTCACAGAGTAGAATGCGTGTTTACATTTTATGATTAGCCTCTACCCCAGTTGGTTTTGTATGCTACCTCTTTATAACCCTTAGAAATAAGTCGTCAAATGCTATGATGCGAGTCAACATTATCAGGCTTAAAACGCGATCATTCCATGAGTTGCTGCCAAAGGTTTAGAAAAATAGTTGTTTAATAAATGTACAGCCCAACATAAGTATATTCACAGACAGACAATGTCCGAGAATACAAAGTGATTTTTATAATCACAATATTGAAAACAACTATAAATAAACTCTATGAAAACTTCTAAAATAGCTGCTCAAGAATGTGACATGCCTTTCTGCAGTAAAGTTACACCCACGCTGTAAATCTATTTTGGTAAATACAACAGAACCCTCCTTAAATAAATAAAAATTCCCGCCGACAATTAACTACAGGGTGTACATTTAAACTGTTTGATTTGTTCCATCTCATAATCGTCAGCACCAAAAACAGTGTTTCATAAAGGTCCCATAGCACCAGGCATTTATTTTGCGTGTCGCCCTATAGGCAGCGCTAAAAAAGTTGTATACTTTTTCACTCTAGATTAATGTTAATTTCTACGCCAGGCCATCTAAATGTCACACCTGGCTACTTTAGCGAAATACACTTCAAAACAATTCAACAAGTTTATTTGTTGTGTTAATAGCGAAAAGGACTCTACAGGTGTTTAGATTTTTCATAATGACAAAGCTTGAGCCTTAACAAATCATGTACAGATATCCAAGTGCGAGCTTCTCGGGTGAGATTAAATCACAGCGAATGGTTAGCATTTCAATCTTCTAGAAGTTGATAAAACAAACATTACTGTATTGGCACATTTCTATTTGCCATTTAAGCGCTACATAAACACTTGCAAAGTAAATGTGCAGCCTCCTCTACATAGCTAAAAGGTTTAAATAAAAAACATGATACAATATATGTCTTGAAAACTTTGTAAAACACATGCAATATATATCACACACAACATAGCTTTAGATGTTATGATAAATCATATAGCATCCCATCCCACCTGTAAAACAAACATTGTGTTGCCATTCGTCAGCCATTCCAGGACACCTGTTTGTAACAAAAAAAAAGAATTGCTTCGGGCCCCCCAGGCATTCCATGGAGGAATTAATAAAAGAACAACTCAACGCTTTGGGGGCCCCCAGACATTCCTTGGGCCCTTGTATGAATAAAAAATAAAAGACGCCTCCCAGCAAGTCCTTTGGCCCTTATGATCAACAACCAAGATTATTCAAAAACAATGCTTCAGATTCTGTAGTGCCAGTTCTGGAGATCAGAGCCACTAGCTGTAACACCCCTTGATTGATATCTTGGTAGCTGCAGCTCCTCTGGTGTATAACCCTTGGTGATGACGAAGCAATGGGGGCCACCAACACCTCTATACCTTGTGCTTGCGGTTAGTGACAGGGTCCAAAAACCATGCTTTTTCCTCCAAACATTTCTATAACCCTTGTTGCTGGGGATCCTTAAACTAGCCCAAACGTAATTCTCCACTGGTGGTGGCAACTCGAGGCCTTTGTGGCTTCAAGTCCCCTGAGGACCAGCAAATGGCACACTCCATAAATCCTTGCTACGCAGATCCATCCTCAATGACTGCGTGAACTCATCCGATACATCCATGGGCAATCCTAGATCCATTTCCCCAGCCTTGATCTTTGCAGAATTGCACAATCCACACTACATCCTAGATCCACGGCATCAGAGTCCACCGTTTGCAAGGGGCCACATACCAAACACAGTGCTGGAACAGCGCAGAGTTAAATTTAACAAAAACTGTCCCGATAGGCAAAGCAAGGGATTGTGAGTTAAATCACTGGGTGTGTGGATAGATGTAAACATATGGTGACAATATTATACAAGTCTTGTACACCTTAGTGCTTGTTCTGTATCTAATCAGAGCAAGGCTCACTACACTGTCTCCAAAATGTGCATCAAATTCACATTTATTAGGTAAGATCAAATAGATTAGGCATAAAAAACATGCATAAATTGTTGTAAATATAACATTGTGCTAAGTCCCTGAAACATAAAGAACATTGAAAAACATAAAAAAAGTTTTCAAACTACACAAAAGCACATAAACAGTATATCAACACATCCTAGGAGTACCTTTAGATCTGGTGCTACTCATGGATGTGTCACAGCTAGAATTACCAATAAGTCCTAATGCAAAAGATACATCCTAAAGACAATCTAACTAGAGCATAGCAATTTCTAATGTAGCACTCATCGACAACTGTGAATTGGTCAGCTAGTTGCGATGCATGTATATGGTGTTGTTATTTCTGTGGTTCAGGGGTCCCTCTGCTTTTTTCTATGTGTTTTCCAGGTTTTTCAATGCTCTTTATGTTACATGATGGGTAAAATAACACCATATGCTTGCATCTATTCACACCCACAGTGATTTAACTCACAATCTCTCGCTTTGCCTGTTGGGACACTTTTGTCACATTTAGCTATTTTTTGCCATATTCCCAGACAGAGTAGGGGCAGACACTTATGTGTTTCAGGAACAGCGCAGAGACCATGATGGTTTGTCAGACCCCCAAACACCATTCTCAGGCCCTCAAGACATCCATCTCCACAAGCTGTTTTTCCAGAAGCAGCCTGGGGCAGAGACATTTATATAAAATAATATACAATCAGTATAAAATATAGTTTACACATTACAATATTCAGCATATCTTAATATTCAAGATCCTAAACCCTTATAACATCCAAGCACACCTCAAGCTCAGATATAAACATACTTCTTGCCACCCTTAAATATTTCAAACACCATCTGTGACACATTGGCCAAACCCCCATTATTCTATAAAAGGCACTAAAAGTTGCAAATACATATTTTAAATTCATGGCCCACAACTAAGAAAGCACACTGCACATGAGTCCCAAGAACCCAAGGCTTAAATTAATATAATGTATTTCAAACAAAACAACTGGGCCAATAAAGTAGCTATGGACCCATTTATAAATTGTGCTCTCCAACCAGGCCCAAAGTGTAAATTAACATAATGTAATTAATACAACAGCCGAGAATTCTGTCTGTAAGCACAGCCCTCCTCAAAACTTGTAGAACTTGCATGAAATATATTTTGTTCAGACTCTGTATTCAAATTCAGGTCGCTCGCATGCAGCAGACTATTCTTCAAAAACCAATTTTTTTATAAAAATTATGTCATGGGTCTAACATTCTCCATTTCTGCTTCACTGTGCCTATATAAAGGACATGACTTTTAGCTTTGTCAATGGGCCTCATTACGAGTTTGCTGGTCTGGAAACAAGAGTGCCGGTAAGCTCACTGGCACCCTTGTTTCCAGACCGGGAAACCACGTGTTTGCCTGCCCTGCCCGCTGCGCCCGACAGTTCTGACCCTGCTGGGCGCAGCGGGTCCCATGGTAGGCAGACTCGTCAGCGAAGGGCCGTCACTTTTAAGAACGGTGCCAGCGCTTCAGAGTCCCGACTCCCATAGAGTCCAATAGGACTCTATGGAAATGGGGACTTACATTTTTACCTGCGCCTGACTTCCCGGGCCGCCAGACTTGTACTCTCCCGGTGGCACCGGGAATTCAGGTGCTGGTACCATTTTATGAGTCCGGTGGCAACCTGCCGGTAGCACCGGCAGGGTTACTGCTAGACTTGTAATGAGGCCCAATGACTTTTTTCTTCTAAAATTTAAAAAAGTATTTTAAATGTGTCGAACACAATTAAGAAAAGCGGAAGAAGTGGGCACCACAGTTTACATATTCTTGTATCTATTTAGTTCGTATCATAGTATGATGTATGTTTCGAGGAGCTTTCAGGTTAAAGATGATCCTTTGACACAGGGATCCCTATAACTCTTGAACAAACCAACAACCAGGTGTAACCACCTGGTAATACCTGAAGCTCTCACCAAGCTCAATCAGATTGGGCATACTTGTTTTGTGTACGTGTATCTGACAGTATTGTTCTTGTATAAATGCTTCGTGCAAATGTTAAATACTGTGTTGTAGCATCCTATTTAATGTAATACACTCAATAATTCTTCATTTGTATAAAAATGAATTTATTCACAGCCTTTCTAGGCCAGAATAGTTTAAAAGGCAAACAGTGATTCCAAAGTCAAAGAGTGGTTATAAGCCTATGGATTTCGGAGTACTATACTCCATCTTCAGGGTTTATGACTTTGAATCTCCTCCCTTCTCGACTCCCACTTCACTTCAGAGTCATTTCTTTACAGCGATAGATTACCCGCTTTGGCATCTGTAGTTTCTCAAGCAGCCGCCCCAGCTCATCTCGAATTAAGAAAGCACACTGCCAATGCCTCATGTAGCATGTGTACACATCTACTCCCATAGGCCCAAAAGCGCAGTATGCACAGTTACAGTCAGGCCTCAGCATTAAATAAAGTTTAAATAATTAATTTTAATTCACACATAGAATGCCGTCCCTCCCTGTGACAGCCTGCAGAACGTAGTTTCCCGAGCACAAACACATGAGTATAGATTAAGCCTTTCTTATCTCATCAGCCAGGCAGAATGTGAATATTCCTCATATGGCACTTGTGCCATGTTTAAAAATCAACAATTTAATCCCTTATATAAAAATAATGTCTACACCTTTTGCCAGATAATGTGTGCTGTTTAGCAATAAACTCAATTTCATCCTTGCATGACCCTTCAACTTGTTGGCCTCACAATGTATCTATATTTTATTCACACGCCAGCCCCCAAAAGGCCTGAGCATGTATCTATCCAAAATATGTAATTTTAAACCCTCTAAGTACAAAGGGCTTAATATTTAGATGCCGGACTGTTAAATAACTGAGCTATATACACCTTATCCTAGGTAGCCTGCCAGAGTCTATCGCCTTGCAATACCTTTTCAGCACTAAAATACTGTTCTTTAGATTTAAAGACCTTACAAATATTTCACAGTTTTAAACACAAGCTGCCAGGTCAGAAACAAACAACTGTTTATTTGAAAATGAATTGACACCCATGTGCAAGACTACAGAAAAAGAAAAAAGTTTTCAAAAAATACTATCTTCCCCAGCCGCTCTCATCCTCTAAATAGAAACACATTATAGACCTGCATAAAACATTTTACCCCTCATTTGGAATGTGCAATCCAGCTTACCTTAATGTTCTTTGATAAAAAAAATAAGGCCTGTTCTGACCCAACACAGAATTCCAATGATCCAGGACACAGTGTAGCAATCCTCTGTAGTTTCAAAGCGATATTTCTGGCCGGCTTCCGAAGTTTGCTTTTCCAGGGCCATCAATGGCCCAACACCCTCTGTGTCCCGTTATCAGCAGTCTAAACATTGACATATTCTGCACATAAGTATGACTCAGCCCTGTAGTTAATTAGTCACACTTATTCTGCAGAAAAATATTCTAGATATCACATTGGCACTCTGAGATAACAGCATGCACACACAGCCCTGCCCATATGTTTTTGCAAGTCGTAGTTGCAGCCTGTTATATCATACTGCTGGCTGCCTGAAAACAAAACTCAGCTGAGCCAGATCACATGGGCCTATGTCGTCATCTGTGAATTTGCTGCCTCAGTCAGCTGTGAGCATTATAAATAAGGGCCCAGGCTTTGCTGTGTGTGAGACCCTGCTAGCAGCAGCACCAGGCCTAACCCACTTCTGGCTGAATAGGACTGTATTTTGCATCCCTGAAATTACATCTCCACTTTTTTTTTTTTTAAAGACACTTTTGTTTGGCCAACATATGCAAAATGTGTCACTCTGTAAAGCTACATTTTACACTGCCACAATTAATAGCTTTCAACTTTTTTGTTTCAGACCTGAAAAGCATCTCTAAATTTCTTTTTTTAACCATACTCTGTTTTCATTCTAACGTGTTTTAATGTTAGTAAAATATATATTCCCAGGCCGGGAAATTTAACAGTTTTTTAAACCGATAGCTCCGCTTTGTCAGCCTATATTTTCAATGGTGTCATGTCTGCCTATAGGCGTGCAGCTGTGTTTTTTGTGAACACTGTTTATTTAACTGGAAAAATCCAATGCCAAAGCATTCTGTCATTTTGTTTATAACCGCACAGACCTGTGTTTTGCAGCCCTGCAATTAGAACTTCACTTTTTCATTTTAAAAACCCTTATTTTCATTCTATCAAATACAATGTTAGTAAAATATATATTCCCATGCCATGCAACTTAGTTGTTTTTTTAAACCCACAGCTCCACTTTGCCAGCCTATATTTTCAACGGTTTCATGTCCGGGCATGCCCCAGCAATTTCAGAATACTGTTTGCTACATATCTGGACGCTCATCTCAACATAAACATTTTTATTCACATTTATACATTTTTTATTCCACTTTTATTCACTTTAAAATGCCTATTTATAGCTCAAGACTCTACTATACATTTTAAAATGTTGACAGCGTGCCTTAGAAAAACTGTGATGTCAGACACTCTGCCTACCTTTACAGCACATCTATATAAAAACTTATCAAATATAAAAAGATTAATATCCATAAAATTAATATCAAATACTTTAAAGGGCTTATCAATAATATATAAAAACCCAAACACGCTCTCGCATCATCACTGCTTCATTGCGACAAAACACTAACATTCGCAGTCTTGCGCCTCACAACTCACTTCGACCTCCCAGCCCACATTTTTATATAAACGTTATATTAATTTTATATCAAATCATCTTATCATATCAAACTACAAAAACACTTTATATCAAGAAATATACATTTGATATAAAATAGATATTTTTTATATACATTTTATATTAAATTGATATCAAAAATCACATAGTAAAATGGGAAAGCGGAACTAAGGCCGGAAGCAGGTAACATTGCAAAAAAAAGGGGGCCCCATATACTACTTACTTTCATACCTGTGTCCTACTATCTCCTGCACCAATCTACTCATTGGCGTAATGCCCTGCATACCCAATTCCCCCTCCAGGAAGTCACTGAGGTTTTCTGAGGCGGGCACCCAGATTAACACCCTCTGAATACCCAAATCAAGTTTTAACCTTATAATTCAAATGACAAAATAATCTTTTAACATGACTCAGTAATACATCAGGCTTTGAGGTTTCTGCTATGGTTACCTCTGCGGCAGCACTCGAGGTCAGAAGAGAAGGAGTGCATTCCTTAAGAACTTCCCTGATCTCCTCTAACTTTCAAAAGGAGCTGAAAAGAGTTAGAATGCACTGTACCGTCTGCCTCAATTCCGCTCCCCATTCTGGGCTCCAGGCAAGCCCCTGAGCTTGGATTGGTAGGGCTAACCAGGCCTTAGGGCAGTCTGCCATCACTTATCATATACCTGTCCCCACAGACAGTTTAACTTTAATTAATTTGGACAGCTGCAGTCTGTCACTACCCATTAAAGCCTACAGGAACTCTCTCTCACTGGTGCATTTCACTGGTGTTAGGCCGCTTGCATAGTCTGGTGAGGAAGGCCCCCTTTGCCCGCTCTGCTGCCTGCGGCAATATTGGATGGGCTTGTCACTCCTGATGACTACTCCTTGTCTGGTTCTCTTAATAGTCTCTAAGCCAGTCTCTCACATGCCCGCGGTCCACCTCCTGTTCCACACATTTACTATGTACCTGCTTGTTTCTAGTTGGAGCGTATGTCAGGATGGCACTGCAGAGCATCTCCTCTCTCCTTGAGGCACTCCAGAATGACACGCTTAACACTAGCACGCATTAATGGGTACTTCGCAGTGCCACAAACCACTGACTATTAGGGTGGGGACTCTGCACTGCACCCACGATCAAACCAGAGCTGGCTCATCACCTGCTGCAGTGGAGTAACTTTGCTAAAAATATTTGAGGGGACATGACATCTAAATGGAAGGGGCCCCTGTCAAATGAGTGGGACAAAATGGTGCGGCAACAAAAGTTGGGGGAGGGGACAAACACCCTTGCCCCTCACACCACCAAAATTACACCCAGGACCTGCTGCCGTGCTGACTGTGGCCACCTGCTGGCTGTAGCACTCTACCAAAGCTAGCCAGGTTTTAACTGCTCACCCCACCACGCTCTGGGCGGTTGGGCTATGGAGTATGCCGGTTACACCCTAGTTTCTTCCACGGAACGGATTGAGCTGAGACTCGCCAGACTGCTCCTTTGCTCATGATCCAGGCAGTATAGTCAGTGTTGGCACCAGGTCTACAAGCGCCCTGGGAGTTTTGGACACCACCACTCAGACTACAAACAAATATCAGAATGCAAAGCCGCCGCATGATTATTGAAAAGGCGGCGCCGCCGCCCCACTGTCATGTAAAGTGCCAGTCAATGACTTTCTGTTAGTGAGTCAATCACTAATAGAAAGTCATTGACTGACACTTTACATCTGGGCACTGCAAACACTTTACATTGTGTGTGCCGTTGATAGACTATTTTTCTTGCTTCTCTTTTGCGCTGTACTGAGTTTGTATAGCTCAATTATAGCATTGTGTTAAAAAAAAAGAAGCCATACAGCACTTTTGTTCTTACGGCATGATTAATTGAAATTCACCTCTCCTGCGCTTGTTCAGGGGTGGAAGGTGTGAGCGGATTGAAGGGGAGAATCGATTTCCAACTTGAACAAATTGAGTGATCCTGGGGAAAGAAAATCAGTGTTACAAAAACCCATGGAGGTGACAAGACTGTGTCCAACCAAAACACACAACTCCAGCCGTTGATAAGATCTGCCTGACTTTCTTCCATTCAGTCTTCCATTTTCTTTATCTTAACTCATCAAAAAACGGAAACTCTATTGTTCCCATCTTCTTAAGTACTCTTCCCCCTTTCCTCCTCCAGCTATCCTAATCCCCACCAATTTACCCAACTCCTCCTCCTTCTAGGTCTAGTCACCCCAAGTTTCCCAGGGTCATCCAGACGTGGACCCCTTGCTCACTGTGCTCAGAGAAGCAAAGCTCCACCTCACTGATGATGCCCAACAAGGCTGAAACACGTGTATGGGGTTGCTGTTGGTACACTTGTTTAGAAGGGAATTGCCATAGCATTTTCAGTGCTGGACTGCCCATGTAGGCGGGACAAAGACTGATATGCAAATAGATATTTCTCATCTGTGAAAGGCACAGTGAGCTAAAGTGTGGCTGCGGACTCTAGAGTGCGTACCTTCCCAAAGAACAGGCAATTTTCGCTGTGCTCATTCTCATAGAGGGGCACCCATAACACATTTTTGAGTTTTGTTTACTTCTGTACATAACCTTAGGATTCTGCATATATTCTAGCTACTGATCGGACCTACTCTTTCCACCTCCTCAACATATGTAATACTCGCCCCTTAATAACCTTTAGCGCAACCAAGCTCCTGGTTTCACAGATCGGTTATTGCTCTACCCGCTTTCTCGACCTGCCTGCTTCTCATTTTTCTCCATTTCGTTCTATTATCCATTATTCTGTATGTCTTATATGCTGCCTTACTTCTTGTTATTCATTTCCTGCACTCTTGGCTCACTCCACTGGCTCTTTTTTTAACTCCACCATCAATATCACTTCCACTCAGCAGGGACGTAATTTCACCAACATGTCAGGGCTAGCAGAAGTGACATCACATGACCCTGGACCTCTGATGACATCACAGGAAGTGATGTCATTTGACCCCCACCCTAAAGTGACATCACGGGAAGCACTGGAACAGAACCTTTCACCCCTTGACAAAACAGAAAGTGGCATCACACAGCATTGTCCGTAAGTACACTATGAGAAATATGGTTATATCACTGTACTGTGATACACATTTCATACAAGAATGGATCATCATATATATCGTTAATATCAGTGTGTATAGGCCCATATTACCAAATTACTGTGAATGCAAGCAGATGTACAAGGCACAATGATAATGATGTGTTATTATATAGCACTTACGCTTAAGCGCTTTATATAGAACAAATAAACATACAATATCATCGTACCTGTGTTGGTACTCATGTATCAACATAAGAAGGATGAAAGTCTGAGTTGGCCTTGCCAGGATTCGAATTTGCAATGTGCAAATCACACATACATCGCAGCAGCAAGTGCTCAACCCACTGAGCTAACTGAGCAGGTATAGCTATTTTACCGGCTATAGTAAAATCACATGTCTGAATGTGCTCTAAGTCAGAAAGCAAATTACACTTTGTAGTGGATTCCATTATTCTGGTAACTGAGATTTAACAGCAGGCCAGTTCATCTGCAGTTCTGGTGCAATGTTGGCCACATGTCAAGCCTGAGTGGATCTACTTTTTAGGCTTCAGAGGTTGGCAAAATACATACCATTGGGATGGTTCATAACTGTGTATTAAAGAATTTAGAGTAGCGCAGGGAAAGCAACGCACTCACACAGCATCCCGTACTTTGAGCACTCGTTACCTCATACATGCAAACATCCTGAACATGGAGATGGGAAAGGTAGACACAATACAACAAATCATTTATTATGGCACAATGATGAAATGAAGGGCCACTTTTTGAGCTACGGTCAAACATTTCTACACTGTACATAAGCTTTTAGGTAAAAGGATTTTGTTAAGTGACCGAGGACACTGAGATGGAATGTCTTTTGATGATCATAACAGACAACGGCAGAACAAAATGCTGTAACTGCAACTTGCGAAAAGCAAAAATACATAGTCCGCAATGGATGCTTATTCTACTCTAAATGCTTTTTGGAAGTCTTTGTCTGCATTGTGAATTTGAGGTGTTTAAGAACAGACTAAATCCGTGACTCACCCCCTGAAGTGTGCCTGCAATAAACTTTTACTGAGTCTAGCAATTATTGTATAGAATTCCAGAAAGACAAATTATTTGTTATTCCTATTCTCCATTATTTAGGGTCACTGCTTAAAGTGTTACACTTGTGGAACTGCCCGTTTTATTTTTATTTTAAAGAGGCCTGATCAAAAAAAGCCAGCCCCTCCGGAGACAAAGAGCCACAGCACAGGAGCTTCAATTAAAAAAAAGAATAAAATTATCTTTTTTTTAAATCTTTTTTAGGGGTAGCAAGGAAGACCCCAGAGGTCTGAGGTGCGACCCCTGGCGACCCCCAAATGACGTCCCTGCCAGTGTGATGGCATGGCACCTTCTGATCTCTGTTCTCTTGTATGCTGGTAACAACCACCTCACCCCCTACGTTTTTTAATCTCTTTTCCTTCTCTTTGTTCCCCATCCTCCTTGTGCCCAATCCCGCATCCATTCCCTTCCCCTCTTAGCTCCTAAAGTCTAGAATTCCCCCCACTGCCCATTCGATCTCTTACTTTATATACTGCTCTTTTCCCACATGGCTGAAAACTTAATTGCTCTTTTCTTAAATGTATCGTCGTATAACATTCTCTCAACATACTATGTACCGTTGTTTCCATTTGTTGTTCAACGCTTTACCATTGGGGCCACTTTTTTTTTATTTATTGTTGCCCGGTCTGCCCGTCTGACCTTGGAGACACCACCTGACATTTCAAACCTTTCTCCCGTGACACCAGACCCACGATTTTCCTGTGATGCCATCGGACATCTTCAAACTATTTGTGCTTCTTAGGCCTCAGGTGTCAATAAAGATGTCCGTGCAACGATATTAACTCTTGCTTAATGGTTCATGCTTTAATAACAAGCGAAACACCGAAAACGCAGGTCTACAGTATAAATAAGGATGAATCATGACACCATTAGCATCCTTTTTTATTCAGAAATTGTGCACTTGCATAAATGACATTGATCTGTATTGGCATTTTCATCCATTAGAAAAAGGGAGCGATTATTCAGTATTCGCGGACGGGGTGGGGAGGTAAAGTGCAGATCAACACCGGCCACTCGCAGTAGTTACTTTTCCACAAGAGCAGGTGCACGAAATGCAGCTACACAGGAATTCAGAATGGTTTATAATAACATTACGCTCGTATATATCGAAAAGCTGCTCATTTGGTTTGTGTAGTTTCGGCCTGGGCTTTAAAAATACCTTTTCCGTTTGTGTTATTGTCTACATTTTGAACAGGGCTGACGGCGGACGTGTCGTCTTCGTGGGGACCGAATTAACAAGCAATGGCAATGCCAAGTGTTTGGGCTTTGTCTTTTGTGTCAGCAAATGCACTTGTGGTGTGTGTACCTGGGCATCTAACAGCAGTGCCTGGCAAATGCCTAATACGTATACACAAGTCAAAACTGCCGGCTTTGCCAATGCTTGTTTTTACTAGGACCTCAGTGAAGGACACAGTGCTTTTTTAAATTTTTTTTTATTTATTTGTGTTTTGACTCCCATCTGAATAAAAAAGAAAACAGAAAGACTCTTTCACAATGTTACAAGACATCAAAAAAGTTAAGCATAAATAATTAAGAAATGTAGCTGTTCTTTTACATTTTGATAAGCACATAAAATATTGAAAAAGCGGAAGCATACAAATCAAATTACACAGATGTAGGGTGGACCAAAAAGGGTGTTTCTTCTTCAACTGCCAACTTTCCTAGCTTCGCCAAGATTTTGTCTAGGAAGTCACACAGTGCTAGAATAAGACTCTGCGCTTGTCCGCCCATCAAACTAACCCACAAAGCTTCACTCCCATGTGGTCCATCTAGATATTTTTCACTCTTCCCTTAAAGCACTGCAGCCCATAAACAGATGTTTAGTGGTTTCTTTTATCTCTGTGATACCACACAACCTACAACTTCTATTCTCTTTACCACCATTCCAACTACCCACTCTCTCAAGTGTAGACATTTGATTTAATCGGAAGCAAAGATATAATAGCCTCCTTCATGGACACGGGAAAATAAGCAAGTATCTCAAAAACTGTCCCTTCTATACACCAGTTTTGCATAATCCTTGTAAAGGCTGTACTTTGACAATTCCTCTGATGTTTTCCCCCAATCATATTGGAACAACTTTCATTTTACTTTTGCTTGATTTATTATCAGCTCGTCTCTTGATGAGCCAATTTCATTCAATAAGTTGCTCATCTCAGCCTTCAGAGTGCTAATTGAACTTCCCAAGGTGCGTGTTTGAACTTCACCCCATTTTTCATACAATGAGTGCAGCGGCGGATTCAGTAATTTTGCGTAACCCAATATTTTCCTCCACACTGCCCGGGTGGCTACTGAAGTTAATCCAAACTCATGCCGTATCACAGCATTTGGCACTGATTTTGTTAGCCTCAAGGTCTCTTTCCAAAGTTTACCTTGGATGATATTTAGATTTCCCTAAATCGATTAGATTAATGTCTAGCCTGTACAATGTCGTTGGCTCCACTTGCAGATAAAAAATGATCAGCAGTGTCAGCGAGAAGGTACACAGCTGCACATATACTCGCCTCATTTTTGTGAGAAACGGCCCATATTTAGTGTTTAGATAGTTTATCCCCCCATTTGGGATGTTGAATTTAAAACTTCATATCCCAAATAGGTCAGGGCCAATACTCGCTGCAATGGCTCATCTCCCACTTGCCATCTCATTGTTTTTGGACTTCTCCTTGTTGAAAACACACACACCCTAAATTTCGATCCATTTACTTTGACATTATTCTCAACTGCGTATGTGTGAAACAGTGGCAATTTACATTGTAGGCCAAGAGGGGTGAGATCAAACAGCACTACATCGTCGGCAAAAGCCATCTAGTCTAATGCTGCAGAACCTAATCTGACTAGGTTAGTGCCTC
Organism: Ambystoma mexicanum; assembly: GCF_040938575.1. NCBI lineage: Eukaryota > Metazoa > Chordata > Amphibia > Caudata > Ambystomatidae > Ambystoma > Ambystoma mexicanum. The sequence goes on from NC_090924.1 coordinate 966,324,938, forward strand.
CCATATCTTCACTACATCTGTCATATACAGGTTGTACATGGTGGGAGCCACAACATCCCTGTCTTAGCCCCACCTGTGTCATAACAAGGACAGTCATGGACCCCCCCCCCGTCTAACCTCACTCTTACCGAAGTGTTCATGTGCAACAAGGCCAGCATTTTTCCTAGGGTACCCCTGCTTGTTGGAGCTTTAGCCACAATTGACCACGACTAACCGTATCAAATGCACTAGTCATGTCCATTGAGGCCATTTATACCGTACCTATAGAATTATTCTTAACTGCTGCTCTCATGTAGGCCAGTGCAAAGGCGTTGAGAGGGGTGCCCATTCCCGCTCGAAAGCCTATTTGGGAGTCAAATAGGAGGTTATGTTTAGTGATCTCTCTTTTAAGATCTCTTAACAGTAGTGTTCCGAAGATCTTACTCGACGAATCTAGCACCGCAATGGGCCTAAAGTTTTTTGGACTTAGTTTGTCCCCTTTCTTATAGATTAGGACAATTAGGGATTGTTTCCACGTCTCAGGAATCTCTCCTGAGGAACAGGCGTATTGGAACAAATTCCACAGGGGAGTAGCCCATATCTCACAGTTTTCTTTGATGATCACCGGAGGGATATTGTCTGGACCTGGGACCCTGGAGGACTTTGCTCTACCTATTGCCCATATCACATCACTCCGATCCCATGGACACTTCTTTTCCATAATAGACCCACTGCTAACTAAATCAATTTGGGGTTTGTTGGGGGGACAGCATGTTTTTCTTTTAGATGTTCTTCCCAAATCTCTGCCAAAATTTGGCATTCTTCTATAGAACTAGTGCTTTTTTTTAGTAACTTCCCCCATAATGGACCAGAACTTGTCTGCATCTTTTTTAACCAGTGCCTCCACTAATTCCTGGTTCCTGTCATGGTCCATTTCCCCACACATCAGGTGCAGACCAACCTGCCCAGGACTTCGACTTCCATGAGGGTCTTGAAGGCCCCAAAGACTCTCTCAGGGGCCTCCTGGACTTGGTCCTGGCACCGTTGGCGCCAGGCTCATGATGCCATTACCAACATGGCAAGTTTCAAAAAAGGTAAAGCACGCGTGGGCCAATCTGAGGCAGACTGAAGGGACTAGTTGCTTAGGGAACTATTTACTGGGTGTGATTGCTGGGACTACTTTACCTGGGCACTACTTTTCTGAAGCTATATAAACCATGCCTTTAGTACAGAACACGCTTCGTGTTATTCTGCACTCCTGCAGCGTAACGCTCACCGTGTCTGTTACCTTCAGCTACAACTCCAGTCCAGTTCCTTCTCGAGCAACCTGCAAAGGAAGAAAAGGCATCAGGTTAGCCGTGCTGACCAAGGATCCACATCCCTACCCAGCGCCTCGTTCGTACCTACCTGAGAGGTGCTCTTCCCAGCGAGCCAACGAACCTCCATCACGCGACTGCTCTATCGTTCGCCCATCACGCCAGATTCGCCGCACCTGTCGGACGAAAAGAAGAAACATCAGGTTAGCGCAAATTGGGAAAAACTCCATTCGAAAAAACAGTTAACTCAGTGACATACTCACCTGAAGGCCGCCCCTACTAGTGGTTCGCTGATCTTCGTCACGCGGTCATACAGCACCTGCAAAATAAGAGAGCAGCAGGTCAGTCGCACAGAAGAGTCATAGCGCATATACAGACTTATCACAGAACGCTGGTGCGAACTTACCTTTTCTTGGGAAAACAACTTTACGTTCTACGAACTTTCTTATCAGTGAGAAACCTACAAAGGAAAGCCAACAAAGGGTAAACCTGAACAATTGAACTCTTGGGCTAACCATTTTAATGGTAAAGACTTATTTATTGAGTCAACGTTGTCTGAGACTGGACAGGATCAGTGAAGTAACTGGATCCTAGAACTCTACGCGCCCCTGCATACAGCTGCAGGAGCGAGAGCCTGCCATCCTTAAAGCAAAGGTGAGACATAGCAGAGGGGCTTTCACAAGACCACTGGAGGCGGGTGTGGGTCCTCCGCCTCACAGTTGGGTAACGCTTCATTTAATCCTTTAGGCGCATCATCGTGGGGGCACAGATACAGAGAAGACACGTGAGCCATCTAACAGCAGACCTGCCAGTCCCGTTCGGCGCCCCTGTGGAGACCAGGTGAATGTAACAGTTCTTCCTGATCTTAGTTTCTCTTCTAATTAGTTTTAGTTCTCTCTTGTATTGAGCTATGCTCTTTCTCTTTTCTTTGCAATATAATGTATGTGAGGTAACTTTATTCCTAGAGACCAATTTCTAGTCTTAATTCTTTTTAGTTCCCTAATTCTGGTATCAAAGGGATTTTTGTGTAAGTCGTTTACCTGCCATTTTCCCTTTAAGGATAGCATTTCCAAACATGTTTGCAACTTATCATTGTAATTCCACACTAAGTTGAAGATCCATGTTTCCCACATGTGCCAGTTCCTGAGCATTCCATCTAATAGCCCTCCCCCCCTTGGCTACCTCAGTATGTGCCAGAGCGGGTTCCATTTGGTGCTTTTTCCATTTGCATTGTTCGATTATACTTAATAGGCAGATGATCGCTCCCCATTTCCTCCTCCCCTGTTAGTTTATTTCCATTTAGCTCCACAGATGTGAAAATGTGATAAATCCATGAAGTTCGTTTCCCCCCTCCTCTACGTAAAGAAATCCATTTGGTTTTGTTCCCCCGAAGTGCAGGGCCACAGTTCCCACTCTGCCATAAAAGTATTCCAATGCCCTCCCAGTTGCTCGCTTCTTGTTCAGGTATTTCCTCCTTGATGGGAGTGCTTTTTCCGTTTGGGCCAAACACATGCTGCATTAAAATAGCCCGCTACTGGTAGGATGGTGTTCCTATCTTTTCCTAGCCATTCCTCAAACAGCGTGGCTAACGTTTTCTGAAGCCTCGTCATCTGGACATTAGACTGTTTCCGATAGATGTTGACAAACAGGAGGTTTGGTATTGGGGGATGCACTTTGATGCATATGGCCAATATATCAGGAGAACTACAATAACTTCGTAGTGGTTGCAGTCCCATCCTATGTCAACAGCCACGGCCAGGCCACCTTTTGGTCTAACTTGGGCACTCTGTGTAGCATGTTTATAGTATGTTCTAAATCCTGACAACTCAAAGTCTTCCAATGCCATTGTTTCTTGTAGGATCACAATGTTTTCATCTTTAAAGAGCATCGAGGTGGTATCTATTAGCTTGTGGAAGACACCGATGTTCCATGACAGTATGTTCACGTCACTTATTTCAAAGGTGCTGCTGGCCTTGTTTAAGCTTCTTAAACATTTCTATGGCACCTTCCAGCCAAGCCCATTCATCTCCGGTTCCGGATAACCTTTGTGTCTCAAATGTTGTGTCCATTGGTCTTTGCAAGTTCTTTATTTGTTGTATGGGATTTAAAAAGGTATCAGTTTGCTCCTGCGACAGCAGTTCCTTCAGGATGAACCCCAAAGTTTCCAATGCTTCCGATTACTGCAAATTAACTGTGTAATGAGATTTGAGGCAAAGGTGCAAACTGATCTTTTCTGCCCCCCCTTTTTTGGAAAGGCCATTCTCAAAATATCCTCTGAGCGCAATGCTCTTAATTGTGGAACAGCCTGGAAACCCTTTATTATGTTTCCCCTGTTCATGTTTTCTTTACTGTCCGTTCTCCACCCCATTTCTGTGTTTTGAAATATTTCATTTGTTGCGTTTTCCCTTTGTGGAATGGGCCCTCCTGTGTCTTTAGTAGATTCCCTTCTATCCGCCTTCACTATTCTGTTAAACATTACATGTTTATATGTTAACCATATGTCGCTAAATGTAACCTGAACAGCATTATGTCCCATACGTCTCATTGTCATAATTGTTATCCTTTCAAGCTCAATCTGCTGTAACAGCGCCACGATGCCCCTGGGGCGTTGCTGCGCTTTATAAATGCAAATAAATAAATATCCCACTCCAATTGCATTCTCAGCATCTGCCTTTATTGTTGTCAAGCTGCTCTCTGTTGGTTCCAGCAGTCTTTGTTCCTCCTGTGTGGTTTGTTCCCCCACTCATTGCCTCTGGGGCTTATTTGTTAGGTTTGGGTCCTGGATTTGAAGGATCATGCTTACCCTTCTCTAGTGCGTCCAAATAAGAAGTAATTTTTGACCGTTTTTTCTTTCTCCCAGGGCCCTTTTCCTTTCCTTGGTCCTCTATTCAATTTTTTGGGGAATTTTCATTTTGGGAGTTTCCTGTGTTTTTTTTTCTCCTAGTGAGATAGCACCCACAAATTGCCTTGATTTACTTCTTCTATTGGCATTTCCCTCTCTTTCTTGATTACTTATTAAGGTCTCCTAATTTCCTTGTTCAAGTGGTTCTTGTGTTTCCCTCTCCTGTTCATCCCCTTCTGTATTATTTGCATTTAGTTGTTCACATAAGGGAGAGGGAGAGTCTGGTGGGCCCATTTCCTGTGTTACCTCTCGCTCCCCCTGTTCAATTTCACGCCAGCCAGTACTTGTTTCTATCCATAAAGTGGGATCCATATGCAGTCTTTGTGCTTCTTGTGTGTCATGATTCAGCTCGTCCCACCCCTTGTTATTTCAGGCATTCTCCCTTCCAGGGCAGGCCTCCAAGTGTACTGCCTGACTTTTTCCTACCAGAAGAAGGTTCATACCTTGTTCCAGTGAGCCTAATTTCCCTGCGTTTCCTTGGACAGTGTCTTTGATATTGTCATATAGGCATAGCAGGGACTCCAACACCAGACGTAGAGCAGTGATGGATGCTGGTCCTAAGGTATCAATTTGTTGCGTTATGTTAGAATCCCTTCTCATCGTGATGTTTTTTGGTGTGAAGCAGCTTTCACTAATTGCCTGCCTCTACCTATTCATTGTTCTCGGGTGCTCTCTGCCAGGTGCCTGGATTGTGCAGTTTAGAGGGCTGGTATGTTGGTCCACCCGCCTCACGAGCCCCTGGGGTAGCTGCATAGCTGTACTACCTCCTTTAGGTGTTGCTTAATATGTCTGTTCCATTATCCCTTCCATGTCATTACACAAACGCTCAAAGGAATGATCCAGTATACTCCTATCCTCAATATTTTTTCCTTCGATCCGCTTTGCCGCATGTCATATTTAGAGAAGCCATTTGCTCATTTTGTATATGGTGGTCCCCGCTTGCTTGTTGGTGCCCTCTGCCATTTCTCTGTGCAGCCAGCATTATTGTTGTATTTTGGAAAGTGACGTGCTTTATTGTGCAAGTTAGACATTCCCAGAGGAAGTATCGTTAAGTCTGTAACCACATTTCCCACTACCTCCGAGTAGAGCGGGATCCTAAGTCCTTTGGCGATTGTATCCTCCACTTACATACTAAAATGCGTTGAGTTTAACGGCCTCGTTCCACTGAATGACAAATTTCCTGCTTTGTGTAGTTTTCCATTTGGCCCGAAGTTTCATGCACTACAGGAGATTTTAGAATGCTTGCTCTCCTTTCACTTGAATCATCGTGTCCAGGGTCCCTCGTCCTCCCCGCCTCCTCGTAAGCTTTTAAAGCTGCTTTTCCTTTCTCTGTTTTTGCAACCCTGGCGCTACGCAGGGTTAACGTCATATTTCTTGTCTTCCTGTGCGCGATGACTATGCAAGCTCTCCCCAAAGAGAAGGGAAAGAAAGGAAAGGAAAGCCGTTACAGACCTTAGGCGGGACGGTGGACGGTACACGATATGTGTGCACGCAACCTCTAATGTTCAATGTAGAGTCGTTCCCAGTCTGCCTCAGCGTGAATCGTCCCGCGGTTCCTGTTCTTGCACCACCGCGGAGATCTCGTTAGTCCACTTTCTACAGTCGCTTCCTTTGCGCCACCAGCGTTTTTTGTAGAAAACTTTCACGCTCACTGATTTCAATTAAAGGCACAGAGCACCTAGTGTGTTTCTGGCACAATAAACACACTCCAGGCAATGAAAAGTGTTCAAACTGATCAACGTTGTCACTGGTAAGGACTATACTCGCTCTGCTCTTGTGCAGACTGGTCCTTTGCACACACTTCATCGAGTGCCTGAGCACCAACCTGGTTAAGACAATTTTATTACGCAAACAGAGCATTTACTACTCCAATTAATTCATTAACTCTCAGAAGATTGCTTTGAATAAACACTGGCAGGTACTTTGAGTGCAAAGTTTGATAAGGTTTAATTGAAGCAAACTCAGAGTTCCCCGTTATGCCCAAACCTTGCCAGTCAATCCCACAGTTTGAATCTTTCACTTTGGAATTTCTGAAACATTTCATTATAAACCGCTGATAAGTTCCTCTGAGGTATAAGCACTTGGTATTTGTGGTATGGCTCTACACACACACTGCAAACAAACCCTGCCTCTTTTATTGAAATAAATCAGCATCTTTGCAGTTCTTGTGCACACAATCCCACTAGCAACAATCGCACTCTGGCACACGAGGCAGAAAACCAGTCAGGACGCGTGCTGTACAAATACTCAGGGGTAACAAAACATGATTGTTTGAACCATCTGCTATGCGCAGTGCTACAGCATTTAAGCACCCTTAGGCGGCCTCCTGTTGAAGCAACCAACATAGCGCTATGTGCGCACAAATATCAACGTTTGTTTGTTTATTTATAGAGCGCTCCAAACCCGGAGGTATTTGGGCGCTTTACAAGAATATGCAATTTCTTAGTTACAAAATAAGGCCATGTTACAGGAATATACAGTTTCTTAAAGGCATGGTCCAGTAAAATGTTTTATTGTCCCTACGGGACGGCCATGTTTTTTTAAGCCTAAGTGGCTCAATTTTAGAAAACTTTCCTATGGACCTTACCCGAGTTTTCGTCCATTAAACGCATGTGAAAACAGGCACCAGGGAGCCGCCATTTTGTGATAATCCTATCACTTGCCGCATCGCCCTGGCTGACCTGCTTCTGCGGCACTAAATCAATTCCCCCGCCTCGGAGCCGGTCATCAGCAGACTCGTACCGCCCATTTCCCAACGCTAAAGCACGTCTTGTGTCAACATTCGCTGCGCTTCAGCTAATGACGTGTCGCCATGGAAATGGCAGGACGCCTCTTTTCTCAATAAGTATAAACAGACTGTTTCACAACACACAGAAGCAGATTTTCGATTCCATTCCTCTCTCTGTGTTACTTAGAGTATTTTGTGACTCGTTTCTGTGCTCTGGTCAGCTACCTTCGCCGCTTGTAGCCCGTGTGAACACCTGTACCATCTCAGTAAATTATTTTACTTTGTTTACCACGCAATGGCTAAAATAATGCCCTACATGTACGAGCCCGAGTATACCGAGGAGGAACTACTGGAAAGGGAAGCACGCGGAAACGATGGGGATTCGGACGGCAGTTGGCAGGACGAATCAACAGATGAAGAGCCTGGGCCTAGTCGCATGGACGGCGTCTCCACCTGGTGCACATGCAATCGATGCGAGCTAATGCCAACCGAGGAGGAGAACTGCTGCTGCCGAGAAAACTCGGGATGCGTGGCCTACATTTCGGAAGGCGAGCCACGACCGCAATGCATCACCGAGCTGCCAGACTTCAAGGCAGCCTGCCTCACACGGGCCGTGTTGAGAATAATGATGGTGCTTATGCACGAACCTCGTGCAACTGTTCGCCCTCGTAATCCGAGTAACGAGTAAGTATACTCTGCTTGTCATGCCACTCCTATTTCATGTTCTTCTACTATATCCAAAATTCTATATTCATATCATAGTAATGCATGAAAGTCGTTCAATAGTGTGTATTGTCTAGATAGCATTTGTCCGTGCAGAATGCCATTAGTTACAAGAATTGTCATTGACAACAAACGTTTATTAAACTTATCTTGGTAATTTAAAAACAGTTTGTTTCATTCCTTTTCACAGGTGGTACAGGCTGGTGGCCTATCGTTCCTTTACATGGTGGCTCCACGGGAGGCTTGGACACCGCGTTCGAAGAGTGATACCCGCCTGTGCCGTTCGTGCAATAAGAGAAACGTTCCCGAGTGACAGCGGTCAGTACAGGGGATTTTCTCTCGCTGTGCTGCAACCTGACCTGTATAATCTTTAAAGTCTTGTATTTTTGTATCATGAAAATAAGATACAAAATAAAACACCACATATATTTTAACAAAGGTTGTTTCGATTTTTTAAATGAATCAAGTGTGTCTCCATTCAAGGATGGACGTCAGACATCTGTGCTCCGAATGGGTGAAGGTCTGGTCGCTGTGAAGCAGGGTGGTCACTATCTATCTAAGCTAACATAACATATTCTCGATAATGCATGCACTAAATAACACTTGTTCAAAGTCTTTCAGTAGGTTATGTCTCTATAAAAGTCACACATATATCTATACTAACAATTACCATTGGATTATACAGGCCTTAGGGTCTTGACCACTATAATACACCGGTTGAAGTGTGGGTCTGTGCTCACAAGAATCTCCGGTATGTGGCATTTGTTATTGATAAGCAACGATATACTATCAAAGGCGGTTCGCGCCAGTGGATGAGCGCTGGCACGGGGGGCTGTCACGGGCGCGAAAGGCCAAGGTGCCAAACTACATGTACACTTCAAAAGGTATCCCACGCCAAGGGGCCATCGGTCTCCCCTTGAAGCAGGCCACCCCCCTAATACCACGATATACATACGTCATTCATTCACAAACACACCCCTGTTTCTAATACTTTATAAACCACTTGATGTCTCATGAGAACATCTTTGTGCTTTGCAAGTCAACTCCTGAACGTGCTACCTGGCAACCACTGAGATCTACGCTAATCTGCTCGTCGTCGTGCTATCCGTGAACTTCTGTGACCGCTTAGAGCAAACCCATCAGTGTGCTACCTGTGGCCACCCACCTATTCTCCTGCAACATACTGCTCTGCTTGCTGAATCCAACTGTTTGTTGGTCAATGTAAGGCCATGTATCCTAGTCATATTACGCAGATTTTTTAATTTCTATCTATTTGCAAGTAGAGTACACAATAGTGCTATGTTCATTGGTCTCATTGCTATTGACTTGAGTTTCCATTGCTATGCTATCAATAGATCTATCTATTTTCATCTGTGTCTATTGTCATCGAATTGCATCCTTCGGGGGTCCAGTCTATAATGTAAGCATGTTTCCTTCTCGTGCAAGACAGAACATCCAAGGGACGAGTCACATGTTCAGATTTTAGTCACATGATTTATACATTTCTGCAAATACTAAGCCGCACATAATGAACTGGTATAGTTCCTGCGACCAAAACAAACCTTGCATTGATCATTGTACGATTCATTTACTTTTGTATCAAATCTTTATTCTTGAAGATTGTATAATAATGTCGATATTTACTTTTCAGATTTATCAACAATGCCTGCCTGTTCGATTAGCAGTTGCCCTTCGAAGACCCATGCGAAATCTGAAGGCACTACAATGCATTGTCATGATGCCTAACCCCGGAGCGCCAGGCCCAGCACCCGCGGAAGCAGGCATCATGCCTCCGGGTAAAAGCCCAGCGGCCCCTTATAGGGTCTCTTTGGACTCTGTCCTGGCGCCGTTGGTGCCAGGCTCATATTGGATATCAGTCCTGGTGCCAGGCTCATAAAGGAAGGTGTTTTGTGCACTTACCTGATGCAGACCATGCTGCAAGATTCAGGCCTCCCTGAGACCTGAAAGGGACTATTTTTTCATTGGGACTATTTTGCCACTCGGGCGTGGCCAGGGCGGGATACTTACCTGGAACTACTTTGGGGGCTATTTAAGTCACGCCCAGACAGTAGCTCACGCTTCGCGTTGTTCTGCATCCAAGCAGCTGAACGCTCACCGTGTCTGCTCCTGCATCTGGTCTCCAGCCACGCCCGCCTCGATCCTGGAACACCTGTAAGGAAAGAAGAGAAGAGAAAGGTGAAAACCAAGAATTTTATCAAACTTCTTACCTGCATCCGGAACCTTCACGCCAGCGTTCCTGAGAAAAGACTCATTTAAAAGCACTGCGTTGCTCGCTGCAGCGCCGCGCTTCACTCACCTATCCTCGGGAGTTCTTCTGGCTCCACAGCGACTGTCTGCACCGGTCGCCACATCTCTGCGCCAAGGGGAGAGAAGAAGAGACAAAAGGTGAGCAGAAGGAACATATGAGGAAAGCCTAATTTTCCGCCATAACACTTACCGGTCTTCTGTTGGTGGACCATTCCTCATTTCGGGTTGGCGCCGCTTCGTTGGCAGGTACCCACCCCAGCCCCTATGGGGAAAGGACAAAAGACATTACTGGGGGAATATAAAGACATTAAGAGGGATCGCCCCCATCGCTAACTCACCTGAGTTTACCATCGGCAATTCAATCCCTCAACGCATCGCCTTCATTCTGCACCTGAAATAAAGGACAGATCACAGGTTAGGAAGGCAACAGAAAAGGAGGCTCAACACTTGAACTTTTGTAATCTTCATACTTACGGCGTTCCGCTCGGAAAAGTCAAGTGGATTTTGCCAGCGCCATTCTGAAAACCAGTGAAGTAACTGGACAAACACGCGCCCCTGCACCAGAAGCAGGATGGAGAGTTCATCCTTTCAAACCATAAGGTGAGCTTCAACCGGGGATTTCGGAGGAAGTCAGAGAAGAACGAAGGGGGGAGCAAGCACACTATTCTGCAGACTGTTAATCCCCTTTCTCATCTGCAGAAGGATATTCCTATGGGCCAGACAAGATTTGAGGGTCCTGTTCAGTCGGGGTTCCGAGTTCTGCGCATCACGCTCGAAGAGGCCACAGCAACCCAGACTAGACCAGCACCTCCGTGGGAGTCAGGTGAGCGTTACATGCATGTATTCCCGAAAACTGTTGATCGAATAAGAGAATGGGTCAGACATTGCGGCTATTCACTGGATGAGCTGGAAAGTAGAGTCCAACAGGTCTTCCAGGACAAGAGGGGTGATCGATACCGCATCTGCAGCCGGCACTTTTCCTTGGACATGTACACAACATCTTGGGTAACAAAGAAGAATAAACATCGAACGACACGGAAATTGCTCGAAAACGCTATTCCCACTCTATTCGTCCACATTCCGCCACCAGTGAGTCAAGTGTCCGGATTTAGCTTTAGGCCTTGCGGTAGTGTGTAGGTAGCCAAATGGATTAATTGATATTGTAGGTGTTCTATCCCTTGTAATATAATGACATTTATCAATATATTCTTTTACGATTTCATAACCCACAAACGCAATGTATATATATGGGAACAGGGAACTGTGCTGTATTGAGCATTTTTTAAGTATTCTGTTGCCTTACATGGCTATTTTTAATATTGGCATTTCATTATCAATCATTAATTTACCTTTACAACTTCTTGACTATCCCTTGAATCTGAAGCAAGAACATTCTACATCCTTGACGTGGTCGCAGTTTAGCGCGTATCAGGTAATCTTACTAGGCTAATCCGCTACAGACTTGTTTTATGCATGTCAAGTAATAGTTTTATTCTATCGTGTAATTATTTTACCGAATGTTTGGTTAGTGCTTTCCAATTGATATACACCTTAGTTATCGTCCACTGGTGTTTGTTTTCAGTTATAATTAGTGTTATCCATACTAATGCAAGTACTGTCTTTCAAGGAGATGCTGAAGCGTCCGCCACATCTACAACATTTCTAGATGTTCTTCACCAGCAGGAGGTATGGATACTGACAGCTCCATCGAGCGTCATCATCAGAGCTGCAATTCTTGTCGTTTGATTGTTCTACACAATGTTTCATTCGTGGTTAGCCGTTGATATGTACCTGTGCTGTCGACCCCAGGTGTGTGTTATGTTTTCACTACTGTAATCCTCACTAATGCAAGTACTATGTTTCAGGCAGTTGATGGAGCGTCAACCCCTGCACTTGATGCAGAGTTTGACATTCAAGTAATTCTAGGGGAAGTGGAAGCGGGACCATGCGTATACGAATCGGCGCAACAACTTTCGGAAGTGCGCACTACATTTGCAACATCCATAGATATTCTTCAGCAGCACGAGGTATGGATACTGACAGCTCCATCATGCGTGATCATATAACGTGATTCCATTTGCTATACTTTCTTCCCTATTAACGCAAGTGCTGCGTTTCAGGGAGACAACGGAGCTTCCACTACAATCACAACATCCCATTTAGATGATGCAGATGTAAAGGAATCAGAGAAATAAGTCGATGAAATGTGATCATATTTCCATTTTCCTTGATTCTTTTAGACAATGCATCATTTGTGGTTATCTCTTTATATGTACCTGTGCGTTCGACCCCAAGTGTGTGTTATGTTTCCAATATTGAAAACCATACTAATGCAAGTACTGTGTTTCAGGGAGACGACGGAGCTTCCACTACAATCACAACATCCCATTTTGATGATGCAGATGTAAAGGAATTGGAGAAATAAGTCGATGAAATCTGCATATTTATATTTTCCTTTATTGTTTTAGACAATGCATCATTTGTGGTTATCTCTTTATATGTACCTGTGCGTTCGACCCCAAGTGTGTGTTATGTTTCCAATATTGAAAACCATACTAATGCAAGTACTCTGTTTCAGGGAGATGCTGATGTCTCCTCTCCAATACAACCATTCATGGCAGTCCATGCAGAGCCAGAGGTATGGATACTGAGAGCTCCATCGAAATAGATCATCACTGGTCGAATACTTGTCATTTGATTGTTGCACACAATGTTTAAATCGTGTTTGGCTATTGAGATGTACCTGTGTGTTCGTCCTCACGTGTGTTTTATGCTAACAATATTTTGATACATAGTAATGAAAGTACTATGTTTCAGGGAGACGATGGAGACTCATTCCGTGCTGTCTATGCGGATACAGAAAATAAAGTCGTTGCAGTGCAAGAGGAAGGGAGGATATGCGGAAACGAATTGGAGCTACAGCGTGCAGATGTTGAAGGTCGAGTCAAAAAAGTTGCAAAGAAAAAAAACCAAAAAAAGGTTAGTTACAAACAGTTCATAATGTTTGTGCTGGGGACTATTTTATGTTTTTTTCCAGTAAATTGGACTACACTTTATCTTGTGTTTAAACTGTACATCCCTTTTCCAATCTCTCCTCTAGTTACCCGTGGGTGTCAGAACTATACATACACAGACAGTGAAGCGAATGAGAGATGTTGCTTGCCAGACCATGTACACTATGGAGGAACTATTAATTGAGGCGAGGCGTGTTCAGGCTCGAGATGCTCATGTCCAATGGCCAGAGCATGAATTAACTGTGTTTGGAGAATACAGCAAAGTTGCATTGGACCATTGCTACAGTGCGACCGCACCACCACAAGAAGATGATATTGAATGTATTGAAGATAGCTCTGAAGTAGTTGCAGATCAATTCACACAATCTACACCCGCCAAACAATTGCCACCCAAAAACCTGTCGACATTGTTGTGTTCTCCCATTAATGTTGAAGTAACAGATGTTGAAATGACAGAGAATGAACCAGCCACAGCATCCATAGACGCATCAGCGATATTACTTTCCAATGTGTTGAAATCTCCGCAACGTCACAGGCCGAAACAACGTTGACGCAGGATGACAGTCTAATGAAAGAGAGCAAATACATTGTATTCGACAGTTGTTTGATGGAAATTATAAGTATGCTGAAATGTGTGCATTCCGTTAGAGGGAAAGTACGTGGGAAGCCATTGATTAATGTGACTCGTCAAATAAACGGCAGTAACGTCAAAATAAATGCTGCCTGTAGATTAAATCATAGGTTCTCATGGTCTGCACAAACGATGCTGGGGAAAATGCCAGCAGGCAATCTACTGTGTGCAGCTGCATCACTTTTTAATGGCTCCAGTTTTAGAAAGTTAGAGGCTTTCTTTCAGTTTGTGGGACCCCATTTCATTTCTAAATCGCTGTACTACATATACCAACGTGATTATCTGTTTCCGGCCATTAGTGATGCTTGGAAAATTGAACAATTGTCTCTAGTAAGTACATTCGAAGGGAAACGTTTCAGGCTAGCCGGCGATGGACAGTGCGACAGCCCTGGATTTTCTGCCAAGTACTGCACCTACCACTTTCAGGACATGGATAGTAAGAAAATTGTGAGTTCGGTGGTCGTGCAGGTAACACAATGTACATCCTCAGTGGCCATGGAGAAACTACGATTTATAAAATCAGTGGAATATCTACAATCAAGGGGAATGCACATCGACCTCATAGCCACGGACAGACATGTTTCAATTGCCAAGACAATGAGAGAGCAGTTCCCGCTTATTAATCATCAATTTGACGTATGGCATCTTGCTAAATCAATCGGTAAGAAAATCTCGGCTGCAGGAAAAAAAAAAGGTTTTGAAAGTATTTTGCAGTGGTCCCAGTCTATCACCAACCATCTTTGGTGGAGCTCAAAAACTTGTGAAGGGTCAGTGGAAATACTACTTGAAAAATGGCAGTCACTGATGCACCACTGTACCAACGTTCACCGCTGGTCAGAAAACCTACATTTCCACCAATGTGAACATGGCCCTTTGTCCCCAGAGGAGGCACGGAAGAAGTGGTTGATTCCATCTTTACCGACACACAAAGCCATTGAGTAGATTGTTTTCGACACAACTCTATCAAGAGATTTGAGAGGACTGACAGAATTCTGTCACACAGGAGATTTGGAGGTGTTCCACAATATGTGCCTAAAGTACAGGCCAAAGCGCTTGCATTTTAGCTTTCGGGGCATGAAACATAGCACTCTACTAGCGGTCTTGGCCCATAACAGCAATGTCGGACGTGAACAATCTAGGACTAGGGGTAAAGTAAGGATGCCTCGCTACACTAAGGTGTTTTCAAAACAAAGTAAGCAATGGGTGATCAAACCAGTCTATGATGAAATGCAGTTCGACTTTGTGAAAGGCCTTATTGTTGCTGTGTTAGAGAAGCACAGATATGGAATTTTGGACATTTCTGTGCAGAGCAGTGTTCCATTGCCACCGAACATTGCAACTGTGCCATGTCCACCAGAAGCACAGCTGGTTGTGAAGTACAAATCCCGGTTTAAATAATTGCAATACGATTGTCTTTGTTGTAAATAAATGTTATTGTACAGTGTACCTGTAACCCTAACCCCTACCTTCACCATCATGGGTGGTGAACAAGCCGAGTGTCATCTTTGAATTCTCTCTATTCACCTCATATATGTGTATGTATATATTTTTCTCATGTCTCATCTCATGTAAATGTAAATGCTGCGCACTGTTGCGCACTGTTAACGCAGGGAGGCTTGCGTATTACAAATAATAAAACAAACAAACAATAAATCTCACTTTTAACTCAACTCCTGTGGTACTTTATACTTTCCCTGACCTTCCGCCAAAAATTAAATGTCTCCATTTGGGCTGCAAAGCTCGCAGACAACGGGGACAAAATTGGGGGCCTTAGAACGCGCCAAGCGGGCCGTGGCATTTGGGAGAGAAGCCAGTTCGCATTTGCACATTGAGGCGCACTACATAGAGGGAGTCTAAACTTCAAGTTCTCACAGATGCCTTGACTACGGGATGTTGCAAATAAAGAATGCGAAGGACAGCGGCTTTGATTTTCAGCTCGCGCCCAGAAGAGGCCCACAAGTCTCACTGGAAGTATAAGGGTCTATTGTTTTTTTACCTTGAGACAGGGACCATACCGAAGGAACTTCATTTGAAGGGGGTGCGCAATAACGTAAGACGATAAGGCAGAAAATTCAGAAACTAGACCGAGTTTCATTTTAGTTCAGTATACGAAAAATCGTTGTCAAGAGCACTGTCCGTTTTACAAACTGCATTACGCAGAGACACAATGGAAATTTCAAATATAATGTGAGTAAATCTTTAGACGCTTTTAGACCGGAATGAAGAATTAATGAATGGATGCATGAATAAATAAATGAAGAGCTAGGAAAAGCAAGGAAAACGTGTTTGTAGTGGGCACATGGGCATGCAGGTCCACTGGTCTCACCGATCTCGGTCCTTGGCCCAGCCACTTTTCCCTGCACTGCCTACCTGCACTACGGGACTGTCTCTGTAGCCTTTAGGCCCTTTCTCCTGGCATTTACCTTGCAATTGCCACCAGCTGGCCCTATTATTTATCTTGTATTCTACTAAGCATGTACAGCACTTTTACCCCCACTCTCCCCTTCCCCATGCGCGATCTGAAAGACACCTGGCCTAGTAGGATCGTTGTCTGTCTGCCCTTGTTCTCGCCGCGCCTTGAAACACTTGTGTATAGGCGCGTTACAAATGCCATATCATATATCATATCATTCCACACGCATGTAGACTAACTGTCGTTTCTCATTGTGTGTTGGCCTCGATTTATTTCGTTACTTTTCGCATTGATTTTAGAGCCGAACATACTCCATTGAACTATCCTTGCAAGCAAATAGTTTCTGATCGGCCGTAATAAATAAAATGAGTAATATTAATGAAGATCGGCTGGCGAGAATAATTATAATTTTTTTGTTTTCATAACATGTATTTGCTCCCCTTCTGCTACTGTCATCGGTTTGAGACACCGGCAGACGGATTCTTCAATAGACACCTGCAGCTTCGTTAACCATATTATGGGACGATCGCCAAGGGCCCACATGCCCTTACGCTGTACTAGTGGCTAGAAGCAACATATCAACCTTTACGATGGACTAGTGCCTAGTTGATGGAACAGCCTTGCGGTTCACCGTGCTTCCAAAGTGCTTCTTTTAACGAAAAGCAACACCCTGTGTACCATTGTGGATACAGATAAAAGAAAATAAATGGCTTTCGGAGGTCATATGGCTGTAACGCTCACCTGATTCCCACAGAGGCGCTGGTCTTGGCAGGAAGGTGTCTGTGACTCGAAGAGTGATGTGCAGGACTCGATTGGCTTCTGGGGTCGAACCTCTTCGCACTGTGTGTCGAACTCGTAGGGTGAGGTTTCTGCAGGTGAAAGAATATGGGGGTTAATGGTCTGGGTTGTTGAATGTCCCTCTCTCTCTCTCTCCGTAGAGCCCCCTCAGGTCAACGTGCTCACCTTAGATAGGTGAATGCTGGACTCTCCATCTGCGTCTGGTGCAGGGTGCCGTTGCCAGTTCCTTCACTGGTGAAACATACGCATCTTGAACTCAGAGGATCGTTACCGTCGTTAACTGCACGAGCGGTGAGTTTCCAGTCTTTATAGTCTTTAGGTGCGTGGCACGTTAATATTGAACAGGACTCTGTATAATGCTTTTCCCTTTTATCTTGCAGGATTCTTGAGATGGAAGATGGAGTGAGCACCTGGAAATGCGTAAGTAAATGCAAGCGCTCTGTCTTTTTCCCTTGCAGCTTAATTCGTGCTGAAGAGACGCCGGAGTATTTGCAGGCGTTCTATTGCGACGAGCGCGATGGGCGTAAGTAAATATCTGTCTAATGTCTCTTCTTTTGTCTTTCAGAAGTTGGGTTGCAGCGCCGGAGTTTGCAGCGCCGGAATTCGCGGAGTGCCGGTAAGTAATAACAATGCTTTTGTCTTCACAGGCGGAGGTGCAGCGTGAAGAAAAGGCTGCAGCCGATGGATCAGGTGAGTAAGCACTGCGAGTAAAGCCTGCCTTGCTAACCTGTTGTTTCTTGTCTTTGCAGGTGCTGCTGTTGACTGGATACAGGAATGGTAAGTATAATTCTTGCAGGTTCAGGATCGAAAGAAGAAAGGCTGGAACAGACTCGGTGAGCGTTCTGCTGCAGATGCAGAATAACGCGAAGCACGTTTCATCTATCGGGTGTGGTTTAAATAGCCTTGGAGTGATGAGGCGTCTTCCTCCACGGCCCCGCCTAGGTAAGAAAAGAGTTCCAGAAGAGTTCCAGTGCTGTATCCAGGGAGTGGAGCTTGCCCCACCCAGGTAAGAAAGTAGTTCCTGTTCACAGAGGATTCCTATGTGGCTGGTAAGTAAGCAGCATGGTCTGCTGCAGGTAAGTCCACCCAAGCATCTTCACACACATTATGAGCCCGGCGCTTCCAGTGCCGGGACCGATGGTTTTGATGAGCCTGGTGCCACCGGTGCCAGGACAAGGTCCAAAAGGTCCCAGTGGGGACCGGCTGGTGCCTAGGATTAGGGTTAGGGGCCTGCTTCCAAGGACGTTGGGCTGGTCCTGGCTCCTTGGAAGCAGTGATCATGACAATGGCAATTTCTGAATATTCTCTAAACATTTGATGTCAAATAAATGTACTTTACCAAATGTACCGTGTTGCTGTTTGATTTTAAAGTACAGTTTCATATTCCGAATTGTGGCGCGCTGTGTTGTGAGATGGTCTGTGTTGGTTTCCGGGTTCTGTGTGGAGTCGTGTAGAAGACGACTGGGCGCGTTTGCCTACGCAGCACAGTAACGTCGCGGAGAGAGGCGGGGAATATGAAGGTTTTGATAATGTCATGCTCAGGGGCGGGGGAATTGATTTAGTGCCGCAGAAGCAGGTCAGCCAGGGCGATGCGGCAAGTGATCGGATTATCACAAAATGGCGGCTCCCTGGTGCCTGTTTTCGCGTGCGTTTAACGGACGAAAACTCGGGTAAGGTCCATAGGAAAGTTTTCTAAAATCGATCCACTTAGGCTAAAAAAACATGGCCGACCCGTAGGGACAATAACATTTTTTACTGGACTATGCCTTTAATTACAATACATAGGAGTAATACATAAGAATACAGTGATATGATACATAATAGGAATATACAGAGGAAAATACAGTGATATGCTACATAATAGGAGTATACAGAAGGAAGGGATTCAGGACATCTGGATATATAGAAAAATATGCAGGAAGGTAATGTGCATCAGACTAAGAGTGGACCTGGTGAAACTGTGCAAAGTCCTAGTTATGGACTACTAAAAGCGGCTACTGTGGAACATCTTTAGAAATGAGCTAGAGTTTGGTATTTTTCCTAAATTTGTAGAAGGATTCATCAGCTCTTAAATCCCGGCCCTGTTGAATCAGCCCTCAAATCGCTAAACAGAAAGATAGCTTGGTGGGTTTCGTCATGAGCTGCAATTTCTATTGGGCTGGCGCCGTGAACGTTTGCCATTTTGTAGTAGTACAAGTGATACACGTTATTATCAGCACTCGATATACGAATTGTAATGACCTCTGAAGAGGAAGAAATGTGGAGTCATCCCCGCCGGGTTCTCTATGACCAGATATTTGCAGAGTTTCTTAAACCCCTCAACACTCTGAATGACTATACACAAAACGGAACAATGTATGCTGACGTGTCAAAGCTAGCAGGGCCTTCTCAGGATCTCATCAGTATGAGGACGATGACATTGTGTTGGGATGACACGTGCTATTCAAAGCTCTTAGAACCAGCCAGACTTCGGCAAATAACACGTTATAAACAGTGCCAGTAGTATCATTATATATTGTTTGGCCAGTGCTTGTATCCCTGAATTTGGGACCTGATGGGACACGAGTCTAAGCTGCCTCCACGACTGTCTATTATTTTGGGGTAAACCCCTTGATCCGCAGACCTTCCTTGGTGGCCCATATGTATGCAGAGTTGCCAAAGGGCTCCTGGCTCTGTATCCAACTCTAGGAGTCCAGCAAGAGTTGGCCTGGAAGTGCCTGCAAGGAAAGTGCCATTCCTGTGCACCCTGAAGTGCTGAGGTGGATGCAAAAGGACCATGAAATTAGCCCATAACAGCTACCATTCATTAGTAGTGTGACAGCGCTTCTTGTGGCCAGGCGGCACAATTATGGCAGTGCCTGAAAATTCTGGATCCCATAGTTACACAAAAGCAAAAACTGGTGTCTCTGCCAATGGTTTTTACATAGCAGCACACCCGAGGTTAAAAAAATGAGGGATGCACAAAATGAAATCTGACATGGATCGTAGATGTGCACTGTCAGATGCCCCCTGTACAATTAAAAGCATCAAGGTCACCCTTGCGTGTTTGGAACAGGCACAGGAGAATGTGCAATGAGCACTAGTGTGCTTTATGACCATTCCCCTTTTTGTTAGCTAGGATACGGCTACCATCCCACATATATTCCTGTCACTTTATAAGGGACAATATTTCCCAAACTTCGCAATTAGTAGGACATTCCCTTTAATTTCCCATGATGATGAAGTATGCTCCCCGTACCTACATAGATGTTGGGTACCAATTCAAATAATCTCAGTTCAACTGAACAATGTTATCAACAGCATAAAACCGCTAATGAATTAGCCTGGGGATGCATCTTCAGTAGAGGGGGCAGGGACGTAATTTCACAAAAATGTCAGGGGTAGCGGAAGTGACATCTCAGGAAGGGATATCATTTGACCCCACCCCAAAGTGACATCACGGCAAGCACTGGACCATGACCTTTAACCCCTTGACAAAACAGTAAGTGGCATCACATAGCATTGTCCCCAAGTACACTACGAGAAATATGGTTATGATATCACTGTACTGTGATACACATTTCATACAAGAATGGATCACCACATGTATCGTTAATATCAGTGTGTATATGCCCATACTACCAAATTACTGTGAATGCAAGCAGACGTACAAGGCAAAATGATGATGATGTGTTATTATATAGCACTTGCGCTTAAGCGTGTTATATATAACAAATAAACATACAATATGACCCAACCTGTGTTGGTACTCATTTATCAACCTCAGAAGGATGAAAGGCTGAGTTGGCCTTGCCGGGATTCGAACTTGAAAGGTGCAGATCACACATACATTGCAGCAGCCAGCGCTCAACCCACAGAACTATCTAAGAAGGTAAAGCTATCTTACCGGCTATAGTAGAATCACTTGTCTGAATGTGCGCTAAGTCAGAAAGCAAATTACACTTTGTAGTGGATACCATTACTCTGGTAACAGATTTAACAGCAGGCCAGTTCGTCTGCAGGTCAAGTGCAATGTAGGCCACATGTCAAGCCTGCATGTATCTACTTTTCAGGCTTTCAGAGGTTGGCAAAATACATACCATTGGGAGGGTTCATAAATGTGTATTTAAGAATTTTGAGTAGTGCAGGGAAAGCAGCGCACTCGCACAGCATCCCGTACTCTGAACCAGAGGTGTTGCTGGGGTGGCGGGGGATGGAGGGGGTTCTTTGGACTGAGGGGGCTATAGCCCCAGGTCTTTTTGGTTGTAGCCCCAGATAGAAGCTGAGGGGTTACAACCAAAAAGACTAGTTAGCCCCCAGTCCTGACAGTCCCAAAATTAGCATAGTGCCAGATCTTTTCCAGACCTAGCAACACCCCTGCTCTGAGCGCTCGTTACCTCATACATGCAAACATCCTGAACAGCATGCCATGGAGATAGGAAAGACAGACACATTACAACAAAGCATTCATTGTAGCACAATGAAATCAAGGGCCACTTTATGTGCTATGGTCAAACATTTCTACACTGTACATAAGGTTTTAAGTGCAAGGATTTTGTTAAGTGACAGAGGACACCGAGATGGAACGTCTTGTGATGATGGTAACAGAGACAACGGCAGAACAAAATGCTATAACTGCAACTTGCGAAAAGCAAAATACATAGTTCCAAATGGATGCTTATTCTACTCTAAATGCTTTTTGGAAGTCTTTGTCTGCATTGTGAATTTGAGGTGTTTAAGAACAGACTAACTCAGTGACTCGCCCCCTGAAGTGTGCCTAAAATATACTTTTACTGAGTCTACCTATTATTGTATAGCATTCCAGAAAGACGAATTCTTTTTTATTCCTATTCTTTCTTATTTAGGGTCACTGCTTAAAGTGTTACACTTGTGGAACCACCTGTTTTTTTTGTTGTTTTTTTTTAAAAAAAGAGGCCTGATAAAAATCGCCAGCAACTCCAAAAACAAAGAGCCACAGCCCAGGAGCTTGAATTAAAAAAAGAATCTTTAAAAAAATATATATATAAATATATTTCTCTCTCTTTTTTTAGGGGTAGCCAGGGAGCTCCCAGGGGTAGCAAGGAAAACCCCAGAGGTCTCAGGTGCGACCCCCAAATGACGTCCCTGGAAGTATCTAGTAAAAACCGGTGAAACCTGCGATTGTTAGAGGTTGGGGTCGCTGCCTGGAAAAGTGGCAAATTAGGCGAAAGTAACAAGACAGAGGCATGTTAAGCCATACATGAAAATGCCTACCACCAGGTCCCGGAAAGCAACAGAAATACGTGTGAAGAGGTCAGAATTAGAAGCATCAAAAGGTAAAGAGATGGGACACGGCTATGATATTAACACGTATGGACTGTTTACTGCCTTATTCCACAGCGCAGCGGTGGCAAGTACTGAGCGCCGGTGACCCCCCAGCAAGTGGAAAAAGTAGAAAAGAACAGCTAACGGCTCAGACATGGACTTCGGCAGTAGTGACAATAACTCACTACTAGCCAGTGGCGTACCGAGCAGGCTCCCCAACCCCCGCCCCACAAGCTCTTTTGAGATCCTGACCGGGACTTTTGTCACTGGAACACCTCTGCCGTCCGGCACCTCAATGAGGGTGCCCAACGGGAAAGGTGTCCTGCTGGGAGGACAATGTGTGCTGAGCAATTCCTGCTCAGCACGCACATTGTCCTGGTAGCAGGACAATTTACCCTTCACAACGGGAGAGGTGTCCGCTGCTGCCAGGACAATGTCCGAAGGAGCTCTGTGAGCTAATGTGAGCAATTAGGCACGGATGGGAGGGAGGGGGCTATTAGATGGCACGTTTGTCCCTATAGAAATGTGCATGGGAGGGAGTGATCAGCAATGAGCAGGGTGCATAATGCTGCAGGCTTTATGAAATAATGACTATGGCTTTACCCAAGCTTCTGGGGTAAGGAGAGGAAAGGAAGAATACCTCTGAGGAGGTGCTGTTAGGGAGAATTCTCATTTTATGGCTAATTTCCCTTACCTAAAGAGTCCCCCAGCAGCTTTGCTGTATTTGAAGGGTTTGTTTCTTTTTACCTGCTAAGAGTGAGACTCTTTTTCCCACTCTAAGGCATTTTTGCTATGTGTGTTCTAGGCTATTTTTGTGTTTAATGCCTATGGGATCTTTCTCATCCCCATCTTTATTCACATGTGTTACACAGCACCCTCAGTTCAGTGACACAGGGGTGTCGTAGTGACCCCCAAACATAGACTCCATACCCTGAGACTGACTACTGTCTCCTAGGGCATGTAAAGTCCCCATTGACTTTACTAGTCAAATCCTATGAACTAAAGCAGTACAACCCATCTTACTATGGAGGTACTGGGAGGGGTTAATAGTTTTCCCCCTATGTTAATCTTCGAGAGTGTACCCTACAGTACCTCTCTCAAAAGTTTCTGGATGGTGGCAGTGGTTACTACCATAAATATTCGACCGCAAATATTTCTCTATGGGATTTTCCCATTGTTCGAGGCTACCACATTTTCTGACAGCCTCTAAATACCGCCGGTGCATTTTAATATTAACTTTGCTCTAGTAGGTTTTATTTGCCAGAACTTTAATATAACTTCTTTCTCGTGTCTTTCTCTACAATCCTAACCCAGGTCGGGGATCCTTTGTTCGCCCATTTGGCGGGCTTCTGCCCAGAAGCCCTCCTTCCAGCACCACTGAGTCTGGGGTGGGTCCATTGTGTGGGAGGGGGAGTAGGACCCCTGGACAGGGTTGCCTTAGCAACCCATGTCGCATTCTATCATGATAGGCTGGAGGGTCTCCTGCCCAGATGACCACTCCACTGTGTGAGTGACAGCTAGGCTGTATGAATGGGGATCTTTTTGCATAAAAGCAGGGTCCTGAGGACTGGAAGAGCGAGACGTCGCCACTGGAACTAAGAAGCCAAAGAGGAGAGAAGACATCTGCAACGACTGAACCACCGGTGAAGCCCTGCTGTAGCGTCTCACCACTTTTCTCCACACGATGAGAGAAGATCTTCACCTGCAAGAGCCTTCTTTCCTTGAGCTGGTGGGGCCAACCAGTTTGCCAATCGCCTTCCCGGACCTGCCTTGGTCGAGTCTCCCATACCCAGTAGTCGGAGGCCGGATAGCCAGGCACCAGTCCACCCAGACGGCGATTTAAAGGAGCGTACCTTTTATTCGTCGGGCAGCACCGCGGCTGGTTTCATCGCTGGGTAGTGCAGTAACTCGAACCTTCCTCCACGACGAGAGCCTCTCTTCCTCTACCGGATCACCCAAACTGCAGGAACTACCAGGAACAACCGCCACCCAAGGAGCCACTTCTCCATTTTAAGGTACATTGTTCCGCCAGGCCGCCCTTTCTTCGCGGTAGTGCTAAAGGTGTTTTAAATCCTTTACCTACCTGTTGGGTTGGCCGCCCCTCTCTCTTAACATTGTCTTTTCAACTTTTGCAACCACCTCTTGAAATATCGTTAACCAAAGACTTGACTGCAACTACAAGAACATTTTGCTCCTGGGCCCTTGCCCTGTACCACTGACTCTGGTCAAACTGTTAGACCTGCCTTCTCGAGACTGATTCTCCATTCGAACTATGTGGTGCACCCCTTTCTTATAACTACTCTTTCTTCCCTCTGCATAATCATTGTGAAATGCCATTTTGCTCAGTTTTCATTTGAAGTATTGCCTATACTGATGCACTGTTTTGCTGAACTGGTTCACAACTGATGGGAAGTGTTGCTAGGGTGTATAAGAACCTATTTCTGAATAACTTGTGTTTTCCCTCCCTTGTGAGGAGTTGTTAGAGGATCCCTTGTGTGTAGTTTTCACTGTGCCGTTTTGCTCAGTTTTCACTCTGGTTCACTTGGTCTGCAATTCATATAGGGAGTGTGTATATTTTTCCTTGACTTAATTTAACTTGCTTGATAATTGTGATACATGTGTTTGATTAGAAGTGTATAAAATAAATATATATATACTTTTTAACTACTATGCTTTGGTCAGTGTCTCCTTGTGCCATAGTCTAATAGACCTATTGTGTAAACCCTGAATACTGCTCATCTCCCTCTTGAGATAAGTCTGACTGCTCAGCCACAGCTACCAACTTAATCTTTATGGTACAGCCTGATACCAAAGGGGATTTATTGCTCTCACTTGTAGTCCTAATCTGGTGTAGTGCTCCCTAAGGGAACTGCACTGGATTCTGCCTAACAGGTGCAGTTGGTAGTGTGACTTCTTAGAGATGTCAGAGATGTGAGGTGAGAAGGAGAGTGTAGAGTCGAATATGACCCCAAGGTTTTTAGCCACAGAGGTAGGAACAGGAAGGGGGCTAAGAGAGGCCGGCCAGAGAGCTACAGGAAAGGAGGGAGCGGGTGTGCCAATGAGGAGAATCTCAGTCTTACTGGCATTAAGGCAGAGGTCATTGGCAGCACACCACTCCTGGATAGTAGACAGTCAGAGATGAGGAAAGTAGAGGAGGAGGCCGAGGGTAGCCTGAAAATTAGCTGGGTGTTATATCCGCATAACACTGAAAGTTGGGGCAGAGAGCGGTGATGCAGTGAGCCAGGAGTGCCAGGTATTGGTTGAACAGCCAGGGAGAGAGGTTAGACCCCTGGGAGGACACCACAGGTAGAGAAAAAGATAGCAGAGAGGAAGGAGCCAAGTTGGACGGAGAGGGTCGTTCGCATAGGAAAGAAGACAGCCACGCCAGAGCCTGACCAGTGATACCCAGGTTATCACAGAGACGGTTGAGCAGGATGGCATGGTTGACAGTGTCAAAGGCAGAAGAGAGATCAAGCAGGATGAGGATGCAAGGGGTGTTAGAGTCAAGATTGGAGAGCAGGTCTTCACGGATGTTCAGGAGAGCAGTTTCCGTGCTTCTGGCTGCTCTGAAGCCAGACTGATGGTCATGGAGACAACCAACAGATTCAGTGTGGAGATTAAGCTGGCAGATGGCCAGTTTCTCCAGGAGCTTGCCCAGGAAGGGAGTGATGGAGATTGGGCGATAGTTGGCCAGGCAAGAGGGGTCGGCAGTGGGTTTCTTAAGAGGAGGGTGCACAAGGGAGTGCTTCAGGGGGGATGGGAAGACTCCAGTGGCGTAGGAGTGATTACAGAAATCAGCCAGGGCAGGAGCCAGGAAGTCGATGTGGTCTTTGATAGTTTTAGAGAAACAGGGGTGAACCTGGTTCGACGAGACTTTCATAGAGCGGACCTGTCTAGAAACCTCGTCTGTAGAGAACAGGGGAAAGGCAGAGAAGGGGGGAGGAGAGGTGGCTGCAGAATGGCCAGAGAAAGATCAGGAAGTGGAGGGAGGGGATAGGAGGAGAGAGAGGACAGGATGTCCTGAGTTTTATAGATGAAGTGAGACGCCAGTGCCGTACAGAGGGTCTGGGAGGGGAGAGGTAGAGACTGCGGCAGGATTGGCCAGTTCCTTGCAGATTTTAAAGAGTTCAGCCGAGTTGTTCGATGCCGCAGAGACGCAGGCTTGGATATGCGCTCTCTTCTTAGTTAGGACAGAGAGCCGGTTTTTGCCTTTGCAGCTGGTGGCAGGCCAGTTTGTCAGAGGATGTACACTTGCGTTTTAGGGTGACGAGGTCTGTGTCGTACCAGGAGTTGCACTTGGCTTTGGGCTTCAGGCGGATTATCATGACAGGGGCAAGGATATCAAGAGTTTCAGAAATAGCAGAGTGGAGGGGGCTGTGTCAGAATGAGAATCAGCCAGAGGGGGTGGTGGGCGGGGGGTGAGAAGGTGGTGGCGAAAGCCTCAGCTGACACGCGCTTCATGGGTCGGATGACCGAGAAGGTGGGTGGCAGTGATGGAAGTGGCTTGGCCTGGAGGGAACAGACGGTGAGGTGGGAGGAGAGGAGAAAGTGATCACTCCAGGAGAGCGGAGTGGTGAGACGGACAGAGAGGGGAAGATCTGAGGAGATCAGAACATCAAGAGTGTGCCCTGCAGAATGAGTCGGGTCAGAGGGGAGAATAGTGAGAGAGAGAGAGTCGCAGAGGTCGCAAAAGAGTCCAGAAGGAGGACAGGAGACATCTAGGTGGATGTTAAAGTCTCCAAGAAGGAGGAGTTGAGTAGTTGAGGCCAAAAGTGAGGAGGAGAGGTCCGCCCACTCAGAGAGGAAGGATGAAATCTGACCAGGTTGCCGATAGTATCCACAGTGAGTGAGTGTCTAGGGAAGAGAGAGCTTGCAGACAAGGCATTCAAAAGAGGAGTAGGCCTGGTAGGAGTGACAGAGGCAGGAATCCACTCAGGGAAGATCTGGGCTACACCCCCACCTGAGCGGTTGGCCCTTGGCGCGGAGAGGACCTTGTAGCCGTCAGGTTAGAGCGAATCAAAGGTTGTGACTGAGCTGGCCGTGAACCATGTCTCGTGAGACTGAGGACATCAAGGTCTAGTTCTTCCAGAAGGCGGCAGATATCAGAGGAGTGTTTGACAGCAGAGCGAGAGTTTAGAGTGGCAAGATTGAGAAGGTTGCCAACCTTGAAGGACTTACGGGAAGGGGTACAGATCAGAGGTACACCCTATGGAAGTGTAGAAGAGAGGGGGGAGAGAGAGAAGGGGACGGCAAGATAGCCAGGGAGGAGGCAGAAGGGGGAGACGAGGTAGTCAAGGAAAGGGGAGAGGGGACAGCAGGAGAAGAAAGGAAGTTGATGAGGCGCGGGAAGCGTCTATCAAAGAGGTGAAGGTTGGCCTGAGGGCCTTGGACCAGGACGGTCTCATTGGAGTAGACATTAATGATGACTTTAGAGGAAAGGAAGGATGCCAGGCGGGAGTGCAAGCGGGTGGCACCATTAATGGGAGAAGAGGAGAAAGGGGAGAGCAGAGAGACCATATGAAGGGTCCATAGGTCTGGCGAAGGCACGACAAAGAGGATGCCGGTGAGAGTTTCCTTGGAGGAGGCACTGGTGTAGGTGTCAGCGATAGTGAGGCCTGGGTTGGAGACCAGGATGTCCTTTTCAAACTTTTTCCTACCAGATTTAGTGAGGAGAGCACGATAGTCAACAGAGAAGCAGTTAGAAAAGATAGGAGAGAGAGAGAGCACCATAGAATAAGTGGGGGAGGGTGGAAGGAAAGACACTAGCGAAGGTCAGTGGATTAGGCAGACTAGACAGCGGGAGGCAGGCAGGTTGCACAATAGGACAGACAACACTCAAGAAAGGAGCTTTTCAAAAAGCGCCGGTTTGAGACAGGTAGGAGGGCTCACCTAAGTTTGAGAATCCAAAAAGGGGAGAAAGGCCTGGTGTTTCACAATGCAATTTATTTTCAAAAAAATACTGATACAGTGCATATTAGAACACCTAAGTTTGAGAATCCAAAAAGGGGAGAAAGGCCTGGTATTTCACAATGCAATTTTTAAATACTGATACAGTGCATATTATGACAACACCCAAGTTTGAGAATCCAAAAAGGGGAGAAAGGCCTGGTATTTCACAATGCAATTTTTATAACACCACCTAAGTTTGAGAATCCAAAAAGGGGAGAAAGGTCTGGTATTTCACAATTCAATTTTTAAATACTGATACAGTGCATATTACACCACCACCTAAGTTTGAGAATCCTAAAAGGTGAGAAAGCCTGGTATTGACAAGGGGAAAACAACACAACGAGAAGGTGTGAAGATGGCAGGGAAGCTCAGTGGGACTGACCAGAAGACTGACTGGCAACTGCGAGAATAAAACTAAAGCCATCCTCTCATTTCTCAAAATATTTCTATAATGATGTATATAGTGTAAAGTTAATTACGAAGGGGTAGTTTCTTATGTCTCTACTTTGCTTCCAAGGCATTGCTTTAAATAAAGTATTATTTAAGCGCATGAAATGCAAAGGGAAACATTAATAAACATCTATATCAACTAAACCTGTGAAAATGTGCTCATTTGCTTAAATTGTCCACATCCCGGTTTCACTATTTAACCAAAGTGTGTGATCCTGGGCAGATCATTTCATCACACTGTGTCTTATCTGTAAATCTGTGATTCACTTCAGAGGTTATGTTAATATATCATGCTGTTATTTAAATGTTTTAAAAAGCCTGACTAGAGTATATAGAGTTGCTCCATAAATAACAATAGTGCAATTTTGGTATTTTGCACAACAAAGTTATTTGCCACTTGGCTTACTTATGGCTTCTTATCCTAAAGTCGCTTCCATGGTGCTTCCAAGCATCAAAGACTGAAAATGCTCCTTGCAATGTCCTTTTCTGTGAAGTCATTTCTGTTTATGCGGTCCATATGCAAATTAGGAGGGTTGTATGTATTTTGCCCCAGAGAGCTGTAAGTGATTTCAAGCCAGCACTTCAACTAAGTTAATGCCTAGTATGGGATGCCCAATGGAAACGCTTATTTGTATATTTTCATGTCAAAAGTTCTTTTAATTCTGGATGATGTACTCTTATATAACGCCCCTCTCTTTGAATTCCGCCGGTCTCACTGAACCAAGAAATAGGTTTGTTTTGCAAATTAAAAGATTTATTTGAAGAATTGAACAATATTTACATCACACTTTTATAAATATGGATAATATCTGAATATCACACTTATGAATATGAACAATGATCGGCAATGGGTAATATGGCAATATCAACAATCTCTTTAATCAATTAGGAGTAGGAATAGGAAGAATAATGTAGCAGAGAATAACTTTGTGTGGTTCAAGGAAATGCAATGATAGGAAAGAATGCAACACAGAAGGAAACAAAATGAATTAAACCAAAGACAATATAATCACTCTTTCCCCCTGTTGTTACTCACTCCCCCCAATATGCAATATGAAGAGATGAATGAGGACACACAGCTATCAGGAATAACAATCAACAATTGTAGTTTCAATCCCGATTCCCCCGAGCAAGCTTGGAGAGAACAGTAATGATTTTAAAACAGGTCAATTGCTTTTAGATGTGGTTTGATTGAATGGGAAAAATGCTAAAATGATTTTAATTCGCTAAATTAGGATTCAGCACTAGTGAGAGCCACTTTGGATAGGTTCAGGTAGACACTAGCAATGATTGTAGAATGATTAGCAGATGGAAAACGAACATTTAGAAGTTGAAATTAAGAACTAG
Source organism: Ambystoma mexicanum (assembly GCF_040938575.1). NCBI lineage: Eukaryota > Metazoa > Chordata > Amphibia > Caudata > Ambystomatidae > Ambystoma > Ambystoma mexicanum. The sequence continues at coordinate 966,354,739 of NC_090924.1, forward strand.
CTGTTTTTACATGTGGTGAAATTTAGCCAAATGCAAATTTGGAGCAATTTTTCAGCATGCCAGAAACGCGATTACGGAAAAGCTATAAGGCATTGGAATGTCGTGTTAGCTTCAAAATGACATTTAAATTTTGTTCCTAGCACGTACGGTTCAAAAGTTAGAGGTTTTAGTAGAGGTCGATTTTTCTCAAAAGGAGTCAAGATTTCTAATGAAATTGCGCTTTGAATTACAAACAGGCTGGCTTACACTAACAATTATCACAGGATTAGATGGATGAGAAAGGATTCAGAATGGACAAAAGAGATTCTACAATGCAGTCTGGATATGTTGGAATGGGTTGGATGGATTACTTTAAACTAAGAGATGACTATGGACAGTTATACGCTAAATACTTACAACTATGGCTTTGGAATGGAATGGGCCTGTCAAAGATCTGGTCAAAGGTTTGGACTGGACTTCGCTCACCACCGGACAGGTCTCAGGCGCTTGGTTCTGCTCTCAGCACTCTGGTCTCTATGCGGCCTCTTGGACCGGATCTGATGGGTTCTGGGTTACAGCTCTGCTGGACTGATCTGGATCTTGGGTTCTAGCACGGGTTCTTGGCCAGGAGCAGCAAAACAGCTCAGCCAGGATGTTGAATGAGTTAGGTTAGGCCCCGTGGAAGTTAGGGGTTAAATCAGGTTTGCAAGATTTTTAAAGGCCTGCTGAAAAGGGTTCAGCTTTTTGGGTTAGCCTTTCTGCTTCAGAGTACTAGAGTCTGGATCTAGGTTCAAGAGTCTGGATCTAGGTTCTGGAGTCCGGATCTTCCTGCAGGGTGCTTTGCCAGTGGATCAGTTGATGAGTGAAAGTGTGTGTCCTTCTGGGTCCTCAACAGTCCCTATTTATCCATTTTCCAAAGGGGTGGGAAGGCTGATTATACAATACCCAACCCTCTAAGGATCTGACAGGTCAGATAATTCCCTCTCCTGATTTGAGAAGGGAACAGTGTTTCATGATGTGTCAGAGTGATGCTGCCATTTACAATCTAGGGAAGAACCTTCCATTTGCTTTTACCCAGAAAATATATTTTTCCCAAAAACCATATTTCCAATATGCACAACTTGTTAATAATACATAATTACTACATAATTACATGACAGATTGACTAAGGTACGTTTCTATCCAAATCTTAGCTTCCTACAAGTTTTGGTTCATAAATAACCATTTTTCGCGCTTTTGGGCAGTTAAACATTTTCGGATCTGTACAATTTATTTTACACATACATGCACATACCATCTGGGCATATTCCTGTAATTTTTCGTGTTCCTAACATAATCACAATTGCTAGAATATTAATATTGTCGTGGTTCAGTCTCTGAATGTCTCACAGATCCAGATTAGTTTTAAACTGTGAGCGAATTTTTCATTTTAATAATCTCTAAGTTTTATAATTTTGTCAGTTCGGCACAATATTTTATAAGTCTTTTCCCAAAAAATACCGTTACTTTAGTTTCCAATCCACATTTCCAGTCTGGCCCGCCTCCAAGCTTGGCTGAGTCGGAGAGTCACATGGTCTTCTTCCTGCCAGGGCAGTTGATGTCAGTCACACCCGAATTAGCATTGTCATTCAGCTAAAGGAATTATTTGTCTCTTTCCCAGAGCAACAGCCAGAGTGCCCCTCCCATTTCCTTTCACACTTGCCTGTCAGATACTCAGCAGAGCACAGGAGAAAAGATTCCTTTGTTTAGGGAGGAGGTGTGGAATGTGTTTGAAGCTCAGTGTGGGGAACCTCTTGGAAGTTTAGCTGAATCAGGCTATCTCATAGTCCATTTTAACATTGTACCTTGTGCAAAATTACAGTTACAAATTTAAAATAAGCAAACATATCTTCAATTCCAGTCTTTTTCAACATGAAAATCAATGTGTAGCACCCTATATCGCATTTGATGGAAGTCCCTTCATTGGCATATTTAGCTTTTTGAGACACAAGTTTCTCCTGTCAGATTTAGAGATCGCCAGCGTCTGACAGAGGCGAGTAACGGTATTGCACCCATTTTTGACAGATTTCTTTCCAGCAACCATCTTCAAAAGTGGACTTTGTTCAGATAACATATACTTCTGCTGACATTATATTTATGTGGATTCTTGAAGTAGAATGATGTTCAACACCCAACAGGAGGTTGGATCTTTTGGGTGGTTTGTGAGCCATGATTTTTGCAAATTTGACAACCAAAAAAAAAACTGATTTTCACACAGCTATGTGTTTCCTTTGCAATCAGTCTTGCTCTGTGGGTAGCCAAGTGATGGGTTTTGGCAGTGGTCTCCTGTCTTACAACTGACATAGGCAAGAGTGGATGGCGGCCTATTTTTCAGATTTTTCCTGCGCACTTCTGGATGATTTTTAGCGAGCAAAATGCTCTCCGGCAGCCATTCTGATGTTCCTGATGCAAGCAGCGCACAGGAATGTTGCAGGGCCTGGACTAGTGGGTTGAAACATCCCACAAGCCCTTCCTCTAGCGATTTGGCGTTGATCGTCATCAATGGGAATTCGCAAGACTGGGATGTCAGTTTCATCTCTTCTGGTTCCACAAATGGCAAAGTTCCTCATCCTTTCCTCCATCAGGGGTGGATCGATTGGTTCTCCTCGCCAGTCCTGATGTGAGTATTGAGTGATACTCCGGATCTCTCGGATCATTGCTCCCGGTCCCCGGGTAGTCCTCCTTGGTTTCCAATCAACTATAGGTTATCCTAGGATGACAAAGCAAAAACATATTCGTAGACATTTCCCCACCACTATTAACGTAGTGGGGCGGACACATACATTTGATATTCAGGACATTTTTATTATTGTATTGTATAGGCTATATATGGAATATTGTAGAATTGGAATTTTATGGATCTGGAGTGGCCCCCTCTGGGGTTCCAGAAGACTCCTCCAGTTGCTGCAGAGTGTGCCTAGGATGGCAGCACTTTAGTTGGTTAATATGGACCCACTTATCTTCCCCCTCTGCCAAACTGCCTATGGGGATGCAGATTTTGTAGGCGACTGGTGAGATGTTGTCTACAATTTCAAAAGGGACCCTCCAGGTACGCAAAAATGTGCGCTGTTTGGCCTGGTTCCTTTGGAAATTGTATAAGTAGACCCGGTCTCCTACATTGTATTCTTTTCTGGTAGTCTTTAAGTCATAGTGGGTCTTCATGCTGTCTGCAGATCTCTCTAGATTTCGCTGAGCATAGGCAAAAGCATGTTGAAGGTGTTTTCTTAGATTTTCAACATACTCAAGAGTTGTGGAGGCATTGATCAATGTCTGCTCTTGGGTGCTGTAGAGCAGATGTTGGGGAGGCACCATCCTGCGTCCAGTCATCAGCTCACACGGTGACATTTTAGTTGCAGATGAAGGGGTAGATCTTATGGCCATTAGGACAAGAGGTAATCGAATATCCCAACTTGGCCCAGAATCTGCCACAAACTTTTTTAATATGCTCACACATGGTTTTGTTGCATCTCTCCACTACACCACTAGAGGCTCGCCGGTAAGCAATGTGTAGCTTCCTTTTAACCCCAAGTATCTCCCACATCCTTGTCATTACTTTGCTGGTGAAATGGCTACCTCTGTCTGACTCGATCCTTTGTGGTAGTCCAAAACGCGAAAAAAATGGGGTTGATCACCAGGGCAGCTGCTGTTTCTGCCTTGCAGTTTGGGGCCGAGAGACATTCCAACCCATTTAGTAAACAAGCATGTCACAGTGAACATGTACTTGTTTCCCCTAGAGGAGCGAATCACAGGCCCGATGAAATCGACTTGCAAATCTGACCATGGCAGTGTCATCCCCCTCATTTGGAGAGGCGCACGGTGTGTGAGGGATGTTGGCTGAAATTGTGCACACACAAGACACCCCTTCAAGTATTGGTCGAGGTCCTGCCCCATGTGTGGCCAGTATGCAACCTCTCAAGATTTCAAGTTATGTATGAAACCCCCCTATGACGGGCTGTGGCCGCATCATGGGCGTGACTTAATATCAGGCTTCGGAATGAGGTATGAACCACCCACTGATCATGGCCAGCTAGGGATTTTCTTACCAACAAACTGTCTTGGATTTGGAACATTTCATCAACATTCTGAGGTCCTCTTTCCCTATGTAATCGGTATCCATCAGGGGAAAGTTCTCAGGGTCCTCAATGTGTTGATAAAACTTACCAATTATTGGATCCCCCTTCTGAGCCGTAATCAAATCAGCATCTGGGGTCTCCTTACTCCATTGTGCAGTTGAGAGATCATTGTGAGCATTTGTCTGGGACCTAGTGATAGCAGTGACCTGGATTTCCCCCAACAGGGACTCGATCTCAATTAGATCCCCTTGGATGGCCCTGGTTTTGGCCAGCTGATCAGCTAGGTCATTTCCAGTTTTGTCTGGTCCCTATACTTTGGGATGACCCTTGATCTTTTTCCAGTAGATGGTCATCCCATTCGAGGTGACCAGATCATCAATATTTTGGATTAACTTCCCATGTTTCAAGGGTTTGTTATTAGCACATAGCATGCCTCTGGTTTTCCAATTAACCAGGTGCTCCACGAACCCGTTCCGTACATAATCCGAATCAGTGATTATGACCAGTTTGTGGAGTTGATGTCGGACAGCAGTGAGGATGGCTTGATGCACAGCCATCAACTCTGCCACCTGACTACTTCGGGGACCAATCTTGTACCCAGCGGAGGGTTCTGGCGTCTGGTTCACCCATGCATTCCCTACGCTGGCCACAAGTTCTTTTTCCCTGTTGTTGTCAACATGGTAGGAGCATCCATCCACATAGACAGTGGGCATTCCCTCACACTTGTCTTTTTCAAAAGACTTTGTGCGGGGAATTGAGGTATGCCTCCATGTTGTCCTTGATTTTTAGACTTTCGTCCTCGAGACAGTTTTCTCTGGCACAATCATGCAAGTCAGTCAGAACTTGCACGAGGGGACTCTTCTTGTTTTGGCCATATCTGACCTCCAAAGGAAAGCCTTGCATTGACAGAATCCAGGAAGTAATTTGGGAATTACTCACATTTCCGGCCCGGATTCTGTCACTTTGGAGATATTGCAAAGGCTGGTGTGGAGTCTCCACTATGATGTGTTCCCCCTGGATGAATGGACGGTAATTCTTCAATGCCCACACCGTTGCCAGGAGTGCCTTCTCACAATCGTTGAATTTTTCCTCTACAGAGGATAAAGTTTTACTCGCACAGGAGATTACTTTATTGACCTTGTCATGCTTTTGATATAATACTGCAGTCAAACAGGTATTAGAGAACCCTGTCTCCAAGAAGAACTCCTTGTTTCTGACAGGGTAAGCTAGGCAAGGCGCTTGTGAGAGGCTTCTTTTGAGTTGTCTCACTGCATCGGCTTGTTCTGGACCCCATTCCCACTTGACCCCCCTTTCAAAAGATGAATCAGGGATTTGTGATCTCTGCGTAGCCCTCAATGAACTTTCTACTGTAATTAGTCAGTCCAAGGAGGCTCCTTAGTTCCCGCAGAGTTGTGGGGTCTTTCAATTTCTGGAGTGCTTCCACTTTCTTTTCCTGGGGACAGAGACCCTGAGGAGTAATCTCATGCCCCAAGAAAATTACACGGGTTCTACACCACTGTGCCTTCTGAAAGGAAGGTTTTACTCTGGTCGCCCTCAACTGTGTCAGAACATAACGGATCTCCGCCATGTGTTCCTCCACAGTTGAGCTTTTGATGAGGACATCATCTACATAAGCCATGTTACCCCTTTCACCCAGGTCGGGCATGGCCTTATGTAGAAAAATGTCGAACTCATTGCCGGAGTTGATATACCGAAGGGAGTCCGGGTCCATGTGTACTGCTGCCCCCCAAAGGTAAAGGCCAGCTTGTCTTGGTCCTCCCTACCGACAGGTACAGTCCAGTATCCATTGGTCAGGTCTACTGTAGTGAATACCTGTGACCCCTGGATCTGGGCCAGCCCTTGGTCAATGTAGGGAAGAGGCCATCGGGAAGTATGGACCCATATGTTGAGCTCCCTAAGGTCGGCGCAGAGTCTCCACTGGCCGCTTGGCGGATTATTGAAGGTGCTGTGGATGTCATGATCTCTGCTTCCAAAAGGTCAGGGTTTTCCCAACTCCCTTGGAAGCAGATCCATAACCCAGGTTCCGAGTGCCAACCAGTCCCAATTGGGACCTTTTGGACCCAGTCCTGGCGCCAGTGGCACCAGGCTCATAAATATGCCCAGTCCCAGCGCTGGAAGCGCCGGGCTCATAATGCTTGGGTGGACTTACCTGCAGCAGACCATGCTGCTTACTTGCCTGCCAGTTGGGCCTCTGATCCTCTTCTGTTTGGAACTACTTTTCCTGTTGGGTGGGGCAGGAGCCACTCCCTAGATTCAGAACACTGGAACTCTTCTGGAAAGCAGGAACTCTTTTCTTACCTAGGCGTGGCTGTGGAAGGAGGCCCCTAAGCACTACAGGAGGCTATTTAAACCACACCCGATGGATGAATCTTGCTTTGCGTTATTCTGCATCCTCTGCAGCTCATCGTGTCTTCTGCATCTGATCCTGGGCCTAAGGAAAAAGGCTTACCATCCTGAATCCAGTCTTCAGCAACACCTATAAAGACAAGAAAGAACAGGTTAGCATTACGGTCTTCAGTGACAGCTCTTCACTTACCTGGTCCAATCGGCTGTCACCAACGCCTCGCGCTGCATTCCGGCATCTGAAAGACAAAAGCTTACCAACTCTTCGCACGCTCCGGAGGCCTTCGGCGCTGCATCCCGCATCTGAAAGACAAAACATGGTGCGTTTAAAGACATTGGGGAACTTTAATACTCACGTGCCATTACTCCTTTCCACATCTAACCCAGTGGGTATTCCGGCACCCTGCAGCCGCTCCGAACTTGTACCTGCAAAATAAAAAGACAGTTAGAGCGCATCGTGAAGCAGGCAACAAGCGCTTACTTGCGTGCTTCCAGGCGCTTCTATTCATCACACGGGCTCCATCTTCAACTCACTTCAGCCCGTCATCCGCCATCGCCGGAACCCTGCAAACAAGAGACATCATTACTAAAGACTTTAAAGACATTAGAATTACTCGAAACTTACAGTTCGTGCAGTAAACGACGGACAGCAGTCCTCTGAAGTCAAGAGACCTGCTCCCCTTATCCAGTGAAGAAACTGGTTACAGCACCCTGCCCCGAGGCAGATGGAGAGCACAGCGTTCACTTACCTAAGGTGAGAGCGTTAACCTTTGGGGTTCTACAGGAGAAGAGAAAGGGAAGAAGAGAGAGACATTCAATAACCCAGTTCCTTAATCCCATATTTTCTATCTGCAGACATCTCACCCTTCGAGTCAGACATACAGTGCACAGAGGTCCAGCCCAAAGAGCCAGCCGTGTGTTACACATCACCTTTGAAGATACGGTATACGCCCAGTCAAGACCGGCGCCTCTACGGGAATCAGGTGAGCGTTACAGTGGACTGGACGGATTATCCCACGGGACTCAAGGTTCTTAATTCAGTAAGGGACTCGATTGATGCGAGAGGCAAGCGATATTGCTTCGCAAACACTGGAGTCATGCCAGGGTCCGTGGGAATTGTTGTGTGGATGTCGGTGCGACCACAGTCATACGAGTTCACCGCCAAGAGATCTTGAAAATCCAAGAAAACCTGTTTCAACTTTTGCTTCTGCTCCAGAGTCTCACAGGCATCAGCTAGGTTGACTCTCTCTTCAACCATCTGCCTGAAGCCTGGAAAGACTTCTGGTTTTGCTATCTCAGCGGCCTCCTCCAGCTGGGTGGAGAAGTCCCTGGTCAGAGTGCTGATTTGGACTTCTGGCTTCAGGTGGGAAAGGCAGCCCTCATGGACCTGGAAAATCACCTCATCCCTCCTGAAGTCACAGGTCACATCTTCCTTACCATAAGGGCAGGAAGTGTACACCAGGAAGTTCCCCCCCATGCCGGGTAAAGATCTTGTCTGGTGTTGTCATCACTGTCAAAACACTCCTTGGGGATTGGTCCTAACAGTTCATTCCCTAAATCAATGGAAAAATGTCAGTCATCAACCGCCATTCCAATAATGGTGCCTGCGGCAAGAGTGATACTCTAAGTCGCTGTTATCCACCTCTATTGGAATGGTGTCATGTTCTATATTGATTGATTGATATTTTATTTCTATCGCGCTCGTACACAAGTGTTTCAGAGCGCGACAAGGCAAGGGAGGGGAGGGGAACAGGGGAGTACAAAACAGCAATCTTACTAGGCCCAGTGACATTGAGAACGCGCAAGTGCAAGTGACTAATGGTGTTGGGTTTACCCATAACCCTTGCTGTTGGAGAGAAGCCTTTAAATTAATATAGGCATCATGGTTTTTCAATTTCGATCCTCTTTTAACTTTCACTTCCAGGGAGAATTGTCGGGTCCTTGCTGGGATGGTGACTTCCTCTCCAATCTGAATTTCAACTGCATAAGGCAGCAGTTGAGCGGACCTAAATGCTTTCTCTGGGTCATCAAAGCCCATGGGATTATCTGCTAATCGGGACCAAGCTTTGCAGTTTATTAGGTCCAAATTAAGGGCAAAGCGATTCAGAATGTCACTGCCTAAGTAAAAGGCGGCAGTGACGTCTCGTACGACCCAACAATTATGTACTATGCTCTTGTTGCCTACGGAGATTTTGAGCATACACCTGCTTGACAGGAGATGTTTGGAATTGGGCGTTTCCAGATCCATTTCCCATTTGTCTATGAGTCTAAATGTGGGAATGGCTCGATCTTTTGGGAGTTGGCGGAACATGGCTTCGCTGATGAAGCTCTTACCGTTGTTCACACACATTTGGGTGAGAACAGAGTCCTTCCCTTCATTTAACTGAATAGGGATGAACAACTGCTCTCCAATTTGCTGAATATCAGCCAGGATCTGAGCTGATTTCACATCTTTCTGGACTATAGAAGTGGGAATGTCTGATTGTGGATTGGTAAAGAATTTCAGAGTGTTTCCTTTCAGTGTGGAATGCTACCTTAAACTGGAAGGAACAAGTTACTTACCTGTAACTGTTGTTCTCCAGCATGGGTCTGGCATGGATTCACATGCTCATGAATATTCCCCGTCGTCAGGCTGGGAATCCTCGGTAAAGAAAAAATCAGTATCAGTTTAGTTTCTGATCTGTCTTTCGTAGTAGTAACCAATCACTGATCTCTGCGTCATACTGACCACAGCCAATGACTGCTCTCTACCTAAGCCCCGCCTCTGGCAGCCATCTTTAGATTTGGTAGCACGTGAAGAGGCAGTATGACCAAGTGAAGAGCCGCAGAGGGGTAGGCGGGAGGGTTCGCATGTGAATCCATGCCAGACCCATGCTGGAGAACAACAGTTACAGGTAAGTAACTTGTTCCTTCTCCAGCATGGGGTCTGGCATGGATTCACATGCTCATGAATATAAGAATAAATAGCAGTACACACATGCACAACCACGGGGGGGTGGCAAAAGGCTCAACATTAAGCAATACAAAAAACTCAACATTAAGCATCTCTTACCTCCTCACCAGGCTCACCTTAAGCGAACAGGTTGCGCAGCACTGCTTGGCCGACCCTGGACTCCTCCCTGGAATCCCGATCGACGCAGTAGAATCTCGTGAAGGTGTGCGTCGACCTCCACGTAGCAGCCCTGCAGATGTCCAGCAGGGGCACACCAGATAAGAACGCCGTAGTAGCAGCGATCGCTCTGGTCGAATGGGCTCTCGGACGGCCTGGCAGCGGTCAGTTAGCCAACCGGTGGCAGTGCATGATGCAGCCGGAGAGCCATCTGGAAATAGAAGACTTCGAGAGAGCCTTGCCTTGATTCACAGGTCCAAAGTTCACGAACAGCTGTGATGTCCTCCGGAAACTCTTTGTGCGGTCCACGTAGAACTTTAGCGCTCTAGCCACATCCAGCGAGTGCAAAGTCCTCTCGGCCGGCGACGAAGGAGACGGGAAGAAAACAGGTAACATCAAGGGCTCGTTAAGATGGAAGTCCGACGGCACCTTGGGCATAAAGGAGGGGTGCGTCCTAAGCACCACCCTCGAGGCATGGAAAGTCAAGTACGGTGCTTTGCAGGATAGGGCCTGGATCTCTCCCACTCGTCGTGCGGAGGTAATGGCCACCAGGAATGCAGTCTTCCACGACACAAACTTCATCGGTGCGGAGTGCATCGGCTCGAATGGGGGCCCCATGAGCCTGGTCAGCACCACGTTAAGTTCCCACGCCGGGGCCTTCACCGGCGGGAACGACCGGAACAGTCCTTTCATAAACTCTTTTACCAGTCGATGGGACCACAGGGACGTCCGTCCCGTGGTTCTGGTATATCTGGAGATCGCTGCCAGATGAATCTTAATGGAGGCATGGACTAGCCCAGCCTTTGCCAGCAATAGCAGGTACGGCAGCACTTGAGGGGCCGTAATCCGTAGGGGGTTGATCTTCTGTGCTCGGCACCAGATAGAGAACCTCTTCCACTTATGACCGTAGCATTTGAGAGTCGAGGACGCCCTGGCCTTTGCAAGAACCTCTCTGCAATCGGCCGGTATATCGTAGCCTCCAAACTCTAGCGCTGCAGGAGCCAAGCCTGCAGGTTCAGCGAAGCCGGGTCGTGGTGGAAGATGGCGCCTCCTTCTCTGGAGAGAAGGTCCGCGTCCGCCGACAGCTTGATGGGAGGGGACGTTGACAAGTCCAGAAGGTCCGGGAACCAGATCTGCCTCGGCCACGCCGGTGCGACGAGGATCATCCTGCACCGGGACCTCTTGAGCTGGCTGATGAGTCGAAGCAGCAACGGCAACGGAGGGAACGCATACAGGTATAGGCCGTCCCAGGGGAACGAGAACATATCGCCCATGCTTCTCGGCTGGGGAAACCTGCTGGCGAACCTCTTGCACTTCGAGTTCGTCGCTGTTGCGAACAGGTCGATTTGGGGTTTGCCCCATCGTCGGAAGAGTTGATCCACCTGATCCTGGCGCAGTTCCCACTCGTGACACGCGCGCAGCTCCCTGCTGAGCCAGTCGGCGATGGTGTTGCTTTCTCCTGCCAGGTGGAAGGGAACCAGGAACATCCCCTGGGCGACCGCCCAGTGCCACAGATCCTGTGCCTCCTTGGATAGGGCTGGGGATCTGGTGCCTCCCTGCTTCCGTATGTAAAACATTGTCGTGGTGTTGTCCGTGAAGATCCGCACCACCTTGCCCTTGAGTGACGGGAGGAACGATTTGAGAGCCCAGAACACGGCTCGGAGTTCCAGGACGTTGATGTGCAGGAGCCTCTCCTCCGGGAGCCAGAGGCCTCTTGCGTGGAGATCTCCGGTGTGGGCGCCCCAACCTTCCAGGGAGGCGTCCGTCGTCACTGTCTCCTGGTACGCCGGCGTCTGAAAGTCCTTGACCGCCGTGAGGTGCGCTTGAATGCCCCACCACTGAATCGCCCGCCGGAACACCTCGTTGAGGGCCTCGGACCTCTTGTCATCCAGCAGGAAGTCCAATATGGGGGCCAGCTTAAACCAGAGCTCCCTGTCGTAACGGGCCATGATCGCCAGGGCGTTGGCCGCTTTGATCGTCGTCGCCACCGACGAAATGACCCGCCTCTCCATGGCGTCCAACTTCTTTCCCTCGCCGTCCAACGGGGAATTCGATGTCGAGGCTCCTGACCCCGCCGCTTTCTTCTTCGCCACCGCGATGACCGAGTCTGGCGTTGGCTGGGCCCTGAGGCACAGGGGAGCGGTTTCAGGGACCCGGTACTTCTTCTCGTACCGGTCCCGTTTGGCGGGTGCAGTGGAGGGGTTTTTGAGAACCGACAGGCCCTCCTCCCAGATGTCATCGATTAGAGGCACCGCAATGACAGTCTTCCTCTTGGCCTCCCGGCGCTGATAGCAGAAACCTTCCTTTTTCTGCTCCTCCGGGCAGAGCTGGAACAATTCGGACGCCCTGGCGATCATGGTGTGGAATGAGCCAATCTCGTCGGGCGGCGAGGCCCGTGCGATGGGAGACCCATTCCGTCGCCCTCAGAACCCGTCGTCGAGCCCAACGCACCGTCATCTCCCGACTCGTGGGAGGATGAGGAGGGAACTGTAGGCCTTACGGGGGCGAGCGGAGGAGAGGGTTGGGTCCTCCGTCGTTTGTTCTGAGGACTTCCTGACGGGCCAGGTTGCGGGTCCTCCTGCCTGGGCCGTGGGAATCTCGTCCTTATCTCAGAGCATAAGGACTGGATCGCAGACAAAATGGCTGCCGAGCCATCCTGAGGCCTAGGTTCCGGCAGCGCCGGAAGGGAAGGCTGCTCTTCCTCGCCATCGTCGTCTTCCTCGGTTATCTCCCGAGGATCTTCCTTACGGGATCGAACCTTCTCGAATTGGACTTCGAGGTTCCTCACGGCCTCGGTCAGTTCCTCCTCCGAGGCTGACTCCGAGCTCGAGGAGGCTACCGTGCCCCCCCTCGCTTCTTCCATCATGGCGGCCACGACGATGGGCTGAAAAGAGGATTCCCTCCTTGGCGGAAGGGAAACTCTAGTCCCGGAGGCAGTCTCCGCTGGCGGGGTCTCTGCCGGCTTGGCCCGAGTCGCCACGATCGCCTCCTGGGAAGGAGCCTTAACCACCTTAGGTGCGTCCCGGGCCTTCTCCTTCGGGGGAGGGGCGACGCCTCGCTCCCCCTCTTCCGAGATCGGACGGGGCTTCTCCCGAAACTTACCCGGGTTCTCGGACTTCCTCTTCCCCGAACTAGAGCGCTGGCTCGCGGTTGACGGTGCCGGGGAAGGTGCGCCCTGCCTGGCGACCGAAGAGCCCGACATTTCGGCGCTCCCGGTGCCAGCAGACTCGCGGCGCTTGGCCTGGTGTTGGGCCCCCGTCGCCGGGGCACCCGCACATGACTTAGAAGCCCGCTCAGACCCTTTCTTCTTCTTCTTCTCACCCGTTGAGCCCTTCTCCAACCAGCTGGCGAGACGGGATCGACGGTCCCTCATGACCCGCTCCGACAAGTTCTTGCAGAACTGGCAGTCCTTCTCTACATGAGTCTTGTCCCCGTGAAGACAGTAGAGGCATCGCAAATGTTCGTCTTCCTTAAACACATTCTGCAGCCCGCATCCAGGGCAGCTGCGAAACAGCTTGGGTCCGGGCGACGAACTCGCATCCTGGGCCATCTCGAAGTAGGCCGCGAATCTTCTGGAATCCTCCAAGAAGTTGATTCGATGAAATCTTCACCCTTGAGGGGCGTAGGAAAATCCTGCAACGTGTAGCCGTTAACGGGAATAGAAACGGTGGAGCTTGAGGCTCGATTAACCGAAAAAAATGTGAAAATTCACCTGAAAAAGCGCGAAACACGCAGTAAAAGCTCGAGAGCTAAGCACGAGGACTCCCAACACTTGAACGTGCGGTAAAAATCTGAAGATGGATGCCAGAGGCAGGGCTTAGGTAGAGGGCAGTCATTGGCTGTGGTCAGTATGACGCAGAGATCAGTGATTGATTACTACTACGAAAGACAGATCAGAAACAAAACTGATACTGATTTTTTCTTTACCGAGGATTCCCAGCCTGACGACGGGGAATATTCATGAGCATGTGAATCCATGCCAGACCCCAAGCTGGAGAAGGTTGATTTTCAGAAATAGAGAGGACCCCCCCCCCCATCACCAGTCTGTTGCCTTACTGCTATTACTGTCACGTCTGGAATTTGGTTGTTCGGAAAGTGAAATTCTACTTGGTCAGATTTTTTTCAACCATGTGGCATGTGCCGTTTAAACTAACATGGTTGACACTCTGTTTTAACTTTATTGGTCGGCTAGTCTGGGTCCAGAGGACCTTGTTTACGCAATCTATTAGGGGTGATAACCTTCGCAGGAGGTCATTCCGTAGTAAACAAGGGGTGCCCTCTGGAGTCACAACTATGACCGGGTGCTTCACCTTGTGTTGCCTAATTTTAATGTCCAAATCCGCAGTCCCCTCGACAGGAATTTCCTTCCCATCAAAGTTCTGAAGTTGTCCAGGAAGAGAGGTGAGAGGAATTTGATAATTCTCCCCCCTACCTGAATTCAGTTCATCAAAGGCCTTTTTGGACAGAAGGGTAGCTTGGGATCCAGTGTCCACCAGTGCCAAAATTGTACCCTGCCCCTGTACTTGAACCGGGGCATAGTATCTTCCCTCCTTCTCCGCAAGGGGGCACAGATAATGCACATTTTTGGACAACTGGTGGGTTAATTTTCTAGTTTTGGACATTGAGAGAGAAGTGATGTGGGCAGAATTCTGTGGGGAGTTTTGGGAATCTGAAAGAAAAAGGTGGCAACTAGAGATGGGAGAAGTTTTGAGTTCCCTTGGTTCCGGTTCTGGGCCGCCCCCCCTTTTTGGAGGCAGTCACCAGGATGGGTTTGAACCAGGGGATTTTCATGTTGTTGGTTCTGGGATGATGGGCGGCGTTAGCTCAGTCCCCACATCTACCCAGTCTGGATTTGAATCCCGTGGGACCCATGTTTCCTTGGGAGGAGTTCCCCCATCTCTGAAGGAGAAGATCCTTTTCCCAGGTTCTGTTGAGCCCTCAGCATGCGACCCAGATCCTGTGCCATGTTTTGGACCTGGCGCTCTAGCTGTGAAACCCGCTCAGGCTGATACGGGGTTCTCATTTCTCCCCTGGGCTGATCCCGGGAGCGGTAGCTATCCCTTCTCTGGTAATACCCTGGGTTGGGAAGATTTGAGTACCCCTCCACCCTTGGCCTCCCCTCTCGCGGATTAGGTTGTCTGGGCTCGGGAAAGTGAGGAAAGAAGGATGGATTGTTCTGGGGTTGGAAGTTCTGTGGATACCTGGGGAATAAGTTCTGCCCAGGATTTGGGGAATTTCTGCCCTCCTGGGGGAAGTGAGGAGGGAAGTTCCCTGGGTTAGGAGCTGCTTGGTTGGATCCCCCCCCCCCTTGGGCTGGAGGAGTCCACACATAACCCAGGATGGGTCTGTTCCCCTTGTAGCGGGGACTTACATAGTCAGGGGAGTGAGGGATCCCATTTCTGGGACTACCTCCTTGGCTCCCTGTCTGTGACTGGCCCGAGGGCCTTCTGGGCTTGGAATTATTCTGCTGTGCAGGCGGGTTTTTAGGCCCCCCCCATCTCCAAATCCAAAATGGGGGCAACCTTTACCTCTGCCACCTTAGCAGCAGCAGGCGTGTTGGTTCGTTTGGGGCTTTTCTGAGCATTCTTGTTTTCTATGGGCTTTTGCACCTCATAGATTCGGGTGGCCTGTTCAATGACCCAGTCTAGTGATCTTTTCTCATGAAAATCTCTCACTAGCTGGGTCATGATGTACTTTGGTAGAGCATGGAAAAAAGTATTAACAAATTCTTTGCTGTCCGTGCGCACCCTTCTGGTAGTCTGCGCAAAGGCACAGTTTAACTCCTGCACAAATTCTTGTGGGGCCTGATCCTCCCCAAATTGCAAGTTGTAGGCTGCCTTGCGAGCCTCTTGGGGATTTCTGTGAACAGAAAAAGGCTTCAAGATGGCCGCCATATAGGTGGACCATCTAGAATGATTTTGGTCCTCCAGCCCCGCAAAGAAACTGGAGTATTCTCGTGAGAATGTCCATTTCACATACTGAATGCAGCTACTACTGTCTTTCAAATGGAAAGTTTCCATCATCTGCTCAAAGAGCTCGAAGTGCTCCCAAACAGAATACTTAGCGTTCTTATAAGGCATGCTGACGCTCCTTATTGCCTTGATCCGTTTTAAGGGGTCCTTAAGCGAGGCCCTTTTTGCCTTATTGGCCTTCTTGGTTCGGGTAACCCTGCCCAATCCTCCTCCGACTCAGAGGCACTGCTCCCAGAGGTGCCCGTCTGGTCTTCCAGGTTTTCCCGGATTCTGCGAGCCTGGGAATGGCTGGCAGAATGTGGGGACCTAGTCTCCTGTGTCCTGGGGCGCTCAGAGGAGTCTTCTGATTCCTCCTTGCTCCCAGGATTTGATGGGTACCCCCCACTGTCCTAACTGGGCAGAGTTTTTCAAGATGCCCTTAGTGGGCCTACTCTAAACTTCACAGTGCTTGGGCACCCATACCCAGATGCCCGCCCATCCATTTCTGGGAGGTGCTGGTCTATGAGCTCCACACTTCTGACTGGATAGTAATCTGCCATCCCCTTGGCCCTGGGCTCATGTGCGCCAGTGGACCTGGGGGTGGCAGAGTCCAGGGACTGGGAGAGATGAAGGCCTCTGGTACTAGGGTTCCTAAGGTTATGCTCAGGTGTTTCCCTTTCCCAGCAAACCGCATCTCTATCAGCCCCTGCTCCCTGTTGCCATGCAAGAACCTGAGCTTTCTGTTCCTCAATCAAGGCCTTACAAGTCTCCATCAGTCTCTCTTGCATGGCTACCTGCCTGTGAAGCCCATCATTGTTGACAGAGAGCCTCATTTTTTCTCTGTGCGTCCTGGTTTGTCTTGGAGTACTGGGCCAGTCTTTGCTGCAGGAGGGTTACTTCCTGAGTCATGTCCATACTAGCCTGCTCCTTCCTTGCCAGAGCATCTTTCACCCTCCTGGTGTGCTCTAACAATCGATCATGCTCTTTTTGGAGGTCATCCAGTCCCTGAAGGGCCAGGTGATTTTCTTCCAGTTTCCCTTTCAAGTGAGAGACTTCCTGGCCTAAGGTGTCCCTTTCCTGCGCAAGAGCCTGCCTCTGTGCCGCCAGGTCATCCCTCTGTCTTTGAAGGGCACCAGCTTTTTTTTGGCGCTCTTCCTCAAACTCTGCCTGGGTAGCCAGGTCTTTCAGAATTAATTTGTTGCTCTCTGACTTCTCTCTATTGGCTTTGCATGGTGGCTACCTGCTTTGTGCATGCCCTGTTGAAATCTATCTGTTGCTCCAGCTTTTTCTGGCTCTGCAGTAGGGAGTCCAAACTTTCTTGGTACTCCTTCTGCAAGGCCAGAATTCTGGTTTCCTGGTCTGCCTTTTCCTACTGTAGGATACCCATGTCCTCTTTTATTTTAACTATATACTGCCTGCTTTCATTTTCTGACTCCTGGCTCCTCTGAAGCCTCTGTTAAGAAGAGTCCAGATCAGATTGGGCCTTTTCTAATGCCATCAGTTGCCTACTTGCCAGATCTTAGCCTTCAGCATATTTATCCTGTATGGCTCCCGTAGATAAATATAGATATGCCGCTATCTTAGCAATTTTATTTTGCTCATCCTTGGCCTTAGGGGCCATATATAGTTCACTCAGGGCCACATTAAAGGGACTCTGGTCTTTCCAGATATCTAACCCTGTTGCAGTGATCTGTTGTGCGATTGCCTGCAACCACACATTCCGGCCCTGCTCAGTCCATTCACCTCTCACAAATGACTTATGTAAAAGGTGTTCTCTAGCCATCTTGATGTCTACCAATGTCGCCATTTTGGAAATATTGATTTCCTTCCTGATTTACAGAAGTTTATTATTTTATTTTTGCAACACAGACCGTTTCCTTAGAGTGTTCCCTTTTGACAGTGAACACTGGTGCTTTTACAGTGTAACACAGCGTGGTAGCCCAACAGGATTTATGTATCCTGTCAGTTAGCACACGGTATTAAGCTGCACAAGTGGTAGGTCTAATTCAGAAATCCCACTACGAGCCCCCAATCTGTAAGTGATTTCAATCCAGTACTTCAACTAAGTCAATGCCTAGTATGGGATGCCCAATGGAAACCCTTATTTATATATTTTTATGTCAAAAGTTATTTTATTTCTGGATGATGTACCCTTATATAACGCCCCTCTCTTTGAAGTCCCCCGGTCTCACTGAACCAAGAAATAGGTTTGTTTTGCAAATTAAAATATTTATTTGAAGAATTGAACAATATATATGTCACACTTTTATAAATATGGATAATTTCTGAATATGACACTTCTGAATATGAACAATGATCGGCAATGGGTAATATGGCAATATCAACAATCTCTAATGAATTAGGAGTAGAAGAATAATGTAGCAGAGAATAACTGTTTTAAGGAAATGCAATGATAGGAAAGAAAGCAACACAGAAGGAAACTTGATATGAATTCAACCAAAGACAATATAATCACTCTTTCCCCTTGTTGTTACTCACTCCCCTCAATATGCAATATGAAGAGATGAATGAGGGCACACAGGTATCAGGAATAACAATCAACAATTGCAATTTCAATCCCGATTCCCCCAGCAAGCTTAGAGATTTTAATGATTTTAAAACAGGTCAATTGCTTTTAGATGTGGTTTTATTAAATGGGAAAAATGCTAAAATGATTTTAATTTGCTAAATTAGGATTCAGCACTAGTGAGAACCGCTTTGGATAGGTTCAGGTAGACATTAGCAATGATTGTAGAATGATTAGCAGATGGAAAACAAAATTCAGAAGTTTAAATCAGGAAATAGCTGTTTTTACATGTGGTAAAATTTAGCCAAATGCAAATTCGCTGCAATTTTTCCATGTTCGAGAAACACGATTACGGAAAAGCTATAAGGAATTGGGATGTCGTTTTGGGTTCGTTTGAAAGCTGAGGATGTTAGCTTCAAAATGACATTCACATTTTTTCATTGCTAGCACGTACGGTTCAAAAGTTAGAGGCTTTAGTAGAGGTCGATTTTTCTCAAAAGGAGTCAAGATTTCTAATGAAATTGCGCTTTGAATTACAAACAGGTTGGCTTACACTAACAATCATCACAGGATTAGATGGATAAGAAAGGATTCAGAATGGACAAAAGAAATTCTACAATGCAGTCTGGATATGTTGGAATGGGTTGGATGGATTACTTTAAACTATGAGATGACTATGGACAGTTCTACGCTAAATACTTACAACTATGGCTTTGGAATGGAATGGGCCCATCAAAGATCTGATCAAAGGTTTGGACTGGACTTCGCTCGCCACCGGACAGGTCGCAGGCGCTTGGTTCTGCTCTCAGCACGGCCTCTTGGACTGGATCTGACGGGTTCTGGGTTACAGCTCTGCTGGACTGATCTGGATCTTGGGTTCTAGCACGGGTTCTTGGCCAGGAGCAGCAAAACAGCTCAGCCAGGCTGTTGAATGAGTTAGGTTAGGCCCCGTGGAAGTTAGGGGTTAAATCAGGTTTGCAAGATTTTTAAAGGCCTGCTGAAAAGGGTTCAGCTTTTTGGGTTAGCCTTTCTGCTTCAGAGTACTGGAGTCTGGATCTAGGTTCTAGAGTCTGGATCTGGGTTCTGGAGTCTCGATCTTCCTGCAGGGTGCTTCGCCAGTGGATCAGTTGATGAGTGAAAGTGTGTGTCCTTCTGGGTCCTCAACAGTCCCCATTTATCCATTTTCCAAAGGGGTGGGAAGGCTGATTATACAATGCCCAACCCTCTAAGGATCTGATAGGTCAGAGAATTCCCCCTCTCCTGATTTGAGAAGGGAACAGTGTGTCATGATGTGTCATGTGTCAGAGTGATGCTGCCATTTACAATCTAAGGAAGAACCTCCCCTTTGCTTTTACCCAGAAAATCTATTTTTCCCAAAAAAACATTTCCAATATGCACAACTTGTTAATAATACACAATTACATGACAGATTGACTAAGGTACGTTTCTATCCAAATCTTAGCTTCCTACAAGTTTTGGTTCATAAATGCCAATTTTTTGCGCTTTTGGGCAGTTACACATTTTCGGATCTGTACAATTGTTTTACACATACATGCACATACCATCTGGGGATATTCCATGTTCCTAACACAATCACAATTGCTAGAATATTAACTTTTTCGTGGTTCAGTCTCTGAATGTCTCACAGATTCCAGATTAGTTTTAAACTGTGAGCGAATTTTTCATTTTAATAATCTCAACATTTCATATTTTTCTCAGTTCGGCACAATATTTTATAAGTCTTTTCCCAAAAAATACCATTACTTTAGTTTCCAATCCACATTTCCAGTCTGGCCCGCCTCCAAGCTTGGCTGAGTCAAAGAGGCACATGGTCTTCTTCCTGCCAGGGCACTTGATGTCAGTCACACCCGAAATTAGCATTTTCATTCAGCTCAAGGAATTCTTTGTCTCTTTCCCAGAGCAACAGCCAGAGTGCCCCTCCCATTTCTTTACACACTTGCCTGTCAGATACTCAGCAGAGCACAGGAGAAAAGATTCCTTTGTTTAGGGAGGAGGTGTGGAATGTGTTTGAAGCTCAGTGTGGGGAACCTCTTGGAAGTTTAGCTGAATCAGGTTACCTTATAGTCCATTTTAACATTGTTCCTTGTGCAAAATTACAGTTACAAATTTAAAATAAGCAAACATATCTTCAATTCCAGTCTTTTTCAACATGAAAATCAATGTGTGGCACCCTATATCGCATTTGATGCAAGTCCTTTCCTTGGCATATTTAGCTTTTTGAGACACAAGTTTCTCCTGTCAGATTTAGAGATCGCCAGCGTCTGACAGAGGCGAGTAACGGTATTGCACCCATTTTTGACAGATTTCTTTCCAGCAACCATCTTCAAAAGTGGACTTTGTTCAGATAACATATACTTCTGCTGCTATTATATTTATGTGGATTCTTGAAGTAGAATGATGTTCAAAACCCAGCAGGAGGTTGGATCTTTTGGGTGGTTTGTGAGCCATGATTTTTGCAAATTTGAAACCAAGAAAAAACAGATTTTTACACAGCTCTGTGTTTCTTTTGCAATCGGCCTTGCTCTGTGGGCAGCCACGTGATGGGTTTTGGCAGTGGTCTCCTGTGTTACCACTGACATAGGCAAAAGTGGATGGCGGCTTATATTTCAGATTTTTCCTGCACACTTCTGGATGATTTTTAGCGAGCAAAATGCTCTCCGGCGGCCATTCTGATGTTCCTGATGCAAGCAGCGCACAGGAATGTTGCAGGGCCTCAACTAGTGGGTTGAAACATCCACAGCGCCTGGACAGCATTTTAATAGACGAGTTTCCTGCATCTGTAATGATTGTGCAGTTTAATTTATTTTTGTTGTGGTAAAATGCCATTTACCACTAATGTTACCAAAAATGTCAATTGAGGCAGGGGTGGGCGGTTTGTGGGTGCGAATCAAACCATTTGGAATTAAGCGCACTGCATTTGGAGGGAAATTAGCAGGGCTTTTTTCGTGGCTCACTTGCCCCCCCACTCTTGCAATGCGGGATACGGCCTGTCTCATACCCTGCATGACAAACTGCAATCTGGTTCTTTTGTTATTAAGAGTCCAACGGAAGCACAGCAGCCTAATGTACAGTTCAAATAAGGTTGGACCCTCAGAGTTCCCAGTTATCCCTTCACATCTGCAAGTGACCTTGTCAAATAAAAAGGGACTATACTAAAAATCCTTTTGCCAATCCTTACTACTAAATTACAAAAAGCGTGTGGGATAATGTTCACCAGAAAAGAAAGAAGTGTTCACAAAATGATAAGTCAGGATGGTAAGGCTGGGTCTCCCTTCGCCACGTTTCAAGTAACGGGACAAGGTGGGACTCTTGAGCACAGCCACCCCTGGGCCTCAACAGCACAAGGTTCACAGTTCCAATTCAACAATACCAGAAAGAGGCCAAGTTTCTTTCCCACAAAAGTCTCTTGCCTTAGAAGATCTGCTGTTTCACAATGACAAGCAAACAAAAGTTATCTCGGTGATCTTGCAACTTGGCCGATTGTTCTTTGCCCCAGGATCTCCCTCCTCCAGGCTCGGGTTCTCCTCACACTTTGGGCCTCCCTCTGTCAGGTTCACTACAGTCTTTATTTAACACAGTTCATGTATTTCTAATACAGTTCATGTATTGCTCATTCTTATCAGAAAGCAGGATTTTCTTTCTCCTAGCTTTCTTTCGGCATCATTCTGTCGGGTTCAAACTTGGCTTATTTCACAGTTCACAATCTTATCGTAAAGCAGGTTTCCCTTCCCCTAGCTTTCCTCTGGCAACAGGTCACAGACTTTCGATTGTACAAGGGATTTGATGTAACCCTTGTAGGACCACTCTGACGCCTCACACCACCCTTTCCTAGGGCCTTCTGGTTCTTGTAGTTTCAAAACAGGTCCCGGTCAGAGTCTTTCGAATGAACGCTCACCTGGTGCCGGACCCATCTGCACCTGGATCTCAACTGGGCTTTCTTTAGAGTTCAAACACACACACACAAGTTCTTTCTCTTGCAAATTCCTTGCATTGAAACAATGTTGCTACTTGCAAACTTGAGCTCAACACAGTTCGGTTTGCTGCGAGCTTCCTCCGACTCACTGGCTGTACTGAAACCGTTGGCTTCTCTGTTCTCTGGAGTCAAGGATAGTATCACGTAGCCAACTTGCCTCACCGCCGGCGTTATCAATGCGGGAGGCCCCTGTGTACCATTGACATCTGCTGCTCCGCACACCAGCTGTAACTCCCAGTCTTATGATTTCCCTTTCGGAGGCTTTGCGGGTCCGAGTTGGAAATGGCTAGGGAAATTCCCCCTTCCTCGTCCTTCCAGGTCTCAGTGCCTTTCTAATCTGTTTGAACTGCCGGTTTGGTGTAGCTGTCTCCTCGTGCGTTCGGCCTTGCTCGAAGTATGCTTTTGTGCTCTGCCTTTTATCCCTGTAGGGAAGGTAAAGAGCCGTCAGGTGTGCATGGTTATTGCCAATTGCCTGACCAGTGCATTGGCACATGTCAGGAAAACGGCTCTGGTGTAAGTTTGTTGTCTTTTGATGTGTAAGAAAGTATTTGTGCAGGAAAAATCTAGAGCTACAAAATATCCTACTGTGTAGGATGGGGAAAGGTGTTACAGGAAAGGGAATACCGCATTTCAACCCTCAGTGTCCCACTTCCACTCCCGGAAGACCGCTCACCCAGGTGATCCTCCCCCACTGGTCTACCCCCAGAAACTGGATCCAATAGCGATGGTCGTGTCCTGGCCACCTGGACGACATCTCCGGAGACCAGCGGGTGAGACACCTTCAGGTTTCTCACAGCACCCTCAAACACGCAAAGAATGTCAGCGAGCCCTGTGCTATATCCAAAGAAGGCAGTGGGAATTTAAATTTTACAGTGCACAGTACTGCAGGTAATGTGGCCACAGATGGGAGTTTGGATACACTTCCTTTTGCGGTAAAGATCCTGCTGAAACTTTGCGGAACCAACCTGCAGGACGTAAACTTGCAGGGTGCGGACATATAACATTTAACTGAAAAAATGTGAAATGTAAGGCCATGAGTAAATCCTTCTTCCCTGCCCACACCCCAGGCAACAAAAGGTTTATCCCCCAAATATTGAGTCCATTGAAATGATCCCCTCACGGGGTGTTGGTGGAAGAACAGGAGTTCGAAGATGAGTCAACTATCTTCCAGACCAGAAAACAAAGGCGGATGGCAAAACGCTGACAAAAGGGTCAAACGGGACTGGCCATGGGGAAGAAACAGCTAATAGGTAATATTTTAAAAAACCTATTAAACTCCCCAGCCAATGATGATTTGCTCTAAATCACATAAGACTAGAAAGAGGGACTCCAGTTGTAAAATAAGGGCCTTGAGGGGGCTGTCATGATGCCTACCCCCGGGCATCCGGATCGAGTCCATCAGCCCCGGGAGCAGGCATCCAGATATTCATTAAAACCCTAACAGCCCCGGCTGGGGGCTGTTTGGATTCAGTCCTGGCGCCCTAGGTGCCAGGCTCATCATAGAAATCAGTCCTTGCGCCATAGGCGCCAGGCTCATATACTTTACTTACCTTATGCAGACCATGCTGCAAATGAGTCCAAGGCAACGTGAGGCCTGGATGGGACTATTTTATTACAGGGACTATTTTTTACTCGGGTGTGGTTCTGGGGAACTTCTTACCTGGGACTACTTTGCAGGCTATTTAAATCACGCCCGAACAGCAGCTCATGCTTCGTGTTATTCTGCATCCAGCAGCGTAACGCTCACCGAGTCTGCAAGTCAGCATCCAGTCTTCTGCTACGCCCGCCTCGAATCCGGAGCTCCTAGACAAAAGGAAAAGAAAGGAGAAGAGGTTAGATCACGGACATTATTTGATTCCTTACCCGATTCCGGACCCAGCACATCTCCGAGCCTGGAAAGGACATTATTTCAGCACGTGTCGCTTCGCCAGCAGCAGCGCCGCGTTATAGTCACCAGTGCCGCGTTATACTCACCAGTCCCCCGCATCTTTCAACTCGGCGCTGCCTCATCATTTTCTTCGTCGAAACCCAGCACTTGAGGGGAAAACAAAAGGAATAACAAGGTGAGCCGAGAAAACCGACACAGACAATCTCTTTGCCACCATAGGCTTACCTGCTTTACCACCGGAGGTATTATCCTTTAATTCGCCGCATCTTTCTATGCCGCACCTATAAAAGGAGAGAAAAAAGCAAGTTAAACTCATGCAACTTTTACCGGACAATGTTTGGTAATACAGACTCTTACCTGAACGCCATCAGCTGCCTCCAGGCAATATTCTTTTGGACCCAGCTGCAACCTAACGAGGGAATGGAACAAGAGTGAACATCGGACATATTGAACTCTTTGAACTTTATAGACACTGGAGTCAATATTCCTCCGGAACTCCTCCAGTACCTTCAAACCAGTGAAGTAACTGGTATCTACGCGCCCCTGCATGCCATGCAGGATGGAGAGCTCATCATTTAAAAACATAAGGTGAGGTTACCAAGAGGGGATATCGGAGGTGATTAGTGGGGAGAACGAGAACAGTTGGGGGGGGGGCATCACTAAAGTCCACGGGTGGCTAAATCCCTTTCTCCACTTGCAGGAGAATACTTCTACGAGTCCAGCAGACAAGATTAGGCAGGCCAGTCCAGACTGTCATCTCTTCACTATGCATCACGTTGGTGGAGACCGCAGCTGTCCGGGTCCGATCGATGCCCCTGTGGGAACCAGGTGAGCGTAACAGAACACGAAGCCTATCTATAAATCCCCACCCGGGTGTAATGGAAACCTCAGAAACCGACCAACTAGCCCAATTGTTAGGAGAACTTAGGGCAGAAGTGCACTCCGCGCGCCAAGAAACTAATGCCCGCAGGAGAGAACTGATTGTGTCAAAGGAGCGCACTGATGATCTTGCCAGACAACTGCTGCAAAACCAAGCCGAGCAAATACACTACCTGGACTTGGGGGTAATTCAACCCCCGTTTCATTGAGCAGCCCTGTGCAAGTGGTTCTGCCAGGGAGCATTCCTTTAGCTCCACCCGAACGCTTTGCTGGGGACCCGAAAAGGTTTGCCGTATTCATGAACCAATGCTGCTTGCACTTTTTATGCAGACCAGGAGCTTTTCCAAACGACCAAGCCAAAGTAGCCTTTGTACTGTCATACCTTAGTGGCAGCACAGCGGATTGGTCAATTCCATTAGTCAACCAGGATGACCCTCTTCTTCGGGATTTTCAGGGTTTTCAATTGAGCATGGAAAGACTATTCGCCAGACATTCACAGGGACAGGCCCTGGATAACGAACTTCTATCCCTACGACAGGGAAACCAGGACCTGCTAACTTATATCGCAACCTTCAATAGGTTGGTGGTGGAAACCGGATGGCCAGAGGTAAAGCGAATTACATTATTTCATTGTGGACTTCGGGGTGAACTCAAAGATGTTTTGGCCCAAGTTGTGAACCCACCTCAGGATTGCGCAGAATATATAGACTTAGTGGTCCAGCTAGACCACTGACTTCAGAATAGAAAAGCTGATCGAGCTAAGTTCGAGAATCGGGTATTGGTTAAACCCAATGTTACTCCGAAAGGAACAGATGCATCAGAACCAATGCAGATCGGGGGGTTAAGGGCCTCTTAACTCAAAGAGAAAGGAGACGACAGATGCAGTTGTGTCTGTACTGTGGGGCCTCAGGACATTTTCTACGGGATTGCCCTATAAAACCATCCAAGAAAGTAGTCGGAGTTGCTGATAGAAATCAAACAGAGCCTGATTCGGGAAACGACCACGCCCGACAAGCGTAGAGGTCCACTTGCTGAGCTTGAAAAAGGACACTCAAACCTCGCACCTAATCATACCGATGGTCCTTATTGATCGAAGGCAGCCATCACGTATGCATGCAGTTAGGACATACATTGATAGCGGGGCCGTAGGAAACTATGTGGACCAAGAATTGGCTTCTAGGATGCATCTACCTCTCTGCAAAAAGACCACTTCGCATGTTATCACCACAGTCAATGGAACTGAAATTGCCTCTGGGCCTGTAACTCATTCCACCACAGAGAGGACACTGTTGGGTCAAGATGGTCATCAAGAGACTATTGTGTTTGACTTAATCAAAGCCCCGCAGTTCCAAATAATACTGGGGATACCTTGGTTGGAAACACATAATCCTTGTATTGATTGGCGAGAGAAGAGAGTAACCTTCCCGGAGTGTGCACACACCTGTTACCCAGAAAAAACCTTGAACAAAAGCCTGGCCACAGTCGCTAATCCAGTCATTCAGTTACCTCAGGAATATCAAGAATTCAGGATGTTTTCCAAAAAGAACAGGCAAACACCTTACCACCTCATAGATCATACGATTGTCAAATCGACCTCATACCCGGTGCACAACCTCCATGCAGTAGGATCTACGCCCTTATGGAACCCGAAAATCGTCACCTACGACAATACTTGGACCAATACCTTGCTAATGGCTTCATTCGTCCATCTAAGTCCCCCGCATCTTCAGCTTTATTCTTCGTGCCCAAAAAGGAAGGTGACCTCAGAACGTGCATAGACTACCGCGCATTAAACCAGATCACGGTGAAGAGCCGATATCCATTGCCTCTGATCCCTGAACTACTAGACCAAGTAAAGGATGCTTGCATCTACACTAAATTAGATCTTCGAGGGGCATATCATCTGGTACGTGTAAAGAAGGGCGACGAATGGAAGACCGCTTTTCGCACCAAGTACGGATTATTCGAATATCAGGTGATGCCCTTCGGGTTGTGCAATGAACCAGCAGCCTTCCAGTATTTTATGAACGATGTCCTTCGTGAACTCACTGACGTTTGTGTTGTCGTATACATAGACAATATTCTAGTGTTGTACTCCTCAGAATTAGACCATGTTAAGCACGTTTGTGCAGTCCTTGAGAAACGACTCCAGCACAAGTTATATGCAAAATTGGAAAAATGTGTTTTTCATGCTACAGAAGTTGAATTCCTTGGATTTATGCTGACTCCAAAAGGAGTCCGAATGGACTCTCGAAAGGTGGACGCAATTCTCAAGTGGCCATCACCCAGTTCAGTTAAAGGGGTACAAAGCATGCTTGGATTTGCTAATTTCTACCGCAGATTTATTCCTGACTTCTCATATGTTGTACACCCCATCACAGCACTTTTGCGAAAAAACAAACGCTTCTTGTGGACCGAAGAGGCTGAAAAAGCCTTCCAAGAACTGAAA
Organism: Ambystoma mexicanum; assembly: GCF_040938575.1. Taxonomy (NCBI): domain Eukaryota; kingdom Metazoa; phylum Chordata; class Amphibia; order Caudata; family Ambystomatidae; genus Ambystoma; species Ambystoma mexicanum. The sequence continues at coordinate 966,381,991 of NC_090924.1, forward strand.
TTGAAATTCACGTCGGCACCTGTCTTAAAGCATCCACGCCCGAGCTCCCATACATAGTTGAAACCGATGCATCCAGTTTAGCCATGGGGGCTGTCCTGTCCCAGAAGGATCCGGAAACCGGTCAACTTCATCCAGTAGCATTTTGGTGCAGAAAATTCTCGCCCCCGAATTAAACTATGCGGTTACCGATAAAGAGTTGTTAGCCATCAAATCCGCCTTCAAGGCTTGGCGACATTATCTTCTCGGTGCCAGGCATACCATTACTGTAATCACCGATCACAGGAACTTGCAGCATTTAAAAACAGCCAAGGCCCAATCATCGTGTCAACTTCGATGGGCCTTATTCCTTGCCGAATTCGATTTCGTGATCACTTATCGACCAGGTTGTAAGAATGGTAAGGCAGACGCTTTATCCCGAATTGGGATGGGAGAAGCATATTCGAACACGGAACCGATGCCTACAATTCCTGAACAAAGAATTCTTGGGATAACTACTCTACAGACCTTAGAAGATATTCATTTAAAGATCCAACAACTTTTCGATTCAGCAGCCCTGCAGGACTGGGTTAAAAAGGGCCCAGATTATTCAGTTGTCAATGACCTACCTTACTATCAAGGGCGTCTATTTCTACCACACAAGGAGCTACAAGAACAAGTCATCTCCAATTACCATGAAGCTCTGATGGAAGGGCACCCAGGTATTGCAAAAACTGAAGCTAAAATTAAAAGACAATTCTGGTGGCCCACCTGCGCCCAGAACAAAAGTCAAAAGAAGAAACCAGCTGGTCTTTTACAACCTTTAGATATTCCACCCACACCATGGCACACTTTGTCTTTAGACTTTATTACAGATCTACCACCATGTAATGGATTCAACACCATTCTAGTTATTGTGGATCTTTTTTCCAAGATGGACCACTTTATTCCTTTAAAAGGATTACCTTCTGCTTCAATCTTGGCCAAGGAATTTCTCGAAAATATTGTTCGAATACATGGATTTCCTTCTGTATTGATCTCTGACCGAGGTAGTCAGTTCATTTCACAATTTTGGCAGAAGTGTTGTCAATTGGCACAAATCGACATAAGGTTATGAACCAGTCACCATCCCCAAACCGATGGTCAGTCGGAGAGAACCAACCAGACTCTTGAACAATACCTATGTTGTATGCTCCACCAAACCGAAAGTAAATGGAAGGACATTTTATGGATTTCTGAATACGCATACAATAACTCTGTACATTCAGGAACTGGACAAAGCCCCTTTTATACCATATATGGACATCATCCTCGAACCTCAGAACTCGATTCGCCCCAGCATTTAGAAATGCCGGCAGTAACTCATCTGCATTCTACTATTACACAAGCTTTTAAAGAGGCAACAAAACATTTGAAACAAGCAAAAGAGAAATACAAGAAAAACGCTGATCAGCATAGAAGTGAGACCCCACCATATCGAATCGGAGACCAAGTTTGGCTGGCTACAAGACATATATCTCTGAAAGGAACTCAGACTTTTAATCCTAGATATTTGGGACCTTACACCATTAAGGCCATTATCAACCCGGTGGCCGTCAAATTAGAATTACCCTCTAATATGCGGATTCATCCTTTCTTTCATGTTTCACTTCCAAAACCAGTTCAACCCGGGACAAGATTAACCAAACCACCTGACCCCATCCTAATAGATGGAGAACCTGAATTCGAGGTAAAAAACATCCTGGACTCTAAAATGGTTAAATCAAGACTTTTTTATTCAATCGACTGGAAGGGTTACGGACCACAAGAAAGTTCATGGGAACCTAGTGACCACGTTCATGCTCCTCGATTGGTGAAAAAATTCCATTGGGACTTCTCAGACAAGCCAGGGCCAAGGGGAAGAACAACTAACTTTAGGAGCGGCTTTGGGGGGGGGGGGGGGAGTACTGTCAGATGCCTACCCCCGGGCATCCAGATCGAGTCCATCATCCCCGGGAGCAGGCATCCAGATACTCATTAAAACCCCAACAGCCCTGGCTGGGGGCTGTTTGGATTCAGTCCTGGCGCCTGATTTCTATGATGAGCCTGGCGCCATAGGCGCCAGGCTCATAGACTTTACTTACCTTATGCAGACCATGCTGCAAATGAGTCCAAGCCAATGTGAGGCCTGGATGGGACTATTTTATTACAGGGACTATTTTTTACTCGGGTGTGGTTCTGGGGAACTTCTTACCTGGGACTACTTTGCAGGCTATTTAAACCACGCCCGAACAGCAGCTTATGCTTCGTGTTATTCTGCATCCAGCAGCGTAACGCTCACCGTGTCTGCAAGTCAGCATCCAGTCTTCTGCCACGCCCGACTCAAATCCGGAGCTCCTAGACAAAAGGAAAAGAAAGGAGAAGAGGTTAGATCACAGACATTATTTGATTCCTTACCCGATTCTGGACCCAGCACATCTCCAAGCCTAAAAAGGACATTATTTCAGCACGCGTCGCTTCGCCAGCAGCAGCGGCGCGTTATACTCACCAGTCCACCGAATCTTTCAACTCGGCGCTGCCTCCATCATTTTCTTTGTCGAAACCCAGCACCTGGGGGGAAAACAAAAGGAATAACAAGGTGAGCCGAGAAAACCGACAAAGACAATCTGTTTGCCACCATAGGCTTACCTGCTTTACCACCGGAGGTATTATCCTTTAATTCGCCGCATCTTTCTATGCCGCACCTATAAAGGGATAGAAAACAGCAAGTTAAACTCATGCAAATTTTACCGGACAGTGTTTGGTAATACAGACTCTTACCCGAACGCCATCAGCTGCCTCCAGGCAATATTCTTTTGGACCCAGCTGCAACCTAACGAGGGAATGGAACAAGAGTGAACATCGGACATTTTGAACTCTTTGAACTTTATAGACACTGGAGTCAATATTCCTCCGGAACTCCTCCAGTACCTTCAAACCAGTGAAGTAACTGGTATCTACATGACCCTGCATGCCAACCAGGATGGAGAGCTCATCATTTAAAAACATATGGTGAGGTTACCAAGAGGGGATATCGGAGTTGACTAGTGGGGAGTACGAGAACTGCAGCTGTCCGGGTCCGATCGACGCCCCTGTGGGAACCAGGTGAGCGTAACAGGGGCCTGGAAGTTTGTCCAGATGGCTGTTGAAGATAAAAGGACCAAGACTCAATTGAAGAAATTGAGAGGGAGGTGTCTCTTATTTCTTGCGCACCAACGCAGCGTAACATGAGTAACCCTACTGGTTCCGTGATTGCGCCGATGGCTAGCAAACAAAAAACTGATCGGACTCTGAACGCTGCAAGGGTCAAAGAGATAATAACTGCAGTAGCGGAACCTCAACAAGAGTTGAACATAAGATCATAACAATTGAGTTGATACCAATGCATATCAAGAAGGAGAGGGTCAATCGCAGCAAACCCTTGAGTACTTTGCATGAAATTCCATTCTTGATAGTGCTCAAATATAGCAATTTTGAGTTTGTTGAGCCCCTAACCAGAAAAAAGGGTTTAATTACCCATGTACATTGCGCACTCCCTGAGATATCAAGCTTGATACGTTCCCACTAGTCTACTCTGTTAATTTAGGTTAAAATCTTGATAAAGAATGTTTGGAGGATGGTGTTAAGGGATGTTGTGAGAGGTTCCCAAAGTGGAATTTTGGAAGGACAAAGTAAATGGAGGGTGAAGGATGTGACATCTCCCGAGAACGAAAAGGGCTGGGCATAGCTAGAAGAATTCTTCCAAATAAAAAGAGTCAAGACTAAATGAAACATCAGGATTGCTTGTTGGAATACTAGGGGACACATACATCTATGGGATGAGTCAGGATCCCTGGATATTCTTTTGACTCAATATTTTTATGCTACGGGAGACCTGGTTGACTTCTCTCATGAGTCTGCATGGTTATCAGTTGTATGAAGTGTTGGCCAAAAAGAGACCTTGTGGTCGGCCCTATGGAGGCCTCATTATCGGGGTCTTGCATGAATTAAAATCCAATAGTCTGATGCTACATACCAATAATGATAATGTTCTGGCAGTGGACATTGTATGTGATAAGATTGAAACAGGGGGACAAACTGGTATTGATAATCATCTATGTGCCCCCGGGAACTGGTTACCTAGATAAGGTACATGCCTCCACTGAAGACGTCTGTGGGGTGGGGGGCGTGGGTGGTGTAAGCGGGAAGCGATTATGGTGGGGGGGTGATTTTAATGCTCAATGTGTGGATGAAACAGCGTGCAGTGTAAGAACATAGAAAGAGTGACATGCTCCAGAAAAAGAGAAATAATAATGGTAAGATAGGGGTGGAATTTATGCGAGAATGGGACCTTTGTCTAATGAAAGAGAACTAAGGGAGAGGTCCCTGGAAAGTTCAATTGGAAACATGGGGGAAGATGTGCAACATTAGATTACCTGTTTGGGAGCAATGCAGTTCTTGAGAAATCCCTTGAGCTGAACATCACCTTTTGTAAAGAATAGTGATCATGCAGTACTCTCTCTTTCGATAGAATCTGGTGAGGTGGAAGGTACCTTGAAGATAATCGAGGGTATCAGACAAAATTGTAAAGGAAACCATATATCCGGGTCAATTAAAAATCTAAATAAGATTAATGGGGTGGCATGGTATGAAAACCAGTGTGAAATTGACACATTGACCTCCCTTACTCCCGATGAATTTGAGGAATGGTTAAAGTGGGTGGCTGATGGATCTGGAGCATGTGTGGAAGGTGTACTACGGCCTCAGATAAGAAGCACAGCAAGGTATTTCGCATTTGCAACACAAAGCATAAATTAAGAACATCAATAAGAATAGTGAAAAGGACGGAGGAACCTCTGGAGACAGAAATAGCTAGAATAAGAGCTGAGAAATGCAGGTATGACAAATGACGTAGAGGCTGGAGGCTTTCGAATAGAAATGCATAATGGCAGAGGATGTTGGGGGTATTAGGTGGGAGAAATATCCAAACAAAATAGCAAATTTTAGCCCAAGCTAAGGGAACAGGGGGTCAAGGAGATCAACCCTACTGAAGAAGAAGCATAGATTTTATATTTGAATAAAGCTGCAGTTATTGAGTTATTTGACCCCAATGTAGGAGAGCCTTGGCCTATTGGACTGACGTACGAGACCCTGTTGAATGTAAACAAGAAGTTAAAGAACTCCAGAGCACCAGGCCAAAATGGTCTGGCTAATCTGGTCTTGAAAAAAGCACCAGAGGCTTGGGCAGAAATATTGCTGGTCCTATTCAGGAGAGTTTGTATTGACCACTATGTGCCGACCTCATGGAGACGGTCCCTACTCATTCCAATCTTTGAGAAAGGAGATGGGAATATCCCTGATAATTACAGGCTATTCTCCATGTTGGACGTCACAGGAAAACTGTTTGAGACACTTTTGTTAAAGCTGCTACAGGGCTGGGCAAAATCGAAGCGAGGTGCCTTATAAATAACAAATGGGATTTCGTACCGGCTCATCTACGACACATAACATTAGTCTGCTTGACAGATTTATGAAGGTAGCCGCAGGGGAAAAAAATCCTCCACTGTATGAGCCATACATGGATTTGTAGACCGAGAAATATTGTGGCAAAAATTGAAAAGAATGCAGTGCCCTGATTGGCTATTGTATGCAATTAAGCTTTTGCATAGACATACCACAGTGCGAGTGCGCCTTGATAATGGGAGAGGAATGACCAGATCGATTGGCATAGGTAGGGGAGTGAAACAAGGATGTGTGCTGGCTCCCCTGCTGTTCAATCTTTATCTGGCAGACCTCCCACATCGGTTGTCGACTAAAGGTAATTGTCCCCACAAAATGGGAGCTGAGCATGTGCCCTGTATGCTGAATGCGGATGACCTGGTGGTCTTAGAACATACTTACAGAGGAATGAAAGAGATGTTAAATAAATTGCACAGTTATGCAATAGAGAACAAGATGGCCATCAATATTTTAAAAACAAAAAGCATGCTGGTCAAATGGTAAAAAGGTTCACAAGTTGGCTATGGTGACTACATTGGGCAGAAAAGAGTATTTTGGCAGTTACATAAATTTGGGGCTAGGGATGTCCAAAGAGGCCAGTTACGGGCGTATAAAGGAGACTTAAATAGGAAAATCTAGACAACTGGCATCACTCCTGTGTAAATTTGCAAAGAAGAACATAATAAAGAGTCCCAGAGTAACGAGGACCCTCGCATCCCCAGCACAACACTGCCCTGCTATGCAGTCAAAGTTCAATTAAATATATGACTATTCTGATTATAACAGAAAAGAACAAGTTACTCTCGTATCTGGTAACGTTATTTCGATGGGATGGTCTGACGACGTATTCCATATCTATGACATGTAATTACCACAGCTGTGCTGGTTCGGAAAATTTTCAGCGTCTGCCTCCTGTGTCGATGACGTTGATACGCTATCCTCGAGGGCCTCTGTCGAGCCGACGTCACTGGATGTTATAAGTAGGACGCACAACACCCGTAGCCTCAGTTATAGTTTTTCCCCCAAAACTTGTGGCACCAATTTTCTGCCAGTATGACCACAGAAAGCCTTGCAGAAACAAGCTGCAATCACATAAGAAATTCTGTAGCGGGGCAGGTAGGGAAGGAGCGATATGGAATACGTCGTCAGACCATCCCATCGAAAGAACGTTACCAGGTAAGAGAGTAACTTGTTCTTGGAGGGGATTGGGTCCTCCGACGTATTCCATATCTATGACAGACTCCCAAAGCAGTACCAATGTATGGAGGAGGGAAAAGAATTTAGAATATAGAAATTTAGAATGCCCAATAAAATTGCAGAGTAAAGGACCGACTTGCCAAAGGCCATATTCTGCCCATGGATAGAATCTAGGGAGTAGTGTCTAACAAACGTATGGACCGAAGCCCAAGTGGCTGCTTGACAGATGTTACGAATAGGAACACCCCTCTGCAGGGCAGTAGAGGCAGCCATACCCCTAGTACAATGGGCACGTAAGCCAAACGGGGGGTCCTTACCCACCAAGCCGTAACATTAAAAAATTACCAGGATAATCATCTAGACAAAGTCTGCTTAGTAACAGCTTGTCCCAAACGCCTTGCAGCATAACCAATAAAGAGCTGATCGTCCACTCTGACCCGGAACATGCGTGAAATGTAGAAACTTAAAGCTCTCCTAGGATCCAACCTATGGAGCCTCTCCTCGTCCTTACCAGGATGCGGAGGAGGATAGAATGTCAGACGAATGACCTTCTGGCTTAAATTAAATTCCGATACAACTTTCGGAAGAAACAAAGGACAGACTCTAAGGACAACCCTGTCCTTATGAAACAGCATGAAGGGTGGCTTAACAGAAAGGGCCTGCAACTCACTTACCCTGCGAGCGGAGGTAACCGCAACTAAAAATACAGTTTTAAGGGTTAAGAGTCTCAAAGGACAGGAATGTAAAGGCTCAAATGGAGCACCCATTAGGAATTTTAGAACAAGGTTCAAATCCCAACCGGGCACCTGGAAAGGTGACGGTGGAAACACATTAGCGAGCCCTTTCAGAAACTGAGAAATTAAAGGAATTTTGAAATAAGAACACTCCTCAGACGAGCGCTTAAATATGGACAGCGCCACCAGGTAACCTTTAATAGTACCCACTTGCAGGCCCTTGTGGGCTAAAGAAAGCAAAAAAGACAAACACAGGAATGTCGCATGAAAAAGGATCCACATTCTTAACCCTGCACCAGTCGCAGAACTTTCTCTAATGGCAACGGTACAGGGACTTTGTTGCAGGCTGTCTGGCCGAAAGAAACACCTCCATCACGTCTTCAGGGAGGTTCCAATCCTTATACCTCAACCTTTCAGAAGCCAAGCGTGAAGGATCTGACCTCTGGATGGAGAACCTGACCCCCCCACACGTGAGAGCAGATCGTCTCGGTAGGGAAGACAACGTGGCGGGCAGATGGACAAGTTGAGAAGGTCCGGGTACCACAGCCTATGGGCCCATGCCGGAGCAATGAGGAGGAGCAATGAGGATCATCAGGGAACCGAACCTCTGTAACCTCCACAGCACTTGCGGGATGACGGGGACTGGAGGAAACGCATACAGCAGTGGGAAGGACCACTCTACCATGAACGCATCCCCTAAGGCTCCTCTGAGGAAATTCCCACGAGCAGAACCTTTCGCACTTCCGTTTGCCACTGGAGGTGAAGAGATCCACTTGTGGGGTCCCCCAAAGGACGAAGCTCTCCAGGAGAATCTCCTGAGTCAGATCCCACTTGTGAGAGATTGCGCTCTGCCTGCTCAGAGCGTCCGCCGTCTCGTTTTCGTCTCCAGCCAGATGAACTGCCGAGATCAAAATTTCCTGCTGTATGGCCCAGAACCAGAGCTGCATCGCCTCCCTGCACAGAGGAAGTGACCCTGCCCCCCCCTTTTTTGCTGAGGTAGTGCATGGCCACTGTGTTTTCCGTCAGAATCAGGACATTCTTCCCTCGCACATTCGGCAGAAAAGACTTCAGGGCAAGCCTGACGGCCCTCGGCTCCAACAGATTGATATGGAGTCTGGACTCTGACGGAGACCAACGACTGCTGACTGTCAACTCGTTGGCATGAGCACCCCATCCCATGAGGGATGCGTCCGTCACGATCGTTACCTCTGGCCAGGGTAGCCAAAATGGAGCCCCCCTCATCAGGTTGCCTTCGACGGCCCACCACAGAAGGTCAAGGGGACCGTCGGCGGCACCTGAACGGGCTCCGACATCCTGCTGGAGGACTGTGACCACTGCATCTTGAGAGCCCATTGCAGAGATCTCATCCGCAACCTGGGCTCTGGCACCAGAAGAATGCAGGATGCCATGAGGCCGAACAACCTCAAGAACTCGAACACCGAGAGACTCTGGGCATGTTGAAACTTGTGCACCATCTGCTGAATGTGATGAGCCCTCACCTGGGGAGGGAAACACTGCCCCAGGGACGTGTCGAGCACTGCTCTGATGTTCTGGAGCCGCTGAGTTGGCGTCAAGTGGGACTTCTTTAAGTTGAGGGACAAGCCAAGCTTGTGAAGGGAGTGGCAGGTGACAGATAGATGATCCAGGACATGCTCAGGAGAGCATGCCCTGATTAACCAATCATCCAGGTAGGGGTAGACGTGAATCCCCCCTTTCCTGAGATACGCTGCCATCACCACCATGAGCTTGGTGAAGACCCTCGGGGTGGAGGTCAATCCGAACGGCAGGACCCAAAATTGAAAGTGCGAGTCGCCAACCATGAACCTCAGGTACTTCTTGTGCTTGGGATGGATCGGCACATGAAAGTAAGCGTCCTTGAGGTCGAGAGACACCAACCAGTCCTGCAGTTGAAGGGCATGGAGGACTTGAGAAAGAGTAACCATATTGAACTTGTCCTTCCTGAGGAGCTTGTTCAAACCGCGCAAATCCATGATGGGTCTCAATTCCCCGTCCTTCTTGGAAATCAAAAAATAAGCGGAATACCATCCCTTGTTCCTCTCCGCTACAGGCACCAGTTCTATGGCGCCTTTCTCCAGCAGGGATTGTATTTCCTGCGCAAGGAGCGGATCAGGACTCTTCAAAGAGAGATTCCCTGGTGGACTGTCGTGAGGCCTCTGCCAGAAAGGAAGACAGTGCCGTGGGCTATGATCTCCAGAACCCACACATCTGAAATAATGGCACGCCATTCTACAAGATGCTGCGCCAGCCTTCCCCCAAACGGGCGAACCATGGGACATGGCCTCATGACTGAGCTGAAGTGGCAGCGGCATTGCCTGAGGGTAAAGAGGCAACTGCCCGAGCGCCCTTGGCACCTCGAGTACCTTGTTTTCCACCTCTGGTACTCCGACAGTTGCCCCTTTGACTTGCAGCTCCCCTCGATCTACCAAAAGATGAGTAATATCGAAAGGAACCTCCCCTCCATTGTTGTCCCCTAGGACGAAAAGGCGGAGATTGGCAAACTGCAGCGCTCAACGACTTTGCTGCAGCTTTGGAGGTCTGCAACCTCTCAAGGCTCTCGTCAGCCTTGCTGCCAAAAAGATGTACACCATCAAAGGGCATGTTGAGGAGCCGGGCTTGTACATCAGGAGCAAACCCCGACTTCCGCAACCACGCAAATCTGCGCATTATGGTGCTCGCCGCCATGGACAAGAAAGCCATCCCGTTCCACCCCTTCGGGAATGTGTTCAGCCGCCAAAGAGACACAATTCCACAACGTATGAGTGAAACGTGCTAAGGCACACACGAAGTTGGCAGCCTGTAAAGCCATACCCCCTGAAGAAAACACTTTCTTCGCCCAGCCATCAAAATGTTTGTCGTCCCTATCAGGAGGGATGGTAGAGTACTACGCCTGTTTTGTCGGGGCCGTAGCCGCCAGCACCACCACACTCTCCGGAGTGGGGTGCGTAGTCAAGTAGCTGGGGTCGCTACTGGCTGGACGATATTTCTTCGGCAAAGACTTGCTCACTGCCAGGAGACTCTCCGGAGCAGTCAAAGCCGCTGCCACCCTTCTCTGCAAGGCCAGTTGGTGGACCTTGGTCAATGATATCCGTCAAGTCATCCTGCAGAAAATCCACTGGTGGCTGTGGGATGTTTTAACTCCACTAGTCCAGGCACTGCAACATTACTATGTGCTGTGTGCATCAGAAATGGCTGCCGGAAAGCCTTATGCTTGCTAAACATCACCCAGAAGTGCGCAGGAGAACCTGAAAAATAGGCCGCCAATCCACTTTTGCCCATGTCAGTGTTAACACAGAAGACCACTGCCAAAACCCATCATTTAGATACCCACAGGGCAAATTCATTGCAAGGGAAACAGAGCTGCTTTAAAAATCAGTTTTTCCTTGGCTGTGAAAAGTGCAAAAATCACGGTTCTGAAACATCACAAGAGATCCAACTTTCTTGTTGGGTGTGAAACATCACTGTATATAAAGAATTCACCTGAGCACAATGTTAGCAGAAACATTTTATCAGAACAAAATCCACATTTAAAGATGCTTGCTTGAAAGAAATATGTCAAAAATGGGCGCAATACCGTTACTCGCCTCTGTCAGAAGCTGGCAATCTCTAAACCTGTCATTTTAAAGTTGTACATTGAATCAAAATATGCCAAAGAGACTTCCTGTCAAAAGCAAGATGGGTTGCTATAATTCAATCCCTATAATTTAAGAAGACTGAAATTAAGAGATTTGTGGATATTTGTTAAAAATGTAATTTGTATTTTAGGACAAAACTGTTAAACTTGGGTTTCAAAGTGAGTAAAGCCAACCCTTTCAGCCAACAAAGGAATCCTTCCCCCTGCTCTCTGCTAAGAAACTGGCATGGTGGTGTGAAAGGAACTGGGAGGGGGGCTTTGGCCTGTTGTTCTGCTAGCAGACAAAGGACTCCCTTGAACTGAATGGAAATGCTAATTCGGGTGTGAACTGATACCAACTGCCCAGGAAGACAAGCCCATGTGACTCTCTAGCCCAGCCAAGACCTTGGAGGCGGAGACAAACCGTTGTGTGTTTTCAGAGAGCACAGAAAATATTTTTTTGGAAAAGACTTAATTTGTATAGATTTAACATTGAGAAACCAACCAAAAGTGCGAAAAATTGTCATTTGTGAACCAAAACTCTTATGAAGATGGGACTTGAACAGAGACGTGCCTTAATTAATGTGTGAGGTGTATATGTAATAGTAACAAGTTGGGGATATTGGAAATATGTTTATGGAAAATAGATTTTCTGGTTAGGAACAAAGGGGAGGTTCTTCCCTAGATTGTAAATGGCAGCATCACTATGACACATCCTTCTTAAATCAGGGGAGAGGGAATTCTCTGACCTATCAGATTCTTAGAGGGTTGGGCATAGTATAATCAGCCTCCCCACCCCTTTGGAAAATGGATAAATAGGGACTGCTGAGGACAGGCAAGAGACACACATTCACCCATCACTGATCGACTGGCGAAGCACTCTGAAGGAAGATCCAGACTCCAGAACCCATATCCAGACTCCAGAACCCTGAAGCAGAGGCCCAACCCAAAAAGCTGAACCCTTCCCAGACGGCCTCTAAAATCTTGCAACCTAATTTTAACCCCTAAACTGTTTTGCTGCTTCTGGCTAAGAACCCTTGCTAGAACCCCGAGATCCAGATCAGTAGAGCAGAGCTGTACCCAGAACCAACCCGTCAGATCCAGTCCAAGAGTCCAAGAGGCCATGCAGACCAGAGTGCCTTGCTAAGAGCAGAACCAAGTGCCTGAGACCTGTCCGGTGGCGCGTGAAGTCCAGTCCAAACCTTTGACAAGATCTTGACGGGCATATTCCATTCCAAACCATAGTTGTGAGTTTTAGCATAGAACTGTTCATAACCAACCTCTTAATATTAAGTAATTCGATCCAACCCATTCCAACATATCCAGTTTGCATTGTAGAATCTCGTGTGTCCATCCTGAATCCTTCTCTAATACATATAATTCTGTGTTAATCGTGGTGATAATCATCTTGGCGCTAATATTTGCTGGAGAAAGGCAAGCGTCTCGTGCAGATATAAACCATCCGGAGGCGCCTCTGGATCGGTGGCTGTGCTGTCGTGTAGCTTGTGGCTCCATAGACTCTCTAGTGTTAAGAAATCTTTGTCCCTAATCTTCCATAGCGCATCTTTACTTTTGAGATCTTGACTCTTGAGAAAAATCTACCTTTCCTAAAACCTCTGTAACCTTTGAACCGTACATGCTAGGAACGATATTTAAATGTCATTTTGAAGCTAACATCCTCAGCTTTCAACCGCACTCCTACTCCTTATAGTTTTTCTGTAATCGCGTTTCTCGCGCGCTGAAAAGTTAGCCGCGATTTTGCATTTGGCTCAATTTCACTCTGTGTAAAATAGCTATTTCTTGCATTCAACTTCTGAATTTCGTTTTCAATCTGCCAATCATTCAAAAAATCATTGCTAGTATCTACCTGAACCTATCCAAAGCGGCTCTCACCAGTTCTGAATCCTCTTTAGCGAGTTAAAGTCATTTTTAGCATTTTCCTATTAATTTCAAATCCCAATTAAAAGCATTTTGACCTGTTTAAAAATCATTCCTGTTTTTCTCTAAGCTTGCTGGGGGAATCGGGATTGAAACTGCAATTATTGATTGTTATTCCTGAAACCTGTGTGCCCTCATTCAATCTCCTCATATTGCATATTGGGGGGAGGGAGTGGTAACAGGAGGAAAGAGTGATCACATTGTCTTTGATTGAATTCATATCAAGTTTTATTTCTGTGTTGCATTCTTTCCTACCATTGCATTTCCTTGAACCCATACAAAGTTATTCTCTGCTACATTATTCTTCCTATTCCTACTCATAATTGATTAAAGAGATTGTTGATATTGTCATATTACCCATTGCGGATCATTGTATACATATTCATAAGTGTGATATTCAGATATTGTTCATATTCATAAAAGTTTGATATATGTATTGTGCAACTCATCAAATAAATCTTTTAACTTTGCAAAACAAACCTATTTCTTGGTTCAATGAGACCGGGGGGATTCAAAGAGAGGGGCGTTATACAAGGGTACATCATCCAGAAATAAAAGAACTTTTGACATAAAAATATATAAATAAGGGTTTCAATTGGACATCCCATACTAGGCATTGACTTAGGTGGAGTGCTGGGCTGGAACCACTTACATGGCGCAGACCACCCCAAGTATTCCGTTACCCTCGACATAAGGCGCCGGTACGAGGACTCGGCGTGGGTGCCAGGCTCAGGCCTACCGAACTCCACCTCTGGAGAGGTGTCCAAACCACTGGCGTCGTGCAACGACTGACGCAGGTCTTCAAGCTGGCTATGTCCAGACAAAATCTCATCAGGTACCTCATCAGGAACCAAACCTTCTTCCTCAGACCCTTCTTCCACCTCAGAAATATAATCCAGAGGCTGGAATGGGGGCACAGAAAAAGGTACAAAGACATTTTTAGACTTGGCCAGAGCCTTTCTAGGGGGTTCCACCGTGCCACGGGGTACCTCTGACAAAGCAGCCTCGAAAGGCGTCGAGGGCATTGATGGAATCAGCGTCGAAGTCGAGTGTGGTGCCGACGGCTTCGACACAGTCCTCTAGGGCGGACCCCCGAGCGTGTCCTTCGGCAGCCTGGGCACCAATGGCGTCGACGGCTTCCTCGGAGGCGCAGCCTCAAGATAGTCCCTCGACGACCTCGGCGCTGATGTCTTCTTCGAAGACCTCACAGGCTCCGACTCTCTCGAGGGCGTTGAGGACCGGGACCTGGAGCGGTCATGTTTAGAGCGATCCACCTTGTCTGATCGAGACCTCAAAGGTGCTCGATGCGCCGACCACCCGAGCCCAAAGGCGTGCGAGTGGCGGCTCTAGCACGGTCATGGCCGGCGTCTTTCGACGGCGCGGATGGAACGGAGCCCTACGCCTGAAAAATCGCCATCATCTCCTGCCAAAATTAATCTCATTCCGCAGGAGTGAAATGCTTGTTGGGGCAAGCAACCCGCCGATGGGAGGAGCCCTCGGACAAGGACGGGGAAGGCGACCGGTGACAGCGCTTCCGTGAGTGCCTCGAAGAGGCAAAGGAATGGCGGGAGCTACTCCAGGACCGAGACCCCGCCCGGACCGGCGACTGCGATGCGGAGAGTCACCTCTCGAATCGTCAGTCGAAAGCCCATTGGATCTCGACTTCCGAGGCCACCTTACCAACATAAAGCTTCTTCTTACACTCCCGCAAAGCCTTCGGGGTAAGCGACTGGCAGTCTACACAATCATTCATGCCGTGGCCCTCACCGAGGCACCAGAGGCAGGCGTCGTGCAAGTCTGTCAACGACATCTTGGACCCGCAGTCCCGACACTTCTTAAAACCCGGCCGCGGGGTGGAAGAAGACGAAGACATCATGGAAATCTTCACAACGAACAGGTTCGAAGAACCGAAATAACAGAACTCAGAAGAACTGAGGCGCACCGAGATCTCCGAAGCGAACATGTTCGCGGAAAAAACGGAACTGAGGCTACGGGTGTCGTGCTGAAAGGGGCCCTTAGGGGTCCTTCGCGATATGGAAACAAGGCAATAACCATACACGAAAGGATGCGCCAGACACGAGGTTAAAATTCCCAATACTAGGGTTTATTGCAAGCAAAATAGTCCCAATTGGCCAACTATGGTCTCACGCCCCGCGATGTGTATTCTCTAGACCTCGAGGGATGCAAGAGAGCGAATTACGTACATCAGTTACATATATATAAAATGCATATCATACAATGAGCAATGACATGTTTAACACCCCCCTTTTATTGAATTTCTTTGAACTCGGGATGATGGACATTTCCGACGAGTATGACAATTATGACACTTTCGATGTCTATTCTAGTAACAATGTGCAATTTAGAAAGTGCGGAGGCATCTTCTAGTTGTTGAACAGAACACAGTGCTTCTGTTCTTGGAAGCAAGCTGCACAGGGGGGAAGAGTCACATTCCAAGCTTTGCTTTCTATGAGGTGCTATTCGTGTCCTGGGAGCCGACACGCTCTAAAGGGTTTTGTGAAGGGGGGCTGTAAGAAGAGCATAATTCAAGCCTTTAGCTGCTTTATTCTAAAATATTCTACCACAGTACGAGACTGGCTGGCAGCTGTGAAATGATTCAATGCTCTGCAGCTCTCCCTCAAGGCTACAGAGGGAGCGTGGGCATTCCTTTCTGGGCTGCTCATGAGGAGTTTCAACGAACTCCTCAGTCCCGCGGCCTTGCCCTTTCATATTCAGACAACAATGTTAACAGTTGAGCAGAGTAAGCACAATTTGCAAGAATTGCAAGCTGCAAAGCAGTTTAGACAGAAAGCAATGAGCAATGGTTAACAAGCAAAATGGCGATTCTTGCTACGTTTAAAATGGCCTCTTGTTGGTCAAGCATAGCAGTATGTATTCCTATAATTCTGTGCATAAGACGGTTGGCCTTCGGCCATCAAGATACTTCTATCATCCAAATGAAGGGTATTCACTTTTCCAGATTGACTGTGCGTCCTACTTATAACATCCGGTGACGTCGGCTTGACGGAGGCCCTTGAGGACAGCGTATCGATGTCATCGACGCAGGCGCCGAAAATTGTCCAAAGCAGCACAGCTGTGGTGATTACCTGCCATAAATATGGAATACTTTGGAAGACCCAATCCCCTCGAACGAGCCATTCGTTTTTTTCAAAAGAATGGAGAAATTACTCACCGTAACGATCTTTCTATGGATTCTTCTCCTGCAGATTCCTTATCATGATAGATATCATCAACCAGCTCTGCTGTTCGGAAACATTTCGACATGGGGCCTAGTTGACCTCGACTCAGCCGTCGACGATGGATACGTCTGTCTGGGTCTCGATCGTTGGCTCCTGAAGGGACGTCAGGCGTCAAATATATAGCATGACGCTACGCCCCATGCTTCAGTTCCTCCATTTGTTTACCCCTGCGATTGAACGCTGCCGAATTAAAAACCAAAAGGAGGCGGCTAACCAGCCATTAACACTTTAACAAGTGTACATCCCAACAGGGTGAACCCCCACAACAAGGTTTGAAAAAGATGTTTTATTTTATTAGAACGAGACAAACTGTCATCCCAGAGCCATCACCAGATGCCTTATCATTTGGACAGACGCGACAACCCACAGAATCTTCTGAGTGGGGGTGGATGGAGGGTCGATGAATAATCTGCGGGAGAAGAATTCATAGAAAGATCATTATGGTGAGTAATTGCTCCTTCAATGGATTGCTTTTATGCCGCAGATTCCTCATCATGATAGGCTCCCCAAGCAGTTAGGATAACGGAGGAGAGAAGAATGATTCACACCAGTAGATTCTGTAGAACCGTCCTACCAAACCTTGCATCAGCTCCCCTTGCAACAGCCAAGGCATAGTGCTTGGTCAAGGTGTGTAAGGATGACCAAGTGGTTGCCCGGCATAAATCCCTAACAGGAACCCCTCTCTGGAGAGCTGTAGAGGACAAGACCCCTCTGGTCGAATGGGCCCTGATGACTGTTGGAAGCTCCTTGCCTGCCGATTGGTAACACTCTGATATGCGCAAAATAATCCAACGTGACAGGGTTTGGTTAGTGATGGCAAGACCTTTTCTAGACAAGGAATGGGCATCTGGTCCGACTTCCTAAACTCAGATGTGCGAGCAACATAGAAGCTTAATGCTCTCTTGGGGTCACGGCGCTGGAACCGCTCTTCCTCTTGAGGGATGTGGAGGGTAAAAGACAGGTAAATCAATAGACTGGGACAGATAGAATTCTGAAACCACCTTAGGAAGGAATCCACGTCCGACTAAGAGAGACTTTCTCACGAAAGAACTTCAGAAAGGGAGGTCTCTAGCACAAGGCGTGCAGTTCTCTAACCCTCCTGGCAGATGTGATTGTTGTAAAGACTGGAGGGGGGTTATCTGTACTCCCGCCCTCTATATGGCAGAGTAGAAGTTCAGAGCACCCCAACCAAGATTCTTTATATGGTTACGTTGGGCGAGCAATCAAGGCCTAAGCTCTCAGGAGGTGATGCAGGCAGGTTCTTAAGTACAGAGTAGTCCCCAAGCCCCCTCCACAAAGGAATGTCCACACACTATGTTAGTGATAACACAGTTCTTTATATAAATAAGGTTCAATATATATACACACAATAACACACTTTGTGTTCAGGCAATACTGTAATGATAAATATGTACAATATCTATGTGGTGCCACAGTTAACTCTTGATTCCATCAAAATGCACCAACTGCTGACAGTCTCAATGGCATACAAATAGTAAAGTGACTCAACAATAGACATAAGAGGGAAGTTGGGTTAAACAAAAGGCAGAATACTGGGCCCCTACCACTGGACACAGTTCTGTGTGAGGATCCCCCACCTGGGAAACATGTAAATAAAGTATATCAACAAGCCCAGTCCACATAGTGTTTAATATAGTCTTGGTTCCTTGTAAAAAGGTTCTACTACCCGAATGTACCTGGTTTAGCAGAGTTCGACGTCGGGTCGTCGACGGATCCTTCTTGAGTGAACTCCCTTTAAGGCAAGAGCCGCGGATCGTCGCGATTCCTTGTAGAAAAGGAGAACAAAGTCGTTGAGGCAGCAGCTTCGGTCCTTGCAGTGCTCGTCGATGATCAGTCGGGGACGTCCTGCAAAGATGAGACATGCGGTAAACCTCAATGGCAAGACTTTGTTGCCGCAAAACAGATCGAATGAAGAACGTAGGCCCAGAAAGGGCGTTGGATCGTCAGCGTTTGGCGTCGGCGATCGGGACTCGACCATGGCTTTTGGATCTTCGTTGGCATCTTTGTGCACCTCGGTTCGTCAGCGACCTTGAAATTCTCTGGCGGGATAAAGCGGTCAACGGTGATGAGCACGGCAGTCCTTGATTTCAAAGTGTCTTAGACAATGGAGCGTTGCGGCTCCGGTCAATGAGGTTACAGCGGTCCACCGAACCTAAGGTCGAGGGTGATGGTCGTCGATGGCCTCGACATTCTGGCGCTTCATTTCAGATGCCTCAGTGGTCCCTGTCTCCGGTCGGCAGCCTTTCGATGACTGACTTCCAGGGAGCCTTTGTGAAGCTTAGCTGGTGCACGATGTTCCCTCGTAGCTCGGTCCTCGCTTGGATCAATCCTTGAAGGCACGGCAGCTTTCAGATTGTGTCGAAGCAAAGCAGCAGCAATTCTTCTTCTTCCGGCTCGGCTTCGAGGATAAGCATCAAGTTTCGACTTCAGCTTCTGAACAATTCCAGTAAGTGAGAGGTCCCCAGATATACTGTTCTTCCTGTCATTCACACTGCAGAGCCAGGCTCAGGCAGCCAATCATTCAGATGGTCATTCAGCAGGCAGCCAATCAGGCTCACAGTGCATTCAGGCTATTCTTCTCCATCCAGACACTCACAACAAGGAATGTGGATTGGGACAAGCACCCAGCCATTCACCACTCCACACTGCATCCATACCAGTTTCGGCTGCCTCAGTCATTGTGTCACACACCAGAAACCAGACACCCATAACATGAAATGTATATTGGTCACACACTCCATTCACCCATGTCCCACCCCAAGGGTGTACCCACAACATACAGTCAGTGGGAAGGATCCAGCCAGTCTGGCCTGGACTTCCCCACAATACCATATATAGAACTTCAACCCAACAGCCAGTCAGGGGAAGGGACAGAGTCAGGCCTTCCCAGGACTTTGGGAAAACAAGATAACAGGCAACAGAAACCAAGAGGCCACAGGGACCATCTTGTCTCCTTATCAGGAATCAAGTGATTCTAATGGCAGGGCCTGGGTATCACAAATGGAGGATACTCAGAGCACCTGTCAAATTCAGCATGGAGCTGCAACCAGCCCATACACTGTTCTGTGGGCCACACACAGGTGCCCAAAAACATGCAGTAGGGGTACAGGGTTGTACACCCACCCATGGGTGCCATAAGGGTATCCGAAGGGTCTGTTCACCACAACCAAAAAGAGGAAGAGCTGCACTGCCAGGAGTCCCACACGGACTCCTGTGCAGAAAATCACACAAAACACATGATAAAAGGAGTATAGGACAAGGACATGGATGCCCTGTCCCTCCAATGCATTTCCAGCATCACAATCATGACGACAAAGGCTGTCCTAAGGGACAACAGCCGCAAAGAACATGAATGTGTAGGCTCAAACAGAGCCGCCATCAAATAGGTCAAAACCAGATTAAGGTCCCAATCTGGGACAACAAATGGGGTTGGTGGAAACTTGTTGATAAGGCCCGTCAGGAACTGGGCCATGACCAGAACAGTAAAGAAGGAACCTTGGTCTGGGGACTTCTAGAACACAGACAGGACGCCAAATACCCTTTGATTGTGGCAACCTGAAGGCCTAAAAGGGCCAGTGACAGAAGGAACTCCATCACAGTGGTGGTGGGGCAACAGATAGGGTCAGTCTCGGACCCTCTGCACCACACCGCGAATTTTCTCCACCTGCACGCGTACAGAGATCTAGTAGAAGGTCTGCGTGCTGCCAGCAATACCTCAAGTACCTCCTCTGAGAGTTCCCAGTCATACCTCATCCTCTCATGAGCCACGCATGTAGGTTGAGGGAATCCGGGGACGGGTGGAGCACTCAACCCTCCGACTGGGTTAGGAGATCCGGACGCCGGGGCAACCAGTGAGGCGGACAGATGGTCATATCCAGGAGATCTGAGTACCACGTTCTCCTCGCCCAATCTGAGGTGATCAAGATCATGGTCACTCGAAATCTCTTCAACCTCCTGAGAACCCTAGGGACGACAGGAATCAGAGAAAAGGCGTAGTGGAGAGGGAAGATCCAATTCACCAGAAATGTGTCCCCTAGTGCACCGTTCGCTGGGAATTCTCTTGAGCAAAACTGTTTGCACTTCCTGTTGGACTCTGTGATGCACAGATCCACTGCTGGGGTACCCCAGAGAGCGAAGACCTCCTCAAGGACTTCCTGGCACACTTCTCATTCGTGTGAGACCGAGCTCTGCCTGCTCAGAGCATCCGCCAAGGTGTTCTCCGTTCCCGCCAGATGAACTGCCGAGACCGAGATTTGGATCTCTCGCAACCAGAATCACGGCTGAATTGACTCTGCACAGAGTGGCCGGGAGTGCACACCACCCTGTTTGTAGTGGTAGTTCATGGCCACCGTGTTGTCCATCAGGATGAGGACATGCTTCCCTCAGAGACGGGGCAAAGGCCCTCAGGGCTAACCTGACGGCCCCCAACTCCAGCCTTTTGATATACCACTTGGTTTCTGATGGAGACCAGAGGCTGCTTACCTGGAAATCCTCCCAGTGGGTGCCCCAACCCTTCAGGGATGCACCTGTGACCACTCTTGACTGGGGCCAAGGAGGCCAGAAGGGTTCCCCCACCAATAGATTGCTGCGCCTGTTCCACCAGCAGAGTTCACCTACTACTTGGCTGGACACTGAAAGACGATCTGTGAGAGCTCCCAGATACTGAGACCACTGGTCCCTCAGGGGCCACTGGAGGGATCTCATACGAAGCCTGGCCTCTGGAACTAGAAGAATACAGGAGGCCTGAGACCGAAGAGGCGGAGGAAGGAAGCCGCTGGAAGAGTTGAGTGTTTCTGAAACAAATGTACCATCTGGGATATGTTCCCAACTTTCTCCTTGGGAGGAAAAGCCTTCCCTACTTTCGTGTCTAGAACTGCTCTGATGAACTGGAGCCGCTGAACTGGTGTCAAATGGGACTTGCTCAAGTTGGGGGAGAAGTCCAGCCTGTGCATTAGTAGGCGTGTGTCCTCCAGATGAGTAAAGACCTGCCTCGTTGACTTCCCTCGGATCAGCCTGTCACCCGGAGGTCAACCCAAAGGGAAGCACTTTGAACTGATAGTGCTTGTCACCTATGAGGAACCTTAAGAACTTCCTGTGCTTTTGATGCATCGGCACATGGGAAAAAAGCATCCTGTAGGTCTATTGACGCAAGCCAGTCATGTAGTTCGAGAACGTGGAGAATCTCTCTCAACGTCGCCATCCTGAATTTGTCCCTCCTCAAGGACTTGTTCAAGGCCCCGAGGTCCAGGATGGATGGAGACCTCCTCCCTTCTTAGGCACCTGGAAATACCAGGAATACCAACCTGACCCTCTCTGATTGGGAGGTACCTTTTCCACGGCACACTTCGACAACAGGCCCCCGGTTCTTCCTGAAGCTCCTGTCTTGGTTGGATTGGGGGAGGAGGAGGTCTGTCTGGAGGCCTCTTTAGAAAAGGCAGACAATAACCCCACCAAATCAACTGCAGAACCCAGGCATCAGAAGTTATTTCCTACGACTGGGACCAATGCCCTGTCAACCGTCCACCAACCGGTGCAATGTGGGAGCGGAAATAAAAGAGGCTGCGGCTGCTTGTTGGCCCCTCTGCCCCTTTCTGTACGCGAGAAGCACCTCTGCTCTTGCCTGGCTTGCGGGAGCTGCGCCTTTCTGCCATAAGGCATATAACGTCTATAGCATCTGCCCCAGGAAGCGAAGCTGAAGGCAGGTTTGGCTGGGTGTGCCGCTAGGCCTAATGATTTAGCAGCCAACTTTGATTCCTTGAATTTGTATTTGTCTGCTTTCTGCCCGAAAAGCATGTCACCTTCAAAGAGCATGTCTAGCAACCTGTTTAGAACATTTGGAGAGAAGCCAGATGTTTTAAGATAGGCTTAGCATCTCATTACAACTGCTGAACCCATTGCTCAGCCAAAGCAGTCTACTACGTCCAGGCCCATTTGTAATGAGCACTTGGCGACCTCCTTCCCATCCTCCATCAGCTGTAAAAATCTGTCCTGCATTGTACCCTCAGGGACGTATTCAGTAGCATGTTCCACAGCCTTCCATAAGCCAAAAGAGTACTTGACGAATCAACATGCTACTGTAGTGGCTTTGAGTGCCATGCTCCCAGAGGTGAACACCTTTCTGACCAATGCGTCAGATTTCTTCCCCTCTCTGTCCGTAGGCAGATTAGAGGTGGATGCCGCGGGTCTAGTGGAAATAGTGGCAGCCTGTATAACCAACCCTTTTGGTTTGGTTATACAGCACCGTTGTACCATTCCCCCTGTGAATGCCAATTTTACAGGGGAATATAGGCTGGCAAGAATATGCTGAAGGTTGTGTAGGATCACTTTCAAAAATCATCTCAAATGGATGTGCTCAATCTTGGCCTTCGTTTTATACCCACAGGGCTCCTATTTTTTTGGAGAGAACAAAGCTCTTTAAGCCTCACTTTATGAATAAGTCTAAAGTCTTTTTCGATCTACAACCCCCAGTGGAGGAACCATCCATATCCTTTGACTACCTGGAGATGCGACCTTAAAGTAGTTTCGACCCTCAAATTAAACACATATCACTAGACATATTTGAGGGAAAGAGGATCACAGACTTGAAGCACATTAATTTTACAAAGATGAAAAATCTTAACATACAGAAAGAATGTGATCGTATTAGACACATAGCAGACAACACTACTTTGGCACTTAAACCGGCAGATAAGCGAGATGCAATAATTATCATGGACACCGTATTCTACAATACACACTGTAAAGATCTTTTAGAGGACACTGACACATACATTAAATTGGAAAGGGATCCCACACCAATGATTATAACATTGATCAAAGAGATAAAAACTTTCTTTACTAAATAGTTTCCGATCACTCTGGTGTTCTATAGCTTGCCCAAAATTCACAAATATCGGAGAAATCCACCGTTGAGACCAATAGTGGCGGGTACAGACAGTGTATTTGACCCCCTAGCCATTTTCCTGCACAAGGTTTTGCAACCAATTGTACATGGCACATAAACATATTGACAAGACACATCTGATTTCCTAAAATGCATGAAGGAGGTAGGCACATTGCCACAAGAATGTATATTAGTTTCCTTCGATGTACAGAGTTTGTACACCTCTATCCCCCATCAGGAAGCTGTTGAAGCACTGGAATGGGCTCTGTTGAGAGAAAGATAATTGTCAGGCTTCTAAAATATT
This sequence comes from Ambystoma mexicanum, assembly GCF_040938575.1. Taxonomy (NCBI): domain Eukaryota; kingdom Metazoa; phylum Chordata; class Amphibia; order Caudata; family Ambystomatidae; genus Ambystoma; species Ambystoma mexicanum. The sequence goes on from NC_090924.1 coordinate 966,405,431, forward strand.
TGTGTTGGAACTGACTAAGATAAACATACATAACAATTTGTTCCACTTTAATTCACAGTATTACTTACAGGCACATGGATGGGGTCAGCTATGGCCCGACTTATGCGAAAATATTTATGTTTTACCTCGAATACACGTCCTCCAAAATCCACATTGGGCTCCATGACTGCTATTATGGAAAAGGTACATTGATGATAACTTTGTGGTCTGGAAAGACAAATTGGAAGAACTATCGCAGTTCCTTGACTACTTGAACTTGATACATGATCGGATACATTTCACAATAGAAAGGGGTGACCTTAAAGTACTTTTTTAGATGCAGAGATTGAAATTATGAATAACCAAGTCTCTACCAATGCGTACAGAAAACCTACTGATGTAAATAACACCCTACATTACCCGAGTCACCATCCCAGAAACTTGAAAGACAATCTACCCTACAGTCAGTTTCTAAGACTGAGAAGGATCCTATCTGACGAAAGTACATTCACTAGAGAATGTGACAATTGGGCAGAAAGATACCAAGAAAGGGGGCATTCCACTGACATAGTACAGACAGCACGCACGAAAGCCACTGCCAAAACTCATGAGGAACTACTTACTCCCAAACACAGGAACACCGATACCCCATTCCTATACACGATGAAATACTCTAGCCAGAGCCATCATATCACTAGGCTAATCAAGAAGAACTGGAGACTAATTCAACTAGATACACAGTTGAACAAACGCTTCCTGAGACCACCGATGATTGCATACAAGAGTGAGAAATTTTGGTGACCACCTCGTTAAGGTAGAGAAGAGAAACAGAAAAAACAGAGTCAGCCACTCTTGCACAAAACGGAAAAATAGAATCTATCCATGTCTGAGTTGCAATAACTGTAACAACATAGTTAAAGGCACCTACGTTAGACATCCCCGCTCAGGGGCCAAGATGAAACTCAGGGATTACGCAACATGTGCTTCCATTAACGTGATCTAAGGACTCGGTTGCCCATGTGGAATTTTTTATGTGAAGCAGACCACTGGACATGCGAAGGAGAGACGGAATGAGCATTAGAGCAACATCCGTACACAACATCAAGTCGCCAGTAGCTAGACATTTCTCAGAAAAAAGACATACTATTGCACAGCTAGGCTGTATAGTACTGGAGGTTGTATGCAATAAGAGCTTGCATGGATTGATAGATTGGATTCTCTATACCCGACAGGGATGAATGAAGATATTTACTTCAGGGCATTTCTATAAGTGCAATTCAGACATTTGATCGTGGCATTGATCCAAGTGTGTTGATTTGACTACATTATCAGTCCATATAAAAGTATATTTCATTGAGACTGGAGCTGCAATATGGTCTATATTGGGATACACAGTAGTTGGTTATGTCTTACATTGCTGTGTGATCAATATTTTACCCATGAATTGACCCACCATCAGGACCTTGATTCATTCACGGGTCTTTTGAATTACATCTACAATGATATTGACTTTGATAGTGGGATAATGTGGTCAGTTCCCTAACTGATTTATAATCACCACCCTTTGTGCAAGAATAGTATACAGTGTTCCTCTTACCTGAATGTTATGCATTATATATCCTGATATTACAAAGGACTTACTCATATAGTGGCTAGAATGTGAACATGATCAATTAGTATTTATGCAATTGGATTGCCAACCAACAGTCTAGATATAGCTAGCCTTTTTTTCCCCTGTAAGACGCCTAGACTGCTATTGCCAATTTGCACTCAACTTGCCTCTAGCAGCATCTGCTTTAACATACACCTCCTTTATTTGGATTAGGAATCTTCTAATTGCATAGAATGGGTACCCCTGATAGAATCTCCCAACTCGAAGGGAGAGTTGTCTCTTTACTTTATATATTGGCTGGGGAGAGAACCCTTGCTAGCATCATATATGGGAGGAAAACATTTAGTACAGCTTTTCACTTCTCTTCAGCTCCCTTCACCTAGAACAACACCCACCGAGCAGAAACATGGCGCTATGCGCCCGGTATCTGTGGGCTGAAATCGTTGTTTACATTGTGACGTCATCACACCGTGACACGATGACGTCATGGACCACTTTGTAAATAAACGCGGCCATTTTGGTGATCGTGCGCGAATGCTGGCATCCAGGAGAGGGATGAGAACGCTGCGGCTCAGCTAGTAAGTTAGTCATGGATTCTGTGGGACTTTCACATCCTTATTTTTTACTGTTCCTTCTTAGTTGTAGCCTATTACAGACACTACACAGCTCTTGATCCCATGTAGTCTTTATATTTCTCTATTGTACCCACAGCCTCGAGCTTGAACACCTAACGGGTGATGATATTTGAAAGTGATCCTACACAACCTTCAGCATACTCTGCTACAGTGGACATTGTTGACCAGAAACTTTCAGAACTGATGACCCTCTTGTGATCCACAGTATGATTTATCGTTGTTAGATCTCAGCTAATGTATACCCATACCAAGTTTAGAGTTAAAGCTCCTGTTTTTATTAAAGCCTGTAGGATAAGACCCGTTACATGTGTCTATATAGCCTTGCTACAGGGCCCCGGTCTTCATCAAGTTGTACCACAGACATGCCTTTGTTCCCAGATTGTTAGATTACACAGTGGACATCCTTCCTCGATGAGGGTTTTCTCTTCGGAGAATTTCTGCACAATACGAGTTGTGATCCCCTTCAGAATCCAGGTGAATAATGTCTCTTGAACATTGAAGATTGCATAGATTAGATGACTTGAAATTGAAATGATTTTTGATTTTAAAGATTGATTTGATGAAATTCGTGTTAATCCTAATTCATTGTACTTGCTTTGTAGAACATGAAGATTGAAATGTACTGGAAATGTACTGGAATCATAAAATTATTTTGCTCCTGACGAAGGGGGAATCCCGAAATGCGTAGAGCTCAGTTTGATATATTGTTTGATAAAAATAACTTGATATATATATATTCTTTTTTTTAAATGTGGCTTTGGTTCTGTTAAAATCAGAATTGTCACAGATTTAAGTAAACTTTGACTGCATAGCAGTACAGTGGTGTGCAGGGGACATGGGGGTCCTCATTACTGTGGGTGTCTTTCTCCTGTTCTTTTGTGATTTACCACCTTGTGCCAGGATGGCATTCTCCCCCGCGCCCCAAGATTAGCAAACTATCTATTCAATTTAGTTTACACATATATAACCAAGGTGTGCAACATCAGTGTGACTCTTTCTCTGGTATATTTTTAAGGAAGACTGCTGGTTGAAGGAATTGTGATCCAATTATGAGCCAGAGAGTGGGCCGTGGGAAAACTTTGGAAGTTTTACATTTGGAATTTTTTAACAGTGTATATTGGGAGCACCAGCCAGACTCATGGACCAATGTTGAAGAGATTAAAGACTCAATGCACAGGAAAACAAATCTGTGGGATTGGATTTTGTTTTAATTGGTTTATTACAAACCTTTAACAATAAATTAGCCAAATTAAACATTAAACAATCATTTAAAAAAAAAAAAAAGAAAACAAGAACAAGGGAAGGAGAGGAAAATAACCAATACAAACATAAATCATTACAGCAAAATGGCAATCAAATGTCAAGGGAAAACACCAGAGGCCACACTCTACGGCTGACATCAAGTCCCACCTTTCCAGGAATTCAACATAACAATGGTCACAAAAAATAAAAACGGGTCCTTTCTCTCTACTAGTCACTCCCCCCAACCCCGATTCCTTCCCATTCATCCAACACAAAGGCAAAAATGGCCCAAAAAACCCTCAGACCAACATTAGAGGCACCAGACCGCAGGATTTATTGACCTTCCTCCTAATCCTTGTCATCACCCTTATGTTTCATCAAGCCATCAAGGAATGCGACCACAGCAAATACCAGGGGTAGATGATGGCCCAGCAGAAATCTCAGTCACCATTCCTCCCTAGACAATGTAGGAGCCAATCCTATTTTATCCCCCAAGAACTGGGTGCGCCTAGCGGTCAAATCCATACAGGCAGTCAGCAAGTGTTTCAAGGACTCGGTTTCTGCTGGAGATTTACAGAATCTACACCTCAATTCCTGGAAAGGTAAATGCTTTCAAGCCAGCAGCACCTCTTTAATGAGATAGAGGTTTAAACTGACTCACAAAAAGTTGGCCCTAATCACTGAACAAGGGCATCTTTCAAAGTATTTAGGTACAACCCTTAATGACTTGCACTCAAATGCATAGTCTTTCATCAAGCATAGTGCTTTCCGTTGTGATTGAGTGGTTATCGAATCCTGTCTGCTCAGTTTTGATTGAACAGAAACAGTGTTGGATATCAGGGCTTCCACATAAGAATCCAAGTCCCGCAGGATATTTATGCATTTCAATTTCCATAGTTTTAAATGGTCGGGCCCAAAGATAAAGAGTTATCACCCAAAATACACAATTGTGGGGCTTGAGAGGAGAGGAAGCTTTTGCAGAATAAGGAAAGATTTCCACAGGCAAACAGAGTACAAGGAAGGCAAGCCCAATTCAAACCTCATACAGGATGCTGGAAGATTTCTCGGGAGACATAATATTTGCTTCCAGAAAGCACCCTCTAATATCTCCCAAATACGCTATGTCAAATTCAGGGTTGTTTCAGATCCATACATTATTATCAGAATCACCTTTTGCGTATAGAAGATAATCAGAGGGGCCACAGAGAATTTTCCAAATCTCCTATGCAGAACCAAACCTTGGGAGGTCAGGTTTTTAGTCTTCATTCTTAGCAACTGTGCCCTGGGACTTACCGCTACACTTTGGTTAATGCAGACTCCCCAATACGTAATGGATTTACGCTCCAAGGCATTGCAATTCAAATGCCATTTATAAGCTTGTATTCACTTCCCTCCTAACCTCCCATTGAAAATTAGGATTTAAGTTTTCCCAACATTAACTCTTAGTTTGTTCAGAGTCATATAGGAGTTTAAAGCATCAAGGCGCCTTTGTAGACCGACTGGTGTTCGGTCAATTAAGAGGAAGTCATCCACATAGATAATCCACAGGATAAAAATCCCGTCGATTTTAGGAGGAAATCCCTGCACATCCTTTTGCTGTTCACCAAAATCAGAGATATATAGGCTGAAAAATATCGGAGCAAAGGCCCACCCCTGCTTCAATCCCTTATTGACCCCAATAGCTTCTGATAGACTCCCCTCCTGATTGAGGCGCATCTGAATTGTTGAATCCTGGTGTAAGGCCTCCATTGGCTCAACCAGGTACTCCAGACATCCCCAATCCCTTAATTTAGCCCATAAACGACCTCGATCAACAGTATCAAAGGCTTGTGCCAGGTCAATTGAGGCAACATACAATTTGGCTTTCCCCTCAATGGCCTGGAGCTTTAAAAGATTTCAAAGAAATAGATTCAAACCAGTGCCTATACCCTTGCCAAAGCACGCTTGTCTGTGGTCTTGATGGCACAATTCGCTGGCCCATTTTGTCAGATAATTTAGCAAGATAGTCGTAATAATGTTCCCCAGGCTATCCACAGTGTTACGGGGCGGTAATAGTCCGGGTCCAACCTGGAACCTTTTTTAAAAATGGGGACAATCACTGCCTTCTTCCAGAATTGAGGGATCTTTTGTTTCTCGCAAGATTTGGTCAAAGAGTACATAAGAAAATTCCGACCATTCATCCACGGCCATCTTCAAAGCATAGTTGGATAGTCCATCAAGGCAGGGGCCCTAGATGTGCTGCTTTTACCCAAATTGACTTTTTACAATTAACTCTTTCTCCTAATTGACCTTCTGCATAATTGACCTTTACCTTTATGCAGCACGATGATCCTTGAGAATAAACGTTCATGGTTCTGAGAAGGAAGAGAGGAAGGAAGAATAAGCAACATTATAGGGAGGTGTTAATACTGTCATTTAATCCTGGGCTGGAAAGTTACACGAGCGGAATGAGAGGAGGCAGGAAAGTTGCTGGAAAGTGCTTAAAAGTTCTGGCATGTGGTATGACATCTGACACCATGAAAGAAGCTGGCAAAATGGTAATGGAAATGTAGGTGGACATAGCATAAGAGGAAGATCCCACTTAAAGGCTTAAAAGAGACAAAGAAGGGGGTCTTCTGTCCTCTGCTGGTTCCTCCTCCTGGTCGATTCTTTGGGCTTCCTGCAGCCTTCTTGGGTTCTGCTGGGTCTTTGTGGGCTGCTGGTTGGCTGAAAGGAGGGAGATCTCTTGGCTGTCTCTGGGAAAGCAGAAACGCAGTCTTTAGAAGGCCGTACCGAGTCGGGGGCAGTGTCCTGGCAAAAAAGGTCTGAGTCGTACCTGGCTGCAGAAAGGGCCTGCTGTTCAAGGGCATGACAATTTTTTTTCCAAAGAAAACCAAAGGGCTTAATGTAAGTATAAATAGGTCAAAAATACAATCAGTTAGGACACCCTTCGGCAGGGTATTATAATTGGCAAAGTGCCTGACTGGGCACAGAAGGCAGAACTTTTTCATCCTTCTGGTACCAAAGGATTAACAAAGTAGCCAAACTCCAAAGTCTGGGGGTTGTTTTATTCACACAGAGGGGGTCACAATATCATGATCTTCAAACTTAATCTCGCCACTAACCCAATATTAGTTAAAAGTAGAGGGGTGAATGAGAACGGAAACGGTATTTATTGTGCATTGCTTTCATAGCGAAAGTGCCAGCAGAATATTATAGCGTAGAGGGAGATCACGTATGCTCGAAATGCTATGCTGATCCAATGTAATGTTTATTGATGCCGTGTGTGTTTTCCTGATTTCTCACATGTACTTAAAGTAATGTTTGTTGATGCAGGTTGTAGTTATTTCTGGTTGATAAAAACTGAATATACATATAAAAGAGTAACTGTGAAAGCGTGTGGTGGTTACTTTTTGTGTCTTGTTTGCTTTTGGTGCATACCTAGAAGTAAAAGTGCATATACAATCAAATGCACAGTACAAGGTCTGTAGAAGTCTAGCTAGAATTCTGTGGTAAAATTGTGGCAAACGAGAAGTGTCAGGATTTCTCCTACAGGACCCAATGAGGCACAAGGCCCATTTCAGCTGAAAACATTGAAAGGCCTTGGTGCCATCCCTGATTATGTGATGTTAGCTTGCATTTCTATAGCACCTTCTGTCAGATTATGGCATCAAAGCGCTTTTTGCCTGGAAAAGAGGCAGAGGAGGAAACATTCAAAAGTGGTATGGAGGAGCAAAGACAGGTAGTTGGGATGAGGGTGAGGGATAGATAAGACGCTCAGTAGGGAAAAAAAGGGGAGGAGCTTTGTGTCCAATTGGATCGAATTTATGTAGGACTCATCCTATGGAGTGAAGCGCTATAGGGCGGTTGTGCATTCCAAAGAATTCCTTCTCTATAGAATCTCATAATGGTAACCCTATTCTAAGGACTTAAAAACAACAAAGAAAAAAATATTTACAACTTTTAACGTGTAGACAAGTGAAATTGACAAATGGGGGATTTTATTTATTTTCTGGCGCGTTTCTTTGAATGCAGCCACAATGAATTCCAATGCCATACATGTCTCCCATTTTTGTTCGTTTTAGCAGAAATACTTAATTCCTTTTAGTTTGATTTTAAAGCTGGTCGAGCATAGGGTACGTTTTAGAAATCAGTGATTATTTTTGAAGCAATTGCTAAAATCTGCAATTTTACTCCTAAAATAGAATTCAAACCAAGGTCCTCTCAGCGTTGCTGTTTAAGTTTAAAGAACTATCACATTCATTTGACAGTTACAGTATAGTTACACATTATTTGCAAAACATTTCTCGGTCGTTTTTGAACATTTTATAATACTTTTTTGTACGCTAATCATTTGTCAAAATAATAGTTTGTCATTAAATGCAATTCATCATGAACCATTGTTATTTTGTAACATTCTGCACAGAAAATCATCACAACCATGGTGTGCATTAGGTAGGCAGCAGGAAACTAACAACTTGGGATGTGCAGTGTAAGTTGAAGTGACGGTGCACTAGCAGGTATAGGTCAACCAAAAGGTTCGTATTCCATTATCAAGATGTGCATTAATATATAAATATATACGGCTACATTGAACTGTCTTCTTTAAGTACCTTTTCATTTTGATACAACGTGGGCAGCAGATCAAGTGTTTCTCCAAGCTGACAACGTAACAGCTTTTCTCATGCTCATTGAGTACAATGAGTGTAAGTTCATTATGCCATTCAAATATTGTACACATGGGCCCATTACATTATGAGTGTACTATTCTAGCAGATTGTTTTTAAAAATATAGTATTAACCCCAGTTGCAGCTGGTGAATTATTTTTGTTTAAATGGAGAGGTGTAAATATTTCCCACAAATATGCCTGAGTAACCAAATATGCCAACATCTGGCAGTACCCCCACCCAAGACTGCACTCCAGTTGGCTTCGTCATTAAAAATGCCATGCCACAATCTGAAAACTTGTCCAAACTGGCTGCACCAAAAAGCCTGTCTATCCACGTAATAACACATCATGCTTGCTTTACCAAAGATGCGTAATAAAAATGTTAGCCCACAGTAAGACATGACCAGAGTGGCTGAAACAAAATGCCAGTCTAGCTAGTTAACAACACTTCTCATGCTTTCTTCATTAGAAATGCCTAGTAAAAATAGCGTGCCAAAGAAATAGCTAGACTGGCCTTTCCAAAATGCCCATCTCGCCATACAACACCACTTATACCAGCCTCATCAAAGATACCGAGCAAAAAAAGGCATGCCACAGTAAAAAGAAAGGCTAGACTGGCTGCATAAAAAGGCCAGTCTACCCACATACTAACATTTATCATGCCTGCTTTATCAAAGATGCCCAGTAAAAATGTTATGCCACAGTTAAAAATGAGAAGTCTGGCTCCACCAAAAAGTTGAACGCTACCCGCGGCCCATCATGGCGAAGACTCCAACCCTACTGTGACAAGTCCACACAGACCAAGAAGAATCCTAACCCATGACTACATACTCAACCTGAGAAGATGGAGTAATGAGGCTCAAGCCTCGGTATCCAAAAATCACAGCTGATGTATAAAATCTATCAGCAAGAAGAAGACAGAGCACCAAAAAGTCATTCTAGCCACGTAGTAACACTGATCATGCCTGCTTTATCAAAGATACCCAGTAAATAATTGTCATGTTTCTCCACGAATGGAGCATCCTGTCGCCTTGATGAGGCTTTGCCATTTTCTGGAGAATCGTATGCAGTGGTCCAGTGTCTTTCAAGATGGCCGCTGGCACATAAGAACATTTTGTGACATGCAGGATTTATCATAAGCCCGGACCTGACAACAGTGCATCACAACGCTCCAGGTTGCTACCTGAACTGAGACGCTTTGTTCCCCTCTGTCTTGCTCCCATGTCCTTGGATGCTGCTTCTCTATTGCTCCTCTGTTACTTCCCCTTTCCTGCATTCCCTCTCTTGGCTCCTGCTGCCCTGTATGCCTTCTTCCTTACTTGATTGGAATAACTCTTCCTGGTGTTTTTCCTTGTGATCTTGGTAACCTGTTCTCCTTGATTCTTCATGGCATTGGCTCCTCCGGGACGTACTGCTTTCCTCTGACAACTTGCTGATTTTACTTCCATTAGAAGTTTATATACACTTTGCTTTTTTCCCTCCAGTTAGGTCCTCCCTCCGTCTGTGTTCCCCATCCGCAGAGCACAGGCTGGCGCACAGGCCTTTTCTCTTCAAATCACGTGTTGGGAAACGCTGCTGTACACTGTTGGTAACTTGCGTCAAATGGATTTTTTCATGAGTTAACCTATAAAAACTATTGCAAAGTCTCTGGTCCTTTTACTCAATTTTTAACTAAAAGTATTCTATAAAACACACCATTTTAACTTATTATTAAAAAAAAATTCTCAGGGCGAGAACCCCCTAGAATGTCCATTGGTTGGCTTAGGCTCCCTCCCTACAATCGGCTGCTCCGACTTAATTGTAGGAAATATGTACACCCGTTCAATGAAACAAATCAGCAGCTACCACTGATATTAATACTTTATCACAAAACAACGTCTGACAGCACTTACAACAATTGCTTCCGTGCTTTCATGTTGTGATGCATGCATGACCCTTGTACCAGTTTTTTTCGCCAAGCTGTGTTTTTATTGCATTAAAACATACAGCAATCACCATGATTAGAGGTGTTGCTAGGGGGGGAGGGGGCTATAGCCCAGGGTCTTTTGGTTGTAGCCCCTGATAGAATCTCAGGGTCTACAACCAAAGGGCTAGCTAGCCCCGAGTCCCGACATTAGTGTAGCCCCGGATCTTTTCCAGACCTAGCAACACCCCTGACCATGATGGGTAACTGAATATTTGCCTTTAGTCTTTATGCGTCTGGAGTGAAAAGGGTAGCAAAGTTAATTATTACTCATAATTTAATGACATTCCTGAGAGTTAAGGTTCATTATAAACGGTTAGCAAACAGGTGCTCCATTTTCAGAATTAAATGTGTATCTAGCTGGCACATCAAGCAGCATAGGTTTATTGGAAATACATTTTATTTTGGCTTGTTCCTCTAGCGCACTAGTGCACGGGAGGAGACTCCTTCACGTTGGCATAATGGATTAGCCAGATGAACAAGGTACTCTCTTAACTGGTAACGATCTTTCGATGGGATGCTCCGACGACGTATTCCATATCTATGACAGTAATCACCACAGCTGTGCTGCTTCGGAAAATCTTTCGGCGTCTGCGTCCTGCATCGATGACGTCGATACGCCGCCCTCGAGGACCTCCTCCGACGGCTGACGTCACTGGATGTTATAAGTAGGACGCATAACGCCCGTAGCCTCAGTTGTAGTTTTTTTCCAGAACGCGTGGCACCAGTTTTCTGCCAGTCTGACCACACGAAGCCTTGCGGAAACGTAAGCTGCAATCGCATAAGAAATTCTGTAGCGGGGAAGGCAGGGAGGGAGCGATATGGAATACGTCGTCGGACCATCTCATCGAAAGAGCGTTACCAGGTAAGAGAGTAACTTGTTCTTCGAGGGGATTGGGTCCTAGGACGTATTCCATATCTATGACAGACTCCCAAAGCAGTACCAATGCAAGGAGGTGGGAAAAGAATTTAGAATACAGAAATTTAGAATGCCCAATCAAATTGTGGAGCAAAGGACCGCCTTGCCAAAGGCCAGATCCTGCCCACGGATGGAATCGAGGGAGTAGTGACATACAAAAGTATGGACCGAAGCCCAGGTGGCTGCATCACAGATGTTACGAATAGGAACACCCCTCCGTAGGGCAGTAGATGCAGCCATACCCCCGATAGAATGGGCCTGCAAGCTGACCGGTGGGTCCTTACCCGCTAAGCGGTAACATTCAGAAATAGCCAGAATAATCCAGGGAGACAAAGTCTGCTTAGTCACAGCTTGTCCCAAACGCTTTCCAGCGTAACCCATGAAGAGTTTATCATCCACTCTGACCCGGGACATGCGTGAAATATAAAAGCTTAAAGCTCTCCTAGGATCGAGCCTCTCCTCTTCCTTACCAGGATGCGGAGGAGGATAAAATGCTGGAAGAATAACCTTCTGGCCTAAATGAAATTCTGACACCACCTTCGGAAGAAAGGAAGGACAAACTCTAAGGGCAACTCTGTCCTTATGAAATACAGTGAAGGGTGGCTTAACTGAAAGCGCCTGTAACTCACTCACTCTGCGAGCGGAAGTGACTGCAACCAAAAATACAGTTTTAAGAGTTAACAGTCTCAAAGGGCACGAATGCAAAGGCTCAAACGGAGCACCCATCAGAAACTTGAGGACTCAAATCCCAACCGGGCACCTGGAAAGGTGACGGAGGGAACACATTAGTGAGCCCTTTTAGAAACTGAGAAATTAAAGGGATTTTAAAATAAGAACACTCTTCAGACGAGCGCTTAAATATGGACAGCGCCGCCAGGTAACCTTTAACGGTACCACACTTGCAAGCCCCTGTGGGCTAAAGAAAGCAAAAAAGACAGAACCACAGGAATGTCACATGAAAACAGATCCACATTCTTAACCCTGCACCAGTCGCAGAACTTTCTCCAACGGCAACAGTACAGGGACTTTGTTGCGGGCCTTCTGGACAAAAGCAACACCTGCATCACGTCTTCAGGGAGGTCCCAATCCTTATACCTCAACATTTCAGAAACCAAGCGTGAAGGTTGAGGGATCTGATCTCTGGATGGATAACCTGACCCCCCCCTCCCGTGAGAATAGATCGTCTCGGTAGGGAAGACAATGTGGAGGGCAGATGGACAAGTCGAGAAGGTCCGGGCACCACGTCCTCCGGGCCCATGCCGGAGCAATGAGGATCATCCGGGAACCGAACCTTCGTAACCTCCGCAGCACTTGCGGGATGACGGGGACTGGAGGAAACGCATACAGCAGTGGGAATGACCACTCCACCACGAACGCGCTTCCTAAGGCTCCTCTTGAAGTAAATTCCCGCAAGCAGAACCTTTCGCACTTCCGGTTGACACTGGAGGCGAAGAGATCCATTTGAAGGGCCCCCAAAGGGCGAAGATCTCTAGGAGAATCTTCTGAGCCAACTCCCACTCGTGAGGTCGCGCTCTGCCTGCTCAGAGCATCCGCCGTCTCGTTTTCGTCTCCGGCCAGATGAACTGCCGAGATCTAAACTTCCTGCTGGATTGCCTACAACCAGAGCTGCATCGCCTCCCTGCACAGAGGAAGTGACCCTGCCCCCCCCTTTTTGTTGAGGTAGTGCATGGCCACTGTGTTTTGTCCGTCAGGATCAGGACATTCTTCCCTCGCACAGTCGGCAGAAAAGCCTTCAGGGCAAGCCTGACGGCCCTCAGCTCCAATAGATTGATATGGAGTTTGGACTCCGACGGAGACCAACGAACAATGACTGTCAACTCGTTGGCATGAGCTCCCTATCCCGTGAGGGATGCGTCCGTCACGATCGTCACCTCCGGCCAGGGTAGCCAAAATGGAGCCCCCTTCATCAGATTGCCTTCGACAGCCCACCACAGAAGGTCCTGGGCGACCGAGGACGGCACCTGAACAGGGTCCGACATCCTGCCTGAGGACTGAGACCACTGAAGCTTGAGTGCCCACTGCAAAGATCTCATCCGCAACCTGGCCTCTGGCACCAGAAGAATGCAGGATGCCATGAGGCCGAGCAATCTCAAGAACTCAAACGCTGGGAGACTCTGGGCATGCTGAAACCTGTGCACCATCTGCTGAATGTGATGAGCCATCACCTGGGGAGGAAGACACTGCCACAGGGGCGTGTCGAGCACTGCTCCGATGTACTGGAGCCTTTGAGTTGGCGTCAAGTGGGACTTCTTTAAGTTGAGGGAGAAGCCCAGCTTATCGAGGGAGTGGCAGGTGACAGACAGATGATCCAGGACTTGCTCGGGAGAGCGCACCCTGATCAACCAATCGACCAGTTAGGGGTAGACGTGAATCCCCCCTTTCCTGAGATGCGCTGCCACCACTACCATGAGCGTGGTGAAGACCCTCGGGCGGAGGTCAATCCAAATGGCAGGACCCGAAACTGAAAGTGCGAGTCGCCAACCGCGAACCTCAGGTGCTTCTTGTGCTTTGGATGGATCGGCACATAAAAATAAGCGTCCTTGAGGTCGAGAGACACCAACCAGTCCTGAAGTTGAAGGGCCTGGAGGACTTGAGAAAGAGTAACCATCTTGAACTTGTCCTTCCTGAGGAGTTTGCTCAAACCGCGCAAGTCCATGATGGGTCTCAATCCCCCGTCTTTCTTTGAAATAAAAAAATAAGGGGAATACCATCCCTTGTTCCTCTCCGCTACAGGCACCAGTTCTATGGCGCCTTTCTCCAGCAGGGCTTGAACCTCCTGCACAAGGAGCGGTTCCGGACTCTGCAACGAGAGATTCCCCGGTGGATTGTCGTGAGGCCTCTGCCGAAAGGGAAGACAGTAGCCGTGGGCTATGATCGCCAGAACCCACACATCTGAAGTAATGGAACGCCATTCGACAAGATGCTGCGCCAGCCTTCCCCCAACCGGCGAACCATGGGACATGGCCTCATGACTGAGCTGAAGCGGCGTTGCCTGAGGGCAAAGAGGCAACTGCCCGAGCGGCCTTGGCACCTCGAGTACCCTGCTTTCCACCACTGGCACTTCACGGTGGCCCTTTTGACTGGCAGCTCCTCTCGCTTTACCAAAGGACGAGTAATAACGAAAGGAACCTCCCCTCCATTGCTGTCTCCTAGGACGAAAAGGCAGAGGTTGGCGAACTGCAGTGCCCAACGACTTCGCTGCAGCTTTGGAGGTCTGCAACCTCTCAAGGCTCTCGTCAGCCTTGCTGCCAAAAAGATGTTCACCGTCAATGGGCATGTTGAGGAGCAGGGCCTGCACATCAGGAGCAAACCCCGACTTCCGCAGCCACGCAAACCTGCGTATTACGGTGCTCGCCGCCATGGACCAGCTGACGCAATCTGCCATGTCCAAACCCAACTGAACAGCCTCACACATGGCATCCTTGCCATCCTGGACCATAGCAAGAAAACCATCCCGTTCGTTCCCTTCAGGAATATGTTCAGCCGCTAAGGAAACAGTTCCACAGAGTGTGCGTGAAACGTGACAAGGCACATACGGAGTTGGCCACCTGAAGAGCCATACCCTCTGAAGAAAACACTTTCTTCGCCCAACCATCAAAACGCTTGTCGTCCCTATCAGGAGGGATGGTAGGATAAGACGCCTGCTTTGCTGGGGCCATAGCCGCCTGCACCACCAAACTCTCTGGAGTGGGGTGCTTGGTCAAGTAGCAGGGGGTCGCTACTAGCTGGGCGGTATTTTCGTGGCAAAGACTTGCCCACTTCCAGGAGACTCTCCGGAGCAGTCCAAGCCGCCGCCACCCTCCTCTGTAGAGCCATATGGAATGGCAGTACCGGGTCACTTGGTGGACCTTGGTCGAGGATATCTGTGAGGTCATCCTGAAGAAAATCCCCTGGAGGAGCAGACCACCCCAAGTACTCGGTGACCCTAGACATAAGGTGCCGGTACGAGGAGTCGGCATGGGTGCCAGGCTCAGGCCTACAAAACTCCACCTTCGGAGAGGTGTCCAGTGTTAGGCAGAAACCTGTGCAGTTGCCTTAGGAACCACTGCAAAAGGCTTAAGACTACAGGCGTTGGCAGTAAACCCAATTGGTAGCAGTCTGTACCACCCAGATTTACCTGGTAGCTGTGGCTGAGCAGCCAGACTTCTCTCAAGAAGGGTTAGACAGTATATAGAGTATACAAGATGGGTACCAAAATACAGTAGTACAAGCAAACACTGACCAGAGCTTTGGTAACAAAGTATATAATTATTTATTTAAAGACATACTTAGAAACACTCTAGCACCATTATTGTAAGCAAGATCAAAACACAGTCACTATTAATATATATACATCCCTTATTCCTTATTAGACAAGTCTTGGTTAACACCACTTATTTTCAGACAGAGGTGAGCGCTTAACTAAAGATGGCACTCCAATAAGTTATCAAAAAGGGAGGGAAAAAGGCAGAAATGAGAAAAGCACACAACACTAATACTTTAGAAGCACCCAGCAAGGCAGGAAAGTCAAAGTTTACTTGTGAGCAAAGAGTTCAGAGGCCAGGCTCCCTCATAGAGAGAACAGGGCACCAATGCGCCCAAGATCACACAGTTTGAGAGGCTTGAAAAGTCTTGCAGGGAGTTCAGAAAAGAATTAGTTCAGCTCAGAAAAGTTCAGTTAGCCAGCCTAGGGCCAACCCAAGTGGTAAGTTCAGGATTTAAGAGACACCCCACACAGACCGTTGCGAGGGAGGCCAGACGGACACAGTACCTTGAAAGTGGGGAGAATCCTCCAGCGGGGGCAGTTGTTCCTGGCAGCAGGTGCAAGTCGCGGCGTCGTCCAGAGGAAGAGATGATCTCGACGTGGAGGAAAGCTGAAGGTCGTTGCACTGCCAGGGAAGAAACCAGCCGCAGAGTTCTCTGGTTAAAAGGTACTACCCTTTTATTCGCGGTAGTGGTAAAACGTGGTGTCCCGGTTGCCGGGGTGCTTGGCACAGGCAAGGCGGCCACGAGATGATCCGGGAAGACGAAAAGGCGGGCAAACTGGTTATCCCCACCAGTCAAAGATAGAGAAGACTCTTCGGGATGAAGATCTCCTCTGTAGTTGGAATAAGTGGTGAGGCGGTTCAGCAGGGCTCCACCAGTGGTGTCGTCGTTGCAGGTCGGCTCAGCTTCTCCCTCTTCGGATTCTTTGGTCCTGTGGCGACTTCTGAAGTTACAGTCCCCAAAGCCCTGCTTTTATGCAGAAAACCCCCATTCATCAGTCCTAGCTGTCACTCAAACATGCTAAGTGGTGAGCCGGGCGGCTCACCACTGGGCCAATCACACAAAAGTGCGACTTGAGTTGCCGAGGCAACTCAGTCCAGGGTGCCTAAACCCCCCTCCCACACATCCTGTAGACCCAGACAGAGGGGCACCACTTTTGGAGGCTTCTGTGGAGAAGCCCGCCAAAAAGTGGAACAAAGGGCTCGACTTGGGTTGGAGTTACAGAGGCGAACACAAACGCCATTTTAAAACCGAGTCCTGGCAAAAAGACCCAACCGGGGAATAAATAACCCGGCGGTATCTTTAACATTGCACCAAAAAGTGGTGCGTTTAAAATGAATGGGAAAATCCATAGTAAATATACTTAAGGAATATTTTGCGTGGTAACCACTGCCACCAGCCAGAAACTCGACGAGGGGGGACTGCACAGTGCCCCCTCGAAAAACAGACCTAGGGGCAATCCAATTACCCCTACCAGTACTTCCACAATATGATGGTTTGTACTGGTTCTGTTCCCAATTTAAGACTAGTAAAGTCAATGGTGACTTTACATGCCCTGGGAGACAGTCAGTCCCAAGGTATGGAGTCTATGTTTGGGGGTCACTATGACACCCCTGTGTTACTGCACTGAGGGTGCTGTGTAACACACTTACCAAAAACCACATGAAACCCTATGGAGTAAAAGATCTCATAGCCCATAAAACACATTACAAAGTCAAATGATATCTCAAATCATGTCTAAGAGTGGGAGAAAAAGAGTCTCACTCTTAGCAGGAGAAAAAAATAAACCCCAAAAAATCCAGCAAAGCTGCTGGGGGACTCACTAGGTTTGGGAAATTAGCTTTAACAGAGAATTCTCCCTAACACCAGACCACTGGCGTCGTGTAGGGACTGATGCAGGTCCTCAATCTGGCTATGGCCCGAGAGAATCTCATCTGGCATCGTATCAGGAACCATGCCATCATCAGAGCCCTCATCCACCTCCGAAATGTACTGAAGACGGCGGAAAGTGGGCACAGAATGGGGAAAAAAACCATGCTTGACCTTGGCCAGAGCCTTTCTAGGGGGTTCCACCGTGCCCCGGGGTACCCCCTCTCAAAATAGCCCAAAAGGCGTCGAGTGAATTGGCATCGACGCTGAACGCGGCGCCGACAGCATCGACAGGCCTCGAGGGCGGAGCCCCGAGCGTGTCCCTCGACATCTTGGGCTTCGATGGGGACGACTTCTTCGGAGGCAGAGCCTCGAGAGAGTCCCTCGATGACCTCGACGCCACAGGCGTCGACGTCTTTCTCGAAGACATCACAGGCTCACACGGTCTCGAGCGCGTCGAGAACCGGGACCTGGAACGGGCGTGACTAGAATGATTCCCCTTGTCCGAACGGGACCGCTCCCGCAAATCGTGCCGACCACCCGAGCCCGAAGACGACTGACCCCACTCGGAGGCGCGGACGGACCAGTGCCCTGCGATTCAAGAATCGCTAGCATTTTCTTACCGAAGGAAGACCATTCCTCCGGCGTTGCATGCTTGGTGGGATAAGCGACCTGTCGATGGGCGGAGTCCTCGGATGAGGACGGGGAAGGCGACCGATGATGGCGCTTCCGGGAGTGCCTCGAAGAGGCAGAGGAGTGGCGGGACCCACTCCGGGGCCGAGGCCGAGACCCATTGGACCCACTGGACTTCCGACGACGATGCAGAGAGTCGCCCCTCGAATCGTCCGTCGAAAGCCCCACGGACCTCGACTTCTGGGGCTTGAACACCTTACCGACCGACAGTTTCTTCTTGCGCTCCTGCAAGGCTTTGGACGTAAGCGACTGGCAGTCGACACAATCATCCGTGTCATGGGCCTCCCCGAGGCACCAGAGGCAGGCGTCGTGCAAGTCCGTCACCGACATCTTGGACTCGCAGTCCCCGCACTTCTTGAAGCCCGGACGCGGGGTGGAAGAAGAGGTAGACATCACAAAGGACTTTGACTTTCACAAACGAACAGGTTCGAAGAACCGAAAGTAACAAACTCCAAAGAGTCGAGGCACGCCGAGATCTCCGAAGCGAACACGTTAGCGGAAAAAACGGAACTGAGGTTACGGGTGTCGTCTGTCCTACTTATAACATCCAGTGACGTCGGCCGTCGGAGGAAGTCCTCGAGGGCTGCGTATCGACGCAGACGCCGAAAGATTTTCTGAAGCAGCACAGCTGTGGTGATTACTGTCATAGATATGGAATACGTCGGAGGACCCAATCCCCTCGAAGTGATGTTGTGCCTCTAATGTGGTTTCATTTGTTACGCCTGTGTCAGCCCTAGTAGAAATTTGCCCTGTGAAGGTTGGAAGGAAACATTACTTACTGGCAATGTTTTTTCTATGGGATCTCTTCCCACAGATCACTCATCTGGATGGACTTCCCCTGGGGAGGGGCATAGTGTAGCTAGACGACCCTCCTCTCCAATTGCTCAGTGTCCTAAACTCCAGACAAGTCGTTGCCACTACATAAATAGTACTGACTACGCCCCCTACCTCAGTTGCTTAGCAGCCCAGGGTAACTTTAACTAGGGAAAACTTAAAACCGCAAAAGTTGCTGAGACACCCATCAAAACCCGTAATGTGTAACAGTAAAGATGGCCTTCAATTTCTTACAGATTTTCTAGGACAAAACTACAGATGGATTGGCACATTTAAATAGGCATCCTGTAGTTCAGACAACGCCATCCAGTTCTGGCTCTGCAGAGCCTGGATGATTTCGCTCAGCATTCCCATCCTGAACTCGTCTTTTCTCAGGAAATTGCTCAAGCCACTGACTTCCAGGATGGGACGTATCCTGCCCTCGTTTTTCGGCACTAAAAAGTACAGAGTACCAACACGCTTCTTTCAAGGAAGCATAAACCTGATCCACATCTCTTTGGCTAATAGAGCGGGCAGTCCTTTAGGAGCATTGGCTCTGGATATGGGCCTAGAAGCATGGCCTCTGCCTGGAGGCCTGTAAAGGAATTGGAGACAGTAGCCTACTTGGACCAGCTACAGAACATCGCCCGCCACTTCACTCCAAAGGCATAGATACAACCTCCAATGGGGGTGAGGGGCACATGATCAAAGAGGTTTCAAGGCGGAAGATGCTGAGGTCAAAGACTGAATCTTCAAAGTGCCCCTAGCCCTACTCGGACGGCTGTATCTTCTCTGCAGTCTTGGTCAGGGTCTTGGTCCAGGTAGATGCACCATCCTATGGGTGAAAGTCATAAAGCAGTCTTTCTAGCAATTTACCACCTTTGGGACCAAACAAGTGCTTGCCATCAAATACCATGTGTCCAGTAGTTTTGCCTGAACCTCCGGTGCAAACCCTGAAGGTCTCGTCACATCGAGCACCAGACACTCCAATAGGGCCTTCAGAGCCACCACAGACTATCTGCAGAAAACCATTCTGAATCTCACTCTCTGTTAAGTGGATCGAGGTCTTATAAATCTCTGCCCGTGTGCAAGTACTTGCTAGTGCAAATGATGAGGCATTCATTGCAGTTAGGGCCATACTCCTCAACGTAAAGACCTTATTGGCTAGTGCATCCTTCCTTTCCTTTCCATGGGGACAACATCCGCATTAAATGGTAGGACAGCTTCAGTGTGAGGACTTTTGTCCAGAATGTCTGTCAATTGATATTGTACTAGCGGCTTAACTGGCTCTCTGAGGCCCAGAGCAACCACCACTTTGTCAACCACATTCCTGTACTGTGCATTAAAGTGACCATATAGGAAGGCCTGCTGAATTTCTAAGTCAGGCGAAGTCAGGCAAGGTGTCAAGGCCACTAGCATCGTGGAGATGCCAAGTCAACCAATTCCCCCTGATCAGCCAAAAAAAAGGTTGAGGGTCCTGCCTCACCCTCAAAGCTGAAGGGAACAATGAACCCTCATCATTAAAGATGGCTCTCATAGATTAGAAGAAACAGGCCCTTAACTTCAGGGTACAATGAATCACAGATTGTCCAGGTAAAGCAGTTGAAGCATTGACTGTGGTCTATGTCAGTGCTCTGCCACCTGGCACAGTCATGGTTACCAGTGGTTACCAGTGGCGCTGAGCTAGAGTGAGATTAGACTTGTGTGGGTCCCAGGTGCAGTGGACTGAGGGGCAGCTATCAAGGCCAGAGATGCACCAGTCAAGGCCTTCAAGAAAAGTCCATATTTGATTCTGAAACTCTTACCACTCTTCCGTAGAGCATGCTTTGAAGGAAACCAGGCCTTTGCCAGGTTAAGGGAATCTAATGAAACTTCAGTTTTGTTCCTCCTAAATCTATGCAACCTCCTCTTATTCCGAGAGGAAGAAGAAGAGTGGTGTGAATCAATGCAGGAGTGTGACATCTTTTGTATTTTGGTGCCTCCTATCTGTTCCTTTTCTTCGGAGTTGTTTTCTCAGTCTCGAACATCGAGGACTTACACAGAGAAGGTGCTGAGGACTTGGCAGGGAAACACAGCCTAGTGCTAACTTAGCAGCCTTCGGATTAATTGACTGACAGAAACCTGCATTGCTCCACATCATAGTCCACCCCGCAGGCACCACAAACAGATATTGTATGGGTCGGTGGTGGACATTTTGAAGCTGCAGCCCTTACACTGTTTGAACCCTGACACCTTGAGACTGGGCACGATGGACAACATTCTGAAAAGGTTTTCCACACGAACAGTGTGCTGAGCATGCAGAAGGAGAAATAACTAATTGTAATGATCTTTCTATGGATTCTTCTCCCATAGATTCCTCAACATGATAGATATCCATAACTTATCTCTGCTGTTCAGAAACTTTTCGACAGGGGGCATAGTGTCTGGCTCGCCATCGTCTGCTTCAGGCGTCATATGTATAGCACTTCACTACATCCCATGTTTCAGTTACTCCATGTTTTTCCAACGCGATTGAACGCTGCAGAGGGAAAAACCACAGGAGGAGGCTAACCAGCCTTTGAAACTTTAAGGATACATCCCAGCAGGGTGAACTCCCACAACGTTTGAAAAAAAACAAACAAATGTTTTTAATTTTAGAATGAGACAGAAGCGGTCATCCTAGTGCCATCACCAGATGTCTTCTCGTTTGGACAGAAGGGACAACCCAGAGAACTTTGAGCGGGGATGGATGAGGGGGTCAATGAGGAATCTGCGAGAGAAAAATCCATAGAAAGATCATTAGAGAGTAATTTCTCCTTAAATGGATTGCTTTTCTCCCACATATTCCTCATTATGATAGACTCCCCAAACAGTTTGGATGACGAAGGATGGCAGAAAGATTCACTCCAGTACATTCTGTAGAACCGCCCTACCAAACCTTGCATCAGCTCCCCGTGCAACATCCAAGGCATAGTGGTTGGTGACGGTGTACAAGGATGACCAAATGGCTGCCCGGCATATATCCCTTCAGGAACCCCTCTCTGGAGGGCTGTAGAGGTGGAGGCCCCTCTGGTCGAGTGTGCCCTGATGTCAGCTGGAAGCTCCTTGCCTGCCGGTTGGTAACACTCTGATATGCACAAAATAATCCAACGTGACAGGGTTTGTTTAGTGATGGCAAGACCTTTTCTAGACAAGGAATGGGCCACGAACAACTGGTACAACTTCCTAAACTTAGATGTGCGAGCAACATAGAAGCTTAACCCTCTCTTGGGGACAAGGCGGTCGAACCGTTCTTCCTCTTTTGAGGGATGTGGAGAAGGGTACAGATGAAATTCTGAAATCACCTTAGGTAGGAATCCAGGTCTGACTTTAAGAGAGTCTTTCTCATGAAAGAACTTCAGTAAGGGAGGTCTGCAGCACAAGGCTTGCAGTTCGCTAACCCTTCTGGAAGATGTGATCACGACCAAAAAGGCTGTTTTAAGGGACAACAGCCGCAAAGAACATGAATGCATACGCTCAAACAGAGGCGGCATCAAATAGGTCAAAACCAGATTAAGGTCCCAATCTGGGGCAACAAATGGGGTTGGCGGAAACTTGTTGAGAAGGCCCTTCAGGAACTGGGCCATGACCAGAACAGTAAAGAAGGAACCTTGGTCTGGGGAACACAGACAGGGCCGCCAAATACCCTTTGACTGTGGCAACCTAAAGAGGCCAGTGACAGAAGGAACTCCATCACAGTGGTGGTGGGGCAAGAGATAGGGTCAGTCTTGCGTTCAATGCACCATGCCTCAAATCTGCTCCACCTGCACGCGTACAGAGTAGAGGGTCTGCATGCAGCCAGCAAAACCTCAAATACCTCCTGTGGGAGGTCCCAGTCATCATACTTCAACCTCTCTAAGAGCCACGCATGTAGGTTGAGGGAATCCGGACGCTGAGGCCACCAGTGAGATGGACAGATGGTCAGATCCAGGAGATCTGAGTACCACGTTCTCCTTGCGCAATCCGGGTCGATCAAGATCATGGTCGCTCGAAAATTTCTTCAACCTCCTGAGAACCCAAGGGATGACGGGAATCATGCGAAGGCTTAGTGGAGAGGGAAGATCCAATCCACCAGCAACACATCCCCCCCAGTGCACAATTCCCTGGGAACTCCCTCGAGCAAAACTATTTGCACTTCCTGTTGGACTGTGTGGTGAACAGATCCACTGCCGGGATACCCCAGAGAGCGAGGACTTCCTGGTACGCTTCCCACTCATATGAGACTGAGCTCTGCCTGTTCAGAGCATCCGCCAAGGTGGACTCTGTCCCTGCCAGACGAACTGCTTAGAGCGAGATATGGTTCTCTCGCAGACAGATCCACACTTGAGTTGCCTCTGCGCAGAGTGGGTGGGAGTGCTCCTCCATGCTAACTAGTTACGCGACCCCCAGCAAACTCAGTTTTTTTTAATGAGGACGAAAACTAATAAATGATATATATATTTTTTGTAAATTTGTTTGGAATTTAATCAGTAACTGGTGATTAATGCTGCAAGCATTGGGACACTAATTGAAAAGGGATCAAATCAAGCCCCTTGGCACTGTTTTGTTTGTTGTTCTAGGCTTCGCCTACAAAGTATAGAGGTTGTGCCAAAAAGAGGGCTCATAATCCTCTTACCTCCCCAAAGGTGGTTTGTTGGGAGTGCACACCACCCTGCTTGTTGAGGTAGTGCATGGCCACTGTGTTGTACGTCAGGATGAGAACATGCTTCCCTCTGAGAGACTGGGCAAAGGTCCTCAGGTCCTAACCTGATGGCCCGCAACTACAGACCTTGGAAAAGCAT
Organism: Ambystoma mexicanum; assembly: GCF_040938575.1. NCBI lineage: Eukaryota > Metazoa > Chordata > Amphibia > Caudata > Ambystomatidae > Ambystoma > Ambystoma mexicanum. The sequence continues at coordinate 966,428,870 of NC_090924.1, forward strand.
CTACTTTTCAAACAGATGCACGTTGGAAATGACAAACAATGCGGCAGACTCCCATTCATCCCGAGTTGCTGTGATTTATTGCACACAACCCAAAGGGATATTTTTGGCAAACAGAAACAGTATCACGCGCATGGGCGTAATTTTAGGGGGGACGGGGGTGTTTGTCCCCCCCAACTTTCATGGCACACTATTTGTCCCCATTCATTTGAATGGAGCACCTTTTCTTCAGAGGTCATGTCCCCCCCCCCAACATTTTCAGCAAAGTTTATCCACTGATCACGCGACGTGACAAAGACAACAGTAAAGTGGCAGACTTTAATTGCCTGTCAGTGCACCTTGACACAGCGCTCAGCAAACACAACCACAGTGCGTATTGGTGCCTTGTTCACATGTTGGATCTCACAGCAACTGACACAGTTTGCGCAACAAACAGCTCACAAACAATGTCATTCATTAAGGATTGCCAATAGCAATCTATTTACTTGCAGCAGCTGCCTTCAGCACAAATTAGCCAATTTCACCACTTTCCATCAACTTGCACATCAACATCCCGATGACGCTGGTCCACAAATCATCTTGTGGACCTCGACAAAGCCGAAACTCGAGTCAACGAAGATCTGGATACATATATCCCTAAGAATTAGAGATTTAGTTGTAATACAAATAACGGTTATACAACCATTACATAATAATACCAAAACAGTGTAAAACTTGGACATCTGAAGACAATCCTTTGGTCACATGTATCCAGTTTGTTTTCTTATGTACAATTCTAGATGATTTTAATTTGTTTTTTTCTTTGATTTGATTGGTTATGTTATGCATGTTTGTGGTATGTAAGAGTGGTGTGAAAGTAGTAGGTGTGTTGGATGAATGGTAGGCTAGCAGTGTCAAATTTGCACTGTCAACTAGCACTGCAAACCTCGTTTTAGGTGAATTATGTCATGTTATTTTGAATTTCTTTGAATGATAATACAAATGAAAATAAATAATTTTTTGTTTTAAATCCAAGATTGCTTTTTTGGGAAATTTGGTTATAAATGGCTATAGGGCATTGTACTTCTTGTGTGTGTGCCACTTACCTAATTGTAGATTTAGTGCCCCAGCCCTTTTCTTTGTTCGGCCTGCAACTCCAGCCTGTTAATATGCCACTTGGCTTCTAATGGAGACCAGAGGCCACTCCCCTACAAATGTTCGCAGTGGGTGCCCCAACCCTTCAGGGACTCATCGGTGACCACTCGGGCCTAGGGCCAAGGAGGCCAGAATGGTTCCCCTGTCAATAGATTGGTGCGCGTGTTTCCCCGGTAGAGTTTCTCTGTCTACTTGGCTGGACATTGAAAGGCGATCCGTGAGAGCTCCCAAATACCGAGCCCACTGGTCCCTCAGGAGGTCATGAGACCCAGGAGGCGGTGAAAGGAAGCCGCTGGAAGATTGGCGTGGTTCTAAAACAAGCGCACCATCTGGTGCTATGTTGCTGACTCTCTCCACGGGAGGAAAAACCTTCCCTACCCAGGTGTCCGACGAAATGGGGCCGCTGAACTGGTGTCAAATGGACTTCTAGTTGAGGGAAAAGCCCAGCCTGTGTAGTAGTAGGAGGTCAACCCAAAGGGAAGCACTTTGAGCTGATTAGTGCTTGTCGCATAAGATGAATCTTAAGAACTTCCTGTGCTTTTCATGTACCGTCACATGGAAATAATCATCCTGTATGGCTAATTGGCACCAAGCAGTCCTGTAGTTCGACAGCGTGGAGAATCTCTATCAACGTCACCATCTGGAATTTGTCCTTCCTCAGGAACTTGTTCAAGGCCCGGAGGCCCAGGATGGGACGGAGACCTCCTCCCATCTTGGGCACCCGGAAATACTGGCAATACCAACCAGACCCTCTCTGATCTGGAGGTACCTCTTCCACTGCACCCTTCAACAACAGGGCTCTCAGTTCTTCCTGAAGCTCCTGTTCCGGTTGTTTTGGGGGAGGTGGAGGTCTGGAAAAGCAGACAATAAAACTGCAGGGCCCAGGCATCAAAAGTTATTTCCTGCCACTGGGACCAATGGCCTTCCAATCGCCCACCAACTGGTGCATCGTGGGAGGGGAAATCAGCGGCTTAGAGGGCATGGGTGATCTTGCCGCTGCTGCAGCTTGTACCATAGAGGTCCCTCTGCCCTTTCCGGGACGTGATAAGCGTCTCTGCCCTTACCTGGCTTGCGGGAGCCGTGCCTACCTGCCATAGGGTACATAATGTCTATAGCCTCGCCCCGGGAGGCAAAGCTGAAGGCAGGTCTGGCCGGCTGTACCGCTAAGCCCAAAGATTTAGCAGCCAACTTTGATTCCTTGAATTTCTCCAAGGATTCAACTGCTTTCTGCGCAAAAAGCATGTTGTCTTCAAAGGGCATTTCCAGCAACCTGTTTTGAACATTTGGAAAAAAGCCTGAGGTTTTTAGATAGGCTTGGCATCTCATTACAACTGCTGGACCCATTGCTCTGCCAACGCAGTCTGCTACGTCCAGGCCTGTTTGTAATGACTGCTTGGCTAACTCCTTTACATCTTCCACCAGCTGTAAAAATCTGTCCCGCCTGGCACCCTCAGCGACGTATTCAGCAGCATGTTCCACAGCCTTCCATAAGCCAAAAGAGTACTTGGGAAGGGTGTGTGGCGTGGAAAGAAGGGTCTCCTCTTGCCAGCCTCTACTTCCCTGTAAAATTGACATTCACAGAGGGAACGGTACAAGAGTGCTGTCTTAAGGAGGCTAAAGGGTGTGCAATAGCTGGGTTGAAAGGCATGTTATGCTCGACTGTAGGACTCTCGTCCAAAATGTCGGTAAGCTCATACCCCTGAAGAGTGGTAGTGGATGCCTTCAAACCCAGGGTTTCAACCACCCTGTGAACCAGAACCCTGAACCCAACATTAGCGTGGGTATAAGGCTTGTTTTGCTGTAACTCAAAGTCTGGGGAAGTATCCAGCCCAAGGGCGTCATGTAGTCCCGATTCGATGCTTTCTATGTTTGGCATCGAATAGGGCTAATAAATCAGCCTGGTCGTCGAATAAAATAGATGCCGCCGGCTCCCGTGTAGGTGGCGTCGGCTGAGTCCTCTGGGTTATCGACGCCAAACAGAATGCATCGAATCGAAGAAACCCGACCTAGACAGCGGCACAAATGAACCGTTGCCGACTGTCGGCCTGAGGGCTAAAGAATAGGTTTCAAAGCTATTCCCGATGCAGCGTGCAGAAAATGAACTGAAGCATGGGGTGTAATGACGTGCTATATATAGACGCCCCACGTCACTTGCGGAGCCGACGATCGAGAGCCAGACAAGACGGATGGACAATAGATGGACGAGTCAAGGTCCACTATGCCCCCTGTCAAAAGGTTTCCAAACAGCAGAGCTGGATGATGGATATCCATCATGATGAGGAATCTGCGGGAGAAACGCAATCCATTAAAAGATGGAACTGAGTTCAGGGTGCATAGTTATGTTATGTTATTGGGCATCTGTATAGTGCCTTTTATCACTGGTATGATTTCGAAGTGCTGTGGGTTGAACGCCCTCGGGCACCGTAGTCCAGGTCAGTGGAGAGAGTTGTGTAGTAAAGTGCTTGGGTGCACTCGGTATGTGCGCAGACAGGGTGGATTAAGTGGTGTGTAGCTGCATTCTAGTTCTAGGCGTAGTGCAGTGGTTGTGTCAGAGCAGTAGAATGTATGCAGCAAGGCCAGCTGGACTTGGGTAGCTGCATTCTGGCGGCAGTGGCATTTGTGAATGGGATTATGTGTACAGCTAGGACGATTTCCGTGGGGTATGGCTGCTCTGTAAAGACTGTTGAGGTGATCATGGAGGTGTAAAACTTAATACCGAGGGGTATAGCTGCATTCTATTGTTTGTTGGTGCAGAAGGAAGAGTTAGCATATTGTTGTATTTGAGTGTTTGTGTGGATTCGAGGGGGACCCTGTTCCTGGCAAGTTTCCAGTGCCTGTCGAAATAATGGTATCTCCCTTTGGGTTAGGCTATTAGGCTAGGCCCTCCCAGTGTCTTGTTGGGTCTGCAATTGCTTATTAGCGGTGTCTGTTGGATGACAGGCAGATCCGGCCCAAATCATATTGTTTCAATATAGGAGCTGCAGAGGCTCTCGGTCGATTGTTCTGCTGGATACATTCTAAAATAGGTAGGATTAGCAAAGATAGAAGTGCTAGTAGGCCCTCGGTATGAAGTTTTACTCAAAGATTTTCAGATGAGTAACATCTGCAAAGATGGGCATCTCCTGGAATGATAGCGTAGAGCATATCAGGAGTGCAGTTCATACAGTACGACTGTTAGGTGTGTTTCTATTTGTATATTGTTTGTATGTATCCAGATCAACTTGTATATAGTTAGATGCAGTATCATTAAAATGATCTGCATGCTCCATCTCACTGCAAATGTGTTATAGATTGCCCAGGCAGCCCATAATGTTATTATGGTTGCTTGGGTGATGGCATCCTGGCAGGGTGTTCCAAGGAGGTGTATAAACAGCTCAGCCCCAGGAATGTGAGCGAGTTGTTGTTGCCTAGCCGATTGCTACAACCTGTGAGGGGTCAGAAATTCGAGGTGGACAACTTTGTGAAGGTTTTTCAAAAGATGCTATTTTATTAACTCAAAATGTAGGATAAACGCCTCACTGTCCCTACTCTGACAAGGATTGTCCTGCCTAAAATAAACTAAGGAAAACACTAACAAAAAGGTTTCTGTCCCTCACACTTCTAAATGCAACAACTCAACAAGGTAATATATGGCAGTTCAAAATCAACAAATATAACAGTTAAATTCACAGTATAACTGTCTCTCCTTATAATCTGGGTGAATTTCCCTGCCCCAGATTCAAGCAGGATTCTGTTCAACAGTCCCAAAAGAATATGGAAATCCTGTCTTGTAGCAAAGTTTCAATGCAGTTCTTTTGATTTCCACTTAGCAACACAAATTTCAAACACTTCAGGATTGTTCAACAAGGTTTCTTTCTCTTCTATTTGTGATGTTATGAAAAACAACTTTCTTCGCATAAACCAAGAACATTTCCTGAGTTCAGTAGAATTGATATAAATTGTCTTTGTTAGGATTATTCTGCAACCACATATTGGTTTAGGAACAAATATACGCTTCTGCAGCAGTTTATACAACACTTTCTTCAGCAATGAAAGTTTGTCAGGATGATTTGTTAATACCACTTCAACTTCCACCTGGTTTACTTCTTTTCAGGCATACTACTATGCCCGAAAAGAATAACGTTTTTTAAATAACCATTGACCTGGTGTACTTCCCTGCCAGGCCAGAATATTGCGAACAACAAGTGATTCTTTGGTTAGGATCAGGTAACAACTTCTTCACATTTTCTCTTGCTTCACAACATCACGTTTTAAGAATTTCTTAGGGGAAAAAAAGATTCACATTGGTGCTCTTTATCACACTTTTGTGATTTCAAAAACCTCTGAAAATGATGCTCCGCCCCTTCTGAATATCGTTTACCAGAAGGGCAGCCTTCTTGCCACTCTTGATTCCCCACTGCTTCCTTAACCACATACTGACAATAATATGGTCTCACTCTATTGCTTCTTTGGCCTTAGCAATAGGTTTTTACTATCTTCGTTTACGCACTTTAACCATTTGCAACAAGCTTTCCAAACCTTTGAATTCTTATTGCCCCCTCTTGACTTTAGCAATGCGTGTTATTTTAAATTGCCTGGTTTTAACTTTCTTTTGGCTTGGGCAATTGGGTTCTGAAATTGTCACCTCTTGTTGCTTGCTTTCAAACAAACCCTCATGCTTAAAATCACTGTCAGTTTGTTTTTACAAAATAATGCTTGCTCTGCTTTCAGTTAGGTATTCAAAATTGCCTTCTTATGTGGTTTTCCCTCAATGCGTTTGTTTTGTGTTGTTAAAGTACCAGTTCTGAGCATGTGTGCCGTTAGGTAGTGCTCCGCTGTCACAATAGCTTAGTGAACTAACCGGGTCTGGTATGCGCGTGTCCGTGTCTCGCGCTGCTCCCAGCTCCTCCGCCTCTGCTGCTCCTCACGGTCAGGCAATCTGTTACTTCCAGTTTGCTGCGACCTGCACCACTCGCACACAGAGCTTCCTCTGCTCAAAAGGCTCACTGGCGCTCGCCTGCCACCGGAGACAGACTTGTCGTGGGAGAAGCTTTTCAACCTAACGCTTCCTGCTGGGCTGCCTCTGCAATTAAGGCTTTTGGAGGTGAAGACCCTCTCGGGACTGGCTACTGCTCGACACTCGACATTGGTCCCGGCATCTTCTTTCTCCTCCTGTTTCTGCTACTGCTGCAACGTGGAGAGTTCACAACTCCACCTAGGACTACTGCTTTTCTCCTTATTTTATTTATTTTTTATTTATTTTTTTACCTTACTAATGGCCTGCACCTGAGGGGGCCTTTTAAGCCTCTGAGTCTCCCTCAGGTGTGGGTTATTTCCATTAACAAGTTGAACTTTGCAGTTTTGTTTCTCTTTAACCCTCTTTTTTGTCCCAGCACTTCAGGGAATATGTCCATAATGCAAAACTTTGTTTTTCTAATGCGAATGTTGTTTTCATGTTCATTTCTTATCCTAATTATATTCCTTACGGGAATATCACAAGAACAATCTAGACAGACTTTGCTAGTCTAAACTGGTATTATTTTCAGACTTTTCTTTGCTATTCATTTGGGGTGTAGGGGAGCATCAAACTTTATGAGTCTCCCCATTTTTCAAAGGGTTTTAATTTCTTCCAATGTCTAAGCTTATGTATGATCATGTATATGTAACTAAGCTATGTACGTAACAAGCGCCACAATGTCCTTTGGCTGATGCACGCTTTACACATCTGAATAAATAAAATAAATAAGGGTCTATGAATGTTTTCACCCTCATTAAGATGTTCAACTTGGAAAGGTAAAAGCTCTGACAACAAGCCATTACAGATTTTGGCATCATTGACATTACACGTCCAGCTCATTCCTCAGAGCTCCAGTACATCCAGCATTCTTCTCAAGTACACAGAAGGGTGTAGTGGTGAAATTCTACTTACCTCCTCTTATATACACGTATTGGTCCAAGTCCCTTGTGTCCTTCCTTCAATACGAACTAGTGCACAGAACTCATGGACGCACTGCTGTTTTCAAGTGCACCAACCCAATCCTACCACGTCCCTCATGCCGTTTGGGTTAGCTCCCTACTAACCTTCTTATTTCCTGTTTTTGATAGCCATTAGCCGTTCACTTTCAAAATCCAGAACTCTACCTGTCCAGGTGGAGTGCTTGCATGGAAAGAATAAATTACAAGGGAAATTGAGACCCCAAAAAGAACAAGTTACTTTCTTACCTGGTAACGTTCTTTCGATGGGATGGTCCGACGACGTATTCCATATCTATGACAGGTAATGTCCACAGCTGTGCTGCTTCGGAAAATCTTTGGCGTCTGCGTCCTGTGTCGATGACGTTGATGCGCCGTCCCCAAGGGCATCCTCCGTTGGCCGACGTCACCCGATGTGATAAGTAGGACGCACGATGCCCATAGCCTCAGTTATAGTTTTTTCCCAGAACGTGTGCCACCAGTTTTCTGCCAGTCAGACACACAAGGCCTTGCGGAACGCAAGCTGCAATCGCAAAAGAAATTCTGCAGCGGGGAAGGCAGGGAGGGAGCGATATGGAATACGTCGTCGGACCATCCCATCGAAAGAACATTAAGAGGTAAGAAAATAACTTGTTCTTCGAGGGGAATGGGTCCTCTGACGTATTCCATATCTATGACAGACTCCCAAAGCAGTACCAAGCAAGGAGGTGGGAAATAATTTAGAATACAAATTTAGCATGCCCAATCAAATTGCGGAATAGAGAACTGCCTTGCCAAAGGCCAGATCTTGCCCTCTGATGGAATCGAGGGAGTAGTGACGTACAAAAGTATGTACTGAAGCCCAGGTGGCTGCATCACAGATGTGACGAATAGGAACTCCCCTCTGCAGAGCAGTAGACGCACCCACTCCCCTGGTAGATTGGGCCCGCAAGCCAGCCGGAGGATCCTTACCCGCCAAGCGGTAACACTCGGAGATAGCTAAAATAATCCAACGAGACAAAGTCTGTTTCATCACAGCTTGTCCCAAACGCTTTCCAGCTTAACCAATGAAAAGTTGATTGTCCACTCTGACCCGGGACATGCGCGAAATATAAAAGCTCAACGCTCTCCTAGGATCGAGCCTATGGAGCCTCTCCTCTTCCTTACCAGGATGTGGAGGAGGATAGAACGCCGGAAGAACAACCTTCTGGCTCAAATGAAATTCCGAAACCACCTTCGGAAGAAAAGAAGGACGAACTCTAAGGACAACCCTGTCCTTGTGAAATACAGTGAAGGGTGGCTTAACTGAAAGTGCCTGTAACTCACTCACTCTGCGAGCGGAAGTAACCGCAATTAAAAACACAGTTTTCAGAGTTAACAGCCTCAAACGGCAAGAATGTAAAGGCTCAAACGGAGCACCCATAAGAAACTTAACAAGGTTCAAATCCCAACCTGGCACCAGAAAAGGTGACGGAGGGAACACATTAGTGAGCCCTTTCAAAAACTGCGAAATTAAAGGAATTTTAAAATAGGAACACTCTTCAGACGAGCGCTTAAATATGGACAGCGCCGCCAGGTAACCTTTAATGGTCCCCACTTGCAAGCCCCTGTGGGCCAAAGAAAGCAAAAAAGACAGAACCATGGGAATGTCACATTCAAAAGGATCCACATTCTGAACTCTGCACCAGTCGCAGAACTTTCTCCAACGGCAACGGTACAGAGACTTTGTTGCCGGCTGCCTGGCCGAGAGCAACACCTCCATCACGTCTTCAGGGAGGTCCCAATCCTTATACCTCAACCTTTCAGAAGCCAAGCGTGAAGATTGAGGGATCTGACCTCTGGATGGAGAACCTGACCCCCCTCCCGTGAGAGCAGATCGTCTCGGTAGGGAAGACGACGTGGAGGGCAGATGGACAAGTCTAGAAGGTCCGGGTACCATGTCCTCCAGGCCCACGCCGGAGCAATGAGGATCATCCGGGAACCGAACCTCCGTAACCTCCGCAGCACTTGCGGGATGACGGGGACTGGAGGAAACGCGTACAGCAGTGGGAATGACCACTCCACCACGAACGCGTCTCCTAAGGCTCCATTGGGAGGAAATTCCCGCAAGCAAAACCTTTCGCACTTCCGGTTGACACTGGAGGCGAAGAGATCCACTTGAGGGGTCCCCCAAAGGGCGAAGATCTCCAGGAGAATCTCCTGAGCCAGCTCCCACTCGTGAGAGATCGAGCTCTGCCTGCTCAGAACGTCCGCCGTCTCGTTGTCGTCACCGGCCAGATGAACTGCCGAGATCGAAACTTTCTGCTGGATGGCCCAGAATTCGAGCTGCATCGCCTCCCTGTACAGCGGAAGTGACCTTGCCCCCCCCTTTTTGTTGAGGTAGTGCATGGCGACCGTGTTGTCCGTTAGAATCAGGACACTCTTTCCGCGCACAGTAGGCAGAAAAGCCTTCAGGGCTAGCCTGACGGCCCTCCGCTCCAACAGATTGATATTGAGTCTGGACTCCGACGGAGACCAACGACCGCTGACTGTCAACTCGTTGGCATGAGCTCCCCATCCCGTGAGGGATGCGTCCGTCACGATCGTCACCTCTGGCCAGAGCAGCCAAAATGGGGCCCCCTTAATCAGATTGCCCTCGACGGCCCACCACAGAATGTCCCGGGCCACCGAGGGCAGCACCTGAACAGGGTCCGACAGCCTGCCGGAGGACTGAGACCACTGGAGCTTGAGTGCCCACTGCAAAGATCACATCCGCAGACAAGCCTCTGGCACCAGAAGAATGCAGGATGCCATGAGGCCGAGCAGTCTCAAGAACTCGGACGCTGGGAGATCCTGGGCAAAATTTAACTTGTGCCCCATCTGCTGAATGTGAAGAGCCCTCACCTGAGGAGGAAAACACTGCCCCAGGGACGTGTTGAGCACTGCTCCGATGTACTGAAGCCGCTGTGTTGGTGTCAAATGGGACTTCTTTAAATTGAGGGAGAAGCCCAGCCTGTGAAGGGAGTGGCAGGTGACGGACAGATGATCCAGGACTTGCTCGGGAGAACTCCCCCTGATCAACCAATCGTACAGGTAGGGGTAGACGTGAATCCCCCCCTTTCCTGAGATGCGCTGCCAGCACCACCATGAGCTTGGTGAAAAACCTCGGGGCGGAGGTCAATCCGAACGGCAGGACCCGAAACTGAAAGTGCGAGTCGCCAACCGCGAACCTCAGGTACTTCTTGTGCTTGGGATGGATCGGCACATGGAAGTAAGCGTCCTTGAGGTCGAGAGACACCAACCAGTCCTGAAGTTGAAGGGCCTGGAGGACTTGAGAAAGAGTCACCATCTTGAACTTGTCCTTCCTGAGGAGTTTGTTCAAACCGCGCAAGTCCATGATGGGTCTCAATCCCCAGTCTTTCTTCGATATCAAAAAATAAGGGGAATACCATCCCTTGTTCCTCTCCGCTACATTCACCAGTTCTATGGCGCCTTTCTCCAGCAGGGCTTGAATTTCCTGCGCAAGGAGCGGATCCAGACTCTTCAAAGAGAGGCTCCTTGGTGGATTGTCATGAGGCCTCGGCTGAAAAGGAAGACAGTAGCCGTGGGTTATGATCTCCAGAACCCACACATCCGAAGTAATGGCTTGCCACTCTACAAGATGCTGCGCCAGCCTTCCCCCAACCGGCGAACCATGGGACCTGGCCTCATGACTGAGTGGTAGCGGCTGTGGCGTTGCCCGAGGGCAAAGAGGCAACTGCCCGAGTGGCCTTGGCACCTCGAGTACCTTTATTTCCACCTCTGGCACTCTTACGATGGCCTCTTTGACTGCTAGCTCCCCTCGCTTTACTGAAGGACGAGTAATAGCGAAAGGAACCTCCCCTCCATTGCTGTCCCCTAGGACGAAAAGGTGGAGGTTGGCCAACTGCAGCGCCCAACGACTTCGCTGCAGCTTTGGAGGTCTGCAACCTCTCAAGGCTCTCGTCAGCCTTGCTGCCAAAAAGGTGTTCACCGTCAAAGGGCATGTTGAGGCTCCGGGACTGCACATCAGGAGCGAACCCAGACTTCCGCAACCATGCAAACCTGCGCATTACGGTGCTCGCCGCCATGGACCGGCTGACACAATTCGCCAAGTCCAAACCCGACTGAACGGCCTCGCACATGGCATCCTTGCCATCCTGAACCATAGCAAGGAAACCATCCCGTTCGTCCCCTTCGGGAATATGTTCAGCTGCTAATGCAACACAGTTCAACAGAGTGTGTGTGAAACGAGACAAGGCACATATGGAGTTGGCCGCCTGAAGCGCCATACCCCCCCGAAGAAAACACTTTCTTCGCCCAGCCGTCAAAACGTTTGTCGTCCCTATCCGGAGGGATGGTAGGATACGATGCCTGCTTTGCCGGGGCCGTAGCCGCCTGCACCACCAAACTCTCCAGAGTGGGGTGCCTAGACAAGTAGCAGGGGTCGGTACTGGCTGGACGGTATTTTCGGGACAAAGACTTGCCCACTGCCGGGAGACTCTCCGGAGCAGTCCAAGCCGCCGCCACCCTTCTCTGCAGAGCCATATGAAAAGGCAAAACCGGGTCAGTGGGGGGACCGAGATCAAGGATGTCCGTGAGATCATCCTGAACTAACTCCCCTGGGGGAGATGACCAACCCAAGTACTCGGTGACCCGAGACATAAGGCGCCGATATGAAGAATCGGCATGAGTGCCAGGCTCCGGCCTACAAAACTCCACCTCCGGAGAGGTGTCCAGTCCACTGGCATCATGCAGCCACTGCCGCAGGTCATCAAACTGGCTATGGCCAGAGATAAGTTCATCGGGAACCGTAACCGGAACCAAGCCGCCATCAGAGCCTTCATCACCCTCTGAAATGTACCTCAGGCGGGGAGAGGAAGACCTCTGGGGACCAAAGCAGTGCCTGACCTTAGCCAGTGCCTTTCTAGGGGCAAACCCCGTGCCACGGGGCCCCTCTGACACCACCGCCTCAAAAGGCGTTGAGGGCGCCGAACGAGTCGGCGCCAGCGTCGACAGAAAAGGCGTCGACGTCGAGCGAATCTGCGTCAACGTCAGCTGCAGCTCCGCCAGCATCGGCGGCGTCGACACAGGCCTCGAAGCCGGAGCGCCGAGCGTGTCTCTTGACGACCTAGGCGGCGACAGCGTGGACGACCCCCTTGGAGGCGGAGCCTCGAGAGAAATCGTCGAAGACCTCGGCGCCACAGGCGGCGACGTCTTCTTTGAAGACGGCACAGAATCACGCGGTCTCAAGCGCGTCGAGGAGCGGGACCTGGAACAGGCATGGCGAGAACAGCTACCCTTGTCCGAGCGGGACCTCTCCTGCGAGCCTTGCCGACCACCTGAGCCCGAAGGCGTACGAGCGGTGTCTCTCAACCGGTGCCGACCGACCCCACTCGGAGGCGCGGACGGACCGGTGCCCTGCGATTCAAGAATCGCTAGCATCTGCTTCCCGAAGGAAGCCCATTCCTCCGGTGTCGCTTGCATGGAGGGATAAGCGACCCGCCAACGGGCGGAGTCCTTGGAAGAGGACGGGGAAGGCGACCTATGCCGGCGCTTCCGGGAATGCCTCGAAGAGGCGGAGGAGTGGCGAGACCGACACCTGGAAGGAGACCCACTGGACTTCCAACGACGCAGAGAGTCGTCCCTTGAAAGCCCCGCAGACCTCGACTTCCGGGGCTTAGACACCCGGCCTACCGACAGCTTCTTCTTGCGTTCCCGCAAGGCCTTTGCCGTGAGCGACTGGCAGTCGACACAGTCGTCCGTACTGTGGGCTTCCCCAAGGCACCAGAGGCAGGCGTCGTGCGAGTCCGTGACCGACATCTTGGACCCACAGTCCCCGCATTTCTTGAAGCCCAGACGCGGGGTTGAAGACGAAGAAGACATTGCCACGAACAGGTCTTCACAACAAACCGAACAGGTTCAATGAACCGAGAATTTAAAACAGCAAACTCCAACGAGTCGAGGCGTACCGAGATTCACGAAGCGAACACGTTCGCGGAAAAAACGGAACTGAGGCTATGGGCGTTGTGCGTCCTACTTATCACATCGGGTGACGTCGGCCGAGGTCCTCGGGGACGGCGCATCGACGTAGGACGCAGACGCCAAAGATTTTCCAAAGCAGCACAGCTGTGGACATTACCTGTCATAGATATGGAATACGTCGGAGGACCCAATCCCCTCGAAGAGGGGTTTACTCACCTTAGTCTTCAAAGCAACAAACAAGGAACATCTTGTGCCAACCTGTGAGTAGATGCCTTGGCAGTGAGAGACTCACAAATACTGCAGAAAGATGTGAGGTGATGCACTAGAGAAAACAGTCAGTGCGGGTTGCAAAGATAAACTTGCTCCCACTAGGATGTGCATGCCCTTCACCCAAAGAAATGAGGCAGAGATGGATCTGGATGTTCCCGCGGAGAATGTGGTTAGTAGTGGCATGTCATACAGAAACTGAAAACCCATTTACTTTGCTTAGCACCCACTCGAGTAATTGGATGCTCTTAGAGATGCCATTTGTATTTTGAATTTTATTGAATTTATATAGCGCTTCCCTCCAAAGTAATGTACAAGGTTTAAACAATGGTACAAAAAAGGAAATGAGGAACAATAAAAACGAGCATAATGCTGAATTAGGAAGAAAGCAAATAAGACATTAGTCAAGTACAAAACAGAGTGAGAGGACTGAATGAGGAAAGGCAGGGAGTTCCATTATTTAGGCACGAGAAAGAATTAACAGATTGGGAACAAGGTTGCTTGGTGAAAGAAAATATACATTGAGATTAAGAGAAGAGTGCTAGAGATCTATAAAAGGAAATAAGTCGAGAGAGAAGGTGGAGCAAAGCGTGGACACATTTAAAGAAAATACACAAAGTGGAAGAGCAGGAGAGCGTTGAAGGGAAACTAAGATAGAAAAAAGGAGTCCTAGTGGAATAATGAGGAAAAATGCCAAGGAAGAAATGAATAGCGGAGTTGTAGGTATAACGAAGAGGAGCAAGCTGGTAAGCAGGAAGTATTACAAACCTGGTCTCTGCGGAGGCGTTGGGGAACGGTTGCAGCACTGCTAGGAGTGAGGTCACCAGGTCCGACTTCGCCCTCTGTGCTTATGTGGTGACTGGTGGGAATCGGAGATGCTGCTCGGGACTGCTCCTGTTGATTAGTTTTGGCGAGCACTCCGTCCTGCTGCTTCTGGCATGGGTGCCTGTATGACCTGGACCGAGATCCTTCACTGGTCCCTTGCACGTGGTAGTCAAGTCCTGCTGCGACTAAGCCACTATACTTCAGGTAAGTGTTCCTGTGTGCCTTTATCTTTCCTCATCTGTTTTTGTTGTATTGTAAAGTTTGTTGTCTTGTATTGCTGTCCGTTCCACTTTTGATGTTTGCTCTTTTGCTTTCTTCCATTGCAGGTGATGTTGTCGGCCAGGCAGAAGCTGCGGAGCTCGAGGCAGCAGCCGGAGAGAATGAGGAACGAAGCTGCAGCGGTACAGTAGCTGGTAAGTTGTTAACTAGGGGGCGCGCAGGGTTCAAATGCGGCGCTGCCCTAGGACGGATGTTCTAACCTTGTCTTTCTTCTTCTTCACAGGGTCGGAGTTCGTGGATGCGGAGTGCAGTGCTGTGGCGTCGGGATCAAGATCACTGGATGTCAGGAGATGAGTCTGCAGATGAAGTAAAGTAGTACTGGTTTCCTGCAGGAGTATACAGGAGAACGCCTGGTTTCAAAGGTAAGTAAACTGGTCCAAGCGGCGGTGAGCGTCACGTTGCACGCGAGTGCACATTAACGCAAAGCACTGGCCTTAAGGATGGAGCAGCTTATATAGCTGAGCTTCTGAAGACACGCCTACCAGGTTCAGCCTGCCTGCCACACCCGATGAGTCAGCACATGAGGATGTTCTCTAGAATAAAGGCTTTCAGCTCCTGGAAAGTTCTTGTAAAAAAAAAAAAGCACCCCTGCACTGAAATAAAGTAAAAGCACTCCTGCACTGAAATATGTCCTGCTCACATCTCTATATGAGCCTGGCGCCGAAGGCACCAGGACTGAGTTCAGCCAGGGCCCCTGTGTTTATGGGTCCCAAATGGACATAAGTGAGTCAAGTGACCCATTTCCCCCATCACTAGACTAGATAGTGTGGTTTTTGTGTTCTGGGGCCTGTGGCCATGACAGGAAGACCAACTAAGAGGTAAGAGGGAGGAACAAAAGTCAAGATGAGAGAAGTTATAGGATGTTTAGTGGTGTGTAAAGAGAAAAAGGACGGACCACTGAAACAAAAAAAAGAAGGAATTGAAAAGGAAATCTTTGCCAGAATAAATTTAGGACAGGAATGTGTATAGATCTAGGCTTCTTGTATTTTTTTCACTGCTACGAAACCGGGGCTTCCAGTTCCCATCCCATAGCTGGGATGAACCTCTGACATGGACTGTGAAAGTAATCTATTCTATGCAATCTGCCATACATAATATTGCGTCATCAAAAGTACATTATTATTTTTTATTGCATTTAAACAGAACAGTTGTGTGTAGCCCTTCAAGTACTCTGTATGCATATTTTTCATATTGGACTCAAACATATTTTCTAAATAGATTAAAACATGTAGTAATCACAAAAATGCATTCAAAGTGTGGCTACAGAGTAACTTTTTCACAATTTAACAACGTTCAGACTCCCATATACCCATATAAAAAATAACAAATAGGACAAAGTCTGAGGAGGGGGGTTATGAAACCTTATATTTGTTATCAATTTCAAGGTAAAACATTACAATGAACAAATATTAAAGGCACACTAAATTGCAATGAAATACATTTTACAAGACCAGACCAACAAAAGTTTTTACAAATGTTTTATATTATTTTCTTTTTGATTCGTGTACTTAAAAATATAGATTTATTTCGTAGGATAATCCCATTCATTTTTCAAAATTAAGTGATTTATAATCCCAATAGACATCTAAGAAGATAGTGTGGTCTTTCAAAGAGATGGAGTCGTGTTACTGCTGTGATGCCACTAGAGAGCATCTGCAGTACTGACTCTGGAGTCATTCATGTGAGCCCAAAAGATAAGGTTGTTACCAGTTACTTGTACTCACAGAAAATATGCAAATAAACACAAAAAATACAAACAGGGAGTAAAAATACTCCCAAAAAAATGGGAAACAAACACATGACCATGTGCCCCGGCTTTCACTCAAACAGCTCCATGGAAAGGTTGGGACCAGCAGTGTATGTTGTACCACAGGAAGACATTGCTATTATTACTGTCACATATTTGTTCTCACTTATAAAATACTCTGATTAGGAAATGGACTTACACTTGTACTCCGTAAAAATAATTTCACTCACAACTTTAAAAAATAGGGAGTAAACTACTCTCACCTCAAATTCGTATTTGGAGCACTGAATGGAGTATTGCCAGACAGACAAGGAGGGCAAAGGGGCAATTGCCCCCAGTTTGTCTTGGCTGTTGCCCCATGTGCCGGAGCTCCAAAATGTAAAATAAAAAAGAATGAAAAAAATTATAAGTTACTCACCGTAATCCATCTTTCCTCCATACTGTATGGCCGTCCCTTGCTAGGGACGGGAGACGGAAACCTTTTTCACCAGAAAAAAATCATCTTCCCCTTTAAATTAGGATGCGTGCAGGGGTGCAGCCCCGTCAGCATGCGCTTCCTTGACTCCACCCACCAGTGCCACCCCTCAGTCCCCTTTGAGGCGTCAACAATATTAACATTGACTAATGACACCAGTTTTATTAGGGGGAGGAGGGAGGGACGTATGGAGGAAAGGGGACTAGCAGTATGTTAGTCACTATAGTGAGCAACTTATAATTACTCCTACGTCCCGTCCCCTTTGCTCCATACTGTATGGGCGATTACAACTGAATGTAGCCCCAGGGTGGAGGGTGCCCCTCTTAAGAAAACAAGTTCCTTAACATTGCCTGACCAAGTGCTGCGCCCGAACTGGAGCTGGCATCCAAGCAGTAGTGCTTGCAGAAGTCCAAAGGCGTAGCCCATGTAGCCGTCTTGCTGATGACCTGCCACGGGATGTGCCTCTGGAAAGGCACCGCCGTGGCCTTGGCTCCGACAGCGTGGGCATGCATTTTTGCTTGAAGGAGTTTGTGCTGCCCTTCGTATGCCTCCTTGATGGCCGTAACCATCCACCTGAGAGCCTGGCTTTGACCCACCGAAGGTGACAAAGAGAGCATCTTATTTGCAGAAACTCTTGGTTCTGTCGAGGTAGAATTTTAGAGTATGCCTGACATCTAGACAGTGCAGTACCGTCTGAGCCTCGTCCTTAGGGTCCGCGAAGAAAGAAGGTAGCACTATCTCCTTTTTCAGGTGAAAAGAGGAGATCACCTTAGGTAAGAATGCAGGGTGAGTTCTAAGCACCTCCTCGTCTTTATGAAAAGTAGTATAAGGCTCCGAATCCACCCAAGACCATGTTGAGGTCCCACACAGGGTGTGGCTTCTTGATAGGCAGATAGAGCCTGGTGAGGCCCACCAGCTGTCTTACCCACCGGATTAGAGGATGAAAATACCTCCTCGTATGAGTTCCGGTAGGCTCCGATGGCCGGCAGATAGGTGTGGCATGGGTCTACCTGCACCCCTGAGTGTGTGCAGTGTGCAGAGAAGGATGGTACGTCGTCCAACGTGCAGATCAGTGGATCAACCTCTTAACTCTGCCGAGTGACAAAACCTAGTCCACCTGCTTTTGTACTCTGCCCTGTATAATGTCTAGGTTAGTCTGTGACAGATGCAGATGCCTTAGTGTGACCTGTTCAGGAACCACGCTGTGAGGGCTAACTTCTGGGGGGCGGGGTAGATGACCGTGCCTCCCTACTGTGATAGTAGATCTTATAAGTTACTCACTATATTGACTAACATACTCTTAGTCCCCTTTCCTCCATACTGAATGGGTGATTACAACCAAGTGTAGCCCCATGGTGGAGAGGAGACCCTGATTAAGCAAATGGGTTTCTAAGAACCGCCTGTCCGAAAGCCGCGTCTGATCTAGAGCCGGCGTCCAAACAGTAGTGCTTGCAGAAAGGCCACCCTGCTTATGACTTGCCAGGGGACATGCGACTGGAATGTGATGGCGGTTGACTTGGCTCGAACCGCGTGGGCGTGCATGTTTGCCGGAAGTGGCTTATGCTGTCTATCGTATGCTTCCTTGATGGCCGAGACCATCGAACTGGCTATGGAGGCCTTGTATGCCCGATACCCCAGTCTTGATCCGCCAAAGGTGACAAACAGTGCGTCTGACTTGCGGAAGCCCTTGATCCTGACCAAGTAGAATTTCATGGCACGCCTGACTGCAGAACTCTCTGTGCCTCGTCTTTAGGTTCAGCAAAAAACGTAGGCAGCACTATTTCTTCGTTTAGATGAAAAGCAGAAGGCACCTTAGGTAGGAATTCTGGGTGTGTCCGCAGGACTACTTTATCCTTGTGAATAGTATAGGGCTCTGAGGCGACCAGCGCCTGGATTTCGCATACTCTGCAAGCTGAAGTGAGGCCGAATAGCAAGGCCGTCTTAACGGTTACCAGCCTGATGTCCGCAGACGCCATCAGCTCAAATGGTTTGTGCGCCAGGGCACCCAAAACTATGTTGAGGTCCCTTACAGGGCGTGGCCTCTTGTTGGGCAGGTAGAGTCTGGCGAGTCCCATCAAGTGCTTCTTGATAATCGGGTTGGAAGAGAACACTCCTCTTCCTCTGAGTTTCTGTAGGCCCCAATGGCTGCCAAGTAAGTGCAGCAAGTGTCTACCTGCACGCTCGAGTGTGAGAGGTGCGCTGAGAAGGAGAGCATGTCGTCCAATCTACATGCAAGGGGGTTGATATCCATAGAGTCTGCCCAGTGACAGAACCTGGTCCACTTGCTCTTATACTGGACCATGGTAGCCTTGCTCCTTGTGCCCTGTATGATCTCTAGATTAGCCTGGGAAATGCTGAGGTTCCCTAGCGTGACCTGCTCAGGAACCACGCTGTGAGGGCTAGTTTCTGTGGCGTATGGTGGATGACCCTGCCCCCCTGCTGCGCCCGAAGATGTGCTGGGCCCGCCGGAAGGTGAATGGGTGGTCTTTCCGAGAGGCTGGACAGCTCCAAGAACCATGGCCTGGCTGGCCACCATGGAGCTATTAGAATGACGCTGAGGTGACAAGACGCCTTGATCTTGCATATCACCCTGTGTATCAGCGGTGTGGGCGGGAAGGCGTATGCGGTCATGCCGTTACACTGAATCTGAAATGCTTCGCCCAAGGAGCTGGGGGCCTGTCCCTACCAGGAGGCGAACTGTTGGCACTTCTTGTTGTCCTAGGTGGCAAAGAGGTCCCATCTGCTGAAGATCTCCTACAGCACGAGTGCGTTCAGTTGCCACTCGTAATTGTCCGCTCCAAGTCTGCTGAGCCTGTCCGCCTCCAGGTTGCATTCCCCCGGAAGGTGGACGGCGGAGAGTTAGATTTTGTTCTCCAGGGCCCATTCCCACATGCTGACTGCCAGTCTGCACAGTGGAGGGGATCTGGTACCTCCCTGCTTGTTGACATAGAACATGCTGGTCGAGTTGTCTGTCTGAATAAGGACAACCTTGGCCCCGATGACCGGAAGGAAGGCTCTGAGCACTAGCCAGATGGCCTTCAGTTCCAGCCAATTGATGTGGTACTCCTGCTCCTGCCGGGTCCAGATGCCATGGACGCAGTGGTTGTCCAGGGTGACCCCCCATCCCTCGAGAGGAGTCTGTAGTGATGGTGACCTGTGGGGTAGGTTGCCGGAAAGGCTTGCCCGTCTGCAGGTTGCAGTCCCTGGACCACCATGTGAGGTCCGGGTGAAGAGAAGGAGGAACGCTGATCATCTCCCCCCGAGAGCCCCGCACCTGGTTCCATGATGCTGCAAAGTGCAGCTGTATCCTCCTCATCCTGAGTCTCACGTGAGAGACGGCCAATAGGACCGCTGCCATGAGACCCAGTAGGTGTTGATACCACCAGGCCGATATCACTTCTCTGCTGAGGAAGTGCACAGTGGCCCGCTTGATGGCTGTGATCTTGTCCCCGAAGGAAAAACTCTCTGAGAGCACATTTCCCAGATGAGCCCCAAGAAGGTCAGTCTCTGCATAGGCTGCAGCTGCGACTTCTTGACATTGAGCGAAAAGCCCAGATCGTGCAGTGTGTTCATAAGAGCGTGGGAAGTGCGGTGCACCGCTTCTGGAGATGAAGCCCTGACGAGCCAGTCGTTGAGGTACGGGTAGATGTGGTGGCCCTGTGGAGGGCTGCCACTGTATTCATCAGCTTGGTAAAGTCCCTGGGGGCCGAATTGAGGCCGAAGGGAAGCACCTTGTATTGGAAATGGTAGCCCATAATCCTGAATCATAGAAAAGAACAATGAGGCTGCCAAATCGGGATGTGTAAGTACGCGTCCTTCAGATCCAGGGAGCACATCCAGTCTCCCTTGAACAATGTCTCCGCTATTAAAGCTGGCGTACCCATCTTGAATTTTTGTAGAGGTAGGGAGAGGTTGAGAGAGGAAAGGTCCAGCACAACTCTCAGGCCCGCCTGGTTCTTTTTTTTTTGAATGGCGAAAATCCTGGAGTAGAAGCCCAAGCCTCGCTGGGAGGCTGGGACTTCCTCCACTGCCTGGCTCTCGACAAGTGACCGGATCTCCGCCAAAAGAGTTGCTATCCCAATCTGTGGGAGGGGAGGGGAGGGGAAGAGGGAGGAGAGGCTGGGATGGGTAGGTGGTATCCTGTGTATACTATGGAGAGGATCCAGGGGTCCGTACAATTCTGGCGCCATAAGTGTGCATTGAGAGCAAGCCTGACCCCCCACTGGAGACACGTGCCCCCGGGGGGGCGTGTCATGCCTTCTTTCCCTCTGAGGCTGTTGCAGAGGAGGGGGACTGGAAAAAGCCCTTACCCCCATAGCCCCCTTTTGTTGCTTGCGCTGACGTTGGGTCAGCGAAAGTTCCGGCTGCCCGAACCTCCACTCTTGGAAGCCGCGGAATCCTCTGTATTTACGCCCCTTGTCCAAATCTCAAAAGCTGGTGGAATGTATTCAGATTTTTTTATTCTGAAACTAACAGCTGTGTTGAAGTCAAAATCCCTTTTTTGTTTAAACATACAGGCCCCGGAAGGGGCACGAACAAAGCGGCACATTGTAAACACTTGATTAGCATGAAAGCACGTTTTTCTGACTTGGTGTACATTTTGGGCGTGGTTTTTGTAAGGATGGATAAAGACTTTGCTGTTTGCAAGCTGTTTTTCTTTTTATCCAGCTCCTCATCCGTGGTAGAGTGAAACAGCCGCCCCCCCCCCCCTCGAACGGCAGATCTAAGATGCGTTCCTGGACATCCGGGTTGATTTCAGTAGCACAGAGCCAGGCCGTTCTTCTCAAGTCCGTTGCAATGCAGATGGCCCAGCCAGAGATGTCAACGTGGGCCTCGCTGAACTCCATGAGGTCTTGTGACACTATCTTCGCCTCTGCCAGGCCCGCCTTGAATCACGGTTGGCTTTGCGCTGGAATCTCTGGGAGGAAATCTGCAATTTCCCGCCAAAGCCTCTGGCTAACGGCTGACAGCATGGTATCCGCATTGGCTTGATGAAGAGGCAGGGATGTGTTGGAATACACATCTTCCCGTACTCCTCCAAGATCATCTCCTTGCCTAGCAGTGCCGCAGACGACGAGGCGAGGCTGACTGAGGCTTGGAGTAGAGTGATGCTGCAGCAATGACAGAGGAGTGAGGCAGAGGATGGGCCGATAGCAAGAGTGTATCCCCCTCCATCTGCCTGTACTTGGCGTCCAGATGTCGACTGACCGGCTGGACCGAGTGGGGCTTGAGCCAGCCCTTTTTGGCCAAGGCGTGAGGACTTCGGCGAGGACCGCCTCTGCTGGTTGCTCAACCTCGGGTTGAGGAAGGCCCAAGTACTCTGCCAGCCCTGCAAGACATTTGTGGAAGTCTTTGGCTGATGACGGTGCGTCGGGGTCCTCTTCCTAGTCTGTGTCCACCTGGGGGTCCGGCACAGGTGGAGGGGTGATGGGAGCCAAAGGCTGAGGTGTGGAGCCCGAAGCCGGAGGCTGCAGCAGAGGCTGGTACAGAACCGCCTGCACTATCGGTTGGGGGGCCAGAGCGGGCAGCAGAGGCTGCACAGGGGCCTCTGGTGCCTGTGCCGGTGCCTTTGGCGGGAGCACGTCCCTGATGGCATCCCTGAGGATGACCCCCATCAGAGGAGATTTCATGAGCCCAAGGAACCTTAAAAAAAACCTGTCCTCACAGGCAGGAGGGGTGGTAGGTGATAATGGGGTAGCAGACAGCTGCTGGAGCCGTTGCAAGCCTTGCCCATACGGACAAGCAGGAACCTCCACCTGGCTAGTCTGTTCTTCAGAGACCTCGAAGAAAGCACGTCGCACGCGGTACAAGCTTGCCAGCCATGGTCTGGGCCAAGGCAACTTAGGCAGAGGGCGTGGGGGTCTGAAGTCGGAAAGAGTCAGTCGCAGGATGAACACCTGCTGTACACTGTTCAAGTCGACATGCGCCGCGGAGGAGCGTGATGCCTGAGGACCGAGTACTTGACCGAAAAAAGAAAGACAGAAGGAGAAGAAGTATCCGCGTGTGGAATTACATGGCCGAAGCCAAACCCAGGATCGCTGGTGAATTCGGCCCATTCCAGTCGACACGGAAAAGGGGACTGAGGTGTGGTGCTGGAGGGCATGGTCAGGGCAGCGCATGCTCCCAGGGCTGCACCCCCGCGCGCCTCTAAATTTAAAGGGGAAGAAGCTTTTTTCTGGTGAAAAAGGTTCTGTCTCCTGTCCCTAGGAAGGGACACCCATGCAGTATGGAGGAAAGGGGACGGGGCGTAAGAGTAGAGCTGGGCCCAGCGGAAGGTTGTTAGGCAGAATCCTGTGCAGTGCCCTTAGGGACCACTACACACAATTAAGACTACAAGTTCACCTTTGGTACAAGCCTGTACTACTATGTTAAAGTGGTAGCAGTAGCAAGGCTTATCTCAAGAGTATATGAGCAGTAGCAGAAGGAGAAGAAGTATCCGCGTGTGGAATTACATGGCCGAAGCCAAACCCAGGATCGCTGGTGAATTCGGCCCATTCCAGTCGACACGGAAAAGGGGACTGAGGTGTGGTGCTGGAGGGCATGGTCAGGGCAGCGCATGCTCCCATGGCTGCACCCCCGCGCGCCTCTAAATTTAAAGGGGAAGAAGCTTTTTTCTGGTGAAAAAGGTTCTGTCTCCTGTCCCTAGGAAGGGACACCCATGCAGTATGGAGGAAAGGGGACGGGGCGTAAGAGTAGAGCTGGGCCCAGCGGAAGGTTGTTAGGCAGAATCCTGTGCAGTGCCCTTAGGGACCACTACACACAATTAAGACTACAAGTTCACCTTTGGTACAAGCCTGTACTACTATGTTAAAGTGGTAGCAGTAGCAAGGCTTATCTCAAGAGTATATGAGCAGTAGCAGA
Source organism: Ambystoma mexicanum (assembly GCF_040938575.1). Classification (NCBI taxonomy): domain Eukaryota; kingdom Metazoa; phylum Chordata; class Amphibia; order Caudata; family Ambystomatidae; genus Ambystoma; species Ambystoma mexicanum. The sequence goes on from NC_090924.1 coordinate 966,452,368, forward strand.
TATTACAAAAAGGGACCACAATTACTGTGACTTAAGCAAACACTGACTCAAAGTTTCAGGTAAAAAATATAAGTACATTTATTTTTAAACCATCTGTTATAAACACAACACTTCTATAAATTCAAAACCACACGTAAAATACACTACACACAACCAATTCACTTGGTACAGTATAGCTCAAGGTAAGTACCCTATGTTTTAACGGACCGGTGTTGTGAAACAAAAGACGTTACCGGGAATAATTATGCGATCACTTTTTGACAGTAATGACAGTTCGGTCTTACTAAAGATGCGCGTATCCGCGGCAAGAAATGTAACCGGGGCAAAAACGCACTTAGCACCGGAGTTAACCAGAGAGAGTTGGGGGCAAAAATCATAGGCAATACTTTTGTCAGGGCAGACAGAATCAGAGAACACTCGTTGACAGAAATACAAGAGTCAATAGGCCGGAGCCAGTGTCAAGTGGAACTGGGTTCCTGTTGTCGAGGATCACACAGTCGGACAGTTCAAGATTCAACGTTGCCAGGAGTACTTGGATATTGTCAACAGAGGAAGCAAAAGTTATAAGAAGGAGGGAAGACAAGGGCAAGCCTTGAAGGAGGAGAAAAGGGATTCATCCTAGCTCCTCGAAGCAGAACACAGTACCTTATTCAAGGAAGAAGCTGGTGCCACAGGCAGTTGTTCCTGGTAGTTTCCTGATGACCCACAGTTCCTGGTGCTTCAGTCGTGGTGACGAGAAGGACGACGTCTGGAGGGGTCTGCACTACGCAGGGATGAAGCCAGCAGCAGCGATGGCGAATAAAATGTGCGCTCCTTTAAAACAAGAGAGGCTCTTTAGATGGCTATCCAGACCACTACAGCAGGGTGCAGCGATTTCGTCCACGAAGAAGATCCGATGGCTGTGGAAGATGAGCTGGTTGACCCCACCAAGCTCAAGGGAAGAAGACTCCGGACTGGATCTTCTCTGGCCGTCGAACGGGAGATAGCTCAGGACTGCAGCAGGGCTTCACCGGGATGGGATAGTTGCAACAGCCGTCTTCTTCTCCGCTTCTCTTCGGTTCCTTGTAGTTCCAGTGTCGACTCTGACTTCCAGCCCAAGAGTCCTGCCTTTTATGCGAAAATCCCCCATTCACACAGCCTTGCTGTCAATCACGCAGCAGGGGGGTTGTCCAGCCCGGACAACCACCTCAGCCAATCATGGCAAATTGCGACTAGGGTTTCCTAGAATACCCTTTGCAGGGGGTGACTACACCCCTCCCTCACATTCAGCCCACCTAGACACCCAGGCGCCTAGAAAAGGGCTTCTTGGCAGAAGCCCGCAAAAAGACAGTGAACAAAGAAGGCAAACCTGATTTGCTGCGCAAAGTAAAACACAAGAAGGACTTTAACAAAATGAAATGGCGAATAAACCTGACCGGAGCCAAAAGAAAGAGTATTTGGTCAAGCGGGTTTATGTTCGAGGCTAATATAATAGCCTAAAACAGTACCAGGTTTATATAGTATAACCGCGGTAGAAAAGTTAGGGTAGATACCACTGCCACCAGCCAAGTCCAAATGTTAAAAGAGCAAAACAAGGCTCTAGGAGGTACAGATAAAAAGGGCTACGAGGTAACCCTTTCCAATACTCCATGTAAAATGGGGTCTACTGGATCTGGGGTTAAAGGACTATGTAAAGTTAATGGCAACTTTACCCTTTTCTGGGGGACAGTAGTCAGCCCCAGAAATGGAGTCGGTGGGAAGTCTAAAAGACAACCCTGTGTCACTGCACTGAAGGTGCTGTGTAACACACAAAAGAAGGGGGGCTACTGAAGTGGTGTACTCCAGAGCCCACAATCACAAAAACAGATGAAATATACATGGCAAAACATGGGTAAGAGTGGGGGAAAAGCTCACACTCTTACCAAGTGGAAAACATAACTCCAGAAATCCAGCAAAGCTGCTGGGGGACTCACTAGGTAAGGGAAATTAGCCATTGAATGAGAATTCTCCCTAACAAAGGTGCACCGGGGGCTGATCCGACAGGCTGAGAAGTTTCGAGAATCATGGCCTTGCTGGCCACCAAGGTGCTGGAGGTGCTGGGACTCCCGTATCCTGCAGATTACCCTGTGGATCAGGGCAGTGGGAGGGAAGGCATACACGTTCATGTTGTTCCACTGGATCTGCATCGCAATGCCCAGAGAGCCCCAGCGTCTTCCCTACCAGGACACAAAACGTTGGCAACTCTTATCGGAACAGGTGGCAAAGAGATCAACCTGAGGATGACCCCATCTGTCGAAGATCCCCTAAAGGACCTGTTCGTCCAACTGCCATTCTTAGTTATCTGCACCCAGCCTGCTGAGCCTATCCGCCTCCAGGTTGGACTCCCCCAGGAGGTGAATTGGTGAAAAGGGCATGTTGTTTAGCAGAGCCCACTCCCAAATGTTGATTGCTAGAGTGCAGAGGGGAGGAGACCTGGTGCCACCCTGCTTGTTGATGTAATACATGCTGGTGGAGCTGTCTGTTTGACTGAGGATTGCCCCGCCACTGATCGTTGGGAGGAAGGCTTTGAGAACGAGCCAGATGGCCTTCAACTCGAGCCAGTTGATGTGGGCCGCCTGCTCCCGACGGGACCATACCCCATGGACACAGTGGGAGTCCAAGGTAGCTCACCAGCCCTCTAGGGACGAGTCTGTGGTGATGGCAACCTGCGGAGGCGGTTGACGAAAGGGCCTGCCTATCCGCACGTTGTTGTCCGTGCTCCACCAGACCAGGTCCTGGTGAAGATGAGGTGAGATGCTGACTAGCTCCGCCTGGGAACCATTCTCCTGGCTCCAGGAGGCTGCGAAGTGCAACTGCAATCACCCCATTTTGAGCCTGGTCTAAGGCACCACCATGATGCCCAAGAGGTGTTGGTACCACCACGTTGAGGTCACTGCTCTGCTGAGAAAATGCCCCTTGGCCTTCTTGAAGGCTCTGATCTCATCTTCCGAGGGGAAAATTCTCTCTGAGCTCATATCCCAGATGAGGCCCAGGAACGTTAGACTGTGTGTGGGCTCCAGCTGTGACTTCTTGAGATTGATGGAAAATCCCAACTCGTGTAGTGTATTCATGAGGGCAGAGGCGGTGTGGTGGACTGCCTGCAGAGACCTTGCCCTGACTAGGAAGTCATCTAGGTATGGAAAGACGTGGTGACCTTGGGCCCTGAGTAGGGCTACCACCGCATTCATCAGTCCCGTGAAGACCCTGGGGGCGGAATTGAGGCCAAAGGGTAGAACTTTGTATTGGAAATGGAAGTCCATGATACCAAACCTCAGAAAGGAACGATGGGGTTGCCAGAACGGGACGTGTAGGTAAGCGTCCTTCAGATCCATGAACACATCCAGTCTCTCTGCTATAAGCGCTGGGGTAACCATCTTGAACTTTTGAAGAGAGAGGGAAAGGTTCAAGGTGGAAAGGTCCAACACAACTCTCAGGCCCACCTGGTTCTTCTTGTGTATGGCGAAAATCTGTGAATAGACTTCCTCCACTGCTTGACTCTCTAGGAGCAAACGAATTTCCACCAACAGAGTTGCTGTTCCAATCTGTGGGAGCGGAGGGGAGGAGAAGGAGGGGGAAGTAGGCAGAAGCCTGTGGACACTACAGAGAGGATCCAGAGGTCCTCGAAATTAGCATGGCAGTGTTGGGAGTGAAGAGCAAGCTTGCCCCGTCACCGGAGACTCGTGGATCTGGATGGTTGAGTCATGCCTTTTTGCCCTCTGAGGCTGAGGAGGGGGACTGAAAAAAGCCTTTGTGCATCACCTTGTGCTGCTTGCGCCAGTGCTGGCCCAGGGATCTGTCCAGTTGCCTGGACAGTCTCCTCTCCTGGAAGCCCGGGAACCTCCGAAAGACCGACCTTTGTCTGAACGCTGGTGCATCAGGCTATATGCCATGGGAGTGCCGTTAGTGAGAATCGATAGGGATTTGGCAGTATGGGAACTGTTCTTCTTATCCAATTCCTTGTACGTTGTGGAATGGAAGAGGTGGTCACCCTCAAAAGGAAGGTCCAGTATGCGCTCCAGGAACTCTGGGTTGAACTTGGTCGCCAGTAGCCAGGCTGTCCTTCTCT